>NC_142583.1:63999946-66499946 GCF_965207765.1 Zootoca vivipara
CTTACAAAAAATAAAACATGAAAACATTATACTGATCATATAATAATAATAATAATAATAATAATAATAATAATAATAATAATACATCAATAAAACATCAAACGTTTAAAACTTCCCTAAACAGGGCTGCCTTCAGATGTCCTCTAAAAGTCTGGTAGTTGTTTATCTCTTTGACATCTGATGGGAGGGTGTTCCACAAAGCAGGTGCCACTACCGAGAAGGCCCTCTGCCTGCTTCCCTGTAACCTCATGTCTCTCAGTTAGGGAACCACCAGAAGGCCCTCGGAGCTCGACCTCAGTGCCCAGGCTGGACAATGGGGGGTGGAAATATGTAATGATTAGATAATCATAATAATCAATTATAATAAAATGTTGTAATAATCACAGACCAATAACAACAGTAAACAAAGTATCTGAATAAGTGTGCATGCACACGAAAGCTCATACCTATGACAAACTTAGTTGGTCTCTAAGGTGCTACTGGAAGGAATTTTTTTATTTTTGGTTTCGACTACGTCAGACCAACACGGCTACCTACCTGTAAACAGTAAACCAATTCCAGCACAAAAAAGCAGCAATGGAGATTAAAACACTAAACTGTGGATCTAAAATTCAGTGCTTCCAAAATGTAAAAGCCTGGCAAAATAAAAATGGGTGGAGCTGCCAGGTGATCCTCCCTGGGGAGAGCACCCCCAAATCGGGGTGTCACCCCCTAAAAAGCCCTTTCTTTAATATCCATCCACCTTGTCTCATTTGGTTGGGCACCTGCAGAAGGGCAACTGAGGAAAATTTCATGTTCTAGGTAGGTAGCTAGGTATCTGTGGGAGGAAGTAATCCTTCAGGTAACCTGGTCACAGGTAGGTGATGACCAGCACTTTGTCTTGGGCCCAGACTGAAAGGCAGATGCCTCGTACCATTACCTGCTATCAGAATGGTGACTGATTCCTTCAGTGCTGGCCCTAGACATTTTGCTGCCTGAGGCAAAGGATAAGATGGCGCCCCGTGTGCTTCCATGTTCAGAAGGTGACTGGACTGAGGCTCAACTCAGACTTCAATGCAGGCAGCAGGATAGCACACATGAGGGCCACTGGCAAGTTTAGAGTATGGTTACCAGATTTTTTCAATGAATCTTCTCCTTCTCCTTCCTTCCTTCCTTCCTTCCTTCCTTCCTTCCTTCCTTCCTTCCTTCCTTCCTTCCTTCCTTCCTTCCTTCCTTTTTTTCTGAAGCTGAGTAGCAAGAGGGAGTCAGTAGTGGGGATGGAGAGGCAAAAGACCCTGGGCCCAAGCACACAGGCATATTCCAAGCCTTCCCTGATGATCTGCCCCCTTCCCCCTTTTTTTGACAGATTGGGGGGAGGCTTGGGAGTCGCGGGCGGGTGGACGTTGTCCAGGAGGGGCGCAAGGCGCACGGTTTCTCTGCCAGGAAAGGTGCAAAACCCTCCTTTTGCATTCTGTGAAACATAAATATGCAGAGGTTTTTTTTAAAAAAAAACTGGGCAACGGCCGCCCGTCCGCGACTTCAGTCAAAACAAAAGGGGAAGGGGGCAGGAGATCTGTACTGTCAGATGTCCTCAGTTTCCCTTCGGCAGTGGTGGCAGCAGCAGCAGCAGTCAGCAGCCCGGAGCCAGCCTGGTAGCGCAGTTGGCTCTGGCTGGTTTCAGGAGCTGCTCACTGCCCGCTGCCGTGGCACCCACCATTTTTCCTCACTGGAAGTCCCCATATGATGTGTTGCGCACAAGACACATCATATGGGGACTTTCAGTGAGGAAAAATGGCAGGTGCCACGGCAGCGAACAGCTACTGAAGCCAGCCAGAGCCAACTGCTCTACCAGGCTGGCTCCGGGCTGCTGAGGCTGCCGCTGTCATGTTTCCCAGGCACAGATTTGCAAATCTGGGGACATTCAGGGGACGGAATTGGTCTGGGGACAGATTTGCAAATCTGGGGACTGTCCCCGGGAACTGGGGAGGTCTGGTAACCCAAGTTTAGAGGGTGCAGGACACTCCCACTTTTGCCCCTCAACAGAGGACCCATGGCCTGAGGCTGTTGCTTCCCTCTGCCCAACAGTCAAACAGGTCCTGACTCGCTTTCTAAGAAACATAGTGAACTTCTGGTCTGTGGGTGACACGTGAACAATGAGAACTTGCCAGGAATGATGGGAGATGGAATAGATTCTGAGATACATCTGCATAACCTAACTAAACTTGATCCTCCTTTGGAGAAGAGCACCCTTACACACAAATGGTTTAGAAATAGTATAGAATAAAACACTTCTGAATTCTGCAGGCCACGCCCCTTTCCGGAGAATGACCTCTATACTGTTCACCTTAGGTCATTCGAATGCAGTCCAAGAAGAAAACGTTGCGAGTGAAGTCTCTCGTTCGCCCTCACCTTGTTTCTCAAAGAAGCCAGGGTTTCGCCCTATCTAAAATAAAGGAGAAAATCTGTGTGACAAGCACGCTCGGTCTGATTACATCTGACAGATTTAAAGTACACCCCTTTGACTCCCCAAGAGGCTTTGATCCTCTCACTTAACAGGACTTGTAGCTGCAGGAAATTACCTTGTCATATGCAACACGGTGTTGTGGGCTGGTATTGACAGTGCAAAGTGTCAGTAACTGATGCATGGAGCAACAGAGCTAAATAATTCATCGAGAAGGCAGAAGCTTTTCCAGCAGCACACCCTCCTCGAGAATCTCCATTCTGCACCGGGCATTCCAGGAGATGACAAAGGGATCGAATGTTCCCAGCCCGCCGTATAACGCAAAGGCCGCTGGCGCTTATTAAAATGATTACCAGCATTGTGTGAGGACGGACCAAAGGCCGCCATCGATTTCAGAAGAGTGCAGCCTGAAAGTGTGGAGGGATCCAGCTGGCTGTGCTACAGATGGGCTTAAGTCCCTTGAGGATTCCTGCCCTTCCATTTGAGCAGAGGCTGCATTTGAAAGAGGTGGGGGGAAAAGGAAAGGTCAGTCAGTCCTCTGAGCTGTAAAGCAGATCGCCTCTTGCTCCACCTGAAGCACACGGGAGGCAGGAGGTGGCAAAAACAAAACAAAGCATCCGTTCTTCCACACAAAGTGCTTTTCGGTCCATCGGTGGGAGGCCAAGAGACTTCCATCAAAGCCATTTTGGGAGAGACAGTGGAGGGCAGGGGAAGGTGGCTCTTTCAGGAAACTACCATAATAGGGGAATAAAGGCATAAATGAAAGAAAGGTTATAGAGTGATAGAATTAAATAAGGTTATTTATGGACGTGGGTGGCGCTGTGGGTTAAACCACAGAGCCTAGGGCTTGCTGATCAGAAGGTCGGCAGTTCGAATCCCCGCGACAGGGTGAGCTCCCGTTTCTCAGACCCAGCTCCTGCCAACCTAGCAGTTCGAAAGCACGTAAAAGTGCAAGTAGATAAATAGGTACTGCTACAGCAGGAAGGTAAATGGCGTTTCCGTGTGCTGCTCTGGTTCACCAGAAGCGGCTTTGTCATGCTGGCCACATGACCTGGAAGCTGTACGCCGGCTCCCTCGGCCAATAACGCGAGATGAGTGCCGCAACCACAGAGTCGTTCACGACTGGACCTAATGGTCAGGGGTCCCCTTTACCTTTACCTTTACCTTTACCTATGCATGCCACAATGGCGGCCCATGTTTTGTTAGCCCAAAAATGGAAAATGGATGAGGTCCCAACCAAAGAAGAATGGCAACTTAAACTGATGTAATATGCACAGCTTGTGGATCTAACTTATAGAATAAGAGAACAAGAAGAACATTTGTTTAAAGAAGATTGGAAAACATTTATTTAATATATGGGGGGGAAATTGTGTGGACTTGAAAACATTGGCAGCATTAAGATAAATTCGACAGTGTAAATAAGTTTTGATGGATGTAATAATGGAATACTGAATGGTCTAGTTTATGTAAAATAGCAGGGATTTATGCTATGCACAATGAACCATGGAAAGAGAAAAAGGGAGGTCATTGATATTTTAAGATTGTTTAAATGAACATTCCAAACTGTAAAACAGAAAATTTAATAAAAAATATTTTTAAAAATGACAATAATAGAGTGCTAGAATTAAGCTGGAATTACGCTGGGGAATGCTTTGTGGCCAAATGGAGGTCAGTGTGTGGGCAGCGTCTCCCAATGCCTCGGTCCCAAAGCAAGAGGGTTATGCTCACCCCATACCCTCCAACATTCCTCAGATGAAAATAGGAACATTTGTTATTCCCCCCAACTGACCCTCCTCACCCCCCCCCATTTTGTCACCCTCCCTGCAGAGGATTTCCTATCAGAAGAAAGGCAAGTGCCACCCCACTAGGACACACCTCACATGCCCTCCATCGGCCTGAGAAAACCCCGTCATCCCAATTTTGTTTTGTTTTATTCTTTGGTAGATTTACATAAGGGAAAACACAGGCTGATAAATAAATTTTAGAAAGGGACAAGATTAGACAAGGGAGCACAAAGTATTTCTTTTTTAAAACAACAACAACCCCAAGACTCCGTGTGTTCCACTCCCCTCCCCCTTTCTTCCTACCCAAGGCAGCCTTGCCCTCCGGCTGCCCCTTCAGAGCTGGCACCTCGCACAGGGCTGGGTCTTGAAGATGGCAGTCTCTCTTCTTCCGCTTTGCCCTCTCCCCAGCAGCTGCCATGAGCTGCCCAAGGGAGGAGGCTGCTGCTGCAGCTATGGAGAGGCAACAGGATGCTCCCTTGCTACCACTTGGGACAAGTGCCGGCTCACCCTCCTTCCAGAACTTGGCAGCAGCAGCACTGGTGGGAGAAAAGAGGGGTGTTCTGGGATCAAATCAGAAGCCAGAATGGCTTTCATAATTCTGAGATTGTCCCAAGAAAATCGGGACACTTGGAAGGCATGCCACCCTTTCCCGGCTTCTGACCTGGCCCTTTGTGGGTTCTTCTTCTTCTTCTTCTTCTTCCTCTTCTTCTTCTTCTTCTTCTTCTTCTTCTTCTTCTTCTTCTTCTTCTTCTTCTTCTTCTTCTTCTTCTTCTTCTTCCTTGGCGATCACTTGTAGCCGAGTAAGATTGTCTTCCATAAACACATAAGAGTCCGCAAGAGACTGTGGAGGCCAATTCTGGACCCACAGGTCCTTCCACAGTGGGGAGGTTGGTTCCCGGGCGGGAGTTGATCACGGTGTGGATTTGCCAAGCGTGCCTTCCTTGTGTTCTGAATTTGAGCGTCTTCAAAGTCCATGACACCTTTGGTAAAGGCTGTTCTCCAACTGGAGCACCCGCAGGCAAGTGTTTCCCAGTTATCGGGCTGAGAGCCGGGGCAGAAGAGGCTGAGTTCCCGCCTCCCGGCCGACCCTATTGGTCGGCCCGGGTATGACGGAGGCTGGAACTCCCATCTCGCGAGGGGGCTGAGCGCTCAGCCCCCATCGCGAGAGTTCGCTCAGGCCACACCCACAACACCACCTCTGTGATATGCGGAAGTGGCTTTGTCGGTGTTTATACTACTTTTTTTTTTTAAGATTTGCCTTGAGAGAGTCTTTAAACCTCTTTTGTTGACCACCAGCATTACGCTTTCCATTTCTAAGTTTGGAATAGAATAGTTGATGACCTCACCAACTGGTGAGGTGAGGGCAACAAGGACTGACTCCAGGAATATCCCCATCATACACATCCAAGCACATGACTTCTCCAAAAGAATCCTTGGAATTGTACCAGGAATTTCAGGTATGTGAGGGGGAAACTACAGTTCCCAGGGTTCTTGGAGGGAAGTCATGGGTTTTAAATGTGCATTTACACTCCGTCTTGGCGAGGAAAAGTCAGAAAACTGCACTGGAGATCAGGGCAAAGCCAGGGGGGGGCAGTGGACTTCTGCTCCTTCCTTCCTTCCTGGGTGATGGACAGAAGTCAACATAAATGACAGGTTGGAACCAAAACTGAAAGGGGAGAAGGCATAACAAGCCTTGCTTGCAGTGAGACTTGCATGCCCCCTTTTTTGCTTTTTTATTTATTTGTTTCTTTGTTTTTGCCTCATCAGATGCATACATTAAAAGGTTTGGGGACTTGCATTCAAGTCCCGATTCTGCCCAATACTCCATCCAGGCTGCTCAAAGGATGAACATTTTCTTCTCAATTTACAGTTGCTCCCTATAATTAAAAACACCAAAGGTTTTCTCGCCCTTTAGATATTGGTAACTATCATAGCTGCCAAGTTTTCCCTTTTCTCATGAGGAAGCCTATTCAGCATAAGGGAAAATCCCTTTAAAAAAGGGATTAAAAAGGGGATGGCAGCTATGGTAACTATTTCAAGAAAACATCTAGGTTTAAACTGGCAAAACTTTCATGAGAAGGGAATGCAGAAAGGGAAAAGCAGACACACAAAACAGCCTCTTATTTATTGCTAAATTACACTTCTCTCTCTCTCTCTCTCTCTCTCTCTCTCTCTCTCCCCCCCCCCCAATGTATCTGATAATGATGAAATGGTCGGGTGGTTTGACCTTTTGTTCATTAAATTTCCTCTTAACAGGACACAGATTGGCATTGTGCAAGACTGGGAAAGACTCTAATCAACTGTTCTCCTGTGAACCAAGCGGAGGGGGAAAATATTGTTGGTCGATCAGGTGAGCACTAAGCCCAAGTTACTTCAATATTTATTGTGATCTGTATTGTTTAAAATATTTGTTCCCTGCCTTTGAACACTGCTTGGTACGTCCATGTAGAATGACCAGAAGGTTGTGCAGATTTTGTGGCACGGAGATTATGCTACACACTTGCCAAATTTGGTTTTGCTATTTCAAGAAATTTCAGTGATGATTTCTTGGGGAGACGGTTCCCATTTCTTGTGTATGTTGCTCTGAAAATGAGATGGGAAGAAGTCCTTCTAAACACACACACACACACACACACACACACACACACACACACACTTCAATGAATTTGATTTCTGCTATCCTGTATCCTGTCAATCAAGGATAAAGGAAGTCTTTTATTTGGTTGTTCGTATTGTTGTATGTATGTTATGTTCACGTTTAATGAGGGTGGATTTGTGTATTGGGGGGTGGGGGGTTAGTGTTATGTTGTAAATAAAATTCCAATAAAAATAAAAAAGGAGGAATTTAGAATTAGAATTTAGATTCATAGAGTTGGAGGAGACCACAAGGGCCATCCAGTCCAACCCCCTGCCAAGCAGGAAACACCACCAAAGCATTCTTGACATATGCCTGTCAAGCCTCTGCTTAAAGACCTCCAAAGAAGGAGACTCCACCACACTCCAAAGAAGGAGACTCCACCACACTCCTTGGTAGCAAATTCCACTGCCGAACAGCTCTTACTGTCAGGAATTTGATTTCTGGTGGTTCTGAAAAGAGAATATAGCTGCGATCCTATGGCCCAGTAGCCATTGGATGCAGTTGATCTTCCTATGCAAGAGAGAGTGAGAGCTCTGCCATGGCAGCTTCCTTGGCCCTCCTGCTTCTGGCATTAGCACTCCAACGTTGGAAGCGCTATGCTCGGGAGGACACAGGACGCCTTGTGTCCAAATGATGCTCTCTGGAAGCTAAAGTACTTGTAGCACAGTGCTAGACATGTTTTCTCAGAGGTAAGTGTCACTGTGTTCAATGGGATTTACTCCCATGCGCCTCAATCTGCAGCCTTAGTCTTATATGCCAGAAAATGGGTATGTTTAGCTTGGAAAAGAGGAGACTGAGAGAAGATATGATAGCCATCTTCAAAGGTCTTAAGGGCTTCCACGTGGAAGATGGAGCAAGCTTGTTTTCTTCTGCTCTGGTGGGTAGGACCAGTACCAGCGACTTCACGTTACAAGAAAGGAGATTCTAACACAGGCATCCCCAAATTGCGGCCCTCCAGATGTTTTGGCCTACAACTCCCATGATCCTTAGCTAAGAGGACCAGTGGTCAGGGATGATGGGAATTGTAGTCCAAAACATCTGGAGGGCTGAAGTTTGGGGATGCCTGTTCTAACACAACATCAGGAAGAACTTTCTACAGTAAGAGATGTTCAACCATGGAACAGACTCTCACAAGAGGGGGGGAAAGACATTGGGGGGGGGGGAAGCTGCTTTCTGCATGTAAGCACTCCATCCAGCAAGATGAATCGGATCCCTGCCAAGCTATTTGTCTATTAAGCACTTGGATAAAAGGGATCCTTCTTTATTTCTCTCTCCTTCCAGCAGTCAAGGAACCCAGAACAAGACCCAAAGGAAGCTTGGTTTGCAGAGTTAATTTGGAAAAATTATTCCCAAGCTTTGACCTCCCCCCCCCCCAATTGCTCTGAATAGCAAATGCTATTTTGTCCCCTGCAGGAATTATCTGAACAGTTCTATCTGCTTCTTCTTAAGACACACACACACACACACACACACACACACACACACACACTGATAATGAATCACACACAGTCCAATTATTAGAATCAACAATTCAACTTGAAACTCGAAACCTCTTCCATTGCCCCCTTCGGAGTTGTTAGAAACATTCCTCAGCTTCAGTTTTAAATGAATTCTAGCTAAATACCTTTGAATGCTCCAACAGGAACATTTAAAGACATAAAAGGTGTCCAAAAAGTTCCCCTTTGCATTACTCCGTCCCCAATTGTTTTCTCTTAATTAGAGAGCCTTACATTTCAATTGCTGTTGTAATGGGGTTCCGAATCCAGAGAGAGGAATGAGAGCACATCGGATGAAAATGGGGAGATGCTCAGGCAGAGAAGGTGGAGAGAAAGAACTAGGAGGGGAAAGTGGGGTCTGCAGAATAACTGGGGCCTAGTCCTTTCATTCATGTAAGGAACCTGTTTGTAACAGCTTCAGTAAATTGGTGGGAGTTAATGTGTAAATGCCCCTCCATTTGAAAATAAAAATATCACCCCCTGCCCTGAATATAGAAAACTAGCCTGTCAGGGAGAAAGCTAGACAAGAGCCATTCTTCCTGACATGCTACTTTTGTATGTACTGGGGAGGGTTTTGTGTGTGTACATGCTACGCAAGTGGATAGCTTATGGGCTGTGCGTAATATTGAAACATTTGGAAAGCTGCAATTTGTTTCAACTTGAGGTGAGACAAGAACCTCTCCACACACACAAGCACACACATATTGTTGTGTGTGCATGCATGCAGAATTTTTAGGAGTGTGGTGTGTGTTATTTAGACTTTATGGAGGTGTTTGGCTTGATGGCTGTTATTTTTCAAGTGTGCTTCACTTTCCTTATAATGGCATTCTTTGACCCCTCCCACTTGGCCTTTGATCCCACCCACTTGGCCCCCGGAAGCTGGCCAGATAAGAATCTGGCCCTTGGACCAAAATGGGTTCCCTAGCCTTGATGGAAGAGCAGTAAAGCACACCAGAGCATTAGGGAAAGAAAATGCTGGATGCTTAAAGTTTGTTGCCCTATAGCCATTCTAGCAGGAGTGGTTTGCTTTCCCTATTCGCCGGCTGAAGTAGCAAAGCCACACTTGAGGCAATGCATAAAGCGCTTTATATCACTAAATATAAAGCGGGTTGTGGTAGGGCTGGTAAGAAATCTAATAAGGGTTTGGCTGGGGCCTAGGCCACAGCTCTTGCTGAGTAAAGAGGGTGTGGTTATTTAAATGCGTGTAATGGGATTGGTGGAGGGCCCCCCCATTTAAACTCAGTTCCTCCGTTTTCTTATCACTCTTGCCTTGGCTTGGTTTGAATCTCCCTCCCACCCGCCGCTTTCTTTTACAGGTTTTAGCCTGACATTGCTTTGCCTTTCAAGGGGTCGACTGTATTCAGGGGCCCAGTAGGAATTTTCCCAATTGGCTGATTGGCTTTGCCTCTTGGTTTTCGCCTACTGCTTAGCAAAGTGTCACAACTTGTTACGTTGGCGGTTAGGCTTTTGGTTGTTGAATCGATTGGAAGAGGGGTGTGGCATCCAGATGCCTACCCCCCCCCCACTATGTTGCTCCACATAGAAGTATTCCGTTAAAGGAATCCTGGGGCTTACGCTCTCGTCCTTACATCCCCGCCATAGGCGGGGCTGGAGGGGCCAATTATAAGAGTACGAGCCTTGGGGAACATTCTTGGAAAAAGAGAGAAGAGAATGTCTGGCCTCAGCTACCTCCTCTCCCAGGGGTGTTCACTTGACTTCCCTTTACCCTTGGGGAAGTCGGAGCTGGTACTGTCCAAGTGGACAGTGGTGAGTCCTGTCCCAAGTGGACAGATGAAGTGAGTCCTGTCCAAAGTGGACAGATGGAGATGGTCCTTCTTAAGGAAGGACGAATGGTTAACCAAAAGCCTAAGCCAACACTCGGATTAAAATTGTATTTAAATAAAGTTGTGGCCAAAATTAATGCCAAAAACCAAACCTAAATTATTGTGTCTGTTGTGAGTTATTTAAGGGTGATTTCTGGTAAGCCTCAGCACACAAATACTGGAAGCCCTAATGCCTTCCCCCAAATTGCCCTTCTGACTGAAATATTCCCCACACCATACTTGCATTTTTATGTTACAGGTAGGTAGCCGTGTTGGTCTGAGTCGAAGCAAAATAGAAAAAAATTCCTTCAGTAGCACCTTAAAGACCAACTAAGTTTTTATTTTGGTATGAGCTTTCGTGTGCATGCACACTTCTTCAGATACACTAGTGTATCTGAAGTGTATCTGAAGAAGTGTGCATGCACACGAAAGCTCATACCAAAATAAAAACTTAGTTGGTCTTTAAGGTGCTACTGAATGAATTTTTTTTCTATTTTGCATTTTTATGGTTTCGCAGTTTGGGTAGAACCTCTCTCAGAGAGGTTTGTACTGCTCTTAAGTCAGTGGTGGCCAAACCTGGCCCTCCAGCTGTTTTGGGACTACAACTCCCATCACCCCTAGGTAACAGGACCAGTGGTCAGGGATGATGGGAACTGTAGTCCCAAAACAGCTGGGGGGCAAAGTTTGGCCACCACTGTCTTAAATGGTAAATGGGCATATGCCAGTGGCGGGGGGGGGGGAATCCTGGCAACAGACCATTGCACCATGATAAACAAGAAGCAGTATTGTGTGAATGGATTCTGATTGCTTTTCAGGCCTTTGCTGAGAGTTGCCGCTGTTCTCAACACCTAATACACTCTCCATCAGGTTGGCATTACCCCAAATTTTGCCATCTGATGCTGTTGCCCTTTTGTCTCCTGTCAGGGCAGGTCGCAGATGAATTGATGGATGAACTTGGTCAGAGCAGAAGTGACAAGCGGCTTTCTCAAGGGCAGAGATACACCTGTTTTCACAAAAGAAAGACATCTGCAACCAGACAGGTAACAATTCAGCTGTGAGTTACTTGCTTCTGCTCTTTGCTTTCTAGTTTGCCCCTGAAAGTTTGAATCATATTTGACAGGACGTTCTTCCAGGTGTTTTATATGATTTACGTAAAGTAAACTCCATGCCCGTTTTACCTGACTGTCCAAGTCTAGCTTTCCTAGGAAATCTGATCTTGTGACTCTTCCAAGAGTTAGCAATGACAGGAATGAATCAAACCATCCCTGAGGAGTTGATTCAGCCTTATTGAATCCCTCTTTCCCCTTCTTTCAAACTCCCTTGTACATTTTCACACCAAAATATACCTTGAAAACTTGTACTAGGTGATAGGATAAAAGGTAAAGGTACCCCTGATCGTTAGGTCCAGTCGCGGATGACTCTGGGGTTGCGGTGCTCATCTCGTTCTATAGGCCGAGGGAGCCGGCGTTTGTCTGCAGACAGCTTTTGGGTCATGTAGCCAGCATGACTAAGCCGCTTCTGGTGAACCAGAGCAGCGCACGAAAATGCCATTTACCTTCCCGCCGGAGCAGTACCTATTTATCTACCTGCACTTTGATGTGCTTTTGAACTGCTAGGTGGGCAGGAGCTGGGACTGAACAATGGGAGTGTCAGGAGTATGGGCAGGAATCAGGCTCTGGGGCCTGTAGTGCTTTGCAAGACTGGGGCCTGCCTCAGCTTGTGCTGGAGAGGCAAGGAGTGGTCACTCAGGTGAGGCCACTTTATACCTCACTGCACCTGGTGGCAGGAGCTGGGAGGGATAAAAGCCCAGCATTTCCCTTCAGCTCTTTGCCACAGCAACGCTATCCCTGCCTGGTTGCCTCTTGCTCCTTGGACCCTTGCCTTGCCGGCGCCTTGATCCTCGACCCCTGGACCTTTGCCTTGCCGACGCCTTGCTTCTCGACTCCCAGACCTTCGCCTCAGCCTTGCTCCTTGACTCTGTGACTGCCTGCTGCTGGACCATCAGCCCTGCACCTGTTCCTGCTTCTACATCACCATCTTGCCTCTGGTCCTGACACCCTCAGCCAGGGCTTCAACCGCCCGCTGACCGGACCATGACAGGAAGCTCACCCCGTCGTGAGGATTTAAACCGCCGACCTTCTGATCGGCAAGCCCTAGGCTCTGTGGTTTAGACCACAGCGGCACCCGTGTCCCTTAGGTGATAGGACAGCCAACTTCAAACATCTGAAGGGCTGTCACAGGGAAGATGGAGCAAGCTTGTTTTCTGTTGCCCCAAGAGGGTAGGATTCAAATTGCAAGAAAGGAGTTTCCAGCTAAACATTAGGAAGAACTTTCTGATGGCAAGAGCTGCTTGATAGCAGAATGGACCACCTTGGAAGATGGTGGGTGCTCCTTCGTTGGACATTTTAAAAGAGAGGTTGAATGCCCTTCTGTCAGTGATTTTTGAGCTGTGATTCCTTCATTGCAGGGGATTAGACTAGGTGAGCTTTTGGGGTCCTTTCCAAACTTACAGTTCTATGATTCTATGAACTCTAATCTCTGGCCTTTCCCAGTTTCCCCACTGCAAGGAGAGTTCTTTCACCAGCCTTGGAAATCCTACCAGGACGTTGAGTGGTGATGAGAGATCTAATGAACTTAAGTTGCAGGAGGCTGGATTCTGATTAAGCAATAAATGTCTTAACGTTGACAGCAGCTTGACAATACCTGAAGGAGCGTCTCCACCCCCATCGTTCTGCCCGGACACTGAGGTCCAGCGCCGAGGGTCTTCTGGCGGTTCCCTCGCTACGAGAAGCCAAGTTACAGGGAACCAGGCAGAGGGCCTTCTCGGTAGTGGCACCCACCCTGTGGAATGCCCTCCCACCAGAGGTCAAAGAGAACAACAATTACCAGACCTTTAGAAGGCATCTCAAGGCAGCCCTGTTTAGGGAAGCTTTTAATGTTTGATTTCTGTATTTTAATGTTTTGTTGGAAGCCGCCCAGAGTGGCTGGGGGAACCCGGCCAGATGGGCGGGGTATAAATAATAAATTATTATTATTATTATTATTATTTTATTATTTATTATTATTGGAACCAGTTGCCCTTGCTCTTCTCTGCTGGAGGTCTTGAAGCAGAGACTGGGCAACCACAACTTGAAGACGCTCTAGTTCTGGATTTCCTTCCTCAGACATTCAAGTGTGCCCCCCTCCAGCTCTATCATCCAGTTATTCTCCCTCCTTCCTAAATTAGTCATATAGAGATGATCCCACCAAATCAGTGATCATCTAGTGCCTATGGCGGCACCCTTATGTGATATCCATATTGCCAGACATCGCTCAATAAAATCATTTGTCTGTGAGATTGCTGAGGGTGAATGAAGGTGATGGGAAGTGAGGACAAGTTAGGATGAGTAAATCAGATTAAATGAAAAAGTGAACTTTTTTTTTTTTTGCCAAGTGACAAAAATGCTGAAAGGGGAAGGCATTTGGGGGCAGTTCTGAAAATGTTCAATAACAGTGAATAGCTTCATCTCACTCAGCCCTGGGCTGTTCTCAATAGACTCTTTGTATATTTTCAGGGCCTACCAATAACAGCATGGATTCAAGAGACACTTGCCAACATCAAGTCAACTCTATGTTATACCTTTGAACGTTGCAACCTTAACCTATTTTTGGCTGTTGAAACCAAATCACTCTTGTGACAACCATCTAACCCTTCAGGGTCAATTCGTCATACTCTGTGCCATCTGTCCCTGTCGAAACCTTGTAATTAAAAGCAGACTGAGTGTTGGATCAGTTAAGAAGGATTCATTTATATGTAATTAGTTGTTATAGCAAAATATTGTGGGGGGTGGGATCAGGTTGTAGACTTTGGAAAATGGGACCCAATATTGTTAGGAAGCTGGATTTTGCTGGCATGGGCCACTGCTGGGCTCAGGGCTGAGCTGCACATTACTCACCTCGGTTTCCAAGAACTAAACCTGTGACGGAGATGATTGGCGTAGTTGCATTAGCTCTTTTTCAGGCTGCTGTAATTTTGCAGATCAAAAGGTCCGTTAAGCCACAGGCTCATTGTGGTGCCCTTCCATCAATTCCTATAAGTTTCAGCATTGCAAGGCAGTGTGGTGTAGTGGTTAGCGTGTTGGAGTAGGGCTTAGGAGACCAGGTTCCAAATCCCCACTCAGCCAAATGAAGCTCACCCGGTGACCTTGGGTCTCTCTCTCTCTCTCTCTCCCTCTCTCCTCTCCCCCCACTCCCTCCCTCTTAGCCTACCCTATTTCACAGGGTTGTTATGAGGATTAAATGAGGAGGGGCAGAACACCTCAACATGTAGGCCTTCAGATATCTCCTTCTACTGCTAGTTTCCATTTCAGTAATAAAAGTATACATTGGCCAACTTATTTCCATTTACCAGGACGGTCTTCTTAATTAAGATGGGAAGTACAATCCTATCCTTTAACTTACCATTTAAGAAGCAATTTGCCACCTTAATGTTGGCTGATATGATATTTTCTCGGGCAGTAAACTGTGCTAACGGCTCAGAAATGCACGCAATTTAGGAGCTGACAAATCCAATTCGGAAGCGGAGGAGGAAGTCCGCCGAGACGCTTTGGTCGGGGCTGCTATTAGCTCTTTGATCATTTGACTGCCCCGTCTGTGGAAAATATGCTAATTGCTTCTTGATGTAGCCTTTGAACTTCCGGGTCAGGTGAGAGTCGAGATGCTACCAAAGCAGTGGTGTGACTCATATTAGTGTTGATAGATGCAAATGGCTTTGGTTTTGATGTGTTTCTTTGGTACCCATGGTTTTTTTTTATTTTTAAAAAATGAAGAAGAAAGGATATACAGCACAAGAAACTAATTTCCAAAGCTTATACATGCTGAAGTCTGGTGGAAGGGCATAGCTGTCATGCTCCCATCACAAAGCTAGGGTGGTAATGCTACACATAATGTTGTTTCAATGTCAGGACAATAGTGATTGCTGCCATATGCTGGGGGAACCATTATGAGAAGGCAAGGGGGCATTGCATTTCAGACCACAACTAGGGAGATTGCTGTTGTGCTCAAATCCTGCTTGGGTGCTTCCTGAAGGCAATATGAGGACAGGATGCTGGGCTAGGTAAGTCCCTGGTCACCAACAAGTACAAAATAACCCCTCTGCAATGCCACAAATCCAACTCAATGGTGTGACGTTGGAATAGTCGATCACTTCTCCTACCTAGGCAGTTATCCAAGGGTCAACATTTATGCCGAAATCCACCATCGCCTGAGCTCTGCAAGTGCAGCTTTCTCCCAATTGAAGTGCAGAGTGTTTGAGGACCGGGACATTCGCAGGGAAACCAAAATGCTTGTTTACAAAGCTATTGTACTACCAACCTTACTGTATGCTTGTGAAACATGGACCACTTACAAACATCCTCTCCAGCTTCTTGAGAGATTCCATCAATGGTGTCTCCGAAAAATCTTACACATCACTTGGGAAGACAGGCAAACTACTATCAGTGTATTGGATGAAGCAGAGATCACCAGTGTTGAAGCAATGATTCTTCAACATCAACTTCGTTGGACTGGTCATGTTATGCGGATGCCTGATGATGATGATGATTGCTTTGGAAGATGATAATCTTCCAAAGCAACTACTCTATTCCAATCTTAAGAATGGAAAGCGTAATGCTGGTGGTCAACAAAAAAGGTTTAAAGACTGTCTCAAGGCAAATCTAAAAAAATGTAGTATAAACACCGACAGGTGAGAAATATGATAAACACTCACACTAACAATTCACAATTTCCGAAACCCAGCATGTCACAGACCTGAAGAACCATCTAGGGCCAACCTGGGCTTGTATAGTCTGCAAAAAAGAAACTCCTGTTTTGACTCCAAAAGGCCCCAGAAAGGACAGAAGGCTGATTTCTTCCAGAGTCCAGAAGACAGTCACTGCATACACATTTTAAAATGCAGAAAATTTATGGCCTCCTGCTATTTTGTCCTGTATAATTACAGTTCTAACCGCCTGGCTTAAAATGGAGATCTCTCCCCCCCCTCCACCGCCTGGGTTGAACTGGGGGAGGGGGGTGGATGCGAAGAGGTGCCAGTCAACCCCATTTGTGTGTGATAAATAATCAGTTGTGCACTCAGTTTTCAATGCTTGTTAAAAATCCAGGCACTGGAACAGCTCCCGAATCTCACCGCTCCCACCTCCACTGCCAATCTCTTTTGCATCTCATTGGCATTTGAGAACATTAATTGACTCATTATTCCAATTCATATTCAGGAAAGGAGGCTGATTAACGAAGGCAGATGCAGAATCTCCAGACACTTTGGGAGCGGTGTTGTTTTGTCCCGGCAGTTTACTCGACTTATTAGAATCCTTTGGAAACTACAACCAGGAGAACCAGAGACATGCCCTGCGATGTTGGCTGTTTTATAACATTTGCACCTCTTTGCCCTTGGTTTGTTTCTTTAATTAAAAAACGAACAAGCCACCATAATTTTACAGCCAAGCAGAAGACCACGGGAAGCTTGAAGCAGCAGCATTTTATCAGCTCTGGGTTTGTTTGTTTTTAATTTGTTATCTTTGGTGGAGGAGATCCCTTTCTTCATAAGAGTATAGTTTGGGAAGAGTAGAAAACAGCCACCAGGCCAGATAGGGTTGGCTCAGAATTAGAATCAATGCAAGAAACCCATAATCTGACCAGCTAAGAGATCCTAAAACATTGCTCCTTTCTACATAGTCAATTCCAAAGTTCCTTCCTCACATCCAAATTAAGAACCACAGCCTCCCTGTGCTTGATTCTGGGTTCTGTCTTGGGCCCAGTCTTATTCAACATCTTTATCAATGACTTGGATGATGGGCTTGAGGGCATCCTGAGCAAGTTTGCAGACGACACCAAATTGGGAGTGGTGGCTAATACCCCAGAGGACAGGATCACACTTCAAAATGACCTTAACAGATTAGACAACTGGGCCAAAGCAAACAAGATGAATTTTAACAAGGAGAAATGTAAGGTACTACACTTGGGCAAAAAAAATGAAAGGCACAAATACAGGATGGGAGACACCTGGCTTGAGAGCAGTACATGTGAAAAGGATCTAGGAGTCTTGGTAGATCACAAACTTGACATGAGTCAGCAGTGTGATGCAGCAGCTAAAAAAGCTAATGCAATTCTGGGCTGCATCAATAGGAGTATAGCATCTAGATCTAGGGAAG
Organism: Zootoca vivipara; assembly: GCF_965207765.1. NCBI lineage: Eukaryota > Metazoa > Chordata > Lepidosauria > Squamata > Lacertidae > Zootoca > Zootoca vivipara. The sequence continues at coordinate 64,017,312 of NC_142583.1, forward strand.
TAATAGTACCTCTGTATTCTGCTCTGGTCAGACCTCACCTGGAGTACTGTGTCCAGGTCTGGGCACCACAGTTCAAGAAGGATACTGACAAGCTGGAACGTGTCCAGAAGAGGGCAACCAAAATGGTCAAAGGCCTGGAAACGATGCCTTATGAGGAACGGCTTAGGGAGCTGGGTATGTTTAGCCTGGAGAAGAAAAGGTTAAGGGGTGATATGATAGCCATGTTCAAATATATGAAAGGATGTCATATGGAGGAGGGAGAAAGATTGTTTTCTGCTGCTCCAGAGAAGCGGACACGGAGCAATGGATTCAAACTTCAAGAAAGAAGATTCCACCTAAACATTAGGAAGAACTTCCTGACAGTAAGAGCTGTTCGGCAGTGGAATTTGCTACCAAGGAGTGTGGTGGAGTCTCCTTCTTTGGAGGTCTTTAAGCAGAGGCTTGACAGGCATATGTCAAGAATGCTTTGATGGTGTTTCCTGCTTGGCAGGGGGTTGGACTGAATGGCCCTTGTGGTCTCTTCCAACTCTATGATTCTATGATTTCCCGGAAGCTCTTTGCACCAAGGGAGAGGAACATCTCTGCCCACCAAGGCTGCCTTCGGAGTCCACATACTGGTGGTGGGTGGGGCCTACATCCAAAGTGGACAAAGCCCAAGCAAGGAGAAGTTGGGCATGCTGGCTGGGGCTGAAAGAAGTTGCAGTCCAAATCATCTGCAACTTGGTTACAACTCTCATATCAGGCCCAGCCAGCTGTGTGTATACTGCTTCTGACACTAGAAATAATGTATAGCCACTAGGGTGGTAACTTTTTCATTTTCCCCCCTCAAAAATTATGTCCTGTAGCACAAATGGATGAACTTTTGCCTATTAATGACTAAAATGAGGTATATTCCATTGAAATATTAAAAAAGGTTATGCACAAACCGTTTTTATTTATTTTTTTATGCCGTTTTACCATTTCATAAAATTGTATTAACAATTCTATATATATTTCGTATCAAATTTGGACACAACACCACATTCCACAATGGGGAGTATTCTTAGCAACATAGGGTATACAAAGATCACACCTGCGCAAGGTAAAAGCCCTCAAAACTCAGCCAGCAGACCCTGCCGGGCATTCTGGGAAAAGAACCTACAGGAGAGGTAGCAAAACATCGTCCTTTAGCGGCGTCTGTACTGTTACTGCAGCTAAAAAAAGCTTCCTTGTGTGTTTGATGACCCTATATAATGTTGTATATATGTGACTCTAAAGCTTGGGTTCAATTTTATATCTGCTTACAGTGACTTCAAAAATGGGCAAAAAATAAATAAATAAAATTTTAAAAATCATTTTGTACTTGAGGTTTTTTTAAATCAAATCTCTTTGAAAGTAAGATTTTATCTAATATCTAATGAAAGCTCATCAAATTGTGATACAGGGAAATGAGGTTGTAAAAAAGCCATCACCCTAATAGCCACCTTTGTTAGAAGCCGCTGAATTTGCTTACTTCCATTCAGGGACGCCATCTAGAGGGGGCTGACAGAGGGCCCCCATCCTTTCTAGAAGGGGTCTGCCCCACCCCCAGTTCTGCTGCGATCCTCAAAAGGACATGCCAGGATGAAGATGCTTAGCCCTGCCATGATTCCCAGAGTTCCCAAAACAAACTAGGGATATGTACATTCCTTTGAGGATTGCCAGAGCACCTTCCCTAAGGCATAGGGAAGGGCAACCTTTGCTTAGGGCAACCTTTGCTAACCTGGTTCCTTCCAGATGTTTCGGACTACAACTTCCATCAGCAGGAAGCCCCATGGAGGGCATCAGGTTGGTGAGGTCTGGCCATACCTGCCAAGTTGCTGTCGGAGAAATAAGGGACTGGGCGGAAGTAACAGACCGGAAGTAGCGCTGCCGCCATTTTGGAACTGGGCGGAGCATGCTTAGAAGTGACTTTTGATGCTGCTTTGCCCAGTTCCAAAATGGCCACCACGCCAGAATAAACTGGGGAAAAACCAAAAAATCCATTTTTTTCAGCTAGGAACAGCTGGAAAAACGGGGATTTCCCGGGGAATACGGGAGACTTGGCAGCTATGGGTCTGGCACTGAATGTGTTTAGATCAGGCTCTGGTATGAGTGAGCAATGACTCAAGCTACAGCCAATAATAAATAATCTCTGGTTTGTCCTTAGCCACATAGAGCGTTTTACTCACTTTTAAATGAAAATGTTGGGTTTTGCTTGCTTTCTTTCTTTCTTTCTTTCTTTCTTTCTTTCTTTCTTTCTTTCTTTCTTTCTTTCTTTCTTTCTTTCTTTCTTTCTTTCTAATTTGGTGCCAGTTCCCCACAAATAGAAACAGTTGCTTAAGAAAGGGGAGGTGTGTGGGGGGAAATATCCCTATAGGAAGTATATTAGGACCGACACAGCTGACTGCTATGGTTCCTTTGGAGCCGTTATCATCTGTCATGTAAATACATAATTAAGGGCCTTTTAAAAATGCAGATTATGCAAATATATAGTTAGGGTCTTTTGAAAATGCAGAGGGTCGACCCAATGGAATCTAATGAGTCCTTTGGAGCTGTTTGTAAAGACATATTTAGATTTGAAATGTGGAATGAACGCTCAATGGACTGCTAGGTGCTCCTTCAGAGCCGTTTATGGACTCTTCTCCAGATCCTTATTTTCGGATGGGGGTTTTCAGAAACATAGTAATAATGCAAGATAAAGTGCACCAACTGTTCAGTACTTGGGTAGCGGGGGAAAGCGGGGAAGCTGCAAATACATTTTTTTAGAAGTAATTATTGCTCCTAAATACATCTCTCTATCTTCCCAAGCTTTAAGGTTCCTGGGAAGCTCGTGAGCCAATTTAGGAGGAATTATGGTCAACCAACAAACTTTGCTGACTTCCCTTTGCACTTTTGGGTCTGATCTTAGTTTTTCAGGCTCCAAAATGTATCACACACTTAAGAAGACAAGAAGAGTCCTGTTATTTCAGCCCAAAAGCCTGTCTAATCCAGTGGATCATGTTGCATGCAAAAGGTCCCAGGTTCATTTCCTAACATCTCCAAGCAGGTCTGGGAAAGACCCTGGTCTGAAATTTTGGAGAGCAGCTGCCAAGCAGGTGTAGACAATACTGGGTAGGTCAATTTTCTGATTCAGTGTACACCTTCCAACATTCCTATGTTCACTGCAAGGATAGGATTCTGGACTGTGTGGGGCTGATTTGGATCGGAAGAGTGGGGAATGCAATCACAGGAAGAACAGCTCCTAACAGAAGAGTAGGGGGAATATTCGCCCCCTCCCCACCGCTTCCAGCGTTTCCAGAAGCAGAGAGAGAGAGGCAGACACAGAAGCTGCACAGTTGAGAGAGGATACTCATCCCCCACACACACTTCCTGAACACGGCCCAGGAGGAAGGAGCCACTGTATAACAGTGCCCCCAGCTCCCAGCTCCCAGCCCCCAGCCCCTCTGGCCAGTCCAGAAGGATGTCGTGGACGATGGTATCAAAGGCTGCTGAGAAATCCAGCAGAACTAGGAAACAGCTTTCACCTTTGTCCCTAGCCTGCCGGAGATCATTGACCAGTGTGACCAAGGCAGTTTCAGTCCCATGGTGTCAGGGGTTTCTTGTGACTACTCTAGAGTAATGATGCTCCTCAGGTCACTTTTCCATAACATGTTTATTGGTGCTGATATGTACAGTGAAGCAGGTGCAAAAACATGTCTCCTTACTACGATGCAGAATCCGGAAGTGCCCCTCGGCGCGAACGCCCCCAACATAAAAGGCGCGGGACACTGAATCTCCTCCCCTTTCGTCTTCTTCGTAATTCCGGAACCGGAGGAAAGGGTCTGCGTTCCATGTTTCCCCTCTCCCCCTTGTCCCCTTCTCTCTCCTCCCGTCTGTGGAGTCTGGGCTCTTTCATCCTGCCTGAGCCCGGGCACTCTCTCTCCGTGTCCTGACTTCCTTCCCCCGAGTCTGTGTTTCCTTCGCTACTCTGTGAGGAGCTACTCTTGATGATAGGGGGAGGTACTCTGTACTCTCTCCCCCTTACACATGGTGAGGCCTGAATCCCGATTGGAAGGGATCCAAATGGTCTGCATCCTCCAGGCATGCCTGGAGTAGTTCCTTAGCCATGGACTAGATAGGCTTTTGGCCTGATCCAGCAAGGCTTTTCCTCAGTTCTTACATTACAATTAGAGCATCTCTCTGTCCTCTTTTGTTTGAGTTGACCTTTCCTTCGCTTTCCTTTTATACTAATAATAGCACAAACTTTCTGTGGTAGGTTCTCCTACCTGTCTCATCTGACTATTGATTAAAGGTCTTGGCTACCACAGTTGTGCATTAACTTTTTGTGCGTAACTATTACATCCTCCAGAATGTTGAAGGCATGCAGGGAACTTCATGTCAGAGAAGCCACGGTTCTGCAGTGTCTACTTCGTTCTGGACCATTCTGCTCCGGTATCTCTGCCTCGCCTGTTGGCTGCCCTATATGACAAAGTGAACTTCGGGAAACGGTTGATACCAAGTCAAATGGCATTGACGCTGTCTGTACAATTACATTCGCCCGGGCAAGAATTTCCACATCTTGTCTCAGTTTGTGTGCTAAATTGTTTGATGGAAACATCAACCAGATTTTGGAGACTTGAGAGCTAAAAGGGTCCATACTGTGAACTCCTGCTTCGGGGGAGGATTATTTCATTCTTCAAACCTCTTTGGGGATGTGGGGACATTCAAGAGAAGCAATTCCTAATCTGTCTCCTTTGATCAGCAACAATAATGTGTCTTGCTGTGCTGCAGACTGGGTTTATGTTGCAATGATGGTGACTCAGTTTTCATCACAGTTTATTGATTTATATTCCACCTTCCCTCAAAATTACGCAAGGCATGTTTGCCTGGGTCCCAACTTTCTTTTTTTCTTTTTCATTTAAAAACCCATTTGTTTCTGAGTTGCTCTGTGCTCCTGGGTTTTGGTTTTGAGTCATTCTGTGAAATGAAGTTCTGCATACCCCTTGCACTCTTTGGGGGAATCTAAAAATGGCCAGAACCTTTTAACTCCTTTTAGCAGAAGCGGATAAAATTTGTCCGCAAAGAAGTTCCTGTAAAGTGGATGAAGTAAAATAGTTGTTGCACTATCCACATTAGGTAAAGGTAAAGGGACCCCTGACCATTAGGTCCAGTCGTGACTGACTCTGGGGTTGCGCGCTCATCTCGCATTATTGGCCAAGGGAGCCGGCGTATAGCTTCCAGGTCATGTGGCCAGCATGACAAAGCCGCTTCTGGCAAACCAGAGCAGCACACGGAAACGCCGTTTACCTTCCCGCTGTAGCGGTTCCTATTTATCCACTTGCATTTTGATGTGCTTTCGAACTGCTAGGTTTGCAGGAGCTGGGACCAAGCAACGGGAGCTCACCCCGTCACAGGGGTTTGAACCGCCAACCTTCTGATCGGCAAGCCCTCGGCTCAGTGGCTTAACCCACAGCGCCACCTGGGTCCCTACAATCCACATTAGGGGCAACTTTACCAGGGCAGCTAAAACTGCCAAATCTGTAGTATCTCATTTTTGGTGGCTGTTGGTGGTGGAAGTTTGTCTCTTGCTCTTTCTGACCTTGGTATAAAGCAGCTTCCTATGTACCTGCAAGTTCAATGCACAGAAAGGTCAGTCTCTTGGCATTGTTCCCCCCTCTACCCCACACCGCAGGCACAAAAGTCCCAGGGTATGTACAACCACAACATGGTTGCACATAAATAGCTCCTTGGATGAGTCTCTAGGTTTTTCTGCTTTGGAGGGCATTGCACTTAATATGTTGCTGTGGAATACCAGTGTCCATGGGTTAAGAATCTGATTTTTTTTTCTCCTTCATATGGTGCTAGGCATATTGGCATAATTTCCCCCTTCTGTTTTTGATTCTCTGTCCATGACAGATTTCACAGCAGGGAATCATTCTATCACATATGGCCGCTAAATTAAAGAAACTTCCAAAACTTCTGTCTGCGAGTTAATTTTAAAACCAAAAGAACAGAACAGTGCCTTAAAATAAAGAAGTTAAAATAGAAAACTGAAGGTCTTCTTCCTCATTAAACCTACCTGTAGCTCTACCTGTCTATAAATTGCATTCTGGTCCATAATAATATGCCACCTGACAAATGAGGCTAGGTAATTTTGGAAGACATCCTCCGTTAAAAATTTCTGCAAGTAAATAAAATCCTACCAGCAATTGATCTACTGAGTGTAAAGTACAACCCATTCACATTTTGGCCTTTTGTGATAGTTGGCATCCGTCCGTCTGTCTTGGGAGACAATGGAGGAGTGCACCTTTTGGGGTAGAGTCAAAATGTTGGGAGGTTTCAGCGCCTGCTGTGGTTGTAGAGACCAAAACAGGAGAGACAGGTTTTGTTGCAACTGGGGCAAATGAAGGCATCCAGTTGTGCTGCTGCAGATGCACCATAGCATTTCTTCTCTCTGCGCTCCTCCCAGTGGTCATTGCTCCTCTGCAGCTACTGTACATAAGAACAGGAACCACCCCCTGAATGTAATTATAAATGAACCTTTGACATATGTACCTTCAATATGTATAAAAATTCAATGAGATGTGTGAGCTTGCTTTTGCCACGTAATCCCATTTATATTAGGTCTAATTCGAGACAAACAAACTCTCATATCCTCATCAACATAAAGTAGCCTTTCTCTTTTCTGATATTTGTCAGAGTTGAAAACCCATTTTCACAAAAATACACTGTGGAGAACTGTAGAAGAATAGTCAATGCTCTTGAAGAGAGACACAGATACTGTTTCTGGTTGTATATCGAAAAGAAAAGAAAACCTGTTTTGATAGTATACTATACTATACTATACTATACTATACTATACTATACTATACTATACTATACTACATTGAAATGTTAAAATGCTGCTTTGAATGTCCTTGAATCTTCCCAGCACACTTGCCATCCTCTCCTGCCACACCCTTTGAAGGTCCTGTCCTCTCAGTTCCCAATTAACTACCCCAGGGACACTTAAAATCCTCATGGAAATTTGTCAATAGTTTAGTGAGGTTTAGTGTGATTTTCCTCCCCTATAAAAACACATATTTATATGCAATTTTGCCCAACATAACACCTTTTTTGGCAAAGCGATTGCTCCTAATTTAATGCATTTTTGCATGTGATTTTCACTAATCTGTGCATTTATACTCACACTTTAACCCCACCGTATGCATGTTGTGCACACGGCTGGAGAATCGCACTGCAAAATTCAGAGTAGTGCACATTTCAAAGGATGTGCTTTGCTTCATTTTGCATCTTATTCTGGAAAGTGAGAAAAATGCTAAGTTCACTTTTAAATGCAAACTCAATCAAATTTCTCCTCCTTGCTGTTTTGACTACATAGAGCATGGGTAGTCAAACTAATGCCCGGGGGCCGGATCCGTCCCAATCGCCTTCTATATCTGGCCCTCAGGTGGCCTGGGAATCAGCGTGTTTTTACATGAGTAGAATGTGCCCTTTTATTTAAAATGCATCTCTGGGTTATTTGTGGGGCCTGTCTGGTGTTTTCACATGAGTAGAATGTGTGCTTTTATTTAAAATGCATCTCTGGGTTATTTGTGGGGCATAGGAATTCGTTCATTTCCTCCCCCCCCCCAATATAGTCCGCCCCACCACATGGTCTGAGGGACGGTGGACCGGCCCACGGCTAAAAAAGGTTGCTGACCCCCTGCTCCAGAGTGTCCTGCCCTGCTTCTCCAGCAGAGGAGACTTCCCCACCTGTCCTATACACCTCTGAGGAGGCAGTAACATTTCCTTTATAAACCAGGTCCCAGAGGCGTCAATGCAGCCATAAAGAGATGGAGCTGATCCAGCCTTCTCAGACGGTTGCTTGCTCCACCTAAGGGGGAGGGAAGATATGAAGAAGAGGAGTAAATAATGTATCATCGTCATTATCATCGTACCTATCTTTAATAAGCCTCTGTAGCTTGACAAGAAGTTGGTTGTGAGAGCAGCCCCCCTTCCCAAATCTTTCTAACATTGATTAGCATTCAGTTTTAAATGATTCTAAACTGTTTGTTAGGCTTTGCATGCCTGCCTCCATATGTCTCTTTTCAACTACATGTGCTGTCAAAAGAGACAGAGAAAATAGCAAAAGTACAAAATAATAATAATAAAACAGTGCAAGAATCTACACTTATGTCTGCAGAGCTATAAAGGGAGGAACCTCTTCCCCTTACCCTCATAATGCTAAATAGATTCTAAACAATAACAGTTTGCTCCATCATTGCTATGTCAAGATGGAGCTTTTGGTATACATTGTACCTCACTCCAGAAGAGCAGTAAAGAGCTTTTCCCCATTTGTGAATAACTCCCACTCCCACCTCCAGTTTCCCAACCATTGGATGAACCTTCCGATTTTTATTCAGTCCTCCTTGAGAAACCCAAAGAGGACTAAAATTGAAACCAAGAAGCATGAACATAGATGAGGGTGAAGACTGTTTGGTTTCAAAAATGACAGATTTCAGGGTTGAATCCTCTCTGTAAAACAGGTCCTCTACTCTTGAAACCCATAACCTGCTCCTGGAGAACATGGAAGATGGCTGCAGAAATGTAAAGAAACTCTGTATATGCTCAGATGGACATTCTTATTACAGTGGTACATCGACTTACAAATGCCTAGACTTCCGAAGGTTTCGACTTACGAAGTCCACTAACCCGGAAGTATTTTCGCCGCATGTGCATTCTGCGCATGCGCAAAATGGACGCTTCGACATCCGAAGGTTTCAACTTACGAAGAGCGCCGTGGAACGGATCACCTTCGTAAGTCGAGGTACCACTGTATTTTTCCTTCTTCATATCTACCATCGTATTGAAGAAGATTCCAAGGCCTAGTCATACAGAGTTCTAATATGCCTTAAACGTAGCTCTGGTTGTTTGAAGACACAAATCTCCAGTATCTCCAGTTAACAGACCTTAACATGCTTCTCCACTCCAGTGCTTTTGTCTCCATGACACTTCCCCCACCAGGCCTGGCCCTACCTTTAGGCAGAGGCCTCAGGAAGCAGATGCTGGGATGTGGATAATTACCTGTACTGTGAGGCGTTGGAAGGCAGAGCTCTGCATGCTTATGTGGCCTTTTCTGGGACCCTTGAGCCTGTTGCCCTCAAGTATGTTGAGAGGACTGTCCCACTGCCAGTGCTGAAATAAGAGCCAATTGTCAGTCTTGCTGTCGGCTTCGGTGCATGGAATAGTGTGGGAGGCTGCCATCTTGAAACAGACCCACCCTCCAAATCTTCTTTTCCAGTTCCAGAGAGATCTGAAGAGCATGAAGGACCAATCACCCTATCTTTGGTTCACCAGGGCATCTATCCTTCTCACATTAAGCCCCTCCTCATTTGGCTTGCTGGGTCCCTGCCAGGAGGAAGCATCCGTATTTTCAAATGCATCAAGACAGTAAGAAACGCTGCAGACTCCCACCCTGTTCCCTCACAAGCCTCTCATAGAGTTATAGTTCCAGATTTGGCTTAACAACCCACCACTCTTTGCAGGGATCTTTGGGAACTGCAGTTCTGTGAGGGGAACAGGGGTCTCCCAACAACTCTTATCACCCTTGACAAACTACATATCCCAGAATCCTTTGGGGGAAGCCATGGGCTGTTTAAAGTAGTACCGTAGTGCTTTAAACGTATGGTGTGAATGTGGCCAAAGTCTGCTTTAGTGATAAAGCACCAATAATGAGGATGAGCTCAAGACTCCAATACCTCAAGGACTGCCTCTCCCCATATAAACCGTCTCAGGCTCTGCATCCATCCTCCGAGGCCCTTCTTCGTGTGCCTCCTCCACGTGAGGTCCAGAGGGTGGCAGCACAAGAACAGGCCTTCTCTGTAGTGGCTCCCCATTTGTGGAACACTCTCCCCAGGGAGATTCGCCTGGCGCCTTCATTATATATATTTTAGGTGCCAGGTGAAAACGTTCTTCTTCAACCAGGCCTTTGGCTAATTAATATTCTACAACCTTTTAAATGTGTCTGTGGGAAGGGAGGGTTATTGTTTGTTGTTTTGTTTGTAATTATTTACTTGCTTTCATCCTGTATTTTACCCTGCCCTGAGATCTTATGATGAAGGAAGAAGAAGAAGAAGAAGAAGAGGAGGAGGAGGAGGAGGAGGAGGAGGAGGAGGAGGAGGAGGAAGCTGGAGCCCCTTGAGGTTGCTCATCAACAATGAGAACCTGCACAGCAGACTGCACTTGTATACTCTGCACCTTATCACAGTATTCCCCACTATGATGAGTTCCGTATACTTCTATTGAAATTCTAGAAAATATTTCTAAATTTTCATCTAGACGTAAAAATTAGCATATGGCACATTTTATGCAAACATAGCTTCCCTTCTGCGGCAATATGCAAGTAACTCCCCATGAAGGGGCCGGGCACCGACAAATTTCGGTGCCAGGGTCATGCACACTGCCTGGCACCCACAGCTCTGGGCACCCACGGTTGTGGGACCAAATTGACACTCCTGGTGCTGATTTTCTGGTTCCCTCCACCATTTCGTAGCAACCTGGGCACCTAGCTACAGTTTGTTCCCTCCCCGCCCCTGCTCCACAAGGTTGGTGGCCGCTCTACGCCATGGGCTCAGCTGCGGAGATTTAAACGGATCCCAGAACTTGGAATGGTGTGAATTTATGCATGCAGGGTGAATGCCAGATAGCCCCGTTACAGCCGTAGCCTCACTTTGGGCTGGATCCTATTCCATAGCATATTTCCCCACACAGTTAATCCTGCCTGATCTTTTGCCTCTGCCTGCCTCTCTCTCCAACACATATGCACTCGAATGCACACTTTCATAAACCAGAGAAGCTTCACACCATATTGCACACATTTCCTGAATGGATTTATAATCCATCCAATACGGTACTTTTTGAACGTGTTACAAAAAGGACAGATTTACAGGAGACAATCTGCCTTCATGATGATTGCATATTGTGGCATTTCTAGTCCATATGGATCAGTAAGTCTTGGATAGCAGGCATTTGACCTTCAAAATCATGCAAATGTGAAACCAGACTTCCACTTTTTACAGCTGGAGAAGTCACAGTTTGACTTCTTCATCTTGGCTGAGAAGCCTTGATTAAAATACAGTTTGACTTAAGAAATCTTTGAGTGGTATTTTCTCCCACTCTTTCTTTCATAGTGGCTTAAAATATATATATATTATTATTATTTTGGAGCCTAGTTACCCTCCCCTTCACTTCATCCCTTCCAGCTGAACTTCACTCATTAACACCTATGACTCAATTGCTGATCATTTAAGAGCTAAGTTGCTAATTTAGAGCCAGGGGCAAAGTATAAGCAAGACTTGAAACCTTTTTGCTCACGCCAGAGTTAATCTCAAGTAATAACTCCTGAAAGCCTCTGAAAAGGTCTGAGTGTGGCTTTCTGTCAGCTGCATTAGCGAACTGCACATATTCGCACTAAGAAACCTTGATTGTGCCATATCTGATCAGAACGCCTCCAATCGGAAATTGATAACTCTTCTTGCTTTTATTAATGCAAAGCAGACTTCCACAACCTAGTGCCCTCCAGACACTGTGCAACTACAGCTCCCATTAGCCTGAGTCAGCAAGCCCCGATGTCATGGGCTGGTTGGACGAAGAGGAATGGCGGGAGGAACCACCAAGGGAAGAAGGCTCAGGGCCTGGGAAGTGGTGGTGGGACAAGGATGAGTGGGCAGAAGGGGAAGAGGGAGAAGACTGGGGAGAAGGAGGTGTTGGAAGCTGAAGAGGTAACAGGACTTAGTGAGCTGAGAGAGTCTGTGGTGGAGAGAAGTCCAGAATCAGAGGCAGAAGCTGAAGCAGGAGAGTGGGTGGAAGGAGGGCAAGAGGCATAGATGAATCAGGCTGGTCAAGACTCAAGGGTGTCTCCCCCCCCCTGCTGCAACAAGCTCCCCCCCCCCCAGTCTCCCAGAAGCAGAAGGGGGCTGAAACGGGTGGAGCAGCAATAGGCTGCACGGAGGCACAGTCTCCCTGGAGGTGCAATGTCACGTGTATGTCACATGTATGATGTCACACACACATTGTCATGAAGAAGCTGAGCAGGGCGGCTTCCTCTCATGCTCAGGAGGAGCCAGCCATTGAAATGCACCACGCTCGGCCTCCCCCACCCCCTCAACATCCAGGTGACCCAGCCCCCTGCCAGCAAATATTGAGGGAGCCAAAGACCCCTCTGCCCCTAGGAATTAGTATGCCTGACTGAAATCCTAACTTGCACTTAATTCTACCACTTCTGGATCTGCCCCCAAACTCTGTACAGACCTGGTTCCAATCCTGCTGAGACTCACATTTCAACTCCCGTGACTTCGTCTGCGTTTGGCGCAGCATTGAGAAGCCCAGGCTTCTCCCTGATTGGATGCCATAATGTCTCACCTAACCCCCTAATTCCAGCTGTTTGGGGGCCAGCTGCATATTAGTGGTGGGAAATCCTCCCTTCATTAAGCCCTTCTTCAAGATATTTTTAAAGGAGGCTATTCATTTCACATTTCTTTGAAGATACAAACTGGGCAAGGTGACGAATCTTAGTTGATTTTGCAACCAGAGTCCTAAACCTGAATGAAAATCAAGGCATCATGTCTTGTCTTTGGGAACATCTCAAGATCCCCCCTCCCTCTCCTCCTTCCCTGAGACCCATGGAAAGAGGGTCAGGTTGGACCAGCTGTCAGTGTCCCCGTAAACAGCGCCTGCCAAACTGGAGGGAGCAGAGCAGATAGACTTAAAGCTGCCGTAAAAGCTTTTCAGTTGCAAGATTGAAAAGAAGTTGAGGTGGGAAAGTAGAAGCCGAAGGATGGCTGTGGGATTTGTCTTGACCAAATTATCATGCTGGCTGAACTGGAAAGCCCGTGCAGTGCAACCCCTCAGAGGAACACCTCACAAGCCACAGGCATACAATGCCTCTCAGCACAAACAGCAAGAGTCCATCACTTGCCGATAAGCTTGTGTTTACATTAGCTCCCTATACTTCAGTTCAGCTGCTGGGGGTGAATAGCTGTAGCCTTGCTATACTGGTCTTGATGATAGCAGCTCCAGTCAATGTATCCGTTCCAGGAAACGTGTGTGTGCTTTTGTGCGAGAGAGAAAGTGTGAGCGTCTGTGTCCTTTATTGTGTTCCATTTTAGCCCTGCCTAGTCTGTAATCCTATGTACTAATAGCAATCTCAGTTCTCAGAAGGCCAATCATTATGTCAGGGGTCAGCAAACTTTTTCAGCAGGGGGCCGGTCCACTGTCTCTCATACCTTGTGGGGGGCCAGACTATATTTTGGAGAGAGAAAAGAACGAATTCCTATGCTCCACAAATTACCCAAATAAAAGCACACATTCTACTCATGTAAAAACACCAGGCAGGCCCCACAAATAACGTCAGACCAACACAGCTACCTACCCGTAACTATTGCCTTCAAGTGATGAACAACATGGCTTTCAAGTGATTCTTCCAGCCCTCACTGGTGTCATCCGATGGGCTACATTGCATTGTGATATCATCCCATTCACTAGGAAATCCCCAACTTGGTGGGATTACCCATGGCAAGATTCACCCATGTGACAGATTCGGGAAGCACCACCCTGCTCTCAGTTTCCTTTAGTGATGTAACCACGTAGCCAAATTTGCTTGATTACATAGTATCGTGAGACCACTCTATTCATTTCAGGATCCCTGTTTGGCTGGGATCTCCTGTTTAACTGAACCAGGGATGAAAAAGCAGCAGCTGGGGAGCAGGTTGACATACTGAGAAAAGAGGTATATTATCCACACAATTTAAGGGTCTTTAAAACTAGGCCAAAAGTGGAGTCTTTTTGGAGCCTGGATGAAAAAGGAACGAGACCACCACTTGAAGTAATTGCAAGTTTAATAGCAGTGGCAGCTATAAAGGGGCTATACTGGGTGGCAGGCAATGCTATTTCCCCTCCTAATTCCCTGAGAAAATTATTGTTTCCTAATGAATTGTGAGTGATAAAAATGGTGGCCACAAGCTAGTGGACATCAAGAAAAGGTGTGCTATCAATGGCAAGACCTCTCTTCTTTTGCTTCTGCCCCAGTTGTTGAAAGCATCCCTCACCTTTTCACTATCTGTGAATGGGACAACATTTGGGGTTTATTTGGGGGGGGTACATTTCAGGGACCCAGGTGGCGCTGTGGGTTAAACCACAGAGTCTAGGGCTTGCTGATCAGAAGGTCGGCAGTTCAAATCCCTGCAACGGGGTGAGCTCCTGTTGCTCGGTCTCAGCTCCTGCCAACCTAGCAGTTCGAAAGCACATCAAAGTGCAAGTAGATAAATAGGGACCGCTCTGGCAGTAAGGTAAACGGCGTTTCCATGCGCTGCTCTGGTTCGCCAGAAGCAGCTTTGTCATGCTGGCCACATGACCTGGAAGCTGTCTGCGGACAAACGCCGGCTCCCTCGGCCTATAGAGCGAGATGAGCGCCGCAACCCCAGAGTCGGACACGACTGGACCTGATGGTCAGGGGCCCCTTTACAGGTAAGCCCCAGGTGTAGGGAATCATTTTTCTAACTCTACCAAAATTCCTCTTTTCACCTGCAGAATCCCCTAGAAAATGTTCGGTCCAGATGTGGCACAAGCGACCACATCTGGACATTCAAAAAGCAGCACCAGCAATGACCACCGTGCGATTTATAGAAAAAAAGAGTCCCAAAGTATCGCTACTGGATAATCAGAGATGAGTTTTCTCTTCCTTTTCCAACATGGAAGTGCTGAATATTACCTGAAAGGGAAGGAGGAGAGAGCTGAACAGACCTTTACAACAGAATGGGCATCTGCCAAGACAAAAATACCCAGTGAGCTTATGGCGTTGGCACAGTGACAGTATAAGCAAGCTGTCTTTTGAAATGATTTTGCAATTGATCCATTGCAAGACTGGAGCCTGGATTATGTACATGCTGTAGAGCCTTGGGGCGGGGTGAGGGTCACATTTCAGAGCCAACCACCTGAACATTTGCCACGTAGATGGGGGAATGGGCAAAGGAGAAACCCTCCCAAACCTTTTTTTTACAAAATAAAATAAAAGTAAGGTGTGCAAATGCCTTGGAACGGAGTTTTGGGCAGTGTGCCTGCCATTTCATCCTT
The DNA here is from genome assembly GCF_965207765.1 of Zootoca vivipara. Taxonomy (NCBI): domain Eukaryota; kingdom Metazoa; phylum Chordata; class Lepidosauria; order Squamata; family Lacertidae; genus Zootoca; species Zootoca vivipara. Next base: position 64,032,402 of record NC_142583.1, read on the forward strand.
TCTCTCTCCCTCCCCCCCCCCTTTTCTTTTCTCTCTCTCTTTCCCCTGTTCAGCCGACTTGCATTTGCTAACCCACAAGCTGCTGTTTCCCTTCCCAATGAAGCTCTGATGGGTGGAGGGCCAAGAAAAATTAGCCCAAATGATGAATGCAATCTTGACAGAAAATATGCTTTTTAGCAGAGACCGCATGTTGCCAACAGGCAATTAGAAGGCCAAAAAAATATGGAGATTTCATTGGATCTAAAGTCTGCAAAACAAGAAACCGTGTACCTGATGCTCTTCAGGACATCTGCATTAGCCACAATATTTTTGTGCTGAGGAATAAGAACAGCACACCATTTTAAAGCAGGCAAAATTACTTCTACAACTGCCTGTGCTACTACTCTTTAACATCCATGTTAGTAACAATGTGCGTGCCCCCAGCCAGTCCCCACCTGCCTACATTCTTACAACCAATCCAGGAGGTAGCATGACCTATCTGCCTCCTTCTCCTCAGCCTCAGTGTTGGCATTGCAGAAGTCAGCAGAGAGGAGGACAGACCCAGACTGGAATTAGTTGGCTCTGTCTGCCTTTGGTTCTGGCTCAACTGCCACCCCTGATGCATCTGGTGTCCAGGGTCTGTGGTGGAAATGCTATGTATCAGTAATAATAATAATAATAATAATAATAATAATAATAATAATAATAATAATATATTATTTATACCCCACCCATCTGGCTGGGTTCCCCCAGCCACTCTGGGTGGCTTCCAACAGAATATTAAAATACAATAATCCAAAAGGTAAAGGGACCCTTGACCATTAGGTCCAGTCGTGACCGACTCTGGGGTTGCGCGCTCATCTCGCATTATTGGCCGAGGGAGCCGGCGTATAGCTTCCAGGTCATGTGGCCAGCATGACAAAGCCGTTTCTGGCAAACCAGAGCAGCACATGGAAACGCCGTTTACCTTCCCGCTGTAGCGGTTCCTATTTATCTACTTGCATTTTGACGTGCTTTCGAACTACTAGGTTGGCAGGAGCTGGGACCAAGCAACGGGAGCTCACCCCGTCACAGGGATTCGAACCGCCGACCTTCTGATCAGCAAGCCCTAGGCTCAGTGGTTTAACCCACAGCGCCACCTGGGTCCCTATTAAAGTCCCTATTATTTAATCTATTAAACATTAAATGCTTCCCTAAACAGGGCTGCCTTCAGATGTATTCTAAATTCAAAGAGTTGTTTATTTCCTTGACATCTGACGGGAGGGCGTTCCACAGGGCGGGTGCCACTACCGAGAAGGCCCTGTGCCTGGTTCCCTGTAACTTGGCTTCTCGCAACGAGGGAACCGCCAGAAGGCCCTTGGCACTGGACCTCAGTGTCCGGGCAGAACGATGGGAGTGGAGACGCTCCTTCAGTAGCTCTTCCCAGGTGAGATTGGGCTTCCAATGACCCCTCAGTATCCCCTGCTTTCATCAGAGCAGCTCCCCTGCTGCTTCCGGTAACACCCACATTTGGCCTCACTTTCCCATGCCAACTCTCTCTCTGCTTTCCGAAGCCCATCATTGTGACACACCAGGGAAAGGGAAGGCAGCCCAGCCTTTCTGATCCATGACCACTACTGTCAAAAGCAATGATTTCAAACCCCCATCGGTAGGTGTATGCTTTCAAGGGCATGTGGCTAAGAACCTGTGCTCTAAACAAGTGGCTGGCTCGATTCCCCCAGCACCCTCACTTGATGTGACATTTGCACTCGGTCCATAAGCAGAAGAGTTCACCTGGCGCAGGGTGGCCCAATTACCGCTAAAGACCTTGTCTCTTTGATCCCCGGGACTCTGCCGGCTCCCTCCCGTGCAGCTTCCATTTAAGAGTATTACAGCAGAATCAATCACTTGTCCAAAGGGAGCAGCGTGTTGAGATTTCCTGTCGGGGAAAAAGAAGCTTCTCCGCAGGCAGCTTGTCAGGCTTTGTCTGAAGGACTGGAACTGACAAAGAGCCAGTCTCTATTGGCCATCAATTACTTGGAGCTAAAATGGCAACCTACTTTCACGAGGAGGGCAGCCCTGGGCACCTCGAAGCATCCTCAGCCGACTCTGCGGGATCCAGGCGGAAAGCAGCATGAGCCAATCCCTGTCCACCTGGGGGATTGCTCTCAGAAACCTCAGCCTCTCGTGGGACGTCAAATGGGAATGAAGTCAGGCAAAGGCTCTTTGCTCTTTGCAAAACAGAAGCACTTGCCTTAAAAGCCACCTCTCTTTCAAAATGAAGAAAGGAACTCAGTGGCAGTGCCTTTTTCCAGTCTCAGTTCAGAGGTGGGTTCCATTCAGAGCAGAGACAAGGAATGAATATCACAAAGGAAGCTGCCCTCTTCTGAGTTAAGCCATTGCTCTATCTTCCTAAGTCTACACTGACTGGTGGGAGCTCTCTCCGGGGTTTCGGACAAGGGTGTCTCCCAGCCCTATCTGGAGATTGAAACTGGGACCATCTGCATGCAGAAGGCAGGTGCTCTGCTACTGAGCAATGGCTCTTCCCTGACTTTGCTCATGGTGAATTGCGTGCCCACTTTTGGAATCCTTGGTTTAGTCCAACCAATGGTGATTTGTGGGGAAGGATGGAAAAGGGTAATATAGAAAGCAAAAACATCCATAACGAGCAGCTACGTCACAAGCCCAAGCGGCTCTATGAATCAAGCCTGGATTTCCAGAATACAACATTTCATAGAATCATAGAGTTGGAAGAGACCACAAGGGCCATCCAGTCCAACCCCCTGCCAAGCAGGAAACACCATCAAAGCATTCCTGACATATGGCTGTCAAGCCTCTGCTTAAAGACCTCCAAAGAAGGAGACTCCACCTTGGCAGCAAATTCCACTGCCAAACAGCTCTTACTGTCAGGAAGTTCTTCCTAATGTTTAGGTGGAATCTTCTTTCTTGTAGTTTGAATCCATTGCTCTGTGTCTGCTTCTCTGGAGCAGCAGAAAGCAACCTTTCTCCCGCCTCTATATGACATCCTTTTATATATTTGAACATAGCTATCATATTTCCCCTTAACCTTCTCTTCTCCAGGCTAAACATACCCAGCTCCCTAAGCCGTTCCTCATAAGGCATCGTTTCCAGGCCTTTGACCATTTTGGTTGCCCTCCTCTGGACACGTTCCAGCTTGTCAGTATCCTTCTTGAACCGTGGTGCCCAGAACTGGACACAGTACTCCAGGTGAGGTCTGAGCAGAATACAGTGGTACTATTACTTCCCTTGATCTAGATGCTATACTCCTATTGATGCAGCCCAGAATTGCATTGGCTTTTTTAGCTGCTGCATCACACTGTTGACTCATGTCAAGTTAGTGGTCTACCAAGACTCCTAGATCCTTTTCACATGTACTGCTCTCAAGCCAGGTGTCTCCCATCCTGTATTTGTGCCTTTTGTTTTGTTTTTTTGCCCAAGTGTAGTACTTTACATTTCTCCCTGTTAAAATTCATCTTGTTTGCTTTGGCTCAGTTGTCTAATCTGTTAAGGTCATTTTGAAGTGTGATCCTGTCCTCTGGGGTATTAGCCACCCCTCCCAATTTGGTGTCATCTGCAAACTTGATCAGGATGCCCTCAAGCCCATCATCCAAGTCACTGATAAAGGCAGCTCCCTATGTTCCTATGTACAGGCAGGCAGGCACCATCAGAAAAATAGTGCCTCCACATCAACAACTCTCAACCAAAGTTCAGGGGAAGCCCTGCACACTCCCAAGCATTTTTTTAGGCCAAAGACTAGCTGTACCATTGAAGGGATCACCTGCAAGCTGGGAAGGCAAAATTTTCTGTTCTACTTGGGTGTACTGCTTCAGTTCATCTTCTGCCTAAAACTGTCCACACTGGCAAAAATTACATACTTTACATGTCATTACATTATTCCACCCTATTTGATGAAAAGGAAGCACAATGCAAATGTGGGGAGGGATATCGTCGATTGCCTATCGTTCTCGGACTGAAAGCAACAGCATCAGTGAATACCAATTCTGTTCACTGGAGTGATTTCTGCTCTGAACAGGGGATGATGGTTAATCCAGCACTGGCAACCTCCTCTTCTGTTTCCATTTTCATCGGAATCCCTACTTACAAGACTCTGGCCCCTAGAAGTCTCTCAGGTGGTCCACCGAGCCTCCAGTTCCCTTAAGAGTTGCCCCAGTAACCTCCTGCCACCACTTACTAAGCTACAGAAAGCAGTGACTGTTCTTTTTTCCTTGTTTGTTTTGGTTTGCCGTGGTTGCAGTCCGGACTGGATTTAAAAAACAAAGCACCACCCCCCAAAATCCTGCTGATGTGCAAGTGGTCTGTAGCAGACCAGTGCTGTAGTCAGGGATGTTTGTGCATGGATGGTAATTACTGTCAAAATGCAAAGGGTTAGTGAACAGGGCCTGTGGGGAAAGCCAGAATGACACTCAGTACAAGACATCTTGCTAATAGGTCTGAGAGCAATTACTGTATGCTTTATAATCAAACCCTTAACCCCGTCGCTCTCGGACTGAGACGCTTGCCCTGGGGTTTTTTTCTACAGATTTACCCACCCTTTCATATTTTATATAAACTGCATGCCAGAGAATGTACGAAAGTGAACCAAGTTGCCAATCTGTTCTCTCACTCAACACACCTGAGATAAACTCCATCATCGTCAAAATTCATCGTCTTATCTCAAGTCGTGAGGCTAGTCTCACAGGCTCTCTTGAGTTGGGAAGCTTTCACAGCAAACGTAGCTGCGTTGAACTTCACAGGCTTAGCCATGCCAGACAGCAGGTGTTCAATTTTGTCAATGGCAATTTACCCCAACAATTTCTTTAAATATTTTGCCTTTGGAGTTTCATACAACCTACAGTTCCATAATAATAAAACCATAGAAGGAAATCTAATTTATCTGAGCTCACAAATCTATAGCATACTTAGAATAATGATGAAGCCAGCCCTGATTCTAAGATACTGGATCAAACAAAATACCCATCTGACAGTTACATTCAACTGAACATTAAATTGACTTTCTGATAGTTTCTCAGACTTGGAACAAACAGAATCATTTCTCTAAACCGATTATCTTCAATTACAATACCATTCCTATTAAGAGTGTCATGATGGCAATTTCATTACTCCAAAAGTAACATTTATTAGTCTTATCATAATGTGTTGTGATTGCAGATCTAATGCTAATGGGGACAAGTTTAGCCTCTCTTCATTTTTGCTCCATTTAAAAATCTTAATGTAATGTTCATAATACATCACTTTTCCACTAGTCACAAAAGCAGAGACACAGCTCAACTGTTGCCTATGAGTGCATTCTTAAATGTTAATCTTTGGTTTGGTCTTTCAAAACCCCACATTTTCCAAAGGTGATTAACGCTATGATCGGACAGGATAAAAGAAGAGGCTTGCATATCATTCGCATGATTTAGGTCAGTTCTAATATCAGTTACGTGACTAAAACAAAGATGAAGAAGCATAATGATTATGAGCATTCCTTTTTGCGCCGAAATGTAACACTTCCTGTAGTGATCAAGAGATACCACCATCATGCCACACACTTAAGAAAACAGTTCTGTTTCTTCCTATATACATAAAAATGGAAGGCTGTCGTCGTGCAGCCCCCATTGGAGGAATTGTAGTGCCGCATCACAATCCTGAATTTCCATGAGCTGGGAAGGTAAAAAGCAAACTTAGTAGTTACATGGGGTGGAAAGGGGAAGCTGTATGGGGAGGACGGCAGGGAGGTTGTTGAATGGAGCAAGCAGGGGCATAGCCCCTATTTTTATAATCAAAGAAAATGCCCCCAGTCCCCCAAATCACTTGCTACCAGATTTTCATAGACCTCCATAGTAAGAATTGGCAGACCAACACTGTGTTGCAAAGATGTCTGCAAATGTGGCATGAAGCCTGGCTACATCAGCCCTGCCATGTTGGAATCCCTTGCAGACGACCTCAGTGCATGGAGACAGACAGTCAAGCCGTATAGCTGTGGCAGGGACCAGAGGAAAAATGACATACAGCAGTATACATGCACAACCTATTTACAGATGTTACAAGCAGTCCTCCCTCTCTGAGCCCAGAGAGGGTTCTTTGCTTCAAAGTCCTTGATCTGTTCAAGTCCACAGCTCAGTTGTTTCAAAGTCCTAAAACTGATAGAGTTCTCTGTGTTTTAAAGACTGGCAATTTCCCAACCCTTTTGACTAGCTTTCACCCAGCAAAGTCTGCCCTCTTCAGTGTCCTCCAAGGTCTTGCTTACAAGGAGACTAGGTTTTGTTCTTCCTTCCAACTACTCCCTAACCCCCAATTCTTCAGAAATCCCTAAACTTACTAATGTGAAACCATATGCACCATAGTAGTACAGTTGAGCTGGATCATAAAGAAGGGTGATCGCCGAAGAATTGATGCTTTTGAATTATGGTGCTGGAGGAGATTCATGAGGGTCCCATGGAGTGCAAGAAGATCAAAGCTATCCATTCTTAAGCAAATCAGCCCCGAGTGCTCACTGGAAAGACAGATCCTGAAACTGAGGCTCCAATACTCTGGCCACACCATGAGAAGAGAAGACACCCTGGAAAAGACGCTGATGTTGGGAAAGATTGAGGGCACAAGGAGAAGGGGACGATAGAGGACGAGATGGTTGGATGGACAGTGTTCTCGGAGCTACCAACATAAGTTTGACCGAGCTGCGGGAGGCAGTGGAAGACAGAAGTGCCTGGTGTGCTCTGGTCCATGGGGTCACAAAGAGTCAGACATGACTAAACGACCAAACAACAACAACAGTACAGTTGTACCTTGGATCCCAAATGCCTTGCGAGTTGAACACTTTGGCTCCTGAATGCCACTAACCCGGAGGTGAGTGTTCCAGTTTGTTAACATTCTTTGGAACCTGAACATCGGACACGGCTTCCGTGTCTTCTGATTGGTTGCAGGAGCTTCCTTTCCGATTGTTTTGGAAGTTGAACGGACTTGCGGAACAGATTCCGTTTGACTTCTGAGGTACCACTATATATAAGAATGGAATTACAACATGACCCCAGGAAGGTCTGCCAACAGGAATTTTAACTTATTCAAAAGATAATGATAATAATAATAATAATAATAATAATAATAATAATAACAACAACAACAACCCCGCCCATCTGGCTGGGTTTCCCCAGCCACTCTGGGCAGCTTCCAACAAAATATTAAAATACAATAGTCTATCAAACATTAAAAGCTTCCCTAAACAGGGCTGCCTTCAGATGTCTTCTAAAAGTCTGGTAGTTGTTTTTCTCTTTGACATCTGGTGGGAGGGTGTTTCACATGGCGGGTGCCACTACCGAGAAGGCCCTCTGCCTGGTTCCCTGTAACTTGGCTTCTTGGCTACTGGACCGAGGCCGTTTAGGGCTTTAAAGGTCAGCACCAACACTTTGATTTGTGCTTGGAAACGTTTGCTTTCTCATAAGTTAAAGAAGTTCCATAGACAGCAAATCCCCTTCCCATTGATCTCCGTCTGCCTGATTGCATTTTGGTGATTGGCCTGGTAAACACCACTCTGCTAAATGGCTGTTTTCGGTGGTGAGCTGAACCGCTTGACTGAGCTTCGGCAGTGCATGGACCCAGCAATGGCAACAAGAGATAGGTCGCTCATGAGCATAGCTGCCTTATACTAAGTCAGATCTTTGGTCCATCTTCCACAAGATTGTCTACACTGAAAGGCAACAGCTCTCCAGGATATCAGATGGAAATTAAACAAAGTGTCTGCTGGTTTCTCTTTAAGGTTTCCAGACTCAAAAGAGAGCAGGGCAATTAAAGGCACAGAAGTCCTGTCCTCTATTGAATCTGGCAACCCTACCTGCAAACCAGATGCTCTACCACCCATCTACAGCTTCACAAAGGTGTTCTGGGAAGCAGTACCAGTTCTCTCAAAGAATGATGGGAGCTGTAGTTTGTTAAGCATGCTGTGAGTTGTTAGCGGAAACCTATTCTCCTCCCAGAGGTACAATTCCTCAGAGTCCCCTGTTAAGTGGGATTGCTTGCTAAAGCACTCTGGAAATTGTTGTGCTGAGAGGGGAACTGGAGTCTCCTACCAACTCTCAGCACTCTTAACAAACTACAGCTATCATAGTACTTTAAATGTGTTGTGTTGTGTGAATGTGGCCTAAGTCTATTTCTAGTCCAGGTCACTTTTACATGTGTCCACCGTTAAGTCTGTTCCACCTGCTCCTTCCTGTTTCTGCATTAACCTGTGATTTATTTAGCTTTTTTTTCCAATAGAAAAAGCATCATAGATGCTCACATTTAAATGTTTACTTATGAATCTTTACAATGCAGTTCCTCTCCAAATGTGCATTTCTAGACATCTCGTCTCCCCAAATGCATGTAGGTTTTTATTTATATTTCCCCTTCCAGTAAACAATTAAAAATGTTTGCTTGCCGAGGCCCCCCAGAAAATCCCCCCCAATAACTCAGACAGACACATTATTTTAGTTTTTTAGTTTTTGGCATAATTTGGGCCACAACTTTATTCAAATTACAAATTAATTTGAGTGTTGGCCTTAGGCTTTGGTTAATCTTCTAGCCCCACGGTGGGACAGGACCAGCTCTGACTTCCTGCAATAGGAAAGTCAAGTAAACACCCCATGGTGGTAGAGATAGCTGAGTCCAGGCCATCTCCCCCACCAGAAATGTTCCCCAAGGCTCGTGCTCTGTATTGGCCCCAGCCCCGCACCATTGTGGGGGTGTAAGGACTAGAGCCCCGGAGCCCCAGGATTCCTTTAACGGAATACTTCTATAGGAGCAACACTGAGGGGCATGCACCTCCATGCGATGCCCCTCCCAAACTCATCAACCAAAGCCTAACCTGCCAACCTAACAAGTTGTGACTATTGCTAAGCAGTAGGCGAAAAACCAAATGGCAACAGCCAATCAGCCAAATGGAAAAAATTCCTACTGGCCCCTGAATACAGGCAGCGCCCTAGCAAGGTCACTCTAAACCAGCAAATAAAAGGAGGTGGGAGGGAGGGAGGGAGATTCAAAATCACCAGCCAGGATGAGCTGAACTCGGAAATGCTGAGTACTTAAGCACTCGCCCTGTCAATCAAGAAATGGATACATGCAACTTAGCCCAGCAACACTCAGTCCTCCAATCATCTTCTTCCTTTTAATTTAGACCCACCCCTTAACACACACACAGGCTTTTCTGCTAGGTTCCGGCCGCAACACTCATTATTCCCTATGGGGTTAATGAGTTATCTCGATCTTTTCCTGAGCGGAGATCTGCACTGGAACATTTGGGAAAGGCAAAAGCTAGTGGATCACTAAGTTCTGGTCCTCACCAAAGTTCTGGTCTGTGACATACAGAGCAGGTTGGTTCATATCAGAAGTTTCAAAGATAGAAATCTCCGAGCATCCCCAGCCTAAAGGAAGGTGCAGCAGGCTAGCACATAGAACAACAATATCTCCTACTGAAATTAGGATGTTGATTCATAAATGAAGGCCTTGGAACACCCATGACCCCCCATGGCTGGCACCTCAGTGTTGTATCTCTTCCTAAGTTACCATCTGGTATCTCAGAGTGTTTTTAGACGATGCCACGTTTTTTCTCGTAAGAAGAGCTTTTTTTTCTGGGTCAAGGCACATCTTCAATGTATGGAAACAGACATAAGTGACTGACTTAAATAGTAATGCACAAAGGGAAAAGTGTTAATAGATATGACAAGTGTTGTGATTTAATTTAATTTATAGCTCCATGCATAGAAAAGGAACAACCTCTCTTTCTCTTCCCCACCAATCTCCCCCTACTTCTGCCACATGGCATCTGCACTTGTAGCTACCCAGTTTCCTTCTTGAGTGATGGTATCACTGTTCTTGGTTGGGAATTAATTTCATAATGGCATTTTCTTCCATGCTCAGACCAAAGATCTATCCAGTACAGCAGGGTGCTTAGTTAATGGCCCACCAGATACCTGCGGAAAGCTCATAGGAAAGACATTTCACATGTTCATAGCTGCCAAGTTTTCCCTTTTCTCATAGGAAAGACATTTCACATGTTCATAGCTGCCAAGTTTTCCCTTTTCTCGCGAGGAAGCCTATTCAGCATAAGGGAAAATCCCTTTAAAAAAGGGATAACTTGGCAGCTATGCACATGTTGGCCTTAAACATCTGGGTAGCAGAGGTCAGCTGACTCTAAACATGCAGATTCCATGCAGTTTCCATAGCTAACTTTTTTTATACAGGGATCACCAGAATGCCATCCAGATATGTTGCAGTACACCTCCCCATTAACTCCAACCAGCCTGGTCAATGGTCAGGGATAATGGGAGTCATGGAATAATAGTAATAATAATAATAATAATAAGAATAATAATAATCTATTTAAACTAAATAGATCCAATACAAATAACTTCAAAATAAACAACTTATATCAAATAAAGCAACAATAAGCCATTAGAATATAATAGTAACCAGTAAAATTAAATATCATCAAATAATAATTAAACAATTTACACTTATCGATAACAATAAAGTATTACTAAACTATAATCAATAAAAAATAACAGCAAGTCACAATGCACAAAACACCACAAAACATACAAAAGCACGTGATGGGATATAATACTTTTATTACGAATCCTGAAACTGTTAAACCCTACTTTCCCAGCTTCCATTCTGACACTTCAATATCCCCTTTTCTCACACATTTCATCCAATGCCTCTTCCATTACCAATCCTTTCTGCAAAAAAACCATCTCTGCCTGTCTTTGTCCTCTTCTCCAAACTCTCTGCAAAGAATCCAGGAGCTGGAGCTGCTATTGATGCTTAAGTGACCTTCTGCACCAGTAGTTCCATCGATGGAATCACAACATGCCGTAGATTTCCCCGCTTCATTTTAGCTTGCAAAGATCAATGAGAAAGCATTCTTCATCATCCTGCTGCTCGGTACATGAGCAGCAGAGGGGGAGAGAAGAGAGAGATTTAAGGGTATCTTAAAGTGGCAATATTTGGTGCATTAGCACAAAAAAAGGGAAATGCCAAGATGGAATCAGATTGCCTCTGACCTTTAGCAAGAAAGCCATCGATTCCAGTAGGGTGTATAGACACCCTCACAGCCCCTTGACTGCTCAGCTGTATAGAAGACACTCACTCAGTCTCTTGGGACCACAACTGCATAGTCAGTACAGGATAAATGGAGATCTGCAGCCCAAGAAACTGCTTGTTGTGTTAGGTCAGTATGGCAGGTGGGTGCCATTGCCATTGTAAGAGAACAAAGGGAGGTGTTCATGGTGAATGATTCTTCGACATCCACTTCGTTGGACTGGTCATGTTGTGCAGATGCCTGATTATCATCTCCCAAAGCTACTACTCTATTCCGAACTTAAAAATGGAAAGTGTAATGCTGGTGGTCAACAAAAGAGGTTTAAAGACTGTTTCAAGGCAAATCTTTAAAAATGTAGTATAAACACCAACAATTGGGAAACACTGGCCTGCAAGCGCTCCAATTGGAGAACAGCCTTTACCAAAGGTGTCATGGGCTTTGAAGACACTCAAACTCAGGATGAAAGGGAGAAACGTGCTAAGAGGAAGGCACACTTGGCAAATCCACACCATGATCAACTCCTGCCAGGAAACCAATGTCCCCACTGTGGAAGGATGTGTGGATCCAGAATTGGCCTCCACAGTCACTTACAAACTCATTGTTAAAACCGTGTTTATGGAAGACAATCTTACTCGGCTATGAGTGATCACCCCCCCCCCCCAAAAAAAACCAAGAGCGTTCTGATGCCTCTTTTTCTAGAAAAATAGTACTGAGTATGTGGTTCCATTGGCCTGATCCAGCAGAATCATAGTATACACTTCTTTGGACCTTTTGTGAAGTTTGAACTCCACCCAGACCGACTTCTCCCCTTCCCTCACAGCTTCTCACAACGAAGCATCATGCAAAATAATAAAAAACGATAGCCTCCCAAGATAAAATTTGATGCCCATTCTCAGTGTCTTGATGGCAATCATTTCATTCATGCTGTTTTGCTGAAAGTGGTTTCGTTCTTTTGCATCTGAGGCTTGTAACATAAAGGGGAGGCATTCTTTATTCTTTTCAACTCTTTCGCCGTAGCTTGGAAGTATGCCTGCACATGTCCCAGATTTAGAACCCTCTTTTCTTTTGCTAACAGTCAAGTGAACAAAATGATGTGACGCTTTGGCATTTTCTGGGCTGGGAGGGAAGAGTGCAGTGGAGGGATCTCTTGGTCAGCTCTGTGTAAAAGGCCAGCCTTTGCCATCTGCAAACAGTTTGGGTTTACTGCGGTGTGTAATCAGCAGAGGGCTCTCTCGTCTCTGCCAGCCGTGCGCACATCTAGCATTCTCTCCACCTTCTCCTCAGCACACCGTCCAGCTTAGCAAAGCTGTCATTTTCCATTGTTTTTCAAATCAACATTAATATCGGCTGATAATAAAGCACAAGGACGTTGAGAGATTCCGACCCGTTCAATAGGACTGAGGCATCGGTGTCAATGTATTAATATTTTGCCCTGAATTATCTGTATCATTTTGCACTCATCACTTTCCCAAGCAGCAGAAATATTTTCATTTTTTTAAAAAAAGAAAAGAAAAGAAAAGCAGAAGCACTTACATTTCTTGGAGCCCTGACAACTCAGGGCATGCTGGATAATATTTCCCGGCTTACTTCTATTTGTAACACCCCACCCATATCATGCCTGGGCAGAAGTGGCTGGTGGGGAGGGGGCATTCTGAGGATCTGGTCTCCTGGCAGTAGCATCTCTGCCACATACGTAGGGTTGGCATACGTCTGGAATTCCATGGACATACCCGGAATACTGCAGCCACAAGCAAGTGTCTGGGCAGAAATCAGCTAAATGTCCGGGGAAATCCAGACATATGGCTGCCAATGTCAGCAGTGTCATTTTTGCCAACTTTCCTCAAAAATCGCTCAAAAAGTCCAATTTCTTTGCAATTTTTGCAAAAAGGCTGAACAACTTTTTTAAAAAAAGAAATATTTTTTAAAAAATATTTTTTTAAAAAATATGCTAAAGTAAATTACTAGATCAGAAATTAAGTAGCAAATAAACTGTGGAATTTGTGAACATGATATTTTAGAGGAAGAAAATAAGTTTTTATAAGGTGAATAAACTGATATAGAATTTGCTAAATATAAATGCATTTTAGAACCACAGGGAGGGGAACCCGAGGAGGTCCCAATATACACTGTGAAGTGATATAATATTTTGTGCTTTATATGTATTTGTTTCTTTTTTGTCTTTGCTTTTTTGTTTTTGTCTTTATTGTTTTGTATTGTTGTACTTTTTGGAAAATTTAATAAAACATTATATATATAAAAAGAAAATTTATTAATAATTTTCAAATTTATACATTTCAATCATTTTACAAACATTTCAACATTTCAGAACTGGACTTCTTTCTCCATCTTCCTGCGGTTCCTTACATTTATTTATTTATCATATTTTCTGCATACTCCAACTTAACTTAACCATTTATCCATCTGTTTTAAACGTATACTCTTATAAAACTGCAGGTTGTTACAATAATCCTTGCAATGTTCTTACATGTTTACAGTTTGTTTGTAAATATTCAATAAACCATTTCCATTCTTTTATTAAAAAGTTTGTTATCTTGATTTCTTATTTTACTGGTAAGTTTTGCCATTTCTGCGTATTGCATCAGTTTTTGCTTCTGGTAGAGGACAAGAATCCCGAGACTACATTAAATGTAGCCAAATTCTGTGTGTCTGCAATCAAGCGCAGGAAGCAAGTGGTATCCCATAATGATCAAATGTTAACTACAGGGGGTACGCTAATAATTAATTTTAATTTTTATATTTAAATCCTTGTTATATTCGTACTGTCCTTTGTATTTTTGATATGTTTAATGATCTGTGATATTGTGCGTGTTGATGCTGGTCTGTGACCGTATTAATAAATTCATTCATTCATTCATTCATTCATTCATTCATCAGTTTTTGTATCCATTCTAGCTCAACCACTTCTCTCTCTGGATTTTCTCTTTTTGAAAATATGGCAACCATAACATACAGGTAGAAAAGGTGGAGCAAGGCAGGGCTGAGGTCAAGGCAGCTCAGGAACACTGGTGGGAGTTCTGGGTTGACTCTGCTAGGGCACCAGCCCTACCCTGACTTCACTGCTACCCTCCTCCACACATACACAGACCCCTAGCCTGCAACAGTGAAACTTCTGGACAAATGCAAGGTTCTACATTTGTTGTTGTTGTTTAGTCGTTTAGTCGTGTCCGACTCTTCGTGACCCCATGGACCATAGCACGCCAGGCACTCCTGTCTTCCACTGCCTCCCGCAGTTTGGTCAGACTCATGTTCGTAGCTTCGAGAACACTGTCCAACCATCTCGTCCTCTGTCGTCCCCTTCTCCTAGTGCCCTCAATCTTTCCCAACATCAGGGTCTTTTCCAGGGAGTCTTCTCCTATCATGAGGTGGCCAAAGTATTGGTGCCTCAGCTTCAGGATCTGTCCTTCCAGTGAGCACTCATGGCTGATTTCCTTCAGAATGGATAGGTTTGATCTTCTTGCAGTCCATGGGACTCTCAAGAGTCTCCTCCAGCACCAGAATTCAAAAGCATCAATTCTTCGGTGATCAGCCTTCTTTATGGTCCAGCTCTCACTTCCATACATCACTACTGGGAAAACCATAGCTTTAACTATACGGACCTTTGTCGGCAAGGTGATGTCTCTGCTTTTTAAGATGCTGTCTAGGTTTGTCATTGCTTTTCTCCCAAGAAGCAGGCGTCTTTTAATTTCGTGACTGCTGTCACCATCTGCAGTGATCAAGGAGCCCAAGAAAGTAAAATCTCTCACTGCCTCCATTTCTTCCCCTTCTATTTGCCAGGAGGTGATGGAACCAGTGGCCATGATCTTGGTTTTTTTGCTGTTGATCTTCAGACCATATTTTGCGCTCTCCTCTTTCACCCTCATTAAAAGGTTCTTTAATTCCTCCTCACTCACTACATTTAGGCAGGAATAACTAGCTGCAAAAATATAAGATGGGGGACACTTGACTTACCAGTAGTACTTATGAAGAGGATCTAGGGGTCTTAGCAGACCACAAGCTTAACATGAGTCAACAAAATGATGCAGCAGAAAAGAAGAAGAAGCTATTGCTGTTCTAGGCTGCAACAGAAGTATACTGTCCAGATCAAGGGACGTAACAATACTACTCTATGCTACCATTGTCTTCAGATCTGAAGTTGACAAACCACCACTCAGCACTGGATTAGGGTGTTGAGAGCACTTCTTCACCACAGGGCAGCGAACCAAGTGGCTAATAATAATAATAATAATAATAATAATAATAATAATAATGGTAAAGGACCCCTGGATGGTTAAGTCCAGTCCAAGGCAACTATGGGGTTGCGGCGCTCATCTCGCTTTCAGGCCGAGGGAGCCGGCGTTTGTCCACAGACAGCTTTCCGGGTCATGTGGCCAGCAGGACTAAACCGCTTCTGGCACAAACGAACATCGTGACGGAAACCAGAGCACACGGAAACGCCATTTACCTTCCCTCCGCAGCGGTACCTATTTATTTACTTGCACTTTGACATGCTTTCAAACTGCTAGGTTGGCAGGAACAGGGACCGAACAACGGGAGCTCACCCCGTTGTGGGGATTCGAACCGGCGACCTTCTGATCGGCAAGCCCTAGGCTCAGTGATTTTAGACCACAGTGCCAACTGCACCCCAATGATAGGACCTACTCAGAAGATCTGTAAATAAGCAAGTGTAACAAAAGAAAATATTGTGAAAATATTTTTGAGGGGGCAATTTTTTCCTTTGCTCGGGGCGCCCCAAGTCTGCCCCTGCTCCGCTGTCTAAAGCCCCTTTCAGCAGCTCTCTTTTCTTGAATCTCTCATTGCAACATTGAGGCTAAACTTTTAAGGTGAGAAGAAGGAGATGTTGGGGAGGTGCGTGATGTCCCGGTACTGTAAAAAAAGGAGACGAGAGGCGGAAGTCATAAACTGTAATGGAATGCAGATGAGAAGTCCAAAGGGCTTGCTCAAAATACCTGCATTTTACAATTGTTTTAAATTTAATTTACTCACTGCTAGCAAAGGAGCACCAGTGTTAAAAGCTTTTGCCCTTGAACGGAGGTGAGAAAATCAAATGCAGAGGAAGGAAAGTTTATATATGTCCACCCAGACTTCCAGGGCGACTGTGACTTTAACATCGCCTTTATTCTTGGGGGAGAAAAGCGGACTAATAGGCAGTGAGAGAAGGGGTGGAATTCTGGGCTGCTGGAAGTTAGTGGAACTTCTCACTGACTACAGCGAAGGAGGGATTGATATTGCCATATGGAAGGTATGAAACAACTCAGTTTTTCGCTACTAAATACCCGTGAGAAAGCAAACACGTGTCAGTGACCGACAGACCATTTTGGTGTCACCAGGTAAGTCCTTCGGAGTTCCGAAGCCCAGCAAATGGGTCCAGCACAGTTAACAGCAGCGGAGAAAATGCTTCCTATTTGATTTTTATTAACTGATTGACATGAATTAATGCATTAGGATATTTGATTGTGTCATAAAATGTGTATATGAACATCATGATTCAATTTAATGTACCCATTACTGCTTGATGTGCCATTATATTAGACTAAATTAAAAGAATTTTATGGAAAAAAATTACAATTAAAGACTCAAAATTGATTACATTCATAACTTAGTAGTAGAGATTCACTCCTATTAATATTTGGGAGAAAGGCCATCAAAGTGCTAGCAAACAACATGGGCTATTTGTAAGTGAGAAAAAGGCAGGGTGGTGGATAAACAGGAAATCGGTAATTAGGATGCACTAACAACCTTGTACACAATGGAATCAAAAGATACCTGAGACCGGAGAAGCAACACAACTGATTCTCAGAAGTGGTTGGTGCCCAGGGGGCTTGTAGGGCAGAAGGCAAGGAGACCAACGGTAGATTAAGTCAGAGACAATGACAGGCAGAATGGCCATGAACAAATCTGCTCGTCCACTAGATCCCGTCATAATCTTGAAGATCAACCCAAGTGCATTCTAAATCCCTTCTATGTTGTGCGTTTTGGTGTGGAGAGAAGCATTCTCCATGTCGGCCCTGCAGGTATCCTCTTTGATACCTTTGAGCAGGTTTTGAGCATGGGCACAGAGGTCAGTAGTCTGTGGCGAACCTGCAAGCAAGACCCAACAACAAGAGGTATACTTCCTTACTGATGTTTTGAGCAACTGGTATTCAGAAGCATTACTGCCTGCCACCATGGAGGCAAAGCGTAAGCATCCTAGCCTTATGAGCCACCAATCTGCCTGATTGTCTTCTAA
Organism: Zootoca vivipara; assembly: GCF_965207765.1. Lineage (NCBI taxonomy): Eukaryota > Metazoa > Chordata > Lepidosauria > Squamata > Lacertidae > Zootoca > Zootoca vivipara. The sequence goes on from NC_142583.1 coordinate 64,049,699, forward strand.
AGCTGTCCAAGTTGGTGACCATCACTTCCTCCTGTGGGAATGAGTTCCAGAATTCCCAACTCCAGTGGAGGCTGGGCAGAAGGGCATCACACCATAGCAACGGAATTGACAGACACATGGTGGGCAGCCTCACCTGTGGGTGAGTACTTTGAACTCATGGGGGCAGGACTTTATTTACACAAAATATGCATTTCGGGACATTAAGAATGCCCATCCAAGTCTTGTCGTTCATCTTGCAGATGCTCTCCTAGGCTATTTCTGGCAAGTCCATGCACTACCCATTCTTCTAAGACCTATGAAGGACCTGGAACAGCAAAACAACATGTACATTCCCCCAACTCCTCCTCAGCAATAGCTGTTATTGTTAATCAATATCAATGGTTTCCTTCTTATATGTAATAATATAGAATAATTTATTATTTATACCCCATCCATCCTTGATGGCAGAAAGTGAGGAGGAATTAAATAACCTTTTAATGAAGGTGAAAGAGGAGAGCGCAAAATATGGTCTGAAGCTCAACATCAAAAAAACCAAGATCATGGCCACTGGTCCCATCACCTCCTGGCAAATAGAAGGGGAAGAAATGGAGGCAGTGAGAGATTTTACTTTCTTGGGCTCCTTGATCACTGCAGATGGTGACAGCAGTCACGAAATTAAAAGACGCCTGCTTCTTGGGAGAAAAGCAATGACAAACCTAGACAGCATCTTAAAAAGCAGAGACATCACCTTGCCGACAAAGGTCCGTATAGTTAAAGCTATGGTTTTCCCAGTAGTGATGTATGGAAGTGAGAGCTGGACCATAAAGAAGGCTGATCGCCAAAGAATTGATGCTTTTGAATTATGGTGCTGGAGGAGACTCTTGAGAGTCCCATGGACTGCAAGAAGATCAAACCTATCCATTCTGAAGTAAATCAGCCCTGAGTGCTCACTGGAAGGACAGATCCTGAAGCTGAGGCTCCAATACTTTGGCCACCTCATGAGAAGAGAAGACTCCCTGGAAAAGACCCTGGTGTTGGGAAAGATTGAGGGCACTAGGAGAAGGGGACGACAGAGGATGAGATGGTTGGACAGTGTTCTCAAAGCTACGAACATGAGTTTGACCAAACTGCAGGAGGCAGTGCAAGACAGGAGTGCCTGGCGTGCTATGGTCCATGGGGTCACAAAGAGTCGGACACGACTAAACAACAACAAAACACCCCATCCATCTGGCTGGGTTTCCCCAGCCACTCTGGGCGGCTCCCAATCGAATATTAAAAACACAACACAGCATTAAACATTAGAAATGTCCCTAAACAGGGCTGCCTTCAGATGTCTTTTAAAAGTAGGATAATTGCTTATTTCCTGGACATCTGATGGGAGGGCGTTCCACAGGGTGGGTGCCACTACCAAGAAGGCCCTCTGCCTGGTTCCCTGTAACCTCGCTTCTGCCAGAAGGCCCTTGGCGCTGGATCTCAGTGTCCGGGCTGAATGATGGGGGCGGAGACGCTCCTTCAGGTATATTGGACCGAGGCTGTTTAGGGCTTTAAAGGTCAGCACCAACACTTTGAATTGTGCTCAGAAACGTACTGGGAGCCAATGCAGATCTCTCAGGACCAGTGTTATATGGTCCCGACGGCCACTCCCAGTCACCAGTCTAGCTGCCGCATTCTGGATTATTCTTTCTTTGAGCCTGATAGTCTACATTGCAGGTTACAAAGGTATATTGCTTTTCTTTTCTTTTTTTGCAAAAAGGAATGTATAAACAAGATGGAGCAGAAAACCTAGCAATAGGGGGGGGGGGGTTTCCTCTGTCACTGAGACACGAAGTTTGCCATAATCTCCTAGCTTCAGAGATAACCTTTGCACTGCTTAATGCATTCAAAACACCAGAGGCTCCCAAACACTTTGGAGATGTGTTGGTTACAGTACATGGATAAGAGTCGTTGCTATCAAGGTGCATTGGGACCACCTGCGTGCCTGATTGCAACCCACTTACCTGCCCCACCGGTGCATTCTAGAGAAAGTCAGCATTTGTAGGAGGAAGTGAGTGACACTATTCCAAAAAGTGGGAGTTGAGAAGGAGGTCCTACATTCTCCAAGCCTCTTTTCAGCTCAGTTAGCAAGCTATTTCACAGTCCATAAGGTGTTTTGTGTCCCCTCTCCCCTTGCGCAAGTATCTATCAGCTGTTTAAACCTGGCACTTTAGATAGCACAAACGTTATCATTTGTTACACCATGTAGTTAGGTAGGAAATGGGAGAACCGTTTCTCTGCATGGCTGCTTTATCAAAGAAATCAAGAAAACCAGTTTTTGGGTAGTTAAAAGGAGCACAATAACTCAACAGCTACCCTATATAACCCCACCTCTAACAGACTATAACCTTTTGAGTGTCAGGTATGTGAACACATGGTAGAATCATACCAGCCACCCCAAAATATAAACTTTCCCTCCACAACTCAATAATATTAAACCAGGAAAAAACTTACCACAGACCTATTTGTTTGTTCTTCTAGGTATCAAACCTGATATTGCTGAAAAGTAAGAAAAGGAAGGCAGGTTTTCAAAAGATCCCATGATGTTGCCTTGCAATTAAAGTAGTCCGTGTAAGGCACAGAACAGAAAATAAGCAAATATTGTAAGGTATATAATCCAAGAGGGAGTGTTAATCAAAACAAAATTACTTTACATTATCCAAGCTGCCAATATTAATTTTAATCTCATTTGCAGCTAGAGCAAATCTTGTAACAGCATAAATATTATATTGCGACTTATTTGCTAATAAGAATTGTGATTGTTCAGATACAAGTAAATGAGATAAATTAAAACTTGAAAGAAGGGGGTTGATTTAAGCCAGGCTTCTGTGAATAAATAGGGGGCATTGGAAAGGTAACTGGAAATTTCCTCTGCTTCTCCAAAAATAGGCAGCAAGGCAAAGGGGTGTGCTATGTATTGTATGATGGGGGGGGAGTAGTTCCCCCCCTTTCTCATAGTATTAGGGTCCAAAGTCATCCAATGATGCTGAAGGGTGGGATATTCAGAATAGCAAAAGGCATTCATGCAGACAGCCCTTAGTAGGCATGGACCAATGGTACCAAATAGTAAGGGAAACAGCCTTACTAGAAAAAACTAACCAACAAGCTGAAACTGACACGGGGACAAATAGAAGAGGACGCCTTCACCCCGGTATGGCTCCCCTTTATCACACACGCAGCCCAACAAGATAATGACAAAAATTTACCGCCAGCATACAAATCAGTATGGCTAACCTGACCCAAAACACCCACCCACCCCACTCACACATGAAAACAAAGACCATCATAGCCAATCACAAATGAACAACCACACCCTTGGCCAACCCCAATCTCTCTCACCACCAAAAGAACACAAGCGAATAAAGGAGTACCAACACAAACAAAGCTGACATCAAGCCCTACATGTATTAAGCAAAACAGAAACATCGTCACCTAATCCCACCCCCATCCACCCTCCCACCCCCTATCTACCTCGTTTTCCCTCTTTCCTTTTAGTGTCTTAACAAATGAAACTGATTTGCAAAAATGATACATGTAAAAATATGAGACACTGCACACACCTTTGTAATTTTTTAAACAAAAAACCATGCCATTCAATCCCACAAGATGAAGCAACATTCCTCACCTTTAAAAGGGCATTATGCCAATTCATGGCATATGAAGCTGTCAATGGCCACTAGAAACCACAGCTATATTGCCACCAGGATCACCATTTGAATGACAATGCCCATAAACTTTAGGGACCCCTCAAATATTTTATTGAGGAGGCTGAAGGGACCCTGGCCCCTATGAGTTGGTTCCTATGGTCCTATGGCTCACATACTGCCTCCAGCATGACAGAAGGGAGAATGCATCCCATCATCTCCTTTGATTATCCGGGAGGTTCTGTGGCACACTCTCAGTGCTTGGGTGGCCCACAGTCCCCCGAACCGAGGGTGGTCAAAAACCCTTGAGCACTCTGCGTGCAACATCACGTCATAACAAACTCCTCGTTTGAAGCATCTAATGAATGCGTCTTTAAGTTATTGATGAAGTCTTTGTTCTATAACTGGCTTTTGTCTTGAGAAAGAAAGTTGCCATCGGTATACATGCAAGTATGTGATGCATTTGCCCAGAAGCTCCTCTGAAGGGGGGGGGGGTCCTTCTTTGCTTACAAGAAGTAATTTAAATGTTCTCGAGAGAGGCTCTGACTTTATCATTAATTTACCTGCCTGCCTTCTTGATCATTCAGGTCTGATGTTGTCACTGCTCTCCCTCCCAGTGCTGTGAGTTCTGAGCTGTCAGGGTGTAAACATCTACCCGTGATTCAAATGGACCAGCTTTGATAAGCTATCACACATTACATATTTAATGTGGTTTTAAAAAAACAAAACAATTTTCCCTGCAGGCTTATGGAAGTATTCTTTCAGATCTCGCTATAGCTATATTCATTCTGTCTTATCCAGGGTGGGGTGGGGGGCGAATAGCTGCATAGCTAAGGTCAGGAAGAGGAATTGAGGTGAATTCTGGCCTCATAAAAGTATCACCCTTCTCAAACAATGTTTGGGTGCATAAAAGACCCATAAGTTTGGCTACAGCCCCACAAACACCAATTTCATGCATGAACCATCCCTCAATTGTCCTCAGTTTCCACGAATGGCCCTCAATAATCCTCAGTGATCTCAGGAGGCTACAGAGACCACACAATGGAATACAATAGAGCAAGATAGCCAAGATGGTGCTTTCTAGATAGTGCTGGACCTGACTCCCATCAACCCCGACAAATTACCCTGCTGCTGCCTAGGATAGATGGGGATGTGAGTCCAACAACATCTGAAGATTCCACCTAAACATTAGAAAGAACTTCCTGACAGTAAGAGCTGTTCGGCAGTGGAATTTGCTACCAAGGAGTGTGGTGGAGTCTCCTTCTTTGGAGGTCTTTAAGCAGAGGCTTGACGGGCATATGTCAAGAATGCTTTGATGGCGTTTCCTGCTCAGCAGGGGGTTGGACTGGATGGCCCTTGTGGTCTCTTCCAACTCTACGATTCTACGATTCTATGAAAGGCACCATCTTGTCTACCCTGCAACAGAAGACACCTATAAGAGCACTACAGCCATTGCTTGCTGTTCAGATGCTGCTTTTCGGAGGCAAAACAGGGATGGAGGATGATGTGGAAATGGTGGGTAGGAGGGAGGCTGCTTCAGTCCACCATCTTTTCTCTGCAACACACAAACACACCCATGCCAGCACCACAACTGAACACAGATTACAATCCATTGTTTTCATATCACAAGGGATGGTGCCCAGAACTACAGTTTGTGTTCAGAATGTCACCAGAATTCAGTGCAGACTAGAGCTGAAGTTAAATCTGGAGGAGAATGTAGTCAAATTCCCCTAGCTCAAACTGGCCTAGAAAAACTTCACATTTTGCAATTGCCTGGTTTGATTATTGTCAACTCTACCTACTAGCCCTCATTCCGAAATGAGAAAGGCACAGAATAATTAAATTTAGTCACTCACAATCTGTTTTAAATAAACATCCCTCCCCTTTCGCCCCTGAAGAAAGTGAGTCACCGGAAATGCACTGAACATACCCAGCAAATCTTTCCATTCTGAACACTATTTTCTCCTTTCCAATTTTCTGAACTAGTCATCTTCCCACCTACTCACCAAGAGTCTATATTAGGGCTAGGCAACTGGTGTCCTAGGGGTTCCATCCAGATTCCATCTGTACACACACACACACACACACACACACACACACACACACACGATAGCTCCATGTTTGAGAAACTTTACTAGCAGTTCCTCCATTTTATTCCAAGGGAAGCTGAATCTTGACAAGCTGGCTTTGGGTGTTGTGTTGTGTTGTGTTGCGTTGTTTGTTTTGTTTGCTTGCTATGGTTTAGTGGAGACTGGACAATTTGGACTAATGGGGCAGTGCTCCACCAACCCCCATCTGCCATCAGCCAGCTCCCACCTGCCTTTCCTTCTTACTCACAACCAATCCAGGGATTAGCCCTGTCCAGTGGCATAGGGTGTGATACCACCACCCATGGTGCACACATCATAGCTGCCAAGTCTCCCGTATTCCCTGGGAAACCCCCGTTTTTCCGGCTGTTCCCAGCCGAAAAAACAGAATTTTTTGTTTTTTCCCGGTTTATTCTGGCGTGGCGGATTTTTTGGAACTGGGCGGAGCATGCTCAGAAGCGACTTTTGATGCTGCTTTGCCCAGTTCCAAAATGGCTGCAGCGTGACTTCTGGTGCGGCGGCCATTTTGGAACAGGGCAGAGCAGCATCAAAAGTAGCTTCTGAGCATGCTCCGCCCAGTTCCAAAATGGCGGCAGCGCTACTTCTGGTCCAGTCCCTTATTTTGCAGGCCGGAACTTGGCAGCTATGGCACACATGCATGATGATTCTCTAGTCCTTCAAAATCCATGCCTCTGCTGCTGAAGAATTACCAACAGTGGATGAATGGCAGAAGATAATAGAATATATGGAATTGGCGGAGCTAACCGGGAGACTCCGGGATCAGAGGGAAGAAGCGGTGGAAGAAGAGTGGAAGAAATTTAAAGTTTATTTAAAGAATTAGCATAATATTGGATAGAATTAATTGAAGCGAAGGAGGTACAGAGAGGCTGTAGAAAGATAAAATCTAGGGCTTCCGGTCCGTCGCGCTGAGAAAGGAGGACGCAGGGACTTCGCGTTCCGAAGTCCCTGGCCTCTTGGAGGGGGGGGGAAGTCCGCAGAGCGAGCGGACTCCCCACAAAAGCACCGGGAAGAGTGTCCCGGTGACTCAAGACCCAGCAGCTGCTCCGTTCCGCGAATCCTCCGCTGCCTGAGAGCTCAGTAGAGCGATCGAGAGCCAGCGGAGTGGAGTCGCGGGAGCCATTTTGGGATCCATTTTACCTCCGAGAGGCGAAGCTCCGAGTCTTCACCCAGCAAGTGGCGGATTCTTCAAAAAAAAAAAAAAAGAGAGATCTATACAAAGTAAGTGAATCTACATTTGGACTTTTAAAAAATTAATCTCGAAAATAGGAGATATTTTTTTTTTAAAAAACGGAAGTCGATCTCTTCCTATTGGCTAAATCGGGAGGCGTATTAAATATCCTCAAGCCGAAAAAGGAAAAAAAAGTTTTTGGATTGTGAACCCGAGAGAAAGAAAGACTTTTTCAACCCTTCTCAGCTCCCGAGTCCGGCTCCCCTTGAGGTTCAGCATCAATAAGGGGAAAGTATTTTGACAGCTGTCAAAAGCTGTTAAGTTGCTAAAAGACTAAAGAATTTTATTGCGTTGCTGTGGAAGTAAAAATTTGGAATTGGGACTGGATTTTTGATGGAGTTAAAGACAAAAGAGAAGATCAGCCAAGATGGAGCCGACCGTGTAAAAGTAAGGAATTTTCCAGCACCCTTTGCCCTCTATCTTCTGCCTGTCTGTGGTTAGGAGAACTATGAAAACAAAGTATTCTCAAGCCTTCCAGGTGGCTGTGCTGAATTATCTACAAATATGGGAGGACATTTACAAGGAACGACAACATCCTAATGGATCACTATTAGAAAATGAGGTTCAAGATCAGGATTTGGACAATTTTGACTCTGATAATTTTGACTCTGAGACTGAGTATGAGGAGCAACAATTGGATGTTAAAGGAGAAGGTGATCTGGACCATAAAAAATATTTTGTGGATGAGGTAAAACAAGGATTCGAAAAAGAAGAACAGAGTGACAAGGAGAAGCAAATTGAAATGAAGATTAATGGAAAGAAGGAACCTGGAGGGACTGAAATGGGGAGTTATGTCATTGAGGGAGAGGAAGGGCAGGGGGAGGGGGGAATAGGGGTCTGGAGTTGCATGGGGGAAAGAACTGGTGTGGGGTGAGAATTTTAGTTTAAAGGCTTTTTGGTTTTTGAATGATGGTTTCTGACATCTTGGCTTGTTTAAGGAATGCTGATCCATTTGGGGGAAAAGATATTGGGAGGGGGGAGGGAGAGTGTTGTAAAAATTGACCTTTCTGGAGGGAGTCAGAAGAAGGGCTGAGGAAAGAATTTCTGGATTAATATGAAATAAGTTTGTGTTTAGATAGGTGTTTGAGTAGAGAGCTGCCCATCTCTCTCTCTTTACTTGGTGGCACCCAGTGGCAGGGGGTGCCCTGGGGGGAGGGGAGGGGGTAGAGGGAAACCCAGACACAAAAAATGGAACCTTTGAAGTGCTGGGCCCCGCGAGCCCCTCTTGTGGCAGAAGAGGGCTCGTGGGAGGCCGGCACGAAGAAGGAGGAGGATTAAGTTAATAGTGTAAGAATAAGATTTTGAATTAGAGTAGAAAACCCGCCATAATTAATTAGAGAAGTTAGGAAAACCAGGAGGAAGAGATTTGAGGAAGTCACAATTACAATGTTAAGAAATTAAGATTTGGGAATTTATAATTCTTTTTTTTCTTTTTCTTTTTTCTTTTTCTTTTTTATTGTCCTTTTGTTGTTGTTTTTTGTTAAATTGGATTGTTATGCTGAAGAATCAGCTGGGGGAAAACCAAGCCTCAGAGAACCCCCATCCCTGTCCTCTCAGTGGCAGGGAGGGGATGAGGGGGGAGGAAGGAGGGGGGAGGTCAAACCCAGCCAAAAATGGACCCCTTTGGTTCCCAACGCTCACGGGTACTACTGGTGGCAGAAGTGGTCTTGTGGGTGGAGGGTAATTGAAGGGACAGAGTTTACATTGTATGTTATGTTTGTCTTTTTTCGTATAAAAACCAATAAAAATTATTTATAAAAAAAAGATAAAATCTAGAGGAGTAATTATATTTAGATGTAGTTATAAGTTTGGAAAAGGATTTGAAATATATGTTAAGATACAATAATATAATATAAAAAAGGCTTAGTTAAAATGGAAAACAAGTTTAAGGTCAATATGTAGAAATTACTAAAGATGATTTACAATGTAACGCAGTTGGAGGAGGAATGAGGAAGTCAACAGTGTTGGATTTGAACAAGTTATAGAAAGTTGGAATTTTATTTTTGTGTATTTTGTATGTTTTTGTTTTTGTTTGTTATAAAATCAATAAATATATTATTGAAAAACAAAAACAAAATCCATGCCTCTGAAGACAGCTCTGAAACTTCAGCTGGTGCAGAATTCAGCGGCAAGGTTGCTCACCAGAGCAAGGCGGTTTGAACATATTACACCGATTCTGGTCCGACTGCACTGGCTACCGATTAGCTTCCGGGCCCAATTCAAGGTGCTGGTTTTGACCTATAAAGTCTTAAACAGCTCAGGACCGCAATACCTCAAGGACTGCCTCTTTCCAAATGAACCTATCCAGACCTTGAGGATCAACTTCCGAGGCCCTTCTTCATGTGCCTCCTCCTTGAGAAGTCCAGAGGGTGGCAACATGAGAACTGCAGTGGCTCCCCGTCTGTGGAATGCTCACCCCAGGGAAGTTCGCCCAGCTCCATCATACACCCTTAGGCACCAGGCAAAAACGTTCCTTTTTAATCAGGCCTTTGGTTGGTTTGATTGACACCCAATGCCCTTTTAAAAACATGGTGGGTTTTTTTTTAGGGGGGGTGAGGTTATTGGGTTGTTGTTTTTATTTTGATTATATGTTTTGTAGTTTTATGTTTTCATTTTGTTCTGTGAACGACCCTGAGAGCTCCAGGTATATAAATTCAATAATAATAATAATAATAATAATAATGATGAAATGTGGGTCCCTCCTAAAACTAGCAGCTGATGAAGGATTCCACTCTTTTTTTAAGTGAAGGGTCTGAATGTGGCCCTCCAAGTCTTTCTGCCTGGCCCCCGAGACTCTTCCCCAGGCCACCCGTCATCCAGAGTGACACCCTCCTTGTGTGTGTTTTGCCTGGCTGCAATATGGCCTTGAACTCTGATCGTGCCTCTTGCTTCCTTGGGTGAACGATAAAGAAAGGAATGTGAGTGTATGGAAACTAACCTCACATGTAACATTGGCATTGCCCCCCACACTTTTGCCTCTGGCCCCGCCCACCACTGCCATGGGACCCCTGGAAGGTTGCACAGTCCAGAAGGCACTTACTTCTTGCTAAACAGCTGTGTGCCTCCATTTTTTTTTTGCCCAAGTGTAGTACTTTACATTTCTCCTTGTTAAAATTCATCTTGTTTGCTTTGGCCCAGATTAGACAGCTGACACGGAGCAATGGATTCAAGCTACAAGAAAGAAGATTCCACCTAAACATTAGGAAGAACTTCCTGACAGTAAGAGCTGTTCAGCAGTGGAATTTGCTGCCAAGGAGTGTGGTGGAGTCTCCTTCTTTGGAGGTCTTTAAGCAGAGGCTTGACAGCCATGTGTCAAGAATGCTTTGATGGTGTTTCCTGCTTGGCAGGGGGTTGGACTGGATGGCCCTTGTGGTCTCTTCCAACTCACGATTCTATGATTCTATGATTCCAGGAAACAGCTTAAAACTATATTGCTCCCATCTAGAATAACTTTATTTTTAAAGCCCATTATTTTTGCTTTCCCACATGCCTCGCATCGCTGCAGGAAGTGACAAGGGCGGGTGGGAGGTGCTTTAGTGATCATCGGAGCAAGCCATTATAATGAGATAATTGCCTGTGAGAGGCAGATAGAAGTCGATGGGAAAGTACAATGGAGGTTTTTTATCAAAGGAACCATTTATAGTCTGCGCAGTGCATCCCTTGACAGAACTTTATGGTTATTGCTGCTATCAATGGAGGTGAATGGAGCTAAGTTTAACTTTTGAAATCACAGAGCAAACCATTTTGACATGATGCTTATTATTGTCTCTGCAAATCAGATTAGGCCAAACGAGAGCAATCGCTCTCTGAGGACAGAGGTTGTTGTTCTCGGATGGATATGTAATACTTGCATTCCAGGGCTTCTCAAAAATCTTCTAGCAATCTAAGCCCTTAGAAAGTCACTGCATAGGCAACATATCCTCTGATTTCCTAGGTGGTCCCATCTAGAGACAGGCAAACCCCTACACTTGGGCACGATCCATAATTTGGCTTAGTCAGTGCTATTTTTCTAGAAAAAGAGGTGCCAGAACTCACCTTGAATGCCTCCCTTGTTTTCTTATACCCACCTGAGAGGTGTCGGAACTGAGTTCCAGCTGGAAAAAAAAGCCCAGGGCTTAGTGAACCAAGCAGTTTCATTCTGGGGGAAAAGGATAAAATATTCATTTCTCTCAAAATCTGAGACATGGGGAAGCTGGACAGAAAAATCCTCTCAGAAACATAGGCTTTGTGGTAAATCTCGCCTGAAAACAATTCAGAGGCTGTGATAAAAGGAAGAGAACAATATTATTAGAACTGTTGGAAAAGATCTGAACTATGTTGGATTAAAAGAACTTGGAACGTTGATTAGAATGGCAGCAATTCTCGATATTCACAACCCTCAGAATTTGAAGCATGGGGAAGCAATTTTTTTTATAATTTGGCATAATATTTGGTTTAATAGATATATATTTGTATAATTTGGAATAATTGGTTTGATATGATTGATTTGTAAGTGACAATTTAATAAAATAATTTAATAAAAATTTATTTTAAAAAAACCAAAATCTGAGACATGGTTGAGCTCCTAATGATATCGGCAAGAGTGTGGTGGAGTTTCTGACACTCCCTGCAAGGCTCCAGACATGGTCCAGGCTAGTCTCTCCCCCCACCCCCACCTTGCCAGATGGCAGTGACAACAGTTGCAACAGAAGCAGCAAAGAAAAGAGAGACCTTAGGGGGCCCTCTCCCACCCTTCTCACCACACTGACAATATCAGCAGCACAGGGACGTGGGAATTGGGAAATGCAATATTCCCAGGGTACCCAAATAGGACTTGGCCACTCTGGGAAATGCAGTTTCCCAGGGTTGTTAGTGTACAGATTGCCTGTTGTTGTTGTTGTTTAGTCGTTTAGTCGTGTCTGACTCTTCGTGACCCCATGGACCAGAGCATGCCAGGCACTCCTGTCTTCCACTGCCTCCCGCAGTTTGGTCAAACTCATGTTCGTAGCTTCGAGAACACTGTCCAACCATCTCGTCCTCAGTCGTCCCCTCCATCTTTCCCAACATCAGGGTCTTTTCCAGGGAGTCTTCTCTTCTCATGAGGTGGCCTTCTCATGAGTATTGGAGCCTCAGCTTCAGGATCTGTCCTTCCAGTGAGCACTCAGAGCTGATTTCCTTCAGAATGGATAGGTTTGATCTTCTTGCAGTCCATGGGACTCTCAAGAGCACCATAATTCAAAAGCATCAATTCTTTGGAGATCAGCCTTCTTTATGGTCCAGCTCTCACTTCCACACATCACTACTGGGAAAACCATAGCTTTAACTATATGGACCTTTGTCGGCAAGGTGATGTCTCTGCTTTTTAAGATGCTGTCTAGGTTTGTCATTGCTTTTCTCCCAAGAAGCAGGCGTCTTTTAATTTCGTGACTGCTGTCACCATCTGCAGTGATCAAGGAGCCCAAGAAAGTAAAATCTCTCACTGCCTCCATTTCTTCCCCTTCTATTTGCCAGGAGGTGATGGGACCAGTGGCCATGATCTTGGTTTTTTTGCTGTTGAGCTTCAGACCATATTTTGTGCTCTCCTCTTTCACCCTCATTAAAAGGTTCTTTTAATGAGGGTGAAACATAATCTGCATATCTGAGGTTGTTGATATTTCTTCCGGCAATCTTAATTCCGGCTCGGGATTCATCTTGTCCAGCCTTTCACATGATGAATTCTGCATATAAGTTAAATAAATAGGGAGACAATATACAACCTTGTCGTACTCCTTTCCCAATTTTGAACCAATAAATTGTTCCCTATCCAGTTCTAACTGTAGCTTCTTGTCCCACATAGAGATTTCTCAGGAGACAGATGAGGTGATCAGGCACTCCCATTTCTTTAAGAACTTGTCATAGTTTGCTGTGGTCAACACAGTCAAAGGCTTTTGCATAGTCAATGAAGCAGAAGTAGACGTTTTTTCTGGATTGCCTATGTTTTTCAGATTGCCTATGTTCTAGTTATTATTCTTATATTTATTTATATCCAGCCTTTCTCCCTTGCAGGAGAAACAGCTAAAATAGAAAAAGCTAAAAACACAGGGGGGAAGCAATGATTAAAAAACAATTGAACACAAACACTCAATATCTCTTAAAACATAGAGATCGTTAAAATAAAAAGCATCACAGCACCAGCCCTTTCCTTAAAAAACAGTCAGTCTGTTTCCAAAAGCCTGAAAGCAAGGAAGTCTTCATCTGCCAGCTGAATGACAACAAGGAGGGAGCCTGTCTAATTTTTCTCGGAAGTGAATTCCAAAGTCTGGGAGCAGCCACCGACAAGGTTCTGTCCTGTGTTCCCATCAAGCATGCCTGTGAAGGTGGTGGGACTGAGAGAAGGGCCTCTAAAGATCTCATAGCCCAGGCAGGATTTTATGTGGGAATGTGATCTTTCAGATAGCCTGCCAGGAAAAGGAAGGAAGGAAGGAAGGAAGGAAGGAAGGAAGGAAGGAAGGAAGGAAAAAAAGAGTTGTTGTTGTTGTTGTTGTTGTTTAGTCGTTTAGTTGTGTCCGACTCTTCGTGACCCCATGGACCAGAGCACGCCAGGCACTCCTGTCTTCCACTGCCTCCCGCAGTTTGGTCAAACTCATGTTCGTAGCTTCGAGAACACTGTCCAACCATCTCGTCCTCAGTCGTCCCCTTCTCCTAGTGCCCTCCATCTTTCCCAACATCAGGGTCTTTTCCAAGGATTCTTCTCTTCTGATGAGGTGGCCAAAGTCTTGGAGCCTCAGCTTCACGATCTGTCCTTCCAGTGAGCACTCAGGGCTGATTTCCTTCAGAATTGATAGGTTTGATCTTCTTGCAGTCCGTGGGACTCTCAAGGGTCTCCTCCAGCACCATAATTCAAAAGCATCAATTCTTCGGTGATCAGCCTTCTTTATGGTCCAGCTCTCACTTCCATACATCACTACTGGGAAAACCATAGCTTTAACTATATGGACCTTTGTAGGCAAGGTGATGTCTCTGCTTTTCAGTATGCTGTCAATATGCTTTTCAATAAACAAATGCACTTAAGGCTCATCTCCCAATCAAGTTCAGTAAGATTTAATAAGCCAAATGTTATAAACCCTAGAAAAGATAAACGAAGTGTGTGTGTGTGTGTGTGAGAGAGAGAGAGAGAGAGAGAGAGAGAGAGAGAGAGAGAGAGAGAGAGAGAGAGAGAGAGAGAGAAAGCAGCCCAGGTCAGGCGGAATATCCTTTTCAAGGCAAGCAATTGTATAAACAGCTTAAACAAAAAGGCACCAGGCATGTCAGATTTTTAATTACACGTCTTTGTCCCCAACAAAGGAGTGCAATTAAAGCTAATCATTTCTATTATATTATACAATCCCTCCATTACTAATGGAATTAGGAAGGCATGAAAGAAAAACACCTCAGTACACAAACACTCATTTCCCCCCCAGTCCCAGTGAATATTTTGCACTCTAAACACACTTCAGATTTAGCGGTGCTTAATTATGCATTGCGTAACTCAGTCAAATGCCTGTAGAGAGTGCAAGAAGCTGGCTTTTAAAATCCACTCCCTCCCTGTTGATGCTCCATCTCCTGATTGCTCTGAAAGCAATCAGGGCATCTTTCAGCTTTGGTCTTTGACAGCTGTCACCTCCAAACACTTTTTTTGCATCAATGGAAGAGTCTCACCACCCAGCACCATGGCCAGCGCCGCAGCAGCCGTCAGATCTACAGGTGTTGTAGTATGTTGCCCAAATGACAAACCGTATGAGCAACAGGAATGATCAGAGCTTTGAATATAATTTATACAACGCAGTACAAAGCAACACTGTGTTTGCAAGCTTTAAAGAGGCACATCCTGGTCCCCTTGTGTGTTCATTACTCCATTTCAGCTGACAGGACCCCTAGCTGAAGGGAGGGAGGGAAGTCAGTCTGGCTGTACCCACCTGCCAGAGACTTCACCAGATGCCTCGGTTCTACTAACGCCATCCAAGTGGGCCATTAGAAGGTCCACTTTCACCAACTGTCAGGCCCAAACAGTGGGCAGAGAAAGGGAGGAGGAAATCTATGGCCGCTGCCCATCTGCCAGAGGCTTCTGCAGAAGAAACATATCATTATAACTGTGGGGTTGTTTTAGGAAAGTGGCGTGGCATACCCACCAATCCTCTAGGATTAGGAAGAGTAATACTGGCAAGCCAGTACAGTGACAGGTCAGGAGGTGAAGGTATGGGTCAGCTGTACTGGGAGAGGCTTGATGAATCTGGAGAGATGGGGACTGAACTGGTTGGAACAGGCTGACAGGGGAAGACCGGGATGGGTCAAATTAGGGTTAGGTAGAAACAATGGAAACAGGCAGAATGCTTGGAAAATACTGGAGATCACAGGATTAGAAGGAGGGGGATGTTTGATGAGTGAGACATGTGAGGGGTACATGATGTGAGGGGTGTGCAGTCCACCACTTCCTCTATGGCGGAAAGTTTAGGGTGTTGGCAGGAAGTGACCTGTACCTGTACATGTTTATGCATGAGGTTTGCTCTGTGATTGGCTGGAAGTTACATCGTGAGTTAATGTTTACCTGTCAAAGCTGCTGCTAATAAATACAGGCTCCCGAGCTCCGCCCGGGGTTGGCCTTTGGGGAACTCAGCCTTGTCTCATCTCGTTACTACATATAACACATTGTTTCATGCAAGCTACTTTAAGTCTCTGTGAAAAGCGGGATCAAAATGCTTCAAGCTCCCACATACTAGACTGCAAACAAATCTCTTTGAGACAGACAGCCAGAGAAGCAACCCTGTGATTGCATCATGGCTTGGTGGACTCTGCGGTGGTCACATAGCTGCAGATGCTAAACCAAGAGCCCAGATGCTAAACTTAGAGCACAGTGTTACTGGAAGTGGTTTTGCATCAAGTCGTGTTATTTGTCCATCAAGCAGCTAGGTTCTCTCTCAGTGCTGTCTTCCTTGACTGGCCACAACTCTCTGTGGTCTGAGACAGAGGCCTAGAATCACAGAATGATAGAGCAGGCTTCCTCAACCTCGGCCCTCCAGATGTTTTATTTGGCCTACAACTCCCATGATCCCTAGCTAGCAGGACCAGTGGTCAGGGATGATGGGAATTGTAATCTCAAAACATCTGGAGGGCCGAGGTTGAGGAAGCCTGTGATAGAGGGTACTTGGTTGGTGATCTAGTACAGAGATGGCTAACTCACAGCCAGAAAAAAGTTGTCTGCCAGCCCCAGTTTAAAGATTGATCTCTAACGTGTGTGTGTGTGTGTGTGTGTCTCTGTGTGTCTCTCTCTGTGTGTGTCTGTGTGTGTTTGGTGGGGGGGGGTTATAAACATGAATGATGTTATACAAATAAGGATACCAAGTTTTCTCATGTCATTTGTATATCACAAAAATAGCATAATTAATGTGGAGTAATATCTACTCCACGGGTAAACATGGGACACGGGTGGCGCTGTAGGTTAAACCACTGAGCCTAGGGCTTGCCAATCAGAAGGTCGGCAGTTCGAATCCCCGCAACGGGGTGACTTCCCGTTGCTCGGTCCCAGATCCTGCCAACCTAGCAGTTTGAAACTGCAAGTAGATAAATAGGTTCCGCTCCAAGCGGGAAGGTAAACGGTGTTTCCGTGTGCTGCTCTGGTTCGCCAGAAGCAGCTTAGTCATGCTGGCCACATGACCCGGAAGCTGTACGCCGGCTCCCTCGGCCAATAAAGCGAGATGAGCGCCATAGCCCCAGAGTCGGTCACAACTGGACCTAATGGTCAGGGGTCCCTTTACCTTTAATATTTACAACATACGGTTCATTATTAATTGTCAATGTATAAGTTCTTTGTTCATGAATTGGTTTAAACAATTAGGAAGAAAAGAGGGGAAAGTGGGGAGGGGTTGGGTGGTTATGCTTCTATTCTTCTACTTTGTGTATCTCTTACTCTCCAGAGATAAAATCTCTCTAGCTGCTCTTTAGAGATCCTCCCTAAAGAGCAGGCAGGAGGATCTTCAATCTTGGTGTGTTGCACACAGAACTAAGAATCATAGAACTGTAGCACTGGGAGTTACCCTAAGGGTCATCTAGTCCACCCCCTGCAATGCGGGGAATCTCAACTAAAGCGTCCAGCTTCTGCTCAAAAACCTCCATTGAAGGAGAGTCCATGACCTCCCGAGGGAGTCCCTTCCATTGTCAAACACCTCTTGCTATATTGGACCTTATATTGGGGGTATGCCTATATTGGATAACTTATATTGGAGATAAGCCTTCTGCTGCCCTTTAAAGGTAAAAGGTAGATTTCAGCACTGAAGTAAGGTATGTGGAAAGGCTGCTTTTTATTTTGCGTAGATCCTTCCCTGCAATGTAAAAGAGAGAGGGTAGAATTCAATACCACACTAATATGATCATCTGCTTGCTCTGATAGAACAATCTCCTTAGTGCAACATTGCACATCCCACCCCGCTTTTAAACGCCACTCTGTGGTAGTGCCCTCCTTTATAAAGCCTCTGTTTGAAGGGCTATCAGTCATCTATTTGAAGGAGTGTCTGGTTTAAAGGGTTCTAAAGCAAAAAAAAG
The DNA here is from genome assembly GCF_965207765.1 of Zootoca vivipara. NCBI lineage: Eukaryota > Metazoa > Chordata > Lepidosauria > Squamata > Lacertidae > Zootoca > Zootoca vivipara. The sequence continues at coordinate 64,067,224 of NC_142583.1, forward strand.
CCTTAAGAAAGGATTGCAGAGGCCTCAAAAGGTGCCCATCTATAGTTCAGAGCTTGACAGCAGACTGAGCAGGCACAGAGGCCAACAGTTTCTAATTTTTTATCCCATTATGGTGAGATTTGTCATCTTTCAGTTCAGCCACCTGCATGGCGTGGCAAGCTGGGGCAGGACACTCCACGAGGCCTCTAGAGTCTGCCTTGTGGGAATGTTAGGGATGTGGATTAGGATATATTATTAGATAGATCCTATCCAAGCTTGTGTTATCAAGCTTCCAATATCAGCAGAGTGACATTCCCCTTTTGTGCGCAGCAAAACGTGAGTGTTAGGTTTGTTAGAACCTCTACAACAATATTATATTTCAATATTATACTTCCTGGCAAATCCCCTTTTTCCCTCTAAAAGAAATACACGACACAATTGTATTAAAATAAGATAGAGTTTACTCACATGAGATCCTGAGTTAACAGCATAATCTCAGAAAGGCAGGCTTACGTAGAAAAGTTACAAATATATATATCTGGAGTCTTCTTAGTAAAGTGAGGCTCCATCTGGTCTCTCTCTTGGCAGCAGGCCGAGAGGGAGAACCATCCTAACTGTAGATTCTCTGGAGATGCGTTCCCATGGAAGGAGAAATGGCTAAGAGAGAGAATGGCTGCTGGCTAGGGGCTTTTGTCTGCCAGCTAATCCATCTCATCTGCATATCTGGAGGAACAGGAACTGAACTTAGTCAGGTGTCCCTCCAGGTGAGTTCCTCTTAGTGGACACTCTAGGAACGGTTGTGACTTGTCTGCCCCAGTGTTCCATCCCACATGCCTCCCTCCTACCACTCAGCCACCCTACAGCTGAGGGTGAGGTGGTGGGCGGACCGTTTGGGGCAGTGGGGAGCCTGTGCATGTAGGGTTGCCAGACTCAATAGTGGACAGGACTTCTGTGCCTTTAATTGCCCTGCTCTCTTTTGAGTCTGGAAACCTTAAAGAGAAACCAGCGACCCTTTGTTTAATTTCCAAGCAAAGGGTCTGCTGGTTTCTCTTTAAGGTTTCCAGACTCAAAAGAGAACAGGGCAATTAAAGGCACAGAAGTCATGTCCACCATTGAGTCTGGCAACCCTATGTGCATGCCCAAGCCAGCGCGTCACTCCCAGGAGAGACGTGTGGCTCAGACGAGCTGCAGGCCTCGCGGTGAGTGCCGCCCGGCATTTTATCATCCTCCTCAGTGCCCCTGCCCCTACCGCACTCCCTTTCTCTGCCCCTGTTTCTGTTTCGGTCAGAGACATTACAGTGGTACCTCTATTTACGAATAACTCTACTTACGAATGGAGCTCCGTCCGCCATCTCGGATGTGGTTTAGATAGGATTTTTTCTACGTACGAATTTTTAGATAGGGTTGCTTCGACTTACGATTTTTTTCTCCCAATGCATTTCTATGGGATTCTACTTACAATTTTTTTCGACTTACGAATGTGCGTTCGGAACGCATTAAATTCGTACGTAGAGGTACCACTGTATTTCTGCAGTTACTTCCATACATATGCATTAGCATATGCAATTTTTGTGCAACGCTTGTTGTTTTGTGGTGATGCATGCCTTCTTTTTTTGGTGCAACCCTTGCCTGAGATTTGATTGCTGGTGGATTTGACATGGCTTGGTAGGCCACAAGTCATGCAGGCCTGATCTTGTGCATGAGATCAGGCACCACAAACCACTCACCAGTGAATCACAGCAGCTTTCAGCACAGATGCAAAGACCCTCTTGAGATCTCTCCCACCCCAGCACAACCATTTGAAAACCACTTTTTTCTGAGCAGTGTCTCCTTGCTTTCTTCTCCTTGTCTGAGTCCTTCCCACACTGCCCCCTAAGTGCATTTTACAATGCTTTAAGTGGCCCCCTTGGGTGAGACATGCAGCCAGCTCATTGGATGGGTTTTTAAGTGTTCCTAATTGCAGTTGGGAAGCTGAATTTATTAACCCCATAGCCTTCGCTTAAAGCCCTTAATGCCCCTCCACCATTCTCTACATGGAAAGCAAACTGAACTAAATGGGCTGTTCCTCGGCAATGTGTCCTCCTTAATCACATGGAGCTCAGGAAAGCAGGAACATCTGCTAATAATCAGAAAACATGGGTGGAGCTCCATGGTGCTACTGGAAAGGCCATCTCGAAGCTGATGGAAGCTGCGTACTCTTTGGCCACCACCAGCACAAATTCCCAAGGACTTAATTAAGTTTGCCAATGACAAAAGTACTACTGCTTATTGGGGGAGAAATGTAAGAAGCATAAAGGCCTAATGATGCTTTCCTTTCAGCCATGCAACAGTGCAATACAGACTCTGAGGTCAAAAGAAATCTAAATCCCACATCCAGATCACTCAAAAGCCTGGGCTTGGAATAAAATATGTAAATTGGCCCTCCAGATGTTGCTCAAAAGCCTATAGTGAAATAATTAACTATAGCCTGCTAAGCTAGGTCATCATGTGAGACCATCAGAGTCTTGATTCAAGTTCCAGAGTTCCTGCTTCCATCAGGAAGGAGCAGTCACTGTGATATGATGAGGAAGACATCACAGGAGGACATGTCCATGCTTTGAGTCACAATAGATCCACCTTTGCCCTCACCCTCCACAGCATGGAGCCAGTGTGGTGTAGTGGTTAAGAGCGGTAGACTCGTAATCTGGTGAACCGGGTTCGCGTCCCCGCTCCTCCACATGCAGCTGCTGGGTGACCTTGGGCTAGTCACACTTCTCTCAGCCCCACCCACCTTACAGGGTGTCTGTTGTGGGGGGGGGGAGAAGATTGTTAGCTGCTTTGAGACTCCTTCGGGTAGTGATAAAGTGGGATATCAAATCCAAACTCTTCTTCTTTTTCTTCTTCTTTACAAGTTGTGTTTCAGAAAATTAAAAGTGACACTGAGAGACCCACCATCACCAATCCTCATTCAGAATGGGAAGTAGCATAGTACGGTGTACATTCTAAGACTCGGTCTGAGTTCCTATGGCGAGGCCCAGACAATGCCCCTTTGAGTAAGATGTGTGTCCTAGAACATAACCTAGAATTCTTTGAAACACACTGACCTTCCTTTCTAAGACATGATCTATGATGGAGCTAAGTAAATTTGGGGCTGCTCAGCTGGGCTTAAACAGGAAGTCCTCCTCTACATCTTCCTGTCCACGAGGAGCCAATGGCCAGCCTGAGTGGTGCCAGTCTGGAAGGTTCTGAATAATTGTAGTTCCACACCTTGCCACATGGGTTTGTGGTTATTGATGCTCTCTTTGCCTAAAGTGTGTGGGCGGTGTGAGGACTGGATGCGGTCATTTTACACCAATCATAGCTTTGTAAGTGGCCAGGCAACTGGCAGCCATTATAGAGAGGAAAATGCTGTAAAGGGACAAAGTATACAGGTGTGAGTAGACTGTGTGTGTGTGTTAAGCTTTGAATTTCCACACGAGCAACTCCAAATGTTCTCTAATCAGCCACATAACTGGCTGAGAAACAATTAAGGGAGATAATTTAATGAATGTGTTTTGTGTAGTGCAAGTTCAAAGTATGAGAGTTTTGAAATGCAGGAAAGAAAATTGGTGACATAGCACATTTGCTTGAACTTTTGAGATTAAGCTGGTTCTAATTGTTATCTGACCAGTCACAGAGCTGGGATGGGGGCCAGTCCAATAACTTTCCATTGTCTCTACTTCCCTCGAATCTAAGGTTTCCTAATAGTACAAACCAGAAAGTAGTACTTAGTCTCATTTTAAGCAATTACAAAAGTTGCTTTTCTTCAATCAAAGAGAGGTATTAGAGAAATGAATGGTAGCAATTACATCTCATTTAGACATGCAAATGAGTTTAATTAAAAGAAACCCACTCTTTAATAACTTCGGGGGGAAATGCTGTTCCTTGCGGAGTTTGAAATTTAGTTAAGCTAACAAGACACAGTAGCTGAACTGATGAGCCTATGATCTTGCAATCTCCTTATGCAAATAGCTGTGTGTATCATATTTAGGCCAATTCTTTTGGTAGGAGAAAGCAAACAACAAACGGGAGCATTGTCATGCTCATAAACTAGAGCAAGGAGTTGTGGGTTCCCCGCCTTTGACTTCTTAAGGCAATGTAGCCTCTCCAAAATAGAAAATGGCAGTCCTAGTATACAAAGGATGGATAATGCCCAACCCAACCTCCCAGGGTTGTTGTGAGGGTAGAATGGGGAAGGGAGAACTATTCAAGCCCCCTTGAGCTTCTTGGAGAAAAGGGGGTATATAAATGTAATAAATCTCTTCTCTTTGGCGATTGCTCATGGCCGAGTGAGATTGTCTTCTATGAATCTTCAAGAAAGAAGATTCCACCTAAACATTAGGAAGAACTTCCTGACAGTAAGAGCTGTTTGGCAGTGGAATTTGCTGCCAAGGAGTGTGGTGGAGTCTCCTTCTTTGGAGGTCTTTAAGCAGAGGCTTGACAGCCATATGTCAAGAATGCTTTGATGGTGTTTCCTGCTTGGCAGGGGGTTGGACTGGATGGCCCTTGTGGTCTCTTCCAACTCTATGATTCTATGATTCTATGAACACAGTCTTCACAGTGAGTTCGAAAGTGACTGTGAAGGCAATTCTGGATCCATGCATCCTTTCACAGTGGAGGAATAGGTTTGCAGGTGGGAGTTGATCACAGTGAGGATTTGCCAAACGTGCCTTCCTCTTTGCCCCTTTTGTCCTGAATTTGTGCTTCTTCAAAGTCCATGACGCCTTTGGTAGAGGCTGTTCTCCAACTGGAGCGCTCTTTGGCCAGTAATTCCCAGTTATCGGTGCTTATACTGCATTTTTAAGATATGCCTTGAGAGCGTCTTTAAATCTCTTTTGTTGTCCACCAGGATTTCACTTTCCATTTTCAGTTGGAAATTGAGTAGTTACTTTGGAACGCAATAATCAGGCATCCAAACAACATGACCAGTCCACCGAAGCTGGTGTTGAAGAATCACGGCTTCAACACTGGTGTGATCTCTGCTTCTTCCAGCACACCGACATTAATTCACCTGTCTCCCCAAGTAATATTTAAACATTTTCAAAAGCACCATTGATGGAATCTTTTGAGAAGCTGGAGATGGCGTTTGCAGGTGGTCCATGTTTCACAAGCATACAGTAAAGTTGGTAGTACAACAGCTACCAACAAGCATTTTGGTTTCTCTGTGAATGTTCCAATCCTCAAACACTCTACACTTCATTCGGGAGAAAGCTGCACTTGCAGAACTCAGACGGTGCTGGATTTCGGCATCAATGTCAGCCCTTGCAGAAAGATAACTGCCCAGGTAAGAAAAGTGATTGACATTTCCCAACCATTCCACCATTAAATTGGAATTGTGGCACTGCAGAGGGTTTGGTTTGCGCTTGTTGATGCAGCACTTTGGTGGGTTATATATATATATAGAGAGAGAGAGAGAGAGAGAGAGAGAAATTGTAATAAATAAATGAATGAATAAATAAATAAATAAATATAAAATAAATAATGTGGTTAGGGCAGGGGTGTCAAACTCAAATTCATTGGGGGCCGCATCAGCAGTTTGGTCACCCTCAAAGGGCCGGTTGTATCTGTAGGACTATGTGTCCACTCTTTATTATCATAAATTATTGTCGCTGCATTCAATTATTACTGTTTTTTGTAATAATGTAAGTAATAACTAACTCTGAAAGCAGAAACATAGTCGGAATAATGGCAAGTAGATATTCAAATGTACATTTCTTGTACAATTTATTGAAAAATGATTTTTGGTAACAGACAGTAATTTTTTTTAAAAAAACATACAAATCGTGGCCTTCTCCTGGGCGCCCACTGGCCAGCTGGGCTCAGCGGAGCGCCCAGACGAAGCGGCGGCCATAAGAGGGGCCAAACGGCCCCCCCACGTGCCGCCGCCGCCGAAAAGGCTGAATGCTCTAGCGCCCGTTTATTAAATGGGCTGAATGACACTAGTGCACTCAATATATAAACAAGTGGTTTCCTGAATGCATGTAAAGTGGAGGTTTCCTGTGTAGAACGGCCAGCGCCGCAAGAGGGCAGACGTTCTCTGGCTTGTAGGCTGCCGCGCATGCGCTGAAGAGGCGGCGGCTACACGGGCCACATGACGAGGTCTGGCGGGCCGGATTCAGCCCGCGGGCCTTGTGTTTGACACCCGTGGGTTAGGGAGTTGCCTCTATATAAGTATGAAAAATGAAAAATTAGAAAACCCATTTAAGCAACTTTCCTGAAAGGAGCCAAACTGCACAGGAAATTATAGTGGGCTTAAAAGCTCTGATCTAATTGTAGCCTTAATTATCAAATGCTTTTTTTCTGTTAAGAGGGGGAAATGGTGCTGTTTAAAATGTTTGATAATCTGACAAGGCCATAAGACTTAATGAAATCAATGATTAAACCCAGATGGATGGTTAACTCTTGAGGTTTAATGTGTGTGTTTTTTTAAAAAAAAATGCATATAACCATGCTGGATTGCAACTTCATAAAATCACATTGTCCATATGGAATAGAGCTATACCCTGACTGTACCCAGAATTATAGAACAGGTGGTGAAACTTTGGCTGGGCTGTTTGGCATGCACAAAAGCGGTCTGAACTTGTAACTGCCAGGGAAAATAAAGGAGCCTTTCAAATTGTGTTAACTTTTCAGATCTGAGAATTTCACATGACAATGTTTTATTTTTTTAATTTTTTGTAAAAGTGATCCCTGGGGCCACTTGTTTTTCAGTACAATACAAGTATAATCTCTTCCTTCCCAAATACACCATTTCCTTATTAACTCGTTATGTTATGTTGTGCTGTGTTAAAGTTTATTTCTGTGCTGCCATTCGGTCAGAAAAGGCCCCCAAGAATGCCTATAAAGGATACCCACAAATACAAAATTCAAGCAAAATAAGTAACTTGTAAAAAACATAGGGCAACAAAAACTTAATATTTTCAACAACAACAACAAAGACTAAAAGCCAAATATAGTCATATTCTTGCAGGCATAGTTCTAACTACCTGAGGGGACACTTAGTGTTCTTGAAGGGGCTGGTAATATAAGACAACAGCCATCCTAGAAATAATTGGTCTGTCCAGGGTCAGTTTTAAAGTGTGTGGTTAAGAACAATCTTAAATATCTCTGTAAAAAGTGCTTTTATGGTGCTGGAGGAGACTCTTGAGAGCCCCATGGACTGCAAGAAGATCAAGCCTATCCATTCTGAAGGAAATCAGCCCTGAGTGCTCACTGGAAGGACAGATCCTGAAGCTGAGGCTCCAATACTTTGGCCACCTCATGAGAAGAGAAGAATCCTTGGGAAAGACCCTGATGTTGGGAAAGATTGAGGGCACTAGGAGAAGGGGACGACAGAGGACAAGATGGTTGGACAGTGTTCTCGAAGCTACGAACATGAGTCTGACCAAACTGCGGGAGGCAGTGGAAGACAGGAGTGCCTGGCATGCTCATGGGGTCACAAAGAGTCGGACACGACTAAACGACTAAACAACAAAAAAGCATTTGCTTGAAACTAAGTGTTGTCTTTCCAAAGCAGCCACTAAGCTATAACCTCATTGAGTGTAAACAATTTTATTTTATTTTTTTCCTGAAACTGCCTCATCCTCACTGAGATCCTTCTGATAAGCTCACGGGTTTCCCTTCACCTGATTATAACACCTTGCTACGCCTTGAACAGAATCGCTACCACAGAACATTTATGGAAGACCTCTGCTGAGGGAATATAGGGAGAGGTTATCTAATAACACACCTATAATTGCAGTCACATTACCCAGGACCTTTCTCTAAGTGAGGGTGTCTATCGCAGCCACATCTTGAAGGTTGAAGTGCATGGGGTTTGCTGCAGCCCATAGGAATTCCATTTCTCTCACCAGGTTTCCTGATTGCTTGAGTAGGGCTATACAATGTCTGTCCTGACATTGGGCAATGGTGGCAGAAGAGAGATTCTACTGGTTTGCGCCTCGCCTTGATGCTCAGCAGTCCCCCTGCCTGAGCAGACAGAGGTAGCCTGAGGGGTGTCCTTTAAAATTCCTCATACCTTTTGCTGAAGGAAGAAGGAAGGACACTAAATTCAGGAGCAACCTTCAAAGAATGTTAAAATCCACCCTTGGGCATCTTGCTAGCCTTAGACGATCTAATGCACAAATCCCATTTTTGCTCTGAGCAAAAGTAATGGACAATTCTATTATTATTTCAGAAACTTCATTGTGATAACATCCTGGCTTTTTCATCTGGTAACGCTTCTCACCTAATTCCTAGGGCCCGCCAAAGCCTTAATGCTTGAGCTGTTTCCCTCACAGTGACAACCTATCCTTAATTCAAGCCACGCTAACTTGGAACCCAGTCCCATTCATGAACCCTGCAAATCACAACTTTTAGAAAGGATTTGACAGTCTGGCAAAGAGCATTATATCCAGCATCATTCCCAGGGAGGCACAGCTTTAAGTTCGAGGCTGCTCTCCAAAGTGCTGAAAAGCCACGTGATCAGTCAAAGGGTCTGAAAAGCCATGTGATCAGCCACACCTCCACTTGTCCCGTGCCTAGAAAGCACAGGTCTGAGCAGTTTTCCTCTTGCCATGCTCCTTTCCCAGGGAAAACCCACTCTTTAACTTTCAATTGGAACAAACGGCAACCCGCAGAAAACTCAATTACCATTTGCTCCGATTGAGCAGTAAAGAGCGGTTTTCCCTGGCCAAAAGCAGCGAGACAAGAGCAAGTGTGGATAAGCCCTAAAGACATTGCAGGTTTCTGCTGACTTGTATGATCTCCCTCTTCCTTTTTGCGACACCTCTGGAGGAGTCACCTTGTTTCAGGAGTGGCTGGTATGGAAGCAGTGTTGTTGTCATTTAGCAGGATGGAGCAAGGTGGTGGTGAGATCAGAGCAGGTTGTGCACACTACACAAAGCACTGCATTATCTCCACCAGCCACACCGCCCAGAACTTGCAAGAACCATGCCCCACCGCAGCCACATCCTAGAATCCACCACTCATGCTGCTTCCAGGAGGCCAGATTTGTGGCATTGCCCCTCTCCTCCAGCTGCTTCTGCCTTATTTCCTTGTTTCTTCGCCATTTTCCAGGCAGTGGAGAAAGCTGTGGGAAACTAGACTTTTCATCCTTTTCCTGAGGAAGTCTGGCAAGTTTCCCAAGACAGCCTACTGACCGGCTATGTTCCCCAAGTCAGCAAAAAGACGAAAACAAACACATTCTTCATGCTGGCTGACGCAGAAGTACAGGGGTTGGGGAACCTTTCTGGTCTGGTGAGGGTATAATACAGTGATGGGCAACCTTTTGAGCTTGGTGTGTCAAAATTCGCCAAATGGTGAGGATCCAGAGAAAGTAGGCTGGCTGAAGAGGGCTTCTATGTGAAGGACTCTGCTGCCCTGCAAGCAAGTTGAACCAAAATCATAGAATCATAGAGTTGGAAGAGACCACAAGGGCCATCCAGTCCAACCCCCCTGCCAAGCAGGAAACACCATCAAAGCATTCTTTACATATGGCTGTCAAGCCTCTGCTTAAAGACCTCCAAAGGAGACGACTCCACCACACTCCTTGGTAGCAAATTCCACTGCCGAACAGCTCTTACTGTCAGGAAGTTCTTCCTAATGTTTAGGTGGAATCTTCTTTCTTGAAGTTTGAATCCATTGCTCCGTGTCCGCTTCTCTGGAGCAGCAGAAAACAATCTTTCTCCCTCCTCCATATGACATCCTTTCATATATTTGAACATGGCTATCATATCACCCTTAACCTTCTCTTCTCCAGGCTAAACATACCCAGCTCCCTAAGCCGTTCCTCATAAGGCATCGTTTCCAGGCCTTTGACCATTTTGGTTGCCCTCTTCTGGATATGGCTTTTGGGTTCCATCCGGTGCACAGAGGGACAACTCCAGTTCCTCTTGACTCCTGCCACTTTGTGAACGCAAAAAACACATAAATAACGCAGTTCTTTCTGAATAAAATGGCTGTCTGAATCTAACCTACGGGAGTGACTCATTTGTTTTCCAGTATTCAGCAGGAGAAATGGCAGTAACCGGCAATGTGGCTACCCCCAAATAGAATGAACATAGGGTGCTCTCCAATTAAATGTGTGCTTCTTCAGAGCTGCCATTAAGATGACTTTTTTTTGTTTCCAATTAATTAGATTTCAGCTTCTTCTCCTCTCCCCTTTTTTTTGGCATTACTTTTACCTCCTGTTCAGTCTATCTGGACAGTCTAGGCCTGTCTTGGCACAGATCAAGCTCTGCAAATTCTGGATCAGAAAACACTGCTAAGCCTGGGCTTCTGGTTCCTGTCAGTCTGGATCGCAAAGTATCACCATGCATTCACACGCTCTCCCATGAAAACAATAAATTCCATCAGGAGCAGCATTGTTGGAACCAGACCGAGGTCTCTAACCTTAGGGCCTCACAGCTTGCCTGCCAACGTTTTTGTTTAAAGATCTATGGGTAGGCATTTGTTCATTTGGTGGTTTAATTGCAGATAATAATAACTGTCTAGCATCTAGGGGAAGGGGCCATAGCTCAATGGCAGAGCATCTGCTTTGTGTGCAGTAGGTCCCAGGTTCGATCCCTGCCATCTCCACATATGGCTGGGAGAGACTCTTGTCTGACATTCTGGAGAGCTGCTGCCAGTTAGTGTAGAGTCCCAGGGGTGGCCAACTCCCAAGAGACTGCGATCTACTCACAGTTAAAAACTGGCAGTGATCTACCCCCTTTTTGGGGGGTTCGGGTCAAAGTTGTTGAGTTTTTTCAGGGAGGTGGTAAAATGTTGAGCTTTTTTTAAGGGGAGCCACAGTTGTTCAGCTTCTTTGGGGGGAGCCAGTGATCTACCAGTGATCTACCACAGACGTCCAGTGATCTACAGGTAGATCACGATCTACCTGTTGGACATGCCTGGTGTAGACAGTACCAAGCAAGGTGAGCCAATGTGTGTTCCTGTATCTTAAGTCTGCAAAGCAATTCCTAGGTACTAAGGCCAGTGTAGACAAGTCAATCATTTCACCTGGTAAAATAGCAGCCCTACATCCCCTCCACTCCTAAAATTTGAATTCCCTTTGCATAGAATCATACAACTGTAGAGTTGGAAGGGACGCCAAGGGTCATCTAGTCCAACCCGCTGCAATGCAGGGGCCAATGACAGATGGCCATCCAGCCTCTACTTAGAAACCTCCAGGAAAGGAGAGCCCACAACCTCCTAAACAGCTCTTACTGTCAGAAGGTCCCCCCCCCCAATATGTTTAGTCGGGATCTCTATTCTTGTAACCTGAAGCCATTGGTTTGGGTCCAACCCTCCAGAGCAGAAGAAAACAAGCTTGTTCCCTCTTCCATGTGACAGCCCTTGACAGCCCTTGAAGATGGCTATCGTATCTCCTCTCAGTCTCCTCTAAACATACCCAGCTCCTTCAACTGCTCCTCATAAGGCTTGGTCCCCAGACCCTTGATCATCTTGGTTGCCCTCCTCTGCACATGTTCCAGCTTGTCAACATCCTTATTTAATTGTGGTACCCAGAACTGGATACAGTAATGAAGTGCAGTATAAGAGTTTGGCTAACATATCCCAGAATCCTCTGCAACAGACATAGGCTCTCTGGCAGATGAGCAGGGGTTTCTCAGTAGACTAATCAATGTGAAAAGACTTCCTTGAAGGCAGAAAGTTAAGAAGCACTGAGCTAGATATATTCTTGTGCACATTTTTATTACAGAGAGAATCTTCTCCCCCCCCCCCTCCCTTCCTCCCGAAGTTTAAGACCAGTGTGGTGTGTCTGGCAATTAAGCAGACAAAGTGATGTTACAGTATATTACAAATCTTAAGCAGTCATATCCAAGGTAATGGCTTTGCCCATAATGATTTGTCATGCAATTTTAGCTTCAAAGCTTGGCATTAATTACAAACAAGAAACAAATCACGCTGTTAAAACATACATTACAGACAAATTATGCTCTCAAAATAGGTAATTTACAGCTTGGGAACAGTAATGGATAAACCCTAAAGTGTTTCTAGACGTTATTTTTTAAAGGCAGAGCTGAATCTTAGGATAACTTAAGGCCATGTTACCCAATCACTCTGTCCATGGCTTGGAGGGGTATATTTCCCCCACCCCACCCCCTACCATCTCAGCCCTTGTCGCTCCATCCATGTGGTGGGTGACTCACCGGAACTTTTTATCCCAACCACAGATCATCAATTTGTTCCTCAGCTTCCAATGGAAAATTTGCAGGGATGTGTCCATCCACATAGGAAATTAATAATAATTTATTATTTATACCCTGCCCATCTGGCTGGGTTTCCCCAGCCACTCTGGGTGGCTTCCAACAGAAAAAAAATTACAGTAATCTATTAAACATTAAAAGTCTCCCTAAACAGGGCTGCCTTCAGATGTCTTTTAAAAGTCTGGTAGTTGTTGTTCTCTTTGACATCAGATGGGAGGGTGTTCCACGGGGCGGGTGCCACTACCGAGAAGGCCCTCTGCCTACTTGGCTTCTCGCAACGAGGGAACCGCCAAAAAGCCCTCTGTGCTGGACCTCAGTGTCCGGGCAGAATGATGGGGGTGGAGATGCTCCTTCAGGTATACTGGATCGAGGCTGTTTAGGGCTTTAAAGGTCAGCACCAACACTTTGAACTGTGCTCGGAAACGAACTGGGAGCCAATGGAGATCTTTCAAGACCGGTGTTATGTGGTCTCAGCGGCCACTCCCAGTCACCAGTCTAGCTGCCACATTCTGGATTAGTTGTAGTTTCCGGGTCACCTTCAATGGTAGCCCCACGTAGAGCGCATTGCAGTAGTCCAAGCGACTTATGTCTTAGGGTACCAGTTGCTGGGAATCGCATGTGGGCAGAGTGCTATTGCACTCATGTCCAGCTTGCAGGCTTCCCACGGGGATCTGGTCAGCCACCTTGAGAATAGGACGTTGGACTAGATGGACCATTGGCCAGTTCCATCAGGCTTGTCTTCTGTCCTTATGTTCCATGTCCCACACACCAGGGGCAGGGTTGGCCTTTCCATATAATCCTGCCCTCTCACATGGTTTCTACATTCTTAGTTCCTCTTTACACCCATATGGGACCACTTGGGAGCTTTGCAGAGGTGTAGTGTCAAATTTTAAAGTGTGGGAGTGCTATCCCCCATAGCCACATGGCCAAGAGGTATCCATGGCCATGCCATAAAGAAAAAAAATGCAAGCAGCTGTTTTGATTATTATGTGCACGCACATGCACGCACACCCCTCCCCCAAAGAACAGCATTAGTTCACAATTTATTAGGATAGGTATTGCTGCATAGTTCCTGGGAATAAGCTCCGCTTAACTTAGAGGTGCTTCCTTCTGTCTGTGTTGGTTCAACTTGCACAGTACAATGAGCTTTAAGAAAATATCCTCAGCCTTCTGAAATGCAAGGTTGAGAGGTAGCTGGGGACAGCCCAAGCAGAGCCATCTTTCCCATTGGTCTTAGTGGTTCGTTGCGCTAGGACACCGGCCTATCAGGGGCGCCCTAGCGAGTGGGGGAGCTGCGTGGCTTTGCTGGAAGCCTCCCCTTTCCCTGCACACCCGCCAGCTGCGCCCCGCCAACTATATGGCTGGCGGGCGTGCACCTTCCTTCCCAAGTCTCCGCAGGAGGAGAGCGATCCCTACAGAGGCTTAGGACATACCTGCCAAGTTGCTGTCAGAGAAATAAGGGACCGGGTGGAAGTAGCAGACCGGAAGTAGTGCTGCCGCCATTTTAGAACTGGGCGGAGCATGCTCAGAAGTGACTTTTGCTGCTTTGCCCAGTTCCAAAATGGCCGCCGCTCCAGAAGTCACACTGCAGCCATTTTGGAACTAGGAAGAGCAGCATCAAAAGTCGCTTCTGAGCATGCTCCGCCCAGTTCCAAAATGGCCGCTGCGCCAGAATAAACCGGGGGGAAACAAAACAGCTGGGAAAACGGGGATTTCCCGGGGAATACGGGAGACTTGGCAGCTATGGCTTAGGATGGAAGCTGCGAGCACCTTCCCTCCCAAGCCTCTGCATCTGCTAAAGGTGGCCCTGTTCCCGGTCATTGTCCTCCTCCTGCTTCCTGGTGAAAGGTGGTGCGCAGCCTTTCGGGGCTGCCTTCTCAGGCGCCCCGGCGCCGGAGAGCATGTCTGCCAGCACATTTTCCTACTTGATCGCCGCCGCCACGCTGGGGATCGGGCGGTGAGGGAGGCAGAGGACATTTTCCACCACCCCCTCTCTTGTTTTGGAGTTGCGGGGGGGGGGGGGAGACAGAGGGATATTTTGCACCACGGCGCAGGATATGCTTAAGACGGCCCTGAGCCCAAGGCTGCTGCTCCTTACTAGATCCAACAAAGCTGCATGTAAAGAATGTGAGCAGAGGGAAATAGAAAGCTGCCTTATACTGAGTTAGACCAATTATCTACCTAGCTTAGTATTGTCTACATTGACATAAAAATCTCACCAGTTGTTTAGTTCTGTCTCTAATGTTCATTGGGACACGAGTCCCTTGGCAACACTCCCCTTATCAATGTCACAACTTGATTTAGGGCCATGTATGTAAGGTGTGTGATATATACCATATGTGTGCATCATGCCTACTCTGTTATGCTATCTGGCCATTTCTTTGGTTTGGTGAAATATACTCCCAGGCCACATAGTGACCATTACTTGGATGATGAAGTGGCCTCTGAGATGACAGCTGCTGGTCTTTCTTGATCTATATAAACCAGTTTGTGTCCTCGCTCCTCAGTGCTGAATGGGATGCAGGCAAGAAGCATGTGATTTTAGTGGCAGAACAGAATCTCCCTCTCTCTCTCTCTCTCTCTCTCTCTCTCTCTCTCTCTCTCTCTCTGTGTGTGTGTGTGTGTGTTTCACCCACTTCTCAGCTGAAAAAGATACCCAGAAGGGCTTGCACTTCATTTAAAACAAAAAACGCCAGGCTTACAATTTAAAAGGCATGACACAAAAGGAAAAGGTATTCGGAGGGAGGAGGAAAAAAGCAAACTCAACCACTAGTTTTTTGTTTTCTGGCTGATGGATGGTGTTGGGTGGGTCTCCCCCTTGTCTTTAGGCTCTTGCTGGGAGACTAGGCATGCAGTTTCCCAGTGGCCCTTCTCTACTTATGTTTGTAGGTGCTTTTACCTTATGCTGGCTTATGGCCGTAAAAAAGATTCTTCTTCTTCTTCAGTGGCCCTTGGTTTCCTGTTCCATAGCAGAGGCCAGAGGATGCTGCCATTCAGCTCTGCAATTCCATGGCAGGATCTATAATACAATTGTAAAAGGGCTGGTGGCGAAGAGAATAATGAAATCCAGGCACAACAAAATCCTATCATTAATGCAGTGCATTTTAATTACAGTGAGAGTCATAATTATATCTGTGTATAGCCACGAAAAAGCTGAGAGGTCCTAACCGACGGGGGTAAAAACATCTGTTTGCTCTAAAAATCTTTTCAATTAGAGGTTTAGGGAAATGTCAGCTCTATAAGCCTGCAACAGATTTAGTTCTTGTGTTGAGATGGGAATTAGAGGTTAAAGCCAAACATATTCTACCCTGACACAAATACTTCATGAATAGAATATATTAAAGTGTTCCTTACTGCCAGAATTGTGTCTAATAAAATGTCTTTGTCTCCTAGAAAGACAAAGCATGGATATATATGTCTCTGAGATACTATAGTTCTGCGTTGGGAGCAGGGAAGGGGAATGTGTGGGTTCCCAGGTGTTCACATAAGAATACCATTGCTGAATCAGGCCCAAGGCCCATCTAGTCTGGCATCCTTTCCTGACAGTAGCCAATCAGATGCCTATGGGAACCCCCAAGGCAGGACCTGATTGCAACAGCGTTCACTCCATCTAGAATTCCCAATGACTGGCTAACCTCCAACATTGGGGGGAAAAATTAAAAAATTCCTTCAGTAGCACCTTAAAGACCAACTAAGTTTTTATTTTGGTATGAGCTTTCGTGTGCATGCACACTTCTTCAGATACACTGAAACAGAAGTAACCAGACCCTTATGTATATTCAGAGGGTGGGGGGTGGGGGTGATGGGAATGGGTGATGGGCTGATAGGAGTGGTAAACCTGTTAACGACTGTTAATGACTGCAATTGGTCTTGCGGGGGAAAAGCAAGGGCTGAGGTGCTAAGGAAAGCTTGATCATGAATAATGAGATAAGAATCCTATGTCTCTGTTCATACCAGGTATCTCCATGGTTTTAAGCTTGCTAATGAGTTGCAATTCAGCAACTTCTCTTTCCAGTCTGTTTCTGAAAATTTTCTGTAATAAAACAGCTGCTTTGAGATCTTGTATAGAATGTCCTGGGATATTGAAGTGTTCTCCTACTGGTTTCTTTGTCTTGTGATTCCTGATGTCAGATTTATTTCCATTTATCCTTTGGGGTAGGGTTTGGCCTGTTTGTCCAATATAGAGAGCTGAAGGGCACCGTTGGCATTTGATGGCATACACAATGTTAGAAGATGAGCAATTAAATAGTCCTGAGATGGTATGTTGGATGTTGTTGGGACCAGTAATGGTGCTGTCCGGGTGTATGTGGCAGCAAAGTTGGCATCTGGGTTTATTGCAGGCTCTGGTACCAGTGTCCATGTTAAGTCTGGTGGTTGTATTATTGTGTGTGAGGAGTTGTTTAAGATTGGGTGGCTGTCTGTAACTCCAACATTGGAGGAAGCATAGCCATCATGGACTCAAACTCCCATCAGCCCCAGCCAACATGGCCAGTAGTCAAGGGTGATGAGAGTTGTATTCTCATAAGAATATCTGGAGGGGCACAGCTTTCCCATCCTTGGTTTAGAGGTCAGGCTGTGGGTTCTGGAGGAGTCAAAGATCTGAAAGACCAGAGACAAATGCTATGGTCCAGGTGGGCAGGTTCCAGAGCAGGAAGACATCAACATCTTTATAAACGACTTGGATGATGGGCTTGAGGGCATCCTGATCAAGTTTGCAGATGACACCAAATTGGGAGGGGTGGCTAATACCTCTCCCAGAGGGCAGGATCACACTTCAAAATGACCTTAACAGATTAGACAACTGGGCCAAAGCAAACAAGATGAATTTTAACAAGGAGAAATGTAAAGTACTACACTCTGGGGGGACGGGGGACGAAAGGCACAAATACAGGATGGGTGACACCTGGCTTGAGAGCAGTACATGTGAAAAGGATCTAGGAGTCTTGGCAGACCACAAACTTGACATGAGTCAACAGTGTGAGGCAGCAGCTAAAACAGCCAATGCAATTCTGGGGTGCATCAATAGGAGTATAGTGTCTAGATCAAGGGAAGTAATAGTACCACTGTATTCTGCTCTGGTCAGACCTCACCTGGAGTACTGTGTCCAGTTCTGGGCACCACAGTTCAAGAAGGATACTGACAAACTGGAACATGTCCAGAGGAGGGCAACCAAAATGGCCAAAGGCCTGGAAACGATGCCTTATGAGGAACGGCTTAGGGAGCTGGGCATGTTTAGCCTGGAGAAGAGAAGGTTAAGGGGTGATATGATACCCATGCTCAAATATATAAAAGGATGTCATATAGAGGAGGGAGAAAGGTTGTTTTCTGCTGCTCCAGAGAAGCGGACACGGAGCAATGGATTCAAGCTACAAGAAAGAAGATTCCACCTAAACATTAGGAGGAACTTCCTGACAATAAGAGCTGTTCGACACTGGAATTTGCTGCCAAGGAGTGTGGTGGAGTCTCCTTCATTGGAGGTCTTTAAGCAGAGGTTTGACAGCCATCTGTCAGGAATGCTTTGATGGTGTTTCCTGCTTGGCAGGGGGTTGGACTGGATGGCCCTTGTGGTCTCTTCCAACTCTACGATTCTATGATTCTAAGACCTAGATGCAAAGCAAGTGTAGCTCACTCCCAAAAATGAGCACTCACACTTTACATTGTGTGTGCCCTTTGCGGGATCGTGCGTGGTGCTAGAGTTCCCAGGGAGCTTACTGGCAAACAGGGGCTGGCTTGCCTCTCAGTGTTAATTTGTAGAGGTTCATGCCCAGCCTCAGTAATCAAGTTTCTTGCTGGGAGGTGGGGCAAGCCCCATTTATAAATAGGGGGTGGAGCTGACAATAGCCAGGCAGTCGCCTCTGGAGATTCTCCCTCCCTACCCTCCCTTTGTTTAATGTTTCTTGTTTGCGGGTTAACTTTTTCTTTATGTTTAGTGGGCGCTGCTACGGTCTTTGACTAGTTGCTGTTGAAGGACCGGGAAGAAATTTTCCTGCATTGGCTGGTTTTGTCTTCCCCATAGCAATTCATCACAACTTTGACGGTTATGGCCTTGGGTGGACCCCTTTAGTCTTTTCTTCCCTATATGGTGTGTGTGTGTGTGTGTGTGTGTGTGTGTGTGTGAAGTGGTGACTCACCCCCCTGCGGTGGCGATTCCAGGGTCCCCTTCTTAAAGGGGTTATATACATATATGTATATATATGGGTGTCACTGGCCATACACTGAAAGGTCGTCAGTGAAACTACCCTGCGTGCAGGGATATGGTCTGGGCTGCCTGCTACACTTACATCTTGTGGAGCACCCCCATATCCCATTTGCCTTGATGAGCCCCAGTTCCCCCCGGCTGAGGGGCTGGGAGGGATAGACGCCCAAGGCGTAAGCCAAGGTCTTCCTACATTCAGAAGTTTAACAAAGTTGTGCCCTAATTTTAATTCCATATAACATTGTCAGAGTCTTTATTCTTTCCTTATGATCCCTGGAGGCTGGGGCTGTCGCCACCTGGTCATGCAATGAGATTTTTTTGGGTTAAGGAGATAGTTCTGAAGCAGGGTGGCCATGCGTCCAACTTCTTAGACCTGTATTTGAAGGCGTCCTCTAGTCAATTGTGGGAACCTTTGCTGGCTGGGGGACCGACCAGATGCTCATCTCCCTACCCACCGGAGAGCAAGATTTGAAGGTGGGCAGGGCAATCACCATCATCACAGTGGTGGCAGTTGACATGGCACTTTGAAGCCCTGGCTGTTGTAACTTGAAAGTGCAGCATGGGCTGTTTGCGAAAAGTCTTTCAAAGAGCTTTGCGTTGTGCTTTGGCCAAACTGAGAAGGATAAAATCCTCCACTCATCAGCTGCTGAGCCGGAGGGCAAGGTTTGATTACTGAACTCTCTAATCACCAGCTGATCTGAGGGTTCATTGCAGCTACCTGCAGGGGACTCCAGTTAGACAGATAGCTGATCACCCAGTGATCACCACCCAGTTGATGTCAGTTGATGGACAGGTGGCCGTGGTTTGAGGGGAATAGCCTCACAGACCAACTTGGACTGTCTGGCGGCCAGGATTGCCTGGCAGGCTGGAGGTTCCCCACCCCTGTTCTGTTTGAAGGGCTGTTTGGCCCAAATATCATTCAAAGAATAGGAAGGGACAGCAAGGACCTCCTTGAACATATCTCCCCGTGGGGATCATACATTTAGCTTGGGTTATTGAAAAGTGCAGTGGAAACTATAGTATATGCAAAGCGCATGCCTTTATGCTGACCCAGAATGGGATTCACTGGTAGCTGTCAGCTTCCGCACAAGCATTGATCTTCTGGATTAGGCCAGGCATCCTAAAGAGCAATGAAATTAGCTCTGTATATTTGTAAGCATTTGCTCTGTTTCTTATGAGACACAAATGTTAATACTGGCACATACAGACTCACGAAAACTTGAAATACAATACCCTCCCCAGAACATTTGCTCAGAACATGAAACCCAAATTTGAAATTCACACTTTGTGAGCTCGTGGGTATTTTTAGAACCAAATGCAAATTAGAAATTTGAGAAACAATGTGAGAATCTTTCCCCATATTTGTTTCAACTGTAAAATTACAATCATGTGAATTGTCTCTTTTTAAAACCCTTTAAATTTAAAGCACTTTTCAAACGTTCTTATTTTGTTTTTAAAAATGGAATTATGGATGAGATTTAGATCAGTTTCATAAGGCATGCCCAGTTCCAGCTAGGTGGTGGACCACACTTACGACACAAGGACCAAGGAGGACAGGCTTTGAGCAATGGGGTTAGTCTGCAATCACTAGTAAGTTATTAGCAGTATTTGGCTTAGGTCACCTTGCTGGGTATATATCAGAGAGCAGATTCAGAAGTGGGATCTTCAGGACCAGGGATAGCTCTGAGGTGGCACAGATGTTGCTCCAAGTGAGAGGCATGGCCAACTGAGTCCTCATATCCAGGAGCAACATTAAAGACTGCTCAAGTTCTACACCTCAACTAAGAACTGAAAAGTTACGCAAAAGGTAATTACTGTTTGGAGTCTTGTACTGCAGTGATGTTCTCTGAACTTGTATATTCATCTACCATTAGGATGGGGACTAGTGACTTGAAATATGCATCATTACAAAATCTATTTTTAGGACATAGGAACATACGCCATTTTTGTGAGTTCTTATCACATGAATTAACTGTTTTAGATGTTTCATGTTGTTTCGACCATATTGACAGGTGTAAAAAAAATTGCAGAGGCCATTCTTCATGTCACTTGTGAAGGCCCCCATCCACGCTATTGGGCCCACTCCTTAGTCCTTTCCCACCTTGTTCACCCGGCAGCTTCCTCCACAACAGACATCTTATCAAACGTGACTGATTGCTGTAATCTGCACTCTGGGCAGCCATTAAGCAAATTACCTGAATCATTGCAAGGATTAGTCTCATTAACACATGATTAGCATCAAATTAAAATAATGAGTGTTTAACTTCTGATGTCTTCCAGTTGTTTGAACAGCTTGATCAGCCACACCAGGCTGGCAGGGAGGTGGTGGGTGTCAAAGAGTCATCAGACAAAGGAGGGGAAGCCAAGGCAGGTTGCACTGTACAAGAGGGGGGGCACCTCTGAAAAACATGGAAGAAGTCAAAGGACACCAGTGAGAGCCAGTGTGGGGTAGTGGTTAAGAGCGGTAGACTCATAATCTGGGGAATCGGGTTCATGTCTCCGCTCCTCCACATGCAGCTGCTGGGTGACCTTGGGCTAGTCACACTTCTTTGAAGTCTCTCAGCCCCACTCACCTCACAGGGTGTCTGTTGTGGGGAAGGAGGGGAAAGGAGACTGTTAGCCGCTTTGAGACTCCTTAGGGTAGTGATAAAGCCGGATATCAAATCCAAACTCTTCTTCTTTGTCTCTGGTGACCTCCAAAGTCTATGGATCTCCAGGTCCAATAATAATAATAATAATAATAATAATAATAATAATAATAATAATAATAAATAAATAAATAATATTGAGCTGAGTTTATGATTTGCTAAGTAGTTTGTTCCCATTGTTCATTGCCATAGGAACACTGGAAGCCAGACCATTGGTTCATCTAGCTCAGTATTGTCAACACTGATTGGTAGAGGTTCTCCAGGGTTTCAGGCAAGAGTCTCTCCCAGCTCTATGTGGGGATATTGGACCTAAGACCTTCTGCTTGAAACACAGATGTTCTACCACTGAGCTTCAGCCCTTCCCTAAGCATGTATTTGCTACTGAGCCATGGATTCTCTTCCTCCAGGACTTGGACCCTTCCACTCCCTTAGCTATCCCCATGACATCCCCATGATGTATGCACTACCCCACTGAGGCTTGACACTTCCTACAACTATATGAACTAAGTCAGCCTTCCATAACATGGATGCCAACAGGACTGGCTGGGTCTGGTATGTTGTATGTGGATTGGGGCCCCTGCATTCCTCCCCTTCTCTCTCTCCCCCCTCGCCACAGTCTATTGGGAAGAACTGCTGCTTATCTGCATATATTAATTTAGCTTAGCCTACCTCACAGGGCAGCTACAAATATCAAGGGGGGCAGACAAGGGAGGGATGAGCATTTATTCCTCTGATTGCTAGCAACATGGTTGGTTAAGTCATTATGTGTCCTTAGCAATAGGAGCTTCTCTGTATTAGAACATTGCCTCAACCTTTTGCTTTCTAACTTTACAGATGTCCAATGACTTGCCTTTTAACGAATGCAAGTTAAGAAACTGTGCCCTGTGCTAGAAGAAAATGGTTGTCTAACCCACTCCTGAGGATACCATGTGGATTCATTCATTCATTTTACGTGTATGCCATTTTTCCACAAAAGAAATCATGCTGAAAGCAGTTTGCAAAAAAAAAAAACCTCCACAAAAAACAGGGATGCATTTCAAACAAACACTATAAAAACAATTTCCTAATGACACAACCGAACAATAGCATAATAACAACTTCATAATAACATAGCAAAATGCATACAGCGAAGTCACATTTCAATACTATATAAGAAGGTTACTTAGACTACATGCAGCAGCACCCTATAGCAAAAATAACAAGGAGGCTTCAAAGTTTCAGCTTAGTCCCAGAAACCCTCCTTCCATGATGTTGCTCACAGTCCCTCTCCTGCAACAGCTTCTTATAAGGCTTCCAAGAGCAAAAGTTTGCAGAGCTGGAAACAACCCTTCCATGATGTTGTTGGGGATAGCATGTTAAGGCAGCGGGTATACCTGCAGAAATCAGACCTTCCACCAATTAGCTTCCACTAATTACCTCCATGCCTTATGTACAAGCTGATACTAACTTGTGCCTGACCTTCCTGGGTATTGATTCACACAAGTAACCCAGTGGAAATGATTAGCAATGGAGTTTGCCTCTCATTGAACAGCAAACTCTCTGGTACCTTGGGGAGATAAAAAACAAGACCCACCTTGGTCAATATTCATTTTTGGGAGAGGTCACTGAATACCGGTGCCAACCTCAGTCACAAAAGGTTCAATACGATCATGTCACTTACATCTGTCAAGCCCACTGTTAGAAATATGTGTATTAGATATATAGGGCATGTATAATGATATAGATATTACAGAAGTATTTAAAATCAAAATTGCTGTCTGTGCTTAAGAGTCAGAAATGCTTGCCCAAAGCAGTGCAGGTGAGCCCTCAGCAACTATGTTCTTTGACAAGAGATTAATAGCTGACCTGATAAGAGGAAAACATATTGGAAAGTAATAATAAGGTTTAGCGCCAACAAGGAGAATTGCCAAGGATAAGTCTGGGAGGGAAGGGTAACAGAATGTGTAAGCCAAAAACCTGCTGGAAAGGAATGATTGAGGATGGCACCTTGATAAGATAACTGGAGCTTCTTATAAGTTTATCTTCAGTTTGTTCCATGTTTTAATGCAGATCAACCCAATTTGTGCTTTCTGAAACAACGCACAAAGCGAAACACAGCTATGCTTAAAATTGCTCTTCAAAACTGAATGGCACTAGGAACGGTTGGTTTTTGTTTTCTCGGTTTCTCATTTTTCTAATCTAAAATTCAGTTCTGAACATTTCGCAGCAATCTGTGGTTTTTTAAAAAATCCTCAAGAAAATTTTAGTGTGAATTTCTCCTAATAAACACATTTTTATGTGCAGTGTTGCGTAAGGTACAGATTTTAAGAAGCCATTTTACCTAATACGCATTTTTGTATGGTATTTTCATTAACATCTTCATTTTTATATACACTTTCCCATAATATATGCACTTTGAAAAACTGTTTAATCAGAGAACTGCATCACAAAATTTAAATAAATGTGAATTTCAAAGGATAGCTACATTTTGGTTTACGTATTGTTTCAGAAAGTGTGGATTTTATGTGTTCAGCTTAAAATGTGTACTGAATTTAATTTCTTCTCCATCCCAGTTTTGTACAATTTTAAATGGTGTTGTATGTTTTTACCTGGTGCATCATACTAATGCTTTATCTTGCAGCAGTATATACTTTCTATATCTATATAAAAATGTAGGCCTTGCACGCACAGAGGTCACAGCCTTTCTCCGTAAGCGCTGAACCAAATTGCATCAAATTAGGACAAAGCGTACCTTGCCCATCAGTGAGGGATCTGGCATAATTTTTTTCCAAAAAAGTACAGCTTTGATACCTTAAATAGTGATTAAACGCAAAAAAGTGGTGCAGAAATTAGACACCACCAGCAAAAGCGTGGAAGACTCCAGCAGCATCCAATAGAAAGGCAGATTGCACGCTGTCACAGCAAAAGCTCTGAAGGGCGGCGCCAAATAATGACATCATCAACCAAGCAACTGAAACCACCAAGGCGGCCATTACTAGACCCCTAGGCCCCTGCTAGGCCGCCAGGCCCCCACTAGGCCTGGGGGGGAAAATAACCCACAGCAACACACTTGGGGGCACAGCAAGGGGTTTTTACTTTAAAATTTAGCGGGCATTGTGTCACATGCGAGGCTCCGGTGGCCATTTTAAGTAAGGGCAGCCGTGCCTCTTTTAACCTAGGCTTTATACTATGACTGATTGCTAGCCTCTGCGTCTTTTTTTATTTTTTAAAAAACAACAACCATGCACTTTCTCTCCCCAGTTTAAGTCCTCGGATATTTGCAATTGCCACCCCCCCCCCCGCCCCGGATTTACAATCTCCTACCTTCCCCTTGCCACTTCTTGGGTTTTTTATGGAACTGAACAACTTGGGCGCTTCGGAACTCGCCTTCTGTTGCTACGCGGCTGTGGATCTTCGCTATTTGATTCCCCCCCCCCCGGTCGGGATTATTAAAGTAGTTCTCTGGGTTCTCTGGGTCACCTACTCCAAAATTAGAAAATAGCAAAAGAAAAAACCCCAAAACACACAACAACGCCCAAATCATACAATACCCACCAAAATAAATGACAA
The DNA here is from genome assembly GCF_965207765.1 of Zootoca vivipara. Lineage (NCBI taxonomy): Eukaryota > Metazoa > Chordata > Lepidosauria > Squamata > Lacertidae > Zootoca > Zootoca vivipara. The sequence goes on from NC_142583.1 coordinate 64,091,799, forward strand.
CCCCCAAAATAAAATTAAACAATAATAACTTCTGCTTCTCTTGTTCTTATTTCAAAAAAAATTAATGTAAATATATAAAAATGTTCACGATGCGTGTGCAGGGGCCAATGTATGGAGATACAGGGGGGGGGGGAAACAACACTCCCCAGGGAAAACAGAGGGAAGGGTATCCTACTGAAACACAGGGATGAGCCAGGGTCCAGGGTGTTGGAGGGAGGAGAAGCGGGATACGTCATGGATTGGGACAGGGTGGGGGAAATCACAGGGATGACCCACAGCAACGCGTGGCTGGGCCAGCTAGTTATCAATAAAATAAAATAGCCTTTGGCACAGCCTTCTAATCCCCAAAGTATGGAAGATAAAATTCATTCTGTTCACATTTTAATTTGTACTTCCAGAAACAATACACAAACTGAAACAATTTATCTTAAATTCATAACTTTAATTTTACAATGCAGCTCTCCAACTGAAAAATGTCTATATTAGGGGAAAGTGTGCACATAAATACAAATCTTAATTATTGACGTTGAATCCTGACAAGACAGAAGTACTGTTTGTGGGGGACAGGAGGCAGGCAGGTGTGGAGAACTCCCTGGTCCTGAATTGGGTAACTGTGCCCCTGAAGGACCAGGTGTGCAGCCTGGGAGTCATTCTGGACTCACAGCTGTCCATGGAGGTGCAGGTCAATTCTGTGTCCAGGGCAGCTGTCTATCAGCTCCATCTGGTACACAGGTACTACCTGCCTGCAGACTGTCTCGCCAGAGTGGTGCATGCTCTGGTTATCTCCCGCTTGGACTACTGCAATGCGCTCTATGTGGGGCTACCTTTGAAGGTGACCCAGAAACTACAACTAATCCAGAATGCGGCAGCTAGACTGGTGACTGGGAGTGGCCGCCGAGACCACATAACACCGGTCTTGAAAGATCTCCATTGGCTCCCAGTTCGTTTCCGAGCACAATTCAAAGTGTTGGTGCTGACCTTTAAAGCCCTAAATGGCCTCGGTCCAGTATACCTGAAGGAGTGTCTCCACCCCCATCGTTCTGCCCGGACACTGAGGTCCAGTACCGAGGGCCTTCTGGCGGTTCCCTCGTTGCGAGAAGCCAAGTTGCAGGAAACCAGGCAGAGGGCCTTCTCAGTGGTGGCGCCTGCTCTGTGGAACGCCCTCCCATCAGATGTCAAAGAGAAAAACAGCTACCAGATTTTTATAAGACATCTGTTTAGGGAGGCTTTTAATGTTTAATAGATTATTTGATTTCATTTTTCTGTTGTAAGCTGCCCAGAGTGGCTGGGGAAACCCAGCCAAATGGGTGGGGTATAAAGAAAGTATTATTATTATTATTATTATTATTATTATTATTATTATTATTATACAAAACCATATTTATGTTAGGGATATTTGTTTGCAAAAATGTGCATGCTAGCCGAAATTGTATACAAAAATGTATATATTTGTGGGGGAAGGAAGCTTTCTGAAGTTGTGATGGATTTTCATGAGGACTTTAAGAAAATAATAATTTCAAACTGATTCAGAAATGGGAGCAGAATCTGAGGGTAGGAGAAAAGAGAAACTAATGTACATGGGGTTCTAATCTAAACCATATCGGAAGTTGTCCTTTTTTTACAAGAACAAGAGACTCCCCCCTTCAGAGGCTCCTGAAGAAGTCTTCTATGTGGTTCCTCTCTTGAAACTCTTCAGGTATCAATCCTTCTTTGGAAGATAAGGTCTCAAGTGCCTTTTAATCTTTCCAATGCTTTGTTTTGTTTTGTTTTAACTGAAGCTTTCCTAATCCAGCGCCCAAGCTGGCTGGAGCTGGCGAGTGTTTCAGCTAAGAACATCTGGAGGGCACCAAGTTGAGGAAGGCCAAAGGAGCATCTCCACGCCCCATCATTCAGCCCGGACACTGAGGTCCAGCTCCGAGGGCCTTCTGGCAGCTCCCTCATTACGAGAAGTGAGGTTAAAGGGAACCAGGCAGAGGGCCCTTCTTGGTAGTGGCGCCCGCCCTGTGGAACACGCTCCCATCAGATGGCAAGGAAATAAAACAAATCTTTTGCTTTTAGAAGACAGGGAATGTTTGAGGGTTTTTTGTGTTTTAATATTTTGTTGGAAGCTGCCCAGAGTGGCTGGGACAACTCAGCCAGATGGGTTGCCAATAATAAACAAACAATTGTTGTTGTTGTTATTTTGTTGTTTAGTTGTGTCCGACTCTTCGTGACCCCATGGACCATAGCACGCCAGGCACTCCTGTCTTCCACTGCCTCCCGCAGTTTGGTCAGACTCATGTTCGTAGCTTCGAGAACACTGTCCAACCATCTCGTCCTCTGTCGTCCCCTTCTCCTTGTGCCCCCCATCTTTCCCAACATCAGGGTCTTTTCCAAGGATTCTTCTCTTCTCATGAGGTGGCCAAAGTTTTGGAGCCTCAGCTTCAGGATCTATAAATAAATAAATTTAATGGTTCCACGATGACTCTGTGACAGAGAGGCCCTTTAACAGGGCCAGGCCCATCCATGAGGCACAATGAGCCAGCTGCCTCAGGTGGCAGAATCCAAGGGGCACCTCCACAGAAGCAAAGAGATGCGGCCGCTGCAGTTTCCAGGTTCTGGCAAGATTGTGTGAAAGCCCTGTGAGATTACGTAGAGACCTCTGGGGCTCTTGTGAGATCTCACTGGAACCTGCAGCTGTGTGACCCCAGACAGCGAGGCTTCGGCAGAGGCAGTGAGGGGACACATCATATACAGAGGGCGGCACCTTCACGTTCGTCTCAGGTGGCAAAATGAGATGGGCCAGCCTTGCCATTTAATCACTGTGTGCTCGCTCCAAAGCCCTATTTCAATCAAGAGGTAGATGAAGAATGCCAAATTCTAGCAACAAAAACAAAACAAAAACAAAACCCAGAGAATTGCAAGGCTGAAAATGCTTCTGTGATTTGATGAAGCAATTGACAGCTTATCTATGTGCCGCAGCCAATGTTTAAACCCCAACATCTTGGATATTTATTCGTTTTCAAATGCCGCGAACCATAAATGAATGCTATAGACAAACCACTTGTCAAAACTCTACTATTTTGCCCCGTTTTTAATTTATTAGTGTTCCTTGAAAGTGCAAAGAAGCAACTTAAACAGATAACATTATTTTCACACTCGCGTCAAATGAAAATAGCCAAGCCCTCAAATTTGGCAAAGGATTTACTGAACAACTGAAACAACTCCCAAGCAAAGATATCTCGGCTTGCCAACTTCTGATGACAGTTGAGATGTGGATATTATCATATATAGATACACAGATTCCTAGTGGAAAGTTTTAGTGGACATTTTAGAGGGTGAGGGAACTAAACAGCTGTGCATACAATCGTACAACAAAACCCTGGAAACTTTCAAGGGAGAGAGAAAAACAAACTTTTTCTCAGTGGATTAATTTTCCACAATAGATTCATGTTATTTATTTATTCATTACATTTATAGGCAGTGCGGTGGATTTTGCCAGGACCCGAACCAAAATTGGGTCTGTTCAGAGGAATTTGGGCACCATCCAAATCAGGTTGAGACAGCCACGGGTTGGATAAAACAGGTTGGATGAGCTAGTGATCAATGGCTGTCAGGGGACAGAGCATCACACAGGAAGGAAAGGCAGGAGTCAGGCAGGAAAACCCCACAAAAAGATTAGAATCATAGGGTTGGAAGCAGGGCCGTCTTAAGTACAGGTATATCCGGTGCTGTGGTGCAAAGATCCCTCTGACGCCCCTCCCCCCCCCCACTTCCCAGAGTTGCCAACCTTTTTACAGGGCTTTGCAGGGCTGGAAGAGGCAGGCAGCAGCGGGAGGGCGGCTCCTCTGGCAGGGAAGAGGCAGAGGTTCCGGGCGTGATGCTGTTTCAGTGAGGCGGGAAAGGGCGGTGAGCACCGCACCCAGCCTCCGCCTCTTCCCTGGCGCCCATGCCGTGGTGGCCACAGCAGGCTGAGGCATGGCACTGCTTCAGTGTGGCATGGCGGAGGCGGGCGAGGGCAGCAAGTTGATGCTTGGAGGCACTGCGTCCACCCTCCGCCTCTTCCCTGGCACCCTCCAGAACTTGGTGCCCCATGCCACTAGACTCTGTGGGTAAGACCCCCCTGGTTGGAAGGGACCCATGGGGGTCATCTTGTGCAGCCCTCTGAAATTCAGGAATCTTTTGTGCAACATGGGGCTTGAACCCTTCACCCTAAGATGAGAGTCTTATGCTCTACTAACTGAGCTATGTATGTCTTGAGACCTACCTAATGAAATTTGTGGTGCAATTCTCGAATAAATAAATGAGTTCCCTCCAAAATGCTTATATTTGTGAAAAGTACAGTGGTACCTCGGTTTAAGAACAACCCTTTTTGCGAACTATTTGGTTGAAGAACTCTGCAAAACCAGAAGCCGTGTCCCGGTTTGCAAACTTTACCTCGGTCTAAGAATGGAATCTGAATGGTGGAAGGGCACCGGTGGCAGGAGGCCTCATTAGGGAAAGAGTACCTCAGTTTAAGAAGTGTTTCGGTTTAAAAATGGACTTCCAGAATGGATTAAGTTTGTAAACCAAGGTACCACTGTAAATGCAGAAATGGGTACATTTGTGAAAATAAATAGCAGAAACAGGCCTTTGGAACACTTAACCAAGGTGGGAAAGTGGTATTGCCGCCTCAGGGGCCTGTTAACCAAATGTAACTACACAACCAGGGAATGGTGGTTATTGATAGTTAGATGTTTATTCCTTAATCAAGGTACATGACATTTTTTATTTAGATATTTCAAAGCAAAAGGTGTGGGGCAGAGGTCAGGTCCCTTAAACCCCAGGAGTTTAAAATCTGAATGTCCTTATAGAAAGGAGAGGGCAAAGTTAAAGGAGAATTTTTATTTCTTTTTTTTTAAAAAAAAAAAGGAAGGAAGGAGAACTAGATATAAGAATAGTGAGATATTAATATTCCTAGTTCTGGTGCAAACTGTGATGGCAAACCAATATTGCTACCAAGTGCCCAATCAACAGGGAGGTCACAGAAGTATAGTCTCCAGATCAAGGGAAGTAATAGTACCACTCTATTCTGCTTTGGTCAAATGACTATGTGCAGTTCAAGTTCAAGGTGCCACAATTTAAGAAAGATATTGATGAGCTGGAATGTATGACCAAGATTATCACGTTTCTGGAAACCAAGTCTTTTAAGGAATGGTTGAGGGAGCTGGATGTGTTTAGCTTGGGAAACTGGAGACTGAGAGGAGATAGGATAGCCACCTTCAAATATCTAAATGGCTGTCACATGGAAGATGGAGCAAGTTTGTTTTCTCCTGCTATGGAGGGTGGGACTCAAATGGCTTCAAGTTACAAGAAAAGAGATTCCAACTAAATATGGGGGGGGATTCTGACAGTAAGAGCTATTTGACAGTGGAATGGTCTCCCTTGGGAAGCTGTGGACTCTCCTTCCTTGGAGGTTTTTAAGCAGAGGTTGGATGGCCTTCTGTCATGGATGCTTTAGCTGAGATTCCGGCATTGCAGGGGGTTGGACTAGATGACACTTGGAGTCGCTTCCAACTCTATGATTCTATTATTCTAATCCTGACTCTCTTAACAGGAATTATACTAGAAATCCCACTATCAAAAGCAGACTCCGTAACTGTTATGTACTGAGCTGAATCCTAGAACAATAGGATTCAGAATCAGCGGGAGCTACCCAATCCAACTCCAGGTGGAAGTGAATCCGCAACCTGATTGGCCTGCTGGAGCAGCCAATCAGGCGGCTGGCAGAAGTGAATCTGCTACCTGATTGGCCTGTAGGAGCAGCCAATCAGGCTGCAGGCAGAAGTCAATCCATAATATAATTGGCCCACAGGTGTAGCCCTGAAGTAGCCAATCACGCAAGGCCCATTGTGTAAATAATGTATATAAGCAGATGGTTTGGGGAAAAGAGCCATTCGTCTTCTCTTCTCCTCCTTGATGACTATGAGCTGAATAAAGAGCATGAAATTCACTCTTGACTCCGAGTATATTTCAGTAACGAAATATAAACTTGGTATAATTCCTATGGGGTTATCAAAGAACACTTGCAGTTGTTCTGGCTCCATTAGCTAGGAGTGTCTCACTGATGGGGACAAAGCCACAGCAATAGCCTCCCAGCAGTGGAGTCATGGCTGCTTATTGGGAGGGGCAAGGCGATGGCGACGAATTATGGTGCTGGATGAGACTCTTGAGAGTCCCATGGACTGCAAGAAGATCAAACCTATCCATTCTGAAGGAAATCAGCCCTGAGTGCTCACTGGAAGGACAGATCCTGAAGCTGAGGCTCCAATACTTTGGCCACCTCATGAGAAGAGAAGACTCCCTGGAAAAGACCCTGATGTTGGGAAAGATGGAGGGCACTAGGAGAAGGGGGCGACAGAGGACGAGATGGTTGGACAGTGTTCTCGAAGCTACGAACATGAGTTTGATGAAACTGCGGGAGGCAGTGCAAGACAGGAGTGCCTGGCGTGCTATGGTCCATGGGGTCACGAAGAGTCGGACACGACTAAATGACTAAAGAACAAAACAAGGCGATGGCAAGGTTGGGATTGCACATATGTACTGGCAAAGACTGTCCAGCACTCCTGCCAATGTCTCTGCCACTTTATCCACACATCACTGGTCTCAGCATCACCTCTGCCCTCACCCTCCCACTAAGTGATTCCACTTCTGGGAGGCTATTGCTGCAGCCCCAGCCCACTGAGCAAGCTCTGCCATGATCCCTCTTCTATCCAAACCCCAGTGTCAAAGCAGCAGCATACTAATGAATCAGAACTCCATGCTGAAATTCTAAACCCATCACTTGGAAGAAGGCCTCATGGCTTTCAATGGAATTTGCCAGCGGCTTGGATTTGTGCGTGGGAGTCCTCAATTTTCTTCCAGTGCAACCCAAACTGCTCCCTCCAAAACAGACTCCAGAAGTTTCTCTAGTGTGGCTTTGATCATAGCTGCCAAGTTATCCCTTTTTTTAAGGGATTTTCCCTTATGCTGAATAGGCTTCCTCGCGAGAAAAGGGAAAACTTGGCAGCTATGAAGGGGATGGAGAGGTACAGAGGTACAGAGAAGTGATATCATCATGGCTAAGAAGTGGCTTCCATTCATGCAACAGGACCTTTGGATTCAAAGGTTTCAAACAGAAATTTCAAACAGATTTCAAGAGTTCACTTTGTAAGTCTACCACACCGTGAATCCCTTATTTCACTCCCTTTACAACTCTCCCCAGCTGCTCCCCCCCCCTTTCCTTCTGAATTTCCTTTTCTTCCCAAGGTCACTTTATTTTCAGTTGTTTATTCCCTGCTCTGCCATGTTTGTGATGTGTCTTTCTCTTAATCTCAGGGCTGCTTTCTTCAACTTGAAATGAGTTTTCCAGCAAAGAAATGCTTGTACCTCTCCAGGGAGGGGGAAAAAGAGGCATTGTTTTTAATACACTTGTATCAAATGCTGCCGGTCCTTGGGGAGGTTCAAAGGACCTCAAAGGCACTAGTCCTCTGCCCGGGAGCAAAGAAGCCATTACAGCTTGTACTCGAAGATTTAATAGGTGTCATAATTTATCATGTAAACCGAAAAGTGTTTCTTAATTAAGTGCGTACGTTAATGAATTTTTTAATTTGATCCCTGTAAGTACCTTGCTATACTAATTGCAATATTCTACACATTAGTCATCCGCTGTTGCCCTTGGCTATTTTCTACTCTGAGAGGGAGAGGCAGAGCTTTTCAGTTAAAGTTCATTTAACTCTTTCCACCCAACAAATTAGGTCCTCCTTTGACTTGTGCCAGAGAGTGACAGCCATATTTCACTCCCACCGCATATGAAAAATGTTTCCTGTGTACACGGGCTGGAGTGCCTAGAGTCTACCATTGAACAGATACCAAAAGAATAAGAAGGAAACAAGCCCATCCTTCAGATCTTCAGCACATCTGGAGTATCATGTCCAGTTCTGCTCACCACATTTTAAGGAGGATATGGACAAACTAGAGCATGGCCAGAGAAGAGTCTTCAGGGTGGTGAGGGGGGAACAGGTTACCCATCCCCTGTTAGGATCTCTTACTCTTCAGTAGGACACTGGCAGAGACACAATGCCCGACTGGCATGCTCCCTCCCTCCTGGTCGATTGTTCGGAAGCTTCAAAAGCAGGGGTCCCCAGATTTACCCGGCTTTGGGCCAGTGCCCGCCGCGCAGGGGAGTGTGCGCCCGTGCGCATGCGCACACACACTTACTGGCGCGTGCTTCCAGGTCAGAAAGATCGCCGAAAATCGTTTGTGCGCATGCGTATGGGCCTCCCCCCGACCCGGAAGTGCACCGGAAATGACCTCTTCTGGGTTGGGAGAGGCCCATACGCATGCGTACAAACGATTTTCAGCGCTTTTTTCTGATCTGGAAGTGCGCCGGCGCGCTGCGCGCTGTAAGAGTGGGCGGTGGGGTCGTCGCGGGCCGGATTGGGAGGCCAATTGGGCCGCATCTGGCCCGCGGGCCATAGTTTTAGGACCCTGTTCAAAAGCTTTCTCCAGCCCAAACATCACAGCGACTGATGCCAACTGACACCAGCACACTTACGGATCCGCAGAGTTTGTGCAGTTGCGTAACAGACCTCAGCAACTCAGCATTTGGCTAATCTATTTTATTTACATATAAACACACACGGAGCACTGCAACATGGCTCCCTCTCTCTCTAGCATCAGGTAGCAAAGAGAGTGAACAAAGGACAAGAGTCCCACTTCAGGAAACACAGTAACACAAACATCCTGTCTTCGTCACTTCCCACTGTGGAATGAAAACATATACCATCATGTGATAGACAACAATCCCATGAATGCAAACACGGGGAATGAATCTCTTCCCCATCCTTCTGAGGAATGGATGAAAGGACTGGGTGTGTTTCACCTGGAGACTTAAGTTTAAGGCCTGACAGATGTAGTCAAATAATCTATAACATAATAACAAATAATATTAACATAGGTGGGAGAGTCACCGTGCTCCTTCTGAGGTAGTTTGTCCATCTTTGGTCTCCACCCTGCACTCAGCTCTCACCTATGGCTCCTAGAAGCTGTCAGCATGCGATAGCTGCCATACCACAGGAATGGCTTCAGCTGGCCATCTAAACCAGGTGAGGGTAGCTGATGAGTCTCAAACCCTTGGTAAGTTAGGGACTTACCTGCATGCGAAGACAGGCTCTGGCAGATTGAGCGAGATAAGACCAATAGTTGGTTCCACAGTCAAGAGGGCGGTTTATGCATGTGCTGTATAGGGAAGCGAGGGGCAGATGGGGCTTGTCCACCTGGGAAGGGAGCCCACCTAGGAGAAGGAAAACTCTGATCCCACACCTCTTCTGCCCTGTGGGACATTTTCAGGAGATGAAAAGGCTAAGGGGTAAACCGTACATAAATCCAGAGTAGAGTCCTTAAGACAGTTGGATGGTGCCTTGCAATCCTCCTTTTGTCAACTTCTTCAGCCAAGCTGGTGCTGAACGCATTCTTCTTCTTATTCTTTGGACCACATTAACAAGGTCAAGAGGGGGGTCCTGTTGTTTGGGCAACCCAAGACCTCCATGCACACTGCCCAGGCTTGCACCCAGGGAGGTTACTTGGGTGGATCAGAGTGGGAGAGGTCCTTCTCAGTGGTTGCTCCCAGACATTGGAACTCTCTATCTCTCTCTGGAGAAGCTAGACTGGCTCCCTCTTTGCTGTCCTTGTATCGTCAGGTGAATACTTTCTTGGTCTAACAGACTGGCTGCTTTTAATGTGTGATTATCTGTATGGTTTTAATAGATCATATACTGTGTGTGTGTGAATTTACAGCTTTAATTCTATCAATGTTTAATTGATTTGTAATGATAGGTTTTTTTGTTTTTAGCACTATTAATTTTTATCTGCAATCCACCTTGAGTATAGAGGCAGGGTATGAATACATGTATTATTATTATTATTATTATTATTCAAATCTTTATTTATTAGTTTTATTCTATTTATGCTGAAAGGCACTTTGATACATGTTGTGAAAGTGTGGATCATAAATATTCAATCAATCAAATGAATAAATAATAAATCAGAAGCCAGATCATGGACACATACAGTTAGAAAATGACCAAGTGAACAGAGAGACAACTGACACCTGTGTTTTTTGAGGCCATCAGTCTTTCCAGGCATGTTCCAACCCAGGGTATTGGAACTACCTGGTTACAGGTTGAGGTGGGAAGGAGTTCAGGGTGGTGTGTTACAGGCCCTATACAGCTTAGGTCCAGGCTATCTGAAGAAATGCATTCCATCATACAAACCTGCCCAGGTACTGAGATCTTTAAAGGAGACCCTTCTCTCAGTCCAACCACCTTCACAGCCACATTTGGGTTAGGGAGCAGGAGCTTGTACCCTCGCAAGCTGGCCCCTCTGGTCCCAAACTGTCTCCCCATGATTTTTTTTACCGCACACCAGTGAGGTTGTGTATTCCCAGTAGCGACCAGAGGAAGAATGACCGCTAGGAGGAGCACAGAGAGAAGAAATGTCATGGTGCATTTGCAGCAGCACAACCAGACACCTTCATCTGCCCAAGCTACAATACAACATGTCTCTCCTATATCACTCTCTACAGCCACAGCAGGCACTGTAACTTTCCAACTTTTTGACTTTACACTTTTCCATTCTTTCCCAAGACACTTCACCCCATCCTGTCTCTCCCCTCTCTGTTTTTCATAAATGCACACATACACCAGAATATCTGGTAAACCTGACTGAGGAATTACTAGAGCAAAGCACATTTTAAAACAGTGATTTTTCATCCGCTTATGAAATATTCACTGTCTTCCTTTTGTATCTCTCCCTAAGTTTAAATGACGTTAATGTGAGCAAGTTGGCTGTTCAAGTATATTACATCACGGAAGAGAACCGGGCTTAATTGCTTTGCTGCTACTAGCACATACAGCTTAAAACAAACTGTTTTCTATATTGCAAATTAGGAAATATGAATGGTCATTTGCTTGGAGCTCCTGTTGCGGAGTAGAGGACTTAACCTCAGGCAAAACCCAGACTTGAGAAGACTGCAGGTTTTGCAACACGTTACAAGTGTCTACTTAGAATTAACTAATACTTGTCTGCAATTCTGTATGCACTTAACAGGGAGTAAGCCTCACTGAACTCAACAGGGCTTAATTTTGTGTAGACGTAGTATAGGATTGCAGCCTTGATTGCTTTAACTAGTTTGCTTATTATTGTCCAGATGATTATCTACTCAATACTACTGTCTGCTTCCTCTTCATTGTCCTCTGCACCACACCAAAGTTTATGCTACCTTGAGCTCCTTTGAAAGGAAAGGTGAGATATAAATTGAATGAATGAATGAATGAATGAATGAATGAGGTGGTCCACTTGTTCTTTTCTATTTCTTTGAATCACTTTGAAAATGTATGGGATTAAACAGGGCCGTCTTAACCATATATATCTGGCGCCCTGGTGCCAAGATCCCTCCGGCGCCCCCCGTGAGTGAGGCGGGAAGGAGGGGTGCGCTGGGAGCTGAGAGGCACGGAGGAGGCAGCCCCAGGCTCGTGCTCCCTGTGCGCCTCCGGAGAGCGGCCTGAAGCCGCTCAAAAACTGAGAGGTGCGGAGGAGGTGGCCCCAGGCTTCTACTCCCCGCGCGAAGCTCCAGAGGCATGCGGGGAGCACGAGCCTGGGGCCGTTGCACTGCGCCTCTCAGCTGTTCAGGTGGCCCCAGACCAGTGCTCCCCACGCACCTCCGGAAAGCTGCCTGAAGCCGCTCAACAGCAGAGGCGCGCGGAGGCAGACACCAGTGTTCAGCGCCCCTTCCGCGCCCCTGATGGCCAGGCGCCCTGGCGCCTTGCGCCACCCAGCCCAGGCCTAGGGATGGCCCTGGGATTAAACTTTTTTTTTTCAGTGAGGTTGCTGATATAGTTCTATTTAGCAAACCCTATCAGGGTTTTCAGGAGGAAAAGCAACTGTGATGTCACAAGGGCCAAATAATCAACACAATACAATGGAAACTACTTCAGCTGGTGTGTCCTGATCTTATTCCTGAAGAGAAGGCTGTGTACAACCAAAATAGGATGTGTGCAGTGGTATGGCAACCTCGGCCCAGTACACCTGAAGGAGCATCTCCACCCCCATCATTCAGCCCAGACACTTAGGTCCAGCTCCGAGGGCCTCCTGGCAGTTCCCTCACAGGGAACCAGGCAGAGGGCCTTCTTGGTAGTGGCTCCCGCCCTGTGGAACACCCTCCCGTCCAATGTCAAGGAAATAAACAACTATCTGACTTTTAGAAGACATCTGAAGGCAGCCCTGTTTAGGGAAGTTTTTAATGTTCAAATCAGAACCAGTGAGGCGGTGAAGGTCCTGTGTGAGTGCCTGGAGGCGGTTGGAGGATGGATGGCAGCTAACAGATTGAGGTTGAATCCTGACAAGACAGTAGTACTGTTTTGGGGGGACAGGAGGTGGGCAGGTGTGGAGGGCTCCCTGGTCCTGAATGGGGTAACTGTGCCTCTGAAGGACCAGGTGCGCAGCCTGGGAGTCATTTTGGACTCACAGCTGTCCATGGAGGTGCAGGTCAATTCTGTGTCCAGGGCAGCTGTCTATCAGCTCCATCTGGTACACAGGCTGAGACCCTACCTGCATGCAGACTGTCTCACCAGAGTGGTGCACGCTCTGGTTATCTCTTGCTTGGACTACTGCAATGCGCTCTATGTGGGGCTAACTTTGAAGGTGACCCGGAAACTACAACTATTCCAGAATGCGGCAGCTAGACTGGTGACTGGGAGTGGCCGCCGAGACCACATAACACCGGCCTTGAAAGATCTACATTGGCTCCCAGTACGTTTCCGAGCACAATTCAAAGTGTTGGTGCTGACCTTTAAAGCCCTAAATGGCCTTGGTCCAGTATACCTGAAGGAGCGTCTCCACCCCCATCGTTCTGCCTGGACAATGAGGTCCAGTGCTGAGGGCCTTCTGGCAGTTCCCTCGTTGCGAGAAGCCAAGTTGCAGGGAACCAGGCAGAGGGCCTTCTCGGTAGTAGCGCCCGCCCTGTGGAACGCCTTCCCATCAGATGTCAAAGAGAAAAACAGCTACCAGATGTTTAGAAGACATCTGAAGGCAGCCCTGTTTAGGGAAGCTTTTAATCTTTAATCGATTATTTTATTTTTCTGTTGGAAGCCGCCCTGAGTGGCTGGGGAAACCCAGCCAGATGGGCGGGGTATAAATAATAAATTATTATTATTATTATTATTATTATTATTATTATTATTATTATTTTGTTGGAAGCCATCCAGAGTGGCTGAGGAAATAAAAAATTATTATTATTATTATTAATCTCACTTTTAATCTCACCTTCCTATCTTACTAAACACAAGGCGGTTTACAAGCTGAAGAAACAACAAAATAGACAGCAAAGATCACACACCTAATAACAATCTGATCCAATACAAAGAAGTCATAATAAAAGCGTAACTTTAAAATAAACAACTTATATCAAATAAAGCAATATTCAATAGTCCATTAGAGGGCAATAGCAAACAGTAAAATTAAATACCAGCAAATAATAATTAAACAGTTTACACTTAATTACAGTAAAGAATTACTAAACTATAATCAATTTAAAAAATGGCAAATTACAATGCATAAAATACCACAACTCATACAAACCATGTAAAAGAATCAGATGGAGAAGCAAGGACACAAAATGTATAAGACAAAATGTTTAGGGAGGCTTTTAATGTTTAATAGATTTTTGTATTTTATTTTTCTGTTGGATATATATATATATATCAATGGACTCCTCAATGGAGTATGCACCCCATTGAATAGGGGGTCCCACTGGATTCTTCAGCATCTGCTATGGAAATTGCATGATAAGCTTCTCACAGTTGGTCCTACTAGCTTTTGCATCCATGAGAGGACACCTGTAAGTTCAACACTGCCTACGGTATCATCAGCAACCGTGAGACTCCCAAGAGCAGGCACTCAAGTTATTGACCTCATCATCAAACCTGAATGTCTAATTCGCCTCTGAACTCAAAAAGGCTGAAGACTACATTAGTCGAGAGATATTTCTTTTAAAACAATCCCTTTCCGCCACTTTTGCAAATGCTGTATTGATTTGCTTCAGCTGCAAGCTCTTCTGACAAGCTTACACATACAATTAACTGAATTATAGGGAAGATGTTTAAATAGCCTAAGAACTTCTGAAGCCAAAAAGGCTTCTGCAGAGTAAGTCCTCCGAAATCATTCTCTCAGGAAGCTAGCTAGCCACCCACTCACATGTGGGGCTTGTGAAATTAATGGACTCAGTGCAACCCTATCACGCTTCTTTGGAGTGAGACTTCCTGATTTGGGTGGCTGTCACCTGCTTCTCAACGAATTTCAAACGGTTTTGCCTACAGCAGCCTGTTGTATTAGATCAAATGAGTCTTGACACCTTTCGTACTCTATTATGCCTGGCTGCTAAAATCTTGAGATGCAAACCTACTAAGAGATTCCTCCCTCTTTTAAATGGGGGAAATAAATAAATGCTGTCCAGTAAATTGCCAAGGGCTAGTTGTGCTGGGCTTTGAGGTTAGCAAGAAGGCTTTGCATGTGTGAAATTCCATCACATGTGTGTATGCACACTGATATGCACATCCAAATTGCATAGGCCCAAGTAAGAAAACCACTATCATTGTCCATGGGAAACCAAATTTTTGTAATCATGTGGTCACTCTACATATGGAACTGACTTCAGGAGTTGCATTTTGTAGCCGGATTAATTTTGTGCAAAGTAAAGAATTTGCAAAAATGGAAAAATAAGCCTAGTGAGTCCCAAATTTCTGTTTTTATCTGTTTTTATGATAGGGACCCAGGTGGCGCTTGCTGATCAGAAGGTCAGCGGTTCGAATCCCTGTGACAGGGTGAGCTCCCGTTGCTCGGTCCCAGCTCCTGCCATCCTAGCAGTTCGAAAGCACGTCAAAATGCACGTAGATAAATAGGAACCGCTACAGCGGGAAGGTAAACGGCGTTTCCGTGTGCTGCTCTGGTTTGCCAGAAGTGGATTTGTCATGCTGGCCACATGACCTGGAAGCTATATGCCGGCTCCCTCGGCCAATAATATGAGATGAGCGCACAACCCCAGAGTCGGTCACGACTGGACCTAATGGTCAGGGGTCCCTTTACCTTTACCTTTATGATACTTTTATGTTGTATTTCTATATACTGTTTAGAGATTTTAAAAAGGTAAGCAACTTAGAAATGCTTTCAAACAAATAAAATTAATATAGGTTGAGCATGATCCAGCTCTGTGTGCTCAGAAGGACTTTTTTTGTTGTTGTTTAGTCGTTTAGTCGTGTCTGACTCTTTGTGACCCCATGGACCAGAGCACGCCAGGCACTCCTGTCTTCCACTACCTCCTGCAGTTTGGTCAAACTCATGTTCGTAGCTTCGAGAACACCGTCCAACCATCTCATCCTCTGTCGTCCCCTTCTCCTTGTGCCCTCAATCTTTCTCAACATCAGGGTCTTTTCCAGAGAGTCTTCTCTTCTCTTTTGTCCATTTAGTGTATTTATTTTTCCCCATTTGAACTATAAAATGGTGATTTTCTTGAGCCAAACTGAGAGTACCCTTAAACATTTTTTTAAAAAAAAGAAAGAAAAAAAGCACTGGGTGTAATAATGCTTTAAATCAGGCATAGGCAAACTCGGCCCTCCAGATGTTTTGAGACTACAATTCCCACCATCCCTGACCACTGGTCCTTTTAGCTAGGGATGATGGGAGTTGTCATCCCAAACATCTGGAGGGCTGAGTTTGCCAATGCCTGCTTTAAATGTATGGAGTGGAAGATGAGAACCGATTAGCAGTCTTTCTTCGTGGTGGCACTACATCTCTCTAGGTGCCTCCTCCTGTCATCTGATTCACTTTGGATGACGCTTTATGCATTTGGGGGGCCCCAATGCCTTTCTTTGCACAGGCATTTAAAACATGCTGCTGATATTTGGCATTGAATCGGCAGTTCTTAAAGAGTTTTAAATGTTTTTAGTGCTTTACTTTTTTCCAATTTTCCCCATGTTTTTCCCCTCTGCTTTTTAATTTATAAAACTTGTTTTTGAGGTGTTGGGGTGTTGTAACCATTTATCTTCCTATAATTCCTACCAGCCTCGTGAGGAATCGTGATGAGGCAGGCTGCAAATCCATTTAAAATAATAATAATCACCCACCCTTTTAATAAATATTTCAATGCTGGCATTTTATGTTCACTTCTCTGCTGGTGTTGTCTTTCTTGTAATTGTCACCACCCCCAAACGGTTAGTATCATGGGAGGGGAAAGAGAATCAAATAAAGTCAAATCCCGTAGAATCTGGTAACTTCTTTACACCTAACTAATAAAGCCAGCATCCTTTTCCCCTACTGCACTGAGGTGTATGACAGCAGTGTTTGTATCAAGACTGACAACTGCTTTAAGCATTACAAATGGCATGTTTTCATGCCGTGTAGGTGGTCTGTCTTATCTGGGAGAGGAACCCGCGGAACAGCTGAGCGATGCCTTCCCTCTTTCTCTCTTGATATCTCTCTCTCTCTCCCTCCCTCCTTCCCTCCTGTATCATTCATGTTAGGGTTTTCCACCTCAGCTTTATGTCTTCATCTAACAAAGAATGATAAGCTGGAACAAACGCTGTATCTCATACACATGTATATCTCCCTTGCTAGCTAAATTTGGGTTGCAATCAGGAATGGACAAATTTGTCAATTTCAGCTTATCTCCATCTCTCGTTTTTTTTCCCCAAACTTAAATTCAGGTTGCCCTATTTCCTTATCAGTTTGCCCCCTCCCTTCTCTCTTCTTAAAGTACTCACGAAATCCGACAGCATTTTAGTGTGCCTTTTTCATACAAAACACATTTTTGCAAGCAATTTAATATCACGATTTTTTTTGTTAGGTTGTTTTATTAGGATCTGCACACCCCCCCCCCCACACACACTTCCTCTTCCATAAGCCATCCAAGATGGGTTATGAGGGGGCTGGTCACACCCAGGATGAGTTATGGGAGGAAGGGGGAAGTGTATAATTCCCCGCCCACCCCTCGTAATACTGGAATATGAGGCCATTCCATGGAGGAGGAGGAGGAGGAGGAGGAGGAGGAGGAGGAGGAGGAGGAGGAGGAGGAGGAGGAGGAGGAGGAGAGGAAGAAGAAGAAGAAGAAGAAGAAGAAGAAGAAGAAGAAGAAGAAGAAGAAGAAGAAGAAGAAGAAGAAGAAGAAGAAGAGGATTTTGGATTTGATATCCCGCTTTATCACTACCCGAAGGAGTCTCAAAGCGGCTAACATTCTCCTTTCCCTTCCTCCCCCACAACAAAGACTCTGTGAGGTGGGTGGGGCTGAGAGACTTCAGAGAAGTGTGACTAGCCCAAGGTCACCCAGCAGCTGCATGTGGAGGAGCGGAGACGCGAACCCGGTTCCCCAGATTACGCGTCTACCGCTCTTTGTGTGGCGATGTCCCTCCCTCCCCAGAAATAAAGGACACGACACAGTGAAGTAAGTTTAAGTGGGTGAAAAGGCCACAACTTTATTGGTTAAGGATGTTGAGCGGTATTGGCTTAGGCATTGGAACCTAACCGACTATATCCGACTGTAACCCGTGTGTTACAGTCCGGGAGAAATTAACCACCAAGAAGGAGCCCAGTGATATGTATCTACTGAGACACCTCCCTGTGGCCACCGTTGGGGGGTGCTCTAGGGCCCTGACCTCCGTAGGCCCAGGACAAAGCGACCGCCCCCGGAACCCCTTTAACGGGGTTAAATCTCCAATTCCGGGCAGAGGATGACGCAATCTGCCCCCCCATTCTTTATTTATGCAAATTTTCCAATGCCTAACCGCCAAACCAAGTTGTGACGAAATGCTATGAGGTAGGCGAAAAAACCAGATTGGCTAATCCAAGTGGAAAAAATCCTACCCGGCCCCACGGCCAACCGAGGCGACCGACTAATTCCATAGCAGCGTCGGCCTACCTGCCTAACTGCCTATCCAAAAGGGGCGGGTGGGTGGGTGATCCGAACACCTGGGTTCTCAGAGGTAAGAGAGGCAGTGTTCCCGCCTCCTCCCCGATTTAAAGGTAGCGGAAGGCCCCGCCTCCCGACGCTATTGGTCGGTCGGGCATGACGGAGGCGGGAACCAACTCTCGCGAGAGGGCTGAACTGCAGCCCTCTCACGAGGGGCGAGACGGGCCACGCCCACAACACCACCTCCGTGGAATGCGGAAGTGGTTTTGTGTGGCGATGTCCCTCCCTCCCCAGAAATAAAGGACACGACACAGTGAAGTAAGTTTAAGTGGGTGAAAAGGCCACAACTTTATTGGTTAAGGATGTTGAGCGGTATTGGCTTAGGCATTGGAACCTAACCGACTATATCCGACTGTAACCCGTGTGTTACAGTCCGGGAGAAATTAACCACCAAGAAGGAGCCCAGTGATATGTATCTACTGAGACACCTCCCTGTGGCCACCGTTGGGGGGTGCTCTAGGGCCCTGACCTCCGTAGGCCCAGGACAAAGCGACCGCCCCCGGAACCCCTTTAACGGGGTTAAATCTCCAATTCCGGGCAGAGGATGACGCAATCTGCCCCCCCATTCTTTATTTATGCAAATTTTCCAATGCCTAACCGCCACTCGAGCCCCAAAGGCTCGCCGCCAATACGCTCACACCCTCAACCAAGACTCCAAACCTCTAACTATGTCACCTAACCAAATGTCATTCCCATGTGGTGAAAGATGTACCCCGTCATTACGATAAAGGGCTGCTTCAGTGCGCACTATCTCTGGGTGGGAAATTATCTGCCCGTTCAAATCAAGGACCTTGCGCAATACGAATGAATTCAAGAGCCTCCTGGTCCTGTTCAGAGCCTTCGGGCATAGCCCCTCGCGCCAAACACGCCTCTGCAATAAGGCGGACCATATTAACGTCATCCCCGGAAAAGAAGCCAACAGCTTGTTAAGGTCCTCCACGATATTCCATTTCAATTCCACTGCGTTTCGATACGCCAAATCATTCTCCCCTAGCTGTATGACCAGCGCATGGGGGGGCCCAACTGAAGCAGCCCTAGCCAAAACAGCAGGCAAGAGTTCTCTCCAGCGCATTCCACGCCTGGCAATCCATGATACTCTGACGTTTTCCGGGAGGCCAAGATCACTCCCACGACCGGTTTCCATTGCCCTTTCTCTGGCCCAATACACGATGCTGTGACCCGCAATCCACACCTTGATGCGGCGCCCACCTGAAAATGAAGCCATGACAGACAGGGGATCAGGTAAGGCAGACTGGGGATATGCTTAGAACCTGGAGTTATACAATTGGGCGCAGGTAACCCCTATAAGCGTTGGACTTCCACCTCCCCAGGTCCTGGATCCTTTCTGCTGAGAGGCCCAAGTGCATTGCGGAGGTCGCTGCCCCGATACGAAAGGAGTGGGCGGAGAACTGGCTCGGGTCAACGCCACACAATGAGAGGGCCTTACGTAAAACCCGTGTGAACTGGGTGCGCGTGAGCTTAGAACTGTCCTGGTGGATCAACAGTGGGTCTGTGCCGGCCGGTCTTTTGTATAGGAAGAGCCTGAGGTCCCTAACGGGACAAGGACCTTGGCCCCCCATTGCCGGGAGGCGAATGGTGGCCCCTAGTCCTCGCTGATCTGTCTTAGAGCGGCGGATGTGGACTACTGCTAACGAGTTTGACAAAGACACATCCTGCATCCTGATCCCACGAGAGGACCCGTCAGGGTAGTCCTCACATACTATTTCCCCCACTCTAAGGGCCCCGAAGAATGCTAGTGAGAAGGCCGCAGAGAACAAGCTCGCCTCGTAGGGGGACCAGCAAAGGGTTGTCAACTGGCAGTGAATCTTGCACAGCAGGTCGAAAGTAACGGGTCTCCTGGTGTCACTGGCTGGCGGTTGTAGCCTACGCCAGCCCTCCATGGCCCTGCGCAAGTGGAAGTTGTTACAAGGATCCGTGGAGTAAAGGGATTTGCAGAAGAAGGAGATTGCTGCCGTATGTATATTCAAAGTTTTGGCGGCACGGCCTAAATCCCTTAGGTGGACCACATACTGCATGACCTCCTTCTCGTTGGGGGGGCCCAAAGGAGAAGGGGAGGGACCCTTATTTCTAAATTTTGAGAAGTCTGCCCAAACACGCTTGTAAGAGCTCAAGGTCGAGGGGGCAACCGAAGCGAATACTCCCTTCAAGATTTCTCGCTCCCAAGGCTCCATAGGGATTCCGGGAACGGCTCTGGACACTTCTGCGCTCCCGGTGCCAGCAAGCGGAAGCGATC
This sequence comes from Zootoca vivipara, assembly GCF_965207765.1. Classification (NCBI taxonomy): domain Eukaryota; kingdom Metazoa; phylum Chordata; class Lepidosauria; order Squamata; family Lacertidae; genus Zootoca; species Zootoca vivipara. Next base: position 64,112,066 of record NC_142583.1, read on the forward strand.
CATCTGGAAACGAGACAACGCATCGGCGATATCATTATTGACCCCCGGAACGAATTTGGCCGTGAAATGTAAGTTCAGCTCTAGGCTGCGCAGCACGAAGGCCCGCAGCAGGGCGGAGACCCTGGCAGAACGGGATGATTGTCTGGACAACACGCTGACGACCGCTTGGTTATCAGTCCGGAAACAGACCCGGCGGTTCCTGAATTCGTTGGCCCATAAGTAGACCGCGACCACTATTGGGAAGAATTCCAAAAAGGTTAGATCCCGTGTGACCTCTGAGGCATGCCAGCTGGCGGGCCAGGGCTGAGCGCACCATCTGCCTTTGAAGTAGACTCCGAAACCCAAGGACCCGGCTGCATCTGATTGAACTTGGAAATCTGCATGTAGGCTCAAATTGTCCTGCCAGAGTGACACGCCGTTGTAGTGCTCCAAAAATGTTAGCCAAGCCTCGAGGTCGGCTTTCACTCCCTTGGGTAAACGAACCCTATGGTATGGGCGCTTGAGACCCCCTGAAAGTCTAGCTAAGCGCCGGCAGAAGGGGCGTCCTGGGGAAACCACCCTGCAAGCGAAATTGAGATGCCCAAGTAGGGACTGGATCTGTTTGAGAGTGACTTTCTTAAGGGGCGTCAGCTGTAGGATTAATTCCCTAAGCGCATTCAGTTTATCTTGAGGTAAGCGTGACGTCTGGGCCACAGTGTCTAATTCGATGCCCAAGTAAGTTAAGCAGACTACCGGCCCTTCGGTTTTTTCTGCGGCAAGGGGGACCCCAAGTTCTCGAGTAAGGCAAGCAAAGGCCTCCAGGAGCCTCGCACACTCCCCAGTATTTGCCCCGCCCACGAAAAGGAAATCATCGAGATAATGTGTAACACCTGTTAGGCCTGTTTTAAAACGGAGAGCCCAGTCCAAGAATGTGCTGAAGGCCTCGAAGGCCGAACACGCGACGGAGCAACCCATCGGCATGGCTTTGTCAATGAAGTACGCACCCTCAAATTTAAAACCCAACCACTTGAAGTCATGAGGGTGAACCGGCAGGAGCCGAAATGCCGATTCTATATCGCATTTGGCCATCAGAGCCCCCTTTCCGAATTGCCTGACCAGTTTAACAGCTTGGTCAAATGATGCGTATTTCACTGAGCAAAGGACCTGTGGGATGCCATCATTAACTGATTTGCCATCTGGAAAGGACAGATTGTGTATAAGTCTGAATTCGCCTGGAGTCTTCTTTGGAACCATGCCCAGGGGGGAAATATGCAGGCCAGGTATGGGGGGAGAGTAAAATGGGCCGGCCACCCGACCTGCGACGATTTCCTTATTTATTTTCTTAATTGCGATATCCGGCCTATCGCGCACGGATTTTTGGTTTGGTGGGTCACCTGCTAAAGGAGGGGTAAACACCGGGATTCGAAAACCCTGCGAGAAGCCGTCCCAGATGTAAGAGGAGGCGGTAGAATTGGGATAGATATTCAAGAGGCGGCTAAGTGGGGGAAGCTTTATGGGGGTGAATGCCAGGGATAGGGACTTATTAGTACCTATTCTGGCCAGGGGCTGATCCCTGGGCGGCACCTTGGGGGTTTCTGGGACCGAGGCTTGAGCCGCCCCCTTTTCCTCCACGAAAGGGCTGCCTCCCTTTGTAGCAGGAAACTCCAGGGTGCTGACCGAGACACTTGTCGCACTCATGCACGTACTTACAGTTGGGCCTCTGACAGAGGCCCTTGTTGTATTCCCAGCAGACCCTGCGACGCGGGTCCTTCCTGGGTTCAAACCTGGCTGACTTTTGCGGCTCCGCCTGTTTCTTTTCGACAAATGGCACCACGTGGTTACTCCAGTAGTGCTGATTCCTCTGGTCCCAGCGTGTTCTCGAGTTCTGAGAAGCGTTTCTACGAAAATCCTCATCGTAGTTAAGAGCCGCCGCCTCCCCCGCCATCGAGTAGGCCAGCCTAACATCAGCTATATAGGCCAACAAATGCATTGCCCGTTTGGGGTATGCTGCCGCAATTACCGCAACCCAAATGTGGATACCGGTCTGCCAATTCTCGAACGTGCGGTCTGCACGCGGGGTTCGATACCTACGCTTACCAAATTGCTTCCTTTTCTCCCCCTTTCCAATCATATGAGTTGGTGGCAGCAGCGTGAAAATATCGATGTAATCACCGTTCAAGATTTTTTCACGCCTCCGGTTAGGCAGATGGGATCCCAAAATTATATCAATGTCCGAATTGGTGGAGGATTTAGCCTCCGGCACCAATGCACCCCCCCGGCATTCCAGGGTACCGTTAAAGCCCTTGCGATGGGAGCTAGAGCGCCTCCTGTGCACCCAATAAGGAAGACCCATCTGGTCTTCAGCCACCCCCCAATAGTCCTCCATGGGGACCTCGCCATCGGAATCAGACGACGTACCTGAGTCCTCGTCTGAGTCGTCCTTCTTAGAGCGCTTCCGCTTCTCCGTCTTCTTCTTAGCTTTTCCTCCCGCCTGACCCGCCTCAGCACCCCCTGACTCGGCTATTGTCCGGGTGTCAGCCTCCTCCCGCGACGACACTGGACCCACGGGCAGCAAAGAGGGCCCAGCTTGGGCTTGCACGGACTGAGCTCTAAAGAGGTCTGAAACGGACTGAGCAGACATGAGAGGCGAGACTGGAGTGCCAGCCTGGGAATGGGTGGGGTCAACCGTGACCTGGGAGGCGTTTGACGAGGCGGTCAGGGAGCCCTGAGCCATGGTCTGGACCTGTTGGGAGGACTGCGAGAAAGAGGCCGAAGTACCCTGCTGGGACACCAAGACCTGATGCAGGCTATGTCCGAGTGGGTCGTTTGAAGAGGTTACCTGGGAGAGCGGGGTATTATTGAGGGGATTACGGGGGTTCTGAGACGCCACTTGAGAAGCTTGCGTCATGGCTTGAGCCTGCCGCAGGATCTGGAGGGAAGCAGCCGACGTACCCGGTTGGTCGCCCCTGTCCAGCTGTGAGTTCGGAGGCAGGGCCATGACTGCATCCATGCCCCCACCACCACCGGACTGTGAGCTAAATAGTGAAAGAGGAGAGCTGGATAACTGGCTATTTTCAAGGGGTGTCTCAGAAACGCAGGCCTGGGTATTACTAATACTATTCAGGGCACCTCTGTTCGCTGAGGCAAGGGATACACACAAAGGGGCCAGCGTGGAACACAGGGGTCCCAACTGATTGCAAATATTCTGCAGATTGGAAGCTACCTGGGCCAAAGCCTCGGGATTAAACGTGGCAGCTGTGCCAGAGGAAGCGGCGTTGGCACCCCCTACTGGAGCAGCACCCTTGGAGGATTTGCTGCGCGTGCTACGTCCGGAAGACATCTTACTGCAATGTTATTTGCCAGCAATTAAGGGAGCAACAACGTAAGAAGCTTTAGCGCTACCCGGGAAAATACGCAACCGGGGGACCTGTAATCCAAGGTTAATGGTAAGGAGTTATTCCTGGCCAGATACCCCGGACCGATACTAATGGTGGGGATACGCTTCGGCGATTTGAACCTCCACTAGGAACAGACCCAGTGAGCTAATACCCGCAACCAATCAATTAATGATCTAAAGGTTAAGGCTATCTTTGCGATAGAAATTCCGTGTCAACTAATCAGGCTAAGTAACGTTACGCGGACTCTGGCGCACAATTAAGCAGGGAAACAATGCCAATCGCCACTGAGATGGGTTATAGAGGCTACTGGGCTATTTAATTATTTATGTATTTATTAAGTTCGCCAGTAAATGAATTAGGACAAGAGATTAAGGGACTTGCTCCAACCTATTAAACAAGGCAGCTAAGGAATACCGAATAACTGCGCAGGTGCGTTAAGCAAAGCACACAAAAGTCACACTGTAAGCGCCCTCCGGGTAAACAATTCAATAAAAAAGGCCACTTGGTTTCCCCGCTGATGGGGATGTTGGGAGGAGAGACCAACCGGGCGGCAAGAGACCAGCTTGTGCAAGCGGCTTAGGCTAGCGGTGCCGCGCGGTGGGAATCACGGGCCTCAATCAGACCCAGGGGGTGGGTTGCGTGCCGCCCTCCTGCTTCTGCTGCCTAGAGACAGAAGAAGGACCTCCCCAAAATGGCGGAATGGCGCCCGGATAGACCTCCTTGCAATAGACCTCCTTGCAATGGCCTCTTGAAGAGGCGCACCCAGCCACACACAAGATGTCCGCCGATAAACACGTGTCCCCGCTAAAATGGCCGCCCGTGGTGCAGGGAGCCACACTTAAAATGGCCGCGGGGAAGGGCCTGCGGTCACACTCAAAATGGCCGCCGCTAACGCACGTGTCCCTCCTAAAATGGCCGCCCGTGAGTGCTGGAGGCCACACTCAAAATGGCCACGAAGAAGCGAGCGCGACCACACACAAGATGGCGAAGGCAATTAAGTTGCTATGGCAACCCCCCGCCTGGCAACAAACAGCTGTGGGCTCCGCAAGAGGTCAGAGCCCTCACAACAACAACCGCGCTCGCCCGCCAACCCTAAACGCCACGAGGGAAAGCAGTACGTTACCGCACCAGGACCGCTGTTGCGTTTCGCGCCCCGTACTCCTCAGTGCTCAGACCAGCGTGATCACCGGCGTGTCCTGTGTTGAAGAAAGGGGATGGATGCCGGCGCGACGGTCCTGCGAAGTTAACGGCGGTTAGGGAGGGTCAGCCCCGAAGGCAATCGGCTCGCGGCGGTGTCGCCACGGAAGCCCCGACCGTGGTCCTCCAGGTCAGCGGGAGCGGCGCCAGAGGAGCCTATCCGGTAGCAGCAGCGGGGCGGATCCCCCGGGCTCCCGGCAATGATAGGAGGTCCCCCGCGCAGGCACCTCCAAGCGCGATGCCGAAGCGCTGAGGGAATGATGCTGGTCAAAGCCGCGCGGCCACGATCCTTCTGGGGGCTGAAGGTGCTAAGGAGAGCTAGAAGAAGAAACGTGGCGTTTAAAAACGCCGTTTGAGTGATTTCAGCTCCGAGGAAGCAGGACGCAGTGGCTTCAGCAGCGTAAGCTCCGATGATCCGATCCGAACACCTGGGTTCTCAGAGGTAAGAGAGGCAGTGTTCCCGCCTCCTCCCCGATTTAAAGGTAGCGGAAGGCCCCGCCTCCCGACGCTATTGGTCGGTCGGGCATGACGGAGGCGGGAACCAACTCTCGCGAGAGGGCTGAACTGCAGCCCTCTCACGAGGGGCGAGACGGGCCACGCCCACAACACCACCTCCGTGGAATGCGGAAGTGGTTTAACCACTAGACTATACCACACTGGCTGAGCATTAGAAGAATCGGAACACACGTAAGAAAATACTTCTTCCTGTGGTGCATACTTAAACTATGGAACACACTCCCGCAAGAAGCCGTAGTGGTCACCAACTTGGAGGGCTTTAAAAGAGGTTTAGACAAACTCATGAAAATTCAGGTGCTCAGTGGCAACCAGCCATGATGGCTACCTTAAGTGTATACCACATCCATTGTCAGAGTTGGTGTGCCTCTGAATGCCCCTTTGCTGGGAATCACAGGTGGGAAGAGTGTGGCTCCGTCCAGGTCATGCTTGTGGGCTTCCTGCAGGTATCTAGTTTGCCACGATGAGAGTGGGATGCTGAACCAGGTGAGTCCTTTCCTCTGACCCAGCATAGGGTTGCCATAGGGTGGCCTTTGGTCCGGGCCCAGTCTGACCCCTTTCTTTCTAAGGGACCCTATATGTAAGTGGCCTCCTTGGCTCTTTCTATCGGCCCATGTGGGACCAGCACGGGTGGTCGGGCCTGATGAACTTTTAATTCCATGGTATATCAGTTTTTTGATCATTTTTGAAGTCACTGTAAGCAGATACTAAATTGAACCCAAGCTTTAGAGTCACATATATACAACATTATATAGGGCCATCAAACACACAAGGAAGCTTTTTTTAGCTGCAGTAACAGTATAGATGCTGCTAGAGGACAATGTTTTGCTACCTCTCCTGTAGGTTCTTTTCCCAGCATGCCCGGCAGGGTCTGCTGGCTGAGTTTTCAGGTCCCAAAAAGGGGCTTTTACCTTGTGCAGGTGTGACATTTGTATACCCTATGTTGCTAAGAATACTCCCCATTGTGGAATGTGGCGTTGTGTCCAAATTTGATATGCAATACATATAGAATTGTTAATACAATTTTATGAAATGGTAAAACGGCATACAAAAAAATTTAAAAATGGTTTGTGCGAGACCTTTTTTAATATTTCAATGGAATATACCTCATTTTAGTCATTAATAAGCAAAAGTTCACCCATTTGTGCTACAGGACATAATTTTTGAGGGGGAAAAATGGAAGAAGTCATCACCCTAACGTGGTATACGTGGTATACGGTTATGATTTTTTGGTTCCCACTTAATTTTATTTTAATTTTAAATGTGAATTCAAATTGTATTTTAAACTAATCGTTTGGTTTCGTGTTTTTAATGTATTATATATTTGGTGTTAGCCACCCTGAGCCTTGCCTTGGCCGGGGAGGGCAAGGTATAAATAAATGTTGTTGTTGTTGTTGTTGTTGTTGTTGTTGTTGTTGTTGTTTCAAAAAGTAGACCCAAATTGTTGAACTGTTTCCACTGCTTTTTCCATCGCGTTGCCATACTTCCGGGTTTCCCCTTAAATTTTGGCGCTTCGGCAAAATTCCCGCTGACACCAGAAAACTAGGACATGTCAGAGATTTTCCTGATGTATGGCAAGCCTAACCCAGCAAGGTTTCTCTGTACATGGAGTGGGGAAAAGCGCCATCTTGTCTCAGGTGGCATAATGCCTTGCACTGGCCCTGGTTTCGACATACATTTGCTGTCCTGAAGACAAATTTTGGAACCCAAAGCATATTCCAGAATTTGTGTTTGAATGCTCCCACAGCACAACATACTTAAAATGTTTTATCTGTCTTCACCCTTAATCATAACAAGAGCAGCGTAGTTTGTGTCTGTCTGTCTCTCTCTGTTTGTCTCCATTACTTAAAATAGTCTATCCACTTTTTCAATACAATAATTTAATAGCTTTATCTATTTCCAAGAAAACAAAATCTGGTAGTACAGCAGTGACACCAATGGCAATAGCAAAGAAGTGCATGGCCTCCTAAAATCATAATAACTTTGTGACTTGGGGTGAGCCTAATTTTTATTTGTTTAATTGTTTGTGTTTTGCTCAAAGTCTGGGATTTCAGGGGGAAGAGGGAAGAAGACTTGAGTAATTTTCAAAAAACCCACAACACACTCCTTTGAAATACTTGTGCTGACATTTCTCTCGCGATTTGCTATGCCTCATTGCGTATGATGACAACAGAGAACTTACAATTCCTATCCTGCTCCATCAATGTATCTTCATGTTCATTTAATCATGACTCATTCTTCCTTCTCGTCATACAGAAGAGGCATTTTAATGTGTCTTCATTGTTCTTGGCCAGTGGATGAAGAATAGAGAAGAGAATGAGAGCTATCATCAGGAACAGCTTTCTGGCAGTAAGAGCTGTTAGACAGTGGAACAGGCTCCCATGAGAGAGAGGTGGTTGACTCTCCTTCCTTGGAGGTTTTTAAATAGAGGTTGGCTGGCTTTAGTTGAGACGATCTAGTTGAGATTCCTGCATTGCAGGGGGTTGGATAAGATGACCCTTGGGATTCCTTCAACTCTACAATTCTATGATTGCACATCCAGGCAGATGAATGCCTAGGAGCTAGTGAGGGGCCAACCATAGAAATAAGACACAGGACATCAGTATTGAAATAGGCCAAAATATATATCAATGATTACAGATGTAGGTAGGTTTTCGCCAAGGCATTTGGTACGGTATGTATCCAAGCATCAATCAGTGTGGGATATCTAAAATAAGGCAGTCAAAACCAACTACTTCTGATTGCTAGGAAGGCACACACAGAGAGGAAGTTGGACCTCACAGGGTCTACAGGAAATCCACCCTCGTGAGAACCACTCCTGCTGTGTCCAGCCAGGTAAAGGGTGCGGCCTATATAAGCTGGTCACGTCCCCATCTCTCTCTCTCTCTCTCTCTCTCTCTCATCTCTTCTCTTTGATGCTTCATCAATGACCGGCGATGTAGGACATGTGTTGAGTCTGAAAACACAAACAATTAAACATTTTAAGAAACTGAGTGAGCAAATCTATCTTTACTGATAAGAAGACTGTTTTGTGTGTATATTGGGGGGGGGGAGAACACGGACGAAAGGGGGAAATACCAGGAAAGCCAGTCTTCAGCATCCTGGATTACTGAAAGGCTAAATTTAGCTTATCAACAGCTTTCTTATTTTTGCTGACAAGGGGACGTACTCTGCTGAACTCACAAACGTGAGTAAGGAAGGATAATATCTAAGAAATACATCCTCCCCTAGTTTCTATACACATCCCTACAAGCAGCCGGTCTACTGGTTGGTAAGTAGTGTGGGGGGTTGGGCCCGGATGGAGGATCACCCTCTGACATTAATCAGGCAATAGATCCTGCCAGGGCTGCCATTGGGAAGGGTGCTATGGCCCATCAGCCCCTGTGTGGACCCTCAGACAGAAACACCTTTTCCTGGACACCTTTAGCAGGGTACCTAATCAGCTAGGGATCCAACCCAATGCCTTAGAATCATAGAATCATAGAGTTGGAAGAGACCACAAGGGCCATCCAGTCCAACCCCCTGCCGAGCAGGAAACACCATCAAAGCATTCTTGACATATGCCTGTCAAGCCTCTGCTTAAAGACCTCCAAAGAAGGAGACTCCACCACACTCATTGGTAGCAAATTCCACTGCCGAACAGCTCTTACTGTCAGGAAAAAGTTGGGGCTTTTTCTAGTCACTGAAAACTTGCAGACTGTCCACTTTGTCTGCAGGAAAAATCCCTCCCTGGCCCCGAATATGACAACCAAATGTACAATAGCAAGGTCCTCACACAGCCCCACCTGCTCACCTTCATACAGGGCATGTACAGACTGAGTGGGTAGTGAATCCCACAACCATCAAAAGGCGGAAGGATCACACTGGTCCCAACATGGTTGCCAGCCACTTAAGCACCACCCTTCGAAAATACAGAAGTATGGAAACTTAATAATGAGAAAGAGAAAGCAGATGTCTCTGAGCTTCTAGGGAAGCCAATTCCTCTCCCCCAAGTTAAAATCTGAGAGCTCAGCGTGCAAAAGGCGGCAGAGATCCCAACCAATCCTTAATCCATAAATATTTAAGCAGGACCCCTTCCCCTGAAGATGCCCCCCTCCCCTGGCAACATATGCCAGTGTCTCCTTCAGCTCATAAAAAACTCAATTCCCCCCGCTGCCTCTAACCACCAGAAGTCTCTGAGTGGTGATTAGTGGATTACGTGCATCGCAAGAGCTGCCTCCAATCACTTTCTCCCTGAAAATTGCACGAGCTTGATGCAGCGGCACAGTGCCAATTGGGGTCTCTCTCGCAGGGACCTAGTCTTCATTAAAGCCTGGAGGACTTCAGGAGTTTGTTTACATGGCAGGAGGCATCCTACTCCGCGGACAACTCATCATCTCCCCCCAGGGTTTCTGCTCTTTGAATACTTAAAGGTAATCATCAGCAGCCAACTCTGCCCAGAGTGCATCTAAGCAATTTCGCCATGTCAACTGACAACAGCTTGAAGTAATATTAGCCCCTGTTAGAGGAAGACAAGTGCTCTTTCCAGGAAATGATGCCGGAGCCCAGTGCCACTCAATAAATCAAAGCAATGGTCTCGAAAGCTTGCTATCGGTTCTGAGCCATTATGTTTGGTTGTTTGGCAGGGTTGGGCTTCCAGACAGGGGCTTAATAGTCTAAAGGGTCATTCGGATATCAGAAAGGGGTTGGGAAAAGGGAGATCTGGATTAAATAAGGTGGTGGTGGGGACACAGGCTGGCATTTTGATGCCAACGATGTCGTGTGGAAGTTGCAAATAGAAGAAGGAGACATCGATGAGGAGCACCCATCACACAATAAACACCTGTCTGGAAGCACCTGGTATCTCAAGATCCTTGTGTTTAGAGCTCTTTAAAATAATCTTCTCATTCTAAAATGGAGTGATGAAGCTCGAAGAATTTTCCTATTGCATGTTGTTTAGGTCCTTGGTAGAACCCATTAAATAAATCACACGCCAGGATGCCTCCTATTGGAAGATCAGTCACAACTCAACGCTCCTAGCCACACTTCAGAACGTACTTTCTGAATTAGTTTGGAACCAGGATTGCAAAGGAAGGCAAGCTCTGCAAATGTTATTATTGGAAAATGCTTCATTCATTCAACAAAGCAGAAGAGAGGGCAGCGGCAGCTAGTCCGATGGGTGAGCCCATCCGATCAGGGATGACACCGTAAATAGCCTTATATCAGGACAACCAGATTTGGCTGTGTGACAATGCCACTGAGAATGTACAGGCAATTGAAAAGTAAGGGTGCTGTAAGTGAATAAGCAAACTTTGTTTTTGCCAATAATGCTGAAAGGGGGAATGTTTTATCAACCAAAAAACTGAGTACTTTTGGCTCCGTTCTGTTTAGATAGTGCTTTCACAAGCACCAACTCTACAGAAGGCATAGCCTATGAGATTTCGCAAACAAAGCGGCCCTTGCAAGGAAACGGAGGTATGCAACAACAACAAGATCTCAACAACAAAATCTTAGTTGCTTCCCCACCTGACAGCCTCTTTTCTTTTTGTTATTGTTTATTAGCTGTTTCATGATGCACCGTACAGGACCTATTTGCTTAGGGGGGAAACCGATGGCAGATGGGCTCGGCAATCAGCCTGAGGGGACAACTGAGACAAAACTTCACAACTCTGAAGTGCACCGAGTTCCTTCCCTTTCATCACACTGGCTAATGGACCCATGGGAAGCCCGGCGAACCTCCTGTAGGATCAGACGGGTGGCTGACACTGAAGAGGAGACCTGCTGCTTCCTAAAGAGGGAAAGAAGAGCTTTTCCTACGGTTCGGTGGCAGAAGTCTGGCACGAGCGAGGCGAAAGGGAATTGCAAACTTGTGGCACAGCCCTGCTTGAGCTGGATCCTGAATAATAATAATAATATCCGTGACTTTTTGTGCATTTTCTTACCTACTTCACTGTTATAAGAAAAACTGCTCCTTTATGGGTATCCAAGAGCCCGTATAGAGTCCTCATGTAGGTTTTCTATCGGTAGGAGAAAATAACAGAGGCCAACCAGAGAATATTGAGAAGCAAAGCAGCTAGTAAGCCTGATCTTTATTAAACTGTTGCAACAGGGTCCCCCACTCCCCCCACGCAGGGAGGGAGGAGAGGAACCCCAAACATTGGTATGCAAGCTCTTATATAGAAATTTGAAATTGCCTACCCTGTAGCTCAAGACCACCCCCCAAAACATCATACATACATCACAGAAAGAGGTGGTCCCCAGCAGAAATTTGAGTGTGTTGCTTCTCTCCTGTCTGCCAGGATACCTGGTAATCTGATTGCCTTTTCTGGGTAGCCTGGCCATTCCTTTGAGATGGTAAATATTTAGTTCCTGACTTTCTTACGCATATTGATAGTGTGCTCATCTTAACAGACACTTGCCAGACTGTATTTACAGGGAAGTGTAAGCCCCTACAGTCCAAAGGCAATTGGAAAGCTTTTCCCATTTCCTTCCTCCTTGTGGAGAAATATTTGAGGTCAGTTTGGGAGAGTCAAAATGGCTTCAGGATTGTTCTCCTGTACTATTTCAATCACGTGGTTTATATACTTATTAATCCTAGGGATGCTTGAACGTTGAACATGAATGTTGGGAATCCTGAAATGAACTGGTCTAATCTGTAATCTGTAAATTATGGAATTCAGTCCATCAAGAGAGAGAGATTATCATCATCTTGGACAGCTTTAGAAGAAGACAAATTCATGGAGAAATGGTTTATTGTTGTTGTTTAGTCGTTTAGTCGTGTCCGACTCTTCGCAACCCGTCTTCTCTTCTCATGAGGTGGCCAAAGTATTGGAGCCTCAGCTTCAGGATCTGCCCTTCCAGTGAGCACTCAGGGCTGATTTCCTTCAGAATGGATAGGTTTGATCTTCTTGCAGTCCATGGGACTCTCAAGAGTCTCCTCCAGCACCATAATTCAAAAGCATTAATTCTTTGGCGATCAGCCTTCTTCATGGTCCAGCTCTCACTTCCATACATCACTACTGGAAAAACCATAGCTTTAACTATGCGGACCTTTGTCGGCAAGGTGATGTCTCTGCTTTTTAAGATGCTGTCTAGGTTTGAAAAGGGTTATCAATAGCTCTTGGCCATGAAGGCTATGTTCTGCCTCCACTCTTAGAATCCCAGTTGCTCAGGAGCACAAAGGGGGAGTGTACTCAGTGGTGGGCCTGGGTACTATGGCATTCTGTGTGAGGCCAAAATTTGGCACCACCACCCAACAATCACCCTGGCTTCCCAACGGTGGGTAGGGAGGTGCCCAGCTTTGAGGAGGAGATGCAAGGGCTCTGGGAAAGCCCTAACTAGGCTTCAGGATGAGGCAGGAGGACTCTAGGACCCTGTTAGAGCCTCATGCCTCCTTCCCAAAGCCCAGCACCTTGCTTACTGGGCTTTGAGACGGCGTCCCCACGGCTCAGCGCCCAGTGCATGCACACGGCTCGCAGAGCTCTAAATCTGCCCCTGGTGTGCTGTTACATTCAGGTCCTACTTGCGGGCTTCTCATATAGCCATCTGATTGGCCCCTGTGAGAACAGGATGCTGGACTAGATAGGCCTTTGGCCGGATCCAGCATGTCTCTTCTTAGGTTTGCATGTGCCCCCTGGGCTAATCTGTGGGTTGGAATGTTGCAACACAATTCTCAACTAAAATAAAAAGTAAAAATCCTATGAAGATACATTTAAAATGTGCATATATATTAACAACTATGCATTTGATACAAATCTTCATGTAGATTCTTTTTTCCCTTTTTTGGAAAATAATGCTAATTGATGCAGAAACAGACTGCTACAGACTTCGGAGTGAACACAAGGAGAAGTGGCATGGAAATAGAGTGATTCATCCTTCCCTAGCGAAGTCTCATATATAAAGTATTTCACTGCATTTCTTTATTTTTATTTATTTACTCATCGTATTCGTATCCTGCCCTATTTCCAAAAGAAAAAGAGAGCATCTCTCTCTCTCTCTCTCTCTCTCTCTCTCTCTCTCTCTCTCTCTCTGTGTGTGTGTGTGTGTGTGTGTGTAGCAACATCATTATGAAAACTAGAATAAATAATATTTTCAGCTGCTGCTGTCTAACTTTCCCCAGTGGGAGCCAAATGACTATCCTCTAGAGCGGAATTCTGCATATAGAACACCCCCCCCCCCTGAAATTATCCTGCCCTGCATTGCCATTCTTCTAGCTTTTACCACAGCCAGGACCACAAGCAGGGGGTCATCTTCTGACTTCTATATATAGTCCAGGTGGTAATAGTGAAGGCTTTTTTCCCTAAACACTTGGTATAGTGGTTAGGAGCGGTAGACTCGTAATCTGGGGAACCAGGTTCGCGTCTCCGCTCCTCCACATGCAGCTGCTGGGTGACCTTGAGCTAGTCACACTTCTCTGAAGTCTCTTAGCCCCACTCACCTCACAGAGTGTTTGTTGTGGGGGAGGAAGGGAAAGGAGAATGGTAGCCGGGTTGAGACTCCTTCGGGTAGTGATAAAGCGGGATATCAAATCCAAACTCTTCTTCTTCTTCTTCTTCTTCTTCTTCTTCTTCTTCTTCTTCTTCTTCATTTAGGGCTTTGTATGCTAACAGCAAAACATTGAATCAGGTCTGTTAGCTCACTGGTTTTCCTTCTTCTTACACCAATATGGCACTTTATGCCAGGGTTTGATAACCAGAGAACATTTTGTAGGCTACGTTACAATGATGTAATCCTAATTGACATTTTAAACACAAATGAAGAGATATTGTCAAATGTATTACATGTTTCTTACATTTAATCAATGCTGTTTTTTCTAGAAAAAGAGATGCCAGAACTCACTTCGCTCATTTTCTTAGAATGGCAATGACACTCACCTGAGAGGTGCCAGACCTGAGTTCCTGTGAGTTCCCTCTGAAGAAAAGTCCTGCATATAATAAAAATGTAAGAGTGTCATCACGCAGTCTGCATTAGAGGATTTGTACTGCCGCATCACAACCCTGCATTTGCATAAAGTCAGAGCGCAGTTCCCATTGGAGGATTTGTAGTGACAGGTCACACTCCAGATTTGCATTAATTTAGATTTGCATACATCCCAGTAGTGATGTATGGAAGTGAGAGCTGGACCATAAAGAAGGCTGATCGTCGAAGAATTGATGCTTTTGAATTATGGTGCTGGAGGAGACTCTTGAGAGTCCCATTGACTGCTAGAAGATCAAACCTATCCATTCTTAAGGAAATCAGCCCTGAGTGCTCCCTGGAAGGACAGATCGTGAAGCTGAGGCTCCAATACTTTGGCCACCTCATGAGAAGAGAAGAATCCTTGGAAAAGACCCTGATGTTGGGAAAGATTGAGGGCACTAGGAGAAGGGGACGACAGAGGACAAGATGGTTGGACAGTGTTCTCGAAGCTACGAACATGAGTTTGACCAAACTGCGGGAGGCAGTGCAAGACAGGAGTGCCTGGCGTGCTATGGTCCATGGGGTCACGAAGAGTCGGACACGACTAAACGACTAAACAACAACAGGTAGGGGTAGGGGAGCTAATGAGAAAGCAGAAAGCAGTGTCCCTTGCATGGGAGCAAGAAGGGAGGGCTATTGAAGATTAAGATTAAGGAGCGTCTCCACCCCCATAGTTCTGCCCGGACACTGAGGTCCAGTGCCGAGGGCCTTCTGGTGGTTCCCTCACTGCGAGAAGCCCAGTTACAGGGAACCAGGCAGAGGGCCTTCTCAGTGGTGGCGCCTGCCCTGTGGAACGCCCTCCCACCAGATGTCAAAAAGAAAAATAACTACCAGACTTTTAGAGGGCATCTGAAGGCAGCCCTGTTTAGGGAGGCTTTTAATGTTTAAACGATTATTTTATTTCATTTTTCTGTTGGAAGCCGGCCAGAGTGGCTGGGGAAACCCAGCCAGATGGGCGGGGTGTAAATAATAAATTATTATTATTATTATTATTATTATTATTATTATATTATTATTATTATTATTATTATTATTATTATTAGAGTTGGAAGCTATTTTGGTCCCTACCCCCCATCCTGGCCTGCTGTTGCTGCCCAATGGCTACTTTTAAGGCAAAACACATACCTGGAGAATTTTGGCTCAGCTCCAACCAGTAATGGCCAAAAACACTCTAGTGACCATTCAGTGGAAAAAGAGATAAACAGGACTCAATCGATCCCTGATCATGCTAAACTCTTCTCATGTAGTCAACTGTGTCTACATGGGAATGCATCACGCTCTTCAATCTTAACTGTTTGCTAGAAAAATGAAGCAATAACACAACATATTGACTTACTAAATTCAATACTTTTATACATAGTATTGCAGCACCTGGTATCTTAATGTTCAACAGAAACCATAATTGGCAATGGTCATTAAGATAACAGAACAGGCTTGAGTTTTTAAAACCAAATTTCATTCCAGATCTAATCCATTCCCATGTTTCTCTCCGGATCCCACCCTGACTTCTTTTTCTCTTTCTTTTACTGTGCTAGCCTACCGAGTCAAAATGCCACCAAAAAAATCTGGATTAAAGGCAGAGTTGGGGGAGAGATTTCCTTCCGTTCATAGCTAGCAGCAAACCTCCCTAATTTGCATTTTCCAAAGCCAAACAAACTGAAATTTGTGCATCCTTTGAAATTTGCACTTCTGTGATTTTTTCAACGCAGTTATCCAGCCACGTCATATGTTCAAAAATGCACATACCAGAGTAAATTGTGTACCAAGTGTGGTTATTGGTGAATAAAACATGCCAAGGTTCATTACGCTAGGGGAAATTGCTTCGCATATTGCCTATGTTAGGCAAAATTGCATATAAAACTGTGTATATTAGGAGAAAATCACACTAAAATTCTGATGAATTTTCATGAGGACATATATATATATATGAACTGCAGACTGATTTTGAAAGGTGAAGAACTGATGAACTTAATATGAGAAGAATGAGAAATTGAGACAAAATGAAATTGACAGATTCACTCATCCCTATTTGAAGGGCAAGGGATGAACGTAGAGACTCTGCAGATTCAGTGGCTTCCAAGGTCTCCAAGCAGAGGAGCTCACAGATGTGGAAGCAAATGGCACGGCAAAGGCTTTCGAAGAAATATTGATTGTGTGTGTGTGTGTGTCTTCCGTAAGGGGACCTAAGCGAGCACATCTTCTTCCCATGACTTTTGCTAAAGAAGCACACGGTGCGGCTTGCCATGATAACTAAATTTATTATTAACTGTGTATTTCATGATGTTAGTGACAATATGTTAATGTGATTTTTCACGTCCTCCTGCAGCGAACAGATGGCTCCTTTTACTTTACTTTCCACATCAAGTGTGATTATTTCTTGGTGCCAAAAGCCGCCTGCCGCTCCTCGGTCTCCAGTCTAATTTTTTATGTTGGTAAAACACAGCAGGACTTGTTATCTGTTGGATGGCATCTTAATAAAAGGAGACATGCCAACATATTGACATCATGTTCAAGGGGAAATTTCATCCCTCCTGACCCTCACCCCTTCCTGCCTCTGCCCTCTTTACTTCCTAACATTTCTCTCTCTCTCTCTCTCTCTCTCTCTCTCTCTCTCTCTCTCTCTCTCTCTCTCTCGAAATGAAAACAAAGAATGATTCCACCAGCTTCAAGAGGATTGATTGCTGCTTTTGGGCCTGATGCCAAATGGTCGATCCGGCCCCCTTTTGTTCTCATACCGTGCACCTCACTCAGGGCTCTGATCTCTCGTCCTGTGTAATGATAATTAGCCATAACAGATTCAGAAGTCAAATGTAAGCAGGAATATATTAACATTGAGATCAGTGCTGGGGTAATTTTCATTGGGGAAAATGACAAAGAAGGCTACACACACACACACACACAAATTAAAATATCGGATGTGGAAGATTCACAATACAACTTTCAACTCCATGAAGGGTAGATTTATTTGTTTTTTCCAATCATGAGCAAGCAATAACATCTTACCACAAAGCTGCCATTTACAGGAAGTAAACAGCATGGATTTGACTGAAAGTTGGCTAAATTTTATGCCTTCACCTGGGGATAACAGAGATGGTGCGACTCAGGTGGGCCTGCTTGGAGACAAGGTTTCAGGGATGAGGCAACAGAAATATTTGTCACATTTGTGACCCATTCTCACCTTTATTCCAATAAGCTCAAAGCAGCACAAACTGGGTGTGTTGGCGTGTTTCCTGTTCATTTTATCTTCACAGTACCTTTGTGGGGTAGATGCAATCACTTGACCACAGCGAGCATCCTAAGCATGAAGCTTATTTATGTAATATAATTTAAAGACTGCTTAATAATAATAATAATAAAATCTCCATGCAATTTAAATAAAACATAAGATGGACCTCTCTGAGTTAGATAAGATTTGTACATCACACACAGGCTTTTATGCCATCTATAGTTTGTGCATAGTAGCCCAAAACAGAGCTGAAAAGAATATTTGCAAATACTTGAACTCTGGACAAAATTCCACTGCTGACATTTTTGAATTCAAAGCAAAGGAAAGAAATTCAGTGGGTTAATCTGTATTTTGAATTTATGATTTCTCCCTGGCTAATTGTGTGTGTGATCAGCCCTGAGTGCTCACTGGAAGAACAGATCCTGAAGCTGAGGCTCCAATACTTTGGCCACCCCATGAGAAGAGAAGACTCCCTGGAGAAGACTTTATTTTATTTTATTTTTCTGTTGGAAGCCGCCCAGAGTGGCTGGGGAAACCCAGCCAGATGGGCGGGGTATAAATAAATTATTGTTGTTGTTTGTTGTTGTTGTTGTTGTTGTTGTTGTTGTTGTTGTTGTTGTTGTTGTTACTATAAAAGACCCTGATGTTGGGAAAGATGGAGGGCACAAGGAGAAGGGAATGGCAGAGGATGAGATGGTTGGACAGTGTTCTTGAAGCTACCAACATGAGTTTGACCAAACTGTGGGAGGCAGTGGAAGACAGGAGTGCCTGGCGTGCTCTGGTCCATGGGGTCACGAAGAGTCGGACACGACTAAACAACTAAACAACAACAAATTTGTGAGGGGAAAGCAGATAGCATATATCTGCATAGTGCTCCCTCCCTCTGTTTCCATGTTTCCAGGTCCTTGTTGGTAGCCAATAGCTGTCTTCCTTCATGCCAACCAGCTGGAATGGCAATGACACTGGTTAACAAAGTCCTGTGGTGCCTAGGAGGTCATAGTATTTTGCAGATCTCCTTCCCCCGTGGGCAGAGAGGGAGATCCACCCATGGGGATGAGGGCGTTGCTCTCAGAAGCCCTCTCCACCCGCAGTACAAGGATGACTTACTGGGAAGGGCTATAGCCCATTGGCAGACCATTTGTTTCACATGCAGAGGGCTGGGAGAAAACCATGTCTGAAGTTCTGGAAAGCAGCTGCCCATCAGCGCAGATAAACACTGAGCTGGACAGACCATAATAAAGCTTTGGAACCCAGGAATGAGGAGGAAGGATGCCACCACCCCTGGAGTTCTCATATGTCTTTTCCCTCCAGCTGCTCCGTACATCTTCCATCCTGGCTGATGTTAAGACTATCAGGGCCTTGTATAAGGCTGCCCTCATTATATCACTTGTTAGACTTGTTGTCATCTCTTGACTGTTTTGGTCCCACCAAAGGAGGGATCTCATAAGCCACCGGTTTGCAAATATTAAATACTGTTGCGTGTCACCTATTCAATATTAAATGCCAGCAATGTCCGTCAAAGCTGAACTCTCAGATTTCAGATACTGATATTATATATCAAAGGATGTCAACGGATACAGAAACCGAAAGAAGAATATTTAACATGAAACGCTGCAGAGGAGAATTTAAGGAGTGTGCTTAGCAGCAAATTAGACGCTGCATTGGTTCACTATAAGCTGTGTCTTTTAAAAAAAGGCGAAAATAATTTCTCCTGTTTGACATACTTTAGTCAAACACATCCTTCCTAAATTCGCCGCTTCTTGGTATGTGTGTGCTTTAAAAATAAATAAATAAATCTGACAACAGAATGGGTGGCTTTTCAAGCTGAACAGTGCGGCAAGCCCACATAACCTTAATGACAGAATTAAACTCTTCATTAGGCGTCATTTTGGTGGCTGGAATGTAGTCTGTCTCCTGATAATGTCTGGTGTCATTTAAAGCAAATTAATTTCTCATTTCTTGCTGATGGTCATAATTCTCAGCGTGGGACACATTACCAATGACCTTAAGGATGGACAGACAACAAACACCATTAGCGGAGCAAGAGAATTAAAACACAGACACACATGCAAGCCATGGTTATATAGCAAAGGGCTGTTCTCCGTCATTCTTTCTCTGGCTTTTGAAACCTCATTTTCATAATTTAATTTACTTGATATTGGTCAATTACAGACCTCTCTCCCCTTAGGCTCCTGGATAGCCTCTGTATACTCTATTATAAAATTGGTTAATTAATAATTCCTCTCGATTGCCACTAAACAGACCTACACGGTTAAATTAAAAGGCTGTAGCTTCATTACACACACTTTCTGAGATGCTGAACCACGTGCTGGACTTCACAAGTAAGCGTGTGCACATTGGGAGGAGCTGCAGACACATAGAGTGTACTCTCGTAGCATTATAATTTCATTCCAAGCTGCTTATGAAGGTAGAGGATATTCCATAAGATCACAAGAAGGACCCTGATGAATTGGATATGTCAAAGGCCTCTCTAGTCCATCATCTGGTGCTCACAGTGGCCAACCAGATGCCCATGGAAAGCCCATATGAGGACATGAGCAGGGCAGTGCTCTGCCCACCTGCAGAAAGTCCAGCAACTGGAATTCAGAGGCAAAGGGCTTCTGATCCTGAAAGTAGGATAAAGGCATCATGGCTAGTAACCATTGAAAGCCATATCCTTCACGAATTTTGTCTAATCCTATATTAAAGTCCTCCATATTGGTAGTGAATTTTGCAGTAGTGAATTCTGTTTCAACCACCCTGAATAACTGGGTATCATGTCATCATAGTATTATAGAGCTGAAAGGGATTCTGAGGATCATCTAGTCCAACCCCCTGTAAAGTAGGAAAAATGCAGTTGTTCCATATAGGGATCGAACCTGCAACCTTGCCATTATCAGCATTACGCTCTGTAAGGGACCATGCTGAGGAGGGCTGCACTGAGGAGGATTGGTGGAAGCCACCTCCACCCCCTGATCTTGAATCTTCCCAGAAGCAGGAGGACGGTATAGATTGGAACAGTGGTTTGCAGAGGGGCATAGTTCAGAAGGCAGAAGCTGGGAAATACTGGATGGGGAACAGCTAGGAGAAGAAACACTGGAAGAGAGAGGGTTAACAGATTCACAGTCGTTGGGCAGCATTCCTCCACTGCCCTCCCCAAGGTCAAGAAGAGCTCAGAAATTCTCAGAACAGAAATCACAGAGGGTACAAGCTCAGATTACAAAACATAGGAGTGATGTAGATTAATAGGAAGAGAGGGGGTGTAAGCCTTAATTGGGAGCAACGCCATTCTAGGGAGATGTGTTCTTTTGCTTCTTGCTGTGATTATTAAAGAATTTAACTGGTAAGATGTTCCTCTCATTCCTTCTTATTTACTGCCATAGGGGAGGAAGACGATTCCTCAAGCCTGACACACTCTAACCGACTGAGCTTTGTGCAAACTTGCAATCTAACATGGAATTTCTCCCAACATGTACATTTTTGCATTAAAAAGGCATTTTTTGTTTGTCATCATCAAGAATATATGCATGTTTATACACACTTTCTCCTAATATATACTGTTTGAACACATTGTTTGGTTGGATAACTGCACTGCAAAATTCAGAGAAGTGCAAATTTCAAAGGATAGAGTCATAGAATTGTAGAGTTGGAAGGGCCCCCGAGAACCATCTAGTGCAACCCTCTACAATGCAGGAATCTTGCCTACAGCCTCCTTGAATGGGCTTGAACCACTAACCTTCTGGTTAATAGCCAGACACACTTGACCCATTACACCGAGGAAATTCAGTTTCAGTTTTTGTATTGGTTTGAAAAGTGCAAATTAGGTTGCTTCTCATAAACAACAGCATGTCAGCATGTTGGGCAGAAGATGCCATAGTTGTTGTTGTTTAGTCATTTAGTCGTGTCCGACCCTTTGTGACCCCATGGACCAGAGCATACCAGGCACTCCTGTCTTCCACTGCCTCCCGCAGCTTAGTCAAACTCATGTTAGTAGCTTCGAGAACACTGTCCATCTCATCCTCTGTCATCACCTTCTCCTAGTGCCCTCAATCTTTCCCAACATCAGGGTCTTTTCCAGGGAGTCTTCTCTTCTCATGAGGTGGCCAAACTATTGGAGCCTCAGCTTCAGAATCTGTCCTTCCAGTGAGCACTCAGGGCTGATTTCCTTCAGAATGGATAGGTTTGATCTTCTTGCAGTCCATGGGACTCTCAAGAGCAGGGGTCCCCAGACTACGGCCCGGGGGCCGGATGCGGCCCAATTGGCCTGCCAATCCGGCCCGCGACAGCCCCCGCCGCCCGCCCCCGCCCGCTCTTACGGCGCGCAGCGCGGCAGCGCTCTTCCAGGTCGGGAAAAAGCGCCGAAAATCCTTTGTGCGCATGCGTATGGGCCTCTCCCGACCCAGAAGAGGTCATTTCTGGTGCACTTCCGGGTCAGGGGAGGCCCATACGCATGTGCACAACGGATTTTGGGCGCTTTTTCCACCCTGGAAGCATGTCGCCGCGCACTCCCCCGTCCTTCGGCCCGCACAGGCGCGCGCTCCCCCGTCCTCCGGCCCACCGCGCGATCGGCGCGGTGGGAACCGGCCCAAATGCCGGTAAGTCTGGGGACCCCTGCTCAAGAGTCTCCTCCAGCATCATAATTCAAAAGCATCCATTCTTCGGCGATCAGCCTTCTTTATGGTCCAGCTCTCATTTCCATACATCACTACTGGGAAAACCAGTTTTAACTAAACGGACCTTTGTTGGCATGGTGATGTCTCTGCTTTTTAAGATGCTGTCTCGGTTAAGGTTACCAGATGTCCCTGTTTCCCGGGGACAGTCCCTGGATTTACAAATCAGTCCCCTGACAAAAATCTATCTGCTTAGTAGGAAGTTGAAAAGTGTCCCCGGATTCATTGAAAAAAAATCTGGTAACCTTAATCTAGGTTTGTCATTAACTCACTCCAATGTTACCCAGGGCACCGCTTTTGCCTCTGGCTTAACCCATCTCTAGAATGTAGTGTCCACATGATTACCCAGAAGGGAATGTGGTTCTTAAGCTGATAAAGGTTCCTCACCTCTGGTTTCACACATAAAATCATTTGAAAGAGGAGTACAATACCTGGGATTGATACTCTATGGGTCCTATGTTTCACCTAGTTTAATTTGTTTTTAAAAACCAATGGATCCTTTGCTACTTGAGTCTGAAAAATCCCTTTTAGCACTTCAGTTATGTACTATATGCCAAAACCTTTCCACACATGGCTGCTATCCCTCTCCCACTCCCTACAGAACCAACAACTGTCAGTTTCTACTTTATTCACTATTTTGCTCTTCTTGCATGGCTGGAGATTTATGATATATAAAGATTTGAGGCGCAAAAGGACACAATCGAGTAACAGGCTCTGAGGAACTTGTTAGTCCTGACTAGGTTTTGCTTTCAACGAGATTTGTTAAAAAATAAATGAAAATAAACTAAATTTAAAACACAAGTCACAGCGACTGACACCATCAGATTTATTGGAATGTAAGGGCAGGAAATAAAGTTAAGCACTCATGCTGGGAAGTCAACATGTAACATTTTTGCATTAAAAAATTATGAATGACCGGCAGGCAGATCCCCATCTGCTTTGCAGAATAATTATGTGATCTGTACTGCACCAAGCATACTGAACGTGAACTTAAAAATATTATTCACAGGAATGACATTGTACCATGCCAAGCAAAGCAATAATGTTCTCTACACTTCACTTTAACAATTGCCAAAGAAGGTTTTTAAATGAGCACTTACGATTTCAGATGGTTGTTGGTTACTAGGTACTGAACATCCCCACGCTCACGGGTGGAGCTGGAAAATAATGGTTTGGGGAACAGACAGGTGCAATAACTGGCTTTTAAAAAATTCATCTGGTTGGCAAGAATGTCTGCAAGAACTACATCTTGTTCGCTTTTGGAGGAACCAACTGATGTTGCTTTTAGAGGCTAGCGCTGTCTAGTTGCTCACCTGTTTCCCCTACTCAACTTATATAATTACATATAAGTCAGTCTTATAGCACTATAGAGGGACCCAGGTGGCGCTGTGGTTAAACCACTGAGCCTAGGGCTTGCTGATCAGAAGGTCGGCGGTTCGAATCCCTGTGACGAGATGAGCTCCCATTGCTTGGTCCCAGCTCCTGCCAACCTAGCAGTTCGAAAGCACATCAAAATGCAAGTAGATAAATAGGAACCACTACAGCGGGAAGGTGAACGGCGTTTCCATGTGCTGCTCTGGTTTGCCAGAAGCGGCTTTGTCATGCTGGCCACATGACCTGGAAGCTATACGCCAGCTCCCTCGGCCAATAATGCGAGATGAGCGCGCAACCCCAGAGTCGGTCACGACTGGACCTAATGCTCAGGGGTCCCTTTACCTTTTATAGCACTATAAGTCTCCAGTACTCTTTCAACATGGAAAATCAACCCACGAAAGCCTTCTGTATGTCTCTCACCTCTCAGGAAAATAGGTGCTTGAACCAACATTAACAAGAGCTGCCATAGAATAGTTACTGTACTAGTGCGATCATCAGCTGCCCAGTTTTTCTTTGGCAATGTGAACATTTTAAGTGATGCCTCTGATGGTCACATCTGAACGTCTTCCAAGATTTTAGAGTTCAGAATTACCTAGTCGTATTCTCTCTCCTTTGTAAATTATTTTTTATTTGCAAATTTAACGAAGAAAAGGAAGGTGTAAGGTAAATAAAATAAAATAAAGAAATAGTAATAATAGTAATACTACTAATACTGCTACTGCTACTGCTACTGCTAATAATAATAATAATAATAATAATAATAATAATATAGAATTTATACACTGGCCATCTAACTGGGTTGCCCCAGCGACTCTGAGTGGCTTCCAACATAATATAAAAACACAGCAAAACATCAGACATTAAAAACGTCCTAATACAGGGCTGCCTTCAGATGTCTTCAGAAAGTCATGTAGTTGTTTATCTCTTTGACATCTGATGGGAGGGTGTTCATACAAATAATGATAATAGCAGCAAAAACA
The DNA here is from genome assembly GCF_965207765.1 of Zootoca vivipara. Lineage (NCBI taxonomy): Eukaryota > Metazoa > Chordata > Lepidosauria > Squamata > Lacertidae > Zootoca > Zootoca vivipara. The sequence continues at coordinate 64,136,340 of NC_142583.1, forward strand.
AACGAACAAAATACACCATCAGTTCACATTATAGATATAGTAACTTTCTGCGCATAGCTTCACCTGGACAGGTGAAAGTTCACCTGGCTCCACCTGGACAGGACAAAGACAGTTCCAAGAGCACCCCTAAGCATCACCTGTTCTTTCAGAGGAACTGCAACCCTATCCATAAGATTTCCAGGACTAATGTGTGAATCGGCATGCAGTAATCCTTCTGTTTTTATACTTCTCCAAAGGAGGTCAGCTGCAGAATGCACATTCAATGCAACTAAGTTAACAACAAAAGTCAAATATAAAATACACCTTCTAAAAAAGCATAATTAACAAGAGAATGAAATATTATCATAAGCATAGAGCATATATGCTGCTGTTGTTGCCAATCCTGCCAGTGGTGGTTCCTGGCAGGAGGTAGCTGTGGAAGCTCAGACTCAATGACTTGGGTCTGCACTAAGAGATTGTCAAGACACCAGAGAAAATCGCCAAAATGTATAAAAACAAATCACCTGAGTGCTGGAGGTGTAGTGGAGAAAAGGGATCCTTTATGCACATGTGGTGGAGTTGCCCCACCATTTGTAACTATTGGAATATGATTTATGAAGAACTTAAAAAACTACTAAAACATACATTCAGAAAAAACCAGAAATATTCTTATTAAACATAATACCAGAAGATATTAAAAGAACATTGTTAATGTATGGATTAGTAGCAGCAAGAGTCCTAGTGGCTCGAAACTGGAAATCCAAAAATGTACCCAGCATAACAGATTGGCAAACTCTGATGTTAGAATATTTACAGTTGGCAAAAACAACAGCAAAGATAAGAAAAAGCACAGGAGGAATGGAAGATGTTCAAAGAATATTTATTGAAAAATGGAATATCTGAAACCATAATACCGTGTTTCTCCGAAAATAAGCCATAGTGATAGGCAGGTTAACCTTGTAGGTTAAACTGTACCATACTTAATATATAAAAAAAGACATCCCCTGAAAATAAGCCACCGTGGTTGTTGTTTTTTTTGAGGAAAAATAAATATAAGACGGTGTCTTATTTTTGGAGAAACACGGTAGCAGACTTAGGCTGAACCTATTGTAAATAGTAAGAAATGAAACAATAAGTAGATACAGTATTCACAAATGTGCGATAAAATAAGAATAACATAAATTACAGAGAGAATAATTGGAAGAGCTGTTTTTAAGGTTATTTTTGTTGCTGTTGCTGTTTATGCTTTTTTTTCCGTTTTCTGATTTTCTTTTTTCTGCTTGGTAATTTTTTTTGTATTTTTGTACTTTTTGTAACTTTTGTATGGATTTTTCTTTTTCGTTATCAAATCTGTATTTTAAAATATTAAAACAATAAAGAATTTATACTAAGAGAGAGAGAGAGAGAGAGAGAGAGAGAGAGAGAGAGAGAGAGAGAGAGAGAGATATTGTCAAGGTGGTCTTTGTATGGTTCCACAGAGCAAGCCCATTTAACAATAAATCGGGCAAATCCACTCATCCATATAGTTCCAACTCCAAAAGTAGGGTGAAAAATAAAAATGGCTTATGCATATTTTAAAGAGAGGTGCAAGTCAAATATGTTTGGAGAAGAGTAGAAGGTTGCGCAGAAGGTCTCACGTCCAATCCCTGGAATCTCCAGTTGGACTGGGAGACTCTCTTGCCTGAAACCCTGAAGAGCCCCTGCCAGTCAGTGTGGACAATATTGAGTTAGATGGACCGAAGGTCTGACTTGACCTAAGCCAACCTCCTTTGCTCTTCTGCCAGATTTTTAAATGTGTGATAAGGATCCTTCACATTCTCAGAGGCACACTGATGTATGACCAGCTCATATGTTCCATGGCTAAATTGAAGCACTCAGAACAGGACTGAGCCCTGGCACAAATTAATCCAATCCCTAATTAAGAGTCCTGAACAATTAACACCAGGAAAAATGTTCCCTTTTCCATTGCTGACCATCCAGTCTATTAGTAACATTGCTGAGAGTTCAAGGAAGCAGTGGAGATTTCATTACATCTGTCTATGCTTTCCTGTAGCCTATTAATCACTTTTTCACAAGATGTCATCCGAGTTAATGATGTGATCCATTTCACCACCGTAGGTGACTGTTTATCTTTCCAATGTCATAAGATAATTCCGGCAGCTTAATCTTGGTCAATAATGCAAACTATGGCATTCTCTTGTGTTGATGGTCCTCTTCAATAACAAATTCGTGGGAGGAAGGTGGGAGGGTTTGCGCCTGTGTGCGTCATGTGCACTTATGCACGAGGCTGTGGAAATTCCACGATCCTGTTGGCCAGGGGTTCATGGCATTTACTGGCTGACTATTTGTTGCATACAGCGTGAGTGTGTGCATCATAGCTGCCAAGTTATCCCTTTTTTTACAGGGATTTTCCCTTATGCTGAATAGATAAACAAGAAGAGTTCTTACCAAGTTTTTTATTCAATGTTCACAGAGAGAGACACGCAGAAATGCCATCTATCTCAGATAATGGCGTTGCTCCGAGTAACTCCCACCCCCTCCGTCTCTCTTATTCTACGTCATCCCTGCACTGACAGATCTGTGATTTCTGCCTTTGAGCTTTCTGTTCTTCTACTCTCAATGCTCGTCTTTGGAGTCGGTTAGCTGTGAGAAGGAGAAGGAGGGGCAGAACTCCAAATGAACTGGGACAAGGAGACACGGAGGATGGCTTTTTGCTATCCTTTGGAGCCAGTGCTGCTCTTATGGGGGAAACCAGACCCTCAAAGATGTGAATGTTCTGCAATCCCCCCATCTAGGTGCAGGTTGTATATACAGTGGAACCTTGGTTTGCAACCACCTCTGTTTATGAACGCCTCCGTTTACAAACGCCGCAGCCCCAGAAGTGTTTACATCCTGGTTCCGCGGTGTCGGATGCGCAGATCGCTTCTGCGCAGATCGCACGTGCGCAGAAGCGCTCTATCGGCGCTTCGCGCACGCGCAAAAGCATGCCTTCGGGGAGCGAATGCCTCCATTTACCAATGCCTCCGTGGAACGGATTGCGTTCGTAAACCGAGGTTCTACTGTATGTGTAAATAAAACCATATATCATAAAGACACCACAGTTTCTTCTGTGCCTCATTGTCCCAAAAGGGAAACACAGACTTGGGAGTAAGTGCACCTGGGTAAACTCCATTGTTTCCATGGAATTTAATTGTTTGTTTGTTTGTTTGTTTGTTGCAATTATATCCCACTTTTCCCCCCTCCAAGTTGCTCAAGGTGGTGACCACGGCACAGGCAAATTGGTTTCATTTTTTATATTTTTAAAAAACGGTTTTGGGTTGCTTGGTGCTCATTTTTATTTTTTTTTATTTTTTTGCATTCTGTGGTCACTCCGCTTAGCAGGCATGATTTTTAAAAAGAGAATCTCTCATTACTGGACTACCCTTTAAACCTCTGCTTTCTAAACATGTCACTGACAGTTCTCCAGACTGTGTTTCACAGCCCGAACTAGCTGGGGATGGGGTTTGGGGTATAGCCAGTTTGTTGGGTTGGGTTGGCATATCTATTATTACAGAGGTTATTGATAGGCCTAGCTAGCTGCCATTATGAATTGAAAGTGTTGCCTTAGAATGTGTTCCAGAGCTACATATAAGGGTTTGGAGTCATTTGGGCAAGGATTTGGCAGGCAGACCGACATGGAATGGGTTATATGATGAAGACTGAAAATCATGGAAGCATATGAAAATGATGTACTGGTGGTATTTGACTTCTACTAAATTAGCAAAAATGTACAGGACAAGTTCAACTATCTGCTGGAAATGAAATGTAAAGAAAAAGAAGGCACCTTCTATCATATGTGGTGGACTTGTAAGGTAATAAAAACTTTTTGGGAGAGGATATATAATGAAATGGGGGGGGGGAATGCTTAAAATAACCTTTGTTAAGAAACCAGAAGTGTTTTTATTAGGAATTACAGGTACCAACATACCAAAGGAGCAGAAAAGACTTTTTAAAATAATATTTTATTAAATTTTCATTTTATAATATTTAAATAAATCCTTATTTTTATCTTAATGTTTTGCTCGTATGAGCTGATTGACTTCCCGCCCGCCCACCTCATGGTTTTCATAATTCATTTCTATGTCGTAGCATTTGTACGTCTTCCCATTTACATTTCACTCATTCCAGTTATCACAAATTTTAAGGAAATATAAAAAGGAGAATCTCTTTATATAGATATGTGATTATTAGTTTGTGTTTAGTTACACTTTGTATTTATAAAAGCAATAGAAATTATTTCACAAAGAGAGAGAAAACAACGGGAGCAGCTCTCCATAGATTAGGATTCACTGGTAATGTAGTACCAGCACCAAAGAGAGAAAATATGTGTACATATAATATGGCTGATATCAAAGCTATAAACAACAACAAAAATCTATTTATAATGCATGCCAATACAATAAAGCAAATCCCAGCCTATTAGTAATTGGTGAACTCTCAGCTCAGAATTAGGCTTTGATATGCTCTGTCTACTTCCCCTGCACAAGAGGCCTTGGATACATGTAGTTCTTCATGGTGCCTGACATACATAGTATTGACTTGGGGTTATGGGAAACTATATTTCCTGGGCTCCCAACAGCTGGGATGCTGCCACAGCAGTGCTCAAGGCACCAGGGGAAGTGGGGGAGTGCACTTTCTTCATATATCGTATTATACAGAACAATGAAAGTGAGAACGAGCCGTCTCAAGAACAGTTTCTTCTCTAGAGCAATTTTGGCCTTTCAGTCTGGACTTTGAAGTCATACTTGTCATTTAGTATTGCATTGTTTAATTAATGTTTTGTAGTTATTTTAAATTTATGTGGAGTGCCTTATCTGAGTGGATGGAGCAGCCGAGTAATTTTGTTGTTCCCGCAGGGGGGCAATGACAATAAAGATTATCTTATCTTATACTGTGAGCTGCCCTGTGATGCTCGGATGAAGGGTGGACTAATGGTAATGATAATAGAAGAAGAGGAAGAGGAAGAGGAAGAGGAAGAGGAAGAGGAAGAGGAAGAGGAAGAAGAAGAAGAAGAAGAAGAAGAAGAAGAAGAAGAAGAAGAAGAAGAAGAAGAAGAAGAAGAAGAAGAACTGGACCTGGGAGACTAGCGTTCAAATCCCTACTGAGCTATGAGGCTTACTAGATGACCTTGGAACAGCCATTATTGTGTAGCCCAACCTGTTTCATAAGGTTGTGGCGAGAAGTGAACCATATACACCCTCTTGAGCTCATTGCAGGAAGGGTGGTGTATAAATGTGAACTTCTGCTCAGTTTGCAATGTGAACTAGATAAATTTGCATCCCAAACCAAGTAAGTGCAAATTTTGGTGACGTCGCTACTTCAAATACGCATTCTCGCACCATCGTCTTTAGCAATGATACGAAGAGGTCAAGAACACCTTCTCTCAAATGCAAAGCAAGTGTAATTAAGAGTGCTGATGAAGAGATATTTCTGTACCATTAAGCACTGAGTTGTATGTTTCATTGAACTTCCCCGCATGCTATGACAGGATGCAGCTGCCCAGCTGCCCTCTGGACCCATAGCAGAGAATAACCTGCTCCTGGGTCACCACCTCTCAGGAGAGGAACATTTGGTACCAGCTCTTGAGCTGGAGGGCGTAGGAAGAGATAGTTGATGACATGGTTTCTCTGGCGCAGCGAGGGGTCAGCCCAAGGTCTTACTGACTGGGTATCACCTGTCTTCTAGAAGGAAGACATATAATGACCTCCTCCTTGCGCCAAGCTGACAACTGCCTTTTTGCCTCAAAGCACACATTGCTGGTACATGAATAAAACACATTGCACACATTGCTGGTACTAGAATATAGATATATATAAAACTTTGCCTTTGGTAGCCCTGTGCTCCTTCTGGGCTGCCGTAAACAGCAGAGTACACATTTATCTGTACAATTTGCATACTGCTTATTAAGAGCAATTTGTATACAAAATCTGAATCATAAATAAGTGTGTAAAAAAGATCAATAGCGTACACCAGGGGTCACCAAACTAAGGCCTGGGGGCCGGATGCGGCCCAATCACCTTCTAAATCCGGCCCGCGGACGGTCTGGGAATCAGCATTTTTTTACATGAGTAGAATGTGTCCTTTTATTTAAAATGCATCTCTGGGTTATATGTGGGGCATACGAATTCGTTAATATATATTTTTCAAAATATAGTCCGCCGTCCGCCCCCACAAGGTCTGAGGGACACTGGACCGGCCCCCCGCTGAAAAAGTTTGCTATCCCCTGGCGTACATAAATACAACAGAAATATTTGGTAAAACTTCCTACAAGTAGCTGTTCGTACTTTTATCATTAAACTACCTTAGTCCCTGTCAGGAGAAAAGGCTAGGGTTAAATAAATCAACAACAACAACAACAACAACAACAACAACAACAACAACAACAACTCAGTAAGATTATAGAATGTTAAGTGAAAGTGAGCAGTGCACAAAACAAAGAAATGGGTAATTGTTGGATATCAGAGTTACTTGTCAGTTTATTTCAATAGTTCTGTTCCGAGTATCATTTTGCTGGATCTTACTCTCTGTTTTAAAGAGGCATTAAGATGCTATACACTGTCTTGGCTTACGCAAGGATCTGTGAATTGTGAATTGAAATTGACATATTTCAATTTCTCTCCATTTTTCATTATCCCAAATTTAAGTTCAGTTTTCTACACTTCTACATCAGTTTAGGATTTATTTATTTTTGAAGATCCTCATGAAAATCCGGCAGCATCTTAGTGCACATTTATGCATGTATGAATGCAATTTTGCGTAATACAACTTTTCTAATGCAAAGCATTTTTTCCCTACCGGTAATACCATACATTTCTTCTATGTTATTTTCACTAACTTGTGTTATGTTTATGCATACTTTACCATATTATATGTGTTTCTGTGCACATTCCTCGTATGGAGAGTTGCACTGCAAAATTCAGAGAAGTATGAATTTTGAAGGATGGTTGTGTTTCAGTTCACAAATTCTTTTGTTCAAGTTTAGGCAGGTTTGCCTTTAAATGAAGACTGTGTTCAATTTCTGCCCCATCCCGGCAAGTTTGTAGAATATCTAAGGGAATATTGTAAAAATACGAAAACACTAGTAGGATTGTTTTGAAAAATACAACATAAATATATATATATATAGTTGTTGTCACTAATGTATGCTTGGAAATGTCATAGGTGAAAGACAGACAAGAAAAGGTAAAGCGCAGAATCTGGAAGATGGAAAAATAAAACCAAGAGAAAAGAAAGAGGAAGTCCAGTTCGATAGAACAAGAATATATGATAAGATTATACAGGAGGATCAAAAGAGGTGTAAATAAGAAGCGGCACATTGTAAAGTTAAGAAAGTATTTTTATTTTATTTTTTGGAAACAAAAAAAAAGTAATCGGTATATATTATTATTTATATAACAGTTTATTTGTACATTAAATGAAAACCATAAAAATGAAGTTTTTTTTTTTTAAAAAAACAATTTCTGCCCCATCCCTAGAGCCTTCCAAAGTGTGGGTGCTTTGATGTTGTCACCAGGTGACAATCCATTGATCATGGACTGGCCAACAGAGCCCTCCCCAGAAGATCTCAGGGATTGGCTCAATCTGTACTGAGTGAGGTGGATCTAAGTTGTTCAAGGCCTTAAATGTCAAGAACAAAACTCCGAGTAAGTATCCAGCACCAGAATTGACTGACAGTTCTGACACAGAAGCTGATTGGATCTCATTGACCTGAGTTGGGTGCAAAAATACAGTACAGTGGTTCTCAAACGCCTTGGTTCCCAAACACCAAAAACTTGGAAGTGTTTCAGTTTTCGAACGTTTTTTGGAAGCCAAACATCTGATGCGGCTGTCGGCTATTGTTTCCAGGGTGCCTGCACCAATCAGAAGCTGCACCTTAGTTTTTGAACATTTCGGAAGTCAGATGGACTTCCGGAATGGATTAAATTTGGCACTTTTGTTTTTGCTATTTATTTTGCATTTTTGTTTTTGAGGCATTTTCGGTTAATTTGTTTTTTGTGACTGTGTGGACAGTTCAGCTACAGATTGATTGATTGATTGATTGATTGGATTTTTATCCATTTCCACAGTTACACAATCAAACAATGACTATCATCAGTGCAAGTAAGGAAAAAAATATTTTTATTTTTATCATCTACAATAGTGTCTTCTTTATTTTATAGTACAGCACATATTGTGTTCATTTTATGGTCTTGTCAGATAGTAAATTTCATGTTAAATTGCTGTTTTAGGGGTTGTTTTTAAAAGTCTGGAACGGATTAATCCATTTCGCATTACTTTCTATGGGAAAGCGCGCCTTGGTTTTGGAACGCTTTGGTTTTGGAACGGATTAAGACTTCTGGAACGGATTAAGTTTGAGAACCAAGGTACCATTGTACTTCCAGGGCACACTTCTGATCAATAAGAGGAAGGTGTTTCACGAGCGATGCCACATGATGAATTCCTAAGTAGGTACGCATTTAATAGGTGGGGTTTTGTATGCCCTGTCCTGCAGATGGACCTGTGTGACCATTTCACATGGCAAGGGCGCCCATGATGCTGCTTCCAAGAAGGGCATCCTGGCGCATATATGCCTGTGGTAGACTTGACAGGTGTGCTGAATGCTGCCTGGGTACCCACAATTTCTTATAGCGAAGTGATATCAATGTATGAACATGAAATGCACGAAGCAGCACTAAGAAGACCTTTCATGCTCTAACGTACCAACTCTGAACCCTACTGGTTAGGCATAGAAAAAAAGAAGAGAATAATTTTCAAAGTTATTTTCCGGTCTATCTGCCTCTTTCATCCAATTTGGCCTACCTGTTTGACCTTAGCATATCCTTCCATGACTCTCCCAATAGTTCATACGCTTGAACAAATGTATTGTGTCTTTGAAGACAGGTGGAACTTCAACAGTGATCCCTTTCCCCAAAACATATAAACAATAACTGGTTGGTTCAGCTAACCAAATTTATAGGATTTATACCAGCAAAGCGATCACTGCCCAGAACCCTCTTGTAGTCAACCGTGAGACCAGGTCTTACATCCTTTGGATAGCCTGGATTTGGCCCTAATTACCCTATATTTAAATCCAACTTTTCCACTTATAGAATATCGATCTAGACGCAACCCTGCAAAATCTGGTGTGGAAACTCCGGGGCTGAACCCGTAAAGGGGCCCTCTTGAGTTTTAACTACCAGTGGGGGTTTATGACAAGTGAGGAGCCAAGCTTCCAGCTGAATTTCCGTTTAGTTATTTTTGTTTTAATGTATGTGTGAATCAATTAATCCTGTCATAGAAGGGCATCGTAAACTGTGTGCCAGAGTTAATGAGTCAGACATTATCACATCATTACACCAGCTGGCATAATGTAGCATGTGTTGTTTGTCATAATATACACTGCCATGCTTAACAACCATTAATTGTTTACACGAGCAGTCGTGTTTTTTCTCTTTCTTTTTTTCTTTCAAGAACCTTTGGTGACTGGTGGATATTTTGAAAGGGAGTTGCTTGTTACAGAGAGTAAGAGACAGACACGCGGACAGAGAATTTAACCCATGGCTAGGTAAATGGCGAAAGAGCAGTAAGAAAGGGCGTTACCCAAGTAACACGTCCCATGGTCAGCGCAAAGATTTACACTTGCACAACAGAACTTCTCCCTGCTCCTTCCCTGTATGCAACTCTCACCCTCTCCAAATGTGTTTTGGGGGGTTGGAAGAACCCCTAGAACAGATTTACGGGGTGCATGAGGGGAAAGGAAAGTTCCATTGCTCAAGTGTAAATCCTTGCACTGATGGGATGTGTTAGATATCACCCTAATAGCACAATCTTATAAACATCAACTGAGAAGTAAGGTTGCCTGAGTTCAGTGTGAAAGGGGGTGAGAACAGAATTCTTGCCCAACAGTGGTATTCTGCCCTAGTCCTAGTGCAGTCAATGCGCATGACAAACTTAGGTTCATTAATTTCAATAGTTAATCTTCTATGAGTAGGACTTGGTTGAAGAAAACCCTAAGAGATTGGCAGTCCAGTCCTATGTGTTTCTACTCCGAAGTAAGCACCATAGAGTTCCATGGAGCTTTCTCCCACTTAAGTGTCTATATAGGATCGGAGGCCAAAATGGCGGGAGTCATTTTGGTAGCTCCGCCTCCTTCAGAAGTCTGGAGTGTTGGGGTCGGCCCATGAGAGGGCACTCTAGACTAAGTGCTGGGATTCCCTTCCCACAGAAGTGCCCTCTGGTACTTTCCAAGCCAGCTTTTGGTGAATGCTGAAGATGCGCCTATTTATTATTTGTTTTCTTTCATTGTTAAAAATACCCTGCTCAAAGCCATCTACCTAGCTCAGTCAGTAGTGCATGAGACGCTTCATCCCATGGTCATTGGTTTGAGGTCCATGTTGAGCAAAAGAGGTTGCAAGAAGTTGGGCCAGATTACATTTGTGGTCCCTTCCAACTCAACAATTCTACTTTTGATACTTGAGATGTGCTTTCTTTAGGATAAAATTTCTTAATCTTGGTTTTAACCTGCCCTGGTACCTGCTGGTGAAGGGCAAGTAATAATTAGAAGAAGAAGAAGAAGAAGAAGAAGAAGAAGAAGAAGAAGAAGAAGAAGAAGAAGAAGAAGAAGAAGAAGAAGAAGAAGAAGAAGACAAATCCCACTTCAAGGACGAGGAGGAAAATAAGATACAAACATAACTAATGCTATCATTCTATTCCTTATGAATACTGATTGGAACATTCTCATTGCAATTCCCAAGCATACCAGATTTTAATGTTACCTGCTCATCATAAATGAACATTGGGTATTCTTGTGACCTTTGAATTTGGTCATGCTTTCCGTAACAAAAAGTAAGAAAATAGAAAGTGTGTTCCGGAAACAGGGGTAAATTTGGGAATTACAAAAGAGGAGGGAATAACAAAGCTGACGTAGCCTAGCTCTAAATATATACCAAAGAGGTGACCTGTTAGAAGCTTACAACATTATGCAGAACATGTAGAAAGGTGGATAGATCCCCCCCTCTCAAACAGTACTAAAAGTTGTGGGCATCAATGAAACTGAATGTTGGAAGATTCTGGACAGATAAAAGAAAATACCTCTTCATGCAGTGCATAGCTAAACTATGGAACTCACTCCCACAGGAGGCAGTGATGGCCACCAGGTTGGGCAGCTTTAAAAGAGGATGAGACACATTCATGGAGAAGAGGCCATTGATGGTTACTAGCCATAGGACCCCTGGGTGACACGGGTGGTGCTGTGGTATAAACCACTGAGCCTCTTGGGCTTGCAAATCAGAAGGTCGGCAGCTCAAATCTGCGCGATGGGGTGAGCTCCCATTGCTCTGTCCCAGCTCATGCCAACCTAGCAGTTCGAAAGCATGCCAATGCAAGTAGATAAATAGGTAGCGCTCCGGTGGGAAGGTAAACAGCATTTCCATGCACTCTGGTTTCTGTCACGGTGTCCCATTGCACCAGAAGCGGTTTAGTCATGCTGGCCACATGACCTGGGAAACCTGTCTGAGGAAAAATGCCGGCTCCCTTGGCCTGGAAGCGAGATGAGCGTCATAACCCCATAGTCACCTTTGACTGGACTTAACCATCCAGGGGTCCTTTACTTTTATCTTTTTACCTTACTAGCCATAATGGCTAAACTCTGACTCCACGGTGGAAGGTAGTTATGCTTCCAAATACCAGGTGTTGGCGTTAGCAATTTCACTCCTCCGATGCTGCAGATGAGATTGTTGTAAACCACATGCCTGTCTGAGAAGAGTGTGGGAAACGGAAGACAGTCTTATCTCTTCTGCTGTAATGTACTTTCACTTTCACTTGTGCCTGTTTGTTCCCTCAGAGCTGGAGAGAACGGACGCCATTATGCTTTTGTCTGTACATAGTGTGTAAATAATTAGTAGATTAGCTCTACGATGTCTCACTCTCCTTGCTGTGTTATGCCAGAAGATTATACCAGCTGGTATATGTCGCTAGGAAGCGCACTGTAAGAGAAGGGAGATGCCTTTTCCAGAGATGTGCGTACCGGAGGATGCTCAGAGTTTCGGGGGCTTGCAGGCACCCCCAGGGCATTTTTCCAACAGTTGGAAACCACAGAAAGAGAGAGTGACCTGCCAAGCACAAACTCAAAGGTAAAGCACAGGTGATGTAACACACACACACACACACACAACATCACAAAGAGATCCAGGGATGCGACAAAGTCCCTTTTTAAGAAAATGAGAAACTGGAAAAATCAAAATTGATGGATTTGTCCATAAGGTGGATGACACCTAGCTTATGGCTATTAAATAATCTATGGTCTGTGAAAGTGGGGGGGGAGGACTGTTAATATTATGATTATTTTACTATTAGCCTCTTTGCCCGTATGCTTTTTACCAGTGCCTTTCTTCTAGGAAAAATGGTGCTGGTACTGTGTACTCTTGGGTACCCACAGGCAAGGAAAGCATCACTTTTTACTATGTTTTTATTATGCTTTTTTATCACTGATGATTCTGTAATGTCAGATCTTTTGATAAAGGACGGCATATAGATTGAAATCATCACCGTCCTCAGGGCTTTTTTCCCAGTCGAAACTCATGAGAACTCAGCTCCGGCACCTCTCAGGTGGGCGCCATTGCCACTAAAAGAAGACAAGGGAAGCATTTGTGGTGAGTTCTGGCACCTCTTTCTCTAGAAAAATAGCACTGCGTCCACCCCTATGAAAATATTCTGAGAATATTTGCCCACAAAGTCCTGAGGGAAATTCTGGGGAAACTTTAGAGGCCAAAATGAACTTCATTTCTGTTTTGCCAAGTTACACAAATAAACAAACAAAAGGCAACAATTAAGACTCAACAACAGACAGGGGCAAGCTGGTCAAATCCATGTTACCTGTACAGCGCCGTCTTAAGCGCCCCTGTCGCCATGGTGCGCCGGATCTCTCCAGCGCCTTTCCGCCCCATTTCCCAGCGCGGTGGGCGGGTGGGCATGGTGCTGCTGCGCAGTGGGCGGGCAGGCAGGCACAGCGCGATCTCTCCGCCGCCCTCCCGCCCCGTTTCCCAGCGCGGTGGGCAGGTGGGCAGGTGGGCGCCGCGCGCAGCTGCGCAGCGGCCCGGTGGACTGGCCGGCCAGCGGGCGGGCGCAGCTCGCGGCGCCCTCCTGGCGGGCCGGCGCCATGGTGCCCTGCGCCACCGGGGGTCTACGTAGAGCCGGGCCTGTACCTGTATCATCAACAGAGAAGCATGACCCAATCTCTGACAGAGCCGGCCCTACCTACCATTAGGGACACAGTGAGGTCACTGCCTCAGGTAGCAAATGCTGAGGGAGTGGGTGTTAGCGGCCACCAGGGATACAGGAGGGCAACTGGCAAGCCCTCAGCTGGATCAACCCCTCCCGGCCGAACTGCCAGGCGACCTCCAACATCTAATGCAGCTTTAGATAGTGACACAGACCTTAGAAGTCTGTGCACACTGTAACAGCAGACTCCAAGCAACGGGAGCTCACCCCGTCGCAGGGATTCGAACCGTCGACCTTCTGATCGGCAAGCTCTACGCTCTGTGGTTTAACCCACAGCGCCACCTGTGTAGCATATTTACAAGCAGATTTATTGAGCATAACTCAGGACAGAGGGAAACATGTCTGATCTCCTTCATGTCCAAAGCAAAAGCAAAAGCTATACACAAACGGAAGTTCCCAGCATACAGTGTTGGTGTGTAAGGCAGACATGTGGCACGCACCAGTTCCATGTCTGCCCTTAAGGTGGAATGGAAATCTCAACAGTGGGAGAGTAGACCAAGCTGTGTGTGTGTGTCACACCCTACAAGCTAGCCTGCTGCCCTCAGGTGCAATGGAGGACACGGCCCTACTGCTTGTGCAGATTCGTTTGCCAATGTATGTGAAAAGGAGGGCGGTACTATTTTGTCCTTCACCTTAGGCATCATAATGTCTCTTTTATTGGGGGGGGGAATGTGCTGGTACTGCATACCTTTGAGTTCCTTCGGGGGAAAGGCGCTGCTTTTTACTAAGTTTTTATTATGCTTTTATCACTGATGATTTGGCAGTGTGAGAGCTTTTGATAAAGGGCGCTATATAAATTGAAATCATCACCATCCTCAGGGCTTTTTTCCAGCCGGAACTCCGTTCCAGCACCTCTTTGTCCAGAAAAAATAGCACTGATAATACAGTGGAACCTCGGTTTACGAACACCTCGGTTTATGAATTTTCGGTTTACGAACGATTGTAACCCAGAAGTAAGTAAACCGAGGTTTCTGAGGCCTATGGAGGCCTCCACGAAGGCCTGAAGACTGGGCCGCAGCTGCGGAGGCACTCCCATGGCTCCTTGAAGGCCTGGAGCAAAGGCCCGGCCTCTGGGAGCCATCGGAGCAAATGTCCGGCCTCCACAAAGACATTGTGATTGTGGAAGAGGACCCTGAGCCCCCATCCAAACAATGACTATCATCAGCCCAGGTAAGAAATAAATGTTAATTTTTTTCACCTAAAATACTGTCTGATTTATTTTATAGTACAGTTCATTGATTATTGCCTTCATTTTATGGATCAATGGCCTCATTAGACAGTAAAATTTGTGTTAAATTGCAGTTTTAGGGGGTGCTTTTCATCGTCTGGAACGGATTAATCCACTTTCCATTACTTTCAATGGGAAAGTTTGCTTCAGGTTAAGTACGCTTCAGTTTAAGTACAGGCTTCCAGAACCAATTGTGGTTGTAAACCGAGGTACTACTGTAATGATAATATCCATTGACTGGGAAGACACCTGCAACATTTGGCATTTTAACGTTGGGTTGTGTATCTGGATTATTTTAGGACATCAAGAAGCCGAGCAATTTAGAGGGGGAAACATTTCAAAAGTTTTATGGGAGCAAAATGTGTTTCTCAGTAAGTGGGTCCTTCCTCCTTTAGCTGGGGGCAGGAGTGAGGGGCGAGCTCTGTTTATCACACCTGATCTCCATGAACTAAATATGAGACAGAGAAGGATTTCCCCTCTCCCCACATAATGAAATTGAATCTCAGAGAAAGCAATATCAGTATCCCTCTCCAGTCCCATATTGAGGAAATGATTTCACCTCTTAGATGGGACTTACAGTAATTGTCTAAAGGCTTGCAATCTCTGAAAACTGTAATGAAATTGGTAATCCTGACCTGCTGGATATGAGCTATACAATTACTTGGAGTATATTTAGAATAAATAATCCATTATCATAAAGCCCTAAATATTCCTAGGCTTCTGATATAAAACACTATGTCCAAGAGCTGGATTATGATTACTTTGACCTTCCTGGTCTTTGATCTTTCCATAAGCCCTCATCCCCTGTCTTCAACAGTATATGTTCGGGACTTCTTTTGTTTGAGATCTCTTGGATTGTTGTTGTTTAGTCGTTTAGTCGTGTCCGACTCTTCGTGACCCCATGGACCATAGCACGCCAGGCACTCCTGTCTTGCACTGCCTCCCACAGTTTGGTCAAACTCATGTTCGTAGCTTCGAGAACACTGTCCAGCCATCTCTTGGATAGAAGGATGATATGTGTGTGTGGTTACAAAGCAGAGAAGAATGACACAACTTGTAAATAAATGCATTTCAATTTCTATCCTGCCATGACATCACAAGGCTCAGGATGGTTACAATATATCACCTTCGCAACAGTCACTGTCCCAAAGCTAGCCTCTAACTTTCATTCACAAGCATTAAAACACCACAATTTAAAATTGCAGAATAAAAACCACCACTTGCTTCAGATGTCTTGTAAGGATATATCTCCTTGCCCAGGTTTCCCCTCACCCATAAGATCCAACCCTGTTTTTCATTTGCTAGAAATCCGGTAATTCCTGTTTTTCTATTCGATCTTTGCATTGACTAGATGAATCTGGGGTTCCCTTCCAACTCTACAATTCTATGGTTCTATATGAATCTATATTCTTTTTTACCACTGCTTTACTGGGTTGTTTTAATGCTATGGTTTAATGGTATCGTGTTGTATACCATTTGGAGCACTGCAGCACTGCTAACACAGTGGTTTGGCTTCACCCCCAAAGACACACTCCATCGTCTCTCGAGAAAGATGGATGCCAACAATCTCTCTCCACTGAGCCACAGAACCACCACCACCCTTGAGAAACCATGGGTGCAAAAGGATGCTATATGAGGTCTTCCTCCTTGGTTTTGAAATTTTGTCCAGAATAAGAAGCAGGGTTGAATTCATCTTGTGCATACACACAACACAATTTTTCCACAATAAGATGTGCCAGAACTCACCTTATTCTCTTATAATAGGAATGGTGCCCAACTGAGAGGTGCCAGAACTGAGTTCCAGCTGGGGGAAAAAGCCTTCTTTGCCAAATTATTATTGTTATTATTCTACCCCGCCCATCTGGCTGGATTTCTGCAGCCACTCTGGGCAGCTTCCAACAAAAGATTAAAAATACATTAAAACATCAATCATTAAAAACTTCCCTAAACAGGGCTGCCTTCAGATATCTTCTAAATGTCATATAGTTGTTTATATTTTTTGACATCTGGTGGGAGGGCATTCCACAGGGTGGGCGCCACCACTGAGAAGGCCCTCTGCCTGGTTCCCTGTAACCTCACTTCTCGCAGCGAGGGAACCGCCAGAAGGCCCTCGGCGCTGGACCTCGGTGCCCGGGCAGAACGATGGAGGTGGAGACGCTCCTTCAGGTATACTGGGCTGAGGCTGTTGAAGGCTTGAAAGTTCAGCACCAATGCTTTGAATTGTGCTCGGAAACCTGCAATAGGCCACAAACTTTTTCAAAGAGGGTTCTGCATGCACTGTGCTGCATCACTCCTGATAATTCTTAGCTGCATGTTATCATATTTTACAGAATGTCCCCTGGTGCTTTATGACGTGTGCATTTCCAGGAAAACAAATATCAGTGCCACATGGCTAACACCCCTATTATTGTTGCGTAAAGGACCGCTTGAAATAATGCTAACGGCGAACAGTAACTATCACCGCTGCGTTCACGTTGCTTCGGCAATGCCAATAATGCTATTAACAGTACGAGAGCCGTGCAGGCGACAATTCTTAGAAACCAAGGAAGTCTGATTACCGGGAAAGTTGGGAACAGCTTGTCAACAAGGGTTAAAGGCAGCTGGCCGCCAGCCTCCCTGCTTTCGTCTCTCAAGAGTGCGGCAAAGTGTACTGTTTGGCGTAATCATGACACAGATCCGCATGTGTACGTCCTCAATAATTCATGTTTGCAGCTTGTCTCGCTGTGGGGACAGATGTCAGTGAAATCAGTGACAGCCGATCATGCTGATCCCTCGCATAATCATGTGTGAGTTGATCCCATGGCGACAGCCCACCCGGGGAGTGTGCCCATTGAGGCAGGCATGAGGGCCAGGCTTGGAGGCATGAGGGAGGCCTGGATCTGCACGCTTGAGAATGTAACTTCACTTTCGCTCACCCAACATGGATCGGTCTTAGCCTTGGGCTTATTCTCCCCCTTCTCACCTGGCCTCTGGCCTCTGTCCCCTTTCCTACTCCTGCCAGCTCCCCTGCTTTGGAATTATAGGCTGCACACACACACTGTACATTGAAAGCACACATCTCCCTCCAAGGAAGCCTGGGAACTGTAGTTTGTCAAGGGTGCTGGGAATTGTAGCTCTGTGGAAGTTAAACTGCAGTCCTCAGGATTCACTGGGGGAAGCCACGTGCTTTTAAGGGAACAAAGCGTGTGCAGCCATGGACTGTAGGCTTCTTGGGGCACAGAACATAGCTGTCAAGTTTTCCCTTTTCTCGCGAGGAAGCCTATTCAGCATAAGGGAATTTCCCTTTTAAAAAGGGAGAACTTGACAGCTATGGCATAGAACTCTATTTTTGCTGGTTTTATCTTGCGGCATTCATAGGCTACCTTTCTGCCAAGGCAGGGGGGAAAAGGTGCCAGTACTGTGTCCCTTGAGTATGTTGTGGCGGTGGGGGGATGATTATCAAAATCAAACTGGGGATATCCCCTCACTCTCACAGTTTAGGGCATTCCACACCTTTCCTCAGCAGTTTTGTTTTTTGAGTTGAGAAAAATAAGTGGCTCACATAAATGTAAACTAAGCTTTAACAATGAAGAAATAATAAAGAAAACTGTGACAAAATAACATTATTTTGTGAACCGCCCTGAGACCCCCAAGTATAGGGTATAATAATAATAATAATAATAATAATAATAATAATAATAATAATAATAATAGGAGATACTGAATACAATAACATGAGGCAGGTCTGAGGCACGAAACAAGAAAAGACTGTTGGTCCCTCTTAACTGAAATTCTTAACTAAACATACACTGAAGGGAGGGACTGATTCTTTTTATATGCAATGCATCATCTATATCTATACCTACGGTTGTTGTTTTTTTATAATAATAATAGAAATAACCTTACCCAGGTTTGTCTCTTTCCATTGGTTATATTCACTGGCAGAGGAAGAGGGGGCAGGGGGAGCGTACCGCCCCGGCTCCACAATCCCAGTTGGGTGGCATTACAGCTGCCCCCCCACGCTAGGTGCCACGCCCCCAGGACGCGTGCCACACCCCTGCGGGCAGCATGGCATGCCCCCCAGGACACACGCCAGCCACGCCCTCGCCTGCTCTCCACCCCCGGTGCCAGAGCATGAAGCTCCGCCACTGGTTTTATGAACCACTTGGTCTGCCTCCTTTACTTCTGCCTGGGTTCAAGACACTCAGCAGCCCCTAGGAAGAGGAAAGAGCTTGTGTTATTTCGCAAAACAAAAACCCCCATACCCCATTGTCAACCATGTGTACAACAATGATATCTGAACTGGTATCTGAAGAAGTGTGCATGCACACAAAAGCTCATACCAATGACAAACTTAGTTGGTCTCTAAGGTGCTACTGGAAGGAATTTTTTTTATTTTGTTTCAACTATGGCAGACCAACACAGCTACCTACTTGTAACTACAACAATGATGATTCACATTTGCTGAAAATTTAAGTCAGGACTGGACAGTCACCTGTAGAGGACACGGCAGTTGTGAGGTTTCTGCACTGAGGAGGAGGGTGACCAGATTCCTACTCTAAAATTCTACAAGGATGATGCCGTCATCATTCCCATCAATAGTTGCATCTGGTAAGCAGGACGCAAAGGGGTTAAAGCCCCATAGATACCCACCTGGGTCCTGATCTGGATTGGGCTCCCCAACACCTGCTATTTACTTCTTTAGCAAACATTCACATACATTGTTCCTTTGCCCCTCCAGGAATCTCTGGAGTTGTGGCTTGGTGAAATACCAAGAATCTTCCATTCCCAAAACTATGATTCCCAAGTCTCCCCGGGGGTAATGATTGTGTGATTCTGAATCTGTACCATCTGGATCCCCCCTAAGAATTTGAATTTCAGTGGTTCCTTCCTTTACTGCGTGAGCCTACATTTATTTTCCTCTTTTGAATATTCCAGAAAGCAGCAGCGGCAGCAATGATAACGAAAAAATTAAAATCTCATCTAAGATCAAGATGTGGGTCTCCCCCCCCCCTTCATTTTAAGACAGAAAGACGGGAAAGAGTAGCTTTTTCATTACTGTTAATTCAGATTGTTTCTGAGGCAACATTGCGGCTGAGTCAAAGTATCTCATTACAGCCGCCACATGTTTGGCTGCCTAACACCAAGTGCCATTTCTCTTCTGAAGGTACATTTACATAAATATTTCTAATCACAGCCCTGTAAAGAGAGACACGGCATAATCATTTGCGACTTTTTAGGTAGTATGTCATCTGAATCTTAACATATGGCATTTGCGCTGGATGACGGCAACCTTGGCTATACGAGAGAAGGCCTGGAAAACGTCCAGGAAGCTGCAGACCAGCCAAAAACAATGGATGAGCCCTATCATTGCGACGCCAGATTTACACCTTCCATTCAACGATCAGCGCTCGCAAGCAGATGGTTTAGCAGGAGAGGCAGAAATTGTCGTGAAAAGTGGGGGACATTTCGCTTGACGTCTCCTTGTCGTTCATGGGGGCTACTATTCCTCATGGACCGGACTTCAAAATAAGATGACTAACAGATGCAAGAAGAATTGTCAGAGTGGCTGCAACCATCGAGCAGTTCCACACATTATATGATATACCAAACCCGGGTTTAGCATTGTGTGTTGCATCCAGTTGTGAACCACATCACCTCCTGGTTCTCTGACAAGGCAGGCTATTTCACACCTTACCCAATAACAGGGATGTAAGTATGTTTCCCCCCTAGAAGGGCCCAGGCCAAAGGCCTACCAGTGGACTTTCCCAATATATATACACACACTACTGACTCCACTCTTCTGCATCCCAATGGACATGCCATTTTATTGCATTTACTGTTTCAATTGGGCTTTTCTTGCTATTTTTAATTAAAATCATTTTCCTGTAAACCACTTACAGGTTTGTTTGTTTGTTTGTTTGTTTGTGTTTGATTAAGCAACGTACAAATCTTAGAATCATAGAATTATCGAGTTGGAAGGGACCCTGAGGATCATCTAGTCCAGTGATGGGCAACCTTTTGAGCTTGGTGTGTCAAAAGTCGCCAAAAAACTGAGCATAACTCGGGTGGTGTGTCACTTCGAGAAAATAAACCACAATTTCGCGATATTTATAGTTTAAATAACAAAAATGTATAATTGTAATATATAACTGTATTTAATAAACCAAAAACTAATTATTTAACCAAACCAAACCAAAAGCCCGTTATTTATCACAAAGTGCCCAGAGTTGTTGAGCTTTTTGGGGGGAGCTGCTGACTAAAGTTTTGGAGGTTTTTTTGGGGGGGTGCAAAAGTTGCTTTGCTTTTGGGGGGGATGCCCCAAAGCTACTGCGCTTTTTTTGGGGGGGGGAGAACAGAAATAGATGGCGAATAATACCTTCACTGGAACTAACACGCAGCACCGACATAGTCTGCAAAACCAGCACAGAACTGGTTAAAAAACTAACGCTGTTACACCCAATCATAGTCTGCCAAAGCACCAGGAAAAAACAGCACAGAAAGGGTTAAAAAACCAATTTCTGGCTACCAGCAACAACAGCAACAACAGGATCCGTGTTTTAACAGTGGAGACAAGCTGTAGCGGAGACAAGCTCTAGCGCAGACAAGCTGTAGGAGGAGCGGGAGAACAAATGGGGGAAAAACAACAACAGCATGAATGGGCCGATGGGGCGCGTGCCAGCAGTGAGGGCTCTGCATGTCACATCTGACACGCGTGTCATAGGTTCGCCATCACTGATCTAGTCCAATGCCCTGCAATGCAGAAATATGCAGCTGTTCCATACAGGGATCAAACCTGCAAACTTGGTGTTAGTAACACCACTCTCTAACCAACTGAGCTAGCTGACTTCCTGCTTCCACTGCCGAATCTCACAGCCCAGCCACTCACAGTGGCGGAATAAGGATGGAGCAGATTGGGTCTGATCCTTCCACCTGCACAGCACTCAGGCCTGGATTGAGCCTCCTACTGGTTGGTGCAATCTCTGGTTCCAGCAGATCCCAGACCGGCAAAAACCCAGACCTTCAGAACACCCTGTTATATAGCTTTCTGCTGCTCTCCTCCAGAACAGATGCCAGCGTTTTAGTATAAATTCCCCCCTTAGTGCAAACATTTCCCCCTTATATAATGCATTTTTGGTATGTTATTTCCACTCACTCATGCATTCTGATGCACACTTGCCTCTAATTTATACATTTTTGTAGACACGACTTGGCTGGAGAACTGCATTACAAAATTCAAAGCATGGTGAATTTTGAAAGATATTTGTGTTTCAGATCGCATATTGGTTTGAAAAGTGCGCATTGGGTTGTTTCTCATTAGCATGCAAACCAAACTGAATTTATCCCCCATCCATAGATGCATGTGTCTTTCCAGTCAATTCTTAATACATTTAGGCTTCCCATTTCCTTGTCCTCGTCGTGTTTTTTGCCCTTGCTCTATTTATTCACATGAACGTTTCTGCCCTCTGTTGCTGGCATATGACGCTATGTGCAAACTCGGTTTATTTGAGGAATAACTATTTCATTCTGCAATAAAAGGCTTTGATGGAAGCCGGGTGAGTGAGGCTCAAGCCGTATTGGATATTGCCGAGGAGGCTGGTGGGCTGGAAGAGGCAGATGGAGGACATAATAGAGGTAGCTTTGAGCCCCCTTGGTTAAATATGTTTGCCACCTTTGTGGCTCATCTTGGGAGTCTTGCTGGATACTTGGCTGCCTGGGGCCAGATGGCTGCAGCGTCCATCTGCACTTGGCAAAGGAGGCGATCCACATTGCATTTGGCTGAAGACCTGCCTCGGTACAGTCACAACTGCTGCTGTCTCCATCGCATTGCATGCTGAATATATTTGCCACACACACTGCCATCTCTCTCTCTCTCTCCCACCTCCTCCTTTCCAAAGCTAATTTAGTGCAAAGCAATGACTACCCCCAAGTGGAACAGGAAGAAGGAAGAGGAAGTTTCAAAAGGTCACATACCCCAGGACAAAAAAAAATGCAAAGAGATGCTAAGGTCATGCCAAGGTCAAGGATGCCCATACCCAAGTGTATCTCAGAGCTATCCCTAGAAGGTTTGTTCTCCAGCTCATACCCTTATTCCCCTCGCAGAGCTACAATTCCTAGAGTTCCCTGGAAAGAAGACTTGATCATTAAACCACTTTGGGAGTTGTAGCTCTGGGAGGGGGTCGGGGGTCTCCAAACAACTCTCAGCACCCTTAATAAACTACAGTTCCCAGGATTCTTTAGGGAAAGCCACAACTGCTTAAAGTGTTATGATTACTGCGTTACAGACATAGTGCTGATGGGGGTCTTGATTCATACCACAACAAAAGTCGGCACACTGCAATGAACAATCAGTTATAGAATCACAGGATCATACAAGATCTTCACACTACCATAGCTGAGTTCAGACTAAACATCTCTCTCTGGCCAGCTCAGAATCAGCACAAAACACTTTGATCCATAAATTTGCAAATCTGTTCAGAAATTAAGTAAACTAATGAGTTGTCCCCAACAATGTTCTACTCAGAGTAGACCCATTGAAATCAATAGACCTAAATTAGGCATTGCCATTAATTCTAATGGGCCTACTTTCAGTAGGACTAACATTGCTATTATTATTATTATGTTGTTGTTGTTGATGATGATGATGATTATGTTGATGATGTTGATGTTGATGTTGTTGTTGTTATACGATTTCTCATAGGACCTGGCTTCCACAAATCTCATGCCACTATCCTGGTTGACTTCCTCTGGGCATGTCCAATTTTGTCACCAAATAGAAAGGTATTTCCTATAGCTCTTTAGTGGTTCAGACAATGCTTTGCTGCCAATATTGGGGTGGAGTGGGGGGGGGGGTCTTATACAAGCATTTTTTGCCTACAGACTTCATTGCTTCCATGGCAGCTATGACTCCATCAGACACAATAGCTTTATTGCAACGCAATTTATTCAGAACAAGAGCTTTGAATATTCAGCAGGGCTCCAGGCTAGTGATTCTGTTGCGAGTGAGGTTTCCTTGTCTTCCAGGAAGCCCTTCACGAAGGTCACAAACAATTTGCTCATTCCTCTTATTAAAATAAAGATGGAAAGCACTGATGATAGCTCTGCCCAGCAGCTAACTTCATCATCTGTAGCCCTTCCAACATATGCTTGTGAGATAATGAAAAATATAGCATTAAATACAGTGGCAGATTGAATCTTGTTTCAGGGTAAATATAGTAAGTCATTTTTTTCCCCTCCTCATTTCCTCGGAACCTGTTTAGCATTAGACTCTTAATATCATTGCTGAGACATGACAAAGCCGTTGCATAATATACTGCGTTCCAGGCCGGCCCCCACATAAAAGTGAGCAATGGGGAAATAGGGACATCATTCAGGCATCCTTAATAATGAACTGCTGCAAGCCAGACTTCTTCCAACGATGCCCCCATTGGTAGACCTTCAAAGAACTTTGCCAAATCCCCACGAATTGCTCAGCATCTCAGTCTGCCTTTCAGCCTGGTTCTCAGTTTTAGTAGGACTTGGTGGTTGTGTCTTAGATTATGGCTAGCTCTTTGTGACTGGTTGACATTCAGAACGAACAAGTCAGGGTCATGCAGTTTTAATACTGCCAGCCCAGTAACTCCGACAACACTGTTTCGAGGGGTTGAGATAAACGAAACGTGGAGTGGGATTCCAGTGCCAACAAAGCAGATTGTGCTGTCAAAGTCTAGAGTCCAGTAGTGTCAGCATTGCAGTGCAGATGTACACATGGAGCTAATCCAGTGCCTTCAATTTGTGGGTTTGCACCACACTGCTGCCTTTCCCCTTCCTCTCTACCTCCCAGCAAGTAGCAGAAACCCAGCCAATTGGCAAGTCCAGTGAGCACCGTCCTGCCCATCACTACTGCTAGAGTCAATTCCCCAGGATTGGGAAGAGGACCGTGAAAAAGCTCAGATCTTTCTCCTCCCCATCCTGTCCAAGTTGAGGGGTGCAAATCCATGATCCTTCAGATTATGTTGGCCAATGTTAGAGGGTGATGGGAACTGAAGTCCAGTAGCAATTTGAAGATGACAGGCCTTGATGGATATCTGAAACAGAAGTGATAATAAACTAGGCTCCAAGAGAGCATGGACAGCTCAGTTGGTTAGAGCATGGTGCTGGTAACTCCAAGGTTGCAGGTTCGATCCCCATAAAGGAAAGCCACATATTCCTGCATTGCAGGGGGTTGGACCAGATGATCCTCGGGGTTCCTTCCAACTCCATGATTGCATAGCTGCCAAGTTATCCCTTTTTTACAGGGATTTTCCCTTATGCTGAATAGGCTTCCTCGCGAGAAAAGGGAAAACTTGGCAGCTATGGGTATGGAACATAAAACAGGAGAATACTGAGAAGAATGCAGAGGTACGGCCAATCCAATAGGTTATCCATCCAATAGGTTATTCTAGCAAGGCCTTCCACACTAAAGGTTCTGATGGGGCACTTCAGGAAGCGATCGAAGCCTTTAAGACCTGAGACAAGAGCACTCTCCTGTTTGGCAGTTTCCAGCAACTGGTATTCAGAAGCATAGCTTCCTCTGACTGTGAAGGCAGAGCACAGCCATCATGGCTGGTAGCCATTGATATTCTCCATGAATTTGTTCAGTCCTCCTTAAAAGCCATCCAAGTTGGTCAGCTGAGATCTCTCTCTCTCTCTCCCTCCCAGGGATAAGAGGCTATATCTTCCCAGATCTATGGGCAGGGAGTGAAGTCCATCCACACCCACCAGCATCCCAAACAATTCTAGTTATCTATGATCCTTTTCTCCCACCCCATCCCTTATGATTCCAAGTGTACCCAATCCAAAATTGGCAAATGGTGAGAGGACCACTGCAACTATCATTATGAAATTTGGCACCTCTCAGAAGGCATGACTGTGCCTACAAACAAATTGCATCCAATTCTGACAGAAGAAGAAGAAGAAGAAGAAGAAGAAGAAGAAGAAGAAGAAGAAGAAGAAGAAGAAGAAGATTTAAAGGTGCTCTGCATGAAATTTCCTAGTTGTATTTGCCTACAGATTTGGCAGGCTTAATTCTCTCTGGAGAGACTGCAATGCCTGCAAATATCACCCACTTCTGTGACAAGTAAAAATAATAATAATGTTATGGCCATTTTTAGGCTCCCCATTATAGTGAATGAGGAAAAAAACAGGGCTTCATTTTCAACATATCTAACGCAGTCCTGGATATCAAGTCGAATTGGAAAGGCACAGAGCAGCTCTGAAACAGGTGGCGTTGCTTCCCAAACCTAAAGATACATTTGCTTGCTTGCTTGAATAGCCACACTTTCATAAAAGAGATCAACAAAATCGATCTATAGCTATCTACTGGTTTCTGCCAGTCACATCATACAGTAGCCATGATGATGTCACAACGTTATGTGGCCAATCAGATAATGGATATATGGTGACATCATTGAGAGCAAATGGTCAAGAGAGAGAGTGAGCAATTTTTTTTGCCAGCAATGCCGAAACAAAAACAAAATTAGAAAAATAAAAAGTGGACCAATTTTTGAAGCTATCGGGGGGGGGGGTTGTCTTGGAAAATGGTGAGTTGTCTCAGCTGCTTCACAGTGTAACCCAGCTAAAGTTCCCATTTATTTGAGCCCATTGAATCGCTTTGGATGTTTCCAATGGAACCATAAGGTTGTGCTATGTTGCTGTTAGGTACAAGGTTTCTTCTTAGAGGCTAACAAGCAGTTTTACTGAGGCTGAAATAAAGCAGCTTTTTGTGGCGGGGGTGCGGGTGGGGGGGGAGAGTTGTCTCTATGGAGGGAAGCTATCTTGTCTCTCTCTTCCCCCTTTGGCTTATTCACAACTGTTCCAGTCTCGGTATTGTGACCTCAGACATATTTTGCCTGGTTTGGCAATGATAATCAGGCCAAAGTCGGGTGCCAGAGGTGATATCTGTATCTTAGCCCATAATAAGATGCACATATATTATCCTGCAGGTCCTCCTTTGCGATGGAGCTGAGAGCAAGTCACAAAAGCAGCGAGCGAACAGCACAGCACAAGAAGCAGCTGCTGGAACCTCAGCTGAGGAGCTTGCAGATGTTCAGGCCTAACCTGCGAACTTTTGGAAAGAGCGGGAGGAGGAATTATATTTGCAGAGAAGCAATTCACTCCAACCTTGCTGCTGGTACCAAGGCACGTGGGAGAAGGCCAGAGTGCCCCTTGCGGCTTTGTCACACGACACATGCTTAGTCTATAAAGACAGGGAAGTGGTTCAGCTGCTACTGTATCAATGAGATCTAATTAAACAAGGGCAATCCTGCCACCAAGGCTTGCCTAGCTTTTGTTTATCCTTCATTGCAAGGCTTAGGAACCATACAGAATGCTTCCTTTGCCCAAAGCAAAACATAGATTTCATTGCCTTTGCTCACTTTTTTCCCATTTATGGTGGGAATGCCTGTAATGATGCTGGTTGCTTTC
Source organism: Zootoca vivipara (assembly GCF_965207765.1). Classification (NCBI taxonomy): domain Eukaryota; kingdom Metazoa; phylum Chordata; class Lepidosauria; order Squamata; family Lacertidae; genus Zootoca; species Zootoca vivipara. The sequence continues at coordinate 64,163,266 of NC_142583.1, forward strand.
TCACGAGTAAGACGTTCCAAACTCTGTGCTTGGTTTTTACAGAGTTTTATTATATGCATATGTATAATACAGAGCATCAAAATCCATGACTGTTCTAGTCTGAATCAGAATCTGGAAGCATCTCCTGCCGGGACTTCTGCCAACAGAATGCCCTTGGCACTTTGAATCTCCTCCTCTGCTCCCTCCTCTTTTCCCCCCTTTGCTGTTGGGGCGATGGGGCTGGTGGAGCGCCCTCTCCACTAGAGCTAATCAGCTGAGGGGCTGGTGCTGTCTCCTCTGGAGCCTCCCCCTTTTGAGAGCTGTGGTCTGACCCCTCCAGCCTTCCCTCTGTGAACCTAACACTCTCAGCATCCCCAAGGGTCTGCACCGCTGTCTGAGCCCCAGTACCACCCTCCAAAGGATGCTGGGCTCCGTCTCCATCGGAGAGCCCTTGTCCCGACTTCCTGGACTCTCCGCTGACCCCTGGTGGTCCCCTGACAATGCCTAAGAGTTCTATCAATGTAGGGTGTGTGTGTGTGTGTTGTTGTTGTTGTTGTTTGGTCGTTTAGTCATGTCCGACTCTTCATGACCCCATGGACCAGAGCACGCCAAACACACCTGTCTTCCATTGCCTCCCACAGTTTGGTCAGACTCATGTTCGTAGCTTCGAGAACACTGTCCAACCATCTCATCCTCTGTCGTCCCCTTCTCCTTGTGCCCTCAATCTTTCCCAACATCAGGGTCTTTTTCCTTTTCCAGGGAGTCTTCTGTTCTCATGAGGTGGCCAAAGTATTGGAGCCTCAGCTTCAGGACCTGTCCTTCCAGTGAGCACTCAGGGCTAATTTCCTTCAGAATGGATAGGTCTGATCTTCCATAGCACAACAGTGGGAAGATTTAAATTGTGATTTAAATCTCGTGCTGTGGTGCAAGAGACATATGGACATTGGTGACTGCTGGGGGGGGGGGAATAACCCACAAGCTCTGGGTGGCCAGCAGCAAAGAACAGTTCTATGCAATATGGTGGGACTTTATATCTCACATCTCATCCACCAATATAGAAGACTCCTTATCTAAAAGAGAAATTTGGATATCATAATCAGAGTTTAAATAATGAAATCCTACAGAAGGATAATTCTTACCCTTTTTACCCTGTTTCTCATATTTTAAGACATACCCATAAAATAAGCCATAGCAGGATTTTTAAGCATTCAAGGAATATAAGCCATACCCCGAAAATAAGACATAGTGATAGGCGCAGCAGCAATGCCGGCCGCGGCAGGAGGAGGAGGAAAAAAAATAAGACATCCCTTGAAAATAAGCCATAGTGAGGTTTTTTTGAGGAAAAAATAAATATAAGACATGTCTTATAATATGAGAAACACGGTATGTACGCATTCCTCTTGTGGCACTTTGGTCTGCCTCCCATTCTGTTCACAGTGCCATAAGCAAAGGGCATGAAATTATTACTTTTATGATGTAATAATTGATGTTGGCCATTGTATGCTGTTATCAGTAAGAAAGAAAAAATATTTAAAAATTCCTTCCAGTAGCACCTTAGAGACCAACTAAGTTTGTCAACCTATAGTCTCTAAGGAAATCAGCCCTGAGTGCTCACTGGAAGGACAGATCCTGAAGCTGAGGGTCACGAAGAGTCGGACGCGACTAAATGACTAAACACACACACAGTCTCTAAGGTGCTACTGGAAGCAATTTTTTGTATTTTTTGTTTCGACTACGTCAGACCAACACGGCTACCTACCCTACCTGTAACAAAGAAAAAATATGTTATTTTGGAAACTCAATATAAATAAAAGTAATACTTTTATGCCCTGTGCTTATGGCACTGTGGACAGAATCGGAGGCAGACGCCCTGTGTGTTTTGCCTTTATTCTCATCGTGGTCTTCAGCACCCTGCCTCTACTTGAATTTTTTATTTATCTATTTTTACACCCCACTTTTCCTCAAGGAGTTCAAGGCAGTGTACATAGGCATCCTAGGTGGTATACTTTATCCTCACAACTGCTCTGTGAGGTAGGTTAGGCTATGAGAAAGGGACTGGCCCAAGGTCGCCCCACTGAGCTTCAAACCCTGGTCTTCCAGGCCCTAGTCCAGGCATCCCCAAACTGCGGCCCTCCAGATGTTTTGGCCTACAACTCCCATGATCCCTAGCTAACAGGACCAGTGGCCGGGGAAGATGGGAATTGTAGTCCAAAACATCTGGAGGGCCAAAGTTTGGGGATGCCTTCCCTAGTCCAACACTCTAATTAGCACACTACACTTTTTGGGACTGCAGAGGGACGAGCAGTTTCAGCTGAGAGCTCCAGAATGGCCAAACACCTTTCCGATTGTAAAATACAGAATGTGCCATGTTATATTCTGGGACAGAGCCATTGTTTCCCGGGGACATCGAAGCATTTAGCTGAATCGACTCTCCTCAGGCGTGAGGCTTCTGGGGAGTTCCGCCAAAAGCCATCAGGTCACTTGAAAGGCACGCTGATTTGAGCAATGCCGCCGGGCCGCCAGTCTCTTCTCTGGCAGGCCAGGAGTGCAAAGCTTGCAAAAACTCCCGAACAAGCACCTAAAGCCACAAGAATGGCTGAAAAGCAGCCCGTCCTTAGAGCCTCCTTTGCCTGCCTTCCTGCTGGGTCATTTTAACAACTTAGTTGCTAAATGTTCATTTGAGTGCTTCACCCAGAGAGACGGCTCTTAATTGCACCGGACAACTAATTATTGCCAGGATGATCCCGTGAAATATGGTGCAAAGTTAGCAACTGACAAGACTGGTAAGTTCCAAGTCTAAGCTTACCCTAGATATGCCAGAAACTATAGATTTCAAAGAAGGCTGTGTGTCCTTTGGAAAAAGAAAAAAAGGCTATTTGGGGCAGGCAAAAGAAGGCTTTGTTCATAAGAATATCAGAGTTTGCTTGCTGTCCAAAGGTATGAAACGTTTGCACATGAAACTGGCCTATGCTGCTCAGGTGTTCTGTTTTGGCCCACCTTGCTCAATATTGCCAACACTGACTGGCAGCAGCAATCCAAAGACTCATGAAGTAGGTGAACCACTTTATGGTCCATTATTTGTTGGAATAAAACTTCAGGGACTTTTCAAATTCAGTTGTCTGGGTTTTTTTTATGCCAAATGAGCACTGACCTCAAAAGTTTGTCATCCAAATTCCAAAATCAGATACTGTCAAATGCTGACTATTCTTATAGAATGTTTGGATATCACAGCCTAATGTGGAATATCACCCATCCCTAAGAGAATATTCTGAGAATAGTTGCCCACAAAGTCCTGAGAGAAATTCTGGGGAACCAAAATGAACTTCATTTCTGTTTTGCCAAGTTACACAAATAAGCAAACAAAAATTAGGACTCAGCAACAGACAGGGACGAGCTGATCAAATCCATGTTACCTGTATCATCAACAGAGAAGCATGACCCAATCTCTGACAGAGCCAGCCCTACCATTAGGGACACAGTGAGGTCACTGCCTCAGGTAGCAAATGCTGAGGGGGGGGGGAGAGTAGACCAAGTTGTGTGTGCCACATCCTACAAGCTAGTCTGCTGCCCTCAATGGAGGACACAGCCCTATTGCTCGTGCAGATTCAATTGCCAGTATGTTTGCCAATGTATGTAAAAAGGAGGAAGGTGTGATTTTGTCCTTTGCCTCAGGCATCATAATGTCTTGGACCATTCCCAGTTTTAGGAGGTGTGGGTGGAAGAAGAAGAGTTTAGATTTGATATCCCACTTTATCACCACCCGAAGGAGTCTCAAAGCGGCTAACATTCTCCTTTCCCTTCCTCCCCCACAACAAACACTCTGTGAGGTGAGTGGGGCTGAGAGACTTCAAAGAAGTGTGACTAGCCCAAGGTCACCCAGCAGCTGCATGTGGAGGAGCGGAGAAGCGAACCCGGTTCTCCAGATTACGGGTCTACTGCTCTTAACCACTACACGATGCTGGCTCTCACACTGGGTGGAGAGTGGTTGAGGTTGGGGAAGTGCTTCTATTTTGGGCGCAATCCCGTAACTCTCTACTGTTGAGACTTACTGACAGTGGCTCTCCAGAGCTTCGGATCAGCAGGGTCTCTCCCAGTCCTAAATGGAGACATCAGTGGTTAAACCTGGGACCATCTGCATATCAACACTCTGCCTCTTCAGATGCTCTCCCCAAACCCTAAATCAATCACAGCATTTTCTTCCCTCCACAGGTAAAGGGTACCTCTCTTCCCCGCACCCCAGCCAGAAACTGGATTCAGGACAAGAAGAAAACCTTCTATATCTTCTGTAAATTTCCTTTCATCTGATCTTGCCGCTCCATGAAGCCACCTTCAGAAGGAGGTGAATGAAAACTGCACCCTCTAGGCCAGGGACCCGAAACTAAGACCCGGGGGCCGGATGCGGCCCAATCACCTTCTAAATCCAGCCCGCGGATTGTTCGGGAACCAGCATGTTTTTACATTAGTAGAATGTGTCCCTTTATTTAAAATGCATCTCTGGGTTATTTGTGGGGCCTGCCTGGTGTTTTTACATGAGTAGAATATGTCCTTTTCTTGAAAATGCATCTCTGGGTTATAGGTGGGGCATAGGAATTTGTTCATATTTTTTTTCAAAACATAGTCCAGCCCCCCACAAGGTCTGAGGGACACTGGACCGGCCCCCTGCTGGAAAAGTACGCTGACCTCTAGGCCCTTCCTAGGTGTGCCACCTAGTGTCTGGGGTGGTGAGTAAGATTTGCAAACATCTCTTCCTCCCTTCAGCCCATTCCAGGCCGATTCCCCTTCTTCCTCTCCTTGTTGCTGCTTATGTGAGTAAATGAAGACTATTTGCTGTTAATCTGCTTTAAGGAAACCGTAATTTCCCATTCGCTGCTTATACAATAAATCTCCCAATTCCCTCATCCCCCTTCCCCCTGTAGAGAATAAAAATCCGTCCGTCCGTCCTGAAAAGCATGTGTTTATCTCTTTATTTTTAAATATTACAGCTTCCCAACATCTGTCTTTGCAGGGTATAATCTTACTGATGAAATATTTAATGTTTTCCTTCGGCCCCCGTCAATATGTCTCTCTGTGTTATCAGCTTAGCAGAAGTGGAAGAGGGAGGGTGTAACCTCAGCTTACCTGCCTGTTTCTGGGTGCCAAGTGTGGGGTGGCGATGTTCAGAGGAAGACTCGGGGTAATTTCGCGTGACACGACTTCATTATTTACAGCTCCCTCCATTTCGTCTGCTTAAATAATGGACATGCTGTTTCTGGGGCCCTCTTGTCTGATCTCAGGGTCATGTAGCCATGCTATGAACCCACAGATTTGTTGGCAAAGTTTCTGCTCCCCACATACATACCTCCCTGCCCCCACACCCTGCCCCACCTAGTCCTCTGGTCACGTAGTAAGGAAGACCTTACCACCCGCTTATATTTATGTATAATAAAAACAGGCGGAAATTTAAAATCAGAGACCATTGACTATTTCGGAGATCTATCTCTCAGCTGCTGTTTAAAGGCTGAAACAGAAGGCATCTACTGAATCTCTGGGCTGATGATACCAAAAGCTCAAGTTTGTGTTGGTGTCAAATGAGCCTTGCCAACTTGGTGGATGGTCAACAACAAATCGGCAAATCTTATTGCTTAGCCACCTCAAGACATTTGTGAAAATGGTGGGGTACAAGTCCTGTAATAAAATAAGCAAATGTTTGGCAAACTGTTCCTTACCACTTGGCAGGATAATATAGGCAACCTTTAAAAATTACAATTTTAAACGTCTGGGGGATTTTTCCAGTCATTTCGATCAGAACTACTACTGTGGCAATTCACAACGCCAACTTCTAATGGCTTTGCCAAGGCTGTAAAAACCACATCAGATAAGTATCATTTATTGTGGCATCTGTATGGATAAAATTAACTAAATTAATCCAAACTATCTCTACCCAGAGGTAAGTCCTGTTGAACTCAATGGGGCTTCCTCCATGGTAATTGGGGTTAGGATTGTAGCCCGAGAGAGAGAAATGAGGGTGAAAAGAAGAGACAAGAGTCCATGGGTGTAAATGAGGGCTGATGAACTTGTGGTTCTGCAGACAATGCTGGACTGCAACTCCTACAATCTTTGACAATTGATTTCAGGCGTGGAATATCCTCTCCTCCCCTGGCAGCCTCAGAGGCAAGAAGAACAAACAGTTTGTATGTTATCACTTTTTAATCAGTCATCTGGTTGCAAGACAAAAGATACATGTCTCCATGCATAGGAGATATTGGCTACTCTGAGTCCCTTCTCTTCCATCTCCAACAACATCTTAGAAACCTAAAGGAAGTCACATCCCTCCGCATTCTCTGTTCTTGAATGCAGAGGGACCAGCAAGCCCTTGGACTAGGAGGGTCTCCCATACTCTCCAGGGAGGTCTCTGCTGTCTGCTCTCTAACTTCCCCCTCCTCCACTATCTCGTAACTAGGCATTTCTTCATTCAGCTGTACATCATCCCTGTCTCCCTCTCAACCTGAAACTACTGGAGGTGGGGGGGGGACTTCCCACTCCTCTTGCTCTTCGGAGAGGAACCTATCAGACCGAGGGCTCATTTCCCATTCCTCCTGTTCAGTCCAGTCCCTGGCAATTGACCTTGGAAGTTGGAGTCCACAATATCTGGAAGAAGAAGAAGAAGAAGAAGAAGAAGAAGAAGAAGAAGAAGAAGAAGAAGAAGAAGAAGAAGAAGAAGAAGAAGAAGAAGAAGAAGAAGAAGAGTAGTTTGGATTTGATATCCCGCTTTATCACTACCCGAAGGAGTCTCAAAGTGGCTAACATTCTCCTTTCCCTTCCTCCCCCACAACAAACACTCTGTGAGGTGAGTGGGGCTGAGAGACTTCAAAGAAGTGTGACTAGCCCAAGGTCACCCAGCAGCTGCATGTGGAGGAGCGGAGACGCGAACCCGGTTCCCCAGATTACGCGTCTACCGCTCTTAACCACTACACCACACCAGGTTCCTTATTCCTCCAACAGAGACTAGCAGCACATCATAAGGATGGGGGGGGGGTAAGAACATAAGAAGAGTCTGCTGCGTCAGGCCAATGGCCCATCTACTTCAACAACTCACAATGACCACTGTGATATTTTGAGTTTTCTAGTTCCTCATTTTTCCAGTTTTAAATTGAGTTTGCCACATCCCCGAATCTCTTTGTGGGGTGTGTGTGTGTGTGTGTGTGTGTGTGTGTGTACACATGCTATATCACCTTTGCTATAACTTTGTGTTTGCTCCTGGCAGGTCTTCAATCATTTGAACATACGTAGAGCCTACTGCATCAGGCCAATGGCCCATCTAGTCCAGCATCCTGTTCTCACATTGGCCAACCAGATCCTGGTAAGAAACCCACAAGCAGGACCTGAGGAAAAGGGCATGCCACCCTCTTGTGGTTACCAGCAACTGGTATTCAGGAGTGTTGCTGCCTCTGAGTACAGTGGTACCTAGGTTTATGAACACAATTGGTTCCGGAAGTCTGCTCATAAACTGAAGCGTTCATAAACTGAAGCGAACTTTCCCATTGAAAGTAATGGAAAGTGAATTAATCCGTTCCAGACGGGTCCGCGGAGTACTCAACATGAAGCGTACTTAACCCGAAGCATGGGTGTAATTGGTTCCAGAAGTCTATTCATAAACTGAAGCGTTCATAAACTGAAGCGAACTTTCCCATTGAAAGTAATGGAAAGTGAATCCGTTCCAGATGGGTCCGCAGAGTTCGTAAACCGAAAATTCATAAACCGAGGTGTTCATAAACAGAGGTTCCACTGTATAGAAGAAAAGCACAGCCACCATGACTAGTAGCCGTCCCTCCATGATCCAACCCTTCGTTCATTTAACGACACTCACATAAATGCTGCTCTGAGTAAGGACTCTGGACTAACAGGCACAAGGTTCGCAGCCAAGTTTTAATTTGCGTGCATCCGAATTACTAACGTGAGGCTTCCATGGGATGCCTGCACAAGACCGCCGCTGGGTGCCACACGTGACAAAGGCAGAACTGCAGGATCCCTCTTTTGTTTCCCTCTCCTTCCCTCCATTGCGGTGGGAAACCGCTGCTTTAATCATAAAAAACCGAGACTCTAATCTTGAAGAAATCATCTTGACCAGTATTTAATGACTAGTCTGGTAGTTAACTGCCTGAGGCAGAGCCCACGGCTATTAAAGCTATGAAGGGGGAGAAATGGTAATTAACTGGACTCAGCTGAGGCAAGGCTTTGTGAGGGAAGAGAGGGAACTGTATCAAACAGTCCTCCTGCTTTGTAGCAATCAGCCCACAATGCATAATAAGCTTCTTCTCGCTTTCAAATGAGGTGGCCAACTCACCGGAACAATCAGCCTGGCCTGCTCTTCTGCCTTTCACAGCCAGCTTATCTGCTGGATAACCTCCAGTGAAGCTCTCCACAGCTTGAAAAACAGAGCCCAGCTGAGAGAGAGAGAGAGAGAGAGAGAGAGAGAGAGAGAGAGAGAGAGAGAGAGAGAGAGAGAGAGAGAGAGAGAGAGAGAGAGATGGCAACTCTGGTTCCAGTATACTGTATGCGAGTTTATGCAAAGAGTCATTCTGGAAGACCTGTTTGTTGATTTAGGCCTCTGATTTGCAAATACTCAGAGCAAGATGAACCTTAGATATGCAAGTTGCGGAGGACAGACCTCTGTTTGAAAGGCTGTCCACATTCACACCATACATTTAAAGCACTGTGAACAGTCTTCACTTCCCCCAAAGAATCCTGGGAGCTGTAGTTTCTGAAGGGTACTGAGAGTTGTTTGGAGAGAACTGATTAGATTCTGGATCTACAATTCCCAGACTTCCCTACGAATAGGGGCTCTTTGTTGATGGTGCTGAGAGTTGCTCTGGAGCAGCAGAGAACAACCTTTCTCCCTCCTCTATATGACATCTATCTGAAATCTATATGACATATGAAACCTATCCATTCTGAAGGAAATCAGCCCTGAGTGCTCACTGGAAGGACAGAACCTGAAGCTGAGGCTCCAATACTTTGGCCACCTCATGAGAAGAGAAGACTCCCTGGAAAAGACCCTGATGTTGGGAAAGATTGAGGGCACAAGGAGAAGGGGACGACAGAAGACGAGATGGTTGGACAGTGTTCTCGAAGCTACAAACATGAGTCTGAGCAAACTGTGGGAGGCAGTGGAAGACAGGAGTGCCTGGCGTTCTCTGGTCCATGGGGTCACAAAGAGTCGGACACGACTAAACGACTAAACAACAACAACAAAACTAAGATGGATATGCTCTTCCTCCACAGTTGAAGGCAGCAATGTTTTGAGAGGGCTGTCGTGGTGCTCGAATCCTGCCTGCTGGTCTCCCACAGGGATCTGGTTGGTCACTGTCAGAACAGGATACTGGATGAGGTGGGTCATTGGTCTGACCTACCAGTGTCTTCTGATGCCCTTACCATATGTATATCCACATATGCAAATATGCAGATGTGTGTCCTCTTGGGAGGGGCAATTTCTAAACCTGAAGCTACACTTGTGAATTAGGTTGTGTGTGTACATCTGTGTTCACTTTTGCGTCCCTGTTGGTCATAAGATTCCACACACAAAAAAACAATCCCAACAAAAACTGATTGGCAAGCAAAGATGATAGAATATTCTGAACTTGCAAGGATGACGGGGAGAATAAGAGGAAATTCTAACCAGAAATTTAGTAAAGACTGCACAATGTTCAAAGAATATCTTTACAAGTACTGTAATAACACAAATCTCCTGACGAATTTGGATTGAATATTGAAGTTTAAGGAAATTACAAAAAAAATTTCTTGATAATTAACCGAAAAGAATAATAATAAAAAGTATGTATAGACTAGTAAGGTATAAAAAGCACAATGAGGTAAATCGGAAGTTAATGGGTATGTAATATCAAACAAGGTGTTCTTAGTCAGTGTCTATGGTCTGTTTATCTTGTTTTTCGTTGTGTTTATGTTCTGTGTAAATTATTTTGTAATAAAGATTTTTTTTTATAAAAAAAAATCCACTCTAGGTGCAAGACAGTCAACAGCTCTTGATTCACAAGGCCAAACTATGTCTTATATAGCAAAGTCTTTCAATAATAGTGTGCTCAAGATTGGGTGTGACCGTAAGGATTTTCAGAAAACTTTCCCCCCTATCCCTCCTCTATCATGATTTGGTTTATAATCTTATCCACCTAAAGGTAAACACCAAGAGATTATCAGCCAAATGAATATAAACTGCAGCAATTGAGAGAGAAACTGGTAGGGGGGAGGGAACCCTCAAGAGGGTCAGGCACTAATGAAGATTATACCTCAATATTAGGATTATGATGTTAGTTCTTGATTTCAATAAAAGTGGATAGAGATCTTTTATATCAGGGACACAGCTAAGCTGTAAGGACGAGGTAATCTCCTGGGAATTATGCACAGAGAAAGAAATTCAACATCATTTTTATTGGAGGGCTGATGAGCTGGAAACTGGGATAGCCTGGCTTTAATTTGTAATCTTAATTTTCATATAAATCGGTGCTGTGCAGAGGAGGGGGTGCCGAGTTGGAAGGAAGAGATAAGAAATTCAGGCTCTTTCCTTTCCTGATGACATGGTAACAGTGAGAGGAGGAGGATGTGGCCACCGGTATTCAGAGAGCATGTGATTCTCTCTCCCCCCCCCCAATCCATCTGTCTCCTGTCTTTATATCTATCTATCACCCCCCTCCCTTTAAAAAATGTTTAACAGCCATACAAGAGCCAGGAGAGATAATGTTAGCACAATTTTTTTTCTTGCCTCCTCCTCCTTGGAGAATGACCTACAATAAATCTCCTTAGAAGCAATCATTTCCTTTAATACAGATGACTCGGGCTCAAGCAGGAGCAGATTGCTCATTGGGTTTAGCAGTGTGAAAAAGAGACCGGCCATGTCAGTCAGTAACCTTGAGATTAAACACCCCCTTTCCGATTGGCTCGAGGACCCTCTGGATTCGGCACAAGGAGGAAGGGAGGTGCTTCTCAAAAGCCCACCTGTTGCTCCAGAAAGGGAGCCCTGTTTAGACTGAGGCAGTTAAAAAGAAATACGGGTAGGGTTGTTTCCAGTCCTCGTTGGGTCCCCTTTTTACAATGGGCCAACCCAAAACGGCTTGCACATCAGAACACAACTCCCGGTCTGATGACGCACTTCTTCCAATTTCACAATGAACAATTTTGGTGTGCAAAACGTGAGCATGAATATATGTACTTTACAGGAAAGATGCATGCAAAAATGCAAGTTTTAGGGATGAAAGCATTGAAAAGTGCTTACTTTACATTTTTAAAGTGTGTACCGTTTTTTACATAAAATTGCATATAAAATGCCAGTGTTGGATTGAACCGCACCCTAAAATGCCAACAGTCTAGAAGCACACCAAGATGATCCAAGCTTCCACCTACTCTTTACCAACACTTTGTTTAAAAGGAAGTCATCTGGCATTTAATACCAACCAAGAAGTCAACTAAACATGTAACATTTCACCCGCCACTAGAGATAGCAGAGAAATTCAATTTTGTTTCCACTTAAAGGCCAACCCCTCCTCATCCACACTTTCTGAAACAATGCAAACCAAAGCTTACTCCTACTAAGTTTGAACTTCTCTGAATTTTGCGATATAGGGAATTTTTACAATTCCCAGAGTTCCCTAGGAAAAGGAATGGTCTGTTAAACCACTCTGAGAATTGTAGCTCTGCAGGGGAAAAAAGAGGGATCTCCTAGCAACTCTCAGCACACTTAGCTAAGTACAGTTCTCAGGATTTGGGGGCGTAAAGTCACAACTGTTTAAAGGTTAATGGTACTGCTTTAAACATGTAGAGCAAAGGGCGCCTGTAATGGAAAATTCAGATGCTCTAACAAAGCTTCTCAATTTAATGTAAGCCAGGACTAAGTTCCTATTGGACTTTCAATCCATGAAGATTCCATTCATCAGTCCTGATTTTATTCATCCTTTCCCACTGAGTTCTCCCATTTTCTCATAAGCCCCTGATAGGACTTGTTCATGTCGTCCTCCTCATAGTTAGGAAGATTGAAACAGACCACTGCTGTTATTCTAATCCCTCAAGGAAAGGGCTCTTATCTTTTGTCCAGCTAGATTTATTGGTATGAAAAAAGAGGAGCAAAGCAAAGCATCGTTTACATAAATGACATGGAGTCGAACAACTATCAGGGATGACTGAGTGCTCTGGAGTTGACATGTTAAATCAATCAGGGAGACCCCAGTGAATGAGAAAAGGGCTGGATATTGCCTGAACAGCCCCTACCGTGCCATAATATCTCTCCTGCTTATGATGAGGTAACAAAATACCCAACGTTCACGGAACAGCTGCTTTCATAAGGACAGCAATCACAGAACGCGCTCCCAGAATTCCTCTAGGCCACCGTGGCAAAACAAAAATTCCAGAGAGAAAATTAAAATGCCAAGAAGATTTATCGGCACCTATGCAGATGTCCTGTGGCCCAGGACTTTGAAACATCAGCTGTGACGTGAAAGAGAGAAAGAGCTTGTTTTATTTTTAAAAAATAAATAAAAGACATCTGACCAAAAGTGGAAAAAAGAAAAGGAATTGAAGGAAAGGTTTAGCCTAGAAATAAGGTGGAAGAAGAGAGCAAGTGATAAAATGAAACCATCTAAATCAGGGGGGAGGAACTTCAAATCTTTGTGATTCTCCCTATACTACATCCACTTCCCAGGCCACACCCATTTCCTCAGGCCCCTCCCCTTACTGGCCCTGATTTGCATCCTCATTGAGTGTTTTTGCCCAGCTGGAATGTGAACTCCTATTATGCTTCTTGCTGGCCTGGATGGAGGATAGGATGTGAGGTGTGAGTCTGCAGAAACTAGAATCATAGAATCATGGAAGAGACCACAAGGGCCATCCAGACCAACCCACTGCCAAGCAGGAAACACCATCAAAGCATTCTTGACATGTGCCTGTCAAGCCTCCGCTTAAACACCTCCAAAGAAGGAGACTCCACCACACTCCTTGGTAGCAAATTCCACTGCCGAACAGCTCTTACTGTTCTTCCTAATGTTTAGGTGGAATCTTCTTTCTTGTAGTTTGAATCAATTGCTCCATGTCTGCTTCTCTGGAGCAGCAGAAAACAACCTTTCTCCCTCCTCTATATGACATCCTTTTATATATTTGAACATGGCTATCAGATCACCCCTTAACCTTCTCTTCTCCAGGCTAAACATACCCAGCTCCCTAAGCCGTTACTCATAAGGCATCGTTTCCAGGCCTTTGACCATTTTGGTTGCCCTCTTCTGGACACGTTCCAGCTTGTCAGTATCCTTCCTGAACTGTGGTGCCCGGAACTGGACACAGTACTCCAGGTGAGGTCTGACCAGAGCAGAATACAGTGGCACTATTACTTCCCTTGATCTAGATCAGGCGTCCCCAAACTTTGGCCCTCCAGATGTTTTGGACTACAATTCCCACCATCCCTGACCACTGGCCCTGTTAGCTAGGGATCATGGGAGTTGTAGGCCAAAACATCTGGAGGGCCGCAGTTTGGGGATGCCTGATCTAGATGCTATACTCCTATTGATGCAGCCCAGAATTGCATTGGCTTTTTTAGCTGCTGCATAACACTGTTGACTCGTGTCAAGTTTGTGGTCTACTAAGACTCCTAGATCCTTTTCACATGTACTGCTCTCAAGCCAGGTGCCTCCCATCCTGTATTTGTGCCTTTCAATTTTTTTGCCCAAGTGTAGTACTTTACATTTCTCTAAATGTAAACTAGACTAGTTATACAAAAGCAGAAAGGAAGGAAGGAAGGAAGGAAGGAAGGAAGGAAGGAAGGAAGGAAGGAAGGAAGACATTTTTTGCCCCACCCACTTTTGCCTATGTCCCTAGAAGGGATGGATGAATGTGTCAATCCTTGTTTCTCTGTGTTTCTTATTTTTCCAGTCTTAAATTTGATTCGATTTAATATTGGTGTTCTGCTTTTCCAGCCATGACGTTGAGCTCAAAGCAGCTCACAATCATAACAACGTTGAAAACCGGGAAAACATTACAATCTCCACAATCATATCAAAAAACACAACAGCATGTAAGGCAAGAAAACAAACAAGAGACAAGGCGAGAAAACAAACAAATTCAAACAAGGAATGTGATTCAGTAGAAGTGCACAGCGATTCAAAGCACCAGAAATGGCAGCTGAGCACCAGCCTCGTACCAGAATAAACCTCTCCTGGGCAGCAAGATATTTCGTAGTTTTTAGCTTTGATTTCTCAAAAAAGGATGTTGTTGTTTGTGAAGGCAACAGGTTCCCTAGAAGACCTAGGTTGTCTATGATGTCTTTTCTCCATGTGGGATATTTAGGATAACTCCCTCCATAGTCTCTTTGGAGGAGTGCACTTCTCTCAGAGTCCTGGGCAAAGAGCCACATGACAAGAGCCCTTCTGGGCTTCACACAGGTATCTCCTAGGCCAGTGTTTCCCAACCAGTGTGCCTCCAGATGTTTTGGGACTACAACTCCCATCATTCCTGACCACTGGTTTCGCTAGCTAGGGATGATGGGAGTTGTAGTCCCAAAACATCTGGAGGCACACTGGTTGGGAAACACTGTCCTAGGCCACTGTGAGAACAGAATACTGCCCTTGGTAGGCTTTTAGTCAGCTGCAACTGGGCTCATCTTAGGGTCTCCATATAGCACACTGCATAAGTTCGGTGGAATCGCATTTGTGTCTGGATATACCTGGTGCCCGCTTTCTGTACTTTCTGGAAATGATTGAAAATGTTTTTGTTCTGAGCTTTTGAATTGGTTATTTATGTATGCCACTACTGCGGCCCATGTTTTGTTAGCCCAAAAATGGAAAACTAAGCGAGGTCCCAACCAAAGAAGAATGGCAACTTAAACGATGTAGACGATTTTGTTGAAATATGGCATCCTTTTATAAATACTTTACTGATGATCCTGAAGAATGGCAACTACTGAAATCACAGGCTGGACTTAACTAGCAGGGTGGGTGGTGAGTTGGGATTTTGTTTTGTTTTTTATCCCCTTCTCTCTTTTTTGCAATTGTTATATATTGGAAATCAATAAAACTATATTTTAAAAAAGAAAAGAAATATATATATATAAACCAAAATTGTTATTGTTGTTGTTGTTGTTGTTGTTGTTGTTGTTGTTGTTCCACCTCTGGAATTAAACCAAAACATTGTCCTGGTTAAGCTAAAATTCAGCAGAAGTGGCAGGGGAAATCCAGAGAAAAGTAAGGGAAAAGAAGGAGGAGAATCTTCACATCCCTAATAGCCTCTAATCCCCACCCCCTAACTCTCCCTCTACAATTTCACACTTGGTCATCTTCCTTCTCCCTTCTCTACCCATTAATTTAGATAAGCTTTTATTTATTGCTTCTGATGAGGATCCATTGTCCCAAAGAGCCTTCCCCACCATTGCTTTCTAATCCTCCTATTTACTAACCTGAAGGTTCTTCAGTTATTTTGCTAATCTCTCCTTGTAAACCCATAATCCTGGAAGATTTCCAGAAGATGATCAGAGATAGATAAACTGCTAGATTACCACTCTTTGGAACATTGTCCTAATTTTTGCACCTTATGCTCCAGCTAAGCTTGAACAAATAGAATCCACGGAAGAGAAAAGAGAGGGAGATTTCAGAAGCTCTGTCCCACTTCTGAGAGAACGTACATGTCCAGAAAAATGAGCTTTCCCCAATATATATATATAGTGGCACACCGAGACCACCCTTTCCAGGAGATTATCACCACCATTGGTGGTAAGAACTAAAGAAGAACACGGCACTTTCCCCCCTGGCGCCATTGGGCCCGCTCTCACTTAAATATAGGGCACCCACCTCACAGAACACCAATTCCACAAATTCCTACAAACTACCCCAGATTATCTTGTGGGGGACTTGTGTGAGGGAAAACGTAATAATTTGGAGTCTCAGGCAGGATTTGATCAAATAAACAAGAGAGATTTTATTTGACAAAGGAAGTTTATGAAACAAAGTGGGTAAAACGTAGGATACTTCAGATTATAATGTTATTTCACTTCAGTTCCTTTTCAGTTTTTGCACAGCTGTTGCCACATAATGTTTTGGTTCTTAAACAAGGTGGTACTTCCTTTCAGTTACACACCCCTTAGACAACCCTACTCCTGAGGCACTCCAAGTAACAGACCCAAGGGATCACTGTTTTGGGAGTCTTCTCTTTTTGTAGAAGAATCTCTCACCTCCTGACTGGAATGAGACCTAAGTAGACTGTATCCTCTCATAGCTTCTACTTCTCCTGGTTCAGGCTTAGCCTCCCAGTTAATTCCTGGCCTAATTACTCTTACAGGTCGACACACACTGTCTTTCACACTAAGCTCAGAGACTCCTTTCTCTAGCTTGTGATATATTCCTCAGAGTGGATGTTTCTACCCAGAACTAACTCCCCTCTCAACTCCCTGACTCCTAGGTAAAGGGGCCCCTGACCGTTAGGTCCAGTCGTGGACGACTCTGGGGTTGCGGCGCTCATCTTGCTTTACTGGCCGAGGGAGCCGACATACAGCTTCCGGGTCATGTGGCCAGCATGACTAATCCGCTTCTGGAAAACCAGAGCAGCGCACGGAAACACCGGAGCGGTACCTATTTATCTACTTGCACTTTGACGTGCTTTTGAACTGCTAGGTTGTCAGGAGCTGGGACTGAGCAACGGGAGCTGACCCCGTCACAGGGATTCGAACCGCTGACCTTCTGATCGGCAAGCCTTAGGCTCTGTGGTTTAACCCACAGTGACACCCACATCCCATCCCTTGACTCCTAAACTATTTCCAAACCTATTCTCCCAACCTCAATCCCAACCTACTTCAAAAGCTAACTCAAACTGTCTCTCCAAATCCTCTCCTTTTCAACTCCCCCTCCTGGTACCCCGGCCAACATAGCTGCCAAGTTATCCCTTTTTTTAAGGGAAATTCCCTTATGCTGAATAGGCTTCCTCGTGAGAAAAGGGAAAACTTGGCAGCTATGCCGGCCAATCATAAGCTGCCATTCGTTAACGGTTTGCTGGCAGGGAAAAAGAAAAAGAAAACTCTTGTGGACCTAACCTGCCCAGCAAAAAAAAACTTTCCCGTCACATCTAGTCCAACTCTGTCCTCACAGTGACCAATGGCGCCCCAATGGGAAGCCAGCAAGCAAGAAATGAGTGCAACATCACTCTCCCCACCTGCGATTCCCAACAAGTGGTATTCAGAGGCAGTAGGGGTAGAACATAGCCATTGTGACTAGTAGACACTGGCAGCCTTATCCTCTATGAATTAGTCTAATCTCCTGCTTGCCCCTGGGACTGCCAAAGGTTAGGGTTGCCATACGTCCGGACATATCCAGAATACTGCAGTCGGCAGCAGTGTCCGGGCAGGAATTGCAAAAATGTCGGGGGGGCTCAATAACTTTGGCCAAAAAAAAGCTCTGTCTGTCTGAATTTTCACTGTTGGAAATATGGCAACCCTACCAAAGTGGAAGCTGCCAAAACAGGGTGGAAAGAATGTAGCATCAATAGGAATATAGCATCTAGATCAAGGGAAGTAATAGTACCACTGTATTCTGCTCTGGTCAGACCTCACCTGGAGTACTGTGTCCAGTTCTGGGCACCACAGTTCAAGAAGGATACCAAGAAGCTGGAACGTGTCCAGAAGAGGGCAACCAAATGGTTAAAGGCCTGGAAATGATGCCTTATGAGGAACGGCTGGGTATGTTTAGCCTGGAGAAGAGAAGGTTAAGGGGTGATATGAGAGCCATGTTCAAATATATAAAAGGATGTCATATAGAGGGGGGAGAAAGGTTGTTTTCTGCTGCTCCAGAAAAGCGGACACGGAGCAATGGATTCAAAGTTACACGAAAGAAGATTACACCTAAACATTAGGAAGAACTTCCTGACAGTAAGAGTTGTTCGGCAGTGGAATTTGCTACCAAGGAGTGTGGTGGAGTCTCCTTCTTTGGAGGTCTTTAAGCAGAGGCTTGACAGGCATATGTCAGGAATGCTTTTGTGGTGTTTCCTGCTTGGCAGGGGGTTGGACTGGATGGCCCTTGTGGTCTCTTCCAACTCTATGATTCTAGCTCATTGGTACAGCATTAGCCTTGCATGCAAAAGTTCCCATGTTCACTTCCTGGAATTTCCAGGAAATCTCGTGGCATCCCCAGGAATTGCTGGGCAGGTTACCTTTCTGAAATCCGGCAGAGTTTGCCAGTGTTGACAATACTGAGCTAGATAGACCAATGGTCTGAGATCGTAGAATTGTAGTGTTGGAAGGGACCCTGAGAATTATTTAGTCTAAGTCCCTGCATTGGAGGAATATGCAGCTGTCCCATAAGGGAATCGAACCTTCGGCCTTGGTGTTATCAGCACCATGCTCTCACCAACTGAGCTATCCACAAGTGCTCATATACAGCAATTTCTTACGATCCCAACTGTTAGGTGCCAGGCAGAGCTTCAATGCCAAAAAATAGCCAAGAAGTCTTTTTTTAAAGTGATTCTCTCCCCCTTTTCAATCTCCGTACAATATCTTTTTAATCACGAAGCCCAGGCTAATCCTGGCTTTTGAAATATATAATCATAATCACAGAACCTTGTTATACTTTCCACCCATTGTCGGGGGGGGGGGGTTAACACTCCCCACCCACATATAATCTCGCAAAGCTACAGAGATTTCTGATCAAAGTTTCAGCAGGTAAATGAAACCTGAAATGAACAGATTAGGAGAGGAAGGTTGCTGTAATATTCCCCGCTCCCCATCTCTCTCTGGTTAAGTGAGACAGAAGCAGATTTTGCTGAAACTTGCTCTCTAATTCCCATCTGGAAAGGGATTTCTCTGGGAATGAACAGGTCTGTGGGAATGTCTTTTTTTAATAACATCTGTAAAGTCAAAAACTTACAACCAGAGCAGGCTTAAACTGTCATTCAACAGCAGGTGCCTTACATGCAATCAGCAGGCCAGGCTGATGAAAGTCAGATATTTTGAGGATGCAACATGTTTCATCGGATCAAGACAGGGCTTTATCCTGCCTTTAACCTGCCTCCAGTGCTTCTGTGCTCAGGTTGCCAAGCCAGGAACATTGCAGACCCTGAGATTTCAGAGCCCATAACTGAGACCTGGGGGCAGCTCCTGGTGATGTCATAGAAGCATCCCCTAGTGATGTCACGGGATAAACATTTCCCAGCCACACTCCCATGTGAGTCACATGACCTGTCACAATCTCACATGTTTTGGGGTGCTGTGCTTAGACCTGTGCTGAGAGATCTAATTGGAGCAAGTTGCTGGGTATGGCATACAGTACCTGAATCTTTAACTCCACACAACTTGTGATTCACCAGGACATAAATGCAGTTTATGAGCCCAGGTTTGGCGGCCTGTTGGGGCCTCGGTAACCTTTTGCACATCCTGTTTTTGCATTCTCTGCCTACCTGAGACATAATGGCTGGCTGGATGACTTCCTTTTGCCTAGACAGCTGATAGTTAAAATGCCACATTAGTTTTGAGACATGAGTCAAGGCTTTTACACTAAATTATCATTTAATTTTTAACATGCCAATCATGCAGCCTGAATGGTGTGTGGCGTTTTGTGATTCAGTCGCAGTTATTAAGTGGCTGTACTTGATGATGAAATATAAAGCTGAGATCAGGAACATTATGCTGAGGAGCATTTTGCTGAATTCATCAGAGCCTGCATTTCTGTTTAACAGACACAATCAAGGGGGCTCTGATTTGTGCATAGAGCTTTATGCATGCAGAGGCTCCCCTGTTCTCTGCTAAGAGCAAAGTGAAATTCTCTTTGTATTGTTACATGCCAACCCAATGTCTGTGTTGTACACCACCCAAATCTCCAACTGGTGAGAGGCTCCAGGGGTACCAAGCTCTTACCCAGGTTTAAGTTGGAATGAAGGTCAGCGTAGCCCAGACCCTTCAAGTGTCCCTATTTTCCAGGACTGTCTCAGATTTATGGAACCCATCCCGGTTTCTGATTTGAGACCAGAAAGTCCTGCTTTTCCTCAGGACATCCATATTTTCATGTAGAAATGTTGGAGTGTAAGGAGTTATGTGACCCCCGGGCCAAGGAGACAAGTAACTATACAACTTTTAGAGGACACTTGAAGGCAGCCCTGTATAGGGAACTTTTAAAACTGTTTAATGTTTTATTATGCTTTTATATATGTTGGAAGCTGCGCAGAGTGGCTGGGCAGCCCAGTCAGTGTTACAGGGGAGCTGACAGTCAGATGGGTGGGGTACAAATGATGATGATGATGATGATGATGATGTTGTTGTTGCATAGGACATCCTTATTTTCATCAGAGAAATGTTGCAGGGTATGGTAGGCTGGGGTGTCTTTAGGATATATGGTTTTATTTATAATTTGAATTATAATAATTTATTCTTTATACCCCGCCCATCTGGCTGGGTTTCCCCAGCCACTCTGAGCAGCTCCCAACAGAATATTAAAAATATAATAAAATATCAAACATTAAAAACTTCCCTAAACAGGGCTGCCTTCAGACGTCTTCTAAAAGTCAGATAGTTGTTGATTTCCTTGGCATCTGATGGGAGGGCATTCCACAGGGTGGGTGCCACCACCGAGAAGGCCCTCTGCCTGGTTCCCTGTAACCTCGTTTCCCACAGTGAGGGAACCAATAAATGACCCTTGGATGAGGACCTCAGTGTCCAGGCAGAACGATGGGGGTGGAGACGCTCCTTCAGGTATACTGGGTCGAGGCTGTTTAGGGCTTTAAAGGTCAGCACCAACACTTTGAATTGTGCTTGGAAATGTACTTGGAGCCAATGGAGATCTTTCAGGGCTGGTGTTATATCAGGCATCCCCAAACTGCGGCCCTCCAGATGTTTTGGCCTACAACTCCCATGATCCCTAGCTAACAGGACCAGTGGTCAGGGATGATGGGAATTGTAGTCCAAAACATCTGGAGGGCCGAAGTTTGGGGATGCCTGTGTTATATGGTCTCGGTGGCCATTTACACATATTTACAACCTGAACATAAGGTGGACAGGCTCACAACATTATCACCCCAACAGATCTTGCTTCTCCCTTAGTCGTAGTTTTGTATACAGGATAGATCAAGCTTGGCTCCAGCTCTAACTCTAACTGCTTTCAAGCTCAGCTCTCTCACTCTCTCTGACTATTGTTCTCCTACCTGGCAGGTAGAAGGGGAGCAAGGCCCATACATTTGTCTGGAGGACACCACCACTTAGCTGTCGCTCTTGCAGCCTAGCTCCTTCTTTGGGGATGCTGATCAGGACCCTCAAGTGCCCAGTTAAGGTCACGGTCTTACAATTAAACTTGTCTAACTAGTTAAGTGATCTCCTCTGTTGGATTTGAACCCTCATTGGGTACAGGGCCCCAAGAATGAGAAGCGAATCAGGGCATTCTGCCAAAGCCACGTCATTATGAAGCACCCTGGCAAGCAAGCGCCCTCTCATCCTCAGCCCTTCATCTGTAATACGGGGAGGCAATAGGACTACTTGCTGCATACCATACAAGGTGGTTTTAAGGAGAGGTGACTAAGTTGCATCCCTCCAGGTGTTACCTTGACTCCCCTTATCCTTGACTATCGGCCATGCTAGCTGAAGCTGAGTTAGCTTCTAACCAGGTTAGCCACCCCTAATCAGCCTACAGGCCCTCAAAGGCTGTTGATCCCTCTTTTAAAGATATGCGTAAAGCTAAATATGAATAAACAAAGCAACTGTGACCAGGGGCGTAGCTAGCTCCTCTAGTAGCCAGTGCGGCGGGGATGGTGTGACCTGCCCACGGGGCAGAGAGACGCGCCCACAGGGCCACAGCCATAGCAATCCTCGCGTGGGGGCAGCCGCCACAGTGATCCTTACACGGGGACAGCTGCCGCCGCAAGCCTCACATGGGGGCAGCCGGCGTGAGCCCATAGCTGCCAAGTTGTCCCTTTTCTTGCGAGGAAGCCTATTCAGCATAAGGGAAAATCCCTGTAAAAAAGGGATAACTTGGCAGCTATGCGTGAGCCTCAAACCTCATGTGGGACCCCTGAGCAGATCAACACACACACCCAGGCAGATCACCAATGAGGCAATCATGCCAATTTGTCACCCTCCTTAGGCATGACACCTGGGGCGGGACGCCCCTCCGCCCCCTTGTTCCTACACCAGTGACTGTGACTTAGCATCATTGCTTAGCCTTCTGGAAATCAAGTTACATTTCCCCTCTGATAAGGCCACTCATAGACTCTCATCTTTCAAAAAAGATGACAACATCCTCTAGCCGCCAAAGAAATTGTTACAATGTTTAATAGATTATTTTATTTCATTTTTCTGTTGGAAGCCGCCCAGAGTGGCTGGGGAAACCCAGCCAGATAGGCGGGGTATAAATAATATATTATATTATATTATATTATATTATATTATTATATTATATTATATTATATTATTATTATTATTACAAGTCATCACTGAACAAGATAAAGACAGACAGACAGACAGACAGACAGACAGACAGACAGACAGACAGACAGAGATTAGGTATCTATTTGGGAGCAAACAGCATCATCTTTCCAATTGGTTAAAGTGTGGAGATGTTTATATTATTAATGTCTCTTGAAATTTACCGTAGTTCCTAATTTGCAGCTATCGCCAGGCAGGAGTTGTGACATCTGATTTATGCTCATGCAAAAAACCTTTACTAACCCGGGCCTCGTAAATTTGATCATTTGATAATTTAGTGCTAGATTTCTTCCTTTAATGAAAGAGTGGTTAATGTGATGGTTATTAATTCTATTTTTAGTGCATTTAAAATCACAGCATTATGACAAAATGGTCTATTTAAGTTTTTCAAAAAATATTTCAGCTCAAAATGAAACCGTAACGGCTTTCATTTTTGTTGGTCCGGTATTGAATTTCAAGGCATTGTAACATCAATTGCAGAATTATTACATGTAAGATGTATTGGAGAAGGAGGGGGCAGAGAATCTATAATAATATGGAATGTTCTCCATATAAACTATGAAAGTCTTGCTTTCAGAAATCTGCTTCAAAGATTCATGGGATTTGTGGATTTCTGCCAAAGCCTTGGTCCAGCTGTTCAGATAAATTACTTTGGTGTTTCATAGAACAGTCCTTCAGTGTAGGTCAGGTTATTTGGGGGTTTTGTTTTTTGTTTACTGCCTTTGTATTGATTTTCCCAGTACTTAACTAAAAGGTATGGACATAGCTGCCAAGTTATCCCCTTTTTTAAGGGATTTTCCATTATGCTGAATAGGCTTCCTCGCAAGAAAAGGGAAAACTTGGCAGCTATGGGTATGGAACATAAAACAGGAGAATACTGAGAAGAATGCAGAGGTACGGCCAAGCCTGTCAATAATATTATGCTAATACTGATGGCTGAATTTTGTCAATTTCAGCTTCTCTCAGCTCCTATCTTTTCCAATCATAAGTTCAGTTCGCCATATTTCCACGTTACTTTGTTGTTGTTGTTGTTGTTGTTGTTGTTGTTGTTTAAACTCATCAGTATGTATTATATCTCCATATCTTCTCCCAATATGAACATGAAATTCCACTCTGAAAAGCCATAGGTGAGATCCAACATTACGTTAATGCAGCAAGTTTAAAGGCTGGCTTTGTTGTGCAAGGGGTTCTGCAAGAGTTAGTGCCCAATCACTAACAATCTAAACAATCACCAAGTATAATAGCAGTTGTACTGGGAGGTACTTGGTTAAGTTCAAGGTGTTGGTTCTGGTGGACAAAGCTTGGGATCGATATATCTAAGAGAGAGCAGATTTGGGGGAGCACATGGAGGGAGAAGAGGGGGCAGTCCCATTCCACAAATGGAAATCCTTGCATGGAAATCTCTAACGTGTCTGAGTAACCAGACACATTGCTGAGTGAGCTACTTTGGATACAATCCAGTCTACACCTGTATTGGATTTGAAATTCTTATACAGTATATGCATTGAATTGTTTTCATATATGGAACTGTTTTTAATTACTTTTAGTGTTGATGTTTTTACTCCGGAATCGCTTAGGCTGCATTTGCACGACAATTTATCGTATATCCCCATTGTTTCCCTGTTAATTTCTGCATTGTATTTGAGCTTTTGCATGACATAAAAGCCACGTCCAGAAATACAGTAGACTACATAGTGGAAGCTTAGCACTCATTTCTGTGTTATTTGCATTTTTGTTTCCTGGAAGCAAATAACAAGGAAATGTGTATCTGAAGAAGTGTGCTTGCACACGAAAGCTCATACCAAAATAAAAACTTAGTTGGTCTTTAAGGTGCTACTGAAGGAATTTTTTTATTTTGCAAGGAAATGAGCAGTAAACTTGTGCTGCATTCTACGATATTTCTTGAAGTGGCTCAAATAGAACGTGGAAATTAACAGTTAAGGAAATGCTGGGAAAATGGAAGGAAATGCACCGTGAATGCAGGCTTGGGCCATATTTTGAAAGAAGCCAATCATCAATTAAATGAAATCAAATAAATAAATGCATTTCGCAGGCATAAGGCACCTTTTGGATTGGGTCGTTGTGCTATGAAGAGTTGGGGCTTCCAAGCAGCCACAGCTAGACATTCCAGAAGAACAGCCTCATGGATCTGACCAACGGTCCATCATACCAGTAGATGGAATGGGAGTTCAGCATCTCCTTATGTTTTAAGGCACATCTTCAGAAAAGGAACATTGCAGAGCTATGGTTGCTGTTCAGAGTAAACAGCAACATCCAGCTGATGAGCCCTTTTTGCAGGGAGGATTTCTCCCTCCCATCTCCCATGAACATGAACATGCCCATACCCTTCTCTCTCCAAAGTGCAGAAATCCTCACGTTTGAGCCGCTTGCCTCCCCTGCATCAGCTGTCCTTGGCTGCAGCGGACCCATAAACCATTTTACTGCAAAGCCATGAACAATCCATATGCCCATTTGATGTGTCAGGCCACCAAGAAGCCAGCGCTTGTGGGGTAGCATAAGGATATCTGAAGGTGACACATGCTGTCATTCGACGAACAGAGAGGCAGAGGGAGGGAGGGGGGGTCTGGCAACCAAAGCCTTGGCCTTGACAACTTGTGATGGTGACCAGGTGGGGTGTGTTATCTTAATAGTCTGGAGCTCTTGTGAATTATTTGCTGATAGATGTAAACAGCTGTTATTCTTGGTAATGGAAAGCAATTAGAAACATCTGTACTCTTGGCTATGAGTAATGCCTCCTATCCTCATGGCTCCCAAGTGCCAATTGGAAATAAGTACATCATCCGAATGGGGCTGGCAAGTCTACCCTGCATTCTGCACCGATGATTAGTACTGAGCTGTGAAGAACAAGAGGTGAAGAGCAGAAGAAAGAAGCTGTTCCTGGCAGGGAAGAAAGCAAGAAGCAGAGGCAGAAAGAATCCTGTCCCAAGAAATTTCACTCATCCCAATGTTCTATCTGAACCAGCAACAGAAACAACTCTGGCGGGGCACACAAGCACATTTCCAAAACAGGCACAGGCAAACTCGGCCCACCAGATGTTTTGGGACTACAACTCCCATGATCCCTAGCTAACAGGACCAGTGGTCAAGGATGGTGGGAATTGTAGTCTCAAAACATCTGGAGTTTGCCTATGCCTGGTCCAAAAGATCATTGCTGGTTTTGTCATAGCTGGCAGCTCTGGTCAAAGGACCTCTTCTTGTGGTGTTACGACCTGGCATTAAGGCATGGTGGTTGTTGTTGTTGTTTAGTCATTTAGTTGTGTCCGACTCTTCGTGGCCCCATGGACCAGAGTACGCCAGGCACTCCTGTCTTCCACTGCCTCCCACAGCTTGGTCAATCTCATGTTCGTAGCTTCGAGAACACTGTCCAACCATCTCATCCTCTGTCATCCCCTTCTCCTAGTGCCCTCAATCTTTCCCAACATCAGGGTCTTTTCCAAGGATTCTTCTCTTCTCATGAGGTGGCCAAAGTATTGGAGCCTCAGCTTCACGATCTGTCCTTCCAATGAGCACTCAGGGCTGATTTCCTTAAGAATGGATAGGTTTGATCTTCTTGATCCCCCTTCATGGATCAATGCCTTGTCGTGGTGAAGGGGCTTCAATAACTCAGAGAAGCTATGAGCTATGCCATGCAGGGCCACCCAAGATGGACAGGTCATAGTGGAGAGTTTTGACTAAACGTGATCCACCTGGAGAAGGAACTGGCAAGCCACTCCAGTATCCCTACCAAGAAAACTCCATGAACAAAGACAACAGGCATGGTGGTAAAGACTGGGAATAATCATAGCTCAGTTGTAAGGAATGTGCTTTGCATTCACAAGGTCTCAGATTCAATCCCTGGTATCCCCCATTGTTGTTGTTGTTTTAAAGCAAGTGATATGAAATATTTCTTCTGGAGATCCCAGAGGGACGTCAGATTAGTGGGCTAGCTGGATTGGAGTTCAAGTCAACATGCAAGTCACTGGATGATTGTAATGGTTATATGGCAACTTGATCATTCCAAACTTTCAGTACAGGTTGACTCTCCGTAGAGTAGTAGGTAATCTTCAGTGCACAAACGCTACCAAATTCTATCACTGTATGCATGGGTTCTTTAGGCCACGATCCAGCCCTAGGACATTTCTGATGTAGTAGGCAACGGGAGGACAAAGGGATGACAGTCTGCAGGTAGTTCTGCGTTCATGAGCCCTGAGTGCGGTGACCTAGGCTCCTTACATGAGCAGCACAATCTCTGCTCTTCCACTATCCTAACCATCCAAAACACCTGATTCTCCTGACAGCCATAGAAGAAGGGTGGTAACTTAGTGGTATCTGTTTTTCATGCAGAATGTCCCAGGTTCGATCCCTAGCATCTCCAGATAAGGCTGGGGGCAAAACCCTGACTGAGACCCTATGGTCAGTATGGACAGCTTCCTTCTAAATGCACAATTGGGCTTTGACTTTTATTAGAACAACATCTGTGCTCCATTGGAGCTCTCCAAGGTCCTATGAAGCTTCCAGTCTTCACTTTTTCTTCCTAATTCCCTGTTACTTTTCCTCCTTGTTGCTACCTGACTCATCTGGCCCCTCCTAGTCCATTGCCCAAGAGTCTTCTGTGAGTCTTTGTGCTTCTGTAAGACATCAACGAAACTAGTAAAGATAGGACATCTGAGAGTAACTTTTGCACATTACAACATGCACTAGCAAGTGGCTCTGCAGGGAATGAGGTAGCCTGATTTGTGCTTCCATGTAAACATGTGAAAAGGAACTTGCACAATGAAGCCAGGTGTGCGTTGTCTCTGCAACTTAAAAACATAGTTCCCCTTCAGAAATTACAAAAACTGGGCACATGAGCCACTTGTGCACCTGCTGGTCTGTGCTTTCTGTAAGATCTGAAGCCACTCTTAATCCTACCTGTTGTATAGATATGGTGTGCTAGTGATTTGGGGTGGGCAAAGGTCCTGGATGTAAGTCCATCTTTACCGTGAGTGTAACACACACATGCAAGTTCTAGGTAGGCAGGCACAGGTTGTACCATACAGGGTTCGTATTCTGCCGTAAGAGTGTCAGACTCCTGATAGTAATGATGTTTGTTGTGGGGATGGGAGGGGGAAGGGGGGAGAAGAGGGAGGCTGAATAGGCTGGCAACATGCACCTCTCATGGGAGCTGTTGATTCCATAGCTGTTTAATCCTCAGCTTGGCGGCTGTCTTGGCAGTCACGGAAACCCATGATTGCCAATTGTGCAGTGTTGGTTCCTGAGATGGGAACACCTGTTTATTAGCATTTGGTTGAGCACATCCAACATATTTCATAGAGGCTGCAGCGGGGGGGGGGGGGATGCTTCTGATGGCTTGAATTTTTATTTTTGCTCAGTTGCCATGCTAGTTGATTGCCCTTCCTGGATAAGGAAAGGAAATGAGTTTGTTTTCCTTGTGCGAGTCTTTCTTACTCTCAGTATGTTCCTGCTGCATTAGTGTGTGCCCCCCCAATCTTGGGGCACCACATGAGAGCTCCAGAGAACAGAAAGCTCCCCAGGTTCACAATGTATGCCTCTATTGTAGAAAGCATGTGGCAAACACAAGCTGGTGATTGCTGCTGGGGGACAAAGGATGGCCATATTGCCCATGACAACTTTGAAACACCCACATACCTTCACATTATTCAGGGCAAGTTAGCACTTGTCACTTCCAGGTGATGAGCTGTAGGGTGTGCCGTTCTCCCCCCCCTCTCCAAGGCTGTCTCTGGAAGCTTTGGAAGAATGAAAATCCCATGACCTGTTGAATAACAGGTGATGAAATTGTACATGGAAATTCATGAGGACACAGCACTGCTCCACAGGAATGTTATTGCCATGATTGTGTGGACTGCCCTCTCTTCATTGCCAAATGAAGGCACTAGAACAGGCATTCCCCAAACTTTGGCCCTCCAGATGTTTTAGACTACAATTCCCATCTTCCCCGACCACTGGTCCTGTTAGCTAGGGATCATGGGAGTTGTAGGCCAAAACATCTGGAGGGCTGCAGTTTGGGGGTGCCTGCACTAGAAGCTGATCCCCATACGACTTCTCCCAAGAGTTGCATGCTGTTGAAAGTTTACATGAAACCAAAGCAGAGATGTCACCTATCATCCAATACAGCAGGCATGTCAAACTTGCGGCCCTCCAGATGTTTTGGACTACAATTCCCATCTTCCCCAACCACTGGTCTTGCTAGCTAGGGATCATAGGAGTTGTAGGCCAAAACATCTGGAGGGCCACAAGTTTGACATGCCTGCAATACAGGCTGTAGACCAGGCATAGGCAAACTCGGGCCTCCAGATGTTTTGGGACTACAACTCCCATCATCCCTAGCTAACAGGACCAGTGGTCAGGGATGATGGGAATTGTAGTCCCAAAACATCTGGAGGGCCAAGTTTGCCTATGCCTGCAATAGATAGCTAGGAACTTCTTGCTCCTGCATGTCATCCAGACATTAAGATTGGCTCATGAAGAAGAAGAAGAAGAGTTTGGATTTGATATCCCACTTTATCACTACCCGAAGGAGTCTCAAAGCGGCTACCATTCTCCTTTCCCTTCCTCCCCCACAACAAACACTCTGTGAGGTGAGTGGGGCTGAGAGACTTCAAAGAAGTGTGACTAGCCCAAGGTCACCCAGCAGCTGCATGTGGAGGAGCGGAGACGCGAACCCAATTCCCCAGATTACGAGTCTACCGCTCTTAACCACACCACCACACTGGCTCTCCATTCTGAGCACCATTTGAAGAGAGGCAACTGGTGTACAAAGGTGGGATGCTATTATCTGTGGTGCCCCGTCTTTGGAATTCCTTTTCCATAGCAATGCTTGTGGACTCTTGTTCAAGACACAAAGAGAAGCTTTTGGACAGGACATCATCTATTATGATTGGAAGTCAGTGCAGCCCAGTGGTTAATGTGTTGCACCAGGACCTGGGAGAATAGGGTGCAAATTGCCACTCAGCCATGAAGCAAACTGGGTGACTTTGGGCCATTCTAACCTACCTCACAGGGCTGTTGTGAGGATAAAATGTGGAGGGGGAGAACAATGTTGGTCCCCTCAAACTCCTTGGAGGAAAGGTTGGCTGTAAATGTAGTAGTATCATAAGGGAAAATAGAGATGTTCATCTTAATGTTACAATGATTTGCAAAATTAGGTGCCCTTTTATCCTTCCAACCCATGATATTATGGGGAGATTTGGGCAACCTGTTAGCAGAAATCTCATCTTTGTCCTGCAGCTTTCATTTCAAGGGTGCTTTCGTACCACCTGGCCTCTGCGGGATAAGGGCAGGGATACATTTGCAAGCAGGAAGGGAAGGGGGGGCAAGGAACCATGTCGACCTTCCCACAACACTGGCATGCCCACTCCAGATGGGAACAAAAAGGGCATATGAGCTGCTCTTACCCACATCCACGCTTGTTTGGCTTCTAGCTAGCATCCATGCTACACACCCTGTACACAGTTAAAGGTGGCACAAGGTAAACCTTACTTGGAAGGGAATTGCAAAGACAGGGGTGGGGATTGTGGGAGTTGTAATCTAGTAACTGTGGGAATGCTCAGGAATGTGGATGAGGATATATTGTTTAATATGTCCTATCCCTGCTTGCGCTAGCAAGCACCCAACTTTAGCAGAGTAAAAACATTCCCCTTTTGCAAAATACACAGCAGAAAAGTGTTTGCGCAGGCTTGTATAAGCCACTAAAATAAAGTGTATTTTCCTGGTATTTTCCCCTTTTGTTGTTGTTTAGTCATTTAGTCATGTCCGACTCTTCGTGACCCCATGGACCATAGCATGCCAGGCACTCCTGTCTTGCACTGCCTCCTGCAGTTTGGTCAAACTCATGTTGGTAGCTTCGAGAACACTGTTCAACCATCTCGTCCTCTGTCATCCCCTTCTCCTAGTGCCCTCAATCTTTCCCAACATCAGGGTCTTTTCCAGGGAGTCTTCTCTTCTCATGAGGTGGCCAAAGTATTGGAACCTCAGCTTCACGATCTGTCCTTCCAGTGAGCACTCAGGGCTGATTTCCTTCAGAATTGATAGGTTTGATCTTCTTGCAGTCCATGGGACTCTCAAGAGTCTCCACCCTCTTAAAAGAAAAGACACGGCACAATGCTCTTAAAAATATAAAAGATGTTTACTTACAATCTTTCTGGATACAGCATACTCAAGAGGTAGACTTGCTTAGGTAAAAAGTAATATATACATTGTGAAGTTCACTTATAAGAAGTGAGACTCCATCTCATCTCTCCCTAGGCTGGAGGCCTTGAGAGAGAGAGAGAGAATCCTCACTAGATGTTGAGTCCTTGAATTCCAAGAGTGTAAGAGAGGGAAATGGCTGGTTCCTTCAGAATTTATCTACCGCCTCTTCCCATCTAATTAGCATGTGGAGGAACAGGAAACTAGCCTAAGTCATGTGTTCCTCCTCAGTCCTCCAAGTGGACTATCTAGGAATTGTTGTGACTTGACTGCACTTAACCCTTTTGCATCCCACAGTAACATCTGGAGGATCACCGGTTTGCAATAGAGCAGCATTTCTCAAACGTGGTTACCCAGCTGTTGTTGGGCTACAACTCCCATCATCCCTGACCACTGGTCCTGCTAGCTGGGGATGATGGGAGTTGTAGTCCAACAGCAGCCAGGGGCCCAAGTTTGAGAAACACCACGATGGAGGAATAGGAGTGGAAGACAGGGAGAGGGAGACAAAGTTAAGGGGTAAAAACAAGCCAGTGCTGTGTTTACTTTCACACACTTAGGGTCCCTATCTGCTGGGGGTGATATTTTGAAGGAAGGAAGACAGGTAGCATCACGTAAATGTTCTGGGGGGAGTGAGTTGCAGGCATAAGGGGCAGCAGGGGTGATGTTGGAAGGAAACCTTTAGGTGGTTGCAGAAGAACTGGAGGAGCAAAGGTCACTGGGCGGGAGGATATTGGGCGATACAATCCCTCCATTCGGCTCCTCCAAAGCTTCCTTGTGTTCATCAAGCTGCTGCCTCGGCTGCTGTTGCCATAATTTTTTTGTTATTTTGGGGGAGCTGCTCTCTCGCCTAGGGCTCCATGCCAAGCAGAGCAGAATGTCATTATGAGAGGAGGCTGCTGTGAGCTGCCACCATCGCAGGGAATTTATCACTGCAAGCCTTGATCATAATGGACTCCTTCACCAAATGACTTTGGATGAGCAAGGCTTTGGCAGTGGGCTTGGAGGCCCACATGGCAATTATTATTAAACTGAGTGGCCGTGTAATAGAATTGGGGGTGGTTGGCGGGGGGGGGGGGAGAGACAGGCAGAGAGAGAAAGGAACATCACATTGGAACAAGCAGCAATTTCTCACAAAGCCCCACATGCAGAACTGCAGGAATTCGCTCCAAATGTCCAGACTGGCCGACAGGCGGTTGGGGAAACGGGAGCTCCCAAGCATTGCTAATCCAGCGGCCTAGCTAACCAGGGAGGTCAATATCCCTGGGAAGTTGGCTGAAAGGAATGAGAATAGGAAACAGGGAGCCCTCATGAAACCAGACCTCCAAATGGTTTGCAGTTATCCTTCTGACATGTCCCATAGCTGTGTTGGAAGATCCAGTGGTGTTGGCCCTAGGGAGCTGGGTTTCCTTTGGCTTGTTGGTACATAGGTATCATTTTATTTTTATATATTAGACAACTTAGAATCATAGAACTGTAGAGTTGGAAGGAGCCCTGAGGGTCATCTAGTCCAACCCCCTGCAATGCAGGAAACTCAATTAAAGCATCCACGGCAGGTGGCCATCCAAC
Organism: Zootoca vivipara; assembly: GCF_965207765.1. NCBI lineage: Eukaryota > Metazoa > Chordata > Lepidosauria > Squamata > Lacertidae > Zootoca > Zootoca vivipara. The sequence continues at coordinate 64,195,430 of NC_142583.1, forward strand.
CTTTGCTTAAAAACCTCCAAGGAAGGAGAGTCCACCACCTCCCGAGGGAGACCGTTCCACTGTCGAACGGCACGTACCCTCGGTAAGCTCTTCCTGGTGCTAAGTTGGAATCTCCTTTCTTGTAACTTGAATCCATTGGTTCAGGTCCTGCCCTGCAGAGCAGGAGCAAACAAGCTTGTTCCAGTCAAGGACACATTCCAGCTATGTAAAAACAAATGGGGTGCCAACAGGGCCTGTAAGGGTGTGGCCTCAGGGGAGCTCTAAGGGCCAGATAGAGAGCTCTAGTGTGCTGCTTTAGGCCTGAGGTTCCCTATCCCAATGTAGAGAAATGAAAGAACCTGTGTAACAAAAGTCCCCTCCTAAGCTGGGGGTGCTGGGAGTCACTTTCCAAGACATCTGGAATGTACTGGGTTGGGGAAGCCTGCATTATGCCATACCATAGCAAACATATATGAGACTGGTAAAAGTGCTTCAAGCCCAAGAGCTCAAAAAGCCTTCGCAGAGACATAGATGGAGGCAGAAGGTCCAACAGATGCAAGAATTCTCTGTTATTAAAACATAAATAAGCCAGCTCTAAAACTTGCAATGCACTCCTGCTCTGGCACGTGGCAGGTTTGGTTTTACAGCCATACGCAACACTACTTTTAACACCTTTAAGCCAAAGATAAATTTAAACATTCAGCATCGGAACCATCTGTCTTCTTGATGGAAATCTGCTCTAATGGCATGCCATAGCATGGACCATTCATCACCACTGCTCCATCCATCATGCCACATCGAGCAATGTGTTTGGCGGCCACGACGGCTGGGTGGGTGACGAGCCTCCCAATCTGCATAAGGTAGCGATCGAAGCTTTTGTTTATCCTTGTCCTTAAAAAAAGGAGAGGGTGGCCAACCCCTTCGCACATGCCATTGATTCCTTGGGAAGACATCAAGGCCGCTTTCTTATCCAAGACAAAGCTTGTCTGCTTTGATAAATATGAGGGAGGATCCCGGGATTGTAACTTGACAACTCACACTTTGAAATACAAGATGATGTACAAGGCAAACATGCTCATTTGAATGGCCAGGGGATTGATTATTCAAAGCATCCAACCAATCAGTGGACAGCAAAAACTTTGATGGCGGGATGAGACTTCTGGAGAGAAATTCATCTGAATAGGGCCAGATGTCAGAGCTTTGTAGGAGCTCAGATCCAGAACAGTATTCTAGGGCCCCACAGTCTTGACCAAAACAACTATATCTGAATCCCATTTTTCCATAATGAAAGAAACACCATTTCATCACTTTCTTCCAACAGTCTGTCACATTCCAGCAATTGAAAGGGATGAGGTTATGCAGACAGGAACGGGCTCAGATCTCATACCATGTTTGTTTGTTTTTATGCATTACAGTGGTACCTAGGTTTATGAACACAATTGGTTCCGGAAGTCTGTTCATAAAAGTTTACTTTTTCTAGGGACAGCAAAGTGCATACAACAGTAGCAGCCAGGATTCTAATAGCAAGAAGTTGGAAAAGAGATAAAAGACCCACTATAAACGAGTTGCAGCTTCTAATGACAGAATAATGTACTTACAAATGGCTATGATGACAAGGAGAGTTAGAGGTTATCCGAATCAAAAAATACAAAAATAATGGAAAATCTTTACAGAATATTTGGAACAGCATTACAATACCAAACATCTCCTGGCAGACATAGATTGATCCTTGTAAGATAAGAATTATAAAGCTGTTATATGTGGATAAAATTAAAAAGGCAATATAATGATGTGGAACTGTGTGTGGAAAACTGGAAGAAATAATGATGCAACGAGTGTAATCGGAAGTCAAGTGTGTTTATTTTTGTTTTGTGTCTTCTTCTCCTTTTTCTTTTTTTCTTTTTCTTTTCTTTTTGTTGTTGTTTTCTCTCATTTCTTTTTTTCTTTTTTCTTGAAGTTTTTTTCTTTCTTTTGTGGGGTTCTTTGTGTTAGACCTGCTAAGAAAGAGACAAAGGGATAAAAGCGGAATGTCAATATCTGGACAATCTAAAATGAAGTAATATACTATTACTTAGCTGATCTTAAGCGGGTCAACCGTAATGAAGAAATGTAGTAGTGAATGCATTACAGGTCAGATTCCAAAGTTTCCGAAAAAGCATTTCTATTAGGACACAAACATGTAGGCAAATATTTGCTTTTATTCTGTGAACCGCCCTGAGACCTCTGGGTATAAAGTGATACATAAATTCTAATAATAATAATAATAATAATAATAATAATAATAATAATATGCATCATATTAGCCATTCATCCTCTACCCAACAACCTTCTGCTACCCCAGTATCTCACCATCTCTCAACCAACCACAGTCCACCTCTCATGAAACCTACTCAACTCATTTTTACTGTGCATGTCAGAACCCTCCTTGTACCTTATATCGAGCTATTCCCCCCCCTCCCACTTCGGCTGCCAGCCATTAATTTTCTCTTTAACTGGCTCTTACCGTTCTTGTGGTCAGGTCACATTCTTGCATACGTGGCACAAGCCTCACTAATAATGGGTCTAACAGAAATTACACCTCACCTCACAGTAGCCTGCCAGATGGTGGTGGAAAAACCCGCAAGCAGGACTCAATCACAAGAGCCCTCTTCCCTCCTGTGGTTTCTAGCGACTGGCATTCAGAAGCCCTGCTGCCTTCAACTGCCTTCATGGCCCAACTCATCTAGCATCATTGTGGGAGACCAGCAAGCAGGGTTTGAGCACAACAGCACTCTCAAAACATTGCAGCGTTCAACTGCGGAGGCAGAGCATAGCCACCATAGCTGTTGAAACAAACAAACAAAAAATCCTTCCTTCTTGCATTTCATGGTATCTGAAAAAGTGTGCATGCACACGAAAGCTCATACCTATGACAAACTTAGTTGGTCTCTAAGGTGCTACTGGAAGGAATTTTTTTTTATTTTTTGTTTCGACTACGTCAGACCAACACAGCTACCTACCTGTATCATAGCTGTTGTTGTTTAGTCGTGTCCGACTCTTCATGACGCCATGGACCAGAGCCTTACGAGGAATGGCTTAGGGAGCTGGGTATGTTTAGCCTGGGGAAGAGAAGGTTAAGGGGTTATATGATAGCCATGTTCAAATATATCAAAGGATGTCATATAGAGGAGGGAGAAAGGTTGTTTTCTGCTGCTCCAGAGAAGCGGACACAGAGCAATGGATTCAAACTACAAGAAAGAAGATTCCACCTAAACATTAGGAAGAACTTCCTGACAGTAAGAGCTGTTTGGCAGTGGAATTTGCTACCAAGGAGTGTGGTGGAGTCTCCTTCTTTGGAGGTCTTTAAGCAGAGGCTTGACAGGCATATGTCAAGAATGCTTTGATGGTGTTTCCTGCTCGGCAGGGGGTTGGACTGGATGGCCCTTGTGGTCTCTTCCAACTCTACGATTCTATGATTCTATTCTATGCCAGGCACTCCTGTATTCCACGGCCTCCTGCAGTTTGGTCAGACTCATGTTGGTGGCTTCGAGAACACTGTCCAACCATCTCGTCCTCTGCCATCCCCTTCTCCTAGTGCCCTCCATCTTTCCCAACATCAGGGTCTTTTCCAAGGAGTCTTCTCTTCTCATGAGGTGGCCAAATTATTGGAGCCTCAGCTTCACGATCTGTCCTTCCAGGGAGCACTCAGGGCTGATTTCCTTCAGAATGAATAGGTTTGATCTTCTTGCAGTCCATGGGACTCTCAAGAGTCTCCTCCAGCACCATAGCTAGTAGCCATCAATAGCTCTCTCCTCCATAATTTTGTCTAATCCTCTTATGAAACCATCTAGGTTGGTGTCCATCACTGCCTCCTGTGGGAATGTTCCATAGTATAACTATGCACCACATGAAGAATTGCTCTCTTTTCTCTGTCCTGAATCTTCCAATATTCAGTGTTGATATCAACACTGATTGGCGGAGACCCTCCAGGATTTCAGACAAGAGTCCTTCTCAGCTGTCCCTGGAGATGCCAAGGATTGGACCCGTGGCCTTTTGCATACAAAGGAAATGCTCTACCACTGAGCTCTAGTCCTTCCTCATAAAGAATTCGCCTCCTTGATGTCTTCGTAAGTCATATATACTGTGCTTAAATAATGTTTTCAATCCTGAAGGATTATGCCATTTTTTTACTATACATGATCAAAACTCCTCCTCTGTTTACAGCCTCCTTTTTCAATAATAGAAAGTTCACTTCTAAATATGACCCAGCACTGATTAGAAAATATGGATGTAATTTAGGGTTAATTGCTGGAACACAGCAATTTGTGCACTTGTTCATCATTGTACATTATTAAGAACTTTTCCCAAACTTTCCATGGTTTTGTTTTGTTTTCCTTTTTAGGTATCACTAAATATCATCTCCTCTAAACTGCTGCATCAACATATTCACTGCTTTGCTCTATTAAGAGTTTTCACCACTGGAGTCGTTTAGACCTTTGTTACTTTGCTAATTCCATAGCTCTGATTTCTGCACCGATATTTTAGTTGGGTCAAATATGTACAGCTATAATAATAATAATAATAATAATAATAATAATAATAATAATAATAATAATTTATTTATTTATACCCCACCCATTTTTTATTTATTTTTTATTTTTCTGCAAAAATTATTTGCAAACAGCTGTATCGTAAAATATATATTTGAAAGCAGTTTACAGCAATGAAAACATAAAGCCATAAAATAAAGCCATAAAATAGGTTTGGAAGTCCGTTCGACTTCCAAAACATTCGGAAACCAAAGTGTGGTTTCTGATTGGCTGCAGGAAGCTCCTGCAGCCAACCGGAAGCCACAGAACCCACGTCAGACGTTCAGGTTCCAAAAGAACGTTAAAAAATCGGAACACTCACTTCCGGGTTTTCATTGTTCAGGAGCCGATTTGTTCGGGAGCCAAGGCGTTTGAGATCCAAGGTACGACTGTATTCTTAAATGCCTATGTAGGCCTAGTGGAATAGAAAAGTTTTCAGCAGGCATTTAAAAGTTGGCACAGAAGGCGCCCTCTGAATCTCGATTGGCAGAGCATCCCAAAGGACTGGGCCAATGGCACTAATGCTTCAATTTCTCATGGTTGTCAAATGATCCTCACCAACACTTCTCCATGCTAAACGTACCCATCTCTTCCCACCTTTTCTCATAGTCTCCAGGTCTCTCGCCAGCTTTTCCATCCTCCACAGGGCAAATTCCACATAGCCAACATCCTTCTGAATCTGCATTGCCCAGAACTAGACACAGTACTTCGAGCAAGTAGCAACCAAAGCAGAATAGAGTAGTACCATTACATCTCATGAGTTGGATGCTACATTTCCGTTGATGCATCCTAGAATCGCATTAGCCTTTCTAGCTGCTACATCACAATGCCGACTCGTGCTTAGCTTGTGGTTTACTAAAACCTCTAGATCCTTTCTCAAAAAGTCTGCCACCTATCCTCTACTTTAGTTACCTGCTGCTTCCTACCTCAAGACACAAATTTACATTTCTCTCTGCTGAACTTCAGCTTGGCCTTGTTCTTCATCATAAAGAACATATTGAATCCTGTTTCTGTCTTCTGTCAGTTACCTCCCACCCTGATTAGCGTGGTCTGCACCAATTCATGGCTCCCCTTCCCCAAACACACACAAAATCCTAGGGACCATAGTTTGCTAAGAGTGCTGAAAGTTGTTAGGAGACCTTAACAAACTATAGTTCCCATGATTCTTGGGAAGAAGCTTCGGTGCTTACAATGGAATAAAGGCAATTTAAATTTATTGTGTGGCTGTGCCCTTAGACAGTCTTATTTTTATAGAAAAAGAAATTCCGGAACTCACCATGAATCTTGTTGTCTTATAATGGCAACGGCACTCACCTGAAAGGTGCTGGAACTGTGTTCCCATGAGTTCCGGTTGAAAAAAAGGCCTGGCTTTAGAAAATATGAAGACCTGGGAAGAGGCTGCAAAGTTGCCTTGGTGACACTACATGGGCAACTCACTCTTACTGTAGCCTTATCAGCTACTAAGGGTCCTTTAAGTTGCGCCCAGGCAAGGACAGAGATAGTCAATAAGACACCGGGGTCGAGTTCCAGAGAAAGAGTTTTAATCTCTAATTAGAGAGACTCCTGATGACAAGAGTAAAGAAACACAAATTGCAAAGCTTCTTATACACTTCTTGGGCTCTGTAAATGTGCGCACGCAAGGGGGTCACAAGTACATATAAGGATCTTCCTGTGTCCGGTCCTGTGCATAATAAACACATGCTGACTCAACAAAGCCTTCAGCCTTCAGTAAGCCTTCAGTAAGGTTAGTTTACGCATCAAGCTAGCAACTTCCAACGTCAGGCTGGAAGTGCATCATTGCTGATAATAAGCCCCTCTCTGCCTCTTGTTCTGTCCTCCAGACAAGGCCAACTATTCGTCCTTGATAGCAAGCTGGGAATCCTGTTCCTTTTGCTGTTCCACTTTGGCACACAGAGAGAGGCAAATCATAATTATACAATGCAACTATATGATCAGATTTAGCTCAGTAATACAATTGGCAAACCTCTCTCCATATTACCTGCAAGAAAAGGCAGCAACTGCTAGAGCAGGCATCCCCAAACTTCGGCCCTCCACATGTTTTGGACTACAATTCCCATCTTCCATGACCACTGGTCCTGCTAGCTAGGAATCATGGGAGTTGTAGTCCTAAAACATCTGGAGGGCCGCAGTTTGGGGATGCCTGTGCTAGAGAGTCAGCCATACAAACTCTCAACCTACAGATTGGCAATGCCAATAAGCGATGCTAATAAACATTGGCAGTTTTCCTGATTTCTTTCAACCTTGAACCTAAATGATCATTAACTTTGCAAGATCTTCCCAGGCAGCCAGAAAAAAAGAGGTTGTTGCTTGGTGTCCCTTGACAAACAGAAAAATATGAACCCGATCAGACTGTGTCCCGGCAACAACACTGCTGCTGTGGCTGCTCCTTTGTTTTCATGGCTACACAAGAAATGCAGCCTGGCTAATAGGATCACAATATGTGAGATGCCAGGGTATTTCTGTGATTTACAATATGCCTAATGAGCAAATCCGATGAAGAGGCTTGTTGTCTACCATAAAACCAGATGGATGTAAGCAGTGATTAGAAGCAATTAACTGCATGCTGCACTAAATAACTTTCTGTCATTAAAGAATTCCCCACCACCACCACCACTGCCACCCCCCTGTTAGAGATAGGGAAGGAAGCAGTACAAAGGGTGCTCTCTGGGCGACTGCTGTGGCCCAGGTGGAAGTGGACCACAGCACAGCAAAACGCAAGCGAAAGGAGCAAGGGTTAGGTTGTAACAGGACAGGTGTTGAGCATCAAACCTGCCTCAAAGAGTCCTTAATTTTAATTCCATGGGCATCAAATTAATTTGTACAGTGCTCATGAAATGACTCTGCATGTACTCAGAGGCACCATACTCTTCAGGCAGATGGTTGCCACAGATCCATCATGTGCACACTCACACACATGCACAGGCATGGCTGCTATCTGGTTGAAGTGTGTGTGTGTAGGTAGGTAGGTAGGTAGGTAGGTAGGCAGGCAGGCAGGCAGGCAGGCAGGCAGACATGTAGTAGTGTGGAGTGCCCATGTCGCCTGTGATTTGGGGGACACACACAAAAATTGTGGTTTTTAAATGGATACTTATATTTGCGAGCTGTGCCTATGCACACACACACACACACACACACACACACACACACACACACACTGGTACATTCGTATAGGCACAGTTTTCGACCCATCACCAAAAATATTGGGCAAAATCCCAGCAAACTCACGTTTTGGCTTGCCATCTTGTTTCAAAATGGTACCTGGTGCCGAAATGTGGATGAGGACTGCCACCTCTCCTTCAGAAACCCTTGTGCCAAGCTGGGAAACAAACTCTTCAGAGGCATCTGAATTGGCACAGGTTGCCACAATCACAGCTGTGTAGTGATTTGTAGCTGCCTCAATCCAATACTGATTTGGCACAGATTGGTAGAAATCAGCCTGAATCAGTTCAGGATTCAGACAAATCTGTTGCACACAGATCTACACAGTAATCGTAGCTGAGCTGTGAACCTGCAGTGTAGAACGTGAATCAAGACTGAGAGAGACGTTTTTGAAATTCTTCTCAAATTTATTCTTGGATTTTAGGGTTCCAACTTATCTGTACTTGATTCCATGTGGAACTGAAACATGAAGTTCTATTTTTTTAAATTATTATTATTATTGGCTACAGTTGTTTTCTGCTAGCTAACACATGAGTGTTTAACCTTAGACCAGGTGATAAAAGCATTTGGTTGCAATTTTGGTCCATTTTGAGAGGGTGCTGCCTTTAGTCTTTGTTCCCAGGCTCTGTGGCAGTAAGGATGCAAATGAAGCTCTCTAGGAGCACACAGCCCCAGGCAAATTGGAGACTGTAAGGAAAGAGACATTTGGTTCTGGGCCGGTTTGGAATTATATTTTATTTCTAAGATGCTGAGCCTGTGCTGGGCAGCCCAAGATATTGTATGGAATTATTTGGCTGTATCTTTGAAGTTTTTGTTTTGTTTTGAAGAAAGTTCTGCAAGTAAAGTTTTGAAATACTTTACTTGAAATCCTAAAAATACTTTAGGAGTCTGTTTTTATGCATCCAGCCACTTCACATCATACCACAGCTAAAAACAGGCAGGAACAACATAGAAAACACGGAAAGCTGCCTTATACGATTGCAGACTGTTGGTCCATCTAGCTCTGTGGTGTCTTCACTGGCTGGCAGCAGCTTTCCAGGATTTCACACAGAGATGTCAGGGATTGAGACTGGGAGGTTCGGCATGCAAAGCCCATGCTCTCCCACTAAGCTATGGCCCTTCCGAAGGCAGAAGCAAAATAAGGGTCATAGAAAATGCTTGGGCAAAATTTCAAAGAAATATGATGAATGCAGGGTTTCAGTGGCAAGTATGCCCAAGTTACAGAGTTCTGCAGAAATATGCTTAGCCTGGAACATTGCAGAAACGCTTTAGCTTGAATGTCTAAAGTCAGAATAGCGGAACAAAGTGAGGAGTCGGATACATGTGTATTGTAAGGCAGGATGAGATTAAGTAATGTTCTTGAAAGGGACAGGAAAGGCAACGAACAAAGTGAAAGGTTGTTACAAAAGGAAGTATAGGGAGTCGATCAGAAAATGGCAACCCAAGTAGAAAAATGAATAAATGGCAAAAAGGATGAGTTAGCTAGAATAACATTACAAAACCCTACCTAGACAGGATAGGTAAGTCTGCAAGAAGGATCTACTCCTAAGCACATAAGGATCTTTTTAAAGTATTGTTAAAATTCTCTCTGTGTTGTTTCTTATTCTTTATTCTTTCGTGACTGTAGCATGGGGTTTGTGATGGTGCATTGTCAGAGGTAACAAGCAGCCCAATCCAGAGATGGGGAACATTTGGCCTTCCAGATGTTGTCAGACTCCAACTCCCATCATACCTGCCAAGTTCCTCTCTGAAAAATAAGGGACCGGACCAGAAGTAGCATACCGGAAGTAGCGTGGTGGCCATTTTGGAACTGGGCGGAGCATGCTCAGAAGTGACTTTTGATGCTGCTGTGCCCAGTTCCAAAATGGCTGCCGCACCAGAAGTCGCGCTGCAGCCATTTTGGAACTGGGCAGAGCAGCATCGAAAGTTGCTTCTGAGCATGCTCCGCCCAGTTCCAAAATGGCCGTCGCGCCAGAATAAACAGGGGGAAAACAAAAAAAATCCGTTTTTTCGGCTGGGGACAGCTGGAAAAATGGGGGTTTCCCGGGGAAAACGGGAGACTTGGCAGCTATGACTCCCATCAGCCCCAGCAACTGTGGCCAATGGTAAGGGATGATGGGAGCTGTAGTCTAAAAACATTTGTAGGGCTACAGGCTACTGCTCCCTGAGCTAAGCAGAGCAAAGAGGGCTTATTCTGGCAGGCTGTGCCAAGATCCAGAGTCTGGTTCTGTGGCACCCAGGACAGGTTTTTATTTAGGAAATGGGATCTTACCTTCTTGGATGCACACTGTTAAAAGAGCAGTAGAGCATCTGTTGACCCTTTTTTTATATTGTTACAAAAGTAGCAGCAGTGTTACAAAAGTTGGGTGCCACCCACACTATCTGCTGAGTGGAAGCAAGAACCCAGAGCCTGTGTTCCTTTGGAGAATTGAGACATGGTGGAGACTGTCATAGCTTTAAGAAATATCGTTTATTCACCTATTTACAAATTCAGTGTGCATGGAGGGAGTCCAGATCTTACAGCATGGTCATCTCAAGAGGGGCTTGTTCACCCCAGCAGTCCAGCCCTGGAGTCAAAGGGATCTCTCCCAGCCGGCCTTCAGGCAGCCTGCCCAAAATGGATCCCAGTCTTTTCTCTCTCTCTCTCCCTTCTTCTTCGTAGCACACCTTGACGGAAGCCAGAGCACACGGAAATGCCACTTACTTTCCCACCACAGCAGTACCTATTTATCTACTTGCACTGGTGTGCTTTCGAATTGCTAGGTTAGCAGAAGCTGGGACAGAGCAACGGGAGCTCACCCCGTCGTTCGGATTCGAACTGCCGACCTTCTGATCAGCAAGCCCAAGAGACTCAGTGGTCTAGTCCACAGTGCCACCCACATTCTTCCTCCCAGCATACCATGCTCTAAAGACTCTCTTTTGTTGACATCTCAAACACACACCCTATCAACATGGTAACCTCTGTCTGCCTAGATCCAAGATCCAAGTGTCCAGAGGAGGGCAACGAAAATGGTCAAAGGCCTGGAAACAATGCCTTATGAGGAACGGCTTAGGGAGCTGGGTATGTTTAGCCTGGAGAAGAGAAGGTTAAGGGGTGATATGATAGCCATGTTCAAATATATAAAAGGATGTCATATAGAGGAGGGTGAAAGGTTGTTTTCTGCTGCTCCAGAGAAGCGGACACGGAGCAATGGAATCAAACTACAAGAAAGAAGATTCCACCTAAACATTAGGAAGAACTTCCTGACAGTAAGAGCTGTTCGGCAGTGGAATTTGCTGCCAAGGAGTGTGGTGGAGTCTCCTTCTTTGGAGGTCTTTAAGCAGAGGCTTGACAGGCATATGTCAAGAATGCTTTGATGGTGTTTCCTGCTTGGCAGGGGGTTGGACTGGATGGCCCTTGTGGTCTCTTCCAACTCTATGATTCTATGATTCTAAGAATTCCTCTCACGCCTTTTGTCATGTTGATGCCTCTATCCGAGGTGAGGCCTTGGCCTGGAATAGAAGCTTAGCCTGTATTCTTCCACTGGCCTGCGACCTTCCCTTCAATATGCCAAATAATCAAAAAGCTACCATTTATTAATTTCTAAGGGGGTGTCCCCCAAATCTATAACAATATTAAGCCTGTATTGACTGTCCTCTGGAAAAATAGGCAGCATACATTTGTGAGAGAGCTGTTTGTTGGGTTGTTGGTGTGGTGTGTGTGTTTTCTTCTGCTTCTTTTATCTTGGGAGGGGGGATGTGCCATAAAAGTCACGTGACCCCTACAGTAGTCATGTGCTCTCCCTCCGACGTCCAATAATACCTTTTCTCCTTTGCCAAACAAAGCTTGCTTGAAGGATACCATTGATTTTGTTCTCCCGTGTGAACTCCTGTGACTTTTGGAGAGGTCGGAGGACATTTGGAAGAGTACGTGTTGGGGGTGGCAAGGAGGTCTGGACAGTGATGCTTTGAAACAAGGAAGACGTTATTAACTAATGTTACTTTTAATCTTCCCTTCTGCGGCGAAGTGAGCCATTCAGCCATCACATCTTCTGACTGTTCCTTGCTGCTTTCAGGAAAGCATATTGGGGCAGAACTTGCCAGCTGTCGGCTTCCTCAGCCTTCTGCTGTCATTATCCTAAGGCACCTCCCCACCTTCTGGCCCTCCAGCTTGTTGGGGGGGGGGAGGAAGAGAAGAGGAGGGAGGGAGGGAGAGTTGCTCAGTCTTACACACATATCACTCAGCAGGGAGGAAGCCGAATTTAGTTATATGGCCGCATGATAGATGCATTCTATTTATTTTCTCATCCTTAATCCATTTATTTATCCATATATCAGATGCCATCTCCCACCACCACACACTCATTCATTGGCATTTTCTCTCTTTCTTTCTCCTTTTCTCCATATAATATGGAGATATGTGACTTTTAAACAGACACACAGACAGGCATCAGGTTCAAGCCAGAGAGAAAGAGGTATTTTTCTGAATGTACTGAGATAAGAAGTCTGCCTGCTTGTCTGTTGGTCAAGTCTATTAGGGTTGTTTCTGTGTTGTTTTAAGGGACAGGGGGACATGGTTTCTCTGAGCATGTGCAGAGTGCATTCTCGCTCAGCTAGAAGGTGACGAAAATGAATGTAAAGCACAGAGTGCCCCCCCCCCCGTGCGAAGCAAAAACAATGTTGAGTGAATTTTATGGGGAGTATGAAAAGAAATAAAAATTACTTATCACATTCCCCCCATCTGGCTTTGAATGCTAGCACGCATGCAAATTATCCGTAGATGAGGTAACACCTGGACCTTTATATCACAATTTGTTCACTGAGATGAAATGGAGGAACATCCATGGTCATCTCTCAAGTTGGTGAGGCTCATCTTACAGTGACATGAAATTAAGCATTTAGTGTCATTGGCTCAGTCAAGCTTGTTTTCTGCTGCTCTGGAGGGGAGGACCCAAAACCAATGGCTGCAAGTTACACGAAAGGAGATTACAACTTAACATTAGGAAGAACTTTCTGACAGTAAGAATCATAGAGTTGGAAGAGACCACAAGGCCCATCCAGTCCAACCCCCTGCCAAGCAGGAAACACCACCAAAGCATTCCTGACATATGGCTGTCAAGCCTCTGCTTAAAGACCTCCAAAGAAGGAGATTCCACCACACTCCTTGGCAGCAAATTCCACTGTCGAACAGCTCTTACTGTCAGGAAGTTCTTCCTAATGTTTAGGTGGAATCTTCTTTCTTGTAGCTTGAATCCATTGCTCCGTGTCCGCTTCTTCTATATGACATCCTTTTATATATTTGAACATGGCTATCATATCACCCCTTAACCTTCTCTTCTCCAGGCTAAACATACCCAGCTCCCTAAGCCGTTCCTCATAAGGCATTCTTTCCAGCACTTTGACCATTTTGGTTGCCCTCCTCTGGACACGTTCCAGCTTGTCAGTAACCTTCTTGAACTGTGGTGCCCAGAACTGGACACAGTACTCCAGGTGAGGTCTGAGCAGAGCAGAATACAGTGGTACTATTACTTCCCTTGATCTAGATGCTATACTCGTCTTGATGCAGCCCAGAATTGCATTGGCTTTTTTAGCTGCTGCATCACACTGTTGACTCATGTCAAGTTTGTGGTCTACCAAGACTCCTAGATCCTTTTCACATGTACTGCTCTCAAGCCAGGTGTCATCCATCCTGTATTTGTGCCTTTCATATTATTATTTTTTGCCCAAGTGTAGTACTTTACATTTCTCCCTGTTAAAATTCATCTTGTTTGCTTTGGCCCAGTTGTCTAATCTGTTAAGGTCATTTTGAAGTGTGATCCTGTCCTCTGGGGTATTAGCCACCCCTCCCAATTTGGTGTCATCTGCAAACTTGCTCAGGATGCCCTCAAGCCCATCATCCAAGTCATTGATAAAGATGTTGAATAAGACTGGGCCCAAGACAGAACCCTGTGGCACCCCACTAGTCACTTCTCTCCAGGATGAAGAGGAGCCATTGATGAGCACCCTTTGGGTTCGTTCAGTCAGCCAGTTACAAATCCACTGAATGGTAGCATTGTCTAGCCCGCATTTTACCAGCTTCTTTACAAGAATATCATGGGGCACCTTGTCAAAGGCCTTGCTGAAACCAAGATAGGCTATATCTACAGCACTCCCTTCATCTACCAGGCTTGTAATTCTGTCAGAAAATGAGATCAGATTAGTCTGACATGACCTATTTTTCATGACCCATGCTGACTTTTAGTGATCACAGTGTTCCTTTCTAGGTGCTCACAGTAAGAGCTGTTTGGCAGTGGAACAGACTCCCTTGGGAGGTGGTGGACTTTCCTTCCTTGGAGGTTTTTAAGCAGAGGTTGGATGGCCATCTATCACTGATGCTTTAGTTGAGATTCTTGCATTGCAGGGGGTTGGACTAGATGACCCTTGAGAATACCTTCCAAATCTACATTTCTAAGATTCTATGGATGCAAATAAATAATAATAAATAAATAAAATTTTATTTGTACCCTGCCCTCCCCGGCCGGAGCAGGGCTCATGGCGGCTAACATCATAAAACTAACACAGTATACAAAGAACATTCGAACATAAAAACAGGCAATCGATTAATTAAAATACATCTTAAAATTAGTTCAGAGCAAATTAAAATCTGGACAGATGGCAGTCCACGGGTAAAACTTAGAGTGGTTAATATTCTCCAGGGCCAACTGTTACCACTGGTCTTATAAACGACCTGTGGGCAGGCTATGTAAAGCTAAGGTAAAGGGACCCCTGACCATTAGGTCCAGTCATGACTGACTCTGAGGTTGCGGCACTCAACTTGCATTATTGGCCAAGGGAGCCGGCGTACAGCTTCCAGGTCATGTGGCCAGCATGTCAAAGCCGCTTCTGGTGAACCAGAGCAGCACACGGAAATGCTGTTTACCTTCCCGCTGTAGCGGTACCTATTTATCTACTTGCACTTTGACGTGCTTTCAAACTGCTAGGTTGGCAAGAGCTGGGACCAAGCAACGGGAGCTCACCCCGCCGTGGGGATTCGAACCACCGACCTTCTGATCGGCAAGCCCGAGGCTCTGTGGTTTAACCCACAGTGCCACCCGTGTCCAGGCTAGGGGGCCTCTTTAATGCTTGTTCTTATACAGAAAGAAAAGAATCAGACTGAACCCCGACCAAAGGCCTGGCAGAACAGCTCCCTCTTGCAGGCCCTGTCAAATCCCACAGTGCCCTGGTCTCTTGTGAAGCCAGGGCCACGGCCGAAAAGGCCCTGGCTCTGGTCGAGGCCAATCTAATCTCCCTGGGGCCTGGGATCTTTAGGGTGTTATTATTTGCAGACCTTAAGGTCCTCCATGGGGCATACCAGGAGAGGCGGTCCCGTAGGTACGAGGGTCCTAGCCCATATAGGGCTTTAAAGGTTAAAACCAGCACCTTAAACCTGATCCTGTACTCCACTGGGAGTTAGTGCAGCTGGTATAGCACCGGATGAATGTGCTCCCGCAGCGAGGACCCCGTAAGGAGTCTCGTCGCGGCATTTTACACCCACTGGAGTTTCTGAGTCAGTTTCAAGGGCAGCCCCCCCCCCCCGTAGAGTGAGTTACAATACTCAAGCCTGGAGGTGACCGTCACATGGATCACAGTGGCGAGGTCAGGTCGAGAGAGATACTCATTTCTAACAGGTGATGGCAGTATTTTTTAATCCATGGCAGTCTTTGCACCATTAAAAACACCACCATCACCAACAACAACAACATAAAGCCTTTGTTCCTAGTACCAGGGAAGCCATAACACAGCCAATCCAAGTTGGCTACGTGACAATGTCACGGAGGGCTGAGAAAGCTAGTTCAGAATAAGGGCAACGTGTATTTAGGAAGCCGTGCCTTCACTCTGAACCGGCATCATTTGCCCTTGATGATTCCATCAGCTAACCAAATCTAATTAGAGAACAGGTTATTTTTCAAAACAAAATGGCACAAAAGCTGCAGCCAATTGAGGACATAAACATCAGCAGATGTAAAAAAAAAAAAAGTGAGATTCTGAGGCTCATAGGAAACCCTTTTGGCCATTCAGAAGCCCCTTTTTAATACCGAAAGGTCCCCTGGAGAATACTCAGCTTACATTTGCAACGCACATAACCCACATGCAAAAAGCACTGTATTTCAAGAGTAATCTTTGCTTTTCCTTGCAATCTCAATAAAGCGTTTGCCATTGGAAACCATTCCAATCAGCTTCACACAAGTTTCTCCCCCACCACCCTGCACCACCTTTTCAGATCTCTGAAGGGTTTTGAAAGACAAAAGCTCAGCCAAACCATTTGAGTCAGGCCTGGAACGATGGCAGTTTCACGGTTTGTAGAGGCTCCGAGTGCTTACAGTAGCTCGGAAACGAAATCCCACGGGCCTCATACTGTATCTGCGTGTAGGTGTAGCGACTTGCAAAATACACAGCACATCCGGTATATTGTGTCAACATCGAAGCGTCTACAGATGGAAGCAAAAGATGAACAGCATCCAAGTGGTGCGAAGCTTCACTGCCACATGCTCATACTGATGGGAAAAGGATGCTGGAGTACCTTTTAAAGCAGCAGTTCCCATCCAAGATGGAGTTGTAGTGCAGCCTTACCTGAAAGGCTCCCCCTGCTTCGACAGACTTGGGCAGCGGGCACAGGGGAGGGAGATGCATTCATTCATTTATTTATTCCCTGCCCTTCACCCTAAAGCCCCAGGGCAGATTCATACCTTCCAACATTTTTAACCTGAGATCCGGGACATGGGTGGCTCTGGTAAGTGGTGCAGAGAAGGAGCAGCAGCGCGCCTCTCCCACTGGCAGAGGAAGGGGGTGCAGTGGGAGCGGTCCGCCCCGGGTGCCATCAATGAGGGGGGTGACAAAATGCAACTTGACGCTGCCTGTGGAACCGAGCAGGGTTGAGTTGCATTGCAATGAGTCCCCTTCCCAGCGATTGGCCAAGCTCTCCCTGCCCATCTCGTCCATGTCCTGCCCTTGGGGGGGGGGCTGCCTTGCCCCGTGAGAAGCAGCACAGCTTTGAGCGTGGCCACACACACACACACTGAGGGGGGTGGCATTCGGCGCGACGCATGCCCGTGACTCCCAAGCCTACCCCGAGCCGTCGGAGGAAGGGGGAGAGATGCACCACTTTGCCGGCAGCCTTCCTCCCTTCCCCCGTTGGTTTGACAGCTCAGGGGAGGCTTGGGAGTCGCGGGCAGGCGGCGCACCATTGCCCCCCACACTCCCAGGCTGCTGGAAGACGGCAGGGTGTGGCTTTCTTTGACAGGGGGTGGGGGCAGAAGGGGGAAGGCAGCATCTACATCGGATAGCTGCCTGCTCTGTTTCATTTGATGGGGATGGAGGGAAGGAGGGGAATTATTTCAATGTGGAGGGTGACAAAAAAATTCCGCCCTGGGTACCACCTGACCTTGCTACGCCACTGGCCTCTCCTCCTCTGGGCACCAGTGCACAAGGGAGCTACGGAGGCTGCAACTTCCTCAGTGCCAGTCCAGCAGGAGGGAGGCAAAGAACAGACATTGCCACTGCCACCAGAGAGGTTCAGAGAGCACCCAGAGCCCCTCTGCCTCCTGTTTCCTCTGCAGCGGCAGCTGCTCACATCCCCACTGCTGAGATTCATTCCTTTCCATGCTCTGCCGCCACCTTCCGGCTGGGCTCGCGGTTCCCAGGGCTGTGTGCTCTGCACACTCCAGCTGGGCAAAGCAAAGTGGAGGGCTGTCCTCACTTCCTCGCTCTGCCATGATGCCTTGCCGCCACGTCAAGATTGTTTCGCTCCCCGCTGAGCGCTCTGATCGGTGGAGAGTCTGGCTTCTCCCTGCAGCCACCGCAGCCATCTTCTCTTCCCGCTTAGTTTATTAAGACACTGAAAAGAGGGGAAAGTAGAGCTCCGTGGTAGTGGCTGCCCAAGGAAGGATGTGTGGATCCTGGGACATTCTGGGATGAAATAGAGTCCAGGATGCCTGCTTTAAATTCGTGATGCCCTGCTCAGAATGGGACAGTTGTGTGGTATGCAGGATGCACCATTAAAACACAAGATTAAAAACATTTCTAAACAACTGTATCAGCTCTGTATTCATCGCATGCAGTGCTGCTTCCATTCAGCTGCAGTGTGTCTTCCACCAAATACTATATTATTCATCATCTCGCTACCCACAGTGCTGAGCGTTGCATAGTGTATGATCTGAATGTGCCATAATCTCTATGCCAGGTACTCAATGCTGAACACTCCAGGCTAAGCAATTAGCACTGGGTGGCCACCGCTGTAATTACCCACAATGCCCCCAGGAAAATAGAACATCCCTTTTCAGAGGAGCATTGCTTCAAGCAGGACGATGCAGTCCTGTATCATAGCTGTGCATTTCTCACCCACAACTGGCCAAATGCGCATCCTGTCTCCCCTGCCTGTTTTTCACAAATCCAGCGACAATATTCTCCTACTTGCTGCCTTATGCACCACAGGCGAATCTGCGGTTTCATATCAGGAGCAGAAAATCAAGGTTAGTCATTCAGCTTTCCTAGTGCAGATCTGTGGGAAAACTTCCCACGAAAGGCAGGTTTTCAAGTTCTGAGTGTCCTTGGATGGACATATGAGAGGGAAAATATGAAAACATGGCTTACACTGTTCAGGCTGTTGAAAACACCAATAAATATCCATTACCTGTCAATTTAATATACAGCGCCGTAAATCATCTTTATGAAAGCTAACCTGGTGTTGCCTTAACGCATGATAAAAAGGAGGCAACAAAATATACATAAAACGGAACTGCTGTTCTTTGGTTTTTGGATGACAGCATTTGCCGAGTAATGAGGGATAGTGAAGGGAAATCGCATTTAATATGTGCATAAAACCAGAGTTCAGTAGCAGAGCTCAAGAACCACAACACCAATAAAATGCAGAGAAGGATAAACACAGACTGTGAAGATAACCAGTATCCGTGCCTGAGAAATTACTAGGGAAATGAGTAGCATGTCAATAATCAAATTGAAGGCGGAAGATAACATAGCAATTGCATGGGTCACAAAGGGAAGTGAAGGGCCCCCATCTATGCCAGGGAAGGGGATCCAGTTCCCCAAAACCTGACCCACACCAACATGCTTCTCTACACATGGGTCACAGAAACAACCCTTCAAGATCAGGCCTATCTAGTTAAACATCTGGTTGCCCACACTGGGAAGCCCACAAGAGCCTTGATTCTTGCTGGATGAAGAATTTGAACACGGGTTTCAGTTTCAGCTGAAATATTTAATGCTCAAATCAGCACGGTACACATTCTTTGGTGATTACTCGTAGCCGAGTAAGATTGTCTTCCACAAACATGGTCCTAACAGTGAGTCTGTAATTGACTGTGGAGGCCAATTCTGGATCCGCACGTCCTTCTACAGTGGGGACCTAGGTTTCCAGGCAGGAGTTGATCACGGTGAGGATTTGCCAAGCGTGCCTTCCTCTTAGTGCGTTTCTCCCTTGCATCCTGAGTTCGAGCGTCTTCAAAGCCCATTAGGATGGGGTTTTGGAAGAAGCCTGTGTGTGAATTTGTTTTATGTGTGGATCATTGCATGCTGACCAACTCGCAGTCTTCGCAGTAAGGCTCTATTCCAATGGCATGAGTATCACGATGACTGGTAGTTTCTTATCTGCTGCAGCCGTCATCTACCTTCACAGCCATTGTAGCATACTGCTTGTTATCTTTTGCCTGTTCTGCCATGGAGCACTTTGCCATTGGATCATTCTTTGACTAGCTCCTCCCCTTTGACCTTACCGCCTTGGGTGACCTTACTGGGAGTACGAGGCTCCCGATGGCTTTGCTCACAAGGGTCATAGGAATGTGCAAACCCACTCACCACGACAAGATGATGACACCCTGAATTTCCAGGGACAGATGAATTTCCAGGGACAAGATGATGATACCCTGAATTTCTAGGGACAGTCCCGGAATTACGAAAGTCATCCCAGCTTCTGATTTGATCCTGGAATGTCCCTATTTGCCCTGCTAGTACTGCCGCTGCCAAGCTCAGAGAGGAAGATGAGCTAGCACTTGTTCCAAGCAGTGGTGGCTGCGAGGGAGCATCTACCGAAGAATAAAATAAAATCGGGATTTTCTCAGGACAGTGTGCGCTTCATCCCATTGTTGTAGCAGTGGTGGCATTCGCTGTGGCAGATGGGAATTGTAGTCTAAAATACATGGAGGGCACCAGGTCGTCAAGGCTAGTCAAGATAAATACAGCAACACAAAGATAAAGGTTGGATTCATTAGTCCAGGGATTATTTAGTTGCAATTCCTGCATTGCAGGGGGTTGGACTAAATGATGTTTGGGGCTCCCTTCCAACAGTACAGTTCTATGATTCTATTATTCTAGTGCTATAGCAGGCAAACACAGGTCTGGCAGTTCCAGCTGTAGCTTTTTATTTCACAGAAAGACAGTCACAACATATGAAACTTCTACAGCACAGGAAGAGAATTAAGCAAATAAAGTGTTGTCATTTAGTCCTTCTCATTAGTAGCTGGAAGATAATGATGTCTTTGGAATAATTGGCAGCATTGGCTATCTGGGGCTTCAGGATTCCACTAAGCCAATCAGAAATTAAAAGATTTCAAGGAGAAAAGGCTAAAATTAAATGGCTGCTAATTATGCCTGGACACAGCTGATTCCTTGCCTTTATGCACCC
Organism: Zootoca vivipara; assembly: GCF_965207765.1. Taxonomy (NCBI): domain Eukaryota; kingdom Metazoa; phylum Chordata; class Lepidosauria; order Squamata; family Lacertidae; genus Zootoca; species Zootoca vivipara. The sequence continues at coordinate 64,215,812 of NC_142583.1, forward strand.
AAGATTCTTCTCTATTTATAAATGTTTGATTCCGGAAATTGACATTGAAAGAGAGGCTGTATAATGGCAAGCAAGTCGTAAGGAATAAAGAAGCCATTATTGTAATGAGATCCATTATCACTGAGAACAGTTTAGAAGGAGAATTATAAATGGCTTCCGAGGGCCCCAGCCCATAACTTGCATGTCACTAGCTCCTCGATTTGAAACTAATCATTCCTTTTTGTCCAAATAGTAAAAGTGAGCAGGGGCTAAGCAGCAGGGGGATCAGAATGCCACCGAGACCCTGCAGTAATAGCCAGGGATATTAGGCAACATTGCAGGGTGGGTTGAAGCTGAGAGAGTATAACAACCCTGCTTTTATCCCCGAAATGCATATTGGACTGAGAGGATAGTTTGCAACAACAGCCCTGCAGTGTAGTTCACTGTTATACCCCTATTGTCATTTGGAGGACTGTAACTGGAGTGTAGCTTACAGGAACCCTGCAACAGCATCTGTGTTAATATTGCAGGTTAGAGGGGATGCTATACATAGCTGCCAAGTACCCCGTTTTCCCCGGGAAACCCCCGTTTTTACTTACCTTTTCCCAGTGGTCCCCCGTATCACTTCGTCTCCCATTATTTTCTCCTGCCGGCGGCCATTTTTTTTCTTTCTGATTTGCCCTTCTATGGGCACCAAAAATGGCCGCCGGCGGCTTCGAAAGTTGCATCTACACATGACCGGAAGTGCATAGACGCGACTTCCGGTGCCGGCGGCACCCATTTTTGGTGCCCATAGATGGGCAGAGCGACACCGGAAGTTGCGTCTACGCACTTCCTGACATGCGTAGAAGCGACTTTCGAAGCCGGCGGCGGCCATTTTTTGTGCCCATAGAAGGGCAAATCAGAAAGAAAAAAAATGGTGCCCATAGAAGGGCAAAGTTACGTTGACGCAACGTCCGGTGTCACAGGGCTGCCGGTCCCGGATTCTGCAGTCCGGGACTTGGAAGGTAAGATGCTAAGTCTGCTTTGGATTCCCCACCATTAATCCCCCTCATAGCTCTGCAGCTGCGACAAAGGTCAGTTTGCTTAAATTGCCCCTTTGGACCCACTCCCCAAGTCAAGGGAGAGCAGCTGACACCTTGAAGTTGGCTGTTAACATCAGGCTTAGCAGGCGCACAGTCACCTGGTAACAGTTTTCCCCACCTAGTGAGGTGTATTGCATTTCTGTTTGAATTACATGGGGCTCCCACCCTGCTTGCTCTGCTTGCTAACCCCATCACTTCTGACCAACCCCACTACTGCACCCACTCTCCACAGCTTGCTCCCACCCACCCCTTTTCCTCACAGCTTGCTGAAACAATTCTTTCCTGTCGGCTCATTAAGCATTTTAGAGTAAAGGGATGCAGGGGGCGCTGTGGTCAAAACCACTGAGCCTCTTGGGCTTGCCGATTGGAAGGTCGCCGGTTCAAATCCGCTCAATGGTGGCGAGCTCCCGTTGCTCTGTCCCAGCTCCTGCCAACCTAGCAGTTTAAAAGCACACCAGTGCAAGTAGATAAATAGGTACCGCTGCAGCAAGAAGGTAAATGGCGTTTCCATGCACTCTGGTTTCCGTCACAGTGTTCCGTTGAGCCAGAAGCAGTTTAGTCCTGCTGGCCGCATGACCCGGAAAGCTGTGTGGGCAAACGCCGGCTCCCTGGGCCTGAAAGCGAGATGAGCGCCGCAACCCCATAGTCGTCTTTGACTGGACTTAACCATCCAGGGGTCCTTTTCCTTTACCTTTTTACTTTAATAGTGAGGAGCGCTTCAGAGAATGGTTTGTCATTGCACTCTTTGTAGCTGTCCCCATCCTCCTTTCTACACTGCTCCAAGAATGTTTAAAGGCGAGGGGCACATTGCAGCCAGTGGTTCGGTTCTCTTCCCCCTTTAAAAGCTTGTCCTTTATCAGGAGCTCTACTGGGTTCCCCAAAACATGCACTCCTTGTTCACTCACCTGCCTGCTAGTCTCTCATGAGGCTGCACTTGGCATGGCCACCTGTTGGTGGGCATGTGAATTACAACCTGGTATCGTTCCCAGCACCCTGAGGCAGCTGCTGCTGCTCCAGCCAGGGGCGTAGGAAGAGAAGTGCGGCGGGGGCGCTCCGCCCTGGGAGTCATCCCAGAGGAGGGTGACAAAATCCTCCCTGGGCGGATCACACCGCAATTGGACCCCCGCCAGGAGGATCACACCATCGTGTTTTGATCGGACCCCCGGGAGGATCGCGCCGCTGTGTCGATCGCTCCCGGGAGAGGATTGCTCCACCCCCAGGTGCACGGCATATGTGCTGCTCCGGATGCCCGAGCGGCTAGCTCCACCGCTGGCTCCAGCACCCCCACAAATCTTCCTGGCATAGATTCCCTGGCAGTTACAGTAGTAGGTAGCCATTTTAATTTCCCACAATTTCATGGGACACTGCTGTATTGGGCATTCTAGCGTAGCCTCAGGGTCGAGGGGCCAAATTTGCCACGGTATCCTCTTTATCAGACCCCTGGCACTCTCCCCACACCACACCATCTCAGCAATACACCCCATCCTCAGGCCACACACCTCACCAGCCCTGTTTCAAAACATTTTTGAGCATGTTCGCATGGCGAAATGTGCCTTTGCATTTTGCTCACTCAGATGGAGGACAGAAAGTCTGGGGGGGGGGTGTAGAAACCAGCCTGCTGCATGAACCAAATATTTCCAGTATGAGAAAGCTGGATTTTTCTAGAGTCAGAAATGAGTCAGGCTTGGGGTGGGGGATAACAAAAAATGTTCTCTCTGTGATTCCCTGTTTCCATCTTCATTTTTTGGCCACATCCCTTTATTGCCATCTGTTTCTTTCTGGCTACTAGGTATGGGCAAGCTACTGTAACTGCATGAGTATAAGGCCTGACATCTGCTATTCAAATCAGACTACGGACACCATTCACCAAGAAAGTCTCTTCTCCATGCCAAACTACAACATGAGGCAGCAGGTCTGTGATCAGATCTCCTGACATTTTTGGTTGTTGTTGTTTTTTTTTTACTTTGAAGCAGCCGTGGGGGGTCCAGATTTGATCAGAGCAGAAGTGCTGGCAGAGGGGAAATGTAAGCCATTTCTGTGCACCATTTTCTTGCTCTAAATTCCCCCCCTACCCAAAGCTGCTATTAGCCCAACATCAGGGGCAGAGCAGGGTTGGGGAAACAGGAACCTGCATGCACGTAAAGCCAAAGTAAACCATAAGAAAAGTTCCAAAATACATGGTTGCACAATACCTTTTCAGTGGTACATTGGTTCTCAAACTTACTCCGTTCCGGAAGTCCGTTCCAAAACCAAAGCATTCCAAAACCAAGGCGCGCTTTCCCATAGAAAGTAAAGCAAAATGGATAAAGGCTGTTCTCCAACTGGAGCACTCGCAGGCCAGTGTTTCCCAGTTGTGAGTGTTTATACTACATTTTTAAAGATTTGCCTTGAGACAGATTCTGAAAGGCCTTCTAGGTATGCAACCGGGAGACAGGTGGCGCTGTGGGTTAAACCACAGAGCCTAGGGCTTGCCGATCAGAAGATCGGTGGTTCGAATCCCCGCGACGGGGTGAGCTCCCATTGCTCGGTCCCAGCTCCTGCCAACCTAGCAGTTCAAAAGCACGTCAGAGTGCAAGTAGGTAAATAGGTACCGCTACAGCGGGAAAGTAAACAGCATTTCCATGCGCTGCTCTGGTTCGCCAGAAGCGGCTTTGTCATGGTGGCCACATGACCTGGAAGCTGTACGCTGGCTCCCTTGGCCAATAACGCGAGATGAGCGTCGCAACCACAGAGTCGTTCATGACTGGACCTAATGGTCAGGGGTTCCTTTACCTTTAAGTGTGCAACCAGGAAGTGGCAAGGAGTACACACTGACATATACGCTTTGATGCAAATCCCCACCTCCTTGTTAATGCAATGTCATTACCACTTTTACACTCTCGGGACAATCACTTTGCCAGGCATTAAAATAACATGAAAGACAAAAGAAGCATAACTACAAAACTCTCTTCTCTCTCTCTCTCTCTCTCTCTCTCTCTCTCTCTCTCTCTCTCTCTCTCTCACACACACACACACACACACACACACACACACACACACTTAAATGCAACAGCCTTTTTATTTCTTATTTGTCTTGAACAGTATGAAAAGCTGGACCATCCACCCTTTCAAAGCCTGCAGAGCCGAGTTATTAAATAAATGACTACATGGAAGGCCGATCAATAAGCCATGATGCGCAACTATTTATGCTCACAATGTGGATGGGCAAAGTTGGCACAGACTTTGCGCACAGACCTGATTGGTAGTCCTGCTTTGTCTCTATCAAAAAAGAGAGCCCTGGGCCAGGTTCAGCTTTGCCCATCCACAACAGAAGAAGAGCATATAAAAAGGGCCCTGCAGGATCAGGCCAAAGGCCCATCTAGTCCAGCATCCTATTCTCACAGCAGTCAACCACACAGGTGACTCCTGATTCACAACATTCAGCTACGAATCATTAAATGCGCAGCAATCCAGGTGGGAAACTTCAGGTGATGTTACATGCAGTAGCGGGTGACTGGGGGCGGGGCAGCACTCGCTTGACCTCTGATTGGTTGCATCACAGCTGTTTACTGGGAGGTGGAGGTGCAAGGTGGTACCAAGCTTAGCGCAGTGCCAGTGGCATAGCGTGTGTTGCCTGTGCCCATGGCAAGGGAAGTATTGCACCCCCTAACTGGAGCCTCCATGCTGCACTGCTGCTGCCACAGAGCAGTGGTGGGACATGTATGTGAGTGCCACCACCACTGCCACAAGTCTCACTGTCTGCCCGCCTCCCTACCAGCAGGGGACACCACACAGCCGAGGGATGCAAGAGCCCGTCCTCTCCCATCTCCTGCTCGGTGTGCTGCCCAGGTGAGGCGTACAGGTGAGACAGGAGCACCTCCGGTCAGGGCAGCAGCTGCAGAGGCATACCCTTATTTTTGTGTGTGTGCCCAGGGCAATTGCCCTGGTATCCCTCCCCCACGCTATGCCACTGCGCAGTGCAAACGCAGTGCCAGGAGCAACAAATTGGTTCCGCCAGTGCTCGTGCACTTCACCCACCTTGCTGCTGCCTCTCCACTTCCCCGTCCACCTCCCCCTGAGCAGCAGTCAGGTGACCGACCTGCTACTGGTTACATGTATGTGCGAACTAGCCCCTGAAAGCCCCGTGCCTATCAATGCACACACTCTGGTTTCTACATCCAAGCAGACTGCTTTTTGAAAGCCCAAAGAACTTTGCCACAATACGAAGAGGTGGCTGTGGAGATAAACAGATGGTAAAAAGAACTGGGCATACTTTGCTAGTTCCTTTAAATGAAGATTGGCAGCAGAGGGAGTTGGGGGGGGGGCTTGCTTGTCTTCTGAAATACCACCCTTCGATAGCCAGCATCCAGACGAGGAGAGGAAACATGTCGTGAGGTTTTCTCTGGGCTTCTTTTTGATTTTAAAGTGACAAACCGAATGCCGCAGATGGAGGCATTCAAAACGTTCTGCTGAATTCTTCAGGCAGGTTGGTTCCTTGCGCTCTTTGGTGAACAAAAATACCAGCCAGGATCCAAAGAGCTGAGCATGCCCAAAAGTGAGTGGCCTTCGGAGTTGTGTCGCTTGACTGGCGCTCTGCCCGCTCCCCGGCCCGTGCTCTCCAGCTGCTGCTGCTGACACCAAGGGAGGGTTTCCGAGAAATTCCTAGCTAAGGGCTCTAACTGAACATAGGGAGCTGCCTAGTGCCAAGTCCCCCTAGCTCAGTATTGTCTACACTGGCTGGCAGCTTCCCTCCAGGGTTCCAGGCATGGAAATGCCAGGGATCGAACCTGGGACCTTCTGCATGCAGAAGAAATGCTCTACCACTGAGCTACAGCCCTTCTGCACTAGGCACTGAGGCACTGGCCCAACCTAGCAGGAGACCTAAACCATTTGACAACCACAGAATGGTATTTTTGTGGCCTTCCGTAAGCAGAGAAATTCCGTGCAAAAAAAAAACCCCAACAACCCACAGTTCAAGAAGCAAAATGAAGAACTCTCTTCCTGCTTGTCTTTTATGGATCATTATTGCCGAGCTGCTATTAAAACCGGTGGCCCTGAAGTGCTTCATACATTGCGGTGCTAGACATGTGCTTAACAAAGCTAATCAGAAATGCCATAATAATGCTCACTGAATTGTTCACTGGATAACGTCAATTTCTTTGGAATGAGGAGAGGGGAGGTTTAAAATGGACCTTTGCTAGCTGAGACAGTTCCCTCGCTCGCTGATGACGTCACTTCGTCTTTTCGCCTGTCTGCTTGAATCAGAGGTGTCCAAGGCGGTGCCCTCTAGCTGTCACGGGACTACAACTCCCATCAGCCCCAGCCGGAATGGCCAAGGGCCAGAGCAGACGGGAGTTGTAGTACAACAACATCTTGAGGCAGAGGCAGCAGCTTGCAGGGGCGATCGGGGGGAGACGACATTGCATGTGTGATGTCAGGGTGTTGGGAGAAGCTGGGACAGGGCTGAATGTGGCGGCTATGCGGCTCAATGGCCGGCGCCTCCTCCTCCACCTCCTCTTGGCAGGGCCACCGGAGGAAGGTTGCTTCGGTCCTCCTTCTCTTCCGTGGCAGGAGGAGGAAGAGAAGGAACTGGCCACAGGAGGCACAGTGCGCTTGGCTCCGTGCTTCAGCTCTGCACTTTTAGGACATATTATTATTTTATTATTATTATTAATACCCTGCTCATCTGGCCAGGCCTCCCCAGCCACTCTGGGCAGCTCCCAACAGAATATTAAAAACACGATAAAACATCCAACATTAAAAACTTCCCTAAACAGGGCTGCCTTCCGTTGTCTTCTAAAAGTCAGATAGTTGTTTATTTCCCTGACATCTGATGGGAGGTCGTTCCACAGGGCGGGGGCCACCACCGAGAAGGCCCTCTGCCTGGTTCCCTGCTTCACTTCTCGCAGGGAGGGAACTGCCAGAAGGCCTTCAGAGCTGAATGTCCGGCCTTAATGTCCGGGCTGAACATCGGGAATGGAGACGCTCCTTCAGGTATACTGGACCCTGGACCCTACCCACAAAATATAGTGGGCCCCAAAAGGGTTTGGCCCCTAGGAGCCAGCACCCCTGTCTAGAGGGTCTCACATGAGTTGCACCCAGTTTAAATTTAGATCTCACTTGTGCTAAAGCACATTCCAATACATACTGTACGGTAGTTACTTCACCTTTTTCAGTTGCCTTTCCAGGGTTGAATCTTGGGAAATGAGGATGTCAGAGGAGCCTGCTGGATCAAGTCAAGTCCAACCCACGGGGAGCCCAAAACAAGGACCCAAGCATCAGAGTGCTTTCCCCACTTGTGGTTCTGAGCTACTGGCATTCAGAGGCATACTACCTCCAGCAGGAGAGGCGATTTTCTATCACTGTTTCTTGTGGGAGCAGTTTTAGTTACTTATTTTAGTTGACAAAATTTATATACCGCTTGACTGTAATAAAACCGCCAAGTAGCTTACAAATATGTGTGTGTATTAGAAGAAGTGTGCGTGCACACGAAAGCTCATAGCAATGACAAACTTAGTTGGTCTCTAAGGTGCTACTGGAAGTTTTTTTTTTAATTTTTTGTTTAAATATTCCACAGTTTAACTCTGCGCTTTGCCATACCCGATTGCATAGCGACCCCATACAATTCTTTTATCTGTAAGCCACCTTGAGTCCCTGTCAGGGGAAAAGGGTGGGGTATAAATAAATTAGAAACTTAGCGGAGCTAGACCACAAGGATTATCTAGTTCAACCCCCTGCAATGCAGGAATCTTTTGCCCAATTTGGAGAGGGGAAAATAATGTGTTTGTTGCATATGCAGGCTAAAGGAAGTCTCTACCCCAAACCTGCACCATAATGAAATTCCAGACAAAGTAGAACAGGAGGATTTTCTTGTTTGTTTGCATGAAGAAGCTGTAATGAAGCTGCATGAAATGCTCATTAGACATTGTGAGTTGTATCGACGGCTGGCATTAGTTTGCAGAGAAGCCTGACCTTTCCAATACCTCTGGAAAGAAAAGGGGATAAGGTGAAGTTCCCCCCAAGAGTTATGGTGTTTGAAATCCCACTTAATTGGAAGACAGTCTCCCTGGCTTCCCAGCCCACGTCCATTGATTTTATTCCCCACACCCATTTTTTTTATTGCAATTTGTCAGTTGCAAAACCATAAATTCACCACCAATTGTGAGTGGCATTAATTCCAGGGGTGAGCTTAATTTTCCGCAGGTGTGCAACAAAGGGAACCGCCGTAGCTGCGCTCCCCTTGTTAGCGTTGATCTCTAAAGTTCAATCATGGTGGATGGTGAACTACGAGACGAGTCGTTTGGACATCAGCGCTTTCACCTTTGACCCCAGCAGAAGCTTAATTGTTTGCCGGGCTGCCACAATGGAGGTGGTAAACAAATTAGGCATGTAAAGCGCAAAGACAATGGCTTGTAATTTACGTGCTTCGCTCCGCTTGGCTTTATTGGGCCTTGGCTAGTCATTCGACCAAGCTTATGAGACCAAATGGGGAAATTTAAGGATGGGCCCGAAGTAAATCTCAGGTCACTCAGAGCAGCTGATACTCCTCTCTCACTCCTGCTCCTACTTAGCAGCCAGCAGGCTTGCATACCCTCCAACATTTCTCTGATGAAAATTGGCACGTTCTATTCAATAATAATAATAATAATAATAATAATAATAATAATAATAATAATAATAATACCTTGCCCATCTGACTGGGCTGCCTCAGCCACTCATAGAATCATAGAGTTGGAAGAGACCACAAGGGCCATTCAGTCCAATCCCCTGCCAAGCAGGAAACACCATCAAAGCATTCCTGACAGATGGCTGTCAAGCCTCTGCTTAAAGACCTCCAAAGAAGGAGACTCCACCACACTCCTTGGTAGCAAATTCCACTGCCGAACAGCTCTTACTGTCAGAAAGTTCTTCCTAATGTTTAGGTGGAATCTTCTTTCTTGTAGCTTGAATCCATTGCTCTGTGTCCGCTTCTCTGGAGCAGCAGAAAACAACCTTTCACCCTCCTCCATATGACATCCTTTTATATATTTGAACATGGCTATCATATCACCCCTTAACCTTCTCTTCTCCAGGCTAAACATACCCAGCTCCCTAAGCCGTTCCTCATAAGGCATTGTTTCCAGGCCTTTGATCATTTTGGTTGCCCTCCTCTGGACACGTTCCAGCTTGTCAGCATCCCTCCTGAACTGTGGTGCCCAGAACTGGACACAGTACTCTAGGTAAGGTCTGACCAGAGCAGAATACAGTGGTACTATTACTTCCCTAGATCTAGATGCTATACTCCTATTGATGCAGCCCAGAATTGCATTGGCTTTTTTAGCCACTCTAGGCAACTTGCAAGATATATAAAAACATAATAAAACATTAAACATTAAAAAACTTCCCTATAGAGGGCTGCCTTCATATGTCTTCTAAAGGTTGTATAGTTACTTATCTCCTTGGCTTGGAAGTCAGATAACTCCATACCCTCTGATGAAAATAACAACATCCTTCTATGCCTTTGAACATTTCTCTGATGGAAATAGGGACGTCCTAAGGAAAAGCGGGGCATTCCAGGATCAAATCATAAACTGAGACAGCTTCCATAAATCCGGGCCTGTGCCAGGAAAATAGGGACCCTTGGAGGGTCTGGGCTAGATATGGTATAATAAGTATGCAATAATAATAATAATAATAATAATAATAATAATAATAATAATAATAAGGGAGATGCACAGGTATCTCAGAGCTAAACCACTTTAGAATTCTGGAAAGAGAATGTGTTCCATCTATAGCCCTCCAAAGAGGTACAAGAAGGGTGCTGTCCCCAGTTTATCCCCAACAACTATACTGTGAAGTAGGTTCAGCTGAGAGATTATTACGGTCCTTTTCCACGGCAAGAACCAGGCTGGATACAGCGCTCTAGAAACACAGAGCTCTGCTGTTGCTGAGCGCAAAAACTAACTAGAAGGAGTTGCATTCAAATAGTTATCCCCCCCCCCCATACACACACACACACTGGAAAGTGCTACTCTAATTCAAGGGGCCTGAGGTCTTGCTGGGGCATCTGCAATGGAGTCATGGAATCATAGAAGTGTAGAGTTGGAAGGGACCCCAAGGGTCATCTAATCCAACCCCCTGCAATGCGGGAATCTCAGCTAAAACATCCCTGACAGATGGCTACCCAACCTCTACTTAAAAACATCCAAGGAAGGAGAGTCTACAACCTCCCGAGGGAGACCCAAGTTATCACAACTTCAAGGATGGTAATACCACATTGTCAGGCTAGAGGGAAATGGGATGTTAGCAGCACTTCTGGGGCTGGCCCTGAGTTCCTATCCCCTCCTGTTTCGGAGTCTTCTTGGATAAGAGGAAACAGACTCCTAGACTTCTACACTCCTGGACCCTGGCAATGTCTAACACAAGGTTACACAGTGAGGTTTATTATTGGGTGGGTAGTATTTAAACCCAAGTTCTCCCCAGTCACTGTGGGATACCTTATCATAGAATTGTAGAGTTGGAAGGGACTGCAAGGGTCATTTATTCCAACGCCCTGCAATGCCAATTTTTTGCCTAATGTGGGGCTCGATCCCACGACCCTGAGATTGAGAATCTCGTGCTCTACCGACAAAGCTCTCTCTCTCCCCCCTCTCTCCCTCTCCCCCCCTCTCTCTCATAGGCAGGCTCACCATATCTGTAGGATGTTCCCACACCATGCACAAATGGGACCTGCAATGAAATGTTGCATTGTGGGCTATTCCTCATCCCTGTTAAGAGCAGAATAAGCTAAGGCGAGCCCTGTTGGATCAAGCCAAAGGCCCATCTCATCCAGCTTCCTGTTCTCACAGCGGCCGACCAGATGCTCCGGTGGGAAGCTCCCAATGAGAACCTCAGCACAACAGCCCTCTCCCCACTTGTGACTCCCAACAACTGGGATTCAGAAACATTCCTGCCTTTGATAGTGGAGGTAAAACACAGCCATTGTAGCTAGTATTGTCTGAACCTCTTTTGAAGCCATCCAAGTTGCTGGCCATCTCTATATCTTCCATAGTTTTAACTATGCACTCGGTGAAGAAGCACTGTCCAAGTCAGTGAGCCATTTGCCTCCTCCATGATATTCCATTTCATTCCCCACCCACCTGGCTTTGCTTGTTTTCCGCTTCCCCAACAGTCAGCATTCAATGGCCACTGGGTATGCTCAGTCCTTGTTGAGTGTCAGGCTTCAGGGAACCGGCTTCCTCTCCCCCCCCCCCCCCCGGTGGCTGTAGATAAGCAGAACAAAGGAAAAGGAGTCTTCTTACCAGTTAGAAACTATAATGATCACAGCGAGAGAACAAATAACCCATCTCCTAGGAATGGCGGTGCTCCCAATTAAGGGCTCTACCCCTTACATCCCTGGTCACCCACGTCACTCCTGTGTCTTGTAACCTGAGCTTGTATACCCTCTGTGCTTTCTGTTCTGCCACTTTCTCAGCTCTTCTTGACCTTGGGGAGAGTGGATTAATGCTTTCCAGAGACAGTGAATCTATTAACCCTCTCTCTCCCAGTGTTTCTTTTCCTAGGTGTTCCCCATCCAGTATTTCCCAGCTTCTGCCTTCTGAACTATGTCCCTCTGCAAACCACTGTTCCAAATCTATATTGTCCTCCTGCTCCTGGAAAGATTCAGGATCCGGAGCAGGAGCAGGGGGAGGAGGAGGAGGAGGCTCCCACCATTCCTCCTCAGTGCAGCCCTCCTCAGCACGGACATTGGGCCAGCATGGCCAATGGTCAGGGTTGGTAGCAGCTGTAGCTCACCAACAGCTGTAGGTTCCCCATCACTGTTCTACAGGCCAAGACAAGTATGCTTCTGCGATTTGTAAATAAACTCAGCAACAGAGGCCTTGCCATAGTGGAGCATTTGAAGGAACATAGCCAGCTGCCTTACACCAATGGACCATCTGGCTCTGGCTTGTCTGCACGGACTGGCAGCGACTCTCTGGGCTTTCAGACAGGAGGTCTTTCTCACCCTTACTTGGAGATGTCAGGAATTGAACCTGGGACCTTCTGCATGTACATCAAATCGTCTGCCACTGGGCTACGGCCCTTCTCCTTTGAAAATCTTTGAAAGTTGACTCCTATTCTCCAATAGGCTGTTCTGTACCCATGCAAGTGAAATGAAAGGGAGCCCAAACCCCACGATTCAGCAATGACTTATTATTATTGCCCATTACTGTTGACATGGTGTCATTGGAGCTGGGGAAAGGGGCTCCAGAGGGAGGCTGGCCCTATTCAGTCCCGATTCAAATGCCTCGCTGGCCTTTGAGTTGTTAATGTGATTTACCCAGGCAACTGGCAATGCCTCACATGCCCATATGGGGTGGGAGCAGCCACGTCCCAGATGCAAAGAGAAGTGGAGGAACCAATTGCCTTTGCTTCAAGGGCACACGGAGGAAAACAGAAAGCAACTCAGCACAAATGGAAAGAGGTGGGCCTTGGAGACTTGCTGTGCAATGCCACTCCAGCACATCGGTGATAATCTAGGGATGCAAATCAAAGCTGTGTGTCTGGGAGGGGAGAAATGCAAGGATCCGTTACCGCCACAGAGAGCTTGAATGGAGCACAAAATTCACCACTGGCCCCAGCCTAGTGATCCACCCCACCTTTCCCTATTGCTTCTTAATTGTCAGGGTGCAGCAGAGAAAAACATTCCCTATGTCCTGATGGAGGCAACAGTAAAGGTAAAGGTAAAGGGACCCCTGACCATTAGGTCCAGTCGTGACCGACTCTGGGGTTGTGGCGCTCATCTCACGTTATTGACCGAGGGAGCCAGCATACAGCTTCCAGGTCATGTGGCCAGCATGACAAAGCCACTTCTGGTGAACCAGAGCAGCACACGGAAACACCATTTACCTTCCCGCTGTAGCAGTACCTATTTATCTACTTGCACTTTGACATGCTTTCGAACTGCTAGGTTGCCAGGAGCTGGGACCGAGCAACGGGAGCTCACCCCGTCATGGGGATTCGAACCACTGACCTTCTGATCGGCAAGCTCTAGGCTCTGTGGTTTAACCCACAGCGCCACCCACATCCCTGGAGGCAACAGTACAGAAGAGGAAACCAAAGAGGTGGGGGAGAGGAAGCCAAAGGGTGAGGCAGTACTGGTTGCTGCGCCATTTGCTAACCAAGCAAGGGTGGAACTTATTGCACAAACTTCCAGTTGCTGATCACCTTATACAGGAAGCTTATAGGTAGTGCCATTTTGCTACAAAAAGAGGCGCCGGAACTCACCGCAATTGCCTTCCTTGTTCTCATATAATGACAATGGCGCCCACCTGAGAGGTGCTGGTGAGCTCTAGCTAGAAAAGGAAGCCCTGCTTAAAGGTTTTAAAAAAGTAAAATAAATTTTATAGAGCCGGGTTGAAAGCTTGGAAACTGGAGCTCCCCACTCCCACCGCCACTCGCTCTGTCTCATTCACACACCACTAGCATTGCTTATTGGATTTCGCTTGTATTCCTTTGGTGTTTTTGTGTGTAATGTATAGAATGCTTTAATGATATACAGGGCCGTCGTAAGCATATCTGGTGCCCTGGCCCCTGGTGTGAAGATCGCTCCGGCGCCCGCCCCATTTTCCACTGCGGCTGTTTGCCAGGCGCCCTGGCGCCTTGCGCCACACAGCCTTGCCTTATAGCCGGCCCTGATGATATATCATTTGCTTTTTAGACTATACACCACGTAGAGATTTTTTTGAAATCCTGAGAGGTTGATAAATGCTTTTAAATCATAAAGTTCTGCCGCAATTGTTAAACACAATTGGGCATCAAGAACTTCTTGCCAAACAACCGGAAATCGCATGAATCGAGCAGAGTCCTATCTGCTATCCACCCATTCCATTGTGTGCCATTGATCCCCGCCAACTCTTTCCCCACCTTGTATATCCATAATTCTTTATCAGTGACTGTAAAAAGGGACAAAACTCATTTCTCCCCTCCCCCTGCCCAAGACCCTAATTCCTACAGGAGCTCTTTGGTGTCTTTTATTAATCTTGGAGAAAATTAAAAGCAGAGAGCAAGGAAGAGGAGAAGGTATGTCTACGATAGTCTCCGGTGAGCCCAGCAAGGTCAAAGACTAATACACTATGAAACTGTTAACAAAGAAACTTAAAATTAACTAGTCCCCTGGGAGAGATTCTGCCCTAATGTGCATTGCCTTATGTTCTCTTCATCTCTTATCTTCTGCATATTTGCTCTCTCTCTGTGACTCCTGACAAGGCCAGTTCGCATGGCACCATCAAACTGGCAGCCACACACAGTCCCAAGGGCACTGGCATCTCCCGGGGGACTAGAATGACATTTTAGTGTTCGTACTTTAGAGCCACTTAGCACTGCTTTTTGCTGACAGAGGAACTGTCTATATGCCGCAACTTACTGCAGTTCGAACCTGTTGATCTGCAAGCTTTGAACCACCAATGCGTCTCAGCAGAGCCTGTGCATAGAGGAGAAAATCAGTACATTTTATCAGAGCACAGGGGGCCAGGATGGGACTGGCCAAGTTACAAATCCATTCATAAAGGTGAGGGGGGAATGAGGCTGAATTGCATACTGGGTCTGAGTATATTTGTTGCTGTTTAGTCGTTTAGTCGTGTCCGACTCTTCGTGACCCCATGGACCAGAGCATGCCAGGCACTCCTGTCTTCCACTGCCTCCTGCAGTTTGGTCAAACTCATGATAGTAGCTTCGAGAACACTGTTCAACCATCTCGTCCTCTGTCGTCCCCTTCTCCTTGTGCCCTCAATCTTTCCCAACATCAGAGTCTTTTCCAGGAAGTCTTCTCTTCTCATGAGGTAGCCAAAGTATTGGAGCCTCAGCTTCATGATCTGTCCTTCCAGTGAGCACTCAGGGCTGATTTCCTTCAGAATGGATAGGTTTGATCTTCTTGCAGTCTATGGGACTCTCAAGTCTCCTCCAGCACCATAATTCAAAAGCATCAATTCTTCGGCGATCAGCCTTCATTATGGTCCAGCTCTCACTTCCATACATCACTACTGGGGAAACCATAGCTTTAACTATATGGACCTTTGTCGGCAAGGTGATGTCTCTGTTTTTTAAGATGTTGTCTAGGTTTGTCAGGCTTTCCTCCCAAGAAGCATTCATCTTTTAATTTCGTGAGTGCTGTCACCATCTGCAGTGATCATGGAACTCAAGAAAGTAAAATCTCTCACTGCCTCCATTTCTTCCCCTTCTGTTTGCCAGGAGGTGATGGGAACAGTGGCCACGATCTTAGTTTTTTTGATGTTGAGCTTCAGAGCGTATTTTGTGTTTTTCTCTTTCATCCTCATTAAGAGGTTCTTTAATTCCTCCTCACTTTCTGCCATCAAAGCTGTGTCATCTGCATATCTGAGGCTGTTGATATTTCTTCCAGCAATCTTAATTTTGGCTTGGGATTCATCCAGTCCAGCCTTTCACATGATGAATTCTGCATATAAGTTAAATAAGCAGGGAGACAATATACAGCCTTGTCGTACTCCTTTCCCAATTTTGAACCAATCAGTTGTTCCATATCCAGTTCTAACTGTAGCTTCTTGTCCCACATACAGATTTCTCAGGACACAGATGAGGTGATCAGGCACTCCCATTTATATTTATACAAACTAATATTTGTATTATTTATATTTAATTATTTATATTTATATTTAATTATTCACACACACACACACACACACACACACATTTCCTTTGTTGAAATAACTGGGCCCAATAACCTGTTGAAATAGGGTACAATTACTGAGCCCAATTAATGACCTGTTGAAGCTCTTTAGTAAGCAAAATAAGCAGTGCCTGGCTTATGAATTTTGGTTAAAGAGTAGACTTTACTTGAGCTTCATTAACTATGAACCCTGAACTTTGGGATCCCCTCAAATCGGTGCCAAAGTTTTGCAATTGCTTTGCAGCATTTTGCAGTGTGAACCCCACATTTTGCAGCACCCCACAACTGAGTAATTGATACATCAAATTGGGGTTCATAGTTAGCACTCAAAAGTCTAACATACACTCCAAACTGGTACCAACCTTTTGCGATCGTTCTGCAGCATTCTGCAGTGCAAACCCCACATTTTGCCAGGCCCCCCCCTCACCTAAACAGAGTAACTGATACTCAAACTGATATCTGCCCTTCCCCGTGTTTGATTCAAGTTAGGGTTTGCACTGCAACAGGCTCTTCATATAACAATAGGAAATATAACAATAGGATGACCTCCCCCCCAAAACCCTAGAAATTGATAAATAGTAGGATTTTGATTAACTGGGATGAAGGGAGAAATACCAGCTGCAGGGGGATTCCTGGGCTTGCCTATGCAAAGGGACCTGGCTGAGCTAAGGCCATTAAGAGCTAAGACCATTGAGGGTCATTGGCAATGCAAGAGAACTGTTCCTTCCTCCTTGCCCTAAGGCAGACATGTCCAACATGTGGATCGTGATCCACGGGTAGATCCTGTGATGAATTCTGGTCGATCGCCACCCACCCTGCGCTGCAGACATTGGGAGGGGCTGTTTTGACGCTGCGTGTGTGCCCACCCTTGCACCATCGATGCACACCCGCCTGCCCTGCAGCCATCCCTGTCGCCCACCCTGCACCCATCCCTGCCATAGCTGCCAAGTACCCCGTTTTCCCCGGGAAACCCCCGTTTTTTCGTACCGTTTCCTGGTGGTCCCCCGAATCGGCTCCTCTCCCGTTATTCTCCTTTCATCTGCTCCTGCCGGCAGCCTTTTTTATTTTTTGCTGCTTTGCCCATCTATGGCCACCGAAAATGGCCGACGCCGGAAGTCGTGTCTACGCATGTCCGGAAGTGCGTAGATGCGATTTCCTGCGCCGACGCCGACCATTTCCGGTGCCCGTAGATGGGCAAAGCGACACCGGAAGTTGCGTCTACGCAACTTCTGGTGTCACGTGGCTGCCGATCCCGGATTTTGCAGTCCAGGACTTGGCAGGTATGATCCCCACTCCCTCGGGGGAAGCAGCCAGCGTCCGTCCACCCTGCACCCATCCCTGCCACCCGCCCTGCACCCATCTCTTCCCCCTTCAGGGAAGCAGCCAGCGCCCACCCACCCTGCACCCATCACTGCCCCTCGGGGGAAGCAGCCAGCACCCGCCCACCCAGCACCCAGCCCTAGGTGTTAGGTCACTGCCAGTTTTTATATTGGATCATGGATCACAAGTTGAACATGCCTGCCCTAAGGTGTGAACAAAGACTGTGAATTTGGAAGCTTGCCAGGGTAAGGTGACAAGAAAAGAGTGCCTTGAGCAAGGTGTGCTGGGAAGGAAAGGGAGAGAGCAAAGACAGAAATCCATCTTTTGGCTGGGAGAGATGCCTTAGACTCCAGGGTTGCACTGCTGTGAGGGGCAAGCCCCTCTTGAAATGGCCATGCTGTAAGATCTGGACTCGCTCCAGAGTAAAGATGTGGATAAATCACATAAATCACTTCTTCAAAGCAGCACAGACCCTGGGTGAACACCTGGAACCCCCTGGAATATTGCTACCAACTTTTGTAACAATACATTCTCCCTTTTCTTCCCTCTCTCTCTTGCATATGCAAACAAGCACACACACCTCCTTTCACAAGTCCGTATGTGAATATTTCTCCTTTTTAGAAGTGTTTCTTGCACTGGTAACCATTTTTCACCCAAAGGATGGTTAGCCTCCTCACTTTCCTGGTAGTATCCGACCAAACCCACTCCTTGGTTCCCAAAGAGGGAGCTGGATGCAGAGAGGAATCGACATCTTTGATGCTCATCTCCACAAAGCATGTTTCCTGAGACATCCCTTGTTTGTTTTCTGCCTTCTCGGCTTCCCTGCTTTTTGCCCTAGGCTAAGATCAGGTCAACCAAGCCAACCCAAACCAGAAGTAAATTTATTGTATTTTTCTTTCTTTTTTAAAATATCCATTAGCACACAGACAATGGAGAGGGGAAAGGCAGAAATTGCTCTAATAAGAGCTTTTCGTTTTTCTTCCTTTCCAGCTCTTTGCTGAAATGCCGCAAAGAGGAGTGGGGGCGGAGAGGCATTGCGGGTCTCCGGCACAGCCTGCGTGTTGGAGCAAAACAAGCTTGGCTGATTGAATATGTGGCTGTGCATCGCATTATGCGGGTCTGAGGGAAAAAGAAGGCGGCTGTATTCCAAACAGGGATGCATAACACGGCCGTGGTGTTGCTGATATTTTACAGTGGTTACCTCTGAAAAAGCTACATGCACACTCTGTTGAGCATTGCCAACGCTTCCAGCATCAAGGAAATAAATCTCTTACTATGTCATGGGTGGTTTATCCAGCGAAAAGCGATAATTGCAGATAACTGCATAGGTTCACACACACACACACACACACACACACACACACACACACACACCACTCCTCGCCATTAATAGAGCTGAAGAGAAGGATACAATGTGAATAATGAAAACATCGCATTGTAGTGCAACCACACAAACGCAGGCACACGTCCAAATAAAAGAGGAACACCTATGGAGTAGAAAAGTCATTGCATGAGAATTAAACAAGTTGGATTTTTCAGCACACTATTAATGGCCCCCAATGAGAGAAGATTATGAGGTTCCAGAAGAACTCATTCAATGACCAGTCTTTATACGAGTTCCTGGCTGGCACAAGACATCTTGGGCCCCTTGAATGAAAGGATGTGCTGAACATTATGCCACGTCCTGAAGGCTCAAGGAGTAACTATGAGAAAAGAAGTAGGGCCCTTTCTTCCATGCAAGATGTGAGCTAGTATGAGAAGGCATAGCCTTCTCACTGATGTGCTAGATTACTGCAGCTAGGGAGGTTTCAAAGAGAGAACATCTTCCCACCTGCCATCAGAACAGAGGTGGTAGACTGTGAACCGCTCTGAAACCTGCAGGTGTAGGGCAGTAAATAAATTCAATGAATAAATAAATACCATTGCATTGTGCATAATGTGCAAACTGGATCTCACAACCGATCTACACATTCCATTATCCCTTGTCAGAAAGAGTATCAAGGATAAATGCTCTAGACCAGGCATCCCCAAACTTCGGCCTTCCAGATGTTTTCCCATCTTCCTGGACCACTGGTTCTGACAGCTAGGGGTCATGGGAGTTGTAGGCCAAAACATCTGGAGGGCCGCAGTTTGGGGGTGCCTGCTCTAGACTAGTTAGCACCATTACATGGTAATTTTCAATGGCAACGTTCAGATGCAACATTAAATCATGTCTTGGGGCTCTGTAAATGAGCCTGACTTCCTCCAAGGCCCATAACACTTGCAATTCTCCTTCTTCCTCTCCTCCTCCCACTCAGGGACTTACTGGACAATGAGGAGTGAGGGGAGGCTCCATTAGGAGAACCCCCTAGGGAAGCCTCAGGGAGAAATGATCAGAGTCAGGGGAGTGGTGGTGTTAGGATACTGAAGACAGGACAGAGGATGAATGTTTGGATGCTGAACAAGCAACAAGCTTGAGTGAGAGAGAGGAACCAAAGGCAGAAAGGACTGCAGACTTATGGCAGGCAGCTGAGGAGGGAGGGGACAGAGGCTGCAGCAGTTTCACGGGAGCCTGCTAGTCTACAGTACTAAGCTCTCAACCTGCCTTGTCTCCAAGGACACAGCCTTGCATGTAGCAGAACAAGGAACACAGAGAGCACAGGGGGGCCCTCCCAGATGGAGTTTAATATTGGTGGGGAAACAGCCAGACAGGGAGGAGACTTAAGGGGAAGTGGGAGGCGCAGATTGTCAGTTCTGGCAACTGCTTTACTGGGGGCCAGTCTTGCCCATAATTTCTCCGTTTGTATTCTGTTTCCTTAAGTAAAGAATCGACTTTACTGCTCATCTTTGAGTCTCCATGCTGACCTGCAGCTGAGCCAGCCCTGACATCTGAGAAGAGGCACTTGGAAGCGTTCGCCTCTAGTTTTATAGAACCATGGCTTGCTGTTTCATTAAAACAAACGTAGTATGCTTAACACTAAGTATGAGTGGTTTCAACTAGCCAGCTTCTTAAATCTTCCTCCCAGCCATGCAGGAGGAAAGGAGCAGTGAGAGTGTGCAAACATTATGAGCCTTGGAAGAAGGCTAAGATTATCTTCATAGTGCTAAGCGACAAGTGGGGAACCAACGAACCAGCAAAGTCAATGCTCAGGGATGGTGATGGGAGTTGCAGTCCAGCAAAACCTGAAGAGCCAAAGGTTCTCCATCCCTACACTAAACCATGGTTTAGTGTTTAAACCATGGTTCAAGCCATGGTTTAGTGTTACGACAGAACACAGCTAGGGGGAAATTGTTGTTGTTGTTTCTAGATATGGGTGCATTCAACATTAACATGGATACTGGCTGTTCTCACAGAGATCCTGCGTGTTTCCATCTGCCTTGAGGCATGAATCAGGCACCCAGTCTTTGCGGCAGCTGCTTCCTGGTGCAATGTGGGGAGGAAATGTGGAAAGAAAATGCTTTTAAATGGAATTTTAAACCAGCCCCCAGTTACTATACAGATCCTGCCCCTTCGAAGCAGATCAAGATGTTGTCAGTTAGGATAAAAGCTGGAGTCACACGCTGCGTTTTGCAACGCATAATTGAAGAAATGATCTTAAATGGACCTGGAAATGCTTCAGTGACAATTCACTCATGGGCTCCTTTGATTTCTCTCCCCCGCTCAACTTAATTTTCT
The DNA here is from genome assembly GCF_965207765.1 of Zootoca vivipara. NCBI lineage: Eukaryota > Metazoa > Chordata > Lepidosauria > Squamata > Lacertidae > Zootoca > Zootoca vivipara. Next base: position 64,236,492 of record NC_142583.1, read on the forward strand.
CAATTCAGAATCATACACTCGGAAAGGGGTTTAGTAAATCTAATGAAGGCGGCTCTCAGCAGAAGCAAGTCCCATTGAGCATTGTGTGACTTGCTTCTGAGTATAAGGCTGGGCTGCAAAAAATAAATAAATGAGGCTTTCTTTCTCTGGAGCTCTGCAGATATTTTGGTCTACTTGAAAGCTTCCCATAGGCATGTGGTTGGCCACTGTGTGAAGAGGGTGCTGGACTAGGTGGGTCACTCACTGGTCTGATCCCACAGGGTTCCTGTTATTGTAGCTTTTTGTTAAATCCTCGGCAATCAATTGCATCATTCGCCAACTCCCAGTAGATGCCAGTCTGTGTTCTGTCCACCTTTGCTGTGTTCAGGACATTGCCCTGTTTAGGGAAGATTTTAATGTTTAATAGATTATTGTATTTTACTGTTTTGTTGGAAGCCGCCCAGAGTGGCTGGGGAAACCCAGCCAGATGGGCGGGGTATAAATAATATATTATTATTATTATTATTATTATTAGGGAGGCGAGTTGACCAGAGTGGCTGGGGCAACCCAGTCAGATGGGCAGAGTGCAAATAATAAAATTATTATCACCTTCATCATTACTAAAGTCTCTCAGAGCAGAACCATTTGCAGGGGCCCAAATCCTTCCGCTCTCTGGTTAGGCCTCCATCCTTTGCCTCTCATCATTATTATTTTTTCCAGCGACAAATCTGAATAAAGATTTACACAGGTAATAGGAGAAAATACGACCTAAGTAAATAGCAGATGTGAGAGCTGGGGTTAATAAATTAGTCAAATAGGAGTGTGGCCGACAGCGTGATTTAGAGGGTGTCAGTTTGGGGGGGGATATACGAGTGGGCGAATGAACAAGGAAGGGGGCCAAATCAGAAGCAATAAAGAAAAAATTAAAATGCCATTGCATCAGCTTCCAAACAAGAGGGCAGAAGAGAAGCAGCAAACTCATTAAGTGGTTCCTGTTGCTGATACTAGCTAGGGTCTGCTTTGTCTTGCAATCTTGAAAGTAAAACCACCTACAGTTCCTTCTGTGTATCTATCTTTAATTTATTTATTTATGGAATATATAATAGCCTCATCCTTGGGTAGAATATTGCTATAAATGTGTTCCTTGTTAGTGCAAAGTAGCCCTCTCTCTTTGCTGTCATATAACCTGGTGTTAGCTTTGCAAAGAAAGCAATGGAACAAGTTGTTGTTGTTGTTGTTGTTGTTATATTAATTACTTGCCCTTCACCCACTAGGCTCCAGAGCAGGTCACAACAATGGGAAATGCAGCATTAAAAACAGTTCGAAACAAATTGCAACCACCACTAGAGTTGGTCTTAAAAATATCTATCTCACCTATGAACAGGTAAGGGCAAAAAAAAAAGGAGAAGCACATATTGAAAGCTGTGTAAGGAAGGTTCCTGGCGCACCTCTGTTGGGAGGGAATTCCACCCAGAACATCAGCGAAAGAGTTCCAAAGTTTTACTTTACAGCAGAAGTATCCCATCTGGTGGCATTTTCAGTGTGTCTCTCACCCACCCACCACAATTCAAGAGTTTGAATTTTGCTTTCCTATGGCTCAAGAGAAGTGATAGTTTTCAAAGGAATTGAAACAGCCTGATAGATGCACCTTCTGTGTAGTGTGTGCCATATAGAACAGGCTAGTCACGCAAGTGATTGGGAGGACCCCAACTAGACAGGGGCCACCCAGTGCAAGTTCCTCTTATGGCAGTCTTCTCCGCATCAGACCACACAGTGTGGTACTACCTCCCCTCACAGGTATGACAGGCACCTCCAGTCCAGGTGCCCCACTGGCTGGTAAAAACTTACTTTTCCATGCAGGCATTCCTGGGCAATGATCATTAGTACTGGGTCTACTGAATTGTATATCTCAGTTTGTATATTTTATATTTTACAAGCTGGCCATGCCACGTGTTGCTGTGGCTTTTTGTGTTAAATGGACCTTTTTTCTGTTAAATGGACCTTCAGAGTCTCCCTTCAGAGTCTCATCACCTTCAGAGTCCCCCTTCATTTTGCACACAATCATTCCCCCAATACGCGTGTTCTGTTAAATTTTGCCCTGTCCCAACCCTGACTCCCCTACCTACGCATGTTATGTGAAATTCACCCCACCCCACCCTGACACATTTATCCTACCCAAAGGCACTGCCCTGTAAAAGGCCCATATTCAGTTGATTCTTGCCTGTGGCGTAGTCAGCTATCCTGGCTGGGCTATGTTGCGGCCTAGTCAGTCGGCTGCACAATGCTAGGGCTGTTTTCAGTTGGTTGCCGTAGAATTTTGTGATGTCACCGATTGTCTGCAGCCAATGGAGACGCAGATTCTCCGTTCTATTTCCCAGCATGCATGATCTGTGTGTCCTGAAACATGGGATTTGGGGTTTTTTACGTGACCCAGGTGTGACATCTGTCTTAGCAAACTGTCCTATAGCCTTCGGACATTCGCATGTGATGTTGTGTCAAAGTTTCACCTCAATCAGTCAAGCGGTTTTGTTGAACATTAGAGAGGAAGGAACATACCCAGTTTACATTTATAGATAGATAGATAGATAGATAGATAGATAGATAGATAGATAGATAGATAGATAGATAGAGATTGTATTGGCTTTATCTTGTAAACTGTCTTGTTATTTTGACAGTGAAAGGTAGCCTATGTGTGATTTTAAGTAAAATAGCACACGTCCATATTTCTTTGTCAAATTAGCACCTCTGGTCAAAGAGATTTCATGCAGAAAAAACTCATGCAGAACCTAGCAGGAAGAGGGAATGTCTCCCATGTGATTTCTTCTTCTGTGTCCCAGCACAGGGCTTTTCAGAGCTGCAAGGAGCCATTCTAAGTGCTTCCCATCTTAATAAAATCACTCCCTCCAGAGAGCTCACAAAACAAAAGCTCTAGTATCCCTGCTCAGATAGGTGCTTAGTAGAATCAGAATGAACAACACGATCAATCTTATCATTAATGATTTCATTTTAATATACCCTAAGGTGTATTGATGTATGGGTGTGTTAAAGTGTTGGTCTAGGCCCTGAGAGAGCAGAGTTCAGATTCCTATGATGCTCCCTAGGTGACCTTGGGCCAGCCACGGTCTTTTACCCTATCCTCATTCATGGATTTTTCTATTGAACCATGCTAGCAGCACACCTAGTTCCCTTCTTTGTGCTTTGCCATCAATGACCTTCTGCATGACCTTGTTTTCTCAATGCTACCATTGTCCTGTGCTTTAGTGAGGACCATTGGGCTTCATCTGACAACCCTCAATACCTAGCAATCCGGCAGTTTTGATACCCGGCGGCTTGGCATTTTGCTGCGGCGGCTTTAGCAAAAGTTGCAGAATTGCAACCAACTTCCGAGAGCAAAGGAGGCAAAGCAGCCTTGTGCCTGACATCTCTCACGTTATTAATGCACCCCTTGTGGGTCCCATTCATTTTAATTAGTGATCAATTACCCAGCTCCATAGACAGCATGTAGCAGAGTCTCCTCAGTCCTTGGAGGATAACTTTCCAACCTAATAACTCTTCTCTCTCCCTCGCCACCAACCTCCAAGTTTGCAAAAAACTCTCTTTACTCATAGCATACATGGGGGGAGCCTAAGAGAACAAAGGGTCTCTGGATAATTACTCTGTCCAGCTACTAACACCCCTGTCCTTTATTTGGGGTGGGCTGTTCTCTGCACGTACCGGTTTGGGGCTTTGGGGAATGGGGAGGGAGATGGGGGAGGGGCTCAGGACCTGGTGAACAGCTGGGGCCCATCACTTTTCATTGCAGGTCCTGGAGAGACACAGTTGACAGAGTGATACACAGAGGCTGTCCCAGTTAATGACTTCACCATTCTCCATCATTATTCCCATCATTAGGAAATTAGGAGGACAGAAGGTATTTACTGTAAACCTGCCACCTCCCAAGGAGAGATAAATAGAAACTGATAAATGGGATCTTCTGGTGCTGTTCGTCTATTAACCTTCTGCTTCCCAGCTCAGACATATGCATACCATCCTGCCATTAATATCTGGTAATTGGCATGGCAGCAGGCAACAGCGTACCTTTTAATACACCCCTCCCTCTTTCTCACACACCCCCACTTTGTATATAGGTTTACCAGCAAGGAAAACAGAGGAAGGCAGGAGAAGAAAGTTTTGGTTAAAACTTCTACTTAAAGGGACTACAACCACAATGGCCACAATACCTTAGAGCAGGAGTGGGGAGATGTTTAAAACCAAAGGGCCGCATTCCTTTCTGAGCAACCGTCTGGGGGCCACACATACCCTCCAACATTTCTCTGATGAAAATAGAGATGTCTCCTCCAATATTTCTCCAATGAAAATAGGGACATGCTAGTCCATACCTTCCAACATTTTTCTGATGAAAATATTTCACACTTATTCCCTGCATTTTGCCAGCTCTCTCGTGCATTATGACAATCATAGAGTCACAGAATTGCAAAACTGGAAGGGACCTCAAGGGTCATCTAGTCCAACCCCCTACAATGGAGGAGTCTCAACTAAAGCATCCATGACAGATAGCCACCCAACCTCTGCTTAAAAACCTCCAAGGAAGGATTCCCTTAGGGAATCCGTTCCACTGTCGAACAGCTCTTAGTTTCAGAAAGTTCTTCCTGGTATTTAGATAGAATCTCCTTATTCAAAGTGCATCATAACAAATAAAGTATTGCAAACTGTGCAAGTCATTCGACTTCAAAATAGAGGATCGCTTGATTTATCCTCCACTGTACCTTACCCCACCCATTGATCAGCTGGCCCAGCAAGCAGCTTATGCCAGATGCTCGAATTTCCAGACACATAAAGAGGGCCTTGGCCTGGCACAGAAAACAATCTGGAATTGGCACCAGCTGAGCCTCCCTGGGGAGGGCATTCCATAGACTTTCAAGTGAGCTGCAGTTCCACAGCCTTTTCACTTGCCTTCCCCCACCTGCTAGCCATGCAATAGCCTTATGGTTGGGCCAATGAGAGGACCAGCAACACCTTGTATGCTGAGTCAAGTGGCTGGGAGATAGAGATGTTTTTGGTGTGTGTGTGTGGACAGGCAAGGCTGGGTGGCGCAATGCGCCAGGGCGCTGCGCCCGCCAGACAGCCGCGCTGGGAAACGGGGGGGGGCGCTGGAGGGATCTTCGCACCACGGCGCCACGGCGCCAGATATGCTTAAGACGGCCCTGTGTGTGGAAAAAGAGAGTCTCCCTCCTCAAACGATGGGAGATAAATTTGATTCACTTTGCACTTCATGGTGAGCCTCCCTATTTTATGCTTTCTGAAACAAGACGAGAACTGAAACAGAGCCAAATTTGCACTGCTCTGAATTTTGCAATGCAGTTCTCCAGCAAAGGAATAGGTTAAAAAATGTATACCTGTATACCAGGGCAAAGTGTGCATTGAAATTCATGTTAGTGGAAATAATATACAAAAATGCAGTATAACTGGGGAAATGTAAACATTAGGGGGAAATTATTTATTAGGTAAATGCTTATTTTTTATTTTTTTAAGCAGCCTGGGATGGAGCTGGATCAATTGTGTGTGCGTTTGTGGTGTGTTTCAGCTTATTTTATCCTCATTTTAATCCTTGTTTATATGTTCATTTTTTTGTAAGTCATTGAGTTTCATTTTTAAGTGACTAGTGCATATATTAATACATAAATAATAAAAATAAATAATAAAACGATCCTTATTTTATTGTATTTATTTCTGACTTCCTGCAACAACAAAAATCTCAAAGTGACTTACATTTTTTTAACACACCAAATTAAAACACATCGAACTAAAAGAGTTCATCCTGAAATAATGTTAGAAAGACTAAAAGGTTAACAACAATTAAGAGTGGGATGCCTCAGCAAAAAGGTGTGTATTGCATACAAATTGCATACAAAAGTGTGTATGTTTTGAAATAGTCACACTAAAATTCTGATGAACTTCCATGAGGAATTTTTCTTTTAAAAAAATCTGTCCAATATGGAGAACTGGATTTAAGATTGGAAAAGTGAGAAAGGGAGAGATACTGAAACTGATGAATTCACCCGTCTCTAGTGGTGGTGCTGGTGTGTTAGAATACTTTTTAAAAACCCAGCTATATTGAGATTCTGATAAAATGCCCATTGAAACAGTGAACTGACTGATTGGTTACATAGTAGGAGATTAATCAACTAAAATTGGTTATATGTACATTCATAGAAGCAACCACAAAATGCCTGGTATATATGTGTATTCATAGAAGCTACCATAAAAATTGCATTTCCTGCTTTTTACTGTCAGGGACCCCAGTAAAGAACCAAAGTGTTGTCAACTGAAAGAAAACATTCTGTCTAATGTGCAACATCAGATTCCCTCCGCTCCTGCTCCTTGTTTTACACCGTAATACTTTTGATTCTTTTCTTTCTCCTCCTCCACTTATGTTCCTGAGAACAGGATGGGCAGCCTGCTTGCCAGATAGACAAGATGGCTCTGTAGCCCTGCAGCCAATCAGACAGCTTGGCTTACACCAGAGAGCTTGGCCAGCCAAATCCTGTTTTGACCTCCTTCATCTGCGCATCTGAAAACTTTTGGATGACTGAGATCTTCTGATAGCATTCTGCTCCAGTGAACCCAACCCTGTGAACAATTCCAGGCATTGTGGGATAAAGATATGAGGGAGTGGGGACTATTTTAACCCGCTGGCATCAAACATAGGTCTTCCAAGAGTGCATCTGAAAGTCCAAACAATTTTGCTATGGAGAGTGTCTTCTGTAAATCCCCTGGATGTATGCCGAGGCTGAACGTTCGCCAGGCATTCTCTGAACGTTTTCCTAAGATACTAGCCGAATATTCGAAATCCGCATTGACACCCGATTTGATTTCAATGTTTGATCGCATTGGCAGCTGATGTGAGATGGCATTTCAGTTTAGGCAGTGTTTCCCAGGTATGAAGACCCACCTGTAGCTCAAGTGCAATTGCGTGCTTCTCTGTTGAGCCGTTGAGTCTTCTGTTTGACTTCTTTAGTTGTTCTGTCTTTCTACAAACCACTCTTGTACCTCAAGACTAAGGGAATGTGTAGCCCTCCAGAGGCTGTCGGACTCCAATTCCCATCAGCCCCACCAACATGGCTGGTGGTCAGGGATGATGGAATTTAGAGTCCAACAACATTTAGAGGGCAACCAGGTTAGCCACCCTTAAAACACACACACACACACACACACACACACACACACACACACACACTATACCCTGTCTTTCATCCAAGGAGTCCAATGTGGTATTGTGAATTGTTCTCCATCCCCAATATTATCCTCACAACAACTTTGTTGGGGAGGCTAGCATACCCTCCAACATTCCTCAGATGAAAATAGGGAGATTTCCCACTCCCCCTTTCGCAGCTGACCCTCTTCAAACCCCCCCCCAAATTTTTTGCCCCCACCTCCATCCTGCACAGCACTTCCACCACCACTGGGACACAGCATACACACCCTCCAACGTTCTGAGGGAGCCACTGTGGTGTAGTGGTTAAGAGCAGTAGACTCGTAATCTGGTGAACCGGGTTCGCGTCTCCACTCCTCCACATGCAGCTGCTGGGTGACCTTGGGCTAGTCACACTTCTCTGAAGTCTCTCAGCCTCACTCACCTCACAGAGTGTTTGTTGTGGGGGAGGAAGGGAAAGGAGAATGGTAGCCGCTTTGAGACTCCTTAGGGTGGTGATAAAGCAAGGTATCAAATCCAAACTACTACTCCTCTTCTTCTTCTGAGAAAAGGGGCAAAATTATAAGTGGATGCACAACACATTTTTTTAATAAAAAAAATCAAGACTCCTTGCACTCCGCTCCGCTTCCCCTGTCATCCCACCGGAGGCCTTGCCCTCTGCCTGCTCCTCAGAGCTGGCTTGTCATGGCGGCAGCCTCTCCTCCTCCCTGCCTGCTCTCCAACAGCCACTACAGGTTGCCTGTCATCTAAATATCAATCATCTATCTATCTATCTATCTATCTATCTATCATCTATCTATGCATGTATCAAAGGGGCTATTCAACTAGCAGAAAAAGGGGGGGAAATTGACCAGATTATGTTTCATTTGGGCTTTTTGTTTTTTTTAAAATGCTGCTCACAAATCCTCCCGTTTTGTTTACCTTCCCTGCTTTCTGTGCAATGCCAAGAGAAATCGTCTCACTTTAGCTATTCTGCACAGCTGGTAACACTGCCAGAGGGTCAGTACAGATTCAGGGAAGATACCATTTGAACTGGCCCCATTTCTGAGGATTTGTTTTCCCCTGTGCAAAATCTCTCCGTTCCGGAATCTGACAGTCAAGCCACCATGGGGAAAAGCACAGGCACTTCAGTGATACTGGGGTTCTGGCTCTGAGCATTCATGAAATGCATTTTTTTAACCAAAGTGACACTAATTGGGTCTGTCCAGATTGAGGGATTCTACCCTGAGCTTGTTGAACTCCCAGAGCCCTGCTCCCCTATGAACAGCACAGAGACAGAGAGGCTGGATCTTAAAGGCTCGTAGCTCACACACACACAGTCGGAGTTTTTTGGGTTTTTTAGTAATAAAACTCAGTCTCTTCATCACTATTGCTTCAAGGCTTGCCCAATGACACTTTTTCTTTCTAAGATGGGAGAGATGATGGGAAATGTGAGCAGTCGAAGGAAGCTACTGAGCAAAGTTCACCTCAGTCAACCTTTGCCAACCTGGTGCCCTCTGGATGATTTGGAATACAACTCCTTTCAGTCCCAACCAGCACACTTGATAAGGATGCCGACTCTTTCACTTGGTCAGACCTCACCTGGAGTACTGTGTCCAGTTCTGGGCACCACAGTTCAAGAAGGATACTGACAAGCTGGAACGTGTCCAGAAGAGGGCAACCAAAATGGTCAAAGGCCTGGAAACAATGCCTTATGAGGAATGGCTTAGGGAGCTGGGTATGTTTAGCCTGGAGAAGAGAAGGTTAAGGGGTGATATGATAGCCGTGTTCAAATATATGAAAGGATGTCATATGGAGGAGGGAGAAAGATTGTTTTCTGCTGCTCCAGAGAAGCGGACATGGAGCAATGGATTCAAACTACAGTACAAGAAAGAAGATTCCACCTAAACATTAGGAAGAACTTCCTGACAGTAAGAGCTGTTCGGCAGTGGAATTTGCTGCCAAGGAGTGTGGTGGAGTCTCCTTCTTTGGAGGTCTTTAAGCAGAGGCTTGACAGCCATATGTCAAGAATGCTTTGGTGGTGTTTCCTGCTTGGCAGGGGGTTGGACTGGATGGCCCTTGTGGTCTCTTCCAACTCTATGATTCTATGATTCTATGATCTGAACTGTAAAATTAGCTAAGTTTCAAATACAATGACTTCTTGTTATTGACAACTACATCATATCAGAAGCACTTAACTCTGCAGAGCAGAAGGTATTGTTGGCATCTATCTCAGGAGCCAATGGAGTGCGCCTCCAGGGGTGAAGTCAAACTGCTCTGTTTGCAGCACCAATGCGACGTCTCTTGGACACAAGCCTGGGCAGGGTGTATGGAGGCTCTGAACTGTCCAGATGACAAGACCCCCTCTCAGTCTTGCTAATGTAGTCCAAAGGAAAGCAGAGCAAGATGTTTGGCACCAGCTTGGCTGCCGGAGTTGCTGAAAGCAGACGAACAAGATGCTATCCAAGCATCTTAGGGACTCCACTCCAGACTTATGTAGGGTTTACTCATTAGCCTTTTTCTTTTCCCAAGGCATCAGAGTTTTTCCTTCTCCTATATGGGCTACCTTCCCAGATTGATGAGCTCCATCTGTCCCTCACTTCCCTCTCCAGCATGTGCAGAAACCGCCTTCTTGACCATTGAATCCACTATTGGTTTCATCTACACAATCCTGTCTTTGCATGCAGAGAAAGTCCCTAACTTAGCAAGGGTTTCAGCTACCCTCACCTGGTTAGCCGGCCAGTCAAAGCCATTTCCCATGGTGTGACTGCTGTTGCATGCTGAAAGCCTCTAGGAGCCCCAGGTGAAAGCTGAGTGCAGGGTGGGGACCAAAGGTAGACAAACTACCCCAGAAGGAGCATGATGTGTACCAAAGGTAGTACCAAAGGTACTACCCCTCACCTAATACCTCATACACACCAGAAGGTCTTAAAGAGCATGTCTTTTTTATTTCAGATGATGAAATTGGGGGCTCAGGTAACTCTATTTGATTTGCCCTGTTGCAAGGAGAGTGGAAAGAAATGTATGTAGCCCATTAAAACAAAAGTTTTCATGTTTTAAGGTTTGGCAGGGGAGAGGAGATGCAGTTCTGGCAATACTTAGAAGAGGGATATTTGGAATGATAGCTAGCTCCCTTCCTTGCTGTCCTCTATTTGTCTGCTGTTGCAAAATTAGATGTGGCACTTTGTTTAAAACTTGTTTACCAGAAGGAGGTTGTAAACTGTGCAGAGACCAGAGATCTTATTAAAAGTTTAATAATGAAGAGTATGTGAATATGAGTTTCACAGGCAAAATCTTCCTGGTGGGAAGTGATTTGTCCAGGGAAAACACTGAAATTCATTAACTTTGCAAGGAGCCACTAAGCTACAAGCATGCACATATAGCAAAACGGATGAGAGAAATTCCTGATGTGGGGCTTCAAAAATGAAACTTGTATTATGCTCCTGTCCTGTCATCTGCAGAGCATGAGGCAAAGTTTGAACAGGGCGGGCACAGAGTCGGAGTCCTGATCCACTGTGTTGTCTACTACCAAGGGAAGGTGATGGCCTGAGCTAGATAGAAACCTGCAAGATAAGGGTTCTGAAATAGACAGGAAACTACAGCAAGGTCAGCACCTTGGACAGGGACCAAAGCAGTAGTTCAGGACCATGGTTAGCAACCCTGCAGCTGAGGCAGAAAAAATAGTTGTCTAAGCAGTGTCTTGGAGGAACTGGCAAAGTGTTTCAGATTGGATCTTGTCACAGATGGGGTGTTGGCTACTCCCGAGTAAGCACTCCACACATCCTCTGGATTTTCATAGTTTTATTGTGCATGCTATATACAGTGGTGAGATGTCTCAAATCATGTCTGCTCTGCATGGGGCAGAAGCCCACAATGGCGTCTCGTGGGCTCTGACCCCCCTTTTAAGACTCCAAACGCCCCTCCTCCTTGCTCTATGGGTCCTCCGTGGTCCCAAACCAGGCTCCTGAGGTGCCGTTCCCTCTCCTCCCTCCTTTCCAGCCCCTGCTGAAGCTAGCTCCTCCCCTGCTTCCCTGCTACCAACCTGGAGCTGAGCCACCAGGACTCTGCAGAGCCCTGGACCCGTCTTAACCCTTCCTGTTCCTGATTTGAACTCCCAGACTTGCTGCTGCTCTCCCATCTGATGGAAGTAAGTAGAGTGGGCTGCTCTCTGCAAGCCCTCTCTCTTACATCCACCCCCCCTCCAGGCTCCCCCCCCTTTCTGAGGCCTGGTTTGCCTGGTCTGATGTCTGTAAAGAGGGCTGGAAGCCTGACAGGTCTTCCTCCTCTGTAGTGTGTGTAAAATCCTGTTCCCAGTCGGTGCTGGGTGGCTGGTCCGTGTAGTTCCTTCCGTTGTACTCCTCCTCCTCCCTCTGGAAAATTGCTTCCGATTCCCGGAGGGCTTCTTGGGTCTGCGTCTCCCCTGCTCCCCACCTGGGATCGCCCTCCCCCTCTGTGTTCCCTGTGCTACTGATGTGTGGTGGTTCGGATCTGTGGGAGAAAGGAGCGTGCAGTTCCAGTGTGCGGCCCTCCCCTTGCATGGTGTGCATAGGTGCCTCCGCGTTTTGGGAAGCAGGAGTGTCCTGCCTGGCCATCAGACATTTTAACCCCCCCTCCCCCCTTCGGGAGCCCGGGCTCGCTGTGGCACTGTAGACCTCCTCCTCTTCCTTTCTTTCTGGAACCTCTTGGCTGCCTTCTCCCTCCACCCTTCTGTCTAGTGTCTTTTGTGTGATTTCCTCCCCCTCCCTCCTGTCAGCGTCTTGTGTTGGATGTGTGTCACGTCCTCTGAACCTTGGGCTTTCCCTGAAGTGTGAGAGCAAAGACCTGTGACCCACGGGATGGACCTTTCTCGCTGTAGGTACTTCCCCCCTGAAGGTGACAGGGTTGATCTGTGTCAGAACCTTGAAGGGCCCCAGCCTTCTGGGTGCCAGCTTCTTCCCCCTTCCTCCCATGGGAAGGCCTTCTGACCACAGCCAGACCCTGTCCCCTCCGTGGAAGACCTTCTCCAGTCCCCCGTGATGGTCTGCCCCCTCCTTGTAAGCCTCATTGCTCCTTGCCACGTCTCCATCCAGTTGTTGGTGTACTGTCTCCCTCCTCTCACCCCATGCCTCAATAGGTGGTCCCCCAATCTCCCCCTCCCCCTGCTCTGGGAAGGCTCTGGGGTTTCGCCCAAGACTGGCCTTACTGGGTGTGAGCCTCGTGAAGACATGTACTGCATGCCCCTCCGTGGGGTTGTCATGATATTGCCTGAGAATCTTCCCTCTGAGGGAGTCCTGGGGCATATACCGGGCATCATTGCTAAAGAGTAACCCCTCTTTCTCTGCAAGCCTTTCCCCTGCCCCTTCTCCCTCCCTCAAGTCCCTCCGTATGTTCTGGGTAAAAGTGTCCTCTTTGGTGAGTTGGCTCAGTTTCTCTTCCTGCATCCCCGCCTCGGCGTCGTTCCATCCGCCTGGGGAGCTGATGTGGTGCGATCCTGAGGATTCTCCTTCTTTCCTGCAGTGCTCCTTGCCGTCTGCATCTCCAAAGGTGAGATCTCCCCGGCGCTGGCTGCCCACAGGGTCATTGTCCATTAAGTCCAAAGCTAGCACTTCTGCGTGCTTGTTCACTGTCATCTTCCGAGAGGGGGTCTGTTGCGTGACCTCACCCTCCTGCAATTCCCTGCCGTCTATGGCCGAGACGCTCATGGGAAGCTTCCTTGGGAAAAGGGGAATCTGATTCTGCCTAGCAAAGTCCACCGATAGGAAATCATTGCTGCTGCCCCTGCAGAGAAGCCCGACTGTCTCCTGGGTCTGGCCTCTTGGCAGCTGCAGACTTACTTCCATCTCTTTGTCGTGCTGTGGGGTGTTACAGGAGGGCTCAGTTGTTGGTGCTCTGCCTGGCCCCTCCCCTCCTGATCTGGCATCCAGGCTTGTGTCTGTGCCTGCCTGCTCTCGCCATTCCTTCCTCTGGGGGCAGTGTTCCACCCAGTGGCTGGGTGCATTGTAAAGGCATCTCCCGCCTTTCTCTTCCCTCTGTTTTCCCGCGTCAGCGTTTGAAAGTACCCGCGCGCGGGCTTTGTCCCTCTGCATCACATCTGGCTGGAGGGGTCTGTGCTGAGCTGTAGCTGCCTTCCAGGGACTGTATGGGAGCTTGTGGCCGCTGCCTTTCCCCTCCGTCTGTCCCCTCTGCCCGGACTCGCCTCTCAGCCTCCTGCACTTCCACGCCACCATGCCTCTCAGCCTTAGAGCCAGCTTGTGCTGAGGGTCGCCCTACAAAGTGCTGGCCCGTCCCGAGTGTCCTCTCTGCTTGTCCAGCCTCCACTCCTCCGGCTTGGCTGTGTTCAGAGCTGCTCGGTTCACTAAGCCTGGCTTCCCCTGTGCCCGGGTGCCTACCTGGTGCTTGAGCCGTTCCATAGTTGCAGGGTGCTGGCTGCAGCTTGCTCTCTGCTACACCCCTCACGCATGCCAATCCTCCCTTGGCATCTCTCTCTTCTGCTTTAGATGCTGCCAACTTCATGCCGGCTGCTACATTTGCAGCCCTCTTCCCTCGGGGTAGCCATCAAGAGATTGTGGGCTTGCTGTCACAGATGGGGTGTTGGCTACTCCCGAGTAAGCACTCCACACATCCTCTGGATTTTCATAGTTTTATTGTGCATGCTATATACAGTGGTGAGATGTCTCAAATCATGTCTGCTCTGCATGGGGCAGAAGCCCACAATGGCGTCTCGTGGGCTCTGACCCCCCTTTTAAGACTCCAAACGCCCCTCCTCCTTGCTCTATGGGTCCTCCGTGGTCCCAAACCAGGCTCCTGAGGTGCCGTTCCCTCTCCTCCCTCCTTTCCAGCCCCTGCTGAAGCTAGCTCCTCCCCTGCTTCCCTGCTACCAACCTGGAGCTGAGCCACCAGGACTCTGCAGAGCCCTGGACCCGTCTTAACCCTTCCTGTTCCTGATTTGAACTCCCAGACTTGCTGCTGCTCTCCCATCTGATGGAAGTAAGCAGAGTGGGCTGCTCTCTGCAAGCCCTCTCTCTTACAGATCTACACACAGAAAAAAACACACACTATAAATAAGTAATAAATTAAATCATTATAACAAATGGGAGGGACCATATGTACTGCCCTTCATCCGAAGAGCACAGGGTGGTTTACACATCCATGGTGACACCAAGGGTTGTATTTCAAACTGTAACTCCTTGCTCCTGGTTGCAACAGCACCTGCTGGAATGGTTGCATTAAGATTCCCCAACCTAATCCAAACCAAGACCAGCACTTGGAACAAGGTTGTGGCATTTGACTGGACCTTTCTGTGCACAAGGTACTCCTGGGACAAATCAGTTGTCTAATCCAGCATGGAAATTCTTCAGGCTTTTATCAAGCCAAATGACACCTATTTTGCAGAGGTTCCGAGGTAGGGTTATCCAATGCAATAAAATGTCATCTGAGAGTCATTGTCGTAGTGTGATGGTTAAGTATGTCAGATTGGAATCCAGAGATTCAAATCCCCATTGAACTATAGCTCACTAAACAGCTCCGGACCTTTCAGCCTAACCTACCAAACAGGGTTGTTGTGGAGTAACAGGGGTGTGATAAATAAAATCTGGATGTGATAAATAAAATCTGTCAACTGACTTGGTTTCTTCTTCTCCAGTGCTTACAGGTCAGCAAAGACACAGGGTCACCCCTGCAAGAAAAAACAGAGCCTGGACAAAACTGAAGGGGCCTGTGCACAACTGATGCAAATGGAAAAGGGGGGAAATTGATGTCCTCCCTCTGGTCTCATTTCCCTACCAAACATAAGGTGAGCTTTGCTTCCTTCTAGCTCTAGCTCTCTCGCTCTCTCCTGACTGCAATGCACAGCAACGGCACCACAGGGAGGGGAAAGTGACAAGCTCCTAAGAAAATGAAGACCTCATTCTGTTTGAATATTACATTAACCCCAAGCACTGCCGCTTCATTCGTCAGCTTCCAGTCTCTCCCCCCCCCCCCCGCAAACCTCTTCATCTCTCCGGCGCTCTCCTCCCGCCCCACCTGACCTGGTTGGTCTGATTATGAATGATCAATGTGCCCATTTGCAGCGGAAACCTCTTTCCACATCTCGAGACCCTCGGCCTTTAGCCGCTCATGCAGATAATAACGGCACTTCAAGTCGCTTGCCCATAACTCCAAGCTTCATTAAACAGAGGGGTTGTCACCAAAAGTCCCTTTAACTGTCGTTCGCCTCTCCGCCGGGGGAAATTGACAGTCCTGAGAAAAAGGGAGCCGGGATATAAATAAAGTAAAATAACCATTTGGATATTCTGCCAAATGCCTGCCATTAGCTTGGGAACGTGTGCTAGAATCTGCTCACATAGCAAAAGGGAAAGAGGTGGCAGGAGGCAGGAGGGTTTTGATGCTATCTGGTGGGGGAGCTGGCACCTAAAACATGCCTGCAGTTAGCCTCCCACTTTCTGGGAAGGGATTGGCCAGGTATTCAACAGAGGGATGGTGCTCTTCCATTCCCAGCTATTGATGAGGTACACTTGGTTGTCAAGACTCCACAAAGTGGCAATAATAATAATAATAATAATAATAATAATAATAATAATAATAATAATTTATTTATACCCCGCCCATCTGGCTGGGTTTCCCCAGCCACTCTGGGCGGCTTCCAACAGAAATATTAAAATACACTAATTTCTTAAAGATTAAAAGCTTCCCTAAACAGGGCTGCCTTCAGATGTCCTCTAAAAGTCTGGTAGTTGTTTTTCTTCTTTGACGTCTGATGGGAGGGCGTTCCACAGGGCGGGTGCCACTACCGAGAAGGCCCTCTGCCTGGTTCCCTGTAACTTGGCTTCTTGCAGCGAGGGAACCGCCAGAAGGCCCTTGGCACTGGACCTCAGGGTCCGGGCAGAACGGTGGAAGTGGAGACGCTCCTTCAGGTATACTGGACCGAGGCCGTTTAGGGCTTTAAAGGTCAGCACCAACACTTTGAATTGTGCTCAGAAACGTACTGGGAGCCAATACAGGTCTTTCAAGACCAGTTTTATGTGGTCTCGGTGGCTGCTCCCAGTCACCAGTCTAGCTGCCGCATTCTGGATTAATTGTAGTTTCCGGGTCACCTTCAAAGGTAGCCCCTATGGGGCTGCTGCTCTTCCTTTATCTCTGGGAAGGACATCACCATCCAGCTTAGCTTCACACTCGGCAGCTGAAAGGCCTCGGCTTGCATCCAGGTTGCTCTGAGAGCAATGGTAGACTTCTGAGAGTCTCTCTGCCACTTTTGTGGGCAAAACATTAACCAGTGTCCAAGAGAAATCGTCTCACTTTAGCTATTCTGCACAGCTGGTAACACTGCCAGGTTGGCATGAAGGAAGACAGCTATTGGCTACCAACAAGGACCTGGAAACATGGTGAGGGAGCACTATGCAAATATATGCTATCTGCTTTCCCCTCACAAATTTGTTGTTGTTTAGTCGTTTAGTCGTGTCCGACTCTTCGTGACCCCATGGACCAGAGCACGCCAGGCACTCCTGTCTTCCACTGCCTCTCGCAGTTTGGTCAAACTCATGTTGGTGGCTTCGAGACACTGTCCAACCATCTCGTCCTCTGTTGTCCCCTTCTCCTAGTGCCCTCAATCTTTCCCAACATCAGGGTCTTTTCCAGGGAGTCTTCTCTTCTCATGAGGTGGCCAAAGTATTGGAGCCTCAGCTTCAGCCTCAGCTTCTAGTGAGCACTCAGGGCTGATTTCCTTCAGAATGGATAGGTTTGATCTTCTTGCAGTCCATGGGACTCTCAAGAGTCTCCTCCAGCACCAGAATTCAAAAGCATCAATTCTTCGGCGATCAGCCTTCTTTATGGTTCCATACATATGGTTCCATCCAGCCTTCTTACTTCCATACATCACTACTGGGAAAACCATAGCTTTAACTATACGGACCTTTGTCGGCAAGGTGATGCCTCTGCTTTTTAAGTTGCTATCTAGGTTTGTCATTGTTTTTCTCCCAAGAAGCAGGCGTCTTTTGATTTCGTGACTGCTGTCACCATCCGCAGTGATCAAGGAGCCCAAGAAAGTAAAATCTCTCACTGCCTCCATTTCTTCCCCTTCTATTAGCCAGGGGGTGATGGGACAGTGGCCATGATCTTAGTTTTTTTGATGTTGAGCTTCAGACCATATTTTGCGCCCTCCTCTTTCACCCTCATTAAAAGCTTCTTTAATTCCTCTTCACTTTCTCTTAATTGGCTTTGCAAAGTAATGTAATGAATTAGGGTGCCTATTTGATACATTTCACTATTCAAACCCTTACAGCCTTTGCTGCAGAGGGGAAGCACATCACGTAATTAGATTTAATACGAGACTGATGCTATAGTTAATATGCTTTTTTTTTTTGCAAGATGTTGCAACAGTTCATTCTTCTCCCTGCCATGACCCTGGAGTCAGATTCCCATTCTTCAGGAGATAAGGCCAAGAATAGGAGTAGGAGAGGGAATTGTTCTCAAGGCCAGTCCCAGATATACTTAACCAACCAGAAACATTTGGGTGGGGGGAGGCATCTGTTGCTTCTGAGGACAATATATTGCTCTGCTCTGACTTTGAGGGTTCCAGCTCAGAAACCCTAGTGGAATCAATGGCTGGAGAAACAGGCTGAGACCCTTTAAGTGAAGAGGCCTCCCCATGGAGACCAGAACTTGCTAGTAAGCTAGAGCCACAGCTCCTATTAAAGCTCAATGTGAGGGCGACATCTGAGCTCTCCTCTTATGGAAATGGTGGAAAACCCATGTCCCTCCTGATGTTGCTTGACTGAACTCCTCATCATTGCTAGCCATTGATTATGTTTGGGTGGGGATGGAAGGCCACATGTTGCTCTGGTTGGCAAAAATGATTGAATACTTACATCTTGCAAAATCAACAGGGAGAATAAGAGGAAATATTATTCAAAAAGTCAATAAAGAATGGTCCATTTTCAAAGAGTATCTCAAAAATTATATGGACAATGCAAGTCTCCTGGCAGATACAGGTTGTTGTTGTTGTTGTTGTTGTTTAGTCGTTTAGTCGTGTCCGACTCTTCGTGACCCCATGAAACATAGCACGCCAGGCACTCCTGTCTTCCACTGCCTCCCGCAGTGTAACAGCCAGATGTAACAGCCAGGGGTCCTAGCAGCTTGGAGTGTAGCAGCAAGGCTTGTTACAAAGTAACAGCCAGCTGCTAACAGCCAGCTGTAGCAGCAAAGGGTATCACCGAGGCTTTTACAAACGGTGGGCTTTCGTGAAGGACGACAGACAGCTGATAGAGTCAACCAGTTGTGGGACGAGAGCCCCGAGCTCTCTCGTGACCACATATTTATTAGGTATAATAAATGCATATGCAATAGCCATAAACCAATCATTACAATACACCTATATAGCAATAGCCAATAATATCAGCAGAACACTCTTATGCCCATATATGCTCAGACCCTATTGTTCTCCATAGTATGCATGTTTCCCATGGGAAGTTTGAGCTCCTGGGGAATGAATAATTAAAGATGGATGAAGACGTTCCCAGGACTGGCATGACCTCAGGAATGGATAACTTGTGATGTATGTGAGATGTTCCTCATGGCTGGCTTGGCTTCCTAGGACCATCTATCTTGTGGTATGGGGAGAAGTACAGACTCTACATCCGGCTCGTTATGCCTAGCCGATCTTGCCATGGTGCCTGCATACCACTTGGAGAGTGGAGCGCAGAAGCACCATTTCATGGCTTTAGGATGTGGCTGCATTATTCCCACATGTCCACTGTTTTTGTTTTTTCAAGGCTAAGAGATCTGGTCTGAGAGGTACCTTCCCATGGATCGAGAGCCAGAAGGTCCCCCACTGGGGAGGGAGGTGGAGCGATGGGGGTAATGTGTTGCTGGGCAAGGAGAAGCA
Source organism: Zootoca vivipara (assembly GCF_965207765.1). NCBI lineage: Eukaryota > Metazoa > Chordata > Lepidosauria > Squamata > Lacertidae > Zootoca > Zootoca vivipara. The sequence continues at coordinate 64,255,520 of NC_142583.1, forward strand.
TAACTTGGGCAGCTGCTTTGCGTTCTGCAATTACTGACAGGCTATTGGTAATGGTTCTCATTAGAATAGGTAACACACAGGGAAGCAAAATACATCCAATGGCTATAAAACCAGTGAGGGCCACAATGGCCTGTAACCCTGGGAGCTTTGGGAACCAGGATCCAAAAACATCATGCAAACTAAACCCTTTCCAAACTTGGTCTGGGTTGTGTGTCAATTGGTGAAGCTCTGTAGTGAGTGTCTGTACCACCTTACCAACCGGATTGATTTGGAGACAACAGTTGGTAAGATTGAATTTTCCAGGGGATGGAGGCAGAGGAATTTAGGAAGGGGAGAAGGGACACAAATTACCGGGGAGGGGCACTCAAATTACCGGGGGAGGTCCATGAGGTATAAGTATTGTCCCATAGGCCCAAACAAATGAGGTCACCAACAGGAGTTGAGCCATTGCGGGTGAAGCAATTATGACCGACCAGATTTGTGGTGAGGGACCAAATCAAGTCCTGATTGGATGTGCGGGCCGTAATGTTACCCGCTATGGACATATTGTTGAAGGTTTCAGGGGAGGCTTCAAGAGCCTCCCACGGCCACTGCTCACCCATGTTGGTCCCTCCACATACAAAACAATTTTTAATGCTGAGTTCTTTTGCAATGTCCTCTGCCATTTCCAAAAACAAATTAGTAGCCTTTTGGCTAAGTTGCAATGGGTTGGAGGACAATTGTTCTAGAGAGTCATAAACGGACCAATGAAATGAGCGCTGGGAGCCTTCAAACAGTTCGGAGACCGTGACAGTGATGTATGTGATGGGGTCGGAGCCGGGGCCATCGATATCGAACCCATAGCTGGCAACTGCTGGATGGTTGCGACTGAAAGTCAGGGAGACAATATTGGCGCGGTCCCGGTAAAAGGAAGTAACATAGGGGCAGCCAGTGTAGCCACCCCCCGTATAATCACAGACACACTGCCAGCCGCTGCAGCGGGTGGAGCCAGCACAAGGGAGCCATGCCTCGGGGGAGCCATATTGCCACTGTGGATTGTCGGCACACAGGTACTTATGGTGGAATTATGCAGACAGGTGCGATGTAGGGGGCGACAGGCGCGGGGTTGCTGAGTATGGTAGACCAGCGTTGAGGTGACTGCTCCCCCTTTCCGTGCCTTAGTGATGCACTGATGACAATCATCGGCACCTGCAGAGGAATCAAGAGGAGGGGGGAGGGGTAGGAGGAGGAGGAGGAGAAGGGGAAGGTGGGGGATGATAGGGCCGGACGGCCCGAGCAGGAACCCAGATGACTTCATCTTGGAACTGGACGGCGGCATAACCTCTGGCGTGCGTGATGAGTTCCCCAGGACCTTTCCACGTTGGATCCGGTAGATGACGGAAGAGAACCAACGGTTTGACAGGGCGGGCTGCTGGGGAAGTAGAGAAATGACGGGTGGCCGCAGACGTCGGTGGCGAACCCGTGAGATTCAAAAAATTCAAAATGAACAGGCACAGGTTGAGGCGATTTTGGAATTCTGGAAGGGTAGGGGCACCCTTATGGGGCTCAAGGCGATCGAGGGCCGTTTTGAGGGTGCGATTAGCACGTTCCACAACGGCCTGCCCTTGAGAATTGTATGGAATGCCAAATTTATGGATTATGTTCCATTGGTGACAAAATTGTGCAAAGGCCGAGCTAGCATAAGCAGGGCCATTATCGGTCTTCAGTTCTTTTGGGCGGCCGAGGACCGAAAAAGAGCGAATGCAATGATTGATAACATGTTTTACAGCCTCACCTCGCTGGGGGGAGGCAACAATAAAACCAGAGAAGGTATCAACTGAGACATGGAGAAATTTCCAAGGGGAAAAGGATGGGTATTGGGTAACATCCATCTGCCAAATTTGACAGGCAGATGTGCCCTTCGGGTTCACCCCAATGGGGACGGAGGCAGCTTGGCGGCTGCAAGTGGGGCACTGTTGAATAATAGCCGCTGCCTCTGCCCCTGTGATGGCGAACTCCTTCATGAGGGCCTTTTTGTTCTGGTGATAGAAGGAATGGCTTTCCCACGGAGTCATGGCATGCAGTGGGAACAGAGAAGGGCCCTGAGCTGCAGCATGATCTGCGCGGTCATTGCCCTCCTGCAGTGGGCCCAGAAAGGGCTGATGGCTTCTGATATGCGCAGCAAAAAAGGGAACAGGACGGCTCATTATAGCCTGCTGGAGGACAATGAAGAGGGACAGAAGATCGGGTTCAATTGAGGGGGAAAGGTAGGCAGCATAGATGGTAAGCAGGATCTGAGTAACATGCAAACTATCCAAGATAAGATTGATGGGTTGCTTTGGGAACCGCTGGAAGGCAAGGAGTTGGAACCCAGTTGGTGGGGAACTCTTTTAAACTGTCAAAACTGCCTTTTAGAGGAGGAAGGTTAATTGTGTCTGAGAGTGCACCAAGAAAAGGAGGGGGGCTAAAGGAGGAGACAGGTTCTGAGCGATAATAAAGTTACCTCAGGAAGGAGGCTAGCTTTACAGTAAGGGAGTTTCTAATGAAGTGAAAACCCTTATCTGAATACATATAGGAACAGTCTTATTTATAGCTCCAAGTCTATATAGGTACCTGGCCACGTTTAGGCTGGAAGAGGACTCTCTTTTATTTTTGAAAACCCACAAGTGCTAGAGGGTTTAAAAAAAGGCTAGAGGGATAAGTGGGAGGTTTGATTTACCTCAGAAATCCCTGTTAGTGCTTTTAATAATTGAGAGGTCAGAGTTATAAGACTGAAAGTGAGAGGACTTTCGTCTCAGGAACATTGCGTAGAAGTTGGAACCGGGGATCAGAGGGAGGATGGCAACTCACCCTGCCAGGCCAATCGGCAAGAGCGGCCTGCAGGGCCTCACAATTAATCAGAGAGCAAGGCACAAAAAGGGTTTCAGGTTCGCAACCAATGAGAGCTTTTGCACGGAGGCGGCCTCTGGCGCAAAGCTGGGCAAATTGAGAGGGTTTGGGATTGATGGTAGCGCGGGGGGTATGGGGGAGGTGCAACCATTCCAGGATCCGCACTGAATCAGAGGGGGGAGATTGAATAAGGGCGGCCGTGGGCAAGGAGGGGGTATTCAAGAGCACCAGAGAGATGGAAATGTTAGAAACGGCCCGGTCCACCCACCTGGTCTGCAGGGCCTCTTCAATCAGATGGATGACCTGCCATTGGGCCGAAGTGAGCGTGATCGGATCAGAGGGTTTATGGCCGCCACGCAAAGCCTCAAAAAGGGGAGTTAAGGCCGATGTGGACAATCCAAGGAAAGGACGAACCCAATTAACAGAGCCCAGATACTGTTGGAGGCGAACAAGGGTGATGGTGGGTCCGAAAGAGAAGCGGGGAAAAGGAAGGGATAGCCGCTGATGCAAGGACTTTATGTCCCAGGTAAGAAATATTGAGTGGGTGTGAGGCACATACGTGCCAGATCTTTCCAGTCTTGTGGGATGAGGAAATAGGAGTGGGCCAGGGTATTAAAAAGTCCCTGCGTATACGGGCTTGTGACGCCATACTTCGTGCAGGTGGACTTAGCTTCCTTAACAAGGTCTAGGGGTATGGCTATCCAACTGGCAGTAGCGTCTCCAGTAGCTGGATCAATGGCATATGCGAGGGGGAACGCGGCAAGTTGGGAGAGGTCTTCAGGGGTTAGGGCGCCGCTCTGGGCACCCTGGAGAAGAGCGCGGCGGATGTGACCGATTTGCTGCGGTCCCTCAGCCCGTGTGGTACATGTAGTACCGGCCGGAGTGGCCAGGGCTGAATCCTGCACGGAGACTGCTTCCGGGGTCAGGGGCATCGGCAGTGGGACCTGTAAGGGGGCACTAGGCGTTGGGGATTGATTGGGGGTAAGGGGGACCTGCAGCGGAGCAGAGGGGGGTGGAGAAACAATATCTAAAGCAAAAGTATCAGAGGGAGAAACCACCCAGACAGAAGAATTGTATGGTGGGGGATCTAAGAGGGGTTTCATGAGGGACTGGTCATGGGCTAAAAGGCATTCAAAGACCAGTTTCCATGCACTAAGAATCTTGGGCGACGCGCGTGGGGAGGTATGAAGAAAGTTACCAATCTTCCGCCACGTTTCAGGTTTTAGAGAGCCACCCTCAGGATACGCGGGGCAATTATCCCACACGTATTTTAGCAATGAGGCAAGTTCAGATTTAGAGATGGAGTTATGAAGAAACTTGCCATTAGAATGAAATAAATAGAGGTTGTGCTTGGTTAATTCACACAGCTCATATAAATGGCGCTGTTGGAGCTGTGAGAAACCACCCCCCATACTCACGAGAAGATCACGGCTGCCAGCAGCGAGATCGGGTGCACCGAGCCTGTTCCAGGCGATGAGCAGGGGAGGCCCAAGGACGTATCCGAAGATCCCGTCGGGGGTCACCAGATGTAACAGCCAGATGTAACAGCCAGGGGTCCTAGCAGCTTGGAGTGTAGCAGCAAGGCTTGTTACAAAGTAACAGCCAGCTGCTAACAGCCAGCTGTAGCAGCAAAGGGTATCACCGAGGCTTTTACAAACGGTGGGCTTTCGTGAAGGACGACAGACAGCTGATAGAGTCAACCAGTTGTGGGACGAGAGCCCCGAGCTCTCTCGTGACCACATATTTATTAGGTATAATAAATGCATATGCAATAGCCATAAACCAATCATTACAATACACCTATATAGCAATAGCCAATAATATCAGCAGAACACTCTTATGCCCATATATGCTCAGACCCTATTGTTCTCCATAGTATGCATGTTTCCCATGGGAAGTTTGAGCTCCTGGGGAATGAATAATTAAAGATGGATGAAGACGTTCCCAGGACTGGCATGACCTCAGGAATGGATAACTTGTGATGTATGTGAGATGTTCCTCATGGCTGGCTTGGCTTCCTAGGACCATCTATCTTGTGGTATGGGGAGAAGTACAGACTCTACATCCGGCTCGTTATGCCTAGCCGATCTTGCCATGGTGCCTGCATACCACTTGGAGAGTGGAGCGCAGAAGCACCATTTCATGGCTTTAGGATGTGGCTGCATTATTCCCACACCGCAGTTTGGTCAGACTCATTTGGTAATTTCGAGAACACTGTCCAACCATCTCGTCCCCTGTCGTCCCCTTCTCCTTGTGCCCTCAATCTTTCCCAGCATACAGATCAAATCTTGTAAACAGAGGGAAGGTACAGTAAAAATATGTTTAGAATAACAAAAAGGGGGGAAGTAGAACATTTGATGTGATTTGCATACAGAGTTAAGATTGGTAACAAAGCATAAAGAGTCTAATACGTGTGGTGCAATGTCGATCATATAGGTATGTAGGGTATGTAATGCATAGCTGCCAAGTACCCCGTTTTCTCCGGGGAAACCCCGATTTTACTTACCTTTTCCTGGTGGTCCCCCGTATCACTTCGTCTCCCGTTTTTCTCCGTTATTTTCTCCTGCTGGCGGCCATTTTTTTCTTTCCGATTTGCCCTTCTATGGGCACAAAAATGGCTGCCGCTTGCTTCAAAAGTCGCATCTACGCATGTCCGGAAGTGCATAGACACGACTTCCGGTGTTGGCGGTGGCCATTTTTGGTGCCCATAGATGGGCGGAGCGACACCGGAAGTTGCGTCGACGCACTTCCTGACATGCGTACAAGCGACTTTCGAAGCCGGCGGTGGCCATTTTTGGTGCCCATAGAAGGGCAAAGCAACACCGGAAGTTACGTCAACGCAACTTCCAGTGTCACATGGCTGCCGGTCCCGGATTCTGCAGTCCAGGACTTAGAAGGTAAGGTAATGTATGTAATATATTGTATGGTATCTGTTGAGTTTATGTTGTTGTTGTTTAGTCGTTTAGTCGTGTCCGACTCTTCGTGACCCCATGGACCATAGCACGCCAGGCACTCCTGTCTTCCACTGCCTCCCGTAGTTTGGTCAAACTCATGTTCGTAGCTTCGAGAACACTGTCCAACCATCTCGTCCTCTGTCGTCCCCTTCTCCTAGTGCCCTCAATCTTTCCCAACATCAGAGTCTTTTCCAAGGATTCTTCTCTTCTCATGAGGTGGCCAAAGTATTGGAGCCTCAGCTTCACGATCTGTCCTTCCAGGGAGCACTCAGGGCTGATTTCCTTAAGAATGGACAGGTTTGATCTTCTTGCAGTCCATGGGACTCTCAAGAGTCTCCTCCAGCACCATAATTCAAAAGCATCAATTCTTCGGCGATCAGCCTTCTTGATGGTCCAGCTCTCACTGCCATACATCACTACTGGGAAAACCATAGCTTTAACTATACGGACCTTTGTCGGCAAGGTGATGTCTCTGCTTTTTAAGATGCTGTCTAGGTTTGTCATTGCTTTTCTCCCAAGAAGCAGGCGTCTTTTAATTTCGTGACTGCTGTCACCATCTGCAGTGATCAAGGAGCCCAAGAAAGTAAAATCTCTCACTGCCTCCATTTCTTCCCCTTCTATTTGACAGGAGGTGATGGGACCAGTGGCCATGATCTTGGTTTTTTTGATGTTGAGCTTCAGACCATATTTTGCGCTCTCCTCTTTCACCCTCATTTAAAGGTTCTTTAATTCCTCCTCGCTTTCTTCCATCAAGGTTGTGTCATCTGCATATCTGAGGTTGTTGATATTTCTTCCGGCAATCTTAATTCCGACTTGGGATTCATCTAGTCCAGCCTTTCGCATGATGAATTCTGCATATAAGTTAAATAAGCAGGGAGACAATATACAACCTTGTCGTACTCCTTTCCCAATTTTGAACCAATCAGTTGTTCCATATCCAGTTCTAACTGTAGCTTCTTGTCCCACATAGAGATTTCTCAGGAGACAGATGAGGTGATCAGGCACTCCCATTTCTTTAAGAACTTGCCAAAGTTTGCTGTGGTCGACACAGTCAAAGGCTTTTGCATAGTCAATGAAGCAGAAGTAGACGTTTTTCTGGAACTCTCTAGCTTTCTCCATAATCCAGCGCATGTTTGCTATTTGGTCTCTGGTTCCTCTGCCCCTTCGAAATCCAGCTTGCACTTCTGGGAGTTCTCGGTCCACATACTGCCTAAGCCTGCCTTGTAGAATTTTAAGCATAACCTTGCTAGTGTGTGAAATGAGCTCAATTGTGCGGTAGTTGGAGCATTCTTTGGCACTGCCCTTCTTTGGAATTGGAATGTAGACTGATCTTCTCCAATCCTCTGGCCATTGCTGAGTTTTCCAAACTTGCTGGCATATTGGGTGTAGCACCTTAACAGCATCATCTTTTAAAATTTTAAATAGTTCAGCTGGAATATCATCACTTCCACTGGCCTTGTTATTAGCAGTGCTTTCTAAGGCCCATTTGACTTCACTCTCCAAGATGTCTGGCTCAAGGTCAGCAACCACACTACCTGGGGTGTACGAGACCTCCATATCTTTCTGGTATAATTCCTCTGTGTACTCCTGCCACCTCTTCTTGATGTCTTCTGCTTCTGTTAGGTCCTTACCACTTTTGTCCTTGATTATGGTAATCTTTGTACGAAATGTTCCTTTCATATCTCCAATTTTCTTGAACAGATCTCTGGTTTTCCCCATTCTATTGTTTTCCTCTATTTCTTTGCATTGCTCATTTAAGAAGACCCTCTTGTCTCTCCTTGCTGTTTTTTGGAAATCTGCATTCAGTTTCCTGTATCTTTCCCTATCTCCCTTGCATTTTGCTTGCCTCCTCTCCTCCGCTATTTGTAAGGCCTCGTTGGACAGCATAGCTGCCAAGTTATCCCTTTTTTTAAGGGATTTTCCCTTATGCTGAATAGGCTTCCTCGCGAGAAAAGCGAAAACTTGGCAGCTATGTTGGACAGCCATTTTGCTTTCTTGCATTTCCTTTTCCTTGGGATGGTTTTCGTTGCTGCCTCCTGTATAATGTTACGAGCCTCCATCCATAGTTCTTCAGGCACTCTGTCCACCAAATCTAAATTTATGTTTATGTTAATTAATGTATAATAATAATAAAGATTTTTTTTAAAAAAAGAAGAAGAACAAGAAGAAGACCACATGTTGCCACTACAGGACTACTACAGCACTTTATAGACTGGTATGTTTAGTGATACAACCTTAGGGAACGTAATATGAAAATGGTTTATGGGTGGCACCTCCCCCCCCCCAGCGACTTGCTAATATGTATAAATCCAATGTGTTGGAAATGTAAAAAAGAGGTGGGATCCTATTAACACATGTGGTGGACTTGTGGAATGAGTAAGGTTTACTGGAATGATATATATGAGGAATTAAAAAAAAATTCAAAATAACCTTTAAGAAAAAACCAGAAATATTTTTATTGGGTATACTACCACCAGAGATTTAAAAAGGAAATAAGAACACTGTTCATGTATGGCCTGACTGCAGCCAGAGTTCTTGTAGCAAGAAAATGGAAAGGTGAAATACCCCCAACAATTACAGATTGGCAGATATTGATGACAGATTACCTACAATTGACAAAATTGACAGGTTCGGTGCGTGGATTAGTGAAACAGAAAGTATCAAGAGAGTGGACTACATCTAAAGGATATATAAATCTTTATTATGCAAACAATTCCATACTGGCAGAACTGGAATGATATTTGTAAAGGAAAAACAAATGAAGTACTTAAGGGAAGGGGGGGAAACAAAAACCTGTGAAAAAAGTAATAATAAAAGAAATCAGGTATAATGAAAAGGATTGGAAGTACTATAGGTATAATTTGGATTTAACCTTCCGGTTTTGTTTTAGTTTTTTCTTGTTTTCTTCTTTATTCTTATTTGTGTAAGTCAAATTGTATGTGATTTTTTTTTAAAAAAAATACATTTTTGTACTTTCATGTGCTTTTAAATAATCTTCAATAAAGAATATTTTTTTAAAAGACTGTGTTTAGTGTCTTAAGGTGAAGTCACCAAAGTTTTCCAGTTTCGTGGTTGTGGTTATGGAGCCGGCTGGTGGTATCAAATGCCTGGCTAGTGCTGTCATACCCTCCAACATTTCTCTGATGAAAATAGGGATGTCCTATTCAACAACAACAACAATTTTATTACTTATTCCCAGTCCATTAAACATTTTTTAAAAAAAACCTTCCTTATACAGGGCTGCCTTCAGATGTCTACTAAAGATTGTATAGTTACCTATCTCCTTGGCTCAGGGGTCTCATAACTCCATACCCTCCAACATTTCTCCAGTGAAAATAGGGACATCCTAAGGAAAAGCAGGATGTTTCAAATCAGAAACCAGGCTGGCTTCTGAAAATCCAGGGCTGTCCCTGGATAATAGGGACACTTGGAGGGTCTGTGCTACCCTCATGCATCAGATATGCTTGCTTGGCAGCTTGCCCTGTGTCTTATGATGCTGAAGCCTTATATATGTGGACTGGGCCTATATTGTAAGAACTCCATGAGAAGCTGGCTGGCTGTTAAAAATCCCTCACCTTTGGTAGACTAGAAAAAAGGGTACTTTGGGAGACTGGGTCAGACGAGGACAACAGGGCATGTTTTATTTTGTCTTTGCAAGCCACTTTGAGACACAAGTGAGAAGCAGGGTATAATTTTTTAAATAAATGAACAAATAACATTTATTCATTCATATCTGTGCTCTGAAATTTTGCTCTCATGGCATTGAAAGCGGGTTACCAAAAAAAAAAAAAAGCATTGTGAATAATTGCCAAAACAACCCAAAATAATAACCTCACAGACAGATGCAGCAGCATCAAGAAATCAAACACAGAAATTACTGGCTGGTTTGGAAATAATAATTAAAAAAAAGTATGAAAACAGCAGCTGGGTCACAGAGGGTTGTATGAAAGCAAGCTTTTAAGCAAAGGTCAGAATGAAGGCACATGAGAAAAGAAAAGAAAGTTTGGTGCCTATAATAATGTAGATGCTGAACAAAACATTCTGGGGAGGTTGTTTTTTGGCATGGCACAAGTAAAGAACAGGTTCTATCTCTTCTTACAATCTACCTCTCCTTTGGAGATGGGAGAGCACAGTGAAGGGTCTCAGATTATGAGCATTACGCTTATTTTATTTGATATCAGCTAAGCTAGCATCATTATGAATTTAGATATTCAGTTATAATATTGCAGGGGGGAGATGTGATTGGATATAGTTGGACGCGTGTTTGTTTTCAGATCTTATAATTACTTGTGTGGGGATTGTTTAATTTTGTTGTGTACGTTTTGTCATGTTTTTTATTTACTGCTTATGAGTACTTACATTTTTGTCGTTATGTGAACCTGTTGATGTTGAGCATGGTTTTAACTATGAAAGGGCAGCAGACAAATAAACGATAATGACGACGGCAATATTTCCCTGGTATTTCTTGTTCCGAAAATTAATGAGCAACGGCCATTTATCACCTTGAGCGTCCTTCTGACCTCTTGAGTAATAAGAGGCCAGTCCTGTAAGTAAGGGTTTATCTCCCACTATGGAAAAAACAAGAGCCATTCTGTAATGTTAGGTGACTATATTGATCATATTGAAGATCTTTTATAGAGAAAGAATGCACATGAGTTCCAAAAGATTTGACTTGGTGAGTTGGTTCCCAAATACATATTAATAGCTGGAACATACACATTAATAGCTGCCTGCAGACTGTCTCGCCAGAGTGGTGCATGCTCTGGTTATCTCCCGCTTGGACTACTGCAATGCGCTCTACATGGGGCTACCTTTGAAGGTGACCTACAGGTGAACTACAACTAATCCAGAATGCGGCAGCTAGACTGGTGACTGGGAGCGGCCGCCGAGACCACATAACACCGGTCTTGAAAGATCTACATTGGCTCCCAGTACGTTTCCGAGCACAGTTCAAAGTGTTGGTGCTGACCTTTAAAGCCCTAAATGGCCTTGGCCCAGGATACCTGAAGGAGCGTCTCCGCCTCCATCGTTCTGCCCATACACCGAGGTCCAGTACCGAGGGCCTTCTGACGGTTCCCTCATTGCGAGAAGCCAAGTTGCAGGGAACCAGGCAGAGGGCCTTCTCGGTGGTGGCGCCTGCCCTGTGGAACGCCCTCCCATCAGATGTCAAAGAGAAAAACAGCTACCAAATTTTTAGAAGGCAGCTGAAGGCAGCCCTGTTTAGGGAGGCTTTTAATGTTTAATTGTTTTATTTCATTTTTCTGTTGTAAGCCGCCCAGAGTGGCTGGGGAAACCCAGCCAGATGGGCGGGGTATAAATAATAAATTATTATTATTATTATTACTATTATTATTATTATGGCTTCAACCTGGAGTGATGACTTGAGGGGATGAGACATCATGGATCCATAATGTCACAGACTGACCTCTCAGGTCTCCTCAAATCACCTCAAAACATCATGCTCTCCAATGGAGCACATTCCAAGAGTACAGCAAATGAGCCCAGAGAATTCAAGGGTGTCCATGCATGTGTGAAACGGACCCTATGTTTCCTGCTTCCTTTTTGGGTAGAGAAGGAAAGCATCTTGTGAATGAAGAAGTCGTTCTCAGCAAGGATCCAATTTCCAATTCCAGGACTAACCACGCCTGGACATTTGAGGGGACAAATTACAATTGGGTGACATGAATCCAGCAATGTGATTTAGGAAAAGACTGCATTGTCCACATTGACCCCAAAGGCCATTGAACTTTTCATGGAAGGGAGCAAAGAAAAAGCCCTAAGGAGAAGAGGAGCAATAAATATAAGCACTTTTAGCTCTTTAAGGGAGGGTAAAATGGCCATTTGGTGCGGGGAGGGGGGGGTGCAGACAAGAACCCGGACACCTGCCGGACCTAATGGACTCTGAAATGTTGTTTCAGAATTAATCAAGTCATTTAAAATCATGGCCCTAGTCCTTCCATTCATGACTCCTGTACATAGATGTGCTGATCCCGATACTAATCCACATCGGGTGACTTCGGCAGTATATCACTATAATTGCTGTTTTAGGGCTGCAAATTGGAGCTAAAATAACCAGATGCAAAAGAGACGGCCATCTCAGGCTCTCAAGATGGATCTTCAAAGTTCAAGGAGAGTTCAACCATGGAAGAGGCAATAGAAAAGGGTCAAGTGTAAGGAGATTGTTCACGTTCAGGAGGAATTAACTTTACAAATATATTGTTTCAGGAGGTGGTAATTGTCCCATCTTCCAGCTATTCATACCTCATTGAATCTCCGCATTTCTTCCCAGGCATTAGAGTGAGTCTCCCTCATTGAAATAAATTTGATTTTGACAAAAATATTCTGGTTTGAAGCCCACGGCTTATTTCCCTGGCACTTTAAATAATCCTCTTGAAAGTCAAAAGAGGGTGGTCTCGGGTTCAAACTCTTCGGTGGAATGGACTGTGCAGCTGAGATCCTACACGACAATCTGTGTGGAAGAGGGTAAGAAGGCATCAAGGAAGTGGCCATTTTGCAGCATCAATATGGTTCCTGCATGAGACCAATGCCTAACTCACCTAAAGGCAAAACACATTTCAAACAAAAGCAGAAACCCTATACATTTGCTCCCAGAGTTGTTCAGCATTTTGTCTGCAAGGAAGGCTCTACAATGGCATGGTCAGTATTACTGGCGCTATGACTTGATCCACAGAAGGGCTTGATCTGGGGACATAGCTGCCAAGTACCCCGTTTTTTTCTGGGAAAACCCCGATTTTACTTACCTTTTCCCGGTGGTCCCCTGTATCACTTCGTCTCCCGTTTTTCTCCGTTATTTTCTCCTGCCGGCGGCCTTTTTTTTCCTTTCCGATTTGCCCTTCTATGGGCACCAAAAATGGCCGCCGCCGGCTTCAAAAGTTGCATCTACGCATGTCCAGAAGTGCATAGATGCGACTTCCAGTGTCAGCGGCGGCCATTTTTTGTGCCCATAGATGGGCGGAGCAACACCGGAAGTTACGTTGACGCAACTTCCGGTGTCACACGGCTGCCGGTCCTGGATTCTGCAGTCCGGGACTTGGAAGGTAAGTCTGGGGATCTGAGGGATGTTGGGTGGGAATCCACCCATTGTATGACTGGTCATCTCCAGCCACAGAATAATGGTGATGGTGATGGTAAATTAATTTTATTATTTATATGCTGCCCATCTGACTGGTTTGCCCCAGCCATTCTGGGCAGCTCCCCACAAAATATTTAAAACACAGTAAAACAACAAACATTAAAAACTTCCCTGAACAGGGCTGCCTTCAAATGTCTTCTAAAAGTCAAATAGTTATTTATCTGTCTGACAGCTGACAATAGGGCATTCGACAGAGTGGGTGCCACTACCAAGAAGGCCCTCTGCCTGGTTCCCTGTAGCTTCACTTCTCACCGTAAGGGAACTGCCAGAAGGGCCTTGGAGCTGGACCTCAGTGTCCAGGCTGAACGATGAGGGTGGAGATGCTCCTTCAGGTATACTGGGCTGAGGACATTTAGGACTTTAAAGGTCAGCACCGACACTTTGAATTGTGGGAGCCAGTGTAGATCCTTTAAGACCAACTGGGAGTAACTGGAAGGATACTTGCTCTTGCTACCCGCACTCTGCTTCCGCCTTTCTCTTCTTTCTGCTCTTATCACTCTGCAGCCATTCCCTCAACTGCCTGGGATCCAGGTCTAGAAGGTGGACAAAAAGGGGGATCTACATGCCCTTGGGGAGTCCAAAACACCAAGGAGCTTCTAGAGACTAAATGGACACAGTTCTCCAGCTCTCATGGGTTTCAGGCTACAAACATGTATAGAAAGCCCAAAGCATTGGGTTGTTTCCCATTTCTTTTTTGGTTCTCCAGCCCACTCCATTAATTCTTATAGCATCTTGCCAAAAAAGGGGTGGGTGGCATTCTACAGCTTCACACAAACCCCCACCCTTTTGTATCTGTGTTTACATGCAGAATTGAAATTCCCCTCTGCATTCCTTCCGTCTTTCATAAGCATCACCAAAAGTCTAAGCCCCTTCCACCCTCACATCTCTTCCCTTGTTCCACATATCTCTCCCTCCCTCCCTCCCTCCCCCTCCCTCTCCCTCTCTCTCTCTCCCCCACCCCCACCCCTCATATTCAGGATATCAGACAGATAAGAGTTATCAGGAAAGGTCATTCTCAATTTCTGTACAGAAATTATCTGTCTCCGGTATGTAATAAACATTTATCCATGCCTTTATTAGCTATATTGGATCTGACAGTTCTGTTAAACCATTTTCTTTCATTTTGCTAGGTCATGACGGTTAATGCCGCTAAAAAAATCTCATCATTGCTTTGATCACTGTATTGTCTTCCCTGCATAACTGGGATTTTGTAAAGGTAAGCAGAGACTGGAATTACCTATTACATTTACAGCCCGTTGAGTTCCTGGTTGGGTTCCCTCCCCCCCCCCTCCTTGTCCTCTCATATCATCACGATAAATAAATAAATAAAGTGGAAGGGCTGCACGAGGCATAAATTCTACTTTTGGGGGTTATATTTAGTTGGGCAGCTGACATTTCATTGAGCAGTTGCATTGAGTCCATTCAGCATTGGCACAGCTCCATCTTTTTCACATCCTTGAGCTTCAGAAATTACTGCAGGAAGTCATGCCAAAGAAAATGAGCCCCTTTAATGAGGATGTATACCTGGCGATGAGATGCCGGTCAGAGGGATGCTGCGAAAAGGCAAGGTGGGTACCTGCTTTAAATGTGTGTAAGTATGCATGAGATGACACAACCTTGATGGCAGAAAGTGAGGAGGAATTAAAGAACCTTTTAATGAGGGTGAAAAAGGAGAGCGCAAAATATGGTCTGAAGCTCAACATAAAAAAAACTAAGATCATGGCCACTGGTCCCATCACCTCCTGACATCTGAAGGGTAGCCCTGTATAGGGAAGTTTTTTCAATGTTTAAAGTTTTGTTATGTTTTTATATATGTTGGAAGCCACCCAGAGTAGCTGGGGCTACCCAGTCAGATGGGCAGGGTATACATAATAAAAGTATTATTATTATTATTATTATTATTATTATTATTATTATTATTATTATTATTAAACAAGACGACCCTATTTTCATTGGAGAAATGTTGGAGGGTATGAATTATACTCCAAAGCGCCTACAGTGTGAAAGTATTGGGAACTAGGGTAGATGGATAGACAGACAGATAGAGACAGACAGATACTCTAGTTTGAGGAGGGAAATGAAGCTTCAAATCTGGTCGGATGCAGAGGAAAGGCTCACAGCATGCAAGGATCAATGGGGGAGAGACCTTGGAGGCTTCTTAACCCTCTCTCCCCAGGCTCTACTTGTTCCTGTCCATAAAGTCGTGTGATCTATGCTCCACTGCCAAAAGCCCCTGCTTCTTTCTGACATGAATGGCACCCTGAGAAATAGACAGGCACACACACGCACATTTGCATCTCGGCTTCAGAGGGATGCTGACTTCTTCTGCTGCCTCGGGAAATCTCTGCTTTGTGCCTGCTACAAAATCCCACCGATTCCAACAAAGGAAGATCAAGGGTTCTAACCTCAGTGCCCTAGCTAACCTAACCTAAGCGTCCCTCCTTGCGCCCATGTTTGGAGAAAGGAGGGCCTTTTCTGTGGTGCCAACTGGCCACCCAGCTTCAATATCGCTCCATAATAACTCACACTTGACCATCAAATGGCTTGGAGGTAGACGCTGGCTGCAACACGACTACCCCTTTCATCAAACTACATTTCAATATGCAAGACAAAAGAGGCACAGAGCCAATTGGTGCACTCTGACCTCAATTTTTCCAGGACAGCAGGCGGGTTAAACAAGAGGAAAGCTCCCGTGGTCCTGGGAACTTCCAACTTACATTTTAAACGGTGACTTGATATTGTCAGCGATGAGAGCAATGCTTGAATGAGCTTGGCGTCTTTTCTCAGGTATGCCCCCGACACAAACAGCTGGTGCTCACTCACTGAAATGGCTCCCCTTCTGTTACAATATCTAATATTTGGTATGTAAATCCGGAATGTGCTCCCTGACAATGCTTCTGGACTGAGACTGTGCTCTGAACCTGCCCGTGTCTTAAGATCAGCCACCAAAAAACCCATCCATCACCCGGTGAGGTGAGTGATGGCATGAGCAGCGATAGGCAGCGTGGAAATGTGGTTCCGTCCACATTTAAAGGCAAACTGGACTGGTTAAATCCGCACATTCTGATATAATGCAGGAACTGAAACACAATTTGAAACGTCTCCAAATTTTGCAACACAGTTCTCCATCCGCTAGGGTAAAGCATTATTTTAAAAATGCATATGTTGGTGACAATAACAAGCAAAAGTGGGTTATATTTGGGGAAGCTGCTTGCAAAACTGGGTATACTGGGCAAAAATGCCTAGAAAAAATGTGCTTATTTGGAGAAAATTATGGTAAAATGCTGGTTCATTTTTATGTTGACATACACACACACACACACACACACACACACACACACACACACTGATGTGGAAACATGGAGAAGTGAACTTAAGTTTGGAAAAATGAGAAATGGGGAGAAACTGAAATGTGACAGATTTGCCTGTCCCTAGGAGAGAAGTCCTTCTTTGCCGCAATACCCTGTTTCCCTGAAAATAAGACATACCCATAAAAATAAGCCGTAGCAGGATTTCTAAGCATTTGTGCAATACAGTGGTACCTCAGTTTATGAACACAATTGGTTCCGGAAGTCTGTTCATAAACTGAAGCGTTCATAAACTGAAGCGAACTTTCCTATTGAAAGTAATGGAAAGTGGATTAATCTGTTCCAGACGGTCCGCGGAGTACTTAAACTGAAGTGGTCATAAAGTGAAGCAAACTTTCCCATTGAAAGTAATGGAAAGTGGATTAATCCGTTCCAGATGGGTTCGCGGAGTACTCAACCTGAAGCATACTTAACCCAAAGCATGGGTGTAATTGGTTCCGGAAGTCTGTTCATAAACTGAAGCATTCATAAACTGAAGCGAACTTTCCCATTGAAAGTAATGGAAAGTGGATTAATCCGTTCCAGATGGGTTCGCGGAGTACTCAACCTGAAGCATACTTAACCCAAAGCATGGGTGTAATTGGTTCCGGAAGTCTGTTCATAAACTGAAGCATTCATAAACTGAAGCGAACTTTCCCATTGAAAGTAATGGAAAGTGAATTAATCCGTTCCAGATGGGTCGTAAACCAAAAATTCGTAAACCGAGGTGTTCATAAACCAAGGAAGAGGCGAGGCTGGACGCGTAATTTTTAAAAAATAAGACATCCCCTAAAAATAAGCCATAGTGTGTTGTCTTGAGGAAAAATAAATATCAGGCAGTGCCTTATTTTCGGGGAAACACGGTAGCCCATCTCTGGAACTCTCCATTCTGAGAGACACTCCTGGCACCATCTTTGTTTTTCCACTATTGTCACCAAATGTACTCACTTTACCTCAGCATATGCATTTTTGCTCATTTTACTCGAATAGAGAGCTACATTGCCAAATCTGACACGTTTGGAGGTTTTATGCTCAGAGGGTTTTTTCCCCCTCGTTGATTACTGCTGCTGTTTTGCTTCATTCGTTGTTTTTAAGCCGTGGTTTTTGCCATTTCGCCGTCAGCCACACAGAGAGGATTGCTGAAGAGCAGGCCTACAGACATTTTAATAAATGAACAACTATGCAAATACTGCCACCCTCACTACTCCCCTAAGAAATGCTGCTCCTCTTACTGAAACCTTTTTGGCTTCCTTCCATAATACCTCAAGATATTTTGGCCTGAGGGGAAACTTCAAAAATGTGGCTACAACCTAGGGATGTATAGGGGAGACGAGGCCCATTGTTCTGTCAGTGAGTCCTGCCCATTGCTGAGTATCTTTTCCTACACAAACACAAACACGTAGGTAGGGGTTTCCTAACAGCGCTCGGCACCCTTAACCAAGTACAGCTCCCAGGTTTCTTTGGGGGAAGCCATGACTGTAAAAGTGCTTTAAATGCATAATGCAGATGTGGCCATGCGACTCATTCTGTGAGCGACATCCTGCAAAGAGGAAGCTGCACATCGTGGCCCAAAATGAGGCCTGTCAAACTGTCAAGCAGCTTTGCGGCTGTTATGTAAGTTGACTAATAATAATAATAATAATAATAATAATAATAATAATAATATATTATTTATACCCCTCTGGGCGGTTCCCAACAGAAGACTAAAAACACGATAAAACACCAAACATTAAAAAATTCCCTAAACAGGGCTGCCTTCAGATGTCTTCTAAAAGTCAGGTAGTTGTTTATTTCCTTGACATCTGATGGAAGGGCGTTCCACAGGGCAGGTGCCAATACCGAGAAGGCCTTCTGTCTATCATTACCCTCCAACATTCCTCAGATGAAAATAGGGACATTTCTCACTCCCCAACAACTGATCCTCCTCAACCCCTGTTTTTGTACGGTCCCCACCCCACTCCACCCCACAGAGCATTTCCTATTAGAAGAAGGATGAAGGCAAACACCACTACCCTAATGGGACACAGCACACATGCCCTCCGCTGTCCATAAAAAAAACTCCTCAATCCTGATTTTATTTCTTTTATTCTTTGGTGGATTTACAAGAAGAAAAACACAAACCAATAAATAAATTTTTTTTGAAAGGGGCAAGATTAGATCCAGATGCACAAAGCATTTTATTTAAAAAATTCAAGGCTCCTTGGGTTCTGCTCCCCGTTTCTTCCCACCCAGGGCGGCCCTGCCCTCTGCCTGTCCCTCAGAGCCGGTGTGTCACACAGGCATAGCTGTCAAGTCTCCAGTTTTTCGCTGGAAACCCCCAGATTTAAATCCGTTTCCCGCTGGTCTCCCGAACTGAAAAATATCCCGTAAATCCCCCGGATTTGCAGCTCCTGCCGGCGCCGGCAACCATGTCCAGGCTCCCAGCTGGCTACTCGCTCACTTGGCTTTGGAAATCGCCTCTGCGCATGCGCAGAAGCAATTTCTAGTGCCCAGATATGCGGACACAGGCAGCCCAGCACCGGAAGTTGCTTCTGCGCATGTCTGGACATGCGCAGAACCGGTTTCCGGTGCCGCTCTGCCCATGTCTGGGCACCGGAAATCGGGCAGAGCCGGCACCAGAAGTCGCTTCTACGCATGTCCAGACATGCATAGAAGCGACTTCCGGTGCTGCGCTGCCGCCACTGATCCCTTATTTTCCTATCCGGATGTTGATGCCTATGCACACAGGGCTGGCCTTCGGTGAGCTGCCCAAGGGAGGAGGCCAGCAGGAGCAGCCATGAAGAGGATAGGAAGAAGCCAGAGAAGAAGAAGAAGAAGAAGAAGAAGAAGAAGAAGAAGAAGAAGAAGAAGAAGAAGAAGAAGAAGAAGAAGAAGAAGAAGAAGAAGAAGAAGAAGAAGAAGAAGAAGAAGAGGAGGAGGAGGAAGAGGAGGAGGAGTTTGGATTTGATATCCCGCTTTATCACTACCTGAAGGAGTCTCAAAGCGGCTAACAATCTCCTTTCCCCTCCTCCCCCACAACAAACACCCTGTAAGGTGGGTGGGGCTGAGAGACTTCAGAGAAGTGTAACTAGCCCAAGGTCACCCAGCAGCTGCATGTGGAGGAGTGGAGACACGAACCTGGTTCCCCAGATTACGAGTCTACCGCTCTTAACCACTACACCACACTGAGAGGTGCTCCCTCAGCCCAGCTGCTCGGGACGAGTGCCGGCTCATCCTCCTCCCTGAGCCCAGTGGCAGCCGCATTCCTGGATCAGATCAGAAGCCAGGGTGGCTTTTGCAATTCAGAGACTACCCCTGGAAAATTTGGACACTTGTCTGTAGTTTAGACGGCGAGAGGAGAGAAGCACTATTGCTCTAATCAACCTTGAACCTAACACAACCTCGCAGATGATTCCGTTCGAAAGCCACGCGGCCCAGCTCAGTTTAATAGTTAAATCACTCGCTCTCTGGCAAAGCAGAAATCCTGCCCTGAAGCGATTAACAGCAGGGCCTGCAGTTTGAAGTCTTGCAGAACGTTCCGCCAACGACCCTTGTGGTTTGGGCAGCGAGGAGGGAAAGCGCTGAGCAGCCGTGAGAGGGCCGGGGAAAATGGAGGTTCGCAGTATGAGGATATGAAGTTCTGATGGCTGTTACATCAGGGGGGGGTGGTTAGCGACTCCCTCCGCACTTCGATCCAGCCTGTGCCTCATCCCTGCCACGAATGTTTATTGTCAAGCCTAATATCGGCCCACTTTGATAACAAGAAGGTTGTCAAGATAATAGCAGGGAAGTTTCCACCGCAGTTTTTTGTTTTGTTTTGTTTTTTTCAAAAACCAGCTTGCTGTCTCTTCCCTGAGAGGAGGACTTTGGAAAGAGGGGTGGTGGTGCAAGGTTGATGCAATTGAGCTCATTTTTTTAAGGGGGAAAGGGAACCGGAAAGGAATTTACGCGGGAGAAATAAACCGGTGTTGATGTGCTGGTGGCAAAATTAAAATAATGTTAACTGAACATTTGAAATCAATGGTACAAGTTATTGTTAAAATGGATGACAAGGCATACAGACATACCACAAAGCAGCTAGAAATTGCATTAAAAGCAGTAAGAAAATAACCATTTTTTGTCTGAAAACAATAGAAAATGAACCCCCTAGGATTCAATGTATGAGCCATTGTTATTAGTGGGAACTAAGGCTCACATTTAAAGCCACTTTAGGTGGATCTGTAGGTGGTTGGCGGACCAAAACCCAAGGAGTACTCATCAATGGTTCCTCGTAATCTTGGGGAAATGTGCCGCAGGGGTCTGTCCTGGACCCGTTGTTGTTCAAAGTCTTCATAAATGACCTGGGTGAAGAAATTGAGGATGATGCTGATCAACTCCGCAGATGACACCAAACTGGGAAGAAGAGTTTGGATTTGATATCCCGCTTTATCACTACCCTAAGGAGTCTCAAAGCGGCTAACAATCTCCTCCCCCACAACAAATACTCTGTGAGGTGAGTGGGGCTGAGAGACTTCAGAGAAGTGTGACTAGCCCAAGGTCACCCAGCAGCTGCATTTGGAGGAGCAGGGAATCTGAAATATACTCGGAGTCAAGAGTGAATTTCATGCTCTTTATTCAGCTCATAGTCATCAAGGAGGAGAAGAGAAGACGAATGGCTCTTTTCCCAAAACCATCTGCTTATATACATTATTTACACAATGGGCCTTGCGTGATTGGCTACTTCAGGGCTACACCTGTGGGCCAATTATATTGTGGATTGACTTTTGCCTGCAGCCTGATTGGCTGCTCCTACAGGCCAATCAGGTAGCAGATTCACTTCTGCCAACCGCCTGATTGGCTGCTCCAGCAGGCCAATCAGGTTGCGGATTCACTTCCACCTGGAGTTGGATTGGGTAGCTCCCGCTGATTCTGAATCCTATTGTTCTAGGATTCAGCTCAGTACATAACAGAATCGAACCCAGTTCACCAGATTACCAGTCCACCGCTCTTAACCACTACACCACACTGGAGGGGTAGCTAATGATGCAGAAGACAGAATCAGAATCCGGAAGGACCTTAACAGATTGGAGAACTGGGCCCAAGCTAACAAAACGAATTTCAATAGGGGGAAAGTGTAAGGTTCTGCACTTAGGCAGGAAGGACCAGGTGAAGAAGAGCCCAACAAGTGACCTATCGAGAGCAGGATCCTGTTCTCATAGAGGCCAAACAGATGTCGATGCAAAATTGGACAGAAGGACCTGAACACCACCACACTCTCCACACTTGTGATTCTCAATAACCGGCATCAGAGGGACGCCGCCTCTGACTGTAGAGGTGGAACTTAGCCCTCTATGTTTGTGTCCAGAGTGACTCACAAGCACAAAAAACCCAAACAAACAACCCATGCAAAATTGTGTAAAACAAATAAGTTAACCTAATTTAACAGCTTAAACTAAGCAACGTTGAGTAAAACAATGCAAATAAGATGACATTATTAAATAACTAAAACTCAACAGAAAAGAAAATAATATAATTAGAGAAAATTGGAGAGTGGCATCAAAAACTCTTCTGGCTTGGGGGTGGGGGTGGGGGCACAATTTAATAGACAGCCCAACCTGGTGATGGTAGCGAAGAAACATGCAATAACTTTTGAGATTTATTATTGTAAGAATTATTGCTTACTTGCTATGCAAGCTGGAGAGATGGGGGTGGAGGGAGATAATGCCCAAATGGAAACGCCCCCAGACCCCTCTGTTGCCCCCTAACTCTCCACCCCTTTCTTTCTTGCATGATATTCCATTCAGAAGTTCAAATGAGCTGGGATGTAATGTGATTTTTTTTAAAAAGAAAGAAAGAAAAGAAAAGAATAGAATAGTACATAACAGTTGTATTGTGAAAATCTTCAAAATCAGTATTTCAGAGGGTTTGCAGTCTGGGAAACTCTCACTATTGTTCCCATACAATCAATGCTTTGGAAGGTTTTGGGGTTTTTTTCACAAGTGCCTTTTATGCCCTCCATATATCATCAGTACTGGGAATTCTGACCCACTGACAAGTTTGTAGGCAATGGGAAGCCCCGAGTTGTATGGGGGTGGGGAGCCCTTAAACCTATTGGGGGGGGGCGTGCTTTTGAATCTAAAGCAAGCTTAGTATCTATTTAGTGAAGGTGCATTTGTGCCACCCTATAGTAGAAAGCTCAGAGCAGTTGACAAAACAGTAATAAAAAGGAATAAGGAAGTGTGGGGTCTGCAACCAAATGTTGCAGTGTGGACCTCTCCTTCTCAGGATCCCAGCCAGCCATGCACTGGAGGCTGGTCCATTAGGACAAGTGGAGCACTGCCCTGAAGTTCAGACTTCCTCAGCCAAGCCCCACCTGCCTGCCTTTCTACTTACAACCAGTCCAAAGGGTGGCACCAGCTGTCAACTTCCTCCACCTTAGCCCCAGTATTGCCTTTGTAGAACTCAGCAGGGAGGAAGTTGGAGACAAAAGCAGATTTAGTTGGCTCTGCCTATAGTTGGCTCTCATTCCACTTGTTGTGGGCATCTGACAGGATCAAGCTGGCAGTAAATCACATGAAGTAAATGGATATATAACACTGGTCCTGAAAGACCTACATTGACTCCCAGTACGATTCCAAGCACAATTCAAAGTGTTGATGCTGACCTTTAAAACCCTAAACAGCCTCGGCCCAGTATACCTGAAGGAGTGTCTCCACTCCCATCGTTCAGCCCAGACACTGAGGTCCAGCTCCGAGGGCCTTCTGGCGGTTCCCTCCCTGGAAGAAGCGAAGTTACAGGGAACCAGGCAGAGGGCCCACCCTGTGGAATGCCCTCTCATCAGATGTCAAGGAAATAAACAACTATCTAACTTTTAGAAGACATCTGAAGGCATCCCCTGTTTGTTGTTGTTGTTTAGTCGTTTAGTCGTGTCCGACTCTTCGTGACCCCATGGACCATAGCACGCCAGGCACTCCTGTCTTGCACTGCCTCCCGTAGTTTGGTCAAACTCATGTTCGTAGCTTCGAGAACACTGTCCAACCATCTTGTCCTCTGTCGTCCCCTTCTCCTAGTGCCCTCAATCTTTCCCAATATCAGGGTCTTTTCCAAGGATTCTTCTCTTCTCATGAGGTGGCCAAAGTATTGGAGCCTCAGCTTCACGATCTGTCCTTCCAGGGAGCACTCAGGGCTGATTTCCTTAAGAATGGATAGGTTTGATCTTCTAGCAGTCCATGGGACTCTCAAGAGTCTCCTCCAGCACCATAATGTTTAGGGAAGTTTTTAATGTTTGATGTTTTATCATGTTTTTAAAATTCTGTTGGGAGCCGCCCAGAGTGGCTGGGGAAACCCAGTCAGATGGGCGGGGTATAAATAAATTGTTGTTGTTGTTGTTGTTGTTGTTGTTGTTGTTGTTAGAAAGAAACAGGATCTGCACAGGAGTGTCTGACCAAATGAGAACAGCAAGTCTTCTTCCGTAGGTCTTGCCCCTATGAAACAGTTGTGGAGACTGCCTTCCCATAGCTGCCTAATTCCCCTCCTCTCCGGCGTTTCCCTCAAGTAATCTGAGACTGTACCTTCATGGAGCTAATTTCTCCGCCCTCTTCATGCCTCTCCTGGTTCTGGGAGACCTGTAGGGTAGGGAAGAGGAGCTTGTTGCTGCAGGAGGGGTAGACATCTAAAGTGTTCAGGTCGAAAAGAGGAGTCCAGAACTTTTCATTGTCATGTAGAATATCAACCAGTGAACCTTAGAGGACAGGATACTGCTCCACAACTGTGAACAGTTCTGGAGCCCTGTCCTGGTTTGCATCTGGCCACTCTCAATGAAGCT
This sequence comes from Zootoca vivipara, assembly GCF_965207765.1. Taxonomy (NCBI): domain Eukaryota; kingdom Metazoa; phylum Chordata; class Lepidosauria; order Squamata; family Lacertidae; genus Zootoca; species Zootoca vivipara. The sequence goes on from NC_142583.1 coordinate 64,279,625, forward strand.
TCCATGTTTAAAAGCAAAACAATGGTGGAAGAATCTGGCTGTCATGCCTCGCTCTTGAGCTTCCCAGAGGGGGAGCCCTTTGGTCTGCTCTGGCGAGGAGCTGCCTTACCTGGCCAAAACCCAGCCATGTTCGCAAACACACACGTTGAAAGAGAGAACAAGAGCAGACGTCACCATTTCTGCCTCTGCCTGCTTCGGTTTGGGGGGCGGTTTGCATTCTTTCATGTGCCATTCAGCGTCCTTGAGGAGCTGTACACGAAGGGCTGCTCCGTCCCACCAGGAGGGAAGCCAATCTGTTCAACTGCATATTAAAACAGGGGGCATAAAGGAATTGCACTGATGGTTACAACAAAATGGAATTGCAGGAGTCTACCAGTGGCTGCTCTCCACCTCTTCCTTCCTCTCCCTCTCCCTCTCTCTTTAACTCCTTGAATCTCTCCCCCACACACACACACCCATAGCCATTTTTATTTTTTCCCCTTTTGCACATCGCTGAGCCCTTGCGTATTACAGCCTCCTAATGCAGCCCTCTCAACCTGGACCACGCTGGCCTGTTCCTCGGAGAGATGCAATATGGGATGGAGAAAGGGAGAGGCAGGGGAAACCGGGAAAGGGGGGGCTCCTTTTCTTTGCACTTGTGCGCGGCTTTGAATGTGGACCATCTGTGCCCCCAGCTGGAATGCCGGAGATGGTTTGGCACTTGAACCACACCATATTTACAGATCTAAACACAAATGGCTGTTGCCTGATTGTTTCATGATTCATTAGGCAGACAAGCTCTCCTCTCCCGCCAGCACAGCTGTTACAGAGTAAACCTTTGTCACTTAATAGGCCTGATTATTACTTTCCATCAAAGGTATTGATCTGTGTCAGCTCTACTTAAGGGGAGGGAAAGTGTGTGGTGGGGGGTGGAGAGATGGAAAGGGAAAGGTAGGGTACCAAAATGTGTCAGGAGATCAAGCAAGGGGATGGTGGGAAGTGTGTGGAAGGAGTAGACAGGACAAGTAATGCTGGTCAGTGCTTTTCATCTCCACTAGCTGCACTGTCTTCATTTGTTGCGATGGTCAGGCGGCCAGCTTGTTCCTGGAGACAAAACGTCACACATGCATGATGCAGCGATTCTTCCCCACACAAACACACACCAAAAAAACACTTTTGCCTGCATTGCTCTGGCAAGCCACACAGCCCAGACACAGATGGGAGTGGGCAGCAGAAAGATGTGAAGAAAACTTAGAAATTATAATTATTATTATTATTTTCCTCCCGGTAAAAGCTCTAAACAGCAGGCTGGATGGAGGGGGGGATCGTTAAATAAAAGGGGGAGAACCTAAGGTATAAAATAAAAGGCAGGGTGTACTGTTAGATTAAGACGAGGATGGATGGTGTAATGTTTCTAGAGCTGTGGGGTCAGCTTGGAAACGGCCTCACCGTGGTCAAAGGCAGCGGCATCTTCCCTCTTCTCCAAGGCCCACCTCTGAAAAGCTCAGTTCTGCATGACTGCAGCGAAATGCCATTTGTGGACAGCACCAATTGGCCAGCATCCATCATGTCAACAAGACTCCTTCCCCCTGATCCAGTTTTGCAGCTGTTTGTTTTAATAAAGAGGGAGGGAGATTAAAACATAATAGCACTTTGACCCTTGAAATGTTTTTTTTTTAAGGTGGACAGCCTGCCTGAAATGTGGGGGGGGGGAGGCATGAGAGAGAGAGAGAGAGAGAGAGAGAGAGAGAGAGAGAGAGAGAGAGAGAGAGAGGGAGAGAAGCAACACTGACAACTGACACACACATCCAACATGTGACTCAACATGCCTTTAACCCTAATTAATTAATTAATTAATTAATTTTAAAAAATACTTTGGATTTTTGCAACAATTCATATCTGCACTATGCATTTCAGATGTTTGCTTTTACCTTACAGACTGTTCCTCTTTCATAGAACACTATTTAAGGTGCACCACTGGGCACAACTCCTTTGGGAAGGCTTTAATTCTCTGTCCTCTCCCTTGAACTAGCATAAAGCTACCTTTATTCAATGGCTTTGAAATATTGCCTGCATTGAGATACAGAAATCTCCCCCCCCCCCATAGAATGATCAAGAAATAGCAGTAAAAGAAAATGAGTTAATCCATTAAATAGAACTATAAATGGTTGAGAACTCTCACTTTTCTCCTCATGTAAGTTTTTCGTTAAGGCATTTTATTGAGAAGTTTTTGAAATGCAGTTCGCTCCTGAAATAATTTGCCATTCTGTGGACGACTTCCCTTTACATAGGCTTCCATTATGCAAAACATCTGAATTCTTCGTCGGCCTCCGTAGAAGAGCTGTGTCATGGTGAAGTCGCTCATGAGGGAATCTGGGAATGTGACGTATTCAGATGCACAGATGAATAACTCTTATCCTCGAATGCTAGCAAGCTATACTGACTTCACAACTGTAGATATCAGGCACCTCATACTCAAAAGTTTCATTTTGTTTATGGAGAATATTCAAAAATTGTATACCTACGTGTGGGCCTAGCATCTACAGTGGTACCTCGACTTACGAACGACTCGACAACTGAATTTTTGCAGGTAAACAGCTCCAGCCTAAAGAGGCTGGAATGCAGGCCATGGAGCCTGAGAGACACAGAGATACGTTTGTCAGCTCCAATTATAAGTTAAAGTTATTTCTAAGATGCTGAGCTTGTGCTGGACAGCACAAGATATTGTATAGATATTTGTTGTTGTTGTTGTTGTTGTTGTTGTTGTTGTTGTTGTTGTTGTTGTTGTTATATACCACCCTATACCCGGAGGTCTCAGGGCGGTTCACATAAAAAGATCGCAGTATATAAAATAAAAGCAATAACCCAATAATTCCCCCCCCCCAAAAAAGAGCCACATTTTAAAGGGGTATGGGATGTTGATCAGGTCAACCAAAGGCTTGATTAAAAAGGAACGTTTTTGCCTGGCGCCTAAAGGTGAATAATGAAGGCACCAGGCGAACTTCCCTGGAGAGAGCATTCCACAGATGGGGAGCCACTGCAGAGAAGACCTCTGAAGGAGGAGGCACATGAAGGAGGGCCTCAGAAGATGATCTCGGGGTCCAGGTAGGTCCATGTGGAGAGAGGTGGTATTTTTGGGTGTATCTTTGATGTTTCTATTTTGTTTTGAAGAAAGTTCCGCAAGTAAACTTTTGGATTAAACTTATGGGCCCAGACCATTTTTTTATTTCCAAAGGACTCTCTTTTTATGCACCGAGTCGCTTCAAACTGCACAATATTAATATCTGCAATAACCAGCCCTCGCCAATCACGATGGCTGGGGGCTGATGGGAATTGTGATCCAAATATCTTGAGGGCACCAGGGTGGCAAAGGCTGGCCTCTCACAAACAATACCTTCTGTAATTCTGGGAATTGCCACTCATTAACACTGTAAGGAAAGGATGATTAAACTAATAGTTACTGAGAAGCATTTGCGGTGACAGGAGGCAGCGATTAGAATAAACTGACTTCTCTGTGCATTTAGACCTGGGAATAATGGGAAGTGGCAGGAAGCCAATAAGGGAACATGGCCCTCAGCTCAAATCAATGAATTACTCTGCCCCGCCTCCCACCTTTACAGCGCTACATGGTACACTAATGAAAAATCAATAGCCCCCTGTAATTCCAAATTGTACTCAATCGTTTGACCTGACAATTTCTTTCCTTGCTTCCCCCCCCCAACCCCATCACACTCAATTGGGTGTTTTTTTTCTCCTCTTTCCCTCCCCTCTCCCAGGGAGGACACAGTTCAGCTGAAAAGTGCAGTACTTCACCAGGCATACAGGAAGAATCTGCCACAGGCTACTAGCAATTTATCCCAGCCGCACAAAGAGGAAGCAAGATCAATGTGCAGAGAGAATTCTACCAGGCCAGAGCTCAGTGGTAAAAAAACAAGCTGTTTGCATGCAAAACATCCCATGGCATTTAATCCCTGGCATCTGGTATGGCAGGGGAAGATCCCTCTCTGAAAGTGACACATTATTATTATTATTATTATTATTATTATTATTATTATTACTGCTACTGCTACTGCTACTGCTACTGCTATGCTATTTATCCGTAGATCTCAGGTGGTGGCAGATAAACTTTGGAACTCCTTATTTTCTAGAGATGTCCCTGATTTAGAGAAGCCATCACGGTTTCTGATTTGATCCCAGGTCCCACTTTTCCTTAAAAGGTAAAGGTACCCCTGACAGTTAAGTCCAGTCACGAACGACTCTGGGGTTGCGGCGCTCATCTCGCTTTAAAGGTTGAGGCAGCCGGTGTTTGTCCGCTCTTGCAGACAGTTTTTCTGGGTCATGTGGCCAGCATGACTAAGCTGCTTCTGGCGAAACCAGAGCAGCACACGGAAATGCCGTTTACCTTCCCGCCGGAGCGGTACCTATTTATCTACGTGCACTGTGTGCTTTTGAACTGCTAGGTTGGCAGGAGCTAGGTCCAAACAACGGGAGCTCAACCCGTTGCGGGGATTCGAACCGCCGACCTTCTGATTAGCAAGGCCAAGCAATGCAGTGGTTTAGACCACAGTGCCCCTCGCCCCCTCCACTTTTCCTTAGGACAGTGGTTCCCAACAGGTGGTCCGCGGACCCCCAGGGGTCTGCGAGCTATGCCAGAGGGGTCCGCAAGATGCTATTAGAATAAAAAATATATTAAATATATTTTGTATGATAACAGATTTTTTGTTTTGGCCGCTTCCTGCATGAGCAGAGTCTAGCGCAAAACTAGAATTAGATAGAGGCAGTAGTTCTGCTGTATGCCGTTAGGTGGCGCTTTACAAACACTACTGTTTTGCAAAGAGGCAGCGCGCGCATTCTACTAACGCTCACCTCCCCAAGATGCTTTGCGCGCGTCGGCTTCATTTGTGCGCTACTGCACAGGTACCCTGTCTTCTCCATTCCCTTCCCTCCTCCCTGGCGCGCGTTGCCTCTTTGCAAAACAGTAGTGTTTGTAAACAAAGCGTTGTTTTTCGCGGAAGCTACAGTTCGCGTAGTTAAAAATGGACCATTGGTTAAAAAGTGGTTCATCTCATTAAGAACTGAAAATTAAAACTAACTGTATACTGATGGAGTACTCTGTTGTAACTGTAAAAAGACGTATAAATATAAAATATAAAAAGACTCTTAATTTGGCTCTCACTTTTTAATTTTAGGATTAGGAATTAATGGGGTCCGTGTCACAATAGCTGCTCGATGAGGGGTCCTCGAGAAAATTTTGTTGGGAACCCCTGCCTTAGGATGTCCCTATTTTCATTGGAGAAATGTCGGAGGGTAAGGAGTTATCTGACCCCTGAGCCATCTGAAGGCAATCCTGTATAGGGAAGGTTTATTTAATGTTTAATGTTTTATTATGCTTTTATATACAGTCGAACCTCGTTCTGCGTCCACCTCCGCTTGCGTCCACTTCGGTGAACGTCCGCAGCAAATCTGGAAGTACTGGAACGGATTACTTCCGGGTTCGCCGCTTGTGCGTGCACAGCAGTGCTAAATCCCGCTTCGTGCAGACGAGGCACTTCAATGTGCATCATTTTCGGGTTGTGGCAGGGCCTCCGGAACAAATCCCCACCGTTACCTGAGGTTCCACTGTATATTGGAAGCTGCCCAGAGTGGCTAGGGCAACCCAGTAAGATGTGTAGGGTATAAATAGCAAAATTATCATTATGGATTTGAATTGATTGATTTATTACGGTTCTTGACCAGCACACATAAATATGCAATACATAAAACAATAAAAGAAAAACAGGAATAATCTAAAAATAGGCAATAAATATAGGTTTTAACGTTTGTTTAAAAGAAAACTGATTAAAAGGAGTGTTACTACTTAGGGAGGTAGGCTACAACAATTAATAACACTGGGTCCTCTTTAGCTAGTCCTGAAGATGTTCTGAAGATATTTGGACACTGCTAATTAGATTAGACCGAATTTTTATGACTCTAGCACAGAATTTGGCTACCTTCGCTGACACATTAGAGTTAGCGTCGGAAAGAAGCCACTCTATATAGAAATTATCCGAGCATCCAGGTCGCTCTGCCAGTATAGTGTGGATAAGCTCGCCTCGCACCTCCTCGTAGAAGCAGCATCGCAAAAGTATATGGCCGATAGATTCCATTTCCCCATATCATTATGGAATGGGGCGCCCCTATTTTCATTGGAGAAATGTTGGAGGGTATGTTCTTAAATTCTAATGCATCTGGCCGTGTGGGATAGACCTTGCCTCCTTGCTTCTGCCTCTTCTCTCTATTCTACTGTTTCTCTGCATAACTGCTTCCTTTCTTGGAATATCCTTTCAGCTTCCTTTCTTGGAATATCATCACAGGCTATCCATCCAGCTGTTTCACTCCCTACTGTAGACATGCAGTGTGGAACTTCAGCTGCAGGGCCTCTGCTGCCTGAGGCAAACCAGGACGGCTTAGCCCACATTGCAGGAGGTGTTTGCTGCCTCGGGCACCTTCCTGCTTGGCCTGGGAGTGGGCTGCTGCTTCCCCTCCTCTCCCAAAATGTATTAGCACCACCTGCTGAATAGGAGCACAGGCAAGAATGACAGCTCTGAGGGGCATCAGGGTGCTAGGTGAAGGGATCCTTCCCAGGAGCATTCTGGGCATGCTGTTAGAAGTGCAGGTGTGTGTTTTTTTAGGTGCACGTAGGTCCGTATAGTTAAAGCTATGGTTTTCCCAGTAGTGATGTATATAAGTGAGAGCTGGACCATAAAGAAGGCTGATCGCCGAAGAATTGATGCTTTTGAATTATGGCGCTGGAGGAGACTCTTGAGAGTCCCATGGACTGCGAGAAGATCAAACCTATCCATTCTGAAGGAAATCAGCCCCGAGTGCTCACTGGAAGGACAGATCCTGAAGCTGCGGCTCCAATACTTTGGCCACCTCATGAGAAGAGAAGACTCCCTGGAAAAGACCCTGATGTTGGGAAAGCTTGAGGGCACAAGGAGAAGGGGACGACAGAGGACGAGATGGTTGGACAGTGTTCTCGAAGCTACGAACATGAGTTTGACCAAACTGCGGGAGGCAGTGCAAGACAGGAGTGCCTGGCGTGCTATGGTCCATGGGGTCACAAAGAGTTGGACACAACTAAACAACAAAAGTGTTTATTCCAGTTCTGTTTGTGTCCAAGGAGGATCAAGCCAGGGTGTCAAGTGTGAAACACCAAAAAAGGCCTTTGGCTGCATCCGGGGGGGGGGGGACTACACTCCATCCTGAGAAAGTTGTTTAAAGATTGTGGCACTGCCCAGCAGACCACTACAATTGAAAAGGGCACTATCATAGGATTGTTGAGTTGGAAGGGAACCTGAGTGTCATCTAGTCCACCCCCCTGCAATGCATGATTTTTTGGCCCAAAGTGGGGCTCAAACCCAAGACCCTGAGATTAAGAGTCTCATGCTCTACCGACTGAGCTATTCCAACAGCTTGACGCTAGACACAACTCGTTCCCTGTGTGGGACGACAGAGTGTCCCATTTGCCCTAAAGGACCAGCCTCCAGTGCCCAGATATCACTGGAAATCCCCAGAGCAGGACATGAAGGCTGCAGCGTTTAGTTTTCTTACCTACAGGAAGCCCAGGTTGCTTCAACTTCTTCTGGAGACAAGTTGGAATCAGTAAAACATCAGGTGTGTTTAAAATTATGCTTTGTGACCTATAGCATTAGGGCATTTTCCGACAGGAAGAAAACAAGCAAACCGACCAACATTTCTTGGGTGTCTGCATTAATCACCACCAAGCGGCACAGAGAATAAAGGTGTGGGACTGAGTTTTCACAAGTCTTGCTCTCCTTAGCTACTATACTGGTACTTTATTCTTTGAATCACTCGATGCTGAGCTCAGGGTGGTGGCAAGATGTATGTGCATTGCTAAGGGCCCTCGGTAAAATGTGTTGTCTTGGGTTGCTTGTGCAGACAAAATTTAAATTTATATCATCTATTTTTACCTTTGTGCTTTGAATATAAGGGACAACAGCTGCTGAATTTATATGTACAGTGCTTTATTTAAGCAGTTAATATGTGCATGTTTATGCAGAAGCGGTGGTGCTTGAGTGCAGTGGGAAGTCGACAGCCAGGGAAACTCCAGGTCTTGAATTTCTCCTCAGGCCACACCTCACACTGCCCGTTTCATGCCCCAAATATTTTTGCCTGGCTGGAATGTCCTCAAACTCCCTTTGGCTTGTCTGGATGGAGAGGGAGGAGTGTGCCTAGAAGCTAGACTACTGTCCAAAGATGAAATTTGCATATATTGCTCCACCCACATTCACTTCCTGCTCCGCCCACCAATGACATGTGGCCTCTGGATAGTTCCCCAGATGAGACTTGTCAGGGCGGGTGTCTGGAGCAAGTCAGAAATAACTCACATGGTGCCAGTGAACTCTCTATATTCACATAAACAAAACAGCCAGGCCTAGTGAGCACAGCAACTCTTCCCGGTAGATGTTGTCCCACTGAGGCAGTTGTGAGGGCTGGAGGTCCCCGCCTTCCCACAGCTCCCTACGTCTCCTCCTCCCGTGGTTCCTTCCCAAACAATCCGAGGCTCCTTCGTCTTTCCTGTCTTCCCTCCGCCCTTTTCATACCTCTGCAGGTTCTGGAAGACCAGGGGGAGGGGAGCTGCCGGTCGCAGGAGGGAGAGGCTTCCTCAGCAGCCTGCCTCCATTCTTCCTCTTGGACCCCCCCTCCTCTCCAGCCTCTGCTTCTGTTTTTGGTTCTGGACTTCTCTCTGCCACAGCCTCTTCCTGCTCACTAAGCCCGGTTTCCTCTTCATCTTCCAACACCACTTTTTCCTAATCTTCACCCTCTTCTCCCTCTAACCACTCACCGTCGTCCCACCACCAACCCCCTGGCTCTGAGCCTTCTTCCCTTGGGGGTTCCCCAGCTGATGCTTTCCACCAGCCAGTCCATGACAGAATGCGGCCCTCAGCATGAAAAGAATTTCCCATCTCTGGAAGGCCGTTGAAAGCTACTGATGAATACCAGCCATGATGGCTAGATGCTATCGTTCCGTGGTAGGTGAGGCAGTAATACTTCTGCATACGTAGCAGTTGCTGGAAACCACAGGAGGGAAGAATGTTCTTGTGCTCAGATCCTGCCTGACAGTTTCCCACAGATATTTGAAGGCATCTATCACGTCTCCCCTTACACAAGAAGAGTCTACTGGATCCGGCCAGTGGCCTGTCTAGTCCAGCATCCCGTTCTCACAGCGGTAGGGTTGCCATATTTTTAGGCTTCTTTTTTTTTTTAAGGGAAACCCCAAAATTGTTGAGCTTCTTTTAGGAAAACCTGAAAGTTATTTTTAGGAAAAACCCAAAGTTGTTGAGCTGTTTTTACAAAAACACCAAAAAAGGTGATGATTATTATTTATAATAATTTAATAATATAATGGGACCCAGGTGGTTCTGTGGGTTAAACCACTAAGCCTAGGGCTTGCTGATCAGAAGGTCAGCGGTTCGAATCCCTGCGACGGGGTGAGCTCCCGTTGCTCGGTCCCAGCTCCTGCCAACCTAGCAGTTCGAAAGCACGTCAAAATGCAAGTAGATAAATAGGTACTGCTACAGCGGGAAGGTAAACGGCGTTTCCGTGTGCTGCTCTGGTTCGCCAGAAGTGGCTTTGTCATGCTGGCCACATGACCTGGAAACTATACGCCGGCTCCCTCGGCCAATAATGCTAGATGAGTGCTGCAACCCCAGAGTCAGTCATGACTGGACCTAATGGTCAGGGGTCCCTTTACCTTTAATAATATAATATATAATATATATAATATATAATATTATAATTTAATAATTATTTATAATAATTTAATAATATTTTTTATTATTATTTCCTATAAACCTGCACTGCAAGTTACACAGCTTCCAAATTACACTGGGGGGGGGCTTTTGGGGGGGGGAGAAGCGGAGAAGGAGGAGAAATGAACACTTGTTATCCTCAGTCATGAAGAGGGTCAAAAAACATGATTTTTTTTTTATTGACTTGCCTAAGATCCAGGACAAAGTGCCACCTTTCGGAAATTCCTCCTGGATGTCGATTCCGCCTTTGAAATCCCAGTAATGCCAGGGAAAATCCGGACTTATGGCAGCCCTACACAGTGGTCAAGCGGGTGCCCATATGAGAAACACACAAGCAGGACCTTTAATGTAGCAATATGTTACTGTTTGGTTCACCGCGCTGAAGGCAATTTCCCGAGCATGTGACTGCCCGACATGTTGAGACGCAGCGGGCTGGCCTCTAATTAATGGGTACACGACCTCGCCATGTTTATTTAGAGGGATCCCAGCGCCTCCAATCCATTTCCTTTGATGATGAAAGGCAACTTTCATTCAAGGAAAAGTTCATAAGCGCCAGCTGATTGACTGCATGCCGTACCTGCCTGCCTGACAGTCCATTCATCATTATCACCATCACCCGCTCCATCGGTGGGATGGCTGCTGGTGGTTTGTTCGCCTAGTAGCTCGCGCGCAAAGACAAGGGATTAATACACCTGGCTATTATTTATCAATGTAATGCCATCGGTGCTGCTGAATGGCTGGCGGTGGGAGGGCCATGGCAGCATGCGATATGCTTTGCATTCAGAAGCCCCCCCTCCAATTCAAAAAATAACAATAAAAGGCTGCAATGGGGAACTTCAGAAACGAGCCTGTAACGTCTGCTGCAGTGAGACAAAGCTACTCACATAAGCATTATTGTTGAATTGTAAGGCCAGATCAAAAGGGACTAAGCAGACACTCTAAGAGCAGGGCTGTCAGAAATAAGTAACTAGACTCCTTAAAATATTTTCACCTCTGCAAGCAAGCAAGGATTTCTCTTAAAAAGGCAGGGAAGCTTTTTCAGCTTGAGGGCGGTATGCAAATTTAATAGTAATAATAGTAGTAGTCTTTGTCCATGGAGTTTTTTTGGCAGGGATACTGGAGTGGCTTGCCAGTTCCTTCTCCAGGTGGATCACGTTTAGTCAAAACTCTCCACTATGACCTGTCCATCTTGGGTGGCCCTGCATGGCATAGCTCATAGCTTCTCTGAGTTATTCAAGCCCCTTCGCCACGACAAGGCATTGATCCATGAAGGGGACGACAGAGGACGAGATGGTTGGACAGTGTTCTCGAAGCTACGAACATGAGCTTGACCAAACTGCGGGAGGCAGTGCAAGACAGGAGTGCCTGGCGTGCTATGGTCCATGGGGTCACAAAGAGTCGGACATGACTAAACGACTAAGCAACAACAATAGTAGTAGTAGTAATAATAACAACAACAATAATAATAACTTTGTACAGTTGGTTAGTTTTCTGCACACACTCACACTCTCTATCCTCCATCCAGGTGAGCAAGAGGTATTTTCACAACCCAATGGCATGTTCCAGTCAGATATAAACACTCAAGAAGGCTCCAATGCAAGGTAAGTGGGGGGTGCCTTGGGGGAAAAGAGGGCATGGCTAGGGAAGGAGTGTGGTGTGGCCTGGAGAAAGTCCCAAGGGTCAAGTAGAGAGGCTTGGCCACATTTGGTCCCCAGGACTTTAGGTTACCCATCCTTGGGAAGACAGGCAAACTCATGCCAGTGTACTCATCACCAGTGTCGAAGCAATGATTCTTCAACATCAACTTCGTCGGACTGGTCATGTTGTGTGGATGCCTGATGATTGTCTTCCAAAGCAACTACTCTATTCCAAACTTTAAAATGGAAAGTGTAATGTCGGTGGTCAACAAGAGAGGTTTAAAGACTCTCTCAAGGCAAATCTTTTTTTAAAAAAAAAGTTATATAAACACCGACAACTGGAAAACACTGGCCTGCGAGAGCTCCAATTGGAGAACAGCCTTTACCAAAGGCGTCATGGGCTTTGAAAACATGCAAACTCAAGACACAAGGGATAAACGTCACTTATTGACTCATTGGTAAAACTGTGTTTATGGAACACAATCTTACTCGGCTACAAGGGATCACCAAAGAGAGAGCTGGTGGCACTCACCCTTCTGCTGATAGGAAATGTTCTGCAGTAAGAACCCCCAAAAATGTGGGGTCGAGGAGGGTCATTTGGGAGGGAGGGAGAAATGTCCCTATTTTCATCTGAGGAGTGTTGGAGGGTATGTGATCAAAGAAGGAACACAATGCAGGATCCACAATTACAAGAATTTTCAAAGAAGTCTCAGAGGAGAGGGGAGGGGAACTTACATTTTGTCAAGAGTATGGGCAGGAGTCAGGCTCTGGGGCCTGTAGTGCTTTGCAGGACTGGGGCCTGCCTCAGCTTGTGCTGGAGAAGCAAGGAGTGGTCACTCAGGTGAGGCCACTTGATACCTCACTGCACCTGGTGGCAGGAGCTGGGAGGGATAAAAGCTCAGCATTTCCCTTCAGCTCTTTGCCACAGCAACGCTATCCCTGCCTGGTTGCCTCTGGCCTCTTGCTCCTTGGACCCTTGCGTTGCCGAAGCCTTGATCCTCGACCCTTGGACCCTTGCCTTGCCGATGCCTTGCTCCTTGGACCCTCGCCTTTGCCAGCGCCTTGCTCCTCGACCCTTGGACCTTTGCCTTGCCGATGCCTTGCTCCTTGACTCCCAGACCTTCGCCTCTGCCTTGCTCCTTGACCCTGCGACTGCCTGCTGCTGGACCCTCAGCCCTGCACCTGTTCCTGCTTCTACATCACCATCTTGACTCTGGTCCTGACGTCCTCAGTCAGGGCTTCAACTGCCCACCGACCAGACCATGACACATATCACTCAGGAGTTCTATATTGAGTCATAGTATTGGTTGCACTTTTATCAGTTGGCTTCACATTTTATCTATTTGTTTTGGGTGGAGAGCAAGTCCTGTCTAATAATAATCTCTGCTCAAAATGAACTCAATGCAGGAGGGATTTATGAGGCTCCAAGGACCAGTAAGCAAGCCCAGCAGGGCTTCCAAGCCTTGGGGGAGTTGCGGGGGGCTCAGCCAGGAGTCCCTCTCAGCCATTTAAGGACACGCTGGGGATCGAACCTGGTACTTTCTGCTGTACCCCTGACGTACAACTCTCTGCACAACAATGTGCAAAGCCACAGCCGTGAAACAATAGGCCAATAGTAGTAGCAGAGGCGGGCACTGCGGGTGGGCAGAAGATAAATGGAGAAGTTTTATGACAACTTAGGAGTTATATTGTGACTAGTGTCATTCAGCCCGTTTATTAAACGGGCGCTAGAGCATTTGGCCTTTTTCGGCGGCGGCGCGTGGGGGGGGCGGCTGGCCCCTCCCAGGGCCGCCGCTTCGTCGGGGCGCTCTGCTGAGCCCAGCTGGCCAGCGGGCGCCCAGGAGAAGGCCGCAATTCGGCATCTTTCTGCCGCCGTGGCACGTGGGGGGGGCCGGCTGGCCCCTCCCACGGCCGCCGCTTCGTCAGGGCGCTCCACTGAGCCCAGCTGGCCAGCGGGCGCCCGGGAAAAGGCCGCGATTCAGCCTCTTTCTGCCGTGGCGGCGTGTGGGGGGGCCAGCTGGCCCCTCCCACGGCCGCCGCTTCGTCGAGGCGCTCCGCTGAGCCCAGCTGGCCAGCAGGCGCCCAGGAGAAGGCCGCAATTCTTCTGAGGACTGCAAGGGAAATGGTAGGCAGAGGGGTGGGGGGGGAGGAGAGAGAGTGTGTGTGTGTGCGTCAAGTCTCTGCGTCCAATCCCTGTGTCCGTGGGGCACATGCGCTGTAGCGCAAACCTAGGGACACAAGGAATACTGGACGCAGAGACACTTCCATTTTATTATATAGGATAGGATGGTTTTAATTGTGTGGGTTGTTTACATTGCATGCGATTGTATCATTCTATATTTATATGCTGTAACCTGCCCTGGGATTGCTGACTTAATAAATGAATTAAAATAAATATAATAAAGAACAAAAAGCTCGAGAAACCCCAATTTCAGAAGAGCACCTCTGGGCGCTGAAATAAGTTAGTTGTGGCCACTGAACCAATCGGCTGGCTTCACTGGTTCTGCACACCTGGGTCTGGGTATGCCTTCCATCTGAAATGATCCAATTTGGCCCTTGAAAATGAACTGATGTGCTGAGCCCCATAAATATGTTTGCCACCACTCTGAAAAGTGAAATAAAAACCCCATCCAGGATTCGCAGGGAAACCCATAACAGATTCTCTCAATAGGACGGCGGGAAGCTGGCTACGCTTCCTTTGAAAATATGTGTGCATTCCATCGTTCATAAAATCCCCGAAGAAGTCCAGCCACTCGTTTTTTGCTGATCTCTTATTTTAGGACCGATTTGCATAGAGTTTGTTGTGAGCCAAATGCGGTCAGAAATGCAGCTGGGTGATAAAATGGTGATCGGCTCGTAGGCTGCAACCCAGGTCCTGCTGCTTGCAAAATGTTGCAATATATATTTATATTTTTACACATGATTTCTGGGAGGGGGTCTATACCAGGAGAGGGGATTCTCAGACACAGGAGCCCTCCAGGTCTCTCTACCTGGCCTTTGAATCTCCCCACGGGCCACAAGGTCTTGCTCTCTTGCTTCTCATTCTCCTTGAGCATTTTTACCTGTCTGGACCGTGTCCTTGAACTCAGATAATGTGTCCTGCTTGCCTGGATGGAAGACAGGTGTGTGTGAAGAAAATAGCCTATTAGATGCTTTGCTCCACCTACTTTTATCTCTGGCTCCACCCACCACTGGCATATAGCCCTGAGTTTCCTGGGAAGAGGATCTGGCTTTTAAACACCCTGAGAATTGTAGCTTTGTGAGGGAAATAGGTGGAGCCTCCTAAAAAAAACACCCAGCAGCCTTAACAAATTACCATTCCCAGGAGTCTGTGATTGTTAAGAGTGCTTCAACTGTACCATGCAGACGGGGCCTTGCAGAACATCTTCAGAAGAAGAAAGGGCTAAGGAGTAAACATTACACAAATCCGGAGTGGAGTCCCTAAGATGCTTGGAGGCCACCTTGTATGCCTCCTTCTGGCAACTCATTCAGCCATGCTGGTGCCAAACGTATTGCTCACCTTTCTTTCATGTGGGATGGAACACTGGGGCAGACAAGTCACAACAGTTCCTAGAGTGTCCACTAATAGGAACTCACCTGGAGGGACACCTGACTAAGTTCAGTTCCTGTTCCTCCAGATATGCAGATGAGATGGATTAGCTGGCAGACAAAAGCTCCCAGCCAGCAGCCATTCTCTCTCTTAGCCATTTCTCCTTCAATGGGAACACATCTCCAGAGAATCTACAGTTAGGATGGTTCTCCCTCTCGGCCTGCTGCCAAGAGAGAGACCAGATAGAGCCTCGCTTTACTAAGAAGACTCCAGATGTATATATTTGTAATTTTTCTATGTAAGCCTGCCTTTCTGAGATTACGCTGTTAACTCAGGATGTAATGTGAGTAAACTCTATCTTATTTTAATACTATTGTGTTGTGTATTTCTTTTAAGAGGGACAAAGGGGATTTGCCAGGAAGTATAATATTGAAGTATAATATTGTTGCAGAGGTTCTAACAAACCTAACGCTCACGCTTTGCTGCGCACAAAAGGGGAATGTCACTCTGCTGATATTGGAAGCTTGCTAACACAAGCTTGGATAGGATCTATCTAATAATATATCCTAATCCACATCCCTAACATTCCCTCATTTCATTCATTCATTCATTCATTCATTCATTCACTCACTCACTGAATTTATATACCACCCCATACCTGGAGGTCTAAGGGTAGTTCACAGAAAAGATCACAATACATAAAAATCAAAATAAGAACAATAACCCAATTACCCACCCTTAAAAGGCCATATTTTAAAAGGGTATAGGATGTCCATAAGATCAACCAAAGGCTTGGTTAAAAAGGAACGCTTTTGCCTGGCGCCTGAAGGTAATGAATGCACCAGGCGAACTTCCCTGGGGAGAGCATTCCACAGATGGCGAGTCACTGCAGAGAAGGCTTGTTTTCATGTTGCCACCCTCCGGACCTCTCAAGGAGGAGGCACACAAAGGAGGGCCTCAGAAGATGATCTCAGGGTCCTGGTAGGTTCATATGGAAAGAGGCAGTCCTTGAGGTATTGCGGTCCTGAGCCGTTGAAGGCTTTATAGGTCAAAACTTTGAATTGGGCCCAGAAACTAGCTGGTAGCCAGTGCAGTCGGACCAAGATTGATGTAATATGCCCACATCAGTGAAGGCGAGAGGGGGTTTGTGTTGTCTGGGCAGCCCGGGACCTCCATGCATACTGCCCAGGGTTCTACCCCAGGGAGCTCACTTTGCAGCTAAAGCAGCAAAAAGAACACAGAAGGCAGCAGTTACGAGTTACTGGTCTCTGCAGCCACAGCAGGCGCTGTGATTCTCCAGTGGTTTGGCTCCCCCCCCCCGAAGGTGCACTCCATTGTCTGTCAAGACAGACAGATGCCAAGAAGAAGAAGAAGACGACAGGGCCTATAAAGCAGCATGTTTATTTCTATCTATCTCAGCTCGCTGTGCCTATAATTGGACAACTCCTTTGCTCTTGCAAATACCGGTAAATAAATAAATCAGTTTTCTGACTGCTGGACAGTTCCCCATCCTCTTGGCAAAAGGGCAAGCGAAGCTACACAGTCATGGGGGCTGAATGAGTCGCTCAGCTATGAAAACCACAGAAGTGAGATTGCGTCAGATATTATTATTTATTTATTTATTTGTTTGTTTGTTTATTCATTTATACCCCGCCCATCTGGCTGGGTTTCCCCGGCCACTCTGGGCGGCTTCCAACAAATATAAAAATACATTAACATATCACAGATTAAAAACTTCCCTAAACAGGGCTGCCTTCAGGTGTTTTCTAAATGTCAGGTAGTTGTTCACCTCCCTGACCTCCGATTGGGAGGGCGTTCCACAGGGCGGGCGCCACTACCGAGAAGGCCCTTCCAGCTAACCTACCTCACAGGGCTGTTGTGAGGATCAGATGTGGGAGCCGTGTCCATCCCCTTGAACTCCTTGGTGTGGTATAAAAGTAATACATAAATAAATAAAGCCAAGCCTCTTGCAGAAGTAAAAAATAAAAATAAAAAGCAGCACTCTAAAGAGGGACCCCCCCCCTCCAAAAACAATTGCACAATGAGCAGTGAACATACCAAGTGTCAGGGGTGGGGGCGGATTGGAGTATTCTGATGGAAGGCATGGCTGGCTGGTACACTGAAGAGGAGCACTTCACACAGCCACATTGTCAGCCTAGCCTCAGATTTATTTATATTTTAATTGATATTGAGTAGTGGGGGAGGGAAAGTTACTACTGGGAGTGCAGACCATGGAGGAAGTTTAATCCTCCCCTCCTCCACCACATCACCCCCATGTGGCAATTAGCCTTAGAAAAATGCCATCATTGGTACCGCAGAGAACTTTTATTCTTAAGGGTAATTGGATGTGCAAGGGTAGTTTTTGAGGGGGTCATGGCTCACTAGGAAAGAGTTAAAATGCTCGTATTACCCCTCCACACACACACACACACACACACACACACACACACACAATTTGATTTTTAATAATAATAATAATAATAATAATAATAATAATAATAATAATAATTTATTATTTATACCCCGCCCATCTGGCTGGGTTTCTCCAGCCACTCTGGGCGGCATTCAACAGAAATGTTAGAATACACTAATTTCTTAAACATTAAAAGCTTCCCTAAACAGGGCTGCCTTCAGATGTCCACTAAAAGTCTGGTACTGTCATTATTTTTCTTTTTGACATCTGGTGGGAGGGCGTTCCACGGGGCGGGTGCCACTACCGAGAAGGCCCTCTGCCTGGTCCCCTGTAACTTGGCTTCTCGCAGCGAGGGAACCGCCAGATGGCCCTCGGCGCTGGACCTGAGTGTTAAAAAGGGAAGGAAGTGCATGTTGGACATTGAACGTAAGGTACGGCTCGACTTTTCACTTTAGATCCCCCTTGTGAAGCTATGTTTGCAAATCACCTTGTGTTGGGCAAGGAGGGGTGCCTCTATTGGCCATTAACCCCATGGCTGCTATGCTGTGTGTATGCAATCACACATTTACTGGCACGTCTAGTTTGAACACCCCTACCCCCCAGCTCTCAATTTTGCATGTGCATCATGGCAGGTTAGGGTTTCAGCAAACAGCTCTGTCACTTTTACAGGTACTCTGCCCCTGAGCTATAAAAGGGAAAATCCACTCGTTCAAATTCTGCATCAGTTCTGAACGCAGTACATAAGCTCCTCCCTCTCAGTCCCTACACCTGCAGGGCTGCTGTTGCAAAACCTGCACTTTGAACACATATGCATCTCGGCTACCTGCTATTACACCCCCAGGTATTTCTGTACCTTTCTCAGCCTCTGCCTCTGGGCACCCGTTCTTCTGCCGCTGCCCCCATGCCCAAGAAAAGCCCCCTTTCCCGGCCTGTCATTTGTTGCTAATCAGCTGTCAGCGTCAAAGGCATGACGCGAGGTTCATCTCTCACCGAGGCTAATGGCCTTAAAAGTCACCGAGTCAATGTCAATGGGAAAGCTCCAATTCAATCAGAGAGCTGGATGAGGGATGGTTCCTGCTGACATTAGCACTCATTTTGAGTTCAAGCATCTGGGGCCTAGTAAATAACCATCAGTGGGTGGGTCCGGGGGACAGGTCATTAGCCCCGCGAAAAATAAATATCGCTTCCCTTGATGGCTGCGAGTAATTTAGCTCAGACGAGGAAATTTCACCCTAGATTAAGTATGATGAGGCAGTATCAGTCAGTGGAGGCCAAACAGTGAGGGCTTGATGAGTTCGGAGGAAATTTATATGCAGCTGGCTGAATGCAAGATGAGTTCAAAGAAATGATGGACCTCTTCCTCCCAGTCTTTAGCCATGGAAAGGAGCCAGGCTTAGTCTCTTCCACCTCCAAAGCTCTCCCTCCGCCTGCTTCCACCTCCGCACGTCTGCTCCATTTTTAATAGCTCATTGGCAGAAATGTCCTATAATGCAACGGTACTCTTCCCTTCGCCATTTCTTAAGAAGAAAAGATTCTGCGCGTGTTCAGAGGCATTCAACTAAGGTTTACTCAGAGTAGGCCACTGAAATGAATGAACATGGCTAAGTTAAGGTCCATTAACTTCAAAGGGTCTACTTTGTATAAACCTTCCTTGACCGCCACCCAAAGCCTTGATCTCTAATCCTGGATACTATTTGTTTGATTTTCATATTTCTATCCCACCTTCCTAGCTAACATCAGTAAAAAAAATGAATTTAAGGTCTGGAACCCAGCAAATCAACACTGTTTTAGAAAACAAAAACTGGACAGATATTTATGTGTGCTATATGATGGTAGTTATTAGCTGGTAAAAGAAAAGCCCTCTGTGTGTGCTTAAGAGCACTATTTTCATTTTCATTATGAACAAGGGCTGAATAAGACCACTGAAAACAAATTCCAGGGTTTAGCCCTAAGTAGGAATGAGTGAATTTGTCAATTTCAGCTTTTTCTCAGTTTTCCATTTTTTTCTAACCTTAAGTTCAGTTCTCCACATTTCTACATCAGTTTGCTTTTTTTTAAAAAAAAGACTTGTGACAATTCAACACTTTAAAACAATTTTCTCATAATATACACATTTGTATGCACTTTTGCCTAATATACACATTTTTGCAATACAAAATATAATGCATTTCTGTATGCTACTTTTACTAACATTTTCACACTTTAATAAAGGGTGGCAGTGTTTTGGTTCACGTATTGGTCCGCGAAGAAGAAGAAGAAGAAGAAGAAGAAGAAGAAGAAGAAGAAGAAGAAGAAGAAGAAGAAGAAGAAGAAGAGTAGTAGTTTGGATTTGATACCCCGCTTTATCACTACCCTAAGGAGTCTCAAAACGGCTAACTATCTCCTTTACCTTCCTCCCCCACAACAAACACTCTGAGGTGAGTGGGGCTGAGAGACTTCAGAGAAGTGTGACTAGCCCAAGGTCACCCAGCAGCTGCATGTAGAGGAGCAGGAACGCGAACCCGGTTCACCAGATTACGAGTCTACTGCTCTTAACCACTATACCACACTGGCAAATTAGGTTCACCTTTACATGCAAAAGTGAATCCAATTCCTTCCTTCCCTTCAACATACATTGAATGTTTGTGCCCAATAACCTGTTGGGTGATTGTGCACAGTCAGAAGCAATTCAGCTTCCCACAGCAGACAAAATGTAGCAGAGGCTGTTTTACTTCGTAAACGCAAAACACACCAGACATACACTATACCCAGTTGCTTCGAGAAGGCTCCTCTCTCTGAGCCCAGAGCTTACCTTCCAAGTCCCGGACTGCAGAATCCCTGACCGACCCCTGACCGACTCTGGGGTTGCACGCTCATCTCGCATTATTGGCCGAGGGAGCCAGCGTATAGCTTCCAGGTCATGTGGCCAGCATAACAAAGCCACTTCTGGCGAACCAGAGCAGCACATGGAAACGCCGTTTACCTTCCCGCTGTAGCGGTTCCTATTTATCTACTTGCATTTTGACGTGCTTTCGAACTGCTAGGTTGGCAGGAGCTGGGACCGAGCAACGGGAGCTCACCCCGTCACAGGGATTCGAACCGCCGACCTTCTGATCAGCAAGCTCTAGGCTCAGTGGTTTAACCCACAGCGCCACCTGGGTCGCTGGGTCGAACTCTGGTAGCCAAGTGTAATTGGGAGTATCCAAGATGCTCTGCTAAACAAAAACCCCAAAGACCCCACTGTGCTAAAGCTCTGGAAAGAAGTGTGGAAGCCACTGGAAACAAGATGGTCAAATGCAAAGTGTGACAGGCAGTTCTCAGACCTTCAATAGCAGTGCAGACCATAAAACAGTTTCCAAGTTTCCCTGTCCTTGTTCCACATATGATTGACTGTCATGGGAGCAGGCAAGCCGTGCCAGATTTATGCATAAGCTAAACAAGCTATAGTTTAGGGCCCCACTCTCTTGGGGCCCCCCAAAAATTTAAAGAAAAAAAACTGGATGTACATTTCCAAAATATAAGATAAAAAACAAATAAAATAAAACCTACATACAGCAACAGTGTTTTGTGTTGTGTAGGCTCCTATGATGTAAGTCATGGGCCCTGCCTGCTAGCCTGCTCCCTAAAATATCACTGGTTTGCTATTATTATATCATGTTATAGCAAGTTTCTGGAGACTAGATCAGGCATCCCCAGACTTCGGCCCTCCAGATGTTTTGGACTACAATTCCCATCATCCCTGACCACTGGACCTGTTAGCTAGGGATCATGGGAGTTATAGGCCAAAACATCTGGAGGGCCGCAGTTTGGGGATGCCTGGACTAGATTATGAGTCTTTATAAATTGTGTTTCTAAAGGAACTTTTGTTATTGCCGAATGCCAATGTGTTTGCATTAATAAGTTTGATATGAATTTTAAAAATCATTTTAAGTTAGAGCTTAATAATTATTTCACTATTAATATACTTCTTCTTAACTGTATTTCAGTTCAACAATTACTTTGATAAAATACCTATTTTGTTATGTGCAAGTGACTTTATATACCTATTAGGTCCATAAATTACCATCTAGCATATATTCAACACAAAAAAACAGCGACAATTTGTTGTTGGCAAAGGACACCTGGACATATAAAGGGCCCCATTACCTTCAGTAGCTTAGGGCCTCACGAAACCTAAATCCGGCCCTGGCGGGCAGGATGTCATGATGTCACAATATATTAAAGTTCTACCAGCAGGGCTCCACATATGATTGGCTGTCATGCGGTAGGTGGAATGCCATGATGTCACAACATACTAAAGCTCTACTAGCTGGACACTGCAGCAGGGAGAGCAAATGCGGTGCTCTGTGGATCTTTTGGACTACAACTCCCAGCAGCCCCAGCGTGAGAGATAGTGGGAGGTGTCGTCCACCGCATCTGGAGGGCACCATGTTGGCAATGGCTGCCCTACACAGAGAGCTAAGCATGAAATTGCTGGTATTCATAAGGGATGCGTATTGTGGCTGGAACTTGTAACCTAGTCAAAAGGAAGGGGGAGAAAGTATCGTTCCTGTTCATATTGTAGCCACGCATTATTCAAAAGCATAATGAAATTCCTGAGAACATCAGATGCTGAAGTACATGCAGATAATTTTGTTTTTATAACCAATTTCAGACAGATAAATACTAGCCTCCTTTCCAATTCCCCCCCCATGAAACCGAAGTGTCAGTGAGATTTACAGCCCCCTCAAGTTCTCTTTTCATAGGAACATTCATTTACATAAACAGATAATCCAAGATAAAAATTTCCATTAGACAAAGGTGAAATGGATCAATTTTCTCTGCCAAGGCAAATCTTAAATCTTGAACAGATAGGGTCATTATTACACACCAGCCCCATTTCGGAAATAATGTATTTTTTTTAATAATAAAAAAACACCATCCGATAGCAGCCATTTCCAGCTTTCCAATTATCTTTAAGAAAAGCTTATTCTGTGGACAATAAAGCACATTACGGCACAATATGATACAGTCCATAAAGATCACACCGTTTTATGAAAGGTTAAAAAGAAAAAGCTCAGCACATTTAAGAGGGAATGTCATAACCCACAAAGACTTTCGAGACTTTGCCCTGACAGCATGCTCCCGATGTGTAAACATGGTTGTCAGAGAAATTCAACAGTGTTTAGTTTTGCTTAAAAACCATGTGCCGGGGGGGGGCATATGTCATAGCCGCCCTGCCATAAAAGTGGGCCTTTGCATTAGGTTAAACAAAAGAGAGGAATGGTGGTATCAGAAGATGTTGTTTTCTCTTCGGAGAAGACACTAATTTAGGCTGCGTTATACCTCCTGTTTGCTACGCACTCACAGCATTTCCAGAACTTTTTTTTTTCATTTTATTATTATTAATTGCTCATTATTATTATTAGTGCTCACTAGAAGGACAGATCCTGAAGCTGAGGCTCCAATACTTTGGCCACCTCATGAGAAGAGAAGACTCCCTGGAAAAGACCCTGATGTTGGGAAAGATTGAGGGCACAAGGAGAAGGGGACGACAGAGGACGAGATGGTTGGACAGTGTTCTCGAAACCACTGAACATGAGTCTGACCAAACTGTGGAAGGCAGTGGAAGACAGGAGTGCCTGGCGTGCTCTGGTCCATGGGGTCACGAAGAGTCAGACACGACTAAATGACTAAACAACAACAACATTATTAAAGGTTTTCTTGGTTTACAAAGATATGTGCAATGTCTCTCATAACATTTTTACAAATCAGTTTCATTTGTTGAGACATTGGGAAGAAAAGGGGAAGAATCTGTGTTCACACAGTGATGTTATCCTAGTGGTCCACTCACACAGCACTCTCTCTCTCTCTCCTTCCCTGCAAACAGCAGCAACTTGGCCATCAGGAGATCAAACAAAAGTCAAGTGTTCTGATCTGCCAAGCCCTTGTTTTGCACTTCCAGGCAGGTGGCAAAACAGACATTTATTGCATTGGTGGTGTGCAACCTGACACACAAAAAGCTCACTTTTTTAAAAAATTTGATAAAGTTCATATGCTGCTTGGCTGCAGGAAAAGCTCAAAGTGGCTTTCAAAGCATAATTCATGGGAGATGTATCACATACCCTCCAACATTTTAGCCAATGAAAATAGGGGCACCCTATATAACAACAATGAAATATACTCGGAGTCGAGAGTGAATTTCATGCTCTTTATTCAGCTCATAGTCATCAAGGAGAAGAGAATAGCCCTTTTCCCAAAACCATCTGCTTATATACATTATTTACACAATGGGCCTTGCGTGATTGGCTACTTCAGGGCTACACCTGTGGGCCAATCAGTTTGTGGATTGACTTCTGCCAGCAGCCTGATTGGCTGCTCCTGCAGGCCAATCAGGTTGCGGATTCACTTCCACCTGGAGTTGGATTGGGTGGCTCCTGCGGACCAATCAGACTGCTGATTCTGGATCCTATTGTTCTATGATTCAGCTCAGTACATAACAAACAACAACAACAACAACAACTTTATTATTTGTACCCTGCCCATCTGACCATAGCTGTCAACCCTCCCTTTTTTTGCTGGAAATTCCCTTATTCCAGCGCCGTTTCCCGCTGCTATCCTGGATTGTTAGATATACCGTAGACTGTCCCCAGGACAGGTGAGGCTGCTGATCCCTTATTTTCAAATCCGAAAGTTGACAGCTATGCATCTGACTGGCTTGCTCCAGCCACTCTGGGCAGCTTCCAACATGTATAAAAACATAATAAAACATTAAACTTTTTTTTAAAAAAAACACTTGCCTATACAGGGCTACCATCAGATGTCTTCTAAAAATTGGATAGTTAATATCTCTTTGGCTCAGGGGTCGCATAACTCCATACCCTCCAACATTTCTCCAATGAAAATAGGGACACCCTAAGGGAAAGCGGGATATTCCGGGATCAAATCAGAAACCGGGGCGGCATCTGTAAAGCTGGGGCTATCCCTGGAAAATAGGGACACTTGGAGGGTCTGGATGGAGCACAACTCCCTCGAGTTCCTAGTCCTTATGAAGGTGAAGATTGGCTTGAGAATGCTGAAATCTCGGGAGGCTGAGCAAGATTTTCAGTGTTCCTGGGGAGAATGTTCTCTTTACTTACTACCCCATAATTCATTTTGGGGGGTGGCAATAATCAGCTTGATGCCATCCTTGTTTTGCTCCACTGATGAATAGCTATACTAACCATATAATGGATAGTTGGACTTTCTATGATTTCCATTCAGTTTGAATTACATAATTCACACTTTCCTGAAACATTGTGAAAACTGAAACACAGCTATACTTTGAAATTCCCATTTCTTCCTGTTTCATGATGCACTTCTCCAGCCAAGTGATGTGTGCAGAAAAATGTGCATATTGGTGGAAAGTGTGCATAAAATCACATACGTTAGCAAAAGCAACATGCTGAAGAAACGCATGGGTTGGACAGCTAGCTCAGTCAGTACAGTAGGAGACTCTTAATCTCAACATTGTGGGTTTGAGCCACATGTGGGGCAAAAGATTCTGCGTTGGACTGGATGAACCCGTAGTCCCTTCCAACTCTACAATTAAACTGCATACCAAATAAACTGTGTCATTAGGAGATATTTATACTAAAATGCTGACAAACTTTCATCGGGACTTTTTTAGAAATCCCAAACATATGCAAGAATGTGGAGAGCTGAACTGAAGTCTTAAAAAAACGAGAAAGTGGATAGAAACTGAAACTGAGATATTCATCCATCCCAAGCTGCAATCCTTTGCATGGGAGTAAATCCTTCTGAATGCAGTGGGGCTTACTTCTGAGTAGACATGCCTCAGCTGCTGCACAAGGTGGCAACCCTCGTTTCCCACCTAGGAAGTCGCAGCATAATTTAAAAGAAGACAGAGATCAAGTTTCTCCAGAGCCTCTGGGAGCGGAGTTTATGAACGGTGACAGAAACAAGAGGGATGCACTAGAAATCACTCTCTAATAGACACAGCCATCAAAGCCAAAAAAACAAGCAGCAGCAAACGCAGCTCATATTTTCTTCAGGGAAGAGACATCTTTCTTTGCTAGTTAATGAAACCACGTTCCCTTAGGAATCAGAGGCTGGTGGGGGAGAGGAATGGGGCTTGAAGAAACTATGGAAAGATCAAGTGGCAATTTAACAGTACGATCCTCAATATACTATTGACCCAAACTTGCAAAGCTACGCAGGGAAAACAGCAGAAATTTTTCTGCGCAGAAATTTTGGGAGAAATTGTCTTTGATTTGCTATCTGCAATGTAATGATCAGAGTTTGCATTTTCCTTTTCCTTTTCCGGAAGTCACAACTAACGCAAGGAACCAATTTGTCGCGCTCTCAAGGAAGGCAGTCCAATTGAAATCAGTAGGGCTTATGCATCAGATTGCATTGCACATTGTGTGTCGATGGAATATACAGTCTGATCTTGTGTGTATTATTTATTGGAATATGGGGGTGACTCCCAACAACAGCCTTAAGCACAGCTTGATTCCATGGAAATAGGCTTACGGGTTTTGCTTTTAAATCAAATCCTGAGAAAACCTCACTTTTATAAAACTACTTTCCCAGTTTCCATACCCCAGCTTTTGTGTTTGCTTTCAAACATACCTTCCAAATATCACTGGGGACTAGAAACTCTTCCTTGCCTGTTTTAGTAAAAACTGAGATACACAGAAACACAAATTCTATGAACATAGTGGTTTTCCTTCACTTTCGTGGTGTTTAATTGGCTAAAACAATGGGTGATGTGGGTTCACACCTACCTGGAAATCAAACCTTCTGCCCCTATGCTCAGGTACGAGTGCATGTTTCAGTTTCTGAGCGACGCTCTGCATATGCTCTGAGATATGCTAGAGCATATTGCACAATCTGGGGCTGAGTCCTGACAAACCCTGGGTGATATTAAGCCACAGTCCTATTGTGTGAAACTTTTTCAGGTTTTTTTTTTAAAAAAATGTGCCTAGACAATTATTAGTTGGGTAGCTGGAAGAGCCATCATAACTTCTAATGATGTAGAGATGCTTGCATTATGAAATTCACAGCTGGGTAGCTACATGGCTCAAGGCAAGTCCCCCCCCCCTCCATCGGTTCCCTCTTTTTAAAGCCAGTGTTTTAGTAACGTGTGGGTAGATGTTTATTAAAACATTATGTCTATTAAAAATATATGACGCATCCATCGGTCATTCCATGTGATGTGATGCCAGGCTGTTTATCAGGCTCTCCACCTGGGATGATGCGCGGGAAAATCTGGCAAATGTGTTTGACAAGCCCACAGCCTCATAATTTAGTAGGCCATCAAACAATAAATACATTTCAACTCCCAGAAATTAAATCACCGGAGCCTCTCAGCCAGTAGGCCTGTCCATAAACTTGGGGTGAGCATAGCAGCGCCTTGGCGGGCGGCTTCTCTGCTGTCACTCAAAACTTGCAACGAGGCCTGACAGTCCAAAAGGTAGTAATTGCTTCATCTTCGCCTCGCGTCTGAAGTTGTACAGATGAATAATAACGCTGCCGTTCTTTCGAGAGGCAGTGGGGGGGGGGAACGAGGGGAGAAACCACCCCCCACTGAATTATGCCACTGTTGTTGCTGCTGCCTCATGCGTTCGGATTAGGGTCTTGGACCTCTTTAGGTCAGAGCAGCTGGTAGTTGGGGCATTGCTTGGGGGAGGGGGTCTCAGGGGGTTGGGGATGGGAAAAGGAGATGGACCCTTAAGGGGTCCCTGCCAGAGCTTGAAACAGCCAAAGAGGAGGAAGGGAGAAGAGGACCTGGCTGGGTTTTTTTCTCCACCCTTCCTTACGATCTAAGTAGGGCTGGGTTAACCATTAAGCAAAATAAACATGTGCTTAGAACATCATGGGAAGGGGGGCACCACAGAAATTTTCCATTGCTGGATTTCTAACATTAATGGTCACAAATTGCTCAGCTAAACATTCATTTTCTCAGTTGAAGTATATTTTAAAAATCCCCTAAACGGCAGGCTGACTGATACGCCTTACCAGAATAGATTCTGTTTATGCTCTCAGGCTGTTGATTGCATGAAACATATTTTACTATACTGTGGGCTGTATAAATAAGCCAGGAACCAATTAATTAAACCCTTATTGGTAAATTTACCTGGAAACCCCAATATCTTTTATCTCAAGTATCTCCTTGAAGAAAAATTATATAACCCTGGCCGTGGCAATATATCTCACAGAGGTAGTAAGAATTAAAAATCAACATGTCTTGGATAAAAGAGTGACTGCCTAGTTTTGTCTTTTCTGTATTTCTGCTGCACTTTGCTTTTGAAATTGTTTTTGCGGGTCTTTGGACTATAATAAAGAATGTGTATGTGTATTAAAAAATCCCAACAGAACTACTATTGGATGCCTTATCTCTACCAAGCATAGAAGCAGATGTATTACACAAGATTAGTTTTGAGGATGTGATCAAATACTTTGCAATTAGAAAAAGCAGGAAAAAGCAGGAAAAATGTTTCAAATATAAATAAAATGGAAGCATACAAAAATAAACATTATTTCCCATCTTACTGCAGGAAGGGGGGCAGCGGGGCAGGCCTTAGAAGGGCATAATCAAGGACAGAAAAGAGGTCCTGGGGATTCCTTGAGTTGACGTCAATCAGAAACCTTCGATTCTCAGCTCCCTTGCTTCTGCTGAGATATCCAATACACATGAGCACAGTGTCGTAGTGTGGGTTGCCAGCACCCAGGGCTGCGCAGAGGGGTTGGAGAGAGGAAATGGACGGAGTATGCATGTGCATTCAAGTGCCTAACGTCTGCATCACCCAGGAAATCACAGCCGCAGAGCTAAGAAAATAAGAGTCATTCTGTTGCCTGGAGAGGTCACTTCCTGGTTCGCATGGAGAAGCATTTTCAATGGAGCCCAGCAATGGAAGCACGCAGCTGTATTGAGGCAGCACTGGGAGTTGGAATTTTGTGCCCCTTACAATTTTTCGCCCGGGTCAACTGCCCCTGTGGCTACACGCTATGCCATTGCATGAACACTTTCCGAAAGAGGCATACAGGCATGGAAGATGCTAAAGATTGTGTCTTTCCTGCACTACTTGAAAACCACAATAAACTCCAAGTTAGCGGTAGCCAGCTCAGTGCCCTCCCAAATCATTATGGGGTGGGATTAAGGAGATGGGTCTATAGGCTACAACCAGCTCTCCCAACCTGGCGCCCACCAGATGTCTTGTACCACAACCCCATCACTGCTGAGTGTTGCTGATTGACTCATCACCATCACTGCAGAGCTGTCTTTTCCTTTAAGAATTTGCCTTCATCTATAAAATGTTGAATCCGACCGTTTCCCCGACAATTATCCAGAAACCATTGCGTATGTGCTTGTTTTTGCACTAGATCGCACTTGAACATAAAAGGACAATTGTCATTAAGCCTAATGGCCAGCAAAATAAATCTGAGCCAGCCAATGGGGGTGACAGTGCACAGCCTCGTTGCAAACGGTGGGTGGTGTTATTTCTATTAATGCTGCACAAACAAATGGCCTCCTCCTCCCACCGTAATAATTCCAAAGTGATTTAAAACAAGAGAGCATTTTGGGGTAGAGGGTATGGCTCCATGAATTAGAAAGATACTATGGCACAATTTAGTTGGCTTGGATTTACCTTTCAGGCCCTATATATATTGGCTTAGTCTGTGAGCAAACCCATTTTTTTAAACTACCATCAGCACTGTGGAGTTAATACAGCGGCAATCGCGCAAGCTGTTCTGCCTCATGTCCCATAATTGCGCCTCACACTCAGTGTGTTGAAACACAGAATATTAGCAAATCCAGCTGCCCTCTGAAATTTCAGCTCTGTTCAAGAGAGGAGCATCTGAAGGGCTCCCCCTCCCCAGACCTCAGCTTCCTTGGGGGAGATGCATCAGGCGAAAATGTCAGCTTGCTATAGACAGCCCCATAATGTGATATCCATGCAGAACTGAAAGGAAAGTCACCATTCTACGGAGATAGCATCCAAACTCAGTCCACAGTTATTAAAGCATCACAAATACCCCCTTCCAGGGGCGGCGGGTGCTGATTGGGACTGGTGGGGCAGAAGGCAGGGAGCCCAACAGTAGGTGGCGCCAGACCCAATGGCAGGCAGAGGCAACTTATTCTAGTTTCATCCTTATCCACTTCCCTGCTGAGTCCTCCAAGGGGCAACGCTGAGACTGAGGAGGAGGAGGAAGTTGGCAGGTAATGACACCCCCTGGACTGGCTATCAGTAAGATAGCCTGGGGGCAAACTGAGTTTGGTGGGGCAGTGCCCCATTCACCCCTAACGGACCACTTCCAAGGCTCGCTTCTTGCCCAACCAAAGGGAAATTTGAGAAGCACCCTTCTATAACATTAAATTCACTGGCATCAGCAATGCCACAGTCGTTTGGCAGCAAGCAAGGTGAGCAGGGGCACAGCCTATGTTGAATTATACTTAAGAAGCTGCTGCATACCAAGTTAGACCACTGGGTCCCCTTACTCCAGTATGGTCTACATCAGGCATCCCCAAACTTCGGCCCTCCAGATGTTTTGGACTACAATTCCCATCATCCCTGACCATTGGTCCTGTTAGCTAGGGATCATGGGAGTTGTAGGCCAAAACATCTGGAGGGCCGCAGTTTGGGGATGCCTGGTCTACATGGACTGGTGGCATGTCAGGAGCGAGCCAGCAGTAGATCACCCAGAGTAGGTGACGTTATCAGAAAAACAGGATCTGCACAGGAGTGCCAGGCCTAATGAGCACAGCAACTCTTCTTTGGTAGGCTTTGCCCCTATGAAGCAGTTGCGGAGACTGAAGGTTCCTGCCTTCCCACAGCTGCCTATGTCTCCTCCTCCACCATGCCAATGTGGTGTAGTGGTTAAGAGCGGTAGACTCGTAATCTGGGGAACCGGGTTCGTCTCTCCGCTCCTCCACATGCAGCTGCTGGGTGACCTTGGGCTAGTCACACTGCTTTGAAGTCTCTCGGCCCCACTCACCTCGCAGAGTGTTTGTTGTGGGAGAGGAAGGGAAAGGAGAATGTTAGCCGCTTTGAGACTCCTTCAGGTAGTGATAAAGCGGGATATCAAATCCAAACCCTTCTTCTTCCTCTCCCAGTTTTTTCCCAAGGAATCTGAGACAGCGCCTGCGTGTCTGCCTTTGCGCCTCCCACATCATGCCTCTCCTGGTCCTGGGAGACCAGCAGGGAAGAGATCTTGTAGCAGTAGGAGAGACACCTTGGTTTCTTCACCAGCCAAACTCATCTCTGCCTCTTGGCTTCCCTCCTCTCCTACTTCAGCCTCTGCCTTTGATTATGGATTTCTCTCTGTCACAGACTCCCCCTGGCTCCCTAGGCCCTGTTACCTCTTCAGCTGCTGACACCTCCCCTCCTCCCAGTCTTCTTCCTCTGACCACTCATCATTGTCTCACCACCCTGGATCTGAGCCTTCTTCCCTGGGGGATTCCACAGCTGGTTGCTCCCACCGTTCCCCTACATCTAACCAGTCCATGAAATAGCAGCTCTCCGGGATTTTAGACAGGGAGTCCCTCCCAGCATTACCTGGAAATGCCGGGGATTGAACCCAGGAAAGCAGATGCTCTGCCACTAAACTAGGGCCCCTTTCCCAAAGCAAGCACCATATCCTTGGATTTCTACAAGTTTCCTTCGCATTGCTCGCATTGTTTTTCACTCTAGACTCATGCATAGATATATAGCTTCTTCCGCAATCAATCTGGTAGCTTTCAGAAAGGCACAAGAAAACTCTCTTTGTGGCCTTTGTTGAGAACAGGGACTACCAGGGCAGCCCTTCTATTCCTTGATCAGTGAAAGCACTACTTCCAATAGAAATTATGCAGGGACAGAGTGACACCTGCTGGAAAGCGTGAGGAAAACTACTAAGTTTTGGCAAATGGTAATGAAAAGGGAAATGTTAAGTTTAAGACAGGGTTATGAAGTAGATTCTGAGTGGCCAGTAAAACTGTAAGTTCCAGGTTGGGTCCAAGACCTGTCAGAGTTTTTTTCAGCTTCAACCATAAATGTGGGCACCAGGTTCAACTCCGACTCTACCCCAACTTCTCAGAGTCATCTCATGCAGACTCTCCTCCGGCTCACGTGGTTTTGGGGGGCAGGAGAATCATCAAATTGTAGAGTTGGAAGGGACCCTAACACCATCTAGTCCAACCCCCTACAATGCAGAAGTCTCAACTAAAGCATCAATAACAGGTGGCCACCCAACATCTGCTTAAAAACCTCCAAGGAAGGAGAATCCACCACCTCCCGAACAAACAGCTCTTGCAGTCAGAAAGTTCTTCCTGGTGTTTAGTGGGAATCTCCTTTCAAGTACCTTGAATGCATTGGAATGAACATTTAAAATCAAGAGTTAGCAGCCTTACGATCAGCCTTCACCAATCTGGTGCCCTCCAGTTATTTGGGAACAGCAGTTAGATGTTTGTTGTTCTTTTTTCTTTTAACAAAGTGGTGAAAGAAAGTACAAAAAACACATTAAGATACAGCATAATGCAATGTGTATTATCAGTTCCATATAATTATAGACAGACAGACAGACACACACACACGTACATCCTTATTTCAGACATCACGGTATATCATATATCGCAGTGGTAAAGGTAAAGATAAAGGACCCCTGGACGATTAAGTTCAGTCAAAGGCAACTATGGTGCGAGGTGCTCATCTCGTTTTTCAGGTCCAGGGAGCCATTGTTTGCCCACAGACTGCTTTCCGAGTCATGTGGCTAGCATGACTAAACTGCTTCTGGTGCAACAGGACACCGTGACGATTGCCAGAGCGCACAGAAATGCAGTTTATCTTCCCGCTGCAGCAGTACCTATTTATCTACTTGCACTGGTATGCTTTCGAACTGCTAAGTTGGCAGGAGCTGGGAAAGAGCAATGGGAGCTCACCCCATCAAGTGGATTCAAACTGCCGACCTTCTGATCCGCAAGCCCAAAGCTCAGTGGTTTAGACCACAGCGCCACCTGTGTCCCTCATCACAATGTTTAGCTGATGGTATATCACAATGTTGAAAAACAGCTATCACCCAGCCCTAGTCACTGTGTGAAACAGGAACTGCACAGACTGAGTAGATGCTGTAGAAGGGTGTGTATTTTACATAGTATATGATGCTGTTGCAAACTGTGATGTGGAAAAACTCTTAAGTCATTATCAGCGGGGAGGGGGGATATAATAGGACATTTTCATAACATTCACATGGTGAGGGGAAGTAAGTGCATGATTGATTGCAGGAAATATCTGAAAGTCGTCATTATGTGGCTGGAACTGGCAGAATGGTGGCATCAGATGATACAGCGTGGCAGAATATAAAAACTGGTGGGTTATGTAGCATAGCTGGCAGCGTAATTTAATTGCAATTTATAAGGCCACAACATCTGGCCCTTGGCAGCTGTGTTTCCATCTTTTTATTTCATAGTCCATGTTTTCTGTGCCATGTTGGGTGGGTGTGTGGATGGGGTAGGGAAAGAGCTTTCACATTTGGGGTTGAGTCTTAGGGGGGGGGGGAGCCATTTTTGCTGCCAAATGAGAAATACAGAGCGCATGGGAAGGATGTCCCTGTGTACCCTGGTAATTAAATTGGGGTTATAGTGATCCATATTTAGAAGCAACTTCTATGCTCAGCTAAATTTCCCAGATCCAAACAAAAATAACAGCTGGGTTTAGACCAGTTTAGGCTGGGTACAATACCGTAGATGTTTTATCCTCCATGATAAAACCAGAGGGCATCAGGGTGCTGGGAATATCTCTGCTTGGAAACAAGGGGTGCATCTTAAGCCCTTTAAGATATTATTATTAATTTATTATTATTATTATTATTATTATTATTATTATTATTATTATTATTATTATTATTTCCAGTCCAGCAATAAAGGACTGGCCCTTTAGAAGGCATTATTTTAAAAGTACAGTATTGCCAGAATCTTAACGCCAAACTGAGCAGCCGCCAAATTCGTTTACTCCATGTTCTATCTATCTATTCACATATAAAACAGGAGCTGATGTGGAATTCTTACATGAAAAGGTGTGTGGAGGCCTGGTGGGTCACCCCCCCTCCCCAAATATTGGAGCTCAGCTTTGACAAAAGTCCCTGGATAAAAGAAGGTGGGGAGAGGAGAAAGGAGGGCCCAGCTCCTCTCAGTTGCGTGCCTTTTCATGGAAATCATTCATTTTACTTAATTACACACTGCTTGGTTATAGTAAAACGTCTAACAAATATTACAGGAAATATTTATAGTATCAAATAAAACGTCTGAGTCCCAGTCAGGTAAAAAGGCAGGGTATTATAACAACAAACAACAACAACAACAAAAAATTAAAAATAAATATATGAAATTAACAACAACAACAAATTAAAAATAAATATATGAAATTAATGGCCCTGACTTAGCCAAGGCCATTCACCTCTCCTCAGGTGAAATAGGAACCGACTGGAAGAAGAATTATTTAGAAATAAATATATGAAATTAACGGCCCTATCTCAGCCACAGACATTCATCTTTCTTCAAGTGAAATAGGAACCGATTGGAGGGGAAGGAAGCAGCAGCCAATCAGGACGCTCCCTTTCAGCCACGCCTCCCGGTTTCCCAAAGGATTCAAAATCCCAAGCCCCTGATGCCAACCGGCGCCGCGGTTCCCTTTCGACTACGCATGCGCGATTCCTTAACCCTCCTCCCTCCCCCCCCCTTCCGTCGCTACGCGACGTCAGGCTTGAAGCGCCCGCTCGCCCCCTTGGTTTGTTTGGTTCGGAGTGAGCGCGCGCGGCACGTGCGCCGCCGACGAGACGGGGCCTCGGCGCCTGATTGGTTGCCGCCGTCCGGGCGACGCGACTTTCGCGCGACGACGACGGTCCGAGGGGGCGGGGCAGCGGGCCCGGCCGGCGAAGTGGGAGCGGCGCGGTGCGGCGTTTGTTCTTCGTCGCTGAGGCGAGGAGCGGCCCTTTGTCCGGCGCGATGCGGGAAGGGCTGGGGCTGCTGAGGCGGCGGCGGCGACCGGGGTGAGCGGCGGGGCGAGGGCTGTGTGGCGGGCCGGGTTGCTAAGGGCGCTCCCCCGGCCGAGCCCGCGACTCCTCCGCCTTCCCAATGGCCCGCCTGCCTTTCTTCTCGCGTGAGGCGCACAGAGCAGCCGCCTGACGCGCGTCTTCTGCTCGGCATCGGTTGCATCCAGAGGGGCTTAACGCGTGCATGTCTGTGTTGTAGAGGGAATGCATGATCCCCAATGAAAGGGCTGGTGCTTATTTACCGGTAACTGCCTTCATTTAATTGCTCGTAGGGCGCGGGTGGCGCTGTGGTCTAAACCAGGCATCCCCAAACTTCAGCCCTCCAGATTTTTGGACTACAATTCCCATCTTCCCCGACCACTGGTCCTGTTAGCTAGGGATCATGGGAATTGTAGGCCAAAACATCTGGAGGGCCGCAGTTTGGGGATGCCTGGTCTAAACCACTGAGCTTGGCGATCAGAAGGTCGGCGGTTCGAATCCCCGCGACGGGGTAAGCTCCCGTTGCTCAGTCCCAGCCATAGCTGTCAAGTTTTCCCTTTTCTCACGAGGCAGCCTATTCAGCATAAGGAAATTTCCCTTAAAAAAGGGGAGAACTTGACAACTATGGACCCAGCTCCTGCCGCAACTGGACCTAACGGTCAGGGGTCCCTTTACCTTTTTTAGGGTTTTAATACAGTAGATGCAAATGGTGTATGCATGAATGTAAGGATGCTTGGAATGCGTTCATAAGAATTGCAATGGCTTGTTAACAATTGTGTGCTTGCTGGGGAAACCTAGAAGGATGGGTGGGGGTATTATTATTATCATCAATATATATAAAGCGTTTTTTTCTATTAAAATGTTAAGGGGGTACTCTAATTTTCCTCCTCACATTGAAATACTGCTTCTCAATGAGGCCAAACTTAGATTCACAAAATGTGTAGGGGTATGCGTACCCCCAGAAAAAAGCACTGCTTATATACCTATCTGTTCTATCGTATTACAGTTTCAAATACCTTTTTTGTTTTTGTTTTTCATTTCTTTCACTTGTCCACTAAAATTTTCCAACAAAACATAAATTTAAAAAACCACATACACACACATGCACATAGTTTTAATTCTGTCATTATCATTACTTAAAGACCTATATATTGCATTGTATTAGTTTCAAGCACTTTTTTGTCTTTTCTTTCATTTCTTTCACTTGTCCATTGAAAATTTTCAACAAAACACATTAAACCACAGAGAGTTTTAATTCTGTCAATGTTTAATTGATTGGGGGGGTTTCCTACATTTTTACCTGTTCTTATTTTTTATCTATAACCCCCCTTGAGTCCCTGTCAGGGGTGGGGGTGGGGGTGGGGAATGTGGAGTATAAATAAATATATAATTATTATAATTGTGGCAGTTGTGTTACTGCTGTGAGACCTCCCACTATTTGCCTTAAAAAGAAAAGTATATCCAATTGCTGCCTTGGGCTCAATTTATCAATCCAGCAGGCTGTATTGGTGAAATTGGTTTCTCCTGTGCTTTATAACTTCTGGGTTGTACAATAGGCCTTCTTGCCTCAATATTCTTCTCGGGAAAAGAAAAATACCTTGGCACATAGTCTTGTCTATTGTGTGAAACATCTCAGAGTTGGATGTATGTAGGGGGGGAGGTGACCTTATTTTATATTCTTTCCAAAATGATGATTTTTTAAAAAAACTCCTCAAAGTGGTTTACAAGGAAAAGACATATTAAGAGCTGCTGATCATTAGTTCCCTAAGTATATTGAACTGATAAGGCGCTGAAAGGTCTCTGTATAACTTTAGAGAACTGCTTTGTGATAGATAGGTTAAACGTGTAGTTGGATGTTATCATATGTCTTGATGTGTTTGCAGGTAAACTGTAGCAGAGGCCTTCAGTACTACTAGGTATTTTTTACTCTTGCCTTAATTGGTGAGTGAAATACTGCTGGAATGCATCAGAAGCTCCTGAAGAGTGCTCATTACATTGAGCTTGGAAGTTACCAGTACTGGCCGGTTTTGGTCCCTCGGGGAATTCGCTTATACACCTATGAGCAGATTCCAGTGTTCCTTAAGGACAATCCATACATCACAGATGGCTACAGAGCATACCTACCTTCCAGGCTATGTTTGAAAAGGTATGGAATTGATCCAAATGGTTCCAATTTGAAGTACAACATCAGGCCTAAATAGTTGTTGGATTTAATACTTGAAAGCCATTTGTTTCACTAAATGTCTTGCTTTTCTGTAATCAAAGAAGCTAGCAAAGTAAGGGCATAAATTTCATTAAATATGCTTCTGTGTGAGAGGTTTTTTACAGCCTTTTGTCTCTGCTGATCCTGTTTCAAAGGGTAGAGCCAGATATCCTGCTACTTATGCCAGTGCAATAAATAAATTTAGTTAAGTTTGTTTAGAGTGTAGTACTGGTAACTTCAAGGTTGCCGCTTCAATCCCCATACAGGCACCTGCATATTTCTGCATCACGGGGTTGGACTAGATGACCCTCAGGGTCCCTTCCAACTCTGCAGTTCTGTGAATGCAGGGGAAATGGTGTCAACCAAGCATTAGTGGAAATGAGCCACACAAGAGAGCAGGATGGATACTGACTCGATTGCATAAGAGCAATAGAGAATACAGCAACCATCTAATCTGGAACACAAGATCAGGGTGTCAGTTACAAAAAAATGTTCCTTTGACTTGCTCATAGTCATTACTGTTTTCTTCTCCATTCCCCAGCCTATTCATTTTATCCAATGAAACAGTTAACATCTGGAGTCACTTACTGGGCTTCTTCCTCTTCTTCACTTTGGGCATATATGACATGACTTCTGTGTTGCCTTCAGCAAGTGCCTCTAGAGAAGATTTTGTTATTTGTTCTATTTCTCTCTTCTGCTTTCAAGTAAGTCCCTCGGTAAATTGCAGTCAAACATTTTTTTTGTGCTTGTGTCAAGGACAACAGACAGGAAAAAAAGGTCTGCATTCTGTCAAAAGCTGAGGTTTGTGGAGTCTTTCTGCTAATATTTTGCTTCCTGTTCTCATTTAAAAGCAGTTGAAATATATAAAAAATAATAATGAATGTCCAGTAGCACCTTAGAGTCCAACTAAGTTTGTTCTTGGTATAAGATACAAACATAGTTAGTCTCTAAGGCAGGGGTCCCCAAACTACGGCCCCCGGGCCGGATGCGGCCCAATCGGCCTTCCAATCCGGCCCGCGACGACCCCCGCCGCCCGCTGCCGCCGCCCGCTCTCACGGCGCGCGGCGCAGCGGCGATCTGAAAAATCGGCAAAAAATCGCCGAAAATCCTTTGTGCGCATGCGTACGGGCCTCTCCCGACCCGGAAGAGGTCATTTCTGGTGCACTTCCGGGTCGGGGGAGGCCCATACGCATGCGCACAAGCGATTTTCGCTGATTTTTTTCCGCCCGTGTGCGTGTGCGCATGCGCACGGGCGCGCACTCCCCCGCCCTCCGGCCCGCTGCGCGCGCACTCCCCTGCAGTCCGGCCCACCGCGCGGTCGGCGCGGCGGGCACCGGCCCGCCGCTCGGTAAGTCTGGGGACCCCTGCTCTAAGGTGCTACTGGACATTTTTTTATTTTTTTGTATATTTCAACTGTCAGACCAACACGGCTACCTACCTGAATCATTTAAAAGCAGTTGCTGAAAACAATCCATGACTAAGCTACAGGCTTCACTCCACTGCAAATTGGAGGGGGGGGGCTGTTACCAGGGCCTAGATTATGGAATATCTTGCTCAATCCTATGCATGCTTACTCTGATGCAAGTCCCATGCATAGGATTGTGCTGAAGTGGGAGCTGCAGTAAGGCTGAAGGTTTGATCTCTGCCACTTCTGGTTGAGGTATCTTGAAGAGCAGACCTCTTAAGATATTAGGGGTATCACTTGGCTAAATAAATCATTTTGATCATGTTGTAAAATAGCAACGCAGCATATCTGTGTTTGGGTAAAAAACAATAGTTCCAAAGGAAGAAGTATTAAAATCTGAGTCTTTAAAAATCTGCTCCCTGATTAATCAGGGCTACCTTTTTAGTCAATTAAGTTTTAGAATGGGTTTGTTTAGCTTAATTAATAGGTTAAATATTGCAGCCCTGCTTCATAGATCCCAGTGAGATGCTGACATGGTACCTTGATCCCCAGTAACAGAGATCAGACCAGAATTCTTTTCTCGCAGCAGACCAGTCTTCCTCTTGCAGATCCAGAATCCTTAAATTTAATCCAGTTGTTTTTAAAGTTGTTATTGCTTGACTCTGAAGATATTAGACATTGAGGAAATTAATGCAATTTGTTTGAATGTTTTTTATAGGTCTGTATGCTTTGCTCAGTAGGGTATCACCTCTTCTGTTGTCATCGCTCAGAGAAGACTGGCCGACGGTGGATGGCACTGGATTATGCAGGAATTTCCATTGGTATCCTGGGCTGTTATGTATCTGGAGTCTTTTACGCATTTTATTGCAATAATGTAAGTTTAACAGTCAGGTTGACTGGTGTAGCTTCCCCATGGATAAAACTCAAATAAAAAGTTGATCTCCTTTCCTTTGAAAAATTCAGCAGTTTTAGTCTTGCTTTATATAATGTAAAATAAAAAAATTCCTTCAGTAGCACCTTAAAGACCAACTACTTAGTTGGTCTTTAAGGTGCTACTGAAGGAATTTTTTTATTTTGCTTCGACTCAGACCAACACGGCTACCTACCTGTTTATATAATGTGCTATTCTAATTTTTTTTAAAAAAAAAAAAACAGGCTTTGAGGTCAGGTTAGTGTTCTAGCTTGAAATGCAGAATTTTGTCCTTGAACAAGTGTACCATATTTCATAGTCCAAGAGAGGCAGTACGTTGCATGCAAGGAAACAGAAACCAGACTGCTCTGGGGCCTCACTTTTCTCAGCCAGTTTAACAAGAGATAGCTGAAGAATTGTCCATGCACCTGGATCTTCCACAATACTGTGTGGTATGAAAACTATATTTCCAACTTTTTTTCCCAAAGAAAAAGAAAATATTTAAGGCAATCTTTCCTAATAGGAGGGAGTGGGGTGTTTTTATATATTAAATGACAGTTCTCCAGAGTAAATGTTGGTTAAGAATCCTGCAGTAGATAATTTGATTGCCTTGGTTAATCATGTAGTTCATTGCTTACAATTGTAGGTGCATCTAATAGTTGGTTGCAATTGCTAGCATCAGCATAAAATCAATCCTGCCTGTGGAAGGTATTTTAACTACCAGTATAAACCCTGGAATGTGTGGCATTTTCTCAAGGAAAAGGTGACTAAGTGACCAACAGGTGCTCAGTATGAAAAGCTGTCAGTATTCCTATATATTTTAAACAGTGTGTTAATGTTCATAATACTGTTATACCTCAGAAGTCAAATGCCTTGCTAGTCGAACATTTTGGCTCCCAAATGCCACAAACCCAGAAGTGAGTGTTCCGGTTTGCGAACGTTCTTTGGAACCCAAACGTCTGGTGCGAGTGCCGTGGCTTCTGATTGGCTGCAGGAGCTTGTGTTCGACTTCCGAGGTACGACTGTAAATTGAAATCTGCTTTAGACCGATTTATAGAATTAATAGATTTGGAAGGGACCCCCAAGGGTCATCTAATCCAACCTCCTATAATGCAGGAATCTATGTTGTTACTTCAGTCTGTTCAATGAGGAATGAAGAAGCTTGCCTGTAACACTACTACACGTTTTGAGGGAGAGCCCTGTTCGACGGGGACTTCAAAAGACATGGCATCAAATGAAACATGTTGAACGAAATAATCAAATCTGGATTTTTAAAAATAAAATAATTCTGCTTCT
The DNA here is from genome assembly GCF_965207765.1 of Zootoca vivipara. NCBI lineage: Eukaryota > Metazoa > Chordata > Lepidosauria > Squamata > Lacertidae > Zootoca > Zootoca vivipara. The sequence goes on from NC_142583.1 coordinate 64,319,801, forward strand.
TAGATGTAAAACACACTTTTATTGTTTGTGCCAAGAGAGAATACAGTGCTACATTTGTGCCTTTTGTAGCTCTGCTACATTTTGCTCTATTTTGATGCAAATATTTTATTCTTATCACTTAGTGGCTGCCTCTTTTTTTCCCTTTTTCCAGTACTGGCGTCAAGTATACTTGATCACTGTCCTTGCTATGATCTTGGCAGTATTCTTTGCCCAGATCCACCCCAGTTACCTCACTCAGCAGTGGCACAGGCTGCGCGCAGTCATCTTTTGCTCTGTGTCAGGTTACGGAGTCATTCCTACCATCCACTGGGTTTGGCTCAATGGAGGTGTTGGTGCATCTATTGTGCAGGTAAGCTAAGGAGTCACCAGGCTTGCACCCCAAACCTAACTGTGTTTTGCTCCAAAGTACCATATTTTCCCATGTATATGATGAGGTTTTTTGCTTTACATTTTTAGTTTAAAAAATGGGTCTTATACATGGGCACATGGGAGAGGGATTTTTTTTCATATTTAAACAAATGTCCAGGATTTTGGCTTGGGCGGGCTGAGGCAGTCCCTCCTGCCACTGTCCCCTCATTCTCTTCCCCCTGCTGGCTGCGTGCTGGTGACTGGCTCACCTCCGGCAGCCCCTACCAGCTCGACCACCAGAGCAAGAGCAGCGGCCGCCGAGAGCTGCCTCGGCTAGCTCTCCTTGCACTTCTTTCCTTTCTTTCTCTCGCCCTCAAACCCCCGCCCCTGGCCTGCTCCTGCCTTCCTTGGCTTGGTTTGCTCAACGGCATGCCCCAGTTGCCTTCCCCATGCTCTGCCTCAGTGTTCTGCTTGGGAGCCTCTTGCCATTTGCTTACATCCAGCAACAGCCGCCGCTGAGGGGGAACAGCTTCCGCATCAGTGGGTGCTGGAAACTTTGAGGGTGATCTTGCCCAACAAAAGCTCAACAACTTTCTGCCCCCACCACATCTGCTTTAGGGTTATGTTTCCTTTGGATTCAAAAAAAAAATGGGGGTTGTCTTATACATGGAAAAATACAGTAAGTTCCATTGACTTTATTAAGACTTCCTGATCAGCTGGTTTAGGAATGACCCCTTTTACTTTATCCTTTTCTTTAAAGGGACATTTTCTATAAACAAACATGAAGGCAAAGATCAGTAGAAATGGAAACAGATTGCATTGTTATGAACTGGTTTGTTTTTCAATTGTGTCCATCATTAGCCCTGATCCAAGATAGTTAGCTTGATAGCTACAAAACATAATGAAGGGTGTGGAGAGAAGAGCTTTATTGTGGGAGAGTTCTTCTGTAAAATAAATGTGTATCCACCTTGGCTTCTTTTTTTTTAGGAACATATTTCACTCTGGAGAAAAGCTATGGGGAGAAGGTGACTCAGGAATGCTAACGCTGCATAAATTATGTTTGTGCCTTTTGCTTAGAAACAAGAAAATCAAGTCAGTAGATCTGGGTTGCATCCTGATTTTAGGGACCAACTTAACATTTTAAATCTGTTGAGAAGGATTGCCGTCTTGCCTTTCAGGTATTAGATAGATAGAAAGATGGATGAGGATCTTGCTAACCTCTTTCTGCTGCTTTTGTCTTTCAGGAATTTGCTCCCCGTGTGATTGTGATGTACTTGATCGCTGCCATAGCATTTCTCTTCTATATTTCTAAAGTCCCAGAAAGATATTTCCCAGGTAGGGCTGAATTTTTTGGTAGCTGAATTCCCCGGGGCACAGGCCATTCACTGTTAATTAAATGTGGGAGCACTTATTGCCCTCTACATCTCTTCCCCATGGCTGCTGGTCCCAGTTGTATGGTATAATAAAGGAGCATGCCATGTGCCTCCATGCACAAGTTTTAAAATATCCACCTAAGAATTCAGCTCCCAGAAGACACGCAAAGGTACATCTTGCCCAGTGTTCTTGTTTCTAACAGTACAACGCTAGGTGGCTTGGTAGCTAACTTGAAAGGAATGCCACCCCTGTTGGAAAGAGAATTGTCTGAGAAGGTCACATATTATTCTGTTTCCCAGCAGTACATTATGATGTTGGGAATCTGTCACACATTCTGACTGGGAAGGAGACTTATCTCAGCCAGGCCACTTTGTGTCACACTGGAATGAACCTACCCTGGTGCTTCAAAGCACTGTCCCAATGCATAGAAGACATACTCCTCCAGAGCTTCTGCGACTGAATATTTTAGCTAAATTAATGTGTGTGTTTTTTCATTTCCAACAGGGCAGTTAAACTACCTCGGCTCGAGCCACCAAGTATGGCACATCCTTGCAGTAGTGATGCTGTACTGGTGGCATCAGTCTACCGTCTACATCATGCAGTATAGACACAGCAAACCTTGCCCTGACCATAGTGCACATTAGGACGCAAAGGGATGGCAGTTTCCTGTGCAGGAGGAGATGAAGATGGACTGGGTTGTGATGGGGAAGGGGGTTTAGCCTTTTCGTTGCCACAGTTAAAACAGCAGTGATTGCCCAGAAGTCATAAAGGGTCTGCTGTTCAGGAAGAGGAGTCCTTTTTTGGGGTAAACTGGCCTGCAGTAACAAATGCCCTGGAGCTCTTGGGTCACCAGCTGGAAAGGAGACAGAGCGCTGCATGCTTCTCTTTTCACTGTGCTTCTGCTGCTCCCTGTTCATAGAAAGCTGCTTTATACAGAGTCAGACCATTGGTCTGCCTAAGCTTGGTGTTGTCTGCCCTAACTGGCAGGAGATGCCAGGGATTGAAGCTGAGAGAGAGAGAGAGAGAGAGAGAGAGAGAGAGAGAGAGAGAGAGAGAGAGAGAGAGAGAGAGAGAGAGAGAGAGAGAGAGAGAGAGAATGCAAAGCATATGCTCCACTAATGAGCATTTCAGTTCCTCTTTAGAGACTTTATCCCTGCAGTATTAATTTTGTGTTCTCCTAGCTTCCTTGTATTTGGGCTCAACAGCCTCTCTTACCTGGACAGCTGTTAAAACATGTGGCAGTGCTGTGGCACCTGAAACCCTGAATCCACTTCTTTGAATTCGGACTCCACTATATAGGCTCACAGGTGGGCCTAAAGTCAGACCGCCCCTGTTGAGGAAAGTGACGGGGACCCAAATATTTTGCATTGACTCCCCTTGCTATTTAACAGCTGTACTTTAATACAGTGTTGATACCTAACTTCAAATTGCAGTAGTTTTACTGCTCAGCATTAACAGGCAAGGAAAATACTGGTTTTCTGTATGATTTATGAGGCCCCTTTGTGAAGGATTAAACCCTGCCACTTCCGATTTTACCAATATGCTGGGAAGAAAGGACTTTCCACAATTTGATTGCACATATTGAGGACTCTGCATTCTACAAAACTTGTTCCACTTTTTTTTCTGAAACAGCAGATGCTGGTGGTGGCATCAACTTTCTTTTACTGCTTCCCAAGGGATCTCTCGTTTGTTTTGTTTACAGTCTATGTTCAGGGCAAAAAGTCCCACCAATGCTGTTTACTTAAATATATAAAACTAAACATGCTACCAAAATGTCACCACCTAAAGCAGCAGTTGGAAAGTCCAACTGAGCAATCCATGAAATGTAAGCGCTTTTAAAATTGTTTTAAACCAGCCCATCTTTTAAAGGGTCCATTTAAAAGCCAGAACTAATTAGCCCAACTATATTATATACCCCTTAGGAATGATGTTCCACAAAGGGGAACCATTGCTGAAAAACCCTATGACTAGTACCCATCCTCCTTATCCTATTTTGTACATCTTCCCAGACCAAATATGAGGAAACCCAGTGACTGACCAACCCATGTTCTTTTATGTCCCCCCCCCCCAAAAAAAAACCCTGCAGAAGCTGACCATTCCCACTACCTCACTGGCTGCGGGAGGCTGATCATGAGATTACTTGCAGTCTTTTGAAATTGATTAATTGTATTTATTTATTTCAGTCTTATCATTGTACACCAATTTTAGAGGCAGCACCCAAAGCTGCTGTTCTCTTTCCCTTCACGTTAAGAGGCAATAATATGTTTAGCAGTCATGCCAAAGAGCACGGAAGAGGTCGCCAGCAGCCAAATAGCTTGGTGAACTCTTCTTGTTGGGCGCAGTAGAACAAATCAAATTTGTTCAAACTACTGATAAACAAATTGCAGAAATTGCCAGGAAACTATTTCTTCTGATAGGCTAAGGAAACATCCCCCAATATGCATGTGGGGTTCCTGTGACAAATTCTCATTCCAGGATGTAACATTATAAGTTGAAAATGTATTATGTCTACTGTATGTGCAACATGTTCTGTGTCCTTGCACTGATGTCTATGTTATAATTTAAACATGGGTTTTTACTTGATTCCCCCCCTTTCTGTAGAACAGTATCTGCTGTTGTTTTCCTCAGTGATATCATAGACTAATCTTTGGAAAAGAAGTTGGATGCCCCAGTAATTGTAAATTTTGGGGTGCTTTTCAAAATGCTGTTTAGCAGAGAGTCAGAAATTTGGGGTCCCTTGATTAAACATGTCTCAATGCCCAAAGTTTTTTTTTCAAGTACTGACATGAAGTGCAAATCAACATTCTAGCAGTGATGGAACTAAGGAGAATTGCTCTGAGTGATGTTTTAAAAGAATAGCATTTATCTGTTGACAAACGCAGAACAGCTGCTCCTTGGCTAGCCATTGGCAGATGTTGGGGTGTAGCCACTTTGTTTCGAAGTTCCAGCTGACACATCTCAGCTTGAATTGTAGACTTTGCTAAGGTGTAACAGAAGTAAACCTACCCTTATGCATGGCAAATTTGGAAAAAAGTAACAACAGCTAGGGAACAGTCCTATGGGTTTTCTTCTTCAGAAAACCAGTACTTTCAGAGGCAAGGTGGGATGTAAAAGTAGGAAGTTGCTTGAATAGTTAAGGAACTCTAAAAAAATACTTTATGGCTTTAGTTAGAAAGCTTTAGAGAACTGGTCCTCCAAAACTTACATGCTTTTAAAGAAAATGCTAAGTTTTTGTTTACAGCTTCTTGCATTATAGAGAAGCAACTCCTTTTTGAGAATTCACTTCTCTACTGCCCCTCACCACCATCTTTGCTTTAATTTTGCATTTAATGTATTGTTTTTCTAAAAACAAAGTCTAGGATATAAATGTTTAGTATTGCAATTGGAAGAGTTGAGTTCAATTGAACTCCAGTTTGTATAGCTGTATAGAAAAAAACTTTTGTAAATGTCAAACCTGTGCATGCGTCATTTCTAATATTTATTTTTAAGTTGTTGTGATATAAATAAGCTTTCTGACAAGAAAGCTCTTCAAGACAATAGAAAATGGAATGCAGAATGGTAAAACTCTTACTATAGATTTCCTGCCTTCTAAGCTTAATAATTGTGATTATCAGCCAGCAACCATGTACCATCTGCTGTTGGAACCTCATTTTTAAGTTACACCATAAGCCTTGCTTAAGTACAGTGACACATACTGCTGTGCCTTTAAAAATGTTTTAATTCCTTTATCCCTGTTCAACTAGATGTACAAAGGAAAGCTGCTGCAATCTATTCAAGTTGTACCAATATGTATTATGTAAATAGCTCCTCTGTGAATAAAATTGTTTGTTGGCAAATGTACTTGCTCTTCTGTGTGTGAGAGACAAGCAATGTGTTGGGCTCTATAGAGGTCTGAGCTGCACAGGTGGGACAGCTCCTTGCAATGTAGCTGAAGATTACCTTGCGGAATGGCTGCTAATCAAGACTGGATTAGAACCACCAATGGGGAGAAAGCTGTTTTATGCAGAACCATTGTTCATATTCTCAGTATGTTTCTATTTCTATACCTTCCATATGGTGTCTAGTCCAGCTTTCTTCATGCTTCAACAGGGGTCGATGGAAGAAAACAGGGTTCTGCACACCAGGTATTGTCAACCTTTGTCAGACTCAGGGCCCACTTTAAACAAAACCATTTATTTGGGAACCCATTTCTTAATGTTTACTCGTATATTTTCCATTGTGGTAGTGCTCCTATTGCAACCCACCTTGACTCAGGCCATGACTCTGCAGTACATCTGTCCTACCACTGGCATTGCTTCCTTCTAAAAAAACAACCTGTAGTTCTGAAAAGTGCTAAAGGTATTGGTAGCCTCAAAGCTGTCACAAAACTTGATGTGATATAAACCCAAATCGATGTTGGTTAGAATATGGTATCCCAAGTTCTTGGAACAAGTGAAGTATCAAAATGCAAGAGAAACAAAGTCACAAAGTCCTCCCCCTAAATGAGTTCACAAAGCTAGCTAATTACTGCCATTGACTGCAGCAAAAGAAACAACAGGAGGCATAAGTAATGCAATAAGTTTTTTTTTCATATGAGGCAACATACACAGGAAACTCAATTAGCATTTCGCATGGCAAGATCATTCTAGAACACCCCGGCTCTGTTGTAAAAATTACACAGGTTTACAGAATCATGGCATCTGGTATATTTGTTTAGTGACAACTGACAGTTGTTCTCAGCTACATTAATTTCACACAAAAATTCTGTTTTAGTGGTACACACACAACAAAAAAGCTTTAGAAATTTTGAGTCTTGACAAGAAATGGAAGTGTCATTTGAAAAGTGCACTTAAAGCTGTTTGCCAGCAATTAAAATATAGCATTGTTTTATTCTTGAGTGATGTTCTTAGTCACAGAAACAAAACTTGGCTATAGACACTATTACTTTTATTTCTTCTTTTCAATGAAGTGCTTTAGAAAAATAACTGGGTAGCCAGTTCTTTGCATTTCCTTGTTACTCTTAGCAGCTTTTGGCTATACTTATTTTTCCAACGCCATGACAATGATTGTGACTGCAATGTTATTTTAGATCACAAACTCCAAGAGATGTGATGTGTGCATGTATGTTTTATATATGTTTCTCTATAAAAATACACCCTATCATATATAAAAAAATTCTTCAGATAGACTCTAGTTGCAATTCTCACAGTAGTAGCTACAGCCATTCAATCTCACAGTAGTTATTTCTGAGTGAAAAGGACAGACTTTTAGGCAGCCCTCCTCCCAAAGCTTGGCCATTGCTCCTGTCCCTCTAAAATTACCAGACACATGTAACCTAGTTCAAGAGTGCAGGATCAAGCTGTAAGATATAGGCCTCCTTTTCTACAGAATAATTATGGAAGTAGTAAGCATCCACCCCCACTGATATTTGGATAGGGGTATGGATTCAGTTTCACCAAGATCAACAATTGTACCTTCAAAGAACTGAATCACACAAATTTGGGTGATGGTATAGTAACCATGAGCTGATTTTACCAGTGATGGCTGACATTGAACCAGATCCTGTTGCTTTTAAACCTTTAGGAGCATCTCTGCTATATTAATCTGTACAATAAAAGCACCTTAGGGGGGCCATCATGTCAGAAGTAACACGCAACACTGCTTCAAGATGAACTAATTCTGCAGCTGATTTTAGAAGATGTACCCAGCTGTCTGCTATATGCTAATTGGAAAGGTCAAACCACTGGAGTAGTGAAAAATCCTCCATCTGGTGGCCACTGATATGAACTAATACTTCACAATCTTCCTATGGTTCCAGGAAAGACCATGGTAGGCTGGATTTCAAATATATGTACACATACACAATGCAAGCAAAAATATTTCTCCCAAACTACCAATCACTTCTTTCTATGAAGTCCAGAACTGAAGGAAATTTTTAAACCTGCTTTCTGCAGCTCTTGGAAACAAACAAACGAACATAGGGATAAATCAGTTCTGTGGGGTCTGCCAGTATACCCCGGCAACCACAAAGGAAAATCAACAAACGTTCTTATTTACAGAAACCTATGAAAATAAAGCCACATGCAATCAGTAATACGTGAAGCAAGGCCCTATGAGAAAGCAAAGAATATTGGCAACAATCTCAATGGCCACACGTTTATTTTGGCCTTAAAAGGTTATGCTACAGACGTTTTGCCTATGGCCCAGTCCTGCAGAGTCGCATCCATTTTTAACTCTACACTGCCAAGCTAACGGCCTGAACTGAGCAGTGCAAGTTTCTTCCAAGAGACTGCTGAAAAGTGGGTCTCAGGACCCGAGGTGATGATGGAGAAAAATGTGTATATTTTCTATACCAACAAACTCTTAGGAGAAATAGTAGGGAAATTGTTAGAACAATGCAAATGTGTTGCTTCTACTCTCCCCACTGCCTTCGAATTATTGCAGGATAAGATTTACTTTCATCTTGGGTCAAAGTAAATGTTCAGAATGGAATTATCTGCCAATAACTAGGCATGTAGTACAGATATATGGAAAACCCTTCTGACAAATGCAGGCAATGGTTTTAGGTTACTACAAATAAATGACCAGGTTGTTCTAAATCTATTGTTCATATTTCACAGCACATGGAGTCTTGTGGAAAGGAAGGATTTTTCAGACAGCTTGGAATATAAAAGTTGGCAACCAACGGGATGCCAGGTGAGGATCAGACACTAGATAGTTCCTGAGCCAGAATTTTTTTGTTAAAATCAACAGGACAAGTCAACTACTTTTAATGAGACTGTTAACTTGATTACCAGAGCGGCTGTGCCTATTTTATGCCACCTGAAAGCACTTAAGACTTTACAAGCACACAAATAGAAGTTATTACGTTGGGATCAGCTAGTTGTGGACAGCTCTGGCTTAACTCTGCAACTCCAACCTGCTTCAAACATTGTACGTTTCGTTCACAGAAAACCTTTCCATAGAGGAAACAAATCACGAGGGATGTATACATGTTTGCTCTCTGCGTCTATTGGTGTGCTCATTTGCTGGGAACACACGGCTGATCTCTTTATGGGTAAGAAATCTTGTCACAGTCGAAACAGCACTTCAATAAAGAGCTGTCTGGTTACAGTTTTAATAAACCTTTCTTACAAAATCTGTATTTAATTCAAAGAGGCTTTGGCACAAGAATAAAAGAGCAGGCATTCTGAGGTATATGCACAGTTAGCCTTTTTTGCCATATGTGCTTTACAGAACCATTTAGAATGACAAGACATCTAACTGACCTGGGATTTGTGCTTGATATGACAAAAGAGTGAAACATTGTAGGACTAGAAACACACATCTAGAGAGAACTTCCAATCATAATTTGATCACCAAAAAACCCATCAAATTTTCTTAAAGTTCTCATTTTTTAAAGCATCTTGTTCTTCTGCCTCTGTCAAATTTATCCTGTATTAACATCCTGTTACAAAAAAAAGTTTCTTTTGATATTTTGCTTCTGCACAGCAGCTGGAGAGCAAGAACCCACTGCTGGGAAAGCATTTAAGGAAAGTCATTCACCCAGGGCAGTAACTGTTTTTAGATTTCTTGCTCCCACAAGTTCATATTCAAGTCAAGTAAGCAATACCCCAAGAGCCCAGTTCTTCTACCTTTTGAGTAAAGTCAGATTTACAATGTGAATGGCTATGCAAAGCCCAGGATCCAGAAACATTTCAGCCTTGTATGCATGAAGTAGGAGTTTGACTCCTTTTATACAGCTGACCCAACACATATGAAACATTTCAGTTTCAGAAATACCGGTAGTTTGCTATATTTCATGGGAGCAAGGGGTCAGCTGCTTCTGCATAGGCAGTGGAACTACATTGCAGTGTTCCATGGATCCACTTCTGTATGATTTAGGAGCAGCTGGTCACTGCAGTGTTTTCACACCTACATGTTTAAAAGAAAGCCAAGCTGGGCTAGATTGTAGCCCAAGGAACTGAAATGTGAAACATATTCAGCCAAGGCTCCCATAGCTAGTCAAGAATGGGCCACAGACAGACAGCCAAGAACATTATGAACACCTTAGTACACGTGGGAAGTTCAGAAATGCATCAAATTCTCACCACCTAAGTTCTACATGTTTTTAAACTGTGTCTCAAGGGCACCAAATGGCTCAGAGGTAAAAGTATTGACAGGACAATGGTCCTGGCTGTAAGGCATTGGTGGTTTACTATGCAGTTTACTGGAAGCAGACTCAAATCAACATCATTTTTTTAAAGGCTTCAGTTTTATACCTCCAGTGCTGGAAACTGCCTAAATTCAAGTTAAAAGTTTCTTTAGAGTTACGTGTATTTTGTATGAACTCTCAAAATAAGTACAATATTGTGAGACAGAATGCACTCAAAAATATTAAATGGGACGAGTTAAGTGAGAGTGATTCAAAAGACATTTCTAGGGTATACCACGGAGTACAAAACCCTAGAAAAATACATTAGATGAAAATTCTACTTTATAATAGAGCTGTACAGGTTAGAACTTGCCACCAAATTTCCGGCTTTTGTCTTCTCGAATGCTGTATATGCAGTTAAACCAAGCTGGAACTATATAATCTTCGAAGTGCTGCAGAATCCAGCTATGTATTTTTATTTTCCTCCTTGATTCCCAACTTTATCTAATATTGTATTCCACTAAGTTCTTGAGATCTTAAGAGTTAGAACTATCCCCGTTTTACATTAATGGCACTTACTGGGGGGGAGCAGATTTCTGGGAACCACAGCTACAAAGGTTTGGGTTTTTTGTGATGTTTAGGAATCTAAGGTCAAGTCAGAAACCTCAGAAGTTCAGAGGTGTTCTAGGAGGGAACCCACAACAAGCAAGTGAAGTAGTCCCAGATCAATCCAGCTTCTTACATATTTAGGCATTTTCTCATTCCCCTCAGGCCAGTTATAACACACCTCAAATCAGACCTTTCTTGTAATGACCTCTTTGGCGGAGTACATGGTAAAAAGCACACCATGGCTGTTTGTTGATAAAGTAATAGGCAGTAGCTGCAACAAGATAGGAGATTTTGAAAAGAGATCAGAAGGTCTTAGTGAAATTCTTTTACCTCTTTGCCATCTCAATATTGTATGCTCAACATAGCAGATTTTAAAATATGAGGCTCTCTACTGAGAAATGAATACATTGTACTTAGAAAAAATGTTTCTTCTCAGTTGAACCAGATAGTTTATGGTGGTGCATAAAATCCTTAAATAATGCAACAGTGCTCCTGGTTCAATCTATTGTTTGGAAGGAAATGGAGCAGCCCCAAAAGGATCCAACTCTACTGTCTGTTGCTGCTGGCTTTGTTGAGATGTCACACTCTGCACAACAAATTCCGTGAAGGGAACTGCCCCAAAATCATCTGTTAATTTTTTCCCATCGCCAGAATGAATGGTACCAAGTACTGAACTCTGTCTAGGTCTACCAGGAACTACTGTATTATAGTCTCCACAATTATCACCCAAACCTTGATGCTGTGGAAGAAGCACCAGTTCCGTAGGATGGAAAGGCTTGGCTCCAAAGGGATCCAGAAGACCGTCATCTGCTTGCAGAGGGTTGACTCTATCCTTGCTATCTGAAAGGGCAATACTTATATTTTCCTTGGAATCAGAAATTGTCAAGAACTCATTACTACTCTGGGAGTCCCGACGGCCAGCTTTTTTGTGCCTGCGGGCTCTTTCTGGTGTGCGGTAACTGGGCTTCAAGGTCTTCTTGGTGCTAGTTGGCGTACCATGGTGGCGCTTTCCATTGTTCTTTGATACTTCCTGCTTCATGCGTCTCTGGCGAGAGGAGAGTTTCTGCAGATTGCGTTGCTGCTTCACTTTTTGCTGCTGTTGGCTCCCTGCTATCTCCTCAAACGGGATAAGCCCAAACAGGTCCTCTTTACTCTCGTCGTTCCTTGGGGTGGAATGAGGGAATGGGATACAGCCAAAAGCATCCACACTTTTGGGCGATATGGGAGAAGGTTGGTTTTCAGAACCTGAAATCAAGTCATCTTGCTGTGATATTTTTCTGCTGAATGGGGCTTTGGTGAAGACATCAAAATCATCCTGATCTTGGTCTAAGCCTGGGAGCGTAGCCTGGGGAGAGAAACCTTTGTTATCATTTTGCTTAGGCTCTTGAGAATGAAGAGCAAGGAATGGAACTGCTCCAAAGACATCAAATTCTTGCTTGGGGCTCACCTTGGTTACTGTATTTGGCAATTCGGTCAACACAGGAAATGTTACATTAGGCTCCCTGTTTTCAACGCTGTCAGTCCCTTCTCTGTATCTACTGCCAGGCATCTCATCCACAGGCCTAGCATGACAAGAATCAGAGTCAGAACTTGGTTTATCATCATCTTCTGCATCTTCATCAGAATCCATTAGAAGAGGATGCTGGCCAAAGTTCTCTGGTTCAGTATCGTTGTCATCAATGAAATCTCCATGCTCACCATGCAATACTTCATCCTCTTGCTCCTCTTCCTCACTGCTCTTAGGAGATGGAGGATCTGATTCAAAGTCACTCTCTGATTCATCATTTCCTTTTTTCGTGTTTCCTTCTCTCACCTTCTTTACATTTTCAAGGTCCCCAATAGCCTGGCTTGACCTCTCATTTTTGGTTGGGCTCCCTACCTTGTTCTCTAGACTGCTGTCTGAGTTATTAATTTCATTTCCTGGGGAACCTGAAAGAATATGCAAGAGAACTTCAATTTCTTCTTAATTTTCCACACTCCGGATAAACATACTGTATACGTTTAACACGTATTTGCATATGTATTATGTAATGTGAAGAGGACCCCATTTCAACAACCCTAGGACAAGCAAAAAAATACCTAAGTAAATACCTGCTCTGCTGAATCAAGCCAACATGATGATAGTTAGTTATTATCCTTCCAATAGTGGGAAATCTAATGCCCCTGGGAAACTATCCTATACTGGCAGAGCATGGGCACTCCATTCTTAACTGTTCAGTACCTGAGGATTTTTTTGGGGGGGGGGCTGCACTCTGATCTCAATATTCAAGAACCTTTGCTCTCTACAGTCTCATAAAAATAATTCAAAATAAATCTGCACATGCATTTAAAGAAAAAATAGGAATGAGTAGAAACATCAGGTGATTAGATCTTCAGGCTATTTCAGGTTTACTCCCGGTGTCAGGTTCTTCTAAGTCAAATTAAAATGTAGATTTCATCTCCTGTTGTAGATTTCCCAAAGGAATAGCTGTAATAACAGAAATGTAGATGTCCATGCTATCTAAATCCTGCCATTTTCAACATTTGTGTGGATTCTGTACTTGTTTACATGGATATAATTTTGTAAGATTAAAAAGCTTAATCTTTCCACATGAGTATAACACAACATTGTTGTTGGAATACCAATTTTCAAATGGCTATCAGTACGAGCATTCTTTTATTCACATGTGGAAACAGAAAACTATTTCTTCCTCCCTTAGGGCAGACAATTTTAAAGATGTAGCAAGTTCTTTGTTGATATGAGATTTGAACCAAGAGCTTTTTGGGTGCTTCTATTCTTCTGCATACCTTAAAAGGCGCATCTTATTTTCTTTAAAGCTGGGATAGCTCAGTTGGTAGACCATGAGACTCTCAATCTCAGGGTTGTGGGTTCAAGCCTCATGTTGGGCAAAGGTTTCCTGCATTGCAGGCATTAGACTATATTACATGGTCCATTCCAACTCTACACTTCTATGATTCTATGAACACTGATTTCTAATTTAATTTTATAGGAGCACCACATTCAAAATTATCCTAGGCCCAAGTAAGAGTCCTAGTAATTCAGCACTACTTCTCTCACAGAATGCTATTTTTAAAATGTTTCCACACACAAGCGGCACTAACCTATTTCAAAATCAATTCAGCTTCTCAGACCAAACAAATCCATATTTTATTTAACATTGTTACATTTGGGCAAATGCTCAAGAGGAGGAAAATCTCAAGTTCACTTTTAAATTAATGCCATGATAATGTTGTAATAAGGCGCTTTAAGATCAACATGTAGAAAAAGATTTGAAGTAATCTCTAAACTGCTGCAATGAACATTTCAAATCTAAATTTATGAAGAGCTGAATAACTTTGTGGCATAACATCTGCTTGTAATGTATTGTGCAGATTACGTCTCTTCTAATCAGGTTTGCCTCTTGTATAAGGCTATTGTTCTTCCTTCAAATTCAATGCAGGTAGAACATCTAATCATAAGATCCCAATCTTCAAGGAATATTTCTGTTCTGATGTTCTTTTTCTAGACATCCGATTATAAGAGGATGAATGGCTTGTAACAACTGGAGTAATTACATGCCTTCTGCTAGTTCATCATTTCAGGGACTGAGAGAAAGCAGAGGCATAACCATTTTAAATCTCCTCCTGAATTGGTAACATACTGCCATCATCATTTCACAACAATTTGCCACATGTCAGCACCAAGGATTACTGAGACACATCAACTAAATCTGCACTGTTTTTTGGAAACAGGCAGAGAGGCAGATGACAAACACGGACGGATTTAGGGGCTGCTTACTGCTCTTTATTTTGAGGGACAGACGAAACCTGGAATTTATGTTTCTGTATGTCTTTATCAAATACACAACTAGACTTTAAACTTGTCTATAACATGGAAGTTTCTTGTATTCTATTGATTGATGATGAAATTGATCAAGTAGAAACTGAGAAAATTGTTTCTTTCAGTGATAAGAAACTAGCAAAAGACAAACTGAATTTATAGTCATCTGAAACAGTGAGAATTTTCTTGTCTTGATTCCATTATTGTAATTTAAATTTTACAAAATGAGGCTAGAGGGTGGCTCTAAACACATGCCTCAATCATTGTCTTTTGTTGAATCCTGACAAGACAGAAGTATTTTTTCTGGGGGACAGGGAGTAGGCAGGTGTGGGGGACTACCTGGTCCTGAATGGGTAACTGTGCCCCTGAAGGACCAGGTGCACAGCCTATGGATCATTTTGGACTCACGGCTGTCCACGGAGGCACAGGTTAATTCTGTGTCAAGGGCAGCTGTCTACCAGCTCCATCTAGTACGCCAGCTGGAACCCTACATGCCTGCCTGCGCACTGTCTCGTCAGAGTGGTGCATCCTCTGGTTATCTCCCGCTTGGACTACTGCAATGCATTCTATGTGGGCCTACCTTTAAGCGGTGACTGGGACCATATAACACCAGTCCTAAAGGATCTACACTGGCTCCCAGTAGGTTTCCAAGTACAATTCAAAGTGTTGGTGCTGACCTTTAAAGCCCTATATGGCTTTGGCCCTGTACACCTGAAGGCACATTTCCACCCCCATCCTTCAGCCTGGACACTGCGGTCCAGCTCTGAGGGCCTTCTAGCAGTTCCCCCACTCAGTAATGGCACCCACCTTCTCAGTAATGGCACCCGCCCTGTGGAACGCCCTCCCATCAGATGTCAAACAGATAAAACAACTATATGACTTTTAGAAGACATCTGAAGACAACCCTTCAGGAAAGTTTTTAGTGTTTGATGGGATAGTGATATACAGTCATACCTCGGTTTAAGTACGCCTCGGTTTGAGTATTTTCAGTTTAAGTACTCCATGGACCTGTCTGGAACGGATTAATCCACTTTCCATTACTTTCAATGGGAAAGTTCGCTTCAGGTTACGTACAGACTTCCAGAACCAATTGTGTTTGTAAACCGAGGTACCACTGTAATAGCTTAGGAATCCAGGAAGAACCAGGACAAAATGGAACAAGGGATTGATGACCCATCAGTGTCAGGTGACTTATTTTGTACTTCTTAATGTACTTGCTTTGGGTTTGTTACATTGGTTTGGTTTTAATTGAGATTTTGTGATACAGAAACAAATCGAAAGGGTGACATCCAAGACATACTCAATGGATTAAAACCACTTAAGTTCTTTTCAGTTGAGTGTGACCAACAGTTGTCACCCAATGAAGCTCAACCAGTTAAGAGATAAAACTAAATTTAAGTGAAATGCAACTAAATTCCAGCAAAAAAAAAACACACACACACACACACACACACACACAAAAGTTCATCCTAGGTAGGAAGACAGGTACAGTTAAGGGTGATTTTGCCACGTCCCTAAAAAAAACAAAAAATCTATTTGGATACGATACATGAGTCTCTGAACCTAGGGTTCAGTAGGCATTGATGGATCTTTATTTCTGGACTCCAATTAAGTACAGAAATAGGGTCAAGAGTCCAGCCTCAACTAACTGTGAACAGCATGTGTATCACTTAATAGGATCTTCCCAATATCCTGTGACACTTTAAAGCACATTTCTGAATTATGTAAGGCAGGTGACCAGCAAGCACAGAGCTTGTGCAGTTGATCAGCTGTTGAGTATCGTGAATATGCAGTAGAAATATGAAAATACAGAAATACTGTAAGGATTAACACTGCAATGAACATTCCAGTAAGTTTAACAGAGGGGGAAAGCCTTCTAAAATTCAGTATCTTGTGTTAGTTATCAGACATGTTCTGGGTTAGATAAGCAGCAGGAATAGGAAAGATACTGAAGCAAGTATTGATTTCAAGAACGAACCTAATGCACTATCAAGATATATTTAAAAGAAAAGCAGTGATGTTACATTATGTAACTTGCCTGGGTGAGAAATGAAAGGTACAGAACCAAAGGGATCTTCTGGAGGATGGTTCTGTGGAACAGAATGTGGCTCCACATTCTTATCTGAGGAAGTTCTCCTCTCCACGAGCCTATCTGCAAGGATAAAAATGAAAACAGAACAAAAAAGTAAAATAAAAATGGAAGTTCTTACGCCAGCTGAAAATAAACAGATTTATTTCATTACCAGCTCTTGAAAAAAATTCATGGGCACAACATCCCAAGACTCTTATTGAAAGCCCCACAGAAATAAAAGGGGAATTATGCATGTCCATGTTTCAATAGTTTCAGTGGGGCTTGTCCATAAATTCCTAAAATATTAATATGGGTAGCCCTGACCTAAAGACTCATGGTAGGCCACACTATTAAAAAAAACAGGTCTTATAAAAACAATGACTGACTCAAGACTCATCAACTTCCTGCAACCCAGATAGTGAGGTAAGATAGCAAGTTGCACCACTACTTCCAGCAAGGTTTCCATCACACAAATATGGAGCAGCCCACAGAGAACCAACAGACATTTAGCAAAGAAAAGAAAAAAAAGAACAATCAAAATTGCTCAAAAGCCTGTGAGGTTAAAATTCTATACTTTCCCTTGAATTAGAGGATTTGCCTTTTTGTTGCTACAGCTCTTCTCTTAGTTCTAGTCTGCTGTTCAATGTAAACTATGAGAAACGTGCAAGTGTTTGAGTATACCCAAGTCAGTGTTTAGATTCCAGCCCATGTATTTTTCAAATATCCCTCTGAAAAAAATCTGTAATTAGCAATTTAAAAAACGTGTCTTAGCATTCTAAACCAGTTTCCAATTCTGATTCAGATCATATTGGCTTGAAACCGGACTTGCAGAAATAGAGTAGTTCACACAATGGCATTTCCTGCTCCCTCCCCTACACCACAACCTCCAGTGCCCACCCCCACCCCACCCCCATGCCACTTCTGAGCACCTTTCCCCAGTTCTGATAAATTGCACACTGCAGCCTGTCCCATGCTATTCTGAAGGATCCCCCAAACCCAGAGAGGCTACTTTCGGGAGGATGCATGATGGGGGACAGAGAGGGAAGCTGCCATCTACTCAAGCACACCTGAATCCAATTCCATAGAGTTTCAACTACTCGCATCAAAATTGTTACATTAAAATAATTAAACAGCAGTATAAAAACAGCTTTAGAGCAAGTGCACTTTTCCTTGTACATGCCCCAATTGTCTAGGAATCTTTACTATTTGCTGAATGAAATATAGATGTTGAGTATTCAGAGAGCCAAGGTCATGTTGTGATGAACGAAGACAACAAAATGTAAGTATTTTTAATTAGCATTGTAACATTGTAAGGGACAATACAGGTAAGGTTGTATGTTCAACCTTTTTTTAAAAAACAGTGAATGAGAAATATTCCTTAAGCAATTATTTAAATATGTGGACAGCAAAGCCATGTTTTGGCAAAGCAAAAAGGTGCTTAAATTTCCTTAAGTTTTATATTCCTTCTTTTACAAGAGAAAGAAACAGCCAACCGATTTTTTGATACAGGAAAGTTCCTCTTCTACATACATATCAAAATGCTTTTTGAAGAGCATAACTAATTATCATTCTTGGAATACACAAGCACAGCTTACAAACAGGATTGATGGAAACATTCAGTCAGCTTATTATGCTGCGTTGCTAATTATATAAAAGTAATTTGGCCAACCAAGGCTTTTATAAAGGTTCATGTTCTATGCAAACACTTAAAAAGCCACGGGAGAAAATTGGTGTGTTGTCTTAGACTTGCTTCAAGTGTGCCCACCAACAAGGGGTGAGGAGGACAGACTATAAATACAGAAAGTTCATCAAGAAATATTTAAGTAATGTACATTTCAAGGCTATTATGCATGACTTCTTCACAATATGAGGAACAGTATTTGTTCTAGGAATAAATAATTCTGCACACTAGTCAAGCCACAATTAAAATGTATCCTTCTTCCTCTCAGATCACTAAAACTAAGGGGCAAAACAGAAACTGGAGGGTTTTTTCCAATTTGCAACACTGATCCTGATTTGGTTACAGGTAGGTAGCCGTGTTGGTCTGGATCGAAGAAGTGTGCATGCACACGAAAGCTCATACCAAAATAAAAACTTAGTTGGTCTTTAAGGTGCTACTGAAGGAATTTTTTTATTTTACTTTGATCCTGATTTGTCTCACTTCCACATGTTACTTAGCTCATTTAGACTGTATCATTGAGTACATATGGTGCAGCAAAAATGCTGAAGTAGTTCTAGCAGCTCCATTTTAAACAACATTCTGTTTATTGATCGGGATCCAAAACAACTACTAACAGTGAAGCATACAGAAGTTATTAACGGCATAAACAATAATTAGATAGAATCTTCTATTAATTTAGTGGGGAAACTACAATTCCAGATATAACAGTAGTTCATCAGAAACAAGGAAACTTGTGACATTTTATCTGATAAATACAAATCAGTACTACACTTTTGTTGCCGTTTTCTCCCACAGTATAAATGTTATTTCATTAATACTCGGGGTTTGGACATGCTGTTCAACTAACAACTCCAAAGGACACTCGAAAGCCTCTCACTCACACAGCCTTCCAGTTCTACAAGACAAAAATTATCAGCATGCAATAGAAAACATTGTGAATATATGATTTGTCCACTTCTTTTTTGATCCAGTAACGGTTCAGCTAAATAAAGAATATTCTTGCAAAGCTGAGGGCTGTCAAGTCTTCTATGCTTTCTTCTTTAGTATACTTTAGTTATGTAAGTTAAAGAATATATGGCAACATCAGATGTCAAAACGTAATCAGGATGTCAAGCACAATATGGCAAAATGAGGCAACTGGCAGTTGAGAATGGCCAAGTCTTCAAACTCACTATTGTGACACTGAAAGGATCAGCTCTAGTCAGCTTATCCGCAGACTTTCAATGTAATTGTGAAGCATCCCCAATCAAATTTTTAATATGCCTACCAAAATTAGCCTGATTTTCAAAACTATTGCCCACAGAGTGGTTGCACTGAGGACTGGAAACTTCATTTCTTCTAGCTCCAAATATGATTGGAAAATGCCTGTCTAGACTTTTAAATGCTTTCCTTTATGTGAAAAGACATTAGAAAATACTAACATAATGGAAAAATCAACATTTCTTTGTCTGCATGCTACATAATGACTTATTATTCTTATTCTTATTATTAAATTTATATCCTGCCCTATACCTGGAGGTCTCAGGGCAGCTCACAGAACAAAATCAAAATATAAAACCCTGTCCCCCTCCCCAGTCCAAATAATTCCCTTCCCTAATACATTGGAAGGGATCCTCAAGGCTTGTGCTCAGAATAAACCATGACTTTATGAATGAATTACAAGTTTTTCAAACAAGTGTTACTTTCAAACTTAGGACACCAGAATGCATCACCAATTTCATATACTGTGAGTGTCATTTACGTGTGGAGTGATTTGTTTTCTGCCAAATTCAGAATCTCTATCCTGCCCTGTACCTTATACCTTCTCCATAATTCATTTCTGTGAAAATTATGTATGAAGAAAACAAGCAGAGGTGCAAGTGATTGCAAGTAAACACGTTAGCTTTTTTACTTTTAAGAGAGTTTATTCAACTATTGTGTCAAAACAATAAAGCAGCCCTTACATTAAGCCACTCAAAAGACATTACAAAACATTAACATAATGTACTAGGTCATTTCCCCCCTTTCAGTCATTTTCAAAAAGCATTCCAGACTGACAAAAATCTTCTGTTCTAGTGTGCAAGGGAACAATTGCAAAGTGAAGCAATGCAAGCAGCTGACTGGTGTTCTGCATTGTTGTACATCCCATTATTTTCCTTTTTTTAAATTTCACACTCAAGAAGAGTAAGTATTCAAGAGATGACCTTAACATTTTCTGTATTAATACAAATGCTAAACAATTAATTTCTATTGCACACATTTTTGTGACAGAAGGACAAGACACACAGCGGGCCTAGTTCTGTCCTCAAACGCTCAGAATGTTTTCTACAACAAGATTGTGTGACCCTGGAACAGAACAGTCTTTGGCACTGCCGGTTGAACCTAAAGAGCTCTTATTTACTGTGAAGCGAAATAAGCCTTCAAGCGTCCCTTACTTGATCTCAGAAGGTCAAATTCCCTGTCCAACAGCTCCTCCTCTGTTAGCTTGGAAAAATTGTCTTCTCCAAACGGATTCCAGCCAGACATATCAGGAGGGTTACTGACGTTCTGTTTTGGATAGCTGGAAACAGACTCAGCATCAGAGGCAGATGACCTGTAAAAATTGATTTGAGAAAATTACTTGTGGTGATAATATAATTTAAAATACATTAAATGATACTGAACATGCCAATCATACAAAATGATGAATGTAATCACTTTTGTAATTGTGAAGAAAAAGTATTTCATTCTATAATGATTATTCAATAATGAACTATTAAGGTGTCCCACAGAAATCAGAGCGGTATTCTAAGAATCAGATTGGGGAGGGCTAACACACAGCACATCTTTATACTCATTACAAACATCAACTGAGGGGGCTTGCCTGTTTGTAGTATAAGGTGTGTCCAATGCGGCACCAACGTGAGTTGGAAAGGATTTGGAATGGGGTATTAAGGCTGGTGAGAACTCCTGAGGAGAGGCAAGAAATTCAGGAGAATGTTTCGGAGGTTGCAACTGCTTCACAAGGGCTTGTTGATGTAGAAGAGCTTGTTGGTACTGCTGCACCTCAAAGAAGAAAAGGGAGAAAATGTGAACCTTACAAAAATCATTGTACCTTCAACAAACAATTAAATTTCATTGCATGCAGAAACATAACCTTTAACTACATCAAAGCTAAATCGAATCAACAACACAAGTGTACTTATCATTACTGACACTAAACAATGGCATCAACAGAGCCATTCTACTGAGGTTAGAGGTGGGGAGTCTGTGGTGGAGGAACTGCCACTTTCTAAACCACACCAGGATTGCAGCAGCCAGAGCAGAAGGTGTGGGCAGTGTAGCTGACGTGGAGACCCTCCTGAGATGGGAGCTTTGGACACCCCCTCAAAGCACTTCTATTTCTGCCTACCTCACCCTCAGGGAGGGCCTCAGACCATCAAGGTGGAACTCAACCATAGACACCTATGACTGAAGAGGTAGCTCCACAACAGCCTAGAGCACTTCTCCAAGGAAACATAGGATTGCTCCCTAGGTCCCTCAAATTAAAATGAATTAGTTGGAAGAGTGAGATCAGTTGACAAGTGTGACATAACTAACTAAGCATTTGACATCCATTTGATTTTATATTATGCTAAACATGAAATATGACTTTACTTTTACATGGTGTAAGCACAGTAAAATATTTCAATTCAACGTGAGATTGAGGCAATATGGCCAAAATAGTTTTGTTTGCTTGTTTGTTTGTTTGTTTGTTAATATGGGCAAGAATAGTTATATCCCAGTATTCAGCACAAGGGGAATTTATTCTTCACTTAAGTAACTATATACTATATAGATATCAAGCCCATTTTGGAAGTACTAAAATTAATGGCATTATTTCCAAGGTACAGTCTTAAGCAAGGAATGGATTCAAATAAATATGTGAGTGTTTGGCTCAAGATCTTCAAAATCTTTGATTTATTCATCTTTCCTGAAATGAAACTCTTGCTTCCATAGTTAAAACATTTCATAAGGCATGCATTTTGTTGGTAGATGCCTGTTGTTTCATAAGCAAAAAAATACAGGAACAATAAAATGTAACACAGAAGATCCTCCAGTAACAATAAATATGTTATCTGTACTATACACCCTCCATTGCTTTGCTGCAGTAAGCACCAACGTTTCAGTGAAGAAAACCTGTTAATTTGAATTATGTTTTGACCAGTATTGTGTAATGCATTCAGACATTTATACTGTAATGTATTTGAGGTGCAAAGATGATCTGACAGTTAGTTTGCCTGTTGGCTGAAGCCTTAATTTACAGCTGTGGGTTAGAACTCTCAGCGTGCAAAAGAAGGATAAGTAGTATTCAATTTTGATTGGTGGGTGGGTGCAGATTCAGAATTTTCAGTTAGACAGTGTGATTGGCTGGGGCTGCAGTAGAGGGTATATATGGCTAGAGGCTGGTCAGCATTAGCATTTAAAAGAAGCCACCTAGTTGTAGTTGTAGTTGTAGTTGCTGGTGATTGGTGTTTGTGGAATCAGCCAGAAGAAGACCGCAGAGGAAGAAGACTGGGAAAGAAAGAGAACCCAAAGGGTAGGTAGAGTGGATTAGTGGCTGAAGACTTGCTAGAGATAGCTGAAATCACTTGGCTTAGGTTGAAGAGACAAACGGAGAACCTGGACTCAGCTATACAGTACAGCTGCAAATAAAGTTTTAAGTGCAATATACAATGTGACACTAGATGGCAATGGTGAGCCTTATGGAAAATTCCATGTATTTTTAAAATGCTTTTTTTTAAAGCATTTTCAGAACGGTTTTTAAATGTGTGTAGATTCCACACCAGTTTGCAGTGCTGAGGGAAGAAGTGGGAAACAGCTTAAAAAGCTGGACTCTGGTTACTAGTAGGAGTACTAGAGGGAAGATTTCCAGGACAATACAAAAAGACAAACCTAAGGGATAGAAAAACAGACTTCTAGTGGACTCCTCCATTAAAGTACTGGTGAGATTAACTGGGGTGAAGAGAAGAAAAGGACAATTTGGCTAAACAGGGTAGCTGTTTCTTGAAAACTATCTTAGTTGAATATAAACTGTTGGTATCTAAAATACCAGCAACATTAACAAATCCTATACTCATTTAAAAATGCAGTACAATTTTTAAAATAACCATATAAACTTGTTCACTTAATAATCTTGTAACAAACCAACAAACCAATATCCTTGTTACCTACAATATCTGTGCCTGGTTTGTACCATGTCTGTACCACACAGTTACCAAGTTATTTGTAAGTTAATGGTTCAGAGGCAATAAGTGAGACTGAATGGTACCAGTGCGCAAGTTAAGAACCACTGGAGAGCTAGTTTTTGCTACTGTAGAGTAAGAAATACCTCCTTTTCCCTTCAGTTTCTATAAAAAGCATAGACTGTAGTTAAGAAAATATGCCATCAACACAGTCATGCTGTTTAAGGTAGTCAGTTTTTTAAGTGGCTAATTATTAACCTTCTTTATCTGTGTAGTAATATTTATCAGTAATCAAAGTAAACAGAAATTTGTATTCAAAGGTTAACTTACCATGGCTGGATAGGATGGGGAAGGTTGCTGCTGGTAAGCAGAGCGCATCAAAAGCTGCTGTTGAATCATGTGCTGTTGCACTGCTTGTTGATACTGTTTTAGAAAGAGACAAATTCTTATCAGTCGTGAATACCAGCTGATCAAATGATTTTACACGAATAATTGTCCATGGGGCATGTGCAGCACTTTAAGAAGCTGCACTTAGTAATATTTGTTACTGTAAATGCTTAATTTTATGTAAGAGAGGAAAAATTCAGACAAGTCAACTTTTGTTCCAAAATAAAAGCTGGACCATACTGTTCCAACTCCTTATTCTAACTCTCTTCCCACCCAGTGTCCAATATAAATGAATTCAGCATGCCATAAGCAGAGAACGTATAATAGGTTACTTGCAAAACAAATAGCTCCAAAAATGTAATCTAGCTAAGCTACAAATGAAGTTGAACACCCAAAGTAACTAGTCTGACACAGGAAATTCTTCTCCAAGGGCAAAGTAAGCACAACCATCAAATGAATCTTAGCAAGTTATATTTATAAAGTTGTACTAATAACAGAGGAGGAAAACCTGAAAACTGGTTTGTACTACAGCCAAAACACATTGGTACCTGATGCATGTATGCATCCTGAATCAATTGCTGATGTTGCTGCTGCTGCTGGTGGTGGTGGTGATGATGATGATGCAAATGATGCAACTGCTGTAGCCTCCAGTCACCTTGCTGTAGTTGTTGCAGTACTCTATTTTGCTGTGGGGCCTGATTAGTTCCTTGGGACATACTCTCTTGGCTATTTCCAGATTTTGAGGCTCCTAGGATATTTTCAATGCACATTATCTGTTCAATGCATTTTTAAAGTCTGAACACGGAAAGCTTCCTAGTAAATTACACATTTAACTTCTCTATTCCAAGATAAAACCACCACAGAAACCCATTTACTGTATTCCTCTACAGAATGCTTTGCAAGTATTTCTTTAGTTGAGTCATTTAAGGAATATGAATCTGTCTCATGGGGACAAATCTCAGCTGAAACTCTGGAGTTAAGTCTCCAGTGATCCTAGCCTTGTTAAGCTGAAATTTCAGCACTACAACAATATGCAAATACAACCATTTGCAATTTAACGTATCTCCTTAAAAAGGTGCATCAATCCCAGTGTTCATTTTCATGAATGAATAGGCTACCTGTCAAAAGGACCGTGCACTGAGTTTTCCAAAGCAGGATGTCACCACAACTTTGTGTAGCAACTCTTCTCATACCATGATGCAACTAGGCAATTAAGCAAAGGAGGAACTCATAATTGTAGATATGCAGGAATCAAAACAAAATAGTTGTCAAAGGGATTCACAAAGGCTTTGCAAAAAGGTGCTATCTAATCTCGAAACTTAATAATGCTTTTCACTCAAATCCACTCCATTAGTTTGAAGAGTTACCTTTTTGTCCATTGTTGAAATCACTAGGGACTGGCACTTTGACTGGTGTTGCTGAGCTCTGAATTGCTAGTACACTAGAAGTGGCGGTGCTTGTATTGGCCTTTGGTCTTTGTCGTGGTGCAATTGAGGTTTCTGTTGGTCCAATGGCATCTGTTATTCTAGAATGAAAGAGATTCTAGAAATTTCTGAACTTCGAAAAGAAGGGTATAGTTAAGATTAGAAGCATATCTTCTGCACTGTTATTAATACAAAAATAACCTTTTCCATCAACGGGAGCTCACCCCGTCACAGGGATTCGAACCGCCGACCTTCTGATCAGCAAGCCCTAGGCTCAGTGATTTAACCACAGCGCCACCTGGGTCCCAGCTCCTGCCAACCTAGCAGTTCGAAAGCACGTCAAAATGCAAGTAGATAAATAGGAACCGCTACAGCGGGAAGGTAAACGGTGTTTCCATGTGCTGCTCTGGTTTGCCAGAAGCAGCTTTGTCATGCTGGCCACATGACCGGAAGCTATACGCCGGCTCCCTCGGCCAATAATGCGAGATGAGCGCGCAACCCCAGAGTCGGTCACGACTGGACCTAATGGTCAGGGGTCCCTTTACCTTTACCTTTAACCTTTTCCATATATTCTTTCAATGTGTACAATTACAACAAGAAGGGTCTTGAAAAATATTCTCCTTTCCAGGAAGCAACAGCTTGATTCGGCATTCTTCCACGTGCCATTCAACACATCTTTATGGTGTGTATTCAGTAAATTTAACTAACAAGTATACACTCAAGTATGAAAATACTGTTATCCACAAAATGAAGTGCTCTAATGAATTTCCCTCATCTCATTCCAGTCTCTGCTTCTGCTCAATCTGCCACTTTCCTCAATGTCTCCTGTCTTCCTCTTTGCACACACAGCCCATAACCAGCACAAGTTATGTTGTTGTTTAGGGGGACCCATTTCAGAAGCACCATTATTATCATCAACTTTTCCTCCTGCCTGGCTCATAGCAAAGATTGATCCCAAGCTGTTTGGGGAGGACAGAGCACAGTGGAAGAGCAGAAACACTGGGTGATTTTCAAGTAAATTTTACTCTGAGTAGACTCACGGAATAGAGCTAAGTTAGGTTCAATGTGTCTACTATGTGTAAAAGTTAGTTTTTACCTTGTATTTATATTCTTTTCTATTTCATAAAGATAATATAATAAGAAAATTTGCTAGCCAACATTAGGTATCTCTTTTTATTTCTGACTATGCATGTGCACGGCTGATCTTGAATACTTTGAGATTATTCCTGAATTCAGTTATCCTTTATATTTTGGTACTAGTCTACAGCAGCACAGCAACAAAAGACAACCTAACAAGCAAGGCTTAACAATGTCTGAAAAAGGAAAAATGTTTTCAAACAATTTTTGTTAGGGGAGGAAAAATATATTTTTACCATATTAAAGCACAGTGTTTTTATGCAAAAAGTACATAAAACTGCCATACTCACCGAGCTTTTATTTGGCTTTTCTTAGCAGCAGCCTCACTAGCTGTCAGGGGCTCAGGAAGAGTTGAAGGGAGAGGAGAATTCTTGGGGAAATAAATTAACCACGTTATTAGATTTCTGAATGTAAAATAAGTAGCAAGTTCCAAAATAAGTAGCACCAGTAGCAAATAATTATATCTATCAATATCGAGCTCAATTCTCTGACTGCCAGTCCTTTTATACCCGGCACAAGAACAAGAAAAAATCCCCAAGGTTTGTGGAAGTACAAAAAACGTTAACAAATCCAAGAGAGCACCCCCAAAAAAGTGTGAGAACTGAGAATGCTCAGTGGCCTTGAAATACTGGCTTACTGTTGGGAAGAGGCAAAATGGTAAGCTGTGCAGTGGGGAGAGACAGAATTGAGTATCCTACAGGGGGATATGCCTAGGTGAGTCCAGCGAGTGATTAATGCTTCACCAGGGGTGGGGGTGGGGAGAGAAAGCTACATTCCCTGCAGCCACCATTTTAAAATTTAGAGGTGGTTTCATAATGAATTCCTTAATTATGGAGGAATATGACATTTTAAATGTTTTAGAAGGGTGATACTTTTTATTATGTTACAGGTTTTTTGTTTTTGTGTTGTAAACTGTCCAGTGATCTTTGGATGAAGGGCAGAATATACTAAATAATAATAAGTAAATAAATAAATAATTTTGATATCTAGTAAAAAGCTGACATTGGTATGCCAAGAAGTACAAACCATAGTCTGGAATCTTAATTAAGCTTAAAGACCAAGGCTTTTGCAACTCCCTTTAGCTTCAGAAGCTTTCTAAGTCATCTAGGAGCAAGAGGACTACTGTGATTTTTTGTGGGAAGGGGTAGAATGAATTCAAAATCTTTGCTGCACCTGCAAAGTTCATCATGCAGTAGGCTAAATTGTGTCTATAGCAGCATTCTGCTTTACTATGTCCTTGAATTCTGAATACATTTTGGGGGGGGGGGGAACCAACCCAATTGCATTAACTGACTGAATTAACAATCTTTACATCTCCAAGAGGAAAGCTCAAAAAAGAGAAAGTGCCCAGACCATCCAACAATTTTATATTGCATTTGATATGAAAAAATATCCATAGGTTAATGTCATTTACTTTTCAAAGCAGGCACAGTGTGTTTTCCTGAATTACCATGAAGGCAATTTGAAAAATTATCTGAAGTTACCAAATTTAGAGCCACTTTGTAAGGGGGGGGGGAGGAGTTCCCTTTTTTTAAAAAAAGTCAAAAAACTAGTGCCATTCCTTTTTCTAACCTTAAAAATATTAGCATTATGTAAGATCTACTTACATTGATATTGGATATTGGACAGTCCTTTTTGGCAAGTTTAAAGGCAAAGTAAGAAACCTGAAAGATATCAGGTCTCTGTTCTTGATCTGGTTCAAGCATATACCCTGTAGATTACAGCAGATTAAAAGATTAGCAGCAAGAAAGAAGCCTAGATTTAGCAAAGTAGAATAAAAGTGAATCAAATAGATTTTGTAGTGCAGCTTTCATTGTTTCTATGGACAGACAGGTACCGCACAACCAGTTTTTGTGGTAGTCGGGGGGGGGGGGTAAAACTATGCCTTAAAATTAGTTGCTGGAGAACAATGTGAAACAGCTGCTGTTGTCCATATTCTGCTTGTGGGCTTCCCGAAGGCATATATTGCCTACTGTGGGAAACTGAATGCTCAAACAAGATCCAGCAGGCCTCTTATTTTCATCTGCCAGGTCCTAAAACTAATTGGGCACCATACAATCTAGAAAAAACTGCCCTCTATATATGTTGCATTGTTGTTGTTGTTTAGTCGTTTAGTCGTGTCCGACTCTTCGTGACCCCATGGACCATAGCATGGACCATAGCACCATGGACCATGTTGCATTATATAAAGTAAAATATACAGACACCATTCTTCTCATTTTTTTGTGAGAAATTAGCACGTATCACCCTTTTCAGTACCTTGCCTGCATGCTCCCCATAAAAAATCCTATAGCAGTTCATGTGCGTGAGAGAGGGATGCACTTGGAAGATGCATTTGGGGTGGGGGGAGGTGAAAGGGAGAGATTATGAATATGTTGTATGTGAAACAGAGAGAGAGAGATGCACTTGAGCAGAGGAGAGGTGTATATGTGAAATGGGTATGTATGAGAGAAAGATACATGCGTATATAAGATCTGTAAGTGCACGGTAAGTATGTAGGTGTGTACAGGAGTGTGTGTGTGGTGTGGCCACCTTGTATATTTTTCATAGTACTGGTAAATGCTCTGTTATTAGACAGCAACACTATCATTGTGTTCATGAGTGTGTCTGTGTTTGTGAGAGTGAGAGACTGCATTATTGTGTAACCACCACAATCAAGACCAACAGGACATTGCTGACTCTCCATGGCAAACCGGAGCTAGTCCCAGGCTGGAATGAACAAAGAAAAGTAGTAATAACTGTGCTGTGTCCAGCGCTTTTTTTCTAAAAAAATGTTTGGGGTAATCTCATTTTCCTACTCATATTGAAATACTGCCCCTCAATGAGGCCAAACTAAGATTCACAAAATGTTTAGGAGTATGCATACCCCTGCATACCCCCAGAAAAAAGCACTGGCTGTGTCTAATTCAATGTTATGCCACACGTCCCACAACTGCCATGTTGTGTTATGCCACGAAAGCCAATTTGTGACTAGTGTCCATGGCACTTTTTCAAAATGTGCCTGGCTAGGTCAATTGGGTTGGCAATCCCAAATATATACCTTTGATTATATTAGAACCTTTGGTTTTTTAAAACAGATTTTATGCATTAAAATTTGGAGGGGGCCTATTTTCCCTTCTTAATTTTCTCATCAATTTATATTTTTCCATTTTAAGGATATGGTTAAGATTTTGTTTTTATGGCACTGGGGCTTGGATCCTAGCATTACTCCAATAAGCAAGAGTATCCCAAACAGAGTTCTTCTCATGAAAAAGCCTCTGGTGGAAAGGGATAAACACTTCTACCTATTTCCCCTTCGACCTCTTCTGGAAAGAACCTTCCAGAACCATGTGAGAGATGGTGCTGGGAGAAGGACAGCGATAATCAAAGCCAACTCCTCACTGTCCATCAGGAGAACCCTCTGCCGACACAAAAAGTTTTCGTAGATGAAAAGGGCCTTTGTTTGCAGAAGGCAAAATTTAGATCTGACACAATATATTCATCAGTGTTTGTTGAGGCACTTTTGGACTGAATCGTTTTAGAATATGTATTTTGTTATGCAATAATGTATGCAACATGTATTATGTATATTGCTGTCAAAGTACTGAGCAGAAAATAAAATGAAACACTCAAAAAGGCCTGAGGAGGGATTGTCCTTTTATCTTAATATTGGTATGATCACACATTATTTCCACAGATTTATTCAGCAAGGTTCTATGCAATGAAATCTTCAATCAGCAAGATAATTCACTTTTGGTGTAGCACCCTATCAAAGATTAAAGCATTTCACAATGTAATTTGAAAGTTGCCTCAGTTACTTACTTATCAAACAATGTATACCATGGGAGTAACGTGAATTGTCTGGGATGGTAAAGCTTCCATCACAAATGGCAACCTGACTCTCACCAAAGGGAAGTGTGAAGAAACAAAGCTTATACAGCAAGCAACCAAGAGCCTATGAAGTGAAACAGCAGGTGAAACACAGTTATTGGGGGAAACCACCAAATAGCAAGACTGTTTAAGCAGCATTTGACCATTAACAACTTAAGTGTAAAACTTAACACTTCAGTGATAATAGAAGTATCACAGCTTCCAAACTAATTAATGAGAGGTGTTTCATAGTTTTCTAAATGAATGCAAGAACAGCAAAACTGTTAAAATGTTTTTGCTAATCTTATCATCTCAGCACTTGTGTTTATTTATTTATAAATGTATTTATATACTGTGACATTGTTGCACATCAAGCATCAGATTTACAAAGATTTATTACCGGTAAGTGGAAATTTGGAAGTGTTGCTCACTCATAACAAAAAGCTTTGCTAAGAGCATCTCTTGCTGCTGCTGGCACACAGTCAAGCTTCATAGAGATGGTAAATTGCTCAACCTTTTGCGCTACAAAATATACAGTAGAATTGCTAATGGAGTCTTTTCATTTAAAGCACTTTACAAAAATTTGAATCCTAATGTTTTGTTTCCATGATTCAGCACAAAGAAACAAGTAACAAGTATAATGATTTATTAATTGAGATTATGTATTTTACCCTGTATTTGACTGAACAAACATTCATATATGGAAGCCATTTCGGTTTTATTCATAAAGCTTTTATCTAAATACTATGCTTAATAAAGAAACATTTTGTGGGGGAAATGCAACAAATTCTATACTATTCAACAACAGCAAAATTATTCAGTTTTCTTACTTACCCAGATATCTGCCTTGGTAGTAATTGGTTTCCCTCCATAAAGATTAATCATTTCAGGAGCTCTGTATGATAACGTAGTATACCTAAGAACATATAATTGGATAATTAAAGGTGAACAAAAAAATATATCGACTTATTTTGAATTTTCAGACTGTGCATTACTGCACTAGGTTTGGGGCAATGTAATTCAGCAATATGGGCAAAAGCCTAAACGTATCAAAGAGTAACAATTCTCTGAGTATCACCATATGATGAGAGCACTTTTGTTATTATTCTGAAAGTATCCTCAAAATGTAATGAAATTATGAACTTATAAAGTCAATAGGGTTGCTTTTTCTTTCTACTTGCCCCTTTTTCATGCCTTTACCATTTTGAAATCAGATTTTTAAACTGACCTCTGCAGCCTAGAGGGCAAGTGCTTTCTCGCTCTTTTTTTTTAATAAAATGAAAGCTGCAACAGCAGCCATGAGTAACAAAAAGAAAAAGAAAAAAAGCATCTTAGAGGCCCAATGGCACTTGAATGCAATTTTTAAAATTACATTATTATAGCTCTTTGAATGTACTGATTTGAAACAGTAAATTTGAAACTGGGAAATCAAACCACAATTATAGCATACCATCAAAAAGTGCACTATAATCACAGAACGTATACAGATTGGTGTTCTAAATAGCAAAGAACTGATCTAATCCCTATTCATGGACTGACCCTTGGAAGGGGAGACCATGAAAAGGATTACCATAACAGTACACGCATGGGAGAAAGGAACAGAAAATCATGCATCTAGCACTCAAGAGAGATTAACGTATTTATCCTGCTTTAAAAGACACTGATACAAGCTCATATCCAGATGTAGATATATATCCATGTGGCAAACTGGATCTTTTGCTATATTATGTTTACCTTCTAAAACACCTATGCATATGTAGAACCACACTTTGAAGTGGCCATGCATGCGTTTCTATTGTTATTAAACAGATAATTATAGGATTGCCAGAATATTGATATTTAAAAAGCTGCCCTAAGAAATGGAACTTACTTTTTAATTTCTTCTTCAACTACAGTAACTCCATCTTTCTGAGAATTAAGGAATTTATTAGTGGCACTGCCAAAGTCACAGAGGACATAGTTTCCACTGTCATTCAACAAAAGGTTCTCAACCTTAGGAAAAAAGAAAAAAGCACACACATATAAATTTGAAGGCATTCCTAATTTTCAAGCAGTCACTTGTCATTTAATGTCTTAATCTGGCAGGTCAGTGGCACTTTAAAGTGTTCATACTTCAGCACCAATACTGAAGGACCAAGCTTAAATACTCTAAAGCAGCCTTACTCAACTTTGGATCCCAATATTGTTGGACTACAAGTCCCATCATCCCTAGTGAGAAGGGCCATTAGTCAAGAATGATGGGAGTTGTAGTCCAACATCTTGGGACCCAAGGTTGCTCTAAAGAAAAAAAAGTATTGCCAAATGCATGTAAGCTTTAGATCCAATTGTTAAAGGGTGCTAACCAAATGAAGAAGCTAAGCGCAGCATGTTACACTGCCATGTTTTGTTCAGATTGATACCACCATTCAACAATGGCAAACCTTCAATTACAAACACATTATTGGTGGTTATTCCTATGGTGTAGCAAAGTTTGATACCCTCTAAACTAGGGATGGATAACTTATGATCCTCCAAAAGTTGCTGAACAACTTCCACTGTCCCTGAACATTGAACATACCGAGTGGGACTGAGAGATGGAATCCAACTCCACCTGGAAGTTACAGGTTTCTCGTACCTGATCCAAAAGTAATAATCCACTCATCCTCCTATTTTTCCATGCCCACACATCCCTTGCAAAAATTTGGGCAGTCTGTTCTCAGACCTTAAAAGGCTAGCAGAAGAGCTCTTTCTCCTGGCAATGAAGGTCATTAACCCTTTAAAGCCAGAATGAAAAGTACAGATATACAGCTCCCACAAAGTTGCCATTTCCTAGCTGAGTAGCAGCAAAAGGTTCTTTGCACTGCCTCTTTCAACTTAAAAGGGCAATACAGCTGGATTCGAACAAGTGGGACATCATGGACCTTTGCGATCTTCAAATATTTGAGTGAAGAGCTCTTCCCAGGTTGAACAAAATTTCAACCCCCCTATTCCCATTCCTAATCCGAAGAAAAGGAAATCTAAGAATGTTGCACATGATCTCCTAAGCATTGCACATCAATTTGCTATTAATACCAAAGTATACCTTATTTCATTCAAGTTACTCAAAAACAATGTACAAAAACAATGAAGTTGTTCTTAAACTTTTGGAGACAGCTGTTCAAAACAAGAAATCCCAACTGTACCACCACATAAACTTCCAAGGATTTTCAAAATTGGTGAATAGCTTTAAAAAGAAAAGGGACAGACGTACCTAAATCTAATTCAAACTTAGTGATGTTACATGCAATAAAACAGGAGTCAAATACAGAGATTTTCTTTCAAGAACAGAATTCCTCTCAGTTCCCCTTACCTTCAAATCTCTATGAACAATGGGAGTTTTGCATTGATGCAGCCTAGCAACAGCTTCACAGGCATCACAAAATATCCTTAGCACTTCTGGCTCAGTAAAGCCTGTCTGCAATCTCTGGTTCATCTGATTCACTACCTGCCCAGCTACAAAAAGGAGACAGATATTACAATAATACTTTAAAGGGGATGTTAGCACAGTGAAAACACTACTTATTCAAAACAGAAACATTTTAAATCTCTGACCAACTATGAGTGTTGTTTTTTAAAAGTTGAAGTACCACATTAAGACTCTCATTTACCAGAGCATAAGCACCACTGAATTCAGTTGGACTTAATTCTGAAAAGACATTTTATTTTATATTATTTTATTTATTCATTCATTCAATTCATATACCACCTTTCATCAAAAGATCTCAGGGCGGTTCACAGAATAAAAAGTAAGATTGCACTTTTAATATAAGAAGGACTATCATATGAAAGTAACTATTGTATTTTAGACAAATTTTTATATTTAAAGTGACAGAGACTTACCACGACAGTATTCCATTAAGATGAGCACTTCCCAAACATTATCACTAACAGAATTAACAGCACAATCCAAATACCCTACAATGTTCTTGTGCCCAGACAGTTCTTTCTGAAAAAGGAAGAATAGTTTAGGAATAAAGAAATAAACTTTTTTTAAGGGCTGGAATTATGCATTACCATAATTAGCCTAAAATGTCATAGCCAAAGCTATCTAAAATATTACTATTATTATTATATATTTATTTATATCCCTTCTTTTTCCCCTCACAAGACTCAAGGAAGTTTACAGATTAACATTCCTAATTATTGCAGTCATTTTCACCATCCTCAAATATTCTATCATTTTCCCCTCCCACTCCTGAACCGTAGGTAAGTTTTCTCCTTTCCACTTTGTTGCAATTTGTGTCCTGGCTGCTGCGCAAGCATAAAGCAAGATGTTAATTCTATCCTTCGGTATTTTACTCGGGATCATACTTAACAAAAAAATTTCAGGGCTCTTTTCAAATGTAAATTTCAACATTCTTTTCAAATTGTCATATACTTTATCCCAGAATTCGGCAACCTTCGGGCATGTCCACCAACAGTGGTAAAAACTTCCTATTTTCTCTTGGCACTTCCAACACCTTCCCTCTCCTGTTTTATAGATTTTAGCAATTCTTTCCAGGGTTACATACCATCTGTGGAACATTTTCAAAATGTACCAAGGAAGAAAATTAGGAATGTACCAAGACAGAAAATAATGGGGGAATGGAAATATGTTCAAGATTACTTGGAAAAAGAAAACATAGAGAACAAGAGAGTGATGTGCTTAGAGTGAAGGTATAAGAGGAGAGGATTAATTGGTAAATACGGAAAAGGATTTAAGGCTGAAAAAGTAAGAGGTATAGCAAGGGAAAGTGAATAAATAGAGGGAAGCGTGTGGTAAATAGTTGGAAGTGTTTTTTGAATATTTTTATATGTTTGTATGTTTTTCTTTTTCTTTTTTTTCCTTGTCTCTTTTCTTTGCTTTTTTTTCTTTGAGTAAGAAATTTTGTTTCTAAGAAGACAATGAATGCATTTTGTATTGTCTTATAATTTTGGTATATTTTTTATTATGATTTGAGAGTGATTGATATTCGTACTTGTATTTTGGTTTTTAAAGAAATCATAAATAAAGATTTTTAAAACTTAAAAAAGGAAGTTTACAGATTAACATGAGATTCACTAAAAACATGGGAGCAGGGGATATATAGATTTTAAAATCTATTAAAACTACTGATAGTTACAATAAAGGCAGTATGGCACAATCCCTTTCATTAAAAACAGCTACCCCAAAGCCTATTGAAACAAAATAGTTTTCACCTGCCGGCAGAAGAACAAGGAGGGAGCCAGTCTAACTTATCTAGGTAAGTTCTAAAGTCCTGGAGCAGCCACTGAGAGGGCTCTGTATGCCTGTGAGGGTGGCAAGAGTGAGAGAAGGCCTCTTCCAAAGTTCTCAAAACACAAGTGGTTTTGTATGAGGGAATATGATCTTTCAGACAGCTTGGACCTGAACCATGTAGGTCTTTATAGGTCTATCAGCACTTTAAAACATTTGCTTCTCATTATTATCTTGACTAAACAGTCTGATCATATCCAATGTTGTGTGAGCAGAAGGCAGCTTGTACAACTGGTTTGTTGTTGTTTTTGCTCCTCCGCCATTAAAACCCCTGCCCCGCCATGCCAGAACCCCCCTCCCAAGGGTCAAAGGGAGCTACTAGACAATGTGGGACAATGTGCTGCTGTGGGAAGAACTGTCCACAATAAAGGACCCCTGCATGAGCAGTTCAAGATTCCTCTGCCTGTTATTTGATACAAGTGATGATGTTCTGTTCAACATCTCTGTCTCACCACCAAAACTGCAATTCCCAGGGTTCTCAAGGAAGACAAAATGACTGTTAAACCAGTATGTCTGGATTGTAGGTGTGTCCTGAGAAAGAGGGGAAGGAAAAGGTTGTGAGAAAGCGGAACAAGAGGGATACACGTCCCACACTGCAGGTTAGGTTTAAAAGGGTGGGTTACAGATCTGAAGAGGTGGGGAACTATAGAATTTATGTTTTGGTTCAGAAGTCACATTGGACCATACCGGTAGTTAAAATTAAATTATGGTTTTATATGAATGAGAATTGTGCTGGTCAAAAGTTCTCAATGCACTCCACCACTGCTTTCTTTGTCGCAAGGGGAGAAAACAGGCCACAGGCTGGCTTTGCATTACCCCTGTAGTTTTTTTCTCTTCAAGCAAACAATGGGCAGACGCCAAGGAGAGAAAACAATAATGACTACTGGTTTGTAGGCACGATGAAGTCAGCCTCTGGTTCATTTCCTTCCCAGTGCGCCAAAGGAAGGAGTGGGGGAAAGAGTGCAGTGACACCTTTTGAACCACATTAAACCACAATTTAATTTCAATTATGCTTTAACATAATGGTCAAACCAGGCCTCTGTTACATTCACACTATCCTAGTAAAATGACTACGAAGAGTAATCTGTATTGCGCATGAATGTTATGATAACCTCTATTACTTTTTCCACTATGTTTAGACCACATTCAACTATGATTTAGAAGGAAATGAATAAGCCTAGCCTTTCCCAGGCTCACACACTCTTCTCTTCCAGCACAGCCAGGGGTTCTGAAGCTTTTGCCCACAGAAGTTCCTGTGTCTGTTTGAAAGTAATACAAGTGAAGCCAACATGTTCAAACTTTTTTGTATTAATGCATGCTGGGTATAAAAATGAGTTGCCAGTATTGTGCATGCAGAAAAAATGTCTTTCAATATAGAAGTGGCCAAAGGAAAGGCAAAAAGCTTCTGACTTTTTTGCTGCCTGGGGCTCACTCATGGAATATGTGATGGGACATATATATACAGGGTCTTCAACTTTTGTCTGCCTTCCCAAGACTGCGGAACACTGTCTGAAGTGGCTTCTGTCCTCTGCCATTTGAA
This sequence comes from Zootoca vivipara, assembly GCF_965207765.1. NCBI lineage: Eukaryota > Metazoa > Chordata > Lepidosauria > Squamata > Lacertidae > Zootoca > Zootoca vivipara. The sequence continues at coordinate 64,356,609 of NC_142583.1, forward strand.
GTCCAATTTATTTCACTTTGGATATCTTCAAAAGCCCTTCAACTCCTTGTTCTTCTGCAAGTGGGTGGAACTTATATGTTTTATGCTGTTGTTTTCTCTTGAAAATCAATATATACTGAAAAAATATGTTGACGATAAGGTATTATTTTACTTACCATTATTGTTATTTCTCTTTTGCAGATATTGAGATCAGGCACATTATTAACATACATTCGTTTCAATGCACATCGGACTCCACCATGTGTATGCACAAGTAGCACTGTGGAAAAGCCACCTGAAAGAACAGAGACTAAAGTTTACTAGGTCTATAAACATATTAAGATGCTTAAGTATAAACAAATGATTTTAAAATATTCTTCCTGAGTTACAAATGAGAATCTGAAATGAATGATAAGACAAAGGACAAAAGACTATTATTGTACCCCACCCCTGGTATGAATGACTTGAAGATTGGTAGTGGGTCCTCAGAGAAAACCTCTACCATGCCTACAGCCAGCCAGCCTTCTGCTACTAAACAAAACAAGACCTAGTTCCTTCTCTGTGCACATGGAGAGGACCTAGAGGAGGCAGAGGACCTAGAAGTCGCAGCTGACTAGTAAGCCAAACCAATATTTGTTGACATTTTTAACTACACCAATGTCCAAATGAAACAGAAGAGTTGCGTGAATGCTGTGAAATGCTGGATCTCTATAATGGCTCCAAAGATTGAACAGGACACAAAAGAAGAAAAATGTTGTTACAATGGTTCTGGAAACATTTAATATGGATTCAGCTGAGCTTAACATTATCTGAAACAACACATTGAAAATCCAAGCTGCCATTATACCCTCACATCCAAACACTGCAAATTTCAAGTGCATTCCAGCAGGTGGATTTGAATACAAACCACAAATTTTAAATCTTTAGCATCTATCAAGGCACTACTTTTTATCTCTTTGGACTGTAATATCTAAACCATTCAAGTATCTTTATGTCCCACCATCTTCAGCATGAAAAGAAATCTGCATAATAGTGTTTATGACTTGCTTTTATCTGTTTACAAGATGTTCAGCAGCACATAAAGACTAAACTCATACTTAAAAAGACTAGATGTGCATATTATCCCTGCTCAGTTCATTTCATAGGCATAGTTCTGGAATTACTGTCCAAATAACTTTGGGGCTATAGTTGACAACTCATAACATAAGTATCTACCCTGTATCAATTTACCCCCATCCTACTGCCAGAAGAGTAAGCCTCAAAAGGCAAAAAGCTACCTAACTTCTGAAACTGGTCATGTCTCTGCTATTTATAGACAAGACTCTTCACTGCATTATGCCCTGTGGTTTACCTTCAGTCAGCATTTAGTGTGGAAGCAAATTTGGCATGCAAATACACCTATCTGTCCCAAATCTGTCAATTTGCCCATCTCAGCAGCTTTTGTATAGCTTAATACACAACACTTACGGAGACCAGGTACCTCAAGAGATCCAATAACTTTTCACATGAAACAAGATTTAAGCTGTGGTTGGCCCTATATGAATGAACCCCAGAGATCCTCAGGCTTGCATGTTCCCTCCCCCTTTCCATGCAACAATTCCCACTCCTCCCTGCTTTGCAGAAAGCCACTTGGTCATTTCATCTAAACTGTCAAATTATGGTCTGCTTTTGCCCTACAAACCAAGATCAAATTATGCTGCCATTGCCACTTTTGGAATCTAACACAGTGGTTCCTCCGGTTACAAACTTAATTCGTTCTGGAGGTCCGTTCTTAACCCGAAACCGTTCTTAACATGAGGCGCGCTTTCAATAATGGGGCCTCCCGCTGCCGACGCACAACTTCCGCTCGCATCCCGGGGCAAAGTTCACAACCAGGAGCATCTACTTCTGGGCTAGCGGAGTTCGTTACCCAAAGCGTTTGTAAGGAGGACGGTACATAACCTGAGGTTCCACTGTACAGATAAAGCAAAATGAGAAAAGAAACTTTACTAGGCATCATCAGATAATCAAGGACATGTTAGGTTGGATCCAATGCTGCACTAGCAGAGTTCCATTCACCCAATGGGTTTTCAGTTTCCTTTTATCTCCCCCTCATGCACTCCCACAGTCTCCTAGGCAGGCTATCCCAACCCTGCAGAACAGATTTTAAAGATGAACAGGGAACTGGAGGGCACAGGAGAGAACAGGAAGTTCTGTTGCACAAACAGATCCACAGTATGGATACAAGCCAAAGCATCCAAGAAAGATGATTTTGAACGTGCCTGAAATTCTCTAAGATATTGTTTTGAAGGCAAATCAGATAAAAGCTCAAGACACGTTGAACTTCTTCAGCTGCAGCATTAGTTCCTACTCAAGAGGAAAAAATACCAGCCAAATCAGTATAATCTTAAACCTGTTTACAATCAAACAATCTGTATGTTGTGTTATCCTTGGTCCTTGCCTTTAGGGTAGGGGTAGGCAATCTCAGGCCCGTGGGCCGGATGCGGTCCAATCGCCTTCTCAATCCAGCCCGCAGACGGTCCGGGAATCGGTGTGTTTTTATATGAGTAGAATGTGTCACATTTAAAATACATCTCTGGGTTATTTGTGGGGCCTGCCTGGTGTTTTTACATGAGTAGAATGTGTGCTTTTATTTAAAATGCATCTTTTGTTTTGCTATCGGGGCCTCGGTCCTGTATTAGTTCACTGCTGAAATACAAGGGGTTTCCCCAGACTTACCGCTGTGGGTTGCTGGCACTGAGATGCCGTCACCAGGAGAGCCCTCTCTGTCATCCACCCTGCATGGACCATGTCAGCCTTCGAGGAGGAGAGGATACCAAGAGGCAAATGGGGGAAAGGTGCACATGAGGTAAAAGGGACCCCTGACCATTAGGTCCAGTCGTGACCGACTCTGGGGTTGCGCACTCATCTCGCATTATTGGCCGAGGGAGCCGGCATACAGCTTCCAGGTCATGTGGCCAGCATGACAAAGCCACTTCTGGCGAACCAGAGCAGCACATGGAAACGCCGTTTACCTTCCCGCTGTAGCGGTTCCTATTTATCTACTTGCATTTTGACGTGCTTTCGAACTGCGCAGGTACCCTGTCTTTTTAATTTTAGGATTAGGAATTAATGGGGGTCCTTGTCACAATAGCGGCTCGATGAGGGGTCCTCGAGAAAATTTTGTTGGGAACCCCTGCACTATATACACTAAGACCCAGAGCTAATTTCCTGATCTGATCCCAAGTCCTCTGCTGCTGATGAGCACAAGGTTTATTGAGAATGGAAAAAGTCAAAGGCACCTATTTTGTCTACCCACCCTCAGAAGTCTCCCTGTGGCAAGCACCTACACCTATCCCCCTTTTCCAATCTTTCAAGGCTTGCCTAAACTTGTTACTATCTCAATAAACCAAAGTTTATTATGACACTAACACAGGAACTATTTCGGAATCATAAATACAATGTCAGATATGCACTCATTCTGTTTTCTATTTCCCTTAATAAACTTTGTTTGCTAATTCTGTCATACTTTCTCCTGTAATATTTCTTTAAATCAAAAAATTGTGAGAGGGATAATGTGGATTGAGGTGTTAGCTCTTTCTCTGTACGTACACACATTTCTCCTCAAGATACAATCCCTCTCCTTTCCCATCCAAGCATTTCTCTCTCTCTCTCTCTCCCTCCCTCCCCCCCCTCTCTCTCTCTCACACACACACACTCAACCACTTCATCCAGTTTAAAACTCCTCTCCTTGCTTCCTCCAATCCAGTGTTTTCCCACCTTAAAAAACCCTCCCCACCCCTAAACACCTACCGGTATCTGCCATCCAGAGGTGGGCAGGAGGAAACTGCACACGAAAGGTTTAAAAGTCCATTCCTCTGCCCTCCCACAATAGAACGCATCCTCCACATTTCAAGGTTTTAGTACCCTATACTAGTTCTGAGGGCATCAAACATATCTGAACTTCAGATCAGAGAGCTAAATATTAAAGCATTAAAAGATACTAGAGCAGAGGTTTTCAGATTGTCTGATGACTAGCTCCATTCAGGTGGTCCACAAAAAGGCTGCGTAACAGTCAATAATTTCTATGCTTGGCCCTGTACTTGATTCTCTCACTGCCCCACTGCTGAGACCATTTTGACCACCCTTACTTCTTGGCCATCATTACTGCCTTTGGTTTGGTTAGGTCACAACGGCTGCTGTGAATGTCGAAGCTACAACTGACAAATCCATCCACTTTCTGGCACCTTGTATATAGGGCCTCATGGCTTCCCTTCCTCCTGGGAGCTCTTTCAAGTTTCTGAGCTGCCCATCCAAAGTATTCCTTTCCTGGGACCTGTGGGAAAATTTGAATTACATCAAAACTCACTACTTTCCCTCCTCTCACAAAAGAGACTACACTACTTCTGAAGAAGTGTGCATGCACAAGGAAGCTCATACCAATGACAAACTTAGTTGGTCTCTAAGGTGCTGCTGGAAGGAATTTATTTATTTTGTTTCGACTACATCAGACCAACACGGCTACCTACCTACCACTTAATTCAGCCACTCAAATCTTCACCCACAACTGAACCCAAAGGTGTTTCCCTATGAGTACAAGAACACTGCCTATAACTGTTTACAGCTTTAATTCCTTTCTTGTGCACAATCATCATACATCATAATTATGTCAGGTGATTGACACCTGTCAAAGTTGGCCCATGAGGATGGGGGAGATAGGTCAATGCGGCTTCCTCAGTCCGGTGCACAGCATTTCCCAAACACCTGACAATCAGATGACTGTCAGACGTTTGTGAAGTGCTGCGCACAAGGCTGAATAAGCTTTGCAAGCCATGCACTAGATTTTTGGGAAGTGTTGAACACAGGCTTGCAAAGTGACTTGTGCAGCATTTCCCAGTCAGCTGGTTGTCAAGCTTTTGGAAAGTGTTGCACAAAGGGCTTTGCAAAGTTATTTGCACAGTATCTGACAATCAGCTGATTGTCTGATACTTCAGAAGTGCTGCACAAGGGGCTTTACATACACAACCAACAAGCAGTGCCTATAAAGCCCTTTCAGCCCAGCCTTATGTAATTATGGCATCAAGTATAGGACAGATGGGTATGGGTTGCCTGAAACAGCCTTGCAGGCCAAATGGGGAGGCCTTGTGGGCCACATTTAGCCCTTGGGTTAGAGATTTCACACCCCAGCAATACACAACAAACCAATATTTTTTCTTTGACCATATGCAATTTGTTTTGAAGTGATTATTCAAATAATGTCAACCATGCAAGACAGAAAACTACTTAGGAATACTGTACATCAAATTCATGCCTGTTGGGAAATACCAGTTATTCACAACTCTGGCAAACTTCTGTTTCCAACACAATTTTTGAAAAAAATAAGCTGAAGATAATCTGTAATAAGAATAGGGCATCTATCCAATAAAGTTAAGCACCCTCAAATTCAATTTATATCTATACAAGAATTTTAACTCTGGCTCACTGAAGTCAATGAGACACATGCTTAACTCTGGCTAGTTCGTGCCTGTGGTAACTTTATCAAATTTAACTATCTGCTGCATATCAGAAAGGCAAATTGCTACTATCAGCTTTGCTAATATTTATTTTCTAAGTCAACTAAATAAATTACACTCTTATATTATGCAATTTGAGACTATCTTTCAAACACAACCACAGACTAGGGCTAACACACAAGTATTTGCAGGTAACAGGTTATTCACTTGAAGACTTCTTAATTCTATTTCATTTAAAATATGTAAACAAAAAAATCAACACGAGCTATTTGGCTACTTCAGAGATTCTGGATACTACAGATTATTAACAAAAACTGGAGAATGGGGGAGACTTAATGGCAAACTTCATTATAATCCAGCTACTTCACTGAATACTAGCATAAAAGTAAAGAGCACCGCAGACTTCAATCCACAGGCGAAAAGGAAGGGCTGGATGGATATAAAACAGGCATCCCCAAACTGCAGCCCTCCAGATGTTTTGACCTACAACTCCCATGATTTCTAGCTAACAGGACCAGTGGTCGGGGAAGATGGGAACTGTAGTCCAAAACATCTGGAGGGCCAAAGTTTGGGATGCCTGATATAAAGGAACCATGAACAGGCTTCCCATTCCTAACATCTCATGCACGGCCAGTGCACATGTAGGTAGGGGGAGAAACAGAGCTCTATTAAATCTATCAGGTTCTAACATGCATGGGTACTACTGCTATCCATGGTGCAAATAGATCATTTGCAAAATGTTTTTGAACTGAAGAATGCTCAGGTTTGTTTGTTTGTTTGTTTGAACACTTTCCCACAGCATATCTTAAATAAAACCACAATACATCTAGGTATATTAACTCCTGGTGTATGACATTTATACCTCACACAGAAAAGCATTTAAATGACCACAGAAAATATATTGGAGGAAAGGCACCTTCCCCAATTAAGTAGGTACCAATTAAGATTTCAAGGATGTGGGTGGCGCTGTGGGTTAAACCACAGAGCCTAGGGCTTGCCAATCAGAAGGTCGGCGATTTGAATCCCCGCGACGGGGTGAGCTCCCGTTGCTCGGTCCCAGCTCCTGCCAACCTAGCAATTCAAAAGCATGAAGTGCAAGTAGATAAATAGGTACCGCTCTAGTGGGAAGGTAAACGGCGTTTCCGTGTGCTGCTCTGGTTCACCAGAAGCGGCTTAATCATGCTAGCCACATGAATGACCCGGAAGCTGTACGCCGGCTCCCTCGGGCAAGTGAGATGAGTGCCGCAACCCCAGAGTCATCCGTGACTGGACCTAATGGTCAGCGGTCCCTTTACCTTTACTTAAGATTTCAGGATGAAACTTAGACTTGAGACAAGGTTTCACCTGTGCCAATGAAGCTGCCATCTAGCTGCTCTCAAATGGGCATGGATTATGGTACCTTTGTCCCACAGTACGGACTTTAAGACTAACAAATATTAAAGATTATTTAATGCACCATTTTGGCACCTAAGATGATAGTACTGTAGGAGTATTTAACAGGATCTTTACCATCTAAGGGAAGTAACTTCAAATAATCTGTTTTTCAGGATGATACTTTATAATACAGTTTATTTTACAGATAAGTTTACACAGACACACAAAAATATTTTTTTAAAAGAAGCCACTTGTAATTTACCTATACCCCAGCCCTGGGGAAAGAGTTCTATTACAATCATTGCTTATAAACAGCATTTCCTAAATCTCTAGAAAAAGAAAGAAACTCATAAGCTTTAAAGCTTGCTAATAGCACAACCCTAAAGTTCTTTTTCAACATCAAATAATATTCCATTTTCTAGGGGTAAAGAGCAGAAATATATCCCAACACAATACAGGACTTTACTGCATTCCCACAAATGTATCTACAATAACCCCCCAAAAGACACTGCCCCAAGATGAATGGCACTTCCTACAAACCTAAAAAATAACATTTTTTCCTCAAGAAAGAAGACACACAATACTGTACATTCATTATTTGATTAACATTATGTCTCAAATGCAGCAGCAGCAACTTTTTTGTCAAAAGATATGGACATTTTAAACTACATGCACCATAAACAACACAAATGTTGTGATTTCTATTAAAGGGATACTCCTGTAAACCGTTTAGCTGTAACTAAACTATGAATTCAAGAGTGAATGCCACAATATGGCAAGAAATTCTGCCTCACATTGTAGGACAAAAGTGCACATACACACAGACCCTCTCCCTCTATAAAACCTAGCGTGGCTGGGTCCTCCAAGACAACACACTCCTGTGTATTCCTCACAGAGATTTTCACCAGCCACAGGATTCCACCCTCCCTGCAAAACACATCCTTATCTAAATGTTGTTTACCAAAACTGTGTTCCATAGGATTTACAGTACTTTCTAATATACGGTATGTGCACGCAGCTGGAGTCTGACCCTGACCATCAAGAACACACAACTCCACTGTTAAAGGACATCAGCACAGGCAATCATGACCCACAGAGAAAAAAAAACAATTAGAATGGACGTTGTGGTGGCTTTCACAGAGCCAAACAAAAAGGTGGGTGGGGTCTAACTCAGATTGGGGGCATTAGATCCCCTCCCTATTCCCCAAATATAAGAAGAGTGCCTCTCTGAGGCCCACAGGCAGTTAGGCCGGAGGAAGCTACACCACAGGCAGCTGTTTCGGCACAGAGCCTTATCATATATATACTGTACACTGTTGTCGCACTTGCGCCCCACTTCACACGCCACCTCCGGGATGAGTGCACCGGTCCTAGGCGTGTCAAAAGGTGCGCTTTTGAGAGCAATGCATTCGCCCTCCTGGCTTTGCAGCCGAGCCTGCTCAAGGGGGCAGCTATGGTGTGCAGGTGTGGCCAAGCGCTGTTGGCATTCGCATCTGGCAGTAGTAGCACCTCTTCCCCCAGAGTAACATGCGGGGTTCTTACATCAGAAAAACACGAGAGAGGGGGGAGGGAGGGGGCGGGGGGGAGAGAACACGTCTGCAGCACTTATCGCAACTTACGGGTTCGGCAACTCCGCGGAGATTCCCACCCACACACCCCCTCGGTTTACCAACAGCTGGCGTTGAACGCAGTAGCCATGGCAACAACCGAGACCCCACCCCAAGAAGTCTTTGCACCCGATACCGTGGGGGTCGGGGTGGAGACGGGGGACTTGGCGGAGCCCCGGGTGCCCTCCGAGGCCTCTCCGAGAGCCCACCCCGCCTGGAGGTCCCTGCTCGGCCCTCTTCCCCAGCTCACCTTCCGCCAGCAGCTCCTCGACCGTGACCTGGAAGCGCCCCACGGCGAAGACCCTGCTGCTGCCCACGGCCGGCCCGCCTCCGGCCACAAAGCCCGACACGGCCACCGACGTTCCTCCGCCGCCGCCTCCCCCTCCTCCGCCGCCGCTACTCGTGCTGCCTCCGGTGCCGTCAGACTTGGGCATCCGAGAAAACTTCTTCATGGCGGGCGAGGGGAAGTAGACCCGAGGAAGAGCAGGGCGAGCAAGGGGGAGAAGAAGCCTCTGCGGCCGCCGCCGCCCTAGGAGCCGCCCCTTCTTCCCTCAGGGGCTGGGACAGCGGAGGCTCGCGCCAGTCAGCGCCCGGCCCCGCACTGGGGAGCCCCAGGCTGCCGCCGCTTCTGCTACTGTGGGAACCTGCGCTTGACAACCCCGGCTCCGCCGCGCCTCACATTCCGGGAAGGAAAGTGGCGTGTTATGTGTGCGAGGCGAGCCTAGCCTCGGCCACCCCCGCCTGCAGCGCCGTATCTCTCCCCTTTTCACACGCGCGCGCTCTCGCGCCCGCGCTTTTCTCCTCACAGGGGAAAAAAAAGAGAGACGCTGTGAGGGACGGAGAGACACCTCCCCCTCCCTCTCCAGAACGAGGCTGCAGGCGCGCGCGCCGCCCTTTAACGTTTCGGCGCGCGCGCGCGGCTGAGAGGAAGGGCGAGAGGGAAAACCCGAAATGGACTTCGTGGCCCCCTTCGCCCTCTCGCGCTGCTGTCAAATACTTCCAGCGTCTCCCTGCTTGCTTTTTTTTTTTAACCCCTTCGCGCAAGCCAAGGGAGTTGTTGTGGGGGACGTGGCGGGGGGAAGAATCATTGCCCTGAGAGAAGGGAGGGAAAGGCGAGCCTCGCCTCCTCCCCCAAAAAATGAGGTCTGCGCACGCGCGTCGCTTGCTCGTTAATCTTTTTTTTTCCTTCCTCCTCTTAACAAGTCCCCGCCCTCCTCGCAACACCGCTCTGTGCTGCCGGAAGTGAGGTTGCCACGCCTGGGTAGCACGTGCTTGTGAGGGGTGGGGTGGGGGAAGCTTCGAGGGGAATCCGCTTTGGTTTGGCTGGCGCCGCCCATCTCTTGCTTCGGCGGGCGCGGGCGCTCACGTGCTGCTGTTGCTGCCGGCGGGATTTTTTTTTTCTCTTGCGAGGCGAACGTTCGAAACCGTTGGAAAAGGACCGTTAGGCTAAAGTAGGGGGAGGGCGTTGGGGTGGAAGGACTATAATGGAGTTTTCGGGCTGCTGGTGTTGCTGATTTTCTTATTTTATTTTATTTCCATACCACCTTGTGTTTCTAAGAAAAATCTCAAAGCGGTTTACATGTATAAAGCATAAAATAATCTGAAGAAAGTCAAATATAGAGTATACAGTCAAAGCAACATAGCACAAAACTAAAATATTATCTTAAAGATTTCAAAATAAAACGTTACAAAGGAGGTCAACTACAGAATACATTCCTTCAGTAGCACCTTAAAGACCAACTAAGTTTTTATTTTGGTATGAGCATGCACACGAAAGCTCATACCAAAATAAAAACTTAGTTGGTCTTTAAGGTGCTACTGAAGGAATTTTTTTATTTTGCTTCGACTCAGACCAACACGGCTACTTACCTGTATACAGAATACATATTTAGCATTTACCTAGTATTGAATTCTGCATGGCATCAGATTTCCTTGCGTTTCTTCAAAATCATACAAATAGATAATTTGTACTACTTACTGATGCAGAGAGTATTAACTTTATTCTTTAGCTTCACCTGCTCTAAAAAGCACAGCCTGGTCTCTGGCATCAAGCCAGAAATTAAAAATTGACAGTTTGATCTTAGTTTCAACTAGGAACATGTCAGTTTCCAGTAAGAAAAATGCAGGTTTGCCTTTAGGAACACCTAATATTTCTCATTTACCTTTTCTGAAAACAGTTTAAAGCTGGTGTTCCATATGTCCCTCAAATTTTTTTTTAAAAAAAACCCAAAAACTTTGACTCAAAACTTAGATTTTGTTTTTTTGTCTTTAAATGTATTTATTAAAGATTTTCTATACAACAAAACATACAAAAATACAAAACACAAAAAGAAAATACAAAACATAAAAAATACAAAATACAAAAAGAAAAATTCTAACATAACCCTTATTTCCAATCTATTGACTTCCTCATTCCTCCTCCTGCGATTCTTCCATAGTAAACTCTAAATCATCCATAGTAAACTCTAAATCTTATATAATTTCTAATTATTACTTTAATATTACCTTATTTCTCTATCTTTTACATCTTATCCTTTTATATTCTATCTAAATCTTACTTCTTAACTAAATTATCAACTTCTAGCAATACTTATTTCACATCATTGTGTTATCTACAACCTCTATTTTATCTCCCTCACTTCCACTAATTCTAATCTATTATATGCTTATTCTTTAAATAAATTTTAAATTTCTTCCAATCTCAAAACTTTGATTTTGATAAACTAAGAATGTACTGTACACCCTCAATTATTTGCCAGAGCTTTAGCAGCTGCCTTCAGTTTTCCATTTGGCAGCTCTAGGAAATTCAAGATATTAATGGGACTTTACCTACTCAATTGCCTTGGAAATAGAATACAGCATATGCAGGTTGGATTTACATCTAAATATCACCACCTTTGTTTTCCCAAATCTATAAATACTTTTTGCAATGTATTCCCAGATTTTGTAATAATCCTCTAAGCCTGATCTGTGCAAAACACATGCATACACACAAAAGCAAAAGTCTATAGTGTTCCAAAATCTATTTCCTATTCCCAGGTACAAAAACTGCTAGTTTCAGAACAATATTAATAAAGAAGCTAAAGAGCAGCTGAAGCAAGCCCTCTTTCATTCCCCAGATAACAAGTAGATTTAGAGAGCCTGAAAAGAAAGCCTAAGGTGTTTTAATCGGGTGGTTTTTTTTAAGTACCACTATTAAGGGGGTTGTAATAAATATGGCAAAACTTATATTTGATAAACAAAATATTGTGCCTAAACAAAATCAATCTTCTCCATACATCAACTAAAGCAGCAAATCTTAAAAAAAAAAAAAAACTAAAGCAGCAAAGGCAAAGACTTTCTTAATGAAAATATGCACCTTGTGGTTAAGCACAGAACATTAATTCACTGGGGAGAAGCCTCTTCTAACTCCAGCCGCCTCATTAGAAATGCAATTTCTTATTGCCCAGTTCTCAAGTTCTCACAATTACTTTGCATACAGTTTTACAGCTGTGTTAATCAAAATTATCAATCTGTAATTGGTAGGTGGGGACCCAGGTGGCGCTGTGGTTAAACCACTGAGCCTAGGACTTGCCGATCAGAAGGTCAGCGGTTCGAATCCCTGTGACGGGGTGAGCTCCCGTTGCTCGGTCCCAGCTCCTGCCAACCTAGCAGTTCGAAAGCACGTCAAAATGCAAGTAGATAAATAGGAACCGCTACAGCGGGAAGGTAAATGGTGTTCCCATGTGCTGCTCTGGTTTGCCAGAAGCGGCTTTGTCATGCTGGCCACATGACCTGGAAGCTATACGCCGGCTCCCTCGGCCAATAATGCGAGATGAGCGCGCAACCCCAGAGTCGGTCACGACTGGACCTAATGGTCAGGGGTCCCTTTACCTTTACCTTAATTGGTAGGTAGCTTCCTATTGCCCCCCCCTTAAAAACAGGAACCGTAATATTCAAATCCTACTCAAGAGGAAAAAATACCAGCCAAATCAGTATAATCTTAAACCTGTTTACAATCAAACAATCTGTATGTTGTGTTATCCTTGGTCCTTGCCTTTAGGGTAGGGGTAGGCAATCTCAGGCCCGTGGGCCGGATGCGGTCCAATCGCCTTCTCAATCCAGCCCGCAGACGGTCCGGGAATCGGTGTGTTTTTATATGAGTAGAATGTGTCACATTTAAAATACATCTCTGGGTTATTTGTGGGGCCTGCCTGGTGTTTTTACATGAGTAGAATGTGTGCTTTTATTTAAAATGCATCTTTTGTTTTGCTATCGGGGCCTCGGTCCTGTATACCTGAAGGAGCGTCTGTCTCCACCCCTATTGTTCAGCCTGGACACTGAGATCCAGCACCGAGGGCCTTCTGGCGGTTCCCTCATTGCGAGAAGCAAAGCTACAGGGAACCAGGCAGAGGGGCTTTTCGGTTGTGGCGCCCGCCCTGTGGAACGCCCTCCCATCGGAGGTCAAGGAGATAAACAACTACCTGACATTTAGAAGACACCTAAAGGCAGCCCTGTTTAGGGAAGTTTTTAATCTGTGATATTTTAATGCATTTTAGTATTGCTGGAAGCCAGCCAGAGTGGTGGGGGAAACCCAGCCAGATGGGTGAGGTATAAATAAATAAATAATAAGTGGGTGAGGAGCAGAGCAGGTGGAGGGTGGCATGGGGAGAGTCTTCAAGGTCAGACAGAGAAGCCTGGAACAATTGAGCATCGTGTTAGGCCATTGAGTAGGCAAACTAAGGCCCAGGGGCTGGATCCGGCCCAATCGCCTTTTAAACCTGGCCGGCGGACAGTCCGGGAATCAGCATGTTTTTACATGAGTAGAATGTGTGCTTTTATTTAAAATGCATTTCTGGGGATTATTTGTGGGGCAAAGGAATTCGTTCATATTTTTTTTTGAAAATATAGTCCAGCCCCCCACAAGGTCTGAGGGACAGTGGACCGGCCCCCTGCTGAAAAAGTTTGCTGACCCCTGTGTTAGGCCACTGAACCCACCCCAGCCCTGTTACTGGTGCAGGGGGAGAGAGATTTCCGAAGACTTCCCTCCTTTGACTGTTGCCATTTTGGCTACATAAGAAGTGATGGCCTTCTGAGAACTGAATAATCAGAATGGAGGCTATAGGGTACCTTTCCAGGAATCACATCTTCCCCAGGGGCCTTATCACATAGCAGCTTGTAATTAGTTTCTCTGTGTCAGGATTTATCTATATGGGGCCATAGATTGGTATCGTGGAAATTAACATTAAAATCTTGCAAAGCTAGATCAGGAAAGTCTTACCAAACGTACACAGGAAGCGTGATCCCCAGGCAGGTTGTGAAACTCCGGTTGTTAAAATATTGTTATAATAATAAAAACCATAATTAACCATTTCTCAGATGTTGGCACTATTTGAATTTCAGCACCGGGAGAAGCCCAAAGATGCCTTTGGTAATCAACCTTCTTTTTCAATAGAAATTTATATTCCTTTTTTGCTTTCTAAGTCCCTGGTAGACTATTCTTTCTTAGCTGATTAGCACATTATCGAATCATAAAGGTTTGAAAATTGGTTTATTGAAGCTGGGACCACAGGAGCATTTGTTGAAAAGTACCATAAGACTGGAAGAAGCCAAATCTTCAGTTTAAAATCTGATACACAAGGGTTATAGGATCAGAAGTTAATAGATTACTAATATCCACCACAGGCCCATCTCAGTGAAGATATTTAGACTATTAAACTTCTACCGCTATCATATTTGGAATTACAAAATTCCCATAATGAGAATATTTTTTTAATTGGCTTTGATTGCCTATTGAATGCTGCTTCCATTTCGGTGGTATATCAAATCCCAAAAACTGTCAATAACATATGCATAGCAATATATTATCCACATATTTCTGGTGACAGAAATATGTGGATATTTTCCATAACAGTCAATGGGACTTCTTCCACTTAAAAATTTTAAATGTAACATAGAGCCTATTCCCACATTATATTAAGTGTGTAACTTACAGTCATGTCAGGAGATTAAAAAGCTATGTGCAGTTCTCAATTAGGGTTGCCATATTTTGATAAGCAAAACAGGACACATTTGCCGACTTCTACTTTTTACTATGGATCTCTATGATGACTCTCATCATGAAAAAGAGGGTGTGTCCCGGAAAAAGAGGATATATGGCAACCCTCGTTGGGAGGATTTAACCCTTCCCAGCCCACCTGTGATCCCAATGAAAATTACCTACCCCATGCTGTAGTTAGTGGTGGGGAAAGCACCAGTTCTAGTTCCAACAAAATACAAGAATCCTTAGATTTAATTAGAGGAAGGGAGAAAATGTCCATTTCCCTCAAGTACCAGTTTTGCTGTAATAGTCTTGGTATTCTTGCCAATAAATATACCAGCCAACGTTGTAACAGTTTGGATAACTATCCTTGTGAGTTTCAGTCAGAAAAAAGTAACATTTTTCTAAACAGCATCAATAAAGTACTGTATTTGGAATTTCTAAGGGGAATATAAACATTGATTAAAAACTAAGACCATCTGTCTTCATTCTGGATATTATCTGTGATGTTTATATTTAATGTGTAGTCTTGAGACTTTGTTTAAAATAACTTATCCTTTTTCCCCCTTCTGCAAATAGAACTTATTCCCAGGAAACAAAATTTCATCAGTGTCAGGCTCGGTGACCCAAGTTTGCTGGAAAGAAACATGTGTTACATCACACTTTTGTTTTTTAATAAACTGAAAATTTCACAATTGCTCTTACAAGGAGACTTCCAGGCTGGTTGGTTGAAATGCTGCAGCCTGCTGAAAGGATCTCCAGAGATGGGGTGTGATCCACCTGCTTCCTTGCCACAGGAAAGGAACTGGATGGTGCACAATTTGAGTTACTGCCATAGGATACAATGAACATTACGGATTAATGGCACATGTTCCTTAATTTAAACAATTTTCTTTTATTCTAGAGTCCCATACAATGTAAGGAGAATAGTTTGCTTCATAGACCTCAGTTCTGCAAAGCTACTTTTTCTGCAAATTAGTATACTGTATACCGATGTACATACTTCTGCATTTTCTCTTTGTGTTCTGAGAAATAACTTTTATACAATAACAAGCATTTTATACAAAGAACACAAATGGTGCAATCCACTCTCCCTTAGCTTATCAAATGTTCCTTCTTTAGCTCTTTTGCTGATGTCCCTGGTTTATGTACAGTTTCAGTTACAGTTACCAGCCTCCACATCAAATGTTTACTTTTACTGCGGCAACTAACAAAACACACAGGAGTCCTACGCCTTTTGCTCATGTCGGGAGCATAATGTTAAACATCCAGTGTGGTCCAAGAGATAAGAGCCCAGGCTTACTTCAAAACACATCATAGCCGCAGGCATACTGGATGGCCTTTGCTGTCAAATTATCTGTCAGTTTCAGTTTCCCATCTGTAAATGAAATAAGCATCCAGCCCAGATTGCACAAAGCAAGCATGGTGTAAGGGAGGCCTCAGACCAGGAGTATAGCTGGGACTCTTAAGGCAAAGGCTTTAGTCTGTGGCAAGCTAGCTGGGTTTTTGCAACCCCAACTGCTTTTTTAAAACAAAAAAAACCTCTTACTTAGGTGTTTATAGGATGTGCACAGGAAGGCAATGACGCTCTGGTTGCTATTAGCTCTGCTACCTTTTGACCGTCTTTGGCATGGTGTACTGAATTACTGAAAGTTACTTGTGATCGTTTTATTAAGGGAATCATAGAATCATAGAGTTGGAAGAGACCACAAGGGACATCCAGTCCAACCCCCTGCCAAGCAGGAAACACCATCAGAGCATTCTTGACATATGCCTGTCAAGCCTCTGCTTAAAGACCTCCAAAGAAGGAGACTCCACCACACTCCTTGGTAGCATATTCCACTGCCGAACAGCCCTTACTGTCAGGAAGTTCTTCCTAATGTTTAGGTGGAATCTTCTTTCTTGTAGTTTGAATCCATTGCTCTGTGTCCGCTTCTCTGGAGCAGCAGAAAACAACCTTTCTCCCTCCTCTACATGACATCCTTTTATATATTTGAACATGGCTATCGTATCACCCCTTAACCTTCTCTTCTCCAGGCTAAACACACCCAGCTCCCTAAGCCATTCCTCATAAGGCATCGTTTCCAGGCCTTTGTCCATTTTGGTTGCCCTCTTCTGGACACGTTCCAGCTTGTCAGTATCCCTCTTGAACTGTGGTGCCCAGAACTGGACACAGTACTCCAGGTGAGGTCTGACCAGAGCAGAATACAGTGGTACTATTACTTCCCTTGATCTAGACGCTATACTCCTATTGATGCAGCCCAGAATTGCATTGGCTTTTTTAGCTGCTGCATCACACTGTTGACTCATGTCAAGTTTGTGGTCTACCAAGACTCCTAGATCCTTTTCACATGTACTGCTCTCAAGCCAGGTGTCTCCCATCCTGTATTTGTGCCTTTCATTATTATTTTTTGCCCAAGTGTAGTACTTTACATTTCTCCTTGTTAAAATTCATCTTGTTTGCTTTGGCCCAGTTGTCATCTGTTAAGGTCATTCTGAAGTGTGATCCTGTCCTCTGGGGTATTAGCCACCCCTCCCAATTTGGTGTCATCTGCAAATTTGCTCAGGATGCCCTCAAGCCCACCATCCAAGTCATTGATAAAGATGTTGAATAAGACTGGGCCCAAGACAGAACCCTGTGAAGGGATCCTCTGTACTTGCTTAGCTGTCTAGCCACTTAGGAAATACTTTTTATAGTTCTTAATCACAAGGAGGACAGATGTGGACTGGAACCTGGGGAACACAGTGATGCTGGTTCCTGTGGGATGCAAGTTCTTGGCAACAGCAATTCTATGGAGGAGTTATTTTTTAGTCATGGCCTCTAGAGGTTCCACAGTGACTTAGCTAAGGGGTTAGCATTGCTGTGCTGACAGCTGCTCCCCATCTATTATTGCCTAATTTCTAAATGATGTTATATTGAAGTTTATAAAGCCATGTAAAAGATCTTTGGTGTGTGTGTTTGGTGTTATTTTCCGTGTTTCTGTACTATTTAACTTGAAGCATAGGAAACTGGCCTTTACCAGGTCAGACTATAAGTCCATCCATCCCAATATTGCATATTCTGGCTTGCAGTTGTTCTCCAAAGTCTCCCTACGAAGGTCTTCCACATCACTGACTACTTGATCCTGGAAGTGTCAGAGGTTGAAACTGGAGGTTTCCTTATCCATGGAAAGGAAACTGACAGGGAGAAAGTTCTGAGCCATAATATCAAGGTCAGAATTCGGCCAGCTCAGGAAAGACATCGCATCACTTCTGTGCACACATTTCCTGGCAGCAGAACTGCATTGCAAAATTCAGAGGCGGGCAAATTTCAAAGGAGAGCTATGTTTCAGCTCACATACTGTGTGAGAAAGTGTGGGTTTGGCAGGTTCATCTTCAAAATCAGTCGAATTTCTCACCCAGCCCTAATGCTGACATCAAATGATTTCCTAGCTAAGGTGAGATCAAAGCCAGAGACATTAAAGCTTGCTGATCTGTAAACTATGCTACAGCTGGGAAACAGGTAAATTCTGCAAAATGTGAAACCTAGCCCATTTAAAGTGCTATGTGTTCAAACTAGAGAACTGAAATGTCCCTGAGAGACTTGAAAAAGCCAGTGGAGATGAGCAGTAGTGTTAATGCACCTCTAGTGACCTAATCCCATCGACAGGCAGGCTGCTGGATTCTGGGCCAGGTATCAAAGGATGCACATATAATCTACTCAGCCCTAACTATTGGTTAAAGCAAGCTTTTAAAAGTTTAATTCTGGAGTGGATGCATGTTTAAAATACACCTAGAAAAGCCAGGACCAGCCAATAAAATTACACACACAAACACACACACCATTCAATTTTAAAACCGTGCCTACTATTTATTCTTGTTTCACTTTATAATGGCCATGGCTTCGCTCCAACCTGCTGTGCCATCAGCAATTCTTTATCCTTCATCAGTCCCCAAGGAGCTGTGGTTCAACCCACCACTGTTTAGAACAGGGTGTCAGCTACATAATGACACCAAACATTTATATAGCCCCTTTCATCTTCAAAGCCATCAAGCATATTAACGTAACTCATTTCCTTGGGAAGTCAGTGACTAACAAGGTGGCAAGGAATGGACAGAGCTCTCTGTTTTGAATCTCAATTACAAACACTTCAACATGAAACACTATTCTGATAAAGTTAAACTTAACTTCAAATGTCCACAGAAATCTTCATTATCCAAATGACCTAAATTTACCCAAAGTCTTAATAATAATGCTTCCTGGCTAGTAAAAAAATAATAAATCATTTTTTCTGCTATGGAGAAGTGGAGAAATGAAGCCTTTTGAAAACAACAAATAGGTCCATTGTCTCCTTAGCATAGTGGAAAATCTTAATCTTCCACTTCAGACTATTAGCTCATGTCACTAATGCAATTTTGACTAGCAGAGGTCTTTCCTATCCCTGTTTCCCATGGTCCATTTTGAGTGGAAATCTCGAATCTGGTGCCTTCTGCATGCAGAACTACCTGCTTCTTTCCTGAGTTACAACTCCTATCAAGGCCTGTTCCAGAGATGAGTGAGATCATGAATTTATTGGGAACTCGAGAACAGTGAGGAACCCACTGCCCCAACAGCACAGCATCCCAAGAAAATCGGAAGGGATTCCCAAGCTTGCAGGTATCACTTTTTCTAGGTTAAAGAGTGTGGGCCAAATATCCCTTTCTATGGGCCCCACAAAAACTGGCACCGGAACTGTCTTCAACCCATAGTTCAGGGACATTGTCACTTGGATGTTGTCATACTGAGACCTTTAAATATATTATTGATTTATGCAACACCTGAACATTTCACAAAGGTATAAAAGCTCTGCCCACAGCAACTACAGGCAAAAGGCAGAAGATACCAAGAACTGGAGTGAGAGAATGTGCAGGATTAAAAAGAAAGTGCATTTGCAGGCAGTTCTTTCCCTTCTAAGCTGTAAAAGCAGAGGCTGGGAAATGTTGCCTCTAAACGCGAAGCAATATAGTGCAGGGGAGCTCCGGGCCCTGTGCATTCTGTTAAACACCTGAGCTTATGCGGCAGGTGCCTAAGCCTAAGGCAACTTAAATTAATTGGGTTTCCATTAGAAGCAGGGCCTATTTACTAGTGGTACCATCTCTTTGGAAAGTGTGCCCCAGGGAGGCCTGCCTGCTCCCAACTTGGAGAGCCCTCAACAGCCAGATAAAATCTGGGATCTTTCAAGAAAGCTTTGGGGATCTTCTGACCTCTATATCCATTGCTTTCCAGCTCTAATGGCCGTTCCCTTTTCATTCATTACTGCATGTTGATGTGCATGGGCTGTTTTAAGTGTGCTATTATTTCCGTTCTGCTGTTGTGTGTTTTTGTTTGTCATTCGTAAAAAATTGGTTATTCTCTCAAAGTGCAATTCTAGGTGTGTCTGCTCAGAAGGGAGGCTTATTGAATCTAATGGGTTTTACTCCTAGCCTTAATCTTGTTTCGTTAGCTGTGTTGTGTTTTTCAAACTGAAATTTGATTTATTTTATTTTTTTAAAAGGAATAGCTAAATGGCAAGTTGCCTGATATAAAGTCTGTCCATTAGTCCATCTAGCTGAATATTGTCTACTCTACACTGACTGGCAGTGGCTCTGAAGGATCTCTCTCCAACCAGGACTCTGGAATGCCACCAATCTGAGCAATCTTAATAAATAAATAAATAAATAAATAAATAAATAAATAAATAAATAAATATAATTTATTACTTATACCCCGCCCATCTGGCTGGGTTTCCCCAACCACTCTGGGCAGCTTCCAACAGAAATATTAAAATACAATAATTTATTAAACATTAAAAGCTTCCCTAAACAGGGCTGCCTTCAGATGTCCTCTAAAAGTCTGGTAGTTGTTTTTCTCTTTGATATCTAGTGGGAGTGTGTTCCAAAGGGCGGGTGCCACTACCGAGAAGGCCCTCTGCCTGGTTCCCTGTAACTTGGCTTCTCGCAGCAAGGGAACCGCCAGAAGGCCCTTGGCACTGGACCTCAGTATCCGGGCAGAACAATGGAGGTGGAGACGCTCCTTCAGGTTTACTGGACCGAGGCCGTTTAGGGCATCTTGAAGTTACTGCCAATCAGTTGATCAGAAACTCTGAGTTTAGTTGATCCCAGCAGTGCTTGAAGCCATCATTACTCAGCTGATAAGCACTGTCTTGAATCCTGGCTTTTTGGGAGGAATCACATACCCTCCAACATTTCTCCAATGAAAGTACAGTGGTACCTGAGGTTAAGAACTTAATTCGTTCTGAAGGTCCGTTCTTAACCTGAAACAGTTCATAACCTGAGGTACCACTTTAGCTAATGGGGCCTCCCGCTGCCGCCACACGATTTCTGTTCTCATCCTGAGGTACTGGGTTAGTGAAGTCTGTAACCTGAAGTGTCTATAACCCGAGGTACCACTTTAGTGATGTCCTATTCCACACCCTTCAACATTTCTCTGATGAAAATAGGGACATCCTAAGGAAAAGCAGGACATTCTGGGATTAAATCAGAAATTGGAACCATTTCTGTAAATCCAGGACTGTCTCTGGAAAACAGGGACACTTGGAGGGTCTGGAATCAGCTCCACTTGGGAATGCCAATTGGGGACTCCGCAGTTGAACCAAACCCAGCAGAACTTGCCTTTGGCACCAAATTATACAGCCTCAAATACAGTCCCCTCCCAGACGCTTCCTGTGCCCACAGTGGCCTTACAATCCTGCTCAAGCCTTCTTCCTTCTATTGGAGTGGTGGGGGAGGTTATCTGAATTTCCAAATGCTTATCCCTGTGCTGTGCTGATCTCTATATTTCTCTCTGGTGCTAAAAACACAGGAGCAGGGTAGACTTGTTTATTTCTACTTACTTGGCAGCCCTAAGTATTAAGGTCACAAGTTTTGCAGAATTCTGGCTCCGAATATGCATGCTTTCAGGAACCCAAAGCACTTCGTCCCCAACAGAAGCCTTAGACAGAGATAACGGCAAAACTGCACTCATACACTTGTTTTCTTTTATTTAACTGTGCAGTTCCAACACTATTTCCACCTTTATCTTCCAACCTTGGCCAAAGGCCACATGAAAGTCTCTTCTTACCTAGCCTATTAACTTCCCGATTGTCTCCTTAGGAACAGCAAAGGCAGCTGGTGATTATGTAAACACCTGGGCATTCCAACCCCCAGCACATCCTGCTGAAACAAGTCCTGCTGACTTGATATAAGGCAGAAAATGTAAGCCAAATGATTTTTGAGGA
Organism: Zootoca vivipara; assembly: GCF_965207765.1. Classification (NCBI taxonomy): domain Eukaryota; kingdom Metazoa; phylum Chordata; class Lepidosauria; order Squamata; family Lacertidae; genus Zootoca; species Zootoca vivipara. The sequence continues at coordinate 64,378,315 of NC_142583.1, forward strand.
CTGGCATGCATTTTTCAATAAATCATAGCACCGATCAGTCCCAATCCTTTGTGAAATAACCACTGGAGCTGGCTCACAAATACATGTATATTGCTTTATCTCCCATCTCTAGAATATTAAATGCTTCCTGGCAGGTACTCAATCCATGATTTGGAGTTATCACCTTCACCTCCCTTTTCCTACCCTCTTCTTCCTCCCTTTTTCAGCTCTCCTTGCACACAGACCACCCTCATTTCCATGCCTTGCCCTCTCTCCTATTCTGCACCCCCCCTTGGCACAACTCCCCCCCCGCCAATGATGATATATGTTACAGTATATTTGAGATGAATAGAATATTAAGAGCTAGCCTGTTAATTTGGACAATGTTCAGTTCCGATGCTGGCTAGGGGACATACCTGGGTGTTTGCTTGCTAATAAATTATCGCTTCTAAATCACTAAATTGAATCCAAAACTTCATGCTGAAGACAACACATGGTACCAGAAGTGAAATACATTGTGTGTATGTACTGTGGAATATTTGAGGATTTCACATCTGTTACCTTTCTCACATTGGGAAGGTGAGTAATGGAAGACGGAGAGGTCTGAGTGCAGCAGGAGGGAAAGGACACTGAAAGGAAAATAGTGGCTGATAAAACAAAGACAAAATTTGAGTAAAGCAGAGGTGTAGAGGCACTGAGGGGTGGTGTTTTTTTTAAGGAGACAAACCAGGTTTAACAAGGAGAAATAGCAGAGATAGGGACAACACAGAAGCCAACAAACACCAAAAAGCTAACACAACAGAGCCTTTCCAAACCAGCTTCTTACTGTACTCAAACCTTGTTTTAAACTTCCACTTCCCTCGCACAATATCACCCCCTGCTCACTCTACTCAGACCTCTGCCATTTTTAAAACTGCCACTTTTTCACCTCAGTGTTTCTACCTCCATGTTTTATTCAATCCTCTGCTGCTGTTTAAAAACCATCATTTCCCACTCAGTGGGCCTCCATTCCCACTGGAAAAGGTTAGCATCTCCTGTATTAGATTTTAATGCTTCCTTTTTTTATGTAAGACTAGTCTCATTCAGCCCGTTAAGAAAACGGGCGCTAGAGGTGCGACGGGGCCGCGGCCTTCCCTCCCTTTCTGCGATCGGTCGCGGGGCGCGCCAGGAACGCAATTAAACAAAGCGCTCTCCCGTCGTGTCTCGCGGCCGAGCGCAGAGAGGGAGGGAAGGCCGCGGCCCCGCCACTCCTCCCACGGGCCAGGTAGGGTTGTCAGGAGGAGGCGGCTGTCAGGAGGAGGTGGCTGGAGGTATAAGGCCCCCGCTGCCTCCCGCTGCGGCCCCAGAGCCCGATGCTGCCATCTTGGTCCGCCGTCGCAGGGGAACGGGAGGCAGAGGGTTGAGGGGGGAAGAGAGCGTGTGCATGTGTATGTCCCGCCTCTTCGTCCAGTCCCTGTGTCCATGGGGCACATGCACATTAGCGCGGACACAGGGACTGGACGCAGAGACACAGGGACTTTATTATATAGGATTTGCCTGAAAAGAGATGGATAAATACCTTTAAAAAAAACAAGTGAATGATAAATACCCACACATCCGCATAGGAAAACCATTTTTGAGCTAATGAGTATCTACCGAGAGCTGAATGATACGCTCCTTTCCCACTGAACTGGTTAGTGATCAGGTTTTCAATGATTAAAAACAAGACATTCATGGCAAGGGAAAGAGGGAGTCTAGAAAACAAACCTTGCCGCTTCTGTTAAAGGAGAAAGGAAGGGAACAAGAGAACACATCATTACTGGCAAATACCCACAATTAACCGTCAGCATTGGAATGTGTTGCATAACAAGTCGCTAATGAGGTTTCTAACGATATAATCTCGACTGTTATGTAAATAAGGTATACTTATTGTACAGCCAGGTATTAAGTCCTTGTTAAAATGCAGATGCAGTCCTGACAGGAAGTTACCCTTCAGGCAAACGGGAGGTGACTTCCAGATGTTTCTCACTCCACTTCCCTGGGCCCCAGATAGCATGGCCAGGGGTGATGGGGGCGCTGGTACAACCCCTGGTGGTTGGAAAAGGTTGCTCCAAGCTGTACTGTGGAGCCAGAAATGTATTTTCTTATGCAAACGGCCCTCCCCTACCACTTCATGAGATGTTAACCCCCTACAGAGGACATTAAGGTCCTCAAATAATAACATATTGGAGATCCCGAGTCACAAGGTGGTTAGGCTGGCCTCGACCAGGACCAGGGCCTTCTCAGTACTGGCCCCGACCTGGTGGAACGCTCTGTCCCAGGAGACTAGAGCCCTGCGGGATTTGTCATCTTTTCATGGGGCCTGCAAGACAGAGCTGTTCCGTTTGGCCTTCGGACTGACGCAGTCTGACCCCACAGTTACCCTCCCCTAAGGTTTTATTTCATAACGGTTTTATCTTATTCGTAGATTTTTAATTTTAAAATTGAATTTTAACATTGTATTAATCTGCATTTTAACTGAATTGTTTCTTTTATACTTGTGTTGATATTATTTGTTGTTAGCCGCCCTGAGCCCGGTCTTGACTGGGAAGGGCGGGGTATAAATAAATATTATTATTATTAAGCTTCATAGCATGAAATACATTTATTTCTCAATGTATTCATATTAAAACTGGGCTGAATACCACACACAACATTTATTCCCCCACAAAGCAAGCAGAGGCTTTTCGGAGGGCCAGAGAATTTTTCAAGTGCCTGGGTTTCTCTCCCTGGTCCTTTTATTTTTATGGGTTTTTTTTTAAAAAAAAGTCTTATTGCTAGTTCAAGTGGCAGCTTGGCTGTTCCACCATATTCCTGGGATAAAATGCCCCAGGGAAAGACTCTAATGTAGCGTCATTCCTAGGCAAGGGGGTGGAGGTGCGGGGTGGACAGACAGTGCTCAGCTTGAAAGCAAAATCAATTCCCCCAAAGAAAAGAGCATGCCTTGCAGAATCTTCAGAGCAGGATTGCCAAACAGCATTGTTCAACCAAAATCCTGCAGGGCTTTTGGGGTGAGTTTTGGTGACGTCCATTGAGAAGGATCCCCAAAGCTCTCCTTTCTCACACTGCCGGGGTGTGAGATTCTCAGTGTTCTGGACGGGTGCCTCACTAGCTTATAAGTGTTTTGTTTTGTTTGGAAATGGAGTACTGCTGGGAATCACAAAGCTGGTGTAGTTACACGTCTCTGTTCCTGGTTGGTTGTCGTGAGTCATAAGGAAGTCTCCTGGGACACAGGCTTCTCATCATCAGCTGTGCTTGCAATTTGGTTGGCACGGGGCGGCCTCTCTCTCTCTCTTCCTGAATTACTTGCAGCTGTTTTCTTCTGTCTCCTGAATTTGTGGCCAAACTGTTCTCTGGGACTTCTTCCCTTCCTGCTTGCCTTGCACATTCTGATGCTTGAAGTCCTAGAGCAGGCATCCCCAAACTGCGGCCCTCCAGATGTTTTTGCCTACTACTCCCATGATCCCTAGCTAACAGGACCAGTGGTCGGGGAAGATGGGAATTGTTGTCCAAAACATCTGGAGGGTCGAAGTTTGGGGATGCCTGTGCTAGAGTGATAGCAACCAGGAAGCAGAGGAAGAATACAGGAAGCAGCAGCCTTAAGCTGAGACAGACCATTGCTCCCTCCGGCTCACTGCTGCCTACACTAGCTGGCAGAGGCTCTCCAGGATTTTCAGACCGGGCCTCTCCCAACGCTACCTGGAGATACTGGGGACTATTTGCATGCAAAGCACATACTCAACCATTGAGTCACCCAACACCCCAAATTACCACAGATAGTGTGTGTGTGAAGCTGCGCACTGCCAGCCATCGGGGGGGGGCACAACTTTCCCCCATGCTGCTGCAGGCAGGTACTCAGCTTCCCTCCCAAGCCTCCTTGGGAGGAGAGTGCAGCTTCCCTCCAAAGCCTCCTTGGGAGGAGAGCGGTCCCCGCAGAGGCTTGGGAGGGAAGCTGTGCGCCCGCCAGCCATATGGTTGGTGGGGCGTAGCTGGCGGGCGTGCAGGGAAAGGGGAGGCCACCGACAAAGCTGCGCAGCTCCCCCACTCACTGGGGCACCGCTGAGAGGCCGGCGCCCTGGCGCGACGCACCACTAAGCCTTATGGGGAAGATGGCTCTGTTGGCACTTAAACAAAACAGGGTTTGTGTTCCTGTGGAATGAGGCATGGCGCAGTCTGCACAGCGGAGTCTGTAGGAGTAGCAATAGCGTGAACAATCCAACTTCTTCCTCCATGTGTTGTTATCCCTGGGGCAGTAGATAAGGCAGCTGCTACACATTGCCCTCTGTGTTTACATTGGTCTGTTCCTTTTGTCTCCCAGCAGGCTAGAGAGGGCTCAAGTTTTAAGCAAACCATTTTGCTTTCCCTTAAGCCACAACCTTGAATGCCAGGAATATCCTGTAGACAAAGCAAAACCAGTGTTTAGTGTGTTTATTTCATGATTTGTGTCCTTGAGCTGTGTTTGGGTGAAGATCTACAGCACCATCCTATTATTTTCTCACTATTCTCTATCAGGTTTATTCTGTCCAAGGCAAGTAGATATAGAGAATTGCAAACATTTTTATTTTAAATTGTATGCATGTTTACTCAGACATCACAGTGGTGCCTACCCCCAGGAAAGTGTACAGATTTAAAGACTGCAGATTTAATTACCTGCCGAAATATTTGCCAACCAGGTACCATTGATAAGGTTGTCAATGGCTACTAGACATGATGGCTATGCTCAACCTCTATGGTCAGAGGCAGCAAGTTGCTAGAAACCACAAGAAGGAAGAGTGCTTTTCTGCTCAGGTCCTGCTTGTGGGTTTCCCATAAGCATCGGGTTCGCCACTGCGAGAACAGGATTCTGGACTCAATGGGCCACTGGCCTGACCCAGCAGGGCTCTTAATATCTTCTCCAGATGTTTTGAACCACATCCATAACTTCCATTAGCCCCAGGCAGCATGGTTAATGATGACAGGAGTTGTCGTTCAGGGTCATGGGTTCCAGCCCCACATTGGGCAAAAGGGTCTTGCATTGCAGGGAGTTGGAGTAGATGGCCCTTGTGGCCCCTTCCAACCCTATGGTAATATGAACCACATCTGGGTGGCACCAGGTTGGAGAAAGCTAGTTTACAGTGCCTAGCTACATAATTACCAGTCGGAGGTCTTTCTCTCTACAGTATTTGCTTTGTGAGATCCATTAACTAAAGTATCCATGGACTTGGCCTTGCAGAGCAGATGCTCTATTTTTAAGCAGAGGTTGGATGGCCATCTGTCAAGGATACTCTAGCTGAGATTCCTAGATTGCAGGGGGTTGGACTTGGGGTCCCTTCCAACTCTATAGTTCTGTGTTTCTATGATTCTATCACTGAGCCATGAGTCTTACAAGACTTGTGTCCTTCAGTTCAAATGTTTCCCAGACCTCAGCCTTAAAGGCATAGCTGTCAACCCTCCTTTTTTTGTGTGGGAAACTCCCTTATTCCAAGCCACAGCTGTCAACTTTCCCTTTTTTTGCTAGAAATTCCCTTATTCCAGCGCTGTTTCCTGCTGCTATCCTGGATTGTTAGATATACCGTAGATTTTCCCCGGGATAGGTGAGGCTGCTGATCCCTTATTTTCAAATCCAAAAGTTGACAGCTATGCTTAAAGGGGGGGGCATGATCTAGTTTCTGCATACATTCCGCAAAAGAGAAATATGTGAGTGTGATCTCTGATGGGACTGAGAGTGGACTGGAGTGGAAAAGGGGGAAAGGAATTGGCTATAGTAGATTATTTTCTTTCTTTCCCACCTTAAACTCAGCCCCACCCCCTCATTCTGCACTACATGGGTGGGCTCTGTGCCTTCTCCTTCAACATCAAGAGGAGAGAACTGAATCGCCTTTTTGGAGTTTTAAACAAGCGCTCATTATTTTAATTTTTAAAAATAAGCAGGTTGCCAAGTTGCACAGTTATTTACACATGGTGTTTTGTGAGTTTATGGAGATGCCACGAGCAACTCTGGTTCTTGGCTGACATAGTTCTCCAGGTCACAATGGGAGAAAGAAAATAACATACCCTGATGTTTTGTCTTTAACGCCCTCCCAATGAACTTGTTGATTTTTTCAAATAGTGTCCGTTTTAGAGAATGCACAAGTTGCTTCCAAATGTCCTGTTTATTCAGCATGCATTGTGATTGGTTTTCTGCTTACCAGTGCAGTTCCTTGTCCCTTTCCTTATTACCAAAAGTCAGATCTTTTGGGAACGTAGGTTTGTTGCACAAGACCTCCACATCAACTTGAATTGCAAAACCTGAATTTGCCAGTATGTGATTGAATCTCACCTGAAAATATTGGCAGTCTGGAAGCCCCCTGCCCACCCACACCTATTCCCTGGTCTATCGCTATTGCCAAATATCAAAGTACTGTTGATGTGGGGAGATGCACAAATAGGATCTTTCCCAAATTTAAAAAAAGTAAATAGCAGCAATGGAGTGCCTAGTTCAGTAGAAGGTTGTCGTTCTGGGAGCGACCCTTCCTTCTTGAATTATTTTCCCATCAAAATCTCCAATCTTTCCCATTCCCCAAGACTACCATTTGCCCACATTTGGCAAAGCACGTAGGCATTTTACTGCCAGTTGTATGCTTTGTCCCTTAAGGTAAATAGCAGGTTGTGGTGGGCAGTCAAACTGGGGAAATGGGGTGAGGAAATTAACCAGCACCCAGCCAGTCACACCCCAGCCATCCCCATGGTTGAGTGATTGGGTCAAAAGGTATTCGAGACAGTAGAGTTGGCTCTTTAATCCCTAAAATGCAAGCGTGATTAAAAAAAAAGACAGGTGGCTACCCAAAGCCTTCTCCCTTCTGGGATGTTTGTGGCTTGGCAGAATGTTAGGGTGCTGGAAATATGTTGCACTGGGACTCCCTGTCTGCCTGCTTGTTCCCCCCCTGCTCACCCTGTACCTTTGCAAGCAAATTGTGTCCTAGAAAAAGTTTCATTAAGTATCATCATAAATCTCTGGCTTTCTTTTCACAAGGAAACCGACAATGAGAAAAGGTGAGCTTCAAATATACATTGTAATGTAGAAACATATATGACATTTTCCTTACTGAAACAGGGTCTCTCCTGTACCTGAAAAGCAGCCGTATTAATATGACCAGAGCACTTATCAGTCTGACATTAACACAAAGAGACCCGTTGGTTCGCCTCTCTGTACGGAAGGCATCTTGTCAACTTGGTGCTTCAATTGCTCAGTGAAAGCCAGCCATGAGCAGAGCACCTGTCTCACTGGGCTTTTTGTAAAGCTCATAGCTCTGCACTGTGGAACATGTCCTATCTTGACTCTCCAGTTTTCAAGGGTGTGTGATCAGGTCTCTTACAGAAACAGAATCTGACGGGGTTCTTCCTACACACAGAAAATATAGTTTTATAACTAAGTCTAATGGTCAGTACTTTGCACCAAGTTGACAATTCTGCCCCTACCTCTCGCCTGGCATCTGACACACACACACACCAATCAATCACACATGACATGATTGCTAATCATGTTGGTAGCAACTGTGCCTGGTCTTTGTGTTGTTGTTGAATATAAATAAAATTCATTTAAAAAGTAGGTTGAATCCAGCAATTCAAGGTTTTGTAAGTTAAAACGGGGATGTCTCACTGTGTCTAGAAGAAACCATCGAGAGGAGAAGAGACCTAGAAGAGATGACCTAGAAGAGATGGCTGGGGTGTGACTGGCTGGGTGCTGGTTAATTTCCTCGCCCCATTTTCCCAGTTTAACGGCCCACCACAACCTGCTATTTACCTTAAGGGACAAAACATACAGCTGGCAGTAAAATGCCTACACGTTTTGCCCAATGTGGGCAAATGGTAGTCTTGGGGAATGGGAGATTTTGATGGGGAAACAATTCAAGAAGGAAGGGTCGCTCCTTAGAACTACAACCTTCTTCTGAACTAGGCACTCCATTGCTGCTATTTACTTTTTTAAAATTTGGGAAAGATCCTATTCGTGCATCTCCCCACATGGCCCAGAAGGCCATCTTGGCTGTGAGTCCTGGAAGACCTTCTCCCTGCCTTGCAGGCCATTTTCCACCTGGGCCAGGAGGACAGGGCCCTGATTGACTCCAGCTGCAAAAGAAGAAGAAGAAGAAGAAGAAGAAGAAGAAGAAGAAGAAGAAGAAGAAGAAGAAGAAGAAGAAGAAGAAGAAGAAGAAGAAGAAGAAGAAGATTGAAGAGGCCAGAGATCATCTTAGTGCAGACCTAGGTCATTAAGGCTGAACTTCCACAGCAGCTTCCTGCCATGAACCACCATTGGAAAGACTGGCGGCCATAGCAGCAGGTAGGCTCTATGATATGCTTATAATAATATTTAATTCCCTTGTTAATTATGCTGTTTTAAATGTGAATCTTACTTTCAACTTGCTTTAGTAATGTTTTGTTTTGAAATGTTCAAGATTTTATTTGTCAACTGCATTAAAAACACATTCTGTAGTCAACTTTCGTAATGCTTTGTTTTGAAATCTTTTCAGATAATATTTTAGTTTCCTGTTAATTATGTTACTTTGAATGTGCACTTTTTATAGTCAACTCTCTTCAGTAATGTTTTATTCTGGATTGTTTTATATTATGTCTCAATGTGTTGTAAACTACTTTAAGAATTTTTCTTAAAAATGTAAAGCGGTATAGAAGTTTAATTTTTTAAAAATACTTGCAATAAGCAGGTGGGGGTCAATGGTCCACACAGCCACACTTCTTTCAAATTTCTTGCTAGCTCAACATTATAAATTGATTTCTGAATGTTCGGGGAGGGGGGGGGGGACTGGAGAGAAAATACACACTGAAACTGAAATTGCCATCAAGCGAAAAGCAGAACGAGAAAACAATGGTCTGACAGGTGGCAAGGCAGATTGCATTGCCATGAATATTCATATTGGTTATAAATCTGGGTGAGTGTCATATACCTCACACAGAAAACAGGGCACAACATGCGTAGTGAAACAGTCAAGCACTGATTGTCAGGAGTATGGAAAAAAATTAAGCATGTAAAGCTGTTTTCAAAATGACAATCAAGTCGTTGTTTTTTCTAGTATGCAATGTTCAGACCTGATGCCTGCCTGCCAGCAGCCTTACACACCTGTAACATATTCTTGCTGTATAGACTGATTGCTGGTTTACACTTCATATGTTCCTCCCATTATCGGTACATAAGAACCCAGATGTATCTATTACAGTACTTAAGCACAGGCTGCCTGCAAAGACAGGCTGCGGCGGATTGAGCAGATGAGACCAACAGAGGCGGTGCAATGGTCAAGAAGGTGCTTACTGCACATGCTGGAGAAGGAACTAGCAAGGACTTAAGTCACAAATTTGTTGACAGCAGCAAGAGTTTCCTCATAGCTAGGAAATGGAAAAAGCAAGGCGGATATCAAATAGTGTAGAAGAATGGCGCAAAGTGTGGGATGCAGCGATTAATGATAAATTGGTGTGTGCTGTTAAAGGAAGGGAATATGGAGGAGAAATGACTTTGAGGAAATAGGGAAGATATTTGTGGAATTTGTATTGTTAAAACAGAAAGGGGTCAAACCATCTCAAGCATAGCTGCCAAGTCTCCCGTATTCCCCGGGAAACCCCCGTTTTTCCAGCTGTTCCCAGCCGAAAAAACGGATTTTTTTGTTTTTCCCCGGTTTATTCTGGCACGGTGGCCATTTTGGAACTGGGCGGAGCATGCTCAGAAGCGACTTTTGATGCTGCTTTGCCCAGTTCCAAAATGGCTGCAGCGCAACTTCTGGTGCGGTGGCCATTTTGGAACAGGGCAGAACAGCATCAAAAGTAGCTTCTGAGCATGCTCCGCCCAGTTCCAAAATGGCAGCAGCGCTACTTCCGGTCTGCTACTTCCGGTCCAGTCCCTTATTTCTCAGGCCGGAACTTGGCAGCTATAATCTCAAGAAGTGTTACGTTTTTGGAAAGTTGGCTAAGTATGATGAATAATGGTCTCGGGGATGGGGTGCACGTTTTTTATTTGCATTATTATTACTTTAAGGAAAGAATAATAATAATTACAAAAAAGAAGAAGAAAGTGAGGGGCTACCAGGGTGTCCTAGCCTGACATTCCAGCCACTACACCATCCTGGCCTCAAATAATAGTGGCCTCAGCTACTCTTGAAAGGCTTGTGCTATGCAGTTTGTTTGTTCCTGGTGCACAGCAATGCAGACTAGAATTTACAGCACAAGCTTTCTGCTGAAAAAGGAAAACTGCAAATAACGTATGCATGTGTTTGCTGGAGGACTTGGACGTTCTGGACCTGGACAATATAAAAGGAGCAGCTTTCCTTTTTTGTGTGTGCTGGTTGTGCTTCATCTCAAGCTACACAGAGCATAGGAATAGGCCATCTCTCCCTCTCTATTCTATTCCCTCCCCCTCCGCCCAGATGCTGCGTAGCAGCCATGCTAGACAAGCTGTTTTCCTTTCCAGGGAAATGGCACAAGACACCATGGCATTTTGCCCTCTGGATGGGGAGTTCCAATCTGTGCGTAAGGCAGACTTGCACGGGCTCTGGAAATCTCATTGATTTCTCTTCTGCTCCTTTGGCAAAGCCATCCGTCTGGCTGAGCTGGCAGAGGGTTCCATCCTGACAGACTCACGAGGTGCTGTATTTCTCAAAGCCAGATGGAATAAAGACAAGAAGCTAGCCAACTGTGAGGTGGCTGCCATGGGGGTGGGGGTGGGAAACCCAACAGAGTAGGGTGGCAATATTGTATAAGTGGGCACACAGCACCAATGAAAGACTTAGGCAAAACGGAGTAATTTATTGCTATTTTTAGTGTGTGTGTGTAGCTATCTGTCTTGTTGAGAAACATATGCATTATTTAGTATTTTATTCATATACACCCCTCCTTTCAAGGTAGTGTCTTTCCAAGCTGGCTTAAAAGAGAGTAAAATCAACAGGAAAGCATAATTTTACAAAAGCCAGGTGCCTGCCCCTCTCTCTGCCAAGCGGCGACAGGAGCCCATGGGGTCTCAAGCACATACATGGTGGAGACTGCCATGCTTTAAGACATGGTTTATTCACCTTTCAGTCTGCCTGGAGGGAGTTCAGATTTTTTTAATATAAATATATTTATTGAAGATTTTTAAACACACACACACACATACAAAAATACAAAACACAAAAAATACAAGAAAAAAAGAAAAAAGAAAAAAACTACAAAATACAAAATACAAAAATATCAAAAGCAGAAATTTCTAACTTAAATCTTGATCATTTGGACTCCCCCGACCTCCCCCACCTTGAGTCCCTGTTACAATATAAATTAGACAGTATTCTTTGTAATTTTACATACCTTAAAAAATTTTCTCTCAATCCTTTACCCTTTTTTTTACTCTTCTTCCCAATATTGATATAATTCCCTTAAATCTAATGCTTCAAACCAAATATTTCTAATTCCCTTTATTCATTTCTCTAATACTTTTCCCCTCTGCCTATAATTTTTACTAACAACGAATCATCATACTGTTATTAACTCTTAATACAAATATTGTTTCAGACAAAAATAACATAACTCCCTCCCCCTTCCCCCAGATCCAGATTCTCCAGGAGTATGCAGCATGATCCATAAAACATACCAGTAAAGGGCCAAACCATTTCATCCATCTCTTTAAATCATTTATAGTCTATCAACCCACACCCACCCTTTCCCATAGCTTCCACAAAGCGCTTTCGCCCCATTTCTGCAGTTTCCTTCCTGTGTCTTTATTTCTAACTTCCCAGAGTGTGCCCTGTCCTCCCTCTCTCACTGGGAGGACCAGAGCCCACCCTGGTTCTTCTTTGAGGATTCCTTGAGTCCAGTCCTTTTTCTGTTCCACATCTCCCACTTGTGGAACAGTCTGCCTTCCTTCTTCTTCATCCTCGTCCTGTCTTGTCAGATCTCCATACGTCAAGATGTCTAGTGTTGGTACTTCTTTTTTATCCTCAACGTCCAAATTTCCAACTTCAGTATCAATTTTTCTTTCCAAGCAGCTTTCTCCATTCACCTCTTTCAATTGTTTATCATGTTTGCATGACAAAACACATTCCTGCAGCAAGGTGGAGTACAAGTTCAGTCCCTGTTTAATGTCGCGGAGCTCTGCCAGTATCTTTTGCCAAAGCTGTTCTTTTGAGGCTGCTGGGTCCGAAGCCATCTTGTCTTTTAATCCCGTGGGAAACCAACCAGTTCCACTGCAGGAAATGGCGGAGGGCTTATTTCAAAACATTATAATCCATTTTGTTGCCCAGTCCGGTTACTTTGTCCTTTTAAATTTCTTTCTTTCAAACGTCTCGCTTTTGCTTTTCAATAATTCACTTTATTTCCCAGTCTAAATGTCTTTTCTTTTAATTTCCTTTAGTCCAATTTCTTCTTTTTAATAATCCACACTCAAAAGTTCACTTGCTGATCCCTCCAGAGACCTAGATCTGGTTCCCTGGGGGAGGTTTCTTTTGCACCAATTGTTAATAAATTGGATACTTCGTTTCACCTTCCCAGCAAGGGATCGGTTACTGTATCTTAGTCTTTCAATTGGAAGAGGTCGGCTCCCTTTTAAAGCCTCTTCCGTGACCAATTTCAATAAATCTTGAAGTTTTGAAACTTTTTAAATTCTTTACTCACAGTTTCCCAATTTTAATTTCTCTTGCTCTGGAAGAATCCGCTGCTCTCCGCCGCCGGCAACGAAGCTTTGCAGCCGCGAGGGTAACAGTGACGCTCAAAATGGCCCCTTCAACTACCACCCCACTCTGTCGGGACTCTTACCGAGTTTACCGACGAGTAGGGGAGTCCGAATTAGGGCACCGCCGAGCACATTTGTCCTCATAAAGCCCAATATGAGGCTCTTGCGTGTAGCCGCGTCGCTTTTCGCGGCTCCCCCCCCTCGCGGCGCCGAATGCCTCGGAGCTCGAGGCAAACGCAGCCGGACTGCGCTCGCAGCAGACCGGAAGCCGGGAGTTCAGATTTTGAAGCAGAGTCCACAGTATTGCAGGCAACTTCCCTCTCATTGGCCAAGATGGATCTCACCCCTTCTTCCTCCTTCTTCCCATAAAACCCCTTGCTTCCCAACTCCCTTTTCCTGTCCCCTCAAACATCCCTTCTTCTTTTCTTCTTCTTTGGCAATCACTCGTAGCCGAGTAAGATTGTCTTCCATAAACACAGTTTTATAAATGGGTCCGTAAGTGACTGTGGAGGCCAATTCTGGATCCACACGTCCTTCCACATTGGGGACATTGGTTTCCAGGCGGGAGTTGATCACAGTGTGGATTTGCCAAGCGTGCCTTCCTCTTAGCATGGTTCTCCCTTGCGTCCTGAGATCGAGTTTCTTCAAAGCCCATGACACCTTTGGTAAAGGCTGATCTCCAACTGGAGCGCTCGCAGGCCAGTGTTTCCCATTTGTCAGTGTCTATACTACATTTTTAAAGATTTGCCTTGAGACAGTTATCGAAAGCACTGGGACAAACAGACAAACAAACACTCAGACATGGAGCATTAAATTTCTGACCTGTTCCTGGAAATGTGGCACAAAGGGAAGCATGGATGAAGCCTAAAGCTCTATTCATAGAAAGCCTTGGGGAATAAGCAAATATCTAAAGATGGCAAGAAAGGGTGGAGCCAGTTGGATTTCCCCAAGGAGGGAGTTCCGCAGGCCAAAATGCTTGAGGTGTGAAAGAAGGACCAGGGAGGGGCATGGCCTGGGAGGATTTCAAGGGACACATAGAGAGGCATGGAGGGCTGCATGTGGCCCCCAAACCTGAGATTTGGCACGCCCGGTGTAGGGCTGTATGGCTGAGGGTTAAGTAATACCCTTTCATTAAAGGTAAAGGACCCTTGACTGTTAAGTCCAGTCGCAAACAACTCTGGGGTTGCGGCGCTCATCTCGCGTTATTGGCCGCGGGAGCTGGTGTACAGCTTCCAGGTCATGTGGCCAGCATGACAAAGCCGCTTCTGGTGAACCAGAGCAGCACACGGAAATGCCATTTACCTTCCCACTGTAGCGGTACCTATTTATCTGCTTGCACTTTGATGTGCTTTTGAACTGCTAGGTTGGCAGGAGCTGGGACCGAGCAATGGGAGCTCACCCCGTCACGGGGATTCGAACTGCCGACCTTCCGATCGGCAAGCCCTAGGCTCAGTGGTTTAGACCACAGTGCCATCCACGTCCCTTTCATTAGCCAATGTTTAAAACCAAGGACAGTTAAAGGCAGAAGCAGTTTCCTCTTTCCCAGCCAGGATTTTGCAGTTGGTTGGTGGTTTCGAACGTTTGTGCTTTCTGTGCTGCAAGCCTGCCCTTTCATGGCCTCATAGTCAGGTGGTATCTGGTTGCTGACTGCAGAAGATGGGGGAAACCCTGCAGGGAAAATAATGGCCTTTAAAACTTAAATTGTACTAGGGAGGGACAGCTGGGAAACAAGAGAGCTGGGGGAAAGAAGACACTTTGAGAGAGCATGAATACCTCCCAAAGGCAAAGTATCGCTTCACTTTTTCCATGGAAGCTGGGGTTTTTTACGCTTGCCAACTTCCCCGTTTCAGAACTGCTTCTTCACATTTATTTAAAGTCCAAAATGCGCAAGGTGCTGTATGAGAGTGAAGCAGCAGCGACACGCTTCCCCTGATGGGTTACCAACTAAATGTCAGACAAGACAGCGCTGGGAAGCCTGAACTGCTCAGCTGGGACCTGTCTGCAGTGCATCTATGGTTTGTTTGCAACACATGACTTGTATCCATGCCACCAGGCCTGATTCTAGCACACAGTGTTCTTAGCTGTCAAGACTTCCCGCTGCAATGATGCTTGATCTGGCAGGTGAGCAGCACTAGGCAGCCTGCACTGTCAAAGGCAGTGTGCATCTGAATACCAGTTCCTGGGAATCACTAGGGGAGAGAGAGCTCTTGTGCTCAGGGCCGGCCCTAAGGCAAGGCTGGGGGGCGCAGGGCGCCAGGGAGGGCGCCGTACTGTGCGCCGCGACCCGCCAGACAGCCGCATGCTCGGAAACGGGGGGGCGCCGGAGGGATAGTTCGCACCAGAGCGCCAAATATGCTTAAGACAGCCCTGCTTGTGCTCAGGTCTTGCTTTTGAGATTCCCATAGCCAGCTGGTTGGCCATTGTGAGAACAGAAGGCTGAATTAGATAGGTTTTTGATCTGACCCTGGCAGGTCTCTTCATGTGTTTGTAGGCAGCTGGACTGGGAGCTAGTTGCCATTTGCATTCCACCCAATGCCCTTGAAAGCCACTGTATTGAGGGCTTCGTGGGAAATAAAAATGGTCGCTCTAAGTTGTTGACGGCTTGCGATGCCAATGGCTAACACCTCCAGATATGCCTGCCAAAGGACCCCTTCTTCTACCTGGAGTAAGTCCTGCAGGGTATTGGCAACCATTTCTATGTGCCCACCATAACATCTGTGACCCTCTGGCCCAGAATGTGCATTTAATGCCATAATAATAATAATAATAATAATAATAATAATAATAATAATAATATAATTATTTATACCCCGCCCATCTGGCTGGGTTTCCCCAGCCACTCTGGGTGGCTTCCAACAGAAGTATTAAATTGCAATAATTTATTAAACATTAAAAGCTTCCTTAAACAGAGCTGCCTTCAGATGTCTTCTAAAGGTCTCGTAGTTGATGCTTTGATGCTCAGAAGTGAATTTATATTTTCATGTGTGCTAATTCTCACGTCTAATTCCTCGATTACTACAGCACTTCAAATTTCAGCATGCACCCACATCCACAGCACACATTTAAATTGGATTTAAAACTCATGTCTTTCCCCCAAAGAATCCTGTGAACTGTAGTTTATTAAGGGTGCTGGAAATTGTAGCTCTGTGATGGGTAAACGACTTTGGGATCTTCCTTTAACCCAGGCGTCGGGCAAGGTTATCCACCCATGAGCCGGATCGCTCCCACGGACATTGTCCGTGGGCTGGACAGGCGCAGCACGACGCCAGAAATGGTGTCTGCGCATGTCCGCAGCGCCGGAAATTGTTTCTGCGTTTTTTCGCTTCTGGGCATGCGCAGACACGATTTTCAGTGTCTGTGCAGGCGCAGGCGCCATTTCCAGTGCCGCTCGGTGAGTCCCCACGCTGCACAGCGCGTGGGGGACTCGCCGAGCGGGCGGCTCGGTTCACGGGCAGCCCATGGGCCGGATAAATGGCCTTCATGGGCCACATTCGGCCCATGGGCCGAAGGTTGCCAACCCCTGCTTTAACCTGTCTACTTAGCACTCATTTTGATTTGCACAGAGATCATGCAACATCACTGTTTACTAAATATTCATTTACTTGCACAGATGCTATATGACATATCACTGTGTAGGAATCCATGTGCTTCAGATATATGCTGTGGATGTGACCATGTGTTGAGTTCCATGTGCCAAAATAGAGCAAAAGGGCCGTCATTCATGCGTCTCACATGGAATGGGGGTCTTTAACAAGACAGGGAGTGGGGTGCTGAATCTCCTCCACACCCCACCCTGTGCAGGGCAGTCTGTCTGTCCAGGCTGACTTTTCTTTGTCCCTATCTGCAATGCCAAAACTGAACCAGGAGCAGAGAAAGATGCCTGCAAGAAAAGGATTGAGAGGAAGTCAAGGCCACTACCAGGCCACCAGCATTTTGTGGGCATGATTCAATCATATCCCAGCTGTGCAGTCAGAGTAGATATAATGCTCTTTCGCTTTTGAGCATCAAACCCACTTCAAAAGAATCACACACCCAAACAAACCCTGTTGTTATTTTGTGGTAAGAAAACTGACGGGAAAATGTACTGGGAAATGCGGTGATATGTCATATAGCATCTGCGCAAGCAATGAATATTCAATAAACAGTGATTATGTATAATCTCTGCGGAGATCAGGATGAGTGCTAAATAAACAGGTTAAAGGGAAGGTCCCAAAGTGTGGGAGGAAGAGGGTTCAATCTTGTCCATTCTCCTGTCTGCTCCTTTACTGTTAAAGTAAGACTGAAGAAAAAAAGCCATAACTCAGTGATAAAACATCTGCTTTGCATGCAGAAGGTTCCTGGTTCAATGCTAGGCTGGGAAAATTCATCCTGTCTGAACCCCGGAGGGCTGTTGCCAGACAGTAGACAATACTGAGCAAGATGGACCAATGGTCTATCTTGCTTCCTACATTTGTTGTATATGCAAACAAGACAGAAACATAAAAATAAGCTTTTGTCCTATCTTGTTTCACCTCTTGCTGCTTGGAAAAGATATGGGGCTGTATAATAAACCAATTAAAATTAGTGGTTCTAAGTTAACAACTATTAATTTGATGAGCAGATACAGACCTACAGACCTGTATTGGGAATTTTTTTTAATGTTTGGTGTTTTATTATGTTTCATTACATGCTGCAAGCGTCTGGGGAAACCCAGCCAGATGGGCTGGGTATAAAGGATAAAAATATTATTATAAGAAATAATAATAATAATTAATAATAATAAAATACAGAAATCCATAAAACATTAAAAGCTTCCCTAAACAGGGCTGCCTTGAGATGCCTTCTAAAGGTCTGGTAATTGTTGTTCTCTTTGACCTCTGGTGGGAGGGCATTCCACAGGGTGGGTGCCACTACCGAGAAGGCCCTCTGCCTGGTTCCCTGTAACTTGGCTTCTCGTAGCGAGGGAACCGCCAGAAGACCCTCGGCGCTGGACCCCAGTGTAAGTGTCTGTTTTAGTTTCAAAGCCACTAAACACCACAGACCTGTACAGTGAATTTGAAAGCAAGCAAGCAAACAAAACTTTATTTACAGGATTGTACAGCTGAAGGAGCTATCCTTTATCATATGTTATGGTTGGGCAATGCAAGTTTCAGTTGTAGTCTTGGTTTTCCCCTCGATGTTGCATCTAATTTGTTCTGTTCCGTTCATTTCACCAGTGGGCTTACCCGTCATTTCCCAACCAGCCCATGACTCATGTCAGGGACCACAGCCGTTCCATTTCGACACACATCAACCCCCTAATTGCATACCGCTCTTGTGGCTATGTCAGGAGGAGAGCCCGTGCTGAGTGGAGATGGTGCTAAGCAGACCAAAGTGTGGGGTTTTGTAACTGAAATGATGGCCGCATCTAAGTAGCAGAATATTCCAAGATTACAAGGGAGAGAGAGAGGGAGAGGGAGAGGGAGAGGGAGAGAGAGAGAGAGAGAGAGAGAGAGAGAGAGAGAGAGAGAGAGAGAGAGAGAGAGAGAGAGAGAACCACAGGCTGTAACCATGTTGAGGGCAAATTAGGGATGAGTGAATCTGTCCTTTTCAGCTTCTCTGTTATTCATATTTGGACTCTTCATTTCTCCACATTTCCACATCAGTTTGTGGGTTTTTTGAAAATCCATCAGCACTGTATGTAATTTTGCCTAATATATGCATTTATACAAAGCAATTTTCTCAAACACAGCGCGTTTTGTATGTCGTTTTTATGGACAGATGCAGTTTTAGGCAAATGTTTCCTTCAGATATGTACTGGTGTACGCATTACGTAGCTGAAGAACTGCATTGCAAAATTCAGGGACGCATGAATTTCCAAAGGCAGCTGTGCTCATGCATTACTTTGGAAACTGTGATTAAGGGAGGTTTGCCTTTAAATGTGAACTGAATGAACTTCCTCCCCCATTGCTTGGGCAAATCAATAAGTTCATGAGGAAATGGCAAAGGGTCAAATTTGCGCAGAAGAAAAGTCAGGGTTTAATTTCTTCAACACAAGTCGCTGGGCCTGCATTCTGCATAATAATAATAATAATAATAATAATAATAATAATAATAATAATATAGCTGAATTTAACACCTTCCCCTGCAACTCCAGGTGTTGTCTGGACTAGTTGTGCTTAGTCAGTAGGGAGGGAGGGAGACGTTTCATATCTCATTCATTACACTGCAGAGCTGAATCATAACATTAAAAAAATAATGTTGAGACAAGGTGAAAATCTCAAGCTGGGAATCAGCCTTGGGGCATAGGAGTAGGTTTACTCATGTAAAATATCCCAAATCAGAATTCGGGTCAGGTCTGATATTTTGTGCCTATCATTTCTGAAATTCTAAACGTCAATCTAAAACCCACCACGTGTTTTTTTAATGTACTGTACCAATCAGAACGAATGTTCAATAAAGGCTGAACTTTGGCCACATCTGTACCATATAGTTAAAGCACTATTATATCATCTTAACAGTCATGGCTTCCCCCAAGGAATCCCAGTCAGTATAGTTTAAGGGAGATCCCCTTTTCACCTCACAGAGCATAATTTTCGGGTGGTTTATCAATCCCTCTTCCCAGGGAGCTCTGAGAACGGAACTTTTAACATTTTGGTTCTACTTCCTTCTAATAAACATGTTTGCATGCTGTTTGGGTGAGAGGGAACCAGGCCCCCATTCCTCTGTCCTTCTGTGCTGTGGGGATCTGTAGCCTCTCTATGTATTTTTGCCTCTGGCACTTTTGTGTCAGGAGAGAGTGGTTTGAATGAAGCATTATTAATAAACCGGGCAGGTTGTCGGCAAGTGAATAGCATGTCTTCCTCTCAGCCGTTTGTAATAGACTCGGGCACTTTCTTCCACACAAGCTTCTTTTCAGAATTGTGTGAGGGGTTGCCAGGGAACTGTATCGTTCCACACGAGGGTCAGTCATTAACTCCAATTGTGCTTTATTATTTCTCTCTCTCTCTCTCTCTCACACACACACACACACACACACACACACCCCTCAGGGACCATTACTTTGTTTACACCTTCCTTGATACAAAAACGACAACAACAAGACACACATACACCCTTTTAAGGTGGGGGAAATTACAATCCCCCATCTCTGCATCTTATCCTTCTTGATTCCGCAGTATGAAATGAAAACAAACGCATAAATAGAAATGGAAAGAAGAGAAAGTCAAAGCAATGTAGCCTGGCTCTCTGCACGAAGTGGTTCGTACAGACAAGCAACAAGCGAACATTTAAAGGGGGCTGGTTTCAATAAAAACTCTGAATGCTTTGAATGCATCATTTACATGTATACAGGGGCGGAGCTAGGGGCGTAGGGGGCGGGGTGCCCCGGGTTCCACTGTGGGGGGGGGTGACAGTTGGCGCTCCACCCAGCGACTCCCAAGTCTCCAGCCTCCCGGTAAAAAGCCTGCTCGGCATGGCGTGACGCGCTGCGCCAGTGGGCTATCTACCTGGAGCCTGGACGCTCCGTTTAGAAGTCGCGGGGGGCGTGACCCCCCTCTATGTAGCATGCGTCGTTACGTAGTGACGCCATGCCCCCCCGGGTGCACGGCAATTTGCCGCCCTGGGTGTCGTGGCGGCTCGCTACGCCGCTGCATGCATACCCTGGTTTTACTTAGGGTATTTCCACGTTACAAATTTATATTTGTTTTGTTCAAGTCTAGCTGTCATAGCTCTCCCCCCCCCCCAAGAATCCTGGGAACTGTAGTTTGGTGAGATCACGTGCCCCCATCAGGAAACAACAGCTAATGTGTTCTCTGGAGAGAAGGAATGACTACTGAACAACCATGTAGGATGCAACTTATGCACTAATAGGGCTGCACATGGCAGCTGTTACAAGCTTGCCAATTTGAGCGTCAGGTCCATTTCCTTTATATCAGAAGAAAACTTTCCTTTCCACCATTAGCAGCGATGATACGCGTAAAACACAGTTTACCAAGGGATGCCACGCGCAACATAGAGTGCTTTAAATGGCCTTCACAGCTGGAATGTGTGAAATGGCCCTTAGTTTGCAACCAGTGGGCAGCAAGGACTAGGCTTTCCTAAGTGCTGACGTAGAGTATCTATTTTCACATTCCTGTTTTGGAGGTAGCAAAAGGCCTTGCACTGTAACGTTGCCACCTTATCTCCACATGATAAGACTTTTGTCGCTAATGCAAGGATCTTTTCAATCAGCCTTCTGTCCTCCTGGTTATTTCTTTCGCTACTCCTTTAGTCCTACCCAATTAAATGGTAACGTTTTCTCTTTTGGTTTATATAAAGCAGGTGGCAAGAAAGATCGGGTCTGGGGGCTCTATATCTGGCCCCTGAGACTTTCCCCAGGCCACACTCTCTCTCCCCAAGCCACACCGCACACTGGGCCTGCATCACACCCTCCTTGAGTGCTTGTGCCTGACTGGAGCCTGTCCTTGAACCAGTACTGGATTTACATATGAGCTAAAGAAGCTATAGCTTAGGGCCCCGCTCCCTTGCCCCCCCCCAAAAAAAATTAAAGGAAAAAATAATAATAATAATAATAATAATAATAATAATAATAATAATAATAATTTATACCCCACCTATCTGGCTGGGTTTCCCCAGCCACTCTAGCCAGTTTACAGCATATCTAAAAACCTAAAACATCAACCCTTAAAAACAGGGCTACCTTCAGATATCTTCTAAAAGTCAGATAGTTGTTTATTTCCTTGACATATGATGGTGCGCCACTACCAAGAAGGCCCTCTGCCTGGTTCCCTGTAACCTCACTTCTCGCAGTGAGGGAACCACCAGAAGGCCCTCGGTGCTGGACCTCCACATCCAGGCTGAATGATGAGGGTGGAGACGCTCCTTCAGGTATACTATATAGACTATCCAAAGTCTGCTGCAAAAGACACGGGATTTAGGGACCCTGAAACACTCCCCAACATTTTATCCACGGGAAAATCATCCAACAAAGGTTGAACACCCATTGCTCTGGGGGTGGAGGAAAAGTACGCATTGCAAGTCATGCTTTCCTATGATTCAAAGCTTCCTCTCCCTTTGATGTGGCTCAGTCATGAATGAACGAGAATTAATAAGCAATCGAGGGAGATCATCCCATCCGTTTGGATGGTCAACTTCTGTACACCTGCAGAGTGGTAGGGAAACTGGTTTGCCTCGTCTGTCTGTGGATGGGGTGTGTACACGCAGGGGGGGGGGGGAAGTTACCAGAAGAGTTTGCAGTCAGCTGGAAAGGATTGCAGAACAATTTCTGGAGAAAAGCTGCTCCTTTCGAATAACAGTGAGCTGCTTTTCCTGCAAATATGGTACTCCTTCGTCATTCCAGCTCAGCCTATGTATTTCCTACAATAAACAGCTTCATTATTTTCTTACCTACATTTGTCCCTTTCTGTGATTGCAACAGGTAAAGCCTGCTCTCTAACCAAGACTAGCTAACCAAATATTGCTCACTCTGCAGACGAAAAGGTTTAAATAAGGTAACTGACCCAGTTATTAATTTCCAGCCCCTAAGAAGCAAACCATGGGCAAAGTATATGGAAGTAAGGAAGTCATTAGGGGGAAAGCCCTGGTCTTCACCCCTAAATGCCTGACTCCAGACAGCAAGAGGATCTGAAGCACCACCAATCCATTTAATATAATTTTGGTATTAAAAACAGAGCTTGAATTAATTAAGATCAGAGCTCCTGTCATTTGGCTGCCTCCACTCAGGATCTGGTGAGTTCCTCTGGTTCTCGTTCTTTAATTTCTTTTAATAAAATCAATCAATTACTTTGCTAATCATTTTAAAATGGAGCAATTAAGCAGCTGGTGCTGCCTTGCCCAAACTGCTGCCCTCCAGCTGCTCAGAACTATAGCTCGTATCGGAAAGGACCACAGCTCAGTGGTAGAACATCTGCTTTGCATGTAGAAGGTCTCGGGTTCAATCCATGGGACCTCCAAGAAGAGCTGGGATGGGCTCCTGGAGAGCTGCTGCCAGTCAGTGCAGGCACTACTGAGCTAGATGGGACCATGGTCTGACTCAATATGTTCCACCCTGGTCAGCACAGCTGCTCTGGCTCTGGCTGATGAGAGTTGAAGTCAGAACATCTGGAGAACACCGGGTTGGGCAATGCTTAGTCAAAACTTTCCCTTTAATTGGCTGGCCTCCATTATTTCTCACTTTTGCCCCTGTAGCCCGGCTCACATATTTGCCGCACTGCATCCCATTCAGACTCTCAGTCTCCTGCGAAG
Source organism: Zootoca vivipara (assembly GCF_965207765.1). Classification (NCBI taxonomy): domain Eukaryota; kingdom Metazoa; phylum Chordata; class Lepidosauria; order Squamata; family Lacertidae; genus Zootoca; species Zootoca vivipara. The sequence continues at coordinate 64,401,194 of NC_142583.1, forward strand.
AACCAATAAGACAAGTTTAAGGCTGCTTGTGAACACACAAACACCAGCTGAGTCATTGCTATGCTTGTGTTTACTTCGAGAGGAACAATTGCACATTGTTCCCCTCTTATTCTTATTCTTTTCTGAAAAGGCACATTGTAACCATTCACCACCCACCAAAGATCTATGGGGCAGACTCACAGCTTGAACGCTGGCACAGTGGGGAGTGAGCAGAAGACTCAGCAAGGTGGGGTGTCCTTTTGACTACCGTACGTTGGGGATGCAGGTAAAACGCCCACATTTCCTGAGCGCCTTCGCATCCTTTGTCAGCAAGAAAGCAGTTACAGTACACATGTTTTTGGCATCAGAGGAGATAAACGAAGTTACTGAGTCTGTTGAGCTTTCTGGGTTCTCTTAATTACCCCCTTTCTTGCTTAAAATGCAGTTAGGTTGTTCCTTTTCTCAATTTGGATTGAAGCCGGTTTTGGAAGAATGCATCAAAATACAGCATGTCCTAAGAAATTGCAGGATAGATACAGGATACAAATTGCGGCTAATGTTATGTACTTGCCTCTTCCAACACATTTGATGCCGCGTCAACCGGAGTGTGCGTACAAGCTTAGAAAGAATTGCGTGCCCCACAAGGGCAGAAAAAGAGATGTTTGAAAGACAGATGGAATGGTGTTGAGTTTTGAGTGGATTGTTACTCATACTGTTAATCAACCTGTAACACCAGCTTTAGATGGATTCTGTCAGCAATGTGGTAGCCATGGGGACAATTGCACCCTTCAGGTCTTTCCATGTTTCACATGAAGCCTCTGAGCTACCCCCTCTCTTGATCACATACCCTCCAACATTCCTCAGATGAAAATAGGGACATTTCTCCCTCCCTCCCAAATAACCCTCCTCGACACCACATTTTTGGGGGGTTCCTACCACAGAACATTTCCTATCAGCAGAAGGGCGAGTGCCACCAGCTCTCTATTTGGCGATCCCTCGTAGCAGAGTAAGATTGTCTTCCATAAACACGGTTTTAACAATGGGTCCGTAAGTGACTGTGGAGGCCAATTCTGGATCCACACGTCCTTCCACATTGGGGACATTGTTTCCGGGTGGGAGTTGATCACGGTGTGGATTTGCCAAGTGTGCCTTCCTCTTAGCACATTTCTCCCTTGCGTCCCGAGTTCGAGTGTCTTCAAACCCATGATGCCTTTGGTAAAGCCTGTTCTCCAATTGGAGCACTCAGAGGCCAGTGTTTCCCAATTGTTGGTGTTTATCCTACATTTTTGTCTTTGTCCATTGAGTTTTCTTGGCAGGGATACTGGAGTGTTTTGCCGGGTCCTGCTCCAGGTGGATCACGTTTGGTCAAAACTCTCCACTATGACCTGTCCGTCTTGGGTGGCCCTGCACGGCATAGCTCATAGCTTTTCTGAGTTATTCAAGCCCCTTCACTATGACAAGGCAGTGATCCATGAAGGAGAATTCATCATGCGAAAGGCTGGACTGGATGAATCCCAAACTGGAATTAAGATTGCCGGAAGAAATATCAACAACCTCACATAGGCAGATGACACAACCTTGATTGCAGAAAGTGAGGAGGAATTAAAGAACTTCTTAATGAGGATGAAAGAAAAAAAACGCAAAATACGCTCTGAAGCTCAACATCAAAAAAACTAAGATCGTGGCCACTGTTCACATCACCTCCTGGCAAACAGAAGGGGAAGAAATGGAGGCAGTGAAAGATTTTACTTTCTTGGGCTCCTTGATCACTGCAGATGGTGACAACAGTCACAAAATTAAAAGATGCCTGCTTCTTGGGAGAAAAGCAATGACAAACCTAGACAGCATCTTAAAAACAGAGACATCACCTTGCCAACAAAGGTCCATATAGTTAATGCTATGGTTTTACCAGTAGTGATGTATGGAAGTGAGAGCTGGACCATAAAGAAGGCTGATCGCCAAAGAATTGATGCTTTTGAATTATGGTGCTGGAGGAGACTCTTGAGCAGGCATCCCCAAACTGCAGCCCTCCAGATGTTTTGGCCTACAACTCCCATGATCCCTAGCTAACAGGACCAGTGGTCGGGGAGGATGGGAATTGTAGTCCAAAACATCTGGAGGGCCGAGGTTTGGGGATGCCTGCTCTTGATAGTCCCATGAACTGTGAGAAGATCAAACCTATCCATTCTGAAGGAAATCAGCCCTGAGTGCTCACTGGAAGGACAGATCCTGAAGCTGAGGCTCCAATACTTTGGCCACTGGCCACCTCATGAGAAGAGAAGACTCCCTGGAAAAGATCCTGATGTTGTGAAAGATCGAGGGCACAAGGAGAAAGGGACGACAGAGGACGAGATGGTTGGACAGTGTTCTCGAAGCTACCAACATGAGTTTGACCAAACTGTGGGAGGCAGTGGAAGACAGGAGTGCCTGGCGTGCTCTGGTCCATGGGGTCACGGGGAGTTGGGCACAACTAAACAACAAATACTACATTTTTAAAGATTTGTCTTGAGAGAGTCTTTAAACCCCAGACTAAGGCCCGTGGCCGCATACAGCCCGAAGGCCTCTTTTATCCGGCCCACGACAACCGTGACGACCCCCGCTGCCACCACCCGCTCTTACCGGCGCGACGGCGCGCTTCCGGGTTGGAAAAAAGTGCCGGAAATCATTTGTGCGCATGTGTATGGGCCTCTCCCAACCCGGAAGGGCACTGGAAATAACATTTGCGTGCTTTTTCCGACCTGGAAGCACGTCGTCGCGTCTGTAAGAGTGTGTGCGGATGCACACGGACACACACTCCCCGCCCTCCAGCCCGCTGCGTGATCGGCACGGTGGGCACTGGCTCAAAGCCGGGTAAGTTTGGGGACCCCTGCTTTAAACCACCAGCATTACGCTTTCCATTTCTAAGTTCGGAATAGAGTAGTTCCCCAGCACGACACCAAAGGGACACAGCAAACACACCCTCCAAAGTCTCCTTGGGTTCCAATCCGCTCCCTCTTTCTTCCCGCCCAGGGCAGCCCTGCCCTCTGCCTGCCTCTCAGAGCTGGAATGTCACACAGGGCTGGACCTCAGCGGCTGCAGCCTCTCCTCCTCCTTGCCTGCTCTCCAGCAGCCTCTGCAAGCTGCCCAAGGGAGGAGGCTGGCAGCGACAGCTATGGAGAGGCCATGGAGGGGCAACAGAATGCTCCATTGTAGCTGCCACTGCCACCACAGCTGAGGATAAGTGCCAGCTCCTCCCTCTCCCTGAGCTCAGCAGCACTGGTGGGGTAAATAGGGACATTCCAGGATCACATCAGAAGCTGGGATGGCTTTCATAATTCCGGGACTGCCCCTGGAAAATAGGGTCACTTGAAGGGTATGTGATCACCGGAGGGGGTCATTGCATGGAGCTGAAGAGGGGGAAGAGGGACTTCCTCTTTCATCTTCGTGAAAGGCTCATATGAATTCTACTGGATGTAACATTTACCCAGGTGATCCCTGAGGGAAGTGAAGCGTGTGCACGCACTTTCTCTTCCTGCCTTGGTGGTGTGGGGAGATAAAATAAACCCCAGGGGGTGGTGCCCATAGCCCTTGCTCAAAAGTCCAAATATGCCCCATGGGTCTATTTCGGCAGCTCCTGCATTAGTGCCACTTGGCTGGAGCATGCGATATGCCTAGCTTCGAGAGGACATAGTTGTTGCCAGTCCCCAGGGCTGGTGCTAGGGTTTTTTGCACCCTAGGCGAGATCACCTTCTGCCCCGCCCCCCATTAATAAAAAATAAAACAAAATAAATAAATAGAAATAAAAATTAGAAAAAATAGAAAATAGAAAAAATAGGAAAATAAAATAAAAAAACAGCTGAGAGGCGCGGCGAGGTGGCCCCAGGTTCGCGCTCCTGGCCCCCCCCTCCACTGCGTCTGTCAACTGTTGTTGAGCGGCTTCAGGCTGCTCTCCGGAGGTACGCGCGTGCCTCAGGAGAGCGGCCTAAAGCCGCTCAACAGTGACAGGCGCGGAGGAGGCAGGCAGGCCCAGGCTCCCGCTCCCTGCGTGCCTCCAGAGCTTTGCGCAGGGAGCGCCAGCTTGGCCCCCCCCGCCCTGTGCCTGTCAGCTGTTGTTGAGTGGCCTCAGGCCGCTCTCCGGAGGCATGCACGCGCCTCGGGAGAGCGGCCTGAAGCCGCTCAACCGTGACAGGCGCGGGGGAGGCGGCCCCAGGCAGCACTGGCGGGCGGCGGGCAGGCTGGCCAGCGCCCCCTCCATTTTGGCACCCTAGGCAGCTACCTAGTTCGCCTAAATGGGCGCACCGGCCCTGCCAGTCCCCATAGGCCAGGCATCCCCGAACTTCAGCCCTCCATATGTTTTGGACTACAATTCCCATCATCCCTGACTACTGGTCCTGTTAGCTAGGGATCATGGGAGTTGTAGGCCAAAACACCTGGAGGGCCGCAGTTTGGGGATGTCTGCCATAGGCCTTGCTGCTTCTCCCCACAGGTGCCCAAGCCACCCTGTTAATAGGAGCTCCCCTAATCTACCACTTACAATGAGCCACCTTGCCCTGCCTTAAATTTCATGCTAGCACGGCATCTTCCTCTGTACACAAACAGGCACACAGATCCTCGCAGGGGGATTCCTGTTTCCACGCTTCACATTTCCAGTTCCAATTAATAACAGAAAGGGAAGACGACATCCATCTCCTCTCTTCCTCTTTGTCGCAGTGCCAGTCGAGGCCAGCCAATAAGCAGTCAATACTGATCTTGAGATTTAATTACCTAGAGGCAGCTGCCTCACAACTTTAAAACTTTAAAAACAACTGCAGGAAAAGAACCTTTGTTTGGTTCTGGCCAGCTTCACTCCTGCCTGCCAAGTCAGCAAAGTCTGCGTCCGAATGTGATGCAAACCTCGGTTATTTTTCATCTCTTTCGCAAGCAAGGATCTGGGTGGAAAGCGTTGCTCATCTTCCCCTCGACTAAGGAGGAGTTCGCTCGAAAAACTGTTGGGCGTTCATTTGTGAGCCAACGGGGCTGAGTGCCTCTAAAGTATAAGAGAGAAAAGAAGGGCATAAATTGGCTTCTGAATTTCAACATCCCGCTACAATTATGAGCAACACAGTACAGGATAAATCCTCCAGGATTCAGAGGCAGTACTCCTTCAATTGCGCCTTGCATGTTGTCTTCTCAGAGGCTTCGGGGAAAGATGGCTTTGGAAGTAGTAGGGGGAAAATGCAAACCATGATGGGTCCTTTGCTGTCAGGGCTGGAGTCAGATGCAGGTCAGCATGAAGAAAGAGAGTCAGTTGTCAGTCAACTCTTTATTCAAGGAAACAGCACACAACTCAGCAACACTTCCTGGTGGGTCTTGCCCCCATAGTGCACTTGCCAGGACTGAAGGTCCCTGCCCTTCTTCTTCTTTTTTTAAAAGTAATTTTTATTGGATTTTACATAGAAGGGGAAAAAAAGTAAAGAAAAAAAATAGAAAAATACAGAAAAGAAAAAGAAAAATTATATAAAACATCACGAAATCTTATCTCCCACAATTCTTCACATATTATATAACAATAAGATGTATAGACATTCTTCAGCTCCAATTCTAAACTTTTTGGACTTCCTCATTCCCCCTTTTTTGGGTTCTCAATAATATACTCATTCTTGCAGTTTCTAATTTTATATTCCCATTCTCTCTTCCAAATTATATCTTCTTTTTCAACATTAACCCTTCAGCCTTCACTTTTACATTTTTACCTTAACATTCTCTACCCTTTATCCGGAAAAATTCAAACATAACTATTAAAACACTTCTCTCCCTTAATATTCCCTCCCACCAGACTAAATCTACCCCCCTTTTCTTGGAATCGGTGTCTCCAGAGACTTCATCCAGCTCCTTAATACGTTCCAGGTTCAGACCATTTTTATCAGTCAATAGAAATTAATACAATTCTCCCTCACCCCACTCCTGCTCTGTCCCAGTCTAAATTTTGCCTTCTTTTTTTTAATGGGATTTTTTAAATACATACTAAATAAATAAAGTATACATAGTTCAACTTATACATTGTTCGATTTTCTTCTTTTCCTTTCCCCCTCCCCCCAAGTGCTCTTAGATTCTAAGTATTATAGAAAAAACATGAATTATATACAAGAACAAAGAAAAAAACACAAAAAAGAAAACAACAACAACAAAAAAGCCAATTAGGTTATATAATAACACAAATAAGCAAACCATAGACTTCCTGTTAATTCCTCATGTAAAACCTTGTTTTCCATATTTGAATGTAAATACACTTAGTATCCTTTTAAAAAATCATTACTAAAGTACATCCTTCCTTTATTTACATCCTAAGGTCCCTCCCCTTCTAAGGCTCCTCCTCTCCTGGATGTTTCCCAGAAGGCCTCAAACTGCTTCTGAACACCTCTGGTCGTTGAACTGGTCATGTGCGGATGCCTGATGATCGTCTTCCAAAACAACTACTCTATTCCTTAAAAATGGAAAGCCTAATGCTGGTGGTCAACAAAAGAGGTTTAAAGACTCCCTCAAGGCAAATCTTTAAAAATGTAGTATAAACACCAACACTGGCCTGCAAGCGCTCCAGTTGGAGAACAGCCTTTGCCAAAGGTGCCATGGGCTTTGAAGACACTTGAACTCAGGACGAAAAGGAAGGCACTTTTGGCAAACCCTCGCCATGATCAGTTCCCACCCGGAAACCTGTGTCCCCACTGTGGAAGGATGTGCGGATCCAGAATTGGCCTCCACAGTCACTTACGGACTCATTGTTAAAACCGTGTTTATGGAAGACAATCTTACTTGGCTATGAAGAAGAAGACACATTCATGAAGTCAAGGGAGGCATGAAATTAGACTGAAGGCCGCAATTGGCCTACCCCTGGTATCAGCCCTGAGCTAAAAAGCAGTGATGTGGCATACCACGAAAACCACGATGGCTCTGTCATTCCACTTTCAGCGCTCTGAAAAAAAGAGGGAGAAAAAACTATCATCTGTCACCAGCTGTAAGACTGGGCTTGATGTTATCCTGCGGAGGAGGAAGGAAATGGCCAGAAAAGGAAATGCCCTTGTCAACTTTTGCAAAAGAAGACTGGCACGAAATTACTGGGGGGGGGGGTTTCAGATTGCCTCGTTGCGGATGTGCCTGAGCTTTCATTCAATTGTGCCTAGGAGACTATTTGGACCCAGTCCACTGAATCCCTGATACCTATTTTAAATCCTTGTGGCTCAGCCCTAGAACTTGTTAAATGGGAGACCAAAGGAGAGAATATTTTGGAGCATGTGCAAAAGGTCTTCCTCTCAACATCATGAGCCTCCAAAGAGTCAGGAGTAATAAAGAGCAAAGTATCTTGGTCAAAGACCAAGGCTTCGGAGAAATGCTTATGCTCCGACACTGTTTATTTAGCTGTGTATTTCTTTATGCTCTGAGGCAGGGGTGTCTTACCCATAGACACTAGTGGCGCCAGGGCGCCAGGGCCTGGAAGGTGCCATGCCAGGCGACAGTCCGAGGAACACCGAACGAGCGCGCTGAGTGAGCAAGGGTGCGTACGCCACTCCTGCCAAGCGTCGGCTTGTTTTTTTTTTTTCCTTTTTAGCCTGCAGGCACCGAATTCTGCGGGATGCCAGAAGGCTCTGTACTACTAATGAGATGGATTCTCCATGGTTCCCCTAGAGTTTTATCAACGCCATGCAAACACAATGTTGGCATTCCAGGACTAAATACAGTTACGAACTTAATTCATTCCGGAGGTCCGTTCTTAACCTGAAACCATTATTAACCTGAGGTACCACTTTAGCTAATGGGGCCTCCCGCTGCTGCTGCTGCTCAATTCTGTACTCATCCTGAGGTAAAATTCTTCTTCTTCTTTTTTTTGTATATAATTTTTATTGATTTTACAAAAAGAAAAGAGAGAGAGAAAAGATACATTCTGCATTCTTGTTTCTTAACTCTATGGACTTCCTCACATCACCCTTTTGAGCTCTTTTTTTTGCTATCTAAATTTTGCAATTTCCAAATATCTTAATTTAACATCATATCTCATATTTTAAGCCTTGATTCTTAATTCTTACACATTTATCCTTACAGAAAATCCTCTTAATTCCTCTCCTGTATTATCATAATTCTCTTAACTTTTATACAATTTCAAAACCATTATTCACTACCCAAAAAGATCCATACATCCTTTTCTATATCTTCTTATTTAATCCCGTCTTTGAACTAATTCATCCCCCCTTCCCCTTGGAATCGGTGTCTCCAGAAATTTCAGCTAGCTCCTTAAAACTTTCCAGGTTCAGACCGTCTTTATTCACTCAGTAAAAATTAAATCAATATTCCACCTTCACCCCACTCCTACTCTGTCCCAATCCAACCCTTGCTCAGCCCACTTCTCCCCCTGCTGCATTCCCAACTTTTTATCTTCAATCTCCTTTTCTTTCTGTCCCCAACCTACATCCTCCCCCCCCCCTCACTGGGACGGCAACCTTTCTGATTTTCCCTTTTGGTGGGGACTTTCAAATCAAGTCCACTCCCTGTTCCTCCCCTCCCACCGATGGAACAGTGATTTTCTTCTCTTCTTCTTCTTCCTCCTCCTCCTCTTCTTCTTCCTTATATTTTTCACAGTTTAAATCTCCTGGTTCAAAGTTCAGTTCTGTTGGTTCAGCAGTCTTCTCCTCCAAGATTAATGTTTTTCCATTAGAGTTGAGCATTTCCTCTTTCATTTCCAATTTTTTTCCCAGAATCAAATCCCACAGTACATTGTCTTCCTCCGAATCCAGAACCTTCTCCTCCATCTTATTGTTGTTCTCCATTTCCATAAGTGTGACAGAGCCGTAAATGGTATTGTTGTTGTCTTTGTTTTTTGTTTTCCAAGCTTAAAAAGGATAAAGTCCCGTCCAAACTGGTTCCAACTTCTATTTCTTTGATCTTCCTCCTAATGTTCAATTTTGAAATCTATATTGAGCAATCTTCGAATTCAATACTAGGCAGCCTGTCAGTAGTCACAGTCTCTTAGTCTCCGATAAGCAGGCACATTCCTTTCTATTGTGACGACATAATGGCGGCTAGCCGGTCCTTCCTTTGACCCGACTCCAATTTCCAGAGGGGTTTCCTCTTATCAAAACACAGTCCTTTGCAGAGGTCTGAGCACAGTTCAACTCTCCCCCTTACTCTGCATCAGGGAAAGATTTTAAAGCCAATTTTTGGGCAATTCATTACTCCACTACATCCTCCAGCACTCAAATGAGGAGATCGACTTCCCTTTTAAGTCTCATCCCATAACCAATTACAAAGTCCAATTCATAAATTTTTCACTTACTCAGTCCAAATCTCTTCTTTTTAAAGGGAAGAATCCACCGCTTACAGGCTGTCGGCTCGGACTTCGCTCCGTGGAGGTAGCAATTGTGCTCAAAATGGCTCCCGCGACTGCAATTCCGCTGGCTCTCGGGGCTCCAAGGAGCTTACCGGGCAGCAGAGGAATCGCTCTGGGGCAATGCCGAGCAATCTGCGCCCCCAGAACGCTCAATCCGGGGTTTGGGGGGGTGCGTCGCCCCCGCGGAATTCCCCCCTCCTCCACGCAGCCAGAAACCTCGGAGCTCGAGGTTTCTGCACTGCTCAGTCCGTGCGGTAGACTGGAAGTCCTGAGGTAAAATTCTTAACCCGAGGTTCCGGTACTACTTCGGGGTTAGCGGAGTCTGTAACCCGAAGTGTTTGTAACCCGAGGTGTTTGTAATCCGAGGCACCACTGTATTAGTAAGGAAACAGCATTTGGAATGCATTTATAAACAACACCAGAAGGCTACATGGAGTAAAAAGAATTTCCACACGGTTTTCCATAGTGGGTTTTTGTTGTTGTTGTTGTTATCATGCTTACATTTCTGCCTCATTTATAGTTCCCCCCCCCCTCTGTGTGTAGATCAACTCCTGGACAGAGGGTATGTCCCTATTCTGCAGGAAGAATTCAAGCATATGTCATAAATCTGTAGCAGGTGCCAGCCAGCCAGATCAAACGTCCACTGCTGAGTTGTGGTTCCATCAGCATTTCAAGATTTGGTTCATTGAAACTGATTTGGCACTTGTATGCTCATCTTTAAGTTATCTCTCTCACAAGAACTCACTCCCATAGAAGGCAACGGTGGCCCAAACTTGGGTGTGTTTGAGGTGGAGCTGCCTCTGAAGAAACTCCAGCTGGTGCAGAATTCTGCAGCCAGGTTGCTCACCAGGCCAAGATGGTTTGAGCATATTACACTGATCCTGGCCTGACTGCACTGGCTGCCGATTAGTTTCCAGGGCCAGTTCAAAGAGCTGGTTTTGACCTATAAAGCCTTAAATGGCTCAGGACCACAACACCTCAAGGACCGCCTCTCTCCATAGGAACCTACCTAGACCCAGCAATCATAGAATCATAGAATCATAGAGTTGGAAGAGACCACAAGGGCCATCCAGTCCAACCCCCTGCCAAGCAGGAAACACCATCAAAGCATTCTTGACATATGCCTGTCAAGCCTCTGCTTAAAGACCTCCAAAGAAGGAGACTCCGCCACACTCCTTGGCAGCAAATTCCACTGCCGAACAGCTCTTACTGTCAGGAAGTTCTTCCTAATGTTTAGGTGGAATATTCTTTCTTGTAGTTTGAATCCATTGCTCCGTGTCCGCTTCTCTGGAGCAGCAGAAAACAATCTTTCTCCCTCCCCCATATGACATCCTTTCGTATATTTGAACATGGCTATCATATCACCCCTTAACCTTCTCTTCTCCAGGCTAAACATACCCAGTCCCCTAAGCCGTTCCTCATAAGGCATCGTTTCCAGGCCTTTGACCATTTTGGTTGCCCTCTTCTGGACACGTTCCAGCTTGTCAGTATCCTTCTTGAACTGTGGTGCCCACATTTCATCATCCAAGGCCCTTCTTCAAGTGCCTTCTCCATGAGAGGTCCAAAGGGTGGCCACACGAGAAGGGACCTTTCCTGTGGTGGCTCCCCACTTGTGGAATGCTCTCCCCAGGGACTAATGTCATTGAGTTGCTTTGACAGGTTAATGGAAATCAATTCATTTTCCAATTGTTTTCCTTTTCCTTTAAAACCCTCTAGCGTAGCCTCTCTCTCTTTCTCTCTCCTTCCTCCCTTTTATGTTAGGAATCAGGAGACTCCTTTTGCTGTGTCTTAAGACTCAGACGTGTGTTGTTATGGGCTTTGGGTACACCGTGTATTTTTCTTCCCCACTACTTCTGGATTTCTCATGTGGAGAAAGGGAAAAGCTGGCTCTAGGCAGCTCACATCATAACTGTGGTATTGGGAGTTTTTTGCCAGCTATTTCTGAGATGATTTACAGATGGATTCAGGCTCCCTCCTTTTCTAGGTTCCTCCAGACCAACCAATTTACCTTAAACTTACGTATGTGTATTGTGTGTGATTGATGGTGATTTTACAGTTTTACATTTTTTTATTGATTTAGTCTACTTTTGCATTTGTATTTGTTATACTGTGTGTGTGTGTGTGTGTGTGTGTGTGTGTGTGTGTGTGTTCGTGTTCCATTAACCATTTTCACTTCTTTGGGGGCCTTTGACCCCCCCCCCAAAAAAACTGGCATATAAATAAACCAATGAATGGATGAATGTCTTAAGTAATCATCCTGATTTGCTTACACAAAGCTTATGCAGAGGTTAGATTATATTCAGTCTTTCTTGAGAATTCATTCTGGTTTATTTGGTAGGTGGTTCCATGACAGTAAGCATTCATCCTGATTTGCTTGTGGGGTGTCTGTCTTCCTGTTAACCATTTGTTCGTTCTATGCTTTTCAATAATAATAATAATAATAATAATAATAATAATATATTTATACCCTCCCCATCTGGCTGGGTTTCCTCATCCACTCTGGGCGGCTTACAACAGAATATTAAAATACAATAATCTATTAAATCTATTAATCTGAAGGTCTGAAGCTCAACATCAAAAAAACCAAGATCATGGCCACTGGTCCCATCACCTCCTGGCAAATAGAAGGGGAAGAAATGGAGGCAGTGAGAGATTTTACTTTCTTGGGCTCCTTGATCACTGCAGGTGGTGACAGCAGTCACGAAATTAAAAGACGCCTGCTTCTTGGGAGAAAAGCAATGACAAACCTAGACAGCATCTTAAAAAGCAGAGACATCACCTTGCCGACAAAGGTCCCTGGGAAGCTAAAATAGTGGCTCTGGGTATGCAGAGGAATCTCCAGGGAAGCTAAAATAGTGGCTCTGGGTATGCAGAGGAATCTCCAGGGAAGCTAAAATCGTGGCTCTGCCCCACCCAAAGAGTCTCTTTTGGATGGAACCCTGAGCTCCTCACCTTGCAGTTCAAAAGCATACCCAGAATAGTCCCGCAGAAACAGAGAATCGGAGAATTGTGGAATTGTAGAATCATAGAGTTGCAAGGGACCCTCAGGATCATCTAGTCCAACCCCCTGAAATGCAGGAATATGTAGTTGTCCTATGTGGAGATCGAACCTGCAACCTTGGCATTATCAGCAGCACACTCTAACCAACTGAGCTATCCAGGCTGAAGACTGGCCACAGCTGAGGGTAGCTAATGTTTACTGCTACAGACTGAAAAATGGATTTATTTCAACTTCTAACCAACGTGATAGATGATAGATAGATAGATAGATAGATAGATAGATAGATAGATAGATAGATAGATAGATAGATAGATGGTACCAGAAGTCTGGTAAACAGCATGAATTAGGCTAGATGAAGTTTCTTTCATTTTCTTTTTTAATACTGATGTGACTGTTCTGATCTACAAGTCAAGCTAACAAACAGTCCCTGAAACAATGAATAAAGGCTCCTTGTGTGTTTTCACACTCCGTTGTGTTGGAGATTGTTCTCCCAGAGCTTTTCTTCTGAGCTTCCTTCCCTTCTCCATCCCGTCCTGGTACCTTACTTCTGTTGAATACAGACAGGCATACAGGGCGGGGGAACCTCCCTGTTATCTCTGCCAGCTGCTGGTTCCTTTGCCTCTGAGCTCATCAGCTGATCCGTTGCTAAAGGCTGCCTTATCACGGTCAAAACCGAGAAGGAAGGAGGGGAAAGACAAATAAGAAAACACGGACCCACAATCTTTCGTCAATGCAGGCACTGTAGATTTCCCGTTTCCCCTTCTGAAGCATCAAGCCAGCTTTGGATCTTTGGAGTTAATAAAAAGCCAGGAAAGCTACATAGAGTATCTCTCAAGGCTGGAAAAAATTTGCATCCAGCTCCGACCTTCAAGGGTTTTGGACCATCTGTACAAATCGCTTTGAAATGTGCTGTGAATGGAAAACCTTTTAGAGATTGCAAAAACTCACCGGGGAGGCCAAACATAATAGAAGGCCAAACTGCACAAACCTCAGGCAGAATACGTTATCCTTTCCACATGCTTCCACTCTGTCCCATTCTACAGCTCCTTTACTTAATATAGATTTTCTTTTTTTAAAAAAATTGTGCATAAGCATTAAGAAACTAGCTCAGACCCTCCAAGTGTCCCTATTTTCTAGGGAAGTCCCTAATTTAGAGAAGCCGTCCTGATTTCTGATTTGATCCCGGAATGTCCCGCTTTTCTTTAGGGTGTCCCTATTTTCACTGGAGAAATGTTGGAGGGTATGGAGTTATCCGGCGCCTGAACCACCTGAAGGCAATCCTGTATAGGGAAGTTGTTTTAATGTTTAATGTTTCATTGTGTTTTTATATATGTTGGAAGCTGCCCAGAATGGCTGGGGCAACCCAATAAGCTGCGCGCGATATAAATAGTAAAATTATCATTATGGAATGGGATGTCCCTATTTTCATTGGAGAAATGTTGGAGGGTATGCTAGCTCTGTGTTACCTGAGACAAAATGATGACCAGTTTTGATATTTAGCGCATCAGGTTCTTGAGTAATTGACTGACTAGGGGAGCGTTGCTGGAACTTAATAGGCACAGATGCAAAAAACACCTTTAGTATTTGTGCAGAAGTGCAACGAGCCAGGTCCCTGCCCCAAGGGAGTCTCCAGTTTTATTTTAGGGCTTTTGGGGGTTGATTTTGTAGTTTTCAATCTCATGATTTTGATTGTGCATTGTAACCTGCCCCGAGACAATTTGGTGAAGGACAGGCTATAAATACAAATAATAACCAATTGAATGCATTTAAAATTCAACAGAGGCTAGATCAGACAGTCAGACCAGATGCGTAGCAGCAACAGCCTTCACCCCGGGCACAACTGGGCCACAGCAGTCCCAAAGGTGCCACGAGACTGGGAGGGAGCTGGTTCTTCTTCCTAGCCCAGAGGTTTACAGCATGCATGTCCCTTGGGCGACTGGGGGGGCTGCGAGTGGAGAGCAAGCAACCAGCCAGCCCCTTCCCTGTCAGGGCAGAGTCCCCTCTCGCTTCCCACCCCCTTCTCACCTATCCAGGGGCATAGCTAGCTGCTCCAGCACCCAGAGCGGTGGGGGCGGGGTGAGCTGCCCATGGGGGCAGGGTGAACTGCCCATGGAGTCTGCCTGGCAATCGCAAGCCCCCACGTTGCCAGTTCGGGCAGCACGGGGCCCCGAGCCACCGCGTCACTCCCAGGAGAGACGCGTGGCTCAGGCATGCTGCAGGCCAGGCCCCACAGTAAGTGCCGCCCTTTGAGTATGCCATTTTGTCAGGTATGACACTCGGGGCGGCCCGCACCCCCTTCCTACGCCCATGGGTGCCTCAGGACAGCATGCCAAAATATCTGCATTTTTGCAATAAGGAAAGCAATGGCGAAATGCACTGGAAACTGTAGAACGACACTTGCCATGTTGTCTAACCTCCCTGCAGACAAAGCAGGATAAATGCTCATTGAACAGCCAACACTAATCTCCCTGCAAACAAATGAGCATGAGCATTCAATAAACAAGCCATCTGGAAGTGATTTAAGGCGACATCCGATGCCAATTTCTGCCAGTACACTTGATCTCATTCACACCTGAGCAGTCAGGTATATCTACCCATTTCCTGTCCACCCTCCCCCACTGAGGCAGATGCAGCCGGCCAGGTCCTTCCATGTTCTTTCACAGCTTTCCTCAAACTGATCCCCTACAGGTACTGTAGACTGCATCTCTCATCGGCTTCAGCCAGCATGGCCAAAGGTCAAGGGTGATGGGTGTTGTAGTCCAACAGCATCTGAAGGGTACCAGGTCCTAATCAACTCTCAGCTCAATGCCTGGGCAGAAACTACGACTTGATAAATTCCTAATTTGGGGCAAGCGCAACTTTTGACAGAAACGTATGCTGACTTTGAATGCAGCCCACATCGCAGACACATGCGAACATGGGATGCACACTGTATCGGTTGCATCCACTTCTGCAGCCTCTGCGAAATTAAGGTCTTTATCTCTCCTCCCCCCTTTTATCCCCCTTGATAAGGATGCTTGGTCGACTGATCTCTATCCAGCGTAACAGAAATAGCTACTCTGAATTAGTGGACGCAGGCCCCTCGGCTCAATTCAAAACTGGGTCAGCAATTATTGCAAGCATTATTGGAGAACACTAGGCGTGCCGGGAGAAGCATAGGGCTGGATTCAATAAGCCAGGTCCCCTAGCAGAAGACCATCCGAGGACTTCCGCAGCATCTGCAAAATTCTGCAGCATCTGCTGGCACAATGGGGATTTTCCCCCATCCTCCCCACCATTCCCTCTCCACCCCCTCAGTTGGTTGGGGGGGGGTTCAGGAGACCCCCCAAAACAGCACACAGGGGAGATCGTTCAGGAAAACATAAATGTATGTTGAATTGCATTGTTACATTTACAGGTAGGTAGCCGAGTTGGTCTGATGTAGTCGAAACAAAATAAAAAAATTCCTTCCAGTAGCACCTTTGAGACCAACTAAGTATGTCATTGGTATGAGCTTTTCTGTGCATGCACACTTTGTTAGATACCTGAAGGTATCTTAGTTCTCTAAGGTGCTACTGGAATGAATTTTTTTTACTTTGCATTGGATTCGTAATTGTTCTGTTATTGTTGGTTTTTACACTGGGACATTTTACACTGGAACATTAACGAATGCCTGGAATCAAATATGGTAAATAAATATATGGGTGGTGCAGTTTTGGCTACATGGGAAAATTAAATGAATGGGTGGTGCTGTTTTTGCTATATAAGCAGCAGCACCCACAGCATGAATGTCGGGAATAAAGGGAAGGATGATCATTTTTGAACTCTCTGCACAGTCTGTACATACACAGAACTTCATCTGACATATCAAGCTGTGAAAAATAACATTTTGCGTGACCTTCAGTTAGTCAAAGAGCTGAGCAGTGCAAGGTAGCCAAATATGTATTATGAACCAGGGGAGTGCAAACCTGGGCAGCATTGCTGAGTCGAACCCAGAACTTTGCTCTGTTGCTTTAACGCAGGTTTGAATGGAATGCCGGGAACTGCAGCTCTAATCTTCGAGTGCTAATTAAAGCTGATTGAGTGTCAAACAAACAACAAACAACAATGAAATCTGAATCATAGAGCAGCTGGGGCTTTTCAAGTAGCAGCATTAGATCAGCAAGAAGAAAGAATTCTAATACAAGTGGAACTTCTGTTTGGTGGCAGATATTAAACTGACCGCTGTGGATCTATCCTGTGGAATCGTGCCTCCAACTCAGTCTTAACTTGGATTCAATGTGGTCCAAGAGCAGATTAGGATGTTCCCTTAATGTGGCAAAGTCAGCAGTTTTTGCTCTTTTTTCTTTCCAAACTAAGCAGGGGGGTGGGGGATTAAAATGGTGTGCTTCCCACAGGCACGTGATTGGCTGTTATGATAACAGGACTAGATGGGCTATTGGCCGGACCCAGCATTCAACTTCTGCCTTTAAACTCCAAATGCCAGCAGCAGCAACAACAGCCCTATAAGGTAGGGCAGGCAGAGGAAGTGTGTGTGTGTGTGTGTGAGAGAGAGAGAGAGGGAGAGGGAGGGAGGGAGGGAGAGAGAGAGAGAGAGAGAGAGAGAGAGAGAGAGAGAGAGAGAGAGAGAGAGAGAGAGAGAGAGAGAGAGAGAAAGAGAGAGAGAGACTGGCCACAAACAGATATAAAATGGACAGGACCGCAGACTAAGCAGATCCCCTGAGTGCTCTAAATAGCCAGGAAAGTCATTAGCATATTTCACAGAGAAAAGAAGACAGGCACTCTCGTTTCTGTTCCTGGGCAGCTGGCGAAACTGGACTCTCGGTTAACTACACCGCTGCCAATCCATGTTGAACTCTTGCAGCTGCAGAGTTGGAACAACATCCTGGCCAGCTGCTGTCCTGTTCTGGCTACTCCTAGACACCCCAGCCCAGCCCATGACCAATGGCTTTTGAGGCCACAGTGATATCAAGTGCCAGGGGAGGAGGGGGGAGGAGTGAGGAAGGAATCTAGGCCCACGGCTGGATGTTTTGTGGTGATGAGGCCTAAGGGGTATGCGCCAGGGTGGGGGAGAGGCTTCAAGTGAATGCAAAAGAGCAAAAACTTAGGAAAAAAAACCAAAGAAAAAGTCCCTCTAGCTGCAAGTAGTCTAATGGCTAAGTTAAAGTTATTTCGCCTGCAAACTAATACAATTGTACCTTGGATCCTGAACGCCTTGCCAGACAAACGTTTGGGCTCCCGAATTCCGCAAACCCGGAAATAAGTGTTCCAGTTTGGAAACCATTGTGGCTTCCGCAGCTTCCGACTGGCTACAGGAGCTTCCTGCAGCCAATCGGAAGCTGTGCCTTGGTTCCCAAACGTTTTGGAAGTCGAAAGTACTTCCGGAACACATTCCGTTTGACTTCCGAGGTACGACTAGATGTACTTTCCTTGCAGTGAGCCTCATCAAATTTAACGGGGCTTACTTCTGAGTAAACGCATCTAGGATTGCAATGTTATAGCAGTAAATGCAATGAAACTGGTAAAAGTAAAAGCCCAGCCCTCTTTTAAAGCCATTACTGCCTCCTGTGGTGTAGTGGTTAAGCACTGTAGACTCATAATCTGGGGAACTGGGTTCGTGTCTCCACTCCTCCACATGCAGCTGCTGGGTGACCTTGGGCTAGTCACACTTCTCTGAAGTCTTTCAGCCCTACTCACCTCACAGAGTGTTTGTTGTGGTGGAGGAAGGGAAAGGAGAATGTTAGCGCTTTGAGACTCCTTAGGGTAGGTAGTGATAAAGCGGGATATCAAATCCAAACTCCTCCTCTTCTTCTTTGGGAGCAAGTTCCATAGTTTAACTATCTTCCAGTTTATTGGATGTTCACAAGTTCAAGTGTTACAAGAGAGGGAGAAAAGCTTTTATCAGCCAACATTCTCTGTGCCATGCATCATTCTATAAACGTCCATCATGTCCTCTCCTACTTAGAACGCTGTAAATTGTGTGCACCAGATGGAGGGGAACTGGAGTCTGACTTGGGGGAGCAGGGCAGTGATTTGGGGGATCTGCACCAGGCAGGAGGCAGGTTTGCGCATCAAACTGGAATGCAAACAGTTGCAAACATACTGTAAACTTGGGTGTGGACATGCCCCTGATTTAATGGCCACAGGGCTGCCTGCTGTTTGTTTTTCATCTTAAAGGCAGCCGAAAGCAACCAAGGGAAGGAGACCTTTTCTGTGCCATCAAAATTGTTGCTTTGCAATTGCTTTGACCTCTCCAGTCTGCGAGGAAGTTAGCAGCAGGGATGCAAAAGGCCACCGCTTTGCAACTGAGCTAACGGGAAAGGAGGAAGAGAAAGGGCAAAGAGCAGAGCAAGGCAGACCACATAAGAGGGGGAAACAGGAAACCTGGGGCATGACAGGCAGCCCAGAAGGAAAGCCACAGCTGTTTCCCTGCAAAGCTCTTTACATAGATCCTGCAAGAGACCCCATATTTTGGCAGAGACATCTTCCCCTTAAATGCTGATGAGCACCAACATTTGCATCATGGGCTGTTACAGAGTTTTTGGGAGGTTGGAATTGATAAAAGTGCAAGAGTTATTATTTCTGATTTGCCTTGCTGATCATTTGTTGTCACGCATGTGATTGCACATGCATGTGCTGCAAGAACTTCATAGCATCATAACTTGTGATCCAGGAAGCAGAAGGGAGTCCTATCAACCACTTATGCCTGGAAACTCCCCCCAGGGACTAGATAAACCTCTTTTTCTTCTAGCAAGCCTGGAACTGAAAATTGCAGGCAGGAGTGGTTTCAAGCAGGCCAGAATGCACACCTTGTTCCGTTGTGTGTGTGTGTGTGTGTGTGTGTGTGTGTGTGTGTGTGTAAGTAACCTTTTAAATAAGATCTAAGCAGAGGGGTTGGCTAATGTGTTTTTGGACTCTAGCTCCCACCACCCCCAGCCAAGTTGACCAATGGCCAAGGATGCTGGGAGTGTAATGGCTTTGTTTGGCCTCTCCATAGCTGTTGCTGTCAGCCTCCTCTCTTGGGCAGCTTGCAGAGGCTGCTGAAGAGCGGGCAAGGAGGAGGAGAGGCTGCAGCGGCTGAGGTCTAGCCCTGTGTGACATGCCAGCTCTGAGAGGCAGGCAGAGGGCAGGGCTGCCCTGGGCAGGAAGAAAGAGGGAGCGGATTGGAACCCAAGGAGACTTTGGATGGTGTGTTTGCTGTGTCCCTTTGGTGTCATGCTGGGGAACTACCGTACTCTATTCCGAACTTAAAAATGGAAAGCGTAATGCTGGTGGTCAAAAAAGAGGTTCAAAGACTCTCTCAGGGCAAATCTTTAAAAATGTAGTATTTGTTGTTTAGTTGTTTAGTCGTGTCCGACTCTTTGTGACCCCATGGAGCAGAGCACGCCAGGCACTCCTGTCTTCCACTGCCTCCCGCAGTTTGGTCAATCTCATGTTCGTAGCTTCGAGAACACTGTCCAACCATCTCATCCTCTGTTGTCCCCTTTTCCTAGTGCCCTCAATCTTTCCCAACATCAGGGTGTTTTCCAGAGAGTCTTCTCTTCTCATGAGGTGGCCAAAGTATTGGAGCCTCAGCTTCACGATCTGTCCTTCCAGGGAGCACTCAGGGCTGATTTCCTTAAGAATGGATAGGTTTGATCTTCTTGCAGTCCATGGGACTCTCAAGAGTCTCCTCCAGCACCATAATTCAAAAGCATCAATTTTTCAGCGATCAACCTTCTTTATGGTCCAGCTCTCACTTCCATACATCACTACTGGGAAAACCATAGCTTTAACTATACGGACCTTTGTCGGCAAGGTGATGTCTCTGCTTTTTAAGATGCTATCTAGGTTTGTTATTGCTTTTCTCCCAAGAAGCAGGCATCTTTTGATTTCGTGACTGCTGTCACCATCTGCAGTGATCATGGAACCCAAAGAATGTAAAATCTCTCACTGCCTCCATTTCTTCCCCTTCTATTTGCCAGGATGTGATGGGACCAGTGGCCATGATCTTAGTATTTTTGATGTTGAGCTTCAGACCATATTTTGCGCTCTCCTCTTTCACCCTCATTAAAAGGTTCTTTAATTCCTCCTCACTTTCTGCCATCAAGGTTGTGTCATCAGCATATCTGAGGTTGTTGATATTTCTTCCGGCAATCTTAACTCCAGCTTGGGATTCATCCAGTCCAGCCTTTCGCATGATGAATTCTGCATATAAGTTAAATAAGCAGGGAGACAAAATACAGCCTTGTCGTACTCCTTTCCCAA
Source organism: Zootoca vivipara (assembly GCF_965207765.1). Taxonomy (NCBI): domain Eukaryota; kingdom Metazoa; phylum Chordata; class Lepidosauria; order Squamata; family Lacertidae; genus Zootoca; species Zootoca vivipara. The sequence goes on from NC_142583.1 coordinate 64,421,734, forward strand.
TTTTGAACCAATCAGTTATTCCATATCCAGTTCCAACTGTAGCTTCTTGTCCTACATAGAGATTTCTCAGGAGACAGATGAGGTGATCAGGCAATGGCTTAGCCACCCCTAATATTGGTTAAGGAGAGATTCAAGCTGTTACAGTGGAACTTCGGTTTATGAACACCTCGGTTTACGAATTTTCAGTTTACGAACGCCACGGACCCATCTGGAACGGATTAATCCACTTTCCATTACTTTCAATGGGAAAGTTCACTTCAGTTTATGAACGCTTCAGTTTATGAACAGACTTCCGGAACCAATTGTGTTCATAAACCGAGGTACCACTGTGTTCCTATCTGACACTCATTTGTCTAGACCAGGCATCCCCAAACTTCGGCCCTCCAGATGTTTTGGACTACAATTCCCATCTTTCCCGACCACTCGTCCTGTTAGTTAGGGATCATGGGAGTTGTAGGCAAAAACATCTGGAGGGCCACAGTTTGGGGATGCCTGGTCTAGACCCAACCTGCACTCCCCCCCTGTTTTGTGGTGGGGGGCAGGGATGGAGAATTCATTGCCTTCCAGGTGTTGCTCGATGACAACTTCCATCATGCCTGGCCATTGGCAACAAACAAAATTATCTGGACACAAATACAGGTGCTCTTGATCCATTTGGAGGCAGCCCTTCTATGAATACCTGATGTTGGGGGCAAACATCAGAGCAGCAGGGCATTTGATGTTTTGTTGGAGTGGCTGGGGGAACCCAACCAGGTGGGCGGCGTATAAATAATAATTATTATTATTATTATTATTATTATTATTATTATTATTATTATTTATTTGCCTTCAAGCCTTCCTGGTGGTTTCTCAAGAATCAGATTGGATCTAAACACGGGGGATGGGGGGTGGGGCACTATAAATAAGTCAGAAATTAAATCGTTATAACAAAAGTGAAAAAAAAAAGGCTCTACAGCACTATCTGGTGTTGCATGTTTATAACAGTTATAGCATTATAACATGAGCAATGTAGCTGAGTCCTTAAGCAGATCAAACACATCATTGTTCTTAATGGTTGCACATGGTCCACAAGGCGACGGCTCATGTTTGCTGCCCTCCTAAAACAGTGCCCTGGCTTGCTTCCTCCAACAAATGAACCTGGATGCCCATCGTTGCCATAAGAAATTGCTCAGTTTTCACAACGGCTTCCACATTGCAACCTAGCAACATCCTAAGCTGCAAAGCCGCAGCTTTATAAATGTACATTCAGGTGTATTTACCAATCTACTGGGAAAGGAAATTGCTGACGTTGGGCAGCACAGAGGACTTTGTTTCTGCTTGAGCAGCATTTGGCTTAAAACGACCCTCATAAATCACTCAAAGCAAAGAGCTCTTTAAAAGGTTTATGGGGTGAGCACAGAGCAAAGGCCTCGCCGTTCTGTATCAAAACTCCATAAACAGAAGTTTTCCACAAGCTGGTTTGAGAATTACCAATAGTCCAAGATGTCAAATATTCCGTCTTACTTCCTTTTAGGCCGCACTAGGCATTATGGCAAATGTGCATCTGCCTCTTTAGGATCGCCAACTTTTCACTTACAAAATTTAGGTAACTGGGCAGTTTCTGCATGTGCTGTAGAGCAGGGGTCAGCAAACTTTTTCAGCAGGGGGCCAGTCCACTGTCCCTTAGATCTTGTGGGGGGGCAGGACTATATTTTGGAAAAAAATAAATGAACGAATTCCTATGCCCCACAAATACCCCAGAGATGCATTTTACGGTAAATGAAAGGACACATTCTACTCATGATTCCCGGACCATCCGTGGGCTGGATTTAGAAGGCGATTGGGCCGGATCTGGCCCCTGGGCCTTAGTTTGCCTACCCATGATAAATCCATACCAGACATGCGGCCTCATAGTACAATTTTACGTCCGGGAGGGCGAAGCCTCCTCTTTCTTTTGTATCTGTGAGTATCTTATGTTTTATCCTTGGCCTTTTGCCCTCCCAGACAAACTTGGAGATCTCTCTTACGCCTCACAAATAACCCAGAGATGCATTTTAAATAAAAGCACACATTCTACTCATATAAAAACACCAGGCAGGCCCCACAAATAACCCAGAGATGCATTTTAAATAAAAGGACACTTTCTACTCATGTAAAACACGCTGATTCCCAGACTGTTGAGAAGGCGATTGGGCCGGATCCGGCCCCTGGGCCTTAGTTTGCCTACCCATGATATATACATGAGACACAACATGCATGCATGTGAGATACAGTTTAAGCATACGCACTAAGGGAAACAGTTTGAAATAACTCTTTGCTTTAAACTTTTTAAATAATAATAATCTTGCACTACGGTTGTGGCTTTTACACACAACAACTGGCTCAGTTTAAGAAAGCATTTGGATCGTTTCTTCATCTGGTAAACTGGAGCAGCTCCTTCTCCTGCCCTTCGCTCCCCTGCTAGTTTCTAGTAACACAAAACCACCCAGTTGTGTGGGTGCTGACAAGAGGTGGGGCTGAGCAAGGGCTGCTGGAAGACAGGCAGCTGCTGGGAACAGCTCCCTCCATCTCGCCTCAGCTGGTGACCCCAAACAGAAACTCTGCAAACAACAGCTGGAGGGGAAGCGCTCCGTTCCTGCCCATCCTAGGTCCATGCCTAGAACAGGCAGGCCAGTCTCACTGCTAAGGGAGAGGGAGGGAGGGAGAGGCTGCCTGGGAAACAGCCGAAGAACAAAATAAGACCCGTCTTGTCCAGCATCCTTTTCTCACAGTAGCCGGTCAGATGCCTGTGGGGAACCTGCAAGCTGGATTCAAGCACTTGTGCCCCCTCCTCTCCTGTGGCTTCCAGCAACTGGTATTCAGAAGCATTCTGTCCCTGATCACTTACCTTCCAAGTCCCGGACTGCAGAAACCGGGACCGGCAGCCGTGTGACACCGGAAGTTGTGTCGACGTAACTTCCGGTGTCACTTTGCCCTTCTATGGGCACCAAAAATGGCCGCCGCCGGCATCGAAAGTCGCTTATACGCATGGCCAGAAATGCGTCGACGCAACTTCTGGTGTCGGCCCGCCCATCTATGGGCACCAAAAATGGCCGCCGCCGACACCGGAAGTCGCGTCTACGCACTTCCGGTCATGCGTAGATGCGACTTTTGAAGCCAGCGGCGGCCATTTTTGGTGCCCATAGAAGGGCAAATCGGGAAAAAAATGGCCGCCGGCAGGAGAAAATAACAGAGAAAAACGGGAGACGAAGTGATACAGGGGACCACCGGGAAAAGGTAAGTAAAATCGGGGTTTTCCTGGAGAAAACGGGGTACTTGGCAGCTATGCCCTGATCATGGAGTCAGAGCATAGCCGTCATAGTTAGTAGCTACCGACCGCCTTCTCCTCCATGAATTTGTTCAATCCTCTTTTAAAGCTATCCAAGTAGCCATCACTCCCCCCGGGGTGAGCTTCACCGTTTAACTAAGCACTGTGCGAAGATGCCCTCTATCTGCCGTGAATCTTGCAACATTCAGCCTCATTGGATGTCCGCAAATTCCAGTGTTACGAGAAGAGCTTTCCTCTAGGCCCTTTCTCAACGCTGTGCATAATTTTATAAACTTCTGCCGTGTCTAGAGATGTGAAGGCCCAGAAAAAACCCGGAAAAATTTGGGGGGAAACCTTTTTTTCCGGCAGCCTTTTTTGTTTTTTTCCAAAAAAAATTGGGAAATTTGGAAAAATAAATAAATACTGTGGAGAGGAAATATGAATAATTGTTTCTTCTGGATTTTTAAAAATTGTTTTGTGGAGTTTTTTTGTTCCACATAAACTAGTAAACAGTTCAGGAGATTGTTGCTCCATTTGTTACAAAGACAAATAAATACTATTTTAAAAGTAAATTCTGTTTGTAATAATTGTTTGGATACACTATATTTTTAATATGCTAGTTGTGATAATTTTATGCCCATTAAAATTGTCCATAGTTATATCTTATATTTCTAAAGTAACAGAATGACTTTCAATCTGGAAAAGAAAAAAGAAGTGCTATTTTAGCATTTTTTAAAAAATTTCCTAAAAATTCCGTTTCCTCCCCCCCAACCCCCCCCGGGGGAAAACCAGGTTTTTTCCCGAGCTTCAAAATTTCCAGAAATTTTAAATCTCTAGTCGTGTCACCTCTAACTCGTCTTTTCTCTAAACCGAAGTCCCAAAATGCTTCAGCCATTCTTCATATGGCAATTGTTCCGCCCCCCTGATCATTTGGGTGGCCTTTTCCAAACCCAATAAAAGTGTGGATCAGCCCAATGGCCCATCTGGTTCAGCGTCCTGTTCTCCCAGCGACCAACCCAGTGAGTACAAGGGAAAATTTACATCCCTTGCTCCACCCACTTTTGTCTCTGTCCCCGCCCACTAGGGGCATGTGTGAGAGGTTGCCCAGAAAGGAATGTGACCCTCAGGTTAAAAAGCGTTCTGCACCCCCGCCCGCTGCACTAATGTCTGGTATTGACTGTTAGTATAAGTCAGGGTGACTATATTGAGGAAGGACAATGTATTATTAGGTTTTTTTGTGTCCTGGTTTCAGTTATTTTGCTGAGCTACATATTTTAAATGTGTTCATATTCTGGTGATGGAATATAAGACTTTTTGTGGGTAGTGTCTCAAAAAGAGGATAAATGTATGGAATGGATGAAATGAAACGATACGAAATGAAAACTTGGCCCAGTCACCATGCAGGAACTCCTGTCTTTCAATTTGGTATGTTTAGCCGATTTGCCTAAAAATCCAGTGCTGTAATGACAGCGAGAGAGTCGCCTCACCTGCTTATCTTGGGGAAAATATTCCCCATGAAAAGCAGGACTGAGTGGATGGGAGCGAAAAAAAGTCACACACACACACACACACACCCACACCCATCTCCAACAAAAAATAATAATCTAGGAAAGTAATTAAGATTTCATGTGCATCTGCTGCAATGCTCCACTTGTTTTGACTTCATTAACTGTCAGGGGATTTTGCTGCAGAAGTGAGCCTGCGCCTCTGAGCAAATGTATCTAATCCAGGGATTTCTGTAACAATGAGTGGGTGGAATTTCAAGGCAGACTCTTGTATCCGAGGCATGAAAAAGACTCTTTTGTAGGTCGTTCCTCGTCAGCTGAGGGAACACTGAAAGGAAGAATGCGGGTGGGGGGGGCATTGGATAATTCCAGCCCCGGCTACCCAGTTAAAAACCCCTTTTTGTCGCCTGAAGTGCCAGATTCCAACTACTGCAAGGGAAAGTTGGCTTTATGACATGAACCTGGCGCAATCTGCCCAGCCCTCCCCTCACCCGCCGCACTGCCGCTCCTGGTATGGCACATAGTAGCTCATTAAGCATTTCGCTGAGTAGCCTTTTTCTCTTCCCCACTGGCAGAAGGCTGCGTTCAGATGGCCATTGCCGGGCGGACACAAGCGGCGCTGCTAGCGCAAGGTTGCGCAAGCCACAAAAGGAGTTGCTTTCCTTGGCAGATCTCCGAATGCCGACTTATTAAGGCTCTGCCAACCACTTTTGTCCTTGACAAGTGACTCTCTCCGCCAGCAACACTGGCGTCTCTGTGCGAGCCTCTTCTGTAGGGCCTGGTACTTTCCAGGACAATCTGGCGCATTGAGAAAAAGCTGTGCTGTCCTTGGGGAGAACGCCCCGAGCTGGTTGGGTGGAACGGAAGATGGTCTCCCCTGCACCAGATACAACCATAAAGCAAAGTGCTGGCAATATGCTGACCTTCAAAGAATGTGTGGGGACAAGATAGATCTCGGCATGGTCCACAGGAGATGTGCAATGGTTTTGGCACCCATTGGTTTAACCACCACCAAAAAAAGCGCTTCTATAGCCTTGCCCATAAAACCAAGCTACTAAGAAATTTGGAATGGGTGGGGGAACAGGAGTGGGCTTTTGTGGAAAATGAAAATTTTCAAACTAGGCTACAGCAGGGGTCAGCAATTTTTTTTCAGCAGGGGGCCGGTCCACTGTCCCTCAGATCTTGGGGGGGGGGGCGGACTATATTTTGAAAAAAAATATGAACGAATTCCTATGCCCCACAAATAACCCAGATATTCATGTTAAATAAAAGCACACATTCTACTCATGTAAAAACACACTGATTTCCGGACCATCCGCAGGCGGGATTTAGAAGGCGATTGCGCCAGATCCAGCCCCCGGGCCTTAGTTTGCCTACCCGTGGGCTAGAGTTTCGGCAAGTTTCCCTCCGCCCTCTACCGAACACAACTTAAACATTCGTATTCATTTTCCTAGTGCAAAATGTAACAACCATACTGTGCTTTCTGATGTATGCTTTTTAGACCACATCTTGCCATTCCTTTGCCAATTGCACTGGCAAGCGATTTTCTGATTATATACATTTTTCGTACAGTACATGGTAGTTGGCTGGGCGACTGCCTTGCAAAATTCAGAGCAGCATGAAGGTTGGAGGAAAGCTGCTTTTCAGTTCACGTACTGGTTCAGAAAGTGCAAGCTTTCCAATCCCTCTTTAGATGCAGGTTGAAGCAACTTTCTCGCCCATCCCTGATGGTGACCTCCCATGGCCCCAAACACACACACAATAAACACATGTCTGGAAGCAACCTTTGTCCCGATAGCTAAACCGGCGCTCCTGCTGTAGACAAAGCATTTCTCCACACAGCAATTGCTGGGGAATGACACCCCTACACCTCCATTTACCCTGCTCGTGGGCTTCCCCGAGGTATTGGGCTGTCCACAGATGGAAGCAGAATACTGGGTTAATTGATTTCTGGCCTAACGCAGGACGGCTTTTCTTATATCCTTAACTAAAGGCCTCTGAAAAAATCAGAAGGCAGGCCTGAAAGCAATGGCTATCCCCTTTTTATTTTCAACCAGCTGCTAGTCCACAGAAGGTATACTGCCTTGAACCATGGAGGTTTCATTTAGCTGCCATGGCTAATGGCCACTGAGTGATGTGAAATCCTAGAGCTTGTCAAGTCCCGTTCAGAAGCACCTGAGCTAGTCAGCACATGGCAGCCAAAACCGTAAAAGAGGGGTTGGGAAAAGCTCAGGGCTGGTGGCCAAGTGCAGCCGCACAGGGCTCAAGGTTCTCCCCCTTACCTGAGCACTGTTCCCTGGCTGGAATGTGTCCTTAAACTCTGATCATGCTTCTGCGTTGCTGGAAGGGAAGGTGATGTGGGGTGTGCATATAGGAACATATAGGAACATCCAGTGTTTGTTGTTGTTTTTTGCATGGTTGGAATACAGGCTGCTGTACAGGCCACCTCCATTGCCCCGCCCACATTTGCACCTGGCCCTGCCTACTGTCATGGATTGGTGGGAGGAATGGTGGGAGGAGCCAGCAGGGGAACCCCCATGGAAAGAGGGCTCAGAGCCCGGGGATTGGTGGTGGGACGATGGTGAGTGGTCAGAGGGTGGGAAGAGTGGGAAGAGGAGGTGTTGAAAGCTGGAGAGGTGACAGGGCTTAGTGAGCAGGGGAAGTCTGTGGCAGAGAGAAGTCCAGGATCAGGATCAGGATCAGAAGCAAGGGAGGAGGGAGGCCAAGAGGCAGTGATGTGTCCAGCTGGTGAAAAGCCATGGGTGGCTCCCTCTCCTGCTGTGACAAGCTTCCCTCCCTGCTTGTCTCCCAGCACCAGAAGAGGCATGAAAAGCGTGGAGGTGAGGTTAGCAGCAGGCAGGCAGAGTGTCCTTATAGGGAAAGCCCTGGAGAGGACTTGGACAACTGTGGGCAGATTAAGCAACTGGTTCATGGGGGCAAGACCTGAGTTGAGATCCTGCTTTGGAGTTAACTCCCAACTTGCTGCATGGTTTACTGCTCGCTCGCCCCTGGCATGTGGCCCACAGAAGGCTGCCCACGAGGGAATATGGCCTTGATGCTGGAAAAGGTTCCCCATAATAAGTTGAGCAAGGACATTTACTTGAGTGCCACTGGCTGACCCACCCGCCACTGCTTTTGTTCCTATCAAGGATGCTCCCCCATTCAAAGCCATGCTCCAGTCTGAACAGAGCCACGAAAAGCCTGGCACTGCTTCTGCCGGTGTTATTAGGGCCATTCATAAAGGGAAATCTCGCACAAATCTATTCCCAGCGGTCTGTTCTAACCAGGGCATCGTCTTAATTGACATTGCCTTGCAAGCCCCGAAAAAGAAGAATTTTGCAGAAAAGCAACACCACCGAGGCTGGCTGCTTCAAGGTCCCTGCGGCACACAATCTAGGCCAAGCTTTCGCCAACTTTGTGGCCTCCAGCTATTTTGGACTACAGCTCCCATCAGCCCAGACCACCTCATTATTTGAGGGGCTACAAGTTCTGAAAACTCTTGCAGAGGAAACCCCATGCCTTGCACCCCTACCCACAAGACGCCGGGAGGATAAGGAACCGGCATAGATCGAGCCAGCCCTGGGGCGAAGAGCTCGCCTCAAGCATGCCCATTTCAGTAGGATCCCTGGGAAAGTGTAACATGTAGCCCAGCCACACCACTGGAAGGCTGGAGTGGTTTTGCTGGCATCCAACTGTCTCGAGAGACAATGGAGCAAAGTGACCTCCTCCGGGCGCAAGCCTGGGCAGTGTGTAGGGAGGTCCTATTCTGTCCTCTTGGCCTGGTGGATGTGGTCCAAAGGAAGGCAGAGCAATATGTAAGGCTGGCCAGTCGAAACCGTTTCTCAGGTGTGGCCACTGCCGTGCGCTGACAGCTTCTAGGAGCCACAGGTGGGAGCTGAGTGCAAGGTGGGGACCAAAGGTGGACCAAAGGAGCATGATGTGTCCCTCACCAGAGGTATGGCCCTCCCCAAACACCCCTCTGAAGTGGTAGCCTAGGAAAAACTTCACTTTCTGTTTAATATAGCAAACAGGGTTTTCCATAAGCATGCCGCCACCTGGTGGCAACTCATGAAAGGAACATCAGACGATTGCTGCCAACAAATTTCATTTAGCATTAGACGAAAGAGAGAGAATGTTGTTTTGCTGCTGCTAAGGCTCGCTCTGATTCCCCCAGCCTGGAATGATAATTTGGGAGTGGGCGGGCAGGGAAAACAATGCCGTAGGGAGGGGGGGCAGGGGAGAGAGAAGAAACAGCTTGCAAAATGTGAAAGAAACTGATCTGGCTGCAACAGTAAGGACGTGCGCCCCCCCCCCATCTTTCGCCTTCCTCAGTGGTGACAACTGAGATCTAACCCAAAAGTCTGGCTGCCACAGCTGCAAGAGGAGGAAGCTGGAAGTGCGAAACAGAGAAGAAGAAAAAGGAGAAGCAGTTTAACTGCGGTATAGCAGCAACTTCTGCTTTTTTTTCTACAGTTTGCAGAGGACCAGGGGAGGGGAAAATTTGGACTGTACCTTTTTCTTGCATGAAAGTGTACGCAGCCCCCACAAGCACAAATAGGGTGTATAAGACTCATGTGTCCCAGCCCCAACTGAAATGAATTGGAGCAGGACAAACTTCCTCCTGGATTTTGCTCCAGGCCACCCAACACTCTCCTTAGCTCTTCTTTAACCTCTATTGTTTCCTGCAGGTATTGCTACTTTAATTGCAGGCATTATTGTCCCTGTTTAGATGTGGTGGCCATTCTACCTGCCCCCTGGCCTACAAGATCTTCCTGCACCACCCCTAAGTACATGAGGGTCCCTTCTCTGTGTGTGATTTCTTACGGTAAGGTAAAAAGCACTCTGCGCAAGCTCAGTGGCACCTTTAAAACTACAGGTGCTTCAGATCTGAAACCATGACACCAGGAACAGGTTAAGGAAAGGGGGTCAAACATGGGCTTCTGCAAAGACAACCCTAATTCTGACAAACCTGTCTGAAAAAAGCCTTTGATAACGATGTCTGGAATACTCTATGTGCATGTGTGTCAAGAAGATCCATTTCCTTCCCAACTTTTCTCCTCCTAACAATATCTGGGTTCAGCATCCTGAATCAAAGAACTGTAGAGCTGGAAGGGATGCTGAGGGTCATCTAGTCCAACCCCTTGCAATGCAGGAATCTCAGCCAAAGCAGCCATGACAGATGGCCATCCAGCCTCTGCTTAAAAACTGCCAAGGAAGGAGAGTGCACAACCTTCAAAGGGAGACTGTTGGACAGCTTGAACAGGTCTTATTGCCAGAAAGTTCCTAATGATGTTTAGCTGGAATCTCATTCCTTGTAACGTGAAATCATTGGTTTGAGTCCTGTCCTCCAGAGCAGGAGAAAACAAGCTTGCTCCATCTTCCATGTGACAGCCCTTGAGATATTTGAAGAGGGCTATCACATCTCCTCCTAGTCTCTTCTTTTTCTGGCTAAACATGCCCAAGTCCCTCAACCGTTCCTCATAAGGCTTGGTTTCCAAATGCTTTATCATCTTGGCTACCCTCTTCTGCATGCATTCCAGCTTGTCAATATCCTTCCTTAAATTGTGTCACCCAGAACTGGACGCAGTACTCTGGGCGTGGTCTGACCAAGGCAGAATAGAGCAGTACTATGAATTCTCTTGATCCGAACACTAGTTTGGATCTGAACACTGTTGATGCAGCCTAGAATAGCATTGGCTTTTTTGCTGCTGCATCACCCTGTTGACTCATGTGATCTACTAAGATCCTTAGATCCTCTTCACAAGCCAGGGATCAGAGATGGAAAATGTGTGGCCCCCCAGATGTTGTCAGGACTTACCGCGGCGAGGCTCCTTACAGGGTCCCGGCCGCGGGATCACATTCATCCAGTGCTTTACCAGCTGCACTGGCTCCCGGTGGAGTACAGGATCAGGTTTAAGGTGCTGGTTTTGACCTTTAAAGCCCTATGCGGCTTGGGACCCTCGTACCTACGGGACCGCCTCTCCTGGTATGCCCCGCGGAGGACCTTAAGGTACACAAACAACAATACTTTGGAGATCCCGAGCCATAAGGTGGCTAGATTGGCCTCTACTAGAGCCAGGGCCTTTTCAGTATTGGCCCCAACTTGGTGGAATGCTCTTTCCCAGGAGACCAGGGCCCTGCGGGATTTGTCATCTTTCCGCAGGGCCTGCAAGACAGAGCTGTTCCGCCTGGCCTTTGGGTTGGACTTAGCCTGACCCCTTTGTTTTCCTCCCTCATGGCCTGGATTTATGGACTACTTGAAATGAGGCTGCATTTTAAATTTTAATACTGTATTTTAATCTGTATTTTAATTACCGTATATTCCAGCGTATAAGATGACTGGGCGTATAAGACGACCCCCAACTTTTCCAGTTAAAATATAGAGTTTGGGATATACTCGCCGTATTAATAAAACGACCCGGCATATAAGACGACTCCCGACTTTTGAAAAGATTTTCTTGGGTTAAAAAGTAGTCTTATATGCAGGAATATACTGTAATTGTTTTTATGTTTTATTGTGGTTTTGTTGGTGTGAGCCGCCCTGGCTGGGGAGGGCGGGGTATAAATAAAAATTTATTATTATTATTATTAGTAGTAGTACTATGACTTCTCTTGATCCAAACACTAGTTTGGATCTGAACACTGTTGATGCAGCCTAGAATAGCATTGGCTTTTTTTGCTGCTGCGTCACGTTGTTGTCTCATGTGATCTACTAAGACCCCTAGATCCTTTTCACAAGCCAGGGATGGAAAATGTGTGGCCCCCCAGATGTTGTCAGGACTTACCAACTCCCATCGCTCCCAGTCTGAATGGCCAATGGTCAGGGACGATGGGAGCTGGAGTACCACAACTCTGGAAGGCAGGATTTTCCAGGAGGTGTTTCGAACTGGAGACATCAGGGTGTGGACCTGGGGCCTCGGCATGCAACTGAACCATGCAACTTATATTCTCTCTCCTCATAATGCGTCGCCAGTTGGCAGTGGGCCACTTCCTTATTGTCTCCTCTCTCCCTCTCCCCAAGAATGTAACTTATAATAAAGCCAGTGTCAGCTACATCGATTTTGCAACACAGCTTGAAAACCACAATGGCTGCACGACGCTTTAGAAAAAAACAGCAGCATGTGCTGATAAGCTAGATCTTGCAAAAAACAAGAACAAATAATATGGGGTTAGAGGATTTTTTCAGGGGGGGGGAGTTATATTCAAATTGTGAGAGAGAGCACGCTAGATACTGGATATATACAACTCATTGATTTATGTCTTTCATATATCTAGGCAGATTCCAACCTCACGGGCATCAACGATTTCTTTAGCGCCAGCAGATCTGGCCCGTACAATTTTGGGGGCAGGTTTCATCCAAAGGCACAGCGTGTGTGGCGGCAAATGTCATTGATTCCCTGAAAGGGTGTGTGTGCTAAAATAAGCATCTGCTTGTTATGAAGCCTAATTGAGAAAGCGATAAAGAAAAAAAGTGGTGGCAATTTTACACTCGTTTAAACATTCAGAAACTCCGCAGAAGAGGACTGCAGCGCAAAAGCAGGAAACTCCAGGGCTCGGCGCTTCCCCATCAGTCGTCTCCACCGCAGATCCTAAGCAACGTGGTCTCATAATCCCCAGAAGTGTCAGACTGCAAAGGGTAAACAAAAAAACAACCAGTCGGGAAGCCACATTAAAGAGGCACGCTTCAATCTCTTAACATGGTAAATCCATTTATAGACAAAAGCGGCACTGCAGTGTTTTCAACGTCTGAGCTGCAGTTACGGCTGCCAGGCCACATGACCCATTAAACTAACTATGCCATAGAGCAAGACCCAGGCCATGTGAGGACCATTAAACTGTGCAAAGGCTTTCCTGTCTAGCGAGAGAACGCTGCTGCTATATAGAGAGTGCTGGAGAAAGGGAACCTTCAAAAAAGACATCTGGATCCCCCATAAAACCACCGAGTTAACAGCTGAGCTTGTTTTCCACTCAACACGATAGCCCGAGGAGGCCCTCATTATCAGCAGACATCTGGGCAGCAAGCTTGTCTATGCATTCTGTCTATCTGAAGCCTCAAGGAAACCTCAGTGTTTCCACTCATGGGCATCTGCATATGCAAACATGGTTGCTGTCACACAAGTTTCCACCACATTACAGGTGAGTTTATTTATTTTTTTGGAGTGGTGGTTATAGTTTTAAAGTATTTTCATTTTTTATTGTTTATTGATATGCAGAAAATCCATAGAGGACACAGGGCTCTTCCAACCTTTCCTAGTGGCGCAGATCAGCATGACAAGCTAGACTGGCTGAAAGTCCCTCTTTTGCACAAGGACTGAAAAGTCCCTCTTTTGCATCTGGACATCTTGGGGGGGGGGCACGAGGCTAGCTTCTGGATGACTGAAAAGAAAGCTTCAAAAGTTCCAATGCCTGTGAGTGGGAGAGCTTCTGCAGAGCTGCCTGCCACGATTTCGTATGTGACGTTTTCACATCAATGAGGACCAGGAACTTGCTTTAAAAAATGATAGCAGAGGTTCTCAGGGATTCTACACTCATGGCCCAGTTCAGGAAAGTATTTAAACATTTAACAGTGTCTTCACTTATGCTGTCTCGGAACAACACTCAGCATCTTGAGCCAAGGGCATTTCACCTTCTCGCAAACCTCTCCAATAGGCAGCATTGTTCAAGCCCACCCAGAAAAGCGTGAGAATGTTTAAAGCCTGCAGCACAACCCCAGGTTGCCAGCTAGAGCTTGGTAGGTTTATGGGACTCGGGTGGTGCTGGGGTCTAAACCACTAAGCCTCTTGGGCTTGCTGATCAGAAGGTTGGCGGTTCGAATCCCCGCGACGGGGTGAGCTCCCGTTGCTCTGTCTCAGCTTCTGCCAACCTGGCAGTTCAAAAGCAAGCCAGTGCAAGTAGATAAATAGGTACTGCTCTGGCGGGAAGGTAAACGGCATTTCCGTGTGCTCTGATACTCATCACATTGTTATGTTGCGCCAGAAGTGGTTTAGTCCTGCTGGCCATATGACCCGGAAAGCTGTCTGTGGACAAACGCCGGCTCCCTTGTTCTGAAGCGAGATGAGCGTCACAACCCCATAGTTGCCTTTGACTGGACTTCACCATCCAGGGGTCCTTTACCTTTTTAGCTATACCTTAGGTTTACACATGTTATCATCCGAGCACAATTCAAAGTGTTGGTGCTGACCTTTAAATCTCTAAACAGCCTCAGCCCAGTATACCTGAAGGAGCGTCTCCACCCCCATCGTTCAGCCCGGACACTGAGATCCAGTGCCGAGGGCCTTCTGGCGGTTCCCTCATTGTGAGATGTGAGGTTACAGGGAACCAGGCAGAGGGCCTTCTTGGTGGTGGCACCCGCCCTGTGGAACGTCCTCCCATCAGATGTCAAGGAAATAAACAACTATCTGACTTTTAGAAGACATCTGAAGGTAGCCCTGTTTAGGGAAGTTTTTAAGAATTGATGTTTAATGTTTTTAGATATGCTGTAAACCAGCCAGAGTGGCTGGGGAAACCCAGCCAGATGGGCGGGGTATAAATATAATAAAACAACAACAACAACAACAACAGGACTACTGTGTCATATAACCCATTCTTGTAGAATTAAGAGAGCCCGGGTGACATTTAGGGATCTGCCCCAATTAACAGAGGACAGGTGTTCCTTAACTTCCATCACCTTCCATCTCCCTCTGCTTTCCAACAGTGTCTTTCATGTCCAAGACCAAAGAAGTGGATTCACACACACAGAGAGAGAAAGAGATCTGGAATGTAGCTGAAGCGATTGAGGTACTCACTTTAATAGCAGAATACAAGGAGACGCCGTACAGTTTCTTATATTCAGCTCGAATATCCAAGAGGTCAATCTCTGACCTGGATGCCAGAATTCTGTTCAGTGTGAATTCATCCGTCCCAGCCCCCTATAAACAAGGAAAGGGATAATAATAATCATTATGATTATTCATAAAATTTGTATACTGCCCAATACCCGCAGGTCTCGGGGTAGTTACAACACAATATAAAAACACAAAAACACGTAATAAAATTATACAGTGGTACCTCAGGTTAAGAACTTAATTTGTTCTGGAGGTCCGTTCTTAACCTGAAACTGTTCTTAACCTGAGGTACCACTTTAGCTAATGGGGCCTCTCCTGCCGCCGCGCCGCCACCACACGATTTCTGTTCTCATCCTGAAGCAAAGTTCTTAACCCGAGGTACTATTTCTGGGTTAGTGGAGTCTGTAACCTGATGCGTCTGTAACCCAAGGTTACCACTGTACCAGCAACTCCCTCTCCCAGTTTAAAAATTTGTTTCATTTGTGTTTCAGAGCTACAGACCCTGTACTTTGAAAAGCAAGCACACACACTATCTGCGGTGTTTTGGAAAAGACTGCAAAAAGCCTCCCTCTAATTCAGGGGTGCCCTGCCATCCTCCAGATATTGTTGGACTTCATATCTCATTATGCTGGCTGGGGCTGATGGGAATTGGGGAGTCCAACAGCATCCGGAGAGCCAATATAGAAGCTCCTCCCCCCTACCTTTGTTTGGCAAGGCTGCTCCACAGCGACACCACCTAAACCAGTGTTTCTCAACCAGTGTGCCTCCAGATGTTTTGGGACTACAACTCCCATCATTCCTGACCACTGATCTTGCTGGCTAGGGATGATGGGAGTTGTAGTCCCAAAACATCTGGAGGCACACTGGTTGAGAAACACTGACCTAAACAATCCTCAGCAACGCAGAGCTTTTTCCCTTGCAAGGTTTAGTGCTACGCTGGCTGCAATCTTGCAGGAAAGGTCCTCAAAGGTTCCAAATTCATGGAGGTATTGATCTTGCGGTGCAGGTCAGGCCGAGACCATTGCACATGTCTTGTTCTAGTGTCCATTTTATGAAGTAATCCACAACAAATGTTTGAACCTTCAGGCTGAAGGAGAGGCTAAACTGTTCTGATTCCTACAGGGTTTCTTTTTTATTGAATAGCTGTGGGCATGACAGTATAGAGAAAGGAGCAGAATAAGGGAGCAATGCTGTGAAACGACGCAGCGCAGGATTGATATATAAACTAAACTCCCTTGGCCACCCCCCCCCCATTTTTCACTATTAATATACTTCTTCTTAATTGTATTTCAGTTCAACAATTACTTTGATAAAATACAGTGGGGCCTCGACTTACGAATTTAATCCATTCCGAAGGCACCTTCGTAGGTCGAAAAATTCATGAGTCGAAAAGCGCCATTGGAAATGTGATTTCCCATAGGAATGCATCGGAATTCGTAAGTCGAAAAAACCCTATCTAAAACAGCTGCGGTTTCCGTTCGGATGTCGAGAAATTCGTAAGCGTGTGGCCATTTGCCCCACTCGTAAGTCGAAAAATTCGGTTGTTGAGTCGTTTGTAAGTTGAGGTACCACTGTACACATTTTGTTATGTGCAAATGGCTTTAGATACCTATTAGGTCCATAAATTACCATATAGCATATATTTGACACAAAAAAATAGCAGCAATTTGTTGTTGACAAAGGACAGCTGGACATATAAAGGGCCCCATTGCCTTCAGCAGCTTAGGGCCTCATCAAACCTAAATCTGGCCCTGAAACTTCGTCGTCATAAGACCTGAGTGGTACTTTTTAACCTTATACAGTGATACCTTGGGTTACAGATGCTTCAGGTTACAGATGCTTCAGGTTACAGACTCCACTAACCCAGAAATAATACCTCGGGTTAAGAACTTTGCTTCAGGATGAGAACAGAAATCGTGTGGTGGCAGCAGGAGGCCCCTTTAGCTAAAGTGGTACCTCAGGTTAAGAACAGTTTCAGGTTAAGAACGGACCTCCAGAACGAATTAAGTTCTTAACCCGAGGAACCACTGTAGTTTCATCTCAAAGCATCTCCTTCTGTGAACAGATGCCAATTGTATGTTTTGACCCAAATATTCCCTCTTCCTTTGTATGCTGATAAAGGTTGAACGACTGATTGAAGAAGGCAGCGCCTTGTGTCCTTACCTTCAAAGACTTGTGCAGCCTTTCAGCAAAGAAAGCTGGAGTGTTGTTTGCACATTTGACTACCAAAAAGAAAGAAAGAAGAGAGTTAGCATTTCACTCCATTGTTGCATTTTCTCTGCTGGAACAGCTATGGAGGAGTGCAAAGGTTGTGCAGAAAAGTGAAACTGGTGGGCAGTTCAGAGCAGATGCATGTTAGTGCATTCTGTTACGGGCTTGTTTACAGTGCCTTTGTCGGTATTTTTTCTTACTGCTGCCCCCTCGTGGGTAATTATGCTAACTGCATTTGCACAACTGCAAACTTCCTTTAGAACAAGTCTCCCGAACTCCATGAAAATGCAACAGAAACTTCCATTTTCTTGCAAGTACTAAATTGGATTTTGGGAGCTTCTGAATGTGCTCCCAAAAAATAACTGACACAATTGCACCACTTAAAAATAATCTGCATGAATACTTCTGGTGTTTTTTTTAAGCTCTGAATTAACATGTTGTGGCAAAACGGAGCAGGTTTATTTACTTATTGGTGTGGGGAGAGAGAGATGAAGATAATAAGACTTACCCATTGCATCAGAACATTTACAGTTAGCAAAAATAAAAATAAAAATAAATCTCCAAGGGCTTTAATTTTAGGATTCAAAACTCAAAAATGTCCCACCCACCTAGGCTTGGATGTCAAGCATTTTCTTTAATTCTGCCCTTGTTAAAAAAGAAATTCACACCTGCAATAACAGAAATAGACCCTCAATTAAGTGCTGCAGTACTTAAAGCTCTAGCCCCCCCCCTGAATTTTTTAAAATTTATACCTCACCTATCGGACTGAGTTGCCCCAGCTATTCTGGGCAGCTTCCAACATATATAAAAACATAATTAAACATTTTAAAAACTTCCCTATATCTATTTTTTAAAATATTTTAAATAACAATTTCTTAATTTTCCAAAATGATAACATCAAAAGTAAACATAAAAACAATATATAAAAAACAGAAAAAACCATCATAAAAAATAAAACCAGAATTAAAAGCTCTAGCCCTTGATCATAGCCATCAATAAATATAAAAGACAGTTGCATGATAGTTCATCATGGCCCTCAGAGTAGCATGGTTGGTAGAGTATAAGACCCTCAAGGGTCATGGGTCTGAGCCCCACGTTGGGCAAAAGATTCTTGCATTGCAGGGGGTTGGACTAGATGACCCTCATGGTCCCAATTCTACAATTTTATGCTTCTGTGCTTCTGTATGACTAATCGCCAGGTGCATTTTAGTGCTATGGGCACAAATCTTACTTGTCCGAGGGCGGGAATCAACAGGCACCAGGAACAAAAGTGAGGGAGACCTCAAAAGGTGCAAGCATCACATTTGTGGAAATGTATCCCAAAGCAGGCTTATTGTGCCTCACACTTTTTGAACTAAGTTGCTCTTCCTCAGAGGCAACTTAGTCTGAACTGGCTGGCATTTCCTGTGGCCGATGGGAACCGTAGTCCTAAACATCTGATGGGCACCAGGTTGGGGAAGGCAGACTCACACTGTGAGATGACTAAAAGTTATACAGTGGTACCTCGGGTTAAGAACTTAATTAGTTCCAGAGTTCTGTTCTTAAACTGAAACAGTTCTTAACCTGAGGTACCACTTTAGCTAATGGGGCCTCCTGCTGCCGCTGCGTCGCTGGCGCACGATTTCCGTTCTTATCCTGGGGCAAAGTTCTTAACCTGGAGCAACCACTTCCTGGTTAGCAGACTCTGTAACCCGAAGCGTCTGTAACCCGAGGTACCACTGTGTGTGTGTGTGTGTGTATGTGTATATACAGTGGTACCTCGGGTTAAGAACTTAATTCGTTCCGGAGGTCCGTTCTTAACCTGAAACTGTTCTTAACCTGAAGCACTACTTAAACTAATGAGGCCTCCCACTGCTGCCGTGCCGCCAGAACACAATTACTGTTCTCATCCTGAAGCAAAGTTCTTAACCCGAGGTACTATTTCTGGGTTAGCGGAGTCTGTAACCTGAAGCGTCTGTAACCCGAGGTTCCACTGTATATAACACAGACCCGTTTTCCTCAAGTACCGAGGTCCAGTACCGAGGGCCTTCTGGCTGTTTCCTCGTTGCGAGAAGCCAAGTTGCAGGGAACCAGGCAGAGGGCCTTCTCGGTGGTGGCGCCTGCCCTGTGGAACGCCCTCCCATCAGATGTCAAAGAGAAAAACAGCTACCAGATTTTTAGAAGACATCTGAAGGCAGCCCTGTTTAGGGAGGCTTTTAATGTTTAATAGATTGTTTTATTTCATTTTTCTGTCGGAAGCCGCCCAGAGTGGCTGGGGGAACCCAGCCAGATGGGTGGGGTATAAATAATAAATTATTATTATTATTATTATTATTATTATTATTATTATTATTATTATTATTAGTCCTCCTTACCTATGGCCAGTAGCAGGTCTTCAAAACTTCCTGAGGTTTCGCTCTGGATGCTATCTTCCAACTTCTTCCCACTGATATTTCTGTATTCTTCAAAGGCTGAGGAACGACAAGCGAGAAGAACGTCAGCGCTGTTAAGGGGGCATCTCCAGGCGGTAGAAAAAATTGCAAGACCTGCCCTGTTTGCCTCCCTTTCCTGAATAGCACAGAAAAAAGAGAGGACCCCACAGAATGGTTTCTTACTTAGTTTCAGCTGAGGAAAACTGCTGAAGCACAGAACCTCAATGAATTTGCCCTCATCGGTCCCCCACTTCTTCTCGCCTGCGTTGTACAGGATCTAAAAGAAGAAGAAGAGGACTAGAGTTTAAAAGCTTGCCTGCATTCTTTGCCTCGTCTTTCTACCATTCTAAACACTTCCGAGGTAGGTTAGCCAGGCGCAAAGGAGGAAGGCGGGGCTCGTGCACCTTTAGTTGTTGAGGGAGTTTCAGCCCCTTCTTCAGCTATTAAAGGTGCAGAAGCCCTCAGAAACCAGGAATACATTTTTTTAAAAAAAAATAAGGAATGGGGAAAATATATAATTTACCTTAAAAACCAATGCAAACAATTAAAATTGTTAAATTAAATTAAAATTAAAAGTCAAATTGGAATAACACTTATAGTTTAAAGTTGAAGATAATGGAGATTTCATAGTTTTGGATTAATAGACAAGATGCGGAAGGAAAAGGTTAATATAAGGACCCACGAAGGGGAGGAAGCAAGTCCAAGAGATTCTGTACAATTCTCTTTCTATGTTGATTGTCCGATAACTGTTTGTAAATTTCAAAATCTGAAAAAACTAAATAAAATTTAATAAAGATCAATAAAGGTGCAGAAGCCCTCTTACTTTTTGCCTCTGCCTGGGGTCATCATTACCTATGTGAAGAAGTATTTTTCGCCTCTCCTGAAGTCTCCTGCCAATCCCTTTCCCTGGGTGACTTTGAGTTCTAACATTATGAGAAGAGGGAGAAGCCCCAGCTGTTTTCTTCACACCGTGCATAATGCTGTAAACCTCCATTAAGAATTTCATAAACCCCTATAGTATCGCCCTGTTTATGTCTGCTTAGATGTATTTGCCCTCCGTTTCAATGGAAAGCATGGGTAGGTCTGCAGACAGAGGCTGTGTTTGCACATCACGCTAGGCCAAACCATGGCTTAGCATGAACACATGGATGCGCTGGTATCGCACCTGATTTGCATCACCCCGGGCTTTTAAAGTAAGCACAACAGCTAAGACAAACCTTGGTTTAGTGTGTCGTCTGAACCTGAGATCCCAGCTAAGATCTCTCCTCCTTAACCACGATCTGCGGCTAAGGTTTGTCCATAGTCTGGCTTACGTCTGCGCACCTTACCAATGTATTTCCTCCCTAAAGAAAAGAGGTCTCAAATGCAGAAGGGTCCTTAGGCCACAAGCCTCTGTGTTGCCCTCTTCTGCACTTCCTTCCAACTCTCCAATGTCCTTTTGGAGATGGAGACATCCCGCTGTCTCCCCAAGAATGCTTATTCAGAAGGATGGCGCAATCCCAGCCCTGCACAGCTTGCCAGCTCAGAAACTCTAAGAAACGTTTTTAAACAACTCGGAGGCTTCCCGATTAGCCAAACCTACAGCCGACACCTTTCTGAATTGCTATTACCTGAGCATCTTTCTTTGCAACCTGCTCATCCGCTCTTTGATTCTCATCTCTTCGGCCCTGTGGTCACATTGAGAGAAGTTTTAATAGGTAAGTAAAATAAGAGCATCCGTCAGATTAAACAGCATTTGGCACCAGTCCTGTGTCACAAGCAAACGCGAGATGGAGAGCAGACATGACAAGGTTTCCTTTGCAGGAAGGCACAAGACTTAGGGCACCCCAGTAGCAATGCATTTACGTGCAAGTTATACAGGTTGAGCAGGCATTACCAGGCACAAGTCTCCCATGGGTGATGCCCACCCCAGGCAACAGATTTGGGGGCAGGAGAAGGGTCAGCTGAAGCGAAGGGCTGTGGTAGAACATCTGCTTTGATTGCAGAAGAAGAGGTAGAATTTGGTAATGTGGCACCCTGGGCACGAAATTTGATGCCCACCGCTAAATATTTCTTATTGTCACAATAATTCATTTGGGTACAGTTGCTTTTCATGGATCTTTATATGGTACCCATTTAAATATAGGTTTTTATAATCATCATTATTTTGTGCCCCCTTGGCCCGGCACCCCATGTGTAAAGGTAAAGATAAAGGGACCCCTGACCATTAGGTCCAGTCGTGACCGACTCTGGGGTTGCGCGCTCATCTCGCATTATTGGCCGAGGGAGCCGGCGTACAGCTTCCAGGTCATGTGGCCAGCATGACAAAGCCGGTTCCGGCAAACCAGAGCAGCACACGGAAACGCCGTTTACCTTCCTGCCAGAGCAGTACCTATTTATCTGCTTGCACTGGCATGCTTTCGAACTGCTAGGTTGGCAGGAGCTGGGACCGAGCAACGGGAGCTCACCCCATTGCAGGGATTCGAACCGCCGACCTTCTGATCAGCAAGCCCTAGGCTCTGTGGTTTAACCCACAGCACCACCTGCGTCCCTATGAGGGAACCCCATGTGAGGGAACCCTAAATCCAGTGCTGGCAGAAGGCTCTGGGTTCCATTCCTGTCATTTCCAGTTGGAACTGGGAAAGAGTCTTGCCAGAAACACTGAATAATTCCTGCCATTCAGTGTAAGGTGGACCAGCGGTTTGACTCAAGGCAGTTTCCTACGCTCCGAACTGTGTATTTATAAGAGCCAGAGTGACCAGTTCTATAAGCCAATGCAGCTGCGGAGTTCAACATTCATCTCATCCACAGCCTTTCCAGCCCTCCTTCTGAATGTGCCGTCATGATCGGAACTCATTGCAGGAGGGGATCACAAGATTTGGACCCAACGTTTGCTATAGGGCCTGTTGAAAGAGAGGCGTAGAATCCCAAAAGGAAACGAATACCACAAATAAGCTAACGGACTTGGGAATCTTGGGATCCCAACAAGCAAGGCACAGATAACAAGAGAATTGCTGGAGGCTCTCTTACATCGGCCAGAGTTAACAGGGCTTGCCGGAAGTCGCCAGATGTGTCCGAGCTGATGTCGTCCCCGAGGCTCTTTTTATAAACTGGAAAGAAAAGCAAGAATGAGCAAAATTTCAGCAACCAGGAGCAGTAAGGAATGCCAGGCGTACGACAATTCCCAGGCTGTAGACCCCACCTTTAGCCTCGCAAAGGCCACAGAAGCGCCAATGTGAGTCCTCTTGATTCCACAGCTCTAATTTTGGCCCACAGGCAAAGAGAGGCTGCACCACACAACTGGAGGCTTGTTTTCCATCATTTCAAGTATTATTATTTTTTGTAAAAAAATAAATAAATGCTTGCCACCTCACACGGACTCAGCAACAAGTTTACCCAAATTGGTTCCAACCAAGTTTCTCCCAACAGTTTAAGGAAGGGCCAGACAGGTGCTGTGCCTCAATATCCCAAATCTGAAAGATGCCTTTTGCCTGACAATGGCCTTGGAGCATGTAGGAAATTTCTAGAAAGGCCTTAATGGCTGGACTTTATTCTTGGAAGCTACGGACTACAGGCTAACGTGTGTCCTTCTGGAGAAGCTGCAAGATATCCTGGGAGCTGGATAATGAAGCGGCCAGATGTGGGAGGAAATTCCACAATTTAAGGGCTGCCACAGAGAATGGGGTCTCCTAGGCTACCTCACTCACCCTGAACCTCTGGAGAACCGGCAAGGGCCTTTAGTAGCCGGAATGGAGCTGCTTAAATCACCCTGCTGTCATCCTAGTTAGATAATATTCTGATAAAGGCAGATCTTAAGTCAACCCTTTTGTCAATAGAAGAAAGGTACGGCTTTGCCTTATAGTCAGTCCCAAGGGGCAGATTATGGCCAACTTCAAAGCCATAAAGGGAGCACAGAGTTCGCTTCACACCCAGTCCAGTGTAGTGTTTAGAGCAGTGGTGTCCAATCTTTTTTTCAAAGAGGGCCAGATTTGATTAAGTGAAGGGCCGTTAGGGCCCACCAAAGTTGTTGAGCTTTTTTTAGGATTGAAGAAGTTGTTGAGCTTCTTTTAGGGTTGAAGTTGCTGAGTTTTTTTTAGGATTTTGCCCCAGGAAATAAACTGCCACAGGGGCCGGATTAAACCAACCGGCGGGCCAGATTAGGCCCCCCGAAATGGGCTTTGGACATGCCGGGTTTAAGAGTGTAAAACTAGGACCTGGGAAACGGGTTCAATTCTGACTTGGCCCTGAAGCTCACTGGGTGATCTTAGACAAGCTGCTGTCTTTCAGCCTAACCTTCCTCGCAGGGTTGTTGTGGGGATTCACTGAGGAGCGAGGAAAACTTTGTGCTTACGCTCCTTGGAGGAAAAAAAAGGTGAGATAGGGATGCAGTAAATGAATAAATGAGGGACCCAGGTGGCGCTGTGGGTTAAACCACAGTGTCTAGGGCTTGCTGATCAGAAGGTCGGCGGTTCGAATCCCTGCAACGGGGTGAGCTCCTGTTGCTCGGTCCCAGCTCCTGCCCACCTAGCAGTTCGAAAGCACATCAAAGTGCAAGTAGATAAATAGGGACCGCTCCGGCGGGAAGGCAAACAGCGTTTCCATGTGCTGCTCTGGTTCGCTAGAAGCAGCTTTGTCATGCTGGCCACATGACCCGGAAGCTGTCTGCAGACAAACGCCGGCTCCCTCGGCCTATAGAGCGAGATGAGCGATGCAATCCCAGAGTCAGACACGACTAGACCTGATGGTCAGGGGCCCCTTTACCTTTAAATGAATAAACATAAATTTGTATTCCTCAGCTGTATTCCTCAAGTAGTGAACCGCCTCTTCTGAAACTTGCATGCTCATCCCCCAATACACACATTCCTCCTTAATCTGTGTTTCTCAAGCTTGGGTCCCCAGCTGTTGCTGGACTACAACTCCCATCATCCCTAGCTAGCAGGACCAGTGGTCAGGGATGATGCGAGTTATAGTTTAGCAGCGAAACACTGCCTTAATTCGAGAGATACACTTCCTGTTGCTGTAGCTGGACAGAATTCTGAGGGCCAAAAGGAAAAGGCCGGAGGGCCGCATACAGTTGTTGGGCCGGAGATCCCCCCTGCCTGCTTTTAGAGGATACCGCCAAGCAATTAACCACAATCGTTCGCTTGCAATGCCGGCGGGCCTCCCAGAGGTCCATCACAGCTCAATAAACGTGCTCTCCAAACTTGTGTTATTTGCCTGGCTCAGCTTGCAGGGCTCCCCATTAGAATACGACGTGCTCGAGCGTGAAGCTAAATGAACTCCTAGTGAAAAGCTTTACCCACCTCACCAGGAAAACAGCCATAAATCTTCCAGATATTAATCAAAGCCATGGGCCTCGCTGCTACCCCCAGAGCTGTACCGGCTCCAAGTATAGACACCGCTGGGCTGGCTGCATTAAACTGTCCAATCCATCATGCTCAGCTTCTCTACAGCTCAGCAATTCATCTTTCTGAAACGCAGCAGAAGAGGATCCTTTCCAGGAAAGTACCTCTAAGAACCGAAGCAATCGGGAGATGGGGTGCAAGGAAGAGGGCCTGCCAAGCACGCCAGCAAGCAGAAAAGTGGCCAGCTGATGTCATCAAAACTGAGTAAAGGGGGTGAAGGTTTAGTAGCTACTCGCTTGTTCCATTGGTTTCCAGACAATTACAGGTATGAACCGATTGACTATAGACACAGAATTCTGTTTGGACAAATATATTGATATCCGAAAAGCATCAATACACAATGTAGTGGGTTATTGGTAACCATATTTAAAGATAAAGGGACCCCTGACCATTAGGTCCAGTCATGACTGACTCTGGGGTTGCGTGCTCATCTCGCATTATTGGCCGAGGGAGCCGGCGTATAGCTTCCAGGTCATGTGGCCAGCATGACAAAGCCACTTCTGGCGAACCAGAGCAGCACACGGAAACGGCGTTTACCTTCCCGCTGTAGCGGTACCTATTTATCTACTTGCACTATGACATGCTTTCGAACTGCTAGGTTGGCAGGAGCTGGGACCGAGCAACGGGAGCTCACCCCGTTGCAGGGATTCGAACCGCCGACCTTCTGATTGGCAAACCCTAGGCTCTGTGGTTTAACCCACAGCGCCACCCGCGTCCCTAACCATATTTAGATTAGGATAATAATGTCACTTATATCTATAGGATTGATGTTTGACTTTACTTAATGTATTACATTGCCCTTTTGGCCCCTTTTCTCTTCTCTCTGTTTCCCTTTCTTCACATTTTATTTTATTTTATTTTATTTTATTCCTTTATAAATGTATATATATATAGAGAGAGAGAGAGAGTGAGAGAGAGAGAGAGAGTCATACCTCATGTTATGGAAGCTTCAGGTTACGTGTTTTTGGGTTGCGGACCGTGGGAAACCCAGAAGTACGGGTTACTTCTGGGTTTCACCGCTCGCGCATGCGCAGAAGTGCTAAATCGCGCTTCGCACATGCGCAGAAGTGCCAAATCGTTTCAGGATGCAAACGCTGCGGGTTGCGGACATGCCTTGGTCACGTATTTCATCCGCAACCCGAGGTTCCACTGTATATAAAAACACACAGGTTGTATATGTAGTTGATCGTAAGAGAATCAAGTCAGGCAAGGATACGAACACTATCAAGAAAAGGGATCTGACTGCCCCAAAACTTTGCACAAAGGGTATTGAAAGTGTGATCATGTCTGAATGCCCTTGACAGCATCAGAAAGCACAAAAACCATCCTGGACACACATCCTGGACACACACTTCCCGCTGTAGTGGTACCTATTTATCTACTTGCACTTTGACATGCTTTCGAACTGCTAGGTTGGACACACAGCGGGAGAAGAGAAGGTTAAGGGGTGATATGATAGCCATGTTCAAATATATAAAAGGATGTCATATAGAGGAGGGAGAAAGGTTGTTTTCTGCTGCTCCAGAGAAGCGGACACGGAGCAAAGGATTCAAGCTACAAGAAAGAAGATTCCACCTAAACATTAGGAAGAACTTCCTGACAGTAAGAGCTGTTCGGCAGTCGAATTTGCTACCAAGGAGTGTGGTGGAGTCTCCTTCTTTGGAGGTCTTTAAGCAGAGGCTTGACAGGCATATGTCAAGAATGCTTTGATGGTGTTTCCTGCTTGGCAGGGGGTTGGACTGGATGGCCCTTGTGGTCTCTTCCAACTCTACGATTCTATGATTCAAAAGGATGTCTGGAAGGGCCCCAACTACATAAGTCCCATAGGACTGGAGAGGAGTTTGGCCCCATTGTTAAAGTGGCTAATTGACAACATGGAGCTGGGTTTAATGAATCTTGTGATATATCCTTTCAAAGGGCAAAGCAGCTAAGATTTATAAGGGCCTGACACATTTCTCCAGACTGTTTAAGAGATTGCTCAGATACCTCAGGATAACTTTGCCAGATTTACTCCTGAGATTTATAACATTATTGATTCATTAGAGCACCAAGTAAGTCAGCCTCCAGGAAGCCTCTGTTTGCAGGGAAAGAAGATGCTCAAAGTCTTCGTGGCTGACAGAGACGGCATTCCACTGCAACAGCACCATCCTCTCCACACCAGCCCAGAATTGCACTCCTCAGCTACCCAGCAAGAAAAGGTCTTCTCCCCACCCAACCTCCTGCAATGACTGAAGAAACCTCTTTGACCGATCTCCAGCTAGCATTGTCTGCTGGAAAAGTAGCAATTACGGCAGCTGCCCGACTAGAATCCCTTCACTGAAAGCCATCCTTACCTGTGTAATATGCCTGGGCTACTTCTTTCATTTGCCTGCTAGTCCTTGAGGCCAGGATCTCGATCAGAGCCTGCTCGTCTGTTCCACTACCCTAGAAGCAAAAAAGAAGAGTAAGAGGACTTGTTTAGCCTGGAAAAGAGGAGACTGAGAGGAGATCGGATGGCCACCTTCAAATATCTCAAGGGCTGTCACAGGGAAGATGGAGCAAGCTTGTTTTCTCCTGCTCCTCGAGGGCAGGAATCGAACCCATGGCTTCAAGTTACAAGAAAGGAGATTCCGACTAAACATTCGGAAAGGCTTTCTGACAGTAAGAGCTGTTCATCAATGGAATTGTCTCCCTCGGGAGTCAGTGGACTCTCCTTCCTCGGAGGTTTTTAAGCAGAGGTTGGATGGCCATCTGTCATGGATGCTTTAGCTGAGATTCCTGCATTGCAAGGGGTTGGACTAGATGACCCTTGGGGTCCCTTCCCACTAAGATTCTACGATTCTGTGATTTAGGCGCTTTACACTGTAGGTTTCCATTGTAGGGCCTCCTTGGGGATCTAGCATTTATCAAGCTTCTGAAGAGCCAAAAGACAAAATGTCAACAGAGGCGATAACATCCCGAAGATTCATGGCAGCAGAAGAGAGATGGACTGAAGACAATTCAGCCAAGAACTCCTAAGCTCCTAACTGACATCAACACAAGGGCTTTGAGTGCTTAACTTTTTCACTGAAGCCACAGGCTTCATTCCCTTGACCGCACCCATCAGGATTAGTTAACACCGCTGGCGAACTGTCAATGGTGTGAGCTAACAGTTTAAATGGGTGCTGAAAGCGTCAACCAATTAACTGATCAATCCATTAACTGCTGGTCCAAAGTATGGATTTTAGAACTGAGCTGTCCTCTGAAAGGATTGGTGGCATTGAGAAAGAGATTTACAGCACATAGTGTCCCAGTTCGTTGACACAAATGTGATGGTCCTTGTTGGGACAGAATGCCGTGCCTGAATCAGAACATCTGTGTGTCCCCCGGGGCCAAAATCCAGAAAAGAGGCATGCACACACCAGAGGCAACTGGATGGAGAGGTGGAGCTGTGCTTGCTCTTCCTCTGCTGAAGAGGCTAGCTGCGGCTCGGTTTTATGAAGCGGCTTATCTCCTCCGCTAAGTGACAACTGCTGCAAGGGAAATGGCAAGCAGGGGTCCAGCTTTGAAAGTGGCTGCGACCTCCACATGCCTTTTTTCTGAATCCCAAACCATGTGCGAAGACAACTTCATTTAAAATGAGACATTCTCGCCATGCAGTACAGTATGGCCATCTTTTAATTTCCTCAAAACAGCAGCGGATGCAAAAATAAATAAATATGGCAAGCGAAATTTCCCAAACAAGTAAATAACAGAAGGAGCAACGCTGTCTTCGTAGACTTACTTTCATGGATTTCTTCAGTTGTTTAGCATCAAACACTGCTGGAGGCGTTACAAGAGCCACCATTATACGTTCCAAATTGCCAGAGAGGTCCCCCTTCAAAGCATCTTTCATATCCTTTTCAAAAAGAGAAAGAAACAGAGCTGTCAATGTTTCTCGCTGTCAAAAATCCTATCCAGGCTCCAAGGACGGTCTGCCCTTTACAACAGAGGTAAACCGTCGACTGAATTTCTCTTTTAATTGTAGCTTCATTCTCAGTGAGGACAAAAACCCATGCCGGGGCAAGACCACTTCACACAGCACATTAAACAGCCTAAATGTGTTTAAATTGTGGTTTTAAATCTGGGCTGCACATGGTTTCTTTCCATCACTGTTGCAAGCATGGCTTGTTTCTCTTGATGTCTTTCATCGCTGATGTTTAACATGCCGCGTTTTTAAGAATATGCTTTGTCTGCAAAATGCCCAGCAAATATTTATTGATGGGTGGCTATGTCAGTTTAAAATAATGAGAGCAGCAAGAAAATAAACACACATGGGAGGGTGCTCTGGGAATGACTGCTCCTCCACCCAAAATATCCTTGCAGCTGGAAAACTAGGAGAAGGTTGTCTACAAGAGAGAGAGAGAGAGAGAGAGAGAGAGAGAGAGAGAGAGAGAGAGAGAGAGAGAGAGAGAGAGAGAGGAGAATCCATCATGTGTCACCCACAGCCTGAAGTGGTCCAGCCATACAAATGATAATTAGATCTCTGCCTCATCCCGGACTGAAGAGACCTGGCCTCCTAACCTCCCAGGGATCCTCACTAATCCACCTTGACTGCTGATAGCATATGGAAGGCTTCCTCAACCTCTGCTCTCCAGATGTTTTTGGACTACAACTCCCATGATCCCTAGCTAGCAGGACCGGTGGTCATGGATGATGGGAAGTGTAGTCTCAAAACATCTGGAGGGCCGAGGTTGAGGAAGCCTGGCATATGGCTTCATAGTCCCCCACCCATGTGTCCTGCATACATACTGGGCACAACACTTTAGCTAGCCCCAAGTGCTCCAACGTATAAGGGATGTGGAGCTGCAGTGCCATATGGGCAAAATGGACAAACATGCCACAATAAGAGATTTTGGGAGAGGGTTCTCATTCGCAAATTACCTGGCAAAATTGCAAATACCCAAGTATAGACATTCCTTTACCTTGGCCAGATTGAATGTGTTGCCCGCTGCCCTGTTGCTAGGTAGATATGAGGGTAAACCGTATGAGTCACGTGTTTGCCCATGTGGCTCATCGGAAGTGGAAACAAATTTGCATGTATTGCTGCACTGCAGTTTCTACGAGGATCTACGCCGGACCTTTTATCACCCCAGCCTTACAAAAGCTTAAAAATGAACCAGAATCCCAACGTCTGAGAGCCTTGGTAGAAGACAAGGTCCCCGAAATTACGATCAATGTTGCCAAATTCTGCGTAGCTGCTATTAGACGCAGGAAACAAGAGCTTTCCAATGTCAATACGCAGGCAAATGCGAATATTTAATTTTATTTATGTCCTCTAAAGTGTTGGTTCCGCTCCTTCCTCCTGGGCCATGTTCAGAAAGTGGTGGTGGGGGATGAATGTTCAGACCCCTGGGCTCTCACTTGTGGGGTGCCTCAGTGTCCTGTCCTCTCCCCCATGCTTTTCAACATCTACATGCAGCCGCTTGGAGAGATCATCAGGGGGTTTGGGCTGGGTGTTCATAAGTATGCGGATGATACCCAGCTCTACCTCTCTTTCAAATCAGAACCAGTGAAGGCGGTGAAGGTCCTGTGTGAGTGCTTGGAGGCGGTTGGAGGATGGATGGCGGCTAACAGATTGAGGTTGAATCCCGACAAGACAGAAGTACTGTTTGTGGGGGACAGGAGGCGGGCAGGTGTGGAGGATTCCCTGGTTCTGAATGGGGTAACTGTGCCCCTGAAGGACCAGGTGCGCAGCCTGGGAGTCATTTTGGACTCACAGCTGTCCATGGAGGTGCAGGTCAATTCTGTGTCCAGGGCAGCTGTTTATCAGCTCCATCTGGTACGCAGGCTGAGACCCTACCTGCCCGCGGACTGTCTCGCCAGAGTGGTGCATGCTCTAGTTATCTCTCGCTTGGACTACTGCAATGCTCTCTACGTGGGGCTACCTTTGAAGGTGACCCGGAAACTACAACTAACCCAGAATGCAGCAGCTAGACTGGTGACTGGGAGCGGCCACCGAGACCACATAACACCGGTCCTGAAAGACCTACATTGGCTCCCAGTACGTTTCCGAGCACAATTCAAAGTGTTGGTGCTGACCTTTAAAGCCCTAAATGGCCTCAGTCCAGTATACATGAAGGAGCGTCTCCTCCCCCATCGTTCTGCCCGGACACTGAGGTCCAGCGCCGAGGGCCTTCTGGCGGTTCCCTCGCTACGAGAAGCCAAGTTACAGGGAAGCAGGCAGAGGGCCTTCTCGGTAGTGGCACCCACCCTGTGGAATGCCCTCCCACTAGAGGTCAAAGAGAACAACAACTACCAGACCTTTAGAAGGCATCTCAAGGCAGCCCTCTTTAGGGAAGCTTTTAATGTTTGATGGATTTCTGTATTTTAATATTTTGTTGGAAGCCGCCCAGAGTGGCTGGGGGAACCCGGCCAGATGGGCGGGGTATAAATAATAACTTCTTCTTCTTCTTCTTCTTCTTCTTCTTCTTCTTCTTCTTCTTCTTCTTCTTCTTCTTCTTCTTCTTCTTCTTCTTCTTCTTGTTATGGCCTAATTTGTATTGAAATTGTCCTCTGTTTATTCCTGTGTTATCCTTCTTTGATCAGCTGTATGAGTCGTTTTGGTCTGTGACCGTTCAATAAAATTTGATTTGAACACTTTAGCCCTACTTTCAACTGCCCCCTGTTGCCATCTCCTTCACCACCCTGTTTCTGCCCAGTTCTTAAGGAGTTCAGGATGCTATAAATAGGCTGGATCTCAAGGTAGCTTTGCAAGAACAACCAAGATTAGTCGGAGATGACACCATCTGCAGCAAGCTTCATGGCCGAGTGGGGGTCTTGAAGCCCCGTCTCCTGCTTCTTACGTTCGAGAAGAACATAAGAAGAGGCCTGCTGGATCAGGCCAGGTTTCTAGCCCAGCATCCTGCCTTACAGTGGCCACCCAGATGCCTATGGAGTGTGTGCAAGAAGGATTCCTGCATAATGGCATTCTCCCCTCCTGTGGTTCCCGGAAGCATTCCTGCCTCTGACTGTGGAAGCAGAGCAGAGCCTTGGTTTCCCTCTCCTCCTTGAATTCATCCAATCCCCCTTTTAAAGCCATCCAAGTTGGTGGCCATCACTGCCTCTTGTGGGAGTGAGTTCCACAGGTTAACGCTGCCACGCATGAAAAAGTCGGTCTGTCCTGAATCTTCCAACATTCAGCTTGCACACAAGCTCTAGTGTTATGGGAAAGCGAGACAAAATTTTCCCTACCGGCTTTCTTCTGTAATTCTATACAAAACCAGCGGCCTCGCACTCTTTTTCCTCTTCCGAAAGAGAGGTTGCATCTCCTTCCCCCGCTCCTCCTCTTCCTCAGGTTGCCTCATTTGAAAAACCAAACTTCCGGTTTGATCATCGCAACAAATCCTCAGTCGCATTTAATGGTGTCATATCACAAGAGAACACCCCCCCCCTTTATTCCTGATGGAGTCTTTTGCAGCCTAGAGATAATTTCCAAACGATACCTTTCCCGCAGCTGCCCTGTACTCCTTTGCAATCAGCTGCCGCTGAGCATTCGATCTTCCCGTGAGGATGTCAATCAGGGTTTTTTCATCAGTGCCTAAAATACAAAACAGAACCAATTAAAAAAAAAAGTCTAGAAAGTGGTTCAACTCCCCGGCTAAAAAAATCAGAATAATCACATTCAAACGATGAGTTTAAACCCACTGCAATCTGTTACTCCCTACAACATATTTTATTTATTCGTTATTACATTTATAGCCTACCATTCCTCCATGGAGCTCAAAGTGGCATGCACAGCTCTCCTTCCTCTTTCATTTTAGCCCCACAACGTTTGGCTGAGAGACTGTGCCTGGCTCAGGGTCGCCCAGCGAGCTTCAGGGCTGAGTGAGGACCTAGTCCAACACTAACCACTACACCTCGCTTCCTTGTTCGTGCCAGGAGTGTTGTCGAAACTGGCCTGCTGCACATGGGCGAAGTTTGCCTTCTTTCTTCCACCCACTTTTGCTCTGGCCCCGCTCGGAAGCCACGTGGCCCTCGAAGGATTCCCCAGGAGGGAATGTGGCCCTTGGGCTCCCAAAGGCTCCGCGTTCCTGTTTTATGCCCGACAACAACAAAAAAAGAAAACCCTGGTCCTAATCATGTGCGGTACTCAGGACTGACTGACTGACTGGCGTCAGGAGCAGGTCAGCAATAACTCAAAAAGTGACAGTGACGTTAACTCTTTATCCAAAGGAACAAAACAGCTGGAGTGAGGCTTGAGGGAGATTTGCAGAGGTGGGGTGGCAGGATGAGAAGGAGCTGGAGGACCAGAGCGGGGACCCCCAGGAGGAGGAGGAAGAAGAGCTTCTGGATCCTTTAACTACTGTCACGGAGCATTGTGAACAGATTGAGAAATGTGTGAAAGCTCGGGAACTTTTAGAGGAGTGTAATGCTCGATTGTCATCGAAGTCCCATACAGAGGAGAAGTGTACAGAGGAACTCTTTGACTTCTTGCATGCTAGAGACCATTGTTTGGCTCATAAACCCTTCAGCAAATTGAAATAATATAAGCCTGTGTCCTCCTCATGCACAGCTGATGAAAACCCGAGTCTGTTCGCTTTGAGTAAATATGCAGCTCTGCACCTGTGATATGAAAGTGAATGCAAATAGCTCTCTGGTAATTCAGAGAGAATTGAAGAGTTGCCAGCTGGATACATCTATGTTATGTAGAAGGTTTGCGGCTGCTTGACAAAGTGTTTCTGTAGACTTCGGATATTAAAGATATTTCCTGTCAAATGTGAAGGGGGGGGGGGGAAAACAAAACAGCTCAGGAGGCCAGGCCTAGAGAGCACAGCTACTCTTCCCAGTAGGTCTTGCCGCAATGAGTCAGCTGTGAGGACTGAAGGTTCCCACCGTCCCATAGTTGCCTAAGTCTCCTTCTCCCTCAGGACCTTCCGGAGCAATCTGAGACTCTGTTGCTTTGTTTGCCTTTGCTCTGCTCTCTTCATCCCTCTTCTGGTTCTGGGAAACCAGTGGGGACGGGAGCTGGTCGCAGCAGGAGGGGGAGACACCGATGCCTCGTCACCAGCTGGATTCATCTCTGCCTCTTGGCTCCCCTCCTCTCCAGCCTCCACTTCTACCTCTGAGTCTGGACTGCTCTCTGCCACAGCCTCTTCCTGCTCACTAAGCCCTGTTACTGCTCCAGCTTCCGGCACCTCCTCCTCCTCCCAGTCTTCTCCCTCTTCCCCCATCTGCTCTGAGACATCTTCTCTTGGGGGTTCCCCAGCCGTTTCCTCCCACCATTCCTCTGCATCCAGCCACGGCAGCTGCCACACGCCCCTCAATATGGCAACCCCTGCAGAATTTGCATTGGAAGAGCACCCACCAGTTCTTTTGTGATACTCTATAGGCTGGACGACTTTAAAAGATAAATCAACAAATTCTCACAGGAGAGCTCTGTCGATAGCTATTAGCTATAAGAAGCAGATCACAAAATAATGAATTTGGGTTTTCTGGAAGAGATTAAGACCAGGACATGAGATTCAATTAATTTATGACTAATTACTGGCTGCAGAAATTCCAACTGGAGGGAGGGGGGAACTGAAGCTATCACCGAGTGGGGAAATTAAGTGCGGAGCTTTAATTAAATGCGTCGTGTTAACTTATTGGATCAATGGCACAGAAGGGAAAAGGGGGAAACCGTGGGAAAATGAATTGTTTAGATAACTTTGTTCTCATTCTTGTACAAGCAACTCTGATTCGGCTGGAATGAATGGAATTAAATTCACGAATTGCAGATAATCATTTATGTGGACCACAGGAGAGTTTTAATTGCTAAGCTGGCATGGAATAATTAGCTGCTCCGTTTGCAACTGAGTCATACTCACTGAAATCAATTGCCTCAAGTTTCATGTCCACCGATTTTGATGTGGGCCTGCTCTGAATATGACTAACACTGGGAAGGGCCATAGTTCAGTGGTAGAACATCTGATCTGCATGGAGAAAGTCCTGGGTTCAATCTCCAGGTAGGGCTGGTGGAAAACCTTGTCTAAAATCCCGGAGAGCTGCTGCCATCCAGTGTAGGCAAGACTGAGTCTGATGCCCCAATGGTTAGACTTAGTATAAGGCAACATTCTTTGACTCACAATAGTCCCTGGAGGCGCAGGTCAATTCTGTGTCCAGGGCAGCTGTCTAGTTATCTCCCACTTGGACTACTGCAATGCGCTCTACATGGGACTACCTTTGAAGGTGACCCAGAAACTGCAAATAATCCAGAATGCGGCAGCTAGACTGGTGACTGGGAGTGGCCACCAAGACCACATAACACCGGTCCTGAAAGACCTACATTGGGTCCCAGTATGTTTCCAAGCACAATTCAAAGTGTTTAAAGCCTAAACAGCCGTGGCCTTGTATCCCTGAAGGAGCATCTCCACTCCCATCGTTCAGCCCGGACACTGAGGTCCAGCTCCGAGGGCCTTCTGGCGGTTCCCTCACTGCGAGATTTGAGGTTACAGGGAACCAGGCAGAGGGCCTTCTCGGTGGTGGCGCCCACCCTGTGGAACGCCCTCCCATCAAGGAAATAACCAACTATCTGACTTTTAGAAAAGATCTAAAGGCAGCCCTGTTTAGGGAAGTTTTTAATGTTTGATGTTTTATCATATTTTAAATATTTTGTTGGAAGCAGCCCAGAGTGGTTGGGGAAACCCAGCCAGATGGGTGAGGAATAAATAATAATTTTATTATTATTATTATTATTATTATTAGATCCAACAGAAGCTTACGATAATTTGCGTTTAGTGTCATTTTGTTTTATAGACTATGCAAATAAATTGCCAGCTGTTACAACTAATGTTTGCATACCTGATACGTGTGTGTGTGTGTGTGTTTTTAAAATTAATAGTGCTGAAAGGGTTCTCAGAAGGTCATATAGCAAAACTCCCACCTGTATTTGTATGCATCTGATGACAATATGCAAGGACACCTGTCAATAATATCCTAAGAAATATTGGGAAATAGGAGGTCATGTAGCTGATGCATGGGATTCACGTCACAAACTCAGTCGTGCAAGCCCTGCACGAGGGCCTCTGCTTGTGCAATTCTCAAGGAGGGCACAGAGCAGGGCTGGGGAGAGGCATTGCCTGGGAAGGGCTTGGCCTGGGGAGGACCTCAGGGGCCACAGAGGGAGACACAGAGGGCCACATTCAGCCCCGAGGCCTGACATTCACTTTCCCTGGTCCAGGATGAGATTGTAGAGGGTTTACTGTTAAAAGGGAAGTGAGGGGCAGACGGGGCTCGTCAACCTGGGAAGGTAATCCCCTGTAGGAGAAGGAAAACTCTGACACTAAACCTCCGCTGCCTTATGGGATATCTTTGAAAGAACAGAAAGGTGAAAGAGTAAACAAAAGAAATCCATAAGATGGTTGGGTAGCACTTTGTACCATAGCTGCCAAGTTCCAGCCTGAGAAATAAGGGACTGGACCGGAAGTAGCAGACCGGAAGTAGCGCTGTCGCCATTTTGGAACTGGGCGGAGCATGCTCAGAAGCTACTTTTGATGCTGCTCTGCCCTGTTCCAAAATTGGCCACCGCACCAGAAGTCACACTGCAGCCATTTTGGAACTGGGCAAAGCAGCATCAAAAGTCGCTTCCGAGCATGCTCCGCCCAGTTCCAAAATGGCCACTGCGCCAGAATAAACCGGGGGGGGGGGGACACAAAAAAATCCGTTTTTTCGGCTGGGGACAGCTGGAAAAACGGGGGTTTCCCGGGAAATACGGGAGACTTGGCAGCTATGCTCTGTATGCCTCCTTCTGGAAACTCCTGCAGCCAAGCTCTGTGTTCCTTCCATCAGCAGGACCGGGGGGGGGGTCTTGTCATGTGGGCAGCCCAGGCCCTCCATCCACACTGCCCAGAGAGGTCACTTTGGTGCTAATGCAATGGCTTGACTTCACCCCTGGAGGAACACTCCATTGTATCTTGAGACAGAGGGAGGCCAACGACTGTTAACAGATTTCCCAACAGAGACAGAAAGTTTTCACTCCTGCTCAGGGGTGCAATTTGCATCAGGCTCCCCACATGAGCTACATGCTTGGACTCTACTGGAGACAGAAGGGTCAACTAGGGAAGCCCTCAGGCTGACCCCAAGGTTAATCTGGGGTTATCAGTGGTTGCTTTGCACAGTGTCCCGCGGGTGACTGCAGGCATCAAAGCCACAAGAGCCAGCATGAAGTAGGCTGAGCCGGATGCAGAAGGTGGTGTTTATACAGAAATCCTAGGGAGAGGCCTGCCTGCCTGAAACAGAAGGACACAGAGGACCGAGACCACTTACCTATTCCCCGAATTGCTTTCCGAATCGCTTCAGCATCTCTCGATGCATTAAAGCCAGGAGCATCCCGGATCGTTCCCCTAGTGCCAACCTAAAAGAGGGAGAGCAGGGAGAAAGAGTATTATTATTATTATTATTATTATTATTATTATTATTATTATTATTAATATTATACCAAAAATGGAAAACGAGCGAGGTCCCAGCTAAAGAAGAATGGCAACTTGAACTGATGGAATATGCACAGCTTGTGGATCTAACATATAGAATAAGAGAACAAGAAGAAGATACATTTAAAGAAGATTGCAAAATGTTTATTGAATATATGGGGGGGGGAACTGTGTACACTTGAAAACGTTGGCAGCATTAAGGTAAATTCAACCGTGCAAATAAGTTTTGATGGATGTAATAATGGAATACTGAATGGTATGCAGGGATTTATGTTATGCAAAATGAACCATGGAAAGAGAAGAAGGGAAGTCAGTTTAAGGATGTTTAAATGAATATTCTAAATTGTAAAACAGGAAATTTAATAAAATTAAATAATAATAATAATAATAATAATAATAATAATAATAATAATAATAAAGTCATTGGGTGATCGTACTGTTTCATTTCCAGTCAGTGCATATCCTGTAACTTCCTGCTGAAATCCCATAACTTTTCATACCAGATGCTTGTGGGGTTTGTGTGTGTCCTGCTTTTGTTGCACTATAGCCCCTCTGGATAGGAATAGTGTGGCACCATTTGGGAACCATCACAGAACAACTAATAAAAAAGAATGAGTCCACCGGTACTCTTCCTGTGTCAAGAACATGTTGCAGAACCTGGAGTGAAACACCTGTCTGGAGGGGCCCATACTCTCTCTTTCTTTCTTAAATAATAATAAAATAGACTGAGCACACAAACACACAAGCAATGCTAGCAAATATGGAAGACCAGTCATGTTCTCCTGCACCACACTGCCAAGTCTATCATGACTTTTTGGCTCTTCGTGACATTCAGGTGTAGGGCAGGGCTACAATGACAAGCAAATTGTGTCCATACTTTTTGTCCGCCGAAGCCTGAGGGCTAGAAACACGTCAGCCTTTTTTTTAAAACAACAAAAAAGTGAAATATGACACCATGACAAAAGAAGTCACTTTAATTCGCCACTTCCTGCTAGTTGTGTCACGATCTCAGGAATGCCAATTTACTCCTATCTCAAAACGCAAATACAGTAGACCAGCTGGCCTTTTGCTTATAAGATCCGATCTAACTAGAGGAGGCCAGAGGAAATTTACTTGGGTGTGGAGGGGGGGGGAGAAACAAAACACACACACACACACACACCCCACAGGAGCTTATGATCTCAGCCATTCAGGAACGTTGACAGTTCATCCGCTGAAAATGAAGAAATGAAAGCGAAGCATTTTCCTGACGCCAAAATCCTGCCTACGTGGGGCTCTGAACATGCTCAAATTCAGCCACAGTCAAGAACAATGAAAGGCACATGCAGCTCGCACATTCCTGAAATTGCTGGTGCAGCAGTGCGCACTGCATGTGCTAGGCTGAGAGGAAGAGCACTCTATGGAAATGTGCAAAGGGAAAGCCAATCCTTCACATCGCAGAGACAAAGTACGGTTGAAGCCAGGTAGACAGTGAGTCAGGGAAGTCTTGCATGTGGTCGTTACTCTGCTTTTTACACAAGCCCAAGTATTTGCTGGCTCCAGGATGTTTGCTGAAGTGGAGACATGAGCTGCCGTCTCCCTCTTCTGCTTGCTTCCTGTTTCTGTAACGGACTAAACTGCCTGTGGCTCTTCAGTTCCCACAGAGCAGCCTTCTCCTACTTGGCACCTGCTAGCAGGGGCTGATGGGAGTTGTAGTCCAAAGCTGCAGGGAGCACACCTGGCTGAGGGACCCTGAGTGATAACCTTGACAGAACCACAGCCTCATTGTATCTAAAGTGTGCGGATGTCGTAGCCACATTCCAAACGTATTTGGAAATCCTTCCACAAAAACTGGCCAGGCCAGTTTTTCAGGTCACGTTCCAGCCCTATCCCCTCAGCAGGACCCACATCGCTAGCACCTGCCCAGGACCCCCAAACTGGGTTTGGCAACCCCCTGTTTTAATTTTCCACAGTGCCCCAGACTAGTGCTGCCAAGTTGGGCATTCTGAAACATTCTGGGAAATTAAAATGGTGGCTCATAGTCGTGGGGTGTTGCTCTCGGGTAAAGACACCAAGACAGGGCACATCAATGTTACCAAGAGAGTGACTCTCCTCAAACCTAGAGGCAGTTCCTGAACCTGATTTTTATGTCACCCTGGGAGCCACTTTTCGAATTTCTTCCATGGCGATATTTTGCCCAGAGAGAGAACTGGGATGTGGGAAACATTTGCTACAAAGCCAAGGCTCTCGCTAGCGTTGAGGAAGAAGGCCCCTCTTTCCTAGTTTATTTTCTTCTCCCTAAAAGAAAAGTGACAGCTTTGGAGCTACAAGATTAAATGTGTTGTTCCCCCCCCACACACACCTCCACCTCTGGGATGAGGAGTGATCCATTTGCAAGATAACGTAGGACTCCTGCTAAGGAGAAGCAAGTGGAATAAATTTCCAGAAAAATGAATGGATGAGCGAGCAAATGAATGACTAGCACTGCAATCATCACATTAGGGAAACCTTAACAGTTTAACCACATGAGTCTGAATCCGTCTATCAGTTAATTACCCTAGACTGAGAGGTTTGTTACAAATTCTACAAAGGAAGGAAGTGGAGCAAAAATTTTCATTATCAGCAAGATGATATTCTGAGGAGGTTGGGGGAATACAGACCTTAGAAAGGATTACTGCTCAATGATAGAACACATGCTTTTTTATGCAGGAGGGATTAACTGAGTCATGTTCATTAATTTCAATGGGTCTAACTCTGAGTAAAAGTTAGTTGAATGCCACATCTGTCTGAAAACATGAAAACACACCCTGTCTGAAACTAGAGAGGTGCGGCCACTCAGTGTGAACATTACTGAGATAGAAAGACTAATGGATCTGACTTTGGTGCAAGGCAGGTCCCAATGTTTCAGAATTTGCTTTTAGATGATGCCCTTCTCAGAAGAGGCTGGCTGCTGGCTGGCTGGGATACTAACAGACCTTAAACAAAGCTGTGATCTCCATACTAAACAAATAATTTCATTATCCGGCAATAGTTTTTTCAAAATGGCACATGAGCAAAACAGCTAGAAGTGTGTCATGCAAATGACTCAGACTTTTTCTATTTCCCCCCTCTAAAGTTCAGTCTCCAAGCAAACAGACATGATCCCAAATGTACAAGAGTAAGGTATGCGGACTACATGATTTTACTCACCCAAACAGAAGCCATTACAGTATGATCTTCTCTCAGAATGACTCTGGAAGAATAACCAGACGTTAACAGAATTCAACATTGGGTATGTTGTTATAAAATGCACTAATAATACTACTACTACTACTAATAATGATGATGATGATAATTCGTTTGTACCCCGCCCATCTGGCTGGGTTTCCCCAGCCACTCTGCGCGGCTTTCACAGAGATTAAAAATACAAGAAAAGTCGTATCTTCTTATAAAGATTCATCTTTTCCACCGAGCTTTCTCCGACTCCTATGATCAGACCTGGATTAATGTGTATGAAACTCCTGAATCTGTTTTATTTGCTTTTACCTGTTTTTATACAGTTGGGTATTTTTAGGGTCTATTTTTAATTTCATGAATATTGTTTTTTATATTGCACATAGTGAGCACTACTTAAAAGATTTTTGAAATAGCAAAGGGCTTAAAAATGCTATAAAAGAAAACGAAGACAATTAGCATTCCTTTCTTTCCGATACGTTCCTGCGGAAATTCTCGTGATGTTGCTGCTGAGGGTACCCAATCCCCGTTCTGTACCTTTTAAGTTTCACAATAACTCTACGTCTATAAATCTGTAGTGAGGCCTGTGCACACACTGCGAAACTGGCAACAAAAACCAGCTCCCTCTGACTGTTGCGGTCAGTTAGCTATGTCCTCCTGACTCCGTTCCACCACAACTGTTTTAGGCACCCTTTTGCCTCAATGAAGCAAACCATTGTTTGTTTCCAAACCATAGTACAGTATCAGGTCTTGATTTGAGAAGAGAACGACAGCTTGTATAAGCCACAGTTTGCTACATTTGGACACAACATCAACAACCCTCCCAACTGCTGTTTCCTGTTTGCAATGTCTCCATTCCCACCTCCCAAATAAAAACAGGCTTCTGAATAACTTGCCATTCTGGCCTGAGTCACAGGCCACAGGGAATGAATAGCAGAGGGAATACACTGTGTCTCTAACTTCCTCCCACCCAGGATTCATTCATTTATTTATTTTACCCAGAGAACTTTGGAAGCTGTCCAAGCTCAAATACGCAACACAGGAAAGGCGTATTGACTCAGATCCTTAAGCAGGGATGTTCGTTTGCCACAAGCACACAGGGTTTAAAGCATAAAGTTAGCTCAGTGTTTTGCTTGGGAGAAATTTGCCCCACCCAACCTGAAGTTATGGAAACAAGGATTTCAGAGGAGTAAAAGCAGTTAGAGAAACTTCCTCTTCTTCTCAAAATCAGGCTTAGTGAAGAAAGGACACATCAGGGGCAATGTCTCCAAGCAGGGCTCACCTCAGCATCTGATAAAATATGCTGCTTTGAGGCAGGCTCTAGGCAGTTCCAGTTTAATGTTATTTTTTGAAAGTCAGTCACATGCCAACAAATTAAGGTTGCACACAATCAAAGGCACTACTGAATGACAAATCTGATCTTTAAAAAATCAAAAAGTAGCAATGCAATGCACTGGAAAATATGGGATAGCTGTTGTTTCACATAGTGATGTCTAACTTTCCCACAAACGGATCAGAATTAAAGGTGTCTAACCAGCCCAGACAGGGGACGCGGGTGTAGCGCTGTGAGTTAAACCACAGAGCCTAGGGCTTGCCGATCAGAAGGTCGGTGGTTTGAATCCCTGCGATGGGGTGAGCTCCCGTTGCTCGGTCCCAGCTCCTCCCCACCTACCGTAGCAGTTCGAAAGCACGCCAAAGTGCAAGTAGATAAATAGGTACCGCTACAGTGGGAAGGTAAATGGCGTTTCCATGTGCTGCTCTGGTTCGCCAAAAGTGGCTTTGTCATGCTGGCCACATGACCTGGAAGCTATACACCGGCTCCCTCGGCCAAGAACGTGAGATGAGCACCGCAACCCCAGAGTCATGACTGGACCTAATGGTCAGGGGTCCCTTTACCTTTAACCAGCCCAGACACCTTGTGCAAACGACTCAGGAAGAGTGAAAATCAGAGAACCATAGAACTGTAAAGTTGGAAGGGACCCTGAGGATCATCTAGTCCAACCCCCTGCAATGCAGGAATATTCAACCATCCCATATGGGGATTGAACCTGCAACCTTGGCACTGTCAGCACCACACTCTAACTGATTGAGCCAGCCACTGCTTAGCATACAGGTCATCTGGATGTGACCTGTGGAGGTAAGCAGGGCAATGAGGGTTCAGCAGCCCTTACCAATTCACTTCTTTTCTTCCTGCACTGAAGCATAGCCAGTGTAGATGTCAACTCAAGCTGGCTTCAGACAGTCATAGGACTATTAAGAGTTTTTCAGCCTCCACTGTCTCTCAGGGCTCATACAGACTGTTGGTTTTTCAAGAGACCAAGGTGTGCTTGTAATGTGCAAATGCTCAGGTCCTGCACAGCCAAATAGCAGGTTTCCTAGGGAGTTTTACTAGGTGTTGACCAACACAGTCTCTAGACAAACTTAGAGCATATTAGCAGGGAAAGTTGGGATTACTCTGCCCATACAGAATTCCATCTGTTCCAACACACTCTCTCCAAAAGTGGCTTAGCTGAAAGAAAGAGCGATTAAAACTGCCACCATCACACTTTTAACCACAGCCTCATATTATATACCAAGATATCCTGCCAAGGTTTCATTAATGTAGGGTTGCCATATTTCAAAAAGTGAAAATCTGGACACATGTAAAGTCTTTTTTGGCAAAGTTGTTGAGGTTTTTTTCCTTCTGCAAAATCTAAAAAATATATATAGTTTTTGAGCTATTTTAAAGGAAATTCGCCAAAATATGCACTTCCAACATGGATTGCCATATGTCCAAATTTCCCCAGCCATTTCAGTGATTTCCACCCGGACACTGTTTTCAACAGCCAAATCCCGGCTATGTCCAGGAAATTCTGGATGTGTGGCACTGTTTTCAACAGCCAGGAAATTCTGATGTGTGGCAGCCCTAATTAATGTCTATCATGGATAACAGCCACAGATAGACCAATGCTCCATGAACTTCTCTAATCCTTAAACCAAATCAAGTGTCCAGGTCAGGCATCCCCAAACTGCGGCCCTCCAGATGTTTTGGCCTACAGCTCCCATGATCCCTAGCATGGGCGTAGGCAGGGGGGGCAGGAGCAAAGGCTGAGGGGCGCAGTGTGGCAGCCCCAGGCTCCCGCTCCCGGCGTGAAGCTCCAGAGTCGCGCAGGGAACGCGAGCCTGTGGCTGCCTCCTCCGAAGACCTGGGAGGCGCAGGCCACGTGGCCCCGCCCACATTTCCGCTGTGGCCCCTCCCCTCCCGCCCCTTGCCCCCCCTAATTTTGATCCTGGCTACGCCCCTGATCCCTAGCTAACAGGACCAGTGGTCGGGGAAGATGGGAATTGTAGTCCAAAACATCTGGAGGGCAGAAGTTTGGGGATGCCTGGTCCAGGTTTTTTTCATGGTATAGTCCTCTCAGGACCACCCTGCTCCAAACTGCAGATGTGTGCAAGTGTGTGTGTGTTATGAAGCTCTACCACATTCCCTGCACATGGACAGCTTCTTCATCAAATGCTTGCTTTCCATGAACTGAGAGGCCTTTGATCTGAGCCAGATCACAAGTATGCAATTCCACTCAGCTTTACCTTGAAGCATTGCAGTCGCAACAGGAGTGCTGCTAATATGTGAAAGAGCTTCATTCACCCACGATTCCATCCCTATGAGTCATCATGTCCTTTCCCT
Organism: Zootoca vivipara; assembly: GCF_965207765.1. Lineage (NCBI taxonomy): Eukaryota > Metazoa > Chordata > Lepidosauria > Squamata > Lacertidae > Zootoca > Zootoca vivipara. Next base: position 64,465,618 of record NC_142583.1, read on the forward strand.
GCACATTAGCAACATACAATAGGAAGTATATCCTACACCTCAGAGCGTCTCAAGAAAGCTCTAACAAAAATGGGGGGTGGGGAGGGAGAGGAATCCCAAACCCACCTGGGGCGCAATATCCATACTAGGACTGAGGCTGTTGTATCAAACCAGGCCAGAGATAGAAACCCATCGGAAGTCCTAAAAGCCAGGCTTGTTGGAATGGGGAGCGGGAGTTTTTCCCGCTGAACCCCCGAAGATTCCCCAGGCAACAGGAGTGTCAACTTGGCCCCGCGATGCAGTGCGCATGGCCCTGCTGGCACGGAATTTAGTGGGTGCTCAGCTCGGGCATCCAGGGCCCCAGGGAATTGACACCTTATGCTCCCCATCGAACGTTGCCTGGCATAGGTGCCGGGCTCCCTGGGGCTCTGGGTGCCCGAGCACCCACAAAATTCAGGAGCTGGCACTCCTGATGGGGCAAAACTGCTGCCCCAAGCGCGCAACGCGCACCGTTTCCAATAATTCCAGGAAGAAGGCGCGGCTGGGGCGCCTCAGGCTACCACACTGGCCGAAGCGCGAGAGGTGTGGCACGAAAGCGCGCGCCCTCCCGCCTCAATGGGGTCTCCCCCGGCGCCCGAGAGGTGGAGTAGAAAGTCAGGCGTCCCTTGCTCTCGAGTACTTACCCGCCAGCAACAGCCAGACGCGCCCCAGGAGCCGCGAGTTTGCAAAGGGAAAAAGCGGCCCTGGAGTGTATCCGTTGCCGGAGGAAAGTTGCGCTCCGCCCTCGCTCGGCCCCACCTGCTGGGCCACGACGCCGGGGTGGGAGGCTGGGCTCACGGCCGGCCCATCCCAGCTCGCTGTCGGCTTATTCCTCGTCACTCTTGGTCTCGCTGCAACCGCGGAAGAGCCGGGAGGCCCGAACTGCGGCGACGCTCCTGCGCTTTGCTAAGAGTTGTGAGGCAGGCAGGCAACCCACAGGGAAAGCGCTCCGCTTTAGCACGGCGTCTCTCTTTTTCTCTGTACTGGATGGTTGCTGTATTAGCATCGCATGTAATTGCTCAGCGCGAGGGCGTTTGGCTAAAATGGAAAGGGAAGGGGCGCCAAAGCCAAGGGGAATTAAAAGTAAAGGGCGTTTTTACGCAGCTGCAGAGTTGTTTTTCCATTCAGTGAGGAAAGTGATAGGGGAACGCGCTGGAAAGCGTGGTATGGCAAAATATCACGTCGTCTAATCTCCGCATAAACAAATCTGAATGCTCCATAGCACTGAAAAGTTTGTGCAAACTTATAGGGAGGTGGGCTCAACAAATGGGTCGCCTGGAAGCGATCTGCGGACTGCAGGCTACCTTCCAGCCACGCAACATACCGGAGGTGTCTTAACTCCACTTCCTACCACCCAGGCACACAAGAGGAATTCAGTCAGAAGATTAATAAAAAATTCCTTCAGTAGCACCTTAAAGACCAACTAAGTTTTTATTTTGGTATGAGCTTTCGTGTGCATGCACACTTCTTCAGATACAGTGAAATGGAAGTTCCATTTCACTGTATCTGAAGAAGTGTGCATGCACACGAAAGCTCATACCAAAATAAAAACTTAGTTGGTCTTTAAGGTGCTACTGAAGGAATTTTTTATTTTACTTCGATCTAGACCAACACGGCTACCTACCTGTAGTCAGAAGATTGTTGCAGTCAGGCAAAGCTAGCATGGAGCAGCCGGGCTGAAGAGAGGGGAGGCCTGAGGAGAATCCCAGGGCCAGAGGAAGAGCCCTGGAGGGCCTGAAGGGGGCTCTGGGGCCTGAAGTTCCCCACCCTGCTTTATGACATTGCAAAGGTACAACCTTTTTGTAGCCTTTGCAAACACACTGAGCTGCTTTTCTCCCCTGTCTTCCGTTGCCAGCTTACAATATAAAAACACTAGAATCTATAACATGGTAATGGACAAAAACAATAACCCATCTCTCACCCGTTTAAAAAGGCCACAGATCAGACTGTGAGAAAAGGAAGGCTTTTGCCCGGCACCTATCCTGATGTCTGCAATGCTCTTTACATCTCTGAAATGTTGGCTGAAGGCAAATGTGATGAAATCTGCCTGGCCGATCTGGGTAGGTCTTTGCAACCAATTTAAATTGAAAGGCAAGTTCAGTTGAAAAGTAACCAAATGTGGTTTTTATTAGCAAAACAAAAACCCAGCAACAATGCGGAGAAAAGGGTATCACGGAAATAAAAACCATTCGTCCCGTAACAAAATGACCAATGCTCCAGAATACATAGAAGGGCGAGTTTCAAGAAAACTGGTTGACAGCACCAAATGAGATTTACTCGGAGCAACTTATAAGAACTTTCTCTCGGAATGGGCAGTGCTCAGGAAGACGCTGGAGGGGAAGTACGCATATCGAAAGGGGGCAGGACTTGTATGCCTGCAGGCCCCAACACTTGAACATTGGGTGACAAACAGAAATATGCAATATCCATGTGCCAGCAGTTGTACAATTTAGGAGAAAGTATGTGTGCTCATTGTCTCTTTTTTCAACAGCATTGCAATCATTATTCATATAGCAACATCAATGTGCAAGATGCTCTGTACTAATAATGAGATGGATTCTCCATGGTTCCCCTACAGCTTTATCAACGCCATTGCATACACATGTTGGCATTCCAGGACTAAATACAGTTACGAACTTAATTCGTTCCGGAGGTCCGTTCTTAACCTGAAACCATTCTTAACCTGAGGTACCACTTTAGCTAATGGGGCTCCCGCTGCCACTGCGCAAATTCTGTTCTCATCCTGAGGCAAAGTTCTTAACCCGAGGTACTACAAGGTGATTGTAACCCGAGGTACCAATGTAACTTGGCACAAGATCCTGCCTGCCATGCCAGAATAACTCCCCTGCAACATCACTTTTGTTACTGCTTTATTCCACCTTTCCAAGGAGCCCAGAATGCCACTTGTGGGGGGGTCGTCCCCTTTTAACCCTCACAACAACCCTGTGAGGTAGGATAGGCCTAAAGGTTTGCCCTAGATCAACCAATCAGCTTGGCTTCTGAGCAGAGACTCAAACCCAGAGCTCCCTGTTCCAAGACCACTCTGGCGGCTCTCATGTTCTTCCCCAGATTCAGCAGGCTGCTGTGGGCTCAGAGGTTTCAATGTATGCAATGAACTCCGTCACCCACATTCACTTCAATGGAGGGCAGGGTTCTGGGAGCACATGGAGCTATCCATTCGCTGGTCTGAATGGGGACAGCTCACAAAGGCAGGGGTGTCTCTGGTGGCAGAAGTGGTCTTGTGGGTGGAGGGAAAATGAAGGGATAGAGTTTATTGTATATGTTGTGTATGTTTTGTCTCTATAAAGAAAAAATCAATAAAAATTATTATAAAAAAACAAAGGCAGGGGTGCATTCCATGGTGTTGTGTATCAGGCTCTGAAGCGGGGCAATAGGCTAGACCTTGTACACGACATCCTGGTAGCGAAAGCTCCAGTCTCAATCTGTAGGATGGTTCTATGTCAACACAAATGGCCTTTCTCCACCTAGGGTCAACCCACTCATGTGAATAGTCCAACATAATGTTCACTTCACTGTTCGAAAAGCCCTGGGGAAAGTCTTCAGTCCAGGTCACGCAGGGGAACAATCTGAACACAGGTCAAAGCATTCACAAGACTTCTTCAAAGCATCACGGATGTTGCTTAATTATGAACAGCAGAATGCTGACACTGTGAATAAACGGGCCAGTGTGCATCTGAGGGAAATCCAATACTGCCTGTTGGCATCGATCAAAACATATACAAAGTGATTGCGTGAATCAAATGAAGTAAAGCAACGATTACCGGTCTTTTGAGACTTTCAAGTGTGCATCTACAGAAAATATATTAGCAATCTGAGCCAGGTGAAATATTCCACCGCGGTCCGTCAGCTTCATAATTGTCTCAAAACCAGCCGCTATGATGAGACTGTCACAGCAAATTTGCAGCAGATCAAACAGTAATGAGATTAGGCACATTGCATACAATGCATTTATACCCAACGTTTCTGAAATCAGAGTAGTTCTACTTCAATAGCCGCAAATATTTGCTCATCTCCTATGGAGGTCACTGTATTTCTGTATGTGCAATCCGATCTTATGTATGCTTACTCAGGAACAAGTTCCTTGTTGTCAATGGTATGTAACTCCCAGTAGGTATGCTTAGGCACTAACAGCAGAACATAATTGTTCTACAGTCTATTCCAGGCACTGAGGTTCCAATGCATGTGTGAAGCTCCCTCGTGAAATGATTTCCCCATTCATGTCAAGGGAGGGAGCCAACCCACAATGTTTGTACATTGGCTCACCCCACTGAAACAATTGAGAAAGCCTGCTCTGCTTAGATTTCTGGGTGTCCACTGGAACACTCATGGAATTCTGTACTGGAGAAAATTCAGAAATGCACGACAATTCAGACATTTGAGAAATTAACATTAAGTGGAAGAGAAATTAACATTAAGTGGTTTCTATAGAGGAAGAAACCACTTCTACTTAAGTGGAGACCGGCTGAATATTACCCAGCACATTTTTGGCACTAAATAAACAATGGGAGATAGCCTGCTAAGTCAGAGTAAGTCCATCAATTTCAAAGAGTCTATTCTGAATACAACTTAGTTGGGCATCACCAAACATATATGGCAGTGGTAGTTCTAGTAATAGCGGTGGTCAGATCTTACTTTTGCTCAAAGAGAATGCATTATACATTTGGCTTAACATGTTACCCTGTACCATGACAGCAAAACGCAAAAAGTAAAGAAAGGAAGGAAGGATAATTAGCAACTACAGTCATACCTCGGTTTACGACCACAATTGGTTCCGGGGAGCTGGTCGCTCCCCGAGTACGTCATAAATGGAGCGGTTCTTCTGCACGTGTGCGAAGCGCCGATAGAGTGCTTCTCGCATGTGTGCGCTGCGCAGATCGCTTCTGCGCATCCACGCGCCGCGGAACCCGGATGTAAATACTTCCGGGTCCGCGGCGGCCGCAAACCGATCGGTCGCAAACCGCGGCGGTCGTCAACCGAGGTATGACTATAAAATGAACTTTAAAAGCTGACGCAAAGAGAAGCCCTTAAACCATGGCCAGCTTCCTCTAATGCTGCCGCAACGTGCTTCACCTTCACTCAGGAGCTGGAGGAACTGGTGCGTATATATGGTTGAACATGAGCAGGTTCCAATGGGACTGATGCAATAGTGGCTGCGAGAGGAAGCAGTGGACCACAACATTTACTCCCCTGTTGCTCCTTCCACCTCCAAAGAAGCCTCATTTGCATTTGGCACCCTTCTAGTGTTTAATCAACCCCATTTTGCAGTGGAAGATACAGGAAACTGGGCACTGGAGGCTGGGTGTGTGTGTGAATGGAATGCTATCATCCAAGAGACTCGATTCGGCACCTCCTGCCTGGAGAGCCTCAACGCAGGCCTGCTTCTCAATGAGGTAGCTCTGTTGCGGAGTGGAAGCGTGCAAAGACGTATCGCTTGCTCACCGCTCAAGCAAACAATGACCAAAAAGGTTTCGCTCTTCCCTTTCTCTCCCCACCACCCACAAAGATCTTTACAAAAATATCAGGGATGGTTTCTTTTAAAAAACCAACAAATTGTAGAAGTTCCCCCTGCCCACCCACCCCCCGGCTCCAATTTCCTTTGTACAATTTATAAAAAAGATATTACAAAAAGAAAAAGAGAGAAAAGTTGTGCGCAGGCTACTAGACTTCTGTCCCGTCATGTAAATTGTTGTGGACTTTCACTGCCAAGTTCACTTGCTTGACCTTTGCCCCTTGGGCCTTGTAGGCCCCGTCGCTTTCGCAGAGTACGTTCAGGTTCTTCACGGTGCAATACTGTCTGTTGACGTTCTTCTCGACACCCTCTGTGTTCCTCTTGGCGGCCTCTACTTTGGTGTTGAGAGGATACTGCTCCACGGCGTCCCTAGCCGCCTTTTTCTTTTTCCTGTGCTTCCGACACTTCCTGGTCACGAAGCAGAAGATCAGGAGAACCAGCAAGAGGAGCATGATGGCTGCAAAGGCGCTGCCGATGGACGCCCCCGTCTGTGACAGGGAAGCGGCGGCTACCGCCTCTTGCTGCTCCAGGCTTAGAGACTTCATGTTCGTGCCGTTCTTGACCTGGTCTCCTTCATTGTCGTAGATCAAGGAGTCATCTAGAATCAGGCCGCCCTTGGGGCTCGCAAGGTCCCGGCGGCTGCGTCGCAGCTGCTGCACCAGAGAACGTGGCACCCGGGGACCTGCGATGGTCTCAGGGCCGATGACGTAGATCACTTGGAGGTACCACTGATGCCCGGTTTCCACCTGTTCGAAAAGACAGAAGGAGGGCACAAAATAAACTAAAAAGAGAGAGGCTTCACTAGATGCTTCAGTGAAAACCCTCCCTGCCCAGCCCCCAAACCTAACTTTTCAGTTACTGGATAAAGGGAATTAATCGTTATTTGTTTATTCCTTAGGTTTTGATAGCACCCCCTTGAATGGCACTCCCAGTGATAAACAAAGAGCACTCAACTGCAAATGGAGAGCAGTAGAATTCCAAAAACAGAATTATAATTCCAGACAGTTTCCCTTCGTAAGCATATTACCCAAGAACATTTCCCCAAAGGCATCTATGAGAAGCGGTCGTCTGAGAATCATGCTCCTTTACTTAAGTGTATTCAAGAAAAAGATGCCAAACTTTAGAAAAGTTGCACTCTCATTTTCAGATCAATTTTATATATATAATATTTGGTTTTTCAAATTACTGTACAGTTTTATAATCATATATCTAACATACAACTTAAAGACAAGATTCCATAGAATTTCCTGGACTTCCCTCCTCCTCTTTGTGGGTCCTGTTGTTAATCATTTACTCCTGTATCTTTTTATAATAATCCAAATCTTTTACCTCTCCATTATATCCAAAATTCACCATTAAACTACAAGTGTTATTCCAATCCTACCAACATTTTAAACAATTTACAATGGTTTTTAAGGTAAATTATAAATTTTCCCCCATTCTTTATTAAAATTTTGGTTTTCCTGATTTCTGATTCTTCCAGTCATTTTTGCCATTTTAGCATAATCCGTCAGCTTAATCTGCCATTCTTCTCTGGTCGGGACTTGATCTTCTTTCCATCTCTGGGCCCAGAGAAGGCATAGGGTTCAGGTATAAACCCATTTAACAGAGGATTGACACTACTCTCAAAACATCTCTGCAAAACATCTCAAGGGCACCATTTTAACCAAAGTTGGCATACACAGATCCCTGGGAAACCCCCGTTTTTCCAGCTGTCCCCAGCTGAAAAAACGGATTTTTTTGTTTTCCCCCGGTTTATTCTGGCGTGGCGGCCATTTTGGAACTGGGCAGAGCAGCAGCAAAAGTCACTTCTGAGCATGCTCCGCCCAGTTCCAAAATGGCCGTCACGCTACTTCCGGTATGCTACGTCCGGCCCGGTCCCTTATTTTTCAGAGAGGAACTTGGCAGGTATGACCAAACCATGAGAAGGCATAGATTCTAGTGTTCCACTGCACAATCAATTTGTAGAATTAAAACCATGATGTTTGTCTGGGGCATTAGCCTGTATCCTACTCACCTTGTAGAGGGCATCCACCTTCATGATGAAGCCGTCCACTCCAGGCATGCTGCTGACCAGGTGGAAATCGGGCAGCTCAGAAGCAAAACAGGCATCGAAAGGTACATCGTGGAAGTATTTGTCGGTCGCTTCTGGTTGAGTCCTGTCCTGGAATTTGAAGGCAGAAGTAGCCCATGATTACAAGGGAGACAGACAACATGCTCTTAAGAGAGCAGGCCTACACTGAATTGTATCATTGCCCAAAGCTGGCTCTCTGGAGAAGCAGGCAGCAGGTTGGCCAAAGAGGAGAGTTACATAGCTACTGTGTGCTGATCCTTATCTTTTTTCCTCCCAGCTAATTGTCCCAATCTATTAAGTTCAGTTTGTTTAACTCAAGTTCTAGGGCAGGCCAGCAGGACTTTTGACACTTGTATAACTACTGTCAGTTTGCATTTGTTGGTGCAGAAAGTATTGATCTGATGTGTAGAGATCTTTCCTGTTCTAATTAATTCAAGAGGGTTCTGGAAGCTTCTCTGTGTGAAAGAAACAAGCAGAAGGTTCACGATGTTTGGGTTATTCCTTCAGAGAAGCTGAGCACAGCTGGTTTAAACTGGTTCTCCCAGAAAGTTTACTAACCGTTTTGCTAAAAGGCAGACACAATTTTATTTGGTTCTCTGATATTACTCTTAAACTTAGGCAAATAGGCTTTACAGTGGATTTCCTCTTACCATTTGAGGAATCACATATTTTCGCACTTATTAAGCAGAGGCTGCTAGATAATGAATTCCAAAAACTTTATCCCTTTCAGCCCTCTGTATGCTCCCCTGCCAATTTGGGGCTGCAACCTCATCATGGAACGATGCCTAAATATTTTAATGATCTGGTCACCCCATTACATCATAGAGTATTTATGTTGGCCTGCTTGAATGCCTTTCTGCCCTCCGTGTTGTCTGGAAGGCTCAGAGGCATCCCTTACCAGAACAGACTCTGCACCTGTGGCCAGAATGTACCTGACTCTATGGACCACATGATTCTGAAATGCCCTCTTTTTCACGCCTTACGTGATGATCCCTCGGTGTCCTCTTTGTGGCTCTGCGCCCCCTCCAATAAACAACTCGTGACCAGTTCCTGCTGAGCGGTGACTCTCCTGCACTTACTAGAGTTATGGTGCAATTCTTGACTAGAATTTTTGAAGTTAAATCTGGGGCAGTTGGGCCTACACAATAGTGACCCAGGCGCGGTGCTAAGGCTTTTTGCATCATGACGCACACACGCCCCAGTGCGCCTGCGGAGCTTTGCGTGGGGAGTGGGAGGCTGAGGCCGCCTCAGCAGAACAGCTGAGAGGTGCAGCGAGGTGGCCCCAGACTCACGCTCCCCCTGTGCGCCTCCGGAGCTTCGCGCCCGGAGCGCGAGCTTGGGGCCGCCTCGCCGCGCCTCTCAGCTGTTCAGTTGAGGCGGCCCCAGGCTGCCGCTCCCTGCGCGAAGTTCCGGAGGCGTGTGGGGATCGCTGGGAGTGCGAGCCTGGGGCCTCCCACTCTCTGCTCCGCTGCAGCCTGCAAGACTCTGCTGATCATGCTGGCTGGCGGGCCCCGCTCGCCCTTCTGCCGCTGCCGCTTCTCTGCCGCTCCCCGTGCACCTCCGGAACTTCTCACCGGGAGCGCAAGCCTGGGGCCGCCTTGCCCGCCTTTCAACTGTTCAGAGCAGGCGGTCCCAGGCCCGCACTCCCCGCGCGCCTCCGGATAGCGGCCTGAGGCAGCACCGGCGGGCGGCAGTGGGCGGCCTGGTCAGCGCCCCCTCCATTTTGGCGCCTTAGGCTGTGGCCTAGTTCGCCTTAATGGAAGCGCCGGGGCTGTAGTAACCGCCAAGGACTCATTATCCCTTTCCCCTTTTCATTGTATGTCTCAGAATTATATTTTGTATAGATGGTTTATATGATTTTGTTGCTATATATATGCCAATAAAGGTGTTGAAATTGAACTGGTTCTCTTATCTCTTTCTGTCAAGGTCATGCTGACTAGGCCAGAAGGAACCTGGGTTTCACTTTCTCTTTCTATCTCTTTTCCTTCTGGTGGGGTGTTCTCCACATGGTATGCTTTGTGTTAAGGTTTAGACTTATTGTAAATCATTGTAATTTTAAGTCTGCTGCAACTGGATTTCTTTTGGACAGTGCCAATCCTGAATGTATTGGATTTGTGACCATTATGCTCATTTGCTTTCAGTAGCAGTCGAGCCCTGCTGGGTGAAATATTAATTGCCTCTGGTCTATTTTTTGGGAATCCTGCAACGTGTTTAAGTTGTTACTTTGCTAATTATACACATTGGAATCTACTCTGAATCAATATTGAGTAGAATTTCAATGACAACCACAATACTCAAACCAACAGAACTACTTACAGGTAAGTAGCTGTGTTGGTCTGGCGTAGTCGAAACAAAATAAAGACATTGGATTCTTATCTCATTATAACATGATAAAGCTATCTTTAGCCATCTCACCCCTTGCTTTTTCCTGTAAGACCAATTGCAGTCGTTAACAGTCATCAACGGGTTTTCACACCTATCAGTCAATCACCCCTTCCCACCACCCTTCTGAGTAATACCCCTCCCCACCCTCTCACTATATATAAGGGTCTGGTGACTTCTGTTTCAGTATATCTGAATAAGTGTGTATGCACACGAAAGCTCATACCTATGCTACTGGAAGGATTTTTTAAATTTTGTTTCAACAGAACTACTGTCAGGGGAGAGAGGAACAACTCCATGATACCTTGAAGAGTTCTCAGTGATCAGTGTGGCGTTTCTTCTTAATTCACCACACTTACCGCTTCTCTCATGGAACTAACAGTAATTTGCATGTATTTGGGACCACTGAGCAATCAAGCCCAGTGCTGTCTGCTCTTGATTGGCAGCAGCTCTTCAGGGTCTCAAGTACAAGGGCCCTTCTCAGCTCTGTTACCTGAAATTAGAACCACAAAATTGTAGAGTTGGAAGGAACCATGAGGGTCAACTCCCTGTGACACAAGAACCTTTTTGCCCAACATGGGGCTCAAACCCATGACCCTGAGATTAAGAGGCTCATCTTTTAATCTTTTTTTCAACTTCAGATGCCCTCCAGATGTTTTGGACTACAATGCCCATCGTGCTGGCTGTGGCTGATGGGTGTTGTAGTCCAGGTGGGCAAAGTCTGGTCTAAATCCCCTTTGAGGTCGCTTCCAGCTCTATGATTCTATTGACACTTTGCTGTCTTTTAATAATGACCACCTGAGGCAAATTTGACCTTGCCTGATGCTGGGGGCCAGAAATAAATGATAAATTACAAGAACTCAGGCCAAAGAAGGATGATTTCAAAAAAGTGTCTTCACAGAGTTTTAATAAGGATAAATTCCAGTAAACATCAACATCAGGACAAGGCCCTGTTTCGATTATTCTTCATCAGCACAGATTCACAGGTCAAAGTGTACCAAATATGTTTGCCTGACAAGGCCCTGTTTCGATTATTCTTCATCAGCACAGATTCACAGGTCAAATTGTATCAAATATTTGGTACACTTTGACCTGTGAATCTGTGCTGATGAAGAATAATCGAAACAGGGCCTTGTCCTGATGTTGATGTTTACTGGAATTTATCCTTATTAAAACTCTGTGAAGACACTTTTTTGAAATCATCCTTCTTTGGCCTGAGTTCTTGTAATTTATCATTTCTGGACTCTCCCAAGAACTCCAATTTTCACTGTGATGCTGGGGTCCAGCCTTGGGGTTTAGCAAGTAGTTGCACTGCACTGTAGTAACCTGTAACTTGGTAAATGTATCTCCAGAGGATCCCCTCTGGAGATCCTTTCTGTCCCCCCGCCAGATGCGTGCTACAACGGCTGTCCACATCCACCCTAAGCCCAGGGTGGTTGCCCTTCAAAGCCTTTCACCAAGATGCTAGAGTTACGCAATGTACCAGCAGCAGAAATCTGTGCTTCAGGTGTTTGCTGGGTTGGATGCAGCCATACTGCGGACCCTCGTTATAGATGGTCCCCGTCGGGTCAAAGAAAGGCACGTAGCCGTCCTTCCCTGTGCAGAGATAGACTTTTTCCAACTGCAGTTTGTAGGCAGAGTTGAGATTCTGCTCAGGATTCCACATCACGCGGCCGTAAAGGATTTGGCCTGAGGAAAGAAAACACACAGGAGTCAGGCTGAGTCAATATATGCATTAAAGAAAATATGTAGAGAGACCAGGAGTTTGTGTTATAAAAGAGGGAGAAATATTTTCTCTACGCCATGTACAATTTTATAAACTCCCCCCTTCCTATTTATTTATTTCAGTGTTTCTCAACCTTTTTTGGGCCACGGCACACTTGTTCCGTGAAAAAAATCACGAGGCACACCACCATTAAAAAAGTTAAAAAATTTAACTCTGTGCCGCCCTATATTATAATTATGACTGTAAGAAACACTTGCCAAATATTGCTTTCCAGCGGGTTAGCGCTGTGTATTGGCGGCCGCCAGGCTCGTTTGCACTGAGCTTTGGGAAAGAGGAGGAGAAATATTGCTTTCCGGCGGTTCAGCGCTGCCTATTGGCGGCCGCCAAGCACGTGACAATGCAAATCGCCCTTCTCGTCGCCGCACATCGCGGCACACCAGCCAGCGTCTCGCGGCACACTAGTGTGCCGCGGAACAGCGGTTGAGAAACACTGATTTATTTTTGACAAAGTAATAATCAGAAATAAATAAGAATAAAAATGCGCACCCCCACCACCGAGACCATTCTGTTGCAACTATCCACACCCCCCCCCAAAAAAATTCAACACCTCTTGCAATTGTTTGACCCCTTTCCCTTTTAACAGTACAAATTCTACAAACACCTTTTCCATGTCTCCTCAAAATCATGTCTCTTGCACATTCCCCCGCCTTAACCTTAATGGCGCATGCTAATTTATAAACTTTTATCACGTCACCTCTTACCAACCCAGGTTCCATTTCATTTAGACAACAGCTTTTTTATCAATTCCCCTCCTTTTTTCTGCAGTTTCTGCTGGGCAACAGGCGATGACAGGAAACCGCAACCCAACCCAAGAAGGAAACATAAACCCTACCCTTTGAAAAAGCTCCTTTGTAGTCCATCTCTGCCATGGACATTTCCGATTTGGTTGGGTCCATCAGAAACACTTTCTCGTTGTTGCAGAGCTGAAATTCTGTGTTCAGGGAATACACCACGGGGACCGGCCGGTTAGTTTGCTGGAAGGCAATTGGGATCAGAAATCTAAACAGGGGAGAGAGGAAATAAGAGAGAAATGGCCCTTGAGACAATTTCGGAATTAGGGCAGAGTGGGAAGGTACACATTTTCCCAAGACGAATCTGCCCTACTCCCCTTTTCAGCCCCACAATGGCCGCTGTCAGCTTGGACAACTGACCCCATGACACCGGTTGTCCTGTGCAATTTTGCCTCTGGGTCTATCCACAACCTGAATGTGGCCCCCACCATGTTGCCCAAGAGGCAATATGGCCCTGAAATTGAAAAGAGGTTCATTATTCTTAATATAGCTCACGCCTCCTACAAACTGCTTATCCCTGCCCCCCCCAAACCTATTGCTCCAGAGCAAGGATAGCCATGCCCCCTGGATGGATTGTTTATTGCAGGGGTCAGCAACCTTTTTCAGCTGTGGGCCTTTTTCAGCTGTGAGGACCATGTGGACTATATTTTGGGTGTGTGTGTGTGTGGGAAATGAACGAATTCCTATGCCCCACAAATAACCATAGCTGCCAACTCTCCCGTTTTCCCCAGGAAATCCCCGTTTTTCCAGCTGTTCCTAGCTGAAAAAAATGATTTTTTTTTGTTTTTTCCTGGTTTATTCTGGCGCGGCGGCCATTTTGAAACTGGGCGTAGCATGCTCAGAAGCGACTTTTGATGCTGCTCTGCCCAGTTCCAAAATGGCTGCAGTGCGACTTCTGGCGTGGCGGCCATTTTGGAACTGGGCAAAGCAGCATCAAAAGTCACTTCTGAGCATGCTCCACCCAGTTCCAAAATGGCGGCAGCGCTACTTCTGGTCTGCTATTTCCGGCCCGGTCCCTTATTTCTCTGACAGCAACTTGGCAGGTATGCAAATAACCCAGAGATGCATTTTAAATAAAAGGACACATTCTACTCATGTAGAAACACCAGGCAGGCCCCACAAATAATCCAGAGATGCATTTTAAATAAAAGGACACATTCTACTCATGTAGAAACACCAGGCAGGCCCCACAAATAATCCAGAGATGCATTTTAAATAAAACGACACATTCTACTCATCTAAAAACACCAGGGAGGCCCCACAAATAACCTAGAGTTGCATTTTAAATAAAACGACACATTCTACTCATGTAAAAACACGCTGATTCCTGGACCGTCCGCAGGCCGGACTGAGAAGGCGATTGGGTCGCATCCGGCCCCCAGGCCTTAGGTTGCCTACCCCTGGTTTGTTGGAATTGGCCAACACTAATACAGTGAAAACATCTCTAGCATTATTACCCTTCCAGGAAAGAGAGCATAAAATTCAAACAGTTTTCTCCCCTGCCCCGGATGCTTTCAGTCTGACTGCTGGTGTGCTGATGGCATTAAGCATAGGCTCCGTCTTTGGAAATAATCCAAAGAAGACTTTTTGAAGCGCAGCACAAAGGAAAGGCTGTGATCCGAAGAGCACAGATTCGAGCCTGCTGTTACCCTGCACAGTGCTGGCTTTTCACAGGCCGTGTCCGACTACCGGCCAGATGCATTTGCAGGAATGTTGTCAAAAGCTTTGTTTGATTTGAACAAAACAAAAGCACCATCGTGTAAAGACGGCTGTGCCAATATTTTCTCCTGGAGCAGGGAAAAAGAGCATTGTACAACTCAGGAATTGTATTATTCTTGAGTCTTGGGGAAAAGGGTTTAAATATGTCTCTCTCTTAAATTTCCCCATTTGTGATTCTCATTTGTCTGAATAAACAAGCCAAGTTCTGCTTGTATTTTACACTAGCGATTTGTCACTACCTGAACCCTTAAAAACTGGACTTAACCACCCAGGGGTCCTTTAACTTTTTACCATTACCCATGTTGCCCCCCACACCCTCATGTTTTGTCAGGAGCAGGAGTCAGCAATAAAACACCCGGTTTCAGTGAAGTTAACTCTTTATTCAAAGAAACCAAAACAGCGCAGGTCTCGTGATCCCAGCAACTCTTCCCAGTAGGTCTTGCCCCAATGAGGCAGCTGTGAGGCCTGAAGGTCCCGCCTTCCTGCCACTCCCTAAGACCTCCTCCCCCAGGTCCTTCCCAAGCCACCTGGGGCTCCTTCATCTTGTCTCTCTTTGTTCCTCCCTCTTCATTCCTCTGCGTGATCTGGGAGACCACGAGGGAGGGGAGCTGGTCACAGCAGGAGGGGGAGACTCCCTGGCTACTACAGCAGCTGGCCTCCACTCAGCCTCTTGAGCCCCCCCTCTGCTATTGCCTGCTGTCTGCACTGCTCTCTGCTGCAGCCTCTCTGTGTTTACTAAACCCTGTTGCCTCTTCGGCTTCCGACACCACCTCCCCCCAGTCTGTCCCCTCTTCTCCTTTGGACCACTCATCAATCCCCTGGCTCTGAGCCTTCTTCCCTTGGAAGATCTGCAGGTGGTGTCTCCCACTACTTCTCTGAATCCAGCCAGTCCACTCAATGGCCAAAGAAGAATGTGGCATTGTTGGGAGAGTAGAATGGGAGGAATCGGCTTCTGCCTGTAGGAAAAGGTGTGCAGGTATCTGCGTGCGCATCCGTCTCGCTCTCGCTCTTTACTGATGAATATTCCCAGGCATGGTAAATCAAGCCACAAATCAAATAAGCATCTCCTTACTTTTCTGGAGCATGAGCAGTGCAGGGTAAAGGCTTGTCTCCTGGATCAACCCATGATTGCGTGGGCTGCACAGTGCACGGTATTAAGTAGATGGTGTATTCTCCCGAGTAATCCTTCCTGGAAGCAGAGAAGAAGCACCATAGTTACTGTATTGATTTGCATTGCTATTTATACCCCGAAGTCCCTTGTTGAAGGGCCTAGTGAGCTTGGCCAGGTGAACAAAACAAACACAGAAATGGAACAGCCTTCTGGGCAAACAATTTACCAGCAGCGTTTGAACCACATATAGGCCAGAATATAGGTCACAGCCTGCAGCTTGATCTCGAGAAAAAATTTCAAGTAGAGCCTGGTTCTTTGACCAGAGCAACTATGGATGGCTTTGGGCATCAACAGGATTTGCGTATCCTGTTGCTACACTTTTGGGTAGCATCTAAAGTGGCAGGTCACTGCAGAGAAATGTGCATCTTCCCATGGGGTGGATAGGTGAGTTGCCACTTCAAGAATTAGAGCAAACACCAAACGAAGATGAAGAAGTCTCTCTCACATGCAATCTTCCAGGTAATGCTCTAAGATATTCCGCCTCCTGATGCTCCCTGCTACAGATTTATTTTTAGTGCACATTTTCTCACTTCGTAGATGCTGCAAAAAGACCTCTTTGCACTTCCCCGCACAAGTGGCAGGAGCCAAGTGTAACCGCTGCACGGCCTGATTGGCTGAAATAGTAAAGGAGTAGCACCAATTTTTGTGTTTGTGGGATGGAATTCTTAAGAAAATAAAGCGGCTGGCGTACTATTCAGCCATCTTTAACTTCCCAGTTCTGGGGCTAGGTGGAGTGGAACAGGTTCAAATCCACCAGCTTCATTGATGCCAATAGGTGCTTTAATTTCTAGCTCACTATCCCTTGAAATTCAGGAGAAAGTTGGAATCTTAGGTCCTATGTCTTCTCTGCTCTGAAACTTTGGTCCAGCAGGCAGTTACAGAGTGTGGAAAGGACAGCAAATCAGAGAAAGTTGCTCTCATGGAAGGAGAGCTGAACAACAGCCCTCTCAAGTACAAAGATGCAAGGAGTGGTTCCATAATCACACGGGAGATCCACTGCCATGAACGGACTCAGCCACACTCCTGACTAACCTTCACCCCATAAATGTCAGTGAGGCGGTTAAGTGTGCAGAACCTTCAATTGCCTTTCAAAACTACCATTCCTCTTTTGCCAGGAGCAGTCCTTATTTTCTGCCTCAGCCTTTGCTTTTCTCCTGCAGGATTCCCAAAGCCCTTGTCCCCCAAATTCCTAATAACTGGCAAAGCCCACCCCCATTCCACACAGTCCCTCCAAAGTCCTAGTACTATGCATTAACTCACTCTAGCATCATTCCCCTGCTGAGCTCAAACCTATTATGTCCCCCTGGTTCTGCAAATTCACCCTGACAGAAACCTAGCCTCAAACTGAAGACATCCTGGGCAGCAGCAGGACGGCAGCAGCTTCAGTAGCAAATCATGGCAGGTATTTTTTCTTTCTTACCTGCTGTAGGAGCTGGTTGCTCTCCAGAGCTGATAAGGGGAATCAAAAGTCTGGCCACTCCATAAAAGCTGCAGGTCAAACTCCATCCCTCCCAAGTGATCAGGAGTCATGATGAAAGACTTTGCATCTGGCAAAGTGTGGTGTTCCATCACAAAGTGCCCTGCAGAGAGAGGGGAAAAGGGATGTTCTCGTTGATGACGATAATAATTAAGTTTGCTGATGACACCACCATAATGGGTTTAATTACAGGCGGTGGCGAATCTGTGTACAGGGGGGAGGTTCAAAAGGTATCCACATGGTGCTCAGAGAATAATCTGCACCTAAACATTGGCAAGTCAAAAGAGATAGTGTTGGACTTTCGGAGGAAGAGAGGGGAGCTAGCCCTGTTGTATATCGGGGGGGGGGGGTCGTCTGTGTGGAGAGAGTCTCTTCCTTTAAATACATGGGAGTCCATCTTAGTGAAGACCTAACTTGGAAGGTCAATACAGCCCAGGTGGTTAGGAAGGCCCAACAGAGACTTCCTTTCCTTAGGGTCTTTCGAAAGAACAAGGCTGGACAGCAACTGATGATTTCCTTCTATCAGTCCACGATAGAAAGTGTTCTCGCATACTGCATTACGGTGTGGTATGCTGGTTTGACAGCCATGGACAGAGAGTCCCTACGGAGGGTGGTGAAGACAGTACACGATATTGTGGGCTGTCCCCTGAGTCTGCTAGATGTCATCGCGAGAGACCGCTGCCTCAGAAGAGCGAGGAACATTCTCAGGGATGACTCACACCCTGGCCAGCACCTTTTTAATCTCCTGTCCTCAGGCAGGAGATATAGAAGCATGATAAGCCCCACCAACAGGTTATAGAACAGTTTCTACCCATGGGCCGTGAGGCTGCTGAATGGAAGACAGCAACATTGCAGCTGACGGGGGTTGGTGGTCATACGACAGCACACAGAGTGTAACAAGGACTAAGAGATTGCAGGGGGTGGGATGTGGGGCTCGTTTAATCTCACTGTAAACAAGTGGTACAGTGACAATAAAGTAATTATTTATTTATAATAGCATTAACATAATTTTGCTTAATTTAAGGCTCATAAGGATTTAGCTTCTGAGACATCTATGAATACCAGGGCAGGGCTTAGCCCTGGGACAAGTGAAGGCATAGGAAAGAGGTGTGCCCTAGAGCTTGTAGGGTGCCACCAGGGATGTGGGTGGCACTGTGGTCTAAACCAGTGAGCCTCTTGGGCTCGCTGATCAGAAGGTCGGTGGTTCAAATGCCCGTGATGGAGTGAGCTCCTGTTGCTCTGTCCCACCTCCCAACCTAGCATTTTGAAAGCACACCAGTACAAGTAGATAAATAGGTACTGCTGTGGTGGAAAGGTATATGGCATTTCTGTGCACTCTGGTTTCTGTCGTGGTGTTCCGTTGCACCAGAAGTGGTTTAGTCCTGCTGGCTGCATGACCCGGAAAGCTGTCTGTGGACAAACACTGGTTCCCTCAACCAGAAAGTGAGATGAGCGCCGCAACCACATAGTCGCCTTTGACTGGACTTCACCGTCCAGGGGTCCTTTACCTTTTTACCTTAGCGTGCCATAATCCTGCAACAACCAGCATCTGCCCATATATGGTGTGAGGCATAAGAGTCAGGGATTCTAGAAAGTGTGACCTTCATCCAAACAGGTTTCCTTGCAGAAACCAAGAGCTGTTTACCTCGGAACTTGGCATGAGTCTTGAACTCAATGACTAGCCGACCATCCTCTCGAATGTAGATCCTTATTATCTGCAGCCTAGCAGAAAGGACACTGTCGGTCTGAATGCCTGGAGGGAAGAAGAGAATCAGCGGCCTCCTTCACAAAGGGATAAAGGAGCATTAATCAAACTGCGCTGGTCCTCCTGTTGCAACCCAGCGACAGCAAGAAGAGAGCTAAGCCAGTTTTACAGTTGCACTTTGTTTATTTCCCCAAGAACGTGAACAAATACAACAATAATAACAAGTACGGTTCTTGTGTCCAACAAATCATCAGAAAAAAACCCCACTGTAAGTATAAAAGGATGGGAAACAAGAAAAGGAAAGGAGGGAAAACAGGATCTGGTGAGTCCAATCCTATCTAACTTAGAAAGCTTCTGCAGAGGTTTCTATGAGTAGCTGGGAGATTTTCCCTCTCAGTGGACTCGCTTACAAACAAGAGAAAAGGAAAGCAGCAAGTGTCAAAGGCAGGGCCGTCTTAAGCAGGCATCCCCAAACTTTGGCCCTCCAGATGTTTTGGACTACAATTCTCATCATCCCTGACCACTGGTCCTGTTAGCTAGGGATCATGGGAGTTGTAGGCCAAAACATCTGGAGGGCCGCAGTTTGGGGATGCCTGGTCTTAAGCATATGCGGTGCTGGGGTGCAAAGATCCGCCCGTGCCCCTAGATTGCCCAGAGTTGTCGACCTTTTTTGGGAGGGGGGACCCCCAAGTTGTTGACTTTTTAAAAAGGAAATCGTTTTTTCCTTTAGAACGGTTGCGGGACACAGGGACTCATAGTGCCAACCAACAGGGGTGCCAGTGCCCCATGCACAGGGGCTTACGAAGGTGGGTGCGGGTTCCATGCCGGGGGGGAGGGACAAAGTGTCGGGCGGCACAGTAACCATGCTGTCCGCCCGCTGCCCCCCCCCACTGCATGACAGCTGTTTCGGCTGCGCGCACAGAGCCTGGAACGCCATGTAACGTTGTGGGCGCTGCGTGACACATCCTGTTGTGTGCGCCAAGCTACAGGTTCCTTTGCTGGCTTTTCTGCTGTCGGTGCACACTCCCAGCGCTGCCCAATGTGGGGTGCCAGCACAGGATGCTGGGGAATGCAAGCGGCAGTGGAGGAAACATCTCTGGACGGGATCCGCGCGCTGACGGCAGCAACAAATCCTGATGAATAGGAGCGCGTGGATCCCGTCCACATTGGGCGGCACTGGGAGTAAGTGCACTTTGCTATGTTTAAGCCTGACAAGGGTCACTTATATATTTGGGCTGCAATCCTAAGTCTCATTAAATAAAGTGGCTTCCGCATGCTGTTTGTTGACAAGGCTCATCTCCAACCTTGGAGTTCAAGGTAGCACGCGCCACATGCTTTCAAATCATGGGACCAGGCACACCAGCAACGTTGCTGCATAGCACACTTTTGCGCCACAACCACTCACCTGTTCTCCAGAGGACTGTGTCATAGAAGAAGGAAAACTCCATCTCAGTGTGATGTTCCAGAGAGGCCCATCCTCTAGGCGCGGTCACATAAATGTAGGAGACGTAGAGAGGGACATGGACTGTCAGGAAGGACTGAGCTGAATCGCGAACCTATCAGTGCACAGAGAGCGAAAACGTTTGCATTTTTCCCCATCCAGGCTTTCCTCCAAAGGAGCTCAGGGCAGCATATATGACCCACCCAGTTCTTCCTCAGGGCAACCTAGTGAAAAAAGGCCTGGCTGTGGCTAGAGCATGAGGCTCTTCATCTCAAGGTCATGGATTTGAGCCGCACGTTGGGCAAAAAGATTCCTGCATTGCAGGGGGCTGCACTAGATCAGTGTTTCTCAACCAGTGTGCCTCCAGATGTTTTGGGACTACAACTCCCATCATTCCTGACCACTGGTCTTGCTAGCTAGGGATGATGGGAGTTGTAGTCCCAAAACATCTGGAGGCACACTGGTTGAGAAACACTGCACTAGATGACCCTCATAGTCTCTTCCAACTACAATTCTATGAGACTGAGAGAGTGACTGCCCTAAGATCAACCAAAGAACTGAATAGGTGAGTAGAGATATGGACCCCATCAAAGTCCAGCACTCTGTCAAGGGGGTGGGGTGGGGACCTGTGCTCTCCAGGTATTGCTGGACTACAACTCCCATCATCCTTGACCTTCTTTGTCGATAAACTTGTAGCCGAGTAAGATTCTCTTCCATAAACACGGTTTTAACAATGAGTCCGTAAGTGATTGTGGAGGCCAATTCTGGATCCACACGTCCTTCCACAGTGGACTGTGACTGGGCTGATGGGAGTTGGCGTCCACAATCATATGAAGTGTCACAGGTCCCCCTGCTGTAACTTCTATGCCACACTGGTATTACTAATTCACCACTTTACTATTATGATTGATAGTCTTAAAAAAACACCAGTGTTCCTTGTCTTCATCATCAAACCAGGTTGCTGCCTTTTGACACAGACATACCGTTGGGTAACAGAGTCCCAAGGCCACACAAACTGAAGGCAAAGGTAAGCATTTGACCCATGTCTTACTGCTCCAGAGCTCTGCAAACCTTGGTTCTCATGGTTTAGGTTTATGCAATTTATAAATCACTCGCCACTAAAAAAAAACACCAGAGTCCCAAAGCAATTTAAAACCAAAGTAAAGGAATGCAATAAAAGTCACATGAACTTGATTAAAAACAGATTTAATCTGGCACTCAAAGATCTTTTGGAAAGAGAAAGAAAGCAGCAAGGACCGTGTTCCGTCTACTCAACGCTTTAGGTAAAGGTAAAGGGACCCCTGACCATTAGGTCCAGTCGTGACCGACTCTGGGGTTGCGCGCTCATCTCACATTACTGGCCGAGGGAGCCGGCGTATAGCTTCCAGGTCATGTGGCCAGCATGACAAAGCCACTTCTGGCAAACCAGAGCAGCACATGGAAACGCCGTTTACCTTCCCGCTGTAGCGGTTCCTATTTATCTACTTGCATTTTGACGTGCTTTCGAACTGCTAGGTTGGCAGAAGCTGGGACCAAGCAACGGGAGCTCACCCCGTCACAGGGATTCGAACCGCCGACCTTCTGATCAGCAAGCCCTAGGCTCAGTGGTTTAACCACAGCGCCACCTGGGTCCCTACACAACGCTTTAGACAGAAACCAACATTCAAAGGCAAGTGTGATTTTCCATTTTAGTACAATTCCTGCGCATCTGACAAGCCACCTCTTCCTTTACGGAAAAGCCATAAAAAAAATCTGAAAATCCACTTATTTTACTGCTGATTAATAAAGCAAGCATGGCCAGACATGCAGATGCCCTTTTTATCTTCATCTAATAATGATTACTATAATTGAGGTGACAGGTGAATAGGTTTCTGCGGCTATTAGCATCACCAAGTAACTTTGGTTTCATTCTTCTCCAGTATTGCTGAAAGTCTCTTAATTTAATCTCTTTTCATGCTCTCTACAGATGCTGAAATGGAAACCAATGATCCTTACCTGAGATATGGTTAAGATCAATAATTATCCCAATCTTTAAAAATGGCGACCCAAAAGAACCAAGGAATTATAGACCGATAAGCCTATTATCAGTGATAGGGAAAATCTACGCTAAGCACCTTTTATCTAAACTCCTTACCTGGATGAAAAATCTAAATTTACCAGGGAAAGAACAAATAGGTTTCTCTAAAGGTTGCTCTACTTTAGACCACTGCCTTATACTTATGCATTTGGTTGAGAAATACAGATCCCAAAGGCAATCTAAGATATATGCTGCTTTTGTAGACTTTCGTGGTGCCTTCGACTCAATTGACCGCCCAAAGCTGTGGAGGAAACTCGCAGAATTAAAAATTGACCAGCGCTTATTGATTCTAATACAAAATCTATACTCTTCCAATACCAGTCAGGTCAAACTTAACACCAAAGGTCACCTTTCATCAGACATCCCAAACTCGAAAGGGGTAAAACAAGGGTGTATTCTTGCCCCCTTTCTATTTAATTTATTTTTATCAGACTTGCCAGATCACCTCCAAAAAATAGAATCACATGCCCCTAAACTTAATCAGAACCCAGTTCCTCTCTTATTATACGCAGACGATGCTGTCCTACTATCATTAACGAGCTTGGGTCTGAAACGTCTTATATCTTCTCTGATCCTTTACTGCGAATGTAACAAACTCTCTATAAATTATGAGAAGACAAAAATTTTGGTCTTCTCGAATGGTTGGAAATTAGAGAAATGGAAAATAAGAGGGCAAGAAATCCAACAAGTGAAAATCTATAGGTATCTGGGAATCTTATTCCAGAGCAATTTAGGGTGGGCAAATCATCGCACAAATGCCATAAAACAGGCAAAGTGCACCTCATCAGCAGTTGCCCGTTTTTATTATCAGAAAGGTAATCAATTTATTCCTGCGGCCAATCAGATATTTCAAACAAAAGTGCAATCCCAGATATTCTATGGAATCCCGCTATGGGTCCAAGCATATAACAGTGATTTAAAAAAGATTCACTCCAGCTTTCTGAGACGTATTCTTGGACTCCCAACTGTGATCAAATATGAAACAATGTGTGCAGAAATAGGCATACACACAATGGAATATTGGGCCTGGACCACCTCAATAAAATACTGGTTACGCTGCCATTTTCGCTGCCCCCCATCAAGTCTGCTCGCTGATTTGCTCAAAGACTCCTATAAATCAAGATGGTATCAGTACCTTGAAAAAAAGATTGAATCTTTAGGCATCGAGCTGGAGCCCCTGTACAATTCTAACGAGCAATACATTTTCCATAATATCCTAACTAGACTAAAGGATGTCGAGAGACAAAATATTATGGCAGCTGTAAACAAAATTTGCTCCCCCATATTCTATGATTTAAGTATCTTAGATAGCAGAGCCAATTACGTCACTAAGTTAATAATCCCAGCCCAACGTAGGGCTTTTATGCTGGCCCGTTTGAATGTTTTTCCCTCGGCATTTGTCAGGGGAAGATACCAAAACATTCCTAGAAACAAAAGATTCTGCAGATGTTCTATGAATGTCCCGGACACTGTAGAGCATATTCTCTTTCATTGCCCATTGTACAGTACGCTCCGTCAACGCGTGCTCTCCCCTCTTTTGGGTGGTCTGGAACCCCAGCAAGGTGAAAGTGTGGGATTCTGCCTATCTGACATTGACCAAAGGGTAACGGCGGGGGTAGCCGAGTTTTTGGTAGCAGTCCTCCAAGGAGCAGGTTAACAAGGAAAACCACTGATTCTGTATGTATGTGTATATATATATATATATATATATATATATATATATATATATATATATATATATATATGTATGTAGCCAACTGCTGCCTTTTTATATATATTTCAAGGCTTTTATATGTTATTTTCTCTTTTATGGTTTTATTTGCATAATGCCTAATAAAGGTTTGATAAGTAATGATAAGTAGTAACCAATGATCCCAGGGTATGGTCTGAAGGTGTATGATGCCACCAACTTGCTGAATCTAAGCAGGGCTGGCTCTCGTCAGCGTCTGGACGGGAGACCTCATGGAAACCACAGGCATGCCACTTGGATGCCATGACAGGAGAAAGGTGGGATATAAAGGCAGGAAATTAAATAGCTAATAAATAAGCATGCATCCTGCGACTACTTGAATTCCAAAGCCCCATCCCAACACTGTACAGGGGAGCCCCTCCGACCCTCGAGAAAATGTCAGCAGTTGCAAACCAGTTGAGGTTGCTTCTACTTGGGGGTTCCTGAGCCATGCTCCTTAGTGGAACAGACCTCCGGCAAAAGCAGAGTTTGCATTCAGCAGCCAGGATTTGAATACAAGCCGGGACTGCGAAGGATGGAGCAGCTCCTGATTCTTCCTCTAAAGATGTCAAGTAATTTCCGGGGGGGGGGGGGAGCCCCACTGAGTTGTCGAAAGAGTAGGCCTGTTCTGGATCTGGCTCAGGAACTGGATCCAGATCATCACCCCTGCCTCTTTAGTACAGGGGTCTCCATCTTTTAGGGTCCAGCGGCACATTTACAAATGGAAGGGACTCTTGTGGGCACCATAGAATGCCAGTTTCACAGAAGAACAATGGATGATATTCCGAACCGACACCCTTGCCCTGAAACTGGCAAAATATCTACACCACTTCCCCCAAACCAAACAGATAAAAAGCAGGCAGATGCCTAAAAAAGGAGGGGGGGAGCCTTCCAGAAACTCCTTAAAAAAAGAAAAATTTGGGAGGGGCAGAGGGTCTTAACAGGCCCTCAAGTGGGGGGGGTGCCCTGGTGTCCACAGGAATCATACAGTAGCCGCCAGAATAGTTCTAGCCAGCAAATGGAAAGACAAGATAGTGCCCTCTAAAGAAGAATGGATTTATAAACTAAATGAATGCATAGAGTTGGCAAAATTAACAACAATTGTAAGATCTCAAACAAATAGAAACCCAATAGGAGATTTTCCTGACTGGCCCCCAGCTGGACAGCATTACCTGGAAGTCGGCCGTGACCGATCCTCCGCAGACGTCAATTAATTCTGTCATGTCATAGTACGCGTCAAAAGTCCAGATGCAGCTCTTCAGGTTCAGGTGCTTGTACAGCTGGATGGTCTTTGCCTCTCTCACACTGGGGTCGAACTGGTACGGTCGATCGTACCCGGGTCCAAGAACGATGCTATTGTAGGTCACTTCATCTAGGAATCCAGCTTCTGGGATGGAAACCAAGGGGTACATCGAGTTTCGCTACGTTACACTTTGGTTATACATCAGATCTGCTGTGAAATACATTTTATGTGGGATGTATCCAGCCTGCATGCTTAACTCTAATTAATGCATGAAGGGGTTAAGACCAGAGAGTAAGCTGTCCTGCCAGGCTTAGCTAGGTCACAACCCCTCACCTTGGGAGGAAGGTCTAGCAGACTCTTTGTTCTCCAACTTACCACCTTTATTCCACCATGTGGACCTCTCCATTAAGGATGTCTAAGCTAGATGCTTCAAGCTTAGACCGCATGGCTTCAAGAAGCCACCTTTGTGTTTCTATACATATAATTTAGAAATACTTAGCTTTGGGGAGCTAACCTCCGTTTTGCTGCTTGGTATGGAAAAGCACATGAATCTAACATGTGAAGATTTAAGTAAACCATGTTTAGCTTACCAAACATGTCGTCTCTTTCTATGCTAAGGGAAGTGGGAAAACTTTGGAAGAAACTCAGAAGGGGGTAATTTAAAGGTCCAACAGCCCATATTTCTACTTTGCTGCATGTTTTATTTGGTTTCCCCCCAGTCTCTGCTGGGGCTCTTTCACCAAAGAGTACTTGCCCCAAACCTGGATCTAGGCATCCAGGGAATTCTCCTTTTAATTTTTCTGCCTTTTACTTCATTTCTACTTTACCAAAAACCAACATTTCATGCATCAATAGGCAGATAATATCTGCTATTTACAACATCAGGGTCAAACTGCTTGTTGAACACATAGAACAGGCACCCCCAAACTTTGGCCCTCCAGATGTTTTGGACTACAATTCCCAGCATCCCTGATCACTGGTCCTGTTAGCTAGGGATCATGGGAGTTGTAGGCCAAAACATCTGGAGGGCCGCAGTTTGGGGATGCCTGACATAGAATGTTTGTTTCAGCTTCCAGTCCTGCAAGAAGCTGATCTGCAACCCTTTTCAAGAATGAGGGCAGGCGAGAAGGATCGCCTTTTTCTCTGCCTGCATCTTTGTGCAAATGTCATGGGGTCTGGAGACATGGGGCTCGAGAAAGGTCACGGGCCAACCCCCCTATGCCCATTGATCCATCCCTGGAGGTGGTCTTCCGGGGCTCTCTACAGGGACTCGTGCCATCAAGGACCAGCCCTGCAGGATGCCAGCAGTAAAACTGCTGCTTAATGAATGCGCCCATTAAGCAGCAGCGGCCCATCATTGATTACCTGAGATGCCCTTAAGATCTTGGATGCTGACCAGGTTGGAGCAGACATGCTGGTGCCTGTAGATGGATTCCGACAAGAGGAAATGCAAGTTGTGCAGAGGCATCGTGGAGATGAGAGGAAGCATCCCGTCCTGGTGTGGAATCTGCACTGAGATATGGATTCTGGAAAACCACACAGTGGCAGTGGGGAGAGGAGAGAGGATGCACTGGGTAAAAGACGCATGTATTGCATGAACATAACAAAATGCAAATTGCACTGCCTTGCAGCACAGGCCCCTGTTTTAATCCCTGGAAGAATTGGGAATATCTCCTGCCTGAAACCCCAGAGAGCAGCTGCCTAGCAGCATAGACAGAACTTTGCTGGATGGACTTGGTATTAGGCAACTTTCCAAGTTCATCATCTCACATATCAAGATTGATGTGTCTTATCCCAGGTAAATGGAGAGAGGGTTGTAGCCTGAAGGAACGTCTCCACCCCCATCGTTCTGCCCGGACACTGAGGTCCAGCGCCGAGGGCCTTCTGTCGGTTCTCTCGCGAAGCCAGGCTACAGGGAACCAGGCAGAGGACCTTCTCGGTAGTGGCACCCGCCCTGTGGAATGCCCTTCCACCGGATGTCAAAGAGATAAACAACTACCAGACTTTTAGGAGACATCTGAAGGCAGCCCTGTTTAGGGAAGTTTTTAATGTTTAACTCTTAATTCTTTGGATATCCAAATTGCATCTATTCTTGCACTGCTTTCATGCACATTTGAATGAAAAGTGAACACTATCTAATAAATGTTTGTTTCTCCAAATACCTATTCAATTCAAATTCTCTACCTTTTCCCTGAAAGTTTTTGGAAGTCCTCTACCTGTTGGGGTGCTCCTTGTGCTTAACATCCAGATACTTCAAAGTGGCAACGAAGGACTGCGCTTGAAACCCCCGGGCTGTTCCAGCCACTATTGGCGTGTGGCAGATGGCGCTGTCTGTCCCAA
This sequence comes from Zootoca vivipara, assembly GCF_965207765.1. Classification (NCBI taxonomy): domain Eukaryota; kingdom Metazoa; phylum Chordata; class Lepidosauria; order Squamata; family Lacertidae; genus Zootoca; species Zootoca vivipara. The sequence continues at coordinate 64,493,101 of NC_142583.1, forward strand.
TGGTGACTATGTTGCTTCTCAGTGGAGTGCCGGCATGGCCAACCTTGTCCACGGCTTTGGCCACGCAGCGAACGTGGAATCTCCGGCTGAAGTAAATGCTGTCTAGCACCTGGGAAGGAGAGGGGGGAGAGCAAGAGAGGGAGAGAAGGAAGGAAGGAAGGAAGGAAGGAAGGAAGGAAGGAAGGAAGGAAGGAAGGAAGGAAGGAAGGAGATATGATTTTCAGTGTGGCCTAAACAGCTGATAGCCTTATAGATATTTTAAAATGCTTCAATATATTAATAGAACATTATTACTTTTCTGTCCATCCACATTTAAAGAGGCTTAACTATGTCACACACATATTAAAACAGCAGGTCAAGGGAGAAAAGCTCTTGCTTGTCAAAGGCAGCCTTTTGCCAACTTGGCAGCAAGGGCCAGTGATTTGTGGGGGACTGTACCAGCCAGGAGGCAAGACTCAGAGGCAGGGGAAGCTTCAGAGCTGGAGGGTGGAGCACAGGAAGGGTAGGAGGAAGAGGAAGAGACAGGTCAGGCAAGTGAAGGTCCAGGTGCTTCCTCACCATCTCCTGCTCCACTGTCTCACAGAACCAGGAGCGGACTGAAAAGGGAGGAGCAGAGGAAGCTTTTATGCAGGCATAGTCTCTGGCTGCGTGTATGCAGCCCATCAGGGGAAAGTAGATAAACTGGTAGAGAATGACTAGTCCCCTCTTGGTGCAACTGCTCCCATAGAGGACGGACTTGAGAATAGCTGCCTAGCGGCTCTAGATTGACATGTGTAGGTATCCAGAGCTATAGAATCGACTGTGTTATCTTTGAAAATAAAGAGTTAACTGTTTGCCGCCTGCATTCCTTTGGCTGCGAAGCCCCCTTGACAGTCTCTGCACATACCATGTGATTGACACTGGTGAAGGGAGTGTTGTCTGTAATCGTTTCAAAGGGAGATCTGGCTCCATTCCCGTCCGTGGGCGTAGCTACTTCCCAGCTGAACTGTATGGAGGACTGGTTTATCCCGGCGTCGCCGCAGCGCTCTTTCATCACAGAGTACTTGGGGAAGTGAGGGTCGCAAGGCGTCACACAGACCAACGGGTAGCCTGGAGAGGGAGACTTCTTAGCTCCTTCTTTGGCTTCTTCTTCTATATGATCATACTCTGACAGCGTAACCACCTGCAGGGGGCACAATACAAGGCTTGGGACTCCAGGGAAGGGACCTTGCAACTGCTGCTAATGGCTAATCCCAAAAAACTCTGGGATCCGCATGCTAAAGCCACTTACAATAGGAGGAGCTGGCAAAATGAGGCTCCCAGCTGCTTCCTGGTCCAGAATGGTGACGATTGTAGTGGTGATCTCCCCCAGGACAGCTTCAACAGGGTCATCTGGCCCTAACACCAGGGAAAAGGACTCGTGCCATTCCCTGTCTTCATTGGACATGATCTCTACCTTAAATACGATGTGGTCCACTCCTGCACGAACCGACACGAGAGAGGGTTGAGTCAAACCAGCTTGTCATCTGACAGGACTTTTAAATGCTTCCATAAAGCAATGCCGAGGTCAGATCCACTAAATCATTGTGATTAAAAACGTGTGCACACACAAACACACACGCCAGGTTTTATCGTAACCCCTTTGGCTCTAATGATGTGGCCCAGGAGCCTTTAGAAAACTAAAAACTACAAAATACAGCATGCCATCTGATGGATTGCTTGGCAGATTTACTAACAGATGCCATGTGAGGATTAATGGCGCCTGTCCGACTTTAATAAAAATCTGTGATCCAAAATACACCTCCCATATTATTGCTGGAGGGCACGTCTGCTTTGATTCTTTACAATAAGCACAGAACTCTTGGCCTCGCAAGATTTTCTGTAAGGCCTTTAAGAGTTGCTGTGGATTGATGGATTAGAACAGGGCTGGGAAAACCTGTTCTGAGAGGAAAGCCCCACGCCAGATGGAGGGCGAACTGGGACGCGAATGGGAGCAACTGGGGGCCTTGGGAGGAAGGGAGGCTGAAAACAAGGGAGCCAAGGGAACTGTAAGCTGGGGAGCAAAGGAAGGTTGTGGGGATAAGCAAAAAACATGGACCCCAGGAACAGAAAACCACGGGGAGAACCCAGCCACCATTCAAAGCAATCTTAAGTCCCACTGACTTCAAGAGGACAGCTTTGAGCACATTGTTACTCAAGCGAAATGAATGGGCCTTTAATTTCAGCACGAATATATCCCATGGGAGCTGGTTAGCACTGGGATGAAGGAAGCAGACTGGGCAGAGCTAAGGGAATGGAAGGGCTTTAAGGAAGGAGAGTCTTGTACGTCTCCTTCCAGCAACTCTTGCAGCCAGGCTGATGCCAAACATATTGCTCTGCTTTCCTTTGGACCACATCAGCAAGGCTGAGAGGAGAGTCCTGTTGTCTGGGCAGCTCAGGATCTCAATACAAATGGCCCAGGCTTGCACCCTAGGAAGGTCACTTCACTTCAGAGGTGCTATTGCAGCAAAAACAACACGGGAGGCAGAAGTAATGAGTTAGCAGTCTCTGCAGCCACAGCAGGCGCTGTGAATCTCCAGTGGGTTGACTTCACCCCTGGAGACGCACTCCATTGTCTCTCGAGACAGACAGATGCCAGCAATTTTGTTCCATGTCTTTCGGATATTAGCCTCTCCTGACCGCCCCACCCACAATGGCGTTCAAAGAAAATACATAAGCAAGCTTATTTTTATTTTTTTTGCCTCCAAACAATGTCCATTATTACAGAACTTGAGGACTTTCTGTGCTTTACCAGGACTGAACTTGAGGACTCGACTCTTTGGGTAGTAATCGATCCCAGACTGAGCAGAGCCGTCACGGGTGCTGCAGCGAACTTTGGAGGTCCTGTTTTGGTCCCCTCTCCGCAGCACCTTGACATTCAAGAAAGCAACCCCTTCAGGCCCAGGAGGTTCACGGACTTGATAAGCAGCTTCCTCAAACTCGATGGTGGGAGCTAGAGAAACAGAAGGAAAATAGAAACAGCTTGCTTGTGTCTCCAGATGTGAAGAACACTTTTGAGTTAGGTTTATACAATTAAAACTATTCTAGTGTCTGCTGGAACTATGTAACCAGAATATTGGAGCCAAGTGCTGTATATATAATAACCGTGGCCAGGCTTCTACATGTTAAATTATGGGGAAACTCCCATAAACTAACTAAATATGACTTAGTTAGGAAAACCTGGGAGCAGACAATCCCAATTAAGTTGAGAGCGCTGTTGAAAAGCAGAGATAAATACTCAGAAGTTATGCACAAGAAGAATGTGGTGACCCAGTAGGTAAAAAAAGGAATTATAAATATATGGGAAAGGGGTGGATTATATGGTTTTTTAAAGTGCACTCAGGCTATAAATAAATACATACGAAGTTAACTGCGTGTAAGATTTCTTATGAATTGCAGTTAAATGTTATTACTTATCAACTTTTGTGAGCCATTTCTTCTACAAATTGCACTTAAAGGCCAATAGTTATTTGTAAATGTTTGCAAGCTATTTTTAAGTAAATTAATTGTTTGGAACTTAAATATGACCTTTTAACCTCTGTGCCCTGGCTCCCGCCCAAGAACAATGATACAGGCACTTTCTTGTAGGTGAAGAAGCAGAGTTTTATTCTAGCAGACTGACAGTGCAAACTCGGCAGCAGGAGGAAAGCAGGAAATTAGCACAGGTGCCCCGAGGCTCCAGCAATGTGGCAAGGCTCAAACCAACTAGGGAAAGAGGAGCTTCAGGGTTCAGTGGGTCCGAAAACACGTAAAGGCTGGCGCATGAAGTCCAGCTCCTCTTACCATCTTCATCATTGGAGATAATAATGGAGGCCATATTATTCTTGCCAACTGTAGCCCCACTCCAGTGGTTTCCAAGAGGGTTGCTTAGGTATATCTGGAACTTCTCCTCTGGTTCAAAGGCAGAGTCGTCATTAATCAAGATAGTGCAGTTCTTTACCTAGAGCCAAGGATGCCACCAGTTAAGGACGAGGAGGTAACCCGGCTAACCTGTTTATTAAAAACACGAATATACTTCCTCTCCTGCAAAATGTTCATGGCAGCTCCCAGCACAATAAGACACAAAAAAACAGTAATAAGTAGGAATATCTGGAAAAAGGAAAATAAAAAAAATTCCTTCAGTAGCAATTTTTTTTATTTTACTTCGATCCAGACCAACACGGCTACCTACCTGTAACCTGGAAAAAGGAAGACCGAGATAGCAGATAAAATAACTAATATGCCCAGAGCCCTAACATTAACAGTTAGGCAGGCCATGTTTTAGCATGCTGCAAACCATTTACAGCAGGCATTGGAACTACAACTCACATGATCCCTAGCTAACAGGGCCAGTGTTCAGGGATCATGCGAGTTGTAGTTCCAAAACATCTGGAGAGCCAAGGTTGCCTATGCCTGATTTAGAGATTGCTTAAAAAATGTGAAGCGGTATATAAATAACCTAAATAAGTAAATCTGTAAAAAGAAAGAACTTCGCCGTGCAGTGAAAGGGAGTGGTAAAGATGGGCGTTCCTAGGCAGGGAGTTTCACAAATTGGATGTGATCACCAATTAAATTGGCTGTTGTTTCATTGTGAGCTACATCCACTCACCTTCTCCCCTTTCAGAAAAGTGACACGCGATTCCTCCGTGTTTATCCTTTCCTCAAAGTCCTCCATGGCTTTTGCTGTCTGGCCCTGGGTGTAGCACCTGACAGACGACTCATAGCTTAAGTCTCCGGTGCGGATGATCGGAATGTGGAGGACGCCCTCCTTCTCTTTCACAGGGTACAATTCTTTGCTAAATTTCATGTTTGGCACTGAGGAGGGAAGAAGAAGACTCACTAAAACTTCTGCGGGCCTACAGTATGCTGAAAAATAAGGGCATAATTTCTCAGAAGCTGCAAGCTCAGGAATGCGTGACTCCTGTTTTAATTAGGTGACAGGGGATCTTGGTGCCTTGGACAGGGGACAGTGGGGGCCAGGCCTTCTACCACCAGGGTAGCTTGTAGACAAGAGGGAACAGATAAAAGGATAAAAAGGTAAAGGTCTCCTGGACGGTTAAGTCCAGTCAAAGACGACTATGGGGTTGCGGCGCTCATCTCGTTTTCAGGCCGAGGGAGCTGCCGTTTGTCCACAGACAGCTTTCGGGGTCATGTGACCAGCATGACTAAACTGCTTCTGGTGCAACTTAATGGAAACTAGAGCGCACGGAAACGCCTTTTACTTTCCTGCTGCAGCGGTACCTATTTATCTACTTGCACCGGCATGCTTTTGAACTGCTAGGTTGGCAAAAGCTGGGGCAGAGCAACGGGAGTTCACTCCCATCACATGGATTTGAACAGCCGACCTTCCGATCAGCAAGCCCAAGCGGCTCAGTGGTTTAGACCACAGCGCCACCCGCATCCCTAACAGGGAACAGCTGACCTGACAAATGCTACTCTGCAGTGCTTCATCTTCCCATGACTGGAGAATGTGGTACAGATTTCAGGCCCGGCAAGATGAGGCAATCTGAGAACCTAAAAGGCAGCTGCTCAGGTTGACCACTGGATCCTATCTAGTCCGTCATCCTGTTTCCCAGATACCACCCTCTCTCCTCATCATGTTCCTCAGCAACTGGATTTCAGGTGTGAACTGGCATCCAGGTCTAAATGCTTGTGAACCTTGAAGGAATGTATAGCCAGCATGACCAATAGCCACTGATATTCTGATCCTCCCTGCATTCTTCTTTATTCCCTTTTAAAACTGTGTCAGCTATTGGCAGCCATCCCCACATCCCGTGACGGTGAATTCCATAAATTGACTATCCACTGCTCGAGAACCGGAGCAACTTGTTGCTCAGTGTAAGCTAGACTGCTGCATACTGCTTTGAAAATCTTGCTTGGAGCTATGGAAGCACATTAAGGGCAATTCCAGTGCTCAAAATTGAGCACTGAAATTGCCCTCACTTCATATACAGTAGATGCTGGGGTTACATTACTCTTGAGTAACGTAAACTTCAGGTTGCAAAAGTGGCAAACCCGAGAGCATTTTTCCGGGTTTCGCTGCTTGTGCATGCACAGAAGTGCTCTATTGCACCACGCATGTGCACAGAATCGCTGCCTCTGAATACGGATTTTTCTGTGTGTGCACAGACCCCCAGAATTAAATTTGTATCCAGAGGATCCACTGTATATAATTTTTATTTAGTCTCCAACAATATTATCACCGTATACATTTTTTTTAACATACAAAGTTTCTTCTTGATTTCCAACCACTTCTTTCCTGATGTTTGTTTTTTTACTTTTTATTAGCTGTTTTATAACACACGTATGTTTATTATCTAAACCCTGCGACCATTAAATCTTGAGTAATCCGCTGCTTATATTTCAAATCCTGCCTGCGACATCATATATTGGTGATAAATTGATATCCATCTGGGGTCTCCATTCCTCCTTAAACACTTTGTCATTATGTCCTCTTAATTTGGCAGTTAATTTCGCCATTTCAGCATATTCCATCAGTTTCAGAAGCCATTCCGATGGGCTTCTTCACTTCCAGTTGCAGACAATAAACAAATAAATTCTGCATGTGGTGTATTCCAACACATCACGAACGGGGAGCCAGTGTGCATGCAGACATTTCAAAATGCCCATTAACCCATAAGCTTGCCAAGAAAGTTGTCTTACTGAAGCTCAGTTACATAGTTTAGTCGGTAGAGCATGAGGCTCTTAATCTCAGGGCCGTGGTTCCAGCACCACATTGGGCAAAAGATTCCTGCATTGCAGGCGGTTGAAACAGATGGTCCTTGTAGTCCCTTCAAACTCTACATGATTCTATGAGCCCCAGCCACACTACAACATTTCTTTGTTAGCCCTCTTACCATCCTGGAAGGTGTCATTGATGGCCACCATTGCTTGAAAAGGCTTGGCCAGCTCTGCTCCTTGCGGCGAGCTCAAGTAGACGACAAACGTCTCCACCCCTTCGATGACTGGGTACTGTGCATCATCCAGGATTGTCAAGGTGCAGTACTAGAGGAGATGAGAGAAATAAAAAGTCCTACTTTCTTAATATATAAAACCAACCAAACAGGCAGTGCTGGATTTACCTATAAGCTAAACACGCTACTGTATAGTTTAGGGCCCAAAAAAATTAAAGAAAAAACAACTGGATGTATATTTACAAAATATAAGATAAAGTATATATTCTTCTTCTTCTTTTCATTTTCCCATCTTCGCCGTATCAAGCAGTTGGTCCCTTACCTTTCCTGCCCCGACCTGGCCACAGTGATCCATGCGACGGTCACATCCAGGCTTGACTACTGTAACTCGCTCTACACGGGGCTGCCCTTGAAACTGTCCCAGAAACTCCAGCGGGTACAGAATGCTGCAACGAGGCTCCTCATGGGGTCCTTGCCATGGGAGCATATTCACCCAGTGCTCTACCAGCTGCACTGGCTCCTGGTGGAGTATAGGGTCAGGTTTTGACCTTTAAAGCCCTATGCTGCCTAGGACCCTCGTACTTACGGGACCGCATCTCCTGGTATGTCCCGCAGAGGACCCTAAGGTCCATGAATAATAATAGCTTAAAGGTCCCGGGCCCTAAGGAAGCCAGACTATCCTCCACACCAGGGCCAGGGCTTTTTCAGTGATGGCTCCGACCTGGTGGAGTGCTCTGTCCCACGAGACTAGGGCCTTGCAGGATTTGATCTCCTTCCACAAGGCCTGTAAGACAGAGCTATTCTGCCTGGCCTTAAATTTGAATTAGCCTGATCCTCTATTCCCTTTTCCTTTTCCTCTTCTACGAGGAAACCCTTTCTGGGACCCCATATTTAAATTCTTCCCTGATCTCCTTGCTGGCCCTAGTAGGACCAACTTGGCCAGTTAGCCCTGGCGATCATTTGATGTCTACTGACTGGGTTCCCCCCACCAACAAAATGACCCCTGAATTTTAGAATTTTATTGATATTGATGCTGCATTTTATGTTGTATTTTATGCTGTTTTATGCTGTTCTAAGTTGCATTTTAATCAATGTTTTATATTTGCTGTTAGCTGCTTTGAGCCCGGATTTTAAACCAGGAAGGGCGGGGTATAAATAAATAAATTATTTATTTATTATTATTAATTGTATTTCACTATTAATATACTTCTTAATTGTATTTTGGTTCAACAATTACTTTGATAAAATAAAATACATATTTTGTGCAAATGGCTTTAAATACCTATTAGGTCATAAATTACAATATAGCATATATTGAACACACAAAAAATTGTTCTTGACAAAAGACAGCTGGACATATAAAGGGCCCCATTACCTTCAGTAGCTTAGGGCAGGCATAGGCAAACTCAGCCCTCCAGATGTTTTGGGACTACAAGTCCCATCATATCTAGCTAACAGGACCAGTCCTAAAACATCTGGAGGGCCAAGTTTGCCTATGCCTAGCTTAGGGCCTCATCAAACCTAAATCCGGCCCTGCAAACAGGTATGTGTGAGAAGGAGTGTCAGAAGATGGGAGAGGAGTCAAAGGTGTTGGGCTCTGCTAGATTCACAAAGGGCTCCTGCTTTCATTTGTGCATCGCTGCTTATCTCAGATGAGGAAGAAACAGCCAAAAACATCCGGACTGTTGGGTGTACCTGAGCAAAGTTCTGTGCACCTCTTTCCCAGACATCTGATAACTGGGGCACAATTTGTTTTCTGGATTATGTAACAGGAACCAGGCTGAGCCAGATGTTCTCAGAAAGAATTTGGGAGAGGTCAACCAGGGGCTCAAACACAATAATTTTTGACAGGGGAGGGAACTCACCCTCACTGTCTGTAGTTCCTTCCAGCAGCTGCTGGCTGGCGGTCACCATTTCCCCTTGCCAAAAAGAATGACAAATGACTGCACAGCATTGTTCCTCCAGAGGTACTGTATCTGGGTGCAAAAAATGGCAGCCCCCAGGGACGGAGTTCTGAGTGGAGGTGGCAAGTTTTAGTGTGGATTTAGGCTCATCATAACCACCCACCAATGCCTCTAGTTTGGTCCTGTGCTTTCTAGGTACAATTAAAAATGGCTTCGTTCCCATCTTCCAAAACACTATGCAAACCAAACTGCAGCTATCCTTCAAAATCTGAATTTCTCCGAATTTTGTTGTGCAGTTATCCAACCAAAAAATGTCTGCAAAAATGTTAGGGGGACATGGGCATGAAAATGTATATATTAGTGTGTCAGGGGGGCTCCCTAAAGGGAGCCTGCCCCCGTCATCCTGACCAGCACTTCGCCCAGCGAGAGCAGTAGCAGCGGGTCAGGCGGGGGGAATGAGGAAGGAAGAGGAATGGAGGGAGGGCTCAGTGAGGCATTGGAGCCCCTGCACTGCCCAAGTGGAGGAAGGGAGGCTCAGCGATGTATCAGAGCCCCTGCACCGCACTAGCCCACAGCTGGAGGAGGGAGCGCAGCCGCTTCCGGCACCCGAATTGAGGCGAGCGCCCAAACGTAGGGTGAGAGGGCGGCGTTTCAGGGTGCCCAAGCTATTATGCTGGCCCCGAAGCAGACGGGCGCCATTGCCGGATTCTGCTAGTGAGTAGGAGGTCATGTTTTCTGCTATCTCTGCACTGTAAATAGTATGCACAATAAAACCCCTTAAAGACAGAACGGACTGGAGCGTCTTTACTCGGAAGTAGCCGCAACAACCCCCTGACATAGTGAAAATAAATGTATTATATTAGGGGACATTACTTGTAAAAATGTGCATGTTGAGCAAAAATAAATAAATCACGTCTATATTGCTACAAATGCTCACAAAAATGCTGACAAATTTTTGTAAGGACATTTTTCTTTTTAAATCACAAACTGATACAAAAATGTGATGATCTGAACTTCAGGCTGGAAAAAATGAGAAAATCAGAGAAAGCAAAACTGACAATTCCATCCATCCCCCCGATTTAATGTCTAGTTTGGCTCTTTGTTTGATCTGCACCATTCCTGTACAGACTAGACATGTAAAACACACAAGATTGATATTGTGCATGACACAAATACATTTGAGTGCACCTTATGAGACCATGTTTCGTTTGCTCCCAGGTACTAATTGCTCAGTAAAAGCAAAAAATGTAGCGATACCTCCTCAGTTCTTCCTGGACGGAATTCCACTTTCTTGGAGCTGGGTATGTAGTCCACACCCGGAGTTGCCGATGGCGGATCCGATGTCCGAGTGGCACACCATACGGACGTGGGGGTCGAGAGGTCAGGGCCATGCCTAGTAATGGGGATTTCAATGATTCCTGCAAGAAAGGGAGAGAAGGGATGAGTTTGCGTGTGTAGACCTTTTAACCACCCCCAAATAAATTCAGACAAGATTCAAATTTTTGCTTTGGTTTTTGGCAGAATTTAGGCCACCACTTTACTGATTACAATCAAGTGAGTGGTTGCATAGGCTCTGGTTCGACTAGCTCCCTGCACCCTTGCAGGTAGCGCTGACCCAGAACACACCATAGGTCAGCCTTGGGTGAACACCCAGCAAAGTGGAAAGCGGGGTCAAGCCAGTCCACCAGCCAGATGCTCCCCTGGACTCTGGCTCAGGGCACAACCCCTCTCAGGGAAGACCAACCAAGAGTCCCAGGATTCCTTTAACGGAATACCCATCGCGTAGGGATGGCCAGACCGCTCTGCCACCCCATCACCTGAACCAGAGCCTATCCGCAACCTTACAAGTTGTGACAATTTGCTACGCGGCAGGCGAAACCCAAATGGCCCCAGCCAATCTGCCAAGTGGGGAAAATTCCTGCCGTGCCCCTGTCCCAACGACAGGTGACACACGACGGCATAGCAAGGTCATGCGTGCAAGCCCTAAATATAGGGAGAGGTGGGCGGGTGTTCTGATGCAGTGAGCCCAAAAGAGGAAGCTCAGGGACACGTGCATGGGCTTAGATAGAGGTCCCTCGATAGAATTTAGCTGGCATCCCATTGGTTAGATTGCACTCAGCATCGAGGGACCTCCAATAGGGTGTTGTGGCCATCCAAACGTTCCCACCCACAACACAGGGTCTGGTTGCCAGGTCACACTGCAACACATGCCCTCTTGTTAGGGAGGACCCGATTTGTGGGAAAGGGCGACAACTGCCAGCATCTCTAAAGCAGCGTTTGCCTGCCTGGTTCCTTTCCAGATGTTTTGCGCTACAGTTCCCATCAGCCTCAGCCAGCACAGCTGTACTGCCCTAAAAAAAACACCTGGGGAAAGATTTTCAGAGGGGACAGTGATCCCTCCTTGATTCAGCGTTAAAGGGAAGGCGTTGTTGTTGTTGTTTAGTCATTTAGTCGTGTCCGACTCTTCGTGACCCCATGGACCATAGCACGCCAGGCACTCCTGTCTTGCACTGCCTCCCGCAGTTTGGTCAAACTCATGTTCGTAGCCTCGAGAACACTGTCCAACCATCTTGTCCTCTGTCGTCCCCTTCTCCTAGTGCCCTCAATCTTTCCCAACATCAGGGTCTTTTCCAAGGATTCTTCTCTTCTCATGAGGTGGCCAAAGTATTGTAGCCTCAGCTTCACGATCTGTCCTTCCAGGGTGCACTCAGGGCTGATTTCCTTAAGAATGGATAGGTTTGATCTTCTAGCAGTCCATGGGACTCTCAAGAGTCTCCTCCAGCACCATAATTCAAAAGCATCAATTCTTCGGCGATCAGCCTTCTTCATGGTCCAGCTCTCACTTCCATACATCACTACTGGGAAAACCATAGCTTTAACTATACGGACCTTTGTCGGCAAGGTGATGTCTCTGCTTTTTAAGATGCTGTCTAGCTGTCTAGGGAAGGCATTACTAATGGATTATTATTGCATGTCTAGCCTGGTGTGCTATGGTCCATGGGGTCACGAAGAGTCGGACACGACTAAACGACTAAACGACAAGTTAGCTCATCAAGGAAATAATGTCAGACACCAGCCTGGAACCCAATCATGACAGTGAATATTCTTTTATTTTTTCTTTTTAATCCACCTGTACTTTATTTTCCACATTTGCAGTTCAAAATTAAGGATCCATACAGCCCATATCCAACAAACTGTTGCCCGAGTCAGGTCACTTCACTAAATTTCAGCACCGTCCTAACATCCAATTAAACAAGAACAATCCCATCTTATTCATTCTCATCAATAGACAACATTAGAAAGGGGGTGGAGAGATACCACATTATGTTTATAGTAAGCTGCCTTAAATTGCTTATAAGGATAAATAGGCAGTCAAAGGCTATGAAGGAGTAGCTAGCTTATGTTGTGACCTTGAAGCAAATATTCTAACGGCCTCTAAATGGCGCACTCCAGCCGTATTATCTACTGAGGAATTTGCTGAGTAAAACGTGGAAAACTCCTTCCAACATTTACTGAGATGGTCCAGTTAAATAATAATAATAATAATAATAATAATAATAATAATAATAATAAATTTATTTATACCCCGCCCATCTGGCTGGGTTTCCCCAGCCACTCTGGGTGGCTTCCAACAGAAAAATAAAATACTGTACAATAATCTACTAAACATTAAAAGCCTCCCTAAAGAAAGGAAGGAGGTGAAACACATACTTTGGAAACAAATTGGCTAATATTTATCAGTTGTTGTTGTTTTAAAAATACTGGTATATTTTTAATTTTGTATTATTTATCGAAAAACAAAAAGTTCAAAATTACAAGTGCACTTGCAAAAATACTGATGCATGCTAGATGCAGACGAATATGTTTTATCTTAACATGGTGGAGGACACCCGCCTGCCAATCACTCGATGTCACCATGACAACAGGCGACAGAACTTCAAAGGGTGGGATTTGGAGCACACTCTCTCTCGATTCTTCCTTTACAGGTGTGGCTTGCTTTTAAGTGGCACCTGCAAAGGAAGTCTTTTTCTCCTTGGCAGCCTGGCTTGAATCCAAGCACTTGTTTCATATGCAAAAGCTGTCTGGTTCAATCCTCAGCATCTCTAAGTAGGCCTTGCCTGAAACCCTGCCAATCAGTGTAGACAATACTAAGCTAGAAGGACCAATCAGCTAAGGCAGCTTCCTACCGCTTAATTTGCTGGCCCTCAAAGAAATAGCCCCTAGGAAGGTAGCCTAAAATTCAATGGACACAAAAATTCCCGCATTGCAAGGGGTTGTCCTAGATGAAACTTGGGGTCCCTTCCAGCTCTACAATTCTATGATTCTATAAAAGAAACTATGGTTTCCCTGGATAATCAAACAACCTTTGGCCTGTTAAACTGGGGGGGGGGGTGTTAATTGTTTTTGTTACTAAGTATTTTTGTGTTTTTAAATTGCACACCACCCTGTGATTCTCGGATGAAGGGGGGTATCATGTAATAAATAATAATAAGAGCTGAGCAGAACTTGAACTCGCATCTCCCCCCATTAAAGTGGGCAGGTGCCAGACAGATGCTCAGAAGTGGGGACATTTGGTGCCTTCTTTAACTATACAGTGGTACCTCCGTTTTCGAATGTCTCCGTTCACAAACATTTTGGTTTACGAACGCTGTAAACCCGGAAGTAAATTTTCGAACACGCATTGGAAGTCTAACACGCCATGAGGCTTCCACTGAGTGCAAGATCCGGAGGCCTAGCTGTTGGCTGTCGAGTCCTCGGTTTTCAAACATTTCAGAACTTGAATGGTTTTCCAGAACGTATTACGTTTGAAAACCAAGGGACCACTGTAGGCTTATGCACTCTGCAGAGGTGCTTTGAAAATAAGCTGGAGCCCCATAAGAAGAGAGCAAGGGTAAAATAATCCTAGCCTCTTACCTGCATCCTCGCTGACTGTAAAAGTAGCCGTTCCAAGGGACACTGTTGAGGCATCGTTGGGACCGCTGATCATGACCTTCGCTGAAGCTATGCTCCCTATGCGTGCGTTCTCCGACGCGTCGGCAAGCGCGATTTCAAATTCTTCCTCCTCTTCGTACTCGCTGTCGTCAATCAGCTTCACGTCGCAGGTGGTCATGGTGACGCCAGGCCCCAGCACCACGCGATTTTCATTGGACATCCCCCTGGACTTGAAGTCTGATCCAGACTCTAAGGCGTGTGCACTGCTACCTTTGGCACTTTTGGGGACTGTGTAGCATACTGCAGACACGATGCTGCTCGAGTCGCCTGTAATGCAATGCACAGCACAGAGTTATACAAAAGTTGCTTTCCAGGACAGCTGGTTCAGAGAATTGCTGGAAGGAACCACGTGGGTCATCTAGTCCAACCCCCTAGAATGCACAAATCGTTGGCCAACATGGGGCTCGAACCCACAACCCTAAGATTAAGTGTCCCCTGTGTGGCGTAATTCTTAGAGGGTTGGACCCTGGAGACCAGGGATGGAATCCCCGCTCTGCCATGAAGCTCACTGTGTGACCTTGGGCCAGTCACCATCTCTGAGCCTAACCTACCTCACAGGGTTGTGGTGAGGATGAAATGGGGAGGATAACTCTGTACACCACCTTGATCTCAATGGAAGATAAAGGTGGCAACAAATAAATATAAAAATTCTACTTTTATATTACTTTATACAGAGTTTAGACCTTTGAGTGCAGACTTTGTTTTGCTTAAAAATTTGCTTATGAACTGAAACAAGATCCTACATTTTGCTTCATACTGTTGTTTGCTGGTTGTTAGTTTGGGTTGATATATGACTTGAATGCAAATCTAGATTCCCTTTGAGGCTTTCTGTTGCTAGGCTTCAGTAGGAAACGTTAGCGAATTGTCCAGTCGCAGTGGAACGTTACATTTATTTCTGAGATATATATTTTGGCCAGATATACTAAACTTTTAATGAAGGGGCTTGGAATGCTGCTGCTCCTCCTGTTTTTCAAAGTGTGCAATTTTAGGATTGTATTATTTACTGGAAGTCCATTTGCATGGCTTCCCATCCCCTGCTCTAAGCTGTAATGCAACACACCTTTCCTTTCAACGGGGGCAGAGAGGATGCCAGCACTCTCGCTGATGTGGTAGACCTTCTTGTCAAACTGCAGGGTGGGCTCATCTTCCGCATCGCTGATGAAGACTTTGGCCTCGGTGATGTCCCCCAGCAAGGCATACGCTGGCATGCTGAGCTCCACAGTGAAGCTCTCCGTGTTCTCAAATACATTGTCATCGTTTATCAGGATAGTGCAGGATTTTGTGTCCTCCCGTTCATCAAACTGAACCTGTGTAGAGCGGTGGTTGTGAAAACAGCATTGTGCATTGACTACGTGCAGAGAGGTATAAAAGGGTGAAGCAGACCTTAACTGGCAAACAGGCCTGCTGCTGTAGCTGCTTTATGAGCTTCACAGCAGTGAGACGTTATTTGGGAACGGTCATTCTTGACCCAGTGTCACAACACCCCTTAAGCTGCCCTGTAGGCTTTTCTACTCTTGCCTTTCTTAATCCTATTCTGTGGACCAGTTCTCCTCCACACTAAGACACATCTCCCCATCCTGGAGATTGTCAGGGACTGTGCTGAGGAGGGCTGCACTGAGGAAGAATGGTGGGGGCCACCACCACCCACTTATCCCGATCCTGAATCTTCCCAGGTGCAGGAGGACAGTATAGATTTGGAACAGTGGTTTGCAGAGGGGCATAGTTCAGAAGGCAGAAGCTGGGAAATGCTGGATGGGGAACAGCTAGGACAGGGGTCCCCAGACTACGGCCCGGGGGCCGGATGCGGCCCAATTAGCCTGCCAATCCAGCCCGCGACGACCCCCGCCGCCCGCCGCCCGCTCTTACGGCACGCAGCGCGGCAGCGCTCTTCCGGGTTGGGAAAAAAGCGCCGAAAATCCTTTGTGCGCATGCGTATGGGCCTCTCCTGACCCGGAAGAAGTCATTTCTGGTGCACTTCCGGGTCGGGGGAGACCCACACGCATGCGCACAACGGATTTTCGG
Source organism: Zootoca vivipara (assembly GCF_965207765.1). Taxonomy (NCBI): domain Eukaryota; kingdom Metazoa; phylum Chordata; class Lepidosauria; order Squamata; family Lacertidae; genus Zootoca; species Zootoca vivipara. The sequence continues at coordinate 64,508,930 of NC_142583.1, forward strand.
CGCTTTTCCCACCCTGGAAGCGCGCCGTCGCGCCAGTAAGCGCCCGTGCGCATGCGCACGGGCGCGCACTCCCCCGCCCGCCGGCCCGCACAGGCGCTCGCTCCCCCGCCCTCCGGCCCGCCGCGCAATCGGCGCGGTGGGAACCGGCCCAAACGCCGGTAAGTCTGGGGACCCCTGAGCTAGGAGAAGAAGCACTGGGGGAGAGAGGGTTAACAGATTCACAGTCTTGGGACAGCATTCCTCCACCGTTCTCCCCAAGGTCGAGAAGAGCTCAGAAAGTCTCAGAACAGAAAGCGCAGATGGATTACAAGATGTAGGAGTGATGTAGATTAATAGGGACGGAGGGGATGTGAGCCTTAATTGGGAGCACCACCATTCTAGGGAGACGGGTTCTTTTTGTCTCTCACTATGATTATTAAAGAATCTAACTGGTAATACGTTCCTTTCGTTTGATCTCTTCTTATTTACTGCCATGGGGGAGGAAGCTGATTCCCCGATGCCTGGCAGAGATACAGTTAAACAATGGGATGTTAGGGACTTTGGGGCATAAACTGGGACTCACATGGGCTGAGAAGGGAACTTTGCTTACTGAGATACCGGAAATGTTCGGGCGCAGTGGGGAACATCAGTCTCTGCGACCGGAAGACAGTAAGAATCACCTGGGGTTTTCCAGGTCTGGCAGCCTGGACTTCTTCCCTTATTTGAACAACAGAAGACCATCTCCTCCCTGATGGACTCCAGCTCTTGCCTTCAGCTATCTCTGACTCACATCCCCAAACCTGACACCTGACTGCAAGTATGCCAAACTGAAGACCCCCTTCTAGGTCTGGATTTGGGTACAGCTGGCCTGGTCTTGACACCGGACAAGAGCCGCCAAGCCCAAATTGGAGATGCCCAGTTTAGGTGACGGTTCCTGACTCAATACTCTCTGCCACGTTTTTCACAGCTGGGTGAAAGGAAGTGCTTCAGCCCAGGAAGCTTCTCTGGGCTTGTTGCCATGCCCACCTACCACTTCACCCTTGGGGTAAGACAGTGCAGAGCATACCACTGTGGATTCCCCCCCCCCCCAGGGTGTGCAGCGTTTTTCCTGAACCCACCTGGCCTGCATATTCCACGTAGTCCTGTTCTCCTGGCCGTGAAGCTGAGCTGGAGGTGGCAGTTCCCTGCTCCGTACGGCACAGAACAATAGCATATTGTTTGAGGTTACCTGTCCTCTTCACTGTGACACTGATAGAGCCTGCCTTTTCACTGACATTGTAGCTGGAAAGAGAGAGAGAGAATGAGATTTTGCCCCCCATGTAACCAAGGAGATGCACTGCTAAATTGTGAATTCATGTCCCCCTGATTTCAGGGGGGGCTTTACATGTGCTGACGTCGATCGCTACACTCAGTTTGTATCAGTTTAATTAATTTCAGCGCATTTGCCTCCTCTCGTTCAGGGAAGAACGCGCAATCTCCCTTAATTAGGGTAATTCACCATAATTGAATTGGCGGAATCTGACGCCAGGGAAAATAAATAAATAAATAAATAAAAGCGCCACGGCAAAAATTCTGCGTGTTGCTCGTTATCAGCTAATCTCATGTAAATATTATCTGTTGTAATCTGATTCGTGCGCTGCCTTGAGTTCCCCCTTGGGAGATTAGGCGGGATAACGAAATATGTAAGTAAATAAAATAAATGAGCAATTACAGAGGCTGAAGTATAAGAGAGATCTGGCCCGGTTCGTTCAAGACGGCAAATGGAAAGTCGACCTCATTTCCCCACCCACAGCGCACATGCAGCCCCACCAGTCTTTGTGTGGGGCAGGAGGCACAATGGGTTAGTGCATCTGGCTGTTAACCAGAAGGTTGGTGGTTCAAGCCCACCCAGGGAGCCCATCCTGCCTGCTCACCTGGTACCCCTGCCGCTTTCCCTTCTTGTTAATGACACACCCATTTTGGTTCTTCAACTCTACCTGCTTGGTTCTTCAACTCTATGGTCTCCTCGGGTAGTGAAGACTCCTTCAACCACCCCTTTCTGTTTCTTAACCCCCTGCACAAGGGCTATTTATTCCACACGCCCCCTACCTCCTGGGTCTTCTTGCTATTCGGCTTCCAGTTCCCAGGTCTCTCTATCACCTTTGCCTCGGTCCCCGATTTCTGATAACAGCACAAAGCTGACCTCCGGAAGTTTTTCCTCCTGTTTACAGTGACCTCACCCCCCTCACTCCTGTTTATCTATTTAAAATATTTACAGATTGCTTTTCTATTAAAATAACACCCAAAGTGGCTTACAAACAATTAAAACGACGATCCTCAAAGCCAAGCAAGCTTCTAGCCTCTGACTGTTTGTGGACATTCCATGACATCACAGCAGCAAGGACTCAGCCAATGGCTGAAGCAGATTAAAGTTGACAGGCAGCTGCTAGAATCTTTAGCATTCTGAAGCGTGGCATACCTTAATTGTCTGTGCTGCTCGTCTGAGTAGCTTACCTGGTGTGCTGAAAGCTGATAAGAGACCACTGAACATGGAAAGTATTGTCAGTGACCATACTGGGTTTGCTGTCCTTTACAAGAAACTGAAAACTGTCTTCTGTCTCTTGAGTCTGCTCCTCATGCAGCACATACTCGATCAATCCCAAGTTAACATCCTCTGTTGGGAAGAGACACCTCAATGAACTAATCAACTAATCTTGGAACTTAACAATACGTAGATACCAGCCTTCCCCAACTTGGTTTCCCTCCAGATGTTGTTGAGACTCCAATTCATGCTTTAGTAGAGCATAAGACTCTTGATCTTAGGGTCGTGGGTTTGAGCCCCTCACTGGGCAAAAGATTCCTGCATTGCAGGAGGTTGGATTCTGCCCAACTCTATGATTCTATCAGTCCCAGCCACCATGACCATGACAATTTATTTATTGAATTGATAGACTGCCCCTGTACCTGGGGGTTTCAGGGTGGTTCACTGAATAAAATCAAGATATAAAACCACAAAATACATAATAAAAACAAAAACAACAACCCAATAGCCACCAAAACAAAAAACAAAAAAAACCCCATATTTTAAAAGGGCATGGGATGTAAATCAAATCAACCAAAGGCCTGGTTAAAAAGGAACGTTTTTGCCTGGCGCCTAAAGGTGTGTAATGAAGGCACCAGGTGAACTTCCCTGGGGAGAGCATTCCACAGACGGGGAACCACTGCAGAGAAGGTCCATCAAGAGATGATGGGAGCTGGAGTTGAACAACATCTGGAGGGTAGCAGGCTGAGGAAGTGATATAAGTCATAAGGATATCCTGGTTTCTGGGTGTGGCTTGCAAATTAATATAAAATGTTTGAACAAAGCAAGAACGACACAAAGAACTACAAAACAGCCCTGGTGGATGTTGCTTTCTCAGCCTCCTCATTCATCCATTTATGCAATTTGCATTTGCTTTCAAAAATGCATGCAATGATGACAGCACTGCCTTCAGTCCCTCCCTGTGAATTTCAGAAGCCCCACTGTGTTGTTACAATTTGTGGAATTGTGGACGGGACTTAAAACCAAACACATGTTGAATTGGCACAAACCAGGTTTAAACTGCTCAGTTCTTCCCTGGACTCCAATATACCGAAAAGCAATACAGTGCAGCTAAAGCTATGATATAACTACAAGAAAGAAGATTCCACCTAAACATTAGGAAGAACTTCCTGACAGTAAGAGCTGTTCGGCAGTGGAATTTGTTGCCAAGAAGTGTGGTGGAGTCTCCTTCTTTGGAGGTCTTTAAGCAGAGGCTTGACAGCCATATGTCAAGAGTGCTTTGATGGTGTTTCCTGCTTGGCAGGGGGTTGGACTGGATGGCCCTTGTGGTCTTTTCCGACTCTATGATTCTATGATTCTATGATGAAGCACAAAAGAATGGCAAGTGATTTTCCTAGCATTGCTTTCCTACCTTGAGTAAATGTAGTCACTGCCACTCCCGGCTGCAACTTCTTCTCCACATAGCCATGCTCTGGCCCAGCTGTTATCTCGTAGATCAGCTGTTTGTCTTCTGTATCAGGATCCATTGTCAACAGCTCTTTCTTGGTGATCAGATTTTTCGGCTGGATTGAAGACACAGAGCCAGTGTTTACACACTTATACAGATGGTATCAACAGTTCCTGGGTCTGAGCCTGAAAGCTGGAACTAAGAGTTTATTCCAATGGATAAAGGTTATTCCCTTGGGCTACATTCATAAATCTGAATGTCCGTCCCTTAAGAACTGGCTCCGAAACCTACCCTTCTCAGAAGGCACCAGAGGAAGAGATGAGCTGCTTTGGAAGAAGAGGGAGAGAAAAGGAGGGCAAGGAAACTAGAAAGGAGTTATGGAAAATTAAGGCTCCACTAGTTAAGCAGTTTGATTGTTTATCTGTTTATCCAGTTATTCTTACCCTGTTGCTCAGCCAAGACGATTAATAAGTTCAAACCCATTTGGCTGCTATGATGCCTGGATCTAGGAACACAGGAAGCTGCCTTAGGCTGGGACCACTGAGTCCAGCTAGTTCAGTGTTGTCTACACTGACTGGCAGCAGCTCTCTAGGGTTTCAGGCAGGGATCTTTCCCATCCCTACCTGGAGATGTTGAAGATGCCATTTCCCTATATCCACAGCAGGACATGTGATGGGAGGAAGCAGAAAGCAGGATCCAAGGCTGGTATCAGTTTTACTGGAGAAGTAAAACTCTGACACGTAACCTCTGCTGCTTTGCGGCCATGCTCACTTGTGAGAAAGGCTTCAGGAGTAAACCCCCAAGGAAAAATCTGTACCCACCGCCTTGCGGGATATCTTCGGGAGGAGAAAAGGCTAAGGAATAAATCCTATACAAATCTGGAGTGGAGTCCCTAAAATGGTTGGAGGGCGTTTTGTACGCCTCCTTCCAGCAACTCCTGCAGCCAAGCTGGTGCCAAACTCTGCTTTCCTTTGGACCTCAACAGGGGGGGGGTCTTGTCATCTGGGCAGCCCTGGACCTCCATACACACTGCCAGCGCTTGTGCCCTGGAGAGGTCACTTTGGTGCTACTAACACAGTGGTTTGAGTTACAGGTAGGTAGCCGTGTTGGTCTGAGTCGAAGCAAAATAAAAAACTTCCTTCAGTAGCACCTTAAAGACCAACTAAGTTTTTACTTTGGTATGAGCTTTCGTGTGCATGCACACTTCGTCAGATACACTGAAACAGAATCCACCAGACCCTTATGTATATTCAGAGGGTGGGGGTGGGGGTGATGGGAATGGGTGATGGGCTGATGGGAGTGGTAAACCTGTAGATGGCTGTTAACGACTGCTGATGACTGCAATTGGTCCTGGGTAAAAAAAGCAAGGGCTGAGGCGCTAAAGAAAGCTTGATCATGCACAATGAGATAAGAATCCAATGTCTTTATTCATCCCAGGTGGCTCCGTGGTTTTAAGCTTGGTAATGAGTTCCATTGCAGCAACTTCTCTTTCCAGTCTGTTCCTGAAATTTTGGTTTGACTTCACCCTTGGAGGTGCACTCCATTGTCTCTTGAGACAGATGGATGCCAACAAGCAGATACAGCATTTTCATCCCTATTGTTCAGTAGTTTGGCATGCTATGCAGTGTTCAGACCCACATGCCCAGATCAGGGTTAGGATAAATGCGTGTCTGTGCTCTGCTTGGGACTAAGAGCCATTAAACCAGAGAAGTGTTGTGCCTCCCGCAAAGTGTACTGGGAATGGCTGTAGCTCAGTGGTAGAGCACCTGCTCTGCATCCAGAAGGTTCCTGTATCAATCCCCTGAATCTCCAGCTAGGGCTGGGAAAGCCACTTTGGTGCTGCTGATGCAGCAAAAGCAACGTGGGAGGCAGCATTTACGAGTTACTGGTCTCTGCAGCCACAGCAGGCGCTGCGATTCTCCAGTGGTTTGACTTCACTGCCAGAGACACACTCCATTGTCCCTCGAGACAGACGGACGGCAACTGGCAAACCTGTTAAATGTTCCTAAGGGTATTGTCTCCTGAGAAATCTTTATGTGGGACAAGAAGCTACAGTTAGATATGGAACAACTGATTGGTTCAAAATTGGGAAAGGAGTACGACAAGGTTGTATATTGTCTCCCTGCTTATTTAACTTATATGCAGAATTCATCATTTGAAAGTCTGGACTGGATGAATCCCAAGCCGGAATTAAGATTGCTGGAAGAAATATCAACAACCTCAGGTATGCAGATGACACAACCTTGATGGCAGAAAGTGAGGAGGAATTAAAGAACCTTTTAATGAGGGTGAAACAGGAGAGCGCAAAATATGGTCTGAAGCTCAACATAAAAAAAACCAGGATCATGGCCACTGGTCCCATCACCTCCTGGCAAGTAGAAGAGGAAGAAATGGAGGCAGTGAGAGATTTTACTTTCTTGGGCTCCTTGATCACTGCAGATGGTGACAGCAGTCACGAAATTAAAAGACGCCTGCTTCTTGGGAGAAAAGCAATGAGAAACCTAGACAACATCTTAAAAAGCAGAGACATCACCTTGCCTACAAAGGTCCGTATAGTTAAAGCTATGGTTTTCCCAGTAGTGATGTATGGAAGTGAGAGCTGGACCATAAAGAAGGCTGATCGTCGAAGAATTGATGCTTTTGAATTATGGTGCTGGAGGAGACTCTTGAGAGTCCCATGGACTGCAAGAAGATCAAACCTATCCATTCTGAAGGAAATCAGCCCTGAGTGCTCACTGGAAGGACAGATCGTGAAGCTGAGGCTCCAATACTTTGGCCACCTCATGAGAAGAGAAGTCTCCCTGGAAAAGACCCTGATGTTGGGAAAGATTGAGGGCACTAGGAGAAGGGGACGACAGAGGACGAGGTGGTTGGACAGTGTTCTTGAAGCTACCAACATGAGTTTGACCAAACTGCAGGAGGCAGTGGAAGACAGGAGTGCCTGGCGTGCTCTGGTCCATGGGGTCACGAAGAGTCAGACACGACTAAATGACTAAACAACAACAACAACAACAACAACGGTATTGTATATTGCTGCTGGTGCAGGTTTTAGTTATTTATATCTCACCTTTTCCCCCCAGGAGATCTAGGTGGCATATGTGATTTCTCTCCCTCCTCATTTAATCCTCACACCAACCCTGTGAGGTAAGTTAGGCTGAGAGCCCTTGACTGGGCCATGGTCACCCAGTGAGCTTCATGGCTGAGTGGGGATTTGAACCCTGGTCTCCCAAGGTTCTAACCTCTACACCAAACTGGCTCTTGAAGGTTTGAACTAACACCAAGTAGGCTTTGAATTTATTTACCGTATTTTTAAAAAAGCACCTGCCTTCATTTCTGCACTTTTTAATTGGTGATGGAAGAATTGCTTGATTAATCACAGCAATTAATCAACAAGCGCTTCAGGAACGTAGATGCCAATAGCAACAGAGTAAGACATCGGAGTGTGCAGGTCTACGGAGTGGGTGGGAAGGAACTGTGCTGTCAGGGACCTTAGTCCTGCAGTTTAAGATGGATGGGTTTGTTTAGCCACAGCTGCTGATGCAACAAGCAGGGGAGGCCTGCTCCATCCATCATAACGGCTGGCAGCATTAAGGAAGAAACACAACTCCTCCTTCACTTAAAGTACTCTTAACTCCAGAACACACACACACGTATGTTTTCCCAGTCAATACCACATGGAAAGGTTTATACATTCCATGCCCCAGAAGATCTGGGCAATGAAGCACAGCTGTAAGGACAACCTGGGGGCATTTAATCATCAGTGATGCTGGAGAGTAAGGAGGGAGGCGAGATGCTTCTCCAGCAAGCGTTTCAACCCACGTAACATTTGGTGTGGAAAAGCTCAGTGCCAGGCCTGAAATAAAAGAGGAAAGATGGAACTCTTCTCTGGTGAGTCGGGAAAAAAGGTATCTTTCATTTGGAAGGGGGGGGCATCAAAATGGGAAGTGCCCCTGCTTGTAAAAAAGAAGTGCACACACTCCCATTTTCAGCTGACCGCAGAGTGAGTTCAGGATGGGATTTGCCCAGGAACTTTGGTGCTACAGACTCCACTTGGCCAGGCAGCAACCCCAACCCCACAACAAAGGTGGGGGGAGTGCCAGCCTTGTCTCTAACAGGTGTGTCGTTTGCAGCTGGAATTATGGCGTTTGCAATTTTTAATCTATCTAGCAGATTCATATCCTGGCTTTAGATCTTCAAAGCAATTTGCAAGCATGTTTGAATACAGTCTGGTGGAGGGCAGGAGTGGCGTGCCCCTTTCACTGCTTGAGGCAAAACAGGAAGGTGCCTCCCTAACCCTGCTGGAGCCTCCCTTATATGCGCCCACTAAGTGACAATTATGGTGCTGGAGGAGTGACAATTAAGTGACAATTATGGTGCTGGAGGAGACTCTTGAGAGTCCCATGGACTGCAAGAAGATCAAACCTATCCATTCTTAAGGAAATCAGCCCTGAGTGCTCCCTGGAAGGACAGATCGTGAAGCTGAGGCTCCAATACTTTGGCCACCTCATGAGAAGAGAAGAATCCTTGGAAAAGACCCTGATGTTGGGAAAGATGGAGGGCACAAGGAGAAGGGGACGACAGAGGACAAGGTGGTTGGACAGTGTTCTTGAAGCTACCAACATGAGTCTGACCAAACTGCGGGAGGCAGTGCAAGACAGGAGTGCCTGGCGTGCTATGGTCCATGGGGTCACGAAGAGTCGGACACGACTAAACGACTAAACAACAACAACAAGTGACAACAGCAGGTTCAAGAAGATCTCGCGGAGCTCTTGTGAGAACTTGCAGAGCGCTGCCTTCTGGGCTTCTGCCACCCAAGGTGGCTGCTTCAGCCCACTGCATGGGTAAGCCAGCCCTGGGAAGGGCTGACATTCCACATACAATCATAGAATTGTAGAGTTGGAACGGACCACGAGAGTCATCTAGTCCAACCCCCTGCAATGCCAGGAATCTTTCACCCAGTGCAGGGCTTGAACCCACGATGCAGCCTCATGCTCTACTGACTAAGCTACCCAACATAATAATAATAATAATAATAATAATAATAATAATAATAATAATAATTGGGTGGCTTCCAACAGAAAAATAAAATACACTAATTTATTAAACATTAAAAGCCTCCCTAAACAGGGCTGCCTTCAGATGTCTTCTAATAGAGTATTTTCCACTAGAACAAAGAAACAGAATCTCTTGCCCTTCTCCTGGTATCTATGAGGACCCTAGTTGTCTTCAACATCACTGATTGGCCAGCTACCTTTCCATAGTTAAACCAGGCTCAAGGCAGCTGACAGCTTCAGAAAATTAACGCCCTTCACTCTTAACAGTTGCAAAAAATGTAAGCAAACTGCAAATGCTCATAAACAATAGCCTAATGAAAACATCCTAATAAATATAGAATAAATTTAAGCAATCCCCACATACTTCATATTAAGGTTTAACAGGGACGGCAAATCCAGAAGTGGGGCAGGTAAGAATATCTGGGTCAGGAGGACAAGACTCAAGCCCAAGTAGTCCTCAAATTATATTGCCAATGCAGCTCTCAAGACCTGGGAAAGCTGCCCGTTTTCTGTTCTGCATCTCTGTCACCTGTCCAGTAGCTTTCCCCAATTTTCTCTGTGCACCAAAACATGTGACTTGAAAACAAAGCAACGTGAAAATCTACCTTGCCATCCACGTACTCCAGCCACTGCAGGCCCAAGTTTGTGACAATTCTGGGGGTTCCATCATCCACAGGAAGAATTTCCACTCTGAACAACTGGGGCACAGCAGTCACAAGCTGAGAAAATATTTGTTGCTGTTATTTCATAAAATTTATATACCGTTTGATCGTAACCCCTGCCCCCCTTCAAAATATCCAGGAAATATTTCACGGGGTTGATTACACTGTTTCTGCTACTCGCATTGCGTTCTGAGGGCAGAATTAGACTGACTAATCCCTAATAGTTACACTGGCAGCAGAATCAGATGGTGCACAACTCTTGCTGAACTGTATCATTTCAGACTGTCGGTAGGGAGAGCACATGTTTGAACAGTCCCCTACGAAATCAAGGAAAACAAATGCACAGTCCCCCAGCCTGAAAACTTACAGGACAGGGAGAAAAGTTCTCAACTAGGTTCCCCCCCCCCTTTAACATGTTAGCTTTTTGTGGATATGGAGGTCTCTACCCATCACCTGCCACCCACAGGGAAGCGTTTAAATTTGTGCTTCTCAACCTGAAGTTGTACAAGCCAGGAAGTTACATGCGATGCTACCGCATGTTGGGATGGACCCAGACTGAGCTCTAATGCTGGCATGGTTTCCCCACCAACCTCTTTCCCATCCTCCTCCACGACGAAAAAGGGATTGGATCCATCGGACGCAGTGAAGGTGAAGCGGTCCTCCAGGGAGTTGCTCCCGTCGTGACTATAGCTGATCCGGTTCTGGAAGACATCCTCCATTGTGAAGGTGTGGGTCTGGCGATAGCGGTGCCCGTCGCTGGTACGTTCGATCAGGCCATGCCGTGGCGGCTGCACGATCGTGAATGTGATGGATCTGGCCTGTGAGCAAGACGGGAATGTGTGAAGGGGACCTGAAGAGCTGTGACCAAGATAAGTGGAGACTATGCATGTGTGAAAATCTCCTCTGCTCCTCCCTTTTCAGTCCCCTCCTGGTTCTGGGAGACAGTGGTGCAGGAGAGGGTGGGGAAGCACCTGAACCTTCACTTGCCTGACGTGCCTCTTCCTCCAACCTCTCCTAGCTCAACCCTCCAGCTCTGGAGCACCCCCTGCCTCTGACTCTTGCCTCCTGTCTGGTACAGCCCCCCCCAACAAATCACTGCCCCCCTCTCCCGAGTCAGGCTCCTCCCCCCCTTCCCCTGGGGCACACTTGTGCTGACACAGGACAGTTCTTATTCCAAATGGATTGTGCAGAATTCTGCATTGCTCCAAGGAGGAAAGACACAGAAAGGGCTTCACCTCTGTGTCCGTGTCTGTGGCCTTAAGCTCAAACTCCGTGATGGTTTTCCTCACTCCTTCTTGCACCCTCATCCCAGGGCTCTGCACAACAGGCAAAGAGTCGTCTACTGGGTTAATGTTGATGTCAAAATTCTGGCTCACCTACAGGGGAAAACAGATGAAGCGAAAATAAAAAACAGATTCCCATCTAATGCGACTTCCATGGACAAACTCTGCCTGAGCATTTGGGGCACTCTTGAAAATTTGCAGGCGGAACTCAGTTGCATACTGGCAAATTCAGGTTCCATACTTAAGTGGATTTGGCAATCCCTTACACAACTTGCCAACTTCCCCCTTTCCCCATAAAATTCGACTAAGTTATGGGGAAATGCCCTGGAAAGTGTGGATAAAATGATGGCTTTGCACAATGTTGACCATCCTTCCTACAAAAAAAACCCAGACTGTATTCTCAATAAACAGCTGGCTTCGTATAACCTCCCTGCAACCTTTGTGCAAACAAATATGGATGGACACCTGTCTGGAGCTGACTTTTGCCGAGAATGAAAGGAAATCCACTCACCTCGTGTGTGCCATCGGAAACGGAGAAGGTAAATGTGTCAGAATGTTTCTCATCCTCACTGGTATGGATGTACTGTATGTTGCGGGAGACCAGGTCTGCCTGCCTGAAGGAGCTAATCCTTCTGCCTAGAGTAGCAGGAAATGGCAGGGGAAAGAAAACAGCAGCAAGCTGATGATTCTGCAGTCTTATGGACTAGAAACTTCCCTTTAGAGAAACAAAACTCTTTAGGGCTGCCCTACTCATGATTTGCGGTTGGGTAGATGAGTCGCCTACCCCACAATCAACCCAAAGAAGAATGCAAAGTAGTTACATTTGTATAACTCAAGCACAAAATTCATTTGTTGTTCGGGACATAACCCAGGACATATCAGTGTCCGAGGTGGGAAATCCAAACAGCACCCCTTCCCACAGGAATCGCTTCTTCTTCGTATGTGTGCACACACAAAAGCGGTGGGAAGATTGGTAAAGAACAAAGAGAAGGAACAGTGCTCCAAAGACTGTCCAATTTTGATTCTGTCTTCACCCATCCCATGTTAAGTATAATTGGAAAATAACTCTGTAATGCATCTGCATGCATACTGTGAAGCATGGCATGGAAATTTCAATTGAAGCTAAAGAAGAGCTGAGAAGAATCCCTAACAGCTTAATGATTCTGTGGGGCTGTATCATGGGAGCCTATCTCTGTGCCTCACTCACAAGGCATCAGGGTGTATTACAAGTCTATCCATATGCTAATCTGTTGGCTTCCATTTTGGGAGGAGTGACTCTTTGTTCTCAAGCTACTGGAGAGAATGGACGTGCTAATCTCTTCTCTAAGAAAACAGCCTCAGGGTAACGGAGGCTGGAATGAAGAAGAGACAGAGCTTTGATTTTTAGCTCTGGGTGGAAGATATTCATAATCTAATATATTTTACCTATGTTGGGAGCAGTATAAGATATTATGCATCTATCTGAATGTAACTTTATTGTTTAAAGTAGTAGTAGTAGTAATAATAATAATAATAATAATAATAATAATAAATTTATACCCCATCCATCTGGTATAAATATTTGTTTTGGAGTCAACCTCTATGAGTAAAACTTTTGAACCATATTTTCCAGACTGGAGAATTTCTTATTTCAAAGAAGAGTCCATTTTAATTCACTCAACTGCTTCCAAATGCACAATATTAATAACCTCAGTGTCTCAGATGGGCTTTCCCCAATGGTTAATGGTTCTTCGCCGGGGAAATATATTGTCCACCCCTGCCTTAAAAGCACACAGTTAAGTCTTGTCAAGTGCCTGCCTTGATATTGCTAATAAAAAACCAGTGAACATTTGCAAACCTGGTGATGCAGAGTGCTCTATGTGCCCCAGTTGGGGCTGCTTAGTAATCCTGTACAGGAGATCACTTGGCTCGCTGTCCTGATCCACAGCGGACAACTCGAGAGTGGTGATCTTCTTCACCGAGTTCTCGTCCAGGGCCAGTCCTGTGTTGACAATGACGGATGGTGGCAACCGATCTTCTGGGAGAATCAGAGGCAAAAGGATAAGACCAACAGCTTCCTTTCTTCCGTTTTCCTGCCCCTCGTGAATATTCTAAACTAGCCTGATACCCGATTAAAGAAATCTTAGCCAATTGGCCATATGCATTTTAGCATATCTATCAGTTAAATTTGCATACATTTGGCATCATCTGAGAACAGGCATTTCCTCCTGAGCCTATGTCTTCTAAGATGGTGTTTGTCATCTCCACCTTATATATATATATTTGCATTAAAGATTCCAAAGAACAAATTGGAGTATATAGTTTAGCAAACAGTTTTTAGCAAATTAACCGATTAAATGCTTTAATTCTAATTTGCCCCACTCTAGTTAACTATTGCACTATTGTCTATTTGATTGCATTTCAAATATATTTCAAGCCACCTTGAAAACATATATTCGCAGTTCTGTTGAAGTATTGTTATAGAGTAGACAGCCTTCTTTAAAATTATCTTTGGAAATGGAGCAAGGAACATGGATTTCTTAAATAGAAAGTCAGAGGGTCTGATTACTTACTCAGAGTAGGCTCACGAAAATCAATGGCCATGACTAAGTTAGGCCCATTCATTGTAATAGGTCTACTCTAAGTAAATGTTAGTTGAATGTCATCCATGGAATGATATTTTCTCTGATATCTGCATCCTTTGTTCATTATGACACCACATACTTTACAGGCATGTCTTCTCCCTGATTTGTATTGTTTCTTTTATACTTCTGCATGTTTTTTCTGTTTTTGCTTCCTTCCTTTTAAATATTTTTTGTGATAAAGTCTAAAATTCAGTAAAAACCTTTATGGGCAAAAAAAAAGAACTTAAAAATTTGCATACATTTGCATTGTGCTTTAAAACAATAGTGATGAAGTGATGAAAAAACCCAATAGCTTTGTTTGCTTTTAGGTGAGGCGGAAAAATGTTGCAGCTGGAAGGTGGGATAAAAAATACTGTAGAATAATTAAAAAGCTTGTAATGGTACTTGATTGGAGAAGAGCCATACCTGATTGCAGAGCACCTCTTTTCCATGCAGAAGGTGCCAAGTTCAATCCCTGGCGCCTCCAGGTATGGCTGGAAGAGACCATTGACTGAAATCCTAGAGCAATGCTACTAAGTACATAATACTGAGCTAAATGGACCAAGATCCTGACTCAGCGTAATGCAGCTTCTTATATGCCTTATTCTCTTCATGGCTCAGAATCCTTCCCTCTCTGCCGAGACCACGTTCCCTCCTTAATGTCCTTGTTTCCAGTTAACAACAGCCAAGTTGCCTTCCTTGCCAAAGAGAAAACGAGGGTTTGCAGCAGAAACCCTTGGCCTTACCCATTACCCGAAGTGTAAACGCCTGGTCCGCCATTTTGTTTCCTTCTGCATCAGCCACATCAAAAATGAAAGCAAATGTCCCAGCAGGATGCCCTTTCTCGTGGCTGTACTCTACCTGTCCTGTGGGGAGGTAGAATGAGAATGAGCTTGTGTTATTGCCTTCATGTTGTCTGTGACTAGCAGAGCCACCCAACCGACAGGAATTCAATGTAGTTATGGGCAGGGTATGTTATGCTGGTGTAAACGATCCCTATTCCAAACTCTGTTGAGGAGCGAGACAACTACCCACTGAGCCAGCACGAGCCTGGCAGAGGGAAAACAAACCTGTTTAGAAATCTAGTTTTGCTCTAAAGCATCAATCCGGGAATGTGAGACTCAATTGAACACATATACACTACGGAACTCTGCTGTGGAACAGGGACTGAGAGTGCTCACCTTTATTTATATCCGCCTGTGTGAAGCTTCTCACTGGTCCTTTGGCAGAGATCTGATCAAGGGAATCTCTTTTATGAATACGCAGAACTCCAAGCACAGGGTCTTTCTTCATGATGTATCTGATAGCCAGGTCATCCGAATCTGAGTCTGTGGCCTTCAAGTGCTGGTCTGTAAGGACTGCCACAGAGCCTAAATGGCAAAAGAAAGTCAAATACCTGCTATTCCTCCTTGCAGAATCATTCTGAATATAATTAACATCTCTGTGGTATAACCACATTCATCCTAGATAAACAGGGATAACATCCCATAAACATTCAGATAATTCAGAAGTTCGGATAAACAGAATTGTTGTTTTAGATGAGGGGGAAGGGTGACTTGAATGAAGGGCCACAAATGGGAAGGGAGAACTAATATTTGTAAAAGTTTAAAAGTCTCCCCGAACTCCGGCCCTCCAGATGTTTTGGACTACAATTCCCATCTTCCCCAACCACTGGTCCTGTTAGCTAGGGATCATGGGAGTTGTAGGCCAAAATATCTGGAGGGCCGCAGTTTGGGGATGCCTGGTCTACAGGGTATTCAATGTGAATTGTGTGTGCTAATTCTTATTTGCTATTGCCCCTGCCCCTTTTTTTGCTTCCACTTCCTCTACTGAAATTTACATTGGCTGCATCTGGACATTGCAGTTAGCTTAGGGTAGTTTACTTGCTTATATATGGTCACAACATGCATTGAAATGATAATAACAGGTGTTGAGCTGTACACAAAACCATGTTGCCTTTGCCAAGCAAACTTGCAGTTT
The DNA here is from genome assembly GCF_965207765.1 of Zootoca vivipara. NCBI lineage: Eukaryota > Metazoa > Chordata > Lepidosauria > Squamata > Lacertidae > Zootoca > Zootoca vivipara. Next base: position 64,524,459 of record NC_142583.1, read on the forward strand.
AAGCTATGGACAAATCAGATCAGAAGGAGAGGCCAAATGATGCAAAAGAAATAAAATGTGGAAGAGGCAAGGTGGTACCACGGGTATAGTTAAACTTCAGAGAAGATCTTCCATAGAGCATGCCATGGGAACATTTTGAAGGCAGAAAACGGCCAATTGTGCAAGAAAGCATTGCAGGCTTAAAACTACTTGAATAATTATTCCCTCTTCCTAAGGGGACCCTGAGAATTGTAGCTCTGGGACAATGAACTAAGAAGGAACTCAAATAATCTCTCAACCAGACTACAGTTCCTATTTGGCTCTATGAAGAAGCTTTCACTGTTAAAAGGATATAAAACCATAATACACATGTAGCGAGTTACAGTGAATTTTGGATACTGGATCTTTCTTTGCACACAGAATGTATTGCATTTAAAAAAAAGTTTTTATACAGAGAGTTAAGTTCTGATTGTTCAGTTTGCTGTCAGTATCACTACCACTGCCACAAAAAGTGCAGCTGATGCCCACCCCTTACCAGCAGAAAGTTGCAAGCCCCTGTTCACAACTAATCTTGGTGGATCCGACTCGGGCAGCTCAATGGAAAATGCCACCTTCCCAGTCTGCGTGTAGAGGCCGTCGGAGAGGGAGAATCTGAACTCATCAGACTGGACACTGGAACTGCCCAGTGTGTAAATGATTAGTTCATCCAGGACATCTTGGTAGGTGAAGGTGGAGCCCTCGGCCAGGGTTTGACCATTCTCCAAGGGATCCAGATGAGACTGTCTCTTGCGGAGGTAACCTGAGAATAAGGGGAACACACCTTTTATCATATGTGATGGTCATGTAAGGTAATAAAAGCATTCTGGGAAATGATATACAATAATTTTTAAAACATGTTTAAATTAACTTTTGCAACAAAAAAACAAAACAAAGACAGAGGCTTCTCTACTAGGAATTGTAGGTGCTGATATTCCAAGGGAGCAGAAAAAATACTCTTTATGTATGCGACGATGGCTGTACAGATGCTGTTAGCTCAGAGATGGAGAGAGGATAAAGTCCCTACCAGAGAAGAGTGGCAAATCAAATTGTTGGACTATGCCGAAATGGCAAAACTGACGGAAAGCTCAGGAACCAAGGAGACCAAAATTTCAACAAAGAATGGGGAAAATTGATAACTTATCTTGGAGACCATTGTAAACAGACGGAAACATTAGCAGGGTTGCAATAACACTTGTAATGTACAGGTAGGTAGCCGTGTTGGTCTGGATCGAAGTAAAATAAAAAAATTCCTTCAGTAGCACCTTAAAGACCAACTAAGACCATTAAAGACCATTGTCTCCTGGACAATGACAGCTCCCTTTCTCAAGCTCTGGGAGGAAGACCTTTCATTGCCTACAGACAGCCACCCAATCTTAAACAACTCCTCACCCACAATAATACAACCACCAGACTTAACATGGACACTGGTACCAGAGCCTGCAATAAACCCAGATGCCAACTTTGCTGCCACATACACCCAGACAATACCATTACTGGCCCCAACAACATCCAACATACCATCTCAGGACTATTTAATTGCTCATCCTCTAACATTGTGTATGCCATCAAATGCCAACAGTGCCCTTCAGCTCTCTATATTGGACAAACAGGCCAAACCCTACGCCAAAGGATAAATGGACATAAATCTGACATCAGGAACCAGAAGACAGAAAAACCAGTAGGAGAACACTTCAATCTCCCAGGACATTCTATACAAGATCTCAAAGTAGCTGTCTTACTACAAAAGAATTTCAGAAATAGACTGGAAAGAGAAGTTGCTGAATTGCAACTTATCACCAAGCTCAAAACCATGGAGGGACCTGGTTTGAACAGAGATATCGGGTTCTTATCTCATTATACATGATAGCGATCTTCAGCCATCTCCACCCTTGCTTTTTCATGCAAAACCATTTGCAGTCGTTTCCGGTCATCAACAGCTATCAGTCAGTCAATCACCCATTTCCACCACCCTTCTGAGTGATCCCCCCTCCCCATCCCCACCCCTCCCCACCCCTTCTCTACATAAGTGCCTGGAAACTTCCATTTCACTGTATCTGAAGAAGTGTGCATGCACACGAAAGCTCATACCAAAATAAAAACTTAGTTGGTCTTTAAGGTGCTACTGAAGGAATTTTTTTATTTTACTTGTAATGTAGCAAGTACTATGGAGTTCATTGAGTTATATAAAACGTGGACTATTGAAAAATAGGCAGTAGAAAAGGTGTAATAAATAGGACCCATGGAGGGGAAGGTGGGAAGTCAAGAGATTCGGAAGAATCTTTTTACTGTGGATGTGTATGGTTGTATTGTAATAATTTTATATTCGTAAAATCAAATAACAATTATTTCAAAAAAAGAAGAGAGGATAAGGTGAGCACAACTGAGTTAGGTCCTGCAGACTACATCCTTCCCACTTCCCCATGTCCCAATTGTGCTTCCTACCATCCATGCTATTCTTCTAAAAAAGAGGTTCCAGAACTCACCATGAACTCCTCCCCCTTTCTCTTAAAAGGGCAATGGCACCCCCTGAGAGTTCTGGTGTGTTTTCCCTGGAAAAAAAAGCTCTGCCTAACATTGTTACTCATTCCTCAATCAATGTTTGACTAACTTATGGAATTAGCTACCAGAATATGTGGCAACAGTCACTAAGAACTTAACAGCCTTCTGGATCAAGACAATGGCTCATCTAGTCTAACATCCAGTAGCCAACCAGATGCCAATAGCAAACCCGCAAGCCGGACCTGAACACAGGACCACTCCCCCCACCCACCATGGCTTCCAGCAACTGGGATTCAGAAGCGTTACTGCCTCCAACAGAGGCAGAGCACAGATACCGTATCATGACTCGTAGCAATTGACCACTAGCTAGTTCAAACAATAGTCTACTCATTTCCAGAGAGCTTAGATGTAACCACACTTTGCCTGTGCTTTATCAGCTGCACTGAGCTTGAGGATCCTTTTGGAAACACTGAAATGCCTCTTCATTTAGCCTGGGTTTTGGCCATCCAAATTAAGAAGGTGAGACTCTAAGTCTAAGCCAAGGTTTTAGGAGTTAAAAATAGGAAGAGCTCTCCTGGATCAGAACAAAAGCCTATCTAGTCCAGCTTTCTGTTCTCACAATGGCCAACCTGATGGCGATAGGAAGGCCAAAAGCAGCTACTGGAATTCAGAAACGTATAGCCTCCATGAATTGGTCTAAACCCCCTTTAATTCCACCCAAGTAGGCGGCCGTCAACAGCATATCTTACAGCAGTCAATGTCACAGCTTAACTGTCTTCTGTGTAAAGAAATACTTCCTTTTGTCTATTTTGAATTTTGCACCAGCTTGGATGGCTCCAAGTTCTAGCATCATCGGACTGTTTGCTTGCTGGGAAAACCCTAAAAAAATAATCCGAAGTGCATTTGCTCAGCAATATCAGAAACTTGTATCTTACCATAAGTGGGTTTCTTGGTCACTACAAAGACCAGTTGGTTGTCAGGAGTGTCCAGGTCTTTCATCCTCAAGGAGGAATTTGTGATCACAACCGCTTGGCTTTCTTGCACTTTGACAGGCTCCACCTCCAATTCTGGGGGCTCATCATTTAGACGCTACAATAACACAAAGGCGTTCGTGAAAGACAGTGCACTCATGCAATGCCACAAAGATAAAGGGGTGGGGGATAAGAAATGCAACTATAAACTGCAACATCTGATTCAAAATTGGTTTTGCAAATGTAAACACATATGAACATCTTTAGCTGAATCTAGAACTCTGTGTGTCCAGGTTTTTTGGATAAATCTGAATGGCACCTTAATTCTAAGTTTCTAGAACATTAAGGTATCACAAAAAGCACAAAACATACCAGCAATTTGAATTAATATCCCATATTAATATTTGTAGGGTTTCATATATTCAAGCAGGCAAAGCTAATCACAAGAGAGGTTTCAGATTTCTAGTGGATAATGCATGCATCCTCTATAAACTGAATAGGTTTTATGAATCAAACCCAACAAGTGAGCTCACCTTGATGGTGATGTTGACGCTGCTGGTTTCCGATTGGCTGAAGCCATCGCTGACATAAAAACTAAAGGTGTCCGTGGATGGCTCAATACTTTCATGGACACTTTGAAAGTAATAGATGTGGTTCTCTACCACATCTTGAATTGAGAACGAGAGGTCTGAGCTTGCAGTGTGTCCAGGACCAAGTCGCCTACCTGCAAACACAGCATTGTCAATATGAAATAATACTTTTGTTTTAAAATGGTACCACACTACCAGGCAGAAAGAGAAGACAAATAATTTTTTATTGCTGCTGTTTTTCAAAGGGAGCCTCATCTGCCAGTGTGTATTTTAAGATTCAAAGGAGCCACCTTTCTATTTTTTAGGTTTCCAAACTTACCTGTTTTGGTGTTTTCAATGTACCCATATCTTGGGAAAGATGTGATTGTCACCACTAAGCCTTCCTGGGCAAGATGGGAGTCAATGGTTAAGGAGTGGTGAGCTCTAAGTGGTACCCTCCCTCCTTCATCCACCTGAAAACACAAAAGCAAAACAGGGTTTACATCTGAAGTTTGCTCTAGCAATGCCGTAGCTGACCTACTGCCATTCCACTCCTGGCCTAACAGCTACTGTTCACGTGCAAATGTTAATAATGTGGAGGGAAAGGGCTGGAAACAGGAAAATCTCCCCTCTTCGCCACCAGCTCCTTCCTAGAGCAGTGTTTCTCAACCTTTTTTGGGCCACGGCACACTTGTTCCGTGAAAAAAATCACGAGGCACACCACCATTAAAAAAGTTAAAAAATTTAACTCTGTGCCGCCCTATATTATAATTATGACTGTAAGAAACACTTGCCAAATATTGCTTTCCGGTGGGTCAGCGCAGTGTAATGGTGGCCGCCAGGCTCGTTTGCACTGAGCTTTGGGAAAGAGGAGGAGAAATATTGCTTTCCGGCGGGTCAGCGCTGTCTATTGCCGGCCGCCAGGCACGTGACAATGCAAATCGCCCTTCTCGTCGCCGCACGTCGCGGCACACCAGCCAGCGTCTCGCGGCACACTAGTGTGCCGCGGAACAGTGGTTGAGAAACACTGTCCTAGAGGACTGAATCAAGACCAGGCAGTGGTCGATGGGAAATATCTTGCTGCATGAGACTCTGAATAGTCACTATCTTCCTTCTAAGTCCCATTCGGAATTTAAAACGGAGGGTGTTTTCAGCCCAGCCTTTTGACAAGCATGCTGCTCTTACAACTTTGAACCCACACCCCCAAGTACCGGCTGTTGACGCACCACAATATGGTCGGCAAAAGTGATGACTGGAGGCTTGCTCTGGACAGCCGTGATAGTGATGGTGAACATCTGGCTGTCAAGCCGGTTGCCGTCCTCGTCGAAAACAGCAAAGTGGAACATGTCGGTGACTGGCTGACTGAAGGTCTCAAACTCTGTGAGGTATCTGCACAGGAAAGGTGAGAGGAGTGGAGACACAGTGACAGCCAGATGAAAGGCTTTCACATAGCGTGCTTAAGAACCTTTCTGCAACAATTTAATCTTTGCCACCCTCTTATCTTCTTGGAGGGAGGGAGAAAAGGACTCGCACTTTCTTGTTACTGGGTGAGACAAGCCAACTGTGGTCTAACAACTCCAGAAGAAGAGGCAGAAACAACAAAGAACTGGATCAGAGGCGGGAGAAAAGTTGTTTTCCAGATGAACTACAACTCCCATCATCCTTCACCCCTGTCCATGCTGACTGACGCTGATGAAGGTTTGAAGAGCCACAGGTTCCCCATAGCTGGATTAAGTTTTATAAAGCAGGCCTGGGGAACCTGTGGAGGGCAAATATAAAACGATATTTGACTCTAACTCACGTCAGCATAGACAGTGGCCAGAGGGGGAATTGGAAGCTTTCACTTCAGCTTTTTTTAAAAGCCACTGTTTCCCATTACATCTGAACTCCATAAACTGCGGCTTGATACAACAGCACAGGATCAAATTGTATTCTGAGCTCAGTGCGTTCTGAAACCATAGTTTAAATAAACCACAGTTTTCAGAGTCCAGATGCAATGGAGAATGATGGTTTGTTTCAAAGTGGGAGTGAACATTTCAAATTTCATTCTCATGGCGTGTTGGGGGGAGTACGTGAGCCCAAAGCTCATTTATGATTTCCCATTATGCCTATAGAGGCCCCTGTCTTCAACTCTCTGGGAAAAAAAATTGCTTTTCTTCAGTGCTAAATTATACTGTACATCATACAATGTTAGACGTAGCGTTGAGAAGAAGGATTTGGAGTTCCTGAAACACCATCTACCTTGCCTGCCTTAGGAGACGGGCACTTTAGCAAATAATTTCACAAGCCATATTCCTCTCAGTTATCTTTTTCCCCAAAAGCACCCAACAGCTTAGCACTTTCTTTAAACAGAGAGCTTCTCCATTTTCTCTTCCTGCTCTACCCTTCACATTTGTGCTGGGAGAATGATTTTTATAAGCGTTGTTTGTGAAGCGCTTATTTGCAGTAGTAATTCAGTCCACAAAACATGAAAAGATCAGCACTCAATCACTAGACGTTCTGCGAGACAGGCTATAAAAGTACAGTATTGTTGATGTTCAGTGCCTGTCTTCCCTGTAGGTGGCACTGTGGATTTCTGAATGAGCAGGGAGGGCTTAAGGTGCTCGGAAGAATTTCGCAAATCTCCCCAGGATTACCTGATTCTTTTATTGTTGATGTCCTCCATCGTGAAATTATAGACCTCAGAAAACTCCTGAGAATCTTGTCCGGGTATTGTCCGCACCAGAGTTCCATACATGGGAAGGGAAATTAACTGAATCCTTATCCTGGAATCAGGAGAGTTATTATCCTAAGGGGAGAAGTGAGACGAAAAAGAGGAGTTAAGTCGGGCTAAAGTGAGGGGAACAAGACCAGGTGGAGAGCAGGACTCTTGTCATTTAGAGCAGGGGTCAGCAAACTTTTTCAGCAGGGGGCCAGTCCACTGTCCCTCAGACCTTGTGGGGGACCGGACTATATTTTGAAAATAAAAATAAAAATGAATGAATTCCTATGCCCCACAAATAACTCAGAGATGCATTTTAAATAAAAGGATACATTCTACTTGTGTAAAAATACGCTGATTCCCGGACCGTCCACAGGCCAGATTTAGAAGGTGATTGGGCCGGATCTGGCCCCCGGGCCTTAGTTTGCCTACCCATGATTTAGAGTATACATGATTTCTCCCCCTCCTCACAAATTTAATCCTCACAACAACCCTGTGAGGTAGGTTAGGCTGAGAGACAGTGACTGGTTCAATGTCACCCAGTGAGCTTCACAGCTGATTGGGGATTTGAACCCTGGTCTCCCAGGTCTTAGTCCAACACTCTAACCACTACACCAAACTGCCTTCAACCATTTGTGGTGTTACGCTGTGCTCATTTTGAAACTTCACTTTTGGTGCTTTGCACCAGAAGCCAGAACTAGCAGAAGCAGAAAAAATGTGCAAATGTTAAATATTACAGCTTCACTTAGGCAAAATCAGAAAAATTGTGCAATGTCCCCCTCTGATTTGCATAATTTCATGCAGAACTTAATTTATTCAAGGATTGGGCTGCCTGGGCATGAAACTGTCTCGCACAGTGTAAAAACAGTCCTGCCTGTAACTGATAGTATATCTCCCAAGTTAGAATGGACCAAAATGTGAAGTCTGAGCAGCCCTAAAATGCATTGGATTCCTGGTCTTTGATGTTTAGTTAATAAATCTGCCAAAGCTTGCGGACTCCCCTTCCTTGTGGGTTTTTAAGCAGAGGCTGGATGGCCATCTGTCATGGATGCTTTGCAGGGGGTTGGGCTAGATGACCCTCAGGATCCCCTCCCAAGTGTACAATTCTATGATTCTATAAATTGATTCAAATTAGGTTGATCACGGGGGGGGGGGGATGCCCTTGATCAGGAAGCAGACTTTTGAAGAAGAAGAAGAGCTAATTATTTTTTATTGCAAGTACTGACAATCCCATTAGTGGCATATGGGGTGGGGCCCCCAACCCCTGTTCCAAAATGAATGAAAGAATGCTTTCCTCTTCAGAACTAATGTTCAATTCACAAGCAAAGTTATGCAGATTAGTTAATTAGTCAATTAATGATTAGAACTCACGCAATGAATCAACAAGCTGCATACCCAGCCTAACACCTTCGCAGCTCAGAATTCCTTAACACGCCCGCCATCCTCCTTTTTGGTTTTGTCATTTTTCCAAATCAAAGCTATTTTTATAAAGGATTTTGCTAGTAAACTCAACGCACCAGCTGCAGGCCCATTTTAGTTTGTCATCTAAATCCTTAAAGAACAGGATGAGGAGATATTTTAGGGGGAAACAGTATTAAAATAGGACTAGCAGCATGAATGCTATGTCCTGCATTCCGACCGTTATACATACATACATACATATTTATAAACGTTGTGTTAAGCAAAATCCTGAATACTCAAAATGCCAACAGAGTCTTCCAAGTTGGAGCGCCACATGGGACGAGCATAAAAGCATAGAACTGGAAGAGCTGTAAACCCAAGTCCCATATATGCTGTAAGCCGCCCAGTGTGGCTGGGTAGAAACAATAACATTATTATTGCTGCTATTGTTCTTATTGGAAGCTTTTCTCTCTTCAGACCTTCATGGGCTAAATCCATGAAATCCAGACACACATACATACAACTCACAGTATGTATCCAAAGACCTCACTTTCTGAAAGAGGAGTGGGACAGTTGGCATTCCCCACCCCCACCCCAGATTTTGGTAATGGAGAAATGTAAAAGTCGGCAGAGCATGAGACTCTTAACCCAGTGGTGTAGCATTGGTTGCCAGTGCCCAGGGCCACATGGAGTGGGCAGGTGGGAGGGAGAGAAACGGATGGAGTACACATGTGCATTCAATTCCCTAATGACATCCCACCCAGGAGATTGGAGCTGCAGTGATAAGAAAAGAAGAGTTGTTCTGTTTTCTGGAGTGGCCACTTCCTGGTTCACATCGAGAAGCCATTTTCAACGAGCCCAGTGACGAAAGGGAACAGCTGTATTGAGGCACCACCAAGTGTTGAAATTCTGCGCCCAACAATTTCGCACACAGGGCAACCACAGCTGTGCCCCGCATGCTACGCCACTGTCATAACCTCAAGGTTGTGGGTTTGAGGTCCACCTTGAGCAAAAAGATTCCTGCCTTGCAGGGGGTTGGACGAGATGACCCCCCCATGACCCCTTCCAACCCTGCAATTCTATGATTTGGAGGAGGATGCCATGCCACCCTGATTCAGCCTTGGGTATTGGGGTGGCGAGAGCTCTGCGGTAGAGCTCATGCACCACACATGGAAGCTCATGGAGATGCAAGCCACAACCTGTGGTGTCTCCAGTCGAAACCGTCAAGTTACAGGTGACAAGATGGAAGACCTTTCTCCACCTGAGTCCCTGGAGAAAAACTGCCAGACGCAGCAGACAATACTGGGAGAGATGGACAAAGGATCTGACCCGATGTCAGGCACCTTCCTGTGAGCTTATGTGTTCCTTCCCAGGTGAGCTTACCTTTTGCTCAACATTTCAGCACAAGAGGAACCCTGGTGAAGTGGCAGTTCCCTTGTCCAGGTATGAAAGAACAGGTATGTCAGGTCCCTACCCCAAGGAGCTCATACACAGGAGAACTGGGGAAACGGGAGGTGAGAGCAGAACAGGTGATTTTTCATTGACACATACTGTATTTTTCCGTGTATAACACGCCCCCGTGTATAAGGCGACCCCTATTTTCTGGGACTCCAGAATTAATTAAGAAAATGGGGGGGGGAGATTGCCCAAAGTTGTTAAGCTTTTTGGGGGGAGTTGCTTAGAGCTGCCAACAATCGCTCACCTGCCTGGCCTCGCCAACGCTGCCAATTGGCAGTAGCCAATCGACAGCAGGCTTGCTGCAGCCATCAATCACCCACCGATTTGCCGCTGACAATCTCCTGCTCACAGCTGCCACCAATCACCCGTCCCACCTCTGCACCATCCTTGTATAAGACAACCCCAAATTTTTAACATTTTTAAATAATAAAACAACCCATTGTCTTATACACAGGAAAAAAGCTGTTTTGGCTTAGGTCCCATCTGTGCTATACATTTAAAGCAGGATCATGCTACTTTAAGTAGTCATGGCTTTCCCCAAAGAGCAACTTGTTAAGGATGGTGAGGGTTGTTAGAAGAGATCCTATTCCCCCTCACAGAACTACGATTCCCAGAGTTCCTGTGAAAACTGTGCCAGATTAAATCCTGTGGAGGCCCCTAGGCAGTTGAAATTTCGGGGGGGGGGGGAGGCCCTCATGCATGTGCTTTGGTGTTATAACATTGAACTAAGAAAACTTGAATGTAATTTTGCTCCAAGATCAAATCAATATTATTTTGATCTGCTGTCGCAGGGCCTGCGCCTCCTCTGCCTATTTGGTAAACCGGCGCTGCGTGAAAGTGGGGTTGAATATTAAACCACTCTGGGAATTAGTTGGGGCTGATGGGTTCTGAAAGGGAACCAGAGTTAAATCTGTGCCCGTTTAGGTCTGCAACCAAGAGCAAACTGCTCCACACCTGGCTAGGCATGCTTTCTACCTCCATGGTGGGCCCGCAAGCGAAAGAGGCTTAATGGCACCTGACTCTGGGATTAGCTTAATTTTCGTTTTACCTTTGCACTCCACCTCTACCTTCATGTAACAGGCACGGTCCAAAACACCTGCTTAGAAATAAAGAACTCATTCTCCCCCCCCCCCACTCGTACGCTTTTTTGGCAGCCGCAAGCAGGACACGGCAGAAAAGGTTGAAACTTCTGCCAAGCGAGAACATTGAGAGGGATGTTGGCGGTTTATGTTACAGCAGTCTCCCTCACACTTTTACGGCTTTGGAATGCAGCCGCTGGCTCCGGGTCAGCTTTTGTCTCCAAATAATAAAACGCGGAGAGAGGCCAGGCTACGTGCCAGGGCTGCGTTAGAAGCTCCTTGAAACGCCGGGGAGAGCGGGCCAAGAGTCATATTTCTCAAGAAACCGCCCTTCACACCTGAACACAATCGTAGGAAGTGTTTCCTCTACAAGTACACGCGGGCCCAGGGAGTGTCAAGGAGGCTCAAACTAATGGCAGGCCCTGAGCCTGGGAAGACACCAAGGAGCCTGGACATCTTCACTGAGGCGTTGCTAAAGGAAGGGAACTGCAAGACGAATTTGCCAAATGTGCAGAAGACGGTCAAATATCCAAACTGGTCAGGTGCAAATCCTGCCCTGCACAAGAACTTCTGGGTCAAGCCTGGTTCTTTAAGGCATTCAAGTTTGCCGCATACCTTCCAACATTTCTCCAATGAAAATAGGGATGTCCCATTCTATAATAATAATAATTATTTATTATTTATACCCCGCCCATCTGGCTGGGTTTCCCCAGCCACTCTGGGTGGCTTCCAACAGAAAAATAAAACACAGTAATCTATTAAACATTAAAAGCCTCCCTGAACAGGGCTGCCTTCAGATGTCTTCTAAAAGTCTGGTAGTTGTTTTCCTCTTTGACATCTGTTGGGAGGGCGTTCCACAGGGCAGGCGCCACCACCGAGAAGGCCCTCTGCCTAGTTCCCTGCAACTTGGCTTCTCGCAACGAGGGAACCGCCAGAAGGCCCTCGGTGCTGGACCTCAGTGTCCGGGCAGAATGATGGAGGTGGAGACGCTCCTTCAGGTATACTGGACCGAGGCCGTTTAGGGCTTTAAAGGTCAGCACCAACACTTTGAATTGTGCTCGGAAACGTACTGGGAGCCAATGTAGATCTTTCAAGATCGGTGTTATGTGGTCTCGGCGGCTGCTCCCAGTCACCAGTCTAGCTGCCGCATTCTGGATTAGTTGTAGTTTCCGAGTCACCTTCAAAGGTAGCCCCACATAGAGTGCATTGCAGTAGTCCAAGCGGGAGATAACTAGAGCATATTATTATTATTTCACTATTTATGCCCCACCCATCAGACTGGGTTGCCCCAGCCACTCGCAGCTTCCAACATACATTAAAAACATAATAAAACATTAAACATTAAAAAAGCCTTCCCTATACAGGATTGACTTCACATGGCTTTGGAGTTGGATAACTCCATACTCTCCATCATTTCTCGACTGAAAACAGAAAAGCGGGACATTCCGAGATCAAATCACAAGCCAGGATGGCTTCTGTAAAGCTGGGACTGTCCCTGGAAAATAGGAACATTTGGAGGGTCCGTTGCCACTGTTTCTTTATGTTTCTTTACATATCCTTAGACTGTTTTGGCTCCCCAACAGCAAGTGTTCAAACAAGGACTGTGGAGGTCGTGGTTTAAATCACTGCTCAGTCATGAAACTCACTTGAGTGATTTGGGCTTTTCACTCTCCTTTATTTATTGCAACCCAGACCTGGGATAGCTCAGCCGGTAGAGCATGAGACTCTGAATCTCAGGGTTGTGGGTTCGAGTCCCACATTGGGCAAATAGATGCCTGCATTGCAGGGGCTTAGACTCGATTATCTTTGTAGTCCCTTCCAGCTCTACAATTCTGTGATGCAAGGGATTGTGCTGTGATATTCCACCTTTCCTCCAAGGAGATCAAGGAAATCCTTGCCCTCTCCCCCATTTTTCTTCACAACAACCCTGTGGGTTAGGCTGAGGGTTTGTGACTGGCCCAAGGTCACTCTTTGAGCTTCACAGGGGAGATTGGAACTGAACCCCGAACTCCCAGGCCCTAGTCCAACACTCAAACTGCTAAACCACGCTGACTTTCTGGGCCTTATCTGCCTCACAAGGTCGACGTAAAGATAAAAGAAAGAAACAAAAAGTGAAGAGTCCTTTGAACCTTGTGAAAGTCATTTCATGTACAGTGGTACCTCAGTTTACAAACACAATTGGTCCCGGAAGTCTGTACTTAACCTGAAGCGTACTTAACCTGAAGCGAACTTTCCCATTGAAAGTAATTGAAAGTGGATTAATCTGTCCCAGACGGGTCCGCGGAGTACTTAACCTGAAGCGTACTTAATCCGAGGTATGAGTGTAATTGGTTCTGGAAGTCCGTACTTAACCTGAAGCATACTTAACCTGAAGGGAACTTTCCCATTGAAAGTAATTGAAAGTGGATTAATCCGTTCCAGACGGGTCCGCGGAGTACTTGAACTGAAAATACTCAAACCGAGGTGTACTTAAACCGAGGTATGACTGTATTACAACCGGGCACCAATGGAAATTCTCCCCCTTCTAACGTTTTTTAAAACAAACATATGGAAATGGACAGAAACCATCTAAAACCAACTATAAGTACTCCACAAATGAAAGAACTTTGGAACTCCCTGCCTATTGAGATCATACAGGCTCCTTCACTGCACTCCTTTTGGCACCTGCTAAAAACGTTGCTGCTTAGACAAGCCTACGCAGATGCTTTGGAAGTTGAGGCAATTTTAATCTTTTTTAGCATCTTAACTTTTGTTATGTTTTAAAGTATGGCTCTAAATGTTCTCGATTTTTTCCCCTCCTCGTCCGAGCAAGCCAATGGAGCCTGTCTTTGCATGCAGTGGAAGTCCCTAACTCACCGAGGGTTTCAGACCCTCACCTGGTTTGCCTGGCCAATCAAAGCTGTTCCCCGGTTGTGGATGCTGTCAAATGTGGACAGATTCTAGGTGCCAGAGGTGAGAGCGGAGTGCAGGATGAGGACAAACTACCCCACCAGAGGTACTACCCCCCCCAGCACCCCAACAGGCTGATAGACTGGTACATTATCAAGGCTAAGAGGCTGGAAACAAAGATTACAATATAGGCACTTACAATATAGGCAAAGTGGGATCGGGTGATGATCACAGAGCTTTTAGCAGCCACCGTGATGGCGAGTGAGCAGCCGGGATCCAGCCTGGGGCCTTCACTGTCAATCAGGGCTACTTTGACTTTCAGTACAGCTGTAGCTGTGGTGATGCCATCCGTCACTGAAATCTCCATAGTGTCTTCCACTGAGGACGAACCATCATGGATGTAGTGCAGAGCATTCCTGGCGACCTCCTCATACGTGAAGGTATCTCCTTCTCAGAAAGAAAGGTTGAAATCAGGAGTTTCCCGTGTACAACATGGTGAGAACTGTGATACGAGGGTTTGTTTTGTCACAAATACACAGGCACCAAAAAGAGAGACCTTCCAAGAAATGTGGACCCCTTTCTTTAACAATGTTCATGACCCAAATCAAGACCTTGTTATGCCAACCACTCAATCTTCTCAGTGGAGAGGTTATGTTAAGTACAGTCGTACCTCGGAAGTCGAATGTAATCTGTTCTGAAGTTCGTTCGACTTCCAAAACGTTCGGAAACAAGACCCGGCTTCCAATTGGCTGCAGGAAGCTCCTGCAGCCAATCGGAAGCTGTGGAAGCCACGTTGGACGTTCGGGTTCCAAAGAACGTTCAGAAACCAGAACACTCATTTCTGGGTTTGCGGTGTTCGGGAGCCAAAACGTTCGAGTCGCAAGGTGTTCATCAACCAAGGTACAACTGCAATAGGTTTGAATATTGACCATTCATTGGATAGAACGAACACCATTAGATGTACTGCCGGATAAGTGTTTAATGGTTCTTGTACTTGTTTTATTTTAAAAAGCAATAAAATTTGTTTTAAAAAACACATGAGCCAGGCCACTGTGACACACAGGGGATGTCTACATTCCAAGAAAAATAAGCGCACAAAGTTTGCCATACATGACAGACATTTTTCCTTACAGAGAGATGTGTCTTAGTCTACAAAAAAATCACACATGCCTACCTGCACTCAGGCGGTTTGGGAATGTGGAGCTGAGCTTGAATAGTTCTCCATGATGAGGAGGATCCACCACCTCAAAGAAAAGGTCTTCAGGAGTTCTGTCCACATCACTCACTGTCAGCTGTATCCCTGAGGCATCCAGGTAGGGAAAGCAGAATGCATTTATTTGGGTTTTTATCCTCTCAGAAAAACTGGAGTATGTGTTTAGCATGAGCAGGAGAAGAGTGAAGCATATGACACAAAAGCAACACTATAAACAGAGGGGCACCCCCGACCTATGCTAAAAGCACAGAAACCAATACACTTACAGTTCCTAGCGTATTTGATCAGATTCTGAAAGATGTCAAAACAACAGATAAATGCAAATGAGAATGCATGCAAATGCATGCTATCGAAAGGTGATTTTTGCCTATTGTCCAGCTAATATTCACTGTCTCTGTGCATTACTGGAAAATGTGACTATTTCCCACATTGACCAATGAACGTGCATAGGTGAATATAACATGTTTAGGAACCAGGCAATGCAAGAAATAACTATGATAATTATCAAGAATGTTGAAGAATTCCAGCGGAAACAGAGGTGAAAAACTGTTTCCAGTGGAAGCAGAGGTGAAAAACCGCTGATACGTGCTTACTCGTCCCATGCGCAGAACGGAAATCAGTCAGCAAATACTATCTGTATTTGTTGTTGCTTCCAGGCCACAAATGATATGTAATTGCTTAAGTCCCCCAACCCCTATTTGCACTGCATTTCCTTTGCACTGAAATGAATGGGGTGGAATAACCTAAGAACGATATAGCTTCATGGTAAGTTCACCACAGTGGATAGCAAGATGAATGATGTTGCTTTTGGAGGAACTGCAGCGGAAGGGAAACAGTGCTGCATGTGGGGAATACAAGCCAAAATGGAAAACAATACCCTTCTTACATCCCTGCCATTGTGTCAGTTTGTGCACATTGCCCAGCCCAAGACATGGATCCAATGTAAGGGCTGGATTACATGTTGTGTTTGCAGGTCTGGTCATAAAAGCGAACACCAAAAAAATGTGTGCCTGAGATAAATTCATGGTTGGAAACACAGGTCTCTCATACAGGTTGGGTACCAGGGGAGGAATGAGATGTATGTCAACAGAGCTGTGTCTGCTGATTTGGGTCTCCACTGAACATCTGAATAGAATGGGAGGTAGGGCACGATTGCAGTGGGGAAGCAGGAAATGGAGGACTGCTAGGGCTGAAGGAAACTTCTAGCCCAGTATACCTGAAGGAGTGTCTCCACCCCCATCGTTCAGCCTGGACACTGAGGTCCAGTGCCAAGGGCCTTCTGGCGGTTCCCTCCCTGTGAGAAGTGAGGTTACAGGGAACCAGGCAGAGGGCCTTCTCAGTGGTGGTGCCCACCCTGTGGAACGCCCTCCCATCAGATGTCAAGGAAACAAACAACTATCGGACTTTTAGAAGACATTTTAGAAGACATCTGAAGGCAACCTTGTTTAGGGAAGTTTTTAATGTTTGATGTTTTATCGTGTTTTTAATATTCTGTTGGGAGCCGCCCAGAGAGGCTGGGGAAACCCAGCCAGATGGGTGGGGTATAAATAATAAAATTATTATTATTATTATTATTATTATAGCCGAAACCCGGGCAGTCACTGTAGAACAGGCATCCCCAAACTTCGGCCCTCCAGATGTTTTGGACTGCAATTCCCATCTTCCCCGACCACTGGTCTTGTTAGCTAGGGATCATGGGAGTTGTAGGCCAAAACATCTGGAGGGCCGCAGTTTGGGGATGCCTGCTGTAGACAAACTAAGCTAAATGGACACATGTTTTGGCTCAGCATGAGCGAGATTCCAACGATCCCTGCTTTTCCCAACTAGGATTACACACATGTATTTCTTTTCCCCACAACTAGGAGGAAAGCAGCTGGAAGAGGGGAGTACAAGGTGGAGTGGCAGGTAATGAAATGTTTTCCGGGTGACTTCCTGAAAAACTGTGTCCTTCTTCTTTGGTGTCAGCAGCAGATCAAGCTTCCTGACCCACACCTCCTCTACCAAGCACCCAGTTCCTCCAGTTGCCACCAGCTAATTTATGGAAAGATCCTAAGTGGACTGCAATGTGTGTGAATTGCAAGTGGGCTGTGGGCTGCAGCTTGAGCCTACTGGATTTCTTCCTCCTTCTTCTTACCGATGGTGGCTCTGCCTCCTTGGCTGACCTCAAGGACTGGAGAAGTGATCTGGAATAACGGTGATCCATCATCAGTGAGGAGCAAGTGGATAGTAAATGTCATCTCAGGGCTTGTATGTTCTCCGTCTGAGACTGAAGGGGAAACCATTTAAATGATTTTGCCTTATACAGTATATAAGAACCAGCCCTAAAAGCAAACAAACCAACAATTCTACCTACTTGCAAGTGAAGTAAATGACTCGCTGCAATTCAAAGTGCCAGTTTTGACCTATAATGCTACAAATGGCCTAGGATTCGGGTATTTGAAATATGGCACCTTATATGAATCTACGTACCTATATGTACCCTCAAAGATCAGGTGGGTGGCTACTAGGAACGGTCTTTTCTGTAGTGGTGCCCTTGCTGTGGAACATCCTCTCCAAACACATTTGCTACTTCACTGTCCTTCAAGCACCAGGTTTACAATACAGTTGTACCTTGGATCCCGAATGCCCCGGAATGTGGACGTTTTGGCTCCTGAACGCCGCAAACCCAGAAGTGAGTGTTCCGGTTTGTGACCGTTCTTTGGAACCTGAACTTCTGACGCGTGTTCCACGGGTTCTGATTGGCTGCAGGAGCTTCCTACAGCCAATCAGAAGCTGTGCCTTGGTTTCTGAACGTTTTGGAAGTCGAACGGACTTCCGGAACAGATTCCGGTTGACTTCCAAGGCACGACTGTAGTTCCATTCACCAAACCCCTCCGGTGGGTTTTAATTGCCATTGGGTTTGGCTGGATATGCTGTACTGCTCCTTTTGGCACTGCATATTTGTTGATATGTGGTTTTCTTTTACTTTGTTTCCCACCCCCTTTCGATATTGCTAAGTAAACCGCCTTGGACATTAACATAACGTTAAGGCAGGATATTGTTAAAATCATCATCATCATCATCATCATCATCCAGGATATGTGCCTCTAAAAATCTACCCTCTACCCCTTTCTCCTTCATAATAAGCATTTAGCTAGTCTGTGATTTACTTTTATGTAACGTGTAATCTTTCTTTTTTTAAGTAAAGGGTTATAATAACTTCAGTAACATTTATCCTTGGCCCCCTATCTAGGATTTGTCCCCCCACCCCCCAAAAAACCAAAACTGTCTTCATCATCTGCAGAAAATTAACTAATTCACAAATTTTATAGAAAATGCAATCCTCTTTTTAAAAAAGAAAAGAAGCTATAATAGCTTCAGTAACTGTTCCGCCCCCTAAAAATAACTGTCTTCCATTATCTGCAGGAAAGTTGCTTCTACGTATTAGGTCAAAGCCTTACTTTCTTATTGTGGAAATCCATTATTTCCTGGCAGAACCCAGCTGTGGAATCCTGAGGCCCACTGAACAGCTGCAAAGCACTGCGATAGAATGAGGACATTCTGCAGCAGAAAGGTAGCTGAGAAGGGTGTGCTTAAGAGCTTTCTCCTGCTGACTGCATGTCCCTGCATCTTGCTCTCCCTGGTTGGAGGTGTGTGGAGAAAAGCAGTTGGGGGGGAAACAACAGGAGGAGGAAGGGTTAAGCACCCCCTCACACCATCACTTCTCCCTGCTAATTTCCTTTCACGTCCCTTGATACTTTTCTTTCCTTGCTAAGATTGATAATCATGCTGTTTTCACCTTCATGGCAAGCTAGGATTTAATCACTGTTATTTTTAAACTAGCAGGTAATAGCAACATACTAAACAAGCTCGAAACACATTGGAAAACGAACTGCAGGGCAATGTGTACCTGTAAAATGAAAGCTGACGGATTCCGGAAGGCCTAGAGGAAATTAAACACAAAAAGAGAACGTAATTGTTTTCAGCGTGTGGCAAAATACAATGTCGCCTTACCTGACCCACAAAACCACTCCAGCTAGTAACATACCTGCCAAGTTGCTGTCAGAGAAATAAGGGACCGGGCCGAAAATAGCAGACCGGAAGTAGCACTGCCGCCATTTTGGAACTGGGCGGAGCATGCTCAGAAGTGACTTGATGCTGCTTTGCTCAGTTCCAAAATGGCTGCCGCGCCAGAAGTTGCACTGCAGCCATTTTGGAACTGGGCAGAGCAGCATCAAAAGTCACTTCTGAGCATGCTCCGCCCAGTTCCAAAATGGCTGCCGCGACAGAATAAACCAGGAAAAATAAAAAAAATCCATTTTTTCAGCTAGGAACAGCTGGAAAAACGGGGGTTTCCCGGGGAAAACGGGAGACTTGGCAGCTATGGCTAGTAAAGCCACTGAGATTGGGGGCGTGGGGGGGGGTGTTCCAGAAACAAACTCCCTCCATTTTGAAATAATGAGCATATTAAGAATTTGAGCCAATAGCCCCCTTGGATTTCGGCTCATCTTGTAAACAAACAGCTCACTCCAAGTTGTCCTGCCTCCTTCCAGCAGCACTGAACATGTGAGGTCAGTGGGAGTAGGGCTCAACAGTCCTTCATTAGGTGCTAAAACTCCAGTAATCAGCAGAAAAAAATTGTGGGAACTCTTATCACCTGCAGCTTTTGAGCCTAAGCCTTAAATATGTCTGTAAAGCACACATGCACCTCTCAAAGAACGGTAGTTTACCCCTCACAAAGTACATTTCCAAGCATTCTTAGGAAACAACTGTGCCCAGAATTCTTTGAAGAGAAAATGTGCTTAAAATGCATGGTGTGTTCGCCTTTCTTAGTTCTAGCTGAAGGATAGCTGACCCGTGGCCCTCCATTTGTTGCTGGATTACAACTCTCATCAGCCTTGACGATCAGCCAAGCGGGGTGGGTCTGATGGGAGTTGGAGTCCAATATCTGAAGGTCCACAGGCTAGCAACTTTTGAGCTAGCTCCGTGTCCTTCAACCTTAGGTTGAAGGTTAAGCTGGCTGGGGAGGTTGGGAGCTGTAGCTCGACAACATCCGGGGACCCCAGGTCAAAGAACATTGATGCGGTGGAAATATTTTAAAGCATTTCATCTGAAGGCAAGCCCAAGAGTGCCTTCGTTAATAGTGTCTTTTTAGCGGGGGTGACCTATTCAAGGTCCTACATCTAGAAACAGTCAAGCGGTTTGTGTCCCTTAAACTGCCACATGGGCAAAGTATAGCCTCTGTAGCTTCAGTCTCAGGCATTTGCAGACAGAGAAGCAATAGCTGGACAAAAGAAATGGCTTCTAGACCTGCTTATGGTGCTGCACTAGACAATTTATCTGCCTGTTGGTAACATGTTTCTAAAAAATGGGATCCAAACATTGCTGCTTTCTCCCAGAAAGTTCAGTACTAGCTGGATGACTAAGGTTACTTCCAGATAACCTGTTTACTGAACATTTCGTCCAATTTGTTACATGGAGCTTAGAGGATGTTGCAGTGAGTGTAATCCCATACTTAATCGTGAATTTCCCCTTCACTTTCCTTATTGCAAAAAGCGGTGGTGAGAAGGGACTGTTGCACAAGAGCAATTGACTGTGCCAGTATCACACCTGAATCTCATCTGTAAATAGCAATAGTCCAGAACATAGCTGTCAAGTTCTCCCCTTTTTAAAGGAAATTCCCTGATGCTGAGTAGGCTTCCTCGTGAGAAAAGGGAAAACTTGACAGCTATGGTCCAGAAGCACCCTAAGGGTGCAATTCTATTCTCGGAGGAGCCATGGAGTGGAATTTGGATATAATTTATGACTTAATCGGTATTAGGGGCCAAAGATTGGAGGGAGTTTGTAGACAAAGTCCACACAGAGACAGAAAGTATTTGGAAACATCCGGCTGGCAATGCAAACTCGGAGGCCAAGGAAGGACAGTAATGGACTTGGAAAATATGTGACATTTATATCAGAGGCTGTTAAATAAGGGATAAATTAAAAAGAAATCAATGGGTATTGTTGATTAGCAGGGAGCTCTGGGTATCTGAGGCATGGGAGTCCGATAAAATTAAGTATAATTGGCTATAATTGGAATGTTTTCTTTAATTGGAATTGTATGATTAATTTGGATTTGTAATAATGTAATTGGGAAAAATTTCAATGTGATTTGATGTGTTCTAATTGGAAAATTTAATTAAAAGTATTTTTTTAAAAAAGGCTGCAATTCTACCTACCCCAATTTCCCTATATACAATTAGGACTGCCGACTTGTTCAATCAAGGCTGCAATATCTATATTGAAAATAAGTCTAGATATAGATGCTATGGATATAACTTCAAGCCATTTTCCCTCCTCTTCCTACCAGTTCTTGCAGATTGAAAGCTTCCTTGTGATTTTGTAACATTCTGGTAAGTCCTAAAAGGCATTGCTGCAGATTTACAAGGCAAAAATCTCTCTTTCTTTCGTTGTACTGTATGTACTATCAGGGTTCCCACAAGGGACCTCTTCGAAACTGAAACATTTTTGGCCATGGATTGCAAAGCTCCGAAACCATTCTGGAATTGGAATAGGCCTTCTAAATGAACATTCATTTATACTTGTCATTTGCCTCTTCCATGGGACCAGTAAGAACAATTTAAAAGCACATTTTAAAGAAACGAGATATTTAAAAAACGGTAACAACATAATAAATCCACTCATGGCCAGCTTAAGTATGGGAACCAAATCCCAAAGTAGAAAAATGCTGAAACAAATGCTATTGTACAGTTTCAATTCTAGATGTGTGCTGTTGAACAGCTTCCATTTGTTGTCACTGGAGCTTGAGCAGAAGAACTTGCTAGTGAATGGTACCTAACATAGAATTGTGGAATCACAGAATTGTAGAGTTGGAAGGGACCCCCAGGGTCATCTAGTCCAACCCTCTGCAATGCAGGAATCTTTTTGCCCAATGTGGGGCTTGAACCCACCACCATGAGACTACGAGTCTCATGCTCTACCGATTGACCAGTCATCTGATCACAGCTTAGCTGCCAAGTACCCCGTTTCCCCCGGGAAACCCCCGTTTTTACTTACCTTTTCCCGGTGGTCCCCCGTATCACTTTGTCTCCCGTTTTTCTCCGTTATTTTCTCCTGCCGACGGCCATTTTTTTCCCTTTCTGATTTGCCCTTCTATGGGCACAAAAAATGGCCGCCGCCGGCTTCAAAAGTCGCATCTACGCATAACCGGAAGTGCGTAGATGTGACTTCCGGTGTCAGCGGCGGCCATTTTTGGTGCCCATAGATGGGTGGGGCGACACTGGAAGTTGCGTTGACGCACTTCTGGTCATGCGGAGAAGCTACTTTTGAAGCCGGCGGCAGCCATTTTTTGTGCCCATAGAAGGGCAAAGAGACACTGGAAGTTACGTCGACGCAACTTCCGGTGTCACACGGCTGCCGGTCCCGGATTCTGCAGTCCGGGACTTGGAAGGTAAGGATCACAGCCTTCCCCACTATGGTGAGATGTCTTGTATTCCCATTTGAAATATAGTGGCTACTTCTAAATTTGCATGTATATGCAAATTTTATGCAGATCCGTGCTTTCTCTTTTGACCACACCAATCCTCAGTTTTTCCTATCAGTAAACGGGCATTTTCTCATTTCAGGCCCATTGGGAGAATTGGGTTATTTGTTTGCTTTGTACTTTCAAAAATGGCAGCTGTTTGCCTTGTAATATACCCCAGAGATCTATGTCTCGATGTCCTGTGCTACAAATTATTTGACAGTGTGCCAGGGAGTTTCATGAACTGATAATTTTATGCCCTGGTAAAATCGAATGATTTAGTAATATAATTGCTTTTAGATTTCATTGCCTTGCAACACGCAGTCCAACAAATGAGAGACTGTATATATCATCAGAACTGCCACATATCATTTGGAAAGGCATTATAACGAGCTGATCGCATTGCGGATGGGAAGGATGCTGTTCTAACAAAATGGAACGAACGATCGGGACAGGAAGGTGCCCATGGTTAATACAATTCCCTTTGGAAATGGAAGTTCTCATACAGAGAACATCAGCACAATCTCCACCACCAGTGTGGAACCAACCTAGGACCCACTTCATGCCTTGTCCAAGCATCATAGAATAATTGACCCAGGTGACTTCCAATCCTTATCACAAAGGAAAATTCACAACATGTACAGTACAGTGGTGCCTCGCTTAACAAATGCCCTGCTTAACGAAATTTCCACTTAACGAAATGATTTTTCGAGTGGAGCTTGCCTCGCTAGACGAATCCGTTTTACGAAAAATTCGTCTAGCGAATCGCGGTTTCCCATAGGAATGCATTGAAATTCAATTAATGCGTTCCTATGGGCAAAAAAAAAAGTCGGAAAAAATTCAGTGCATTCCTATGGGATTCGCTAGACGAATTTTTCGCTATAAGAAAAGACCCGTGGAACGAATTAATTTCGTCTAGCGAGGCACCACTGTATCTACATATTCTTCCTAATCAGAATTCTGTGAAAGGAGCAGCTATGGAAAGAGAGATTTGTGCAAGATTTTGCGTAAGAGACTTTGATGTCAAGCAGGTCTTTGAACCCGCATAAACCCCATATTCAACCCATATTCTGGTTCTCTTAGGGAAGCCATCCCAAATCTGGTGCCTCCAAGATACTTTGGATTACAATTCCCATCAGCTCCAGACAGCATGGCCAAGTGATGGGAGTTGTAGTCCAAAAGACCTTAAGGGCACCAGTTTAGAAACGACCACCTTGGGGCCTAACTGAATGTTACATGGGGAAAAAATGGAATTACCATAATCCAAATAAAAGCTGCTTCAGGAGAGTACGGTTTGGAAGGAGGTAGTCACAGTTTGTCCCTTTTCCTGCTCCAAATCACTCATCCCTAAACTGCTTCCACCCAACCCATAGGGTGCCAAACATATCAAAGATAAACAGCCCATTAAAACTCACGGAAAGAGTGATTTTGGAGAGGTAACTGCTCCAATTTGCAATCTCAAATCTCTCAACCTCTCTCTTTTAAAACCAGCCTGGGCTTTGACATGCATCAGCTGTACAGGGAAGACTATACCACTTTAGGCTGTAAGTGTGGACTACATGCTTAAATGCGCCGCAGTGCTGTCATATGGAAAGCTAGCTTGCCAAGAACAAGGATTTCCCTTTTCTCACCTTAGCATCTATTGAAGGGGCATCTGTTGAAGCCCTGGTCTATACTGCAAGCTATGGCACTGAACGGTGACTACGGTAAGGTTAGCAGACGTCCCTGTTTTTCGGGGACAGTCCCCAGATCTACAAATCAGTCCCCTGACAAAATCCTATCATTCCTATTGAAGTTGAAAAGTGTCCCGGGATTCATTGAAAAAAAATCTGGTAACCTTACAACTACGGGAATGTGCAGCGTGGAGATCCCCCAAGCAGATACCTGCCTGTCCGTGCTACCCAATTCAACTAGCTTCTTACCAGCAAAGGAGAATTCCATCAGCTCTCTGATATGAGGGGCTGCAGTAGGTGGGCGGTACACGATTTTGCCATGGTTGATGTCAGCCTGTGTAAAGTACTTCACTGGGGACAGGGGCCTATCCCTGTGCTCCACGATGCCTGCAGAGAGAGGGAGAGTTTCATTTTCAACACACAGCATATATTACATTTCTACAAACGTACCTTGTTCCTCCAATAATGCAACGTGCAGTGGTGATGTCTTTCCTGCATCTCATCCAATGACCACCCAATTAATTGCCAGTTGATATGAGACTTGAACCAGGAACTCTCTGGTCTGCACACTGCCACCTCTAGTGATGAATAATATCAGTTCTTCTGAGTTTGTAAACATATGCCAGGAGCTTGTAATTGCAACTCAACTACAAAGGGAATAGTACGTTCCATGAGTTCTTCTCCAGCTCAGAATTTAATCTCACACGGAGAAGAACTGCACTTCCCACTCTCTCCCATCTCCCCAGCCAGTCCCTAACATCCAATATCTCTTGGGAAAACTACATTTCCCAGGTCTACTTGGGCCTGGTGTGTTTGCACAGCGGTGTGAAAACCTCCCTTTCTAATAAGACTGAAGAGAGCCTAATTGGCATCTCTGCAGTTCTTAAGAGAACAAAATATTTTCCTAACCTCAACCTTGACTTGAGAAGGGCTGACTCATCACGGGGGTCCAAGCTTTCACTACGCCCACTCTCCAGCTCAATAAATCTAGTTCCGTAAACTTCACAGGAGACAGAATTCACATTAGGCCTTTTGTCACTCCTCATAACACTTCTGCTGTTCTCTGCACACAACCCACCCCCTTTGCTTGACACTTCCATGTTGTTTATATAGCAGTCACTGCAGCTGGGGCAGGCTGCTCATCTCTGGCGTCCTGCCAAAGAGTCATTTCCGAAATGCCAAGACTGTGTCCTACAGAGTCTCTAGCCCTGCACAATTCTTCCGAAGCATCATGCCAGGTGCCAGAAAGGGGGGGGGGGGGAGGCTTGATTCAGATTGGCTCTGCTTAATCGTAACACATTTTACAGAAAAATAACTCTGCTTAATCTAAGCCAATCTGATTTGAGCCTAGGAAGTTCATCATAAATAAAGGGAAAGGGACCCCTGACCATTAGGTCCAGTCGTGGATGACTCTGGGGTTGCAGCGCTCATCTCGCATTATGGGCCGAGGGAGCCGGCGTACAGCTTCCAGGTCATGTGGCCAGCATGACAAAGCCGCTTCTGGAGAACCAGAGCAGCACACGGAAACGCCGATTACCTTCCCGCCAGAGTGGTACCTATTTATCTACTTGCACTTTGACGTGCTTTCGAACTGCTAGGTGGGCAGGAGCAGGGACTGAGCAACGGGAGCTCACCCCGTCACAGGGATTTGAACCGCCGACCTTCCAATAGGCAAGCCCTAGGCTCAGTGGTTTAGACCACAGAGCCACCCATATCCCCATAAATAGTGGGTTGCAAAAACGGAGAAAAGGAAGCAATAGTCTCATCCTTAGGTTTCACCTGAAGACAGCTCTCTGGTCTTCCCTGCGCTGGCTTAGCTATGAACATTATTCTATGCCAGGCCTGATTCATTGCTTCTATCCCCCACAATCCATCCCCCCTTGATGGTTTTTTTTTTTTGCCAGTCTCCAGGTTTCAACTGTCAATAAAATAACACAACATCTCCTTGACTGGGTTAACATGCCTTGATTTGGTGGCAAAGGTACAGTCACATTGTACACGACTTTCTCAGTTGGACTCTCCGAGTTGACAAAGGAGAGATGATGGGGTTCTATTGGGGTCACACGATCTTCTAGAGCCTGAAAGAAATTAAGAAGTGACAAGCTGAGACAAAGATGCTTAGGAGGGTTACCACCACCACCACCCAAAACCCCCCACAATGGACAAATTAAGGGAGCAGCTGATATACAACAGAGATAGGGAGTTACCGGCGGTAAATGTCAGTGTTGAGATTGAGTAACTTGAGTGACTTCAAAACAGAAACCTCATCTATCTGAAAGCATGATGAAGCTAGAATTCTGCCAAACCTCACTTGATCTCCCTATGTACTGTAAGTTATTTAAACCTGTTTCAAGGGGATATGGCACCGAACACCTTCCTTCCTGCAGGCAGCAGCCAATCTATTCAGAAAGAATTTAGGAAAGCATCACACAGACTGGATCGTGATGATGCAGGAAACCATTTTATGAAGGAGAGATTGAAAAGCATGGTCCCTCTGCATGTGGGCTCACACACACACACCGCCAGAGAGCATGGAGAATCCCATCAGTAAAGTATAATATGTCATTAAATTCTCAAATTCCATAGCGAGCAATTTGCCATAAAGCCCCAGAAATGTTCTGAACAACCAATACCTCTATCATTATTATTTTTTTGCTTTATAAAAGGATCAAAATCAAGTCACCATAGCATGGCGCAAATAGTCATTCCCACACAGCTGAAAGCTGAGCTGTACAAAATGCTTTTATCTTCAGCTCTTGAAGAGGAACTTTAGATGAGCGACTCGGTGTCAGAGGCTGGACTGAGGAGAAGTGGTGGGAACCGTCACTCCCCCCTTTTCCTGAACCTTCCCAAGGGCAGGACGACAGTATTGATTTAGAACAATGGTTCGCAGAGGGGCATAGTCCAGAGGGGAAAAGCTGGGAAATACTGGGTGAGGAACAGTTAGAAGAGGAAACACCAAGAGAGAAACAGCTGGCAGATTCAGTGTCTTTGGACAGCATTCCTGACCCCCCCTTTCACCCAAGACAAGACGGGCTTTGAGAGTGATAGAACAGAGAGCGCAGTGGCAACAAGCTAAGATTACCCGACGTATGAGTAACGTAGATTAATGGGGACAGAGGGGGTGAACCTTTACTGGAAGCAACGTCATTTCTAGAAAAGATATACATTCCTTCGTCTCTTGCTGTGATTATTAAAGAAACTTACGGGTAAGAACACTTATTCCGCTTGATTTGCTTATTTACTGCCACTGATTCCCCGAAGCCTGACACATGGGGACTCTTGGAGATGCCAACCAGGCCCCATGGAACTGTTTTTCATGGGACCTGGTGCACTACCAACACCGACTCTGCAGGTAGTGCTTTTATACTAATATATGGCCCAAGCCCATCTCTCAGAGCCACTTTTGCTTTCAGCTGCTAGCTCCACCCATTTGGCATAATAAGGAGCAAGCAGAATGTCTCATGGGAAATGAGTACTTCAACACATACAACAATAGCCTCTCAGAGTGTAAGTCTGCTGGCCACAGATAGGAGTGCTCCTTGGCCAAAGGGTTGTGGCTCAACTGTTTGAATATCAGCTTTGCATGGAGAAGGTCTCAGGTTCAATTAGTGGTACCTCTCGGTAGGGCTGGGAGAGTCTCCAGTCTGAAACCCTGGAGAACCACTGCCAGTCAGTGTAAGGCCAGGGTTTCCCAAACAAAGGTTTTTGGACTACAGTTCCCATTATCCCTGACCATTGGTCCTGTTGGCTAGAGATGATGGGGGTTGTAGTCCAACAATAGCTGGAGACCCAAGTTTGGGAAACCCTGGTGCAGACAATAGTGAGTTAGATAGACCACTAGTCTGACGCAATATAAGGCAGACCTATGATGACGCGGGTGGCACTCTGGGTTAAACCACAGAGCCTAGGGCTTGCCGATCAGAAGTTTGGCGGTTCAAATCCCCGCGATGGGGTGAGCTCCCGTTGCTCAGACCCAGCTCCTGCCAACCTAGCAGTTCAAAAGCACGTCAAAGTGCAAGTAGATCAAAAGGTACTGCTCTGGCGCGAAGGTAAACGGTGTTTCCGTGAGCTGCTCTGGTTCACCAGAAGCGGCTTAGTCATGCTGGACAAACACCGGCTCCCTCGGCCAGTAAAGCAAGATGAGTGCCGCAACCCCATAGTCGTCTGCGACTGGACCTATGATAACTAATCCACATGGGGTCTGCAATGGGGCAGGCAGGGGGAGAAACAGAGGCACCCTAAATGGCACCCTGGCTACATTCTAGACATTCTTTTGCAACCATTCACTTTAAGTAACCTGAAAATCAGTTTAGGATCATGTGGAGTTAAGTTACACAACCAGGGATTTGTTTTAATATTTCCTGAACTAACAGTGCAATCTTATAAATATCTACTCAGAAGCTCCCTGGAATTCAATGGAACTTACTGCCTGGTGACCAGATACTGGATTGCAGCTTTAGTTGCGGAAAATTCTTTACCAGTGAATTTAAAAAAAACTAGGAAATGCAGAGGAGCAACTTCTTTTCACTGTTTCTTGCCTTGGGTTGGACTTACGGTCATGTGGAAAGAAGAGCCCAGGGAGATCATGGGGGACTCTGGGGTGTGTGGCAGGATGGCAATGTTGAGCAAGTGCGTCTCCAGATGGGCTTGTGGGGCGACAGCACTAGAGACCTGCAAATGTGGAATCACAGAAATGAATAAGGATTTTTTTTACACATCGTAACAAACAGGTGCAATGGCTGCCTTCTAAGGTTTATTGCATAATCTGTGCATCTCCAAAAGTTGCCTTAAAAACAACAACAACCCTCTGCCTTGTTTCCTACAGGCTAAACACTCATTCTGTTTTTGTTTAAAATAATTTTTATTGAATTTTACACACAAAAAAATACAAAAAAGAAAATATTGCAACAATCTTATTTCTTCAATATTCCTCACTTATATATAAAAAACAACGAAGATAAAAATAAAAAATAGAAAAAGAAAGAAAAAGAGAAAAATGAAAAAAAAAATCAACTTCAATTCTAAACATTTCGGACTTCCTCGTACCCCTTTCTTGAGTTCTCAATAATTCATTAATTGTTGCAGTTTCCAATTCTAGCCACCCTTTCTTTCTTCCCAAATATAACTTCTTTTTAACCATTAACCCTTCACATTTCACATTGCCTTTTTTACCCAATATTCTCTACCCTTTTACCCAGAAATATTCCAACTTAATTATCCAATTCTTTTACCCCCTTTTTATTCCCGCTTAGCAAACTAAATCTACCCCCTTTCCTTGGAATCAATGTCTCCAGAAGTTACAGCCAGCTTCTAATACATTCCAAATTCAGACCATTTTTTATCAGTCCATATAAATATATACAATTCTCATTCACCCCACTCCTGCTCTGTCCCATTCTGTACAGGAAGAACATACAGTACAAATAAACCAATTCATAGTCTTTTCTTAACAAACACACCATTGTTGTGTTGTTGTGTTGTGTTGTGTTGTTGCACTCCTTAGAACAGGCTTCCTCAAACTCGGCCCTCCAGATGTTTTGAGACTACAATTCCCATCATCCCTGACCACTGGTCCTGCTAGCTAGGGATCATGGGAGTTGTAGGCCAAAAACATCTGGAGGGCCGAGTTTGAGGAAGCCTGCCTTAGAAGATTATTGGGGGTCCCTTGATGACATCAATTATGAACTTCCCTGCGAGTCAGCTTACTGATTTTCTTCTGTGAAGCACATCAAAAAGGGAGCATTGGGATGCTCCAGAACACACTCTCCATTCATGTAAGGCAATCATGAGGTCCCAAAGGCTTGGCCAGAGTGCCATTCTCAGGATGCGACAACAACAACAACAACAACAACAACAACAACAACAATATTGCAGCTCAGAATTTCCAACTGTATTCTCTTGAGCAAGACAATGTGCTCAGAATGTTGCAGCATGGAATATCTGTGGGGACATGGATAATTTCCCTCTCGCGAATGGGAACAGCCAAATGTTTTATCAACGGGACCATGGGAAACAGCAACATAAAAAAAATATCCAACAAGTAAATAATAAATACATAAATTGACTTGTGGGATCCATTTTTATTAGAGGTGACTGGAAGCACAGTTCCCTGAACGCTAACAAAAAAATAATTCATCTGCATTTCCTCTGCAGCGCCAACCCCATTCATCAGGAAGCCAGCAGATGGATTATTGTTTTGCGGTAGGATAGAGCTAGATGTGGCTTCTCTCCCCTGGCACAATTTACCGTACAATTATGGCCCCGGCAGCAAGGTGCTACAGCAAGGAAAACAGCACCCCTCAGTCATGCAAAATGCATGCAAGTTAACAGCAACACAGCCATTAAATTAAAGATTAGCTTGTTCAACATCCGGCACTTCAACACTTCCTCATTATCACTTATGTTAATTACCTCAGAAATTACTTTAATTGCCTCCCGAGTGCTACCGTAATAGCTTCTATGCGGTGAGGCAAACGTACAAAACATGGTGCACAAGCATTCGAGTTAGCTAAGTCTTTCAGGAGAGCGTTAAACCTAATGAGAGGGGCCTTGTTGAGAAACACAACTTGGCATTAAAAAATAAATAAATCATATCCTGGGAAAGAAGCCTGATAGTAACACGGTTCTATGCCTGCAGGGACTAGGGCTGGGCGATATATCGATATAACATCCAAAACCAGTTTGAAATCCATATTGTGATATTGGTTTCATAATTTATGACCTGGCAATAAATCGCGAATATCATGATGTGTGTGTGTGTGTGTGTGTGTGTGTGTGTGTGTGTGCTTTGTAAAAAGCACAATGTGGGGGAAACCGTGAAGCCAGCCAGCGCCTCTTCATAGCTCCACCCTTATTTCAAACATTGTGATATATCGGGAATATGGCAATGTTCCATTGGTGATGCACCACAATGCTGAAAACCAGATATCGCCCAGCCCTAGCAGGGACCTTTGCCAACAACTTTGAGGAATCTGACAAGTGGGACCGATGCCGTGGTTGGCAAGCGGGCAGGAAAGCAGTTCTGCGAGGGATTAAATAAGCAAGGAGTTTGGTGACGCATAACATGCCTGGAAGCGAAAGGAGTCGCTCTCTGTCTCAGATCCGGAGTGCCTGTACCAGATCACGCCTTCGTTGATGTCTCGCTGTGTGAACGAGGTGGTTGGTGTGGCTCCTCTTCCATCAGGGAGAGGCTGCCATACTGGCCCGGGGTCATCTGCCGGCATCGGGACCAGAAACACCACTTCGCCTGAGGAGGGAGAGATGAAATGAAGAGGGAGGTGGCCTTTCAAGCGGCGATTGTCAGGAATGACCAGGACGCCAACAAGGAACTTGCAGCTTGGATGCATATGTTGGTACCAGTGTTACAGTCTTTTGAGCATCAGCCAAGTGCATTTGCATTTGCCATAGCATTTGCGTTGTTGCCATTGTCGACAAAGAAAATAAAAAGAATGCAGAACTATACTGATACAAAATCTTATACCACTTGTTCTTCTCCCGTTGAAAAGTTAGTTCCGCTTATTTTAATGGGTGAAAGGGAATTAAAAAGCACAATGTTATCATAGCTCAGTCGGTAGAGCATGAGATTCTTAATCTCAGGGTTGTGGGTTCAAGTCCCACTTTGGGCAAAAGATTCCTGCATTGCAGGGGGTTGGACTAGATCTACAATTCTCCCCATTCTAAAGGCAGGTGTATAACGCTCACCTTTCTATAGATTTCTTTGTTTTCTAATAAGTCAGTTTAGTTAACCACTCTGGCATTTTAAAGGGTTTTTGTTGCCTCTCTGTCTACTTTTAAGTTTTTACACCCTTTCCTATTGCCTCTTGGTCTACAAAAGGCTATGATTGCAATGGGTTTTTCTGTTTTATATGTTCACTGCCCTGGAATCCATTGAATTTGGGGGGCGGGGGGTTTAGAAATATTTCAAACCACTGAGAAAAGGAGAAAAGTGCCCGCAGGACATGTTCACGCCTTGCTGGATTTCAAGGCCTGCCTTGCAAGTAACGCCGGCTGAAGCATCGTACATTAATCCTTTGTAACATGTACATCTAACAAATATAGCGATCTCTACAAAAACACCAGATGTTGCTTATGCTCTCTCTTCCAATGAAAGAGGACTTTTCGAAGACAGTCCCAGGGAAGCGAGACGATAGTTAAGCAAATCCAAGGGCAGCTTCAGACAATGCAGAAGAGCAGTAGCAGCTGAACAAGCAATATCTGCAAGCCCCACACATTTGAATATGGGAGGTGGGGGACAATTGGACACCAAAAGGGCGACCATCTTCAGGCCCTGTTGGCGGGTGTGGCGAGATACACCGGTAAAGGGTCCCCGGACGTTTGACGGTCTATTGACCCAATACCTCCCTCGCCTATTTCTTCCCCTTGCTGCCACCAACCAGTAAATCTGTGTATTGGTACACAATTGATTTGAACTCAGTCAGATGAACAAAACAATTAAGTTTATTTGATGTGAAGATCTTACAAGCATATCAATTCTTATTGGTTTCTCAATTATGTTTACTTTAAGCTTAACCTTTAGTCTTCGTTCCCCCCCCCTTGTCCTTCCTGACTGAAATTCTCTTCTTAACTCTTATAGATTCTGCCCCGCCGCTCACCTCGCTAGCTTCTCTAACCCTCTATTTCAAAATCCTTTCTACCTCTCTCATCAAATCCACCTCAACTCAACTCTTTAACTCCTTTTTCTCCCCCTCCTGTCTGCCTGCTTCTCCTTATATACCCCTGCTTCTGCCTGGAGAGCTCCCATTGGCCGTTTACCTCCCTGGCAACTTAACTCTTTCTAGACCCCTAGAGGTGAAATGCCACAGAGGGCTTCCCAGAAGCAGCTGACCCAACTGGCCAGTGTCGGAAACAAGACAGGAAAAAAGGTCAACCTTTTCATTTGATCCAACAGAGCTCCTCTTACATTCTTGTCACTGGGGGTGGAGATGCAAAACATCTCCTGCTCATGATGCAGGAAAACATGACCAGCCAAAGGCATATAAAGGAATGTGGATTCACTCTGCGATTCTTCCCCACAAGGTTGTGGAGCAGCCTGGCTATCTGGCTGAGAGTTGGATTTAAGTTCCACGAAATCAGGCAGTAAAGGGGAAAGGCTAAGGCCGAGGGTTGACCGGGTGTTGGGGGAGGCAGATCTCACCTGACCTCTGAGTGAAGAGGCTATACTAGCATCACTCCCTCGATTTCCAAAGTTCAGGGGATGAGTGCATTGGGTTAATGTTATGTACATAAAATGGCATCACCTGAACACTAGAGGAAAGTATCTGCAGACCCTGCAGATTTGCAGAAGCACATAGAATCATCGAATTGAGGAGTTGGCCTACTTGGGAGGAGGCCCAGTTGAGGAATAGGAATGGGTGGCCTAACTGCACACAACCTCTCAGCCTCTGCCAAGCCTCTGCCAAGCAGTGAGGGAACCGCCAGAAGGCCCTTGGAGCTGGACCTCAGTGAGCGGGCTGGACGATGGTGGTTGAGATGTTCCTTCATGTATACAGGGTATACTAGCATGCTAAGCCCTTGCTTTCTCCTCAGACCTGGCTCAGACCTCAGAAAGCGGAACCGACCTCTCAGACACTCCTGTTGAGGTTGTTCGATTTTGTATTTATGAGGCCGGAGAGGGCTCAGCAACACCGAAAGCTTTGTCAAACCTGCACTCCTTCGGCATTATTACAGACGTTGGGACAGCTCTCAAGAGAAATCCCATCACGCTGACAATAATATTGGGATTCAATATTAGTGCCGCTGCCTGCAGCTGTCCTCTGGGTTGCTGATGGGACGCGGGCACTGAGGCCTGTAATCTATTTTGACACCGGAGTTACAGATTCCATTACGCTGACAGTTTGGAGGCCACTGCCTTGCGGCCCATGTTTGTGCTCCTGGCAGATCGAGTCCCATCGGGACTTCCGCGATGTCTATTTAATATCTAACTGCTGCATTATTTAAAATGCATACATCTCAATTAAATAAACCCACACACCCAAGCCAATCTGGCATGTAATTGATACTTCCTCTGTACGTTTCCCAGCCTTTGTGAAATCACACTGCGGTAGCTAAATTTAGCTGGAATCATTACCGGGATGGGGGGGTTAGGGCATTGACCGTTAGTAATAATAATGATCTCTCTCTTTCTCTATTGTAAGACTTGGGGGAGTTGGCGAAGAGAAGCTTACTGGAGCCAGAAGTGTTGTTGGCTGCCTTAATGGTCGTCGTGAAGTGGGCAAACACCTCCCTTGTTAGATAAATAACACAAAACGACTAGGAAATAGTTACAGGAAATAGAAGACTCCTCTGAAAGGGCTGTAGCTCAGCAAAAGAGCACATGTTTTCCATGTGGACAGTCTCAAGGTTCAATCTCTAGCTTCTCCAAATAGATCATGGAAAAACCTACCAGAGAGGAATGGCAGATCAAGTTGATGAATTATTATGACAAAACGGCTAAAATGACCAGAAGAATCAGAAATCAGAAAGACCAAAATTTTAATAAGGAATGGGGGGAATTTATAATTCATCTTAAAAACCATTGTAAATAGTTAAAATCGTTAGTAGGATTGGAATTACACTTGTAATTAAATGGTGAATTTTGGACACAATGAGGAGGTAAAAGATTTGGATTATAGGAGGAAATTATTAACAATAGGACCCACAAAAGGGAGGAGGGAAGTCCAGGAGATTCTCTGGAATCTTGTTTCTACCTATATCTGAAACTCTGGAGAGCCACTTCCATGGTTTAGACCAGAGATGGGCAACGTTTTTGGTCCTGTGGTTTGCCTGCAGTATTATTTTAGAAAAAGCATGCCCTCACTGTCTGTCTGTCTGTCTGTCTGTCTGTCTGTCTGTCTGTCACTCATAAGGGGGAATGTTTCTCCTAAGATGGTACCTTGCTGCCATATTTGACATAAAAACAATGCAAGTGGGTGGAGTTAAGTTTTTCTCAGGGTAGATCCATTGGGTCTGAAACTGGTTACACAGCCCAGCGTTCAAATTTCTACAGCATCATGAAGCTTTGAGGTTGGGCCAACTGATTTCTCTTTCTCAGCTGAGCCTAACTCACAGGGTTGTGGTTAGGTTAAAGTAGCCCGCAACAAAGCACACCATCCTGGGCTCTGTTGAGAAGAGGTGGGGATACCAATGTAAACTTCAGCAAACCATCTTCTGCTTCACATCTCATTTAAATGGGCCATCTCTAGAGACCTCCCAACATGCTGGGAAAAGAGGGAATCTGGGGGTTGTCTATAGGCCACACATTATTTAAAAAAACACACCCTGCTTTCTGTGCTTCCCTAAAGTTTATTTATTCAAGTCCTAAAAAGAATGTATCACAGGAAAAAAAGAAAAACCTAAGTATTTCTGATGACTTCCAAGTTCAGGGGTTTTCATCTACTTACTCCTGTCCTGAAGCAATAACTTCCCTTGTTTGTGTCATCAATTAGTTGTCGAGGAGATAATTGGGACGATACAAGGAGAGGAATTATAACTTCAGAAAGAGAACAGGCTCTGGGAAAATAAGAACCCCTGAGGATAAGATTGCTGTCTTTTACAATAATGCTTCTCGTTCATACTAATTAGCAGAGAGACCCCATCAACAGCACAAGGCCTCTGCTAAAGTCACTTCGACTGCGGCGGTTTTATACGTGAGCTCTCTCTCTCTCTGCCAGCAGTTGCTTTAAACAGCATCTGGTTTGTTACACACACACACACAGCAAGAAAGCTGTCAGGATAAACCGGCTCCATTAGTAGACGTGGAGCTGTTTCCTGGATTTTGGCTTTTTAACTGAGAAACCTAAGGCAGAGGTGAAGAAATCTGCAGGAATATCAAAGGAAGCTTCAGTGGAAAAGGTTAGTGAAAATTCTCAGGCACCTCCTGCAGACCTCTGTGTTGCCACCTAATTTTATCTAAAATGAAGTTCGAGGCAAAATGTTCTGCTCAAGCAAGGTAGCCCTGGCAATTTCAGGAAAAGGGAAGCTGATTTTTCGTGAGGTTCGCTAGATTCTTCAGGGCGGTTTCATACACCCGCCGCTTACCGTATCGTGGCTGATCTCTAATTGTGTAGACGATCGCGGAATCGCTGACCCCTGGCACCTCAGCTTGCAGAATTCTGTTGGTGATTTGCAGCATCCCTCCCTCCGGGACCCACACCATCGAGCTAGCAACTAATCGCGGCAGCCCATTGCTCTGGGAAGAGGACAGAAAGAGACCACAGTCATAAAATGCTGACCAACAGGAAACATATTTCGAAGACACGAATAAGGCTGGCCATCTTACAGCAGGCGGTATTATTAGAAGTCAAACCGAAAACCTGAACCAGCCAACCACTTACTTTTTTTCTCAGGGATGAGGAACCCTTTTTCAATCCAAGGGCCACATTCCCTTCTCAGCAACCTTCCGGGGGCCAGAAAAGTGGGTGGGTGTAAATTTTTCCTTTGTAAAATAGGCTGGGTTCTACATACACTCTCACCCGCCTTGGTATCCTCCTCGCAGACAAGCAAGGGTTATTATCAGAGTTCAATGACATATTCCATCCAGGTAAAAACGTCCGGGGTGCGAAGCAGAACCGCTGGGGGTGTGGCTTGGAGAGAGGGGGTGTGGCTAAGAGTCCTGAGGGCCAGACAGAGATGGAGGGCCATGTTCAGCTCCTGAGCCTTAGGTCCCCCACCCCTGCAGGTAGGTGTCAGGAGTCTTGATTTGGGGAGACCAGGGATTTGGGGAAAGAGCACAACCACCTTAAATACTGAGGAACAATCTTAGTAGGAACATCTCAGGGGTCCCTGGGAGTGGGAAGGTGGCCCCAGTGTGCTCATTAAAATAGGTAGCTAAAGGCTGCTGCTGTTAGATTTTTCTAAAGCTGTTGTTTTAAAATGTTTTAAAATCTAATATGTTAGTTTTGATTTTTGTATTTGCCTTTGTGGGGTGGAGGGTTGGTTAGGGGCTTTTGTTGGGGGTATATTTTTTATTAGTCTGTATACATTAGTATTGCGAATTGTCTTAATTATTTTTATGATGTATTTTGTGCTTTTATGCTGTGACTTTGTGTTGTAAAACGCCCTGAGACCCACGGGTATAGGGATGTATATAAATTTTAAATAATAATAATAATAAAGTAACAATAACAATAATGTTATGGTAATAAAATAAATATGTAATAATAATAATAATAATAATAATAATACTGTTAAGCAGAACAGAACATTAAAGAAAATTCTTTTGCTGCAGAATCCACTTTAGTAGCAGGCATTTCACAGAGAGTGGACCTCTTGAAAACGTGAAGAAGATTTTCAGAATTATTACATCAAGGGAGAAACCAGAGTCTGGATGTGCTTTGAAGTCCTGTAAGCATGTAGGATCAAAAAGCTGCTTTGCTTAAGCATCAAGGAATGCTCGTAAGTATATATGTATTTTTTAAAAGTCCAAGGAGTTTCTAGATTGACTCCATCTTATATGTGGAAGCAGTCCTGAGGGCCAGGGAGAGAGGTTTGGAGGGCCACGTTGGGCCTGAGGGACCCCACATACAACTGTAGGCGTAAAGGACTCTCTCCTCAGTACAACTTCCCTTGCTCCCCTCCACAAATCTAAAAGGGACTAGGATTTCATCAGTGGAGAGTTTGCTTTTATTCCTCCTAAATGGACAAAAGGAAGAAATCACCCCCCCTTCCGTCCTTATCTAATCTTTTTCCAGTCATTTTTGAAACAACATTCC
This sequence comes from Zootoca vivipara, assembly GCF_965207765.1. Lineage (NCBI taxonomy): Eukaryota > Metazoa > Chordata > Lepidosauria > Squamata > Lacertidae > Zootoca > Zootoca vivipara. The sequence goes on from NC_142583.1 coordinate 64,562,146, forward strand.
TTCTTGGCAGCCTTTGATGCTTTAATCCAGGGGTCCCCAGACTGTGGCCCAGGGGCCGGATATGGCCCGAAGGCCTAATTTATCCGGCCCCGCCACCTGCTGCCGCTGCCCGCTCTTCCCGGCACGGCACGGCACGGCACGGCACGGCACGGCACGGCTGCCCACTTCTGGGTCAAAGGAGGACCGGAAATAGCTAGCATGCATGCGCAAGTGTCATTTCCAGTGTACTTCTGGGTCGGAGGCCCGTGTGCATGCGCACAAGCTATTTCCAGTGCTCCTGCGACCCGGAAGTGCATCAAAAATAGCATGTGTGCATGCGTATGGGGGCGCGATCCCACGCCCTCCGGCCCACCAAGCGATCGGCACTTCGGGCACTGGCCCGAAGCGTGGTAAGTTTGGAAACCCCTGCTTTAATCCAACAAATAAATAAAAGTTAAGGAGGCTATTATTATTATTATTATTATTATTATTATTATTATTATTATTATTATTATTTGCAGGTAGGTAGCCATGTTGGTCTGCCGTCGAAACAAAATAAAAATAAAATAGAAAAATTACTTCCAGTAGCACCTTAGAGACCAACTAAGTTTGTCATTACCAACTAAGGGACCCAGGTGGCGCTGTGGGTTAAACCACTGAGCCTAGGGCTTGCTGATGAGAAGGTCGGCGATTCGAATCCCTGCAAAGGGGTGAGCTCCCGTTGCTCGGTCCCAGCTCCTGCCCACCTAGCAGTTTGAAAGCACATCAAAGTGCAAGTAGATAAATAGGGACCGCTCCAGGGGGAAGGTAAACGGCATTTCCGTGCGCTGCTCTGGTTCGCCAGAAGCAGCTTTGTCATGCTGGCCACATGACCCGGAAGCTGTCTGCGGACAAACGCCGGTTCCCTCGGCCTATAGCGCGAGATGAGCGCCGCAACCCCAGAGTCGGACACGACTGGACCTGATGGTCAGGGGCGCCTTTAAGTTTGTCATTGGTGTGAGCTTTCGTGTGCAAGCACACTTTTTCAGATGCACATGGAAGCTCATGCCAATAACAAACTTAGTTGGTCTCTAAGGTGCTACTGGAAGTAATTTTTCTATTTTATTACTACTACTACTACTACTACTACTACTACTACTACTCATTTCATACTCATTTAAGAATGGAATCCCAAAGCAGTTTACAACACATTAAAACATCAATTAAAACAATCCAGAATAAAAAAATTGCTGAAGAAAGTCCAATATAAAATATAAATTAACTGGAAACTAAAATATTATCTTTAAGATTTCAAAATAAAACATTACAAAGGGGGTCAACTACAGAATGCACATTTAACGCAGCAAACTTAACAACAACAATTATCCTAAACGCTTCAAAAGAAAAGGAAGTCAAATGTAAAATGCACATTTTAAATGGCACAATTACCAAGAGAACAAACTATTATCATAAGCATAGAATAGATCTGCTGCTGCCAAGATTGCCAACCCTCCAAACTTATTACTTATGATTCACCAGTTCTAAGCCAGCTTTGTTAAAAATCAGGCAGGATTTGGTGTCAGCAATTTACAATGGAAGTATCTGAACTCAGATACTGGATATGAACTTAGAACTGGATATGGAAGAACTGATTGGTTCAAAATTGGGAAAGGAGTACGACAAGGTTGTATATTGTCTCCCTGCTTATTTAACTTATATGCAGAATTCATCATGCGAAAGGCTGGACTAGATGAATCCCAAGCCGGAATTAAGATTGCCGGAAGAAATATCAACAACCTCAGATAAGCAGATGACACAACCTTGATGGCAGAAAGTGAGGAGGAATTAAAGAACCTTTTAATGAGGGTGAAAGAGGAGAGCGCAAAATATGGTCTGAAGCTCAACATCAAAAAAACCAAGATCATGGCCACTGGTCCCATCACCTCCTGGCAAATAGAAGGGGAAGAAATGGAGGCAGTGAGAGATTTTACTTTCTTGGGCTCCTTGATCACTGCAGATGGTGACAGCAGTCACGAAATTAAAAGACGCCTGCTTCTCGGGAGAAAAGCAATGACAAACCTAGACAGCATCTTAAAAAGCAGAGACATCACCTTGCCTACAAAGGTCCATATAGTTAAAGCTATGGTTTTCCCTGTAGTGATGTATGGAAGTGAGAGCTGGACCATAAAGAAGGCTGATCGCCGAAGAATTGATGCTTTTGAATTATGGTGCTGGAGGAGACTCTTGAGAGTCCCATGGACTGCAAGAAGATCAAACCTATCCATTCTGAAGGAAATCAGCCCTGAGTGCTCACTGGAAGGACAGATCCTGAAGCTGAGGCTCCAATACTTTGGCCACATCATGAGAAGAGAAGACTCCCTGGAAAAGACCCTGATGTTGGGAAAGATGGAGGGCACTAGGAGAAGGGGACGACAGAGGACAAGATGGTTGGACAGTGTTCTCGAAGCTACGAATATGAGTTTGACCAAACTGCGGGAGGCAGTGGAAGACAGGAGTGCCTGGCGTGCTATGGTCCATGGGGTCACAAAGAGTCGGACACGACTAAACGACTAAACAACAACAATCTGAACTCAGCAGCAAAATCTCTAACACTCTACAAACAGGTTCCACATTAATTCCTGCATGTCCAGCTTGATGCTGCCTTTACAGCTGATGTCATCAACCTTTTCAGAGCTGAGAGCACTTTTGAAGTTTTGAGCAAGTGATGTGGGTGAAATCGCTCCACTCGCTTCTTGCCCTCCTTCCCCAGATCAGCCCTCTCCACCCCCATCCTCCGAGGCAAGATGGCATTTTGATCCACTGCTTCTTCCTTCCCCAGAAGCAAACATAGCCTAGCTTGCTCCAGAAGAAAGCCTTGCCCAAACTTTTACAAGCCCTAAGCGGGCTGTGAGCTGCAGAATCAGAGGATCACGAAACAGCACCCAGGACAACTGGTTTTCATCTCTGTCTCGGATCCTCAGAGAATCACAAGCCCAGGCCACTGCCATTTCCGAAACTGCCACCAGGGCTCAATGCAGTGAAAAAGCAACAACAACTCAGGTAGACCAGATGTTCCCATTTGGCATGGCAGCTTCAAAGGTAAAGGTAAAGGGACCCCTGACCATTAGGTCCAGTCGTGACCGACTCTGGGGTTGCGGCGCTCATCTTGCGTTATTGGCTGAGGGAGCCGGCGTATAGCTTCCAGGCCATGTGGCCAGCATGACAAAGCCGCTTCTGGTGAACCAGAGCAGCACATGGAAACGCCGTTTACCTTCCCGCCGGAGCGGTACCTATTTATCTACTTGCACTTTGATGTGCTTTCGAACTGCTAGGTTGGCAGGAGCTGGGACCAAGCAATGGGAGCTCACCCCGTCGCAGGGATTCGAACCGCCAACCTTCTGATCAGCAAGCCCTAAGCTCAGTGGTTGCCCTAATTTAAAAAGATCAGTCTGAAGACTGGGGTAAAGCACTGAAACCGCTGAGAGAAGATATTGTAAAACTCACCCAAATGTCTCAGACATTTCCACAACAGATAATGAAGCAATGGAACTCAGCAAGAAGAACAGAACTACAGTCAAACCTCAGATCTCGAATGCCTCCATTTTGGAACATTTCGGTTCCCGAACGCCGAAAACCTGGAAGTAAATGCTCCAGTTTCCAAACGTTTTTCGGAAGTCGAATGTCTGACATGGCTTCCGCTTGAGTGCAAGAAGCACATGCAACCAATTGAAAGCCGCACCTCAGTTGTCGAACATTTCGGAAACCGAACGGGCTTCTGGAATGGATTATGTTGGACAACCGAGGTTTGACTGCATGATGAAAAATGTATTTTAAAAAACACTCTGACATCAAACTGCAGTTCAAGGATGTGCAGAATCAGGACTGTCACCAGAATTTACGCCTCTGAGAGTCTCTGGGGAACTTTGGAGACACCAACCTACGTGAAGCTTTTGTGTCCTGGATAAAGAAAACACTTCCTGGCGCCATTATACAAGCCAGCCATTTTGAGAGGATGCACAGAGCACTCCATCCAAAAATTTTAAAAAATGGTGAGACACTGTTGTTCGCTTGGGCTCCTCCATAATTAAAAATGACTTAATTCAAAAGTTCAGAACACTGAGAAGAAATGTAACAGAAAATTCAACAATAAACATCTACCAGGATCTCTGCACAAGAACGCGGCAACGCAGCTGTGAACTTTGCACCACGGTAGTCCATGAAACAGGCATAAGGTTGCTGCCCATTCAAACTCCCAATAATTTATGAAGGAGTAACGAAAGACGCTTCCACACAACTGGAGGTGTTTTTTTTAATAAAAAAAATCACTGAATCAACTGGGACTGCAACCAAATGAAGACAAACAGCTGGGAGAAGTAGGCAGTGGAGAGAGAAATTCAAAGGAGGAGACTGGCAGCAAATAAAAAAGGAAGAAAAAAAAGAAAAAAAGACACCTGCAAAAAAAAAAATCCTCAACAACAACAGCAAAAACAGCACACAGGTGGCTTCTTCGCTGCCTACTGAAATTACCAACTATAAAATTGTTTCAGTAGCACCTTAAAGACCAACTAAGTTTTTATTTTGGTATGAGCTTTCGTGTGCATGCACACTTCTTCAGATAGGTATCTGAAGAAGTGTGCATGCACACGAAAGCTCATACCAAAATAAAAACTTAGTTGGTCTTTAAGGTGCTACTGAAGGAATTTTTTTATTTTACTTCGATCCAGACCAACACGGCTACCTACCTGTAACTATAAAATTGTTGTTGTTGTTGTTTAGTCGTGTCCGACTCTTCATGACCCCATGGACCAGAGCACGCCAGGCACTCCTGTCTTCCACTGCCTCCAAATTCATGTTGGTAGCTTCGAGAACACTTGTCCAACCATCTCGTCCTCTGTCGTCCCCTTCTCCTTGTGCCCTCCATCTTTCCCAGCATCAGGGTCTTTTCCAGGGAGTCTTCTCTTCTCATGAGGTGGCCAAAGTATTGGAGCCTCAGCTTAAGGATCTGCCCTTCCAGTGAGCACTCAGGGCTGATTTCCTTCAGAATGGATAGGTTTGATCTTCTTGCAGTCCATGGACTCTCAAGAGTCTCCTCCTCCAACACCATAATTCAAAAGCCTTCTTTATGGTCCAGCTCTCACCAGATGAGTGTGACAGATGACAGACTCCCAGCTGTTTGTCTTCATTTGGCTGCAGTCCCAGTTGATTCAGTGATTCAACCACGTCTAATGATTTTCAAACCTCATCTCTTAATCTTACATTTGTTATCCTGACTATTACTTTTAATAATCCGTAACTTAAAATCCATTCTCATAAATCTTTTCTGCAATATTTCATATAGTTCTCCTTACAAAACTTCTTGTAGGCCTACAAGTGTAGTCAACTGGTTACAATTGTCTTTCAGATAACTTGTATATTTACTCCAATCTTTCAGGAATTTCTGGTCCCACTGGTTTCGAATTCTCCCTGTCATCTTATCCAATTCTGCATAATCCAAAAAATCTATTAAATTTTATTCATGCAAACAAGAGACCTCAGCTACATCATAAAAACCCTTTACAGAGCCAAGAGAGAAGGGTGTATAAAGATTATGCTCACTTAAAGGATATCCTTTTGATTTTACAAGGCTCAGACCAGGCCCCTGGTTAAAAAGGGATGATGGAGGTCAAGACTTTATGTGTTCCCTTTTCAGAAAATGGACAAGACACTAGAAGGCATTATTAATCCCCTTTTAAAATAAAATAAAAAATAGATTTGACCATATGGGAAAAAATGGAGACTGCAGCTCTGCACACGCTTTGGGGTATTTTCCCCACACGCAACAAATGAAAGGCCATTTTCGTTCACCTCCGGGAAAAAGAACTCTGCACATGACCCAAGCTGTTTCAAGCACCAACAAAAAGTGGGGGGGGGAGCCCTGCTTGAGTTTTGCAAAGATTTTGGAAGTGCTGCTCTCCTAAAACCTCGATTGCTTTCAGACCCAAGCAGCTGAAAACATTCCTCACAGCAGAAAAGCATCCAACATAGATTAAACATTCTCAGTTTCTGTCGGCACTCTTTTTTTGTTGGTGCCTTTACGATAATGCGTTTTTATATGGCTGTTTAAAAAAAGGTTGTTTTTTTTATATAAAAAAAGATATATTAGACTTCAAGCTGAAATTCTACAAATGCCCTTTCAAATCAGGGCATACCACACTGAAATTGTTCAGCCTTTCATTCTAATAAGGTGCATGTTCACAGATAAGGAGCGTGAGTAAAAGGAGGCCTCCAGCTAGGGTTATACCAGCGTCCATAACACCACTTGGATAACAACCAAGAAGAAGAGGAGGGAGGGAGGGAAGAAAGAAATCTTCTTTTATGTATGTCTAGACGCCGCTTCTCCAGAAATAAACCTGGCATCTGGTTTGTCTCCCAAGGCTATTGTGGAAAGGTGATAATTAGGCTAAGACAGAAACTGGGTCTTTGCCAGCCCTACCTCACACTAAATCCTCTAGGGGTTTTCCGTGGCTCTCAAACCAGCGGTATCTTTTGCTCTTTTCCCCCAAACGCTTGCAAAGTGGGATTCAGAAAATAATGAGACAAGGGAGTGTGAAATTGCCTAATAAAGCAAATTATATTCCGCAATCCACCTTCATCATTGTTTGTTAACAAAACCCGAGCGATCAACAGAAGGCGGGGAAATAATGCTCTCGACGCCTTAGAATCAAACACCCACCAGTTTGTTGTCTCGTGGGGAAACTGAGATGTGAAAGGCGAGGGATTTATACGATCTGGAGAGAAACCGAAGGATATGAAACTGAGATACGAAAGCTAGGAGCCAAATGACACCTTAAACCTAGGTTATGGGTGCAACAACGGAATGTCTAGATGCACTTTTTCTATAACAAGGATACAAAGCTGAAAATGAACAAACTGCACCTGCAATATTATGTTCATTTTTCACATGGTCTAGTCCTTCCCCTGCTCACCCCCCTAATATTCTTAAGAGGGTCTCTTTCCCAGTCTTCAGGGAGTAGCTGGAAGTGGGGAGGCAGAAAAAGGGCCACCTTTCCTTCCACTCTGCAGTGTTAATCTGAAATCTTAGGTGCAAGTACTGTGCCCAGAGATCAGAAACTGCTCATGCGAATGAAATTCCCCGTCGCAAAATGTGCTTAGAACAATGGGAGTTTCGATGGCATCAGATGCACTCAGTGGCTGTGGTTACATGTCCCAGTAAACCATGGCTTGCCGTGCATGAGCGGATTGCACTAGCTCTACTCCTCCTCACTAGCCCTGGGGAGAAATAAACCACAACCCCCAGTTTAGCATTATGTACAGCTTGGCAATCGTGGTATGCTTCGCTCCAAGGTTTGTTGCATTGGCTTACCCATCATGGTTTGCTTGGAGTGAAACGAGAGAAGATCCCGGGCTCTAAGCCAGGGATTTTGGCTCGTTTCATTCCCACACTAGTGGGATGAAGCAAGGCAGCCCAGGCAGGTGTGCTTCAACCATGGTTCACGAAGGTTTGTGAGCTGGACCAGTGCCATGGTACACAATCTGGGAGCAAATGAAGGTTCCTTGGGGAAAGCAGGGCAGTTTTCCTTGAGATACCTGGCAATGAATGGTTTCTGTGTCACATTGTTGCCTGTAATTATTTGACTAGTGCAGATGAATCTTAACCCATTTCTGGAGGGAGTCACCTCTGGTCCCCCAAAAGACTGGTGCCATAAAGCCACACAAGCAAAAGATCGTGGCTAGGAATATCTCCTTTTGCAAGGAAATTAAAAGCAGAACTGGAAATCATATAGCCCAGGTGATGCACAAACGTCTGGAATGATAATGTGCAGTTTTGGCAACTCTGTCTCAAAAAGGAGACAGCCGAGCTGGATAAGAGGGGTGGTGTGGGTGGAAATGGCTATGGGATGGAGCAGAAGGAAAGGCAGAATGGAGATGGAACAGCAAGTTGAAAGCCCAGACCAACCCTTGGGCTAGTTGTACGCAAGATGCTAGGCAGGTGGAGCTGGCTGAGAGCAGATTGAGGTTGGTGAGGCCATTGTTACTAAGGAAGCAGCCATCATTGGTAAGACAAAAGATGTTGCTTCTTTTTTGGGGGGGGAGGGGGTAGACATTAAGGAAGGAGGGATATGCTGGAGGTATTATCCAAGGATTAGAGCAGGCATAGGCAAACTCGGCCCTCCAGATGTTTTGGGACTAGAACACCCATCACCCCTACCTAATAGGACCAGTGGTCAGGGATGATGGGAATTGTAGTCTCAAAACATCTGGAGGGCCGAGTTTGCCTATGGCTGGATTAGAGTGCAGTTTGAAGTATAAAAACTCAACAAACAAAACAAAACCATAACAAACAAAAACAATACCCTTCTCACAGTTTAAAAGGCCATTGATTGCTTAATTAGTCAAAGGCTGGAGAGGCTAAAAGAGAATATTCCCAGGTCAGCCCTGGATCTGCAAAATACAAAGCCCCCTCACCCCCCCCTCATAAAAACAGGGCTCGAAACTGCAACAGTGGTGCAAAAAGAGTGTACAGTGAGAAATTGCTGTTCTTCGACTCTAGAACTTGACACCATCCCACAAGGCTGAGCAGCAGATTCTGGACAAACAGAAGGACACACATTTAAATGCAAATCACAATTACTAATTGTATGGGATTCACTGGCACCAGCTAGCTTAGGGTGGGTTTTTGAAATCATTAGGCAGGATAAGCAGCAAGTTCTGAAAGATAAAATTGGAGCTTCCCTACTCAAAAGCAGTATACCACTATTTTTCAGAATATCAGGGAGTTCCCAAAGGTTCTCTGGCTAGCTACTGCTGGAGACAAGAGTTGACTTTTGAGGAAGAACATGGAACACTTCTCACTGACAAGTACATTGGGTTCTGCTGTGTTACAGCATGCCCAAATTGCACAAGAATCACTCTGTGCCATTAAGGGCTTTACAAACATGCAGAGCGAGAACAATCCATGCCTCTTGCACATGCGAGGCCTCTCGAGTTCAAGGTTTGGCAGACGATGAAAGCCGAGCCCCACCTTGCATTGCTTGCTAGCGAGCCACAAAGTCCAACTGACAAGTTACTACAAACCAGTGCCAGCTGTGCATGCAATGGGGGGTTCCCCAACACACACACACACACACACACACACACACACACACACACACACCTCTTTTTTCTTTGCATGGGTTTCTGTTCAACAAGGTGATTGTAAGTCTTATAATAATAATTTATAATAATTTATTATTTATACCCCGCCCATCTGGTTGGGTTTCCCTAGCCACTCTGGGCGGCTTCCAACCAAATATTAAAAACAGTACAGCATCAAACATTAAAAACTTCCCTAAACAGGGCCACCTTCAGTTGTCTTCTAAAAGTAAAATAGTTGCTTATTGCCTTGACATCTTCTGGGAGGGCATTCCACAGGACGGGTGCCACTACCGAGAAGGCCCTCTGTCTGGTTCCCTGTAACCTCACTTCTCGCAATGAGGGAACCGGCAGAAGGCCCTCGGTGCTGGATCTCAGTGTCCGGGCTGAATGATGGGGGTGGAGACGCTCCTTCAGGTATACAGGACCGAGGCCCACTAGGGCTTTAAAGGTCAGTACCAACACTTTGAATTGTGCTCGGAAATATACTGGGAACCAGTGTAGATCTCTCAGGACCGGTGTTATGTGGTCCCGGCAGCCACTCCCAGTCACTAGTCTAGCTGTTGCATTCTGGATTAATTGCAGTTTCCGGGTCATCTTCAAAGGTAGCCCCACATAGAGTGCATTGCAGTAGTCCAAGCGGGAGATAACTAGAGCATGCACCACTCTGGCGAGACAGTCCGCGGGAAGGTAGGGTCTCAGCCTGCGTACCAGATGGAGCTGGTAGACAGCCGCCCTGGACACAGAATTAACCTGCACCTCTATGGACAACTGTGAGTCCAAAATGACTCCCAGGCTGCGCACCTGGTCCTTCAGGGGCACAGTTACCCCATTCAGGACCAGGGGGTCCTCCACACCTGCCCGCCTCCTGTCCAGTACTTCTGTCTTGTCAGGATTCAACCTCACTCTGTTAGCCACCATCCACCCTCCAACTGCCTCCAGGCCCTCACACAGGCACTTCAGGTAAGTCTTATTACCTGAAGTCCAAATGACAGCCCAGGAACACCAGAAAAAAGACACACACAGCAATCACAAGGCAGGCTACAGCCACCTCCCCTAAAATATGGCAGTATTTATTCCCTAGCTAAAATTGATGAAATAAAGGCCTGAAAGATGCTTAAATGCCATCTACCTGATGCCACCCCAAATTGTCAATACCATTAAGCTCCTTAGCAGGAATGTGTTTGACCACAGGCGATCGAATGCACCTTAATATGCAAAATTCCATCCATGCAGAAAGCTAGTTCTAGTTTTCAATGTGCATGGAGATATAAGATTATCTAGATCTAGATACACACCATGTTCTGGCTGCTCCCCTATAGTGTGAAATAAGCCCCACTTAACCCAATAGGATTTAATTCTGAGTAAACGGACACAGAGTTACACAGTGCATTTATGGCATAGGAACACTCTATGGGGATTTCCCCACTCATGGCACTTACTTTCGGTGCAATTTTGATGTGGAAGAGTATATTCTGAAAGTGATACCCATCGCTTGCCTGCAGAACCGCAGTGTCTTCCGAACTGTAAGATCCATCGTGGATGTAAAGCACAAATCCCTGCAAGAGGTCATCAAGGTGGAAAAGATTCATCGGCAGCCATGTGTCCCCAGAAAGCTTGGCTAGCTGCCCGTGTTTCGGAGGGTCTAAAACAGCCAGCGTCACATCCTCAGGATTATCACTGTCTCGAATATCCAGCAAAAGGTTGGTGATGGCTCCAGCTTCCCCTTGGCCAAGAATGAGGGCTTCGTTCCTTAGAACGTAGGGAGCCTGAAATATAAAGACAGCGTTCAGTTCCTTGCTTGCCGTAGAGCATGGGTAGGCAAACTAAGGCCCGGGGGGCCGGATACGGCCCAATCGCCTTCTAAATCCAGCCCATGGACGGTCCGGGAATCAGCATGTTTTTACATGAGTAGAATGTGTGCTTTTATTTAAAATGCATCTCCGGGTTATTTGTGGGACATAGGAATTCGTTCATTTCCTCCCCTTCAAAATATAGGCAAGCCCCCCCCCCAAGGTCTGAGGGACAGTGGACTAGCCCCCTGCTGAAAAAGCTTGCTGACCCCTAGTCTATGGTTTAAACCCATTGCCACAAAATCACAGCTGTACCAACAACAGCTCATTTCCACGGCCTGTGTAAATTTGTGACCACAGATGCACTTACTTGTTTTACATAATAAAAAAATTCCTTCCAGCAGCACCTTAGAGACCAACTAAGTTTGCCATTGGTATGAGCTTTCGTGTGCATGCACACTTCTTCAGTTACACTGAAACAGAAGTCACCAGACCCTTATATATAGTGAGAGGGTGGGGAGGGAGTATTACTCAGTAGGGTGGTGGGAATGGGTGATTGGCTGATAGGTGTGGTAAACCTGTTGACGACTGACGACTGCAATTGGTCTTATAGGAAAAAGCAAGGGGTGAGATAGCTAAAAATAGCTTTATCATGTACAATGAGATAATAATCCAATGTCTCTATTCAGACCAGGTCTCTCCATGGTTTTAATAGAGGCATTGGGTTCTTATCTCATTATACATGATAAAGCTATTTTGCAGTCGTTAACAGCACTGTATAATAAGGGGTAAACAAACCAGAAGTGGAAGTTGGGGGAAGCCCAGGAAGGAGGGGAAGAGGTAATGTAACATAAATGTTATTGATATGGGATGTATGTAATGATAGAAAAAGAAAAGCGAATAAAAAGTTAATTAAAAAAAAGGGATATTGGTCCATTTTGCTCAGTGTTGGCAGCATCTAATAGTGTATGTTAGCAAGCAACTTGTCTGCCTAACTTAGATGCCGGTGTTTCAGCCTGAGAGCTGTGTTGGTTACTTTCCTACCCGATCCTGAACATTAAACAAGGCACCGAGAGCCCTGAAATCTAAGAGGCTACTAAAGGAAAGAATTAAAAAGGAACTAATAAACACTCATTGAAAAGGCTGATGAATCAAACTTCTTCAGCTAGATAGCAAGGGTCAGCACCTCAAGGTCTCGCTTGGACTGGTGGAAATAACACATTACTGTATGAAGGGCACACATTGAGGTTATTGCTAACAAATCTCCTGAAGGGAGAGGCTTAGTTTAGAACCATGAAATTGGAGCTGAAGAGAAGGGAAAGAGCGCTAAATCCAGAAGGCAGGAAAGCGCAAGAATATTGGGGATGGGAGCCACGCAGAACAAAGAAACCCTATTCCTTAGGTACCAGAATCATTTGGTGTTAAAGCCAATGGAGGACACAGCCAATTCATCCCAGTTCAGCTCTTGTATTTGTTTTGTTTACTATCCTTTTACATTGCTCATTTACATTATGTTAACATGCTTTCACTGTTTTCATACTTTGAAGAAAGGCGTAGAAAGCTTCCTTACACCAGGCAAAGCTATTTCTTCATGTAGACCTGGTATTGTCTACCTTGGCTGCAAGCAACTCCCCAAAACATCAGAAAGAAAGAATTTCCCAACTCCCTGATCTTTTTAGCAGGAGGTGCCAGGTATTGACAACCACTGAGCTATGCTTCACACTCTAATGATGGGGTTATTAGTGGAGTTGTTCTTGCTGACCTTCATGAAGACTAGAGACATGGGTTGTTGTTTTTGGCTTTTAAAAACACAACACCTCGTTTCTCAGGATGTGAAATCCTGATAGCCAACACTCAAGTTTCTGCACAACTCTACAGTGGTGTGGTAGAGTTATGGAATACATGACATTCTTGGTGGAGGGGGAAAGGAATATTTAAAAAGCAGGGGAACTGGGATGGGGGGGGGAGGAGATGATCACTAGTCCCCCTCTGTTCTGTGATTAATTCAGTTTCACCCTGGCCTACTGCCCCAAAGGACCAACCATCTACATAAAATGGACAAGGAGCAGGGAGTAATGCAACAATGGAAGATAACAAAACTTCCTAAATGCCTGGAAAGGAGGGCTAACCATTAAATGGGAAGCTTTGTGGCCTGGAGACAAACCGGGGATCCAATATAGATCTGGATACATATTTTCCCTTCACATTTTTGAAAAATATATACAGATCATAGCTTACCCTTGTTGATTGTGCTTGAACAGTGAATGTTTCTGGTTCAGAGAAGTACTGTTGATGGCTGATCTTTAGGGAAAACTGCCCATTCCTACATGAACGCCCAAAGAAGGTTATATAAATAGATGTTGCTTTTGGGTAGGAATACAGGTGCACAGCTTGATCCATCAACTACAGCAGAGGAGTTGTACAATTTTTAAAAAGAATGCTTTAAAAAGGTGCTAAACCTTTTTTGATCGGTGATAATAGCAGACTAGAAAGTATCAACCTTGGAAGTATTCATTCTGATCTGTCAGTGACATTGCCAGCGAGTGGTTGCTATTCTGCACTTTACAGAGCAATTTCCCGTCACATTTCTTACTGGACTTTTTGCAGCTAGAAAAAGGATGGGATGATTGCCCTTGAAAGTGAGAGATAACAGCCAAATTTTGTTGGAACAAACAGCCCATCTGGAAGAGCCCCTTGTTACCACAGCCCAAAATGGCTCTGCCATAGCACCTTCAAGGCTGCATGCGTATACTGAGATTTCACCAAGCACTGCTGTCGTATTTTCAAGCCTCCCGCCTCAAAAAGAAATGAGTCTTGAAGACCAGAAACTTGCATGTTTTAAAATAAAAACTGCAATTCTTAGACCACTGCAGTCTGTACGTAGACCAGTCTCAATTTCTGCACTTGTGCCCCAATCATATATCTGGTGGTATCACTTCAATTCTAATCTTTCCCTTCCTCTCTTTATTATTATTATTATTACTACTACTACCACTACTATTAAAATTTGAATACAGCCGTATACCCATAGATCTCAGGGTGGTTCACAACATAAAATTACTATATTAAAAAAAACCCAAAATACATAATAAAAATAGCAAAGACAACCTGATAATCCACCCTTCCACAACACATCAGCCAAAGGCCTGGATAAAGAGGTACGTTTTCACCCGGTGCCTCAAGGTGTATAATGAAGGCACCAGGCGAATCTCCCTGGGGAGAACATACCATAAGCGGGGAGCCACTGCAGAAAAGGCCCATTCTTGTGTTGCCACCCTCTGGACCTCTCACAGAGAAGGCACACGAAGAAGGGCCTCAGAAGATGATCTCAGGGTCCGGGTAAGTTCATATGGAGAGAGGGGGTCCTTGAGGTATTGCAGCTCCTGCCCCACCCATCCAAACAAACAGATGTAGAGCAACTTTCCCATGCTATTCGGAAGTACCCTTGGATAACTTCCTGGCACTGACAGCAAGAAATGTAAGGAAGCAGCAAAATCACCTGGATTTCTTCTTATCATGCATGAAACGAACTCTCTGCCCCTTCACATCTTCCACGGTGAAACGGTCGCCCTGGCTCAACTCTGTCTCTTTCCCATTTGCCACAGTCAGTAGTCTGCCATTGGTGGGGGGGTCAGCCACATGAAACAAGAAGCCTTCTCCATCGCTAACAGGGCCTTGCAACTCCAGGATGGAGAGGTCAAGGGGCTTCACCTCACCAATTCCTACCTGGAGTGAACCATTTGCCCTGAGAACAGGAATTTGCATGACAGCTAAACCAAAACAAACAAACAAAACAAAACCCAGTTAATATATAGACCTCAGCCTTTATTTCGCTGAAGATTTCCATGCAGCTTTTACAGTGCAGCTAACAGAAGTTGCAAAACTGGCCACAATGCTTCCCCTTCAGCCCAGCCCAGCCCTGCCCATCTGCAACACAAAAAATACACAATGCCTTATGTCCCATTTTTAAAAGGGGGAAAAATCCAGCAGTTTTCTAGATCTCTCTTCAACCTTAAGTGAAATACATAGGTTCGTAGCGGTAGAGAACCCCAGAAAAGAGAAAGATGGAGGTTTTTATAGTCCCAAAGCCACTAATTTTAGGTAATACACCAGGAAGTTATAGGTTTGAAAGTTCTGGTGCCTTTTATCAAAGATCCCCTTGCCCACACTTCTGTATATATACAGCACACATATATTGAACTGCAATTCCCATGGTTCAATGAGGTTGATAAAGAGAAATGGATCTGTCTGTTAAATCAGATTGTCTGTGGTGTTGATTGATTGATTGATTGATTGATTGACTGAGTGACTTATTTATTATTACATTTCTATCCCACCTTCCCTTCAAGGCACTCAAGGTGCCATACGTGGTCCCTCTTTTTATCGCAAGAACAACCCTGTGGGGTAAGTTGCGCTGCGAGACTATGACTGACCCAAGGTCACCCAGCGAGATGGATGGCCGAGTGAGGATTTGAACCTTGGGTCTCTCAGGTCCTATTTCAATGCTCTAACCACTACACAGCACTGTCTCTGATCACCAGCCCTCCTCACAGCCCACGAGGTTCACTGTTACCTCATATGCACAGATGGGAAACTGTGAGAGAGTGACCCACACTAGCCAGGTGCAAAGGGGAGCATTATGGGGAAATACTCACTTTCACACTCTCTGCTCCAGGGATTTCCATAGAAACCATGGCTGCAGTCAGAGACGCAGCGGCTTTCCTGCAGAAATGTAGTGGAGTCGCAAACTCGGCACCGACTTGATTTGTCACATTCCAAGCATCCTTTGGGGCAGGCTAGCATGAAAAGGAAAGGAACAAGACTTTCAAATAAAGATCAAACGCTACCACTGCCATTTTCTAGTCTCGGGAAAACAAGGCCACAACTGTGTTATTACTTTATTAATGGCCAACGAAACAAGAGTCCAAACACGAAGGGCTTGTTGAGCCAACATTGCCTTGAGCGCCGGGGGGTGAAAGGCAATGCAACAAACAGGACTCTCAGACTATAAAATCTTATCCATTCATTTCAGGAAGCACACATTCCTTTACATGTGGACACCAGTGTCTGGGCACAGGAGCGCATGAATACACACAGACAGGCAGACAGACACACACACACACACACACACACACACACACACACACACAGTTTGAGATCACACTTGATTGTGCCTCAGGAGCTCCTAAACTGTGGTTGGCTTCCCAGTTAAGCTCATTAAGCAGACATTGTTATAAAGAATTACATTGTCTTAAATATGAAGAATGCAAAGGGACAAATCCCCGTGCTTTAACAAAAAGGGAGCCTGCTTGTCCAACATTTTAAAATTTGCTCCAGTTACTGTCACTTCCAGACAATCTGTTTATGGAGCATTCTTCCTGATTTCTTTGCACAGTGTTTGTGGGGAGGTTATACAACACTACCAGATTATGGAGGATTCACTCTGATTTGCTGGCGAGGCTAAATGATGCTGCATCAAGCAACTGTTATCCCACAGCCTCCAGTGCATATCCCTGTCACTTTCCTTACTGCAAAACACATTCTTTTTTGGAAACAGGTTTGTTGCTCAGGAGTGTCTCCTTCCTTGGAGGTTTTTAAGCAGAGATTGGATGGGCATCTGTCATGGATCCTTTAGTTGAGATTCCTGCATTGCAGGGGGTTGGACTAGATGACCCTTGGGGGGTCTCTTCCAACCCTACAATTCTATGATTCTATCGTATTCTTTGCCTGAGGCAGCAAAATGTCTTGGGCTGCCCTACTATATGCCACACATATGCAGAGAACAAGCTCTCGTCCCGAGAAGAGTACAAAGTAAGATAAAGGATCAGGAGCTCTGCTACAGTTCTTCATGTCCTACGTGACACAAATTAGTTTTCAAAGACCAACAACATCAACAGGTTTGTTTAAGTGAAGCACATAAGCTGGAATATTATTTTATCCAGCCTGTGGATTCTCGAGTTCTCTTTTTGCTCAGGCTGCTTACCTGTGAACTCAAGTGTGTTTTAAGCTTTAACCCCCTCATTGATATTCACCTGAGCACCTTTGCTCTCCGTGGTCTGCATAAAACCGCTTTCCACATGACGAGACGCACTGGGACCCCATGAGAAGAAACGGGGCTTCACAGCGGGCGCAATCACTCGGGCCACGGCACTTCAGGCAGCGGTCATCATCACATCCTGGAAAACACACACAAATAACTTAGGAACGAATTCCTCTAGACACAAACGTAGGACGCAGTTCTGTGTCTCACGATCTGAGTACACCCTGGCCAACACAGCATACACAGAGTTAGCTTATTCTGTCCTTACAATACAATACTATTGCAGGGCATGGCATGTCCAAGGTTACACAGTGAACTCTATAGCTGAGCAAGAATTTTTGCTTTTTGTTTTTTATATAATTTTTTAATTACATTTTCTGTTTTACAATTTAGAATATTCATTTAAGCAACCTTAAAATATCAAAAAACCTCCCTTCTTTGCTTTCCATGGTTCATTTTGCATAACATAAAGCCCTGCATGTAAACTAAACCATTCAGTATTCCATTATTACATCCATCAAAACTTATTTACACTGTTGAATTTATCTTAATGCTGCCAACGTTTTCAAGTGTACACAATCCCCCCCATATATTCAATAAACATTTTCCAAACTTCTTTAAACGTATGATCTCTTTGCTGTCTTATTCTGTGTGTTAGGCCCGCAAGCTGCACATATTCCATCAGTTTAAGCTGCCATTCTTCTTTAGTTGGGACCACGTTTGCTTTCCATTTTTGGGCTAACAAAACACAGGCTGCAGTAGTGGCATACATAATTAACCTTTTTTGACACCTGGGAAGCTGAGCAAGAATTTGCACTTGGATTGTCTACATCGAAGCCCAACATTCTAGCTACTGCAGGGTGCACAAGTGTGTGTGTGTGTGTGTGTGTGTGTGCATACACACCATAGGTGCCAACTTCCAGACTGAAAAAATCCGGGATCAGCAGCTGCGCGGAACCGGAAGTCGTGCGTGCTGCGGCCATTTTGGAACTGGGCAGAGCAGCACCGGAAGTCGCTTCTACGCATGCTCTGCCCATTTCCAAAATAGCTGCTGTGCCAGAAATCGCTTCAGCACATGTCCAGAGACTCCAGACATGCGCAGAAGGGGCCTCCCCGGGCCGGTAAGAATCCGGGGAATTTATGGAGTTTCCAGCAGGAAACAGCTGGAAAAACGGGGGTTTCCCGGGGAATACGGGAGACTTGGCAGCTATGATACACACACACACACACACAGAGAGAGAGAGAGAGAGAGAGAGAGAGGAGAGAGAGAGAGAGAGAGAGAGAGAGAGAGAGAGAGAGAGAGAGAGAGAGAGAGAGAGAGATTATAATAGATGCTACCAGATGATTAGAGCTGGGAGGACAGAAGCCACTCAGCACAACCAGACAGCGCTGCGTGCCTAGCTCAAGTGCAGGCGAACATTGCCTCAGGGTTCTAGTTTTGGCCTTAGAAGAACTCACTCAGGCGATGCACCAGCCTCCTGTCATCCTTGGGGTGTGACATTCCTGCAGTCTCTCGTGCTCCACAACTATGCAGGAGCATGTGGCTGCAGAACAGACTGCATGCCCTTTAAATACTGCAAACAGGTCTCCCAAGGTAGGGTAGGGTGGAGCCACTGTAAGGTCCAGACATGTCAACCTTTAAAGGCTTCAGATGACTCTTAAGAGACTCTGAGAGAGCATCTTCCCAAGTGCAGATATAAGGTCCTACTGGGAGCTGTCCAAGGTGCTGATCTGCCTGGACCTGGACAGGGCTTTGTATCTGTTACCATTTTCCTTGAAGATCCCAAGCCTCAGAAGAACATTACTGTATAGATATATGCCAGCTTATACGCTGTTGTAGGTCTTGAGGTGACAGCGCAAATTTGCAGCCAAGGTTTTCTGAGTAACGGGGCTCTTTACTGTTCCTGTATGTCCTAAATCACAAGACAGGCACTGTAAACCCAAAACGCTGTAAGCTTAGCAGCGATCACGTTGACAGGTCTCATTTGAAGGCAGAACTGCCACTCTGAATAGGATACCTCTGTCACTACAGTCAGATGGTATCAGGAGGACCAGAATTCACAGATTCAGACCATGAATCTGGAGGCTGAGGAGTCCCAGGAGGGGATTCACTCAGGAGAGCCCACCACCAAGCTCAGACCAAAGTGAGGAATTACAGGGTGACAAGCCCCTGAAACTTCAGTAGGTTAAAACAGGTCATGTAGAAAGCTCTGAACTATAGGAAAGCTTCCAAGTTTGACTTTCTTTCTGGTACCAGTAAGAACAGAAATCTGTTGTTGCTGCAGTTGATGCTCCCAGTTCTAGCCACCGAGCAAATCTGCCCCCCCCCTTCTTATTTGTATTATGATTATGTATTTCACTTGTACCCCACTTTCCCCCAAGGAGCTCAAGGGAGCATACATGGTTCTCCCCCTCTCCATTCTAGACTCACAACATCCCTGTGAAGTAGATCAGGTTGAAAGACTAACCCAAGGCCACCCAGTCAGCCTCATGGATGAGCAGAGATATGAACCTGGGTATTCCAGCTCAGCACTCTCACCAACACACCCAACAGGCTGACTTTGCCCCATCTCACTTTGCCTTTTTTTGGGGGGGGGCTTAATCCAGGCCTGCCTTCTCCTTGTAACCTGTTTCCTGACTTCGCAGCAATCTCATCTGGCAAGTAGAGGCACCAGGGCAGGAACGGAGAACCCAGGTCCACAGGTCCGCAAGATTAAGGCTCCTGCGGACTTCTTAAGGCTCCCCACCTCTGCACTAGTGAATCAGGTAATCCAATCCCTCGGCACTGCCACTCACTACATTGATACTGCCTCCTTACATCATGCACATGTATGCACCACATACACCGAGAACCTCAGTCCCAGTGGCCAAATCCAGCCCACCAGACCTCTCTGTTTCGTCCTTACGTCTCTACTCCATCCCACAGTGCACAATGTCCTTGAGTGACTTTGGCTGACTGGGAAGCCTCCTTGTATTGCGATAATGCCTCTTCCTTGCCTGGAAGAAGGATGGGGTGGAAACCTCGGACTTCTGCCTTACAGCAATGCACCCTACTCTACACAAATAAGAGCCATAGAATCATAGAACTGTACAGTTGAAAGGAATTCCAAAGGTCATCTAGTCCAACCCCCTGGAATGCAGGAGGAAAGGTCTGCCTACTTTTGCACCTGGCCCTTGAAAAGTTGCCAATGATGGAATGCTGCCCTTGGGTATGCCAAGCAGTTATGGACTGCTACATTCCTGTGAAGGTACGTGGACAGCACATCAACTGCTAGGCATACCCATCTCACCAATGAGCTGATGGGGAAAGACCTAGACAAGACATAGCTATCTCCCCTTTCCTGGTTTACCACCCAGGTCCAAAGCAAAATCTTGACTGGTCTTGCGAAGTGACAGAGGACCATCCCACCGCCTTGTCTCAAATGGAGGCCCAAGACACCATCTGTCCAGCAAGGAATAAGTGAACTTCCATAGCAGTATCTGACAGAGGTCGTTTGTGCACTGCGTCCTCGAGAGAGGAAATCAAGTACACTTACCCTGCAGGTAAAGCAGCAGATACTTACTTTGGCAAGTGTCGGATTCCTTGTAGAAAGCAGGAGGGCAACGCTCCAGACAGGAACCTTGATGGAGAATGTAGCCCTCCATGCACTGCAAGCAATCGGTGCTCTGGGGACCACTACAAGCGTTGCAGCTCCAGTCACACTCTGGAATACAAAGAAGGAAGAAAATACAGACACGTCCTAAGCAAAGCCCACGGTCTGCTCGGCTTCCACCCACCCATTTTAACATACCAAACAGTACAGACTGCAGATGCAGTGAAGGGCAAAGAAAGAACAGCGGAACAGATGCAAGGCAGGAGAGAAAATGCCTAAGGAGATGTTCTTAGAATAACACAGATCTTTCTCTGGGGTTTAACATTTCCCAATTATGTTAAACATGGACACAGGAGGCTGCTTTTCAAAGGTCCAGTCAAGCAGTCGCAACGGCTGCTCCCTCTAGGTGCCTGCGGTCGCTGTCGGCCGACATTGCTCCACGGCGCCTCCTGCCACGGTTAAACCGTAAATCTCTTATCTTCCACTCCTGCGGACTTCTGGGATTTCCCTGCAAGCGCTGCTAATTAAGCAGGCCGAATCAATGACGAAGGTGACATTGCCCTGAAGTCAAAAGGAATTTCGGAAGAGAGCGTGGCAAAGTTAATAACAGGGAGGCAGGGACTTCTCAGCCGCTGTTCCAGGCAGCTGTTGGGTACCTCCTGGGAGACGCATGCAATAACTGCGAGAGAACAACGCTACTGTGAAAAGAGCTGAGCATTTATTCAGCACCAACAGAGCGCCAAGTGCTATTCACCAGGGGTGGGCTTAAGAACCAAAGAACAGCCTTGTTGGATCCAACCAAAGGCTCTTCTACTGTAGTTCAGCATCCTGTTCTCATGGTGACCAACCAGAAGCCTGTAAGCAGGACCAAATGCAACAGCCCTCTCTACACCTGTGGTTTCCATCAAATGGGATCCAAAGGCTTACTGCCTCCATCTAGCAGTTAGAACTATTGGCTCTAACCTGCTCGTTACGAGAACCTCATGATCCATTAACCAGGGCCATGCACATGATCGTGAAAGTAATAGTAATGCGGTTAGAATCAAAGAACAAGGTGCCTCTGAGCATTCTGAGGTTAGGAATTTTTTTCCAGCACCAGAACTCAACTGAACTCAACCTCCAGTCCTTTCACATAGAGGTCTATTCCTGGATAACTTGCTTCATTCCAGCAGATTAATTTCAGAAGAAAATGCTGCTTTCTTGTTGATAAACCTTGGCTGATTTGCTGCCAATCGCCCAGAGATGTTTCCAAGCACAATTCAAAGTGTTGGTGCTGACCTTTAAAGCCCTAAACAGCCTCGGCTCAGTATGCCTGAAGGAGCGTCTCCACACCCATCGTTTAGCCTGGAGACTGAGGTCCAGCTCCGAGGGACTTTTGGCGGTTCCCTCATCGTGAGAAGTGAGGTTACAGGGAACCAAGCAGAGGGCCTTCTTGGTCGTGGCACCCGCCCTGTGGAATGCCCTCCCATCAGATCTCAAGGAAATAAACAACTATCTGACTTTTAGAAGACATCTGAAGGCAGCCCTGTTTAGGGAAGTTTTTAATGTTTGATGTTTTATCGTGTTTTTAATATTCTGTTGGGAGCTGCCCAGAGTGGCTGGGGAAGCCCAACCAGATGGGCAGGGTATGTATAAACAAACAAACAAACAAACAATTGTTGTTGTTGTTAGACCCCAGTTTACTTTCGCACACCCTTGCTGTGCGATACAGAGCACCGAAGTGGATTGCAATCTACAAGGCGGATAAACATAGAGACCACATAACACCAGTCTTGAAAGATCTACATTGGCTCTCAGTACGTTTCCGAGCACAATTCAAAGTGTTGGTGCTGACCTTTAAAGCCCTAAATTGCCTCGCCCAGTATACCTGAAGGAGCATCTCCACCTCCATCATTCTGCCCGGACACTGCGGTCCAGCACCGAGGGCCTTCTGGAGGTTCCCTCGTGGCGAGAAGCCAAGTTGCAGGGAACCAGGCAGAGGGCCTTCTCGGTGGTGGCGCCTGCTCTGTGGAACGCCCTCCCAACAGATGACAAAGAGGAAAACAACTACCAGACTTTTAGAAGACATCTGAAGGCAGCCCTGTTCAGGGAGGCTTTTAATGTTTAATAGATTACTGTGTTTTATTTTTCTGTTGGAAGCCGCCCAGAGTGGCTGGGGAAACCCGGCCAGATGGGTGGGGTATAAATATATTATTATTATTATTATTATTATTATTATTATTATTATTATTATTATTATAAACAAAGGATGGGATATTGGCGAAGGAAATGGCGATGGAGGTGTGGAACGGGGGAGAAGCTAGCGCAGGATGTAGCAAGCACAAAAATCCTGGTGGAACAGGGTGGAAATGGCCCTGCCCTGGAGATAGAAGCTTCATCAGTCAGCTGTTACATAGACCCAGAGAGGGTGATGAGGGAGCCCTGCTGAGTCTAAGAATAGCCCCTTCTGCAAGCTTAAGAAGGGTGGCTGCTGTAAAAAGAAACCAAGGCTGCACTGCCACTCTAGCTTTCCAGACCTCAAGGTGAGCCAGGGTGCAAAAACATATGTGCAATAAGAAGTTGGAGCTGTCCTTGGATGCCCTGACAAGAGAAACTTGAGCAGAAACAGTGGAAGTAGGTGTAAGAGAAGGTGAGAGAGGGGGCCATGGGGCCACTGTACAAATTGACATTGCCCCTCGAGCCCCAGCTGCAGCATTTAGAACTATTTGGCATGTTAGATGGCTGTCATCATGCTGCAAATCTGTGCACCACCACCCCACTTCCTGGAAGCCACCCTTAGCGGCGCTGAAACAACATCTGGGTATCTCCTCTCCATGGTAAGTAGTTCTGGGTGCTGCAGCTAGATCAGAGATCACTTGTCACAGGGGCGAGGGGCTCTTTTAACCTGTGCCAAAGCAAAAGAATTTCTCCCATGGAATCCACACCCTCCAGCCACATGAAACATCAGCTCAGTACTCCTTTTGAAAATCCTGAGCAACTTCTCCAATATACACCAGGAAAAATACAGCCTGGCGAACTCCCGAGGATTTATTTTACATTCTAGGTTAGCTTGGGAATCAGGGTTGGAATATAGGACTATAGATGGATGTCAATTTCGGTTTCTTTCAGTCTCTCCCCCCCCCCTTTTCAGCCTTAAGTTCAGCTCTCTGCATTTCTTCATCGGTTTGTGTCTTTTTAAAAGCCACCATGAAAATTCATCAGCATTTTGGTGCAAATTTCTCCTGATCTATTTGTATGCAACTTTACCCTGATATGCACATTTTTGCAAACAATTTCCCCTAATGTAATGCATTTTTGTATGCTATTTTCACTAACTTGTGCATTTCTAATCCATGCTTCCCCCCAATACACACATTTCTGCACACCTTGTTCGGTTAGAGAACTGCATCGCAAAATTCGGAGAACTGCAAATTTCAAAGAGAACCCCATTTCGGTTCCTGTGTTGTTCCTGTGCAAATTAGGACGTTTCATATTGAAATGGGAACTGAACTGAATTTCTTCCCCATAATAGTAAAAATTAGCAAGTTGCTGGATTCTGTCTGGGGGCAAGGGGGGAAGAGCTGTCCTTCTTGACTCTCCCCTGATTTCACTGCTAAACTGTCAGGGGGACTCCCTACAGGGACCCTCCCCCAGTCATTCTGACCAGCACTTCGCCCAGTGACAGCGCAAGCAGCGGGTCAGGAGGAGGGAATGAGGAATGGAGCGGAATGGAGAGGGGGCTCCAAGACGTGTCAGAGCCTCGGCACCGACCCAGCTGGCCAGAGGAGGAAGGACAGTGCAGCGAGGTGTCGGGAGCCCCTGCAACACTCCAGCCAAAGGATGGGAGAAGGCACGCAGCCCCCTTCCGGCGCCCACGTTGGGTCATGCACCCAGATGTAGGGTAAGGGGGCGGCGTTTTGGGGTTCCCAGACTATTATGCTGGCGCAAAAGCAGACAAGCACCATTGCCGGATTCTGAATCAGACTAGGCAGTCATGTCTTCTGATGTCTCTGCACTGTAAATAGTACAGTGGTACCTCGGTTTATGAACACAATTGGTTCCAGAAGTCTGTTCATAAACTGAAGCGTTCATAAACTGAAGCAAACTTTCCCACTGAAAGTAATGGAAAGTGGATTAATCTGTTCCAGACGGGTCCACGGAGTACTCAACCTGAAGCGTACTTAACCCGAAGCATGGGTGTAATTGGTTCCGGAAGTCTGTTCATAAACTGAAGCGTTCATAAACTGAAGCAAACTTTCCCATTGAAAGTAATGGAAAGTTAATTAATCCGTTCCAGATGGGTCCGCGGAGTACTCAACCTGAAGCGTACTTAACCTGAAGCATGGGTGTAATTGGTTCCGGAAGTCTGTTCATAAACTGAAGCATTCATAAACTGAAGTGAACTTTCCCATTGAAAGTAATGGAAAGTGGATTAATCCGTTCCAGATGGGTCCGCGGCGTTCGTAAACCGGAAATTCGTAAACCGAGGTGTTCATAAACTGAGGTTCCACTGTATGCACAATAAAGCTCTTAAAGACAGAGCAGGCTGGAGCGTCTTTACTCGAGAGTAGCCGCAACAACCCCCTGACATAAACAGTTTGCAGTGAATTTTGAACTCCACACATCTCTATATGCTCATATCCTGCTGTGACATGAAAGTGAGTCAAGAGCCCCTTATGAGTCAAGGACCCCATTCCTTAGCTTAAACTTTCTTCCACCTTGGATAGCTAAAAAGAGTCCCAGTGTTTTTTCAGGTTAGTTAATTATACAACAAGCCTTCTGAGGGTGATGCACCGTAATCTTTGATGGTGGTGCATTTGCAATGTAGCTTTATACAAATGTAATAAATAATAATAATGGAGGTATGAAAAGGGAAAGAAGAAAATATTCATACTGGGCCTGATTTTCTTCCTCAGAAAACACTAATGTGGAACCGGCAGCATGTGCTGAAGGCTTGTTCCTTCAAAGTTCTCTCTTGAAATATGTATATTCAGCCTTGCAATATTTATAAATCAGAGAAAATTCCAGCCAACATACAAAATCTTATATAAATGTTGAAGGGGAGGAGGAGGGATTTAACAAGTTAAGCTCACCCATCATTTGACTGAACCGCTAGCTGAGCAAATGGCAAATCTTGACCCTCAGAAGAGAGTTTGATGGCTCACTTACTCAATCATTTACGAGGGAAGGATTTGCAATAATCTTGTTTTTCACTGGGAGCAGAATCCCATGAAAGCAGATAACCAGGGGAGCGGCAAAGGGTGGGAAGGAGAGAGTGAAGAAGGCTTCGCTGTGACTTAAACTAGACTCTTAACCATTGTTATTGCGATCCAAGACGAGAACATCTGTCTGTTTCTTTCACCTTTGCAGGTCCTGGTGGAGAAGTCGAGGTAATACTGTGGAGCGCAGCTGTCATTCTGGCATTCGCCAAAGAGCAAGACGTAGGACGGGTCTTTGCAGGATGTGCAACGGGTCCCCGAATCACAGCTCAGGCACCGACTACTGCAAGCTGTAGAGGAAGATAAAAAGCAGGATGACTGATCACAGTTATTTTTAACAGCTGGAGCACAATAGCTGCTAAGAACACGAGGTGGGAGGTCTCCGGTTTAAAGCAAGCTTCAGCCACCAGCCCGAGACAAGCCATTATCTCTCGGCCTACCCATCTGCAGTATGGGAACAGTAAGTGTCTGAAATGCTAGAACAATGATGATTTGCTGAGCTATTTGTACTTAGAGCACTTTGAACACTTCAAACAGCTACAAAACTATATCAAGTGAGGGAAAGGGGCTAGGGAGAGGTTGGGCGGACACAGGCAGAGAAAGAGTTATCCAATCCTGCGGTGCTACAAACTCCAACCAACACTGAGTCCAGACCATAAATTACTTTCCCAATGGGTCAACAGCTACAAGGGGGACGACTTCTTCAATGAGGTCACCTGGGCTTTAGCAAAACCCTAGCTAAAGAGGCCCAACTCACACCCACACAACAATTCTTTTGGCGCCAGGCTAAAACTTTTTATTTATTTATTTGCCCAGGCGTTTTAAATGCTCTCTATACTCCTAAGCCTGCATAAGGGTCTAATCTGCTGTCTTTTGTCATTTATTTCTGTTGTTACTGCACTACGGTATAAATCATTTATTATATGTCTATTTCACTGCCCTGGAATCCAAGTCAGATGAAAGGTGCCATACAAAGCTTTTAAATCAATAACTATTGAACCATTTCTTGTTGCCTCCTTTCCATCGTCTCCCTCCAAGGTGGTTCAAATGTTTTGAAAGTTCACGCAGCTCTCTTATGAGACGAGAATGTAGAAAAGGGGCTGTTTCCTTGATTAAAACAGCCTGCATATCAAAAACTCCCTGCATGAAGAAAGCTAGCACATCAGGGGAAAGGCCTCACATTAAATAGTCCAGGTGGACTACGCTACATTACCTTGCTAAATGTTTGAATAGATTCCCATTGAAGAGCCAAGAAGGGAACTATTAGAATTAATGCAGCTCTAGGGTTTTCATGTCTGGGTATTCTTTGCCCCTTAAGGGCACACAAATCTTCATCCACCGAGACACCACCTCCCCACAACCCTCCATCTAAAATCTCTTATATACCTAATTTTCTATGCTGGGGCATCTGACTCATTTTGTGTCACAAGTCTTAATTAATTCACATTTGCAACACATCTAAGAAGCTGTGAGGATTAACAGAGCGAAGAAGTAGCTAATAATTAGATGTTTGATGAGGCCCATTTGCAAACCTCAAAATATACCAGTGACACATTATTCAAAATGAGAAAGAAAAGGCAAAATAAATTTGCAATGTAAGCTAGTTAAGACAGTGCTGTCTTTACACTTTATATCTTATTAACATTACTTATCATGAGGTGTTGTTTTTTAAAATGCAAACCTGTTTTGTGAAGGCTCTTAAATACAAATGTCAAGTTAATTTCCCCAATCCAGCTATTTCTCTCTCCCCCTTAAAAACTCTTCCCCCACCCCAGTTTTGGAGGCTATTTCAAGGCTGATATGCTTGGATCTGAATCACAGCAACTTAGAATCACAGAATTTTAGCGTTGAAAAGGGTCCCGTGGATCATATAATCCAGGCATGGCCAAACTTGGCCCTCCAGCTGTTTTGGGACTACAATTCCCATAATCCCTGAACACTGGTCCTGTTAGCTAGGGATGATGGGAGTTATAGTCCCAAAACAGCTGGGGGGGGCAAGTTTGACCATGCCTGATAACTCCCTGCAATGTTTATTTAAATAATCTTTCAGCTTTTTCTTTGTTGAAGCAACAAACAGATAAAGCAATAAGCAGAAAGATATACGTTTGCAATGCTGGTTCTCATCCCTGTAGAACCCGAGGAAGCAGGCCGAGATGCACGTGCCGGTGTGAGAGAGGACAAGGTTCGAATCGCAGGAGGTACAGGAGGACGGCCCCTCCCCTCGGCAAGTTCTACACGAAGTGTCACACTCTGGAAAGGAAAGACATTGTGGAAACGTACGTCTGTGAGAAGCAGCCTCTCTGCAAACAGGCCGTTAAGAGTGTTACCAAAAACCATAACTCCCATAACCATAAATCAGGAAGAAAAGTGTGTTGGGTTTAGAGCGGAGGAGGCTGGATTCAAATCCTGGTTCAGCCATGAAGCTCACTGGGCAACCCAGGTCTCTCTGCTACAAAGATGGGGAAGCTTTCGCTCTCCAGATATTGTTGGATTCCCATCAGTCCCAGCCAGTGTGCCAGCATAGGGATGATGAGAGCTGTAGTCCAACAACATCTGGAGGGGAAAAGGTTTGCCACTATCTGCTCTCTTTTTGGGGAGGAAGAACAGAATATAAATTCAATGAATGAATGAATATCACCACTACTGTGTTGTTGGTGGTTGTTATTCCTCTTTTACCCAGCACTTTGGCTATTAAATAATCTATGGCCTTTGAAAGTGGGAGGGAGTAGACTGTTATTATGATGATTATTTTATTATTAGGTTATCATTACATTTTTAAATTATGTTTTTATCACTGATATTCTGCAGCGTGTTGCTAATGTTGTATACCACCCTGGCATCTTCTGATAAAGGACAGTGTAGTAGTAGTAATAATAATAATAATAATAATAATAATAATAATAATAATAATAATAATATGGTGGCCCTCTGGCTGGGTTGCTCAACGCAGGGCTGCCTTCAGATGTCTTCTAAAAGTTGTGTGCTTCTTTTATCTCTTTGACATCTGACAGGACGACGTTCCACAGGGCGGGCACCACTACCAAGAAGGCCCTCTGCCTGGTTCTCTATAACCTCATTTCTTGCAATAAGTGAACTGCCAGAAGGCCCTCGAAGCTGGACCTCAGTGTCTGGGTTAAAAGATGGGGTGGAGATGCTCCTTCAGGTATTCAGGGTCGAATACATTTTTTTCCAGATGCTACTCACTTCGACACTCCCCGCCAGCCTTGTAATATCCGGTGGGGCACTCAGGCAAGCAGCGCTCTCTCAGGAGCAAATGATGGAGGTTTTGGCACTTCAAGCAGATGCTTCCCGTGTCCTGGAGATCTGCCACGCACTGCGCACACGAAGGGTGGCAATCTGCAGAAAGGAGAGGAGAACGTTGCCACGAACGTGAGAATAGTTGATGAGACCGCTGCCTAAAGCACAGTACAGTCATAGGAATGTACGAACGGCCTGCTGGATCAGGCCAACGGCTCATCACTCCAAAATCCTGTTTTCAGAGTGGCTGAGCAAATGCCTGCAGGAAACCCGCAAGCAGGATCTGAGCACAAGAGCAACTCCTCCCGTCCTTTGGTTCTAGCAACTGGGATGTCAGGCTATGACCGTCACAATGTTTCAGAAGCTTCTGCCATATGCTTTGGTCTGTCGTGTTGATATTGGCCTGTTTTAATAGCTAAATGGATACTTTTCTCCAAGGGATGAAAATCTGGGGTGTAATGATTATGGATAGCTATAGCAAGGACGCGGGTGGCGAGTGGGAAGTGGGTGGCGCTGTGGTCTAAACCACAGAGCCTAGGGATTGCTGATCAGAAGGTCAGTGGTTCAAATCCCTGCGACGGGGAAGCTCCTGTTGTGCGGTCCCAGCTCCTGCCCACCTAGCAATTCGAAAGCACGTCAAAGTGCAAGTAGATAAATAGGTACCGCTCCGGCAGGAAGGTAAACAGCATTTTTGTGTGCTGCTCTGGTTTGCCAGTAGCGGTTTAGTCATGCTGGCCGCATGACCCGGAAGCTGTCTGTGGACAAACGCCGGCTCCCTCAGCCTATAGAGCGAGATGAGCGTGCAACCCCAGAGTCATCTGCGACTGGACCTAACAGTCAGGGGTACCTTTAACTTATTGCAAGGGGAGAGAATCAGTCAGTGAAGACTGGAGGCAGGGGTGGATTAGATTGGGGGGGGTGAGGTATGTAAAAATAGTTATTAAAGATGCATTGACTTGATTAATTGAATTTGTATATTTTAGACATGGAAGAAGAAGAAAGAGGCAGATTGCCTGTTTAGTGCAGAAGCAGCCTCAGACCTGGCTGTTAGGCAGTTGAAGGAGACAATTAACAGCAATTACCAGACGCAGTGTGGCTTCTCTTCCCTGCTTCCCTTATGTTCATCCTGCTTTTATTTTCAGGCACTGAGGTGTTGAACACATTTCCTTCCCCTCCCAAGGCTTCTGCCTTGCTTCAGTGCCTCGGAGACTCCTGTAGCGCCTTCACTAACGAGCACAGAAAACGTTTGGCCTGAGAAGGCTGCATGGACGCTCAGTTGCCTTTTTGGATTTCTCCTTGCCAAAACCACTCTGTCACTTGGAAACTATTTCTGAAAGCATGGCAAATGTCCAGGGTTGGTCCCGATATGAGATAAGGCGGTGAAACCGCCTTCAAGCGCCACATTTCCTTCAAAGCAAGCTAAATCTGAGCTTCCTATAATACTAAATCAAGTATGCTTTATTAAACCATGGCTTAGTATTATGTGTGCACCCTGCTGAGAACGAAGAAGAAGAAGAAGAAGAAGAAGAAGAAGAAGAAGAAGAAGAAGAAGAAGAAGAAGAAGAAGAAGAAGAGGAGGAGGAGGAGGAGGAGGAGGGGGTTGGACTTGATATCCTGCCTTAAGAGACTCCCTTAAGGAGTCTCAAAGCAACCAACAATCTCCTTTCCCTTCCTCCCCCACAACAAACACTCTGTGAGGTGAGTGAGGCTGAGAGACTTCAGAGAAGTGTGACTAGCCAAAAGTGACCCAGCAGCTGCATGTGGTGGAGTGGGGAAGCGAATCCGGTTCACCAGATTATGAGTCCACTACTACACCATGCTGGCTCTCGTGGTTTGTTTACTACCAACAAACCAGGATCTGAAGCCATGGTTTGCTGTTGACTTACAAACCCTGGTTTGTTTTAACCATAGCTTGCCATTATGCGTGAACTGATTGATTTGCACAGCCCTTAACAACTTCGGCCCACCATACCTTAAAGTCTACCAAAGCCTTAATATCCCAGCTTAATTGCTAAGGTTTGTTGGAGGAATGATGTTAACTCTCCAGCATGTGAATGAGGCCCACTTGGCATCTACAAGAAATAAAGCACTCTATATGGCTGGTCCAGCAATGTGGACAAGGCCGCTCCTATGGTAAGGCTGGATGGCGCAGGGCGCCAGGGCGCCGGGCAGGGCAAGGGGGGATGTTGCGCTGCTGCGCCTGCCGCACTGCACCCGCCAGACAGCCGCTCTGGGAAACGGGGGGGGGGGGCGCCGGAGGGATCTTCGCACCACGGCGCCAGGGCGCCAGATATGCTTAAGACGGCCCAGATTGTGGAATGCCCACCCAACGGGATGCATTTCACACAAGTGGTGAGCTTCTTATACCGTTTTCTGCTTTTATATTTTTCTTGTGTTTATATTTGCTGTTTGCCACCTACACGGGCTGGATGTATATAAACATTTTTTATAAATAAAACAGAAACTTAAAAGTGGGAAGATTTTTCGTTCTTCACTAAAATGTTAAAAACTATTTTAAAAACAGCGGCCAAAGCCCATCTAAGTACCCGCAGCCAGGAACACGAATCAGCTGGTGATGCCATTTAAAACGAAGGAGTTTTCAGCGGGTAAGAATCTGAAGGGGTAAAGGCACAGAGCCCTTTAGGAAGAGAGAGCCACAAGGAAGATGCCACTAGTAAGAGTTATTAGGGTGGAGATAGACAAGCATTCTCTATTCAAAGGAAGTAGCCTCAACACAAGTTCTCTTGTCCTGAGAAAAGATGCCTTGAAATAATAATAACAATAATAACAATAATAATAATTTATTTATACCCCGCCCATCTGGCTGGGTTTCCCCAGCCACTCTGGGCGGCTTCCAACAGAAAAATGAAATAAAATAATCTATTAAACATTAAAAGCCTCCCTGAACAGGGCTGCCTTCAGATGTCTTCTAAAAATCTGGTAGCTGTTTTTCTCTTTGACATCAGATGAAATTACTGGACTATACAGAGATGGCAAGATTAACCGGGATAATCAGAAATCAGGAGGATCCATCCAAAATTTCAACAGAGAATGGGACAAATATATTGTATTCGAAATCCTAGGGAGTCCTAGGATTAAGAAGAATCTTGTGTAAAATTCTTATATTTACAATAACATTATTTGTGTGAATGAATTTGTAAAACCAAATATTTTTTTAATGAAATACAATTAATTTCAACCTGTTCAACCTGTTTTCACCACACTTAGAAGGTCCATGATCACTCTTTTTGAATTTTTACCACTGAGAGCCAGAAGTGGGTGAGGGCCACTTGGGTTTTCTGCCGCTGGCACTGACATTCTGCACATGCCCGAAATTGCAGCGCCACCATGTCTCCACAATGACCATGTTTTCAGAAAAGCACTGGGCATGTCGTCCGCCTCCAGCCACCTATCAGCCTAGAGAGGATGGAGTTCACAGCAGGGAAAGGCAGACTCAGACCCGCTCCTACTTTGCCAGCAACCCGTCAACAAATGGCTCATGACCTTCCCCTGAACCAGAGGAGTTTCAGAAAGTTTTACAAGAAGTCTTTTGTGCAGAACGCAGGGACAATGGAAGGGATCCTGGAAGCCAAATTATTCCTCATTACAGTGATTCAGAAAATTATATGGGAAATGATGGCTGTCTTGAAAGCAATGCAATCAGGCTTCCAAGTACTGTGCATAGCTTGCCCTCGGGTCTCCTGCTGAAAGTTAACCTTCCCTTCCGTTTCCAAAACTTCCACTACAAGCGAATGAAAAGATATTCAGATTCTGCAACCCAGACCTGGCACTCCAAAGGAACCGAAGAGAATTCAGGAGCTCAAATTCCAATGGAAATAGATTGGCAATGAATGAACAAAGCAAAGACCTTTGGGGAATATCATAACCCAGCATGAAACCCAAAGTTAGCACATCTTTAAGCCACACTGGTTCCAATGGGAGAAACCCAAGAGCATGCTTAATGTGCAGTAATCAAAAAGTGTTGGGGGTGCTTAAAATTAGGCTCAGCCTTGCCCTGTGTTCCTAATTCTTATAGTGTGCCCGATCCTGCAGGGCTTGGAAACAGGAGTCACTGAGATCAGAGACTGGCTCCCTTTGCCACAAGGGCTTGCTGGCTGCTGGGGAGAACGTACAGACAGTTCTAGCCAGGAGATTCATTACAGCCCTGACAAGTCCTGGCCTGGAAAATCAAAGGGTCAATCAGGAGCTACCAGCAAGTAGAAAAGCTTCGTGCCAGTTTCCTCAGTTTGGGCAATGTCTTGCTGGGAGTTCTACCTGTATGCATGGGCATGTGGTTCTACCAACTATTTCCCTGAACACCATATAGATTAAGATGCTTCCTTGCTCTCAGGTCTGAACCCTTTATTATTTGCAACAAATTCAGTAGCCTAAGGCAGCCTTCCCCAGCCTGGTGCACTGAAGATCTATTGGACTACAACTCCCATCAGCCCCAGCCAGCCCTGACTAAGCTAGAGCTGATGGGAGTTGTAGTCCAAAACAGATTCACTAGGTGTCAGGAGCAGGTGTTCTGAATAAATCACACAGAGCAAGTAAAATTAACTCTCTCTCTTTTTATAGAAAAAACAAGGTCAGCTCCAGAGCGCCAGGCCTAATGGGCACAGCAACTCTTCTTGGCAAGTTTTGCCCCTATGAGGCAATTGTGGAGGCTGAAGATCCACACCTTCCCACAGCTGCCTAAATCTCCCTCCCCATGGTCCTTCCCAAGCAATCTGAGACCATGCCGATCGGCCTCTGTTCCTCCCTCTTCATACCTCTTCTAGGAGACTGGCGGGGAAAGGGGGGGGGCTTGTCACAGCAGGAGAGGGAGACTCCTATGCTTTTTCAGCAGCCAGACCCATCTCTGCCTCTTGGCCTCCCTCCTCTCATGCTCTGATTCTAGACTTTCCTCTGCCACAAACTCTCCCTGCTCGCTAAACCCCGTTGCCTCTTCAGCTTCTGATACCTCCTCCTTCTCCCTCTGACCACTCATCATCATCATCCCACCACCAATCCCTGGGCTCTGAGCCTTCTTCCCTTGGTGGTCCCTCAGTTGGTGACCCCTACCATTCCTCTATGTCTAGCCAGCCCATGACACCAGGTTAGGGAAGGCTGCCCTAAGGGGAATCCTACCAACCAACACCCTGTTTTCAGAGAGGCTTCATCCCAGCTACCTACCAGTCCTGGATTTCATGTTCTCCTCAAGCCCTCTTGAAATGAATGGGAAATGAATGGGATGGTGAGCCACTGGCCTTTCAGATGTTGCTCAGCTGCAGCTTCCATCATCCCTGGCCACTGGTCATGTTGCCTGGGGCTGATGGGACTTATATTTTGCACTATATGGCCTGCGTCGATGTAACTTCCGGTGTCACTTTGCCCTTCTATGGGCACCAAAAATGGTCGCCGCTGGCTTCGAAAGTTGCTTGTACGCATGTCAGGAAGTGCATCAACGCAACTTCCGGTGTCGCTCCGCCCATCTATGGGCACCAAAAAAGGCCACCGCCGACACTGGAAGTCGCGTCTATGCACTTCCGGACATGCGTAGATGCGACTTTTGAAGCCGCCGGCGGCCATTTTTGGTGCCCATAGAAGGGCAAATCGGAAAGAAAAAATGGCCGTCGGCAGGAGAAAATAACGGAGAAAAACGGGAGACAAAGTGATACGGGAGACCACCGGGAAAAGGTAAGTAAAAACGGGGGGTTTCCCGGGGAAAACGGGGTACTTGGCAGCTATGTATAGCATGCACCACTAGTTTGTCCAAGTGAAATCCACTGCCATACAAATAAAGAATTGGTATTTTGACTTAGTCTCTGACATGCTCCCACACACCTCCCAAACATTAAACCAGGACAACTTTAGCTTCCATGCCATTGCACAGACGTACGTCTGCACAATTTGTTTGCTTTTGCCTGTGTGTGCGAACACAGTTTCCCTAAGTGAGCCTTTCCTTCCTGGGGGGAAGGGGGGAGCACAGATCTCTCTCTCTCTCTCTATCCTGCAGCACTGCTTTGACCACGGGGACATCAAAGGACGTGCGTGCACGCTATTGATCTCTCTCAGAGGGGAAGAAAAATGAGAGAAAAGGAGAGGCTTGTAGCGAATTTGATGGACCATGGGGAACCAGGGATGGCAGGATGAGGGGAAAGAGCTACTTTATACTGTAGAAACTTGTTTGGATTTTTCACAGCCATTTCCCTTTGAGCTAGAGAATAAAAAACCCCTGAAAAGGAACACAGAATTCTCTTTAATGTTTCCCGCTTCCACCATAATAATATTTTCTCTTTATATTTATCTTTGTGTCCTTCACGGCACCCATTGGAATGAACGGGAGGGAGAATTTGCGTTCAGTTTAGTCTAGCATCAACTTCAAGCTGTTAAGATAAGGCACAGCATTGTTCCAAACACATTGATTATAACCTGAAGGATACTGGGATCATAGAAACATAGAGCAAGAAGGGATGTTGGTGGGTCATCTTTTCCACCCCCCCCTCATTGTGCATTGACAGCATCCCTGCCCAGAACTGCTCCAGAACTGCTCCAGATCCTCTTCATGTATCTGTGGAGCATTTTCCTCCCTCCATATTAAACTATGGGAAAGTCATAGAATCATAAAATTGTAAGGGACATCAAGGGTCATCTAGTCCAACCCCCTGCAACGCAGGAACAAATGGCTCGCTGTCAAATTGCTTGCTGCCACTTTGACCCCTTAGAAAGCACCTTCTGTTGCAACGCCTTTTCGTTTTGCTCACGAGGATGACTGCACCTCTTCGGCAAACCAGCAGCTGGTTCAGTCTTTTACGAAACGGTAATAACTCATTGAGGATGAGTCAACGCTCTGTCCTCCCTCAACAAAAAAGTAAGGGGTGGAAGGGAATTTTGGATATCTGCCCTGCGCTAATGGCGGAAGGCTAGACCTCCCTTTGTCTTGGATGTGACGCACTGAGATTTGCCCTTGTGATGCAGAAACCGAAAGTGGTGTCGCTGAGGACTTTGGATTAAAACAGGAAACTTAGGAAGAAAATTAAAAATATTTCACACAGGACTAACCCACTTGCTAAACTAATTCAGAGGCTGCTAAAAAATAAATGAAGGCTCAACATCGGAAATGTTTTATTTGGATTATTTGGACTAATTAAGAAATGCAGTATGATATCAGATCACCACTCCCCAAACTTCAGAGTATGGGAAGTCACCCAAAATATATATAATTTGGCGCTGAATATTTGGCTTTTTTATTGTATTATAATTTGTAATGTTTTGTTGTGGTTTTTATTGGATTGTTAAAATGGAAATTTTAATAAATATTATATATATATATATATATATATAGTAAGGGGTGGAGACCTAAATAAATTGTGCTCACGTTGCTTCCCCATTAAATTCACTGGCAAATGCTTAGGCCACAACCTTACATAAATTTCATCGTGTCCACTATGAATAAAACTTAGTCGAATTCCATCCCACTAAAAGTGCACAAGATATGACTTGTTACAGGTAGGTAGCCGTGTTGGTCTGACGTACAAAAAAAAAAATCCTTCCAGCAGCACCTTAAAGACCAACTAAATTTTTATTTTGGTATGAGCTTTCGTGTGCATGCACACTTCTTCAGATACACTGAAGCAGAAGTCCCCAGGCGCTTTCAAGACCATTTGCAGTTGTTCACAGTCGTCAACAGCTATCAGTCAGTCAATCACCCATTTCCACCACCCTTCTGAGTGATACCCCCCCACCCTTTCCCTACATAGCGCCTGGGGACTTCTGCTTCAGTGTATCTGATGAAGTGTCCATGCACACGAAAGCTCATACCAAAATAAAAACTTAGTTGGTCTTTAAGGTGCTGCTGGAAGGATTTTTTTAATTTTGTTTCGAAGATATGACTTGTGCAACGTTCCTCCATGTGTTACAAAGTTCCATTTGGATTCTTTAAATGGAGGTGTCTGGGATATATGTAAGAAGGGAGGCAAATGAGGGGGGCAGACTGACATTGGTGGGGCAGTGCCCCCTTTGCGTTAATGGACGAGCCTATGCTATGCAATTTGTCTTTGTTTCCCTTCTGCAACTATTACCATTCCTCGGCAATTCCCATCCTCCAGTTTTTCAGAAGCATCCTGCCAATTAAATTTACTTGCGCTAATTGGTTCACATAGCCCAGAGTCTCCTTTAAACCTGAGGAACTGCCACCCACTCTGAAAGATAATGATAGTTGCCTTTCTCGCAGCCGTAACGCTCTCTCTTTGCCACCGGCTTGCTCGCTGCAATTAATTTGCAATTGGCAAACAATTTCCCTTCAAGGTACTGAAAAGAGTCACATTTGGCTTTGAGTTCCCTTGAAGTCCCAAATACATAGTTCCACCTCAAGGGTCTGAAGGAGAATTCTAGATTAACAAGCAGCCTTGATAGATGGGAAGATAGCTACGAAAACATTATTATGAAAGCGGAGTTCTTGTGGGGGGTTTTCCCCCCTATTAAAAAAAGAGAACCTTATAATAGTTTCTGTGGTATAATTTAATGCTTTCGGTCGCATGGTTTCATGTGACAGCTACTTGTTAACCCATAATTAATAATCTCTGAAGGCAAATTCACATGGTGACATTTCAATAAGTGTTTGAAGAGATTGAGGTGCGGCAACAGCGCAGAGAGAGACAAGTCATTCATTACGGGAGAAAAAGCAACTTTCCTTGACAAGCCAAGTCAAACCCTTCGAGCTCGCAAGGAACCAAGTAATATATGCAAATTATGCCGCTTGTGGCAATATATGATTATTCCAATCGATCAGGTTCCAGGAATTAGACGGCGGGAACAAATGACCGAACTTTATGAACTGCAAGGGGATAAGAGGTGAAAGTTTCACTCGGGTCACGCAAGTCAACAAATCCCTGGGCAGGTGTTTGCTTCAAGGCTAATAGAACCATTGTGCTACATATATACTATAGAATAATAGTCCCAGGAAGCTATCAGTTATATGGGCCAATTGCCTGAACACCTCATTTTGCTTTCTGTGCTTTTATTTATATTTATTAAATTTGTGTTTCCAAGCTCCTAGCCCATTCTTTTTAATTAAACATCACTTTGCCACCAGCTGCCTCTCCTTTCCCTTCCTTCCTTAGTCTACTGCCTGAGCTTATCTGCCTTTTTCTTCTCCTTGAGGAGAGGCCCTCTACAAGAACTCCTTCTTTTGAGTAGAGCTTTTCTCCTGCCTCTTTCTCACTTGATCGTTCACTGCTGCCCGAGTCCCTGTCTCTCGCCCAGGTTAAAGGAGAGGGGAGCAAAGGACTACTATCAGTCTCCTCCCAAATAACACCCTGGACACTGAATTCCGCACTGTCTTCAAAGGAAGTCTCCCCCCCCAAAAATGAATTATGCACATAGTGTGAATATGTACCTTTCTGCTGCCCATCCTTTTTGGGTCACAACCCCCTGGTGCCACAAACTCATCCTCAGTGGCCCCTAAGGTAAAGGTAAAGGGACCCATGGCCATTAGGTCCAGTCGTGACTAACTCTGGGGTTGTAGCGCTCATCTCGCTCTATAGGCCGAGGGAGCCGGCGTACAGCTTCCAGGTCATATGGCCAGCATGACAAAGCCGCTTCTGGCGAACCAGAGCAGCGCACGGAAACACCGTTTACCTTCCCACCTATTTCTCTACTTGCACTTTGATGTGCTTTCGAACTGCTAGGTTGACAGGAGCTGGGACTGAGAAACGAGAGCTCACCCCGTCGCAGGGATTTGAATCGCGGGGATCTGATCGCAAGCCCTAGGCTCAGTGGTTTAGACCACAGCGCCACGCGTGTCCCAATGTAATGCATACTGGTGTGTTATTTTCACTCCCCCCCCCCCCAGTATGTGCATTTTTGTACACTTCCCTTGGCTAGAGAATGGCAAAACTGCAAAATTCAGAGAAGTGCAGATTTCAAAGTGTGGTTGTGTTTCAGTTCATGTAGCGTTTTGGAAACTGCAGATTAGGAAGGTTTGCCTTTATTTGAACCCAATTCCTCCCGCATCCCTAATCCTGCCCCTCCATAACTCAGCTTTTCCCTTAGGTCAAGGCGGAACAAACTATGCAGACTTTCCTTGCCTGCCCTTTCTTTTTCTACAGATACAAACCGCAGCTGCTGCACCCTCCATGGCTATATGAAAGACAACGTCAGTCACCCTGGCAGCTCTGGCCCTCTCTCCTCGGAGTCTCGCCTGCAAAGCCAACCACTTGTAGAAAACCCGGAGGGATTTGCTGATAAGCGTTGCTGCAAATTCTTGCTGAAAATACTTGTGGAGAATGCGGGGGGAGGGTGTTCCTTACTGAGAAAGTCAAGGATGGGACATTGGAGGAAGGGGACATAGAAACCATGCCAAATGATAGACTATCTTTCATAATAAAGCTGCAGACAAGCAGAAGTGTGTGTGCTGTGGGGTGGGGTAGGGTAGGGTGGGGGAGAGAGGGACATAAAATAGTTTCCATCTCTCTCACAAGCCAGCATTTCCTGATTAAATGAAGCTGCCTTTCAGGCCCAGGTAATGGTGGTGATATAATAGGACACACAGAAGGCAGGACACAGTATCTTACCTCCTGCACCATTGGTGCTTTCCATCCCCTTTGTTGCAGGGCCAGCCCTACCACTGGGCATTGGGGCGCTACACCCCTTGTCAAGCTTGGTTGCAAGGCCAGCCCAACCATTAAGCAGAGAGAGATGACAGATGCTGGGGAAGTGGAGCACCTCCTTTGTTCTCTTCCTCCAGGATGTTCCCATTCTCCTGAGCCACTGCCCTTGTGGCAACTGTAGAATCATATAGAATTGAGGAGTTGGATAGGAGCATGAGGGTAATCGAGTCCAATGCCCCCCCCTGCAATGCCGGAATCTCAGCTAAAGCATCCATGACAGATGGCCACCCAACTTCTGCTTAAAAACCTCCAAGGAAGGAGAGTTCACCACCTCCCGAGGGAGTCCGTTCCACTGCCTAACAGCTCTTATAATCAGAAAGTTCACCCGAATGTGTAGTCGCAATCTCCTTGCTTGTAACTTGAAGCAATTGGTTTGGGTCCTACCCTCCAGAGCAGGAGAAATCAAGCTTACTCCATCTTCCATGTGATAGCCCTTCAGATATTTGAAGACAGCCATCATTTCTCCTCTCTGTCTCCTCTTTTCCAGGCTAAACATACCCAGCTCCTTCAACCGTTCCTCATAAGGCTTGGTTTCCAGACCCTT
The DNA here is from genome assembly GCF_965207765.1 of Zootoca vivipara. Lineage (NCBI taxonomy): Eukaryota > Metazoa > Chordata > Lepidosauria > Squamata > Lacertidae > Zootoca > Zootoca vivipara. Next base: position 64,602,314 of record NC_142583.1, read on the forward strand.
GGTCATCTTGGTCGCCCTCCTCTGCACATGTTCCAAGTGTGAAAAAGGCTGCGGTAGAAATAGCGCCTGCCTTCAAAACAGGAGTGGACAGACAGACTTATGAGTAGTCAGACATTCTCCGCATCTCCTTGGTGGGTAGGCGGGGAAACTTGTTGGAGCAGCTTTGCAGGTCCGTGCACCCTTGAAATCCTCATTGATCGTTTTTGCTCATGAACATTGGGCCCTTGCTCATTCCCTCAAACCCTTCACCTTGAAAAAGCTCCTGAATGGTATCCAGCTCTTTCCGAGTCTGTACCATTATTCTGTTCTGATGAAGTGTTACTTCCTTACGTATAAGTTCACCCACTGTTGTGTTTTGAGCCAGGGCACCTACCCAGGTTGGGCCACCCATGCCTGCAATTTATTCTTATTCTTGTTTGGTCTTTAGTATTGTCCACTCTGACCAGAATCAGCTAACTAGGGCTTCAGGTACCTGCTATCCTTCAGCTGGGGAATATCAGGAATGGACGCAAATCCCTTCTGCATGCAAGGGGTGGCCACCACCGCCAAGCTATGCCCCCCCCTCCCCAACTTCAAGCCCTTCCCTCCTTTAGATGCTCTAATGAAAAAGTTGCAGAATTAATCAGGGTACAAATATTTCGCCCTTGTTTTATCTACGCCGATCTCTTCATTCCTAGCCTCTGCTGCAAGGAGACGAAGCAATAACTCTGCTGTGGGTGGAAAACAAATAAGCTGTGAAAAAAATTACTTCTCGAGATCAAAGAAATAAGTCTTTTGGCTCATAAGACGCAGGAGAACTGTTGCGAGGGGGAGCCTGAATGATGAACTAGAGGAATGATACCATTTAAATCTTTTCACATTTCCCCCTTTTTTCGGATCCATTATCTTTCTTGGAAGCTTCGGAGTGCTGGCATAAGCTCTGCAATTGTTATCTTTCCTTTGATAAGCTAAAAAAAATATGGCCGCGGTAAAGCTCTGAAGTGACTGGAACAGTTCCCAGGCAGTGTTTATGCTTGTCCTCCTGACAGATTAAAATGTGATTAATCTGCCTTAAATAGGTAAATGCAATTAGCAACTTCTGGCAGAAGTTTCATGGGGGCTCTCGGGGCCCAATCCACTAGGAAAGATAACCTGCGCGAGCCCCGATGAAACAGCGAAGCTCTCAGGCACCTTGCATTCAGCTTCGAGGAGGCTCGGGGCCACAACGGATTCGTCCTACGTAAGAATCAACCCCTTTATTTCCAGCGCTCAGAGTGCGAGTGCCGTTGCTTACAGTGCAAAAAGTGCATCACACAGAAACACACCGCGGCGGCAGCCTTTGGGGAACTGCAATGCTTGCAGAAGTACCAAAATAAAAAATAAAAAAATCTTAATATTGGAGGGGAGCAGGAAGAGATTAACGAGGATTGTGCGTGCTCAATGGCCACAGAGTCTTGAATGGCCGTTGTGGAGGTGGTGATGTAGAATGGAAATACGGGAGGAGAAAATAATTAAAATGCATCAGAACACCTTCAGAGCAGCAACAAGAATGAAGCTGCCTCTGGTGTGCCGGCTGAGACCCTACTTGACTGTGCCCTGTCTCGCCAGAGGGGTGAGTGCTCTGGTTATCTCCCACTTGGACTACTGCAATGCGCTCTCCGTGGGGCTACCCTTGAAGGCGAGAGTCAGTGTGGTGTAATGGTTAGAGTGCTGGACTCTAGGTTAGAACCTAGGAGAGCAGGGTTCAAATCCCCACTCAGCCATGAAGCTCACTGGGTGACCTTGGGCCAGTCACCCTCTCTTAGCTTAACCTACCTCGCAGGGTTGCTGTGAGGGTGAAATGAAGAGAACCATGTACACCACCTTGAGAGAAAGGTGGTATATAAATGTAACGAAGAAGAAGAAGAAGAAGAAGAAGAAGAAGAAGAAGAAGAAGAAGAAGAAGAAGAAGAAGAAGAAGAAGAAGAAGATTTGGAAACTACAATTCATCCAAACTAGTGACTGGAAGTAGCCACTGGGACCATATAACACCGGTCCTAAAAGATCTACATTGGCTCCCAGCGCGTTTCCGAGCACCAAAGTGTTGGTGCTGACCTTTAAAGCCCTAAATGGTCTTGGCCTTGTGTACCTGAGGGAGCATCTCTGCCCCCATCATCCAGCCCAGACACTGAGGTCCAGCTCCAAGGGCCTTCTGGTGGTTCCCTCAATGGGAGAAGTGAGGTTACAGGGAACCAGACAGAGGGCCTTCTCAGTAGTGGCACCCGCCCTGTGGAACGCCCTCCCATCAGATGTCAAGGAGATAAACAACTATATGACTTTTAGAAGGTATCTGAAGGCAGCCCTGTATAGGGAAGTTTTTAATGCTTGATGTTTTACTGTGGTTTTATAATTTTTGAGGAAGCCGCCCAGAGTGGTTGGGGCAACCCAGTCAGATGGACAGCATACAAATAATAAATGATTATTACAAATATTATTAGTACTTGTCAGGGGACCACCAGAGATCAGGACAAGGGCTCTCCGATGAAGCCGGAGCCCCAGAGGCTAGCGTCTCACAACTTCCTCCGGAAGGTGGTACTGGGGCTCAGGAAGTGGTACAGACCCTTGGGGATGCTGAGAGGGCTAGGTTTCCAGAGGGAGGGCTGAAGGGGGTGGGCCAAGGCACTCAAGAAGAGGAGGCTCCAGAGGAGACAGCACAAGTCCCTCAGCTGAGCAGCTCTTGCGGAGAGGGTGCTCCACCAGTGTCAGGAGCATGGGCAGGAGTCAGGCTCTGGGGCCTGTAGTGCTTTGCAGGACTGGGGCCTGCCTCAGCTTGTGCTGGAGAAGCAGGGAGTGGCCACTCAGGTGAGGCCTCAGCTTGTGCTGGAGAGGCAAGGAGTGACCACTCAGGTGAGACCACTTGATATCTCACTGCACCTGGTGGCAGGAGCTGGGAGGGATAAAAGCTCAGCATTTCCCGTCAGCTCTTTGCCACAGCAACGCTATCCCTGCCTGGTTGCATCTGGCCTCTTGCTCCTTGGACCCTTGTCTTGCCGATGCCTTGCTCCTTGGACCCTCACCTTTGCTGACGCCTTGATCCTCGACCCTTGGAACTTTGCTTTGCCGATGCTTGCTCCTTGACTCCCAGACCTTCACCTCTGCCTTGCTCCTTGACCCTGCGACTGCCTGCTGCTGGACCCTCAACCCTGCACCTGTTCCTGCTTCTACACCACCATCTTGCCTCTAGTCCTGACGTCCTCAGCCAGGGCTTCAACCGCCTGCCGACCGGACCGTGACAACCAGCACCAGCACAACAACAGAGAACGGGGGGAAAGAGGAGGGAACAGCGGACGAGGTTCAAGGTGTGCCCAGGGGGCTTGGTTGGCGAAAATCACGACGGGGGGTGCTTCCAGATTCTGATTCGGAATAGATCAGTCATGCCTTTTGATGTTCTGTCTTGTACATATGTATATGATAAAACTCTGTAAAAACCAGCCACAGAGTTTGGACCCGCATACTCATGAGGAAGTGATCAACACCATTACAGTACTGTAGTACAGTTTGCCCTGATAAAAGCCCAACAACCAGCACTGCCTGCACCTTAAAGCGAATCAATACCATACATTTAAACAGGGCGGTCTCTAGGCCCAGGCTGGGTGGCGCAAGGCGTCAAGGCGCCTGGCCACCAGGGGCGCGGAAGGGGCGCTGAATGGCTGGTGTCTGGGAGCAGCAGCTGCCAGCGCCCCGCCCCCCACGGCGGCAGTAGCGCACGGCCATTGAGCTTCCTCCATGAAGCAGAATCCACGAGACTCCTGCCTAGAGTGGCACAACGCGCCTGCTGCCACTCTAGGCAGGAGTCTCGCTGATTCTACTTCATGGAGGAAGCTCAATGGCCGCGTGCCACCGTCTCGTCCCAGAGCGGCCGCTGGAGGGAGGCGCCAAGGAGGGGCCGGTCCAGGGTGGGAGGCCGAGCAGCCCCCTCTGCGGGAGGTGGGCTCTGCGCCCAGACCAGCCCCCTGCAAGGTGGTGCGCGCCGTCCAGGCTCCACCATGCTCCACCTCCGCCCCTCAGCTGCGCGCTACTGCCGCTGTGGGGGGGCGCCGGAGGATTCTTCCACCACGGCACTGGATACCCTTAAGACGTTACTGCATTCAAAGCCCTCTGAACTGCAGCATTTCACTTCCAAATGTTTGATCTGTCTTTCACCACCCTTCTCTCTTGGCATAGACTTCATACATCACTCAACGCTCTGCCAATATACCGCTGAGGATCGCTTTCTGAATGTCCTGGCATTTCATTTTTCTCTCCATATAACAAAAAACTCACGCTTGATTCAGACCTAATCAAATTCATCTCACAGGAGTCTGGTGACAAGAGACTCAGCCAGACATTTTAAAAATGGTATTTATTTGGGTTTTCAGTTCAGCCTATCCCTTTAAAAACTTTTTTTTAAGGGGGAGGGGAAGAGAAGTGTTTTAGTATTAACCAAAATGCAGCCCAAATAAAATGGCCTTTCATTGCTTCCGAAAGAAATTCACATCTGAGTTATTCAATAACGTTAGGAAAATTGCAAAGTACAGTCTTCCCTAGTCTCTATTATTTGATAGTTAGGGAAGTGTCAATATGTTGGCATATAAACATTTTTGGCACAGGTTTTCTGGGAGATAAAATATATCCTGACATACACACTTTTGTTTATCTTGTTTGTAGCCCTCAGCACCTCTCCAAATTTGCTTGCTCTGCTGCTTCAGGGCTATTTTGGGTTGTTTTACCTCCTACTTCCTGGAAAGGTGTTCCGTTCCAAGTCAATCAGGGATCTGACCTCAATCATTACGACATTATGACACTGCACAACCCACCAGATTTGACTATGTAACAAAGCCAATTCAGAACAAGAGCAGGAAGAATCGCCTTCACTCTGAAAAGGCTTCTTGACAAGGCCAAGTAGCCAATTCAGATTGGAGCAAACATTGAAGAGGGAGAATTTTTCCTCAGGGAAAAGTATCCAAAAGAGAGGGAGGCATTTTGCTGGGTTGCAAACAAGTTTGAGGAAAACATGCACATCTCTTTTTGTCTCAGAACCCCACACCAGTAGGCTTCACATCACAAAAATGCACCCCTTTGCAAGCTTATTACGAGGTCTTGCTGAATATCACTGTAATAGTACTGTACCACTGTATTCTGCTCTGGTCAGACCTCACCTGGAGTACTGTGTCCAGTTCTGGGCACCACAGTTCAAGAAGGATACTGACAAGCTGGAACGTGTCTAGAATAGGGCAACCAAAATGGTCAAAGGCCTGGAAACGATGCCTTATGAGGAACGGCTTAGGGAGCTGGGTATGTTTAGCCTGGAGAAGAGAAGGTTAAGGGGTGATATGATAGCCATGTTCAAATATATGAAAGGATGTCATATAGAGGAGGGTGAAAGGTTGTTTTCTGCTGCTCCAGAGAAGCTGACACGGAGCAATGGATTCAAACTACAGTGGTACCTCTACTTACGAATTTAATGCGTTCTGAACACACATTCGTAAGTCGGAAAAAAAATGTAAGTCGAATCCCATAGGGATTGGGAGAAAAAATTCGTAAGTCGAAGCAACCCTATCTAAAAATTCGTAAGTAGAAAAAATCCTATCTAAACCGCATTCAAGATGGCAGATGGAGCTCCGTTCGTAAGTAGAAACATTCGTAAGTAGAGATACCACTGTACAAGAAAGAAGATTCCACCTAAACATTAGGAAGAACTTCCTGACAGTAAGAGCTGTTTGGCAGTGGAATTTGCTACCAAGGAGTGTGGTGGAGTCTCCTTCTTTGGTGGTCTTCAAGCAGAGGCTTGACAGGCATATGTCAGGAATGTTTTGATGGTGTTTCCTGCTTGGCAGGGGGTTGGACTGGATGGCCCTGGTGGTCTCTTCCAACTCTATGATTCTATGAATACCCATCACAGAGACAATGAGGCCTGGGAATTTCCCCTGTGGTGAGCTGGTTCAGGACTTGCCAATCTACAAATTATACTGAGACATGCATCCCTTGCTTTTCATCATGGCAAGAAGAGGGCCAGCCTGGCCAAATCCAACTGGATAAGGTGAGAAGGTGCAGAAAGCTTGCTTCCCCATCTCCCTGCATGAAAAGACATTGTTCCAGTAGCCAGTTACCTGGCACTGCAGAGTTGAAGGAAGGTATACGCTGGCTTCTGCCACCAGCCAGGTGGTCCTTAGGCCCCTGGGAGGCAGGAAAGATCAATCTGGCCCCATCTGTTAGTCAAAGGAGCAGCAGCAGGGAGCTTGTGGCCCACCCAGCCCGCACTACCTCCCAGAAAGAACAACCGGCTTCTACTGGCAGAACAGAAAGGAGGCATACTTTGTTCCCTTTAATTGGGCACACACACACGCAAAATTTACAATCTGTTGGAAGCTACCTTGATGATCAATGGGTGAAAAGACAGGATATAAATCTGCTAAGCATAAACAAATAAATCAAAGCACTGTAATCTAATGTTTATTTTGGGCTGGCAGTGTGCTAGGTGTTGTCTGCATGGGTCAACTGAATGGCATGGCTGTTGCTTGCTGATTTTTTAAAAGGCAACCTTCATGGTGCAGTGCCCAGAATGTAGGTCAAGGGAACCTGAATGCAAACTAGCATTCAGACACAAAGCTTTAGTGAGGAGCCTTGGACAAGACACAGCACCCAAGTCTAATGCACTGCAGGGAGCTGTTAAGGATAAAACGGCATTATCATTATCATTATCATTATCATCATCATCATCATTATTAGCAGTTATATCCTGCCTTTTTCCCAAGCTGGGATTCAAGGCAGCTTACAACATTACAAAATGCAAAGTAGCTTAAAATACTTAAAAACAATAACTAAAACACATCAGAACGCATTCAGATCAGCAACAAAAATGTGGTTTGCTCTGATAGCAGCCTAGCTGCTTGCACGTCCACACCATATACAGTGGTACCTCTGGTGAAGAACTTAATTCATTCCGGAGGTCCGTTCTTAACCTGAAACTGTTCTTAAACTGAAGCACCACTTTAGCTAATGGGGCCTCCTGCTGCCGCTGCGCCGCCAGAGCACGATTTCTGTTCTCATCCTGAAGCAAAGTTCTTAACCTGAGGTACTATTTCTGGGTTAGCGGAGTGTGTAACCTGAAGCGTTTGTAACCTGAGGTACCACTGTATTTAAAGCACATCCTCCACACATTTAAAGCACATGACTTTCCCCCAAAGAATCCTGGGAACTGTAGTTTTGCTCTCACAGAGCCGTAATTCCCAGCAACCTTAACCAACTACATTTCCAATGATTTTGGATTTGCTTTAAATGCTTGCTGGATGTGCTTTGATCTCCTCTCTGTTTTTGAGGGCCTCTCTGAATGGGAAGCTCTCAACCTGCTGGCAGAAGGGTAACATAAAGGGAACCAATTCCACAATATGGGGGCAGCCACAGAAAAGGCTCTGTCTCATGTTTTACCACCAACCAGGTTTCTGATATTGAGGGGACAGAGAAAAGGTTTGATTACCCACCACCCTGAACTCCTTTGGGAAACAGGTAGGTAGCCGTGTTGGTCTGGATCGAAGTAAAATAAAAAAAAATTCCTTCAGTAGCACCTTAAAGACCAACTAAGTTTTTATTTTGGTATGAGCTTTCGTGTGCATGCACACGAAAGCTCATACCAAAATAAAAACTTAGTTGGTCTTTAAGGTGCTACTGAAGGAATTTTTTTTTATTTTCCTTTGGGAAAGACAAAGCACAAATGCGGAAGACAGAGAAGCAAGAAACAGCGCTGGAGACTGTAATGTTCCTCTTCCACTTACCAACACAGTAGCCCACCAGATTGAGGTATTGTTCCGCCTTGCAGGGAGTCCTGCACCTTCCTTTGGCCTGAATGGCGTGAGGGTGGCAGGTGGCGCAGTCTGCATCTGACGGCCCATGGCATGTCTTGCAAGAGGGGTGACACACTGGGTGGCAGCAAAAAAGACAAGAGAGCTCTGCTAAGACAATCTACGTCTTCTTTGACAAAGGCAAAAAAAACATTGACTTTGTGGCTGGCAAAGAAAAATAATACGTGACTAAAACCACATCTGTGTCTAATGCACACACACCGATGTACATGTATAAAGACCGAAAAGGAGCAGATGTTTCCCTGAGCTGAAGCATTGATGAGGTTGTTCTGCTGTGGAAGTGTGACATTCAAGTGCATTCTGCGCATTGGATGAACGTCACATTCAAAAGCGAGAGCAGCAGCTGTTTGTGGAAAGGCGAGTTATCCTATTGGGAAGCATCTGGGGCTATTGTCAGGGCAGGATTAACTCTCGTGCAAAGTAGGCTACAGAGCTGGGTCCCGGCCATATCCTAGCTACCTGGAGCTTCTTCCATTCAGCTCCTTGTGCCACAGATTGAAATGCAACCATCTGTTGCGTACATATGGGCTCAGATCTTCTACGTACCCGTAAGAGAGCATGCCGGCTGCATGAAGAACTCTCCTGCGGCCAGATAATAACTAACTTCAATAGACTCTTCCCCCTGTATCTCTGCAATGTTTCCTCCTCCATAAACTTCAGAGCCTGTAACAGGCTCTAAATGAAAAACAATAACCCAATACACTGCAACAAAAGGTTTATCTGGCCTGTCGGCTCGTGGCAAATAGACTGTCCTCAGGCCACCCGAAACATTGGCGGCATATTTTCCACAACCATTTCCCATTAATAAAATAAAAAGAGCAGCTCTTTTGTTATCTGCCCAGCTAGGAGGGAGGCATTCCTCTGGACCTGTACTCACAAACTCAAGCCTGAAATTAAATGGGATCTTAATGGAAGATTAAAGTCCACATTAATCTTTGGCATTTCAAACAAACATAAAGCAAGGAAGAGCCAGGGCTACGAACGTCGTCCCCAAAACCCTTCCAGGCTGTTTTATTTATTTAGGAGGAGAGAGAGAGGAAAAACAACAACAAGCATTTGAATTATTTTCCCCAATATGTTCTGGAATGTTTTCTAGAGATCTATATAGTTATAACCAAGTGGAGTGGGAAGGACATAACATGAGAAGAGCTTGCTGGATAAGGTCAGATGCTCATTATGGGAAGCCTATAGCCAGGATCCGAGCACAAGTCCCCCTGTGGTTTCCAGCAACTGCCATTCAGAAGCATTCCTGCCTCCATCTCATAGCCTTCTCCTCCACAAAAGCCTTAAATCTAATAATAAATATAATCAATTTTTAAAAAACAAAAATGCATGCAATGCCTGCAAGGCTACCCCGTCCACAGAGCAACGCTCCATCATTCTGCACAAACCAATTTGGGGTTTTCCCCTATTCCCCATTTATATTGGTTTCCTGGAGACTGAGTATGTCTCACAATCCAGGACGGGAGCCCATGTCTCTCCGTTAAGAACCCCGCAGCAAAAGGGATGTCCTGTTGCTCATGCAGAAAGCCCACAACACCCATTGATTTTACACTGTGGCAGCAGATGACACCACTGTCACTAAAATAAAATATGGGAAGGAGGGCTTCTTTTGCTTGGCAATGTTTTTATAGGAGCCGTGATCAAATGTGCTGGCGCCAGGCATGCAATAAGCAGATGTTCAGTGTTGCAGACTCACGGTAGCACCTCGCCTCCTGTTGATACCATCCATCCAGACATTCAGAGACACACCGGCCTTCGTGAAAGGTTCGTGGGGGTGCGCATGCGGTGCAGTTCTCTGGCGATTTCTCCACACAGGATAAGCAGGAGGAGTGGCACTCTGCAGCAAAGAAAGAGATGGGAGAGAAGTTCAAGAGCGTGAGCACAGCCAATTGCATTTGCCTCGTTTTGTTTTGCTCACAGCACCTTCTCGCACGATGCTTGCAAAACTTTTTCCTCTGCTACAATTTCCGCTCACCCTCTCCAAAAGGTGGGTGGGGTTTGCGACACCATGCGGGCTTCCTAGGACCAGGGAGCCACCCATGTTGCTACAGGGTGGCTGCCACTCAGTGTAGACAAGATAGAGCAATGGTCTAATTGAGTATAAGACAGCTTCACCTGCTCCGTCTCCAACAGGTGGTTGTCCAGCCTCTGCTGGACTGACAGGGAAGGAGAGACCTCCACGCTTGTCAAGCTGCTCATATCATCAAGAAATTCCTAACACGCAACCCAAATCTACGCCTGCAATGTTCACAATCCTTTGCCCTGGGCCAATTTTCTCCAATTCAGTTTTGACACTGAACGCAAACCCTGAGCTCAACAAGTTCTCTCTGCTGCCGGTTTCTGAAATATCTATTTCGTAAGCAAAGTTATTTTCCGCAGAGCTTTTTTGGGGGGTACAAATGCTGACCTGAAGATTTTGAGAAGGAATCTGATGCAGCATTGTTAAGAGAAGACCCTTGAGCACAACAAAAGTGCTCAGAACTACCTTTGGAACAGACCGTCTCCCAATAAATGTCAACAAAAAGTGAAACAGCGAGCAAAACAACCTTTTACTAGTCCATCATTTTCTGGACAATTTATTCAACAAGATGAGAGGAGGAAGACAACTAGGTCAGCAGAATATCCCTGCTTTGAAGATGGCCCATAGCTGCATCTATCTAGACTGTTTGGTTTCCTTTTAGGATTATTATTATTATTTGAATAGTTGAGTGCTTTGGTGGGGTTGCTGCCCTACTGTGATCCCCCACCCCGCAAATAATTGCAAAGCTGCCATTTCTAACCAGCATCACACTGGTCTGAGTGACTTTAAAACACACACAGAAATCTAGGGATGATGGGAGGAATTCAGTAATTCCTATATGACAGGACCCGATCCACACAACCTCAGATTAATGTGCAGGTCGCAAATCAGCTCCAAGGAGCCCAAATTCTTTTTAGAGCAACTTGATGCATGTAGCAAAGCTACATTCTTGCCTAAACCTTGGAGAGGTTGGCAGGAGAGGTGAGTGCTAGTAGTTAAAACCCCTCACATCCTTAAAATCCTCAACGTTTGCATATTTTGTATTATCATCCCAGACTGGAGTTGCTTGCTTTTTACTGCTCCTTTACTTGCTTTTACTGCTGGGCCATTCCAGAAGCTTCCCACCCAGCCTGGACCAGAGCACGCCAGGCACTCCTGTCTTCCACTGCCTCCCACAGTTTGGTCAAACTCATCTTAGTAGCTTCGAGAACACTGTCCAACCATCTCATCCTCTGTCGTTCCCTTCTCCTTGTGCCCTCCATCTTTCCCAACATCAGGGTCTTTTCCAGGGAGCCTTCTCTTCTCATGAGGTAGCCAAAGTATTGGAGCCTCAGCTTCACGATCTGTCCTTCCAGTGGGCACTCAGGGCTGATTTCCTTCAGAATGGATAGGTTTGATCTCAAGAGTCCATGGGACTCTCAAGAGTCTCCTCCAGCACCATAATTCAAAAGCATCAATTCTTCGGCGATCAGCCTTTTTTATGGTCCAGCTCTCACTTCCATACATCACTACTGGGAAAATCATCGCTTTAACTATACGGACCTTTGTCGGCAAGGTGATGTCTCTGCTTTTTAAGATGCTGTCTAGGTTTGTCATTGCTTTTCTCCCAAGAAGCAGGCGTCTTTTAATTTTGTGACTGCTGTCACCATCTGCAGTGATCAAGGAGCCCAAGAAAGTAAAATCTCTCACTGCCTCCATTTCTTCCCCTTCTATTTGCCAGGAGGTGATGGGACCAGTGGCCATGATCTTGGTTTTTTTGATGTTGAGCTTCAGACCATATTTTGCGCTCTCCTCTTTCACCCTCATTAAAAGGTTCTTTAGTTCCTCCTCACTTTCTGCCATCAAGGTTGTGTCAGAAATCACCACAAACCTAAAAGGGAAATTTTATCTCCAGCCAGCAAAATGGCAAACAGTTCAAACAAACACCCGCAATTGCTTTTATGTTCCATGGGCTGGATTCAGACTTAAGAGAAGACACATTGAAGCTAATGAGACTTAGTCGATGAAGATGTTCAGGTTGCAGAATTTGGCTTTCCTTGATTCAGAGTGAGGTCTGCCAACGAGTGCAACACAAATCTGCTTGTGCAATTGGACCTCTGGTTTCCCTTCACCCCCACCCTCTAACCCTCCCCCATGAACCCACAATATCTCTCCCCAGAATATCCCTCAAACCTCTACAGCAGATCTGAGGGCCAGGCAGGAAGGTAGAGGGGAGAGAAAAGGAACGAAAAGCCCCATGTGCAGTATGTTGGGTCTCACCCTGTGATTTTTTTAAATGCATGAACCAATAAAGATAAGATTTCTTCATTATCATCCTGGGAGTTTCCTTCACTCACCTTTGCATATCCCATCGCTATGGAGGTAGAAATGGTCTTTGCATTGGGGTAGGCAGACACCAACAGATGTCCCCTCGAGCATCATTCCAGGTTGCAGCCCCTCCTCTGGCTTCATGCACTTTGTACAGTGCGAATGTTCAGGGCCAAGGCACTCGCGGCAAGATGAATGGCATCCTGCAAAACAGCAAATAATAATAATTTATTATTTATACCCCACTGTGAAATCCCAAGCAAAGTTGTGCTGTGGAACAACGAGAAGCGAATACTCCTTCCGGAGAAAGGAACATGGAGCAGGTTTGTTTTCTCCTGCAAGGTAGGACCCGAACTGATGGCTTCAAGTTACAAGAAAGGAGATTAAACATCAGGAAGAACTTTCCGACGGTAAGAGCTGTTCGGCAGTGGAACGGTCTGCCTCGGGAGGTGGTGCACTCTCCTTCCTTGGAGGTTTTTAAACAGAGTTTGGATGGCCATCTGCCGTGGATGCTTTAGTTGAGATTCCTGCATTGCAGGGGGTTGGAGCGGATGACCCTTGGGGGTCCCTTCCAACATTACAGCTCTATGAGAGCCAAGGCATGGGCAGAATGAGTGGAACAGAATCCTAGTTAGCTCAGTTTGGGTGCCTACCTTTCAGTTTTCCACCATAAACGCTCAACGAACACAACCGCTTCCTCCAGGACCGTCAGCCATTTGGCTTCAACAGAATTCTTCCAAGGAAGTCAATGAGAATATTCTATTACAATAAGTTTATTCCCATGAGAGCGGCGGTGGCAACCCCCCAGCGGCAGCAATGTCACACTCATTGAGACAGGAACAGGAGGAGAGATTTGTGAATGGGCAGCAGCAGCCCTGGAGCTGAGGTTGTCAACCCAGATCTCCCCCTACCACTGCCTCACACCCTTCCCTGAGTGCAGTCCTCCTGCCCCTTAAAAGCTATATCTGCTGCCCCTGCATGAGCCACAGCTGCATTAAAGGCTAGCCCTGTTGAGATTGAGCTGCAGGCTTTCTTTTCCTTTTAGGCCTGCAACTAGAAGCAACATTTCTCTTACCTTTGCAGATGGTGTGGTCCTGGTAAAAGCCCTCTCCGCATGCAGAAAGGCACTGACCCTGGCGTAGGGCTAGGGGATAAGAACAGGAAGCACACTGAGTAGACAAAGGTCCGACACAGCTGGTGCAGGAGCCATGACAAGCTGGTAAAGAAGGAACAGAGGAAGTTTGTAAGCGGGACATATTTGCCTCTCATTCCATCCAGCCACACTGTTTCCTTCCCGTGTATTTTCTTCCACATTTCAGAACGTAAGGAGAACCCTGCTGGATCAAGGCCTAGCTCACCAGATACCTGTGGAAAACCCACAAAAAGAAAGACCGGGCACAGCAACAACTCTCCCCTCCTGAGGTTTCCAGGAACCGACATTCAGAGGCATAAAAGGTAACGGTAAAGGACTCCTGAGGGTTAAGTCTAGTTGCAGACGACTCTGGGGTTGCGACGCTCATCTCGTTTACAGGTTGAGGGAGCTGGTGTTTGTCCGCAGACAGTTTTTTCCGGGTCATGTGGCCACCATGAGTAAGCCACTTCTGGCGCAATGGAACACCGAAACCAGAGCAGCGCACGGAAACGCCGTTTACCTTTCCACCGGAGTGGTACCTATTTATCTACTTGCACTTTTGGGGCGTGCTTTCGAACTGCTAGGTTGGCAGGAGCTGGGACCGAGCAACGGGAGCTCACCCCGTCGCGGGGATTCGAACCGCCGACCTTCTGATCGGCAAGCCCAAAAGGCTCAGTGGTTTAGACCACAGTGCCACCCGCGTACTTACTGAATACTGAATACTATTTCTTCTATTGACCGCATTAGTGAATTTCTCCATGTAAGCAATTTCTGATGCTTTAAATGATCACTTTCTGGTGGTTGGAATTGTTGAGCTTCCTAAGGACTCATTGAGCTCCTGCTCTATCCAGCTGAGGCCTGTTGACCTTCTTTGTTTTAGTTCCAGCTAGGGAACCAAATTCATGTTTTGGGGAAACACATACAAAAAAATGTACAGTGGTACATATAATGATGCATGCAATTTGTGCAAACTTTTCATGTATTTCCCCCCCACACACAAAAAATCCGCCCCAAAATGTCAGCCAACTTGAAACAGAACAGATTTGTGCATTTCTAGTTGTTGTTGCTATTGTTAATTTGATTTATATACCACCCTTTATCCAACGATCCCAAGGCAGTGCACAACATTCAGAACATGTTTATGCTGCATAATACTTAAAACACAATACACAGCATCATAGTAAAATAATCTTAATAACAGTCCTCCTTCCCACATTTAACAGGCCATAGATCATTTAATGCCCGAAGGCCTGAGTAAAGGGGAATGTTTTCACCTGGCCTAAAGATATGTAATGATGGCTCTGGGGAGAGCATTCCGCAGTTGGGGAGCCACCACAGAAAAGGCCCATCCTTGTCTCTCAGCAGCTCCTATAAAAGGAAGCTTCTGCTGGCAGACGAGTTAGGAACTTGTGCTTGGAGTTCGATAGTCCTGATTTCATCCCTTTTGTTTTGGTATGAGATGCTTTGGCTCTTTATATCACTGCTTGAAAACGAATCTTTATAGTCAAGGCTTGACAGCTCGCTCTCCCCTCCGGCACCCCACCCCACCCCACCCCGTTTTGTAATACCAGAAAAGCAGGAAAACTAGAAGCTTTAGCAAATTCCGACCAGACTGCCGGGACGCTTTCAGCTTGGTGGACCCCAAAGCTGAGCATGCCTGCTCTACAGATTCAGGAAAATAAAAAACACAGGTCAGACTTTCCACAAATAGCATTGCCTTGAGTCCAATGTGTGTGTGTGTGTGTGTGTGTGTGTGTGTGTGTGTGTGTGTGCTTGGAACTTTTAACATACAAATGATTTCCTTTCCTCTTAACCGCTCTATGAAGTAGGTCACTAGTGTTTCCCATAGGGCTAAGAGAGTGAACGAGTTGCCTAAAGGAAAGGAGAAGGGAAGGGACGAGACCTGGATTATGGGATAGCTAGAGGCTGAATTGGCTGATTGTCAAGAGAATCTGCAAATGGAGGAATCTTTCTCTAACCTCAGAAAGTTACCGGTATCCGTAGGGCCAGCCATACCATTAGAGAGGATGATACATCCATCTCAGATGCTGGGAGGGGGGCAGTGGCAGTAAGGTGTCAAAGAAAATAATTCTAATTAATAATAATAACAAATATATATACATGCCGCCCATCTGACTGGGTTGCCCCAGCCACTCAGGGTGGCTTCCAAGAAATTATAAAGCCACAGTAAAGCACAGTCAAACATTTAAAACTTCCCTACGCAGGGCTGCCTTCAGATGTCTTCTAAAAGTCAGATAGTTGTTTATTTCCTTGACATCTGACAGGAGGACTTGACTACCAAGAAGGCTCTCTGCCTGTTTCCCTGTAACCTCAGTTCTCGCAGTGAGGGAACCGCCAGAAGGCCCTCAGAGTCCAGGCAGAACGATGGGGTGGAGATGCTCCTTCAGGTATACTGGACCGAGGACAACACTGTGTGAACCACATGGCCTGCTAAGTTAGCTCTCAGGTGCCGGTGTTTAAATAAGACTCAACGGCCAGGCAGCTTCTGAACATAGAGTGGAAAGGGGTGCCATTTTGTTCTTCACCTCAGGCAAATCAGTCAAGCATTGCTCTGACCTTCTGTCCTTGCAGTCGGGAGGGGATGCCCGGGATTCAAGCTCTCGGCTCGAAAACTGTTATGTACTGAGCTGAATACATAATAGGATCATACAATAGGATCCAGAATCAGCAGTCTGATTGGTCCGCAGGAGCCACCCAATCCAACTCTAGGTGGAAGTGAATCAGCAACCTGATTGGCCTGCAGGAGCAGCCAATCAGCCTGCTGGCAGAAGTGAATCCGCAACCTGACTGGCCTGCAGGAGCACCCAATCAGGCTGCCGGCAGAAGTCAATCCACAACCTGATTGGCCCACAGGTGTAGCCCTGAAGTAGCCAATCATGCAAGGCCCATTGTGTAAATAATGTATATAAGCAGATGGTTTTGGGAAAAGAGCCATTCTTCTCTTCTTCTCCTTGATGACTAAGAGCTGAATATAGAGCATGAAATTCACTCTCGACTCCGAGTAGATTTCAAAAACATCACAGAGCCTTTACTCTGGTGCATTTAAATGTTCTTCCATCAGAAGTTCTGGAAGGGAGTTTCCAAAAAAAGGAAGAAAAGAAAAAAGAAATCCCCTACTGTCAACTTAAACGCCTCTGTGAATAACAAAGAGGCAGAATCGATAGATCACGTTCTTCTGCATTGTTCCTTTTATCATGATATATGTAAGATTTTTACTGAACCCTTTTTATCTGAATTCCCAGGACGATCAAATGCATTTTTATGCTTTCTTAATTCTTTCGGCTCAGAATGCATTCTCCTCTTCCAGGGTGGCTAAATATTGTGTTGCTGCAGGTAAAACTCTCTAGGGACTGATTTTTAGCTAGCTTATTACGTTGTTCTCTGTGCCTAGCATTTTATAGTACAGTCACTAATAACTTTATTGTTATGGGTCTCTAGTCTGTTTCTTTAGCACTATTTTATATACAGTACTTGCACAGAGTTTCCTTCTTGAACGCCGGCCATTCACCGTAACGAAGAAACTGAGTGACCGACAGCTGATCAAGCAACAAACACAAGTGAAAATCATTATTTCCATTGTACACTTGGTACAGTTTTGAGTGGCATATTCCTTCACTTTCAAGCCAAAAGGACAGCCCATGTTTGCTCAGAAGTAGGCCCCGCACTGCGTTCAAAGGGACATGCACCCAGGTAAGCAGGCAGGTGATGGCAGCCTAAATTGCCGAGCTGTCAGAAATCTGAGAAGCCCTATTCCACGGTGAGCTGCTAGATGGATATAAAAGTCAGAAAGGCTGAGAACAGCAATGAAAGAACGCTAAAGGAATCACCTAAACGTCCGTGTCTGAGTGACTGCTCTCATTTCCCCCAGAAAGATGGCCCAGCTTGGATTTGACAGCTGTTTATCCTGCGTAGCTATAAAGCCTTTAGCATCTTCCTGCAATTTAGAAATGGCTCAAGTATTTTTTTTAAAAAAGCAAAGGCTCACTTTTTAATTATTATCCATTTCTAAAATGTATTCCCTACCCTTCGGCGCTCATTAGCATCCTCGGGACAGCTTACAACAGCAAACAATAAAAATACAATCATACAGAACAACAGTATAAGGCAACAGCTGTGTGCATGAATAAATCTCCAACAGAATCAGATCAGTAACTTTAACATCTCCCAGCGGTCACTGGAAAGGTTACTGCAAACAGTGTTGTGTGTGTGTGTGTGTGTGTGCGTGAGTGCGTATCTGTATCAATAGATAAACACACACAAAAAACATATTTTCCTGCAGACAGTGCCATGTAAACCTAATCTTTACATTCAGACAGAGAGGCACAAATAAGGCTGCAACATGACGTCCACCTTGGATCTGCAAGACAAGAGGACATTTAATACTCCTGTGTTTAGGTTGTGGAACTCCCTTCTATTACAAGGAAGCAAACACAACCAAGGCTTCACTTCAGACGCCCATTTTGAGACTATTCTTGTTTACGCAGGGCTTCTCTGACACAGGGCTCAACCGCCGTCGGTTGTGTTTAATGGATGCGTTGCCTTTTGACGCCTGGGCTCTTTTGATGACCGTGCAGGATGCAAGCCTATAAATGAAATAAATAATTTAAAAAGCAAGCCTCACCTCTGCATCTTTGAGAACTGTCTGCGTAATAGCCGCCGGGGCATTCCGGCACGCAGCCCCCGCCGTGCAAAAGTCCACCCGAAGGACAGGCTGAGCATCTGGGCCGGTCTGAGTAACATTTATCGCAGGTCTCGTTGCAGGCTAACGAAGGGAAGAATACCAGCCGTGAGTTGCAACAGGCAAAGGGAGGGGGAAAGCAAGAAAAGTCGTATCACGTTTGGTGTACATAGTCTCAATGTTGTAGGATTTTCAGAGGTTTTTTAAAAGCCCTCCTTTTCCAGAATGCTCTCCCCACCCCCCTTAAATAAGGCCAGGGCATCCTTTCAGGGCCTTGTTTTAAGAAGGGGAATTTCAAAAATGGTGTCAATTCCATCTACTTGTTACAACAGGTTTTTAGATGGCTCTTAACCCTGCTGCCATTCTACACCGTGTGTGGCTTTTAAAATTTATTAATGATACCATAAGCCATTTTGGGTGGGCTATACTGAAAAGAAGGGTCATATAAATTATTTTATAAATATTTATACTATTAATAAAGCACAAGAGCCACATACCATAAATTTCAGGGTGTTTTCAAAAGGGGAGGTAAAGCAGGGCTCCCCAAGTTGGTCACATCCGGTTAACCACATATAAACCTCGTTGTTTGGCTGGCTGCCGATAACTACAATGACCCTTCTTTCCCCCCCCCCCAAAGGAGGGAGTCAAGCATATTGAAGGCCACATGTAGCCTTAGAAAGGACCCCAAGAATCATTTAGTCCAACCTCCTGCAATGCAGGAATCTCAACTAAAGCAACCATGACAGACCTCTGCTTAAAAACCTCCAAGGAAGGAAAGTCTACCACCTTCCAAGGGAGACTGTTTCACTGTCAAACAGCTCTTACCGTCAGAAAGTTCTTCCTAACGTTTAATTTAGGCTTGTTGCTCCAGAGGTTTTATAGGCATGTGCCAAGGGCTGGAGAGTAAACCGTTTTTAAGGACCGGACGCAGCTGGCCAACCCAAACCAACCCTATTAAATAGCTGCAAAACAGCAGGAGCAGGTTGCAATGTATACTAATGGAGAAGTGAAATGAATTTGGCGTAGGGCACAACTCTATTTCAAGGGCTGTGAGGGGACCTCCTTGGGTTTGAAGGTGCCTTCTGTTGGAAGGGCTGCCCAGTCCGAATCCAACTGAAAGATAAAGACCCCCTCAGAAGGGAGAGTAGGGGGCAGGGAGGTTTGGAACAGTCACTGTGGGTTAAACCACAGAGCCTAGGGCTTGCCGATCAGAAGGTTGGCGGTTCGAATCCCCGCGACGGGGTGAGCTCCTGTTGTTCGGTCCCAGCTCCTGCCACCCTAGCAGTTTGAAAGCACGTCAAAGTGCAGATAACTGAAGTTTTTAAAATAGATAGGTTACTTGGTTTTCAACTCGAGAAGTCAAAGTTGGAAACAGAATTGATAGAGCCAAGGACAAAACTACTTTCCAGAATGTACAAATTGCTGCTCGAGTGGCATACGAAAGATGAGCAAACAAAAAATGTTATGATCTTGTGGGCAAAGGATGTTGGGCATAATATTATGATAAAGGATTGGGAGAAACTGTGGCATGAGAATATTAAATTTACTGCGTGTAGCTTATTAAGGGAAAATATAATGAAGATGATGTATAGATGGTATCTTACACCAGTAAAATTGGCTAAAATTTACCACAATCATGATAACAAATGTTGGAGATGTAAGAAAGAAGAAGGTTCCTTTTACCACATGTGGTGGACATGCCCACTAGTAAGTGACTTCTGGAATAAGATTTATAATGAACTCAAGAAAGTGTTGAAAAACACATTTGTTAAAAAACCAGAAGCATTTCTAGTGGGCATTATTGGAAATGAGATACCAAAGAAAAATGTGTCTTTTTTTATGTATGCGACGGCGGCGGCGAGAATTGTAATTGGGAAGAACTGGAAACTACCAACACTACCAATGATTGACGACTGGCAGATGAAGATGATGGAGTTTATGGAACTGGCTGAGATGACCGGGAGAATCCGCAACCGGGGAGAGGAAGCGATGGAAGAAGAATGGAAAGATTTTAAGTTATATCTTAAAAAATATGCAAAAGTGATATATTAAGAGTAGAATTAGGTTGTAAACAAACTGTGGAAAATACGAATATGTTAATGCAGAATCAAAATTAGACTATAAGAGGTGATTAAAATGGGTTAGAATTTGCTAAAATAGAAATGTGACTAAGAACCACAGGGGAAGGGATCCCGAGGGGGTCTACATATGCAATGTAAATACACAAAGAATTAATTGTTTTTAACTTCTATGTTTTCCTATTCTGTACTTTTCTTTTTTCCGTTTTTTATCCTTTTTGTATTGCTTTTTTGTTCTTTTTTTTATTCTGGAAAAACCTAATAAAAATATTACCAAAAAAAAATGAAAGCACGTCAAAGTGCAAGTAGATAAATAGGTACCGCTCCGGCGGGAAGGTAAACGGCGTTTCCGTGCACTGCTCTGGTTCACCAAAAGCGGTTTTGTCATGCTGGCCACATGACCTGGAAGCTGGACGCCGGCTCCCTTGGCCAATAACGCGAGATGAGCGCCGCAACCCCAGAGTCGGTCACAACTGGACCTAACGGTCAGAGGTCCCTTTACCTTTATCAACAGGTAAGGTAAAGGACCCCCGGAAGGTTAAGTCCAGGCAAAGGTGACTAAGGGGTTGTGGCGCTCATCTCACTTTCAGGTTGAGTGAGCCAGTGATTGTCCACAGACAGCTTTCTGGGTCACGTGACCACTTCTGGAGCAACGGAAGACTGTGATGGAAACCAGAGTGCACAGAAACACTGTTTATATTCCTGCTACAGTGGTACCTATTTATCTACTTGCACTAGCATGCTTTCGAACTGCTAGGTTGGCAGGATCTGGGACAGAGCAACAGGAGCTCACTCAGTCGCAGGGATTCGAACCACCAACCTTCCAATCGGCAAGCCCAAGAGGCTCAGTGGTTTAGACCACAGCACCACCTGCGTCCCTCTATCAACAGGTAATACCTGGAGAGCAGACTGAGCAAGCATTCAGATCACCTGGTCAGCCTTCCCAGCTATGGGGAGATGTACCATATTTCCATTTAAACCATAGCACTTCTTTCTCAATTTGCATCTAGGCATATAAATTAACGTATGCAATGCAATGCAAATTGGTGCCTTCCCTTTTTGGCAATGCGTAAGTGGCCACCCTGTAAGGATTGCTCAACCTTTCCTCGCTGGACGTTTTTTGGTATTGCCCTGCGATCTCCGCCCACCCACATCTGCTTTCCTTCCAGCCAGGGTTGAAAGCGTTAAAGAAGCAAGCCCAGTGAAGAAGTTGGCAACTGTGGTTTTTGCCAGCAATCTCTGCAACTGCAACAATCCCTCTTGCTTTCTCCCTCAGCCCCAGGGATAGGCAGTCCTGAAACCCAAGACGCCTATGTGCAAGGAATCCTTGCTTAGACAGACCATAAGCATAACATTAACCGGGCGAAAGGGTTGGTTTCTCGGCTGAGGACAGACATGCCCGATAGCATACATTGTTGGTACTAAAAACGCCACTCCTTTTTAAAGAGGACTTGGTTGTTATAAATAATCACATGCTGAAAGACTGGAGGTTCTCTTGATTGCCGAGCAGCAATGAAAGCATAAAGGAACACATTTTCAAGTTGCACAAGGCCACTCGTGGGGAAGGTGCAGGAACAGACCTTGCCAACAGTTAATTCCCAGTTGTGCAATTTTTCAGCATTATGGGGACTAAAGACTGCTGTTGGTGTAATTAAAAAAAATACAGAAGGGGAATGTGGAAGGAAAGCAGAGAATAAAGAAGAGTGGAGGAAAATACTGTTACAAAAGTCAGGGGCCAGTCCCTCTCTCTGCCGAGTGATGGCACAACCCCATGGAGTCTCAGACACTCACTCACACAGGGTCTATGCTCCTTTGGGGAACTGAATATGCGGCAGAGACTGTCATGCTTTAAGAAAAATGGTTTCTTCACCTATTTACACCTTCAGTCTGCATGACGGGAGTCCATTCCAAGAGGCAACAGCACAAGCTGCCTGCAGTCAGCCTCTTCCAAAGATGGATCTCAGCTCTTCCTCCTGCTTCTTCTTCCCAGAAACCCTTTTCCTGTACCCTCAAACATATACCCCATCGCCTTGGTAACAGGTCACTCTCCAATGGCTCATCCAGGGCCGGGGTTAGGTTTGATGAGGCCCTAAGCTACTGAAGGTAATGGGGCCCTTTGTATGTCCAGCTGTCCTTTGTCAACAACAAATTGCCGCTGCTTTTTGTGTTGACTATAAGCTATATTATTATTATTAATTATTATTATTTATTATTTATACCCCGCCCATCTGGCTGGGTTTCCCCGGCCACTCTGGGTGGCTTCCAACAAATACAAAAATACATTAAAATATCACAGATTAAAAACTTCCCTAAACAGGGCTGCCTTTAGGTGTTTTCTAAATGTCAGGTAGTTGTTCATCTCCCTGACCTCAGATGGAACGGCGTTCCACAGGGTGGGCGCCACTACCGAGAAGGCCCTCTGCCTGGTTCCCTGTAGCTTTGCTTCTCTCAGTGAGGAAACCGCCAGAAGGCCCTCGGCGCTGAGCAATGGGGGTGGAGACGCTCCTTCAGGTATATAGGACCGAGACCCTTTAGGGCTTTAAAGGTCAGCACCGACACTTTGAATTGTGCTCGGAAACGTACTGGGAGCCAATGGTAATTTACGGACCTAATAGGTATCTAAAGCCATTTGCACATAACAAAATATGCATTTTATCAAAGTAATTGTTGAACTGAAATGCTATTAAGATGTATATTAATAGTGAAATGCAATTAAGAAGAGGTATATTAATAGTGAAATAATTATTAAGCTCCAACTTAAAATGATTGGGGGCCCATTACTTACATCATGGGTAGACAAACTAAGGCCCGGGGGCTGGATCCAGCCCAATCGCCTTCTAAATCCGGCCACGGACAGTCTGGGAATCAGCATGTTTTTACATGGGTAGAATGTGTCCTTTTGTTTAAAATGCATCTCTAGGTTATTTGTGGGGCGTAGGAATTGGGGTTTTTTCCCCTTTCCCAAATATAATCCGCTCCCCCCACAAGGTCTGAGGGACAGTGGACTGGCCCCCTGCTGAAAAGGTTTGCTGACCCCTGACTTACATCACAGGAGCCTACACAACACAAAACACTGTTGCTGTATGTAGGTTTAATTTGTTTTTTATCTTATATTTTGGAAATGTGCATCCAGGGGTTTTTTTTGTTCTTGGAAAAATTTTTGGGCCCCCTGAAGAGAATTTAGCTTATACATAAATCCTGCACTGGGCTCATCAACACCCTTTGTCATGTTAATAGGTTTGCTCTTCATCCAGCCAACCGGGCTGATTTGCATAAGACAGCCCAGGAAATCCCTGAATACCCTATCTGGCGCAGTTCTGCACTTTAATCCATATTAATCAAATGCCAATTAATAAAAAAAAAAACCTGGCATTAATTTCTGGAGTTGAGGGAGATTCCTGTCCCGTCCCGTCCCCCCTTAAATCTATACCAATACAATGTTGGAGAACTCCTCATAGCTTGGATAAAGAGTTTCACTGACGGAATGGAGTTTCCCTGACTGTCATTTTGCATGTGGAGATGCCAAAGAGAACTGAGGGCGTGTCCTCATTGTCGTGAATCCACTGCCTCTCTCCATATGTGGACGCTGCCACCAGCGATGTCTGCTGATGCGCAGGACGGGCATGGTTTAGGTAAAATGCCCTGGCAGCCCAAAAGTGACTCCCAGGCAATTCCCCACCCCTTCTCTAAAGGAAGCAAAATTCCCCCGCCCCCCATGGGACTCCTACCAAAATGTGAAACACAAAAATGGATACCAGTTTCACTCGAAGAACTCTGCAATAGAAAAAAAAACCCAAATGAAGCCGCTAGACAGCTTTTTACCTTTGCAAACACCATCCTGGATGTAGAACCCTTGGCCACAACTCGCAACACAGGAACCTTCCCGTAACACGGCAGACGGGTCTTTGCAGGTGAAGCAATTGTTAGCGTTTGGGCCCCAACAAGTAGCGCAGGATTCATGGCAAGCTGAAGTCAAGAAAAAAGTTTGCAGGTCAGAGGATAACGGAGTTGCCTCATCCAGTCACTGGGCATCGGAAACCTCCCTTATAGGATTGCTAACTTTGCCCTTGTAGCAAAGGATTTATAAACAGCAGCATGTCCCACGGACATGTGAAAACATTCGTCCCCATTCAGTGGAAAGATTCCCCGGCTATTTTCTGCACGTCAAGGTCATAGCTGCCAAGTTATCCCTTTTTTACAGGGATTTTCCCTTATGCTGAATAGGCTTCCTCGCGAGAAAAGCAAAAACTTGGCAGCTATGGTCAAGGTACCAGAAGCTATGGAGGATGGTCGAACAGGGAAACCAAATCACCTTTCCATATTACTGTTTCGGTACAGACCCAAACCTTATTGGTGTATGTTCAATCTCATGTCTCACCTGCAGCTGGTCTAGGCAGCTGATCATATGCTCGGTGAAACTAAGGCTTGCAGAAGAAGAAAAGGAACACTTTTGAGGTATGAAATAAAGAAGACAAAAAGAATCACCCCAAATAGCCCAACGGGGACTGAGAATGCTCAGTGGCCACGGAATGGCGAGAGTTTGTTGGGCGGTAGGAAATCAGAAAATGGGGAGGGAGGGAGGGGTTCATGGGAATTGAATGGAGTATTCAGGAAGAGGCACCACTGGAACACTGAGCAGGACCACCCACACTGCAATGTTTTTGAATTGTAAGTGGGTTCCCACGAGGCAGAACACAGTGATAACAGCTAGGGTTGCCAGACTCAATATTGGACAGGACTTCTGTGCCTTTAATTGCCCTGCTCTCTTTTGAGTCTGGAAACCTTAACGAGAAACCAGCAGACCCTTTGCTTAGAATTTAAACAAAGGGTCTGCTGGTTTCTCTTTAAGGTTTCCAGACTCAAAAGAGAGCAGGGCAATTAGAGGCACAGAAGTCCTTTCCACTATTGAGTCTGGCAACCCTAATAACAGCAGGAACCTTTATTGAACTAAATCACTGGGAAACAGGGGCAAAGCAACTGCTTATATACATTTCTGAAAGCCTGGGCCACACCCACTCCCAACGTGATTGGCTGACTAAACTTCCAAGCTGCGAATCATGACTCAGAGTTCAAGGGCCAATGGCAGAGGGCCAAATCCTGAAATGTTCTGTGATTGGACATCATGTATCAAATCAGAACACAGGAGCTCAGAATCCTTAGTCCAGACTCAAGCTCAGGGAGAAACAGACCGCTGAATACATAACAGTTTTGTTGCAGGTTCCACCTGGTATTTATTATTATTATTATTATTATTATTATTATTATTATTATTCCTGCTCAACACGGAAGCCTGGTAGATGTTCATCTCTCATACCCTTTTGGAGAGGTGAGTCATTGTGGAGCGAAAAGCCAGCTTGCAAGAGCAACAGATATGTGTCTATTTTCTGGGAGAGGCGGCAGTTCGTGCTGAATTGTGTGCAATGAAATAAAGGGAAGTTACGGACATCGGATCTACAAGAAGACACGCATAGGGAGCACAGCGGGTGGAGGGAGACAACATGCTGCTCTGATCTGTGCAGAACAAGAGAGATTTATCCTTGGCATTCAGTACGGCTGTGGCATGTTAAGTCATGTGCAGCCAGCGCTTACACAAACACCGCAAAATCTCTTTAGCTTTAGGTATTGTTGCTTTTTAAAAATTGATTACGCCCAAGTTTCGTCCTGAAGATGTTCTGAACTTTTATTGTTCCTCAGCAAGGCACGTCTATGCTTGCTAAACAGACAGGAGTGAACCCCTGGTGACATTTGCTCCTGACTTGTCTGGGGGGAAAGGCATGGATATATAAAACCAGCCCAGAGGGTGAGAATCCTACATTGGCAACTTGCAGGGCTGGAAATTTGCTAGCGTACCTTTAGGGCATTTTATAAAGGTATAAATTATACAAACTGGGTCAGGATCAGGGTAGAAACATAGCTAACAATAATGATATGGCAGGGCTCCTTTCTCATTTTAGGATCGGAGGGCATTGGGTTGCTGGTGTATTATTAAAGCTAAGCAGACCTCGGCCTGGTTAGTCTCTGGGCGTTGGGCCTCCTGGGAGCTCCACGTAAGGCTCTTTAATCTTCCCATAGGAAAAAGATACCAGGGATCAAAGCATAATTCAGAAATGAGATTAGCAAGCAGCTCTCACATGCAGCCGTTTAAATCTCTGCTCATAGTCACTAACAGAAAGAAATTATTCAAGAGAGGTTGATCACTAGGGCAAGGTAAGGGGGCAAGAAACCCCCTACCATTTTTTTCTGCACCCTAAAATCCAGTCCTAAAACTGGCATTGGGTCGCTTCCAACTCTACAATTCTACGATTCTATATTTACAGGCGTCCTATCACACAGAGACTCCCTGGTGTCGTTTCTGTCTCTATCTCTTGGCATAAGCAGACCTGAATAATCGTAGGCACATCTAGGTGTTGGATGCTGCCAACTTTTCTCAAGTATCTGATGCTTGTGTCTGAGAATGGCTGAAATGCCCAAGGGAGAAGGATGGGGAGAAAAGCCAAAGTAAGAAAGACTCTCCTTGCAGCGGCTGCCTTGCTCTGCCTCCCATTAGTTGCATTAAATACTGCACTGCATTGAAATCAGGAGTATTTAAACTCAAGGGTCACATTCCAGTGGGGAGCAGGGCCAGAGAAGCAACAGTGGGTGGAGCAATAAATGGAAATCTTACTTTTGCACAGCTGGCTAGTTTCTACACACACACACACACACACACACACACACACACACACACACAGCCCTCTACCCAGGACAGCAACTGCTTCGGGGGAAAACAGGACACCCCTGCAATCTTGTGTGATTTTGGGCTGCACTTTTTCCGGGAATGGAGACCCAAAATGCGCATTTTTAGGCACCATGCAAAATCGTTGCCCCCCAAGAAGTGCTTTTGGGGGGTAGCAATCTTGCAAACTCCCCCAAAACATGCATTTTGGGGTGCTGTGCCTGGAAAAAGTGCTTGGGGGGATTGGCTGTTTCCTATTGAAAGGTATGATATTTCAGTCAAGCAAAAACATTCAAGGAGGATGCAAAGCCACTGCAGTGAGGGGCAGGGTATGTTTAGCCTGGAGAAAAGAAGGTTAAGGGGTGATATGATATGAAGGTTAAGGGGTGATATGATAGCCATGTTCAAATATATAAAAGGATGTCATATAGAGGAGGGAGAAAGGTTGTTTTCTGCTGCTCCAGAGAAGCGGACACATAGCAATGGATTCAAACTACAAGAAAGAAGATTCCACCTAAACATTAGGAAGAACTTCCTGACAGTAAGAGCTGTTCGGCAGTGGAATTTGCTCCCAAGGAGTGTAGTGGAGTCTCCTTCTTTGGAGGTCTTTAAGCAGAGGCTTGACAGGCATATGTCAAGAATGCTTTGATGGTGTTTCCTGCTTGGCAGGGGGTTGGACTGGATGGCCCTTGTGGTCTCTTCCAACTCTATGATTCTATGATTCTAGGGCCTGGGAAAAGGGGGTGTGGCCCAGGAGTATCCTGAGGGCAAGGTAAAGAGAGACTCGGAGGGCTGAATTTCACCTCTGGGCCTGAGGTTCCCCACCCTTGCTTTACATAGTTCAGTCCCTTGGAGCAGAGATGTTGACTTCTGCTTATCCTACTTCATAAAGTGTCACGTAGACACATAGACGGTTTAATAAAGACCCTTTTTAAGAAAACACAAGCTGGGATCCTACCATATCAAATCGCAAGGGAACAACTGCCCTCATGTCATTATCAGAATGGATTCATAAACAGACAAAAGGATTGTGAAAGGATGTATCTAATGCCCATTATTAGCCACAATGATGATCTCCACACATAAAACTCCAGAGCTGGCTCACCTCCAGAGAAGGGAGAGAGGAGTTGTCTGTCTCAATTTGCAGGCTAAATGAGGACAGCGAGGTGCAGGAACTGTACTTAGGAAACAAGCCTACTCAAATTGCCTTGTTTCTCAGATCCACCCCCCTCGCTACCCTTTTTGTCCCCTCTTTATTGGACGGTTTTAAAAGCAGAAATCGTTGTAAGGCTCTTGCCTAGCTGGGATCAGGACGTCTATATTTAGTGCTGCGTGGACGGCGCAGATCAAACAGGAAAGGTCCATAGGATCGATGTCTCCCTTGTGATTGCCTTGCATAACACACACTCCTAAGGTGTCCCTCACGTGACCGAGGAAGCATGTGAACAGGTAGAGAGTGTCATTCCCCATCCAACGCTCAATGATTGGTGGCACATCCTCTGTACTGGTTGACCGTAGTGATGGAGGGTTCAGAGCAACTAAGGAGAGGGAAAAGTTCTGCTAGCCCAAGCAGGTCTACAGGGGTGGGCAGATACAGAAGGAAGCTACAGCACCAACTGCAACCTTTCCGAATTCCACTGTGAGGTCTATTTAGAGCATCACCATTGTGAAGCATCCAACGAGGAAAGCCGTCGAGGCTATTTATCCTAGACTGCTTTTAAAGGAATAAATAAATCCTAGCAACTATTGATTCCTCCCCTCCACCCCGCCCACACTTCATTCTGCAATGTCTCTTTTTCCATTTGTCTGGGCGGTTCTGGAGGCTAACGGAAGATCTAAATAAAGGGAAACAGAGCCAAGCCTCAAGACGGGGGCTTCTGGGGTCTCCAGCTCTTCCTTCAGAGAGAGAGAGAGAGAGAGAGAGAGAGAGAGAGAGAGAGAGAGAGAGAGAGAGAGAGATTAGGAGATTCTTCAGCTGCAGAGGAAGAATAGGTGGGAAGGTGACCACTCGTGTCTGGGCATTTTTTGCAAAACAGAAAATGATGACAGCCCAGCCTACCCATCTGCCTCCTCCGCTGAGCAAAGAAAGAGCATCTTTCCAGAAATGTGCTCCAGATTTATTAGAGCCATTGCAAAGAAGGCAACCCTCTATATTTCTCTCCACTCCACCCAGGACAGAACCGGAGTAAGTTTTTCCTATGGATTTTAACCTGTGAGCTAAAACCAAGCATGGTGAATCAAGGAGAACTGAGCTTCCAGGCTCCCAACTCTCTCTCTCTTAGTCTAGGAGGAAACCCTGTGTTGGCAGCCCTGTTGACCACCCTGCTCACCCTGAACCAGTAGCTGAGGTTCAGCGGGATGCATGGGCCTATATGGGGAAAGCTGCCCTCTGAGACAGGCAGTTCCCCAGGCCCTAACCCACTCCCTCTGTCACCCATGGTTCCAATGAGGATTAATTGTGCAGTTAATGTTCCATACAGATTTCCAATTTCCGCTTTTTAATGCCTTTATAGTTCTTTAAAAGAAGTGTCTGTCAAGGAAGAAAGAGACATGGCAAATTAGTTTGCACACAGATCTTCATTGTGGAAGAAAACATGGCGCGGGGTGAGCGGGAAAGGAATGATTAAAGGAACGCGGTTGCTTCTTGATGAAACTAGGAAAGAAAAGTTGGAAATGGATAATAACTGGTAGGTCTCCCCTTCAACTCTGAACATGCCCACAGATTCAAACCTGCCTCTCCCATCTGAAATTGCCCTCCATCTGCTCACAGACTTGCTCCCACTCTCACGCGTCATCCTTTCCACTTTTTTTGGGGGGGGGCGGCGTGTGTGGTGCATTTATATTGGTTGAGTGTCAGTAACCTTTAGGTGAGGGAGCTCACATGAGTGATGATGAACCTAGAGTTAAAACCCAAAAAAGAACAGGTTCCCTGCAGACACAACCACAAAGGACTCGTGAAACAAAACCCAACAACAAGGGACACAAGTACAGGCAATCGTCGCTTTGTGCGGGAGTTACGTGTCAGACCCCCGTGAGCCCTTGTAAAAAGTTCCACCCCGCCCCTGTTCCACCCTTTCAGTGACGTTTTTGGGTCACTTCTGAGTTCAGCGCTGTGCGTGCGCATCAATCGGACGTGTGTCAATTGGTTGTTGCCTGAACACATGAACTCCTAGTTCTAGCCCCCATGGGTAACAATACTATTCAGAAATGATCCCAGCCAGTGGTTCTCAAACTTGCCCCCACCTGGACCACTTGAAGATTGATTGGCAGATCACTCAAATATCTTTTCTTCCCATTGTTTAGTGACTGTAGTGCTTGGAACCTTGCCTTGTCCTATCTAAATCACATCCAAGATGGCAGGTGGAGCTCCATTCGTAAGTAGAAACACTCGTAAGTAGAGTTATTCGTAAGTAGAGGTACCACTGTACATGCCTTGGGAACCTTTGCTCTAGATACGGTAGTTGTTTCCAGAGGCCATCACGGATACAACTTTGCTGCAATCCTGATCCTTAGTTTCAATTATACTTTTGTTATCTCATTGATATACCGGTAATATTTTTTCCCCAGTGCTTTTTTAAAGGCTCATTGGACATTTCTAATCAACATTTTTTTTAAAAAAAGTAATAAACATTTCAAATACAGTTGTACCTTGGTTCTCTAACAGAATCTGTTCCAGAAGTTCATTCGACTTCTAAAAACATTCAAAAACTAAGGCACAGCTTCCGAGTGGCTGCAGGAGCCTCCTGCACACAACTGGAAGCTGCGTCGGACGTTCGGTTTCCAAAGAATGTTCACAAACCAGAACATTCATTTCTGGGTTTGGGGAGTTCAGGAGCCAAAATGTTTGAGTCACAAGGCGTTCGAGAACCAAGGAACGACTGTATACATTTCAAATTTAAAAAACCAAATAAATAAATCAAACGATGAAGTGGCAAATCACTGTGGTGCGCATGTAACCATGTGGGAAACTGGGAACCTGCTTTTTATTGAGTCAGACCACTGGTACTATCGGCACCGACTGGCAGCAGGGAAAGCGGTGGCCAAGCTGAGAGGGGAATCTCACCACTCGGACGCTTTCCCAGATTTCTGCCTGCATGGCTGGGAAAATTCTTTTCACCACCTCGTGGGACTTAATGGATGGCCCTCGTCTCACGAGGTTTCAGCACGGAGCATCAGAGAAAAGTGATCGCTGGGGAAGTTATCCATTTGTAGTCACTCTGTACGAGGGTACAGAGAAGGGCTTAATGTCAGCTTAATCTGTCTTCTTCCCGCTAATGCCTCAAGCCAAAAACACACACGTGGTGAGGGACGTAGATAGCCCACTGAGTTATGAACAAGTTCTGAAACCCAGCACTTTCTTCCATGGGTTGTCTCTCACTCACTCTCCCCCCCCCTCTTCTTTTTATGCAGAAGAGTGCAGTCAGGCAGAACTAAAACAAATTGCTTGAACTCCTTGGAGGAAAAGAGAGAAGAAATTTTCCCAGCAACTTTCTCCCGCCGACATGCATGAGTGCAAATACGGATGAAATGCGGGATGAGTGAGCTGCAAAAGCAGTAATAAGGTGAAACGAATAGCCATATTTGGCTGCGGGGGGGGGGGGGCTCGCCAATTAAGAGATGCTGAAGGGAGCCGAGCAGGAGGGGAAATGTAAAACGCAGTAGGTGTAGACTGGAAGGAAAGCCTGCTCTGCTCAGCCACATGGAAAAGACCACCTTTTCAATCTACGAGTGCGAGACTATGTGTGTTTCGCTCACATCCGTGAGTTCACTGGGCAAGTGCAAAATTCCGATTTTGCCACCAGTATTTGCAAATTCTAAAGGAACATTGATTTGTGCACTGTGCATATTCTAAGTGGGGACTTTTTAAAAATTGAATGCCATCTTTAGAAAATCCCAGCTTCCTTTCCCCAGATGCAATAAATTTCTAGACCTTGTGATTCTAAAAACCTTGGACCCAGAGGCAGCACCATTCTCACACAAGGCAAAATGACAACATGAAGGGGACTTTCGGTAGCAGCCTGGCTATGAAACCAGTTTTGCTGGAAGGCTACCTTAAAAAGGATTTGGGAGACCACAGCTCCCACCCTGCGAAGTATCAGCCAACGTAAACTCCTTCCAAGTCTCATTTCGATCTCAGTGTATGTGCATATGTGTGATTTGCCCAAGGGGCTGTGTAATTCTGACCCCCGTTGCAAGAACTATTTGGTAGCCCATTTGCAAATTACCAAGCCACACATGCACAGGGTGGCACAGCATGTAGGAGCAGTGCCTCTCAAGCTTCCAATCCTCCAGCCAGAGCTTCAGGAGCTTGAAAATTAACAGAGATCCATTGGTCCCAAAATGGTGGCAGACAGAGGCAGTGTTTGGCATAATCAGCTGGCAAGTATTGGCATCATGCAGCTACCGTATCAACATGCAGACTGCCAGCTGCTTCCTACTCAGAATTCCATCTTGCATCAAGATGGAGAAACACTTAAGAAGCAAGAGGGGAACCTCCTGCTGTCGCATTGGCTGCCGAAAGTGTGCTATTATTAAAGGCAGCATGTTGCATATGGTTCAGAGGGGTCAGAAGTGAATCTATTAACTTTTTTCACTGGAAGGACATCAGTGTTTGCAGGACACTGTCAGACAACGGCATGATGATCATAAAACTCCCTGTTATTTCGTGGAACGTGGCTCTTCTTTCTACAGAGCACATCCACTTATGATTTTCACAATGTGAACATTTTTTAAAATGGTAATGGTAAAGGTAAAGGGACCCCTGACCATTAGGTCCAGTCGCGAACGACTCTGTGGTTGCAGTGCTCATCTCGCTTTACTGGCCGAGGGAGCCGGCGTACAGCTTCCAGGTCATGTGGCCAGCATGACTAAGCTGCTTCTGGCAAGCCAGAGAAGTGCACGGAAATGCCATTTACCTTCCCACCGGAGCAATACCTATTTATCTATTTATCTACTTGCACTTAGATGTGCTTTCGAACTGCTAGGTTGGCAGGAGCAGGGACCGAGCAACGGGAGCTCACCCTGTCGTGGGGATTCGAACTGCTGACCTTCTGATCGACAAGCCCTAGGCTCAGTGGTTTAACCAACAGCGCCACCCCCGTCATTTTTAAAAAATGGATTTGTGACCTCAATTAAGCTAGGGTTTCCCAGCGACTGGGAAATTAAGCTGACTTGAGAGTGAGCCCCACTGAAGTCAGTGGAGTTTTCTTCCGAGTAGACATGTTTGAACTGCTCAGATTAAATTAGAACAACAAGGGGTGGGTTAAACTGGGCTTGGCTGCCAGTGTTTCATGTTCTCTCCCACTTCTCTCAAAATGTCCTGCCCAGACCCTGCTCATGGCCTCTGTGCCCTCATCTCCCCCTGCTCCCCTCTGTCAGCCTTTGCCAAAACACATTCTAAATTCCTAAGACGCCTGGTTCATGGAAAGAAAATGAGTTATGCCTTTTCAAGCCTACGCAAGTGCGCTCTGTTTGCAGAATGCTTTCTAAGCACATAATATATGATTTCTCAGCAAAATGCAGTTTGAGACAGTTGTTAACAATGTGGTAATTAGGCCAAATATGACCTTTTAAATGAGACTGGGAAAATACATAAAAAGCAACTGATCACTCTCTCTCTCTCTCTAACACACACACAACAATTTTTCTTGAGGCTAATTTCAACAATCACATAATAACATGCTTATTATTAGATCTGTACACAATGGGTGGTATTCAATTTACTCAAAGTTAGCCCATCGAAATTAATGAACATGAGTAAGTTAGATCCATTAATTTAAAAAGTCTGTCCTGAGCTTAATTTACAGTGTAACCTTTGCATGTGTACTCAGAATTAAGCCCCATTGAATCCAATGGGTTTTACTCCCAAGGAAGTATATGAGCATAGGACTGCATGAATTAGCATGGCCAGGGTATTATTTAGGGTTTTTTGTTGGGGTGCGTGTTGCTTTTATTAACTTTTTTGTATCATTATTTTGGATGTTATGATTTATGTGGAAATTGTTTCAATGCGGTTGTGTATTATTTGATATTTTATTATGTTATGTCCACAATTGTCTATTTTTCATGTTGTAAGCTGCCCTGAGCATGGTTTTAACTGTAAAAAGGCAGCTTAAAAATAAAATTATTTGTGTATCAATATACCTTAACATTCTTCATATATTTTGTTTCCACTTAGTTATGCCAATTGGCAGCCGAGATACAAAATCTTCCATTGTTCTTGTTATTTTTTAAAACCTTATTTTTTTTGTATCAATTTAATAACAGCAGCTGCTGTTTGACATTTTTGTTTTGTATTGTTATCAAGCATCTCTTTTACATAAAATATTAGCAGCCTTGTACTCAGCATTGCTCAAGAATTCTAATGTACAGTCCGCCATCTTGATTCAAAATGGCACCCAACTGTATCCAAAAACAGACGGAAAACTTCTCCTTGATCTCAGGAAACCATCACGCACATTATGGCTGAAATATTGTAAGAGGTCTCCAAATGCATAGGGGAAAAACAACTTTCCAAAACGTATAGTAGAGAAAAAGTCATTCAGACATTAGAGGGCATTTGAGACCAGCTCCACAACAAACATGCTATCTATTGTTGGGCCATACTGGCTGTCCTTACTAGACCCAGAAGAATACAGTGGTGCCTCGCAAGACGAATTTAATTCGTTCTGTGAGTCAATTCGTTATGCGAAAAATTCGTCTTGCGAATCCCATAGGAATGCATTGAAATTTTATTTTTTATTTTTGCCCATAGGAACGCATTAATTGACTTTCAATGCATTCCTATGGGAAACCGCGATTCACTAGACAAATTTTTCACAAAATGGATTCGTCTTGCGAGGCAACCTCCGATCACAAAACCCATTCGTCTAGTGAAAAATTCGTCTAGCAGGGCATTCGTCTAGTGAGGTACCACTGTACACAAGCAACTCATGTCATCAAACATGGGTATCTATCTATCTTACCTGCGCACTGGAGGGCTCCTGGAAAGAATCCTTCACCACATGATGCCACACACTGGCCATCCTTCAACTGTAGCGAATCTTTGCATGCTGTACACACAAACGCGTCAGTGCAATTAGAGCATGTCTTCTTGCAGGCTGGTCAAGACAGGAAAGAAAGAAGAGTTTCTTACAGAACAGGAATCTGCAACTGGTAGCCTTGGGGCCATATCTGCACACTTTGGGGACTGCCCTTCCACTCCCTCCTTGATGTGGTCTTCCAGGTGCTTAGGAAGAATCTAAATCATCATACGGGTATCAGTAATCTCAGTAGAAGGCTCTGCTACGGATGATCCTCATCATCCTGGGGAAAAGTGACAAGAGGGGTGCCACAGGGTTCTGTCTCGGGCCCGGTGTCATTCAACAATTTGGATGAATGAGTTGATGGGATGCTCATCAGATTTGCAGATGACACCAAACTAGGAGGGGTAGCCAGTGCTACAGAAGACAGAATCAGGATTCAAGATGACCTTCACAGATTGGAGAAATGGGCCAAAACTAATGAAGGGAATTTCAATAGGGACAAATGCAAGGTTCTGCACTTAGGCAAGAAGCAGCAGCTGTGCAAATGTAAGATGGGGGACACCTGGAATGCCAGTAGTACATGTGAAAAGGATTTAGGGGTCTTAGTAGATCACAAGCTCAACATGAGACAACAGTGTGATGCAGCAGTAGCAAATAAAGGTGATGCTATTCCAGGCTGCATCAGCAGAAGTCGAGTGTCTATTTGGTGTTGGTCAGACCACACATGGAGTGAGTGCTGTGTCTAGTTCTTTGGACCACAATTTAAGAAGGTTATTGACAAGCTGGAACATGTGCAGAGGAAAGCAACCAAGATTATCAAGGATCTGGAAACCAAGCCTTATAAGGAATGGTTGAGGGAGCTGGGTATGTTTAGCTTGGACAAGAGGAGACTGAGAGGAGATATGACAGCCATCTTCAAATATCTAAAGGGCTGTCACATGGAAGACAGAGCAAGCTGGCTTTCTTCTGCTCCAGAGGGTAGGACTCGAACCAGTGGCTTCAAGTTACAAGAAAGGAAAAACTATCGAACCCTAAGAGTTGTTTGACAGTGGGACAGAAGGTGGTAGCGTCTCCTTTCTTGGAGGTTGTAAGCAGAGGTTGGATGGTCATCTGTCAGGGATGCTTTAGTTGAGATTCCTGCATTGCAGAGGGTTGGACTAGATGACCCTTTGGTCCCTTCCAACTCTACAATTCTATGATTCTGTGATGTTTCTGACCAACTGAAAACCACAAAGGCATCCCTCTTGTTGAAAAGTTGAAAAGTTGTGTTGAAAGTCAACACAACTCTGGGCATGCTGTTAGCACCCTTTTTTCCTGACAAAGGGAAACCACAATTGACAGATTCATCCCTCCTTACCTGGAATCATCTGCAAGGAAGAAGGGCAGGTTATTAAGTCATTATTTTATTTGTAGGGAAAAGTTGATAAGTCTGCTTTTCATTATCCAGAAAAGCACTCCACAGAAAGTTACAGGCACACACACAAAAAACATAAAAAATGTTTTTATTTTTCCGCAGCTAAGTATGATATTTGAAATATTGTAAATAATAAATAGATTACCTAAGCAAAGCCCAGCATCGTGATAATACCCAGATCCACAGCTGGCCACACAGCGCCCAGCCTGCAGCCGCTTGGTTGTGTCACGGCAGACGTCGCAGAGGTCAAAAGACTGTGAGCAGGTCACGCAATCCGCATGGCACCGACCTGTTGTTGGTAAAGAGGAGGAGGAGGAGGAGGAGGAGGAGGAGGAGGAGGAGGAGGAGGAGGAGGAGGAGGAGGAGGAGGAGGAGGAGTTTGGATTTGATATCCCGCTTTATCACTACCCGAAGGAGTCTCAAAAGCAGCTCACATTCTCCTTTCCCTTCCTCCCCCACAACAAACACTCTGTGAAGTGAGTGAGGCTGAGAGACTTCAAAGAAGTGTGCCTAGCCCAAGGTCACCCAGCAGCTGCATGTGGAGGAGCAGAGACTTGAACCCGGTTCCCCAGATATGAGTCTACTGCTCTTAACCACTACACCACACTGGCTCTCTGTGGCGACTCTGTTTCAGTATAGTTGAGCGTAACAGTCAGAGGGCAAAGATTTTATCAGGCCTCTTCTCCCTCAACTGTCATTAGGGGGCAGCCATTTTATCAGTGGGAGAGATAGGGATAGCTGTCTAGAAATTGTGGCCTGAGTTTTTGAGTCCCCTCCCTTCCCTGTGTTGTATGTATGTATGTTTGTTTGTTTCTTAGAATGTAAGCCTGTGGGTAGGGAGTGTCTTGTTTTGATTTCATGTACAGTGGAACCTCGGTTTATGAACACCTCGGTTTATGAATTTTCGGTTTATGAACACCGCGGACCCATCTGGAACGGATTAATTCATTTTCCATTACTTTCAATGGGAAAGTTCGCTTCAGTTTATGAACGCTTCAGTTTATGAACAGACTTCCGGAACCAATTGTGTTCATAAACCGAGGTACCACTATAAGTTGCTCTGGGAGCTTTGCTGGCTGAAGGGTGGGGTACAAATGCTATTATTATTATTATTATTATTATTATTATTATTATTATTATTATTATGCCACACACTCCGGTGGCTCCCAACAAAATGTTAAAAACACAATAAAACATCAAACATTAAAAGCATGAAGAAATAAATAAAAATATGCGCATATACAGGATTGTTGTGGTTGTTATTACAACCACAATTCATACATAAGCTCCCTCTCATCCTAAGGTCCCTGGGCGGGTTACAACAATTAAACAGCAACATAAGTATTAACGTAATATTAAAAAATGGTTTAAAAGAAATTATAGAGAAATAAGGTAGTTTCTAATGATCAGTGTTAGAAATTGGCATAGTAAAGCTAGGAGCCAAATGGTTCCTGAGACCTGGGGTGTGGGCGCCAAAACAGAATGTCTAGTCCAGTGTTTCCCAACCTTGTGCCTCCAGATGTTTTGGGACTACAACTCCCATCATCCCTAGCTAGCAAGACCAGTGGTCAGGAATGATGGGAATTGTAGTCTGAAAACAGCTGGAGGCACAAGGTTGAGAAACACTGGTCTAGTCAGTTGGGGGGGGAGGGAATCGGCAACACTTTTTATTTATTATTTTGATAAGCATGAACTAATGCACAATTCACAACAAGTGGCACATGGTTAATATCACCTTTTTAACAGAAATTGTTGATACACGTTTAATTTTGTGTTTACAATAAAAAATATTGGTACCATACTTCAGTTTCCTCTACCCTTCATTGCTAGACTCCTTAACATATTGTCTATCCTTAACACAGACTTTGAGGCTTCAAAGCACATACATCTCAGTAATCCTTGAGCATCAGCCAGGCGCAAAAAAATGGCACCCAGACTTTTTGAGGTGCTCGCCAATGGAGAATCTTCAGGCGCAAAATGCACCTGGCGCCCTGCTAATTTCAAACCCTGCTAACGATATAAGCAAATGAATATATATATTGCTGCCCAACGAGGAGAGGCAAATTCTGTCCCTGCTGCCACGGCTTTCAAATGGCGTTCCCCTGTGGTTCCTCGAAAAGACTTTTAATGAGAAATAGCGGTGATGACAGGAGGGTTTCTCTCGCTAGCAAGCAGAGTACAACTGTAGGTTCCTATTCAAGGTCTATTTTGGCTTGGGACACATTCAGCGGCCTCAGGCACACCAACTACAGGGGGCGGAGGTGTCTTCAGTCCCCTCAATATTTGTTTGAGGGGGGCCCAGCCCCCCAATATTGAGGGAGCCTGGTGCAACATTGCATGAGGATTTCCCAACACTGCAGGGACCAGCAATGACTAGTGGAAGGCTATACCGGCCTGCATGGCATTGAGAGACACATGTGTCATTACGTGGATCCCTCAATCTTGTGGGCAATCTGGCACCACTGAGTGGCCTTAGGTACATCCTTCCCTCCTTCTCTCTCTCTCAAAACACCGGCCACATATAACTTTCATCTTCAATTATAATAATAATAATAATTTATTATTTATACCCCGCCCATCTGGCCGGGGTTCCCCCAGCCACTCTGGGTGGCTTCCAACAAAACATTAAAGTACAAAAATCAAACATTAAAAGCTTCCCTAAACAGGGCTGCCTTCAGATGTCTTCTAAAAATCCTTTTTGACATCTGATGGGAGGGCATTCCACAGGGCAGGCGCCACCACTGAGAAGGCCCTCTGCCTGGTTCCCTGTAACTTGGCTTCTCGTAGCGAGGGAACCGCCAGAAGGCCCTCAGCGCTGGATCTCAGTGTCTGGGCAGAACGATGGGGGTGGAGACGCTCCTTCAGGTATACTGGACCGAGGCCGTTTACGGCTTTAAAGGTCAACACCAACACTTTGAATTGTGCTCGGAAACGTACTGGGAGCCAATGTAGGTCTTTCAGGACTGGTGTTATGTGGTCTCGGCGGCCGCTCCCAGGCACCAGGCTAGCTGCCGCATTCTGGGTTAGTTGTAGTTTCCGGGTCACCTTCAAAGGTAGCCTTCAAAGAACAAAACTGGTTGCCCATTATCTTCTGGGTCCAGTTCAAGGTGCTTCTGTTGACATTTCAAGCAATTCGAACAGCCTGGAGCTCAAATGTCAGAGAGAACACTTTCCACCCTATAGAAGGACAGTTAAAAGGCAAACACACACACACACACCCCTACATCCTTTTGTGTTGGGGATCTTTGTAAGGCACCCTTTCCGGCTGAAGAGGAGGGCAAAGACTTTTCAAATAAACAAGACAAACAAGTAAACAAACACAGGATACCTGCACCCGAACCTTCAGGGACAAGGAGGGATGAGACATTTGAAGAAACAAAGTTCAACGGTCATAAAAATACCTGGCTCACAAGGAGGGCAGCATTGTCCTGCCGCAGCAACTGCCACGCTGCCTGTGGGGCAAGTCGGACAGGACGGAGAGGAGCAAACCACGTCGGAGTCCTGGCACTCACATTCGTGGCACAGAGCTTCTTTCCATTTTTCTCCGCTCTACATGAGAAAACGATAACGGCTACGGCCCATTGTATCTTTTCAGCACTATGTTATTTATTAAATTTCATCGTAAGTGGAACCAGAGCCGAAAGGGGACGGAGCATGGGTAGACAAACCAAGGCCCGGGGGCTGGATCCGGCCCAATCGCCTTCTCAATCCGGCCCACAGACAGTCCAGGAATCAGCGTGTTTTTACATGAGTAGAATGTGTCCTTTTATTTAAAATGCATCTCTGGGTTATTTGTGGGGCATAGGAATTTGTTCATTCCCCTGCCCCCCCTCAAATAGTCCAGCCCACCACAAGGTCTGAGGGACAGTGGACTGGCCCCCTGCTGAAAAAGTTTGCTGACTCCTGGGATGGAGCAACAACTGTCGGTTTTACCTTTGCACAGTAAGGTGATTTCTAAACACACAGCTGCAGCTCCCAAAGAGGTTTCACGGTCAACCCCTCTTCACAGGGGACTCTGGGAGTTGTAGTTCTGAGAGGGGGGGTTTCCTCTCAGCTGTCGGCACCCTTAGCAAACTACAGCTCCCAGAGGAGGGCTAGGGGAAGCCATGACTGTTTAAAGCAGCATCGTTGTGCTTTAAATGTGTGGTGTGAATGAGGCCACACATGTGCGCATAAAATGTACATCTGTACATGTCTTCAGATATAAAAATAGGCACCCCACCCCTTGACAAACAGCTAAACTAGCCTTGGAAAAGGAATGCTTTGCTCCACCGGCAAATGCTTTGATGCAGGCTTAGATGCTACAGTTCAGACAAAAATTGATCTTTTCCCCCTGCCTGTATTGATTACACTGTTAGGAGCCATTCAGTTGTACAAATGTAGCAGCTAATGTCATCATTCAATTGCCAGAATAAGGAAAGCCCTCAAAATCTGATCGCATCAAATTATGATAAAACTGCTAAACATTTGGGAGCAAGAGTGCTGTAAAACATTATCGAATGAGGTAATCCCATTCCAATAAAGCTGGCAATCGACAGAGAACATTTCAAGATTGTTTCCAAGCATCCTGAAAGTGCCTTCCTGTTGTGTAAACTCTCTCTCTCCTTAAAACACACTGTGATCAGACCCCAAGTGAGTGGGATAGTTTTGCCGTTGGGCAAAGGGCTGGAATAAATTTCCTTTGGGAACTTCTGTGATGTATAATTTGGCAGTCCTGGCTACTGCGAACCAATCTTGATTTTTGCCTAGAGTGACTG
The DNA here is from genome assembly GCF_965207765.1 of Zootoca vivipara. Lineage (NCBI taxonomy): Eukaryota > Metazoa > Chordata > Lepidosauria > Squamata > Lacertidae > Zootoca > Zootoca vivipara. Next base: position 64,643,319 of record NC_142583.1, read on the forward strand.
GGGCAACCCGTCAGATGGGCGGCAATCACCACCTGATTGACAGTCCATGAGGCCTGACAAAGCATGATGTACTGGTTGAAGTGCAGGAAAAGTCAATAGTCTCTCAGGGATGGCACCCGCCATTAATCATGGTGGTAGCCCAGCATGTTTATTTGTTCCTAAGGTGTTTATCGATTGCTGTTTTGGCTGCAAGCTGTTAGCAGCCTGGCTACCATTTTGCATCCTCCATCAGGCCCTGGTTCTATCGTCAATCAATCAAATTTTTATTACGATCATAGACCAGCATAAGGGGGGTGGGGTTTACAATCATTTAAAATCTGTGAAACGTTTTGGAAAGCTAAAATTATTAAAACAGAAGGTACAGTCATACCTCGGTTTAAGTACGCCTCGGTTTGAGTACTTTCAGTTTAAGTACTCCGCGGACCCGTCTGGAACGGATTAATCCACTTTCCATTACCTTCAATGGGAAAGTTCGCTTCAGATTAAGTATGCTTCAGGTTAGGTACGGACTTGCAGAACCAATTACACTCATACTTTGGGTTAAGTACGCTTCAGGTTGAGTACTCCGCGGACCCGTCTGGAATGGATTAATCCACTTCCCATTACTTTCAATGGGAAAGTTCGCTTCAGGTTTAAGTACACTTCAGGTTAAGTACAGACGTCCAGAACCAATTGTGTACTTAAACCGAGGTACCACTGTATATATAAAAGACTATAAGAAGCTAAAAGAAGGGTTAGGGGCAAGGAGGGAGGAGGTGAAAGAAACCTTCCCATTTTCTCAGGAATTAAGTAATTACCATCTCAAAGGAATGGCCAGACTACCAGGAAAGGCTATCACATAAGGCATTACAGTCATACCTCGGTTTAAGTACGCTTCGGTTTGAGTACTTTCAGTTTAAGTACTCCGCAGACCCTTCTGGAACGGATTAATCCACTTTCCATTACTTTCAATGGGAAAGTTTACTTCAGGTTAAGTACGCTTCAGTTTAAGTACTCCGCAAACTGTCTGGAACAGATTAATCCACTTCCCATTACTTTCAATGGGAAAGTTCGCTTCAGGTTTAAGTACACTTCAGGTTAAGTACAGACGTCCAGAACCAATTGTGTACTTAAACCGAGGTACCACTGTATATATAAAAGACTATAAGAAGCTAAAAGAAGGGTTAGGGGCATTAAATAAATGTGGAAAAGCATAAAAGATTAGTATATAAAAGGCTATGGCTATCAATTTACAAAGCACTCTGATATGAGTGTTTATTAATTCTAGTTTGTGGTGCAGGTCAAGGATATAGCATCATTCCAGGGATACATACATTCATTGCAGTGAGGAAATGACAGGGGCCACCAAAAAATGGCGGAGAATATTTGGGGGGAGGGGAATTCTGCATATTGGCCTACTTCTAGGGGAGCAAGAAAAGCCTCAGAAATTTTCTCAGGAAATTTCTCAGGAGTTCTCTGCTTAGCTCCTGTTTCCAATGCCCTTTCACCCAGAGGAAACTAAAAACCAGAGAGAAAGGCTCCTGGAATGTCTCTCATTACAGAGAAATGGGGCAAGAACCTAAGGACTGATTGATAGACACAGCCAGTTCCCAACATCCCAAAAGCTTGAATCATGGCCAAGAAACAGATCCCGGGCATTTCAGTCAAGAGCTGGCTTGACTCTTGCTGCAGACAAGGTATTCACATAGATGACAAATCTCCCGTTTTTTGTGGGAAACCCCCATATTTTAAACCGTTTCCCACTGGCAGCCCGGATTGGAAAAAATCCCGTAAATCCCCCGGATTTCTTACCTGCCAGGGGTGCTCCATTTTGGGTCCTGGCGCCGCCCGATTTCCGGTGCCCATACATGGGTAGCGTGGCACCGGAAGTCGCTTCTACGCATGTCCGGACATGCATAGACGTGACTTCCGGTGCCGCTCTGCCCATGACTGGGCACCGAAAATCGGGTAGAGCGGCACCGGAAGTTGCTTCTACGCATGTCCAGACATGCATAGAAGCGACTTCCGGTGCCGCGCCGCTGCTGATCCCGCATTTTTCGGCGGGAGACTTGGCAGCTATGGGTATGCAATGGCTCCCCATGAGTTCTCGAGAGCAAAGTCACAGTGCCATTCTATGCACTTTTGCTCAAAAGTTGTCCCACTGCAGTCAGTGGGGTTTACTGCCAGGTTAGTTGCACAACATAGAACTGATCGCTGAAAAGGGCAAAGGACCACAGAAGCTGCGAGCCATGCTAGCTGGGCACCCCATTCTGTTCCTCCTCTCATTTCAGATACGTCAACAAGCAAGGTTTGTATATTTTCCAGAACTCACTAGCTTAAGTGCTAGAATATTGCTTTTTTGAAAAGAAAAAAACAATAACAGATTCTTAGGGTGCAGAAATGTGTCTTTCAGCTAAGTAGATAGATTATGTGCAAGGTATAAATCTACAAGGCTCTGGTTATACAGCCTGTGCTTCTACGCTGATGGCTCCTCTTTGGGTGAATATCATTCTTCAATCCATCACCCAAACAGTTCTATGTGCCCCAAATTTTCAGGCTACTTACATATTTGGTACGCCCTTGGTGAACACAGGGCCTGCCTCTGGAAATGCATTCAGGACAACACTTGCCTTCTAAATGAACTAATTCTTCGCCCTGTGGAGAAAGAGGCAGCCGCAACATGACATTAGCATTAAAAAAAAAAATACAATGCTGGAAGAAGACATTGGGAGCCCGACCATTTTATTTTATTTTTTACTGGAATGCAGTCTTTAAGATCCTATTTCCCTTTATCACTCCTGGAGCTCATTCCATCACTCTTGGTTCTTTCCCAAAAGATATGCGTGCTTAAATACCTTTGTGGCTGCAGAACAATTCCCGCAAGCTCCCAGTCGAAATGCCACAAAACTGGCAAGGGATCAAAACGGGGATCCAGTTTCTGCTCTGGTTTGCCAGAAGCGGCTTTGTCATGCTGGCCACATGACCTGGAAGCTGTACGCCAGCTCCCTCGGCCAATAACACGAGATGAGTCGTCCACGACTGGACCTAATGGTCAGGGGTCCCTTTACCTTTACCTTACCACTCCTGTGAGGTAGGCCAGGCATAGATTAGGCTGCTGAGGGAGCGCAAAACTGCATGATTGCCACACTGAGACGCAAAGGCAAATGGGGACTTGAACCCAGGCTTCCCTGGTCAGGCCAAGGAGATAAAGGGAATGAAGATGGCTCTCCTGCTTCTCAGTTTATCCTTACAACAACCCTGTGATGTAGGTTAGGCTGGGAGAAGATGTCAGTAATTCGGCCGTCCCGGGGGCCAGCTGTTAGACTGGTCCCACAGGCCAAATATGTGATTGCTCTCACAAACATGATGAACAACACACAAGTCAGTAAATAAGACTTAACTGCTTTATTTACATATAAACAAATTGGAGCTGAGGCTCCAATACTTTGGCCACCTCATGAGAAGAGAAGACTCCCTGGAAAAGACCCTGATGTTGGGAAAGATGGAGGGCACAAGGAGAAGGGGACAACAGAGGACGAGATGGCTGGACAGTGTTCTCGAAGCTACGAACATGAGTTTGACCAAACTGCGGGAGGCAGTGGAAGACAGGAGTGCCTGGCGTGCTCTGGTCCATGGGGTCACGAAGAGTCGGACACGACTAAACGACTAAACAACAACAACAAACTGGGACGACTAAACAACTAAACAACGACTAAACAACAACAACAAACTACATCATGGCTCCCTCTCTCTGGCATAACAGCCAGTAAAGAGAAAGAACAAAGGAAAACAACAGTCCCACTTAGGAAGATTGTAAGACAAACATCCTGCCTACGTCACATCCACACTGTGGGAATGAAAACACATACAGTCATATGATACGCAATAACCCTATGACTGCAGACGGGGAATGAATCCTAACAGAAGATAGCTGGCCCAAGATTACCCAGTGGCTTTTACTGCTGTGGGGGGAATCTGACGCTTAGAAGATATTTGCCCTGTTTAGGGAAGTTTTTAATGACTGATGTTTTAATGTATTTTTAATCTTTTGTTGGAAGCCGCCCAGAGCGGCTGTGGAAACCAAGCGGAGTTATAAATAAATTATCATCATCATCATCATCATCATTCACAAAGGACATTTCTCTGGCCATCTGTGACAGCGGAGGCACACAGAGGAAGGCCTCAAAAGGTTATCCCGGCCCTCAGGCAGTGCTCATAGAATCAGAAGGGAACTTTGAGGTCAAGATATCCCCAGAGCTCTCAAGACAGCCTGTTGCACTGGCTCCATGTGCAGAAAGATGAAGTGTTAAGTACCAACCCTTGGAACTGAGCCCCAATAATGGACCTGAAACAGACCAGAAATGACACTTGTGTTTACTGTGTTTATGAATCGGTGCTATTTTTTCTGTTTTAAAAAAGAGGCTCCAGAACTCACCATGAACACCTCCCTTGTTCTCCCAAGTACCAGAAGAGAGTTCCAGTGAGTTCTGGCTTGAAAAAGTAAATTCCCAGGCTTCCCATAGGCATGCAAGGCTGCTGGATTAATGGGCCACTGGCCTGATCCAGTCGGTTGTTCTTAGGGATATGGGGTGAGAGGCATGAATTTAACTTTGCTTTGTAAACACTAACGGTTGTTCCCCAGTCCCTACCAAAAAAAGAGAAGAAAACCCTACAAAAACAACTCATCCCCCTGGAACAAGGAAGAGGGAGCAAGCTTGTTTTTTCTTGCTCTGGAGGGTAGGACTCGAACCGATGGTTTCAAGTTGCAAGAAAAGAGATTCTGACTAAAGATTCAGAAAAGGCCTTCTGACAGCAGGAGCTGTTTGACAGTGGAACAGACTTCCTTGGGAGACGATGGACTCCCCTTCCTTGGAGGTTTTTAAGCAGCGGTTGGGTGGCCATCTGTCATGGATGCTTTAGCTGAGATCCTGGCATTGCAGGGGGTTGGACTAGATGACCCTTGGGTCCCTTCCAACTGTCCAATTCTATGAATCTATGGTTCCTCTGAAGGCAACAATTCGTTGAGTCTTCACGGGGAAAGCTTTGATCAATGTTTGATCACCTCTGGGAAGTGTGCTTCTAGGAAAGGGAGGTTAAACTATTTATACATCTGTTGCAAAAATTATGCGGTATGGAAAGAGCCCTTGTCACAGTACATATTGTTAACATTCCCGGTTGGTGCTGTTACCTTCCCCAGCACGCACAAGAGCCCACTTCATATAAAGAGCGAGGACAAAAATGCATGGGGTGGGGTCCTCTCTGCCAAAAAATGTCCGCCTGCCTGCCAAGATTCAGAACCGCGGAGGATCGTTTAAGATAACGGTCTCATTTTTCGCTGCCCAGCTTACAATGCGAGGCCACGGGCCACGGGAATGGCAGCGAGGCTGTTGAAGTGAAAGCCTCTTCAAAGGTCTGCGCAATAGTTTGCGCCTCGTGTGATCCCCGTGGCAACGCTAGGTTCTGAAAAGGGGAAATGAAGAAAGAAAGCACTTGTTCTCTGACATTTTCTCCTCAGAACATCATGCCCTCCCGTTCTGTTGGGGGGTGGGGACCCTCTTAAGAGCAGTCCTGCAGGATCAGACCCGGGGTGGCATTCAGCTAAGCCCTACTCAGAGTAGAACCGCTTGAAATTAATGACCCTAAGTTGGGCGTGTCCATTAATTTCAAGGGATTTACTCTGAGTAGGACGAGCGTGGAATACCACCTCAAAGGCCTAGTTGGTCCAGCAGCCTTTATCACTGGTGCCAACATAGGGCCTCTGAGAAGCCCACAAGCAGGATAGGAGCACAGGGATGTTCTCTTGCTCAGGATATTCCATAACCAGTATTCAGGAACACCCTTCCTTAAGCGGGGCTACCTTTGAAGGTGACTCGGAAAATACAACTAATCCAGAACGCGGCAGCTAGACCGGTGACAAGGAGTGGCCACTGGAACCATATAACACCGGTCCTAAAGGACCTACACTGGCTCCCAGTAGGTTTGCGAGCACAATTCAAATTGTGGTTCTGACCTTTAAAGCTCTAAATGGCCTCGGCCCTGAATACCTGAAGGAGCATCTCCACCCCTATCGTCCACTAAGGTCCAGCTCTGAGGGCCTTCTGGCAGTTCCCTCACTGTGAGAAGTGAAGTTAGAGGGAACCAGACAGAGGGCCTTTTCGGTAGCGGCACCCGCCCTGCGGAAATGCCAAATAGATAAACAGCTATTTGACTTTTAGAGAACATCTGAAGGCAGTCCTATATCAGGATGCTTTTAATCTGTGGTGTTCTGTTGTGTTGTTGCTGCTGTAGCTGTTGTGTTTCTGTATATTATGCTGGAAGCCATCCAAAGTGGTTGGGGCAACCCAGTCAGATGGGCGGCGTATAAGCACCGCATTTTTCTGTGTATAAGACGCTGCTTTTTTGCTTTTAAAAAAAAAGGCAAAAATTGGGTGTCGCCTTATACACAGATAGTGAATGCCAGAGGGGTGATGTGTGGTTAATGGCAGCAGCAAACAAGAGACTGGCAGTGGTGACTGGGCGGGTGATTGGTGGCTGTGGCAAGGCCTGCTGGTGATTGGCTGTGGCTGTGGCTGTGGCAAGTGGGAGGACAGGCTGTTGGTGGCGGCTGCGGCAAGGTGTGCTATCGGCAGTGGCGGAAAAGTGGGTGAGCGATTGGCGGAAGTGACCCCCCCACACACAAAAAAGCTAAACAACTTAATTTCTTAATTTTGGGTTTTAAAAAATAGGGGTTGTCTTATACATGGGGGTGTCTTATACACGGGAAAATATGGTAAATTATTATTATTATTATTATTATTATTATTATTATTATTATTATTATTATTATTTGCTGGGCCTGAACTCCTTTTATACAAAGCTACTGTGGTTCACATTAGCACTGCTCATGCCACACAATGTGCTGTCGCCGCTTCTCAAATGCAGCTATAGCTGTTCATTGTGAAGGAACAGGCGTATTAACCCAAGCCTCAAAAAGAAACAGAAGCCCCCGCCGTGCTCAGGAAAAGATCTTAAGCGCCCACAGTGGCACCCTTTTAAAAATGTCCCAGAATGCCTAGGATATTGCTCTCTCTCTCTCTCTCTCTCTCTCTCTCTCTCTCTCTCTCTCTCTCTCTCTCTCTCTCTCTCAGAACAGCAGAGGTGAGGCGGGAGCCAACAAGAGAGGATTGTGGGATTTCCCGGGGCAGTTCAATGCCTGCCAACAAGCTCCACCCTTCTCCCAGTCATCTGGTGATCAATAAATAAATGCAAGCCCACATTTGTCAGAGAACTTAAGAGACAGCCACCTGAAACTCGCTGCTTGTCGATAGGCTCATCCCAACCAGTTTGCTGGAAGCGTGTAAAATGAGTTTCTTTTCTTGCATAGGCTCCACAATTCTGTCCCTGCCTGCCTGCCCTGCCTACGCCAGTGGCCTCGTTGCCGCTTAAACAGAGTTATGTGACCAGAAAAGTTAATTCTTCCCCAACGAAGGATGAAACCCCCGGAGACCCGGCTTCAATTTAGCTCCGGTTTACTGATGCAAATGTCCTAAATACAGAACTACCTGGGAAGATTCAGGAGGGTTTTGAAAGCAGGTGGAAGGGGAGAGAGAAGCTACCTGCTGCTTTTGTTGCCGACTTTATAAAATATTTCGGTGGAATGGCACCGATGACACCTCTGGGGGCTGCTGAGCTAGAATACATAACTGGTAATAAGCCGCGGAGTGTGCACTTTGGACTAAAAAATACATATCTATCCATCTAAAGTTAATCCAAATTCCACATCCAAAAGAGTCGAGTTCGGCTGCCCCTGTAAATAATGCAAATTTGCGAAATGTCTCTTACTTTGCATAATTGATGCTGTGAATCCTTACACACACACACACACACACACACACACACACACACACACACACATTATCTAGCGTCATTTATTCTGAAGCAAGGGCAAGAAAGGTGGCAAGACGGTATGGACCCCCTACCCAGTTGTCAGGAGCAATTGCAGCTAGGGCTGGGACCCCATAGCTCTTGTGCACAGCTGCCCCATAAGCTGCCAGGGTTGGGTATGTGGGCATCTGTGGCAGGAGGGGGGAGAAAGTGGGCAGCCCCACTGCCGAGAGCGTGGACAAAGGAATGCACACAGCAGATGGTTAACTTTTATAGTCAAAGATAACACTTGCATCACTTCTACAGCTTTGGATATCTATGAATACCAATCTAGTGGCTAGGCAGCTATTTCCAGGTCCATGCTCTATGGAGCAGTTGCAGCAATATGGGAACCACTCCCCTTCCACCAGCTTATGTACCTTCACTCGACGGGCTGCACACATACAGCCAGAGACTGTGCCTGCATGGAAACTTCCTCTGCTCCTCCCCTTTCAGTCCCTTCAGTTCTGGGTTACTGTTGTGCTGGAGAAGTGTGGTGAATATTTCACTTGCCTGGCCTGCCTCTTCCTCCGACCCAAGCTTCCTCAACTTCGGCCCCTCCAGATGTTTTGAGACTACAATTCCCATCGTCCCTGACCACTGGTCCTGCTAGCTAGGGATCATGGGAGTTGTAGGCCAAAAACATCTGGAGGGCCGAGTTTGTGGAAGCTTGCTCCAACCCCTCCTGTGGTCCACCCCTCCAGCTCTGAAGTTTCCCTTGCCTCTGACTCTTGTCTCTTGACTGATTGTCAGAGACTGACAGGATGAAGAAGAGTGGGGGGTGGCGCCTGCCCTAGACCTCCCTCCTCCCAAGGATGACACCGAAGACGACTTAGACCCTGGATCATGGTGGTGGGACACTGGAGAGCAGTCTGGGGAAGGGACGAGGTGGGAGATGTAGGAGCAGGAGCTTGGAGCGATCAAAGGGGGGTGGGGTGTCAGAAGAAAGAGGCCCTTCTAAAACAGGCTGAGAGTTGTAGTAAGTTGCTGAATTGCAACTTATTAAAGGTAAAGGGGCCCCTGACCACCAGGTCCAGTTGTCTCCGACACTGTGGTTGCGGTGCTCATCTCGCTTTTTAGGACGAGGGAGCCGGCGTTTGTCCGCAGGCAGCTTCCGGGTCATGTGGCCAGCATGACAAAGCTGCTTCTGGCGAACCAGAGCAGCGCACGGTAACGCCGTTTACCTTTCCGCCGGAGCGGTCCCTATTTATCTACTTGCACTTTGATGTGCTTTCGAACTGCTAGGTGGGCAGCAGCTGGGACCGAGCAACGGGAGCTCACCCCGTTGCAGGGATTTGAACTGCCGACCTTCTGATCAGCAAGTCCTAGACTCTGTGGTTTAACTTAAAACCATGGAGAGACCTGGTCTGAATAGAGACACTGGATTCTTATCTCATTATACACGATAAAGCTATTTTTAGCCATCTCACCCCTTGCTTTTTCCTGTAAGACCACTTGCAGTCATTAACAGTCGTCCACAGGTTTATCCCACCTATCAGCCAATGACCCATTTCCACCACCCTTCTGAGTAATACCCCTCCCCACCCTCTCACTATATATAAGGGTCTGGTGACTTCTGTTTCAGTGTATCTGAAGAAGTGTGCATGCACACAAAAGCTCATACCAATGACAAACTTTGTTGGTCTCTAAGGTGCTACTTAGAAGGTGCTACTTAGTAGTGATGTATGGAAGTGAGAGCTGAACCATAAAGAATCACCGAAGAATTGACGCTTTTGAATTATGGTGCTGGAGGAGACTCTTGAGAGTCCCATGGACTGCAAGAAGATCAAACCTATCCATTCTGAAGGAAATCAGCCCTGAGTGCTCACTGGAAGGACAGATCGTGAAGCTGAGGCTCCAATACTTTGGCCACCTCATGAGAAGAGAAGACTCCCTGGAAAAGACCCTGATGTTGGGAAAGATGGAGGGCACAAGGAGAAGGGGACGACAGAGGACGAGATGGTTGGACAGTGTTCTCGAAGCTACGAACATGAGTTTGACCAAACTGTGGGAGGCAGTGGAAGACAGGAGTGCCTGGCGTGCTCTGGTCCATGGGGTCACGAAGAGTCGGGCACGACTAAACGACTCAACAACAACAAAAGGTGCTACTGGAAGGAATTTTTTAGTTTGTTTGAGATTTGTAGTGTGAGTGCAGACTCAAACAGAGAGGAGTCAGAGATTGCCCTGCTACCCAGCAGCGGGACAAACCCAGTCCTGCTGGCTCACCTCCCCCTCTGACACCCCAACCGAGGAAAGTCCTGCCCGTTGCTGAGCAACAGGCCAGACATGCCCAGAGGAGGAACCCACCCCCCTTGACTCAGCCTTTGTCTGCTTTGAAGAGATCCAGAGTGTGAGGCTAGAGGGGAAGGGTGGGGCCGGCCATTGGTCAGTTTCAGCAATGGATCCTGCTGGATTAGGCCGAGTCAGAGGAACTCTGTTGCGTTGCCATTTTCTGTGAATAAAATCTAATTGCATTTCCTGCCTCACATTATTCCTGCCCTGTGGGTGACCTGCGCTTGCCTTGCAATTCCTTGACACTGGTCCCGTTCCCCACAAATCGCTGGCCCCCTCTCCAGAGCCAGACTCCAACACCTCTCCCCCCCCCATACACACTCATCAGCATCCTGCCAGTCCCTGGTGCCCACCCCAAATGAACCATAACCAGGGAATATCTGTGAAATATTTGAAAAATCATGGTTTGCAACTAAGTGCATCGGTAGGGTTTACTTAAATCAAGCAGTTAAAAGTATTGTCCAGATTAATTGTAGAACAGTTCAAAAACGGAAAATCCAGGGTTAAAAATATAAACAAGAGAAGAAACCGCAAAAGGGGACAGGGGAGTCTGACATGTAACATAGCTGCCAAGTTCTCCCTTTTTTTAAGGGAAATGCCTTCATGCTGAATAGGCTTCCTCGCGAGAAAAGGGAAAACTTGGCAGCTATGACATGTAATGATATTGGAAGTACGAGACTGTAAGATGTGTATCCGTAAATTATTGAAAGCTGAAAATAAAATTTATAATGGTTTTATCAAAACAAAACAAAACATAACAAATAAAACACAACCCCCAGATTCCCAGCTTTCATTTCTGCTGTTCCTGTTGGATTGTTTAGTTTTTAGTTAGTGTTTCTGGGAATCTTCTATGTAAATAAATAAGAGAACTACAGTAGATAGTTAAGGTGGCTCAAAAAGCGGTCATTTTCTTACCGGGGCACACTCCACCTTGGCACACCCTCCGTGCCAGCAAGAGACTCGCCCTCCGTCACACATGCAGAACTCGCACCCGGTACCGTTCCACATCTCGTCGTGGTACCTTACGACGCCGTCATGGACGCAGCTCCCCTTGGAGGGGACGCATTCCTCGCAGCAAACTCCAGGACGCTGTATTTTGCTCTCCCCCTAGGAACACGCAATTCAGATGCCTCGTGAAAAGAGAGAACAGCAAACGGCCAGGATTCTCCCAGGATTCCAAGCTCAGGAATTACCTTCTCACAGGTCACAGGTGTGCAGGTCTGCCTCAGACACCTGGGCTCCCCTCTGTCGCAGACACAGGTTGTGCAGGCATCTTTCTGCCACTGCTCGCCGTGCTGCGCAACAGAAATAAAGGTTAAGTACTCCATTCAGGTTAACCGCTAGTGTCCACATGGGGTGGAGAACACCACCAAACAGCCTGATGAAGACTGAGCATCCACAAAACGGTGGCTGGCTGTTGGGAGGAGAAAAATGAAAAACTGGGGGGGGGGGTTAGGAGAAACCAAATGGAGTATCCTGAGCAGGCACACATAGAATAATAGAATTGTAGGGAAGGGGCCATGAGGGTCATCTAATCCAAGCCCCTGGAACATGTGCAGAGGAGGGTGACCAAAGTGATCAAGGGTCTGGAAACAAAGCCTTATGAAGAACAGTTGAAGGAGTTGGTTATGTTTAGCCTGGAAAAGAGACTGAGAGGAGAAAGGATGGCCATCTTCAAATATCGAAAGGGTTGTCCCATGGAAGAGGGAAGAAGCTTGTTTTCTCCTGCTCTGGAAGGTACAGTGGTACCTCTACTTACGAATAACTCTACTTACGAATGTTTCTACTTACGAACGGAACTCCGTCCGCCATCTTGGATGCAGTTTAGATAGGATTTTTTCTACTTATGAATTTTTAGATAGGGTTGCTTCGACTTACGATTTTTTTCTCCCAATGCATTCCTATGGGATTCGACTTACAATTTTTTTCGACTTACGAATGTGCGTTCGGAACACATTAAATTCGTAAGTAGAGGTACCACTGTAGGACTTAAACCAATGGCTTCAAGTTGCAGGAAAAGGGATTCCGACTAAACATCAGGAGAAACTTCCTGGCAGTAAGAGCTGTTTGACTGTGGAACAGTCTCCCTTGGGAGGCGGTGAACTCTCCTTCCTTGGAGGCGTCTAAGCAGAGTTTGGATGGTCATCTGTCATGGACGCTTCCCACATTGTGGGGGGTTGGACTAGATGACCGGTGGGGTCCCTTCCAATTCTATGATTCTATGAATGCAGGAATCTTCCACCCAACTCGAGGTTCAAGCCCATGACCCTGAGATGAAGAGTCTGGTGCTCTACCAAATGAGCTCTCCCAGCTTGACAACTTAAAATGTATTCCTGATTTTTTAAAAATAAATAAATGCTAAGCTCTGTCCTGGATCGCCAGGGCCTGTTATCTCCCACCCAGCCTCGCCCTCCTCTTCTTGCACACCACTTTTCAAACTATGTTAACAGGAATGGCCTTATCTACACTGGCCTGTGAATTGAGTTGTCTCTCGCCAGCACATTCCTTTCTACTTCTTAATCCCCTTCATTCATTTCGTCAGGCTTCCCAGGAAGAAGAAAAGCAGCAGGTTGTTAAAAAGAAGAAGAAGAAAGGGAGTGGGGGAGAAGTCGTTTATGCCGGCAAAAGCCTCGAGTGCCGGGAGAGGAACAGAAATGTGTCATATGCAGCCCACGCCAAGTCGATTCCTGCCTGCTCTCATCAAAGGGTCCCCTTACCTCATATGCTCTCCCAGGTGCAGAGCAGGATTTCGGAGTGCATTTTGGGCAACACCTCCCAGCAGGTACAACCGCACTTTCATCCTGAGCATTGGGGAAAGGGTGGGTGGAAGGAAATAAATTGCATATAATAAGAGAGACACCAGACGTGGGAATTATAAGGCCAGAACGAACCAGACCGTATAGGAATTTATTCGTATATGCAACCACGGCAGCAAGAATGTTACTTGCCCCCCCTAAAAAAAAAAATGGAAAAGAAGAAGAAGTCCCAGCAAAAGAAGAATGGATACAAACATTTACCGTGTTTCTCATATTATAAGACACGTCTTATATTTATTTTTTCCTGAAAAAAACACACCATGGCTTATTTTCAAGGGATGTCTTATTTTTTAATTAAGTACCGGTACCGGTATCTGTACAGACCACAGACCTGCTCCCACCGGGTCTTCGCGCGCGGCAGGCAAAGGCTGCAGCCGGGTTCTAGGGCTGCGCGCGCTGCGTGCTGAGGCTGCAGCCAGGTCCCGGGGGTTAACGCGGCAGCAGCAACCCTTCTTTGCCACAGAACTGCTCCCACCACCCAGTACGGCTTATATTTTTCCACCTCAGGAAAATCCTGCCATGCCTTATTTTGTAGGGATGCCTTAAAATATGAGAAACACAGTATGGAATATGCAGAAAAGGCGAAACTTACCGGAAAAATAAGAAATCAAGATAACAAACTCCTTATAAAAGAATGGAAATGGTTTATGGAATATTTGCAAATAAACTGTAAACAGATAAGAACACTGGCGGGATTATTGTAATAATCTGCAGTTTTATAAGAGTATATATTTAAAGTAGACAAATAAAGGATAAAATTAAGTGAATTTGGATATGCAGAAAATATTAAAAGGAAACTGAAGGAACCGCAGAAAGAGGGGGAAGGGAGTTTTGAAATGCTGAAATGATTATAAAATCATTGAAATGTATAAAATTGAAGATCATAAAATCATTTTTAAGAGACAGACAGACAGACAGACGGACGGACAGATGGACAGTCAGATACCATATCAATAAGGAAATGTTTCACTTGGCAGGGCATGGAGCAGAGCAAATAGCGAAAGCTCTCAAAGTCTAGTGCCGAGTCTAGTGCCCTCCATAGACCCCCCTGCCAAAAGATGAGGCAAAGAGGGGGCTAGATCTCCCCTTAACTTTGCCCTGGGTACCTAAGCCCCTTTCCTCCAGGATGATCAGGTAAAATGACTGCAGCTGTAGGCATGGCTAACTGGTAAAGGCAAAGGATAGATACAGCCTATTTTCTAGCACCCAACAACCTTATGCCATCTTGCCTGCTGGGCCTGGGGAGGCCAGCAAGGGAGAAAGTAAGTGAACTGGACTGAGCACTAAATGTGTGGAAAGAGAGATACAGGCAGGCAGAGAGAGAGAAGAGTTGAGACTGAGGGCGAAGAGGCCACTCTGTTCTGTTGTTCTACAATATTAATGAACTGTGTCTCGGGATCCCTTTTGCATTTAATTTTTGATTATTCGCGCTGTATCACCTTGACATATCCTCCTCCAGCACTCTCAAAAGCACATCCAAGGGTCCCCGATTCCCCCCCCCTTGGAGACCCCAAGGGAACAGCGGAAGCTTTGCAACTTCAAGTCATAGCTGCCAAGTTATCCCTTTTTAAAAGGGATTTTCCCTTATGCTGAATAGGCTTCCTCGCGAGAAAAGGGAAAACTTGGCAGCTATGGACTTCAAGTCCAACTCTGAGATCGCTCAAATCTCGATGGGAGCCACTGATTCATTGGAGAAAAGCAAAGGCGCTGGTATCCTCAGATTATGGGGAGCCCATAGCACCCCATTCTACACTGTGCTGGCTTGAGGGTGGGCATTCTCGTCCTACTCTGAGGATGACTCCCTTGCAGGCTCTCCTACCGCACAACCGCACAGGAGCAAGCAAATGCAAAATAGGCTACAGGCCCCAGAAAGACTGCTCATGGCTCTCCCAAGCAGTAGCAGCTACTGGAAAGCAAGCCTTTGTCCCCATCTTGCCCAACTCAGCCAACAAGGGTTCCCTCGGGAACTGCCTTGGGCTGAGCCGGAAGAGTCTCTGGCAATCACTGCCGCTTGCCCTGTGCACCCCCAGCAAAACAGGGTAGCTGTCGTCAGCGATGTCCCTTGAAGAGGAGACAGACCCAGCCTTTGCTGGCCTCCTAGCCTCGAGGAGGCAATGGAAATCTTTCACTTTGGGAGAAGGAACGAAGACACAGCGTTGCCTTACTGATGGACACTTTGCCAGTACAGGAATGAAAAATGAGAGAGAAGAATGAACAAGGTAGGAGCCTCACCATTAAGGTTAATGCATTTTCCATTAGAGCCTCATCTTAGGAAATCTATCAAACATTCTGAAACATTCTGAAAATTAGCTAAAGGGGGAATTGGGTTGCTATTACTGCAGTAACCCGAGGCCTGCAGGTCTGATTATTCACACCCTCCTTGTCTCACCGACACATCTCTTCCACATTCTAATGACTGGCTGATTAAATAATAGTGCGATCAGTGGCAAAGATGTGGGGCGAGATGAAAACGTTCAAGAATCTCCCATCAACTTGTCCTGAAGCTCATTTCTTTAAACTCTTCGTGTTTTGCGATGCATCCGAGCCAGCGCAGAGCATTTTAGCATGCTGCCTGAAAACGGTTTTATGCTCTCGTCAGAAAAGGAACTGGCATTAATCTGTTAGAGGAAATAGGTTGGTTATATCTTTATGAACTAATCCTCTGACATGACAATACCTTCTGGGGGGGGGTGAGTTGTTTGGCTCTTAACTGCCATTAAATGTTACTGCGTTATAAATTCTTCTAAAATTGGGAGGGGAGAATCTAATAAAGGAACTGGGTATTACTAATGTGAACACCTGGCTGCTTTCAACGCAGGTGAGAAGATGTTAAGAGAGAAAATAAATTTATGAGGATGAAGATTGTTTGCTGAATGCCTTCCCCGGCCAAGGTTTTAGCTGCTAACCTGGATGACTAAGCCCACATATCAAGGGCGCTGTTCAGTGAATGTAAAAAAGGAATGTGCAGAGCAGCAAAAAAAATAATAAAGGTAGCAACCTCCTGACACCAGCTGTAATTTGGAGGGTGGTACTCAGCAATGAAGAATGGAAACAGGGCTCTCTACAAATGAGTTGGGAGGAAATGTAGCCGCCTTCTTTCTTGGCAGGAACGTTTTGTATTGATCTGAATAAAGGCCACACTCTGCCCCACCAAATCCAGCTTGTATGAAATCTGAGTGAGGCCTAGAATTGTGCTCTTACAGGCAGCAAAGTTAAAATGGGTATATGTGGCATGAGACATCTCAGGCCTATGGAATAAAAGCAGGTTGGAGACCCTACAATTTCAAAAGACCAAGGGAGTGACCACCTATGTGAAGGTTGGATTATTTAAAACCAACAGAAGGCCTGGTGTGGATGCAGGAAGGAAGAAATAGAGAACGCTGGAGAGAACTCAAAGAGGTCCATCTCCAACATGGATGTGAGATGCTGAAGGAGGAGGAAGAAGAAGGTGGCAGAGAATATGTAAGACATCTCTTTTTGGGGTGTGGCCTATATTCAGGGGAAGCTTATATTTGGACCCAAAGGGATGCAGATGGTCTAAACCACTGAGCCTCTTGGGCTTGCCAATCAGAAGTTCGGCAGTTCGAATCCCCGCAACGGGGTGAGCTCCCATTGCTCTGTCCCAGCTCCTGCCAAACTAGCAGTTCAAAAGCACACCAGTCCAAGTAAATAAGTAGGTACCGCTACAGCGGGAAGGTCAACGGCATTTCCGTGCGCTCTGGTTTCTGCCACGGTGTTCTGTTACGCCAGAAGCAGTTTAGTCATGCTGACCACATGACCCAGAAAGCTGTCTGTGGGAAAATGCCGGCTCCTTCAGCCTGAAAGCAAGATGAGCGCCGCAACCCCATAGTCGCCTTTGACTGGACTTAACTGCCCAGGGGTCCTTTACCTTTTACCTTTTATTTATATTTGGACCCAATCAGAACATGGTTGTTGTTGTTGTTTTTAAAAAAGTCACATTGCCAGAAAGTCTCTGTTTTCCAGAAATGGCAACAATAGCCATGGGCCACTGAGGAAGAAGTCCCTAATAATTGTTTCCCATAACAGGCTACAAAATTCACAGGATGCTTTGGGGAAGGCATGGCTCTTAAAGTGGCACGAAAGTGCTTTAAATGTATAGTGTGGGTGTGACTTTAGTCTCTCCTGTATATCCTGTTTCTCTCCAAAGCTTAAGCATGCAAGTTTCTCTGTCTGTCTACCCCCCTGTTCCTACACAAGTATCTTCTTACTCCATCCTTATTTTGGCTTTTCTAATCCAAGCCTCATTGAACCTACCTCTGCTCAGGGTGATTTGGTTCCACGTCCTCTAGAACCACGGTGGGGCCACCTCACTGTTATCAATAGTAATACAACTGCAAACATTTTCTCGCTCAAAGAGGAGATTTGGCATCACGTCGCAAGCAATGTAATGCATGTCACATTGCCATGCAGTCAAACTAAACTACATGACGTCGACACAAAGCCAAGTCAGAGTTAAGGCAATAACAGTTTTGCTCCATTCCTCTCCGAGGAGTCATTTTGCTGGGTGCAAAAGTTTTCATGAAATGCCTGTCCCTTCCCCTTTTTTAAAGCTCAGCTCCAGTTAGTCACAGTACAGTGGTACCTTGGTTTAAGTACACGATTGGTTCCAGAAGTCTGTACTTAATCTGAAGTGAACTTTCCCATTGAAAGTAATGAAAAGTGGATTAATCCGTTCCAGATGGGTCCGCGGAGTACTCAACCTGAAGCGTACTTAACCCGAAGTATTAGTGTAATTGGTTCTGGAAGTCCGTACTTAACCTGAAGCGTATTTTAACCAGAAGTGAACTTTCCCATTGAAAGTAATGGAAAGTGGATTAATCTGTTCCAGATGGGTCCGCGCAGTACTTAAACTGAAAGTACTCAAACCGAAGCGTACTTAAACCGAGGTATGACTGTAGAGGAAACAGATAAAGTTAAGACAATGCCTTGTTTTTTCAGTACCTGGATGGCAAAGTTGAACATTGAAAATAAATAATAACAATTTTTTTAAAAAAAAAGTTGAATAAATGCAGAGAAGTCTTGCACGATCTTACCTCTTTACACAATATAGGCTGACAAACTACGGTGAAGCACTGCGCAGTCCCGTTCCGACAGACACATCTGGCACACTTGCTGGGCCGCCACTCCTCACCATCCAGGTACGTTTGACCATCGAAAGAGCAAGGCTCTAAAAAGGCATTGAAGAACATTGGTTTTTTCCCTAGCTTCATGGGACATTCTAGAGCAGGGCTGGTGAACCTCTGGCCTCCAGATGTTCATTACGTCTGGCTCCCATCAGGCTCAGACAGCATGCTGAACAGCCAGCAATGGTTCAGAAACATCTGGAAGGCCAAAGGATTCCTACCCCTACTCTAGAGTCAGTGAGGTTATACACTTCTTCGTTTTTCAAAGAGCAATCTCACAACATCAGGCATATCTGTAACGCTTCCGTAGTTACGTTGTCCTCTGAATCTGTCCCTTGTGGTCAAGGAGGGATTCAGAAGCACATGGAAAGTCTTCCATTTCAAATGAGAAATTTGTGGTCCTCTGGTGTATCCCTATTTTCCCCCTTTCCCAAGAGCAAAATAATCATGGAAGAATGGAAAGATACCTTCCGCCATGAGCATCAGGGTGAAGGAGGGGAGTAGGTTGCTGTTTTCATTTTGATTATATATTTTGTGGCTTTGTATTTTGATTTTGTTCTGTGAACCACCCTGAGACCTCCAGGTATAGGGCGGTAGAAGAAGAAGAAGAAGAAGAAGAAGAAGAAGAAGAAGAAGAAGAAGAAGAAGAAGAAGAAGAAGAAGAAGAAGAGGAGGAGGAGGAGGAGGAGGAGGAGGAGGAGGAGGAGGAGGAGGAGGAGGAGGAGGAGGAGGAGGAGGAGGAGGAGGAGAAGGAAGAATTGTGCCTCAATTCCCAGTTTTCATGCTCTAATTTGTAAATCTGCCTAGAATCGATGCACACACAACTGAACAGGCATGGAATTCTGCATGATCTTGAACGTTCCCTCATTAAAGGTATCATGTAAATGCAAATCAGAGATCACACAGGAAGCCAGAAAGTCAGTCTTAAATGATGCATAAATGTGTGTTGCGGTCAATCCCTTCTGCTACATGGCTCCTCAGAAAGCCACATGGCCGGGGACATGCAAAGAAAGAGAGAGTCCATGTGGTGTAGTGGTTAGAGTGTTGGACTAGGACCTGGGAGACCAGGGTTCAAATCCCCAAGTAGCCATGAAGCTCACTGCGTAACCTACCTCACAGGGTTGCTGTGAGGATAAAATGGAGAGGAGAACTATGTACATGAGTTCTTTGGAGGAAAGGGGTATAGATGGTTTAATAATGAAAGAGGCAGCTGTGAGCCACTGAGAGGACAGCCCAGCACAAAACAGGTTGCGGTGGGAAAAGGTGAGCCTAGGTTGGCATTTTCAGGGCACCAAAGTTAAGCCAAGAGGACACTATCAGCACCTAAATAATAATGAATCTTTGGCCTATTAAAATGTGGTGGTGGTGGTGGGGGGTGTTTTTGTTTGTTAATATGTTAGGTATTTTTGTGTTTTTATATTGTAAGCCTCCCTCTGATCCCCAGATGAAGGGCAGTATAATAAGATAATAATAATAATAATAATAATAATAATAATAATAATAATAATAATAGTAATATTTGGTTTAGCAATCAAATGGATGGATAGCTGGAGCCCCAGATTTTCCTCCCCTATTTAAAAGCGGCTATATAAATCCTGCAATAAGCAACAGCTTATTGGACAAGCTTAGATTACATTTGGCTAAGCTGCGGCGACGGCGGCAAGTCTGCTTACGTTTTCAAGACGGGCAAATCCAGGACGAATCCCTTCTCCCATCATCACCCTTCACTCACTCACCTCCACTGCCGGCACACCGTGGGCAGCACTCTCCTTTCCTGGGGGCCCCCACTCCCTCGCAGGAGAGGGCAGGGCAAGCCTTGGGTGTACAGGTGACCTCCCCACTGGCACAAGAGCAGGTCGTACATCCGGAGCCAGCCCATTCCGTACCATGCTGCAGGGGGAAACAGGGCAGAAAAACACATAGCTGTCAACTGTTGGCAATAGAAGAAGCTGGACTGGACTTTACTGGACTGGACTATATTTTCCCATTTCCTAATCCCATCATGAAAGGGATGCCAAGGAAACCAGAGCATTTGACTATAAGGCGAGCCCTGCTGGATCAAATAGCCCATTTGGGTCAGCATCCTTTTCTCCTAGTGGCTAACCAGATGCATATGGGAAGCAGGACATGATGCAGAAAACTCTCCCCACCTGTGATTCGCAGCAACTGGTATTC
This sequence comes from Zootoca vivipara, assembly GCF_965207765.1. Classification (NCBI taxonomy): domain Eukaryota; kingdom Metazoa; phylum Chordata; class Lepidosauria; order Squamata; family Lacertidae; genus Zootoca; species Zootoca vivipara. Next base: position 64,663,627 of record NC_142583.1, read on the forward strand.
AGAGGCACATTGCCCCCCCCCTTCCAAAAAGCAGAGGTACTATAGAGCTGGCCATTATGGCTAGTAAGCTGCTGAGGGTTTCGCCCTCCACGCATTTCCCTCGTCCTCTTTTAAACCCATCCAAGCGACCACAGCATCATCTATTCCAAACATACTTTTAAGTGCATCCCACTTCCCCAGGCGGTGTTAAAACCTCAGGCAACCACACTTGGGTTTCCTTTTTTTTGGAAAGAAGAGATTCTTGGAGATTTAAGGCAGGCACCCCCAAACTGCGGCCCTCCAGATGTTTTAGCCTACAACTCCCATGATCCCTAGCTAACAGGACCAGTGGTCGGGGAAGATGGGAATTGTAGTCCAAAACATCTGGAGGGCCAAAGTTTGGGGAATGCCTGATTTAAGGTGTCTCTGTAATATTGGCTCCTACAAGCAGGAAACCCCACTGCCCCACCTCAGATTTCCAGAAAGAGGCAATTCTGAGTGTGTAGCTCCTACCTCGCTCGCTCTCAGTCTGTTTCCCAGTCTGCCTTACATCATCCTTAGTTGGTAGGGGAAAAGATATATCATCTACCTCCCATCCTGCTCAGAGGGGTTTCGAACCCCTGAGTCTGATAGTCACTGAGACTCTACCAAAGAAGAGGACACTGCTTTGCATAAAGTGTACATGTTCTAAGGTATTATATAAAGGTAAAGGGACCCCTGATCATTAGGTCCAGTCGTGACCGACTTTGGGGTTGCGCGCTCATCTCGCATTATTGGCTGAGGGAGCTGGCGTATAACTTCCAGGTCATGTGGCCAGCACGACAAAGCCACTTCTGGCAAACCAGAGCAGCACATGGAAACGCCGTTTACCTTCCCGCTGTAGCGGTTCCTATTTATCTACTTGCATTTTGACGTGCTTTCGAACTGCTAGGTTGGCAGGAGCTGGGACCAAGCAACGGGAGCTCACCCCATCACAGGGATTCGAACCGCCGACCTTCTGATCAGCAAGCCCTAGGCTCAGTGGTTTAACCACAGCGCCACCTGGGTCCCTAAGGTATTATATGTATAGATGCAAATTTAGTAATACTGTACTGTACAGTCGTACCTCGGGTTACGACCACCTCGGTTTGCGAACAGTTCAGGTTACGAACTGCGCAAACCCGGAAGTGTTTTCGCCGCGCGTGCGTGCGCAGAAGCGCCGCGCGCGCGATCGCGCGATCTGCGCATGCGCAAAGCGCGAAAATCGCACTTTGCGCATGCGCAAAATGGCGGCGCCCATTGCTTTCGGTTTACGAACTATTTGGGTTACGAACTGCGTTCCGGAACGGATCGCGTTCGTAACCCGAGGTATTACTGTACCCTGATTCTGGGATGTTTCTGCTATTCCCTGGCCACTGGTTCTAATAAGGGACATTTTCCTAGCCACTAAGCCAGCAGTCACTAAACTCCCTACCAAAAGTATGGCCAGATCTGTACGGCACGCTCGTCCAGAACTCATAACAGCATTGCCCTTCCTCCTAGCCCTGGGTTGAAAATAAAGCCGGGCTCATATATTTTAATGTTTGCATTTGTTCCAATAATACTCTCAGAGACATACATTAGAACTAGAACCATTATTGCCTTGCTTTAAAAATAAGGAGGACATTTAAATCTTTATGTTCTGCCATGTTTCTCCATTTTATGTTCCTATTTAGCCCTCTGGCAAATAACACCCCTGTAAGAGTGCTCACTGGAAGGACAGTTTGTGAAGCTGAGGCTCCAATACTTTGGCCACCTCATGAGAAGAGAAGAATCCTTGGAAAAGACCCTGATGTTGGGAAAGATTGAGGGCACAAGGAGAAGGGGACGACAGAGGACGAGATGGTTGGACAGTGTTCTCGAAGCTACGAACATGAGTTTGACCAAACTGCGGGAGGCAGTGTAAGACAGGAGTGCCTGGCGTGCTATGGTCCATGGGGTCACGAAGAGTCGGACACAACTAAACGACTAAACAACAACAAATACTCTTTAGATCTCAACTTTCTCTGTTGGTGAAGCAAGCAAAGGAAAAGTTATATAAGCAGCAAAGTGGGCAGAGACCAAAAGCATAGAGCTGTAGCCAGTGAAATCGCTGTCCGAGCAGAACAGCTTCCGCTCATGCAACGAGAATTCCCATTCCTCCCCTTCCCCCCGATGTGCCCGCCATCACATTCCCAAAAAACTGATGTGCTCCAGAACAGATTGGTGGGTGCAGGGCGGCTGCTGTGGGATAGGAATATTTTGTTTACAGGAGTCGTTCTGCCCACACAATGACTTTCATTGAATCATAGATTTTGGAAAGGATCACAAGGGGCATCTAGTCCAACCCTCTGCAACGCAGGAATCTTTTGCCCAATGGGGGGCTTGAACCAATGGCTCTGAGATTGAGAGTCTCATGCTCAACTGGCCAAGACATCTCGACTGCAGCCTTTGTGGGATTCAGCCCATAAAAACTGTGCTTTCTGAGCCACACGAGAGGTCCATCCATGCCCAGTATTCTTGGCAACAGCTGGCAGTCAGATCCATTTAGCTTTCACAGCCAACTGCCCTGTTGGATCGTGGATGGGGAAGCTGTGATCTAACAACATCTGGGGGTCCAAAACTCCCATCTTCCCAGATCACTGACCATTCTGGCAGGCGCTGGTAGGGGCTGGATTCCCAACAACACACTGGAGGGACACATGTTCCCCATTGCTGTGTTGCATCCATTCTCTATGAAAAGTCCACCCTGTGCTCGCTTCGGCAGCACATATACTAAAATTGGAACGATACAGAGAAGATTAGCATGGCCCCTGAGAAAAGTCCACCCTGTTGATTCTTTTTTTTCTAATGGAAAGACAGGAAATACTACAAAAACAACACTCTAATAATAGTCTAATCTGGAGTGATGGCTGGCTCCTGTTTGTCCCTAGCAAATGAAACTTGGAGATACACTGCCTCTATACATGCAGGTTCTCTTTTCTGCTAGCATGGTGAAGACTCGTTGACAGGCCTGCTATTTGGAGCAATGGCTGCTTTCTGGAGAGGTGTCTGCTGGCAATCCTACGCTACTCTTTGCGAGCCCCAAATTTTCTACAAATGGGAGAAACTGCAACGAGCAAACGAATTAGATGATTAATGGTTCTTCCTCTATACTTATGCAATAAGCAAGCTCCTGGAAATGAACATACTCATATTCTCACAGTGAAAATGCCAAGCTTGTGAAAATGACCCAGTTGGCAGCGAGAGTGCGCCAGTTATTATTATTTTTTGCCCATTCCTCTTCTCATCTTTGGGTATCTGCCCAAAAGTTAATTTGCAGCAATATCTTTGGTTAGGCCATGTGTGATGCCGCATAAGACTGCTCTGACCTAGTTCCCCGAATGGAAGAACTGGAGAAAAATCTAAGGCAGCCAAAGAATTGGCCGAGCGGATCAATGCAACGCTTTGTGGATATTAAGAAAGCCCGGCCATCAAGCGACCAGACTTCTCTCGGCCCGGCATACCAGACAAGCAGCTAGATCTCACTCAGATTGTGTTTCCAACACGAAGTTCTCTGAATGTCTCTCTGCAGGAGCAAGGCAAGGTCCCAAGAGGGAACGAGACAAGAGTTATTTCCAAGAAGAAAAGCCAACTGCAAGTTGAAAGGGATACACAAGAAATGCTCACCTCGTGGACCCGTCCTTCATGCTCACAAAATCCCTCCGTTTGCGAAACGCACTCAGGGCAGCAAGCGTTGGCAGGTGTTTGGAGCACTTCCCCCTGAACGAGAAAAAGCCATTCAGCCAGTGTCACAAATCCATCTGTCTAGAAAAAAGCCCATTCCTGTTATTTCAACACACAGTCTCAACAATATAGGCCTCCTCTGTTCAGAATGGAATGCCCATCCATGTGGGCATTACTATTATTATTATTATTATTATTATTATTATTATTATTATTATTATTTTGTGGGGAGCTGTGTTCAGTCTAACAGAAGAATGCAAATAGGAACTGTCAGGGGGACTCCCTACAGGGAGCCTCCCCCCATCATCCTGACCAGCACTTCGCCCAGCGACAGCGCTAGCAGCGGGTCAGGGGGAAGCGGAATGGAAGGGGGAAGGCTCAGCGAGGCATCAGAGCCCTGGCAACGCTCTGGAGAACAGACGGTGGAAGAAGGGCTCAGCGATGTATCGGAGCCCCTGCACCACTCTGACCATCTAGGGGAGGAGGGACAGCTCAAGGAGGCGCTGGAGCCCAGGCACCGCCCCAGCCAGGGAGGGGAAGAAGGGACCCCGCTCCTTCCGGCGCCCGAATTGAGGCACGCGCCCAAACGCAGGGTGAAGGGGCGGCGTTTCAGGGTGCCCTGGTTATTATGCTGGCCCCGAAGCCAATGGGCGCCATTGCCAGGTTCTGCGAGTGACTAGGCGGTCATGTTTTCTGCTATCGCTGCACTGTAAATAGTATGCACAATAAAACCTTTAAAGACACAACGGACTGGAGTGTCTTTACTCGGGAGTAGCCGCAACAACTCCCTGACAGGAGCTGAGCAACGAGAGCAAGTAAATATCTTGTACATTGTAGAGACCATATAACACAGGTCCTGAAAGACCTGCATTGGCTCCCACTACGTTTCTGAGCACAATTCAAAGTGTTGGTACTGACCTTCAAAGCTCTAAACGGCCTCGGCCCTGTAGACCTGAAGGAGCATCTCCTCCCCCAGCTCTGAGGGCCTTCTGGTGGTTCCCCCACTGCGAGAAGTGAGGTTACAGGGAACCAGGCAGAGGGACTTCTCGGTGGTGGTACCCACCCTGTGGAACGCCTTCCCATCAGATGTCAAGGGAATAAACAAGTATCTAACTGTTAGATGACATCTGAAGGCATCCCTGTTTAGGGAAGTTTTTGATGTGTTTTTAATATTCTGTTGGGAACTGCCCAGAGTGGCTGAGGAAACCCAGCCAGATGGGCGGGGTATAAATAATAAGTTGTTGTTGTTGTTGTTGATGATGATGGTGATGGTGATGGTGATGATGATTATGATGATATGGGTGCCATAGGAGGTACCACTGGGCACCTGCCACATTGGTAACCCTACTCACTGGATCATCACCTTCTCGTGGTGAGTGGGCTTGCACCCTTGTGAGTGAAGCCGTTGGGAATCTCGTACTCCCAGCAGGGTCACCCAAGGTGGCAAGGTCAAGGGGAAGGAGCTAGACAAAGAATGATCCAAGAAGTCCTCAACGGCAGAACAGGCAGATGATAACAAGCGGTATGTTACAACGGCTGTGAAGGCGGATGAAGGCTGCAGCAGACAGGAATCTACCGGTTTGCCGTGACTACTTCATGCCATCAGAACAGAGCCCTACTGCGAAGACTGTGCGTTGGTCAGCGTGCACTGATCTACACGCACAAAACAAAATCGGGCACAGGCGTCTTCCAAAAACCCAACTCCACAGTCACTTACGGACCCGTTGTTAAAACCGAGTTTATGGAAGACAATCTTACTCGGTTACGAGTGATCGCCAAAAAGACTGGTAACCCCTGTATTAAACTAAAATCATAGAATCGTAGAGTTGGAAGGGACCACGAGGATCATCTAGTCCAACCCCTTGCATTGCAGGAAACTTTTGCCCAATGTGGGGCTCAAACCCACAACCCTGAGATTAAGAGTCTCATGCTCTACTGACTGAGCCATGATGGAGTTAAACCACTGGTCCATAGAGCCTTAGATGGAGTTAAACCACTGGTCCATAGAGCTCAGTGCTGTCTGCACTGACTGGCAACAGCTCTCAAGGGTTACAGGCAGAAATCCTTCCCTGCCCTATAAGGAAATGCCAGAGACTGAACTTGGGGTCTTGCCACAACCACTCCATTTCTCCACATGGACGTCATTCTGTCACCTTACCTTTCCGAAGTCGCAGCGAGGGTTTTTGCAAACAACGGCTTTGCACAGGACAATGTCGCCATGGCAACCGCACTCCCGGCAGGAGTCTGGCTTCCACGCGGTGTTGTTCTGCAAACAAGTCATAAGCTTGGAATTAAAATTGCATTAAAAAGCGTTAACACTGCACGCAATTACGGGGCAGCAAAGAGTTCAAACGAATTAAAAAGGGAAAGGGCCCTTCACATTGCAGAGGGAAACTTGGCAAGCCAAGTCTATCTGCTACATGCCGATTAGGACCCATGGCTGTAACAAGTCCAAAGCTATTCATTCCGTACTTCCAAAACATATAATCAAAAGGCTCGGGCCTGCGATGAAAAGCAATCAATTCCAGCTGCAAAATAATTGATCCACCTAAGACCCCAGTAGCTACAATCTGATTAGAGCTTCTCTTCCATCCAGCTACGGCTTCTATAAACAGACTCGGGCTGGGAATTTAACAGCCTCCAAAGGAGCTTTTGACGCTCCATTCATATTAAAATTAATGTGCTAGAAAAATTACCTGGGGTGTCAAACTGCTTCTATGTATGGGGAGAGGCGGGAAAGATCTGGAGTCCTCTGGTTGGAGAGGAGGCAGGGAATGTACGTGGGAGGAGAGGAAAGTTCCTGAGCTGGCGGAGCAAGGAAATGTTCTGTAGTCTTTGGTAAAATATTTTTTTGTAGGAGCGGCTTGGGGAAAAATTAAGGAGCCGAGGGGAAAAAACAGCCTCCCCCCCCTTTTCTCTTTGCACTTGATATACCCAAAAAGTGACTCCATTTTTGTGTGTGTACTTCCAACTACCCTCTCGAAATTTCGGGGCAGGGTGTTGTCTTAAGCCCAATTAAGCAGGGGGTGGGCATTTTCCAGCACCTGGTCTAATTAAAGTCTTACACACCCACACAGCTCAGAGCAGGGAGTGAATCTACCGCCCCTTGGACTGTCAGCTACTGGAGTGTCAGGTCTGAGCTCGAACATTCAGACTGCATTCCCGTGCATGTTACCAATTGGGACCAGTGGGTAAACTGACCTGGGAGGTTACAGGATAAATGGACATGAATTTATCCAAAGGATAAATGGACATAAATCTGACATCAGGAATTACAAGACAGAGAAACCAGTAGGAGAACACTTCAATCTCCCAGGACATTCTATACAAGATCCCAAAGTAGCTGTCTTACTACAAAAGAATTTCAGAAATAGACTGGAAAGAGAAGTTGCTGAATTACAACTTATCACCAAGCTCAAAACCATGGAGGGACCTGGTTTGAACAGAGACATAGGATTCTTATCTCATTATACATGATGAAGCGATCTTCAGCCATCTCAACCCTTGCTTTTTAATGCAAAACCATTTGCAGTTGTTTTCAGTCATCAACAGCTATCAGTCAGTCAATCACCCACTTCCACCACCCTTCTGAGTGATACCCCCCTCCCCACCCCTTCTCCACATAAGTGCCTGGGGACTCCTATTTCAGTGTATCTGAAGAAGTGTGCATGCACACGAAACCTCATACCAAAATAAAAACTTAGTTGGTCTTTTAGGTGCTACTGAAGGAAAAATTTTTATTTTACTTTGACCTGGGAGGGTGTAGGAATCCAACCACCAACCAACACATTGAGTGATCCAAGTGTGAACCAATGATATGCTCCGACATTTCTGTGTCACCTTTCCATGTTCTACTAGACGTTTATGCAAACTCAGCCCCAATGTGGTTTTTAAAAATGAAAAGCAGTTTCAAGAGGGGAAATACACACACAGAGAGACACGTCGTTTCTCTGCTCCAAGCAACCCTCTTTCAAAGCTGCATTTAAATAAATAAAAATGTGATACTGGGGGTATTTGCCATACCTGCCAAGTTGCTGTCAGAGAAATAAGGGACCGGGCCGGAAATAGCAGACCGGAGGTAGCACTGCCGCCATTTTGGAACTGGGCGGAGCATGCTCAGAAGTGACTTTTGATGCTGCTTTGCCCAGTTCCAAAATGGCCGCTGCGCTAGAATAAACCGGGGGGAAACAAAAAAATCCGTTTTTTCAGCTAGGAACAGCTGGGAAAATGGGGATTTCCCAGGGAAAACGGGAGACTTGGCAGCTATGGTATTTGCACCCATTTGCTATTTTCAGGTGGGATTCAGTCACAAGCCAGCAATTTCACAATGTGCAACAGAAGTTCATTTGGAGCTCTCGCACAACAACCCTGCTTTCTCCCACCACCCTGTAAAAAAAAACAACCATCAGATAACATTTGCTTGGTGCAAAATTGTCTCAACACCCCAGAAAACAAATCAGAATGAATGCTCAGTAAACAGGACGTTTGGAAGCAACCTGGGAATCAGTTATATGGATTTGCATGTAGTTAGCTTCCATGGAAGGCGAATATATCAAGCTCAAGTGCTCAGGCATCATTGCTACTGCCGCATCAGTTTCCTCCAATGCAGTGTCCACTTCATAGCGTAGCATTGTAGAGCTGGAAGGGACCACCGGGGTCATCTAGTCCAACCCCCTGCAATGTAGGAATCTTTTGCCCCACGTGGCGCTCGAGCCCAGGACTCTTGAGATTTAAAATCTCACTTCCAGAGGGAGATGTTTCCCTGTGTTAAACATCACCCTTTTAGTCACACTGATATGCAGCTATAAGAAAATCGGAGGCTTCGTTCCTTCTCAATGAAACAGTACATGAAATCGAGTCCTCTCTAATAAAGCTGATGAGAATATTAAAGCTAAGTACTGCCACAGATCGGTGCAAATTTACAGCCCTGGAGCTCAGGAAATAAATGATACAGGAGAGGGGCCGTCGTTTTTGCTCTGATAACATAACTGACCCAACGAGCAGCGACAGGAACAGTAACAGGGGTACCCTGAGAAAACTGTCTTCCTGGGGCTGATTTACTGTACAGCTGCAGAATCAATTGAGGCCAAGTTATATGGGTGTCAAGCTCTGCCTAACTCTCATGCTGTATTTAATCCATTCCTGCGCCTGAAAAAAAAAGGTGGCGGGGGGGGGGGGAGGATAAAGCTGTTCCATGTCAGACACGAGGCTTTTTTCAAAGATACCTGGAGCAAGCTCCAGGGCCCCACATACCTGCCCCCTTTGGAAGAATGATGCTCTGGTTTGGCGCCAGGATTAATGACCTTACCTGGCTGCTCATTTCGTTCCTGTCCTTGCTCACGCCAGCAGTAAAGGGGTGGGTAGGATAGCAACACGAGCAACAAGGGAGCTGAAGAAAGGCGCAAGGAGATTTCAGACGTTTTTACTAAGACTCTTGGCAGCCTGCTGCAGAGGGGCGATTGCACTGTCTGTAAGGAAGGTGACTGCTTTTTGTAGAGGGTGGAAGTCTTGGGCCTCCAGCGCCCAGGTTCTGTTAGGGCACCAGTAGCAGCTGTGTTGGTGGAGCAGAGCTTCAGAGGTGTCCTCCCGACACCAGCGTTCGCGAAAGCTTATCTTGATGGGGCAGGTCAGGGCTATGTGTATGCACTAACTCAAGACATGGTCCATGTCTTGAGTTAGTGCACACACCATATCTGGATGTTCTGGGGTAAGGGTGCCAGGTGCACTGGGTTGCCTTAGCAACATCAGCAAAGTCAAGTGTATGGCTTGCCGAGCCATTTGTCCTCCCATTGGTTCAGGAATGTATAATGGTCTCTAGAGCCTTGCTTGCATTAAGCCCTGTTGCAAATCCTGATGCTGTCCCATTTTCGGTCAAGGTCTGACACAGAATCCGTGAGAGGGGAAGAGGCTGTGGGTTAGCATGGTGATAGTGTTAGCAAGAAGAGATCAAACCTATCCATTCTGAAGGAAATCAGCCCTGAGCGCTCACTGGAAGGACAGATCGTGAAGCTGAGGCTCCAATACTTTGGCCACCTCATGAGAAGAGAAGACTCCCTGGAAAAGACCCTGATGTTGGGAAAGATTGAGGGCACTAGGAGAAGGGGACAACAGAGGACGAGATGGTTGGACAATGTTCTCGAAGCTACGAACATGAGTTTGACCAAACTGCAGGAGGCAGTGGAAGACAGGAGTGCCTGACGTGCTCTGGTCCATGGGGTCACGAAGAGTCGGACACGACTAAACGACTAAACAACAACAACAACAGTGTTAGCAAATCTCTCTGTACATATGCATCTTCACTTCAAAGACCAGAAGAACTGGAGTGTCTTGTGTCTGGAGCAATGTCTCGAGTCTGGAGACAATGCTAGGGTACTTGCAGACCACGCTAAACTAGGTGGACCCCTAAGTAACAGGATTACTTAACACAAAATAGTTCATCCTTAGGCCAAAGGTAGAGAACCTTCTTTCTGCTCAGGGCCACATACCATGAGGCGTAATCTATTAGGGACCGCATGGCGGAAGTGGGTGAAGTCAAAGCTGGTGACGGGTGGAGTTTCCTAGAGTAACTCATTGAAAACAAAGCATGGCTCGTTTCAGTTTTCACCGTGCGTACCTCAGCTTCGAATTCCCAGTCCTACTCAAGAGTAAGCCCCACTAGGTTTGATGCAGTAACTCTCAAATAAATACAGAGAAGGCTTTCTGAAGTGGAAAGCAACTCCCATTAGGGCTGGGTGATATATCGACATATTGTCCAAAACCAGTTTGAAGTCCATGTCGTGATACCGATTTTTTGCCCTGGCGATAAATTGAAAATCAAGATGTTTGTGCATTTGCTATGCAAAAAATCACAATATGGAGAAAACCATGAAGCCAGCCAATGCTTCTCTCGGTTCCTGCAGCCCCTGTTAACTCTTTTCCCTGTCTCTTGCGGGGGGCAGCAAATCACAAGAGCAAGTGCCGGTAAAAATCATGATGCAGAGAAAACCGTGAAGCCAGCCAATGCCTCTACATAGCTCCATCCTTATTTCAAACATCGTGATAATTGTGACGTTTAGCTGGTGATATAGCGCAATGTTGAAAACCAGATATCACTCAGCTCTAACTCCCATTGACTCCGACCATTTGCCATGTTGGCTGAAGCTGATGGGTGTCTAACAACATCTGGAAAGTGGCTGATGAGTCACCACTGAATTAGAGACAGGGATGCAACTTGCCAGTCAAGGTGTGCCTATGTTGGATGCATCTGTTGCAATGGTCCTCAAGCTAGATGGTTACTAACTCCCAGTCCCAGCTGCAAAGCTAGACACCTTAGTAGAGCAGAATTGGCCTAGAATATTATGGTTACTGGGACCCAGGGGGTGCTGTGGTTAAACCACTGAGCCTAGGGCTTGCTGATCAGAAGGTCGGCGTTCAAATCCCTGTGACGGGGTGAGCTCCCGTTGCTTGGTCCCAGCTCCTGCCAACCTAGCAGTTCGAAAGCACGTCAAAATGCAAGTAGATAAATAGGAACCGCTACAGCGGGAAGGTAAACAGCGTTTCCATGTGCTTCTCTGGTTTGCCAGAAGCGGCTTTGTCGTGCTGGCCACATGACCTGGAAGCTATACGCCGGCTCCCTCGGCCAATAATGCAAGATGAGCGTGCAACCCCAGAGTCGGTCACAACTGGACCTAATGGTCAGGGGTCCCTTTACCTTTTTATTATGGTTACTAACCAAGGTGGACATCTGATGCATGCAACAGCTGCTTTCTCTTCCAACTTATCCTATGTTTCATGGGGCTGTATGAAAGCATTCGTGCAGTGCCTAAATTGTAACTAGAGGCCAGCTCTTGGGATATGCTGGAATATGAACGCTGGGCATCTGTTTGATAGTGTCTCTTTCACGGCATAGTGGAGGTGGGGGGGGAGAGGCACTGGTCAATAGTTGACGCAAATGGCGGGGGGAGCTCATTCCTGATTTGTTGGTCAGCGTCTGTGGGTACAGCTGAATGATTTGCACAAGGCAGGTGTGACCCCTGTGTCTGTCCATTTTGGGTCACCACGATCATAAAGGGAAAACGGTGGAAGACATAGTCACAAATCACCAGGGCCGTAGCTCGGCAGAAGAGCATCTGCCTGCATGCCGAGGGTTCAAGGTTCAATCTTTGGCATTTCCAAATAAGAGCATATTAAGAGCCTGCTGGATCAGGTCCAGCATCTTGTTCTCACAGTGGCCAACATGGTGCCTGTGGGAGACCAGCATGCAGGATTCAAGCACCAGAGCCCTCTCTTCTCCTGTGGTTTCCAGCAAGTGGTATTGAAAAGCATTCCTGCCTACGAGGCAAAGCATAGGCATCATAGCTGGTAGTCGCCAATAGCCCTCTCCTCCATGAATTTGTATAGAGAACACTGGGAGAAACCATCATCTAAACCCTGGAGATCTACTGCCAGTCAATGCAAACACCACTAAGCTAGAAAGATGCAATGGTAGTGTCAGGAATGAGCCAACTCCTAGTGGAACTTTACAGCTTGCTGCAGAACAGAGAGGCTTAGATTTGACACAGGCTGAGCAAAGAATACAGCAGTCAGAAGTGACTCCTCTGGACATTGGAATGCTGGCTACCATGGGAACAACTGAGAGTGGGCTGGAACACAGCCAAAGCTCTCAGGAAGCTCAAACAGGCGCAAACAGAGACAGAGACAGTCTGTCAGAACAGGAAGAGGCTGGAGCTGATCCAATAAGTCCGAAGAGTCGGCAAATGGGAGGGCTGCTAGATAGGAACCAAACATGAGACGTAAGGGGCGACAGTTCAATATATCCTGAAAGAACCGGAAGTAGTCTTCAGAAGGGTCATCTTGAGTGATAATGCTGGCAGCTGCGTTAGAGCCGTCTGGAGCTATCTGTTTGTTTTTGCAATAAATCCTCCTTTTTAATTACCTACGCTTACTGTGTTATCAAGCAGGGAACCTGGACTCCTGACAGGTAGCTTCCAATGTTCTTCCTCCGTAGCAGATACCCCTTGTGGCCTTTACAGATTTCTAGCACATAAACGATCATGCTTGTGGTGAACATGTCCACACGTAGGTGACCGTGTCTCGTTTTTAATCTTCATATAGCACTTTGTAGATTTTCATTGCTCAACAACAATGATGTTCAGGCTGTTGGCATATGTAGCATTCAGAGTCTACCAATGCACTCACAAAATCCCATCCCCCAACCAAGTCGATGTGCTCTTCATCCTGCACATGCCATCAACTGGCACACAAATGCCTCCATGTACTCCATGTTGCATCTAGAAGCAACGTTCTTTACCCTCCAGCATTTGACAAAGTCTCCCTTTGCCATACATTATTGAGTTCAGCCAACTAAAACGTTTGGCTTTTTAGTCGTTTGGAAGCAGATCAAGGGAGAGTAGCTAAAGCAGGTGCCAGAAATAGAGAATCAGCACATCCACACAGCAATTTTCCACTCTTGTGGTTCAGCATAATCCAGGAACACATGAACCGTTCCTAACAAGAGGTCAGCTACCTTTTCTCTCTCTCCAGAGCAGGTCATTTTGTACCAAATGTTACACCACTATTTCTGCTTTTACTATATTGAAACAGCATTTCAATCTTTTATGCAAGCCGCCCAGAGAAGGAGCTGCTGCTGCTTCTTCTTCTTCTTCTTCTTCTTCTTCTTCTTCGGCAATCCCTCGTAGCCGAGTAAGATTGTCTTCCATGAACATGGTTCTAACTGTGAGTCCGTAAGTGACTGTGGAGCCATTTCTGGATCCACACGTCCTTCCACAGTGGGGACATTGGTTTCCAGGCAGGAGTTGATCATGGTGAGGATTTGCCAAGCGTGCCTTCCTCTTAGCACGTTTCTCCCTTATGCCCTGAGTTCAAGTGTCTTCAAAGCCCATGACACTTTTGGTAAAGGCTGTTCTCCAATTGGAGCGCTCGCAGGCAAATGTTTTCCAATTGTTAGTGTTTATGCTACATTTTTAAGGATTTGCCCTGAGGGAGTCTTTGAACCTCTTTTGTTGACCACCAGCATTACGCTTTCCATTTTAAAGTTTGGAATAGAGTACTGTAGTTGCTTTGGGGGACGATCATCAGGCATTTGCACAACATGACCAGTCCAACGAAGTTGATGTTGAAGAATCATTGCTTCGACACTGGTTATCTTTGCTTCTTCCAGTACACTGGTATTAGTTCATTGGGCAAACCACTCCTAGCTCTGGTTCCTTCCCATCAATGACCTATTTCATAGTGAGAGTGGCCACTGTGATGAGCGGAGAAGGGTTGGGAATCGTAGAGTTGGAAAGGAACCTGAGGATCATCTAGTCCAACCCATTGCAATGCAGGAATATGTAGCTGTTCCATACAGGGATCAATCCTGCAATACGTACAATATCAGTGAATATTGTATTGAGTCACCTGTGCACCAGAAAAATCATAGTCAGGAAAATAATTATGAGGTCTCTTCCACTTCATAGAAGGGAACACTCAATGAAAATGTTATCAATTAATGTTGTGTCGGGCCTCCTGCACACCACCTAGAGATGACTGTCATGAAGCAACATGATAGCGCAGTTGGTACAGCAGGAGACTCTTAATCTCATAGTCATGTGTTCTAGCCCCATGCTGAGTGAAAGATTCTTTCATTGCAGAGGATTGATCCTCATCTTCCCTTCCAACACTTTTTCTATGAAATTATTTAAATGAATGAATGAATAAATAAATAAATAATGTTACAATCATTATAATCCAATCACCTGCCAACAATAATATAACCAGCAGCTGTTGTGTGGCAAATGGCTAGGCCAAATGGCACAAAAAGCCCTAGGGCTAAAATGTCTGAAGTGATACAGCTCTTGTCAGATTTGAGGAATCCTCTCCTCCCCCCATGGCACCAAGAGGCAGGGAGGAAACAAGAAAGCTCTTACTTATGATTTATTCAGTCACCACGGCAAAAGACAAAGAATACTGGTCATACCTCCATAATGGAGTTGCTCTAACTGAGCTCCTTCCCCTTCCCTCTCTAGCAACAGCACCTGCTTCTACGGTGTCTGTCCATGGACAATTGTTTCTGTGCTCTTTGTTCTACCACCCTTAACAAATGCCACGTTTTGGGGCTTCCGGTTTAGCGCCAGCGCCGTCCGGTGGGGTCTGCCTCGATCTCCGAGGCAGCCCGTCTTTGCGAGGGGGGGGAAGCAGCGGGGACGACGCTGCACCCCATAGAGCCCTATATCGAGCGTTATAGGGACGAAAAGCCTCAGCGGAGCCCCAATTCGGACTCCCCAACTCTCTGGTAGGCTCTAATAAGAGCTCCAGAGCGAGGAGGGTTGTAGTCGCGGGGCCATTTTGAGCACCATTGTTGCCTTCGCAAAGAGAAGCTCCGTTCCGGAGGCGGAGAGCGCTGAATACTTCCAAAGAAAAAGGATTCAAAAATAGATTACCGTGAGTAAGAAGGCTAAAAATTTTTGGGGGGGACTTAAATTTGGAGCGGGAGGAGATTTAAAAAACGGAAGCCGATCTCCCTCATATTGATTGAAAGTGGAAACAGTTAAGAAAATACCCATTGCCAAGTCATTTGTGGATTTGTTATATCTATGCATCTGCAAAAACTGTGCTGAAATCCCCCTTGGTGACAAGGTAGAGGGGAGAGTGTGAGATCTAATAAGAGAGAAGAGTCTCTTACTACCGCTGGAATCGGCGGTCCTGACGGATTCAGCAAGATTTGTGTAATAGGGAGTTCTGAAACAATGTTGATAAACTGAGCTGTAAAAGTTGCTTATGAAAACTCCCTTGGATTACAATTTAGAAACAAGTAATGGATTTTAATTTCTGAATACATTGTAACCAGTTTGGAAAAATGGCGATCGAATGAAAAATGCTAACACTTCCTGTGCTCTGGGATTGCACTGTGTCCTTGAGGGGAGTACAAAAATGTCAACATACGATTACACAGTTGGATTTAAAGAAAAAACTCTGAAACTCTTATGGGAACTTACTATTGGAACACATAAACAGATTGCTCAATTAGAGGAAACAAATCGACTTCTTCAAGGGGACAAGGGACAAAAAATGTTGGAACAAGAGAATAAACAAGAAACAGAAGGAAAGCGAGAAACATGTCAGCTTTTGGATCAAGAGGAAGTCTGCAATAAGAAAGAGGAAAAAGTTTTTGAGCACGTGAATCAGGGGAATGACGCTCCCATGGAAGGGGGAGCAGAAATTATGTCTGGACTTCAGAATACCCATAGGGAACAAAGACCGTGGGAGAGGATTACCTACATTGAGTGGATGATACAAACAATAAAGGGGCAACAGCGAGGGAATGGAAAATTTGGACATGTAAAATTTCGCAGAAAGGGAGTGGGGTAAATGGAAAAAGGTTTCTTCTTTAAAGGCTGGCTAAAACGGTTTGAAACTGGTTTATGGACCATGGAATTTGCTGATCCAAGAAGGGAGGTGCCGTGAACAGGGGGGGGGGGAGAGAGGCTAAAATTAGAAGATAAGATTTAAAATGGAATAAGAAAATGATATATAGATTTTATAAAAGTATGAAAGTATGAAAGTTCTTGCAGGAAAATTCAGGCAAGGGAGGCAAAGTAGAATAGAGATGTGTGTGTTTTTCTTTTTAGATTTGAAAGAAGATTATTAGTATAGCTGGGAAGAATGAATAATGGGATAGCGGGGTTCTCTAATCCTCCTCCCGTGGTCGTCTCCGTTCTGGGGTTCCCTGGTGGCAGAGGGGGACTCCCGGAGTGGGGGGGAGGGGGGAGGGGGAGAACCAGCTGGAAAAAGAGCCATCTCTTCCTATCTTCCGTACCCTGGAGTCTCTCAGTGGCAGGGAGAGTTCTGGGGTGTGGGGAGAAGGAGGGGAATGGAAGGAGATATATAAGTAAACAAATAAAAAAATTATTGATAATTTGATTAATTGGCTAAATGGACAATTTTAAATTAAATGAGATTAGAATGGTTGGTAAATAGTGAAAACTGTAAAGATGGAGTTGGCAAATGAAAATCAACAAAGGGGGGGGGGGTCTGGGGAAGCCCAATAGACAATGTTTAGGAAATTAGATAAGATTTGAATTTTTGATGTTATGTGTTTTGTTTTTGTTTTTATCATACGCTGTGTTTTTTTTTCTTCTGGTTTTTTTTGTTATTATTTTTATTTTATTTTTTATTTTTTCTTATCGTTTCTGAATGTTAAAGTTAGACAACAGCTGGGTGGATATTCGCCTGTTCCTATCCTTGCCATCCTGGGACCTCTTGGTGGCAGAGGGAGGTTCGGGGAGGAAGGGGGGAGGTGGATAGAGACCCAACTATAAAATGAACCACATTTGATTGCCTTCCTCTCGGGGGGTTCTCTTGTGGGAGGAGAGAGCTCTGGGAGGGGGGTAGGAGAATGTGAAAAATATGTTATGTATGTGTATGGTCTTTGTTATTATGTAAAATCTTATTATGCAAAATCAATAAAAAATTAATTAAAAAAAACACAAATGCCACGTTTTGGGAGAAGGGGGAGGGGTCGGGTATGCTATCCAGTGAAGTGTCAGCTAGCTGCTCTGCCTCCCCTGCTCCTTCTCCTAATGCAGCATAACTTGGCTGTTTGCCTGTCTCTGAGCTGCTATCTTCCTCCAAGCCCTGCTGTACTTCGAGACTTCCTTCCTCCTCTCTGGCAGCTACAGGAGAACGGTGGTGGGGGGGGGGGGACCGCCACCATTCCTCCTCCTCTTCAGTAATAATAATAATTTTATTATTTATTCCCCGCCCATCTGGCTGGGTTTCCCCAGCCACTCCGGGCCGCTCCCAACAGAACACTAAAAACAGAATAAAACTTCAAACATTAAAAAATTCCCTAAACAAGGCTACCTTCACATGTTTTCTAAAGGTCAGAAAGTTGTTTATTTCCTTGACATTTGATGGGAGGGCGTTCCACAGGGCGGGTGCTATTACCGAGAAGGCCCTCTGCCTGGTTCCCTGTAACCTCACTTCTTGCAGTGAGGGAACCGCCAGAAGGCCCTCAGCGCTGGATCTCAGTGTCTGGGCTGAATGATGGGGGCGGAGACAATCCCTGACACCTATGCACGGCAATCTAGCATCTAGGTAGCTCTATAGAGCAATTGAAGCAACTGGAAGCCACTCCCCCTCCACCAGCCCTGATGTAATGCACACATGCAGCCAGGGACTATACCATGTGGAAACCTCCTCTGCTCCTCCCTTTTCAGTCCCCTCCTGGTTCTGGGAGACAGTGGTCCAGGAGAGGGTGGGGAAACACCCAGCCCTTTCACTTGCCTGACCTCCTCTTCCTCCTCTACTTCCAACCCCTCCTGTGCTCCACCCTCCAGCTCTGAAGCCTCTCCTGTCTCTGCCTCTTGCCTCTTGGCTAGTACAGGTCTCCCAAGTCAGATTCGGTGCACACTCCTGGCAGTCCCTTGCCAGCTATTGCCTAAGTGCCCAGCTTGTTTGTTTCCTGGAGGCGCCTGATTGGCCGCTGTGGAGTGACAGGATGCACGGCTGCTAGATGCGTGCTTGGTCCAATGCAGCTCTTCTCGCGCTATTCCGCGGCCATTTGCAGTCACCAAATTCATTCCCTCCCTTGCTGCGCTCCTGGGCAAAGCTGGCTTTCTGTCACACCTCTTGCAAGGACAGGCTGCCGGTTGGTTGGCACCCGCTTTTTCCGCATCGCTGAGCCTGCTCTGGCCGCAGGCCATGATTGGCATGTGACAGTGGCATCTTCACTCCAGGGAATGCAGACAATGCGGCGCACGAAAGCAAGGGGGAAATTAGCTGCCAGTTTTGCTGGGAATGACATATTGACAAAGTACTTAGCCTGCGTTATCCACTTCAGCATTCAATGGCAGAGAGAGAGAGAGAGAGAGAGAGAGAGAGAGAGAGAGAGAGAGAGAGAGAGAGAGAGAGAGAGAGGCGGTTTCATCCTCTTTCACAGTGCAAGAGTCCACAATTGGATTCACTTCAAGGGCGGCATTCCGTCAGAGAGTATCGGAGAAAAGAAGCCAGTATCAGATGTCTCCAGATGAAGGATACTGGACTTGCTTTGTGAGAAAAGCTCGAGGCAGAGAACGCAGAGCAATTATAACTTCTGGTACAATTACCAGAAGCCTCCCATTGCTCCCTGCCAAGCGAGGAGACTTGGCAGCTTAATAATATGACTTTCCATTTTTTGCACTTCCACTCCAATTAGCTGACAATACCAGGCAATTGGCAGGATCAACCAAGGTCCCTAAGGGACCCTGAGAACCACAGAAGTGGGATTACAGAGATACAGAACTGCTGGAACAGGAGAGAATTAAGGGCCGCCTGGTAGTGAGCGGCGGAGGGAGTTTTACACCCTTTGCGCCAGGATCGGAGGCGCTAGTGTGATATCCTCTCCCCAGGAAAGGGTGGTGGGCGTGCTGCAAAGAAGATGGAGCGGTTGGGTACATGATCGGTGCTGGGAACTCAGGGCTCGTCCACATGCTTTCTGGGCACAAGGCAAGCGAAGTGGATACGCCCTCATCCCAGGAAGGACAGCTACTTATAAATATACCACCAAACGAAAAAAGAGGGCAAAAGATAAGGCACAGTGATCAGCGTAACATATGGAAATGCTACTTTATATGAAAAGATGTACATTTAGGAGCAATTGCTGTGATTTCAAGAGGAATAAGGTAAAAAGTAAAGGACCCCCTGGACGGTTAAGTCCAGTCAAATGTGACTATGGGGTTGCGGCGCTCATTTCGCTTTCAGGCCAAGGGAGCCGGCGTTTGTCCACAGACAGCTTTCTGAGTCATGGGGCCAGCAGGACTAAACCGCTTCTGGCATGACAGAACACCATGATAGAAGAGTGCACGGAAATGCCATTTCCCTTCCCAGCACAGCGGTACCTATTTGTTTGCACTGGCATGCTTTCGAACTGCTAGGTTGGCAGGAGCTGGGACAGAGCAACAGAAGCTCACTCCGTTGCGGGGATTCGAACCGCTGACCTTCCAATTGGCAAGCCCAAGAGGCTCAGTGGTTTAGACCACAGCCAGGAATACAATGCATCTCACCACAGTGACGAAAACTGTAGGGCAGCACCAAAAAAGAGGAAAATAGAATAGAATAGAATAGAATAGAATAGAATAGAATAGAATAGAATACAGTGGTACCTCGGGTTACAGATGCTTCAGGTTACAGACGCTTCAGGTTACAGACTCCGCTAACCCAGAAATAGTACCTCGGGTTAAGAACTTTCCTTCAGGATGAGAACAGGAATCGCACGATGGCAGCACAGTGGCAGCGGGAGGCCCCATTAGCTAAAGTGGTACCTCAGGTTAAGAACAGTTTCAGGTTAAGAACGGACCTCCAGAATGAATTAAGTTCTTAACCCGAGGTACCACAGGGGTCATCGAGTCCAACCCCCGGTAATACAGGAATATTTCGCCCCTTGTAGGGCTCGGACATTTTTCACCAAAAAGAGGAAGGCAGAGATCTGCATAAAATTGTCCTATGCTAAATTTAGGTATAGACACTACTTTCAAAGTAATTGCAATGATTTAAATAGAAAAACACTACACCTCAGCATAGCGAGGATGACTCTGACCAGGTGGCTTGTGTACCTGCTCAGTCTGTGGTCCAGGTGATACGGGTTAGCAGGCAACATCAACCCTCCTGCTCTCCAATTTTTAGGGATCCCCCCCCCCAGCTCTTCAAAGAGAGGACTGCCTTCTATAAAGCAGGACACAGGGCCATTCTAGAAGACTGTGATTGGCTAACCTTGTGTACCTCTTCATTCTGCTGCTCGGTTCCAGGGCCGGCTCTAAGGCAAGGCTGGGTGGCGCAGGGCACCAGGGCGCCGGGTCGCCAGGGGGGCGCCGCGCAGCTGTGCCTGCTGCAGCGGCGCCTGCTGCAGCAGCACTGCGCCCGCCAGACAGCCGCGGTGGGAAACAGGGCGGGGGGCGCCGGAGCGATCTTCGCAACACGCGTCCGGGCGCCCGATATGCTTAAGACAGCCCTGCTCAGTTCCCTGCCCCAAATGGTCTGGAAGCTACAAAATGATGCAGCCTGGCTCTTGGCATGTGCTGCAAGGAGGCATCATACCAGCCCAGTCCTGGCAGCTGGTGAGCTACGAGCCCAACTTAAGGTGCTGCTGTTAGTATGCAAAAGCCATGGGAAGGGCAGTAGCTCAGGGACAGCACATGTGCTTTGCATGCAGAAGGTCCCAAGTTCAGTCCCTGGCTTCTCCAGCTGGGGCTCCTGCCTGAAACTTTGGAAAGCTGCTGCTAGTGAGCTTTCAACCTATTGCTGCCATACGGATCTATGTCAACCCATTGCCCTGGGCCTCTCAGTTCTGCCGGAAACTGAAATGTCTTGGCAGCCATTCAGAAGGAAGAGGAGGGAAGGCTGTAAGACTGGTACCCAGGGAGGCTCTCCCCTTGTGACTCTAGATGTCACGAGAGGGGAAAGCAGATCTACCGGCTTTCCTCATCACCCCTCCTGCTGATCCACATTCAGGTAGAGGGAATGACTTGGTCCAGCCAGCAGGAGATGCTGAGCAGGAGGACATGTCAATGGAGCTGGAAGCAGGGCCATCTTTAGCATATGTGCTGCTGGGGTGCAAAGATCTGCCCAGCGCCCCCAAATTTAGTTTAGCCACCCCCAGGTTTTTTAGGGGGGCGAACTCAAAGTTGTTGAGCTTTTTTCGGGGGGGGGGCAAAGTTGTTGACCTTTGAGGGGGAGGAAGACCACTCACCAGGAACAACGATGCAGCAGAAATAACTGCTTTTGTTTCCTGGCTCGTCAGGAAAATTTGATGCTACGAAGTAACAGAGCGACGGGGGGGGGGGGATTTCACTGCCGCTGATCTAGAGAGACCGGTAAACAGTAGGTATCCATTTGGCGCATGCCCCCCCCCCGAATATATTTGGCGCCCGGGTGTACTGCACCCCTTGCACCCCCAGGTAAAGACGGCCCTGAGTCAGAGGGCCAGGACACAGTGTTGCCGCAGAGATCCAGGCGACACTGATTCGCACAAAATGGGGGCAGGGGAACTATGCAAAGATCCTCAAATTGCATCATTCATACGGGTCACAAAAATTTATTTTTTCTTGGCTCAGAATTCCAATGGCAGAATTTATTTATCTTTAGCAGGCAGTATACACAGCCCTGCTGTGCAAAGATAGTCTTATTACCAACTTTTTTTAAAAAAAAAAAGGGTGAAGACTTTGCTTTATCACTGGAGCAAATGACATTTTCAGAAAAAGAATGTTCATTAGCATTTTTCTTTGCTTATCACCCAAACGCCTAAATGTTCCTTTTATAAAAAATAAAAAAAATGTGGAGGTTTTATGCCAAACATACATGGATCAGAGCTTTAGTACAAATGCTGAACGACGCCATTATGGCTACTGCAGATTTTGAAAAGAGGAGCATGCTGAGTGTTTTCATACAAAATGCTTATGCATATTCCATTTGAGAAATAATTAGAAAGCTTTCCCCCTTTTCTCTGAGGTGTGTGTATATCTGTGTATATATATCATTTACGTTTGATCTCTTCTATAATGAGTAATAACAATTTTTATGTTGCGTTATTACTACACAGTAAAATCAAGGGCTTAACTTGGACATAAAATCTCAATCAAGGGTAGAGCAGGGAAAGATAAGCATTTGGAGATTCTCCTCCCCCATTCCCATTCACTTGCCAGATCCTACTTGGTTAATTCAGAGTATCAGCCCCCTTTTGTTTCATAATCTGAGAGCCAGCAAGGTGGAGAGGTCAGACACAGAACACCAAATGTAACTTTATACAGCCCAAATTAATCTCCAGTTTATAGCTGTCAACTTCTGGATTGGAAAATAAGGGAATAGCAGTGGCGCGGCACCAGAAGTCGCTTCTGCGCGTGTCCAGACATGCGCAGAAGCGACTTCCCGTGCCAGGCTGCCCATGTCTGCAGCACTTAGCAAGTGAGCGAGCAGCCAGCTGGGAGCCGGGACATTTACGGGGTATTTTACAATCCGGGGCTGCAGCGGGAAACGGATTTAAATTCGGGGGTTTCCCGACAAAAACGGGAGGGTTGACAGCTATGCTCCAGTTAGCTGCTGCAATCTTCAACCACGGCCCCCTTGCAACAAATGCGATTTTTATTTTAATCTGGAGGCTGTGTGAGTTTTTGTCTGATCAGCTATCCTGGATGCATAAAGGGTTTTGTACTAAGGGAGATGAATTGTGGGTGGGTTGAACAATGCAATGCTATTTAAAGATGGTTTTTTATTTCATTATTACTATATTGTTGTGAGTAGGTTTCTGTTTTGTACGTTGCGTTGAGGTTCCTTCGACTGTAAAGTGAATAATAAATTTTCTAACTTTTCTGCTGGAAGGGTTGTGAGAATAAAGTGGCTTTTTTACCCCCTATCTCTGGTGGGAATGGCCAGAGATTGCTTTATTCTAAAATGAAATTTATTAGGGGATACCAAAGATTATTACAGCACATATTCAAATTTCTCCCCTCAATATATGGACAGATACTATGGAGACATTTCGCCAAAAGGAGTTTTTGAAAAAAGATGCATTTACCTGCCAAGATCTCTACAGCACAATGGTGGAAATAGTTTTTAAAAATTGTACTATATCCTTACAGTATAAAACTCTCTGGAATTTATTTTTATTGCAGAAAAAAATAATATAGAAATTGTGTGTCTCTAAGGGGAAGAAATATCCTGATCACTTCTATTCATTATGGTGGTATTTAAATTTCATATAGTTTCATTTCAGGTCTACGAGTATCTCTCCCCAGGCAGCCTAGAGAAATATGGTTGTCATGATTTTAGACCATAAAGAAGGCTGATCGCCGAAGGATTGATGCTTTTGAATTATGGTGCTGGAGGAGACTCTTGAGAGTCCCATGGAATGCAAGAAGATCAAACCAAATCAGCCCCGAGTGCTCACTGGAAGGACAGATCGTGAAGCTGAGGCTCCAATACTTTGGCTACCTCATGAGAAGAGAAGACCCCCTGGAAAAGACCTTGATGTTGGGAAAGATGGAGGACACAAGGAGAAGGGGACGACAGAGGATGAGATGGTTGGACAGTGTTCACGAAGCCACCAACATGAGTCTGACCAAACTGCAGGAGGCAGTGGAAGACAGGAGTGCCTGGTGTGCTCTGGTCTATGGGGTCACGAAGAGTCGGACATGACTAAACGACTAAACAACAACAACTGACACCCCAAGGACAGTGGCTCAGCACTGCGGATGGGATTTAGAATGTGTCTGAGGATATGAAGCAAGACTTGTGGCCTCCAGAGTGCATAGAAGAAGTGACAATAGCTCTCGGGCACTAGTAACAAGAATTTAAAGGTCAGTTGCAAATGTAAATGTATGTATAATAACACCAGCCAGCTAGCTACATTTTCATAAAATAGGGGAGTCCTACTAGAACACGGAACTCAGAGCCACCAATCTAACTGATTTAGAAGTCCTCCCAGCCTACATATTATGTAAAAGGACTTGAAGTGTCCTTAGCTAAAAATTAAACTCATGCAACCACAACAAAAAATAAAAGGTGGAGAATATTTGTTTTTTAACCTTCCACCCACTTTGTTAAACCGGAGCAGTTTCCAGCTCCACCCTCTGCCTTCCCTCCCTAAGATTAGGGGGAAATTTAAGGCCCGCCTGGCTGGTTTATAGCCTGTCACTGAGAATGACTTGTAGTAATTACTTGATTCTTCACCTGAAATGAAAGGACCTCATTCTTGGATTCCTGCCTAGCATGGAGTGAGGCACTTCACTCTCTGGAGAGACAGATGTTGAATGGGAACCGAACACACAAGAAACCTTGACAAATTAATGTTGATAGAGAGGTATGAATAAATCAAACAAAAAGGTAATCGCTAAATAAATCTGCAGGAACATGTCATTTAATTCCGTAGAATTAAGAGGAATCAAGGTGCAATGAAACACCGAAGAAGCCTGTGGACAAGGTGTTAGTTTAATATAACAATCCTGTTTGGCTCAAAGCAAGGCGCTGTTCCAGGAAACTCAAGGGGTGGTAAATTACACTGGCAATCCAATCTCTGTACTGGATCCTCGCTTTCTTTGGAGTACAATTCAAGGAGCTGGTTTTAAACAATAACGTTTCGAGTGGCTTGGGTCAGCCATATTTTGTACATATTAAATTTGTCCACATCCCAGTTCCCCCAGTGGCTATGGCCTGGCTATGACAGGGACTTCTCAGTGATGGCACCCTGGAATAAGCTCCCTATGCAGATCCAAGAAGATCTAAGATAGGCATCCCCAAACTGCGGCCCTCCAGATGTTTTGGCCTACAAATCCCATGATCCCTACCTAACAGGAGCAGTGGTTGGGGAAGATGGGAATTGTAGTCCAAAACATCTGGAGGGCCGACGTTTGGGGATGCCTGATCTAAGAGGAAGAGCGGGGTATAAATTAATAAATAAGAATATTGTCCTGTCATGGGCCCCTTGGCTCCACCAGGATCTGGCATGGCTTGGCAACCACAGATGGACCAGGAGGAGGAGGAGGAGGAGGAAGGGGCAGATGGCTTCCTGGAAGGCTGGCATTCATGGAAGGAGGAAAGAGGCCTTCTTCTTGTGACTTTAGATGTCAGAGCTGCTGGGCCTCCCCTCCACCCTTCCTGTGGAGCACGGAGGCTCATCAGGGAGAGGGAAGGACTTTGATCAGCCAGAGCGAGGGGCTGAGAAGACAAAGGTGGCAGCAAAGTGAGATGCACAGGGTAGGGTACAGTCTTCCTGCTGAAAACCAGGTGCCACCTTCGTAGATGAGATCTATAGACCCCCTGAGATGCAGCACATGTATGCATGTCTTGTAGGGCAAGAGGGTCTCATGCATGAGTTCAGCCTATCTTTTAAAGCTTCTCAAATACAGCCGCAACACATGGGTGTTCCAACCAGTGCTAGTGAACTCTATATTACAAGTATTACAAGTATTACATTTACCTGTATGGATATTCTATCAAAAATTATTTGATGAAGAAAATTCACCTTCGAAACAGTTGATTCAATCAACCCTAAATGGCCTCGGTCCAGTATACCTGAAGGAGCATCTCCACCTCCATCGTTCTGCCCGGACACTGAGGTCCAGCACCGAGGGCCTTCTGGCGGTTCCCTCGTTGCGAGAAGCCAAGTTGCAGGGAACTAGGCAGAGGGCCTTCTCGGTAGTGGCGCCCGCCCTGTGGAACACCCTCCCAACAGATGTCAAAAAGGAAAACAACTACCAGACTTTTAGAAGACATCTGAAGGCAGCCCTGTTCAGGGAGGCTTTTAATGTTTAATAGATCACTGTGTTTTATTTTTCTGTTGGAAGCCGCCCAGAGTGGCTGGGGAAACCCAGCCAGATGGGCGGGGTATAAATAATAAATTATTATTAATTATTATTATTATCCAGGCATACTGTTCTGTTTGTTTGCTGGTTGCTATTGAATTCTTCACGCTGGAACACCCACCGCCACAATACTTTTGGACATTATCCATTGAAAGGCATCCTGCCTGCCAGCATTTCATTACACTGGCTACTTCTTGGTTATGGACTGATATATATATATGGGACCCAGGTGGCGCTGTGGTTAAACCACTGAGCCTAGGGCTTGCTGATCAGAAGGTCAGCGGTTCGAATCCCTGTGACGGGGTGAGCTCCCATTGCTTGGTCCCAGCTCCTGCCAACCTAGCAGTTCGAAAGCACGTCAAAATGCAAGTAGATAAATAGGAACCGCTACAGCGGGAAGGTAAACGGCGTTTCCATGTGCTTCTCTGGTTTGCCAGAAGCGGCTTTGTCGTGCTGGCCACATGACCTGGAAGCTATACGCCGGCTCCCTCGGCCAATAATGCAAGATGAGCGCGCAACCCCAGAGTCGGTCACGACTGGACCTAATGGTCAGGGGTCCCTTTACCTTTACTATATATATATATATATATATATATATATATATATATATATATATTATTTTGAAGTTGATGACTTGTAAATTTTGGATGACATTCTAACCACTAATATTACATTTACTGTACTACATTTATTAGTTATGTGTCATGGCTGTATTTGAGCAGATTATTCTGTATTGCAACACAGGGGTTTGTTTTTGTCACTATCTTTAAAAGCTTGGCAGGAAGGCCGTGTCAACTGTTGGGACACCTTCATAGGTTCTGTTCCGTTATGAACTTCTTGCCTAGCTCATGGACCTTGGAATCTTGGCTTCTGGACCTTGTTACTGCTATTGAGCCTGTACTGCTATTAGCCTGATGAAAGATCTCTTTTTATTTAGATTAGTTTGGGTTTTATTGTATGGTTTGGTTTTTTTATTGTATTCTATGCTGAAAACCTTCAATTAAAAACAGGAGAAAAAACCTGGGACGGGGGAGATCTCTTCCTTCCTTACTTCCTTCCTTCCTTACTTACTTGCAAGTAAGTAAGCAAGCGTCAGTGTTGTGTTTTCGGACAGCAAACTTACACACTCCACTTTTCCTTCATAAGAAGAGGCCTGCTAGATCAGGACAATGGCCCATCTTGTCCAATGTCCTGTTATCGCAATCAGGGCTGGCCCAAGACATTTTGTCACCTGAGGCAAACCACAAAATGTCACCCTCCTCCCCTCCAAGGAAGAAGGGGTGAGTGAAGATCTATATCAGGAACAAGGGGGGGGATGAGAAGCTACATCAGGACCTGCTGCCCCTGAAGATCTTGCCGTCTGAGGCAACCTCCTCACCTTGCTTCATGGGTGGGCCAGCCCTGATCACAGTAGCCAACAAGATGCCCATGAGACTCTTGCAAACAGGCTGCTCAGGAAACGGTTAGCTTATTCTATACTCACAACAACCCTGTAAGCCAGGTTAGAATAAGAGAGAGATTTGCCCAAAGGACCATGCATTGCAATTTTTTACTATACTTTTGTACTTTGCTATGGATACACAGCACATTGAAGAGGTCCCATATATTTTCAAAATAGCACAACTGAATTTCTGGTGAGTCACAGGCAGTTGTTTCATAAGAAGACTTCCAAGTTTGGAAAGAAAAACGAGTTACTTCACTGCAGCTAAGTGGGAAACTTACTCAATAAAGAAGTGGGTAGCAGGGAATCTGGGTGAATTGTCAGAACACATTCTGGCAGATCCAGCAGGATGATTGATCAGTCTGCAGATGTCATGGCACACGGAGGTTCATGAGCAAGATTACTTTTTCTTTTTAGCAACTAAACCTTGCTTCCCTGCATTTGTAGACCGCCATCACTTCTCCCTCAACCTGAGACATAGCTGAACCTGCCCCGAAAGAGCATTCGGGGAAAGCGCAAGGTTATTTCCACACATACACTCCAATGGTCTGCCACAAGTGCACACCTTCATTTTCTCCCACATAAATGAGTGGCTGCAACTCCACTGTCGTGAGCCCCATGAACTGTGCATCTTGTCAACATGCACAGGTGCAATGCATCCTTGAGGGATGCCTGTAATACACAGAGCCCCTCCCACCACACACTCACCAACAATTATGGTGTTGGGGACTCCCTGGTCCTGAATGGGGAAACTGTGCCCCTAAAGGACCAGGTGCACAGCCTTGGGGTCATTTTGGACTCAGCTGTCCACAGAGCCCTGTGCCAACTCTGTGTCCAGGGCTGCTGTCTTCCAGCTCCATCTGCTGCACTGGCTGAGACCCACCCTCTCTCACAAGAGTGGTGCAATTCAAAGTGTTGGTGCTGATCTTTAAAGCCCTAAACAGCCTCGGCCCATTATACCTGAAGGAGCGTCTCCACCCCCATCATTCAACCAGCTGAGGTCCTTCTGGCTGTTCCCTCACAGCAAGAAGTGAAGTTATAGGGAACCAGGCAGAGGGCCTTCTTGGTAGTGGCGCCCGCCCTGTGGAACACCCTTATGTCAAGGAAATAAACAACTATCTGATTTTTAGAAGACATCTGAAGGCAGCCCTGTTTAGGGAAGTTTTTAATGTTTGATGTTTTATCATGTTTTTAATATTCTGTTGGGAGCAGCCCAGAGTGACTGTGGAAACCTAGCCAGATGGGCGGGGCAATAATAATAATAATAATAATAATAATAATAATAATAATAATAATAATAATAAGGTACATGCTCTGGTTATCTCCAGTAGCGTGAACTACTGCAATGCCAGGGGCAGATGGGATCTGAAGTCCAGCTGCATCTGGAGAACTGCATCAAGTAGAACTTTCTGACAGTAAGAGCTGTTCAACAGTGGAACAGACTCCCTCGGAAGGTGGTAGACTCTCCTTCATTAGATGTTCTTCAGCAGAGGTTGGGTGGCGATCTGTCGAGGATTCTTTAGCTGTGATTCCTCCACTGCAGGGGGCTGGACTAAATGGTTCTTTGTGTCCATTCCAACACTACAATTCCCTGATTCTCTGGCTCTATAAGCCAAATGTAGCCCTCCAGTGGTCTTCAAAATGCTTGGCCACATCCCTTTTGGGCCAGGGGGGAGGGTGTCATGGTAGTTCTTGGCAGGCAACCAAACAATGAGGTTTATATGCGGTTAACTAGATGTCATCAAGGGATGCAGGTGGCGCTGTGGTCTAAACCACAGAGCCTAGGGCTTGCCAATTAGAAGGTCAGCAGTTCAAATCCCTGCAACAGGGTGAGCTCCCGTTGCTCGGTCCCTGCTCCTGCCCACCTAGCAGCTCGAAAGCACGTCAAAGTGCAAGTAGATAAATAGGTACCGCTCCGGTGGGAAGGTAAATGGCGTTTCCGTGCACTGCTCTGGTTCACCAGAAGTGGCTTAGTCATGCTGGCCACATGACCCGGAAGCTGTATGCCGGCTCCCTCAGCCAGCAAAGTGAGATGAGTGCCGCAATCCCAGAGTCGTTCGCGTCTGGACCTAACGGTCAGGGGTCCCTTTACCTTTTTAGATGTCATCAACTTGACAAGTTCACCTGTTCTTCAGCCCTGCTTTACCTTCCCCTTTTGAAAACACCCTGCAATTTATGGTATACGTGGCCCTTATACTTTAAGGAAAAAGTAAATATAAAATAATTTATATGATCCTTTTGCGGATATAGCCCACCCAAAGAGGCCTATGGTATCATTAATAAAAGTTGGGTGGCCATCTGCCAAAGATGCTTTAGTTAAGATTCCTGCACTGAAAAGGGTTGGACTAGACCACCCTGGGGGTCACTTCCAACTCTACAATTCTATGGTTCTATAATTCTGTGACTGTAGGTTCCCCAATGAGTGTCACTCAGTAGAAGGCACATTCCTAGCTTCCTCTACATGAAGAGAATAATCCCAGTTTGGGCATAAACTCTGCAGCCGTTGATTCTTCAAGGCAGAGCTTCATGTCCAGTGCCATTAAACGCACAACCCATTTCACTCAGAGGCTTCACTCCATGTGCACAAATTGGTTCCTTTGGTCAAAAAGCGAAAAGGTTGTCAAGATGATTTGCGGCCATCATTGGAATTCAAAGGCTACGGAACAGCAGGCCGCTACTGTCTATCGAACCACTGCTTGAAAAACCATCACAGCTTCCAAATAGGTTGAGCTATAAAAACAGCCTTAATCTCGTGCATAAATTACCCTTGAATTACTACGGTCGGCGGAGGAGAGGGAGACAGGAGGGACTTTGGCTGGGAAAGGGCCGTTTTGCTACAAGTTCTAGGAATGCTAAGACGGAGTTGCTTTGGGAGCAAATTAACTCCTGTTCCAGGAAGAAAAGCCCTTGGTACCGTTGCACTGATGGCATGATTAAAACAGGCACTCAAGTGGGACAGATAAACTTTAAATTCATCCTGTGTCACACTGCAGTGAACAGCCAGGCAAGGCTTGAAATCTCAGCTGCAGCTGGCCAAGCCACAAGGTCTGTTGACGGAATAAAACCTTTCATACCATCTCTCTACTTTAAAAAATGAATAAAAATGAATCAACAACAACAAAATTGTCTATTAACACAAGCAATACGGCTCCAGTCAACAAGCTGAATGAGGTCTCGAGAAATTCAGAGAAATCTCTGCACTTCCTATCTGGCTGTCCATAGGTCGATTAGGTGCCTTCCTGCCTTGCTTGCGAGCTCTCCAGGTGCATCTGGCTGGCCTCTCTTGGAAACAAGATGCTGGAGTTGCATTTGGTTTGATCCAGCAAGACTCTTCCTATGTCACTATAGTCGTCCTTTAAATCCTTCTACTGCCAGCTTATGCACTAAAGCTAACTTTTATGTCTTCACTTTTAATCCAAGTTTCCTAAGTACGAGATTAATAAACTGGTTCTCTTGTTCCTTGGGAGGCAAAAAGAAAAAAGGAGAAAAAAGACTGCAAAAATCTTGCCGAGTCATTAATCTTTGTGAACAAAGACTTCATTACTGAATGAAAATGATTAGCAAGGTCGGAAGCAAATAGGCTTTAGTGAGCTCTCTTGGCGTCTTCCAGGCCTGTTGCAAAAGCTCCCCCCTCCAAGTCCCCCTGGTTTATTCATGGCTGTCAAGACCTTAACTATAATTTTACACTGAACCACATCAAAATAAACGACACTAAAGTTCTGCAATAGCTCAGCATTTGCCAGAAATTAGTAAATGAACCTCAATTGCTACAATTGTGAACCTGTGCATCAGGTCTAAATCTACATTGAGGAAGAAGGTGTTTTCATTTTTATTCTTCAGAAGGAGGACGATGGACTTTGGTTTAGTGTGCTTGATGTCAACCCACCAAGCTCTGGAGTCAGACATCCACTTGGGAGTGTCTATGGAAATCTTTTTTGAGATGCCCGTTCGCCCTAACGGAAGATTCTGCAAAGCCTGACCTGGAAGTTGGCACAAAACTCTGGGCGTTTTTGAGTTGGCACTGTCATTCTATGGTGCTGCTTAAAAACCCGCCTCCCCCCCCCAAGCCTTTGGGGGAAATAGATTCAGTAAAGCCAGTTGTAATTGAGGTGGTCTGTCTGCTGTAGTGATAAGGTTTGCTTTTAATGTTGTCATATTTTCACAGAATCATGGGATTGTAGAGTTGGAAGGGGCACCAAAGGTCCTCCAGTCCAACCCCCTGCAATGCAGGAATCTCAGCTAAACTTTTATTGCTTTACAGTAAACCACCCAGGAACCTTAATGAAGGGAGGCTTATAAATTGAAGTAACAAGAACAATAATGATTGGCAGCAGGGGTGGAGTTCCTATATCCCATGATGCCCATTGGCCAAGTTATGCGCATAAATGTCAGGTGTGCGGCAGGTAAAGACACGCCTCCTTGCTGAAAGTGGAGTTTGCAGGCACCGAATATCACCAGATCATCTGCACCTGCAAAGCCCTGTGTTTTTGCCTGCACCCAACCGGTAAAAGGGCTTCCTCCCCTTGTTCCTCCTTGTTCTGCTCCACGGCCACTGAGAAGGGCTGGACAGCTCATAATTTGTCAGGTTAAAGGTAAAGGTAAAGGGACCCCTGACCATTAGGTCCAGTCGTGACCGACTCTGGGGTTGCGCGCTCATCTCGCATTATTGGCCGAGGGAGCCGGCATACAGCTTCCAGGTCATGTGGCCAGCATGACAAAGCCGCTTCTGGCAAACCAGAGCAGCACATGGAAACGCCGTTTACCTTCCCGCTGTAGCAGTTCCTATTTATCTACATGCACTTTGACGTGCTTTCGAACTGCTAGGTTGGCAGGAGCTGGGACCAAGCAACAGGAGCTCACCCCGTCACAGGGATTTGAACCGCCGACCTTCTGATCAGCAAGCCCTAGGTTCAGTGGTTTAACCTACAGCGCCACCTGGGTCCCTAATTTGTCAGGTTAAAGGCTATCAACCCTAGACTGCCCTCGGCAACAACAAATACAAGCTGGTTTTTCCTTTCTGCATATTGCTTCCTGGACTCTTGTTTTACAGACAGAGTTTAGTTTTACACTTCACCTGTGTTCTTAGGCCTAAGAGACCATGAAAATTACCACATTTATTGTTGTTGTTTCATTTTCTTTCTTTCTTTTGTCCGAAGACCTTTTGTCAGACAAATCTCTACCCACTCGGTTTCACGAGTCATAATTTTCTACCCCTGCAATTTCCCTGGATTCCGACATGCTGTCATACACACTGAGCCATTGTGCCAGTCCATATTCCCAAGGGATGGAACTAAATTAATTAACTATGAGAAAAGATGGGGCCCCTCTCTGTCTCCCTCCCCTGCCCAACATCTGAGGGAAGCTGAAATGCCTTGCAAAGGCTTTCGGAGAGCAAGGGCAAAAGGGCTAAGAAGCAGGACTCCCTCTGACTTTTTGCCAGCTCTGTCCCACGACATCGACGTGACCTTGGGATTCCTGCCTCTGTCACCCTTGAACTCCAGCTAGGAATCTCCCCCTACCCTGGTATCGAAAAGCCAGCCATCTCCTCAAGCAGGGATTTCTTCGTTCCTCTCAGCTCACGTGTTTAAATGGGTAGAATGAAACATATTGCGAGTAATTTGAAACCGTCCTTGTTTTCTCAATCGTACCATCCAATTGTGATTAGGGTTCCTCTGGTCTACTTTTCATTTGTTTCACAAAGGATATTTCTCATTCAACCCCTTCTAAGTGAGATCAGGGATGCTGTCCTGTCCTCAGTAGTTCCTTTAGCTCCAGGGGGGGAAGAGCATTAGATCTGGATCGAGGACTCATGGGTGCAATAATGTGATGGGCCTGGATCCGCCAAGGTTACCTGTAGCGGAAGCCGAGAACCATGAGGAGGGCCAGCCCTGTCCTTAGGCAGACGGAGCAACTGTCTTTCATATATATATATAATTTACTCATTTAAACATCCTTAAAATATCAATGACTTCCCTTCTTCTCTTTCCATGGTTCATTTTGCATATCTTAAATCCCTGCATATTTTACACAAACTAAACCATTCAGTATTCCATTATTGCATCCATCAAAACTTGTTTACACTGTTGAATCTATCTTAATGCTGCCAGCGTTTTTAAGTCTACACAATTTTTCCCATATATTCAATAAACATTTTCCAATCTTCTCTAAACGTATGTTCTCCTTGTTGTCTTATTCTGTGCGTTAGTTCCGCAAGCTGCACATATTCCGTCAGCTTACGTTGCCATTCTTCTTTAGTTGGGACCTCACTCGTTTTCCATTTTTGGGCTAACAAAACACGGGCTGCAGTAGTGACATATATAAATAACATTTTGTGACACCTGGGAATTTCAGTCTGAACTATTCCCAACTATGGGGACTCTGTTTTTTTTGGGGGGGGGGGTGCTTTTAAACTTTTTTTTAAAAAATCATTATGGATCATTTCCCAATACTCTTTCACCCTTTTACAGGTCCACCACATATGAAAGAACGTACCCTCGACCTCACTGCATCTCCAGCACTTTATGATTCAGTCTTATACATCTTAGCAAGCCTACTCAGAGTTAAATACCATCTGCAAATCATTTTGAGAATCAGGGAGAAACTGTCTTCAGCAGCAAATGACTGAGATCAGCAATGGTAACTGCTCTGAACCGCTTTTCCTGGGCCTTTCTTCTGAACAAAGCTGGGTGTGACACTCAGCCTGTCCTCCATAGGTGTGGCAGTTGGGTTTCCAGTGCTGAAGTAAGATTCAACAGCCACAGGTTCTCCACAACACGAATCCTATGAACCTGCCCGGGTTCTGAGATTTTCAAGGGACACCCTTCTCTCAGTCCTGCCACCCTCACAGGCACGCTTGGTGGGGATTCATGAGAGGGCCTTCTTGGTGGCTGCCCCCAAACTTTGGAAGTCGCTCCCTAGAGAAGTTAGACTGGCTCCCTCCTCGCTGTGCAGATGAAGACCTTCTTATTGCAATGGGAAATGACTGCTTTCAAGGAAAAGGCTGGTGCCGTGTTGCTTTATGGCAATTATGGCAATTATCTGTATGTTTTAATTCTACAGTGGTACCTCAGGTTAGAAACACCTCGGATTATAAACACTTCGAGTTACAAACTCTGCTAACCCGGAAGTAGTACCTCGGTTTAAGAACTTTGCCCCAGGATGAGAACAGAAATTGCGTGGCGGCAGTGGCACGGCAGCGGTGGCAGGAGGCCCCATTAGCTAAAGTGGTACCTCAGGTTAAGAACGGTTTCAGGTTAAGAACGGACCTCCGGAACAAATTAAGTTTGTAACCAGAGGTACCACTGTATTAATGTTTAATTGTTTTTAATTGATTTTTCCCTATGGAGGCAGTGGAAGACAGGAGTGCCTGGCGTGCTATGGTCCATGGGGTCACGAAGAGTCGGACACAACTAAACAACTAAACAACAACAAATGTTTTTAGCTGTTCTTATTTTATCTGTAGTTAGGGGGAAATATAGGGTATGAATGAATATATATTAACAATAGGACACAGGGGAGATGGCGGAGAGAAAGGTGAGGAGGGTTGCTACCAAACGCACACACAACTTTCGCTTTCAATTAGTTGAGAGTGGTCCATTGAAGTGAATGAGGCAAGGCCCTGCCAACCTCAGCTTGCCCTCACCTGTCTGCCTTCTTATGGAGGGTGATCCTGGCTGTCAGCTTCCTCCTACTATGTCCCAAATGCTGCACCTTGGCTGTGAGGTGGGTGGCAGCAAAACTGAACCTGGCTCTGTCGCCACCTACTGCTGACCTCCTGCATGACACTCTACTAATGACTACCACTGCTTCAAATATTTATGCAGCTAACAGGAGGAGGCAGTTACTTCACAGCAGGAACCAACATGATTTCAAACGAATCACTGTTTCATGAGTATACTATCAGCTTTGCTTAAAAAATGGAGGTGTGCGGGTTATATTTTAAACAGTTTGAAGATAGCGTACATGTTAAAGGAAGATTTATAAAAGGCAGCAAGAAAAACAAAACTTACTGGAGGGGAATCCTTAAAACAATCAGTAATGAGGGAAACAGTTGTAGCAGATTAATATGTTTAATATTGTAAAAAAACAACAACAACTGTGTGCATAATATTAAAAACAAATCCTAAAATGAAAACATTTTGTATAAAGAACACAATAAAAGCTGAAAGGCCACATTAATCATCAAAATCTTGCTTTAGCTTAAACAAATGAAAAAGGCTAAGGAGTGGAATATTAAGAAAAAATTGTAAATGTACACACTGGCAATCCTTGTTTCGTGTGGGGGTTATGTTCCAGACCCACCCGCCCCATGCTGCCCTTTTTTGTGATGTCTTTATGGTGTTTTGGGGCTACTTCTGGGTTTGGCGCATGTGTGTGTGAAGGATCGCGCATCGTTCAGATGCACCTAAATCAGCCATTGCCTGTACTGCTGTTTCTAGAGCAAGATTTTCTCGTGGGCTGCTAGCTACAAGAGGCCTTGTATCTAGTTTTCCATGCTTCCCGACGTTGGAGGGTTATTCAGTTTGCTGCCGGCATGTTCACAACTGAAACCTGGCGAGACATGCCAAGCCGGACCATTGCTCCATCTAGCTCAGTACTGTCTACACCAGGCACCCCCAAACTGCAGCCCTCCAGATGTTCTGGCCTACAACTCCCATGATCCCTAGCTAACGGGACCAGTTGTCGGGGAAGATGGGAATTGTAGTCCAAAACATCTGGAGGGCCGAAGTTTGGGGGTGCCTGGTCTACACTGCCTGGCAGCAGCTCTCCAGGGCTTCAAGAATGGAACATTCCCAGCCCTACCTGGAGATGCTGGGGATGGAAACAGGAACCTTTTGAACGGAGAGCAGATGCGCTACAGCCCTTCCCAGTGCATTTTGCAGGAGGCACAACACTTCTCTGGTTTAATGGCTCTTAGTCCCAAGCAGAGCACAGGCACTCATTTATCCTAACCCTGACCTGGGCATGTGGGTCTGAACACTGCATAGCATGCAAAACAACTGAACAAAAGGAATGAAAATGCTGTATCTACTTGTTGGCATCCATCAGTCTCGAGGGACAATGGAGTACGCCTCCAAGGGTGAAGCCAAACCACTGTGCCGGCAGTACCAAAGTGACCTCTCCGGGGTGCAAACCTGGGCGGTGTGCATGGAGGTCCTGGGCTGGCAAGACAACAAGACTCTTGGACTTGCTGGCGTGATCCAAAGGAAAGCAGAGCAATACTTTCCACACCCATCATTCAGACCGGATACTGAGGTCCCGCTCTGAGGGCCTTCTGGCAGTTCCCTCACTGCGAGAACTGAAGCAGGGAACCAGGCAGAGGGCCTTTTCAGTAGTGGCGCCCGCCCTGTGGAACACCCTCCCATCAGATGTCAAGGAAATAAACAACTATCCTACTTTTAAAAGACATCTGAAGGCAGCCCTGTTTAGGGAAGTTTTAAATGTTTTCTCACTTTATTATTATTATTATTATTATTAATATTATTTTGAGAAACCCAGCCAGATGGATGGGGTATAAATACATTATTATTATTATTATTATTATTATTATTATTATTATTAGGCAAAAAGCTTGGCTGCAGGAGTTGCTGGAAGGAGGCATATAAGGCGCTATGCAACTGCCTTAGGGACTCCATTCCGGATTTCTGTGGGGTTACTCTTTAGCCTTTTCTTCTCCCAAAGATAACCTGCAAGGCAGAAGTTTAGGACCAGAGTTTTCCTTCTCCTAGATGGGCTCCCTTCCTAGGTTGACGAGCCCCATCTGCCCCTCACTTCCCTCTACAGCATGTGCAGAAACTGCCTTCCTGACTGTTGGACCCACGACTGGACTTGTCCACTCCATCCATTGGTGAGTGTCTTTGCATGCAGGGGAATTCCCAAACTCGCCGAAGGTTTGAGAGCCATTGGCTATCCTCCCCTGGTTTAGCCGGCCAGTCGAAGCCTTTCCTGAGGTTTGGTCACTGTTGCATGATGACAACTTCCAGAAGCCACAGATGAGAGCTGAGTGCAGGGTGAGGAATCAAAGGTGGATGAACTATCTCAGAAGGAGCATGATGTGTTCCCCACCAGAGGCACTACCCCTCTCCTAACACCCCATTTTTGTTGTTGTTTAGTCGTTTAGTCGTGTCCGACTCTTCGTGACCCCATGGAGCAGAGCACGCCAGGCACTCCTGTCTTGCACTGCCTCCCGCAGTTTGGTCAGACTCATGTTGGTAGCTTCGAGAACACTGTCCAACCATCTCATATACCCCTGTAACTACCACTAATACAAAAGGGCATGAGAACAGGACGAGGGAGGAACCGGGAAATGGGTGAGGCAGGGAATACGGGGCTGTACTGTTTTTATTGTAATAATGTGAAAACCCTAATCAGTCCTTTTTCTGGGGGTACTCAAAGTTACACAGTACCGGCACGTTTTTCCTAGAAGAAAAGCACTGACCCTAATAAACTACAGTCGTACCTCGGGTTACGAACACCTCGGGTTACGAACAACTCGGGTTACGAACTGCGCAAACCCGGAAAAATTTTCAGCCGCACGAACGTTCTGCGCGTGCGCAAAGCGCGAAAATAGCGTTTTGCGCATGTGCAAAATGGCGGTTCGGGTTACGAACTTTTCGGGTTACGAACTGTGACCCGGAACGCATCGTGTTCGTAATACTGTATAGCGAAATAATAATGATGATGATGAATATTTTACCATGGGACTACATTTGTTCCCCTTGAAAATGTCAAAAGCGGAAAGGATAATCAACAGCTAATCCATTCAATGATTGCAGACAAGGGAAGCTGAAGGAAAAGAGAGCGGCTCTTGACTGGTTAAATACAGGACCTTGTGAGCAGACTGAAATTCAACACACCCTGAAAGCACATACACTTCCTTGTTAATATTTGATTTAGGGATTACATCTGTCCTGCTGTTATCTGCCTTATCAGCAGATTCTGCCATGCAGGAAGACTCTTAAGGGTTTCACCCCCGCCTCCCTCGCTCCCTCCCATACACACTCATACAATTTCCCCTTGAAATACGTTTGACAGCTCCTTGCATTCTCCCCTATCTGCTTTCCAAGAAAGAGGAGGAGAAAAGGTGAGTTCCTCTCATGCCGTAAAAATAAAAATTTAAAGGCCAAGCCAAACCTCTCTGGTGTTAACATTTTCAGATCAACACAGATCATTGGAAACGGAAAATTGCCCTCTCCCAGTCTGGTTCTGTGCATCCAAAAACTTATCATCGTTGCAGACACAAGTTTGAAAGAATGTGGGAAACGCCATGTTAAATCACAGGAGTTGGGCTTCATTCCCAGTGTACAAATGGAATGGGTTCAGGCATCACATTCATGCATGTTGAACCATGGTTTGACACTACGCGGTCAAGCTGTGGAAGACCCCTGAGTTCATACAGTCCTTTGCCCCATCTCAAACTGCAATTATTTTCCTCCTTTCCTGATCTAAGGCTAAACCAAGGTTTGCCATTTCTTCCTAATGGGAAAGCAATGCTCACCTGGCAAACCAGGATTACCAACTAGCATCAAAGTGTGGTGGGGCAAGAAAACCAGGGGTTGATGGTCATTTTTACAGTGTAAGCGGGGAGAAGGAGAAGAGAGGATGTGAGCCAAGGGATCCTTTAAGGCTTATTGGTGTGGTTCCAAACCATGCCTTGGGGCTTTATATGCCTGGACCACCACATTTTTTTGATGGGGACGATTAACATCAAGGCAGAGTTTTGTGGGTGACTGAGAAAAACCCTTCAACGCTGAGAGCCAAATTCAACTTTGCAAGGGCTGCCTCCGACAAAACAACACATTGAACTCAGGTTCAGAGTTTCAACAAGCCATACCCCTTCCCAGGATATGCCCTTCCACCAGCAGCCCTATTCTTCCGCCCATCAGGAGGCTGTGAATAAGACCAGAAGAGAGGCAACGGCACTTTACCCCCTAGCTGCTTTGCCAATCCAAGTTGTCTTTCCACGTTCTTAAGCTCATAGTTATGGCACTGAGCACGGCAGGTAACCATGTTCCTGCTGAAGAAGTTTATAAATGTGACCTAGGGATAGCCAGCATTTGGATTGGAAACCTCCCATATGGTAATATGACTTTGGGGGGGGGGGTGTCTTCTGTTGTAAACAAAATCTGCCCTTATAAAGTCCTTTATAGGTTCTCCATCGGCAGGAGAAATAACAGAGGCCAACGAGAGAATATTGAGCCTGGTCTTTATTGCAACTTTATTGCAACAGGGTGCCCCCTCACAGGCAGTAGAAAGGAGGAGGACCCAGAACAAAGGTGTGCCTGCCCTTATATAGACATTTTGAAATTCCCTGCCTTGGAGCTCAAGACCACCCCCCAGATACATCATACCTAAATCACAGAAAAGGCGGTCTACAACAGAAATTTGAACGTTGTTGTTTTTCCTGTCTGCCAGGTTATCTGATACAGTGGTACCTCGGTTTAAGTACACAATTGGTTCCGGAAGTCTGTACTTAACCTGAAGCGTACTTAACCTGAAGCAAAGTTTCCCATTGAAAGTAATGGAAAGTGGATTAATCTGTTCCAGACAGTCTGCGGAGTACTTAAACTGAAGCGTACTTAACCTGAAGTGAACTTTCCCATTGAAAGTAATGGAAAGTGGATTAATCCGTTCCAGACGGGTCCGTGGAATACTCAACCTGAAGCGTACTTAACCCGAAGTATGAGTGTAATTGGTTCTGGAAGTCCGTACTTAACCTGAAGTGAACTTTCCCATTGAAAGTAATGGAAAGTGGATTAATCCGTTCCAGATGGGTCCGCGGAATACTTAAACTGAAAGTACTCAAACCGAAGCGTACTTAAACCAAGGTATGACTGTAATGCCTTATGTGATAGCCTTTCCTGGTAGTCTGGCCATTCCTTTGAGATGGTAATTACTTAATTCCTGAGAAAATGGGAAGGTTTCTTTCACCTCCTCCCTCCTTGCAGAGAAACACTTGGTCAGCCTGGGAGTCAAAATGGTTTCAGGACTGTCTTCCTGTACTGTTTCAGACGTGCTTTATATATTTATGTACATGTTTGCCTTGTACATTTATGGACATTTATTATATATCTAAGACCTTAAAATTCGTATAACACTTCCTTTCCAATTACAGTGGTACCTCGGCTTTTGAACTTAAACCGTTCCAGAAGACTGTTCCAGTTCCGAAACGTTCAAAAACCAAGGCGCAAAAGGCAGCCTGCAAATTTAATTGAGAAAATTGAGAAACACTCAGCGGAAGCTGTCCAACCTCCGAGGCACGTTCGAAAACAGAAGCATCTACTTCTGGGATTTCGGCGTTCAAAAACCGAAACGTTCGTCAATGGAGATGTACAGGTACCTCTGTACTTCTCTCAAAAAAAATGGCCAAATCTCTTCTGTACTAAGGCCAGAGAAATAAGCACTTTATGATCCCTGGCCTTGGTATAGCATGCATTTCCTTCTCAAAATATTATGGCATAAAACCACTGTATGCCACTTACCAGCAGGTATTTCAATCCCAAAATATTAATGCTTTCTGATTTGTACTGGAAACTGGGCAATCCAATTCCTAGGACAAGGCAGTTCTTTGTGTGTGTGTGTGTGTGTGTGTGTGTGTGTGTGTGTGTGTGTGTTGGCTTGCTTTAATAAATCCTGTCAGTTTTGCTGTTTTTATTATACATATTTTATTGATGCTTTTATTTCTCTTGCCCTTTTACTGTTTGTATTTATTCTATTTTATTTTTCAAAAACTGCTTGGTATAAATCCATAAAACAAAAAATATTCCCTGAAAACAAGTATAGGCGCTGGGTTTCCACTGCAGCCTATTCAATGGCTCTATTCATGTTTGCATGAGCATTTCGATTTCAGAACCTTTTGTCCAGGAGAGTTGGACAAGTATATTCAAAAGAATGGCCTTTCTTTACAGACAGAGGTGGTTCACAGGACATGGAAACCCAAACTATGGCTTGCAGAGACCACACAAACATGCTCATGGCTTGTGAGGAGAGAGCTCATCATGTCATGCAAACCAAGTCAGGGGCTCAGTTCAGACATAACACAAAACCATGGTTAAGGAAGCTTAACTATGATGGAAAATCAAGTTGATGGACTATGCCAAAATGGCAAAACTAACTGGCAAGCTCAGGAATCAAGAAGACAAGAAATTTAAAAAAGAATGGGACATGTTCATAATG
The DNA here is from genome assembly GCF_965207765.1 of Zootoca vivipara. Taxonomy (NCBI): domain Eukaryota; kingdom Metazoa; phylum Chordata; class Lepidosauria; order Squamata; family Lacertidae; genus Zootoca; species Zootoca vivipara. Next base: position 64,705,255 of record NC_142583.1, read on the forward strand.
TATATACAAAATCATTGTAAATAGGTCAAAACATTAGAGTTCCAGAAAAACATCTACTTCTGCTTCATTGACTATGCAAAAGCATTTGACTATGTCGATCACAGCAAACTATGGCAAGTTCTTAAAGAAATGGGAGTGCCTGATCACCTCATCTGTCTCCTGAGAAATCTCTATGTGGGACAAGAAGCTACAGTTAGAACTGGATATGGAACAACTGATTGGTTCAAAATTGGGAAAGGAGTACGACAAGGCTGTATATTGTCTCCCTGCTTATTTAACTTATATGCAGAATTCATCATGTGAAAGGCTGGACTGGATGAATCCCAAGCCGGAAATAATAGTTTGCAAATCGTGGTTTGCCGATGAAAAAGGGAAGGAAGCAAAAAGCTCCATGGCATGGTCTGCCTGACAATTTGGGATGTCAAATCATGACTTGGATTTGAAATTATGGTTTGACTTGATCCTGCTATTACTTAAAAAACAAAAGAACTTCAGTGTGAAGCAAGCTACTTATACCAGCGTTTCTCAACCGGTGTTCCGCGGCACACTACTTGGCCGCGAGACGCTGGCTGGTGTGCCGCGACGAGAAGGGCGATTTGCATTGGCACGTCGCTGACCCGCCGGAAAGGACAATGCAAATCGCCCTTATCGTCTGCCCGCCTGGGGTCTGTGCGTGCTGTAATTTAAAAGAAACAACAGCAAGAGCTCAAGAGCTTGTAGGCCCGGTTTTGGGCCGGGCGGCCTGAGGCGAGCCACCCCCAGGCTGCTTATGACGTGTCCCCGCTCGCTCCGCAGGCTCTGCGCCTGGTGGGTCCGCCTGGCTACCGCGCAGCAGTTCTTCAGTGGCATGCTTTACGCGTCTCTCCTCCAAACTAAGCTAAATATAGGGCGGCACAGAGTTGGTGTGCCGCGGGATTTTTTTTTCAGAGAACAAGTGTGCCGTGGCCCAAAAAAGGTTGAGAAACACTGACTTATACAAGCTTCAAGCATTCGTTTTATTTAAAATAAAAGCACCATCATTCCATTACAAAAGGTGTTGGAGCTTCGCTATGGGTTCATAAAAAAATATGAGCTGATGGCTGATTCATGCTGTTTTATTGCCACTGTTCTAAACTTTATAGCATTGAAGAGATTAATAAATTATAAACGTTTGCTTCTTTCTTTATTAAAAGGTGCATCTGAGAAAACCCATCTACTCCACAGAAGGGATTTTTCAAAAATTTGAAAAGCTCAATTTTATTGAACTCTGTGTTTGCAAAAAATAAATGCAGAAAGAATTGGGGAAGAAGAACACCGTTTCATAACAGCCTTAATTGTCAAATGATACAGAGCTTTATACACACACAAGAGCGCTGAACAACGGAGCCCTTTCCTAGCAGAATAAATCAGGAACAAAATACCACTATGCAGTTTATATGGCAAGTACGTAATAGTGATCAGAGCAGTAAGAGAGAGAGAAAGAGAGAATGGGGAAAATAACATGTTTAGCTAAGCTCCTGCAAACGGACCAAATGGCCCTTATATCCTCTCAGTACTCAAGTCTTTAAACTGGGGTGCTTTTTATTTCAATTCACTTTATTATTTTACTCTGCCATATTGATCAACAGGCTCCATGACTATAAAATATTTAATGTGACACACAAGATGTTGGAACAAAGTCTTCAGAAGGAGGACATAAAAAGCACTTTCATTTCACACACGCCCCATCCCAAGCGGTTAGAGCAAGCAGAGAAAGCAATTCAAAGCAACACCTGGGGGAGTTTAAAAACACCTGTGGAAAGCCCTGCTGGAGCCACTTAAGGACTGGCCTCCTAAAGAGGTGTAAATTAATGCAGCCTGGTGCATTTTTTTCCCCAAAAGCAGGCCTTACAGGTTGCACAAAATCATCATGTCACACTCAGGGCAATCTAATAAACCAATGCTTTTGCTCTGTGGTCCATTCAGCCCCAGTGTTAGAAATTCGGCAGGTGCTAATTTTGCGACGGCAGCCCATGGAAACTTTTCAAACTTCACCGGCCCCAAAGGTTTGGTGACTACTAAATGAACTGCCAAGGGACCCAGGTGGCGCTGTGGTTAAACCACTGAGCCTAGGGCTTGCTGATCAGAAGGTCGGCGGTTCGAATCCCTGTGACGGGGTGAGCTCCCGTTGCTTGGTCCCAGCTCCTGCCAACCTAGCAGTTCGAAAGCACGTCAAAGTGCAAGTAGATAAACAGGAACCGCTACTGCGGGAAGGTAAACGGCATTTCCATGTGCTGCTCTGGTTTGCCAGAAGCGGCTTTGTCATGCTGGCCACATGACCTGGAAGCTATATGCCGGCTCCCTCGGCCAATAATGCGAGATGAGCGCGCAACCCCAGAGTCGGTCACGACTGGACCTAATGGTCAGGGGTCCCTTTACCTTTACCTTTTAAATGAACTGCCATATGAAAATGAAAATATTTTTGCACTACTGGAACACAGGAAGCTTTCCTTGGTCCATCCACTTCGGTATTATCTGCTATGCAGATTGGCAGCATCTCTCCGCGGTTTCAGAGAGGAATATTTCCCATTTTTGTCTAGAGAGAGTGAAGATGGAACCTTCTGCATATGCAAAGCTTGTGTTCTTCTGTCCCAGAGCAACAGACACACCCTTCAGATGGACATTGGTCTGATCCAGCATGACCAATCCTACATATATATACCTGCCTTCCTGCAGGTACGTGCAGAGGACTCTAGCTGGCAGGTGTCAATAGACAGAATAATCTACTCAGCAGAGATATGGGTGCAGCCAGCCAGGTTGAATCAGTAAAGTCCATCACATCCTGTCCATTTAGAGATGAGGCATGTTGTGCAGTTAGCTGGGTGGAATGGCAGAAAGGCTCTCTGTTGTTTGTTCAGAATTAGAAAAGTGTGGGGAGTTTCTCGTCGATTTAGACTCAAACACCAGACAGCTTTTATGTCGTTAAAAAAAGAAACAGTACCAGGATGTCTCTGTCTGTCTCTGTCTGTTTCTCTGTCTCTCTGTCTCTCTCTCTCTCTCTTTGACTCCGTTTCTGCCCCCTTTTGTCATCAAGGGAAGAGATGCACCCGGAACTTATGTGCACATGAAGTTACTATTTTATGTGTATTTATTTTATTTTTAAAGATATATATGTATCATTTGCTTGTTAAAACAAACAAACAGAACTCTAAACTGTTCAACATTAAAATTACTGATAAAAAGCAGTTACCGTATTAAAAAGTATTTCAAACTACTCAAAGGCTGATTAAAATAAACAGTAGCTCTAAAGAAATGAAACAAATGTAACTTCTGCATGTCTAAATAGGCTGGTTTAAACAAAAATGTTTTAAGCAGGCGTCCGATATATGGAGTAAGGCAGCCCCGTCGATAAACTGGTCCCCAAGCTGTTAAAGAACTTCATATACCAATATTTACACATTGACTTGACTCCACAAAGCAACGGGGCAGATTGCTCAACTTTACCCATATAAGCAAATGCCTTGTGTGTTTCTAATTTGGAACAATCCATTTCCCTCTGCCCACAGGTGTTCTGAAAGCGCAAGTGTTCTAAAAATAGCATCGATGATGGCAATGCATCTGTTGCCAACAGGCAGGTTCTGCTGTTTAACCCATCTCGCCACTTGGAAAGACACCTCCCCTGGGATCCAAAGAACCACACAGCTACATTTAGCAAATACATTATTCCTCATCAGGTACCTCAGCAAAGTTCTGCTTGCCCATTCTTGCCTGAAACAATCGTGGCTGGCGACAACTTTGCCAGGGGCCAATCTGAAGAGCTGGTTTCAGATGGCAGGCCAGGTCTTCCCCCACTGTTGGCACTAGAGGCTGCTATAGCTAGACACCTGACAAGGCTCACCTTCCAGCAGAAAGAGCCCTACCAACCTTCAGAGGGTTAGCTCTTCTCTGCCTTGGTGCCATTACCTGCTCCCACCTGTCCTTTCCAAGTACAGCAAAAAGAAAGAACAGCAAGCTCTACTTGTCTTGCCCTCTACTTAGGAACGAACACAAGAAACTCTTAGAGTTTTTAAGTGTCAGGTGTGACTGCAGCCTGAACACAGCAGAGTTTGCGCAGGTTTTTCCGGAAGCTTCTGGCGGTAACTGAAATGACTAGACGTCTGGACGCAGAATAAACTATTTACAGGATTTATTAAAATAAAATAAAACAGAGTTTCTATATACAAAGCAAAATAAATCCTCTCCTCTCTGTCTCTCTCTCAACCTATACAGCAATTTCTCTCCTACACTCACCACAAACATACTGAACTGGCTTTCACAGAGAACAAGTCTCAGTGTTGAACCTCAACCAATAGAAACGCTGTTGCTAAGGTAGAAGCAGACCTTGGCTTTCTGCCAAATGTTATTAGTTTGACCTAGATTAGTTTGACCTAGATTCGATTGAGTGAAGAAGCAATCTGATGGTGTTTTATGCTACTGACTCAGCAAAAACCCGAACAGAAACTGCCTTAAAGTGAGTCACACCACTGCTTCTCCTAGCTCAGTATTCTGACTGGCAGAAGCTCATCAGGAGTTCAGACAGGGTTCTCTCCCAGTCCTAAATGAAGCAGTGTTTGAAATTAGCCAGGTGCCAGGCGCATTTCGCACCTGGTATCGGCGACTCGCAACCAAGTGAAGATGCCTAGGTGCCAGGATGGTGCCTGACATCACCACCACCTGGGGAGCATTGGATCTGGACTGTTTTCACACATTAATACCCCACCATGTAGAATTCTATCCATTACATTTTATCTGCACAATCAGAATGAATTTCAGGAACCAAAATGCCTTTTCTGGGCAGCCTGAGCTGGGACCGAGGAAGGGGAGCTCACCCCGTTGCGGGGATGCGAACCACCGACCTTCTGATCGGCAAGCCCTAGGCTCAGTGGTTTAACCCACAGCGCCACCCGCATTCTTCAAGGGGCTAGTTGCTGATCTTTGCCATAGCAGTATTTGTACCTCTTCCTCTAATATACGCCTCCCCTCCCCAGAAGGCCTCTCGTTACAAAAGACTTGTCATTTCCGCAGCACACACCTCTTTTTTGAGTGAAGAAGAGACCCCAGCCATCATTATTCAGGAGAACACACCGACAACAATTTGCTGGAAATGATTTCAGCAGGCAGATGCCTCCGTGGCTTCTCTGCCAGGTAATTGAATGAAAAATGTAATTCCCGGAGCCATAACAAGTCTGGATTTATCGCTTCACTGTATAGATCATTGTCAGCACTGCACATGCTTTGTCATCTCCCAAAGGAACACAAGCAAAATGAAGCTGAGGTCAACTTTCTGAAAGCACCCCTCGCTGCCTCCCCTCTGCAGGCTTCGAGTCTCCTTGCTGGTGCCAGAAATCTTCAACTTGAAAGCATTGGCTCTTCAAATTGCCTCCGAAGCCTAACTCCTTCCCTCTTGGAGGGGTGAGCCACACCTCATCATGTGCAAAGAACCCCCTGTAGTCCCTTCTTGTTGTAAAGTAGCCTTGAGAAGGGGGTGACTTACACTGGAGAGGATGCAGGAGGGGAATGCCTGCCCCTTTCCATTTGTCCCCATGCCAAATTGGGAACATTTTGCCCGTGTGTGATTCCAAAGCATACCTGCCAAGTTCCAGCCTGAGAAATAAGGGACCAGACCGGAAGTAGCGCTGCCGCCATTTTGGAACTGGGCGGAGCATGCTCAGAAGTGACTTTTGATGCTGCTGTGACCAGTTCCAAAATGGCCGCCGCACCAGAAGTCGCGCTGCAGCAATTTTGGAACTGGGCACAGCAGCATCAAAAGTCGCTTCTGAGCATGCTCCGCCCAATTCCAAAATGGCCGCTGCACCAGAATAAACCGGGGAAAAACAAAAAAAATCCTTTTTTTCAGCTGGGAACAGCTGGAAAAACGGGGGTTTCCCGGGGAATATGGGAGACTTGGCAGCTTAGCACAAGTGGTCCTTAGCACAAGTGGAGTTTTTTCCCGACTGGATCAGTTTATTATAAGGTGTGTGATCTTTGTTGTCTATTTTGTTGTTGTAAACTTCCTTGTGTGTCGTAATATAGACATGCTACCTTGCTTTCGAACAAATAGATCTGTAAGAGCAAGCCAACTGGATCTGGCCAATGGCTGGATCTCATCCAGCATCCTGTTCTCACTGTGGCCAAGCAAATGCCTGCGGGAGGTCTCTAACAGCAGCATAAGAAAAATTAGGATACATTATTTAAAAGACAATAAATAATAACAATGCACAACATCTTAGTTTGCTTTTGTGATTTTGGTGCCTCTTTTGGAGCCTTCCTAAGAGAGAGCTGAGATTCCGGGGAATGCAAGGCACATTTCTGCTTGTGACCTGACATGAAATTACAGTTCGCGGGAAAGTGCTTTGCAAAAGAATAAAGATCAAGTTTGCGCTGGAGAGCTCCCTTGGCCGTTGGCTGAAGCAGATATAGCGTCATGAAATATTCACCAACACTCCCAACTGCTCAGGAAGGGGAGCAGCCAGCAACGAGATTCTGACAATCGATGCCTCAGCTACGAGCGAATGGAAGGTCAGTTTAGACAGAAGCAAAAAAACCTTGTATCAGGCCTAGAAATTTGAATGACTGACAGTGGACCAAGCGAGATGAGGCAGAAGGAGGCCCAGACACCAGATGGGCAGGGAGGAAGAAGAACAGGAAGCCAAGTTACAAACGTGGACATATTTGGAAGTAGTGAGTGCCATATTATTATTATTATTATTATTATTATTATTATTATTATTATTATTATTATTATTTCCCACCTTCCCCCCTGGTGACACTCAAGGTGTTGTAAGTCAAAAATAGCTTATCTCCTCCATTTATGCCAATAAAACTCAGAAACACGAGGAGTTAGGAGTCCAACGTTGTTCCAAGAAATCATGTCCCAGAGTATATGGTCTGAAGGCACACAAGACCACCACTTCGCTGAAGCTATGGAGCTCTTGAGTCTGGTCAGGGCCTGGATGAGTGACCCTTGCAGTGGGTTCCATGATGTAAGAAAGGTTGGATGTAAACCTAATGGATTCAAACTACAAGAAAGAAGATTCCACCTTTAACATTAGGAAGAACTTCCTGACAGTAAGAGCTGTTCGGCAGTGGAATTTGCTACCAAGGAGTGTGGTGGAGTCTCCTTCTTTGGAGGTCTTTAAGCAGAGGCTTGACAGGCATATGTCAAGAATGCTTTGGTGGTGTTTCCTGCTTGGCAGGGGGTTGGACTGGATGGCCCTTGTGGTCTCTTCCAACTCTATGATTCTATGATTCTATTGCAAAGCAATAGGTTACAGTCATATCGTTCCGCAAAACTGCAACCCCAATTTTTTAAGGGAAATTCCCTTATGCTGAATAGGCTTCCTCGCGAGAAAAGGGAAAACTTGACAGCTATGCCACCTGGTGGTCCAGGCAGTGGTATTTATAGAATTTCAAATAAAGCATTTCAATTTCCACCAATCATATGTACATCATTGCCTCATTTCATTTTTAATACACGTGTGCAATACGCACTGGCAATTTCTGCTGATTAAGTTCTGATTCCCACCATGTTCTGTTACATTGTGCTAGTGGGAAACCTGTGTTACGTGTAGCCATTTGCAGCATGTAGCAACCTATGTTCTACCTTTGAGCTGTATCTTTGTGATTCACATATTAGCTGTATTTCTGCCCCAATTTTTTTTGGGGGGGGAGGCAACTTGCAAAATCATCAGTTTCATAAAGTAACAGACTACCATAACTTCTCTATTAGAAGCACACTCAATGGATTTACAGGCGTACACATTATCTCATTTATTGTGGCCCTTTGGGCCACTACCACAAAGGCAGCTGACGACTAAAACAGAAATAGCTAAAACAATATAAGAAATCATTGAAAAACAATTAAACATTAGTAGAATTAAAATCTACACATGTAAAAATCACATTACGTATGGACCGTTACAATAAAAACAGCCCAGCACCAGCCCTTTCAATTGAAGCAGCCAGCTCCAAAAGCCTGTTGTCCTCACCTGCCAGCAGAAGGGCAGCAAGGAGGGAGCTGGTCTAGCTTCTCCAGGAAGGGAGTTCCAATGTCTGGGGGCAGCCACCGAGAAGGCCCTCTCCCGCATCCTCACCAGGTGCCCCAGACTCGGAGCTTTCATTTAAACTAAAGAAAAATGGAAAAAACCTAACTAATAGTCAATAGCTCAGTTAGTTGGAGCAGGGTGCTGATAAGGCCAAGGTTGCAGGTTCGATTCCTGTGTGGGACAGCTGCAGATTCCTGCATTGAAGGGGGTTAAACCAGATGATCCTCGGGGTCTACAATCCTATTATTCTAACCCTCCTAAAAAAGAAGGCTATGCGGCAAAATACACATATAGTGGTACCTTGGTTCTCAAACGCCTTGGTACTCAAACAACCTGGAACCCAAACACTGTAAACCCGGAAGTAAGTGTTCCGGTTTGCGAACTTTTTTTCAGAAGTCGAACGGTGCTCCGTTTTGAGTGTTATGCTTCCGTTTTGAGTGTTACGCTGAGGTTTTTGCTATTTATTTTGCATTTTTGTTTTTGCGGCTCGTTTTTTGTGTGACTGTATGGAACCCAGTTCAGCTACTGATTGATTGATTGTGTGACTGCAGTACCTTGTTTATTGTTTTCATTTTATGGATCAATGGTCTCGTTGGATAGTAACATTCATGTTAAATTGCTATTTTAGGGGTTGCTTTTAAAAGTCTGGAATCCATTTTGCATTACTTTCTATGGGAAAGCGAGCCTTGGATTTTGAACGCTTTGGTTTTGGAATAGACTTCCGGAATGGATTAAGTTTGAGAACCAAGGTACCACTGTGTAACTAGTGGTATATTTTTTCTGGTATTGAGGAATGTTCCCTGGTTCTCATATCCTGCCTTTGCATGGAAAGCATAAGATTTTCGGGGGTGGTAGATTCTCTAAACTTGTGTTATGCCACGCTCACCCTGACAGCTATCTTTGTGTTATGCCACACACACACTCCTCCCTGGGAAACATTTTTTGGCTGGTGCCCCCAGCACTCTCAAAATTCAAAACGTGCCCATTAGCCCCAAAACCGTTGGCAACTATTGATATACATCATCTCGCCATTTTCTGCTTTGTTAACACTCCTTATTGTCACATTTTAAAGCCTTATAATGCCTTTTAAAAAAGGCATTTAAAGCAGTGCATTTGATTTTTTTATTTATTCCATTTATTTAAAAGATTTATAATCTGATTTTGGAGCACCTGCTCCACGTTTAATCTCACTTTCGTATTCTGGCACCCAAAGAACAGGTTTACGGCTTTACTCTGTGAGGTGAAAATGCTGCTGAGTAATTCTCGTAAATCTCAGCCCTCGCCAGGTACTCAGCCACAGCCTAAAAAGGAGCATTCCTTCTATAGGACTCTATATATGTTGAAAAACATGCATCCTATTTTATTTTATTTTATTTTACCGTTGTTCAATTTGTTTCAGCTTCTGATGAGGTGGGTTGTAATCTACAAAAGTTCACATGCTTAAAATAAAATACGTTCATCTTCACGTAAAACCTGACAGACTGGGCTTTTTCCTATTTTAATAAATTTTCGCAGACTCACACGACTCCACACTTGAGCTACATAAACGGTGCTGATGCTGCTTGGCTGTTCATCTAATCTCCCTTTTGCTCACCTCAAAGCATAATTCTCCATTCCATTTTCCTAAGTGACGGGTGAAACTGACACAGCAACATTTTCCGGGGAAGGAAATTACAATATCTCGTTTGGCTGATGTCGCACAGAACTCCAGCTAAAGTAAATAGGTGTGTCACGGTAATGAAAAACAGCTGTCTATGGCTGCAATCCTAAAGGCGCTTACCTGGGAGTAAGTCCCATTGAACTCAGCCGGGCCTCCTTACAAGGAGACATTCGCAGAATTGTGCTATATGCTTCCAGCACCGATTTTTTCCCCATTGATTTTTTATTGCTTTTACTTATTTAGTAAAGAAAAACTAAAAGTACACAAACCACAGTTATGTCATACAACAAAGTAGTATATACAATTCTCAAATAAAGCAAAAATATTTTACAAATAATACTCTGTGCCGTACCTTATTTACCTCTCCTCTCTTACTTGTAACAATTCTTCTTTAAACTTGTTCTTTCGAACTTGACTTCCACTTTCCTCTCTCTTGGTTTTATTTTTCCACCCTTCAGGTTTTGGTGCTTTGTTTTTTCTCACCTGTCCTAATCTTACATCAACTTCACATATGCCTTTGTGACAATGGCTAAATAACTTCATGTTGTATTTTATAGTAAAACCTACTGGTGTTTTCAAATTTAACAAAATTCTTTCAGATATTCTACATATTTATTCCACTCTTTTTGGTACCTTTGTTCTTTTTGGTCTCTTATTCTTCCTGTCAGCCTTGCCAACTCTGAGTATTCTGTCATTTTCTCCCTCCAGTCCTCTACAGTGGGGATTTCTGGTGTTCTCCACCTTTGGGCCTCCAGCACCGATTTTAACACTGAAGCATTATTTCAGGCAGCAAAAAATCCAAAATGGGTGCAATATTTGTGCCTCCAGGCTTTTTACCTTTTGTGTTTTGAATGAATCAACTGTTGACCCACAGTGGAGGGTGGTTGTTGTTTTTAATCACACTTGAATGAAATAATAATAATAATAATAATAATAATAATAATAATAATAATAATAATTGCAATGTATTTTTACTTCTAGTGCATGTAATTGTAACACAGGCTACGCAGAAGCAGCCATTGTGTCTTCTGTTGCTTGCCAACGTAAAAGGTTAGGAATCTCACCACTGTGGGAGTTCAAAACTGAAAAGGGGAGAAGAGCAAGATTGCCCTGGAAGCTTCTAAATCGGGTACCACTTTGGATCTCTTACAAATACCACCTCTCATCTGTTCATGGTTCTACAAATACTGGACGGCATCATCCTGCGTAACTATATTGGTGGCGGTGTCATGCTACATTTGCAGGGAGAGGAAGGTATTTTTATTATTAACAGTGAGATGGCACAAGGATTAGCTCTCGGTATTTGGCTTCATCTGAATACCCGGGGGGGGGGCCCTGTCTATTTTGAGGGAATGGCTTGCATCCATGTCTGGTGCCCTCCTACCCTAATCCATTCATTTGCTAAGGATGGAAAAGATACAGTGGCACCTCGGTTTACAAACACAATTGGTTCCGGAAGTCTGTACTTAACTTGAAGCGTACTTAACCTGAAGCGAACTTTCCCATTGAAAGTAATGGAAAGTGGATTAATCTGTTCCAGACAGGTCTGCGGAGTACTTAAACTGAAAATACTCAAACCGAGGCGTGCTTAAATCGAGGTATGACTGTAGCGACAAACACAGTGGACGCTCAGGTTGCGAACGTGATCCGTGCAGGAGGCACGTTCGCAACCCGCAGTGTTTGCAACCCGCAGCGCCGCATCTGCACACGCGTGGGTCGCAATTCGGCACATGCGCAAAGCACGATTTAGCATTTCTGTGCATGCGCAAGCGCCAAAACCCGGCAGTAACTGGTTCCGGAACTTCCCCGTTCGGCGCGGTGCTCAACCCGAAATGTGCAACCTGAAGCATCTATAACCCGAGGTATGACTGTACATTCAGGTATTAGAGTCAAACTGGGGTGATCTGCAACAAAATGTTGCAGCGTGGAGAGCTTCAGCTTGAAGGTTCCAGCCGTTTCGTTCCATTACACTTCACTCCATCCCGGTTTTCTGTTTCATTACTTACTTTATTTTATTTCAGAAAATGTCTACACCACTTGATTGTACAAAACCTTAAAGCAGGGTTGTGGTTTCCCTCATCTCCCATCAGTTGGCATTCCATGACCCCTGAACACAGTCACTCCTCATGGGGGCGGTTATGGGGGTCTCCCTTAATAGCCCCCCCTATATAATTTGTATGGGATGCGGGTGCACTGTGGGTTAAACCACTGAACATAGGGCTTGCCGATCAGAAGGTCGGCGGTTCGAATCCCCACGACGGGGTGAGCTCCCGTTGCTCGGTCCCAACTCCTGCCAACCTAGCAGTTTGAAAGCATGTCAAAGTGCAAGTAGATAAATAGGTACCGCTACAGCGGGAAGGTAAATGGCATTTCTGTGCGCTGCTCTGGTTCAGCAGAAGCGGCTTAGTCATGCTGGCCACATGACCTGGAAGCTGAATGCTGGCTCCCTCGGCCAGTAAATCGAGATGAGCACCGCAACCCCAGAGTCGTCCGTGACTGAACCTAACAGTGAGGGGTTCCTTTACCTTTACCTTTATATAATTTGTATAGTTCTATAAACCCCAAAATCTGCATATACCACTCTCTTTTAGCCTTGTAAGCAACGGCATTCAGAGCCTGAACATCAGAAATAGAGGGAATAATTAGATGTGGCATGTGAATTCCGTGACTGAAACTCTCAAATATTATTCAATTCGCAAGATTTACGTACCGCTTGGTCGTAGCGAAAACCTCTAAGAAGTTTACATGAAATAATAAAACCATCAATAAAAATGGTTAAAATCCATTTGAAAAGTTTAAAAATAGTTAAAATTAACAACAAAAGAGAAAACACACCACCATTTCATCAGATGCTGAAAATATAGCTCTCCACCTTTTTTAAAAAATGAACATGAAACAGCCCAGCAGAATATCAAGAAGCCCAAGAAAAGATAAAACTATCTTATTAACTCATTTTTATGCATTTAGCTCTATTATATTTCCAGACATAACCACGTTTATATAGGTTAGTGGTTCTCAAACTTTTTTCTCTGGGCTACGTTTTCAGAATAAAGATTTGCCTGCACCACACCCAAAAAATTTATTGACAAGACATTAGGAAACGGGACGCAGGTGGTGCTGTGGGTTAAACCACAGAGCCTAGGGCTTGCCGATCAGAAGGTCAGGGGCGGCGGGGTAAGCTCCCGTTGCTCGGTCCCAGCTCCTGCCCACCTAGCAGTTCGAAAGCATGAAGTGCAAGTAGATAAATAGGTACCACCCTGGTGCGAAGGTAAACAGGATTTCCATGCACTGCTCTGGTTTGCCAGAAGCGGCTTAGTCATGCTGACCACATGACCCGGAAGCTGTACGCCGGCTCCCTTGGCCAGTAAAGCAAGATGAGCGCCGCAACCCCAGAGTTGTTTACCTTTTTACATTAGGAAACAGAAAGAAACAACTCCTAGCAGTGCTTGATTTATAACCTAGAACGCGACTACTTTTTAACATGAGCATGGGACGTCCGGGAAGTATAAAACAATGAAGTTAAATCTGAACAGAAATGATTCCCAAAACACAATGATTTGTCCTTGAATCTTCTCACCACATGTCTTGCCACCCTCTCTTGCCACAGGGTGCCACAGGGCTCTGTCTTGGGCCCAGTCTTATTCAACATCTTTATCAATGACTTGGATGATGGACTTGAGGGCATCCTGAGCAAGTTTGCAGATGACACCAAATTGGGAGGGGTGGCCAATACCCCAGAGGACAGGATCACACTTCAAAATGACCACAACAGATTAGACAACTGGGCCAAAGCAAACAAGATGAATTTTAACAAGAAGAAATGTAAGGTACTACAGTTGGGCAAAAAAAAAAATGAAAGGCACAAATACAGGATGGGTGACACCTGGCTTGAGAGCAGTACATGTGAAAAGGATCTGGGAGTCTTGGTGGACCACAAACTTGACATGAGTCAACAGTGTGATGCAGCAGCTAAAAAAGCCAATGCAATTCTGGGCTGCATCAACAGGAGTATAGCATCTAGACCAAGGGAAGTAATAGTACCACTGTATTCCGCTCTGGTCAGACCTCACCTGGAATACTGTGTCCAGTTCTGGGCACCACAGTTCAAGAAGGATATTTGACAAGCTGGAACGTGTCCAGAGGAGGGCAACCAAAATGGTCAAAGGCCTGGAAACAATACCTTTATGAGGAACGGCTTAGGGAGGTGGGTATGTTTAGCCTGGAGAAGAGAAGGTTAAGGGGTGATATGATAGCCATGTTCAAATATATAAAAGGATGTCATACAGAAGAGGGAGAAAGGTTGTTTTCTGCTGCTCCAGAGAAGTGGACACAGAGCAATGGATTCAAACTACAAGAAAGAAGATTCCACCTAAACATTAGGAAGAACTTCCTGACAGTAAGAGCTGTTCGACAGTGGAATTTGCTGCCAAGGAGTGTGGTGGAGTCTCCTTCTTTGGAGGTCTTTAAGCAGAGGCTTGACAGGCATATGTCAAGAATGCTTTGATGGTGTTTCCTGCTTGGCAGGGGGTTGCACTGGATGGCCCTTGTGGTCTCTTCCAACTCTATGATTCTATGATAGAAGCTGCGCAGAGGACCCCCGAGACCATAAATCCTTTACTGCTTCAGGTCAATGAATCAAAACGGAAAGGTTGCCTTAACACAACACCGCTGTCCTCTCCCAGCATGGCAATATTTTATTTTTGCTCGTTTCCAGGTACATTTTCCCTTTCTTCTGAAAGGAAGGAGTGTGAACGAACAAGGGGGGAAAGCAAGGAGATCAGGAGACCTCTCTGTGATTTATAGTTGCCTCATACCATCCCTATCTCAAAGTCCTGTTTAATATACGAAGCGGGGAGCTTCCTACGCAAAGGCCTTGATTTGTCTTAATGACTTGCAGATTTGTACGCTCAGCATTTCTGTGTCCAGACCGCCTTCCCTCCTTCGCCCCCGTCATATCTGCTTAAACCCCAAGCAACTAACCCTTTAATTAAGCCAAGGTTAAGTTTTTTTAAAAAAAGAGAGAGGAGGAGGTGAAACTGTGTGTGCGAGGCTTATGTTTATATCTCCCCCATTTCAGGGGGCCATTACCATCCATCCACTTGTCACAGAGGCTTTGTTATCATGTGGCCAAGGCGCTGCCTTAAAATTCCCCTGAGTTGGAATGCAAGAAGAGCCATTTATCTGCTCAACTTATGGAGTTGGGAGATTTGGTAATGAAATGGGCCAGGTCAGCCGTCATCTTAACAAGATGCAGGGATCATTATTCTATGATCAGTGCTGTTTTTCTAGAAAAAGAGGTGCCAGGACTCATCGTGTGCACCCAACCCTCCAACATTTCTCTGATGAAAATAGGGACGTCCTATTCAATGTTGACAATGATGAACATTGAAAAAACTTCCCTATACAGGGCTGCCTTCAGATGTACAGTCGTGCCTTGGAAGTCGAAGGGAATCCGTTCCGGAAGTCCGTTCGACTTCCAAAACGCTCAGAAACCAAGGCGGGCTTCCGATGGCTGCAGGAAACTCCTAGCAGCCAATCGGAAGCCGCAGAAGCCCCACCGGATGTTTGGGTTCCAAAGAACGTTCGCAAACCGGTTTGCGGCATTCGGGAGCCAAAACATCCAAACACCAAGGCGTTCGGGATCCAAAGTACGACTATATAGTACAAGACCTCAAAGCAGCCTTCAAGTTATATACAGTGGTACCTCGCAATACGAATGCCTCGCGCAACGAAAAACTCACAAGACGAAAGCGTTTTGCGATCTTTTTGTTGACTCGCAAGACGAATTTTTCTATGGTCGTGCTTTGCAAGACAAATATTTTTGCTTTTTTTTGCTTTGATTTGTTTACATTGGAAAACCACAAGATGGAATTTTCGCAATACAAAACGACTCACGGAACGAATTAATTTCGTCTTGCAAGGCACCACTGTAGTTACTTGCCTCCTTGGCTTAGGGATCAAATAACTGACACCTCCCTTGTTCTCTGATAATAGCAATGGTGCCCACCTGAGAGGGGCCAGAATTGAGTTCCAGCTTTTAAAAAAAGCCCTGTCTATTATTATTATTTATTAAATTTATATACCACCCACCCTAAGATCACAGGGCAGTTTACAACGTAAAAATACAAAATGTAAACACAAAATACATAACGTAATAACAAAAAAAACCCAACAATTCCCTCTCCCACAAACACATTTAAGAGGCCTTACATTGTTTAATCAGCCAAAGACCTGGTTACAGAGGAATAATTTCACCTTGCGCATAAAAGATATGTAACGAAGGCACCAAGAGAGGCTCCTTGGAGAGAGCATTTTGCAAACAGGGGGCCACTGCAGAAAAGGCCCTGTTCTCGTGTTGCCACCCTCTGGAGGGGGCACACAAGGTGGAGGGGGCACACGAAGGTGGGCCTGAGATGATAATGTCAGGGTCCGGGTTGCTTCATATGGGAAGAGGTGGTCCTATGAACTTCCTCTGCAAAGGTGATCTTCCAAGAGAAGTGGCCTTTTCGGGAGCGGCCCCTAGTTTGAGGAATGCCGTCCCCAGAGAGGATCTTTTGGCACCACATTTAATGTCATTATGACACCAGCAAAATACCTTTTTATATTGGCAGGCCTTTATACTTACAGGTAGGGAGAGCAGAGAAATGTAATTCAATTCACATTAAAAGACAAATCTACCTGATCCATACCAAGACACACCAAAACACAGACATCCTTCAAAATTCACACTTACTTGACTTTCTCCAGCCAAGTAACAGGTGCAAAAATGCACTTATTAGCAAACAACATAGAAAAATAAATTATATACAGGAACATTTCTTTGCAAAAAATGTGTATATTAAGCAAGTTGCATACAAGACCTGTGTATATTAGAGGAGAAATTCACCACTAAAATTCTGGTAAATTTTCATGAGGACTTTACAAAAAAATTTGCTACCGTATTTACTCAAGTCTAATGCTCCATCAAATCTAATGTGCACCTTAATTTTCAGAACCTTGAAATAAATAAATAAAGTATTTGCAGGTGAATGTAAATGTATCATTGAATCTAAGGCACACCTTAATTTTCGCAATGTAATTTGGCCCAAAAAAGGGAGCATTAGATTCGAGTAAATACGGTAACTGATGCGGAAATGTGGAGAACTGAATTCAAGATTGGACAAATGAGAAATTGAGAGAAACCAAAATTGATAGGTGTGTCTTGAAATCTGGTTTTCTTTTATCCCTGTTTTACTTCTGGGACATTTTTATGCTATTGATACGATTTTTGTTTTCTCTAGTTTTGTACTGATTACCTGAATGCTGCTTTTTAGAATTCTGTGCTTGCGTGTTATGGTTTTATTGTTTGTATTGTATGTCGGCCAACAGGTTGGCTGGCTAATAAATACATCAACAGTGTCAGAGGTTCTTGCGACTACTCTAGAGTAACGACGCTCCACATGCTTGTCTTTAAACAGTTTTTATTAGTGCAGTCTATTTACAGTGAGACAGGTGTGTAAAACATGTCTGCTCAGTCCGATGCAGAATCCAGCACTGACCTGCCCCGTGAATTCCTCCAACATAAGAGTCTCAGGACAGCAAACCTCCTTCCCCTCTTTCTCCTGCGTAATTCCGGAACCGGAGGAAAGGGTCTACGCTCCATGCTTTCCTTCTCCCCCTTTCCCCCTCTCTCTCCTCCTCCCTCCTGTGTAGCCGGGGCTCTCCCGTGCTGTCAGAGCCCTGGCCCTCTCTCTCCACTTCCTGACTGGTTTCCTCAGTGCCCTCGCTACCATCACTGCTTGGGGAGGAGCTGCTTCTGATGCAAGGGGGAGGTTCTCTATACTGTCTCTCCCTTACAAACAGGAAGCCAATCTGAGCATCTTACACTGGAGGCCAGAGACCAAATCATGCCCCTCCCCCCTTAAGGCTAGACCCCAGTTTCAACTCACTCTAGCTACAAATGTCCACCTTTCTCTCTGCAATTCAGACTGCAAACTGACTCCAGAGAAACTATTTCTTTGCCTATTCTCCTCCCCCCCCCATTGGAGGGGAGGGGGTCACCTTCCCAGATTCTAATGGGTATTGCATACCAAAAGCTGGAGGGAGATTCACAGCTATCAGAAAGCAATCTCCTTTTATTACTTCCCATTGATGAAACATCAGCTATCTTGGATTATTGGAGCCAAGCAGGCATGGTGTTTTCATAATGTAAATAGCAACTGCAAGGGGGGGGGAGCAGGAGTACCACTGGGGGCAACGTTTAACCCTTTCCCTTCCGGCTGTGATCCCCACAAAAACCGCCCCCCTCCCAAGCTGGGATACGCAGAGGGACAAAGCTTCCATCAGTGCTGGATGGGATCTGCGCAATTAATTCCCTCACGTGCCATTTTTTAATCTTCTCACATAACACTGCAATTAGTCAACCCGGCGTAGCCGAGCGGCTATTTCTAAAGGTGCCAGGATAGAGCTGTGGGCAAGAGGAAAGGTTACTTGGGCATGCAGCATTAGTGCTAATGGCTCCTGGAAGATTAGGCTCCTAAAAAGCTTACTCTGCTATTAATACTTTTTGAAAACTTAATAAGATCTCGCTTGCACATCACAAGATCTGTGCAAATTTAAACTGCCTTGTGACTCGTCCCCGTCCCCCCACACTGCACATTATAGAGAGCATCTCTGGCTGGGTTTTTTGTGCGATTTGAAATAGTCCCTTCAAAAGTATTTCTACACAAACGGCTGCAACCCTCCCCCCCCAAAAAAATCAAGTACTGTATATAAATAAAAATACTTAACTGGCCAATAGCATCGCAGATACTGTACCTCAGTTCTTACCCCACCCCCAACATAAATCCTGGCTACGCCCATGCAGACACGGACCTATATTTATACACTTTTCAGGAATTATTTATTTATTATACCCCACCCATCTGACTGGGTTGCTGCAGCCACTCTGGGCAGCTTTTAACAAAAACACAGGAAAAACAGGAAGAAGAAGAGGAAGAGGAAGAGGAAGAGGAAGAGGAAGAAGAAGAAGAAGAAGAAGAAGAAGAAGAAGAGGAGGAGGAGGAAGAGGAGGAGGAGGAGAAAGAGGAAGAGGAAGAAGAGGAGGAGGAGGAGGAGGAGGAGGAGGAGGAGGAGGAGGAGGAGGAGGAGGAGGAGGAGGAGGAGGAAGAAGAAGAAGAAGAAGAGGAGAAGGAGGAGGAAGAGGAGGAAGAGGAGGAAGAGGAGGAGGAAGAGGAAGAGGAAGAAGAAGAAGAAGAGGAGGAGGAGGAAGAGGAGGAGGAGGAGGAGGAGGAGGAGGAAGAAGAAGAAGAAGAAGAAGAAGAAGAAGAAGAAGAAGAAGAAGAAGAAGAAGAAGAAGAAGAAGAAGAAGAAGAAACGTTAAAAGCTTCATGAAACAGGGCTGCCTTCAGAAGTCTTCTACAAATTGTGTATTTCTTTATCTCCTTGACATCTGAAGGGAGGGCGTTCTACAGTGCGGGCGCCGCTACTGAGAAGTCTCTCTGCCTGGTTCCCTGTAACTTCACTTCTTGCAGTGAGGGAACCAGCAGAAGACCCTTGGAGGAGGACTGGGTTGGAGATGACTAGCCCTTGTTCTCCATTGTTTTCCACACGAGGACTGCCCCAGGGCATTTCGCTGCTTGAGCCAAAACAGAAAATGGTGGCAGCAGCATCCCCACCGCTGCCACCATCTAAGGCAACTGGAGGCAGCTCAGGGAAGCCCCAACACACTGAAGGTGGCAGGAGAGAAGAAGAAAGGAGGCTGGAGAGGAGCCAGCGATGGAGGAAGAGGTGGGTACAAGCACAGAAGGTGGTGACTGGGGAAGCTCTCCGGGAGCCCTGATCTGTCGGCTCTCCCAGCCGTCCCCAGCCTACCACCTGAGGCAACTGCCTCACCAAGCCTCAAGGGTGGGCCGGCCTGGTACATACACACACAGACCCCTAATGCAAAGACAAAATTTCATAGACTGCAAAAAAGAAAGTGGGGGAGAATTGGCCCGCATAGTTTTAAAGATGGCTGTGTTTGTCTTGGGGGATCACAAGTTGCGCAGACTTGGATGGGGAAACGTTCCTTTCTTGTGGTGCAAACACCTATAGAAAATCATGCCTTGGTCTTGCAACCCACCAAGTTAAATGCAGCTGACCAGCCTTCTATAGCAGCTCACTAGGGGCTTGAGAAAGCTCCTGTTTTTGGCCCGGCATTGTAAAAGCAAGAAACATGCTAAGCACCAGGTAGGTCGTGAGGTCTGAAGGTTCAGACAATCATCATTTTTAAAATTATGGCCTGAATATTGTACATCTATATGGAATAGTGTGGGTGGGTGGGTGTGCAATGCCACACTAAAAGCAGGAAGGCCTTGCTTTTGTTATTTTATTTTTTTAAATAACAAAAACGAAAAGAACCATAGCTGCAAATAGAATACTTCAGTGTCAAAAAACCGCTACGTTTCATTAGCTGTGACCAAACAGGCCCATATAACTGGTCACGCAAGCATGGGTAATATTGTCACCTGGAAAGATGGGGGGGGGGAGTTTCTTTGTATTTGCATTTTGATTCCCTCCCCCACCTTACACCCCAGTCCAAGTAACACGTAACCCAGCCAGGTATAATTCCAAGGGGTTGTTGCCAGGATCAGAAGCATTTTCCTACCACTTTAGCCTTCAGTCACAGTAACCTGAGGGCCTAAGGCTCCACAGGTTCAATCTTTGACTTGCTTTTATACCTGCAAACTATTTTTTTCTAGCATTATTTATTTATTTATTTATTTATTTATTTATTTATTGCTTGCTTGCTTGCTAAATGTACCGACCATAATAACAAAAAAGCAGTGTTACCCCTGCACACAAAAACTCCCGTCCCTTTTCCTATAGACTTATAGGAGGGGAAGGGAGGCACATTTTAGATATTTTAAAAGGGAGGTTAAGAAGAGTTCTCTGTCAAATCTGCACAGCATCGTAATAACCCAGACTGCAGAACACTTAGGAGAGAGCGGGGTTTTACGAATCCGCCCCAATTTGTAACGGCACTTTTATATTCCTTTCCTAGCAGAAGACGATTTCAATCTCAACTCACATCCGTGGAACTTATTAATGGGATGCTACACTTGGATGTTTTTTGGTTTTTGACTGAAGATATGCCAATGCGTGTAAGTCAACGCCAATGATTTTTTCTTTCGGTAATCATAATAATTCCATCATCCTGTTCATTACGCCAGACATTCTGCACACAAAGTAGCTGCATAAAGAGAAAACGAGGCTCGGAATTAACAGGACAAACTGGTTCCACCAAGAGGAGACCTTCCAAAAATCTTTTAGCACCAGCACAATCTTTTAATCAAGGCCTTTTGATTCTACAACCAGGCTTCATCGCACAACAAACAGGTCATTCATCTCTCTCAAGCTAACTCCTGCACCCCATTCAAGGAAATGAATTGGGCCCACTTCAAAGCTCATTGAGGATAATAGGATTCTTCTCCGTGGTTGTGGGAAGGTTTTGGGTCCAAGCCAAAAAGATGCAACCATCTCAGCTCCTTTATATGATTACAGTACCCCAATCCACGTATATTCTACACATTCCCGCCGTTTCCTTCAAGGAGCTCCGAGCACCTTACATACGGTTTCCAGTAGGTCTCCTTCGTTCAGGGCCGGCTCTTCATAGACCCCCGGTGGCGCAGTGCACCACGGCGCAGTGCTGGTAAGCTGGGCGCCGGCCTGGCAAGGAGGGCGCCGCGAGGCAAAGCCGCGCGAAAACCAATTGCGCCCTGCAAGGGCGGGGCGGGCGGCACCAGGGCGCGCGATCTGCTCAAGACGGCCCTGCCTTCGTTGTTGTTGTTTAGTCGTTTAGCCGTGTCAGACTCTTCGTGACCCCATGGACCAGAGCACGCCAGGCACTCCTGTCTTCCACTGCCTCCCGCAGTTTGGTTAAACTCATGTTCGTAGCTTCGAGAACACTATCCAACCATCTCGTCCTCTGTCGTCCCCTTCTTCTTGTGCCCTCAATCTTTTGCAACATCAGGATCTTTTCCAGGGAGTCTTCTCTTCTCATGAGGTGGCCAAAGTATTGGAGCCTCAGCTTCAGGATCTGTCCTTCCAGTGAGCACTCAGGGCTGATTTCCTTCAGAATGGATAGGTTTGATCTTCTTGCAGTCCATGGGACTCTCAAGAGTCTCCTCCAGCACCACAATTCAAAAGCATCAATTCTTCGGCGATCAGCCTTCTTTATGGTCCAGCTCTCACTTCCATACATCACTACTGGGGAAACCATAGCTTTAACTAAGGAGATTTATTGGAGTAAATCAACTTAGCTTCTGCAGTGGATGACTGCTTGGGGCCTCAGAGCTCAAACATCCTACAATATACACAGATCCATAGCTGCCAAGTTTTCCCTTTTCTCGCGAGGAAGCCTATTCAGCATAAGGGAAAATCCCTGTAAAAAAGGGATAACTTGGCAGCTATGCACAGATCCGCTGCATGGGAGATGAGGTGGGGGGGACGGGACATTTCCATTCCCTCCAAAGGAAGGTATGCATCAATTGGTCTTTTCTACTGAAATGTGTAGAGAAGCCCTTCCAGACATGTGATCCGTTGTTCCAAGACATTATGGTGACTGAGGTGAAATGGCAAATGGTGCCGTCCTTCCCATTCCCCCCCCAAATACCCAAGGATGGCCGAGTTATTTTGGCCTCTGAGGCAGAAAATCCACAATCTTCCTGGAAGTTAAACATAAATATCGCCCAGCCCTAGTGCTGAGAGATATTTGGAGATCCCTCTTCCCTTCAGAGAGCTACCATTCCCAGAGTTCCCTAGGAAGAGGGATTGATGGTTAAACCGCACTGGAACTGTAGCTTTGTGAGGGGAAAAGGGGATTCCTAACAACACTTTTAGGAAAGATTGAGGGCACTAGGAGAAGGGGACGACAGAGGACGAGATGGTTGGACAGTGTTCTCGGAGCTACCAACATGAGTTTGACTAAACTGCGGGAGGCCGTGGAAGACAGGAGTGCTTGGCGTGCTCTGGTCCATGGGGTCACGAAGAGTCGGACACGGCTAAATGACTAAACAAGAGCAACACTTTACAGACTACAATTCCCAATACTGGGGGGGGGGGTGTCAGCCATGACTGGTTAAAGTGGCATCATAGCACTTTAAATGTCTGGTATGGATGTGGCCAAACATACTTCCATACAGCATTCCAATTCCCTCTTTCCAAAATGTCTTCTTTGTGGCCACCAGAGAGTCTTCACTGGGCTGGAAACTTAACTTAGATTTTTCAGATAAAATACTACATTTGCAGGACAATCACCAGGAGTGGGGCATGTGTGGTCCTTCAGAAGTTGTTGGGTTCCAACTCCCACAAGCCCCATGGCCCCCCATTTTGTCTCTACCATCTCCCTATTGCATTTTGCTTTCAGATTTAATTTCCTGAATCTCACCCAACTACCGGTATGAGGATGGTGGAGAGAAAGAAGGCATTGCATTTGTTATCCCTGCCCCCCGCCTGCACTGGGCAGTCTCCTACACTGGACCTCATGAATCTCATTTTCTGAAACATTCATTCAGCATAATTTCTTGGAATTTTAATTGGGATTTAAATTTTTTTTTAAGGGCTCAGATCTCTTAGTTGAAATTCATTTATTAGAGCATCCTTAGATTTATGCCACATGCAAGGAAGATTTTGGGTACCATTTATTCAATACTAAACTCATAACAGTGTTTATACTCTGTCTCATGGAACTATGATCATAAAGTAGCAATGAAATGGATGCAACATCATCTGATTTTATTGTAATAAATGCATGTGCTTTAATTGCTCCAAAGTACGAGCTGCTTGTACATTCAGGGCATCATCATTAACTCTGATTAAGCAGCTTAAAACCCATTTATTTGTGTGTGTTTTCCCTCCTGCGCCTCCCCCCCCCCCCGAAAAACAATGCATGCATTTTCTAAGAAGCAGTTGCAAAACAATCTTCAGATTGATTGTGCCTGTTCATTCATGTCCGCAGTTTACCAAAGAATTTCTCCATACTCATACGACATTCCAAGTGGCGCTCTCTACCTAAGCCAAGCATCTCTTCCAACTGAGAGAAATTTAAGGGCAGACAACCCACTCGGCTCCCAACGGAACCCGATCCGGATTAACGCTGGCAGTCCTGTTTTGCTCACGTGAATATATCTATGTATTCTGAAATCTGGCTCAACCTTTCCCAGTCGAGCCAACTGTATTGTTTACGCCAGAAGGCCGTAACAACACCATCTGAAAATATACAACTCATATAAACATAAAATGGAATCCAAGAAATATATGGATCGGAAAACAGACATTAAAAACCCACCGCGACAATCGTTTTCAGAATGGTATTCCATCTGATATTACTTATCATATTGGGATCAGAAAGCCCATTATACCGTCTTTCCCCTTTTTTAATACACCGTCTTATAACTTTTTTTCCTCAAAAAAACACAGGGTGGCTTACTTTCGGTGGGATGTCTTATTTTTTTTTTATTACCGGTACAGTTTTTACAGCTCAGGGCGCTGCTCGGTTCTCTTGAGTGCTCGGCGCTGCAGCAGCCACTGGTTCCGGGTGGCGGGGCAGCAGGCATCCTAGGCCGGGCCAGGCAGAGGCCGCTGGCTCAGGCGCTCCGCCTGCCGCTGCAGGGCGCTCCAAGCTCCTTGGCCAGGCCAGGCAAGGAAGAAGCAGTGAGCCCAGCGGTGGCGACAAGCACAGAAGCGGCAGGGCGGCGATGGACAAGAAGGCGGAGCGCGGGGATGCAGCCAGCAAGGCGGGAGCGCGATCAGCTGTTAAGCGGAGCTCTTGGAGCGCCACTTCAGAGCTGATCGCGCTCCTGCAGTGCCAGCTGCATGGAGTGACTCTGTGAGTGGAGGTGCCTGTGGGGGTTGGTTTCCGCGGAGCGGAAGTATGGCTTATTTTGGGGGTATGTCTTATATTTCTCAAATGCTTAAAAACCCTGCCATGGCTTACTTTCTGACTACGTATTAAAAAAGGGGAAACAGGGTACACAGCATATCACAATTCTCTTTATAATATTTTATAAAGGAGGCTGCCAAGGAGGCTGGAAAATAAAGAGTACCACACTCTGGGTAACAAATGTGTCTAAACCATTAAACAGGAAAAAATATATTCTGTTAGCTCTCAGATAACACTGAAAGCACGGTTACAATAATTAGTAGCATTAATTTACATAGTCAGCGTGAACATGATAAAGCCCAACTCGTAGCTTGCATATATTTTACAGGGTTCTTATCCTGCAACTATCTTTAAATGCTAAGTTTCTTTGGACCCGATTCTTATTCGACGGCACTTTAGTCCACTACACAAATGTAAAAAAAACCTTATAGGACAGGTGGCAATAATTTGGAAAGAATCTGGCTGCCAATTAGCCTCCACTTTTCAGTCAGTCCTCTCTGATATTCCCACACTTCTTCCTATAAGATCCTACGCCCTTTTAATATGAGCTAAGAAGAGCCATCTGGATCAGGCCAATGGTCCATGTAGTTCATCATGCTGCTCTCACAGTGGCTATTGAACTCTCAAGCAGGATGCAAGCATCTTTCTGGGGATTTTCCTTGAGATATCAGGATTTGAACCTGGGACCTTCTGCATGCAAGACACTCTACCACTAAGCTACCGCCCTTCCGACAGTTTGCTCCATCCTGTATTCCTGTTCCTCCCAGATTCTAGTTTAAATGTTTAAAGATTATGCAGCATGGCATAGGTTCCTGTTGCTGCTTCACTGAATCTTCCCTCCTCCCCTTCCTGTAAGGTAAAGGTAAAGGACCCCTGGGTGGTTAAAGTCCAGTCAAAGGCAACTATGGGGTTGCGGCACTCATCTCACTTTCAGGCCGAGGGAGACAGCGTTTGTCCGCAGACAGGTTTCCGGGTGATGTGGCCAGCAGGACTCAACCGCTTCTGGCGCAACGGGACACCATGACAAATGCCAGAGCACACGGAAACTGCATTTACCTTCCCGCCACAGCGGTACCTACTTATTTACTTGGACTGGTGTGCTTTCGAACTGCTAGGTTGGCAGGAGGTGGGGCAGAGCAACGGGAGCTCACTCCGTCATGGGGATTCGAACTGCCGACCTTCTTTTCGGCAAGCCCAAGAGGCTCAGTGGTTTAGACCACGGCGCCACCCGCATCCCGTATCCCTTCCTGTATAATGCATTGACAAGACACTAGGAAAAGCAAAGGTGATGTGATCATACAGTATACAGCCAGTGTGGCATACTGGTCACAGAGTTGAACTAGGACCTGGGAGACTAAGGTTCAAATGTCCACTCTGCCACGAAACTCGCTGAGTGGCCTTGAGCCAGCCACTGCCTCTCAGCCTAACCTCCCTGCCAGTAGTAGGTCATAAATGAAACATCCAGTGTCCGTGAAGTTAACTCTTTATTCAAAGAAACCAAAACAGCACAGGCCTAGTGATCCCAGCAACTCTTCCCAGTAGGTCCGGCCCCATTGAAGCAGTTCTGAGGACTGAAGGACCCCACCTTCCCACTGCTAAGACTCCTCCTCTCCCTGGTTCTTCCACAGCAACAGCAAGCTGAGGCTCCGTCTAGTCTCTCTTTGCTCTGCCCTCTTCATTCCTCTATGGAAGACCAGGGAGGAGAGGAGCTGGTCGCAGCAGGAAGGGAAGACTCCCTGGCATCTTCAGCAGCCCATCTCATCTATGTCTCCTGGTCCTCCTCCTCTCCAGCCTCTGATTCTGGACTGCTCTCTGCCACAGCCTCTTCCTGCTCACTAAACCCCGTTGCTTCTTCAGCTTCCAACACCTCCTCCTCCCAGTCTACTCCCTCTTTTCCCTCTGACCATCATTGTCCAGTCCCACCACCACTCCCCTGACTCTTGAGTTTTCTTCCCTTGGGGGTGCCCCAGCTGGCGTCTCCCACCATTCCTCAACACTACCTCACACGGTTGTTTGTGAGAACAACATAGGGAAGAGGGAAACCATGTATGCTACCTTGAGTTCCTTGGAGGAAAGATGGGATAGCAATGCAAGCAAAAAGAAGGCAAATAAATGAAGCACATGCCTGGTGAGGGTCCTCCTTTGTAAATAAGTCCATTGACTTTTCACACCGCTAATGTTCTGGGGAGATTTCTGTCCGGCTTTACAAAGTACAAAAGATGTTTTTTCGGCTTTACGCCCATCATAAAACACAACACAACAAAATAAATCAAATAAAACAGCGGACTCGTAGAAGCCACAAATAATATAAGACAATTCACAGCTCACAAGGATAATATATTAACAATTCAAAAAGAAAAGTTTATGATTAAAAATTTAGGCACTACGCTAAAATCAATATCTGATGACATTATAGAAAATTCTTATAACTATAAATAATCAGCTAACATTCCATTCTGTCTCTTGTACGAGAGGACGGCTGTTAGGAATTTAGCAACCTGTAGGGTAATATAAGGATCCACATCTTGAAGAACCCAGGCAAGCTGTAGGTCAACTGGTTTGTCAGCCATAGGCTGGATTATGGAGGTTAGTATACTAGCACGAGCCGAACTGTACATAGGGCAGATAAACCTAACATGATGTAGAGATTCAGATGTTTTAATTCCACAAGCACACATTGAAGAGACTTGGCCCTTAGTAAATCTATGTCTCAGCAAGTTTGTTGGAAAAACATTGAACCTAGCTTTAATGAAGGCATATCGGTGAGACGCGGCCGTAAGCGATGTTAAATAGGACGCTTTTGTTGTGCTACAACAAATGATACGGTAGCATTATGGAAGCATCTCAGGGCAACTAATAAAGCAGAATAACTCCACTGCTAAGGTATTATTGTTGTGGCAAGAATCTAGTGCAGAACACACATGCATTAAAAGAGCAGGCTGGAGGCAGCCCTAGGTGAATCTGAAAGCTGCCGTCCTGTTGGAGTTCTGCACTTCCAGCCAGGTACGCAGCCAGGTAACCTGAACGCTCCATCGTAATCCTTCTCTCTCCCCCCCCCCTCTCTGCAAAATTTTCAACAGCTCCGGAGCAAAGTCATGATGATTAATTTCATCCCATAAATTTCCCCCTCTCCTTGTCTGCATTTAGCTTCGTAACATCAGGAGGAACTGCTCTGGCCCGATCAAATAAGGCAATGGTGTGTGCTGCTGACTAAGAAGAATCGGGAGCAAGACGAGCCAAAAGAAGATTATTCTCCATTCCAACTACGTGGCAGTTTTTAAAAGGTGGAGGATATTTTTTTTAAGTTGTTTTTTTAAAAAAAAAATCACCCTAAATGAAAGTGTAGCTTGGAAGGATTTAGAGAAAGGAGAATTTAAAAAAGGGAGAAAAAGCTTTCCTAAGGTGAAATTCTACCTCTATCATTCTTATCGGTTCTTCCTCCTTGCTGGGAGGAAAGTGTGTTTCCTTGAACTTCATGCACCCTGTTCGGGGGGGGGGGTCTTGTTCTAAACTACAGGGTGGGGCATAACTAGGGGGAATGTTTTTGTGCCCTCGTAAAGCCTCCTTTAAGGAGAGTCAGGGGCTTCTGTTTGCCATTAGAAGGGTCTACGCATACAGGAAAGGTAGCTGCCCTGGTGGCAAGCACCTCCCTCCCTGCAAAGGCTCTGGCTTTCAGCTCACGTTTTTGAAATATTTGTACAAGTTAGGTGCAAACTCCTAGGAATTCAGAAGTAATTTTCCAGCCCTGGTAATTTATGCGATCACCTGCCAGGAATGCCCTTCAGTGTTTCACATCAACCTAACAGGAAGTTGAGAACAAATGAATTGCAAATCAGACCTCTTTGTTTCTGTTTTTTCCACACGCACAAAAATGGACAAGTACCATTTGCCTCCACTGGCGTTGAGAAAATGGGAGCCTGGACTATATTTGTATTGACAAATGATTTATCGGTGTGCAGTCAACATTGCTATCTGATTTCTCCTTGGAGCTGAATTAATATTGTTTATCTTGGGCAACCTCCAGTCCTGCACATTAATTTCTCCTTATCTTGCGGCTGAGGGCTGGTCCTGCTCCACAGGTCTGTCTCCCTTCCTCCCAAACTTAACTTTGCTGGAGAAGTGGAGAGATTAGCGTTCTTAGGGAGAGAACACTGGAATCTTCTCCAAACAAAACATTTACATTTTTGCTTATCTGAATCATCGGTGCCAATGCCTAACCTTGAAATATGTTTCTATGCCTTGTATAATACAATCGCACCTTGGTTTTCAAATTTCATCCGTTCTGGGAGTCCGTTCGAATCCCAGAACAGTTCGAAAACCAAGGCACGCCTCACAAGCAATCAGAAGCTGCGCCGGATGTTCGGCTTCCGAAAATCATTCGAAAACCGGAACAATCACTTCCGGTTTTCTATCGTTCGGGAGCCGAAGCGTTCGGGTTGAAAGGTGTTGGGCTTCCGAGGTTTCACTGTAGTTGGATGGGAAGATTTTCTAGGAATTCTGCTTCTTCCCTATGATGGTGAGAAGGAGAAAACAGCCCAGCCTACCACACAGCTGTGGAAGGCAAAAGAGCCTTCCTTGCACATGGGGTTTTATCCTTGCTAAATGTGATTAGCAGTAGTGTTAGAAACTCAGATATCTAAGCTAGATGCCAAATGGCTCCTGAAACCAAGGTTACAGTCGCCACAACGAATGCCTCGTTGCCATTTTGGGGCCAGGCAGCTCGAAAGTCGTATTTTTCAATACAACTTTTTGGTTCCTGAAATTGATTCTGATTGTGCAGATAAAATATAACGGGTAGAATTCTACAGGGTGTGTTGCTAGTGTGTGAAAACAGCAAATGTCCAAGGATCCCCAGGCATGCACCTCCAGATGGTGGAGACATCAGGCGCCACCCTGGCACCCGGGCATCTTCACTTGGTGGCAAGTGGCCAATGTTGTTGTTTAGTAGTTTAGTCGTGTCCGACTCTTCGTGACCCCATGGACCAGAGCACGCCAGGCACTCCTGTCTTCCACTGCCTCCCGCAGCTTGGTCAAACTCATGTTCATAGCTTCAGGAACACTGTCCAACCATCTCGTCCTCTGTCATCCCCTTCTCCTTGTGCCCTCCATCTTTCCCAACATCAGGGTCTTTCCCAGGGAGTCTTCTCTTCTCATGAGGTGGCCAAAGAATTGGAGCCTCAGCTTCAGGATCTGTCCTTCCAGTGAGCAAGTGGCCGATAGCCAGGTGCAAAATGCACCTGGAGCCTGGTGAATTTTGAACACTGATTAGCAGTATCAAAAGTATTTATATTAGTACTATCCATAACCATGGATATTTACTGTGTAATCACAGGCAAAAGACAGGCCACTAGCACCGGCTCCAGGATTTAGGAGGGGCTCAGCCCCTCACTGGGTCTCCCAAACCTGGGAGAGGCAGGATATGCAATCCAGTAATTTCCTTAGATTTCATCTCATCTTTCTGCCAATTGGAAATGGTAGCACTATGAGCCCTGAACTGAACTTGGGCCCCTGTTCAAAGTTCTTCTGGCTTTGATAAAACAGTATTGTTTTGCTGCTCTTAAAATAAATTAAAATCTAAAAACAACAAAATAAGCTCTAGAGTATCTTAGGAGGGCCAGAGCAGACTGGATGGTAGCTCACCACTGCTCCCTGTCCCTCAGAATTAGTCACCTGAGGCAGCTGCTTCGCTCCGTCAAATAGTAGGGCCGGTCCTGTCTCTCCTTGATGAAATCTCTTTTATATATACATTCACATATCCTGGAATCTGATGCTAGGAGTCATTTTATTTTTACTCTGATATTCAATAGTGCCTAAAATGGTTGGGCTCGAAGCTAAGCCGAAATCCCTGCAGCCCTGGCATTTTTGGATCACGTATATAAGCCCTTATGAACCGCTTCAAAGGTGCGACCACTGCTTTTGAGATCTCTCGCACTAAAGGAACAGCAGCAGACATCAGACCCGAGGAATGGGCAGGTTCTACCAAAGGACCACGGTTAATGAGAGAGCCAAGGGCAGGGGGACTCATTTCCTGCCCTCAGTCGTAAGATGTTAAGGGTGATAAGCAGGTTGACGCTAAACAGAAATATAATTAAAAAGTAGAATCCAGGTGCCACAAACCAGTGGGAGATTCTTATTGGGGGGAGAAGGGGAACAGCTGCCATCACCTACAGCATCAAAAGCTGGGGAAGATTTGCCTTTGCTTTTATAATTAAGTGTAATTCTAAGGTACAGCAGTGAGCAGAGAGGTCTTTGGCTGGTTGACATCCGACGCCCTTCTAAATGTGTTGTGAGAGGGAGGAGGGATTATTGGTTTGGCTTTATTCTTATTTTTATTACGTATTTTTCGTAACGTAACCCCCGTATAAATGAGGAGTTGCCTGTAAATGCATTTCACTGGGAAATATCCACACACACAAATAAAAACCTCAAAATATTGCCAACAGTCATCTTTTGATTCAAATGTTTCTCATCAGAAGAAACAGTCCTACCTTTTTGGATCTAGGGTTCCAGAATACACCGTTACATTGTTTTGGAACTGATGGGGTTTGAGGACCAATATAACCAGCCTATGAGTTTGTTTTGATTGCTACCTATTCGGATAGTAGATTTTTAAGTGACCAGCTTAATTTCTAAAAGCATCAAAAGAGTGGAACCAGAGATGAGGCGGCTACAGGTCCTGTCCTTCTCACCGTAACCCTTAAACAGATCAAGATGTGATCTATCTACTCTGTTTTTCCATCCAAGCTCCATATATCATTGGCTGCTGTTGATCGAGATGATGAAAAGACACAGGTGAGTCCACCTAAATGCCACAGTGAGAGAGTGAAGAGCTCAATATGAGGATGCTATTTTTGGCAGAAGCCCCGCGTTGAATGTCACTTCCAGTTTATCTGGCACTTTGACTCTAGCGCTGTCTAGAGCTCAGCTTGGTAAAAAGCTGCCCTTAATTCCCGCTGGGAAATTCTAGGCTATGAGGAAGCACAAGGAAATTACTTGCCTGGCAGCTCAGAATGCAAACTTTTACACATAGATGTGGTGACACCATACCTTTGAAAAACATGGCTTCCCTCAAGGAACCCTAGGAAGAATAGTTCATCCTTCAAAGAGCTACAATTCCCTGCACCCTTAACAAACTACACCCCCCCCAGGGTTCTTTTGTGGAAGCTATGCGCTTTAAATGTATGGTGCCGATACAACTTTCGTATCTAAGTATAAAAGTTTGAATTCTGAACTGCGGGGCAAGTTATTTCTTTGTGCTTCTACATACCCTAAATCAGAGGTCGGCAACCTCCGGCCCATGGGCCGGATCCGGCCCACAGAGGCCGTTAATCCAGACCACGAGCCGCCCGGTCACCAAGCTGCCCACTCGGCAAGTCCCCTGCACGCTGCGCTAAACCGGCGCGGCGCAGGGACTTGCCAAGTGGTGCTGGAAATGGCATCTGCGCACACGCAGATGCCAGAAACCGTGTCTGCACATGCCCAGATGCCGAAAATCACTTCTGCGCAGGCACAATTTTTGGCTTCTGGGCATGCGCAGAAGCGATTTCTAGCACCCCGGACATGGGCAGCACAGCGCCAGAAATTGTTTCTGCACATGTCCGGCCCATGGACGATCGTCCGTGGGAATGATCTGGCCCACAGCCGAAAACGTTGCCGACGCCTGCCCTAAATGTTTCCTCTCTTTTTTCCCTCATTCCACAACATCACTCTAAAAACTAGATTTTTGAAATTCAGTACACAACAGGAAAGTTATTTGGCTATGCAGGAGAAGAGCCGTAGTTCAGTGTTGGAGCACCTGTTCTTGAGAACCAGTTTGGTGTAGTGGTTAGAGTGTCAAACTAGGACCTGGGAGACCAGGGTTCAAATCCCCACTCGGCCATGAAGCTCACTGGGTAAATGTGGGCCAGCTGCTCTCTCTCAGTCCAACCTATCCCACGGGGTTGTTGCGAGGACATGTGAAGAGGGGGGACCTTGCACTCCTTGGATAAAAAGGTGGAAATGGAATAAACAAATAAAATAAAGTTGTAGCCTACCAGATAAGCAACTCTTTCTCTCGCCCTCATCTGCAGTTTCCTTTTCTAACTTGGTTACTAAATACAGTGGTACCTCGGTTTATGAACACAATTGGTTCCAGAAGTCTGTTCATAAACTGAAGCGTTCATAAACTGAAGCGAACTTTCCCATTGAAAGTAATGGAAAGTGGATTAATCTGTTCCAGACGGTCCGCAGAGTACTTAAACTGAAGCGTTCATAAACTGAAGCGAACTTTCCCATTGAAAGTAATGGAAAGTGGATTAATCCGTTCCAGACAGGTCCGCGGAGTACTCAACCTGAAGCGTACTTAACCCGAAGCATGGGTGTAATCGGTTCCGGAAGTCTGTTCATAAACTGAAGCGTTCATAAACTGAGGCGAACTTTCCCATTGAAAGTAATGGAAAGTGAATTAATCCGTTCCAGATGGGTCCGCGGCGTTCGTAAACCGAAAATTCGTAAACTGAGGTGTTCATAAACCGAGGTTCCACTGTAATTGCAATTGTTGTAAATGCTGAACAATTTGACAAATGATGACGTTTTACTGGTAATTCTTAAGAGTTCAAGAGGCTTAGAGCGAAATGTCAGACGATTCTGACATTTATTACTAAAACTCAAAGGTAACAGAATGCCCTGCCAAATGTCATGTATATATTTATATTTATTTTTTTAAAAAAACACCTTTATACTGCTGTTCGGCCCTAACACAGATTCCCCAAGGCAGTTTACAAAGCAGAGAACGAAACACCATCAAGAAGCAGAAGCTAAAAACTGTAACTTTAAGATCAAAAGGATTTAGAATACAAATGTTTTCATTGCCTACCTAAACATCATCAGGCATGGAGCCAGTCTAACCTTGGTGGGGGAATTCAACAACCAGGGTTATGCCACAGAAAAAGATCTTCCCCACATTCCAACAAACTGATCCTCCTTTGGTGGTGTGACATTTGTATCATTTTGATTTCAATTTCATACCTGCTCTTCACCATCAGATCCCAGGGAGGGTTACAGCCATTTAAAAACTCAATATTAGAAACAGTTAAAACAAATTTCACTCACAGGAATAGTGTGGAGCTATAACGGGGCAGTTATCGTGCCATAGGTGTAAAAGAAGGCCTTAAGTGTAAACCCTATTGACAGGCACATTTCTGACATTTCTCTCTTAAAATCTTAAGAATTACTGGTAAATGTCTACATTCACTATAAAAATTTTTTTATAATAATAATAAAAAAAATCAGCCCTCCGGTGTTTCTGACAAAAGTGATTTGGCAAGTTCTGATGAGGTTCCAAAAAGCACATCGAAACAGGCCATCTTCAGAGTATCTTCTGGAAATAATCAGTGTTCTGTCTTTCAGTGCATACTTGGAACATGTTTGATCATGTCTCAGTTTTATGTTTGCAGAACGCTTGGTCTGCAGATATGAGGGGTGGGGAACAAGGCAGGGTGACCAGAAGAAAATAAAAAGAGGGCAGAGTCCCTCCACCTTTAACAGTTGTGTAGAAGAGGGGATTTTCATAAGCACAGCTTCCACAACTGTGCCTGCTGAAATTCTTTCTTCTCCTGCCCTCTTATTCACCAGGTCAGGCCCGTCCTAGCCATAGAGGCTAGTGGCGTGGAGAACCACGGCGCTGGGCACTGGAGGGCACTGGAAGGGCGCCAAGTGAGCGCAGGGTTCCGGCGATCTGGCCAGGACTGCGCTCCACGAGCTGAGAGGCTGCGCCGCATCTCTCTCCTTCTCTGAGGACTCCGCGCTGCGCCTCCTTCTCGTTTCCCCAGCGCTGGGTTCCGCTCAGTCGAGCTTTGCCACCAGCGCGCGCACAGCGCCTAAGCAGCTCTTGCTGGTCCCGCGGTGCGCACGCTGGTGGCGAAGCTTGACTGAGCGGAACCCAGCACTGGGAAAACGAGAAGGAGGCGCAGCGCGGAGTCCTCGGAGGTGTCCTCCCGCTGCTGCCGCGGTCCGCTTGGCACTCCCGGGTCCTTGGAGAGGCTCTGGAGCCAAGTCTGGCCGCTCAGGAGCTGGTTTGGCCAGCAAGGCGGGAGGGGGCTGCCTGTAGCCCACCAGCTCATAGAAGGGCAGCTGCCTCAGCATGATCGCTTTGGTGCTGCACTTTCAGAGGGGGGGCGCTGGAGGGACCTTAGTGCCAGGGCGCTGAATGGGCTTAAGACGGCCCTGCACCAGGTGGTGTCTATACTGCAAAAGCCAGAGGCAGCCTCAGAACTGTAGAAATCAATGGGATTTAGGCTTGCAATCCAAAATACAGACCCTCCAAGTGCCCCTTTTTTTCAGGGACAGTCCTAGATTTACAGAAGCTAAATTGATCCCGAATGTCCCGCTTTTCCTTAGGACGTCCCTATTTTCATCGTAGAAATGTTGCAGGGTATGGAGTTATGCAGCCCCCCGAGTCAAGTTTAAAGATATTTGTAAAATATGAGTAAAAAGTAAAATTTGAATAATGAAAGAGACAACGCCAAAGAAAATGACGACAGTAAGAAACAGAAAAAGAAGAAGGGAAGTCGCAGTACAATAATATTAGAAATGAATTTGAAAATTGATATCGTTATTAGTAACCCTTTTCTTCCTTTTTTCTTTCCTTCTTTTTCCTTTTTTTTAATTATAAAAATTTGTGTGGATTTATTATATAACATAAGAAATAATTGGTATTGGAATATTAACGAATGAATGAAATGATTTGTATCAGTGTTTATTTTGGAAAATCTAATAAAGATTATTTGGGGGGGGGAGAGAGATAAGTTACTATACAACCTTTAGAAGACAGCCCTGTATAGGGAAGTTTTTTTAAAAAATGTTTAATGTTTTGTTATGTTTTTATATATGTTGGCAGCTGCCCAGTCAGGTGGGTGGGGTAATAATAATAATAATAATAATAATAATAATAATAATAATAATGGAATAGGACGTCCCTATTTTTATCAGAGAAATATTGGTGGGTATGTGCAAAGGATTGCACTGCAAGCCTCCAATCCTACGCTTGCCTACCTGGCAGTAAGTCCCAGCTCAGGGCTTAAGTAAACATGCCATATCTCTAAGCCTTTAATGGCATGCTGAGGTTTCCCTGGTTGCGAAGGGGCTGGGTGTGGCCAGCCATTGCCGCCACAGGATGCAAGCAGATCTAAATGCTCCAACTCTCTGATGAATGGTTAGGAAAACAATTCGGAGGTCTGTTTATTGTATAGATTCCAAGTGTTGGTTTAAAAATGAAAAAGCAGCTTGGAGAGCCACACTTCCTGGTCACCTTTCAACCCCTCCAGCTGCATTCAAACCACTTTTGACATCTTCAACAATGGCTGGCAAAGGATGATTTAGTGTTTCACTAACTAATTAGCTGATCTGCATGTGGCATCTGTTTGGGGTTCTTTCTAACAGCTGGCCCTGAAAGCAATCCATACCTGTGATATATAGCAAAATGGATGGTGCAGAGAAGGTTAATTACAAGCCCTTCTTTTGGCTTTAGGTATGGATTTTAGCAAAATCTCCTGGTTGCTTTCTTTTCTTTCTTTCTTTCTTTTTTTTAGCCATCTATCTACTTATCCAAGCCCCACATATCACATTTGAGCAATTTTGTGATGATCTATAATTGACTTCAATTTGCTGTAAGCTCATAATAGTGCAAACAAGGCTAATGCAGGACGTTTTAAGGAGCGTTATTATTAAAAACTAATTTGTGCCTCCTTTCCACACCTCAAGGCAGTTAACCAAGAAGGAGAAAAACCCAAAGATCGCATTGAAAGCAGCAGAGTAGAAGTCACAATGACAACAATGCAATGACAAACAGAAAACGAAATGATGACCCAGAAGATCCAAACAGCAGGATGCCCTCTAGAATTAAAAACAATCTGCATCGTTTGCAAAAAGAAGGTAAAGGGACCCCTGACCATTAGGTCCAGTCATGACTGACTCTGGGGTAGCGGTGCTCATCTCGCATTATTGGCCGAGGGAGCCAGCGTACAGCTTCCAGGTCATGTGGCCAGCATGACAAAGCCGCTTCTGGCGAACCAGAGCAGCACACGGAAACGCCGTTTACCTTCCTGCTGTAAGCGGTACCTATTTATCTACTACGGTAGCACTTTGACGTGCTTTCGAACTGCTAGGTTGGCAGGAGTTGGGACCGAGCAACGGGCGCTCACCCCGTCGTGGGGATTCGAACCGCCGACCTTCTGATCAGCAAACCCTAGGCTCAGTGGTTTAACCCACAGTGCCACCCGCGTCCCTTGCAAAAAGAAATGAGACACTAATAGCTTTGCACCATCCCAGAACCTTCAAGCAACAGGAGAAAAGGCCCTATCAAATTATGCTCAGTTCTGGACCTTAACAAAGGCCCAGTTTGGACAATCTTAAGCAGAGTGTGCAATCAAACCAGGGAGTCTCTAATAGGGCTGGGCGATATATCAACAGATCACCCTAAACTGGTTTGAAGTCCATATCGTGATATTAGTTTCATAATTTTTGACCTGGCAATATATATCGCCGATCTTGTTGTACTTTAGGGCTGGGTGATATATCATCCAAAACCGTTTTGAAGTCCATATAATGATATTGGTTCCCTAATTTTTGATCTGGCAATATATTTCGAATCATGATGTATGTGTGTGTGCTATGCAAAAATCACAATTCAAGATAAACCCTGAAGCCAGCCATTGCCTCTACACAGTTCTATCCTTAACTCAGACATGGTGATATATCGGTATATCGCGATGTTTAGCTGGTGATATATCACAATGTTGGGAGCCATATATCGCCCAGCCCTAGTCTCTAATTGACCATAGTTTCCATTTCATCCAAACCTAGAAACTATGGTGACCAGCTTCAGGATAAACTAGGATGTTAAATCAGCTTAATTCTTATTCTGTCTTGTTCCAAAGAAGTAGAGCACTAAACTGTGAAAAATAGCTGGTGTAAATATACCATTTCTATATTCCCGTTTCTCCTCCCATGATGCATTTTTTTGCAACCAAGTCAGAGAACCAAACTAGCAGTACTGACGCTTTCTTGAAGAAGCTGTTACCGCTGTCTGCAAACGCCGAATCAAGCTTGTGTCTAATAAGCCAATAATAAGTCAACTATGGAAGCAACATTTATCTAACAAGAGAAGCCTGATTTATTCTGTTCAATGAGAATTATGCAGCATTCCCATTTTAATTCTCAACGATCAACCAAAGCAAACATCGTGGAGATAAGTCAGCTAAGGGTAAATTTCAATGAAATAGCAAACACTTAGTGGATTGAATGTCAGGAGCAAAAAGAAACGCTGATTTGCTTTTTTAAAAAATGACTAAATAAATTCATGGAAGTTAGACCAACCCATGAATAATTTGGTGATTGTCCCATCCAGACAGTCAGGCTGTGTATCCACAGCAGTGACCAGAGGAGGAATGATTGCTGAGAGGAGCAGAGAGAGAAGAAACACCATGGTGTATCTGCAGCAGCACAACCGGACGCCTTCGTCTGCCCCAGCTGCAACAAAACATGTCTCTCCTGTACCAGTCTCTCCAGTCACAGCAGGCGGTGCAACATTCCAAATGTTTGACTTCACCCCCGAAGGTGCACGCCTTCATTGTCACCTTTCAAGGTGCTGTTGTGGCTACTCTTGAGTAAAAACATCCGAGTCTGCTCTGTCTTTAAAAGTTTTATTGTGCATAGTATGGCAAAGAACATGACCTCTCAGTCACTCACAGAATCCGGGAGTGTACGCCTCCTGTTACACGTCCAGCATAAGAGCTTGGGAACCCCAAAACGCCGCCCCCCGACCTTACGTTTCGGCGCATGCCTTAAATCAGGCGACGGAAGCGGCTGCCTGCTCCCCTCCACCTGTTGGTCAGGGCAGTACAAGGGCTCTCCTACATCGCTGAGCCTTAACTGCTCCATCCCGCTAACTTCCTCATTACCCCCACCTGACCCGCTACTCCTGCTCTCACTGGTCAAGGTGCCGGTGTGGAGGATGGGCGGAGGCTCCCTGTACTGAAGTCCCCGGACATCGCCCAATAGAGACAGATGTCAAGAAGTGGGAAATGCCTCAGCCCTGTATACCTGAAGGAGCGTCTCCACCCCCATCGTTCAGCCCGGACACTCAGGTTCAGCGCCGAAGGCCTTTTGATGGTCCCCTCACTGCAAGAAGCGAGATTACAGGGAACCAGACAGAGGGCCTTCTCGGTGGTGGCGCCCGCCCTGTAGAATGCCCTCCCATCAGATGTCAAAGAAATAAACAACTATCTGACTTTTTGAAGACATCTGAAGGCAGCCCTGTTTAGAGACGTTTTTAATGATTGATGCTTTACCATGTTTTTAATATTTCTCTAACCAGGAAGGAGAGGGGAAGGGGCACACGCCCACAGAGCAGAAGAAAGATTTCCCCAGACCATAAAGTTTTCACATTGCATGGGGTTGGACTAGAGGACCCTCGGGGTCCCATCCAACTCTACAATTCTATTCTTTGCCATTGCAGAATTCTTGTCCTCCAGCCTTATTCCGTTTTGGCGTCTTAAGCCCAGCAGTTGCTGTTAACTGCGAGGCGGTCTGGAATCAACTTCCAAGTCTGTTCTCTCTGCGCCACGAACCGGTTCACAAGGAGCCCAATGATTCCTGAAGAAGAGGAGATTTCAGTAGAAAGGAAATTGCTTCCTTTCCCCGTCTACCACTAACCCCCTTCTCATTCCACCCTCCTCCCTTAATGATCACCATGCTAGAGACTTCCAGAGGCTTTTCTTATGAGATTTTGGCCTCCTTGTGTTTCAATTGCCGGTTTATTGAAAGCATCTTGCGCAAGGTGACCTTGGGAGCACCAGCTACCCAACAAAGCTGCCTCGATAAACGCGGCTGCATGCAAGTAGCAAGAAGGCACCAGGGATTTCTCCAAACCCATCTAACTTTTCAGCGAGTTTCCGTTCCCTTCTCTCCTCCCCCTCCTTGGATATTTTCACAAGGTCATACAGGAGGAATGTAGCCCTGCAGAGACCATGTGTCCTGCTGCTCCTCTATTTAAAAAAAAAGTCCTCTGTTTGAAGGCCTGGTTTAAAGATAGAATTATAGAATTGTAGAGTTGGAAGGGAACCGGAGGATCATCTAGTCCAACCCCCTGCAATGCAGGAATATGCAGCTGTCCCATAGGGGAAAAGAACCTGCAACCTTGGGGTTACCAGCATCATGTTCTAACCAGCTGAGCTCATAGCTGCCAAGTTATCCCTTTTTTTAAGGGATTTTCCATTATGCTGAATAGGCTTCCTTGCGAGAAAAGGGAAAACTTGGCAGCTCTGGCTGAGCTATCCCAAGCCAAAAACCAGGTGTGCACATACCATACATATACAGTGGTGCCTCGCTAGACGAATTTAATTCGTTCCACGGGTCTTTTCTTATAATGAAAAATTCGTCTAGCGAATCCCATAGGAATGCATTGGAAAAATTTTTTTTGCCCATAGGAACACATTAATTGAATTTCAATGCATTCCTATGGGAAACCACGATTTGCTAGATGAATTTTTCGTAAAACGAATTCGTCTAGCGAGGCAACCTCCGCTAGAAGAAACCTTTCGTTAAGTGGAAATTTCGTTAAGCAGGGCATTTGTTAAGCGGGGCACCACTGTAATTAATTGATACATCACCCACCCTTCATTAGCAGGCCCCAGGGAAGGTTACAACAATTTGCAATTCAGAATAAAAAACAATTAAAACAGATTGCAGTTGTGGGAATAAGGTGGGCCCTGAAAGCACATTCCAAAGAATCCTGGGAACTGTAGTTTACCCATAACCATAGCTGCCAAGTTTCCCCTTTTCTCACGAGGAAGCCTATTCAGCATAAGAGAATTTCCCCTAAAAAAGGGAGAACTTGGCAGCTATGCCCATAACAAAGCTACAGCGCTTTGGCCTTATGATCAAGGGTCTGGAAACCAAGCCTGATGAGGAACGGTTGAAGGAGCTGGGTAGGTTTAGCCTGGAAAAGAGGAGACTGGGGAGAGATATGATAGCCACCTTCAAATATCTCAAGGGCTGTCACATGGAAGATGGAGCAAGCTTGTTTTCTCCTGCTCCTCAAGGACAGGACTCGAACCAATGGCTTCCAGTTGTAAGAAAGGAGATTCAGATTCAAACATCAGGAAAAGCTTTCAGACAGTAAGAGCAGTTCGACAGTGGAACAGAATTTCTAAGGAAGTGGTGGACTCTCCTTCTTTGGAGCTTTTTAAGCAGAGGTTGGATGGCCATCTGTCATGGCTGCTTTTTATCAGAGATCCCTGCACTGCAGGGGGTTAGACTAGATGACCCTCGGGGCCCCTTCCAGCTCTTCCAAGTTTATGATTCGTCTGCATCATCACCACGGAGAGGGATTCAAGGTGGAGTAAAGCCAGCCACCAGCTGGTAGCTGCCCAAAGAAGTAGTGTGCTGTCAGCGGTTTGGTCCCACGCTTAATACATGCCCTGCATGGACGGCCTATTTAATTCAGCAATACTTCACACAGCAGATAGAATGTAAGCTCCTCGGGGCTTTTTCGCTAGGTTGCTGTGTAAAGTGTTGTGAACATCAGCGATGATCCTGGGCTCCGCCTCGCTTCAGCTCCAGTTGGCACAAATCAATAGCCAGGTACGACAATATCTGGAGGGCATGAGATTTCCCCATCCCTCATGGCACATTGCTGGCACACTGCATGAACAATAATAGGAATTTAATCTCGTCTTCTTACAAGGGAGCAGGCAAGCGAGTAGCACTTGCTATAAGTTCAGGAGTCTTTCCTTCCCATTCGGACCAATATTGCCTCCCTTTCTTTGAAGTGAAGGGGTGTCTCACAGAACACACACACACACACACACACAAAGGCTCCGGAATGAGAAGACATGGCGTCAAGGAACTGCGTGGGAATTGAGAGAAAGGCACAAGATGGATGGCTTTAAATTTCTGCACCCGTAAAAACGTGACACAGCAGGGAGAGCGCCCAAGGAAAAAGAGCTGGCTGTGTGGCTTTTTCTTTTCTTTTCTTTTTCTTTTCTTCTTCCCTGGCCAGAAATCAGAGAGCATCAGGAACCCTGAGCAACGCTGATGTCCATTAACAGAACCTGGACTGCGCAACAACGCCTCCCAAATCTGGCTGAAGGGACTGAGCAGAAAGCCTTAGCTGGAACATTCAAAGCTTTTTCACTGCTCCCTCAGCACTCGGTTGCCTTTGGGCAACTCGTGAGACATTCGGGGGGAAATCAAACAAAAGCAGAGCGTTCCCTGTGCTGTGTGAACGAGCACGAAGGCTTATTTGACTGATGACGATCATCACTCATCATCACGAGACTTTATCATATACTGCACAACAAAGGCATGTGTTGTCATTTTTAATATAACTTCAGGAAAAGGGAAAGGTAAAATAATTATTGGCCGACAGATGCATTTGACAGGTGTTCTTACACTGTTGTGGGGGGTCTGGGGACGGGGGGTACCTGTGCTGGGGGGGACACATCACGCTCCTTCTGGGATATTTCATCCACCTTTGGTCCCCACCACCTTTGGTCCCCACCCTGCACTCAACTCTTACCTGTGGATCCTGGAAGTTGTCAGCATGTGACAGCAGCCGAACCCCAGGCATGGCTTTGACTGGTCGGCTAAACCAGGTGAGCAGGGCCGGCTCTACGGCCAGGCTGCCTGCCGCGCAGCAGTGACATCGGCAGCAGCGCTGCGCGCTAAGCCCGCCCAGTGGTCTCGCAGCAGCGCCCTCGGCGGCCGCGCTATGCGCTGAGCCCACCTGCCCACCCGTCACGCTGGAAAACGGGGCGGGAGGGGGCGGCGGAGGTATCCGTCACACCAGGGCGCCAAAGGTGCTTAAGACGGCCCTGCAGGTGAGGGTAGCCAATGGGTGTCAAACCCGCAGTGAGTTAGGGATTTGCAACAATAGGCTATGGTGGATTGAGCGGACGAGAACAATTGTGGGTCCAACAGTCAAGAAGGCAGTTTCTGCACGTGCCGTATAGGAAAGTGAGGGGCAGATGAGGGTTATCAATCTGGGATGGTAGCCCATCTAGGAGAAGGAAAACTCTGGTCCTAAACGTATTCTGCTTTGCAGGCTATCTTTGGGAGAAGAACAGGCTCAGGAGGAAGAACATTAGGAAGAACTTCCTGACAGTAAGAGCTGTTTGGCAGTGGAATTTGCTACCAAGGAGTGTGGTGGAGTCTCCTTCTTTGGAGGTCTTTAAGCAGAGGCTTGACAGGCATATGTCAAGAATGCTTTGATGGTGTTTTCTGCTTGGCAGGGGATTGGACTGGATGGCCCCTGTGGTCTCTTCCAACTCTATGATTCTAGGAGTAAACCCTACACAAACCTGGAGTGGAGTCCCTAAGACAGTTGGATGGCGACTTGTTACGCCTCCTTCCGGCAACTCCAGCAGCCAAGCTGGTGCCAAACCTATGGCTCTGCTTTCCTTTGGACCACACCAGTGAGGCTTATCACCTGCGCAGCCCAGGACCTCCGTACACACTGCCCAGGTTTGCACCCCAGGGAGGTCACGGCTAACAAACTGGTTTCACTTCCTCCCCCTGGAAGCACACTCC
Organism: Zootoca vivipara; assembly: GCF_965207765.1. Lineage (NCBI taxonomy): Eukaryota > Metazoa > Chordata > Lepidosauria > Squamata > Lacertidae > Zootoca > Zootoca vivipara. The sequence continues at coordinate 64,748,426 of NC_142583.1, forward strand.
ATCGTCTCTCGAGATAGATGCCAACAACTGCTATTTTACAAATAAAAATAATTAAACATCCTTCAGCAATGTTTACTTTCGAAATCTAATCAGGGTTCTTCCATGGTTGTCTTGGTATTAAACCAGACACAAACTGGTATATAATTTTCCCGAGGGAAACGATCAACCATGCCGAGGAAGAGATGGAGACGGGGACTCAAGTATAATTGGAAATTCATCTCTCGTTTTTACAGCTGTTGTAGCTAAGCTCTGTTGCCTTCATTGGAAGATGGCAGAGGGGGAGCACGCTGGCAACACTGCCATGACAACTCTGATTATATTGAATACTCAATCCATAAATAAATAAAAACTTAATGCAGCTACGGAAGGGCAAAAAGATTCAATTACCAGGATTAAGATTAATTTTTTTTTTTTAGATGGCCAACCAAGAATAACAAGAGCTTAAAGGATGAGTCCTACCAGATCAGAGTGCCTTCGTTTCCTTTATAAAGGCTTCCATTTTTATAGGGAAAGAATTTGCTGCCAGGCTGGTGGGCGGAAGGAATACAATATCTATAAAAACGCACAGCAAAAATCCATTCCAGAATCAAGCCACTTAAGAAACGCGAGTGCCCTATTTTTCAGGGAAGAGTCATTTATCTGAGGAGCTGTCCAGTGCAAATTCATGGGGGATACATAACGTGGCCCACAAGTCCTAATTTGAAGGGCTGTCTAGTTTAAGCCCATTTTAAAGATACAGAACAGTAAGAAGGCAGAACAAGAGGAACCTTGAAGTTGCCCATCAACAGTGATCACCTAGGCAGCAAACTGAGCAGGCACTGTAACAAAAAAAAATCTGCCCTTATTCCCTTATGGGGTACACAAGAGCCCTTATTGGGTTCTCCATCGGTCAGAGAATATAACAGAGGCCAACCAGAGAATTTTGAGAAGCAAAGCCTTTATTTTTGATGTTGCCATATAAGAAATATGACCCGGTGTATAAGATGACCCCCGACTTTTGAAAAGATTTTCCTGGGTTAAAAAGTAGTCTTATACGCAGGAATATACAGTAAGAAGGTAAACTAATAGTGGGCGGCTCAGTTTAGCGACAGGCAGCTCAGTTTAGTGACGCAGAACTCACTAGACCCCTCTAGAAGATTCCCTCTTCTCTCTGCTAGAGCCCGCTAGAGAGCTCTCCCTCCCTTGAATCCCAATGGCTGGCTGACATAGATTCCTCTACCAGTCGCTAGGTGGCTCTAGATACTTCTTGGTTTTTACACCATTTCAGTGTGGTAAACAACTGATTATTTGCCATCGCCCTACCTAATTTTGTTTCGTTTCATCACTTTATAACCATTTTATTTTATTTTATATTTGCTTCTAGGGGGGGCAGCTCCCCCCTGCCCCTCGCTGGGTACGCCCATGTGAACTATGTAGTATTTGGTGCAAACTGCAGCAGAAGAGAAACAGCGCTGGTTGTGACAAATGCAGGTTGGAAGGAAACCTGCCACCTCCTTAAGTCTCTACCTCTGTCTAAAGGAATTGTTGCAGTTGGCAACTTTTTATCCAGAAAAAGTATGTACTCCAGAAGTGTATCGTGAGTGAACATGAATGCAAAGTATGTCATTATTTTATACAATACAGAAAGACGAAGGTGAGGATTATCTGAACTTGGCTTTATATAGAGAGCCTTATTCTCCAAATACAAATGACCCCTGTCATGATATATAGGGCTGGCTTTAGTGTCTGAAATTCTCCAATTCTGGCTGACCAAGCACCACTCCTGGAAATGAGTGCAAAATCCTTACTGCTATAATTCACAGTCTATCTTGAAATAGAGAAACAAGGTTGGATGGTTAACGATCAACCAAGACAGAAGCGTAAGATGAAACAGGATAATAAATTCTAAATAAATGGAAAGCAAACTGCCTGAAAAACTCTGCTTGTTACCTTCTCATGCCTCCAGGGGGAAATTTAGCAAAACATTCTACTTACTAGGTACAGTTCTGCATCCAAATTATCCTCCTTTTTTCATTTTTTGTAGTGACATTACGCTCAGAATAAATGAGTTACTGCATGCTTGTCCTTGATTGCTCCAGACTGAATCACACACAAAACAATCTACCTTGCATGCACCTTTTTGTTGCGGAATTTACACAGAAGTAGATTTACAGCACAGTTTCCCTAGGCCGCAAAAAAATAAACAATGTCCCAACATTTCACCTTTTACAAAAAATAAAAATAAAAAAATCTATACACAAAAGGTGCCTGGGACATAACAATCTTTCAAGTGTAACATAATGGGTAATCTTTTCCTAACAACAAGGAAACAGACTAAAGTGCCCATATAGAGTTTTATTTTTAATAACTAAAAACAGTCTGGGTCAAAAAGAAATCTGAAACCCACTGATTTTTTTTAATTATTTTTTATGGGGGGGGGTTGCCATTGGGGTTGTTTTATTTTTGTTGTCCCAACAAAAATTGATCCAGAAAAGCAGGCTTAAGTAACCTTCCTCTGTTTGTGGACCATGATGTTGAATCTGCCTTCGAGCAGTAAAATGTTCCTAAAAAGTGTTTGCACCTATATTTTTAGTTTGGGTTATTGGCACTTCCTGGTTCACCACCACTGATCCCCAGTGAAGGTTTACAGTGAGCTACAGAACCCTTGAATTCTGCATTCTATGGCTCCTGGCTAGTGATCCTGGTTCCGGGTCAAAAATGGTGACCGCAAAGTGCCGCACTAAGGTAGGGACGCAGGTGGCGCTGTGGTCTAAACCACTGAGCCTCTTGGGTTTGCCGATCAGAAGGTCGGCAGTTCGAATCCCCGTGATCGAGTGAGCTCCTGTTGCTCTGTCCTAGCTCCTGCCAACCTAGCAGTTCGAAAACACACTGGGACAAGTAGATAAATATGTACCACTGTGGCAGGAAGGTAAATGGAGTTTCCATGTGCTCTGGTTTCCATCACGGTGTCCTGTTGCGCCAGAAGCGGTTTAGTCATGCTGGGGTGCCAGAAAGTGGTTGACTAGGGAAGAAGCAGCCAAGATTGTATATATATTTCCTACATAGGATGTGGATCAATGCTTTTACAGACCCTTTTGGACTCTGTCCTTTAATACATTAATGAATAACGCCTGGCTAAATGAGAATCTGGTTTGACCCTCCCTACTGGACCCCCAAAGGGAATTTTCTCCCACAAATTTACTCGGCACGCTGACCCATTGATTTATTATCACATTAATTTGGGGCCTTAGGTCTTAGGCGCCTGTTGGTTTTGTGCATTTTAACTTGCCAGCCTTCCTATTTTAAAACCATTACTTGAGGCACCCAAGCAAAAATTTACTTAACGCCTCTATTAACGTGGAAGACGCTGAAATATTTATAGCACTTACAAAGTTATTCACCCTTTTGTTCACGGGAATGTAAGGACACCAGATGTCTGATTGCAGGATATTCTGAGTCTACTTATAAAGCTGGTGGCCCTCTTGCACAGGATTCGCGACTCTCTTGGGGGTTGTGACCCACAAATTAGGAAGTGCTAGTATACATAATTCTAAGCTAGACAAGCCAATGATCTGACTCAGTACGGCAGCTTTCTACGATCCTACATACTATCCACATTTTGGCCCTGAAATATCAGTAATCAACAAAGTCTGGTTCATCTGTCTAGAATTCAGGTCCTTCAAGTGAGTCAACTATTTACTTTGAACGAGTGGGGATTTCCTTTGCCTCTGCTTAGCTCTGCCCCCAAGAACAACTAGGAACAAATGACCTATGCAAGACCCACACGGTCCACGGTCAAGGAGGTTTATCCCAAAGAAGATCATGTAGTTACAAGTAAAACAGAGTAGTAATAGGTAAAGGTAAAGGGACCCCTGACCATTAGGTCCAGTCGTGACCGACTCTGGGGTTGCAGCGCTCATCTCGCATTATTGGCCGAGGGAGCCGGCGTACAGCTTCCAGGTCATGTGGCCAGCATGACAAAGCCGCTTCTGGCGAACCAGAGCAGCGCACGGAAACACCGTTTACCTTCCTGCTTGGAGCGGTACCTATTTATCTACTTGCACTTTGACGTGCCTTCGAGCTGCTAGGTTGGCAGGAGATGGGACCGAGCAACGGGAGCTCACCCCGTCGCAGGGATTCGAACCGCCGACCTTCAGATCGGCAAGCCCTAGGCTCTGTGGTTTAACCCACAGCGCCACCTGCATCCCACAGCGCCACCTGCATCCCACTCGTCTGTCTCGGTCAGATCACATCTGGAATACTGTGTCTAGTTCTAGGCACCACAATTTAAGAAGGATGTTGACAAGCTGGAACATGTGCAGAGGAGGGTGACCCAGATGGTCAAGGGTCTGGAATCCAAGCCTTATGAGGAACGGTTGAGGGAATTGGGTATGTTTAGCCTGGTAAAGAGGAGAGTGAGAGGAGATATGGATCAGGGGAACACTGTGGATGTACTGTATCTTGATTTCAGTAAGGTATTAGACAAAGTCTCCTAAGATATGCTAGTGGAGAAGCTAGTAAAATATGGAGTGGATGAGAGACCTTTTAGGCAAATTTGTAGATGGTTGACTGACTGAACCCAAAGAAGGTGATGAAGATGATCAAGGGTCTGGAAACCAAGCCTGATGAGGAGTGGTTGAGGGAACTGGGTAGGTTTAGCCTGGTAAAGAGGAGACTGAGAGGAGATATGATAGCCACCTTCAAATATCTCAAGGGCTGTCACATGGAAGATAGAGCAAGCTTGTTTTCTCCTGCTCTGGAGGGTAGGACTCAAACCAATGGCTTCCAGTTTTAAGAAAAGGGATTCAGACTAAACATCAGGAAGAGCTTTCTGACAGTGAGAGCAGTTTGACAGTGGAAAGGTCTCCCTCAGGAGGTTGTGGACTATCCTTCCATGGAGGTTTTTAAGCAGAAGTTGGGTGGGCGTCTGCCATAGCTGCCAAGTTTTCCCTTTTCTCGCGAGGAAGCCTATTCAGCATAAGGGAAAATCCCTTAAAATAAGGGATAACTTGGCAGCTATGGCGTCTGCCATGGATGCTTTAGTTGAGATTCTACGAATCCGATTACAGTGGTACCTCTACTTACGAATTTAATGTGTTCCGAATGCACATTCGTAAGTCGAAAAAAATTGTAAGTTGAATCCCATAGGAATGCATTGGGAGAAAAAATTCGTAAGTCGAAGCAACCCTATCTAAAAATTTGTAAGTAGAAAAAATCCTATCTAAACCGCATCCAAGATGGCGGACGGAGCTCCATTCACAAGTAGAAACATTCGTGAGTAGAGTTATTCGTAAGTAGAGGTACCACTGTATAAATCCCAATTCCCACTAAAGGAATCTGAGCTAAAATTCAGAGACCCAAAGTAAGTAAGGATATTGGCTGCAGCTTCAACCACTTACCATTTTGACTATGTTTTGAGCACTTTGTGTTGTGAAGTAGTAAACCTTGAGTCTCCAGCTGGTTTTGGACTACAATTCCCATCATCTCTGGCCACTGGTTTTGCTAGCAAGGGATGATGGGAGTTGTAGTCCAAAAACAGCTGGAGACCCAAGGTTGGGAAACACAAGCCTAGAGCAAGCATTCCCAATGTTGTTGGACTACAACTCCCATCAACCCTCACCATGCTGGCTGGAGACTGAGAGGCGCTGGAGTTCAGCAGCTGGTTTTCTAAAGTCCTAACCTTATCACAGACCCTCCAAGTGTCCCTATTTTCCATGGGCAGTCCCAGATTTACAGAAAATTTGTGATTTGATCCCAGAATGTCCCACTTCTCCTTAGGACGTCCCTATTTCCATCAGATAAATGTTGGAGAGTAGCAAGTTATCTGCATAATTGAAATTCCAACAGACCGGACCTTTAAACTTAGCAGCTGACAAGTGTTCAGTCCTGCCGGTACATCTGCAGAAAGCAAAGAATTAAAAGGACATTTTAAGAGAGACTCACAGCATTCGCCAAAGGATGTGAAAACACTGCAGAGCCCAAGGGGAAGGGACACAGTTGGAATAAGCCTCTAATGTCTTCTGGAGCATGTTACATTTATCCAATTTCCTTGCCCTTCCTGTGAAATAGCAGCAGGTCAAAAGTGCCATGGTGTGTGTGTTTGTTTTGTTTTTTAAAAAAGTGGGGGCAGTACCAGAGCAGACAGAGCTTCCCAAAATGATTCAGCTTGCTACTGCCCTTCGGCAAAAAATAAATATTAGACAAGAACAGCCTGAGGTTGAAGCTCACCTGATTTTAGCACTGCACCTCTACAGAGGGAAATGGAATGGAGCCATGTTAAAGACTTGCTTTATATCAAAAGCCATCAAAAAGTTAAGACTGGAGGCTGTGGCAACTCCCTCTGGACTTCTGCAAAACTAAATAAGTTTTTGGATGATTCTGATGTCCTAGGAGTAGACTTGACAGTTTATTTCCGAGCACTGGCAGAGGAAGAGGAGTGCGGGGGGAGCGCACCGCCCCCAGCAGCATGATCCCAGAGGGGTGCCATTGCAGCTGCCCCCGCCCCCGCAGACGGCGCACCACACCCCCAGGACGCGTGCCACACCCCTGTGGGTGGGGCACCAAGCCCCTGCCTGCTCTCCGACCCCGCCCTCCCCCGAAGTGCAGGAACATGAAGCTCCGCCACTGTTTCCAGGCATGATTCAAGGTGCTAGATTTGACCCGCTAGCTGCATTCACACCTAGCACTAAGCCATGGTTTGCTTTGACAAATCACAGATCACCTGACAGATGAGCAGAGAAACCACAGCTTGTTTCTCCAAAGTTTACCTTACGTTCTAGCTGCTCTCGTCTTGCGCCTCTGTTGCTTGGTGAGTGTCTGGATTGTGGGGCCTTACATACCATGGTTAAGACTGTTTGGTGTGGACATAATGCCAAACCATAATTAAAACAAGCCACCGTTAATAAGCTGACAGCAAACCACGGCTTTACAATATGATTGGTTAGCGGGGGGGATGGGACATGTTAGTTTGCTGGGCTGGGTTCACATGTTCAAACAAACCATAGTTAGGCTACACAAACCATGCCTTGCTATTATGTCTGAACCAGACCATAAAGACCTCAGATAACTGGGTTCTAGGTTCCTTAGCTCTCATATGAACCTCCCCAAAGTTTAAGAACAACCAGAGAGGCCCTACTTCAACTTCTACTTTATTCAGAGTTTTGATTGGTTTCTAAAAAAAAGCAGACTCCGAAGATTTGAAAACCCCTGCACAGGCTCCTTCTCTTAGGAAATTCCAAAGGATGGTAAAAAAAACATCCCATTTTCAGCCCTACTTGGGGTGTTTCCCCTTCTATTGTTTACTATCTACTAGGGTGGCCATTTACACACAGCCAGAAAAAGTGGAAATGCGTCACCAAAAAAGAGGATGAAAGAGGATTTCAATTTGCATGTGCTAATGTATACGGATAGGTGCAAAATTAGAAATAATTGCTCTAATTTAGATAGAAATACAATATATCTCATCACAGTGGGGAAAACCTGCATGCCTGCTCAGTCTACACCCAAGTGCTATTAATCGCCAGACCTAACCAAACAGCAAAGCTCCTTTTCCTTTTTTTCTCGGTGAATATTTATAATCTACATCAAACTAAAGCAAATACTCTCTGTCTAGCAATGCCTGGGTTGTATGTACAAACTTTGCAACGAGGCTTACTGATCCTTTTTAAGAAGCCATGCACTGAATGTTGATATAATACCATATTCCCAGAAGTGCAATTACGGGGCCTCCCACTTCTATCGTAATTATTATAAGATGCTGTTTTGCACAATTTCATTTCCAACTAGAGCTTTTCTGTGGCTGCTATTAGCATCCAGAAGACAAGACAAGCCTACTCAGTGGGATCTTGTTTGCCAGAAATTTAATACGCAGGCAAGAGATAATGGATCACTTTTTCCTTTTTTTAGAACCAAAATAAATTCCTCCAGCATCTGCTTGCATAATGACAGGGTGAAAAATCTTCCCTTTTTTTGTTTAACTTTACGCTGCACGCATCAGTCATCTTGGCATTAATGGCCTTGTGCTTCAGATGACGATCGCTTGGTATTTTTCTGTGTCACAAATGTCCTCATCAGCCTGGGCTCTTGGAAACAGTGGAAAAGACGCGATATGGTCCCAAGCCCCACTTCTCTGAGCAACGAAAAGTTCCGGGACGAAGCAACTCACCCAGGTTTGGAGGTCTTTGGCTAGCAGTCATGATGGCTTCTCATATCAGAGAATGTGTTTGAAGACTGTGGAAACAGAATGATGGCCGAGATATGCCTTTGACCTGATTTAGCGAAGCTCTCCTTAAGCAACTTATAGGCATTTTAGGATATTTGAGTGTACAGTCGTACCTTGGTTGAGGAACGCCTTGCAACTCGAACGTTTTGGCTCCCGAACGCCGCAAACCCGGTTTGCGAGTGTTCTGGTTTGCGAACTATTTTTGGAAGTCGAACGTCCGGCGGGGCTTTTGGTTGGCTGCGGCAGCTTCCTGCAGCCAATCGGAAGCCGTGCTTTGGTTCCCAAACGTTTTGAAAGTTGAACAGACTTTCGGAACGGATTCCATTCGACTTCCAAGGTATGACTGTATTTACAGAGGCTATGCAGAAGAGCTTAAAAACACTGTTAATGGCCCATCCAATGATCTCACCTCAGAGCTCTTCTGAGGAGCTAACTTCTAGGAGCCCCTTTTTTTGAGGGGGCTGGGTCCACCCCCAAAGTTGATAGGCATTGACATTCAAACGGTATGGCATTCAAAGTGCCACATCTGGTGATTGATTATGCCGGACAGAGCTTACCTGCCCCCACCTCCAATATTTCTTTCAAGTTGTTCAAAAGAAGGGCAACAAACATCCCCAAACAACAGAACTCTATGCTCCAAAATTGCAGAGACCGCTAGATTACATCATCTTTACCTATGAGGTAGAAAGAAAGCATGCCTTCTTTCAGGCATTGTCTAGAATTTCAGAAAACTTGAGGATATGATTCTATGCAGCGGGTTTTTTCTGAGGACACACAGGGGTACACATACCCCTAAACGTTTTGTGAATCTAAGTTGGGCCTCATTGAGGGGCAGTATTTCAATTTGGGTAGGAAAATGAGAGTACCCCCTAAACATTTTTTTAAAAGGAAAAAAAAGCACTTGTTCTATGAAGTAATAAAATTTGTAATTTGTTGTTGTTTAGTTGTTTAGTCGTGTCCGACTCTTCGTGACCCCATGGACCATAGCACGCCAGGCACTCCTGTCTTGCACTGCCTCCCGCAGTTTGGTCAAACTCATGTTCGTAGCTTCGAGAACACTGTCCAACCATCTTGTCCTCTGTCGTCCCCTTCTCCTAGTGCCCTCAATCTTTCCCAACATCAGGGTCTTTTCCAAGGATTCTTCTCTTCTCATGAGGTGGCCAAAGTATTGGAGCCTCAGCTTCACGATCCGTCCTTCCAGGGAGCACTCAGGGCTGATTTCCTTAAGAATGGATAGGTTTGATCTTCTTGCAGTCCATGGGACTCTCAAGAGTCTCCTCCAGCACCATAATTCAAAAGTGTCAATTCTTCGGCGATCAGCCTTCTTTATGGTCCAACTCTCACTTCCATACATCACTACTGGGAAAACCATAGCTTTAACTATACGGACCTTTGTCGGCAAGGTGATGTCTCTGCTTTTTAAGATGCTGTCTAGGTTTGTCATTGCTTTTCTCCCAAGAAGCAGGCGTCATTTAATTTCGTGACTGCTGTCACCATCTGCAGTGATCAAGGAGCCCAAGAAAGTAAAATCTCTCACTGCCTCCATTTCTTCCCCTTCTATTTGCCAGGAGGTGATGGGACCAGTGGCCATGATCTTGGTTTTTTTGATGTTGAGCTTCAGACCATATTTTGCGCTCTCCTCTTTCACCCTCATTAAAAGGTTCTTTAATTCCTCCTCGCTTTCTGCCATCAAGGTTGTGTCATCTGCATATCTGAGGTTGAAAATTTGTAATAAAATAACCAAAATAAGAGTGTCTCCCACCCCTATTTAACAGGCCATAGATTATATAACGGGACCCAGGTGGCGCTGTGGGTTAAACCACAGAGCCTAGGGCTTGCTGATCAGAAGGTCAGCGGTTCGAATCTCTGTGACGGGGTGAGCTCCCGTTGCTCGGTCCCTGCTCCTGCCAACCTAGCAGTTCGAAAGCATGTCAAAATGCAAGTAGATAAATAGGAACCGCTACAGCAGGAAGGTAAACGGTGTTTCCGTGTGCTGCTCTGGTTCGCCAGAAGTGGCTTTGTCATGCTGGCCACATGACCTGGAAGCTATACGCCGGCTCCCTCGGCCAATAATGCGAGATAAGCGCGCAACTCCAGAGTCGGTCACGACTGGACCCAATGGTCAGGGGTCCCTTTACCTTTACCTAGATTATATAACGGCTGAAGGCCTGGATAAGGAGGAATTTCACTTGGCACCTAAAGATATGTAACAAAGGCACCAGACGAGTCTCTCTGGGGAGAGCATTCCACGGACGGGGAGCCACCACAGAAAAGGCCTTTCCTCGCGTTGTTCATTAGACAAATCCATGGAGGACAAAGCAATGAATGGCTCCTTGCTGCAATTGCTATGTGCTAGTGATGGAAGTGGTGTGCCTCTGAGTAACAGTTGCTGTGAATCTCAAGCGGGGAGATTCTACTTCCGGGCTTCCCATTGGCATCCGGCTGGCCGCTTTTAAAGCCATCCAAGTGGCTGTTCATCCCCGGATTTGGGGGGGGGGCAACAAATCCCAGACTTAACCCTGTGTGCTGTGTAAACAAGTCCGTCTTCAGGCTGCCCTGAATCTTTTGCTCAGGAAAGGCACTGCTCGGGGGCTTCCTAGAGGAATCTGGTTGGCCCCCTTTGGGGAAACGGATGCTGGCGTCAACGGATGCATCCTTGGTTTGATCCAGCAGGGCCCTTCTTTTCGTCTTATCTGAAGGGCATTTGGAATCCTCCGACTGTGAAAGGGATGTGCTCCCCCTTTTTTTAATGAGATTTTTTTTTCCTTGCTGGTTTTGTTGCTGTCCTGCTGCTTAATTGATTGTTTGGGGTTTGACTTTTTTTAATTAGTTTGAATATTGTTAACCGTCTCCAAGTGTCTGTGGCCCACAAGGCAGGATGCAACGACTTTAATTAATTAATAAGTAACACGTCGTTCACTGCTGCAGATTAATGCATGACGGAGGTAGAGAGGGGGGGGGGGTTCAGCAGCCCCTAAAGTCCAATGTTAGCTGATAATCAGAGAATTGTAGAATCATAAAATCTTAAAGTTGGAAGGGATCCCAAGGGTCATCTAGTCCAACCCCCCTGCAATGCAGGAATATGCCACTATCCCAAATGGGGGTCAAACTTGCAGCCTTGGCATTATCAGCACCATGCTTTAACCAACTGAAACAGGATGGTAGACAGGATAGGACCTCGGCATCTAGGTGGCATGAACTGGGCTAGCAAACAGCATCTTTGTATCCTACATTCCATTTTCCCAAACTATCTTTGGGGAAGGAAATCATTCAAGAAGAAGAGGAAAAGAAAATGACTTGAAACATCCCTGCCATTAAAAAAAAATCCTGACTTTCACAGTCCTGACTTTCCTACTTTAAAAAAATTGTATTAAATTAAATTACGCAGCTTTCTCTTTCCACTTCCTATATATACAAACCGCCTGTGAAGTGTGAAAAACCTCATGCACTAAACTCAAGCACTTGCAGCGGTTGAAATTCAATATTCCTCCTCCCACTCGGTATAATTTTAATTAGTTCACAGCACGACATGCTGCCTCCCTCCCTCCCGGGTCAACCGCAGAGAAGCAAGCGACTTCTAAAAATTCCTAATCATCACCAGGCACACAAGTGGATTCCCACTTCAGTTTCTTTCCTTGGCTGGCTGCAATTAAGCAGGAGGCCAAAAATAAAAGATATCAGCCTATGAAAACTAACTTTGGGCTGCTAGAGGTCAACAGGGCAGAAATACAAGACAGATATGTTTTATGTCTGTCTTTCCCTTCCTTCCCGTCCTTTCCCCAATTCTCTGCTTATTAGGACCACACTTATCTTTTAAATGAAGACCCAGGTGGCGCTGTGGGTTAAACCACAGAGTCTAGGGCTTGCTGATCAGAAGGTCGACGGTTCGAATCCCTGCAACGGGGTGAGCTCCTGTTGCTCGGTCCCAGCTCCTGCCCACCTAGTAGCTGTTCGAAAGCACATCAAAGTGCAAGTAGATAAATAGGGACCGCTCCGGCGGGAAGGTAAACGGCGTTTCCGTGCGCTGCTCTGGTTCGCCAGAAGCAGCTTTGTCATGCTGGCCACATGACCCGGAAGCTGTCTGTGGACAAACGCCGGCTCCCTCGGCCTATAGAGCGAGATGAGCGCCGCAACCCCAGAGTCGGACACGACTGGACCTGATGGTCAGGGACACCTTTGCCTTTACCTTTTAAAATATATATAGATATATATATATTTGCCGCTTCACATTTTTAAACAGGGCAATACTGGCTTAAGCCGTTGGTCCAAAAAATGTGGAAAACCCTATGAAACCCTATAAAAGCAGTCTTGCGCTGCCTTCTTCTCCTTTTATTTAAGCTTCACAACAGCATCCATTTATAATGTGAACTCCATAGTTCCATCGATCTTTTTAAAAGAATGTCATTTATTTTAAAAAGCATGTTTCGAAGCTATATGAATACTGTATCAAGAAAACAGAAAACAGAAAAAGGCTGCACAATACATGAGGAAACCTCAGAAACTGGGGTCTAGGGTAGCAGCTGCTAAGATTTCAATTGATCGGCAGGGATTGCCTCATAATTGCCCTGTATAGCTGCTTGTTCGCAGGAAAATATGGGAAAAATATTGTGGAAACAGCGAGAAAATGTTGCAGCGAGGAATGTGACTGTTCACGAGTTCTAGACACCCTATTCTATCCATTCCTGGTCCAATCTTCTTAACTTCCTCTAAACATCAGTCACTGTTCCACATCGTATCCCCACACCACCCAGAGAATAAAGATTTTCTTCTACTTTTCTTGTAAATATCAGTGTTTTTCCCAACCATCTTGGTTGCATAAGCAAATGGCAATCTTGGCCTGAACACCAGGGCAGAGGGCCTCCTCGGTAGTGGCACCCGCTCTGTGGAACGCCCTCCCACCAAATGTCAAGGAAATAAACAACTATCTGACTTTTAGAAGACATCTGAAGGCAGCCCAGCATAAGGAAGTTTTTAATGCTGGGTGTTTTATCGTGTTTTTAATATTCTGTTGGGAACCGCACAGAGTGGCTGGGGAAAGCCAGCCAGGTGGGCGGGGTATAAATAATAATATTAATAATAATAATAATAATAATAGGAATGAGATGCATATTAATTTGTATAGGTAGCATGTATAGGAATTAATCAACATGGCTATCATTCACCTTTATTTCCGTGTGTATGTGCAGCAGAATTCATGCTGCAGCCACTGGAAAGGTCCTTTTTGCACGGCGCTCTCCCCTTTGTGGCATGCCTAAGTCACCAAAATGTTTGGACATTGGGGCACAGTCATGTGATACGGGAAGAAACATGTAAAATGTTTTCTGAGCGTGCACTGAATGCCTTCCCTTTCCATAAAGCCACATCTTGCATTTCTCACATTAAGGAGAATGTTGGGGATAAGATAGAATCACATTATCATATTATTGCAGAGTTGGAAGGAACACCGAGATTCATCTAGCCCAGGCATAGGCAACCTTGGCTCTCCAGATGTTTTGGAACTACAACGCCCATGATCCCTGACCACTGGCCCTGTTAGCTAGGGATCATGGGTGTTGTAGTTCCAAAACATCTGGAGAGCCAAGGTTGCCTATGCCTGATCTAGCCCAACCCCCTGCAATGCAGGAATCTCAGTTAAAGCAGGCCATGACAGATGACCATCCAAACTCTGCTTTAAAACCTCCAAGGAAGGAGAGTCTACAACCTCTCGTGGGAGTCCGTTCCACTATCGAACTGCTCTTACTGTCAGAAAGCTCTTCCTGATATTTAGTGAAAATCCCCTTTCTTGTAATGTGAACCCATTGGTTTGAGTCCTACCCTCCAGAGCAGGAGAAAACAAGCTTGCTCCATCTTCCATGTGACAGCCCTTGAGATATTTGAAGGTGGCTATCATATCTCCTCTCAGTCTCCTCTTTATCAGGTTAAACCTACCCAGTTCCCTCAACCACTCCTCATCAGGCTTGGTTTCCAGACCCTTGATCATCTTGATCGCCATCTTTGAGTTCGGTTAGTCATGGAGGAGACTCTTGAGAGTCCCATGGACTGCAAGAAGTTCAAACCTTATCCATTCTGAAGGAAATCAGCCCTGAGTGCTCACTGGAAGGACAGATCGTGAAGCTGAGGCTCCAATACTTTGGCCACCTCATGAGAAGAGAAGACTCCCTGGAAAAGACCCTGATGTTGGGAAAGATTGAGGGCACTAGGAGAAGGGGACGACAGAGGACGAGATGGTTGGACAGTGTTCTCGAAGCTACGAACATGAGTTTGACCAAACTGCGGGAGGCAGTGGAAGACAGGAGTGCCTGGCGTGCTCTGGTCCATGGGGTCACGAAGAGTTGGACACGACTAAACGACTAAACAATAACAACAGTCAACCATCTACAAATTTGCCTAAAAGGTCTCTCATCCAGTCCATATCTTACTAGCTTCTACACAAGAATATCATGGGGAACTTTGTCCAATGCGTTACTGAAATCAAGATACACTACATCCACAGCATTCCCCTGATCCATTTCTTTAAAAAAAGAAATGAGATTCGTCTGGCCCTAGCATGTGCCCAGACAAATTTGATTGAAACCTATTGCCATTTGCACATTATTTCTCAAACAGTGAGCTGCGATCCACCAGCTTAGGATTTTGCCTCCCTTGCAAAGAGAAGCCCTGGAAAAGGGGGACAGAGATCAGAGGAAAGGAATTGTCACACTAGCACACTAACTGTTTGTCTGATCCACTGGAAATAGAGAGGAAGGGAGTAAAGAAACTGTTACAAAGAGAAGAAGGGAGATCAAAATGATCATGAAATAAACCAGCAGTTTAGAGCGGGTGAGGGATAAGGTACAAGTTGGGCATGACAGGAGAATGGGGTCGTGGCTGTGAGGGCTGTCAAAATGAGCTCCTGCACTTCAAAATTCACTATTCCAAGCCCAGGAGGGAGGGGTACATCAGAAGAGAGAGAAAATGTTGCATTTTCCATTCTTTGTTCTAAAATAGTGAAGCGGTGCTCTTTTATAGCATTCACTCTCTTGTCATATAAAACGGAATTATTATGCAGCTTTAAAACATGTGCCTTAATCCGCAAAGTGATTTGTTTCCGATTAAACAGACAAAATTATCCTTAAACCCTTTGGGGATTTTTCCTTCGGCTTGCATTTTCCATCTCTTTTGCTTCATGTCATCAAAACAGAGAAGATCCCACCAGTTGTGGCAATTTATAATCTTTTCTTCTTCTCCTCCTCCTCCTCCTCCTCCTCGACAGAAGCGGCACATTGCTCAAAAAATATTTTATCCTGGATCCCCTCTTCCTTTAACGTTTTTATGTCAGCCAGCATATTACAGAACACAAAAATCCATGGGGAATGAAGAGAACGTGTTGTTGGCAAGCACTTTAATGGTAGTAACTTCTTCATTGTGAACAATTCATGGAAGTTTCATAGAACAGTTTTGCCCTGGTGAATACAGCTGTGAAAAGCAGAATATGATGATATGACTGGCCTCCATCTCTAGGTTGGGATCCTAAGATTTGTGGTCTGCTCAATGTGAAGTCAAGACATTTTCCGATGGGCCAGTTCCAACATTGCATTTCCAACAAGTAGAATTAGGAAGGAAGAGGGCAAATATACCCACCATTTATTTCTCTGTTGGTTTGTTAACATGTTAATACTTGTTTCCCACCTTTCCACCCAAAGGTGATTCAGGCACCTAACCAAAATACAGCAAAACAGCACTAAATGGTTAAGAAACAAGGTAAGTAAATGCCTCAGGGGGGAGAGTAAAACAGAGATGGGAACCTGCGACCCTCTAGTTGTTGCTGGATGCCCCAGTCAGTAATCACACAGTTCAAAGATGGGAGTTAACTCTTTATTAGCAAAAACATGACCTCCACAGACTTGGTTGAGTGTCAAGTGTAATGAGCAAAGCAGCTTGTTCCCTTTGGTCTTCCCTCTGTGAAAATCAGTTGCCAAGACTGAAAGTCCCTGCCTCCTCACAGCCGTCGAAAGTCCCCTTCTCTCCAGAGCTTCTTCCAAGCAATCGGAGACTGTGCCCGAACACAGCCTGCCACTGCTCTGCCCATTTCAGCCCTCTTCTGGTTCTGGGAGACAGAGGGGGAGGGGAGCTCATCGCAGCAGGAGGGGGAGACACTTGTGCCTCTTCTCTAGCTTGATTCATCTCTGCCTCTTGGCCCCCCTCCTCTCCTGCTGCAGCTTCTGCCTCTGATTCTGGTCTGCTCTCTGCCATAGAATATTCCTTCTCACTAAGCCCTGTTACCTCTTCAGCTTCCGACACCTCCACTTCACAGTTTGCTCTCTCTTCTCCCTCTGACCACTCATCATTATCCCACCACCACTCTGAGAATTGGGGGTTCCCCAGCTGATTCCTCCCACCATTCCTCTTCATCCAACCACTCCATGACAGTGGACTGCAACTGACACCATCCCTGACCATCGGCCATGCTGGGAGTTGGAGTCCAGCAACATCTGGAGTTCCCCATCCCTGCTTCATGAAAAGAAAACATATGGATATAAGCAGAGCCTGCTGGATCAGCCCAGTGGTCCATCTGGTCTAGCATCCTGTTCTCACAGTGGCCAACCAGATGGGAACACCCCAAGCAAGACTTGAATGGAACAGTGTGCTCCCCACTCATTGGTTCCTAGCAACTAGTATATAGAGGGTTATTGCCTCTGACAGTGGGGGCAGAATATCGCCATCATGGCTAGTAGCCAATGATAGCTTTCTCCTTTCTGAATTGGTCCAATCCTCTTTTACAGCCATCCAAGTAAGAGCCACTGACAGTAAGAGCTGTTCGGCAGTGGAATTTGCTACCAAGGAGTGTGGTGGAGTCTCCTCCGTTGGAGGTCTTTAAGCAGAGGCTTGACAGGCATATGTCAGGAATGCTTTGATGGTGTTTCCTGCTTGGCAGGGGGTTGGACTGGATGGCCCTTGTGGTCTCTTCCAACTCTATGATTCTATGATTCTATGAAATGGGAGCCATGCGTTTTAAGCAGTCCAACTGGCTTCGTCCGAAACTTGCAGACACACCCAAAAGTTCATTCGTTCCCTTAACTTTCTTTCTCCCTCCCTCTCTCTCTAAGCCCTGGTGAGACTAATCCTGCTACCTGCCAGAAAGGAGGAAGGAAGCAGCTCGCATTAGCAACGATGCATGCTGCCAGCTTTCTGCGAGGCAAACAAAGAGGTGGGAAATCCAAGCCCAGTTTTAAAAAGAAAAGCTGAAAAGGTCAACCGCCTTTGGGGGCCTCTTCTCGGAGGGAAGAAAGAGCCTGAACACAAGTTGACCCCCCTGGTATTTAAATGAGAGGCTAACTAAGTCAGGTGAGACGCGGGGTGTGCTCAGCCGTAAACATTTGTGTCACAGTGCGCTCCTTGTGTCTGGTTACAACTTCAGAGACCGGAGGGGGGAAACACTAGCAAAAGAAGCATATCCGTTCAAAAGCCCAGGTGCTACTTCAGTGGGCAAGGAACAGGGACCAGCCATTAGCTTGACCTACAAGGACCTCTGGTTTGGTTTTGTTTTTCCCTTGCCTGCAATAACACTCTCAGCAGTGCAGCCAGGGTTTTCCAGAGGCAGGGCTGTGCTTGAGCAGTCTCAAAGAATTCAGAAGTGTGTGCCAAGACAAGATGCATTCCGTGATCTGCGCAAAACCATGCAAGAATCCGTGCCTTGGCTTATCTTGCTTCATCCCAACAGTCATGCAGAAAGGCACAGCACCTGAAGCTCTCGAAACCCTGCTCACTCAGCCATCCCACCCCTTCTCACATTTCACCAGCCCCATCATAAGGACTGGAAGCTTTGAAATGAAAAGCAAGTTTCTCAGGGCGCCAAATCTCACCATCAGTCACAAACTCCACCCATTGCGTACACAAGTGAGGAACTATGAAATGCACATAGATAGATAGAGCATACAGAAGAGGTTGCTTTACTACGGCATGAGCGCAGTTGCATGCGAGAACACTATGAAAAGAAGAAGAAGCTGAACACAGCATGCCATGAAAGTGGCAAGGATTTCCCATCACCACGTCAATTTCACAAAAGAGCAGGAGGGGTGGGATGGAAAATGCCAATGGAGCCAGCTAGAAAGAGACCTGTCATATTGCATTCAAGCCTAGTGATGGGCTAGCACAGAAGAGTCTCCCCCTCCCCCTCTGTCTCCCAGAACCAGAAGAGGGCTGAAATGGGCAGAGCAGCGGCAGGCTGTGTTTGGGCACAGTCTCCGATTGCTTGGAAGAAGCTCTGGAGAGAATGACTTGCGAGCAGATCATTAACTGAAATACAGTGGTACCTTGGGTTACAGACGCTTCAGGATACAGACGCTTCAGGTTACAGACTCCGCTAACCCAGAAATAGTACCTCTTTGTTTCAGGATGAGAACAGAAATCGCACGGCAGCAGTGTGGCGGCAGCGGGAGGCCCCATTAGCTAAAGTGGTACCTCAGGTTAAGAACAGTTCCAGGTTAAGAACGGACCTCCAGAATGAATTAAGAACTCACCCATCTGTCTGGGTTGCCCAAGCCACTTTGGGCGGCTTCCAACACATATAAAAACACACAAAACATCAAACATAAAAAACTTCCTGATGCAGGATTGCCTTCAGTTGTCTTTTAAAAGTTGTAGTTCTTTATCTCCTTGATATCTGATGGGAGGGCGTTCCACAGGGCAGGTGCCACTACCAAGAAGGCCCTCTGCCTGGTTCCCTGTAACTTCACTTCTCGTAGTGAGGGAACCGCCAGAAGACCCTCAACGTTGGACCTTAGTGTCCGGGCAGAACAATGGGGGTGGAGACACTCCTTCAAATATACAGGGGTGAAGCTGCTTAGGGCTTTAAAGGTCAACACCAACACCTTCAATTTTGTTCAGAAACATACTGGGAGCCCATATAACTAGTGTTATATGGTCCCAGCAGCCACTCCCAGTCACCAGTCTAGCTGCCGCATTTTGAATGCTCTCCTTCCAGAATGGGGCAGGCTGCAGGAGCTCCGAGCAGTGGATTCCTTGCCTTCCTTCAGACACCCTTCAGCCGTTCCACCGCATGGCAGAGCAGGGACTGCTGTCTAGCCATGAGCCAGGCTAACAAAAGACAGACTTTCCGCCAAGCTGGGAAGCCTCGTGGTCCTTTGCCGCTGCCATGAAATGTGGCACCGTTCACAAAAGGCTGGCAGCCTTCACTGCTAGTGCCAGCCAAGCTTCTCCGGGCGAGATGCACCTCATTACCACAAAAGCAACAAGGGAGGCACTGGAAATCAGGAGCCATGATCACCGTGGAAATCAGAACTTAACACCTGGACAGCCTTTGCTCGGCTCCCAGACTGTGATGCTGTAAGAACAACAGATGGCAAGACGAGCAGGAAAAAGGCTGCATCAGAAACAGCAGCTAAGCTGCCCCTGGCCTTGCAACTTCTCATTCCATCACAGCTGTGTGCGAGCTTAAGTTCACAATTTGAGGCAGCCTGGGGTAGTGGTTAGGGCATTGGCTTAGCCTCCTGGGAGACTCAGGTGCACATCTGCTCTCGACTACAAAGCTGGCGGGGTGACTTTGGGCCAGTCGCTCTCCTGTCTCAGCCCTACCCTACCTCGCAGGGTTGTTGAGAGGGGAAATGACTGCACACGCTGCCTTGATGAATTTGCAGACAAGTGTCCCAGAAGTGATTTCGGCATCCGAGCTGAGTGAATCGATGTCTGGCATGTGTTGCTTGCTCCAGGAGTCTTGTGGACGGCAGCCTTTTTAGATGATGATGATGATGATGATGATGATGATGATGATGATAAATAAACCTTTATTGTCACTACACCACCTGTGTGCAGTAAAATTAAACAAGTTCCCCCCCACACACACACATGCACTCAGTCTTGTTCACACTCTGTGTGCTTGTCAGAAGTCAATTGCAGGGCCGGCTCCAGGGGTAGGCTGGGTGGCGCGGGGCGCCAGGGCACCAGGTCGGCAGGGGAGCGCTGCACAGCGAAGCCACGCGGAAACCACGCTGCGCCCGCCCACCAGTCGCGGGAAGAAACGGGGCTGGGCGGGGGCGCCTGAGCGATCCGCGCACCACGGCGCCAGGGCACCCGACCCGCTTAAGACGGCCCTGGTCAATTGCACCACTATTTTTGTCCATTCCGCAGCTCAACAGCCCACGGATTAAAACTGTTCTTTTAACCTGTTGGTGTGGCTGACTATACTTCTATAGCTCCTGCCCGAAGGTAAGAGGTGCTGGCCGGGGTGTGAGTAGTCCCTGAGAATTTTCCTCACTCTCCTGAGGCAGCAGTCTCCTGCGATGTCATCTAGCGAACTCAGGGGACAGCCTATGATATCATGTGCTGTATTCACCACCCTCTGTAGGGACTTCCTGTCCGTGGCTGTCAAACCAGCGTTGTTGTTGTTGTTGTTTAGTCGTTTAGTCGTGTCCAACTCTTCGTGACCCCATGGACCAGAGCACGCCAGGCACTCCTGTCTTCCACTGCCTCCTGCAGTTTGGTCAAACTCATGTTCGTAGCTTTGAGAACACTGTCCAACCATCTCGTCCTCTGTCGTCCCCTTCTCCTTGTGCCCTCCATCTTTCCCAACATCAGGGTCTTTTCCAGGGAGTCTTCTCTTCTCGTGAGGTGGCCAAAGTACTGGAGCCTCAGCTTCAGGATCTGTCCTTCCAGTGAGCACTCAGGGCTGATTTCCTTCAGAATGGATAGGTTTGATCTTCTTGCAGTCCATGGGACTCTCAAGAGTCTCCTCCAGCACCATAATTCAAAAGCATCAACATCCATGGAGTTTTCTTGGCAGGGATACTGGAGTGGCTTGCCAGTTCCTTCTCCAGGTGGATCACGTTTAGTCGAAACTCTCCACTATGACCTGTCCATGGCATAGCTCATAGCTTCTCTGAGTTATTCAAGCTCCTTTGCCACAACAAGGCAGTGATCCATGAAGGAGCAAACCAGCGTACCACACTGTAATAGAATGGTACCTCTGGTTAAGAACTTAATTCGTTCTGGAGGTCCGTTCTTAACCTGAAACTGTTCTTAACCTGAAGCACTACTTAAACTAATGAGGCCTCCCGCTGCTGCCGTGCCGCCAGAGCACGATTTCTGTTCTCATCCTGAAGCAAAGTACTATTTCTGGGTTAGCGGAGTTTGTAACCTGAAGCGTTGTAACTTGAAGCGTTTGTAACCTGAGGTACCTCTGTACAGTATGAAAGGACACAGAAAGAGATCATCAATTTTTGTTTGACATTGTTCTTACGCAAGACCCTAAGGAAATGGAGTCTCTGTTGGGCCTTCCTAACCACCTGAGTTGTATTGATTTTCCAAGTGAGGTCTTCACTAAGGTAAACTCCCAGGAATTTGAAGGAAGAGACTCTCCCCACACAGCCCCCCCCCCCATATACGACAGGGCTAGTTCCCCTCTCTTCCTCTGAAAGTCCAACACAAATCTCCATTGTCTTACTGATATTTAGGTGCAAGTTGTTCTCTAGGCACCATGTCGAGACTTTTTGAACCTCCTCCCTATACGCTGATTCATTTCCACCTGTAATTAGACCCATGATGGTGGTATCATCTGCAAACTTAATAATTACAGTGGATGGAACAGATGAAATACAGTCATACCTATACAGCGAGTACAGGAAGGGACTGGCGTGCCAGTGCTGAGCTTCAGAGAGGTCGATGTAACAGGCCCCATCCTCACTATTTGTGTGCGATCCCTCAGAAAGTCTTAAGATTCAATGATTGTCCTAGTTCAGGCATCCCCAAACTTTGGCCCTCCAGATGTTTTGGACTACAGTTCCCATCTTCCCCGACCACTGGTCCTGCTAGCTAGGGATCATGGGAGTTGTAGGCCAAAACATCTGGAGGGGCGCAGTTTGGGGATGCCTGTCCTAGTTGAAATGAAAGGGGGGAGTCCTTTTTTTTTAAGTGGAGAAGAGAATAAACGACCTCAAAATTGCCATGAAAAAAACCCTCCCCAACAAACACACCTTTCTCCTGGGCCCTCATCAGAATTCTGTGCTTACTCCTTGAAAACCATTTCAAACCTGAAGCCAATATCCTTTCGTCTTTTTCACGGACGCTATGATTATTCTGTGCCACTGCAAACTTCAGCCTTTTGAACCATTCCATTCAACTGCCACATCCTCTGGTAATTAAGGTCATTCTCTCTCCCCCACCCCAATCTGCTGGATCTTCAGGAAGAAATAATTATCCTGTCTGATCTTGTTTTCCTTCAAGCCCAGTTCTAGTTTCACCTGCTCGGCTTTTCCATCTCGATCAGGGAGTCAGCAAGGGGCAGTACGCAGAAAACAAGAAAAATCCAGAAAACCCACAGACCTCAAGAAATTCAAGATCAGCGGTGCTTGGGTGTAGTTTGGGGGTGGGTGGGAGGATTTTGAGCACAACAATCAAACTGGAAATGCTTCATGCTTTGATAAAGCATATTTTGTTCCCAATGTTCATAGTATTTCCCCAAAATCCTCACCATCATTATCATTCAGAGTTCCCTGCGACAACGAAAAAGCAGAAGTAATAATTACGTTAAAATGCACCAGCATATATTTGCTTATTTCCCATGGTTTATCTTGGACCAAAAGCTATGCAGGAACTGGACTCTCTAACCACTGGCCACAGGAAGTTCTGTTTAGAGCCATATTTAAGGCCTAGGAACTTTGCGCGCGTGTGAAAACTGGGATTATCAGAAATGAAAACCACATCCTCAACCATAGAATCACATGCAAAAGTAGAAGTCACCTCCATCGCTGACACACCTGTCTCTGATCCTGCCATCCATTGGCATGTGGCCCCCAGGAAGTTCAGTGTAAGGGAATGTGGCCCTCAGGCTGCCAAAGGTTGGCCCGCCTGCTAGGAGTAGCAGCCAGAGAGCCTTTCCTTCAGCTATCTGAACCATAAAATTATCAACAGAGGGATTCTTCTGAGTGTCCCCCTCAAACAAAAATTTGGAACATGGCAACCAGGAAGGGGTCTTTTCAACAATGCCTCCCACTCACTTGCAGAAGTTTCCACCTAGAGAGAATTGTACGGTTGGACACCTGGCAATCATCTAGTTCAACCCCCTGCAATCTCAGCTAAAGCATCCATGACAGGTGGCCACCCAACCCCTTTTTAAAGGCCTCCAAGGAAGGAGAGTCCACACACACACCCCAAAAAGGAGTCCATACCACTGTCAAACAGTTCTTACTGTCAGAAGCTCCTTCCCGGTGTTTAGTTGGAATCGCCTTTCTTGTAACTTGAAGTCATGGGTTTGAGTCCTACCCTCCAGAGCTTGTTCCTTCTCCCCATTTTATCTGCATGACAACCCTGCATAGTAGGCTAGGCATGAGAAGGAGTGACTGGCCCAGGGTCACCAGTCAGCTTCATGGCCTGGTGGGGATTTGAACCCCGTGGATCGCCCTGGTCTCCCAGGTCCTGTCATTTTACTTCCAGGTGATCAGGTTGTAGGATTGCGGGAATTATAGTGCATGTTAGGGACCCAGGTGGCGCTGTGGGTTAAACCACAGAGTCTAGGGCTTGCTGATCAGAAGGTCGGCGGTTCAAATCCCTGCAATGGGGTAAGCTCCCGTTGCTCGGTCCCAGCTCCTGCCCACCTAGCAGTTCGAAAGCACATCAAAGTGCAAGTAGATAAATAGGGACCGCTCCGGCGGGAAGGTAAACAGTGTTTCCGTGTTCGCTAGAAGCAGCTTTGTCATGCTGGCCACATGACCCGGAAGCTGTCTGCGGACAAATGCCGGCTCCCTCGGCCTATAGAGCGAGATGAGCGCCGCAACCCCAGAGTCGGACACGACTGGACCTGATGGTCAGGGGCCCCTTTACCTTTACCTTTATAGTGCATGTTATGCATCCACAGAGGTGCCTTTTTTATTAGATCACATGCAGGTAACTCGCAACTTGCATGAATTTAACTTGCGTGCGTTTGGCAAAACAAAAAACAAAAATTGGAAAGAGGGCAGAGAAACGTGGAGGAAATACCTTTGGCAATCCTTCCCGACGTTTTCACTGTAAATGATTTTGGCCCCTGGAACGCAAGCCCTGAGGAAGTTGAGAGTCACCTGCACTCCAGGGATGAACTGGAGTCAAAGATTCTGGAACTTAACCTCAGCAAAAATTATGCCCATGCAGCTGAATTCTACTGGGTCCTCACACAATGAGTCTCCCACCATCACGGTTGTGACCAGGCATTTGACCTTCCTGCCTTTTGTCTTTCTTCAACTATAAAGCGGTGAATCTTCGAGGATTCTCGCAGGGAAACGCAGGCTGCCTTCAGAAGGCTCAAGGAGGACCGAGCAGCTTTGAGAACGCGGAAAGGGACAAGTTTGATTAATCCATGCGACATGCGGCCATCCCTTTGCACAAACGCAGCCGTCGCCAGGCTTCAAAGCCTCCGGAGGGAGAGGTTTTTGCAGGCAGCGAGCCCCATGCGTGTCCGGTCGATGAATCGCCAGCAACATCTCCCTGGGCGCCATCGTTCAAAGAAGAGACGGGATCGTTTGAAAATTGAACAGCGATGGCTAAGAAGCAGCAGATCACCGGTACCCAAAGTGGGTGGACTCCCTATGGGGCACTAAGAGGCCAAGGGGGAGGGAGGTGTGAAAATGACCTATCCTGACTTTGAAAAGCTGGTCTCGCTGGATTGTTTTGTTGAATCAATTTAACCAAGTTGTTTGAACTGGATTTTGAATAGATGTCCAATTAATCGAAATTTATTGTGCTGTTATCTTCCTTAGTGAGCAATGCAACTGACCACTGTGAACAACACTTCCTTAGAGGCAGTGTTAGAAATTCAGATATATAAACTCCTTCACCAAATGGAACCTTAAACGAGGGTTACATTCGCCACCAATGAATACCTAGGCATCTTTTTTGCAGCGAAATTTATTACTATTATTATTTTTCATTCCATTTCTATACCGCTTTATATTTTTTAAGGGGGGGGGAATCTCAAGGCTGTTTAGAATACGCTATAACATCAAATAAAACAATACAGAAAAGAACAAATGCGAGCTTCAAGGGAAATATTTCAGATCCTTCTCTAAGTGACATTTTGCTTTCCCCATATTTACCTACTTAATTTATAGAGCTACCCCATAGCAGAAGGACTCTAGGAAGCCAGTGGGGTATAGTGGTGAGTGTGTCAAACTAGGATCAGAGTTCAAATCCCCACTCAGTCATGACGCCTCTTTGCCTACCTCACAGGGTCGTCATAGGGGGTTATAAATGAAATAAATCAGCTCTTCGGCTTACCTGCTTAAGAAAGCTGGAGTCAGCCAGGTGGAGATGCCAGTTGCCAACCTGGCATCCAGAGATGTCCACGTGGTCGCCATTTTCCCTGTGCCGGTAGCAAAACGCGCCTGGCGCCTGGCTAATTTCTATCACTTCCTATAGGGGGCATTGGGGATGAGTTTGAACCAAGAAAGTGGTGGCCCCAACAGCATCCAGCACATCCACAGGAGGCAGAGACGGTCACCATCCTGGATGGTTTTAAAAGAGGATAGGACAAATTTGTGGGGGACAAAGCTATCCATGGTTAGTAGCCATGATGGCTCGGCTCTGCTTCCATGGTCAGAAGCAGTAACGCTGCTGAATACCAGCCAAGGGAGTGTCAGGCTTCAGGGAATCGCCTTCCTCCCTCGTGGCAGTAGATAAGCAAACAAAGGAAAATTAACAGAACACTACTAGTCATCACATACAGCTCCCAAGTTAAAACAGTACAACGCATCATCAGAGATCTACAGCCTCTCCTGGACAATGACAGCTCCCTTTCTCAAGCTCTGGGAGGAAGACCTTTCATTGCCTACAGACAGCCACCCAATCTTAAACAACTCCTCACCCACAATAATACAACCACCAGACTTAACATGGACACTGGTACCAGAGCCTGCAATAAACCCAGATGCCAACTTTGCTGCCACATACACCCAGACAACACCATTACTGGCCCCAACAACATCCAACATACCATCTCAGGACTATTTAATTGCTCATCTTCTAACATTGTGTATGCCATCAAATGCCAACAGTGCCCTTCAGCTCTCTATATTGGACAAACAGGCCAAACCCTACGCCAAAGGATAAATGGACATAAATCTGACATCAGGAACCATAAGACAGAGAAACCAGTAGGAGAACACTTCAATCTCCCAGGACATTCTATACAAGATCTCAAAGCAGCTGTTTTATTACAGAGAAATTTCAGGAACAGACTGGAAAGAGAAGTTGCTGAATTGGAACTCATTACCAAGCTTAAAACCATGGAGCCACCTGGGATGAATAAAGACATCGGATTCTTATCTCATTATACATGATCAAGCTTTCTTTAGCACCTCAGCCCTTGCTTTCCCCCCCCCAGGACTAATTGCAGTCATCAGCAGTCGTTAACAGCCATCTACAGGTTTACCACTCCCATCAGCCCATCACCCATTCCCACCCACCCCCACCACCCTCTGTATATATATATAAGGGTCTGACACTTCTGTTTCAAGTGTATCTGAAGAAGTGTGCATGCACACGAAAGCTCATACCAAAATAAAAACTTAGTTGGTCTTTAAGGTGCTACTGAAGGAATTTTTTTATTTTGCTTTGACTCAGACCAACATGGCTACCTACCTGTAAAAGGAAAATTAGTCTTCTTACCAGTTAGAAACTTTAATAATGACAGCGAGAGAACAAAGAACCCATCTCCCAGAATGGCGGTGCTCCCAATTAAGGGCTCCACCCCCTTCCATACCTATTAATCTACGTCTTGTAATCTGAGCTTGTACCCTCTGTGCTTTCTGTTCTGCCACTTTCTGAGCTCTCCGTGACTTTGGAGAAGTGGGGTGAATGCTGTCCAGAGACTATGAATCTGTTAACCCTCTCTCTTCCAGTGTTTCTTCTCCTAGCTGTTCCCCATCCAGCATTTCCCAGCTTCTGCCTTCTGAACTATGTCCCTCTGCAAAGCACTGTTCCAAATCTATACTGTCCTCCAGCTACTGGGAAGGTTCAGGATGCAGATCAGGAGCAGGGGGGGGAGGGGAGGGGCAAGCTCTCACCATTCCTCCTCCGTGCAGCAGGGAGACTGCAGGAGGGAGAGCGCTTTTGTGCTCGGGTCCTGCAAAGGCGGTTTTAAGGTAGCGTGACTGGCTTGGCCGCACTAGGTGCTGCACTGCAGGCGGTGCTACAATAATGGAGTAGAACGGAGCGAGAGAGGTGGGGGAAGATGACGAATTTTAGCATCACACAGGGCGCCACTGAAATTTGAGAGCCCAAATCTGCCACTGGGTCCTGCTTGCAGGCTTCCCATAAGCATCTGCGAGTAACAGGATGCTGATAAAGATGGGCTGCTGGCCTGATCCTGCAGGTCTCTTCTTATGTAATGCAAAAACAGGCAAGTACATCATCCCCATGGGGATTCAGAGTGCCTCTTCTTTCTTTCTTTCTTTCTTTCTTTCTTTCTTTCTTTCTTTCTTTCTTTCTTTCTTTTTTGCACAAAGCTTAAGAAGAGTTCCTTCTCCCCACCCACCCCCATTGAGTTCACTGGGGTGGGGGATGGGAATGCTTTTGCATAAAATATTGTTTTTCAGCATTTACCATTGTACACAGCCGTTAAGTGCTTAGGAAGCAGGATACAATAGCACATAATCAATCCTTTCTGTAATGCGCTTCCTTCAAAGCCTGGTGAAGACAAAGAGGAATGTAGCTGACTGAAAAGGAAAGTAGCTGACTTAGACACCTATTTATCTATTTTATTTTATTTTATTTTATTTTATTTTTAAAAATGAGCCGAACGCCTCAGAAGTGCAGGAGGGAAGAGACACTGAGGAGGAGGGCGAAGGGAAGCTCACGGATCCAAAAGGTAGAATTGCTTTGCTCAGGAAGCAATGATTAAGGTGAGCACTTCTGCATCACATAGAATCACAGTACTGTAGTCAGAAGGGACCTCTGAGGGTCATAGCTGCCAAGTTATCCCTTATTTTTAGGGTTTTTTCCTTATGCTGAATAGGCTTCCTCGCGAGAAAAGGGAAAACTTGGCAGCTATGCTGAGGGTCATCTAGTCCAACCCCCTGCAATGCAGGAATCTCGACTAGATCATACATGGCAGGTGGCCATCCAAGGAAGGACAGTTCCACCCCAACAAAAAAGAAACCAGTCTGGAAGGGTTGCCAGCATTTTTAATTTAATTTAATTTAATTTAAAAATGTTCTGCTCCTGTGCTTTTTGCATAACACAGGTGTCATAAGTGAAGCTCCCCACACTTGTCTCTATGCCAAGAATACCTTCCTGGGCTTAGTTTTATCCTGTGTCAGGCTGGTGTAAAAGGCACAGCGACAGAGCCTATTAAAAAATGTGGCAACTAAATTTTTTTTTGACTGTGCCCTTTAGCATGCAGAAAAGGCAACCGATGAGATCTACTCCAGTGACCCAATTACTGCCAACCTTACAATATCGGACAGCAGCCCATGCATTAGTGATCACTAATATCGCTTCCCTTCCACGGCTCACCCCTTGCACCCACACCTTTCCGGCTGCTTTCATTGAATGAAAACGCAGATTCATCAAGGAATTCATTTCTATCAGTTACTTCCTGCTGGTGGCACAAAGAATTGTCGAGATTCTAAAATCTTCAAGAGATCGCTCGGACCAGGCATGTCCGAGGTCCATTTTGGGGGCCTAATCCGGCCCACCGGTTGGTTTAATCCCGCCCCTGCGGCAATTTATTTCCTGGGGTAACCCCCCCAAAAAAACCTCAAAAACTTCAACCCTACAAAAAGCTCAACAACTCTGGGTTGTAATCATTAAAACAAAGGCCAACAACTGCAATTCTAAAAAAAGTCAACAACTTTGGCCGGCCCTCACGGCCCTTCACTTCCTCAAATCTGGCCCTCTTTGAACAAAGTTTGGACACCACTGGCTTAGCTGCTGCTTTTGACCCAAGGAACGCATTCACCCACGGATATCATGGCTGCAGAGGAATGGTTGGACAATGATGAGCAGTGAGAGGGAGAAAACTGGGGGGGGGGAGTAGGTGTCAGAAGCTGAACAGGTAACAAGGCTGAGAGCAGAGAGAGTCTGTTGCAGAGAGCTCCCCTTTTGTCTCCCAGAACCAGAAGAGGCATGAAAAGGGCGGACTAGAGATTTGCGATGCTCAGGCACAGTCTCCGATTGCTTGGGGAAAGCCCTGGAGAGGAGGGAGCTCAGTAATCTGTGGGCAGGAGGGGGTCTTCATCAACTACTTCATGGGGACAAGACCTACCAGAGTTGAGTGCTGTGCTCATAGGCCACTCTTGTGTCCATCATGTTTTTTACTAATAAAGTGTTAACTCCAACTTGCACGGTGTGATTTACTGTTAGCTCGCCTCTCTGAAACGACAAACCCTCTGGGGTGAAGGAAGATGTCAATACTGGGTGTGGCCCTAACCCCCACTCTCATGCACCCTCTTGCACAAACACAGGCAGATGAGTTCAGGAGGGGGTTCCCACCCCCTCTCTGTTCAGATGATTGAACTGGGGTGGGGGCAGGGATGTGAGAAGGCACCAATTTCTCTCTTGCCCTATATTCGTCACATCATGCAGAACCGTTTCCATTCTGCCGCGGTTCAGCTTCCACCCAAAACGGTGTAATTCGTCTTCTTTCGGCGCTGTCCACTATGGCAACATTTTTCGTAACCCACGTAATTGATGACGTCGTCCTTACATTACGCCACACCATTTATTTCAACACGAGGGAAACCGTGTCAATGCGGGGAATCCCAAAATCAATTATGTGTCATTTGCGGACTGAAAACAACAACAACTGATAGCGTTCACATTTTCTGGATTGGGACAAATAAGCAAACATCACCTACATTGGCTCCCAGTACGTTTCCACACACAATTCAAAGTGTTGGTGCTGACCTTTAAAGCCCTAAACGGCCTCGGTCCAGTATACCTGAAGGAGCGTCTCCACCCCCAGAGTTCTGCCCGGACACTGAGGTCCAACACCGAGGGCCTTCTGGCGGTTCCCTCGCTGTGAGAAGTGAAGCTGCAGGGAACCAGGTAGAGGGCCTTCTCGGTAGTGGCACCCGCCCGGTGGAATGCCCTCCCACCAAATGTTAAAGAGAAAAACATCTACCAGACTTTTAGAAGACATCTGAAGGCAGCCCTGTTTAGGGAAGCTTTTAATGTTTAATAGATTATTGTATTTTAATATTCTCTTGGAAGCTGCCCAGAGAGGCTGGGGAAACCCAGCCAGATGGGTGGGGTATAAATAATAAATTATTATTATTATTATTATTATTATTATTATTATTATTATTATTCGCCATTTCCACTGCTATGGGAATTTTACTGCTGTGGGTCCCAGAGGTAATGAGCAGTGAGCTTCTCTCACTCCAGAACTGTATCAACTTCTTTTGTCACTGCCACCAAAACCTTTGTGAATACTTGAGGGGCCAGATCACACTGCTCAGCTGGAGTTAACAACCCCACATTGCCCACCTCCCCTTTTAGACTCAGCTGATTGTTTCCAAGCAAAACATTTCTTGTTAAACACAAACTTTGACCTGGTTACAGGCAGCAAGCAGCAACATGCAAGGAAATACCTGTGCAAGAACAGCAGTGGTGATCTCTTTTTATTTTTGCTCTTGACTGTGGGTGTTCTTCCCATCGTAAAGGCATTTTATTATTATTTGGACTTGAAGAAGTGGTGCAGTTGCTAAACTAAAAGTATTGGACTAGGACAGGGGTCAGCAAACGTTTTCAGCAGGGGGCCGGTCCACTGTCCCTCAGACCTGGGGGGGGACTATACTTTTTGGGGGGAGGGGGGGAAATGAATGGATTCTTAGGCCCCACAAATACCGTAACCCAGAGATGCATTTTAAATATAAAAGGACACATTCTACTCATGTAAAAACACGCTGATTCTCGGACCGTCCGCAGGCCGGATTTAGAAGGCGATTGGGCCGGATCTGGCCCCTGGGCTTTAGTTTGCCTACCCATGGACTAGGACAGGGGTTCCCAAACTAAGGCCTGGGGTCGGATGCGGCCCGTGCGAGCCAATTGTGTGGCCCCCGATGACCCCGCCGCTGCCCACACTTATAGGTGTGTGCGGTGCGATTGCCCATCTCCAGGTCAGCACGGCGCCGGAAATAGCTTGTGTGGACTCGCGGACCGGGGGGGGGGGACACTCTCCATACGCACGTGCACAAGCTATTTCTGGTGCTGCGCTGACCCGGAAGTGCACCGGAATGACGTCTGCGCATGCGCAGAAGCCATTTCCGGTGCCGCGCCACACTAGAAAAAGCGAGTGCGTGTGCGTATGGGAGCGCAGTAAAGGGGCCCCTGACCATCAGATCCAGTCGTGTCCGACTCTGGGGTTGCGGCGCTCATCTCGCTCTACAGGCCGAGGGAGCCGGCGTTTGTCCGCAGACAGCTTCCGAGTCATGTGGCCAGCATGACAAAGCTGCTTCTGGCGAACCAGAGCAGCGCACGGAAACGCCGTTTACCTTCCCCTATTTATCTACTTGCACTTTGATGTGCTTTCGAACTGCTAGGTGGGCAGGAGCTGGGACCGAGCAATGGGAGTTCACCCCGTCGCAGGGATTCGAACCGCCGACCTTCTGATCAGCAAGCCCTAGACTCTGTGGTTTAACCCACAGCGCCACCTGGGTCCCCAAGTGAAGTGAAGTGGCAAGTGAAGTGATGACAAATAGAGACTAATAAGAATTGATGCAGCGATGTGAACATATTATGCAATGGGGGAGGAAACCTGATTTTTTAGAAATAAATTAATTTGGTTGGATTTGTAATCATTTGGGAAATTAATTTTTTTTTAATGGTGGAAGGAACAAAAATTAAAAACACAGATTAAGACTCAACTAGCCAAGCTACAGCTCTTTCTGCCATTATCTGGTTCAGCGTAAGGCAGATGTTCAGTCCCGTCGGCCACAGCCATGAGAACTTTCCTTCCTCAATACATCCCACGACATCAGCAGAGATACATGGAGAGTAACCAGCAGTCTATCATAAGCGGAGGGCTAAGAATCAGTCACTTAGGCTGTGCCACATGACAAAAGGGAGCTCTGTGCATGTCTGGCATCTGCACTGTCTTTGCTACCTAGGAAAACCTACAAGCCTTTTTTTTGGGGGGGGGGGAAGTCCTGCAAATATCAGCCGCACGTCAGCAGGCAATGGTGACATCCTGATGTCTCATTTCCGCATGTTCTGAGCACCAGTATATTACAGTACTTATCGAGCCAAAATGTGGAGGGGAGAATTATCTGCCGCACAATTTATTAGAGTTGATGGAGTGTGGGCAGATTTCTCAATAGCCTTTAAAACGTTGTGATGCTCCACAGTATATTTTTAATGGAAACAAATGCATGCAATCTGCTAAGGCTTTTCGCCCAGCCGTCCGCCAAAGACAACGGGCCGTAAATCAATTTCATCTCATCCTCTCTCTCTCTCTCTCTCTCTCTCTCTCTCTCTCTCTCTCTCTCTCTCTTTGCAACAGCACGGCTTTAAAGGGACAATGTCAAAGTTGGGAGGGGAGAGGAATTTTAACTCCAAGAGGGTTAGACTCAGGGAGAAAAAGGATACAGATGGAGGAGGAAAGCAAACCGCATTTGCGCAAAGGCACTAAATTGAGAGCTAAATCTCAGTTAGCAAGGTCAGACCCCGAACAATGGGGGCCACTTCACACCTTACAAGGTTGGGGATAAAAGAAGGAGTTGCATAGAAACCACCTGGTCCATGCATGCTGGAAATAATTGGAACTACATCTCCAGGAGGGCTGGGCAATATCTGGTTTTCAACTTCTTGATATATCAGTAAATCACAATGTTTAGCTGGTTATCACAATGCCTGAAATAAGGATGGAGCTGGTTTTCAACTTCATGATATATCAGTAGCTTAACATTGCGGTATGCTGATGTATCACAATGTCTGAAATAAGGATGGAACTAGTAGAGGCATTGCCTAGCTTCACAGTTTTTTCCCACATTGTGATTTTTGCATAGCACACACACACATTATGATTCACAATATCCGCCAGGTCAACAATGATGAAACCAATATCTTGTTATGGGCTGGAAACTAGTTTCGGCCCAGCCTTAACACACACCATGATTCGCGATATATTGCCAGGTCAAAATCACATACTGGTGGAATTCACAATGCAATGTTAAAGTAGGTGTGGAGCTATCGTAGAACAAAACCAAAAAGAGGGCAACCAAAATGGTCAAAGGACTGGAAACAATGCCTTATGAGGAACGGCTTAGGGAGCTGGGTATGTTTAGCCTGGAGAAGAGAAGGTTAAGGGGTGATATGATAGCCATGTTCAAATATATAAAAGGATGTCATATAGAGGAGGGTGAAACGTTGTTTTCTGCTGCTCCAGAGAAGCGGACAGAGCAATGGATTCAAACTACAAGAAAGAAGATTCCACCTAAACATTAGGAAGAACTTCCTGACAGTAAGAGCTGTTTGGCAGTGGAATTTGCTACCAAGGAGTGTGGTGGAGTCTCCTTCTTTGGAGGTCTTTAAGCAGAGGCTTGACAGGCATATGTCAAGAATGCTTTGGTGGTGTTTCCTGCTTGGCAGGGGGTTGGACTGGATGGCCCTTGTGGTCTCTTCCAACTCTATGATTCTATGAAAACTTCCTCCCTAAAAGATCAGCATTTGCCAAAGAGGTAAGCAATGGGAAAATACAATGCAAAGTTTGGGGAAACACTTGCATTGATGCAACATTGTCTAACCTCCCCACAAACAAATCAGGATAAATACTGTAGTCCTCAAACAGGTCAACTGGAAACAACCCTAGAATCTCTCACCGCTTTCCTCCCATGGAAGACTGATGGGAACATTTTTTGTTAAGCACACCATGCAATGAAATGTTAAAAAAAAAAGTTGAGCCAAAAATTAGCCCAGCAGTACTAAGAGCAGTTCATCCTTCCAAGGCAGAGATGAAAAATCAATCACTTGCAACCTAATCCCACATGCCACACTCTACATAGGGGAAAAGTTTACATACATTTCCTCACACAGCTAATACTTTGTCTTACAGCATGGCTAAGCCGACAAAGATCATTACTCTTAAAAATACAAAACCACTCAACAACAATTTATATCATAAAATCAAGATATTAAGAGTATGAGCTGAAAATAGTCTCCCATGCTCACTCCTTCAGCCATGGACAAAAACACAGCTGGCTGAAAAGGGGAAATTTAATAAAGTTTCGGACATCTCAAACATGTTCTGTACCTCAGGGCTTACAAAACACACACCACTATACACACAGTGGAATCCTGCGCATGATTCTGTGTCTACCCAAAACACAGTTCTGTAACATTTTTTCAAAAAGTTTACTTCCAACCAAAGTATAAAAGGGCCACGTAACAAATACAGAGTTACCTTTCAGATCAATAAACAGTGCAATTCTATGAATGTTTATCCAGAAGTTTTCCTGAGCTCAAAGGAGTAAGTGTGTTGAGGGTTGCAGTCAAAGCCATGCCTCCTTTTTTTTTAATGATTTTGCAACTTCGTAAAAAGGTAACATTGCAATGAAGGGATAGCATTGGGGAAAGAAGCAGGTAGGCCTTTTGCAAAATCTGCAAATGCTCCCTCCCCAAGCCATCTCCCCCTCCCGCCAGCCCTAGCCAACTTGTGCCCTATGGTAGCCGTCTCAAAAACAGTAGCAGAGGATGCCATCACAACAGGTTTGCGGGGCTAGGACCTCTCCAGGTCCCACCATCGTCTGAGTGTTGTGCTTTCATTCTTCCAGGCTAGAATTTGCTTCAAGGACAAAGCCCCTTCCATGCCATAAAATGAAATCTAATTCAAGCACAGCTAGTCACAAATAACATTAAGTATGACCTACCTGAAATGATGAGCCTCGGTAGACGCACACACCTGAAAGACCAGAAAGAAAATTGTGTTAGGCAGACATAAAAACCATTAGGAAATGCGCAGGGGTGGGGGTGGGGGAGCACTTTTAACAGTCCCTACAACAAAGTGGCGCTGTGGTTAAACCACTGAGCCTAGGGCTTGCTGATCAGAAGGTTGGCGGTTCGAATCCCTGTGACGGGGTGAGCTCCCGTTGCTTGGTCCCAGCTCCTGCCAACCTAGCAGTTCGAAAGCACGTCAAAATGCAAGTAGATAAATAGGAACCGCTACAGCGGGAAGGTAAACGGCGTTTCCATGTGCTGCTCTGGTTCGCCAGAAGTGGCTTTGTCATGCTGGCCATATGACCTGGAAGCTGTACGCCGGATCCCTCGGCCAATAATGCGAGATGAGCGCGCAACCTCAGAGTCGGTCACGACTGGACCTAATGGTCAGGGGTCCCTTTACCTTTACAACAAAGTATCCCATTTTCCACAAGCAGTACAGTTTCTCCAACTATCCTGAGTGTCTGGAGGAGCAAACTCACAACAGGAGCATCTCAACCTTCAGCCAACAGGATACAAGGCAAAAGTTCAACCTCAGGCCAGTGCCAGATTTAGGCTGGTGTGGGCAGTTCCCCTGCGCAGGGCACCGAACCAGGGTGGATAAAAATCAATGGTTTTTTTTCTAAAGGATTTATTTTTTTATTTAAATTGGATAGCACAGTCTGGCCTATGCCAAGGGGCACTAGAATGCAGGATCCCTTGCCTGGCTTCCCAGGAAGAACATCATAGCCAGAGGGAGGGAGGCCCTTCCACCTATCTATCAGACAGAGAAGTGCTTTCTTTCCTCTACCCTCCCTATTCCTTTTTCCTTTTGTGTGGTATCAATTGGGTTCTGAGATTGCAAGCAGGGACAGTTTTATATTATTATTATTATTTTCCTTTACATATATGGTGCTATTTTTAAAAGAGGAAGATAAAAGTGAGGGGGGGGAAATTCCTTCCAGTAGCACCTTAGAGACCACCTAAGTTTGTTATTGGTATGAGCTTTCGTGTGCATGCACACGTCTTCAGATACTTCTTCACACTTTCTAATACTTCTTCAGTTGGTCTCTAAGGTGCTACTGGAAGGAATTTTTATTTTATTTTTTGACTACGGCAGACCAACACGGCTACCTACCTGTGAAAGGAAAATAGACAAATATATATAGTATATCACTATAACAGTTGTTAACAGTTACCAATTACATTTATTGTTTTAACCTATTGTATTTTGTATCAATGAGCTCCAGATTTCATTATATTTGTCCATGCAACGTCTGAACGTTTAATATCTTCCTAGCCCTTTGAAAATGTTGGGTGCTTTAATTGTGAGAAAGAAGCACAGCAGTAATGAGTTTACCCTTTAACAGCCTGTCTTCCACCAACTTCAAACCTGGAAGAGTGCTTGTTCCTGTTGAAAGGAGCCTAGGAAACCGCAGATGTTCCTAAAATAAGTTACCATCCGTTCTAAAATGTATCTCAGCAGCTGCAGGGTGTGAAATGGTACACTGGAACGAACTATGCATGGCACCTTGGTGTGAATACACAGAACATGCTAGAATGTTAGCTTCTGGGGATATTAAGGGTTTGGGGCAGGACCTGAACTCAGATCCAAGGGAATACATTACCATAATTTTAGAAATTCACGCAGAAAAAAATTAACAGGGTATCACAGGGGCAAAGCAGAGCCAGTGACCGGCCAAAATAGATTGTGCCGGCCAAAATAGAGGCAGAGGATTAAAATAAGTACAGTATTTGTGCTATTAACATCACATCTTGTTTGACCCTCACTTTAGGAGTGACCAGAAAATAGAAGCTGACCTGGTAAATAGGACAGTTGGAGCATATACAATACAAGGTCCGGGCACGTCCCTCTCAATCCGATTCAGGGCACAATCTAGCGCTCTGGAATGACCCATCCAATCTGGGACAAATAGGGACCAATTGATCCTGATCGATTGAGAGCCCTAGCAGTCTTTGATTAGGGTTGAACCCCTAACTAATCACAGGGGTTGCACAAGTATTGGAATTCCTCCTTGGCCTACGAGAGAAAACAAGACGACTCTTCCCCATTCTTAAGCAAAGGGCATCTCTTGTTTTGGCAGAGGTCTCATGAGAGACAGGTGTGGGTTTCATTGGCAGAAGACGACACTTCCCATTATCCACTGAAATTCTGAAGGGAGGGAGAGGGAGGGAGCCAGAGAAGGAGGTGGAGCTATAAGTGGCCGTGCCGAAGCATGAGCCACATTCTGTCAATGGGAAGAATGACGCTTCTGCTGAAGCCATGTCACCCCATTTGACAGCCCCATATTGCTCTGGGTGGACCCAATCCAGCACTGTCTCAACCTGTTCTGGTCAAATTCTGGGTCAAACTGATTCGGTGTGAAGTGCAGGATTTGGCATGAGCCAGTAAGGTAAAAGGTAAAGGACCCCTTATGGTGCTGGAGGAGACTCTTGAGAGTCCCATGGACTGCAAGAAGATCAAACCTATCCATTCTGAAGGAAATCAGCCCTGAGTGCTCACTGGAAGGACAGATCCTGAAGCTGAGGCTCCAATACTTTGGCCACTCATGAGAAGAGAAGACTCCCTGGAAAAGACCCTGATGTTGGGAAAGATTGAGGGCACAAGGAGAAGGGGACGACAGAGGACGAGATGGTTGGACAGTGTTCTCGAAGCTACGAACATGAGTTTGACCAAACTGCGGGAGGCAGTGCAAGACAGGAGTGCCTGGCGTGCTCTGGTCCAAGAGTCGGACACGACTAAACGACTAAACAACAACAACAACAAAGGACCCCTGGTCAGTTAAGTCCAGTCAAAGGCGACTATGGGGTTGCGGCAGGCTGAGGGAGCCAGCATTTGTCCACAGACAGCCTTCTGGGTCATGTGGCGCAATGGAACACCGTGACGGAAACCAAAGCTCACAGAAACGCAGTTTACCTTCCCACCACAGCAGGACCTATTTATCTACTTGCACTGATGTGCTTTTGAACTGCTACGTTGGCAGGAGCCGGGACCAAGCAACCAAGCAACGGGAGCTCACCCCGTCATGGGGATTCGAACCGCCAACCTTCTGATCAGCAAGCCCAAGAGGCTCAGTGGTTAAGAGCACAGTGTCACCCGCATCCCCATGAACCAGTGCACAACCCTGGCACAGTATCCACAGAGGCCTGAAAGGGGCACTGGAGGTCCCCTGGTCTAACCTCCTGCTCAACATAGGATCTGCAACTCAGGTTGTGACTACTGCATCCTTGGCAGATGGCAGCCGAGTCCCTGCTTAAACTCCTCTGACAAAGAGAGCCCAGCGCAGCATGGAAGTGTTGCAACCTGAAAAACATTTCCCCGCTTGAAACTGCAGGCAAGCTGTATACTAAAATGTAGCAAGGATTAAATCACACACTCCTGAGCTGGCAAGCTCTTGCTTAGAATAAGTCACAGCTGACACTCATGCAAAAATCACAGGGTTGCTGCTGTTGCTTTTTTCATCTGCTACAATTTTTAAAAAATGCACCTTCTACAAATGAGACTTACAGGGAGGACTATGAATTACTGCGAAAAAGGACTAAGAAGGAGTTTATTTAGGATTTGGATTTTATAGCAATAACTATTAAAATAAAATGCAAAATCAGAAAGAAAGTTAGGAAACCATTAGTCAGGGTTGACTGAAGTCCTAGGCTGCAATAGCCAAAGGTTTGTTATATTGTATAAGATGGGATGTTATGTTTGGAAAACATGTGCAAAAACCAATAAAAATATTTGAGAGAGAGAGAGAGAGAAGGTAACCTCTGGAAGGTGCTAACCTGGCACCTTCCAGATGTTTTGGACTACAACTTCCATGAGCCCCAGCTGCTAGTTGGGACTGATGGGAGTTGTAGTCCAATGCATCAGGCTGAGAAGGCCTGGGTAGGAAATTAAAACCTCTTGGATTTTTAAGAGAGTAAAGCAATGCTTTTATGAAAATCACGATGCACCACACATGCCTTATTTCTTGAAGCTTTCTTTCTTTCTTTCTTTCTTTCTTTAGAAAAAGAGAAGTGCCTTCGAAAGCGCCTAAAGGGAATTGCAAAAACGTCAAGCCAGACACTGGCCATTTGTTTGGTGGAAAGTGATGCCTCTCTTGTCTTCGAGGCGCAAGTGGCTCTGCTGCAGGATGCAATCACTCGGGGTTCTGAAGGACGCGAGGATTTGGTTCAATGCCGCCTGGGGACGCGGAGACAAAGGAAGGGTTTATGGGCAGCGCTGCAGCTGGTCTCCCCAAGGAGGCAGCAACAGTCACTTCTGCACGGCACCTGCCAGACCGTTAATAAAAGTGTCAAGGCCAGGGCCTTCGCAGGAAGCTGGTTGCCTGCTTCCAGCGCTATGAAATCCAATGCGGGAGGGCAGTTTTGAAAAGCAGGAGATGGCCCTGTGAGAACATGCTGTAAGAAAGCAAAGTCCGGAATGCAGCAGGGAACAAAGCATTCAATGCCCACAGAACCAAAGATCACCAGGGGCCTCTGATTATCACAACAAAGCCCAGTTTCCCACAATTTATCCCGGCCAAAATGGCCCAATCCACAGAATCACAGACCTGGAAGGGACCCCCAACGGTCATCTAGTCCAACCCACTGCAATGCAGGAATCTAAACTAAAGCATCCATGACAGATGGCCATACAATCCTGGACAGCTTCATGTTTTATTTTCCGGGGGAAAAGCCACCCACGTTAGGTTAACTCCGCTGCCCTAATTGCAAAATAAGTTGTTGTTGCCATTGTCAACAGTCTCCATAACTCATCCTTCCTCCAAGGAGTTCAAGATGGCATACACATAGCTGCTCTCCCGTTTTCTCTTCGCAACCATCTGACAAGGTAGGCTGGAAGGAGAGAGCCCCAGAGTGGTTTAACCCAGAAGAGTCCATCCCTCTTTGCAAGGGTGCCTGGAGAACTGTAGCTGTGGGAGGAGAACCTGGGACCTGCTAAATCGGGTCCTCCCTAACCAGGTGCAACATGGCAACCGGACCCTGTGTTGTGGGTGGGAACATTTGGATGGCCACAACACCCTATTGGTGGTCCCTCGATCTTGGGTGCAATTAGGCTAGAGGGACACCAGTCAAAGTGATCGAGGGACCACTATTTACGCTGATGCACATGTCCCTGAGCTTCCTCTTTTGGGCTCAGTGCATCGGAACACCCGCCCACCTCTCCCTATATTTAGGGCTTGCACTTGACCTTGCTATGCCGTCGTGTGTTGCCTGTCGTTGGGACAGGGGCACGGCAGGAATTTTCCCCACTTGGCTGATGGGCTGGTGCCATTTGGGTTTCGCCTGCTGCATAGCAAATCGTCACAACTTGTAAGGTTGCGGAGAGGCTCTGGTTCAGGTGATAGGGGTGGCAGAGCGGTCTGGCCATCCCTATGCAAGGGGTATTTCTTTAAAAGGAATCCAAGGACTCATGGTTGGTCTTCCCTGTGAGGGGTTGTGCCCTGAGCCTGAGTCAAGGGGACATCTAGGCGGAGGCCTAGCAGGATCCTGCTCGCCTCTGTCCCAGGTTGACTTATGGTTGGTGCCTGGGGTCAGCGCTGCCTGCAAGGGTGCAGGGAGCTAGTCGAACCAGAGCCTATGCAACCACTCACTTGATTGTAATCAATAAAGTTGTGGCCTAAAGTCTGCCAAAAACCAAACCAAAAAATTGAGTCGTCTGAATTTATTTTGGGGGTGGTTAGCCCAGGTGGCGCTGTGGGTTAAACCACAGAGTCTAGGGCTTTCTGATCAGCAGGTCGGCAGTTCGAATCCCTGCAATGGGGTGAGCTCCCGTTGCTAGGTCCCAGCTCCTGCCCACCTAGCAGTTCGAAAGCACGTCAAAGTGCAAGTAGATAAATAGGGACCGCTCCGGCGGGAAGGTAAACGGCGTTTCCGTGTGCTGCTCTGGTTCGCCAGAAGCAGCTTTGTCATGCTGGCCACATGACCCAGAAGCTGTCTGCGGACAAATGCCGGCTCCCTCGGCCTATAGAGCGAGATGAGCGCCGCAACCCCAGAGTCGGACACGACTGGACCTGATGGTCAGGGGCCCCTTTACCTTTACCTTTAAAAGGTCTCCACACGCAACAGCGATCTTAACAAACTACAGCTCCCAGAAATATTTTGGGGAAGCCCTGGCTGCTTAAAGTGGCATCACAGCACTTCAAATTCATGCTGTGGGACTTCAACTGTTGGCAGCCCCCACCCCACCCCCCAACAAAGTAACTGGTGCAGCCGGCCAGACACAAAGAGCATGTGGATGCAGGGGAAGAGAACATTTAATTTGGAAAGCTGCCTACTCTTTTGTCGGGGATTGTGAGCAGAGAGACAGGAGTTCATTATTCACAGCAAATGCCCACTTCGGATAGCGGAAGGACCGAGGGAACCTGCCCTGTGGACAATCTTTAATCTCCCTTATTGCAGGACAAAATAGTTGCCGTTTGTTGAAGGGTAACTAACAGGGACATAGGAAACCGCCTTATCCCGAGTCGGATCGTGGCTCCTATTGAGTTCAGTGTTGTCTACACTGGTGAGCAGGGCCTCAGTCTGCAAGGTTTCAGTCAGAAGAAGAAGAAGAAGAAGAAGAAGAAGAAGAAGAAGAAGAAGAAGAAGAAGAAGAAGAAGAAGAAGAAGAAGAAGAATACCCTGCCCATCTGTCTGACTTTTAGAAGACACCTGAAGGCAGCCCTGTTTAGGGAAGTTTTTAGTGTTTGATGTTTTATCGTGTTTTTAATATTCTGTTGGGAACCACCCAGAGTGGCTGGGGAAACCCAACCAGATCGGGTGGGTTGGGTTGGAGGGGTATAAGTAATACTGTAGATTATTATTTTCCTTTTTCTGCATGCAGAGCAGATGTTCTCTGCCGCTGAGAAACAGCCCTTCCCTTTAAGCTTCACATTCATGAGCTCTATTCAGATGACTGCTCCTTATATATTGCACACGCAGAAGGAGGAATCATGCCTACTGGTTCTGCTCTCCATCTGTTCAGACAAACCCATGGAAAGAGCCTATGCACAGCTTGTACATACAGCTTGTCTGCATGCACAAGGTCTGAACACACAAGTGGGAGGAAAGCCTGCAAAAAAACCCAAAAAACTCATCCACATACTTTTCTGGGTTCAAAGGTTTGGCTGCACAGAGAGAGATCTGGGTGGCAATAGCAGGCAAGAACTCTGCTCCCCAACCATACTGTCCATGGAACAGTCACCTGAACATTTTGTTAGTGGAGGTTAGCAAAAGAATAGGGATGCCCAGAGCTTTTGAGGGATATTGAGCTAAAGCAGCGTATCCCATCAGGCCACCCTTGCCTGGAGTTGGGTCTGCAGCACCCATGGAACTGGCTGGTGTATCACTGCACAGCATACGCGAGCATAAGCCTTGCTTGCTAGCTCTGATCAAAGCCCTTTTGAACTCTGTGGTTATGTGAACGCCAGTGGTTTAAAACCCAGTGAGGTTGTTTCCTTCCCACTGCACTTCACATTGTTGCACACACCAGAGGGGGGGAGGGAATGCCTTCACCTGTTGCACATTACCTGTTTGGCTTTTCCCCGCCCCCCTGCATTCACGCTCTGTTCGTGAAGGTTTAATCTGAGCATGATGCGCAGCGGCTGTCTCAAACGTACACACCTCTGCTTAACCGCAAAGTGGACGTAGCTTTGGTTAAAGCTGGTTTGGCAGAAAATGCATCAAACAGTAGCATTCCTCAAGAAACTACAGCTCTTCACTGTGG
Organism: Zootoca vivipara; assembly: GCF_965207765.1. Lineage (NCBI taxonomy): Eukaryota > Metazoa > Chordata > Lepidosauria > Squamata > Lacertidae > Zootoca > Zootoca vivipara. The sequence continues at coordinate 64,791,226 of NC_142583.1, forward strand.
ATAAAGTTGTGTTAGCTCACTGGGGCCAGATAATGTGTACCCAAACTGCATTTCCCCCAAAACAGCTTCCTTGTCATTTTGTTAATTCTCATATAGACTGTCACTGTAGAGAGAGGTTCGATTTGAGAAAAAAAAGTTTTTAGTTTTCGGCATCAGTAGCTAAAAGACTGGTTCTCCATGAACCTTTTTAAAATAGATCTATCCTCTATGAACTAAAAACCCTGCAAGTTAGTGAGAATCATCAGATTCTGTGCAAACGTGTTCACAAGTTAATTATAATTTGCATTCATCTCAAATATAATATAATTCATCTCAAAACTCCAGCCAAATGCTTTGTTTGAAGAGCCTGAATTCTGGTGAAAGTGAGCAAGCGAGAGAAGGGCACATCGATTTAAGAAGTTCTACTGGGGGCCCTCACTTGGATGAAAGCTAGGCAGGCAGAAGAATCCCAAAATTGTTGAGCTTTTCTTAGACTCTCTCCCTCTGCCCAAAATAAGTTTTTGGGCTTTTTTAAAATTTTTATATCATTTTATTATTATTATTATTATTATTATTATTATTTATTATCGCCCTACTTGCCATACTTCCAGGTTGTCCTGGACATTCTGCCGACTCAGCAAAAATCATAGGAAGCTGCCACGTACAGTGGTGCCTTGGTTCTCAAACTTAATCCGTTCCGGAAGTCCGTTCCGAAACTACATTGTTCCAAAAGCAAGGCGCGCTTTCCCATAGGAAGTAATGCAGAATGGACCATTCCGTTCCAGACTTTTAAAAACAACCCCTAAAGCACCAATTTAACATGAACTTTGCTATCTAACGAGTCCATTGATCCATAAAATAAAAGCAATAAACAAAGTACTGCAGTCACACAATCAATAGCTGAACTGGGTTCCACACAGTCACAAAAAAACAAAGAGCCCCAAAAACAAAAACGCAAAATAAATAGCAAAAAGAGACGGACCTCAGCGTAACACTCAAAACAGAAGTGTGGCTCTCAAAACGGAGCACATTCAACTTCCGAAAAAGTCCACAAATCGGAACACTTACTTCCAGGTTTGCAATGTTTGGGTTCCAAGTTGTTTGAGCACCAAGCTGTTTGAGAACCAAGGTACCACTGTACCGTCCACAGCACACTGACTGGCAGCAGCTCTCCAGGATTTCAGCCATTTTTATCCCTACCTGGAGATTGAACATGGGACCTTCTACTTGCAAGGCAGATGCTATACCCCTGAGCTACAACCCTCTCCCTGGTACTTTTGTGACCGGTCCATGATTGCATCATCTCTGACCGTGGACTTTATGAGCCACCCCAGGAGCAATCGCCACAGACCAAAGGCCCGTATCCCCTAAAGTCAATTACAAGAAGCAGCGGAGGCAGCTCACAGTTCAGCCGAGAGTTGCCGAGTTCAGAGAAATCAAAGAACTAGAGATAATCGGGTGAAGTAAAGAGAAATCGAGCTCGCGCCCAGGTCAAGTGAGCAGCAAAGCACAAAGCTGGGATCAGAAATGTGGCTGTTGTGGGTGAAACGATTCTTGGAGTGGGGGGGGGACTTGAGCATGAGAGCAGGTAGGAGAGTTTTTATGCACAATTAAACTCTCCAGGCCTTATGTCATCCAGCCACTTTTTCCACTCCAGGCGGCTCCAAGATGGCAATAAATCTTACTGTTCCCTGCATGCGCTCCAGGAACAGGCGGGGTCGGTGGGTAGTCCATGCCGAAGTCATGTCAGCCGTAATGTTCATCGCGCACTGCCTTGATGGATTGTTTTCCAAACAAACAAGGCGTCTAAAAATTGATATTGGCATGCCTAACGCAGGCAGCAAGACCTCCCGACACACGGGCCGCATCTCAGGGCAGGTTTGGCACACCACCGAGTGCAGAGCTGGTGTTAAAATAGTAAAAAGACTAGTGAATAGGGAGTTTTCACTTCACATTTTCACTTCACATTTCTGGTTTCCATGTAGCAAAAAACTCTTAAGCATAACAGCAACTGCCAGGGGCGAAGATGTCTCGGCTCTGGGCGCTTTCAGACAAGCCCCTTCGAGCTTCTCTCACTTCTGCACGTGTGAATGCCGTTACTGCTGGGCAGAAAGCATAAAGGAGCCGGTTTAAAACAGCCAATTGTGGGTTAAGTAATGGTAAAGGTACCCCCGACCGTTAGGTCCAGGGTTGCACGCTCATCTCGCTTTATAGGCCGAGGGAGCCGATGTTTGTCCACAGACAGCTTCCGGGTGATGTGGCCAGCATGACTAAGCCGCTTCTGGCGAACCAGAGCAGCACACGGAAACGCTGTTTACCTTCCCGCTGGAGTGGTACCTATTTATCTACTTGCACTTTGACGTGCTTTCAAACTGCTAGGTTGGCAGGAGCTGGGACTGAGCAACAGGAGCTCACCCCATCATGGGGATTCAAACCGCCGACCTTCTGATTGGCAAGCCCTAGGCTCTGTGGTTTAGACCACAGCGCCACCTGCGTTACACATCTATTAAAGGTACACTGGAAGCTAGGGACTGTCCATAGCTTTATGTACAAATACAGCCTGGATAAGCTCAGTTGGCTACAGCATGGTGCTGATATCGCCAAGGTTGCAGGTTCGATCCCCGTTTGAGAAAGCTGCATATTCCTGCATTGCAGGGGGTTGGACTAGATGACCCTTGGGTCCCTTCCAACTCTAAGATTCTATGATTCTACAATTCTATGATTCTATCCCTTGGGAAGGACCATATCCCAGTGGGAAGAGCAGCATCCCAGTGTACCCCTGGCATCTCCAAGCAAGACTCTGAAACCCTGCTGAGCTGCTGCCAGTCACTGCCAACAATACTAATCTCGATGGATCTTCCTAGGAACATTTTGCTGGTGCGTGACATATTCTGGCATGATTGAGGAGCCATTTGGAAATCAGATGGCATGGAGACATCCTGTTTTTCAAGGTGTGCCACCTTAAGGCAGAACTTTGGAAGGGGGTACCAAGTGTTGAAGTAAGTAGTTCAAAGATGTTCAGGGCACGCTGTTGGACCCTGTGTAAAAATAAAGAAACCGAACAACCACGCATTTGGCAAGTTTGCTGCCATGCTCTTTACATTGCCTGTGCAGAAATGAGAAGGGAGGGTCCCTAGGTTTGATATCCAATTGATTAAATGCGCTTTGCAGACAATAGATAGTTCCATAAGGGAGACTGGGGTGCAATTTCTGGTGGCTGCTGGGCTAAGCAGACGTTGAAGGGGTGTGGCTCAGTGGTAGAGCCCTACGCTGCATGCAAAAGGTCTGCGGTTCACTGTCCCTAGTGACTACAGATAGAATCACAGAATTGTAAAGTTGGAAGGGACCCCCAAGGGTCATCTAGTCCAACCCCCGGCAATGCAGGAATCTCGACTAGATCGTGCATAGCAGGCGCCATCCAACCTCTGCTTTAAAACCTCCAAGGAAGGAGAGTCCAGCTGAGCACTTCCCATGAGAGTCGAACAGCTCTCATCTCTAGGGAGCCTGTCATAAAACAGTGGTCTGACTCAGGATAAACCAGCTCCATTTGTAGGACGGAGCTGCCGATCTGTGTCAATTCCCGCCATTTCCAGATAGGGCTGGAATAAAAATTCCTGCCTGAAATTCCGGAGAGCTTCTGCAAGTCAGTGTAGACAATACCTGGTTAGAAGAACTGGGGATAAGGCAGCTTCCTAAGTGCTTTCGTCTGATCCTACACTGCACTTCTTGTGCTCTTAAGCCAAGAGTTGCAGGCTCTGGGCAACTTAACAACAGAGACTAGCAGCATTTTTTTTTCTTTTGAGAGAGAGTCCCCTAAGCATTTTTCCTCAAGAGGACCACAAAGATTCTCAAGTGGCGTGGTCGGGCTTGTAGATTAAAAAAGCAAAAATTTAAATAAGCAAGACGGTGCCAGATTGAAGCCAGCCCACCCCAAACCCCATAGATCATCCCCAGCCCAACTTCAGCAGGGAAACCTGGCTGCAGAATATCATTAAGCGGCCCAACTTCTCTCTGTAAAGCGAAATCAATGAAGTCCAGAGCTGAAGCTTTTACTCACCTTCAGCCTGATGGGGCAAAACGGCAAAGGCAGCCAAGACGAGCAGGAGACGCATCCACGCCGCCAGGAAATCCATAGTTAAGCAGAGGTTATATTTTAAAAGGGGAAAGAAAATGAGTTTCTTTTTTTTTCTTAAGCCCCAAAGGACCTTCTCTCTCTTTCTCTCAGCTGGAGCTTCGTTCGCGCAGCATCCGAAGGCAGCTTTGCAAAAAAAAATCAAAGCATTTTTCTATCCCGGGAACAAAACTAACAGCAGGTACACACACACACACACACCGCTTTTGGTTCCTGGGGAAAAGAGCGTCCTCTGGTTGTTTTGGGGTTCGTGGAGATGTCAGGTGGCGCCCCAGCCTCCCGCTCCAGTTTTGGTGGACAGGAGGAGGGTCTCTCCGCGTTCTGGCGACCCCAGCGCGTATTTACAGTGCGGGCGAGCCGTAGGGCAGAGAGCAGCCGTAAATCATCTGGCGGTGGGTCACCTTTGCGCCCAGGGACGAATCGGGGGAAGGAGCAGGACAAGAACCGCCGCCGCGCGTCTCTTCGGAGAGCTGCCGCCCTCTCCAAGTTGTCCCCCTGGCCGGCAAAGTTCCCCCAGTTGGAGCGATTGGTCGACAAACACCCGAGGCGAGGAGACCTCTCGCCCCTCTCCTCGCCCTCTAATTCCTGCTTTCTCTCTGAGTCCCTCCCTCCTTTTCAAAGTCCACTTTGGGGCGCCGGCGCCGCGCCACCCACAAAGGCGCCTCGGATCTTGCGGATCCTCCGCCTGGCGCGCCACGCGCCCTGGATCGGGCACAGCGCCAAAGCGCGCCCCCTTTCCCACCCCGCCCGGATCCTTCTTCCACTCCTCGCCCTCCTGATCTTTTGGGGGGCTCCTCGAGGAAACTTTGCAGGTCCCCTCCAGAAGGAGATCTCTTCTCACGCCGCTTCTCCTTCGGAGGCAGCAAGAGGAGGCTGCCTGGCTGGTTGGTGAGGCGGGGGGGGGGGAGAGAGAAAGAGGGGCGTTTCTCCAGAAAGAAAACAGAGCAGGCTTGCTTTTTTTTAAGCGGGGCTTTCCCTCCCCTCCCTCCGCCTCGCCGTGCGCGTGAGATGGTAGAATTTCTCCCTCTTTAGCGTAGCAGATCCGCGCAAAAACAGGGAATTTTTAAAACGCTCCCCCTGCAATACGTCCTGGGAGCAGAGAGGATAATTTCAGTCTGCAGGTGATTTGCAAAGAGATACCACATGCAGGCAGGCAGCCGCAAAGACTCTCCAAGGCGCCTGTAGTAGAAATCCACTCTCCATAGGAGGGAGAGGGGCAAGATCCCTCCTCTTCCTCTCTCCTGGCTTTCTTTCTTTCTCTCTTTCTTTTTTTAAAGGAGGTTCTCCTCCACCTCCCTCTCCCATGCAGTGCGAAAATGGACCCAGGGAAAAGAGGCTGTGGTGATACTGCTGGCAAAGATTCCTGAGAAAGTCACGTGGGAAAGAAAGAGGAGGGGGGGAGAAAGAGAGCAACCTGATCCTCTTATTCATGCTGCAGAAGTTTATGTTCCTATATGCTTGTCTGCTTTTGTCTTGAGATCGGGTGGAAATTGGCCAGAGAGAAAGGAGAGAGAGGGGAAGGAAGAGGGCAAGCTACATCTGTTCATGGGGGGGGGGGCACACCCACCCCTGCGCCACCCAGGACGAGCTGCTGCCGCCGCCGCCGCCATGGTTTTAAAAAGTTAGCATTGCAGGATTTCTTTCCAGTTCCCGCCTGCCTGGCGAAGTGGCACCACCCAGGCTGAAATCGCCTCCATCAACATTCCTGCATTGCAGTGGGTGGGGCTAGATGACCCTCGGGGTCCCTTCAGTTCAATGATTCTATGCCCTTCATTCATCCCCCTACCCCCCCACCCCTTAGTGAATTTGCATTACTGTACAACCATTCATGCTTTCCTTGCACCCACTCACAGCTATCTCAGAAGAATAAAGCTCACTTGGTCCATATTGCCCTGTGGCCAGAGATGGAGATGCTGCCCTGTCCCCCTGATGATCTTGGTGATAGCCAAGCAATGTATAACACCACTGCCCCCCCCCGTGATCTGTCCTCCCCCCCCCCCAACAGCCCCACCACCAGTTCCTCTCTCCATCCAGTGAAACTGACAAGGTCAAAGGAAGATTTTTCTTTGTGCAGTCCATTCATCCATCTGGTCTCTGGTGAAAGTAGTCAAGTCCCTGGTCCTGTCCTTCAGTGGAGGGATTTCATTTCCCCATAAATGGTTGTGCGTAGCAAAACTTGAGCTACAAGGGCAACACACAACAGACAGGACCTCAGGGAAACTGACACAAAGATGTTGTTGTTCACATCTGTCTGTTCCGGGACACAATGGAAGAGTACGCGATAATAATAATAATAAACTTTATTCGCATTAGCCAAAGGCCATAGCAACAATAAAACTATACACTGTGTACAATAAAAGATTTCTTAAAAGAACAAATTAGAATCCTGAATTATCAATCAGTTACAAATGTAACAATGTAACAAAGGAAGTATCTCCTCAGTGCCCCAGAAAGGCACCAGCTGGTACCATGGGCAGGAGAGAGATTGTGACCCTCAACACAGATGGGAATACACCACAGGATCGGCAAGCTTTGAGCCAAAAAATGGCTGGAGTTTGGTATTAATTCCCCCAAAACTTGTACTTGCCAACTACCCAAAACAGAAGGGCTTCCGCTCAGGGATAGATCGCATAAAGCATCTCTTGAACATTCTAAATGATATCATAGAATCATAGAATCATAGAGTTGGAAGAGACCACAAGGGCCATCCAGTCCAACCCCCTGCCAAGCAGGAAACACCATCAAAGCATTCTTGACATATGCCTGTCAAGCCTCTGCTTAAAGACCTCCAAAGAAGGAGACTCCACCACAGTCCTTGGTAGCAAATTCCACTGTCGAACAGCTCTTACTGTCAGGAAGTTCTTCCTAATGTTTAGGTGGAATCTTCTTTCTTGTAGTTTGAATCCATTGCTCCATTTATGAAGTGGGAGGCTTGGGCAGGACCTTTAGCTGAAGGCCGTTTTTAATGTTTCATGTTTTATTGTGCTTTTATATTTGTTGGAAGCCGCCCAGAGTGGCTGGGGAAACCTAGCCAGATGGGCAGCAAATAGATAAAATCATCCTAATCATTTAACTGTGTAATGGCTTACATGCAGGAAGAATGCAGCCAAGGTGCCAAAGCCTCTGCTTCCTTTTTATTATGATGTGGTTTTAAAAATGTATTTCATGTTCTCATTTTTTGTTTTTATGTTGTGCACCACCCTGAGATCTTCGGATGAAGAGCAATATACAAATTTAATAAATAATAGTAATGCTTTTGGTGACAGCAGTCATGAAATTAAAAGACGCCTGCTTCTTGGGAGAAAAGCAATGATGAACCTAGACGGCATCTTAAAAAGCAGAGACATCACCTTGCCTACAAAGGTCCGTATAGTTAAAGCTATGGTTTTCCCAGTAGTGATGTAGGGAAGTGAGAGCTGGACCATAAAGAAGGCTGATCGCCGAAGAATTGATGCTTTTGAATTATAGTGCAGGAGGAGACTCTTGAGAGCCCCATGGACTGCAAGAATATCAAACCTATCCATTCTGAAGGAAATCAGCCCCGAGTGCTCACTGGAAGGACAGATCCTGAAGTTGAGGCTCCAATACTTTGGCCACCTCATGAGAAGAGAAGACTACCTGGAAAAGACCCTGATGTTGGGAAAGATGGAGGGCACAAGGAGAAGGGGACGACAGAGTATGAGATGGTTGGACAGTGTTCTCGAAGCTACGAACATGAGTTTGACCAAACTGCGGGAGGCAGTGGAAGACAGGAGTGCCTGGCGTGCTATGGTCCATGGGGTCACAAAGAGTCGGACACGACTAAACAACAATGCTTTGGGGAGGAGAGGGCTAAAGAGTGCTTTGCCTGTGTCTTCATTCCGTGATGGAAAACACAGATGAAGTGGAGGTTGTGTCCTTGAGATATAGAGACAGATTCTCTCCCAGCTGCTGTCAGTGACTGGAATGAGGAGGAATGGTGGAGACCGCCACCCACCCCCATCCTCCTGCACTTCCCAGACAAGAGGAAGACAGTATAGATTTACAACAGTGGTTTGCAGAAGGTCATAGTTCAAAGGCTGCAGATAGGAGAAGATGGGAAATATTGGGAGAGAAGCAGGAAGGAGAAGAAGCACCAGGGGAGAGACAGCTGACAGACTCAGTGTCTTTATAAAGCATTCCAGACACCCCTTCTTCCAGAACCCGACAGTCATGGAAAGTAGGAGAACAGAAAGCTCAGAGGCAGAAAGCACAGATCAGCCAATGTAGGGATGGTGTATAATTGGGGAGACGGAAGGGGTGAGGCTTTACTCAGAGCAAGACCATTACTGCAAGGGAGGCACTTTTCAAAGACTCTCTCTGTGAATATTGAACAAAAGACTTGGTAAGAACTCTTCCTGTTTATCTAATTCTTGGCTGCCCACCGTGGGAGGGATAGGATTCCCTGAAGCCTGACAGCTGCCTACTCATAAAATACAGGGACATGTCTTGTTTTGTGTTAAGAAGAGCTTGTTGAACCAGGACAATGGTCCATCTATGCCATCATCCTGTTCTCACAGTGGCCAACCAGGTGCCTGTGGGAAACCTCCAAGCAGGACCTGGGTGCCAGGGAAAGTGGACCCATTCTGGTGAATGAGCCCAAGCTCACTAGGCAGCCCTCATTTACTTCCTCCTTACAACCAGTTCATGCGAGATGCACTGCCCGTCAGCTTCCTCCTTAGTGACCATGTTGCCCTAGTAGCAGGGAAAAGAACGGGAATTATTTGGCTCTGCCTGCCATGGGCTCTGGCACCGCATCCTGTTGGCCTCTCTGTCGTTCCTCCTGCTGCCACTGCCGAGTGCAACAAGAGATCCCAGCAACTGGTCTTCGGAGGCATGCTGACTCACAATGAGCCCAGCCATAATGGCTTGTAGCCATCAAAAGTCCCCCGTGAATTTCTCTAGTCCTCTTTTGAAGTCACTCAAGTGGGTGGTCATCACCATATCTGGGGGGGGGGATAGTTTAAACCAGTGTTTCCCAACCTTGTGCCTCCAGATGTTTTTGGACTACAACTCCCATCATCCCTAGCTAGCAAGACCAATGGTCAGGAATGATGGGAATTGTAGTCCGAAAACAGCTGGAGGCACACGGTTGGGAAACACTGGTTTAAACTATGCACCGGGTAGAGAAGTTCTTCCTCATGTCTGTCTTCAATCCCCCAACATTCAGGCTCATTGGAGGACCCCCCAGGGACCCACTGTTAGGAGAGAGGGAGAAAAAGGTCTCCCAGTCCACTTTTTTAGAATAGAATAGAATAATTTATTGACCAAGTATCAACCATACTTGGAATTTTGCTTCGACTACATTGCAATGTAAAGAAAAAACGTACCTCATACAAACAGTATTCCCCTCGCAATACAACAGCACAGCAAAAAGACCCCATACCACCAACTGGTTGTATATTGTCTCCCTACTTATTTAACTTATATGCAGAATTCATCATGCGAAAGGCTGGACTAGATGAATCCCAAGCCGGAATTAAGATTTCCGGAAGAAATATCAACAACCTCAGATATGCAGATGACACAACCTTGATGGCAGAAAGCGAGGAGGAATTAAAGAACCTTTTAATGAGGGTGAAAGAGGAGAGCGCAAAATATGGTCTGAAGCTCAACATCAAAAAAACCAAGATCATGGCCACTGGTCCCATCACCTCCTGGCAAATAGAAGGGGAAGAAATGGAGGCAGTGAGAGATTTTACCTTCTTGGGCTCCTTGATCACTGCAGATGGTGACAGCAGTCACGAAATTAAAAGACGCCTGCTTCTTGGGAGAAAAGCAATGACAAACTTAGACAGCATCTTAAAAAGCAGAGACATCACCTTGCCGACAAAGGTCCGTATAGTTAAAGCTATGGTTTTCCCAGTAGTGATGTATGGAAGTGAGAGCTGGACCATAAAGAAGGCTGATCGCCGAAGAATTGATGCTTTTGAATTGTGGTGCTGGAGGAGACTCTTGAGAGTCCCATGGACTGCAAGAAGATCAAACCTATCCATTCTTAAGGAAATCAGCCCTGAGTGCTCACTGGAAGGACAGATCGTGAAGCTGAGGCTCCAATACTTTGGCCACCTCATGAGAAGAGAAGAATCCTTGGAAAAGACCTTGATGTTGGGAAAGATTGAGGGCACTAGGAGAAGGGGACGACAGAGGACAAGATGGTTGGACAGTGTTCTCGAAGCTACGAACATGAGTTTGACCAAACTGCGGGAGGCAGTGCAAGACAGGAGTCACGAAGAGTCGGACACGACTAAACGACTAAACAACAACAACAACCAACTGGCCTCCCTTCCACCCACAACTGCAGATTCAACATTTTGATGGCACAAGGAAAAAAGCTATTCCTGTGCCTAGACGTTTTTGTATATAGAGTCCTGTACTGACGTCCAGATGGGAGTGAATCAAACAAGTGATGACCAGGATGTGAAGGGTCTACAGCAATTCTCTCTGCTCTCTTCCTGACTCGAGCGGCATCAAGTGGAGGCAAACTAACGCCAATTACCCTCTCTGTAGTTCTTACTGCTCATTGGAGCCTCTTCTTACCCAGCTTAGAGGCTGTACCATACCAGACAGTAATGGAATTACAGAGAACAGTTTCAATAGTGCCTCTGTAAAATTGGACCAGCGATTCTTGGGGAAGATTACATTTCCTTAGCTGTCACAAGAAATACAATCTCTGGTGTCCCTTTTTAACAATAATATTGATGTTATTTCACCAATTCAATTTTTGAGAGATCATAGAGCCCCAGAACTTAAAGGACTCTACTACAACCATCTTAAAAAGCAGAGACATTATCTTGCTGACAAAGGTCCGTATAGTTAAATCTTTGGTTTTCCCAGTAGTGATGTATGGAAGTGAGAGCTGGACCATAAAGAAGGCTGATCGCCGAAGAATTGATGCTTTTGAATTATGGTGCTGGAGGAGACTCTTGAGAGTCCCATGGACTGCAAGAATATCAAACCTATCCATTCTTAAGGAAATCAGCCCTGAGTGCTCACTGGAAGGACAGATCCTGAAGCTGAGGCTCCAATACTTTGGCCACTTCATGAGAAGAGAAGACTCCCTGGAAAAGACCCTGATGTTGGGAAAGATTGAGGGCACTAGGAGAAGGGGACGACAGGAGGACGAGATGGTTGGACAGTGTTCTCGAAGCTACGAACATGAGTTTGACCAAACTGTGGGAGGCAGTGGAAGACAGGAGTGCCTGGCGTGCTATGGTCCATGGGGTCACGAAGAGTCGGACACGACTAAATGACTAAACAACAACAACAACCATGTTACCAAGAATGGAGACTGGCAATGAGATGGGATGCCTTCTAACTTGAGTACCTAAGAAGAGCTTTGCTGGATCAGGCCAATGGCACATCTAGTCCAACATCCTGTCCTCTGGCTGGCCAGATGCCTTTGGGGAAACCAGCAAATAAGATCTGAGCACAAGAGCATTCTCCCTTTCTGTGGATTCCAGCAACTGATACTCAGCAACTATGAAGGCAGAGCAGATCCACCATGACTTGAAACCATCAATAGCCCTCTCCTCCATGAATTGGTCCAGGCCTCTTTTGAAGCCATCCAGGTTGGTGGTCTTCACTGGGAACAGTTTCAACTTGTATGTTGCGTGAAGAAGCACTTTCTGTTACCTGTCCTGACTCCTCCAACATCCATTGGATGTTCACGAGTTCCAGAGTTACGATCAATTTCTCCACCGCACTTTCTCCGACGCACACATAATCTTACAAACCTCTATCATGTCCCCCGTCATAAAGTCCCTGGAAGGACCCATACCTGGGATCCCACCCACCCATGAATGCACACCATCCCATAAACGAGAACGTTAAGCAAAATGTGGTCCTAGAGATTCAGGGCTATTAATTCACACAGGGTTTCCTTGTTTGGGTTTGGGGGGCCCCTAGGTGCTATGGTAACAGAAGTAATAATTAACTGTGCCCGGCTCGGTTCGTTAGCATTAAAGCTTTCAGGGGTGGCCTTCCTGCTTTGATCTCGCCCTCCTCAAAATGCTTCGCTGCTCCTCCCCCTACCCTGCCCCCAATGCCAGGGAGCTGAATATGTAGGGGCAGTGCTGGCTTGGAGATCTGCCTCTCTTATGGGGAAGAGGATTTTGCCGTCTCAAGTTTTAATCAACAAATTAATTATTTTCCCTCTTGGCGCTGTGGGGCTTTAGTAAAAAGCCGTTTCTCTTGTACGGAGGCTTACACTTTTGATATTAAGAATATGGTCATTAGCTCTCCAGGGAGAGCCGAGAAGTGAATTTTTTGTTCCTTTTCAACATGCATCTAAGCACTAATGTCAGGGAGAGAGAATCGCGTTGGCCTGGCATAATGGTCTCCTGGCGGGGCATACATGCCGCTTAATGGAAAATAAATGTCAGGGCAGAAGCAGGGCATCTTTTATCAAGGCAGGAGGTGCTGATCCTATGCCAGGCTCAGATTCTCCAAAGCCTTGCTTTCATTTATATCAAGTGAATGACTGGCAGAGTGTTGCTCACTTTTATTCGGATTCCAGCGCTGGTAGAAAGAATGGTATCCAACTCTCTCAAGCTGTTCCACTTCAGAGCATACAGAACAATTCCTCCTCAGCCAATCCTCAGCAGCTGACTCCTCCTCGCCCAATCCTCTGTGCCCGACTCACCTCCTTTCGCTCTGATTGGCTGCCATCAGCACAAAGGGTGAGAAGACATCTTTTCAGAGGCTCAAAAGCTCCCATTTCATGCTGATGGGGACCCTTCTGGGACTTTGCTGCAGAAGGAGTAATGGGACTTTGGACCACTACATCTTTGCTTAAATTAAAGCATTATTTTCATCATTTCAGCAAAAAGACATCCCAGGAAACCGGGGTTCAGATGTCCACTCAGCCATGAGGTTGTAGACTCTCCTTCCCTAGGGGTTTTTAAACAGAGGTTGGATGGCCATCTGCCATGGATGCTTTAGTTGAGATTCCTGCATTGCAGGGGGTTGGACTGGATGACCCTCAGGGTCCCTTCCAACTCTACAATTCTATGAAGCCCACTTTGGGCCTGTCATTCTCTCTTAGCCTAAGCAACCGTACAGGGTTGCTGGGAGCATAAAATGGAGGAGGAGTGGACTGTGTATGCCACCTTGAGCTCTTGGGAGAAAGCATGGAATATAAATGTAAAAACAGGAGCCCACCGGGTATAGGATAAATGGGACTATGTAGACAGCCTCAGACCAATTCTGGCTTGTTACGACTTCCCAAGGTGCTTTCTTTAACATCTCTCAGTCAAGGGCTGCAAGCTCATATGTATGCCGTACTAGTCCCAAAACCATGCCAATACTTTGAAGTATTAAAATAGTTCTCTAGCTATTATTATTATTATTATTATTATTATTATTATTATTATTATTATTTAAGGATGGCCTGGGAAAGTGTGGAGGGGGAGGAAGATTAGCCAGCAGGGAAGAAAAAGGATCCTTCCTTTCAATGGTCCATTTAGGTCAAGGTGAGGAGCATTCGCAGCCCGAGGGCCACATACCCTTCTGTGCAGGCGTCTGGGGGCCACGTGCAGATGGTGAGAAGGCTCAGAGGCAAAACTGGACAGAGCCACAAATGTGAATCCCAACTCTGTCCAGTAGGCTAGCTCCAACCCACGCCTCTCTACCCTCCTTCCAGGCAAGCAAGAGGTGTTATTAGAGTTCCAAGGCACATTTCAGCCAGGCAAAAACATCTGAGGAGGGTGAAAAGTAAGGCCAGTGAGGTGCGTGATCATAGAATCAGAGTTAGAAGGCACCTTGAGGCTCATCTAGTCCAACCCTGACCATACGGGGATTGAGCCCACAACCCTGACATTATCAGAGCCAGTGTGGTGTAGTGGTTAAGAGCGGTAGACTCGTAATCTGGGGAACCGGGTTCGCGTCTCCGCTCCTCCACATGCAGCTGCTGGGTGACCTTTGGCTAGTCACACTTCTCTGAAGTCTCTCAGCCCCACTCACCTCACAGAGTGTTTGTTGTGGGGGAGGAAGGGAAAGGAGAATGTTAACCGCTTTGAGACTCCTTCGGGTAGTGATAAAGCGGGATATCAAATCCAAACTCTTTTTCTTCTATCAGCACCACACTCTAACCAACTGAGCTATCCAGGGTGAGCTTAAGGAGAACCTCGAGCAGCAGGTAGAGCAGGTACCTTTGCAGACTCACTTTTAACCCATTTGGAAACTCCTTTCTTAATCTGTTACCAGGTACGCATGGAGGTTGTGCTCCTGTTGCAACCCACCTTGGATCAGGTCAGGACTCACTAGCAGGCTCCTACCCACCAGTTGAAGACCAGTGATGCAGAGGGTCCTCTAAAGGCTGCAAGAAGTTCCCCACTCTTGATTGAGATCAACTGTACAAATCCCTGTTTCCTAGAATCAGGATTCCCGAGTGACCTTCTTGGGGGCTTTATTTTGGAGTGTGTGTGTGTGTGTGTGGATTTCATCCCTGTTTATTGTGGCACATCTCTCAAGAGGATGCAGCATGGATCCCCGTTGCAAATGACAATTTGCATGATGAGTTGCAGTGCTTTAAATGAGCCATTATTCATTAGCAACCAGCAGGAGAGATTCAAGGCATGAAGGCAAGCGCCGAGGCAACTTAGCACAGTAATAAAGAGCAGGGCCCATTTTTAAAACATTAAAGTTAATTAATGCTATGCGCACTAGTTTAGAACACCGTAGGAACAATTATAGTCAAAAGGGGTGTCGGGGGCTGATTTTCCTCCTGTTCAGAAACTCATGGAAATGTTGGAATAATTAAAAGTGGTTCATCTTTTCTTATGTTTTGCACTTCCGTCTGTAAAATCAACACAGGCCTGCCACCCACACCCTGGTTAAACGCCAAATGATAGCAATATTTGCCTCCAGTTGACCTGATTTTTTTTTTCAGGGAGGTTAGACCATGTTGGGGATTTAACAAGCACTTGTTCCTATTTGTTTGCACGTTCAGGGGATGTTAAATGATGTTGCATCAGAGCCAGAGTCTTCCTCCCACACTTTACGGTGCCTCACTTACCTTACAGCAAAAGATCTGGTCTTTGGGGGAAGCAAGTTTGTTGCGCAAGACATCCCAAGCAGCTATAATTGGACAACTTGGATCTGCCAGTATGTGACTTGAATCCCACACGAAAATAGCAAGAGTCTGGAAGTCCCTTCGTTGAGTTCAATGGGACTTCCCTGCAAGTAAGTGACCATCCTAGGAGCGCAGACTCAGTCTCATGTTTGGTTGCTTGATCAAGGGGTTTAGCAGAGGATCAGAATGAACTGAAAGCAAGAAGAAGAAAAATCCTCTCGTTATCCAGGGACTCCTTTTCCTTACTTCTGCTTTAGTCTCAAAATAAGAGACTGTGTAAATAACATGGGAGTTGGCACCCACTGAAGTTAATGGAGGCGGCGGGGTCTGTTAGTTGGGTACAACCCACAGGCAATAACAGAGTTTTGAAATTCACTGACTTGTCTTTATAATCAAGAATTTTATATGTAGTGGACATGTACACTGGGAAAGGCTTTATATATACAATGAATTAAAGAAAATGTTTCAAATACATTTGTTAAAAATCCAGAAGCTTTTTTGTTAGGTATAATAATAGGTGAAGAGATACCAAGAAAGGATAAAAGGCTTTTTATGTATGCAATGATGGCAGCGAGAATGCTTCCAGCTCAGAGATGGAAGGAAGGAGAAATACTAACAAAAGAAGAATGGCAGTGGAAACTAATGGATTATGCAGAGATGGCGAAACTGATGGGGAAGATCAAGTATTTTGAAGACTGGTGTAAATTCTTAATTTATTTTAAAGACCACTGTAAACAGTTAAAATCATTGGCAGGGGTGTAATGACCCTTGTAATGTGGAATTAGCTATGGATATATAACACATGCATAGTTCTGGTCTCTAAGGTGCTACTGGAAGGAATTTTTTAATATAACAGATGGATAATGGTAAAAGATGCAGAAAATCTCATCTTAAATATGGAACCCATGGAGGGAGGGAAGGAGGTCCAAAGGTTCCAAAGAACCAGAGAATCATAGAGTTGGAAGAGACCACAAGGGCCATCCAGTCCAACCCCCTGCCAAGCAGGAAACACCATCAAAGCATTCTTGACATATGGCTGTCAAGCCTCTGCTTAAAGACCTCCAAAGAAGGAGACTCCACCACACTCCTTGGCAGCAAATTCCACTGCAGAACAGCTCTTACTGTCAGGAAGTTCTTCCTAATGTTTAGGTGGAATCTTCTTTCTTGTAGTTTGAATCCGTTGCTCCGTGTCCGTTTCTCTGGAGCAGCAGAAAACAACCTTTCTCCCTCCTCTAAATGACATCCTTTTATATATTTGAACATGGCTATCATATCACCCCTTAACCTTCTCTTCTCCAGGCTAAACATACCCAGCTCCCTAGGCTGTTCCTCATAAGGCATCATTTCCAGGCCTTTGACCATTTTGGTTGCCCTCTTCTGGACACGTTCCAGTTTGTCAGTATCCTCCTTGAACTGTGGTGCCCAGAACTGGACACAGTACTCCAGGTGAGGTCTGCCCAGAGCAGAATACAGTGGTACTATTACTTCCCTTGATCTAGATGCTATACTCCTATTGATGCAGCCCAGAATTGCATTGGCTTTTTTAGCTGCTGCATCACTCTGTTGACTCATGTCAAGTTTGTGGTCTACCAAGACTCCTAGATCCTTTTCACATGTACTGCTCTCAAGCCAGGTGTCACCCATCCTGTATTTGTGCCTTTCATACTTTTTTTGCCCAAGTGTAGTACTTTACATTTCTCCTTGTTAAAATTCATCTTGTTTGCTTTGGCCCAGTTGTCTAATCTGTTAAGGTCATTTTGAAGTGTGATCCTGTCCTCTGGGGTATTAGCCACCCCTCCCAATTTGGTCATCTGCAAACTTGCTCAGGATGCCCTTTTACTTAAATGAACCTTTTACTTAAATGTTTGAAATGGTTAAAGATAAAATGTATAAAATTGTGTAAAACATGTGTGTGTGTGTGTGTGTGTGTGTGTGTGTGAATTTGATTCAGAATACCAGTCTAGAATCAATAAACTCCAAAATAAATTGTTGCATCCCATATATATATATCTATATATATCTATATCTATATATCTATATCTATCTATCTATATATATATATATATATATATATATATATATATATATATATATATATATATATTGGCCTTGTTGTTGTTGTTGTTTAAATCTCTCTCCTGCTCCAGCCATTTGAAATCTCTGCTTTCGATTTCCATTTCTGCCCCTGCAAATTTCCATCCCTTCCCCTCCAACACGTTCTCTGCATCTTCCCACCTGTCTCGATCATCTTTCTTCTTGCTTCGTATCTTTCTCCCAGCGGGTCCTCACAAACTTCTTCTCTCTCTTTTTGGCAATTGCTGACGCTTCGACAGCTGTAAAGTGACAAGACACAAGATCCATCTGCTCGCCTGGGAGCAGAAGACAAATGTACCTGGTATCTCTTGCCGGCTTCACGCTGCTATGGAGACAGCAAGAGTTTCTTTTCTCAGCGCCGCTAAAAAAATATAGAAAGCGGCAAGGCGCAGATAAAGGCCTTGACCTGCTCAGCTATACATTGCAAAAAAAAAAACCAAATGAGACGCTTGTGGGTTCAATGAAATGAAACTTGCTTGTTAACAATGGAGGCAAGTAGAGAGCAGAGGCAGATGCAACCGTAGGTTAAGCTCTTGCCTGGCTCCTGTTCATCCCATATGGGCTTAGCACCAGTGCCAGCTTCTGAGATGAAATCAGAGGGTCCCTTCCCAGGGTATGCTCTCCTCCTTCTCCTTGCCCATCTCCACTCCCATCGTTCAGCCCAGACATTGAGGTCCAGCTCCGAGGGCCTTCTGGCGGGTAAGGTTACAGGGTGAGGTGAGGTTGCGGGGAACCAGGCAGAGAGCCTTCTCGGTAGTGGCACCTGCCCTGTAGAATGCCCTCCCGACAGATGTCGAGGAGATAAACAATTATACAACTTTCTATAACACCTGAAGACATCGCTGTACTGGGAAGTTTTTAATACTTGACGTTCAGTTGTGGTGTTTATGAGGCCACCCAGTCAGATGGGTAGGGTATAAGAAATAAATCTTCATCATCGCCATCATCTCTCTTGGCTGAACCTGCACAACCATTTTAGGTTTTTTTTTCTGTTTCTCATTTTAAATTCAGCCCTCCACATTTCCATTTCAGTTTGCAACTTTTTAAAAAAGTCCTCACAAAAACTTACCAACAATTTACTGCAAATTCATCCCAATACACACATTTTCGTTTGCAATTTTGCCTGATAGCCACCTTTTTGCAAAGCAACTTTGCCTAACCCAGTGCATTTTTCTATATTATTTCTCACGAGTCTTTGCATTCTTATGCACTCTTTAGCACATACATTGCTCGATGGGATAACTCCATTGCAAAATTCAGAGAAGTGCAAACTTCGAAGGATGTTTCCCTAGTCAGGTATGTTCGCTTTTGCCTGCCGACCGAATCGAATCTCTCCCCCTATCCCTAGTGCAGAACCATGGTTTCAGCTTCCCTAAGAGCTTCTTGCTGCATTAGTTTTCCCCCTGTGTATCTTTGAACAAAAAGTCCTTGTCGGCCACAGAGAAGAATGGCCAGCGCATGTCTCTCCACTGACAAACGTGTCGCTTAAGACTCACCTGACAAGGCCCTCAATGGCAAAGACGTTCGGCTTTAATAGCAACAGGCTGCTAAACCGGAAGGCAAACAGCAGCTCCTTTAGAAATTTAGCAAAACCCTCTTTTGTTTGGGTGTTTTCCTTGGCAAAGGACAGTAATTCAAGATCAGCTTTGTGTCTGCCTTGGCCACAAGCGCCAATTGTGCATGGCCTAATTCATGGGCTTCGGAAGGAGAGCAAAACAAACCAGCGGCAGAAAATGGCACCCCCGGCTTTCCATTGTTTTTGCAGATGTGGGATTCTTGCCCTGGCAGCATCAAATCACAGGTTTGGCCATTAGTAATGCCTGTGTGTTTCTTATATAGTTCCATTGTATGTTATCAGGAAGCATGACAGATTAGCAGTGCCTTTAATTACAAGACAGACAGAAAGGTGTTCAATTGGGATTAACTTGTACAAGTGATCACTGTTTATGAATCACTGCCGTGATCTGGTTTCCTTTCTGGGCTTCCATTATCAAAAGTGTTGTTTTCGCATTCCCCACTTCATCGGCCCGTGGGGAGTTCTGCTATGAGATGCAGGGACATTCCTATTAATAGGGACATTCCTATTAATAATAATAATACCCTGGGTTGCCCCAGCCACTCTGGGCAGCTTCCAACATACCGATATATAAAAGCATAATAAACTTTAATAAAAAAAAACCTTCCCTATACAGGGCTGCTTTTAGATGTCTTCTGGAGGTGGTATAGTTGCCTATCTCGTTGGCTCAGGGGTTGCATAATTCCATCCCCTCCGACATTTCTCCAGTGAAAAGAGGGACGTCCTAAGGAAAAGTGAGACATTCCGGAATAAATTAGAAACCAGGACGGCTTCTGTAAATCCAGCACTGTCCCTGGAAAATAAGGACACGCGGAGGGTCTCCACCGATGGCTGGACAAATTAATGGAAGATAAAGCGATCAATAGCTCCTCGTCATGGTGGTTATATGTCATTCCCATGGTTGGAGACCATATGCCTTGGCGCACCAGTTGTTAGGAATCATGAGCAGGGAGGAAGCAGTTGTGCTCACGTTCTGTTTGCGGGTTTCCCAGAGTCTTCTTGTTGGCCCCTGTGAGGACACAATTCCGGATTACGTGGGCCTTTGGCCCGATCCAGCTACCTAGCCAGGACTTTCTGTTTGCAAAATATATGCAAAATATATAAGCAGTTGGGAAGAAGACAATTCATTGTAGACATACCTGATTTGCACTTTCGGAATCAACCTGCAAACTGAAACACAGGAATCCACTGCTCTCTGAATTTTGCAATATAGTGCTTCAACCAAAACACACCCACAGAAATGAAAGTAGGAGGCAAGTCAAAACCTCGGTTGGCAGTCTTTGTTCCAATGCAGTGTGTAATAAACTGTTGCCCTTGGCCATAACCTTCAATAATGCAGTCAAATGATCTAAACATTTGCATGCCACAGCTGCTGTATGGCGATTTCTAAATCTTCTGAAATGGGCCACCTTTCTCGTGAGTAATTACTGGAAAGCACTTCCATTACAAGGTTATTAGTATGGATTTGACGTGTCGAGGAATGAAATTTAATGGTGACAGTGCAGAAGGGCTTCAATGGGCACTCCAGCCACCCCCACCCCCACCCCCCACTGCCATTTCAACATATTGCATTTGGCTGATACGACGAGCCAGCAGAGGCTGAACATCTCCAGACTCCTGATGCTGCAAAGACGGACTGTGGCTTATCGAAAACTGAAGCACAACAGGCACAGGCTCAGTCTGGTTGCAATCAAACATGGTTTATTATAGCATCATAGCAGGGCCGTCTTAAACATATCCGGCACCGTGGTGCAAAGATCCCTCCAGTACCTCCCCCTTTCCCAGAGTTGTCGACCTTTTTTTAGGGCTGGAGGAGGCGGGCAGTGGCTGGAGGGCGGCTCCTCAGGCAGGGAAGAGGCGCAGAGGCTGGATGCCCAGTTCAGCTGGTCCCTCTGTGCTGTGGTGGCCACCGCCGAGCAAGTGGGCCTGCGCCAAGCGAGTTAGGGCACATGCGCCGCTCCCGCCGAGTGTCAGCTTGGTTTTTTCCCTTTTAGCCTTTTGGCGCCCTGCAGAATTTGGCACCTGCAGGCTAAAAGGGGAAAAACCGAGCCGGCGCTCGGCGGGAGTGGCACACGCACCCTCGCTCACTCAGCACGCTCGTTTGGTGTTCCCCAGACTCTCGCCTGGCGCCCTCCAGAACCTGGCGCCCTGGCACCCCGTGCCACTAGCCACTATGGGCAAGACGGGCCTGCATCATAGTTCTGACACTGGGTGCAGAGAAAAAGTGACACAGAAGTGTTTGGAAGATAGCTAAGTCACTGTAGCTTTCCAGCAACATGCAAGACCTAGGGTAACTTTCTGAGGATATTGTCAATATTATTTAATCAGTTGCCATGATTGACACCAAACCTCATTTTCCCTCTCGGATACACATAGGATTGCTAGTGTTATGGAAAATAACAGATGGCCAGCCAGTCCAGGAGACTCCGTTTAGCCGTACTCTTGGGGCGCCCTGGTTGGGGAGCCCAAGCGCACCCAGCCATTTGCAGGGGGGGTCTCCTTCCCTGACTGTCCCTGGAGTTCTGGCCTAACTGGGATCCTTAGCGGGACCACTCAGGGAAAACAAACGTGATCCGGACGGCCGTTGGGGTTTTTTCCAAGACTTTCATTTCCCGGGGTTCCTTCCTACATTTTTTGAGGCAGGGACCCTACAGCTGTAGTTCTTTCTTTTCTGTAATAAAGGGATCAGTTTGTTTTTCCTGACAGCATCGTGTGGTCTCTGTTATTTCCCCGCGGAGCTGAACTTAGTGCAAATTTTGGAGCTTCCGACCCGTGTCTGTCCTTCCTAAAAGGCTGCGCGTTTTAGGGGCAATATTCCATAACACTAGACATGACTGACCTGAAATCTCCAGGTTTTCCTGGCCTTCTTCCAAGTGGTATGTGGATGGGCTGAATCTCCAGGTGGGCAAGAGTGCCTTAGTATTAGTATTTTAGTATTAGTATTTTAGTATTAGTATTTTAGTATTAGTATTAGTATTAGTATACCGCTGTATACCTGAAGATCTCAGGGCAGTTCACAGTATATCTGTGAAGACTGTGCAAATTATAGCATAGACATTCTGTGAGGTCTGCTCTTGTCCGCGTCCCTCTCCCAATTAACCTCCGTTTCCAGGGTTCACCATCATGACATCACCAGGTGCCACACCTAGATCTCAGGTATGGACCCTGAAATCTCAGGATCTGTGCTGCCTCTGACCTGGCAACCCCAGACAGACATATGCTTCGGAATACCTTCAAATCTTTATATGATCTAAAAGAGGAAATGTGCTATCACAGCAGAGGGACTTCTCCTGCAGAAAAATGGCACATCTCTCATAAACAAGAAAAAAGACAATACATCACAGTGTTCCCCAACCTGGTGCCCTCCAAAGATTTTAGGACACAATTCCAGCCCCAGCCAACACGGCCGTACTGGCTGTGGCTGGTGGGATTTTTAGTCCAAAACTTCTAGAGGGCAACAGGTTGACCAAGGCAAATACGCTGTATTGGGTTTGTGGCGGTGAAGCCCCTGGCAGGAAGGAGGATACACTGCAACATTTTGTCACAGCGCTTGCTCGTAGGGTCTTTACGTGGCAATGTTGCTTTCAATAAACTGGAGCCAGCCCTGAAGACATGGATTACAGCTCTCTCGGACTACCCGGATCAATAAACTATCAGCAGCAAACAATGTAAGATCAACACATAAAAACCGCTAGTTATTTATTTTTTAAATGTCAAACAGGTAGGCTATAACTTTCAATGAGGCAGAACTCCTAGTCCCACAAAAATGGCTTTGTTCAGCACTTTGGGAAGAGCTGGTCAAAGGCAATCATTCCCCTTTTGTCTTTCGTACAATTCTTTCCCTGCATTACTATCAGCCATTAATTAATCTGTGAAGTTTCCCTTACTCTGTGTTTTTTTTATTTTTTAAAAAAACTTAATAATTTTGGCAAAGGAATCTTCAAAAGAAAAATCCGTTCTCTCTTGAGATCTGCAAGCTGTATATAAGCCTGTCAAAATTAGGGTGCAATCTACCCCTTCCTAACACACACACACACACACACACACACACACACACACACACACACGGCTTGAGCTGAAAGCGTGGAGAGAGGAGGAAGACAAGGCACAGAGAGAAGGGAGGGCAGTGATATGCAATACTTGAAGCTCCACCCACTTTTTGCTCTGGCCCCACCCACCAGTCTGGCATGCAGCCCCCTATCATCTGACCTGTGGGCAATCTGCACCCTCATTCTACAAGCCTCAGAGGACACATCAATCCGGAAGCTAGAAAGGAAACTTTATTGTCTCTTTTAAATGAGAACAGAACAACCCTAAGAAAGTCATGACTCCATCCTGGTCCAGAGCCACCAAGTGGCCGAACTGTATAATGACACTATCCACACGCAGCCCCTTTCTTCTATAGTAGTGAATTTCTCCTTTGGGGGGAAAAATAAGACAGGGGACTACGGGAATCCTATTGTATCTCAGTTTGCTTATTTCCTCTTCCCTCCCAATCCATTTTCCTTTTGTGTCATGTGACACAGGGGCTGTGTGGTTTACTTGTAGTGATCTGTAAGGTACTCTGGGAACAGGATAAACAAAAATTTTTAGAAGACATCTGAAGGCAGCCCTGTTTAGGGAAGCTTTTAATGTTTAACAGACTATTGTATTTTAAGATTTTGTTCGAAGCTGCCCAGAGTGGCTGGGAAAACCCAGCCAGATGGGCAGGGTATAAATAAATTAATAATAATAATAATAATAATAATAATAATAATAATAAATTTATTATTATTATTATTATTATTATTATTATTATTATTATTATGTTTTGCTGGTAACAAGTGGGATTCTCAAGGCAAAAATAGAGAGTATCCTGACTGTTATAAGCTTGAGAAGAAAACAAAATATAGTTATTTTAGGGCTGTCATACACCTAAATTATAATTATTTTGGAGTTTTTGCAAAAAAAAAGCTCAACAACTTTAATGTCCGGATTTTCACTACTTGAAATATGGCAACCCTAGTACAGACAATAGGTTGTTCTCTTGCAGAATCTGAGCGAATGTTACGAATGAACGTTCATGCTTAACCTCGTGAACGTTGCAAGAAGCAGCTGTCATGGGGCATCAATCCCGATTGTTTGGAGGCAAGAAAATGAAGCCATATATACGGAGCATGCCACTGTTGTATAGTATTTCCTTTATGAATTTGGAGTATGGAATGGATGTCATGCTTGAGAGAGTTTTCTTAGAATGCCTTCCTCCTCTCTTTTCAGTGGCGGATTTAGAGCTTCGACCTGACCCACCAAGATTGGACATTTTGAAGGGATCAGCAGCCAATTTAGGACTTTAGCATTAAATCAGAGTAAGATAGCCAAGCGGCCTCCTTTTCAGAAGAGAGTCCCCTGTTGGAAGCCCTCTGCTAGGCAGTCCTCTCTCCAGGCCAAGCCCTTGCCTGGTTGGCAAGTCCAGTTAAAATATAAATAACCTTAGAAAGGAGAGGAGGAAGGGCCTCAAAATATTTATTACATTTGTATACCACCCTATGCCCGTAGATCTCAGGGCAGTTCACCACATAATATTACAATATATTAAAAAACAAACACAAAATACATAATAAAGATAAGAACAAAAACAAACCAACAATTCTCTCTTCTGCAACACATTCAAACTGGCAATGGATGTAAATCAGACAAAGGCCTGGTTAAAGAGGAACATTTTGGCATGGCACCTAAAGGTGTATAATGACATCATTATACAGGTATGCCCTGGGGAGAGCATACCTACCACAAATGGGGAGCCACCACAGAAAAGGCCCCGTTCTCGTGTTGCCACCCTCTGGACCTTTCATGGAGAAGGCACACAAAGAAGGGCCTCGGAGGATGCTCTCAGGGTCCGGGTGGGTTCATTTGGAGGGAGGTGGTCCTCGGGTATTGCGGTCCTCCGCCACTGCCCACCAACAGGACCCAAAACTAGAAACATCTAGTTCAGTATTGTCTACACTGGCTGGCAGCAGTTCTCCCAGGGTTTCAGGCAGGGGACCCAACGGTCTCTCCCTGCCTGACTTGGAGACGCTGGGGGATCAACTTGGGACCTCCTGCATGAGATCAAATGCTCTGCTGCCGAGATAGGGCCCTGCCAAACAGCAGACAGAGGCAGGCGCACAAGTCACCTAGTCACAGTCTTCCATACAGCAGTGTGACATAGTGTGTTTCAAATGGAATTAGACCCAGTACGTCTAAATTTGCATCTGTATTTGCATTGCTGTTGTTGTTTAGTCGTTTAGTCGTGTCCGACTCTTCGTGACCCCATAGACCAGAGCACGCCAGGCACTCCTGTCTTCCACTGCCTCCCGCAGTGGAAGTAGCTTTGAGAACACTGTCCAACCATCTCGTCCTCTGTCGTCCCCTTCTCCTAGTGCCCTCAATCTTTCCCAACATCAGGGTCCTTTCCAGGGAGTCTTCTCCTCCCATGAGGTGGCCAAAGTATTGGAGCCTCAGCTTCACGATCTGTCCTCCCAGTGAGCACTCAGGGCTGATTTCCTTCAGAATGGATAGGTTTGATCTTCTTGCAGTCCATGGGACTCTCAAGAGTCTCCTCCAGCACCATGATTCTTTATGGTCCAGCTCTCACTTCCATACATCTGGGAAAACCTCGATTCAGTATACCTGAAGGAGCGTCTCCACCTCCATCATTCTGCCCGGACACTGAGGTCCAGTACCGAGGGCCTTCTGCCGGTTCCCTCGTTGCGAGAAGCCAAGTTGCAGGGAACTAGGCAGAGGGCCTTCTCAGTGGTGGCGCCTGCCCTGTGGAACACCCTCCCAACAGATGTCAAAGAGGAAAACAACTACCAGACTTTTAGAAGACATCTGAAGGCAGCCCTGTTCAGGGAGGCTTTTAATGTTTAATAGATTACTGTGTTTTATTTTTCTGTTGGAAGCCACCCAGAGTGGCTGGGGAAACCCAGCCAGATGGGCGGGGTATAAATAATAAATTATTATTATTATATAACCATAGCTTTAACTATATGGACCTTTGTCGGCAAGGTGAGCATTTAGAAATGCTAAGCGCATCTGTGTCTCCTTTTGCCATCTCTTTTGATGATGCGTTCCACTGAATAGCTCAGTTGATTAGAGCGTGCTGCTGATAAGACCAAGGCTGCAATTTGCTCCCCGTATGGGACAGCTGCATATTCCTGCATTTCAGGGGGTTGGACTAGATGATCCTCAGGGTCCCTTCCAACTCTACAAATCTATGATTCCCATTTTCTGGAGATGCGTAAATGGGAGGGTATGAGAGCCAGGGTAAGTGGCAATGTTTACACAGCCAGTCTGGCTGGTTTCCTGCATTAATAACATTGCTTATCATTTGAAAAGAAGCAAGGCTTGATTTGTATACTAAAATCCAGGCTGCGGCATGACAAAAGATATAAATTATGTCACTGAGTTAGGGAAGGAAAGCGAATAGATGTTCCATTTATTGAAAAATGGTTTCTGCGTGTTGCTTTATGGAATGAGAAGCCAACAATCTATTACTCTTATTTCCTGATACTTCTCAGTATCATTCTCCCACTCGCCCCGACCATAAGTTTAGTTAGAATGCCATGCTTTGTATTAACTCAGGGTGTCTCTGCCACTGTTTTGCAGGGAGGAATTTAAACACATGCTGCAAATGTAAGTTTGCACAATTAAAATAAATTAAAGCATCTGTCACTCTAGTGCAACAAATCCACTTTTTTCCCGGGGGGGGGGGATTTTTTGCAGTTGGGAAAGTGATGGGGAAATGTACTGAAAAGTGTGGTGTGAATGAATGGCTTAATGGAAAGCAAATCAGGATGAATGGTCATTGTTGTATAGCGGCCTTGCAAACAAATTGCAATGAATGCTCCATAAAGACGGGACATAATCTAGCAACTAAGTGTAAACTGTGTGCAAGCTGATCAAGATGAACGCTGAATAAACAGGGTGTCTGGGTGAGTCCTTAAGCTATATTAAAAATCATTCTGAAAGTTATGGCAGTCTCATCCTCCTGAGATTATTTCCTCCCCCAGAACCTATTTACATCAATTCCTGTTTTGCCCCGTTAAAAATAAAAACGCCGTTCTGCATCTGCTATGCAAGATTTCAGTCTTTGACGGATAGCTAGGAACTTGGAACAAGTGTTCGCAGTTTTGGACGATGCATGACCTTAGCTGTTGTAATCCGATTCTCTCCTTTTTAAAAGCAGTATTAATAGCTCGGAAGCCCCAAATATGGTACAGCTTTGACAGGCACAGATTTAGAGACTGCTAAACATTTGACAAACGGGGAGCAGGGGAGAGGCTTAGCAAACCCTTCTACTCAAAACCAACTCCTGAACAGGCCAGCCCAACTCCTAACATGTTGCTTTGCAGACTCCACGTCACCTCCCCGTAGCTACAGCCGTGTGCTCTTCTCATTTCCCCCAGGGAAATCTCCGCTAGCAACCCTTTTCCATGTGCGGACTCGGATGGAGCGACTTCAGAAGAAGGGATCGGATAAGCGCCAAGCATTATATTGCAGCCGGCTGCTCTTTGATGTGATTCGAGTTTGTATCTGGCCGTCAGCTGCACCATTTCCCTCTCCGCAAGTTTTTGCATTATAGAATCATAGAATCATAGAGTTGGAAGAGACCACAAGGGCCATCCAGTCCAACCCCCTGCCGAGCAGGAAACACCATCAAATCATTCTTGACATATGCCTGTCAAGCCTCTGCTTAAAGACCTCCAAGGAAGGAGACTCCACCACGCTCCTTGGTAGCAAATTCCACTGCCGAACAGCTCTTACTGTCAGGAAGTTCTTCCTAATGTATAGGTGGAATCTTCTTTCTTGTGAGGAAGGTTAGGCAGAGAGGTTGCAATTGGCTGAAGGTGACTGATTCATCATCATCATCATCATCATTTATTTATTTATTTATACCCTGCCCATCTGGCTGGGTCTCCCCAGTCACTCTGGGCGGCTTCCAACATAAGATTAAAAACACATTAAAACATCAGTCATTAAAACCTTCCCTAAAGAGGGTTGCTTTCAGACGTCTTCTAATGGTCAGATAGTTGTTTATTTCTTTGACATCAGATAGGAGGGCGTTCCACAGGGTGGGCGCCACTACCAAGAAGGCCCTCTGCCTGGTTCCCTGTAACTTCGCTTCTCGCAGGGAGGGAACCGCCAGAAGGCCCTCAGAGCTGGACCTCAGTGTCTGGGCTGAATGATGGGGGTGGAGATGCTCCTTCAGGTATACAGGACCAAGGCTGTTAATAATAATAATAATAATAATAATAATAATAATAATAATAATATATTATGTATACCCACCCATCTGGCTGGGTTTCCCCAGCCACTCTGGGCGGCTTCCAACAGAAATATTAGAATACACTAATTTCTTAAAGATTAAAAGCTTCCCTAAACAGGGCTGCCTTCAGATGTCCTCTAAAAGTCTTTAGGGCTTTAAAGGCCAGCACCAACACTTTGAATTGTGCTCGGAACGTACTGGGAGCCAATGTAGGTCTTTCAGGACCGGTGTTATACGGTCTCAGAGCCCACTCCCAGTCACCAGTCTAGCTGCTGCATTCTGGATTAGTTGTAGTTTCCGGGACACCTTCCAAGGTAGCCCCACGTAGAGCGCATTGCAGTAGTCCAAGTGGGAGATAACTAGAGCATGCACCACTCTGGCGAGACAGTCTGCGGGCAGGTAGCTTCCTTCCTCCAGCCTAGTAGCCATTAATAGACTTTTCAACCACAAACTTGTCCAATTCACTGTTGAAGCAGCCCAAGCAGCTTATCCATATTTTTATCCTGCGGCCTCCTTTTTATGATATTTTTCAGGCAATATGCCAATGTTTTTCTTTCATGTAATCCTGTTTGCTTATTTAAATAATAATAATTATACACCGCTGTATCCTTAAAACTATATCACAGCGGTTTACAGCAATATAAAAATGTAAAACTGAACTATGAAATCTTAAGAAGTTAAAAAGGAGTTAAAAAGCAAAAAGGAATTAAAAACAGGCCTCAACAGACCATTGTGGAAGGATATACAGTACTCTTAATTGTCTGCATAGGCCTGGCGGAACAGCAGGCATTTAAAAGCGGGCATGGAAGGTTCCCGCTGAATTTCTAGTAGCAGGGAGTTCCACAGATTCCCTCAGATTCATAGCTGCCAAGTACCCAGTTTTCCCCGAGAAACCCCCGTTTTTACTTACCTTTTCCCGGTGGTCCCCCGTATCACTTCGTCTCCCGTTTTTCTCCGTTATTTTCTCCTGCCGGCGGCCATTTTTTTTCTTTCCAATTTGCCCTTCTATGGGCACCAAAAATGGCCGCCGCCAGCTTCAAAAGTCGCACCTACGCATGTCCGGAAGTGCATAGACACGACTTCCGGTGTTGGCAGCGGCCATTTTGGGTGCCCATAGATGGGCGGAGCGGCACTGGAAGTTGCGTCGACGCACTTCCTAACATGCATACAAGCGACTTTCGAAGGCGGCGGCGACCATTTTTTGTGCCCATAGAAGGGCAAAGTGACACTGGAAGTTATGTCGACGCAACTTCCGGTGTCACACGGCTGCCGGCCCCGGATTCTGCAGTCCGGGACTTGGAAGGTAAGCTCAGATTCAGTATGTTTCAACAGAGTTGGGCCAGGCATTTAAGGTGAGGTGTTTCAGGGTGATCCAGGTAACATCTGCCCAGGTGTCAACCAGGCCCACCAAAAAACCCAAATGAGGCAAGAGATTGTGAGCTGCACAACAAGCGCAATATAAATGATCACTAATGGATTTTACTAACAGTTAGACTTGGGCTGCGCTCTCACTTAAATCTCTCTGTAATAGCTATTCATCACCAGGCTTACACAATTGTTTTGCGTAATTTAGCTCAAATATATGCTGCAAGCCAGCTGGGACATCAGAGCACTGCAGGTAACAGCCTCGGCTCGCTGGGAATGTCATCTGTTTGTTTTCCTGAGTGACAGATGGATTTGGCTTCAGAGAGACAACTTCTCATATGATACACAGAAGTCTAATGGGAACCGTTGGCTCAGGAATCAGCCAGCCAAATTCATGTGAACTACAGCTCAGGTTTGAGTAAACTGCATCCATTGAACCCTGGAAATCACGGCTGAGATGTTTAGTTGATTCAACAGTTAGCCAAGTTAACTATCTTCAAATATCTCAAGGGTTGTCATATGGAAGATGGAACGAGCTTGCTCTCTCCTGCTCTGGAGGGTAGGACTCGAACCAATGGCTTCAAATTACAAGAAAGGATATTCCGACTAAACATCAGGAAGAGCTTTCTGACAGCAAGAACTGTTTGACAATGAAATGCTCTCCCTCGGGAGGTGGTGGACTCTCCTTCCTTGGAAGTTTTTAAGCCGAAGTTGGGTGGCCATCTGTCATGGATGTTTTAGCTGAAATTCCTGCATTGTAGGGGGTTGGACTAGATGAGCCTTGGGGTCCCTTCCAACTCTATGATACTAAGTCAGTGCTGCAGCATAATGTTGCAGTACGGAGAGCTTTGGTTAAGTCATGCTCCTTTCCCAGTCTCCCAGGTTTTCATCCTCGCCTGACACCCAGAATTCTGAGCCCAGAACACATGACAGCACACAAGTCATTTTGGAATTTCATGCGCATTGGATTTTGGAATTTCACCCGCATTGGTCCTGTATACCTGAAGTATCGTCTCCACCCCCATCGTTCAGCCTGGACACTGAGGTCCAGCGCCGAGGGCCTTCTGGTGGTTCCCTCACTGCGAGAAGCAAAGCTACAGGGAACCAGGCAGAGGGCCTTCTCGGTAGTGGCACCTGCTCTGTGGAACGTCCTTCCATCGGAGGTCAAGGAGATAAACAACTACCTGACATTTAGAAAATACCTAAAGGCAGCCCTGTTTAGGGAAGTTTTTAGTCTGTGATATTTTAATGTATTTGATCTGTGTTGGAAGCCGCCCAGAGTAGCAGGGGAGACCTGGCCAGATGGGAGGGGTATAAATTGTTGTTGTTGTTGTTGTTGTTGTTAATGTTCCATTTGGATTTTTTTTTGCACTTCTAAAAATACTGGGAGTTTTCCCCAAGCCTCTTGGCACCAGACTTGTGCATAAAGGTAAAGGGACCCCTGACCATTAGGTCCAGTCGTGACCGACTCTGGGGTTGCGCGCTCATCTCGCATTATTGGCCGAGGGAGCCAGCATATAGCTTCCAGGTCATGTGGCCAGCATGACAAAGCCGCTTCTGGCAAACCAGAGCAGCACATGGAAACGCCGTTTACCTTCCCGCTGTAGCGGTTCCTATTTATCTACTTGCATTTTGACGTGCTTTCGAACTGCTAGGTTGGCAGGAGCTGGGACCAAGCAACGGGAGCTCACCCCGTCACAGGGATTCGAACCGCCGACCTTCTGATCAGCAAGCCCTAGGCTCAGTGGTTTAACCACAGCGCCACCTGGGTCCCCCAGACTTGTGCATAGAAGGTGGCATTTGGGCATGGGAAGGATAACCTTTGGTGATCATTCGTAGCTGAGTAAGATCGTCTTCCATAAACACAGCATTAACAGTGAGTCCGTAAGTGACTGTGGAGGCCAGTTCTGGATCCACACATCCGGGCAGGAGTTGATCACGGTGTGGATTTGCCAAGTGTGCCTTCCGCTTAGCCCGTTTCTCCCTTTTGTCCTGAGTTCGAGCATCTTCAAAGCCCATGACGCCTTTGGTAAAGGCTGTTCTCCAACTGGAGCGCTCGCAGGCCAGTGTTTCCCAGTTGTCGGTGTTTATACTACATTTTCTTTTTAGATTTTCCTTGAGAAAGTCTTTGAACCTCTTTTGTTGACTACCAGCATTACGCTGGATAATAACACAGCGAAGGAGAATATAAGCAGAGGTAGCAACAGTTGTTCTGCCAAGCGACAGTTTTCAGTTTTCCTATTCAGATTAGAATTCCTAGTCCTGAGCTACACTATCTTGACAGGGTTACTCTCAGATAGGTGTATGTGTGCGCATGTGTATAAAACACACAGAAGAAGATGGGTTACAATGATAAAATATATAAATTGACCATAAAAAAGAAGTTGTTTAAAAAAAACATTAAAAACAATTCCATATATAAAACCAGTGCTTTTTTCTATTAAAAATGTTTAGGGGTACTCTCCTTTTCCTACTCATATTGAAATACTGCCCCTCAATGAGGCCAAACTTAGATTCACAAAATGTTTAGGGGTATGCGTCCCCCTGCGCCCCCCCCGAAAAAGCACTGTATAAAACAATGTGTGCTTCCTCCAGCAGCTTCCTTCAGAGCCTACGCAAATACTTAAAAACAAATTCCATGTATAAAAGCAGATTTTAAAAGTTCAAATGCAAATGCAGACTGGGGGCAGGGAGGGAGGGGGAGAGAGGGAGAGGGAGAGAGAGAGAGAGAGGGAGGGAGAGGGAGAGGGAGGGAGAGAGAGAGAGAGAGAGAGAGAGAGAGAGAGAGAGAGAGAGAGAGAGAGAGAGAGAGTTTATATTATTGCATTTTTATGCCAACCTCCAATAAACTTAGGGCAGCATGTGTGGTCCCCCCTGCTACTGTTTTATTGTTACAATAACCCTGCAAGGTAGGTTGTTGTTGTTGTTTAGTCGTTTAGTCATATCCGACTCTTCGTGACCCCATGGACTATAGCATGCCAGGCACTCCTGGGTTAGGCTGAACATTACTAAGTCAGCATCTGGAGCCTTGAGGACTAGAAATTTGAGTAATTACAAAGGAAATCTGGTGCGCGGGCTGAATTCTGCAGCCAGGATCAAATGATCGACTGTGATGTCCTGGAAATATTGTTCACACTCAACGGCTGCTTTCCTCGGCAGAAGCACCTCCATCCATAGCCACTGAATTGTTGTTGTTGTTGTTTAGTCGTGTCCGACTCTTCGTGACCCCATGGACCAGAGCAGACCAGCCACTGGATTAGCTTTAATTATTCTGATAGCTGCTAATAAATCACTGTTGTCATCCTCACTTTCATAGCCGCAGTGAATTCTGTCTGCTTAAAGACCCATGTGAGGCAAGTATTTGTGCTGTGTGGGGAATGAGCACCCTCTGGTGGCAACAGTGTTTTATACGTTTGTTTCACACCAAAATAAAGGTAGTCATTCCTGAACCAATAATGCAATTGCACAGGGATTTTTTTTCCCCCAGTAGGAAATTCTATTCGGACACCCAGATCTAGCAAGAAAGCTGTGGCTCTTCAGATTGCGCCAGCGTGCAATGCAATGCTTTTCCGGTTCACCTCGAACGAGTACACCGCAGTCAAAAGGGATAACATTGGACTCAGATTGGACTGGTTAAATTTGTTGCTCGTTGGTGGGGAAAGCAGTTGACCAAACAAAAAAGTGACTAACAACTAGTGTGATCCTATGTTGTCCCAGCAGCTTTGGGGAAAAAGCAAAGTCCACGGTAGGGATCATTAAGAAAGAGATCATGAGGTCGAGCCACTGTTAATGATCCTCGAGCATCTTCCTGGAAGGTGCTTTGCCAATCGTAAAGGTTGCATCAAAGCGCGCCTCTGGGAAGCTGGACCTGCAGCCGTGGGAAGCAGAGGACAGTGGCATAGTGTGGATTGCTGGTGCCCAGGGCAGGAAAGCCCACTGCCAGAGTGTGTGTACGCCCCCCCCCGCCGGAGCCAAATGCCAAATGGGACTCAGGGGAGCCCAGTCAGTTGCCGTGTCCCTTGGTGAGCAAATGCCCCTGACGCCTGCAGAGAGGAGCATCGGGCCATGCTAGGTTCACCCCTTGCTTGCTTTCCACTATCTGCACTTGCTCACACTAACTAAGGGGACATCTTCAATAGGATGCACAATAAGGCTGCTGGCGTGGAGGGGTGTCTCAAGGACCAGCTGGTGGTTTGTGCAGAGGAAGCAGTCCTTTCCCCCTCTTTAGGAAAAGAGAGTGGCACATTCCACCTGGCCTCTCTTCTGCACCCTAAGCTACCCAGTGGCCTACAGGGGACACAGCTGTCTCACCGCCAGCACAGACGTAAGATTCAGCTGATGTCAGATTCGGCACACGGAACGGAGGCTGCCATCTTGTTTGTTGCCTCAGGCAGCAAAATGCCTTGAGCCAGCCCTGCTAGCCCGGGAGAAGCTTTTTGAACCTGTTGTGTTGATTGAAAGAGGTTGGGGCGCTCAGTTTTCTGCACTAAACAGTCACAGAGCGGCCTGGATTTCCCCAGGCACTTGGCTGCCTATCTCTAGGGCAACAGAGTTCCATTGCTTCTGGCAAGCAGCACTCCTTGTTAGGAAACATTCTTCCAACGAAGTTAATGTTGCACTGCTTAGCAAACTGGAGGTGCTTCCGTAGGAGCGACTACTCGATGGATTGCATTCAATTGCAGAACCAGACCCTTCAGGGGTTCCTATTTTCCAGGGACAGTCCCGGATTTACAGAAGCCATCCTGGTTTCTGATTTGATCCCTGAATGTCCTGCTCTTCCTTTGTTTGTTGTTGTTTGGTCGTTTAGTTGTGTCCGACTCTTCGTAGCCCCATGGACCAGAGCATGCCAGGCACTCCTGTCTTCCACTGCCTCCCGCAGTTTGGTCAAACTCATGTTTGTAGCTTCGAGAACACTGCCCAACCATCTCATCCTCTGTCATCCCCTTCTCCTAGTGTCCTCAATCTTTCCCAACATCAGGGTCTTTTCCAGGGAGTCTTCTCTTCTCATGAGATGGCCAAAGTATTGGAGCCTCGGCTTCAGGATCTGTCCTTCCAGTGAGCACTCAGGGGCTGATTTCCTTCAGAATGAATAGGTTTGATCTTCTTGCAGTCCATGGGACTCTCAAGAATCTCCTCCAGCACCATAATTCAAAAGCATCCATTCTTCGGCGATCAGCCTTTTTTATGGTCCAGCTCTCACTTCCATACATCACTACTGGGAAAACCATAGCTTTAACTATACGGACCTTTGTCAGCACTGGAGAAATGTTGGAGGGTATGGACTTATGTGACCCCCAAACCAAGGAGATAAGTAACTATACAACCTTTAGAATACATGTGCAGTTTTTTAATGTTTAATGTTTTATTATGTTTTTAATATATAGTGGTACCTCTACTTACGAACATGATCCATTTAAGTAGAGTGTCACTACTCCACATGCATGAAGCGCGATAAGAGTGCTTCTGTGCATGCGTGAAGTGCGCAGATTGCGTTCGTAACTTGAAAAGCCGCAACGTGAACCAAACGTAACACGATGTATGACTCTATGTTGAAAACTGCCCAGAGTGGCTGGAGCAAGCCAATCAGATGAGTGGATTATACATATTATTATTGTTATTATTACTATTGTCAATGTAGGAATCACTCTTTCTTTATAGAATGCCATGTTAACCTTTAAAATTGGAAGAAAAAAAAGATCGTTCCAATTTATACCCCGGATTTAGCCCAGCAGGAAAGGCAAATAAACAAACACAAGCATTTCATCCATGCTGTTCTGAGTGCCACTGTCTACTCGTCCATCACAGCCAGGAAATGGAGCAGACTGGTCATAGCTTATCCTGTTGTGATTATTGACTGATATAGAAAATAGGGGTGATTGGCCTTTGCTCCCCCAAAATATCACCATTGATTCTGGAGAAACGTATTGTTGATGCTGCTGTTTAAAAGCAAATGCCGAAGTTTGTTCGCCAAACAATCTGAGGCCAGAAACAAGATGAACTGTGTAGGTGAGATCAAGCTGGAAAGCTCTTCACGAGGGTGCAGAAACTGCAAGCATCTCAGGCCAAGCTCACCTGGCTAGTTTTCAGCGTGTGCTAAAAACTTTGTTTAGGCAAGGCTGCCCAGACATGTCATTTTAACATGTAACTGCTGGCTTTTACTAATTTTGGGGTGCGTGGGGGGAGGTCTTTTTTTTTAACATCAGATTTTATTGATATTTTTAGTGTCTCTCATTTTATGTAAACTACATAGGGGTTTGGTCAATTAAACTGTATATACATCCTGTTAAATATATAAATATTTTGGAAGCAGTTAATATGTAGCTTATCTCTGTTACTTTGATTGGTTGCTGCAATTTTGTTTGTTTCGAAGATGGCATGCTTCTAATAAAAAGGGAATCAAGAGTTTTCCTTCTTCTAAAAGTCTAGGCAACTAATTGTGCACGGGGCGGGGCGCTATATCCTAGAGATTCTCAGCACTTATTGTCCTCTTGCCCTATGGAAGACAATCTTACTCAGCTACGAGTGATCGCCAAAGAGAGAAAGAGGCGTGTCCAAACTTTTTTCAAAGAGGGCCAGATTTGATGAAGTGAAGGGCCATGACTTTTGGGGGGGGATTGAAGTTGTTGACCTTTTTATGATTTTACCCCAAACTTGTTGAGTTTTTTTTTTTATTGAAGTTGTTGAGCTTCCCAAAAGTTGTTGAGCCCCCCAAAACGGACTTTGGACATGCCCTCCCTAGAGACTTCCAACATTTTTTTAAGACAGGTCTTTGACTAGTCAAGGTGTTTTTAAACTGGCTACAAGCACAGACATAGCCAGGATTTATCTTACTGGGGTAGGAGTCATCTTAGGGGGTGGGGCAGAACCGAGCTATATCTGACCCAGTCAGTTAATTAATTATTTTTATTTACTTGATTTGGGGGAGGGCAGCTATCCCCCTGCTCACCCCCAACCTGGCTATGCCCATGGCTACAAATTCATGCTTCATTCTGTATTGTTCCAGTTCTTGAGTGACTTTTGTTTTTATCTGCCCTTCTACTTTAATATTACATCTTTATCGTTGGTTTTAAAATTGTGCTCTTATTGCTAACCAACCCAAGTACCAAGCATTTGAACCAACTATGGGACTCATGTCCTGCTTGTGGGCTTTCATAGACATCAGGTTGGCCACTGTGAGGACAGGAAGCCAAACCAGATAAGCCTTTGGTCTGATCCAGCACAGATCTTCATATGCTCCTCTGCTTCATGACAGCACAAGGTTTTTTTTTTTTACCTCTGGAACCAGTTCTTGTAAGGATTTAAGAGAACCTGACATGTCAAAGTAGAGTAACCAAGATTGAGAAACTGGTTTGTCCAATGACACCCAATTTGTGGACCTGGGGTGGGATCTGAATTCAGGTCTCCAAGTGCCTTCAAGATCATGCTGGATCTTAGCAGCTCGCATTGTCCTGGGACAGTGATGGCGAACCTATGACACGCGTGTCAGACGTGACATGCAGAGCCCTCACTGCTGGCACGCCCCCCATCGGCCTATTTGCGCTGTTGTTGTTG
Organism: Zootoca vivipara; assembly: GCF_965207765.1. Taxonomy (NCBI): domain Eukaryota; kingdom Metazoa; phylum Chordata; class Lepidosauria; order Squamata; family Lacertidae; genus Zootoca; species Zootoca vivipara. The sequence continues at coordinate 64,828,301 of NC_142583.1, forward strand.
TCCCCCCCCCCCATTTGTACTTCCGCTCCTCCTCACACTAGTTTGTCTCCGCTGTTAGAACCTGGATCCTTTGTTGTTGTTGTTGTTGCTAGTAGCCAGAGATTGGTTTTTTAACCCTTTCTGTGCTGTTTTTTCTGGCACTTTGGCAGACGATGATTGGGTGTAACAGCGTTCATTTTTTAACCCGTTCTGTGCTGGGATTTTTGGCGCTTTGGCAGACTATGTCGGTGCTGCGTGTTAGTTCCAGCGAAGGTATTATTCGTCATTTATTTCTGTTCTCTTCCCCTCCCCCCCAAAAAAGCGCAGCAGCTTTGGGGCACCCCCCCAAAAAAAGCAAAGCAACTTTTGCACCCCCAAAAAAACCTCAAAAACTTTGGTCAGCAGCTCCCCCCAAAAAGCACTTTGTTTTGGGTTTGGTTTGGTTAAATAATTAGTTTTTGGTTTACAGTTATATATTACAATTATACATTTTTTGTTAAAGACAGACCAACCGATGAGGCCACTACAGAAGAATCTAGTGCTTTTTTGTTTTGTTTTTTAAAAAACGTGTTTTTTGGAATGATGCAATCAATTCTTATGTTGATTACACAACAAGGGTGAGGAGAGATTTTGCATTCCTTGGCTTGGGGGGGGGGTCACATAACTCCATACCCTCCAACATTTCTCCAATGAAATTAGGGACATCCTAAGGAAGAGCAGGACATTCAGGGATCAAATCAGAAACCAGAACAGCTTCTGTAAATCTCCTTCAAAGACGAAGACACACACACACAAACTGAACAATGACTGTTCATTTATAGTCAAAGGCAATCGGGCAGAACAGCTACTCATATGAACTGAGAGAGGTGCAGCTATGCAAGTCATTTTCATAAAACAATTAGCTCTCCAAATATCAGGTTGGACTCTCAACAAAAACTTTTAAAATACACCTTATTGCCAATTCCTTATGCCCTGACGGGAGAGCAGTTGGAAGGTCTTGCACTGCTGCAAGGCCCCTGTACACAGATTAGGACGCTGTCACAGATTTGCTTCTGTAAAAGGGTTTTGTACAGAGAGAAGGTTAAAGACCTGTGCGCAACACTCAAGTTAGCTGGACTTTTGCATTTCTTCTTCTTCATCATCACTGTCATCGTCTTTCACCTTCTCTTCCACTTTTTCTTTCACAGTTCTTTTGGGGAGAAAGCGCTCGACATTTAAATCCAAGCTTTCGCTTGTTGAACTGCAAATGCTCAAGTGTGTCACAAACGGGCCTAGAAAGAAAGAAAAGGGGGAGGAAAAATCCAGCTTATCACTTTGGTGCTCTTGCCGACAGCCAAGCAGCATGCGCTGCGAGATCTAGAACATTGATCACACTGCCCTAAAGTTATTAAAAGTGTTGTAGAAAATAGTACACGGTCAGGTCTAGCCAAAAGTAAAAAGCACTTTTAAGGCTCTTAAATTTCAGTGTGAGAAATTTAAGAATTTACTAAACTTGCCTATGGAAAATGGACGTCATGTATCTGTTCTCAGCTTTGGCTGAGAAACTTAGCTTTGACCTAAATGCTGTAATGAAATGTGTAAAAATAAAAGTTTGCTGCTGTCACCAAATTGATATCTGATAGATTGAGCTCTTTCACCTCCACATCTGGCGACAGGAGAAGACCCTGCTTCCATGCTGGGATTGTGAATGTGACAATCTGCATTACTTCTGTAAACACGGTTATTTGCAGTATCTAGTGGCAAACCTTGGCTTTTAATTTTATTGTTGAGCTGGTGTTGTGGAGCAGTTTAAGAGTGTGAGCTGGAAAGCCCCACAATTTCAAAGCTTAGCTCAAGAGAAAAGGGGAAGCAGCAACAGGAGACACTATTTCTATGTTGCACTGAAAATGGTTTAAAAACACATTTGTGTTGGGGCGCAGTGTTCTGTAGTCTGAGGAGGAGAGTAACTTGCTCAAATTATCCATCTGCAACAGGGGTACTTAACCTGTGAGGCAAGGCGAACATGAGAACCAGATGGTGACAAGCAATGCAACACAGAAGACAATTGCTAGGGCTGGTTAGATGTCCTCATGCCACCCCATTCTGTCTATCTCGGATAGACGATAAATCTACTTGTCAGAGCATTTGGGCTTTGAAACCCCAACGACCTCAGTGGGTGGACTGGTGGTAGAAAGCAAAAAAGATATCACATACTGTTGTATAATATTAATATTAATATTAATATTAATATAATATTAATAGTACAGATAACTACAATACATATATGAGAGAACTACAATACAGTGGTACCCCACAAGATGAATGCCTCATGCAACGAAAAACTCACAAGATGAAAGTGTTTTGCGTTGCGCGAGGCGACTCGCAAGACAAAGTTTCCTATGACCACGCTTCGCAAGACAAATAGGAATGCATTAACTAAATGGGTAGACCGGGTAAACCGGGAAAATTTTAAACCATGCTTTGCAAGATGAGTTTTTTGCTATACAAAGCGACTTGCAGAACAAATTAATTTCATCTTGCAAGGTACCACTCTATCTTGTCATCAATTTTAGCCACTTAGCAACATCGGTTTTCATCAAAATTGGGGAATAACCTAGATGTTTAGAAATGACAGAAAAATTTTAAAAATGTAAAAAAGGAGGAACTTTTCACATAGAGATTTACCAAGCAAGACCTCAAGATTTACAAGGAACCAAAATAGATTTCAAATTACCTCATCATACCACAACTTTTTAACACCCCTCAAATCAGGATTTTTAAAGATGGAAAAAATCAACACGCCCTAATGCGCAGCGTGACAGGAAGTACGGATAACAACGGTTCTGTGTAACTTGTTGCGAGTCTCTTGCTTGCAGTGAGAGAAGCAGAGAGAGTGTGTCTTGGACTTTTGTTAAGACTCTGACAACGGCAGAGGTGAATGTCTGTATACAGTGGTACCTCGGTTTAAGTACTTAATTGGTTCCGGGGTGCCATTTGCTCCCCGAAAAGTACTTAAACTGAGTGGCGATAGCGTGCGTGCGTGAAGCACCGATAAAGCATTTCTGCGCATGCGCGAACCGCGCAGATCGCTTCTGCACATGCGGCGGAACCCAGAACTAAACACTTCCGGGTCCGCGGAGTACTTAAAGTGAAAGTACTCAAACCGAAGCATACTTAAACCGAGGTATGACTGTATATTTGCTACCAATATGCTTTAATGCCTGTCAAGTAAACCTCTACACTTGACTGAATCTTTATGGCGTCCATGAGTATTTATTGGCCACTATGTGTACCTTCAACCCAGAAGATGCTTCCAAGGAAGGAACTGTGTTGAGATGCAACTCTGCTGAGTATGGATACTGGCACACACATGCAGCGAAAGTGATGCCGGACCCAATCCTTCTAAATCATCCATCAGAGGTTGATGGATTGATCCAACCATTGCAAATATCGCTGAAATGATGTGCATGGAGTGCTCTGAGTACGTGTTAATGTTTATTATGTGATTTCTACTCAAGGAGGTGTAAGGCTTGACACAAGTAGAAAACAGAATGGCTGCCGGTCCCTGTCCGGGTTATCGTCATTCTTGGTGCCTATCCTGTATTAGCTGGAGAAGGGCAAAAGAACAGCAGGCAGAAATCTCCAGGACAATGGAGGCCCCGTATAAATGTAACACCCAACTGTGGGTTTAGTTACGTGCACGAGCCTGGAGCTTGCACCCTCCTTCTCCTCTCCGTGCACGGCAGGAGGAGACATGATTGTTCGTATTTTAGAATAAACTGTTTGTTGTTGTGTCTGAAATCAGCAAAAATAATGGTTTGTTCAAACCACAGTTTCTTAAAAGGCCAGGATACCAAACCATCCTCCCTTGATGCACTACGGTTTGAACAAACCACCGTTTGCCAAGTTCAGACGAACAAAAAAATAATAATTGTGGTTTCTTCTAAAACACAAACCGAAGCTTTAAATCTCTTTCCTTTGCATGCAAGGGGGAGGGGGAGGCCAGGCTCCAGCGGATTCCTGGACAGATCAATGCCCCCTGATTGGTTGCTCCCTCTGAACTGGGTGGGTCAAAGGCTATGCTGGCTGAAATTTTTAGAGATGCTACTGGGTCGCAGGACCACCCAGCTTCCTCACATGAGGCCAATGAGAAGTTATTTGCTAAGGCGGCCAAGTGGAGGTTGCCGCTCTAGCCTTTACAGCAGTGGTGAGGGTGCAAGGGCTGAATGACAACCATCCAATTAGCATTTATATAGTGTTTCTCGTTTCATCCAGTACAGTGAACAAAACAAAAGTCCCATATTGCAGGTGTGTTTGGAACTGGGGATTCCAGCCTAAAGTGTATGTCCTTAACTGCCAACACCATCTCTTTTTTAAAGGACTTCCCTAAGGCAAAACCAAACTGCTTAAATGGTAGGAGAATTGGAAGGGACTCTGAGGATCATTGCAGCTGTCCCATACAGGGATTGAATATATATCAGCACTTGCAAATTTAGGGACATATCCCACCTTAAACTTATCAGTTAATATTTCTTTTTTTAAAAGAAACCAATATCAAAATTTGCACTCGGACTTTTCAAAGCCATTCCATCGGAATCTGCAAAAAGATGGTGCTTGGTGTTTCAAAAGCTGCCAGGATTAGGCTGGAGCCAGAAAAACGTCAAACACCATTCCAAGAGGATGAGAAAACAGCTTCCAAAAGCTTCCCTCTGAAAGGAAAGAAGCAGGCTTACTACTGTTAATGATATCCTTTAAGTACATCCCTCTTGACATAGCGCTGCCTGTTAAGTGTTCCTTATTGCTGGGCTTGCCTGTTTGTGTCGGGGTTTTTTTAAATAAAAATAAATAAAATAAAGTCATTTCCCCTCCTTGGTGGTGGAAAGGTGCTCCCTTTATTCATCTGTGTAATATAATTAGCTTTTAGTGTCAATTAAGGGACTAAAAGAGAAGAGCAGCTTACCATAGCTCAAAGGTTTGTATTTACAAACGTCTTTAATAACCGCATCCAGATTGGCAACTATCTGATCATTAGGCATATCCAGCTGAAAGAAGTTAATGCAAAATTAATGAAGCAGAAAACATTAAACGCTCCCGGATTAATAAAAACTGCAGCGGCTGGGGTAAATATTTAATCAGAGTTCTGGGCTTTTGTTTTTTAATAAAAAGGAAAAAACCATTTTCCTCTCTATTAAAGATGCAAAGTGCCATAAATGCCATTAGCGTCATTAGCTTAAAGATATTCTGCTGTGAAAAAAATATATATTTGTACTCCAACTCAACCACTGTAAATATATAGGTGTATATACCCACTGCAAGAATCCCTGCTTGGGCTGCCTGCTATGGGATTGACTCTCAATATGTAAATCCTCAGATAAAATCAAATCTGTAAGGTTTAATATGCAACAAGCAGCCTGGGAGCCCAGGGCAAACATCATCTCCTTGGGGGTAAAGGGAAGGAGAGGAAGGCAAACTAGTCAGAAAGAAGCTGTGGTCTGAAGTAAATCAATCTATCAGTCTTAGTTAAAATATGGATTGAGAGAAAATTACATACTGCGCAAAGATCAGCCAGGGATTGTAAAATTCTCATCTGCGAGCAAAGCTGTTTGTGAACATTCCATAGCATCTCATCAACAAAGGGCTGAGGACTGACTTCGAGCATCAGCTGTGGCGAAACCACCGGCTCTCCAGGTTTTGATGAACTACATCTCCCATCAGCCCCAGCAAGAATGTAGCCAATGGCCAGGGATGACTAGAGTTGTAGTTCCGCAACTTCTGGAGGGCCACACCTATCCTACACAAATAGTGGGGCAGTATTGTTCAGGAAGAGGGTGAGGCTGGAAGTCTGAATTGGCCCTGGGAGTCTTTGCAGGGCGGTTTGCAACATGGAAAACACCAAAACCCACCACACACTTAGCAAATGCAAGCAATACCTCTCTCCACCCAAAGACACTTGAAAAGGCCACAGGTTGTAAGGCTAATTTAGTACAGAAGACTTCCTCAACGTAGAGCGGGGCTTCCCAAATTTGGGGCTCCACAGCTAGTTGTGGGTTTTTTTGGACTACAACTCCCATCCTCCCTAGCCAGCAGGACCAGTGGTTAGGGATGATGGGAACTGTAGTCCAAAAAACAGCTGGAAACCCTGATGCAGAGGAAGAGTGAGGGGAGACCAAGAACGTTAAGAAGAGCTCGGCTGGATCTGGCCAAAGGCCTACCTAGTCCAGCATCCCATTCACACAGTGGCCAATTCGATGCCTATGGGAAACCCAAAAGCAGGGCTTGAGTGCAACACCCCTCTTTCCACTGGGGATTCCCAGCAACGGTTATTCAAAGCCTCTGACAGCAGAGTGCCTTTAGGGATTAAATGGGAGGTGCTTCATCCTAGCCCAGACACTAAATAAATATTTCTACAAAAAATATGCTTTCTGGTAGACACATAGGAGAGTTCCCCTGGGCCCTAGGCCACTGAGAAGCAGCAAATAGGGAGAACAGCTCTCTCTCTCTCTCTCTCTCTCTCCCCCCCCCCCCTCGCTTCAGGCTCACGTATGTGACCACACTGACAATCTCGTCTTGGAAACTCTGAAGACATTCCAACTATATTTCTGGCATTCACCAGATCCGCAGGTAGCCAAGCAGATCTGGACACAAAACAGTTTTTAATATACAGAAGGTATTTTAGAAACGCAAGCGGCTGACTCTGACTTCATGTGAGTGGAAGTGCCTCTTCTAAGCTGATGTGCCACGAAGCACCAGTACACTGTCAAATTAAGTATGTGTCTTGCTCCAGAATTGTGTACTTTATTAAATTAAAACGCATACGATTAAAGTCACTAAGATTTCTTTAACTACGTGACAATCCAATTTTTAGACACATGGTTTTCTGCCAGGTATTACAACTAGGCAGTTGCTGAATGTCACCTCGACATTGCATTTCAATGCCATTTTGTACAGTGTGTTGTACAGAGGCAAATCCACTCAGATAACTGCAAAGGTTGCCATCCCCCCGATGCCCAGGGGACTATCCCATAATCTGAGAAATACTGACCTATTCAGTATACAGTTTGCTGCCCACCCTGGGCTTTTAGGACAGAGCAGGCTATTAATGTATATTATTAAGGGGCTGCTCCTTGCCAACGTGATGTAAACCTTGCTTTCTGGTGTATTCAGAAAGGAGACCTCTTATGTTAGCAGAGGGTAATGATTTGCAGACTTCCCCCTCCTAACTGACTGTCCTGTGGGATGACCCATTTCGATGTGTTCCTGAAATGCAACAGAGCAAACGAAGAACGAAAGCTGAGTACCTGTGCGTACTTTCGGTAAATGATTAACAACGGCTCAAATTCGGGCCGGACAGGTTGCCAAAATCCCTTGTGAAACTTACCATTCCGATGGGAGTGTGGATGAGGTTACCGTTCTCTACTTCATATTCGTGGCACACTTTAAAGAACTCAAGCATCTGGATAATGTCGTAACTGAGAGAACCTGGTTCAAATGGGGGGAGAGGTGGAGGGAAGTGTCAAGACCAATGCTGCAGGACAAACAAGCTGTGTGTCAACAGGCGTTCTTTGGTGAGGCCGAGAAGCTCGTCACACGCCACAGCGGGGACCTGTGTGCAGAGTACCATTCCCTGGTGCTGAAAGAATGCGAGGAATCCTGTCTGCACAGCAAAGCCTTGCTATGGCTAACATTTGGGGGCTGAGCAGGTTCCCAATCTAGATGTTTACAATCTGCAAAATCTTGCAATGCAGCCCAGCAGCTGACCTCCACTTCTTCTCGCCTGATCCCTAGAGGACAAGGGCTCCACTGAGGAAGGGAGGTATCCTGCACCCTTGGTTCCTTTTACAACCACTCCTTGCTTTGCAGGATTCTCTCAGCACCCTTACGCTACAGCAGCTAATCACCATTAAGGATTAGGGTTGCATTCAACTAAATCACAGAGCAGGGTGGATAAAAATCAATGATTTTTTTAAAAAAATAAAAAAACGGATTTTTTTTTATTTAAATTGATTTTTTTTATTTAAATTGGATTTTTAAAAAATAAAATGCTTTTTGAGGAAAATATATTACCATCCAAAGGTTATTCCATCATGAAATAAAGATTAGTTTTTTAATTATGTAGAATAATGTTGTATATGTTTAATTTTTGGGATAAATAAATTCCATTAATCCATTCACAATGTCATGCTCTTCCAGAGGTTTTTGTAAGATTATTGGGCAGTTTCTCTGCCTACAAGATATTATCACAGATGCTTGGTTTACTTTTGCAGTTCTCAAAACTGAATTTGACTCAACAGAGATCACATGCCTCTTCTTTACAGCAAAAATGTTATAACATGAACAGAGTTGAGAAAAAGACCTTAATCCTATTGTTCAACAAACCTATGAATACAGAAACAACCCCTTCAGTGCTAAATTTCAAGAAGTTCAGTGAATAGAATAGAAACAATATTTTTCTGATTGTTTGGAGTGGATAGTATTTAGGTTTTTCATGTGTAGGCTGGGCTGACAGTCTAAATTTCTTAAAATATATATATTTTGTTTTTGTTTAGCCAAGTTAGTTAACAAACATGGATGTTTGTTTAAGCAAATAACATATGCTGTAATGTTATTGTTTCAGTTGAATAAATCTATTTAAATCGTTATTATTAAGGTAATGATTATTTTTCTCCTTCCTAAGTACAACAGTAAAGTTGTCCAAATATGAATGATTAACCTATTAAACTGGGGATAAAAAACTAATATGAAAAGTTGTTATTCTAAAAATCTTCATCTACTTGCATATTAAAGTTATACCAGCAAGAATTAGTCTTTATGTAGAAAACTATGATTTAAATCAAGCCTTACTGACTAGTTATTTAAATCGTGATTTAAATCGTGATTTAAATCGTGATTTAAATTGTGATTTAAATCAAATCCACCCTGTCACAGAGCAACTTCTACACAAGTGCAGTGTAAATTCCCCCTGTTCCCGCCACGTCCCCTGTGTTAAGCCTTTTGCAGGAAGAGTCCTGTGACTCCTCAAAGGCTTAAATGGAGGCCGAGACGTTTGGCCTTCCAGATCTTGCTGAACTACAACACCCATGGTTCTAGTTACAGGTAGGTAGCCGTGTTGGTCTGAGTCGAAGCAAAATAAAAAAATTCCTTCAGTAGCACCTTAAAGATCAACTAAGTTTATATTTTGGTATGAGATTTCGTGTGCATGCGTATTTCGTGTTCGTGCGTATCTGAATGCATTTCGTGTTCGTGCGTATCTGAAGAAGTGTGCATGCACACGAAAGCTCATACCAAAATATAAACTTAGTTGGTCTTTAAGGTGCTACTGAAGGATTTTTTTAATTTTACAACACCCATGGTTAGGGGTGGTGGGAGTTGCAGTTCTGGAGGGCCACTGATTCCCTGTCCCTGGCCTGGCTCCTGTGCAACAACTGCCTATCTGGTTGTTGTTGCTGTTACAATTTGTACAATGCCCTTTATCAAAATACATCCCAAGGCTGTGTACAACCTTAAAAACACATTACAGAACACCAATGATAAAAACATGATAAGAACGTAATAAAAAGCATGCTGACAGTCTAATAAATTGGCCTATTGATGTGGCTCATGAAACTTCATCGGGTGTGTCTGCAGCTGATTTCACAGCTGCTTTATGGGGTGTGTTGAATGTTGGAAATGCTTCCTACAGAAAACCCCCAAACATAATTACTGGAAAGGAAGCGATCAAGGAAGGTTACACTCATGCAAGCGTCTATAGTGTTGTAGCCTTACATTCTTAAGGAGACATAGCATGCTCACTAAAATGTTGACCCTCACCATTTCTGGTCCTTGGGAACCTTTGCTTCAGCATCCCCCTCAGAGGAGTAATCTTGGATGACATTGTCGGCACGCCAACATAAAAATCTGCCTTGATTTCACCATCCAAAATCTGGTGGGGAAGAAGAAAAGATTATTATGATTTGTGCAGAAGAAGAAGAAGAAGAAGAAGAAGAAGAAGAAGAAGAAGAAGAAGAAGAAGAAGAAGAAGAAGAAGAAGAAGAAGAAGAAGAAGAAGAAGAGGAGGAGGAGGAGTTTGGATTTGATTTCCCACTTTATCACTACCCGAAGGAGTCTCAAAGCGGCTAACATTCTCCTTTCCCTTCCTCACCCGCAACAAACACTCTGTGAGGTGAGTGGGGCTGAGAGACTTCAGAGAAGTGTGACTAGCCCAAGGTCACCCAGCAGCTGCATGTGGAGGAGCGGAGACACGAACCCGGTTCCCCAGATTACGAGTCTACCGCTCTTAACCACTACACCACACTGGCTAGTAAAAGTCAATAATCAAAAAACGAACACTCAATTTGCCTCCTTACTTCCTTGCTAGGCCTAAGAAGAGCGGGGGGAGAGAGAGAGAGAGAGAGAGAGAGAAGAGAAGAGATGAACCTGTCTTCCTTCAGGGGACTTCAACTTCCACCAGCCCCGGCCAGCCCAGGGAAGATGGGAGCTGTAGTCTAACACCATGGGATGGGCCACGAGCTTTTCAAAAATGTGGTAGCTATGTTTGCCCTAATGCTGAAGCAAGGCTGGTACCTGCATCCTATTTAAAAGAGGATAATGATAGCACCGGGACCCAGGTGGCGCTGTGGTTAAACTACTGAGCCTAGGGCTTGCTGATCAGAAGGTCGGCGGTTCGAATCCCTGTGACGGGGTGAGCTCCCGTTGCTTGGTCCCAGCTCCTGCCAACCTAGCAGTTCGAAAGCAAGTCAAAATGCAAGTAGATAAATAGGGACCGCTACAGCGGGAAGGTAAACAGCGTTTCCGTGCACTGCTCTGGTTTGCCAGAAGCGGCTTAGTCATGCTTGCCACATGACCTGGAAGCTATACGCCGGCTCCCTCAGCCAATAATGCGAGATGAGCGCGCAACCCCAGAGTCGGTCACGACTGGACCTAATGGTCAGGGGTCCCTTTACCTTTACCTTAATGATAGCACCAGGTCATGCACAAAAACCCTTTCCCATGCTGTTTCTGAGATGGACCTACCTTTCCCTTCCTTGTTTTTTGCTGCTCCTATATCCTATGCCCTTCATGAGACAGTCTCCCAGTAGGGATTCACTTACCCCTCCCATGAAAAGCAATGATGCAAATATATTGCTTAAAGTTCAAAGCTTAGCATCAAGGCCAGAAGTCATAACAATCAGAAGGCGACGATAACTTTTTCAACGGCTACAAACGGCAGCAAGAATGTATTTCTTATACATAAAGTAATAAGGGCTTGGTCTACTCAATCAGATAAGCAACAAACCCATGTTGGAGACAAATATTTAATGATTTGTCAAGATGGCAATCTAACATATAAGCCCCAATAATACTCAAACAATGCTAGTGCAAAAAGAAGGGCATTTATTTTCATTTGAAAGCAGGAGGGCTGCTTTTTCTTTGCTTCTGCATAAATGACCACGATGTTCATGATCATACTGCAGCTGAGGCAAATATTTACTTTGTGCACTCTCAGTTCTAGGACGGGGGGGGGGGAGGAGGTGAAGTGGAACGGCCTCTATTTTCTCTGTCTCACAATGTGTAGCTTGTAGGGAATATTACAGTACATTCCCACTACAACCAGGGACAGCATTTGCCAAAATCCAAAGACAGCAAGTTTTCCCATGTGCAAATTTCAGCATAATTGGCTAAATAGTTTTCAAGACATAACAATAACGTAGCATGTCAAGGTTCTGCTCTGGGATGAGCCAAGGAGGCTAAAGCTGTAGAAGTAAATATTTTAAATTCTGTTTTTTGGTTTGCAGGAGGCATCCTCATTCTGGAAAAACACCCAACCAAGAAATCAAAAAGCTGAATCATTTGTTCTAATCTAAACTCTGAAACAGAGAGACGCAACTATTCAGCTGAGAACACATTATTATTATTATTATTATTATTATTATTATTATTATTATTATTACTTTGCCCATTAGCCTGGGGTTTCCCCGGCCACTCTGGGTGGCTTCCAGAACATATATAAACATGGTAAACAAACATCAAGCATTAACAACTTCCTAATACAGGGCTTCTAAAATGTATCTTCTAAAAGTTGTATAGTTATTTATCTCCTTGACATCTGCTAGGAGGGTGTTCCACAGGGTGGGGGTGCCAAAGCTGAGTATGTCCTGTTGAATATTGCAGAGAATAGGCAGACTTTCTGGAAACATTCAGTTGCAAGCTGGCAGGATGACCAGGAACAAAATGCTGCTACTAGTAACTTGTTTACTTAGATATTTATTATGCACAGAAGACTCACAAGTTACTATATACAAGATACAGACACGATCTTAACTCTCTCTCTCTCTGAACAAACTCCAACTAACTCCAAGACTCTCCTACACACACAGCCAACCACCAACCAACCACGGAGAAGTAATGAGTCCAATAACAGTTGTATCCAAGGCTCCCATATCTCTAGGCAGAAAACTTCTCTGCTCAGTCTTCCTGGCCTTCGGCCAACTCACTAATTGCTTTTGTGAGAAGCTGATCAGAAAGCATGTAGGCAAAATCCCAACATGTCCTCTGCCTGGTTCCCTTTAACTTCACTCCTCAGAATGTGGGAACCACCAAAAGGCCCTTGGAGATGGACCTCGGTGTCTGGGCAAATCTTGGGTAACCCTTCCTGACACACATGCATCAATTTGAGCCAAAAATTAGAAAATTACAAATATCTCTTCATTTCAGTTGGCAGAATCCCTTAAAAGAAACATACGCACAAAACCCAGAAGAGGTACTTTTTAAAGGGAATTTATAGCAGTCTTTAAAATTCTGTTCTGCAACAACTTCAGGAGACCCTTGATGCCAATATATCCCTTCCCCTATAAGGAACCTGAAAATATACTTTAGATTCTAACCTTCTGAAGTTGTGGGATCCTGTTGGCCTTCCAAGTATCTCCAAAATTTCAGCAGCCTTGAGTGGCACCACAAACAATGACAAGGGTAGCTATACTGGGGGGGAAATGTGATCCCAAAAAAGGAGCAGGAAGTAACAAGTATACATGTTTCTCAGTTGGTTCTGGCAGTGGACTCTTTTGAAGGGCTGCAACCAGGCTGTTTATGATAATAATAATAATAATTTATTTGTACCCTGCCCATCTGAATGGGTTTCCCCAATGCTAGTATTCTCCCGCAAGCAAGATACAAATGATCGAAAGTGAGAAAGATTAAAAGAACTGATTTCAGATTACATAGATGCTTTCTACTTTTCTTTAGGTCTTCTCACAGTACTTAATTAATGTCATCTGTTAATTGTTCGGTTTCTGATAATTGGTTCTCATGGGAAACTTACAAATTCTTGCTTCACACAATTAGCTCAAGGCAGTGTCAATTTACTCTTGGCAGAAAGCCAAGGTCTGCCTGGCCTGGAAACTACTCTCTGATTGGTTAATGACCAGCACTGAACTCTGTTATCTAGGAATAGCTAGCACAGTTGTTTCTTGCTGGGTGTTAGGAGTAGGAGTGCTGTGTATGGTCGGAGAGAAAGAGAGAGAGTAAGGATTTATTTTGCTTTGCTTTGTATGCAGAAACTCTGCTGGTTTTATTTTCTTTTAATAAATCCTGTAAATAGTTATTCTGCGTCTAGCCGACTAGTCATTTCCACCTCAACTAGCTTCTGCGCTGTGCAGGAAAACTCTGCTACGTTTGGGCTAAAGCCACTAGAGCTATGCCTGACACTTCAAAATTCTAAGATTAATTACCGGCTTGATTAATTCAGTCCCTCCTGCAAATGTAGCTCCATTTTCCCTTGCTAGAGCAGCTTGGTCTGCATCCTGTAAGGAAACGAAAGTTCAGAATGAAGACAATAGGAGCACTAGATATTTTCCCATACAGCTGGTGTTTCTTCAAGGCTTTCTAGGCAGATGAACGTGCTGCTAGGTAGGAAGTGCAGACCCCCCCTCTCCTCTGGCTAAGTGATAGGTGTGTTTTGACTGGGTGGCCCCAATGAGTGCACCAGAAGCTGAATGGACACAATGGGCACAGCCATGATCTCTTGAGGTATCAGCTAACCAGTTAGAAATCTTGAGCATGCATTAATGCTTTAAAAAGTGCCTCGGATGACAAGACAAAGGCTACGTTAATCGAGTATATTTTGCAGGAATCACAGCACCCAACAGAACCAGGTTGAGCCGCTGGATATTTGACAGGTCCACCAGCGGACTGCGGTTTTCCTTCTGCCCAGCCCCACTTTATAGGGCTGTTGTAAGGGGTTATGGATGTGAAGTACTCTGAACATTCCCTGATATCACTTCACCCATTCCAAAATCAAGCTCTGGCTCAAGTGTTCTCAGGAAGATCATAATCTAGAACACACTGTACCAAACACACACCATGGAGAATATACATTTGGAAAACCTTCTGGATATAGCCAAAACGATGAGATATCTGCTAGATTCTGCAAGAGTGGCATCAAGGCCACTGCCTCAAAACACTTGCTCAAGGAGGCATTGCAGGAACATGCTGTAACTCACCGCTGTGAATACTACGACCTTATGGATGTCATCTGTGAAATGGTGAGGCAGACGAACTGTACCAACGAATGGTTCCAAAGGTTTCTGAAAGGTGCCAAAGCAAACACGCAAAATTGAAAAGCCTCACATTATTGAATTCGGCAAAATATATTTACTTAGTTGACAAAGGCAAGTTGGTTCAAAATTTAGATATGTCCTCTGTGTTTCTTTTCACGTGCACAGAAACCACATTAAGATTTTTAAAAACTATTTAAAATATACATAAAATACACAATAGTCAAGGTCCAAATAACTGCTCAACTAGCTTCTATGAGCCAAAGGAAGCTTTGGAATAGAGATTCTTGAACAAAAGCTGCCCTCCCCCACCATGTAATATGGCAATTCTGAAAACTGATGGTAAATTCAAAATTAGTTTGTAAAATAGCATGTGGAGGTGGGGAAGGGTATACTGTTCAAAGTAAGAAGCAAATCCTACTAGGCATATAGCAAACCCTTGTTGGCTCCAGCCCCTGAACATATCCCTATAACCCTCTTCAAAGATCATCACCACAGGCCAAACATTCTGTGGTGTGTTGCAGAAAATATCCTGGATGACCAGAGGCTTCCACCTCGCCTGTTTCTCCTTCCAATAACATTTTTGCGTTGATAATTGCATTGACACAAATTTAGACAAAGGTCTCCCCAGTGGAATGAAGGCCCACGGCAGAGAGGGGCAGAGCTCGCAATACGGTGCAAGGTTATAAAATACAAGTGAAGATATTTCAGCTAAACGTTTTGGGAGCCCTTCGTCGGGCATCATGTCTGAATGAGCAACCTCCGAAAAATTGTGCTGAATGTTTTTTAAAAAAACTAACTAACTTTCAAAGTCCCAGAAATAATTACAGTTATAAAGGAAAGCGCCCATTAATACTTGCAAACTATGAGCCTTTTCCAGTGTACCTTCTTCTCCATTGCCATGTCCAGGGTCATATCAATGTATACGTGCTGCTTGGGGGAAGTGAAGTCCAGTTGCTGAAATGTCTTCAGCATCTCTAAAGCCACTTCTGCCTCATAAACTGGCCTTTGATAGCACCACGTCAAGTAAACATCGTCCTTTGGCTCACTTGGCAAGGGAAATGTGTAAGGGTCTTTTTTTTTCTTGGGCTCTGATTCTGCGGTCTTTTTTCTGGCGTCCCTTCTGGGTTTCTTTTCTTTTCTTTAAGGAAATGGAAATGATAAATAAAACAGCCCAGCCCAATACTCTTACTATAAAAACACATGTTTCTGATGGCTGGAAGTTGGAACTAAAACAGGAGAGCTGTGTCAATCCGTGGCAAAAGAGAGGGAAACATTTCAAGGTGCCACAGGAGGCTGCTTTGTTTTAGAGAACTGCCTACCAGATTATGAACTCACTGCTTTCCCTCCCTCTTGGATACTTTTAAAAAAAAACCTCTTTCTTCTTTTTACACCCGGAAATGAAGCCAAGACTCTAGCACTAATCTTCAGGTAGCAGATTGGGACCCACAAATGTGACACATCATTCTCTTATTTTGTTGAGAAGAAAATGTATATCCTGCCTTGCTCTGCAATGTAATAAGGACCCTAACTACAATACAAACAAAACAACAATTAAAAGAACAGATATGAAAACAATTTTAAAAAAATAAATAAGAAGTATAGGGAGATCTTGGGAACCAAGCCCTGCCTCAGAAACAGGTTTTCTTTCTGAACTCAGCTACCAGCAACATGCTTGCCTGAACCTATTCAATGTTGCTATTGATACTTTGATTTCAAGCGTCTTTTATTAGTAAGTTTAAAAGAAATAAGAGTTATTTACTTACTTTGAAGCATAGTGTCTATTGGAAATCAGCAAATTGGCAAAACTGGGAAGCACTGCAGATTGCTGACAAATTCTGGAGAAAATACGGCTAGGGCATTGAGCTGAAACTGTTTAAAGACAGGGGGGAAAGAAACCATGCTAATGAGAGCCAGGAATCAGCAAAGCTGCAAAATAAGTTATGTGACAGAACTGGCATTAATAGGCCTTTGCATTTAGTGATTCCAAGGATACAGTATATGATTTCTTACCTTCCTTGCACCATAAGGTCTCACTGCAGGTTATAACAATATAATTACACAATTATAACAAGTAAAACAGTTCCAAACAAAAGCAGTATAGATTAAATGTGACACCAAAAGGCCTATGTAAGGTCCAAGACTGAGCACACTTGGGCTGTGTACGTACTTCTCTCCACCACTAGTTTGGGAAGGAGTGCACACACATGAGTCAGAATTTATATTCATACTGCATCTATTCGGTCATTTCTTGCTATATGCTGCATTTTGATTAGCTTTGAAGTAAATTAAGAAAAAGAACAACCTAACTGCGACGGGGTGAGCTCCCATTGCTCGGTCCCAGCTCCTGCCAACCTAGCAGTTCAAAAGCACGTCAAAGTGCAAGTAGATAAATAGGTGGAAAGGTAAACGGCGTTTCCGTGCACTGCTCTGGTTCGCCAGAAGCAGTTTAGTCATGCTGGCCACATGACCCAGAAGCTGTACACTGGCTCCCTCGGCCAGTAAAGCTAGATGAGCGCCGCAACCCCAGAGTCGTCC
Source organism: Zootoca vivipara (assembly GCF_965207765.1). Classification (NCBI taxonomy): domain Eukaryota; kingdom Metazoa; phylum Chordata; class Lepidosauria; order Squamata; family Lacertidae; genus Zootoca; species Zootoca vivipara. The sequence goes on from NC_142583.1 coordinate 64,845,325, forward strand.
GCGACTGGACCTAATGGTCAGGGGTCCCTTTACCTTTTTAACTGCATTTTAAGCTGGTAATATGTACACAGCCTTACTTGGAAGTAAAATTTGTTGAAATCAGTGGTATATTTTTCTAACTAGAGAGATTTATGGTACAGTTCTCACTTATTCCTCCTGTCTTCTCCACTTCTGACTGCAGATGGGTACTCTCTCACATATCTGAATGTTCATCCATTAAAACATGCCTCCACATAGAAAACGAAATGTCATGTTTGAGGCTACGTTAGAACACATTCTTCCCTAGTCTTCTTTCTGAAAGGAATGTTTTGTGTAGAGGAGCATTCAGTCTGCTGCCAGAAATGATAAAGTCATTTATTATTTCATTGGGAGTTATGTTAGAATCTTTAGAGAGAATAACTGTTTCTACTCCAGTCATCAAAATCAATTTGGCTGCTGAGATAGAATGAATTGGTCCATCAGTAAGCAAAAATGTACTATGATATGGGATGTTTTCCAGGTTAAAGAAGTAACTCAAGGCTAGGGAGCTCAACATAACTACCTGAGGACTGGTTGCATTGAGTACACCTATTAGAACTATGGCAAGCAAAATGTGATATTTAACTCATGCAACCATTCTAACTCATGTTTGTATTTTAATGAAATTTATTGATCCTAAAGTTATCAACCCGAGTTCCTGTATGGGACCCTTCCATGTTCAATGGGAGTTATGGGCCACCACACATAAAAATTGGTTCGCCAACTTTAGTCCTTTTAGGTAAGTGACTAAATCCAGTGTGGAGCAATCCAACAGTACCACTCATATGGTATAATGCAGTGTTTCTCAACCTTTTTTGGGCCACGGCACACTTGTTCCGTGAAAAAAATCACGAGGCACACCACCATTAAAAAAGTTAAAAAATTTAACTCTGTGCCGCCCTATATTGACTATAATTATGACTGTAAGAAACACTTGCCAATTGCTGTGTTGGTTGCAATCTCCTGTAATAAGGCTTCACAAGCCGTCCGGCGGGTCAGCGTTGCGTATTGGCGGCCACCAGGCTCGTTTGCACTGAGCTTTGGGAAAGAGGAGGAGAAATATTGCTTTCCGGCGGGTCAGTGTTGTGTATTGGCGGCCGCCAGGCACGTGACAATGGAAATCGCCCTTTTCGTCGTGGCACGTCGCGGCACACCAGCCAGCGTCTCGCGGCACTAGTGTGCCGCGGAACAGTGGTTGAGAAACGCTGGTATAATGCCACCATAAGGTCTCAAGAACAAACTACAGTACATTAATAGTACATTCTATTAATTTAGGGAAGAGAAACCAAAACCTGGCTCTGGAAGAAGAAAAATCTCAGCAAATCAAAGAGCATCACATTATGTATTTTTATGTTGTGAACCACCTTGTGATCTCCGGTTGAGCGGCAGTATGCAAATTTAATAAATGAAATGAAAATTCCATTACTATACTGATCCTTACACACATCTTTCCCTACAAGCCTTTCAAAAACTTTTGCATGCTTTAAAGCAGGGTGGCAAACCTTTCTTTCCTTTCACAGTTTTCTCTTATCATAAACAGCTTCAAGGTTTGTTTGTTTGTTTGTCAATCAAGCAGTGAATAAATCTGATCAAGTAAAATAAATGTATTTAATTTTTAATGATTTTTAATTTTATACATTTCAATAATGTTACAATCATTTTAATATTTCAAAACTTGACTTCCTTCCCACTCTTTCTGCAGTTCCTTAAATTATTTTTAATATTTTCTGTATATCCAAATTAACTTAATTTGCTCATTTACTCATCTGCTTTAAATATATACTCTGATAAAACTGCAGGCTGTTACAATACTCCTGCCAATGCTCTCATCTGTTTACAGTTTATTTGTAAATACTGTAAATGCAATCCAAGCCCTTATTGCTGGAAATAATTGCTTCTCTCTGCCTTCTCTTCTGGCAGCGCTTGCAGTGTAATCCTATATAAGAAGTCCCATTTGAGTTCTCTGGCGTTTGCTTACAAGTGGAGGAGCAGAGGACCCTGCTAACTACGGCGCCTTCTGCCTTAAAACCTCGCAAAAGCGAGACCGAGCACAAAAAAACCCCCAAAACAAAGCACGTTTTCCAGGACCGGGGAAGCGGGGACGCCTCTCACCTAAAACCGGCATGCACCGAGCTCAACGGGAGCCGGTTCTCGGAAAAAGGACCCTCAGCCCTAAAATATTTCGAGGAGGGGTAGGTGCGGGGGACAGAAAGCAGCCGCCCCACTTCTCAGCTCTCACCTGTCCTCCAGCAGCATCTCATCACGGGCGCCGCCATCTTGCCGGGCGGAGGGAGGAAGCCGAAAGGTGCAACAGCAAACCGTCCCCGGCTGCCCCACGGAGCCGGACAGGGAAGGTTCCGCTCCTGAGGAGAAGGGATTAAAGTTCCTCTTCTTATTCAAATCGTTTATATCCCCACCTTTCTCCTCAAGTGGAGATTCAAGGTGGCTTACAAACATGTAAAGGCACCCATTACAAAAGACAGAGAGATATAAAGGCGCTTAGTTCAAAGCAATGACCAAAATGACCAGGGCACAGAGCAATAATAATAATAGTAGTAGTAGTAGTAGTAATAATAATAATAATAATAATAATAATAATAATAATAATAATAATAATAATAATAATAATAATAATAATAATGCACAGTTGATGGTGAGGCCCTGTGTTCATTTATCTGCATCATTTGGGAAGACAGGCGAACTGATGTCAGTGTACTGGAAGGAAGCAAAGATCACCAGTGTTGAAGCAATGATTCTTCAACGTCAACTTCGTTGGACTGGTCATGTTGTGCGGATGCCTGATGACCGTCTTCCAATGCAACTACTCTATTCCAAAATTAAAAATGGAAAGCGTAATGCTGGTGGTCAATAACAGAGGTTTAAAGACTCATTCAAGGCACATCTATTTTTTAAAAAAGTAGTATAAACACCAACAAACTGGGATACACTGGCCTGCAAGCGCTCCAGTTGGAGAGCAGCCTTTACCAAAGGTGTCATGGACTTTGAAGACGCTCAAACTCAGGACGAAAGGGAGAATCATGCTAAGAGGAAGGCACGCTTGGCAAATCCACACCGTGAACAACTCCTGCCCGGAAACGTATGTCCCCACTGTGGAAGAACATGTGGATCCAGAAATGGCCTCCATAGTCACTTATGGACTCGTTGTTAATGACCCGGAAGCTGCACACCGGCTCCCTCGGCCAGTAAAGTGAGATAATCGCCGCAACCCCAGTCATTCGCGACTGGACCTAACAGTCAGGGGTCCCTTTACCTTTACGGAAGACAATCTTACTCGGCTACATAGCTGCCAAGTTTTCCCTTTTCTCGCGAGGAAGCCTATTCAGCATAAGGGAAAATCCCTTTAAAAAAGGGATAACTTGGCAGCTATGCTCGGCTACGAGTGATCGCTAAAGAAGAAGAGTAGGCCTAATAATGCACCACAGAGTTGATGGTGCAGCCCTGTGTTCATTTACCAGCACAATTAAACCTGTTCTTGACTTTTCCGGGAAAAGGAAATTGACGAGGTGAAGGGGTGGGCATAGCTGCCAAGTTTTCCCTTTTCTCACGAGGAAGCCTATTCAGCATAAGGGAATTTCCCTTAAAAAAAAGGGAGAATGTTATGTACTGAGCTGAATCCTAGAACAATAGGATTCAGAATCAGCGGGAGCTACCCAATCCAACTCCAGGTGGAAGTGAATCCGCAACCTGATTGGCCTGCTGGAGCAGCCAATCAGGCGGCTGGCAGAAGTGAATCTGCTACCGGATTGGCCTGTAGGAGCAGCCAATCAGGCTGCAGGCAGAAGTCAATCCACAATATAATTGGCCCACAGGTGTAGCCCTGAAGTAGCCAATCACGCAAGGCCCATTGTGTAAATAATGTATATACTCATTATTGGCAGCTATGGGGGTGGGGAGAGCAGCAATGCGACATCGTCTAGTCTCCTCAGTCGGTAAAGCGTGTAGCTCTTAAATGTAGGTTCGATCACCACTTGGGGCAAAAGATTCCTGCATTGCAGGCAGCTGAATTAGATGACCCTCGTGGCCCCTACCAACTCTACAGTTCAATGATTCCTCGGAAATACCACCAGAATGGATGCTCCGTTAACAGGTCTGGCCCACCTATGGGGCAAGGTGAGGAGGTTGCCTCAGGTGGCAGGATTCCCTGGGGCAGCAGATTGTGATGCCCATCTTTCTTTCTTCCCCCTTCACCTTGTTCCGGATTGTAGACGTTCACATCTTTTCAGCGGTGGGAACTAACTTACAATCCCATCCATTTTTTTCAATTACATTTTTAAAATTAGTGCTGAAATGCTTTCCTGGCTAGAATAATTATTTTTTTAACCAGTATTAAAATATTGGTGAAATATTGCTGAAATGAAAGAATGTTATAGCATTGTTGTTGTTGTTGTTTAGTCGTTTAGTCGTGTCCGACTCTTCGTGACCCCATGGACCATAGCACGCCAGGCACTCCTGTCTTGCACTGCCTCCCGCAGTTTGGTCAAACTCATGTTCGTAGCTTCGAGAACACTGTTCAACCATCTTGTCCTCTGTCGTCCCCTTCTCCTAGTGCCCTCAATCTTTCCCAACATCAGGGTCTTTTCCAAGGATTCTTCTCTTCTCATGAGGTGGCCAAAGTATTGGAGCCTCAGCTTCACGATCTGTCCTTCCAGGGAGCACTCAGGGCTGATTTCCTTAAGAATGGATAGGTTTGATCTTCTTGCAGTCCATGGGACTCTCAAGAGTCTCCTCCAGCACCATAATTCAAAAGCATCAATTCTTCGGCGATCAGCCTTCTTTATGGTCCAGCTCTCACTTCCATACATCACTACTGGGAAAACCATAGCTTTAACTATACGGACCTTTGTCGGCAAAGTGATGTCTCTGCTTTTTAAGATGCTGTCTAGGTTTGTCATTGCTTTTCTCCCAAGAAGCAGGCGTCTTTTAATTTCGTGACTGCTGTCACCATCTGCAGTAATCAAGGAGCCCAAGAAAGTAAAATCTCTCACTGCCTCCATTTCTTCCCCTTCTATTTGCCAGGAGGTGATGGGACCAGTGGCCATGATCTTGGTTTTTTTGATGTTGAGCTTCAGACCATATTTTGCGCTCTCCTCTTTCACCCTCATTAAAAGGTTCTTTAATTCCTCCTCGCTTTCTGCCATCAAGGTTGTGTCATCTGCATATCTGAGGTTGTTGATATTTCTTCCGGCAATCTTAATTCCGGCTTGGGATTCATCTAGTCCAGCCTTTCGCATGATGAATTCTGCATATAAGTTAAATAAGCAAGGAGACAATATACAACCTTGTCGTACTCCTTTCCCAATTTTGAACCAATCAGTTGTTCCATATCCAGTTCTAACTGTAGCTTCTTGTCCCACATAGAGATTTCTCAGGAGACAGATGAGGTGATCAGGCACTCCCATTTCTTTAAGAACTTGCCATAGTTTGCTGTGGTCGACACAGTCAAAGGCTTTTGCATAGTCAATGAAGCAGAAGTAGACGTTTTTCTGGAACTCTCTAGCATTATAACTCTTTAATGCTAATTAAGGGGGGGGAACATCAACGCTGCAACATGTTCTTTTTCCTAATTAAACGCTTCCAATCTACACTTATGGTCCATTAAAAAATAAGTAGCAAACTACTGCTTAAACCAAAGTGATATGTGTAATGCTGCAATACTAAAAGCAGTCTTAGTGGTGGCCATCATTCTAGATTCAGGTAGATTCAGTGTTTGTCCGACGCAGGTGAAATATATATATTTTTTAAAATTGTCCAGTAGCACCTTAGAGACCAACTAAGTTTGTTCTGAGTAAAAGCTTTCGTGTGCATGGTATATGAATAAGTGTGCATGCACGTGAAAGCTTATACCAAGACAATTTGGTATAAGCAAATTGGACAATTATTTTTTTTAAAAATATATATATTTGGTGGCCATCATGTTAGAGATGTGGTTTCACCCAATCAAACACTTTCTATCTATGCTTCTGGTCCACAACAAGTGTTTTGGTTTTTGACATTTCATGATTAATAATGGGCAATCACACTTAAATGAGTAAGTACTTAGAGAGGTGTGTAGGTGGGTAGATCCAACTATCATCTATCTATCATGGCTTGAGAGTTTTTGGGATAGCTCGGTAGAGCACAAATCTCAGGATTGTGGATTCAAGCCCCGCACTGGGGGCATTGCAGGGAGTTGGACTAGATGACCCTCGCGGTCCCTTCCAACTCTACGATTCTGTGATTCAGGTGAATCAGACCACCACTTCCCCACCCACAACAAATATGCTGCAACTGTTGTTTCGGAAAGAATATGGTGGTGCGGTGGTGTTTATTTATATCCCACCTTTTTCTATCACAGGCAGCTTACAACTCAAGGCAGCTTACAACTAAAATAGAACAGCTACAAACATTAGGGGGAAAGCAATCCTTTTTTAAAAACACACAATTAAACATCAATAGATTAAACTTTTAAAAATTCATCTCTTTATCCTAATTTTAATCCAAAGGGGGAAATATTAAAACAATTATTAAGATATTTTTCTGCCTGTTGCATAAAAGGTCATTCAAGGGAGTTAACAATGTTAAAAAGAAATACTATTAAGAACAGGAAACTTGAAGTGGTCCAACATCTAAGGATCCTTAGGGACTCCAGAGGCTTTGATAACAGGTACACCATCTCTGACCCTACTTGGAGTCCCTCATGCTATTGGGAGCTTTTTGTACAGGAATCTTTTCCATTCATCCCCCATGTTGTCAGAAGTGTTCAAATGAACAGTCCAAACCTTGTTGGTCCCACAGCGACACTCGAGGGGCAACATTTAGGAGAAAAGTCCCAATTGTATGGGAGGTCAATTGCAATTCCACTTGTATCTTACAGTGGAAGACAGTTTCAGCTCCAGGTTTTGGAGAACTCTTAGGCAAGACACCCTCCATGGACCCCCTACCTCGGTGAGTTTACCTCCGCACTGCGGCAGATACAACCGGCTCATGCCAATGCTCCCCTCCGCTGGAAAGTAGACCCACAACAGAGGCCCAGCTACGCTGTTCCGTGGTGCTGGCCCTGGCAGAAGAGAAATGTTTGTTATTTATCAGGAGCCACCTGTCTGGAAGCAGCCCTGTGTGTACACACTTTGGCTTTAAAGCACATTCAAAGCATGTTTTCCCCCTCAAAGAATTCTGGGCACTGTAGCTGAGTTTTGTAACTCCGCAAGAGGGAAACAACAGTGCCAGGTCACTCCTCCTGAAATGAAAAGGAGGTGAATCACCAAGCTTGCGATTTCACAAGGGATTCTTGACCTTTTGAGTTTAGTTCAACCGCCGCATTACTCCTTCGGAGTCTCAGAGGTTGGCAAAGATTCAGGGCGTTCCATCCCAAGACTGCGGTTATTATAATCCGCCTGTGCTCTTGTTACAGGAACAGAGCCCGCACGGTTGGGCTAAATCAAAGCTTTTAGTTCACCTGCTGAGTAAAACACTAGGGACTTGCTTTAAGCATTCATTATTCGGTTTCCTTTTTAATTAGCACGACTTTGGTCTCAGGTCAAGTGAGTTTAAATGGGATCATGTACTCCAGATTTAACTGCTTGTTTTCTTAATACCACAATAATTGCATGTGGGAACAAAACGGGACAGCCATGGAGAGGGGACGGTTATTGGATCTGGAGCAGGCCATTTGTGTGTGAATGCATATCTACTCCAGGGTTGTGAACCTGGCACCCATGGGAGATGTGGCACCCATGAAGACTTGCACTGGTCTGGTACCCTTGGGCAGGTACCCCCAGATTCTGAGCTTTCAGATAAAAATATAAAGTAAGTTTCTAGCCCTCCTACGAAGCAAGTTATAGGGCAAAATGTGCAGCTATCTTCTGAGTGAATTTTGTAAAATGAGCGGGAGTTTGTGTGGCCACTTTGTATATTTTCCCGGGGCTGAGAAATGTTCCCTGTGGCTGTCTCTAATTTTGTGTTACGCCACACTCCCCATGGAAGCCATTTTGTTATGCTGTGCCCTCCATAGCATACCCTCCAAGGGATGCGGGCGGCGCTGTGGTTGGGCTTGCAGATCAGAAGGTCGGCAGTTCGAATCCCCATGACGGGGTAAGCTCCAGTTGCTTTGTCCCAGCTCCTGCCAACCTAGCAGTTCGAAAGCAAGTAGATAAATAGGGCAGGAAGGTAAACAGCATTTCCGTGCGCTCTGGTTTCTGTCACGGTGTCCCATTGCATCAGAAGCCATTTAGTCCTGCTGGCCACATAACCCGGAAACCTGTCTGTGGACAAACGCCGGCTCCCACAGCCTGAAAGCGAGATGAGCACCGCAACCCCATAGTCCGGACATAACTGTCCAGGGGTCTTTTACCTTCCCCCCCCCCAGCATACCCTCCAACACACCAAGGCGGAAAATTGGGACGCTGCCTTCCGGGGCAGAGCTCCTGAATGAGTCACGTGATCCGAGGGAGACTGCAGCCCCCAAAATACACACTTTTTTCATGGCAGCTGCCCAAGAACACATGTTCTGGGGCACTGTGTGAGATTGCGGCCCCGAAAAAGGGCTTTGGGGGAGCAAGACCATGGCTCCCCAAATGGCCGTCATGCTGTTGTGCGAAAAACGGGGTGTCCTGGTTTTATCAGGACAGTTGAATTGTATGCCATAGTAGCTATTTTGTGACTGGTGTCCCCAGTAGCCTCTCAAAATTCAAAATGTGCCCACTGGTCCAAAAAAATTGATGACCCCTGATATGCTCCATCTCTTTTTCCTCCCCCTCTTTTACACTCTTCAGGTGCATACTTTAATGCTGGGGGGGGGCTGATGAAGGCAGCAAAAAGCTATAAGCTGAGATATAAAAGTGTGATACAGAAATTAGAGGCCACGAGCAAGAAAGGTCAGGGTAAAACCACACACAATATCAGAGTAATGGCTGTAAGAGCAGATCCAAAGTCGCTTACTTGGAAGAAGGCGGATCTGTATCAAGTGTTGGTGGGGGCGAGGAGAGGTTGTATAGATCCGCTCGAGTTTCATCTGGATTCCACCGTTAATTATCTGTCTGCATGATGACACCGAGGGAAAAAGCTAAGCAAAACCACAGCCCTGGGTGAGTCACTTCCTCCTTCCGTCATTCCCAAAACATCATCTTAATAACAGCTGCTCATACCTCGTAGTTTATAATTATTTGAAGCGTTCCACTGATACCAAAAGGCGACTCGTCAGATTGTAGTTTGGCCTGAATAACTTCATCTCTCAGTGCTCCAGATAAGATCTAAGAGGACTTGTGGAGAAGCTAGTAAAATGCTGGTTAGAGGATGTTACTGTTCAGTGGATTTGCAGCTGGTTGACTGATCAAACCCCCAAAAAATGCCCACTGAAACCCCCACATTTTATTTAAATTATACAAATGTTTTTCACCCTTTGTTAGAGTTAACCGGCATTTCTCTCTCCTATACACTCACAGCATTATCAACAATCAAGGACACTTTTCCCTCAGTCAGAAAATAATATGTTTTAAATATGGTTTCATTGTTTTATCACTTGCTGTGTTGCAGGCCCAGGGCTCCTTTGGGAGGAAAGTCGGGATGTAGATTTAATACGTAAAGGGAAAGTTTGACACACACACACACACACACACACACACACACACACACACCCTGGGGGTCCCTTCCAACTCTACGATTCTATGGTTCTATGCCTTTTGTCTGTTAAATATTCTTTAACCTCATAATAAAATAACAAGTAGGGTTTTTGTAAATAAATAGGGGTTCTTATTTGCTCATCCTAGAAGCCTCTGAATCATGACAGAGGAGGTGTGCCTGGTTACATACAGAAATAATTAATATTGGGAGATAGAAACAGAAACCTGATGGAACTGAGATAATCAGTGATAATTATCTAAGGATGTAGACTCTTTAAAGGAGAGAGAGGATGTAACTCTGTATGTGAGAAGGCATACAAACAGAATACAGTATATGTATGTATGTATGTATGTATGTATGTATGGTGGTGCCTCGCAAGACGAATGTAATTCGTTCCGCGACTCAATTCGTTTTGCGAAAAATTCGTCTTGCGAATCGCGGTTTCCCATAGGAATGCATTGAAAAAAAATTTTTTGCCCATAGGAAGACATTAATTAAATTTCAATGCATTCCTATGGGAAACCGTGATTCGCAAGATGAATTTTTCGCAAAACGAATTCATATTGCGAGTCACCATCAGAAAAATTCATCTTGTAGGGCATTCGTCTTGCGAGGTACCACTGTATGGGTACCGGTATGTATATGTTTATAAACATTAGAGATGCAGCCTACACCACAGACTCATCAGAAGGGTTTAGTAATTCTGCGCCCCATTAGTAGTTTAATACTGGAAACATTATTCTAAATTCTGAAGATGTTTACTTATGACAGCAATGTAATGAAAGCCAAAATGCTGAAGATCTAGGGGCTACAGATTGGTACATGTTGTTCACTGTGGCAAAAACAAAACATAACTTAACTGTGCTTTAGTATTATGACAGGAATGTTTGCAAAAATAAAAAGCCTTCGTTCGCATGCATGCATGCATGCTTTCCCGTTAAGTCTGTAACAGAAGGGTCATGGCAACAGAATGTTTTTCCAGAGAAAAACATTACTGGGAAGTGGAGGCCCATAGGAACAAAAAGTGGGATTAGAGGCTGACCTTGAATCTGCCATTTAAAAAATGAAAATTTGCACTTTCTCTTCAGATTGGCTACTGTGTCATTGGACTCAATGGTAGGAACAATTATGGGGTTCGGACAGAGCAAGTGAATGGGAAACCTACAAAAAGAGGGATATTCCTAAACAGATCATCTTGGATTCCACTGTTAATAATCTGTCTGCATGATGACACAGAGGGGGAAAGCCTCGAAGCCTTTCTTTATATGATATTCACAAAAAAAGTAAATCACACACTTTTATAATCCATTGTCCCGAAAAACTTTATTCTGCCTTCTCCACAAGATCTGTGACCAGAGAGATTCTGAGCCCCCAATAATTCCACCATGGTTTGAATATGAGATTGTTAAGAAAGGTTGGAGAAATCGAGCATTTCAGAAATGGCTCGGGATTAGTGCAGATTAATTTCATCAAGTACAGTGGAACCTCGGTTTATGAACTCCTCGGTTTACGAATTTTCGGTTTACGAACGCCGTGGACCCATCTGGAATGGATTAATTCACTTTCCATTACTTTCAATGGGAAAGTTCGCTTCAGTTTATGAACGCTTCAGTTTATGAACAGACTTAGGGAACCAATTACACCCATGCTTCAGTTTATGAACGCTTCAGTTTAAGTACTCCGTGGACCCGTCTGGAACGGATTAATCCACTTTCCATTACTTTCAATGGGAAAGTTCACTTCAGTTTATGAACGCTTCAGTTTAAGTACTCCGCGGACCGCCTGGAACAGATTAATCCACTTTCCATTACTTTCAATGGGAAAGTTCGCTTCAGTTTATGAACGCTTCAGTTTATTAACAGACTTCCGGAACCAATTGTGTTCATAAACCGAGGTACCACTGTAATTGTGCTTTTAGTGGGCCCACAGTATGAGAGACAGAGGAGGGATGTAAAAAACACACCCCTAGATTTCAAGAACCTTCTGGTCTGAGATTCAAAGGTTTGTATTATCACAACTACCGCTTTTGATAAACGCTTACAGAGACCTTGGCATTCTCATTAGTGACGGGAAAGGAGCCTTGTCGCCTAAACAACAGTGAGAGAGCTTAACATGTTTTGGTAAACTAACCCCGGAAGTGCGTTAAAGGTCCTTGATACAGCAGAGTTCCCAGTTGCTCGTTTCCCCACCTCCCAGATGGAAGATGATAATTTGCTATTATCCATGCTATTGATGTCCATAAAATTGACGGAAAGTTTCGATAGAAAGGTCCAGCATTGTTTTTTTGAGGGGAAGGCTCTGGAGTGAAAGGGAGAGCACTCTGACCTGTGCCTGGAAACCGCAAGCCAAAAGGTAAGTGTGGATGAGCCCACTGCTTGGTTGGTAGAATATGACTCTCAATCTCAGGGTTTGGGCAAAAAAATCCTGCATTGCATTGACTGGATGACCCTTGAGGTTCCTTCCAACTCTGCAATTCTGTGATTTCCTTCCCTGCTCTTACCTGCCTTGCTTTGCCTACGCTTAGGCTTTCATGTCATTTCCATTTTTCATTTCCATTAAGCTTTGTATATCCATAAATGGAGTAATGAATTTATGTTACATTCAGGAGTCAGGATGTGTGTGTTAAATGCAAACTTAGAAGTGTAAGCTTTGCTCCTTGTTCCTCTGAGTTGCTATGAAGCAAAAGTGAACTTGACTGGAATCCATGAACATTGGTGCATTGGCCAAGATTTGGCATGCTGTGAACACATCCATTTCTAACGCAAGTATAGAAAATAAAATACTGTAGTTCTTCCTCTGTTGCAAAATAGTGAACACTTGAATGTGTATGCAAAAAAATGTAACATACCAGTGATTTAAGGGTTGGGACCTGCCAGGCCGTGAGAATTTGTTGGGGGGGGAGGGGGACTGCTCGCAACCAGTCTCTGAACATAATTTGGGTTTCTAGTTCACAAAGGCAATACCTTAAAGGAAACCTGATACTGTACTTATGCTTAAGGCCAGATCACATAACATATACATTGCTTACTGACCTGCAGCTAAATGTGTGAGCTGCCTCCATTGGAAAAACTATATGCGTGGCAGAGATATTTTTATGGGCTAAAGGAGCAGATGCTCAGGGCGGCAGATTGAACGAGGTGGCAACAACTGTTCCTAGTACGTAATTGTGGGGATTAGAAACTCGTGCAGTGTGAGTGCACCTTGGTGGGGTGGGGGACTTGCTTCCCCCATAGCCCCAGCCTTGGATTCGAACAGAAATCAAACATCACTCTTGACTTTCTCCATTCCCAGCTTGCTGCTTTGCCTGCCCCCCCCAACCCCTCATAGTAGTATTTTTGTGTTCTTATATTGTAAACCTCCTCGGGGAGAGGGCAGTTTAGAAATCCAACAAATGAAAAATGGAACTTCTGGCAAGGATAAATCCGAATTAAATTAGAAGTTCAAGGGGGCCAAGGCATTCAGCCTAACCCCCGCTCCAACCACCAAAGGAACCCTCATACAGTAACCATGTTTTTTGTGTTCTTATATTGTAAACCACCTTGTACTCCTTGGAGGGAGGGCAGTACAGTATATTGTTCCAACAAGTGAAACAAATAAAACTCCTGGAAAAGGCGGGGAGGGAAATACAGAATGGCCTTCTGGCCTCGTCTTCCACGCGGGGCACACGGACGCGTCCGCAACAAACCCCGCGCGTGTGGAAGCGCCCTTGAGTGGGGGGTACGCGCATGTCGCGGGCGAAAAGCCTCGAATCTGGGTCGCGCGCGCGCGCGCGCGAGGGGGGGGGCTCGTCAGGACGCCTTAGCCGAAGAAGAAAGAGGCGGGAAGAAGAGGCGGCGGCTGGGTCCGTCCCTCCTCGCCTTGTCATCCAGGCCCCTCCTCCGTTATTAATCCCTCTTATTGAAGGGGGGAGGAGGGTGGAAAGAAGAGGCGGCCCGGGACTGCCTGCTTCCCCACACGCAGTCAATACCGTCCTGTCAGCGGCGGCGGCGCCGCCTGCCCGCGCTTTCCCTCTTCCCCCCACAGACACGCGCGCACGTCTGTATTCCTCTAGGAGAGACACCCGGGCGCGCCTCTCTCTCTCCCCGTCCTCGCTCGCCTCAGCGCCAGGCCCGCCGCGACTCCTCCGCGCTCGGCTCGGCTCGGCCCGGCCCGGCCGCCGCCTCCTGCATGTATTTGCTGCCCTCAGCCCCGCCGCCTGAGCAGCCGCCTCAGCCCCCTCGACAGACGCCCAGGCTGCTGGATGCAGGTGAGCAGCCCGAGGGGGGAGACAGGGCCGCGCGCGTCCCGCCCACAGACGGACAGACAGACAGACCCACCGCCCGGCTCGGCTGGTGGACGGGTGGGGGGAGCGGAGGCGGCGACCGAGAGGCCTTGTTTGTTTCCGAGGCGGCCTGTGGTGGAAATGGCCGCTTCTTCCCCGCGGCCTCGGCCCGGTGGAGGTAAGGAGACGCCAGCCGCGCGAGAGGCCCCGCCGCCCCCTCAGGCGACCACCCCCCCGGGGACGGAGAGCCTGTCCCTCCTGACATGCGGGGGTTGGGTGGTGGTGGTGGTGTCTGGCCGTGTGGCGGAGGCGGTCGGGGCGCGTACGTGTGGAAGTGGAAGCGGGGAGACGGAGGAGCGTGTGAACGGGCGCGGGTCGGACCGTGGCGGTCAGTGGGGCAGGGATCCACGGGGCTGCTACCAGGTTGTGGTCACGGGATGGTGGCGAAAGGCTGCCGGGTTGTGTCCGTGGCGGTTGCACGGAGAGTGACAGGAGCGTCGTGCTTTGAGGCGGAGGGATAGCAAACGTGGCTGGCCCAGGCTGTTGTGCTTTTAAGTGCGTGTTCGTGTGTGTGTGTGTGTGTACACATATGCTTCCCTGGATAGCTCAGTTTGGTTAGAACGCGGTGTTGTTAACACCAAGGTTGGCGGTTCCTACCAGACGGCTGCATATATTCCTGCATTGCAGGGGGTTGGACTAGATGATCCTCAGGGTCCCTTCCACAACTACGATTCCATGTGTCGTAACCGCTTGCTGCATTTTAACGTGGCAGTTTTGGTTCTTAATCTCTTCACAGGCACTCCTGAAATGATTAACTGCGCCTGAAATTGCAGGGCACTGAGCACGCACACCCCCCAAACCCCGACTTGGAAGCTGCCTGCTTCCAATACTATAAACTTATGAATGTAAGGGTTTAGCTCATGTTTGTCCTTGGGTGACTTCAAATCACTGTTGTAAGCCTTCTCTGGCTGGAGAGGAGGGATAGAAACGCTTTGAAATAAACGTGGCTCAGTCGGTAGAGCATAAGACTCTTAATCTCAGGGTTGTGGGTTCTTGCCCCAGGTTGGGCAAGAGATTCCTGCATTGCAGGTGGCTGAGCTAGATGACTCTCTTGGTCCCTTCCAGCTTTTCAGTTCTAAATACTGTATGTTGGTGATGTTCTGAGGATAACTGTTAGATTGTGAGTGTTTGGGGATTGCGATGTGATTTTATTTTGGAGTGGGCCTGCTAGGACAGTTTTCCATGTAACATGGCTATCAGCCTCTGTTGGCTGTATGCTCAACAGAATTATAGGCTGAATTATAGGCTTTCTGGCACGTGTATTTTCATTTCTTGTCTGTCACATAATTTTCATCTTTGAGTGACCACTTTAAAAACCCTTAATATGTGAAGGGGCCCAAATCAATATGTTGTATGTGTTCTAGATTCAAACACAACCTGATCCAGTGTAGGGTTAATTGTTAGGGTGTTGGAATTGGAACAAGGAGAGCTGCGTTTGAGTCACTTCATAACCATAAAGATTCCTGCCAGTTGCACTTCACTTAGTGTACTTCACAGTGTTGTTGTAAAATGGATAATAGCATCTCCCTCCGCCTGCATACCAACCTGAGATCCTTGGAGGAATGGTGGAAATGTGAGATATAAATAGCTGGTGTCCATTATTTTTATATTAGCATGTAATGCTGTGTTGTGAGATGCTCTGGAATAAGGAAATCAGGGGGATTTGACAACTGTGCTCTTTAAGAAGTGCATGTGTTCAGAGGAAATCTAGGCACTTTATATGGACTGTTCCCTAACAGCAAGAACACTGTGAATTTACACATCAAGTCTGGGTTCAATCCTACACCCATTTACCTGGTGTAATCCCACTGAACCCCAATGGGACTGACTTCTTATTAGTTTGGATAGAATTGCACTGTAAAATGGTGTGAGTAAGGAGGGGCTATTTGCATATAGATATATACTGAGGCCCATCCTGATGTAAATACAGCACTTGGTGTGTTAAAACTTCTGTGTTTTGTTCCCCGCCTTTGCAAGATGGCTGCTCCTTTTCAGTCTACATGCACTCTTAATGTGAGAACTTTCAAAATGTAATATGTAGTCACTCTAAATGTTAATATTTGATTTGCAGCTTACTTACTGCTTCAGAAATGTTGCTGTCTTCCACCTTTCTTTGGATCATGTACAAGTATAGCAATACAAGTATAGCAATGCTGTCCAATCAAGGTGTCATATTTCACATGTTGTATTAGAGCAAGGAGAAAATGTTTCACAATACAGTATTTTCAAGATCAGAGTGAGGTGGAAAACTGAACTAGCCCCCCCTCTTCCCCAATACACTATTTGGAATACTGTAGTAGGACTCAGGCAAAGGATCTAAAAGTTGCTGTCCCCATGTGGACTAGTGCTGTCATTCATGCTGAATCTGGGTATGCAACACATGAGAAAGCCACCACAGATAGGCCTTATCTAGCATATCTGGCAATGTAGTTGTGTTTTAATTCTAGATTAATCCTTCAGTTTTTATGAATTGATCATTGTAGTCTCAGGAGTTTTGATTGTACTGTAGTGTCTGTGTACTTTAAGACAGGTTGATTTTCACATTTTATTAACTTATGTCCTGTTAGACTATTATTATTATAATAATTTACTAAATTTCTATACCATCCAAAGATCACAAGATAGTTCACAATCTAAAAATATAAAAATACAAAAATAGCTACCATCATAACAAACAAAAACAACAATACCCCATCTGTATGATATGTGTGTTCGCACACATACCTGTTGTGTTTGCACACTTACCTGTTGTTATGCACAATTTTGTACTGATAACTTATTATGTAAAATTACATAGCATATTTGACAGGTACAGACAAACAGCATGTGAAAAGCATGACAAAACCAATATATGCTTTTTAAGTGTTCACTATTGTATTCTGACTGTCCAATGTTGAGTGGAAAGATTTGTTTCAGCATAGCAAAATTGTGAGTTTGAGTGCCTTCATTAATCACATAGCTATCTTTATGCTTCTGAATAGACCCTTGTTCAGTAAATAGTATGGTTGCTAAACATACTTTGTAAAAAGTTTGTCTGGATGGGATCAGGTTTAGTGTGTGGTAGACAAACTTTCATGTAAGTGGGCTGAATTCCCTTTGTTTATCTGATTTTCTCTAGAGCTAATTATTCGAAGAAGCATTGGATTGGCCTTGCCTTTAAAGTGAGGAAAAACACCAACAGAAAAACACTCAAAACTAGCTGTGAGCTTAGAATTTAATGTTGTTGGTCTGACTCTTGTTCCACTACAAACTTGGTGGGTTTGCTGTTTTCCATAACCATGGTGAAATAATCTGTGCAAACAAGAATTAATGCAACAGACACTGCTAAATGTATAGAATGACCTGGAAAAGTAACTTTAACTGAAGAATCTGTATCCTATTTAAACATACCGGTATAATAATAATAATAATAATAATAATAATAATAATAATAATAATAATAAATTATACCCCGCCCATCTGGCTAGGTTTCCCCAGCCACTCTGAGCGGCTTCCATCAGAACATTAAAATGCAATAATCTATTAAACGTTAAAAGCTTCCCTAAACAGGGCTGCCTTCAGATGTCCTCTAAAAGTCTGGTAGTTGTTTTTCTCTTTGACATCTGGTGGGAGGGTGTTCCACAGGGTGGGTGCCGCTACCGAGAAGGCCCTCTGCCTGGTTCCCTGTAACCTGGCTTCTCGTAGTAAGGGAACTGCCAGAAGGCCCTCGGCACTGGATCTCAGTGTCCGGGCAGAACGATGGGGGTGGAGACGCTCCTTCAGGTCACTTCAGTTAGCATTGTACCTAGTTCCTGACTAATAGGAAGTGAAGCTGATTAAAGAATGGATACTGCTTGATCTGATTTCACCATTTGCTCCTCTTCTGCCTTGCCCACCAGATATAAATAAGTTACAGCATGTCAACCTTTTTACTGAAATAAGACTTTACATGTGGAACTATATATATATATATATATATATATATATATATATATATGCAGGCAGCTTGGCCTAATATTCCTATGCTAGCATTTAAACTTTCGGCAATCCTCTACAGTACATTTATTAGGTACATTAACTTCAGGCAAGCTAAAATCAACTCTGACAATGATAATGGTGTCCTTTGTGTATTCAGTGTTTGCTGATCTCAAGTGAGTGGGTCTCCGGCATAGTGAGCATATTCATGTGCAACAGGTGCTTCTGAGGAACCTATTTTTCACAGAGCAGGCATTACTCACATTCAGGCTGTACACCAGCTGCAGACTGGCATCTAGCATATCCAGCTAACTTTGTTTGAAATGCACTATGGATATATAAAAACACACAAAATAACTCCTTATTTGAACATGTTGGATTTCTTTAAAATCCTCTGGTGCTCGACCTTCCAACTCCTATTTTCAAGCAATTTCACTACCATCTTTTGTTCATCAATATTAGCTTGTCCTAGCTCTGGGATGGCCAATGCTCTGATATCCAGATGTTGTTGAACTCCCAACTGCCATCAGCCTCAGCTGGAATAGCCAAAGGTCAGGGATTATGGGAATTGTACTCCAACAGTATTTAGAGGGTGCTACATTGGCTACCCTTGCTCTAGCTAGGCAAGGATGCATGAACTGCGCCTTCTTAGACTAGTTTTTATAGCATTTTTGCTTCTTTTAAGGAAGAAAATAGAGTTTGAATGTATTACGTAGACGTCACAACATCAGGAAAAATAAGGGTTCACAGTATTTTTCTGATGAGCGACAAAGTTGTCTGGATAAATTCATCCACATGTTACTCATAGGCCAGAGACAGAAACTTCTGTGCCATATGTATAGACTGATGTATAGATTTTCCCTTCACTGTTGCCACGATGGGGGAAAAAATCTTCCTAGCAAATAGCTGATTGGCACAGAAACTTTCTTAGATGTTGTGTCAACAGCCTTATATTCTTATGGCTTTTATGGATCACTGAGTGTCTGAATTCATAAACTTGGTATGAACTTGAAGGTTACACTTACCAGGATAGTCACAATCCTGTGATTTCACTATATTTCATGGTGATTAAACAAATGGTGTCTTTTAATGACATACTGGTTGGATATTGAAACAAAATGGGAGAACAGGATATTGGAAGTACTATGCTGAATTCTGTTTACCTGCAGCTGGTTATGCAGTGATAATTGTGGGTATAGTCTGTTGTTGTTTAGTCGTTTAGTTGTGTCCGACTCTTCGTGACCCCATGGGCCATAGCACGCCAGGCACTCCTGTCTTGCACTGCCTCCCGCAGTTTGGTCAAACCAAGGTTTATAATGGTCGTATTTAATATATTGCAATGGCTTGAATTTTTAATCTCTCACTGCATGGCTTGATTTCCCAATACACCCTTTCCTCAGGTTTTTCCCCCCAAGAGAGCTGTATTCCAAGAACTGTTTTGTTTGCCTTTTCTGTGTTGTACAAGGTTAAAACTTTAAGCAAAGCTAGTACAGTACATGTTTAATAGTAACCTCATTTGGAAGCAAAGCTTCAGTTCCTTCTTAAGTCTGATCAAGTTCAGTGGCATGAAAGTACTTCACCAGAGGAAGTGATTGATCGGGCTATAATTCAGATAAACATAAAGCCCCACAAGCTAAGCGTGGTTGTGAACAGGATTTGGCAGTTAGTGTCCTTCCTTGACAAATAATGAAATGCAAAATAAGAAAGCCGAACTTTCACCAGTCCAACAAATGGTATGAGCTATGCTTTACTAGTGGAATAACATGCCCCCCCCCATTGATACACATGCAAAAGTGTGTTTAATGGCACAGTCTCACTATAAAAATGGAAATCTCATCACTGCCCATTTAACACAGCATAATTATGCAGCAATATTAAGCTACTGAAAAGGAAAACATCTGCTTTTGGCACTTTAGTAGAGGCATAAGTTTGAGGGCTAATTAGAAATGATGCTTATAAGATGTGAGAGAGCTTTGAAGGCTGTCATGGGTGTTACATTTTGTTAACTTCTTCCAGTGTAAATGTATTAGTCGATTTTCTTAGGGATTGGGAGCTCATAAATTGTGGTGTATATCTATCCATAATAGAATACACTAGGTTTCCAGTTCTTTATTCTAACTGCCAGTTTTCAAATGCTTCCCGAAAAGAACTGGACAGAGGGTTTGCTTTGTAAAAAAACATAACGTCTGTGTTGTTTAGAATTAATACTTTTGGGGAAAGTAGTTGTTGCATTTTTTAGGTTTTGTAATTTTCCAGACAAAACTATTCAATGTCAGGCCATTTGTAAGTACCAAGTTTTTGGTAAAGAAAGTGAGAACAATTGAATAAAAAATGTCAAAACTACAAACACCATTCATATAGTTAGTGGGTCATTGCAGTGGGTCATTAAATATTTGAGGAAGTCGTTCCCCCCCCCCCAATGTTGATGGGCATTGTCATTCATCTAGTGTGCATGCACTTTGTCTTGAGATCAGTTGCAGTGGTTCTCAACCTGTGGGTCCCCAGATGATGTTGGAGTACAACTCCCATCATCCCTCAACTCCCATCATCCCTGAGCTCTGGCCTTGTTAGCTATGGGTGATGGGAGTTGTAGTTCAACAACATCTGGGGACCCACAAGTTGAGAAAGGCTGATACTGTATGTGAGGTGGGGCTTACCTGCCCCCCCCAATATTTTATTCAAGTTGGAAGAGGGAGGGAGGGAAAGAAGGGGTGAGAGAGAGAAAGAAAGAGGGAGAAGGAAGGAAGGAAGCTGGGAGAAGGGGCGGGAGGGGCTCCCTCCCATCTCTCCTCATTCGCTGTCACGGAAGCAGCCCGAGAGCCGGTTTCCCGCTGTGCACGGTTCTGGCTCTGGTTCTGGCTCTCGCCTTCGTGGCTCTGGCTCTGGCTCTCGCATTTGCTTCATAGGACGCACAGACTTTTTCCCTTCCTTTTTGGGAGGGAAAAAGTGTGTCTTATGGAGTGAAAAATACGGTACCCTCTAGTACATTCAAATGGGATTTATGTTAGACTGCTTTTTGACTGCTGACACTTTGGACTGGTAGTCTATGTCTCTTCATGCTTAATGCTTCAAAGCTAGGACTTGGTTATAGTAGTGGTGGTTGGTTGAACTAAGTTCAGTGTTTTTAAATAAAACTTGGAATGATCCAATGAACTTTTTTAAAAAGTGTGTAAGCATATAAAATATATTCTCAGCCTTTTGGCTAAGAAATTCTCTGTTAAGATAAAGTCATACAGATATTATGTATTAATCAGCATAGCAATTTATTAATGTTAGTTTTCTTTATGTTTACCACTATAAATATTTCTCAGCATTCATAGATAATTGCTGTAATGCAAGATAGCTGATGAAGTTATTAATCCCTTAGACTAGAACCACTGTGTTTGTTTGTTTGTTAAATTTGTATGCTGCCCTTCATCCAGAGATCTCAGGGCGGTTCACAGCATAAAAATGCAAAATAAAAACACTAAATACATGATAAAAACAAAGCAAACCTATAATTCCCCCGCCAAAAAACCACACCACACTTAAAAGAACATAGAATATTAATCAGCCTGGTTGAAGAAGAACAATTTTGCCTGGTGCCTAAAGGTGAAGGTGTCAGGTGAGCTTCCCGGGGGGGAGGGGAGAGCATTCCACAAGCAGGGAGCCAATGCAGAAAAGGCCCATTCTTGTATGACCATTCTCAGGGCCGTCTTTAGCATATGCGGCGCCGTGGTGCAAAGATCCGCTCAGTGTCCCCAAATTTAGGTTTTTTTAGGGGGCCTCCCCAAAGTTGTTAAGCTTTTTTTAGGGGGCCTCCACGCTTTTTTAAAGGAGGGACAGATCGGTAATAAATGACAAATAATACCTTTGCTGGAACTAGCATGCAGCACCAAAAACAGCTTTCATCAGTCAAGCACTGAAAAACTACAGAAGGAACAACAACAAAAAAGCTGTTATGACCTATCAGTAACAGCCACTGACACAGCCAATTGAAAAAAGGACCAATTCCAATAGACAGTCTCCGGCTGGCAGGAAAAAACAATGTTTCCAGATTAAAGCAGCAAGACATGCATGCACGCAGTAGCAAGGGCAGTAGAGAGGCTACAAGGCAGGACTTTGGGGCATATTTCGGGGCTGTTGCAAGATCATTGAGCCTTGAGCCTAAATTACAAAACTGTACCACTGTAAGTTCTCACACAGCTCTTTCCGTGCCCTCTTTCAAAACAGGTTCTAACAAAAACCATTCTAAGGAGCAGCTCGGAAAGTTCCAACAATTCACTTGGCACTCGGGGGGGATCGTTGTGAAGGAGAGTGCTGGTCGTGGGGGAACAGAGAGCAGAGCGGCAGGAGAGCCTGGAAGTGGTGCCGGTTCTGGGGTGCATGTTCCACTCCCCCCCCCATGGCACTCCCTCCCTACAGCTCCCGGTCGCCTCACGAGACGCCTTAGGGAAAGCATAAAGCATCCTCCCACCCTTTCCTCTCCCCACCCAAAAATAGAGCTGGGGGCAGGAAGAAGGTAACTGCGGGGGAACAGGAGGGGTGGGGAGGAGGCGAGAGAAGTCCACGTGCATCAGTTTTGGAGCCCGGAGAAGCTGTGCGGGGTAGGCTGCTGAAGAGGTTACACCTGCAAAAAAACCTGCAGTAGGGCAGCACAATACCAGGCACTGATTAATAACGTTATCATGGAGAGCTGGAGTCCCGCTGCTGCCACGTTCAAAAGGCATGTTCCCAAGTAGGGGCACATGCAGGATCCATGCCTTGTGCTGTTTTTGTGGTGGCTTTTTCCACGCCTTCCTTCCCCTCGCCTCGCTCTTCTTACCTGGCGCTGCAGAGTGGAACAGGGTCCTAGCGCATCCGACGGGTGCTGAAGGCGCACAGGCACCAAGCCCCCGCTCCGCCCCACTTACCTCCCCGCTCTCCCCTCTCCGGACTCTCCCCAGACTCTCTGCCAGGCACCCTCCACAGCTTTTCGCCCTGATTCGCCACGCCATTACACCCAGTGGTAAAGATTTCCCTGACCATTCTCCAGATCACAGCATCTGGGGTCCTTTCATTACAAAAACTCATTTTCCCTGGGCAATTAACACCATTCAGGAGGAATTTAATCACTTCAAGTTTGTTGATACCAATGGAAGAAAATCAGGAACAAGCCTAACACCCCATTGAAAACAATGGGGACAAAATGCTTAACATCTCTTTTGTGAATTCATATGTTTAATGCAGAGCTCTTTGTGTTCTCAGATAGCTTCTGAAAGCTTCATTAAGTATACAGTACTTGTGCAGTGCCTCTCTCAATGTAGCTGAGATGTTCAGCAGCTTGTAGATAGAGACAGCAGTTCCATGTAAATAGTTTGTAAAGCAAGTTAAAACCTGTTAATAGGCAGGCTTGCTGGATCTGATCCAAGTTCTCTAGTGGATTTATGACTGTGTGGTATGAATTATTACACACTTGTGTGAGAATTTCTATCACATGATGATACTGCCTCAAGTGGCTTTGCAACTGCTTTACAGTTGAATAAAGTTTAGCTTGTTTTTCTGCCTCTACATACTGGTAGTTTTATTTAAAAAAGGAAGCCAAAGACTTTCACTAGTGCATATTAGTGAATGAAGACTTGCTTGCTTGTACAATGCTTTATTTCTTGGATTTCCTTGGGTTTCAAGGCTGCCTTCATTCCATAGAAATCTGAGTAAACAAAAAACAAATGGAAGAGCTGCTCAGTCTCTTCAGCTGTGTGGATTCAGTGTCTCACATTTGCTTTTAAGTTAGATGAGAAAATAGAACTGTAAATTGAAGCTGTAAAAGAAAGGGATCTGATAAACAAGCAAGCAAATTGTCTGGCAATTTAACGTGAGTTGTTGTAACCCTGCACATGTTTTATTAAAGCAAAAATGGTAGATATATTTGAAGGTCTAATTTCATAACATATTAAAGCTGCATTTTCAGAATCTTTGTTGTGTTCAGCTACAATTGAAGTATGCAGCTTGTTTGTATCTCAGTGTTGCACAACTATGTGTCCTGGAAAAGAATTTACAGAAGTATTTGTGTCTTTGAAACTGAGGACATCAGGTGATGCAACCTGTTGTTGACTAAGGTCTTGATTTATAGACCAGCTGGTTGCCATGTATGTGACCTCTTTCCTTACAGCTCTTGATCAGACTTCTCAACTAATAGTGGGTTTGCAGTCATTCCAAATAGATTTGGAGGCCCCTCTGAATTTCATTTTGATAACCAACCCCTGACAGTCCTTTCAGAGCCTAGAAATAGAGATGACCTGGGGGGGGGGAGTTGGTGTTCCCAGAGAAGAATGCAAGAACGCATGTTTGAGTGTCTCTTTGTCCCCCCCCCTCTCCCCCCTCCAGCCAAAAGACACTGGAGACATCTAAATGGCTACATACAGAACTCTGCATGTTTGATTAATTGATGCCTGATTAATGTTATCAAGAATAGGCAAATTATGGTATAGCATTATTGGTAATTCTCTTATTGAAGTTGTTGCAGCTAACCCTCAGTTCAGGGGTCTGAGTTGGTCTGCTAAGTAATATTCTCTCTTCCCCCTACCACCACTCCAAGATTCTACCAACTTAAAATGACACAGTGCTGAAGTGGGCAGAGCCCAGTAGCCTCATATTGCCCCCCTCCCAATCATCAGATTGACCATTCAGTAGGAGGCTGTATGCCTGTGTGTGTCCACACATGCAGTATGAGATGCCCACAACAATGTTTGTCTGTACCCACTGCTGGCATGCAGTTCCCAGAGATTTGGCCAAGGGTGAAAGTGGCCCTCCGGCCAAAAAAGTTAGCCACTCCTGCTTTAGATGATGATGGAGGTACAAAATTATCAGTTCCCACTATTGGAATGGAAATGTGACCTAACAAGTTCTTTTCTTCTTTCTTTCTTTCTTTCTTTCTTTTTGGAGCGCTGGGATTTTACTTTTCTTGTTGTTTGGTCTATTTGTATATGCACAGTGTGGCTAATTCTGGAGATTCAATAATCTGCACAAGATGTATTCTCCACCCAGCAGAATGTTCCACTTTGTGTGAGACTTCTTTTGCATATTTTTGTTGTGGAAACTTAACAAATTTGCCCTTTTGAAGAGCAAAATAAGACTTAAAAAAATTAAGTGGTAGAATGGAGTGCTGGTAAAACCTGGGGCCAGATCTCAGCTGATACACCATATCCTTGCCTCAGGTTTTGGCTTCCACACATTTAAAATAGACAAGCTCGCAAATTAGGGCTCTGATACCACAGTTTATTTTCCCCAAGTATTAAGCGCACCCCTGTACTCTGCCAGCTTGAGTCTATTTGAGGAAAACAGTATATCAAGAGTTGCTAAATATATTCCAGTATTGATTGTGGTTCTCCTCTGGGCAAGTATATAGCCATTTTCAAAGTTTGTCTTTGAGGGAAAAATTGCCTCCAGGTGATTAGTCAGGGAAATTTTGTAAATTGCTCTTTCTTTCTTTCTTTCTTTCTTTCTTTCTTTCTTTCTTTCTTTCTTTCTTTCTTTCTTTCCACATAACTTGCGTAGCATGTGAGACGCACCGGGTTAATAACTTATTTTCAAGATTTATGTAAAAGTTGTGGTGACTGCAGGGGGGGGGGCGTTGAAGGAAGAGAGCAATTACTAGCAAACTTGAGCCCCGTACTGACGTTTCTATTTATTTGTGGTATGGTGGCTTTTTTACTTGTGTTAGAAGAACTCTCAGAAACATAACCTTGGTATTTTTTATAATAAAAACAACTAACCTTTTTGTAGTAAGGGTCATATTTACCCTTGGTCAACCCTTTGTGGGTGCAGGTGCTGGGTATGCCCACCTTACCCACCTCACAAGGTACATACAGACACCCACCCACACCCCTTGGCTGATCCATGCAAATTAGTTGAGGTGGTGGAGGAGCTATTACCAACTACCTGCTTATCAAATGATCAATCAGATCATTGGGAAAGGGTTGATTTTCATCTCTGTTCAGGTGTTGGGAGAAGCGTGCTCCAGTGTCGCATCTACTCTTTAATTTTATTTTTGCTGCCACCAGAATTAGTGGGGTCTTAGGGAGGGTTGGGGGGGATATTGGGGATAGGGCCAGATGTGCAGCTTTGGCTTAACATGTTAAAAGAACAGCCAATGTGAAACTTCACATTGCAATAGAATGCAATAGAATGAAAGTTGCGTTCAGTAAACCATCAGGCAAATTTTAAAAAAGAAATTAGATATTCTAAAAGGGCACTGGACAGATCTTCAGGTCAGTGTATTTATTTAACCTGTAAAACAAAGCTTTTTAAAATGAACAGTTAGAGCCCATAAATTAAACTAGGTGCTCCAGATTACATGACAGAAAAAACATGCTTAATTGTGCCCATGTTCCAACTTTACAGCTGCTCCATCTTTTCTTTTTAATAATTTTTTATTGGTTTTACAGA
Organism: Zootoca vivipara; assembly: GCF_965207765.1. Taxonomy (NCBI): domain Eukaryota; kingdom Metazoa; phylum Chordata; class Lepidosauria; order Squamata; family Lacertidae; genus Zootoca; species Zootoca vivipara. Next base: position 64,871,642 of record NC_142583.1, read on the forward strand.
AAAACACATCACTTTAAACACAAAAAATACAAACAAAAATAACAAGAAAAAATAACATTACAAAAACAACAATAAGAAACACAAAATTGAAAATACCATAATTATTTTCCTTTAACATTGTAAAAAGGGACTTCCTCGAGTTCCCTTTGTCTGCGGTTCATTTCTCCTTTATCTTTAGCAATTTCCAATTCATTGTTTAAAACTCCTTGCAATTTCAAATCTCTCATACATCAATTTACTTAACATAATTCTCAAACCCGCAGTTTCTATAAACTTCTAAATCTAATCTCAATATACAATTTTACCATATTTTTTTAAAATAAACTTTAAAATCTTTCCACTCCTCTTCTGTCGTTTCTTCTCCCCGGTCGCGTATTCTCCCGGTCATCTCAGCCAGTTCCATGTACTCCATCATTTTCATTTGCCAAGCATCCACTGTTGGTAATTCTTGGGTCTTCCAGTTCTTGGCTAGTAATACTCTTGCCGCCGTTGTAGCATACATAAAAAAATTAACATTTTTCTTGGGAATCTCTTTTCCAACTATACGCAATAGAAAGGATTCTGGTTTCTTGATAAATGTGTTTTTCAACACTCTTTAGTTCATTATAAATCTCTTGCAAAATTATTGTGGGGCAACTGTAACGCAAAACCAATTACCAGAGTGCCAAAAACCCAGAACCTATTAGTATTTCTTTCATAGGGAAGTAGTCTTCTGAAAGTACAATATCTTGAATGGAAGTTTGGTCTAAACCAGTGGGTCCCAAACTTTCTCCTCATGGGCCACTTGAAAATAGCTGAGGGTCATGGTGGACTACTTAAAGGCCATTCCACGCCAAATTTTGGACCAAAAAATCTTTAAAAATTAATTTGAGGTTATCTCATAGGTATGTACACACAAAAAAAAATTGAACAAAATCTGAGACGTGAGAGCACGGTTGAGTATTAAAATCAGGTGATTTGGCGTGGAATGACCCTTTATTATTTTTCTGTTTGTTGTAGCAATTGTGATTCGATAGTGTTCAAGTTGTAATACAGCTGGCAACCACTTTGTGTGTGACCGATGGACACACAACCGCTGATACATGCTTTTGGCCCGAGAAGGTGGCATGGTGAGGGTAGAATGGGCTTATGCATGACTGCTGGTGTGTGCTGGTGTACCCAAAACACAGCCCCCATGCAAACTGGGGGTTGCTTGTAGAATAAAATTCAATATAAGAAGTAAATGAAATAATAAAAAGGCACTGTGAATATGTAATGTGGTGGATATGCCATTTCCTGTCTTCAACCACATCCACAGAAACATCATGTCCCACCTGATTGAGGTTTGGGGGCCAGAGTTTAGGAACCCTAGGTATAAACTTTAGTTACTTGGGGACATTACTCAGCACCATACCACATTTTTCATACAGTATTGAGACAACAGGAGACAACCTCAGTTTTCTGATGTATCATGCACAAATTCCTGAAACCCTTGTCATGTTCACATCCTGCCTTTCTAGGTGTAGGCATTAAAATTTTAATTTGTGAAGAAGAAAGACCCTTTCATACAATTTCTGCAGTTGGCACTGAGAAAAACACCTTGTAAATGTCTCTTAGGCTTCAGACAAATGCTCATTGAGATGTTTGCCTATATTCTGGTGTATAACCTTTAATTTAGTAGCAAACACTGTGCCTTTTTTTATAAGGCAAAGAAGGAAACAGAAATTATTGCTGTGTCTCAATTAAGGTGGAAGTTTTTAGATGTCAAATTTCTGAGTTGCATTTACAACCATAATAAAAAAAATCCTTCCAGTAGCACCTTAGAGACCAACTAAGTTTGTCATTGGTATGAGCTTTCGTGTGCATGCACACTTCAGATTTTTTTAATTTTTTTAATTTTTAAATTTTGTTTTGACTACGACAGACCAATATGGTTACCTACCTGTAACTATTTACAACCATGACAGCATATCTCTACAAAGTCTCAAACACTTTGAGATCTTTTGTGAACAGTTGGGCAAAATATTTTTTTATGTTTATTATCTAAGTGACTTAACAAGATGATTAAGTCTTGCTGACCTTTATTAAATAAGCTGACCTTTATTAAATAAACCTAGAGGTCAAATAACAACAGTCAACCAGCTAAACATAAAATCCAATATTCAGTCAGATGAAAGAGGAAAATAACACCCTAAATCTACCCTCTGGTGCAGTTTGGCAATAGCCAGTGTTTGCAATAGCCAGTGTTTTGTTATAATTTATGGATTAATCTATATTTTGTTACAATTTATAGGGCTCCTTAACACAGATTTTAGAGGCAACACCTGCCCTGAAGTCTTGCTTAGCCTTAGATCAAAGCAACTGGCCTTCATCCACTGATATTTTTTCAGCTGCTAGACATTTCTGTAGTTGCCCCAGGTCAAGGGACATGGGTGTCAGTATGGTGGTGTATAAATTATGCATTCCTTTATTCTGCAAGTATCCCACAGTTGCAGAAATCAGTTTGTAAAGAGGAAACGGTTGTGTGAATTGGCCCTTGATCACTCTTCTTCATAAGTGTTTGTATGGTAGGTTCATAAAGGATGTTTAGGGATACCATCATGTAAATCATTTGGCAGTGTGTACAGAGAAAAAAGTTGGCTTCCTCTTTAGAGGCAGGAAACTCCCCCCTCCAGATAATCAGAGCTGCTGACCAGTGTCCAGATAGGAACAGCACAGCTGCTTATAGCATTCATCTGGCAAGCCATCAGTCATCTACCATGAATATCTTTGCACAGCAATCTAGCTGGCTCTCCAGGATAAATAAGCCTTGAAAGCAAAAATATCAGTCCACCTTTTTTGGTCAGTTTTCTGAAACTGTATTTAGAGAATCTGACAGTGTTTACATTGCTTAAAATAAACCTTTTAAACATTAAAAGCCTACAGTTAAGATTTAGAGGCTAAACTTTAATGGTGAACTACCAGGCTAGCTGAACTTCACCTGGGATCTTTCCTTTGTCCTACTTCATTGATGTTTTTGAGAACAGCCTGCAGCTGCTGATTGTGTGAGGCATATCTTCTGTTTGGAATGTTCACAGGACTATGCCTCTTTTTTTGTTTTGCATACTTCTCTCTGAGCAGAGCTTGTGTTAGGTTAGGACTAGAGGCTGCTGCATGGCCTTTTTGCAATGAGTCCCGCAGCTTTCCTGCTTTGTAGCTTTTCTGTTTTCCTTTCCTCTGCACAGCTCTGAAAATTAACACTTAGTTTCAGTGGGAATGCACTTAAGATCTGGTTGTGATTCTGTGAATTCAAAATATTACAAACATCCTTTGAGTTGTTCCTAAGAAAAAGAAATGTCTAATCCATGGGTCAACAAACTTTTTCAGCAGGGGGCCGGTCCACTGTTGCTCAGACCTTGTGGGGGGCTGGACTATATTGGGGGGGGGGTGAACAATTTTTGCCCGCCCGCAAAGAGACCTGAAGATGCTTCGCTTTACCTGTCCCAGTTGTCATCCCAATAGCCACAGTTGGGCTTCTCCAGCCAGCCAGGCGCCGTGGTGGGGTAGCAGGCTGCATTGGCCGACGAAGACAGAGGCAGCAGCCCCAGCGGAGGAGCCACGGATGGAGGTAGGGGAACCAGGGCATCGCTGGAGCTTTTACCCACCACCTGCTGCTTCCCGAGAGGCACCTTGGAGAAGAAGACAAAGCCGCCCACAAACCCGCAAGCAGCAGCTGCAGCCACCGCAACTACCCGCCTGAACACCATGGGAGGAATGAAGGAGGGAGGGAGGGAGGCAGGTGGTGGCGGAGAAAGTGTGCGAGGAAGCGGCACGGAAAAGGGGCACAGAGAAGGAAGGAAGGGGGACTGAGGGAGAGGGAGGAGCAGGAGGAAAACGCAGCAGCAGCTGGTAGCCGGTGTCACACACGCCCTTCACAGCACCGCCCTGCTGAGGCGGGCAAGCCAACTCTCGAAGGCTCCCGGCATGGGACAAGATTGCTCTGTCCCTGAGGAGAAAAGCGCCTCCATGTGAGGGAGAGGGAAAGAGCACACGCGCTGGCGATCCACACAGCAATTCCCGGGCCGTCCGCAGGCCGGATCTAGATGGCAATTGGGCCTGATCTGGCCCTCGGGCCTTAGTTTGCCAACCCATGGTCTAATCCAGGCATGTCCAAAATCCATTTCAGGGGCCTAATCCGGCCCACCGGTCGGATTAATCCAGCCCCTGTGGCAGTTTATTTCCTGGGGTAAATTTCTTAAAAGGGTAAAAAACTTTGGTTGGCCCTCACAGCCCTTCACTTCATCAAATCTGGCCCTCTTTGAAAAAAGTTTGGACACCACTGGTCTAATCAGAACTTGAAGAAACAACATTTTCTGTGTGTATTTGGATCCTTGCTAACAGAAATTGGATTGATAACAGGGCTAGAGCCTGTCATTCTTGTATTACTGTAGTTTGTTTAAGGCTGCAATCCTTACCACTTTTCTGGGAGCAGACTACTTGAGACTATTGGAACATGCATAGGCTTGCACTGCAAAACATTTGTATCCCTACTGTACCTTGCTCTCATGGTGGGTTAACATAAAACCAAACCATTAAACTTCAGAAGAAAACACACAGCAGTGGAACTCTATAATAATGGAATAAAGCAGTTATTTAGTCAACAGCCACATCAGCACCCAACTCCAAATGGCAACAGCTCTCTAGGATGGAGAACAGAAATGCTGCTAGTCTTGCTACCCAATATCTTTTTAATTTGAGAAGCCAAGGATTGAATCCCATCGGAGCGTGCCGGGGAGGGATGCAGCAAAATTTGTGCATGAAAAATGGGAGGCAGGGAGAGACATGAATAGAAAGAAAGCTTTCTCCCCCTCTTTGGGTGTGCGTGGAATGCATACAAAATAATTAATGAAAAAGCCCAGGAAAAGCAATGAAGCAAAATGGTGACTTTACCGGTATGTAGAAGGAGGGAAAGAAAGAAAGAGAAGAAAATGAAAAAAGAGAGGGGAATAAAAGAAGAGAGAGGGTTGGAGAAGGCGCTGGCCCCTCACCTTCCTCATCCAGGGTCTCTCCAGCTCCATTGGGTGAAAGGAAGCCAGCATGCCCTGGGGAGGCGGTGAGCGAGGCCAGGCCAGGGGTGACCAGGAAGACTAAAAGCCCGTCTCGGGGTGGGGAAGGGCCAGACAGAGGCCGGGCGAGGGGAGGGCTGGGGGGCAATGGTAGGGCTCTGCCTTGCCTCTACTCTCAAGTCTCTTATTTGGATGTGAGATCTGCAGCTACTAACTTCAGGGGCCACAGACCGGCCTGCCCCTGTCACACCATTGTTCTCCCGCTCTTTATGAATGAGTAGTAGTACCGGTACCTGTATAGGGACTCGGTGGATATTGTTTGTTTTTAAAACTCTTGTCACTTTTTCTGAGAGTATTGTGCAGAAACTTACAGCTCAAAGCAATAATTCTGTGAAAGGAGTATTTCAGCATCTGTAGTTTTTCCTCTCTTTGCGTGGCAACACTCTATGTTACCCTTTCAAAATCCTTTTCTCAAACACTGTTAAGGGTACAGGAGTCCCTTCCACAATGGATGTGTTTAGAACAATAACAGCTATTTTAAGAAAATAGTTGCTTGTTCTAAGTACAATTGTGTTTCAGGCTGGAATGCCATTCTTTTGGCAACTTGTATTTCCAAGGATGCCTTTGGAAATTTGTAGCCTGGAGATTTGTTTTGTCTCCATTAAACACAAATGCCAACTCTTGAGATACATACATGCGATGGAAGGTCTTTTCAACATGTTTCTGCCAAACTGGATTGCTGTACATTCAGTTCTTCAAACCTTTTTGTGGACATATGGTAACTGACATATACTCTGAACTAGGACTAAGAGCATTATTCACTGGAAGAAAGCAGCGTACATCGAGTTTCAATGAAAGAGCCACCAATAATCTATGAATCTTTTGCTGTTTTTAAAGATACACCATCTTTTGCAGCAGTCTGTCAGGGTGAAATGGAAACTTCCATTAAAATTTCCACCAGCAAGTCTGGTTCTAAATTTCTCTCTCTCTCTCTGATTTACAGCTATTAGATCTAAGGCAGTAATCATGATATTTGCATGTGAATGAGTCCCATTGAAATTAGAGGTACTTCAAAAGAAACATACTTTGTAACAGTAGCTTGCAGAACATAGATTTATTTTAATCAGGGTGGAAGGAGGATGTATTCAAAGGGCTGTTGTTGACTCCCACCTATCCTTAAAGAGCCAGCAGTTTCTAAGGGCAGGAAGGGTGAGTAGAGATTGCCTTTGTACACTGCAGGGACTAACTAGCTACAAGTTCATTTCAAGTCAGTTTGTTACAATAGAGTTTTGGAGCTATCAAGTTATCTTCGTCTTTCCCATCAGATCATGGGTGGGCAATCTGTAGCTCTGCGCCTAAATACATGTGGGTGGATTGAGCCGGGGGGCGGGGGGATGCTGGAGGGAGTCAGAACAGGTGAAACGATGGAGGAGGGGGTGAAAGCCTTCTGCAGGTAATCGGTGCACCTCTGGCGAGAGTGAACTCTCCCTGCTCTAGCAGCCTTTTGGGTGGTGGTGAAGAGGAAGATTGGGAAAGTGAGAGAAAGTGGCAGAGAGAGAAAAGCCACTTTGGGGTCTGGCCTGCCATCGTCTGGCCTTCCACAGATTCTCCCCCAAGGGAATGTGCCCCTCAACCCTTTCTCCTGACTGGTTAGAGTTCCAAGCCAGGACTGATAAAGTGGGAGGCCTGGATGACCAGGGACAGCTGTCTTTGAAGGGGAAATAGAAGAGAGACTTACGGCCACTGAATACCTTGGTCTGGAGTGGGAGAGGACCCCTCTTCTGCTCCATATTGTAGCCTGCTGGCTATTATGAAATGAAGTTGAAGACTGGATCTCAAAATTCCTAAACACAAGTTACGCAGATTCTTTTATCTCATAGTCCACAGTGTCAATAATAATAATCATCCTCCTCCAAATTGTGCTTTTCTTCACTAACTTGAATTCAGGAAGTGAGAACTTTTCTGTCCACAAGATTTTGGGTCAGTACTCCAAAGGAGAGCATAGTTCACTAGCTTTTTATAATCGTTAGGCTAACAAAGAATTGTGTGATATATTCCAAGGTTTGAATGTTTTAAGTTAATCAAGATCACTTTTGTTAACAGCACACTGACTAGGGAAAAAAACCCTAGTTACAAGTTTTCCAGAAAATTTTTGTTTTTAGTTCATGAAGAGAAACTGGGAATCATCATTAAATTGCTGCAAAAATAGTATGTCTCTTGGGATATTACGCTGAGGCCAGAAAAATAATTTTATCAACCATAAAAGATTGAATTGCGAGCTTTTGGGGAGAGACATTATCACTTTAATTCATGTTGCTCATCTTGGGTTTCTTGTTTGTGTGCTTAGTCCAATTCTTCTCCAGCATTTGCTTAAAGGCCAAACTAGACATGACAGTTGCAGGCGCTGTCGTCTAAACTACTGAAGAAGAAGCCCTCTTGGGCTTGCTGATCAGAAGGTTGGTAGTTCGGGATGAGCTCTCATTGTTCTTTCCCAGCCAACCTAGCAGTTCAAAAGCACACCAGTGCAAGTAGATAAATAGGTACTGCTGTGGTGGGAAGGTAAACGACGTTTCCGTGCGTTCTGACACATGTCACGGTGTCCCGCTGCACCAGAAGCGGTTTGGTCATGTTTGCCACATGACCCAGAAAGCTCTCTGTGGGGAAACACTGGCTCCCTTGGCCTGAAAAGCGAGATAAGCGGCGCACCCCATAGTCACCTTTGAGTGGACCTAACCATCCAGGGATCCTTTACCTTTACTACCTCGTGTGGTTAAAACATTTAACTGCCGAAATGATGGCAGAATCCCAGTGTGGGGTGTTGAACATTCCCTGTGCTTGCCGTTTAAGTCTTTGTCCAGCTGTTGTGATTTCTAGTACGGTATCTGAGCTCAGATCAGCTGAAAGTGCTTAAAGAGCAAGAGAGATTTGAAGTAGCAAACTGACTGGATGGAGGATTCTGTTCTTCTCATGTATGTGCCCCGTTTTCTTCTCCCAGTTCTGCCCTGCATACGTAACAGGAATAGTTTTGTTTAAACATGCAGAGTGTCTGTCATCATGTCTAGTTCATTCCTCACTGGGAGGGATGCTTGCACCAGACAAGGCTTCTGTCTTACATATTATACACTAGGGTTCTGTCTCAGTCTGGTGGGCCATTTAATGATAAGAAAAATTTTGGTAGTGCATTGTGGTAATCACATGGTTTCTCTTTCAGACTAATAGGGATGCCAAAGGAAAAATATGATCCTCCAGATCCTCGCAGAATTTACACCATCATGTCAGCAGAGGAGGTAGCCAATGGGAAGAAGTCCCATTGGGCAGAATTGGAAATCTCGGGTGAGTTATGAAATCATTTGCCTATCAGGTGGGAGGTGGAGGTAGTTCTCTCTGGCTATGGCCAGGTATCAGCCTAATAAAACTTGTGAATGGACCAGCAGGTCCTCAGAGGCAAGTTCATCAGTGTGTGAAAATCTTGCCATCAAGATATCTGGTTTCAGTGTGCCTGCAGTCTGAGCGCTTGAAACCATTCACATTATTAAGATGCAAGTGGGCATCCCCTATGAAATGCCTTAGAAAAGGCACTGTAAGAATTAGATATATGAATCTGGGATGACTGGACAGAGAAGTATGTGTGTTTCTATTGTTCTGCCCCCTCTCAAATTTGAAATTGTCTGTGGGGACCATCTAATGTTCATTTCAGAAGAAACATGATTTCCATTTATCACTTACTTCCAAAAGTGGCTTCAAAGTGGTTTCATGTGCCATTTTCTACAATAAGCTTAAGCAACTTGAAAGTTGCATGGCTCCATTAAAAAATAATCATCATTAATTAATATGAATTCTGAAGGGATTGGGTTAGACCCTTGTTGGTTATCGTTGATAGTTGGGGATGAAGATGAGGGGTGTTAACGGGGAATAATAGAACTCAACCCATTAAAGTCATCTGATATCATCAGATTAATGTAATATTTGTGCACTCTTTCCATTTTAGATAGCCTGCATCTGATTTTCTCTTCTTTTCTTTTTATGCTGTTGCTGTTTTGAGAATCTGTATTATATTATGTATTTTTATTATAATTGCCTTTATGTAACTTTTGATTTCTATAATGTATAGATATTAAGTTATGTATTGTGTTATGTTGTAAAGTACCCAATGGTTCTTTTTTTAATGAACTGCAGCATATAAATGCAATTAATTATTTAATTAATTAATAATTAAAATATGTGACTACAGGGTTGTTTCCTTCCCCCTTCCAAATTGGAGGGAAACCCTCTTTCTTCCCCCTCCCCTTAGCAAAAAAAAAACATTTCAGCTGCCGTTTTCACCCCCCCCAAAAAAAGCTATAATGGTATATTTGCCAAAAAGTCATAGCAGATATCCTGCATTTTATTATGTTTTCTGGTGGGCGTGAGATGATAAATCAGCACATTTTTCTTGCAAAACTATCAGTATACTTGTAGAAACAGCTGCTTGAATGCTTAACATTCTCCACATGCTCTTCATTTTAGGCAGAGTGCGGAGCTTAAGTCCGTCTCTTTGGTCACTAACACACTTGACTGCTCTCCACCTCAATGACAACTATCTGACTCGCATTCCACCTGATATTGCCAAGCTTCATAATCTGGTTTACTTGGATCTCTCATCCAACAAACTCAGAAGTTTACCAGCAGAACTAGGAAACATGGTATCTCTCAGGTGAGGAGTTTCACTGCCTCTTACAAAATAATTACAGAAAGGTTTTAGGCTGCAACTTTAGTTTTGGTCCAGCTGTTAAATTGATGTTTTGACTCTGCCTTCTTTTTGAACCATTTTGTGTGGCACTACATTGTGTGGCACAATATGTTCTGGTGGCTCATATTGTGCCTTGCCCACATGATGCCAATGATGATGTATGGGGGTGAGGAAGTGGGCAATGCTAGGATGACAGTGTTACATTTTACTACACATTACAGGGGGAGAGAAGAGAACGCAGCAGCAGCAGCAGCACCCCCCTCACATTTTCCCTAACATGTAGTTATGTCATTAGGCTAGCTTTCATAATGACGCCAATATTCACCTCCATATTTGCTCACAAACTTGATAATGTTAATGGTTCATTGTATAAAGAAGGTCTTCCTTTGGGATTTTGTGCCAAAACGATTAACTTGCTGTAACTATGCAAAAAGGGAGATTGAGTTTCCCCCTGAAAAGCAATAGACAGTAACTACCAATCCTTGTATGTCATCTTCTGCTTTTTTAGTCCTTATCCAAGGATGAATGATAGGCTTGGGTGGGGATTTAGCATTTTTTCAGGGGTTGTTGACTTCCTTCCAACTTCTGATTCATCCTTTCAGTGTGAAAACAAGTCAGAGTTGGAAGTCCCCCCCCCACAGCCTTCTGCAACTCAGTGCCCCCCAGAAGTTGTGAACATCAATTTCTCTCAGAGGTGATGGTTGGGGGCTATAGTTCAAAACCTTTGGAGGGCACCTGGCTGGGCGGGCTGTTCCAGAACACCAAACTGCAGACACTTAACCACTGTAGAGCTAATTTATTTGTGGTCATTAATGTGTGTATTAATGCATACATATTTCCCCTTCTGCAATGGAACCACTCAAAGGAATATCAAAACAAAAGTTGGCATTTTGCAAGATAAACAGAACAAACAATATGTGAATTCTTTTAAAGTTGACCCTGCTAATGTGTTTCTTCTGTCTTTAGGGAATTGCTTTTAAACAACAATTTGTTACGAGTTTTGCCTTATGAACTTGGACGGCTCTTCCAGCTACAAACACTAGGTTTGAAAGGTAACTGAAATATTAAACCATACATGTCCGTGATTCCTTGTTCTCTCTCCTTTATCAATTCCTTGATTTGTCTTCTCACCAAAGAAACCTGTAGGGCTGAAGGACAAAACCTTGTGCGAAGTGTAGGTAATGGGTTTCTTAGCATACTATTTTGTTTGTTATCTATTTATTCATGAATAAGCTTTAGGGGACGTCCTGAATTGTCCTTTTGGGTTTTTGCTGTGCCCTTTGTCTTGCTGTCTTCCTGCTGTATCCAGACCAGACGCATCCCTTGGAATCATAGAATCATAGACTTGTAGAGTTGGAAGGGACCCCAAGGGTCATCCAGTCCAACCCCTACAATACAGGAATCTCAACTAAAACATCCATAGCAGATGGCCATCCAATCTCTGTTTAAAAATCTCCACTGAAGGAGAATTGCCACCTCCCGAGGGAGCCTGTTCCACTTTCAAACAGCTTTTACTGTCAGAAGGCTCTTCCTATTGTTTAATCGGAATCTCCTTTCATGTAACTTGAAGTGACATTTTGACCACTCTTTCACAACTCTGGAATTCAAATAATGCTTTTGGACATCCCTTTCAAATCTACCGTCCTCCCCTCTGACAGAATGAGAAGTTGGGCTCTAACTGATGTTAAATGTCTCGCTTTTATTATAGGCAATCCTTTATCACAAGATATTCTCAGCCTGTACCAGGACTCAGATGGAACACGGAAGTTACTGAACTACATGCTTGACAATCTAGCAGGTAAGAGGTGTTTGCCTTCACATTGATAGCAGCGAAAGGCTCGTCTAATATGACAGGTGGCATTTGTGTTGAGGGGGAGTTTTCATATTGCAGACACTCCTAGATGGGTGCAGTGGGTGTGCTATGCATTCCCAACATAGTGTGCCCCTTTCAGTACACTACAGAATGCTAATTGGGTGGATTGCCTTTGCCTATTATGACAAAATTGCCACAATTGCAGTATACTTTACTGCAACAAAACATGGTGGGCATTTGGTTATGTGGGCTAAAGTAAAGGCATGCACTTGATACCATTAGGATAGAAGCTAAACCCCTGTTCCCTTTCCCCAGTGATCCCAACCATTCAAAATCAAGCCTGGTCCTACTCCTGCCTGTATAGCTCTGTCTTGGGTCTTGTTTCTCGGTTACACTGCAGGGGGATGTAATATTGGGAGCTGGCTCTATCTGTTTAACTTTATACCTAACCACCTGCCCAATGATGTTGAGTGCCAGCTCATCAAGAGTCTTGAGTTCAAAGGTCCACATAGTAGCTATTCCCAGATCAGGGATTCATCTCTTACTTGGTGAGGTTTTGCATTCATTCGATGGAAGAACTGGGCTGTATATATTGATAATTCCTTTTTTAAAAGAGACCATTTGTAGCTGGGAAACTTATGTGTGTACACCAGGTCTTCCATACTCAAAACAGCTTTCTGGATCTGGGTTCAGCTAATCTCAGTTGTTCTGGATTGAAGAGCCAAGTGGAAACCATGCTCTTATCTTTTAATTAAGTCTGCATGGGATTGTCACTGGAAAAACCCTTCAATATGGAAGGGATCAGCAGGCTGCTGGTATGAATTGTTTACCCTGTAACTTATTCCCATCACAGGGAATGTTGCATGCCTGTTGAACCTCTTTTGCAGTTGCTGATAATGGTTTGTGATTGTTCAACCTTATGGGCAAAATAATAAACTGCAGTATTCATACATTTTCCCAGCACTTTTGAAGCAGTTTTGGGTGGCAACTATGCCACTAGGGTATGTTACACAGGCTTCAGTTGATCCAACAAAGTGATCACACCAAAATGTGGCTGTCCCTTTAGGTTCCTGTGTGCATGTTTGAGTGAGTGAGAGAGAAGGTGAATGAAGTCAGGCATAATTGTTCCCATATAAAATTGGTACTACCATTGGAAATCTCAGTGAAGATAAAAGTAAAAAGGAAACTAAAGGCTACTTAAAAGACAAAGCAGTGTTGTTCAGGGCCCACCCATATCTAAAGCAGGCATGTCCAAAGTCCATTTCGGAGGCCTAATCCGGCCCCTGTGGCAGTTTATTTCCTGGGGTAAAATCCTAAAAAAAACCCTCAACAACTTCAATCCTTAAGAAACCTCAACAACTTCAATCCATTTTCTCTACTCATATCCCACTTTGAGCTTGCAGTTAAATGTTTCTTTTCTGAACTTCTGTACTACAATATGGAGTGTGACTATTGCAAGTTCTTGAGGGATGCTGGGCTTTCTAGCACTCATTCATGTTCACTTTCTCAATATTTCAGTTCATCCAGAGCAGCTGCCTCCAAGGCCATGGATTACATTGAAAGAGCGAGACCAAATTCTGCCCTCCGGTAATTATGTTCTTCTTCCTGTAAATTAAAGATAAGCGTATGGGAGCAAGGAGATATATTTTTGTACAGCTGCACTCCTCATTTGTCAAGTTTTATTCATCCTTGATGATGATTGAAGAAACCTCACAGCCCACAAAAGAGAGTTCTCTGCTTTGCTTTATTTGTGTAACCAAGCAGCTGCCTGGGACAAAAACAGGAAGTTCCTTGAGGGTCTGAAGGCAGCAGTAGGCAAGGAGAGCTCAAAGTTACTGGGACCCCAGAAAGACCCTAGCTTTGTGCTGCTGCAGTAGTTAAAGCCAAGGAGCAGGGGTTGAACTGTCTGCAGTAGTATCAGATGGCTGGCAACATGATACAAATCCACATATTTATCAGTCCTTTTTAACTACTCAAAATCTGCTCCCAGAAAGGGTCATTAGAACATTTTTCTCCATTGCCATCATAAGGCCATGTGCAGAAGTGAGGCTTGCAATCTCTTTATCCAGTTAAGAGAATGAGGAAGATGTGCTCCTTCCCCCTTGAGCTAACCAACTGGTTACCAAATCCTGCTTCAAGAGGGTCTCCTCAGAGTTTGCTGATTAAACTGACCGGTGGGCCAGTATCAGCATAAGCCTTAATCTCAGTGGAGAAGCTAAGGGGCAGGAGCATATGATCACCATTGTTAAGAGATTGGCAAATGGGCTGGTGCTGAAGTTACTGTCAGTGTAACTGAGCAATAACTGCTTCCACTTGTAGAGAGAGGACCAAAATTGGTGTGTTACGAATCTGTTCAAACTTGCTCTGCACATGCGATCAGTGAAATATCAGAGCAGCGTGCACTTGGAAGAATGTGTGGCTACTTTGTAGTGTTGAGAAAGTGAAAAGTCCTTTTAACAGAAATATCAGTGTGGTCATCCTCTGATGTTGTACTGCTCATATGAGCCGTTAAAGGTCAAACTGGCCAATTCATAATGTATGAATCTGTCTGTTGAATCTAAGTTTTCACCTGATGTTCTTAGCTACTTGAATAATTTAATTAGCAACAAGCTGCAGCTTTATCTCATTTAAGAAAAACCTAATAGCCTTTTATGTTATGTGTTCTGGCTGAAGTGATGTGCAAAAATATGTAAACCTGAAAAGTATGCTAGATCATCTCTGCAATGTACTGTATAAGTTTAGTTCCACCTATACAAGGCAGTTAGCCATGTAGTTAAAATAGAGGTTAATGAACTCTAGCTTCTTAAACTAGTACTTGGCATCTGAAAGAAGTCTTTGTTCTTAATGTTATGATTTAATTACAGTCATCATGTTGGCCATACAACAACTTAATTCTCTGGGTGGCTCACAAAAATAAAATAAAATACAACATTAAAAATACAAATAAAAGAATTGCAATATAAAAATTAGAGGAATTCTGGAAGCTTTTGCAAAACTGGCCTTTAAGTCAGCGATATCTACTTAATTCCACTGAAACTCCTTGTTCTAAGGGGTGATAATTTCTGTGAAAAGTGTGTGGTACCTCAACATTCTCATCACCAAATATTTACTTTCTCTCCTTCCAGCTTCTTTTACAGTCATGTGTTATAATGTGTTGTGTGATAAATACGCCACCCGACAGCTCTATGGCTACTGTCCATCATGGGCATTAAATTGGGAATACAGAAAAAAGGGAATCATGGAAGAAATTGTGAACTGGGATGCAGATATCATTAGTCTTCAGGTAATGATAACAGAATATAGCCCTTTGATTTTCATCAGGAAATAGTAGGAATATTGTTCCCTTATTCTCTTCTTAAAATGTTGATAAAAAGTCAAGGGCATTTCTTCAGAGTACTTCTTCATGTTTTCTTCTGTAGTCTTACAGCTTTAATTTTTTTTTAAAAAAGTATGTTAAAAACATGTTATTATGTGAAAATAGCAAAAGATCGGCCTTTTTGCAGGGCCCTTTTTCCATTGTTCATTTTGAATAAAGCATAATAACTTGGCAACCGTGGCTTATGATGACTTGTGAATGTGACTGCTCAGTCCTTCCCATGCCAATGTAACCCTCCCTAAAACAGGCAAAAATGAGACAGCCTACATTTCTCATCAAAGTTTTCTCCAATGTTAACAATCATAGAATCCTAGAGTTGGAAGGGACCCAAGGGTCATTTAGTCCAATCCCCTGCAATGCAGGAATCCTGCCCACAGCCATCCCTGGATGGATTCAAAGCACCCGCCTTCTGGTTAACAGCCAAAGACACTTACCCACTGTATGATGTTCCTTTTCAGGAAGTAGAAACTGAGCAATACTTCACCCTCTTTCTGCCAGCATTAAAAGAGCGTGGATATGATGGATTTTTTTCTCCAAAGTCACGTGCCAAAATCATGTCTGAGCAGGAGCGAAAGCATGTGGATGGTTGTGCAATATTCTTCAAAACTGAAAAGTAAGAGACTTTCGTTGATTTGACTTTGTTGTTTCATGCCTGTACCTCAGATGTGTTTGATATTTTGCAAAGCAACGTCTGTTGTTGCTTTAATGTGGACATGAAATTGACCTTTGTATTTAAAAAAGGAAAGGGAGAAGTTTTATATCCTGGCTTTCTAGTAGTCTTTTTTCCCCCTTTACCTTTGTACGTTTTTATATCTGTTGACTGAGTTCCTGGGTATGTTTTACATGTTTCAGGTTCACATTGGTGCAGAAGCACACGGTAGAATTCAACCAAGTGGCAATGGCAAACTCCGAAGGATCAGAAGCTATGTTGAATCGAGTGATGACAAAGGACAACATTGGTGTTGCTGTCGTGTTAGAGGTGCATAAGGAACTATTTGGGACAGGTGGGTGTCAGGCATTTTCAACACGAAGGGGGGGAGGCTTCATAAGGCATACTAGTTTTTAAACAAGTGAAACTTTCCTGTATAGAAATAATGCCACTTTATAGTACAAATTAAGTGGAGACAGAACAGCACCAGCTCAGTGGACTGCTTTGCTGAAGCAGCTTCTGAAACAGATCCATTCATCCCTATGAACAAAAATGCTGTCTTAAATTGAGTATGGCTATTGGTCTATCCAGTGCTGTTCTGGCTGCTATGACTTGTGGTAGTGCTCTGTCAGGGGTCTTTCCCATCAGTGATCCTTTCTACAGGATATGTTAGAGCTTGAACCTGGTACAGGTGCCCCCCCCACTTGTACAAGGGCTACGTTCCGGCCCCCTGCACACATAAGTGAATTCACGTAAAGTGGGGAGCACCTTCTCAACACCCCTTAAACACCCTCTCTGCCAACTCTCTCTTCAATCCATACTGCTGCTGCTCTACTCCACTCCACACATCAGCTGTTAGGCAGGGAGGCGGAGCAGTGTAAACAAAGCCCTCCTGTGCCTCTGGTCTCTTCGGGGCTCCTTCCCTGATTTCCTCTTCAAACTCCGGGGAGGGTCTCCTTGCAAGCCACAAGGACTCTCCAGCTCTGTCTCTCTCCATTTCCGGATTTGAATTGAATTATTTCATTATTTGCCGGTGCCATGCGTAAGTGTGTGTGTGTGGGTGGGTGGGTGCCTGCATTTCCTGCATGCAATGTGTGAGTTTGTCCATGCAGCTGTGGCCTTTGCCACTCGAAAGCACATTGCGCATGCTAGAGCGGTCACTTACCGTACTTAGGAAGAATGTGTTCTTTCTTCAGTCTGACCCCTTTTTTCATAGCATTTTGTTTTTCATAACACGATTCTCTCTGGAACTCTGCATGGATGCCACTAGGTATGCCGCGTGACTGGGATCAAAGTCACAGTACTATTTGGTCTGAATTGGCACAATCATGTGCATAGTGTACCCCCAACTGCCTTAATTTCTATCATAATTTCTATCAGGCCACCACTGTCACGGGAATTGAGACAAATGCAGATACTCTGGCAATGGGGAGGTGCTCGATTGTTCACATAAAGCCTCCCAGGCCACAAGTCCAGCAGTATCTGCACAGTGAAGAACATTTCCTTTGCATGTAATTAAATGCTTTTCTGTTTGTTTCTGTATCATGGAAGGAGTTGAATTAACTTAGAATTCTGGAAATTATTCATTGCCTTTAGGGATGAAGCCTCTCCATACCGTGGACAACCAGCTGCTTATTATAGCAAATGCCCACATGCATTGGGACCCTGAATATTCAGATGTAAAACTTGTCCAGACAATGATGTTTGTCTCGGAACTGAAAAGTATCCTTGAGAAAGCCTCTAGCCGGCCTGGAAGCCCAATAACAGATAAGAATTCCATCCCTCTGGTGCTGTGTGCAGATCTTAATTCACTGCCGGATTCAGGTATTTAGAAATAGCAGTTTTGCTTTTACTTCAAAGTTAAGACTTATCTTTTTTATTTAAAAAATGTATTTATTAAAAGGTTTTATTGGGTAACAGTAGTACATACAGAGTCTCTGTTTTCAAGTCATAGAATCCTTCAAACAAGTTGGTCACATTCAGAGTGAGACATTACTTTTACAGGCAATATGGAGTTGAGGGGGGAAAGAGGGCAGGAAAAGGGGAGACAGTAAAATTCCATTCTTTTATATAGTACTAGCTGGCCTGGCCACGCATTGCTGTGGGTCATCCCTGTGATTCCCCCACCCTGTCCCGATCCATTATGTCCCGATCCATGCCCAAGGCATGGTTGGTTGCAGTCAGTGGGCTACAAGTGTGTAGTGTTTGTGTGTTGTGGCGGGAGTGTTATTGGATCAGATTAACCATATTGATTTGTATGCTGTTGTGTGGGGGGAGGGACATTGTATTGAAAGTTAATACTATCTTGTATCATCTTTCCACCAGTGTTACACTTTGTGGAATGATCTTTTTCAATGTCTTGTGTCTCAAGGGGAAATTTTAATGTGAATTGCTGAATTGTTGTCTTGTATTCTAAAAAGGGACGCAGGTGGCGCTGTGGGTTAAACCACAGAGCCTAGGGCTTGCCGATTAGAAGGTCGGCGGTTCGAAACCCCGCGACGGGGTGAGCTCCCATTGCTCGGTCCCTGCTCCTGCCAACTTAGCAGTTCGAAAGCACGTCAAAGTGCAAAGTGCTACAGCGGGAAGGTAAACGGCGTTTCCGTGTGCTGCTCTGGTTCGCCAGACGCGGCTTTGTCATGCTGACCACATGACCTGGAAGCTGTACGCCAGCTCCCTCGTCCAATAACGTGAGATGAGCGCCGCAACCCCAGAGTCGGTCACAACTGGACCTAATGGTCAGGGGTCCCTTTACCTTTACCTTTTTATTCTAAAATGAGGAGAGGAGGTAATAGGGTAGATTTGGTAGTTAGTAAGGTGAACAAGTGCAAACCCTCTGTTGAACCAGTATTGTTTGCCCAGGGAAACTGCTATTTATAACCAGATGACTGATAAATTACAAGAACCACCACCACATTTAGTACATAAATAATCACTTCCCTTCTAATTACAAACGTTGTCAGCCTTAACCAACTACTGGTGGTATTTCTCTAACTGCTAAATAGCTTATTTCTTATTTTAAGCAGGTGGTTATATAGCTACTTGGGTGATAATTCTTCCCTCCTGGTCATGAAAACATTTGCAGCGTTAATAATTTCCTGGCCGCTGATGGTGTGCATAGAGTTCCAGAACTGAGTTCATGTTTAGCTACAGGCAAACAGGTGGCACAATTCAGCATTAGCATCCGGCAGCAACAACAGATTGGCTGTTTTGTTTTGCAAACAGGTGTTGTGGAATACTTAAGCAACGGAATAGTAGCTGACAACCATAAAGATTTCAAGGAGCTGCGTTACAATGAGTGTCTCATGAACTTCAGTGGCAATGGGAAGAACGGGGCTCCGGAAGGAAGAATCACACATGGCTTCCAGCTGAAGAGCGCTTATGAAAACAACTTGATGCCTTATACCAATTACACCTTTGATTTCAAAGTGAGTAGAGCTATGGCAGAAGCAATTAGGAATATATCAGCTGGGTACTGGAATGACTGGTGATTATATTTACTGTGAATTAAACCAAACACATTTAAACCTATGGGTAGTTGAAACTTGGGCCGTGATTCAGTTGCAAATGCATTGAAGTGCACAGATGAGTGGCCACTGTTGCAATCTGCCTCCTACAACCCCTGTGGTCGTTGTAGGAGCAACCTGCTTCATGCCATTTCCGTATGAAGAAGTGGAAGCAGGATTTAGGTTCTGACCCCTCGCTCAGATTCTCCTGTGCATGAAAGGTCGGCTGGTACCTCTTAGCTTCGACTGGCAACATGACCTGGGGAGCCCAGTCCTGGCTGCAGCTTCCAAGGGTGTGCCCACTTAGGCATCTCCTCCTGCTTTTATTAACATGTTGCAACCACCTTTGCTGTTTATAGGGTTGGTGGAGCTGCAGCAAGTTCCAGGTCCCCCCTAGCCAGCTTCTAAGCAACCTGGATGTGGCCTTGCATTTCTCCCTGGGCTTCAGTCCAGATGCTCCCAGCATCTCTTACTACCTAGCAGTGCAACAGGTGGTGCAGGGACTGCATTGGAACAAAAGCAGGCAGCATAGAAGGTTCTTGGTGGCTTGATTTATATATACAGGACCCCGTTTTGAATTGCCTTTTTCTCCCTCCCTTCTGCAGGGTGTGATTGACTACATTTTTTATTCCAACACTCACATGAACGTGCTTGGTGTCCTGGGGCCTTTGGACCCTCAGTGGCTGGCTGAGAACAACATCACCGGATGCCCCCACCCTCACATCCCTTCAGACCACTTCTCACTGTTGACGCAGCTGGAGCTCCATCCTCTGTTCCTGCCTCCTGTCAATGGCATCCATTTGGCCAGCAGGCGGTAGTGGGGGCCCTGCCCCTTTTGAGGGCTGGGACCCGTTTGTTTGTTTATGGACCTGTACAGTTGTAAATCAAAGTATGTAGGAGTGAAGTATGGCCGACCTTTTAAAAGCTGCTGCTTCAAGCTCCTCTCATTATATGTGTTGATGATACAATTTTGCACTTTCCCCCCCCCCCCCCCGGTGCATATTGGTACCATTTGGCACTAGGGCTGGAACCAAAGTTTTTGTTTGTTCCCTTTTTCCAGGTTTTTGTTTTTAAGGTATGCATATACATATATATATATAAAACCCACACATTTTAAGCTGGCGGGCTCTTGTTTGTTTCATTGGGAAGCTGCCTTTGTAAAAGGACGTCAGACAGCAGGGTTTGCATATGCTTTCTTTCACATCTTAGCAAAATGAGCCATACCTCTCTTCCCCCAGCCCACTCTGGTTTTTCTTTTTAAAAGCATCCTGAAATAGAGTAGGCCTATTTGATGTTTCAGTCCTGTTGGGAAAAGTTGGGTAACTGGAGATAGCACTCGCCGTTGTAAATTATTTGCAGCACAGACTGCTCTCTTATCTCTACTGAAATGTTAAGTTAATTTAGAAAGCCAAAGGTGGTGCAAGACGCAAGACTTCCTGCCACAGAAAAAATAATATTGTGCTGTTCCAGTAGAGAATTTGCCTGGGAGCATCTAATTGCATATACCTGGGTCCACTTCTTTGTGATAATCTTCATTCCTGATCAGTAGGAGTTTGCATCCTGTCCAAGCCCATGAAAGCAAATGGGGCTTGTGTGTAACCTATAGATCTCTGACCCAGTGAGCTCTGTGCATTGCTGTAGAAGGGACAAGTCTAGCTGATGATGGGGAAGCTCCAGGTGCCATCATAAGGCACAACTGCTGGCTTGTAGCTGTGGATTCTTACCAAAAGAGAACCATCTCCCTTGCAAAAAATTATGAAGGATGCCAGCATAATGGATGGGATCAGTTTGACAGTAACCAGCAGAGCAACACTGGCAATTCAACAGACCACTGTGGGGAACAGACACTGCATTAACTGGAGGAGAAATTGGAATTGTCAGCAGTTTCCGGGAGGCGGGTACAGGGTCCTCCATTAAAAATCTGCGGCTAGAATTCTTGGGTTTGATTTTCACAAAGTGAAAATGTGTTTCAACCCAATCCACTGGTCCCTTTTTTGTTGTACCTTTTCCATCGTCCTCCCCTTCCCCCAGAAAACCTTTAGGATTATTCAGCTGAGAAGAGCAGGTGAGGAAATGCTTCCCAAAGCCATCTTGTAACTGCCTCCTCTGTGCGTGAGAGCTGGCTTTCCTGGGTGCCCTTTTCCCACGTGAAGGTGATAAAGTGTTGGCCATCATCAGTCCTCAGATTCATCTTCTTCCTGACCTAGTCGCCAAATAGTCATCCTGTGCTTT
Source organism: Zootoca vivipara (assembly GCF_965207765.1). Lineage (NCBI taxonomy): Eukaryota > Metazoa > Chordata > Lepidosauria > Squamata > Lacertidae > Zootoca > Zootoca vivipara. The sequence continues at coordinate 64,892,968 of NC_142583.1, forward strand.
TAATTGCCCTTATTTGGTTTTGTTTTCTATCAAGGTTTCTTTTTAAGCTGCTGGTTCATTCCCAACAGTTAATTGCTCCCTTTAAGGTGTACTTGGAAACTTTTCTTCTGCTTTCCTTCCCCCACCCTCTTCCTGGTGGCCATTTAAAAAAAAAAAAAAGCTTTTTGCCTTGAAAGAGCAGAAAAACCATACATGCCATCTCTTTAGAAAGCCGTGGCTGCAGTTTGCTCAGAGGAGCTGTCAAGCAGCCTCTGTTCATTTCAGTGGAGCTTGTGCAATGTTTCATACATACAGCCTGTTAGAATGAACGGACGTTGCTTCAGCAAAGCCTCTTGAGCGGATTGAGCCCGACTCTGCGTTTCAAACAGCAAAAAGTCCAATCGACAAGGAAAGGTTGTGTCTGTGTTCCTTTAAGTTTTTCTGTATTCTGCTTCTTTGCTGCTATATACGATTCCTTGAGCTTATATTTTAAACTTTTCATGCACTTTACTGTTTCTAGTCTCAAAATGTGATATTTTTAATAAATGAGATTTTTTTTCCATTATGTGAATGAAAATTTTTAAAGAGCTTATATCTGTCTCATTCATACACTTAAAAAGGAAGAATTAAAAAAAAAAGAGAAACAGCTGAATCGGTCTGAACAAAACAGCTGAACAAAACATATACCTTAAGTTAATTTCTTCCCACCCACCCACACTCACTTTGCTAGCTACGGTATGTATAGAATGGCAAAGGAAATTTGGAATCGGGCTAAAGAAGGAAACACTGCCTCATTTTTGTGCATGACTATAGGGTTCAGAGGAAGGAGTTGCTTCGGCGACGACCACAATTTGCTCTCGGAAGTGCCTACAGTCGACAGTTCCTCAGCGACTGGAACTGGTTGTATTTATTTGAAACTTTCAGGATGGAACTATACATTAGGCAACAAATGCAGGGCGGCTGCTGCTCAAAAGGGCAGCCTCAGGTCAAATTTTCCCTCTGTGCTTGCCAACCTTTCACATCACATCATTGATTCTCCCCCATTGGGAATGGGGAAACACGAAACGTCACGACAGCAGCGAAGAAGGTTGATTGTATTGGATTTGGAAGGGATTTGACACTGAGCTCCTTTTTTTTTTTGACAGCCGTCCTGTGTTTCTTACAACGTGTAGCTCCATCCAATGTGTAGAACAGCTTATAAAGTACGACAAAGTTATCTCCTTTTCAGAGAGAACATTTCCCCCTCCCCAATATTGATGCAGGTATCTCTTCTTATATACCTCAAAAGTGTTACTTACACGGCCGTGTATATATGAATTGATAACTCAAATGAAATATAGTACTGGAAAGTAGAATAGCATGAAAAACTTAATTTGGTGGACATTAGCCTTTTCAGTTATTTTTGTTTTTATTTTTGTAAGGACCCATCCGCTGGGAAGTTCTCCTGCTCCGGCCCCACTGAAATGTGCAAGAGCTGCCCAACTCCCTGTTCATTTCAGTGGGGCTTGCACAAAACACTTCCCTCCTGGAATGTGTTCCAAGTCATCTGCTGTATCTTCACCTGGGAGGTATGCACTTAACAATTTCCCTCCTTTTCATATGTGCATGTTAACTAGCAATGTGAGCAATATTTCCTACCATACTTCACTCCCAACTATTTTTTTTGAGATGTTTGTATAAAATGGAGTTTAAAAAACAACAACGCCTGTGATTGTATATGAACTGCAGAGGAGTCGGTTTATTAAATAATTATTATTATTAATAATAATAAAAACCCACCAATCTTTTGTAATGTTGTTGGGAGGTTGGGGGTGGGGAATAAAATAAAAATATTGGGAAACATTGCAAACAGTTTTAAGTTCCTCTTTTTGTTTAGTTTAGTTGTAATTAGCAGGTGCAGTCGGGGGTTGAGATGGCTTTGCTCTGCTCTGTATCTTAACCTGTGTAACTCTCTTGGTTTTTCTCTCCATCTTTAAAACAAAAACAAAAAAACACCTGTTTGAAATGTTGCACAATTCTTTTCTTTAAGCAGTTGTTGTTTCGTTGGCCATAGAAGCACCAGGAGGAGGTTTCCGTTGCTGGAAGGACTTTGCGCCTTAAAGTTTTCCACATACCAAAGTTTAAAATCAGGGACTGGAAATATTTGTTCAGAACAAGGGCTGAATTTTCTTCTGGGGCCACATACCAATGCTGGGTGGATCCAGAGGCAAAAAGTAGGTGGAGCAGTGAATATAATCTTACGTTTGTACAGTCAACTAGTTGCTACACAGACCCACACACACCCCAATGCAGGGAAGCAAGAGAAATTAACGGCGTTCGATTTCAAGAGGTGTTCCAACCAGACAGGAACACTCAAAAGAAGGTGCAAAGTAGGGCTGGGTGTGTGTGGCTTTCCAGGCACTCCCCCCCCCATGTGAAGAGACAAGTTCATTAAATCAGGGCTGTTTCTGTGGGGACAGCTGGAAGCACTGGGCATGTCCACCTATTCTTAATGGGAATATGCATTTTTTTCCCCTATTTTCAAAAGGAAATATTGCATTGCATGTGCTCAGGTAATCGTAAACACTGCTGTCAGTATGCCGAGATGTAGAAGCTGGTTCATGTTAGTGTTTCCTCCACAGAAGCCCCTTAAAGGGCTACTGTGACCCTACGTTAGGGTGGAACCTGGAAAGGACATTGCAGTTGAACAAATCGTAATGGTTATGTGTGTAAAAACCCCAAGTGTCGGAAGTCCCACTCGTCAACGCACAGCACCACCTCCATGTGTCCTAAGGCATTGCTGGAAACTATTAAAATGTAGACAGGCGTCTTCCCCATTGACACACATCTGCGTGGTGCCGGAAAATAAATCGGTTTAAACCGCAGAAAGGGACAAAAAGAACAGGGAAAACTGCAAAAAGAGAGGGGAAATGGCTAGCAACCCAAAAGCCATTGAACCACCCTTAAGAGTCCTGTGGAGGGTTGGCATTTGAGAAAGGCAGTTTGGAGGGAGCGATTGTGGTGGAGTTTGGTGGATTTTGGCTTTTCAGATGGTGTTCCCCACTATACACAATTTCACTGTACCCAGGAATGTAGCCCCTGTGTAAGTGGAGAGGTGGCTGTATACCATTAAGTGTTGGCACACAGTATGTTTTCAGAAGAAAAGTTGATAATAAAATTTGTTGTGAGCCCCTCCCCAAAAAAACTTTATTAACAGGCAGAACTGTGGAAAAAACTAACCCAGCCACCTACCTGAAGTTCTACTAGTGCATGGATTGTAGGCAGATAGGCAGCCTCTGGGGTGAGCCATTAATGGCTCTGGGAAAAGGTATTGCTCATTGCCTATTGCTGACTTTTTGGGGTAAAAATGGCTTGCTTCTCTGCTTTCCATTCTGATTAAACAAGGCATAGGAAGAAGGCTGGTATTGTAATCTACTTTCCCGTCAACAGTCTTGAAAGGTTTTTATTCCTTATCTGCAAACAGGATCGTCGACAAAGAATTTAATTCTTCTTTATCAATAAGCATATTGTGTGGGAAGAAGCAATTCATTCTGTTAGAAATCCCCAGTACTACTGAGATCCACACCCTGTTCAGCATTACATTTTTAGGTAGAACTATCCATACACCTCGCTGAACCTGAGATACCTGTCTTCGTGATACAGACCACGGATTACCACTGGCCAGAGATGAAGCGGGGAGGGATCGCATTTTGCTTAGGCTGCCTTGGTGTGCATCTTTAATGCATCAGCGGTATGCATTTGACTCTGAATACATCTTAAGAGAGAGAGAAATCAAACTTGGAACACATTTGCATGCATGTATGCAGGCTTCTAAGCTCGTTCTTTGGTAAAATGGGATTGGACAAATTCACTGAAAATAAGCCTGAATCAGGCATCATGTCTTTCATTGGTCCTTCTTGCTTATATAGCGTATATGTTTCAGCCACACCACACTAGAGTTTCATTGCATTTGGTTCAGAGCTTTCCAGGTATACAGTGGTACCCCAGTTTAAGTGCACAATTGGTTCCGGAAGTCTGTACATAACCTGAAGCGAACTTTCCCATTGAAAGTAATGGAAAGTGGATTAATCCGTTCCAGACGGGTCCGCGGATTACTCAACCTGAAGCGTACTTAACCCGAAGTATGAGTGTAATTGGTTCTGAAAGTACTCAAACCGAAGCGTACTTCAACCGAGGTATGACTGTAGCTGGATGGCACCTCTTTGAAACCAAATGCAGGACCACCAAAATGTTGCCTTCTTGCAATACCATGAACACTTGTATTGGCAGATAGGAATTCATTCCCAACACACGTAGCAAGGACCACTGGCATAGATAACGGCTTCAGGAGAGGATAACGTGAATGGAGGACTATCGGGGGAATAAGAATAAGGCTATCAGTGACTACTAGCCATGACTGCTATGTTCTGCCTCCACTGTTAGGGGTAGGTTGTGTCTGAATGTCATAATGCTGTTGCATTCATGTCCTGCCTTTGGACTTCTCATGGGCATCTGGTCAGGCACTGTGAGAACTGGATGCTGGACTTGATTGGCCTTTGGCCTGGTTAGGGCGAGTGCCTGGGTGTGAGCAGGACTTGGGGTTCAGATTTGCAATTTGTGCTAGACCAGTGTTTCCCAAACTTGGGTCTCCAGCTGCTTTAGGACTACAACTCCCATCATCCCTAGATCGGAAGACCAGTGGTCAGGGATGATGGGAATCGTAGTCCAAAAGCAGCTGGGGACCCATGTTTGGGAAACCCCGGTCTAGACTCACGAGTAATGGAAGCTACTTTAACTAGAAAAGGAGCTCTCCTTCCTTTTGTAATGTAACATCGCCCAATTATCCGAGCTATTTGGCACATTTTGAGTAACATCTCTGCCAATAACGTAGAAATTGCACAGTAGCCGTTCAGTATAATTGTTTAATGGCTGCTAGAAGCATTTGTCTTTTTTAATGCTGATTTGCATTCTTTGTGCTTTATTCCAAATGAGCCGAAGCAGTCACTGAGGTCCACCGTTCAACCATCTCAGAAGGGCACAGTGGTTTTAAAGTGTGGTTTTGAATATATATATATTTATATAAAATTACAAGATAGAAAGCATGACAACAGAGCAGCACTGCATCACTGTTTTTTCGGGCTCCTTGTGCATTTTTCCACCTTCAGGAAGACTCCCATTTGCGCTCACTGGCTGCTATGTGTTGAAATTAATAAAAGAGAAACTGGTTAAATTCCATTATGTAAGCCAAGACTTCTCAGGTGTTGTTCGGAGTAAGGATAGCACATTCATAAGTGGCCCCCATCAGAAACGATAAGGAACAAGTGCAGTGCCCAAGCTGTTTGTTGTTGTGGGGGGATTTGGGCACCCTTCACCCCCCCCAGGTAAAAATAATACCTCTTGAGTGTTCAAATTAAGCTACTTTATAATCCTTACACAACCCAGCAAGGTAAGCTAGTATTGTCCCCATGTTGCAAATGGAGAGCAGAGATTCCTTGCCTAAGGTCAGCTAGTGAGGGCTGCATACTTATACCATACTGTACATTTAAAGGATATGAGCTGCAGTTTGTTGAGGGGGCTGGAAATTGTAGCTCTGTCAGGGGTAAGCTGCAATTTCCAGAAACCTTTGGGAGAAGTCATAATAATGACTTATTTAAGGTGTGTAAGGCTTTAAAAGTGAGGTCGTGGTAGATGGAACTGCAGACTTCCTCATTCATAGCACAGTCCCTTTGCTGATAGTGTTCAGGCTAAACTGCACATATAGGAAAATCAATCGTAACCTTAAAAAAAAGACAACCGCCACCCTACAACCTGCTTCTTGAATGAAAAGTAGCACCTGGAGAGGAACCGTTTTCAGAAGAGAAGCAGCAGGAGGGAGGAGGGGCTTGACCCTTTCCCGTAACCACTTTCCTGCTGCAACCCTCCTCGACTGCTTTCCCTTAGCAGAATTCCAGGTGTATGCTGAGCTTGAACCCCATGGGAATGGTGTGTAGCAGCTGTGAAAAAGCAGGATGTTGGGTTAAGCATCCCTCGCTGCAGCTCCTCTGAAAGACACCTCCTAATGCTGCTTTTCAGCAGAAAACCATGCATGGATTATCTCAGGGATCCATGCCATCTACACAGGGATTTTTTGTTCTCTGCTCTGGAACAGGGGACATAAAAGAATGCTTGGTTTTTCAGATTTTTCCTATGACTCAGGTGACTTGGACTATTCAACAATAACACGGAGACCTATTTTCAAATTCAAAGTGTTGGTGCTGACCTTTAAAGCCCTAAACATCCTCGGTCCAGTATACCTGAAGGAGCAGCTCCACCCAAATCGTTCTGCCTGGACACTGAAGTCCAGCACCAAGGGCCTTCTGGCGATTCCCTCACTGCGAGAAGCCAAGTTACAGGGAACCAGGCAGAGGGCCTTTTCGGTAGTGGCGCCCGCCCTGTGGAACGCCCTCCCATCAGATGTCAAAGAGAACAACTACCGTGTTTCCCCTTTTTTAATACGTAGTCAAAAAGTAAGGCATGGCAGGGTTTTTAATCGTTTGAGAAATGTAAGACATACCCTGAAAATAAGCCATACTTCCGCGACGTGCGGAGCAAGACCACCTAGCGCCCCAGCCAGCTAGCGGGACCCAGTACGCCGGCCGCAACAGGAGGAGGAAGCCTGCCGGGTTGGGTCGGTGCCCGGAAGCGGCTGCTGCTGCTGCAGCGCCGATAAAGCGTGCAGCAGTGCCGCACGGAACACTGAGGGCACAAGCCAGCAGGACCCAGCTCCTGCAATGCCGGCCGTGGCAGGAAAAGGAAGCCTGCCAGGTCGGGTTGGCGCTCGGAAGCGGCGGCGGCTGCAGTGCTGACAAAGCGCGAAGCAGCACCGCTCTCCCTCTCTGTGTGGGTGTCAGTCTCTTTCTGTGTGTGTGCGCGCGCGTCTCTCTCTCTCTCCCCCCCCCGTGCGTCTTTCTCTCTCTCTCCCCCTGTTTGCGCGTCTGTCTCTCTCTGTTTGTGATCGCGTCTCCCCCCCCCCCGACAGAGAAAAGGTGCCGCACAGGTTCCTCTTCGGCTCGTCATTCAGCTGCCCCAGCCTCCTCGCCGAGAGCTGACGCCGCTCCTCTCCTCCTCCTTCCCTTCCCCCCCTCCTTCCGTCGGTCCGTCAGTTGGGGTTGCGCGCGCCAGAGCCGCAGGCCCAAGCCTCGTCCCCCTCGCGCTTCCCTCACTAGCGTCTCGGAGCGGGACGGGTCCCGGCCTTCCTCCTCATTCCCCGGCCAGCGTGAGAGAGCCCGGGGAGCAGCCTCTATACCTCCGCGCGCACACACACACAGCCGCCGCTGCCTTCGAAGCCATGGCAGCAAGAGCCAAGCCGAAGCAGGAGGAGAAGCACCTAAAGCTGCTGAGGGAGATGAGCAGCCTCCCAGTGCTCCCACCCAATCGCGAGTGCTTCGACTGCGACCAGCGCAGTCCCACCTACACTGACATGACGGTGGGCAGCTTCGTGTATACCTCCTTTTCCACCTCACAGAGTGAAGTCCGCCCCGCCCCGCCCCGTGTGCAGGTCTGTCTCCTAGGCAGGTGGCCATCCAGCCTCAGCTTAGAAGCCTCCAAGGAAGGAGAGCCCTTGATTCAGGATGGGGGAGGAGGGGAAACGGAGAGAATAGAAGAGGCAGAAAATGCGCGCGGGAGAGAGCGCCAAGTTGTACCGGCACTTAAATAAAAAAGACACCCCCTGAAAATAAGCCACCGTGTGCTTTTTTGAGGAAAAAAAGTTGTAAGACGGTGTCTTAAAAAGGGGGAAACACGGTACCAGACTTTTAGAAGACATCTGAAGGCAGCCCTGTTTAGGGAAGCTTTTAATGCTGGGCGGGGTATAAATAGATTGTTGTTGTTGTTATTGGCTTGCCTTTACCCATGTAGCAAATTTTAGACTTATTTCTGCTTGAAAGGTGAAGGGAAGATGGAGGGAAGAGCTTCAGCTCAGTGGTAGAGCATGCAAATACCCTCTGGCATTTATAGGTGGGGCTGAGAAAGACTTGGGTCTGAAACCCTGGAGAATTGCTGCAAGTTCTTCTAAATCAGTGTTTCCCAAACTTGGGTCTCCAGCTCTTTTGGGGTTACAACTCCCATCACCGCTAGCTAGCAACTGTAGTCTGTTCTAGATGATGCTAAGATAGATGGGTAAATGCCCTGACTCGGTACAGGGCTGGTTCTTGCACCAGTGAATAAACCAGTCAGCCTGAGCAGCTTGATTAAGCATATAATATCTACATTGGCCAGATGCAGGTGAGAACAATATTAGGACGACTGCTATTTGTGTGTTGCTAGAGTTTTTTTCTTGACTATCAAAGAAAACTCCGCATTCTGCTAAATCAGGAGGCCCTCATATTTTGGGAGGCTTGGGGGCATTTCTGCAAATCTGTTGTGGGCAACATACCAGTTTTGCAGTAGGAAAACTGGTGTTGCTCAGAACCCTCCCCCTAAAAAGAGCAGAATACCTACAATCTCCCCCAAAACAAGCAAAATTCATACAGAAAGTCAAGCAAGCCCTTCTGCCAAGCAGCTAAATAAACAAAGAACAACCATTTTTTTAAAAAAAAATGGAGGGTTTGAGGGCCTTGGTAGGTGCCAAGGGAGGTCACCGAGGGAGCCCTGGCTGTAACTGAATATGCAAAATGGTACCTCTTTATCAGCCTCTTCAGCAATTTCTTCACCCACTGGGCAGTAGGTGCCACACAGACCTGCCATTTGTTTTTCAGGGTTAATCTGAAACGTAATGATGAGGTCATTATTAGCGTTCTTCCTCACCCTCTTCAAAATGGTAGGATGTGGGCGTGCTGGCTTCACTTACATTATTTCTGTCCTCCCGCACTGTATTCCCTGGGGAATGACTTGAATGGATTGGATCTGTTTGGGGCCAAAGACCGAGACGGTGTGCATCCGGCATTTGCAACTTCCCATGTGGACGAGGTGACCCTCCATAGCAAGACCTTTGTGAAAACACCACGAGAAATACTCAGATTCCGGCACACATTGTGTTAATTTCATTCCGTGCTTATGCTTCCTTTACTACAAAGAGTTTAAGGTGGCATGGGAGCCCCCCTGCATTGATCCTCCCAGTAGCCCTGCGAAGTGTCTTAGGCTGAGATATACTTACAGATGGAGCAGGTCCTTGTGAGCTTCACTACTGAGCAAGGGTTGAGCCCAGATTCCCCCAGTCCTAGCCAGGGGTGGGCTTGTAGGGCAGAAGGTAAGGGAGCCAACGTTAGGTGCAGCCAGAACCAAACTAACTATCTTTGTCCCCATCTTCCCTGCTGAGTTTGACAAGAGCAACGGATAGTAAGGAAGTAGGAAGCTGATAGGCAGTACTACCCCCCTGGACCAAGATTGTAAGAAAGAGGTCAGGCAAGTGGCAGGGGTGTACGAAGGGGGGGCAGAGGGGGTGGACCACCCTGGGTACCACTCGGGGGCGACAAGATGGCCCGCTGCCTCCCCCCAGCTGTAGAGCAGCCGAGGGGGCGTGTGCAGTCAGTATGGGCACCACTTGTGGCATCCATACAGGCTACCGCTCGTGTGTGCTGTCCATACAAGATGGACATCCATACGGGCTGCTTCTCGCACAGCGACTGTGTGAGCTGCTGCGCATGCGCACTCTGTATGGATGTTACACATGCACCGCCAGGCGGTTCACCCCGCCCCTCGGTGTCCTGCCCCTTGGCATCCCGCCCCGGGTGCCGGAGGGTTCCTCCGCCACTGGCAAGTGGGATTGACTGAGGTTGGTGGGAGAGGGCCCTATTCACTAAAGGAGCGGCATCCACTGGTCTTAGCCCAACGCTCTTCACAAATTATGACTGTAGGGGTGTGTGCAGAGGCTTAAGGACAGAGGTCCTCAAACGGCAAGAAAGAGATGCACCGTTTTGCCTTACATCCCAGCCAGATCCCTAAAGCAATTTGCAGAGCTCCTGCCTGTTCCATGCTGGTTCTGCATCCACGGACGGACATATTTGGCTAGCTGAATAAAAGGCTGGCAGTGCTCAGAACCCTCCTCCTCAAAAGACCTACAGATGTTTCGCACGTGAGCTGGAGGGACGCTGCATCTTGCACAGCTGATGCACGGGGAAGCAGAGGCTGCTGCGCTACCCTGCAAGTCAGCTGTTAGTCGGGGAGGCCTCAGCAAAGCCCCACTGTGCCTCCAGCTTGCAAGGACACCCTCCCCAGAGCCTGATGCAGATGTCCTGTTCAGGCTTCGGAGAGGATCTGCTCGTGAGCCAGGAGGGCTCTCCAGGGTGCTCCCAATATACGTGATTTCAGTTACACGTGCAAAGGCGTGGCGCGTGACCCCAGCATAAATTGGGAGTTGCTTGTACCATAAGCCTGTTGCGCAATGGGATGAACGCCCGCCCTTTTCGTACAGGAGCGTGTACCATAAACCCATCAAGTCCTTGTTGGGCTGTCTTCATGCACTTACAAGGGCATCAATGGGAGAGTGGGGTCACACTTCTTGGCCTCATCTTGACCTTTCCGGTGCCTCAGCCCACGTGCCTCCAGCATGTTGCAAGGGTAACGTTTTGCAGCAGGAAACCCACTGTAAGCATATGGACTTCAGAGCACGAGAGAGGCAGACACCCCAGGCGACAAGGGTGCATCAGATGCGAGGGGGGGGCAGGAAGCGCAGCCATGCTCTTCCCCCTTGTGCAATTGAAATCGCATTAGGAAAGCACCCAGATAGGGCTATGGAAAGAGGAAGGATTGCACCTGCCCCCCCCCAACCTTTGAAACTTTCACTTGACCCATACAGTATTTTGATTGTTTTGTGTAGCGATTAATTTTCCCAGGTCCCACAGCTTTTATGTTGTTCTGCAGCTGTGCCTTGCGAAATCCGAATCAGATCTTACCAGATGCACGGAAAATCCAAAGAGAGGTTTTGCTTCAAAAACAAGCTTCAGTTCAGCGGTTAAGAACTGATTTTTGAGAGGCACCGCTGCAGAAAAATGAGAAAAGCCCTCAGACCCAAGGGAATTAATCAATACCCGATACGATCGAAATGTGAATCAAAATGTGTCAAGCAAAAATGTGAATAAGCCCTAAGAACATACAGCTAGGTGCATTACAGTTCTTTTTTATTGTTCAATGACAAATTATGAAAGTTAAGAAAAAGAGAGAGAGGGGATACACATAAGATAATGTTATTTATGCTTCAAATAATACCAATAATAATACTGGTAATAGGGCAGTCACCTAAGTATTGACCCGTTCAATATAAATGTAATGACTTCACACAAACACACACAGAAGTTTCATATCTTGTTTTTCTATCTTCTTTAAGATGAAACAATAAAATGTGAAGTCTTCTGCATCACAATGTGAAATTCCATTGTATTTCTATATGTCTCCAAACAGCAAATTCAGATTTATTTGTTCTTCCCCAGCTCCATTTGTGAACACAGTTATCTTTGATTTTGCCTCCCTTCTCTTTCTCAATTTGTGGGTTTATTCATACATGCCATTTGGCAGACTCTGGTGACCCAGGAATTTACTGCCAGCGGAAGAGGTTTCTCCAGGTTCTGCAAATTTCCTTCCCAACCTCTCTACATTTAATCAAAGGTCAGCGCAAACAGTTGAGTGTATTTCAGCTCTGCATCATGTGCAGTAGAAAACTCTGTTATTTGTGGAGTGCTTGGTCATGTGGAGACAGCCTGTTCACTTGCCACTGACCCATGTAGAGATTCTGTTTCTACCTTCCGCTGAAGTTGGTGATAGTTGTGAGCAAACGTATCGGGTGTGATCACAATTTTCATTCAGCCACCACTGCCCAGCTTTGCAGTCACTGAATATGCAAAAATGAATTTTGCAAACAATAATGCAAAATGTTTGAGATCCGAGAGATTAGCCTGCTTTGCAAGAACAGGGTATTTGTGGATTTATCTCAGTTAGGGATAGGTGAATTTGCCACTTTCAGCCTTTCTCAGTTTCTCCTTTTGTTCTGCCTTAAATTCAGTCCTCCACATTTCCACATTGGTTTGCAATTGTAAAAAATTCACCACGGAAATTCACCATCCTTTTGGTACAAATTTCTCCTGATGCATTTTAATGCAGTTTTGCCAAATATACACATTTTTGCCTGATAATTTTTGCATCGCTAATATACATTTTTAGGCACACCAGCAGTACATGCATTTTGGCACACATTACTTGGCTGGAGAACTGCACTGCAAGATTCAGACAAGTTCAAATTATGAAGGAAAGCTGAGTTTTGGTTCTCATATCATTCCAGCAAGCATCAGTCAGGTTTGCCTTTAAATGCAAACAGGATCAAATTTCTCCCCTATCACTAATCTTAGTACTCTGTTCTGACTGCACACAAGCCCAAGGTCTCTGGCTGAATCCTTTCCCCAGCTGTCTGATCCCTTTTAACGCCAGGGATTGAAGCGGAGACCTTCCACATAAAAACACGTGCTCTACCGCTGAGCTCTGCTACCTCCCCTTGGTGCACACCGTTTCAAACAAGAAGCCATCAAATAAAGTTCACAAAGCAGGCCATAAGATTGCAAACATAGCTTGCATCACGAAAGGAGGAGCACCGGAACCCAAAAACTCTATCAAGCCGACCGTGACTGTTTATTTATTTTACATTTCAATCCCTCTAGGTGCTTAAGGTGGCATGGATGGTTCTCTCGCTCCCCATTCCAGCCTCACAACAACCCTGCGAGGAAGGTTAGGCTGAGAGAGAGTGTGTGTGTGTGTGATGGGTTCAAGGTCACCCGACGAACTGTGGTTGAGTGAGATCAGAACCCCGGTATCCCAGGTCCTACCAGGACACTGTGTCCACTACCACTTAAAATAGTATCTTTTACACTATTGATACCCAGCTCTACCTTTCTTTCAAATCAGAGCCAGTGAAGGCGGTGAAGGTCCTGTGTGAGTGCCTGGAGGCGGTTGGAGGATGGAAGGCGGCTAACAGATTGAGGTTGAATCTTGACAAGACAGAAGTACTGTTTGTGGGGGACAGGAGGCGGGCAGGTGTGGAGGACTCCCTGGTCCTGAATGGGGTAACTGTGCCCCTGAAGGACCAGGTGCGCAGCCTGGGAGTCATTCTGGACTCACAGCTGTCCATGGAGGCGCAGGTCAATTCTGTGTCCAGGGCAGCTGTCTATCAGCTCCATCTGGTACGCAGGCTGAGACCCTACCTGCCTGCAGACTGTCTCGCCAGAGTGGTGCATGCTCTGGTTATCTCCCGCTTGGACTACTGCAATGCGCTCTACATGGGGCTACCTTTGAAGGTGACCCAGCAACTACAACTAATCCAGAATGCGGCAGCTAGACTGGTGACTGGGAGCAGCCGCCGAGACCACATAACACCGGTCTTGAAAGATCTACATTGGCTCCCAGTACGTTTCCGAGCACAGTTCAAAGTGTTGGTGCTGGCCTTTAAAGCCCTAAATGGTCTCGGTCCAGTATACCTGAAGGAGCGTCTCCACCACCATTGTTCTGCCCGGACACTGAGTTCCTGTACCGAGGGCCTTCTGGCGGTTCCCTCGTTGCGAGAAGCCAAGTTGCAGGGAACCAGGCAGAGGGCTTTCTCAGTAGTGGCACCCACCCTGTGGAATGCCCTCCCATCAGATGTCAAAGAAGAAGAAATCATCTGAAGGCAGCCCTGTTTAGGGAGGCTTTTAATGTTTAATAGATTATTTTATTTCATTTTTCTGTTGTAAGCCGCCCAGAGTGGCTGCGGAAACCCAGCCAGATGGGTGGGGTATAAATAATAATAATAATAATAATAATAATAATAATAATAATAATAATTATTATTATTATTTTATGACTCCCATTTCCTGCTGTAAAGGGCCGGCTCTGCCATGAGGCAGAGTGAAATAAAAAAGATCCCCTGTGTTGCAAACAGAACAATCAGACAATCCGAAAGCAACACGGTAGGCTAATAATATAATTACAATACTTTTATATCACTATTGTATATATTGTACGTTATCTGGTTTTAAATTAATATATATTTCAATAGTGATATAAAAGTATTGTAATTATATTATTAGCCTACTGTGTTGCTTTCAGGTTGTCTGATGAGGCAGAGTGAGGCAGTTGGCAGATGGGAGATGGCAGAGAGAGATGGCAAGGGGTTGGAGGCCAGAGTGGGCTATATCCCGCAGCCTGCCCTGTTCCCATTTCTCCAAGCTCTTCCACTGCCATTTGGAGAGTGCAGAATGCCTCCCCACTGCCATAACATCATAGAATGACCACTCCAATCCTCCATCCCTCATCACTGTTGTGTTGACTATATTTCCAATCACTGAGGACCCCCCCCCCCAACTCCCTGCCGAAATCCCTTAACTTCTTACGCCACAAATGCTCTGGTTTATTTTTGTCTGGCTTTGATTGCATTAGAGCCCCTTCGGACAGCAATAATGTGGAAGCCTTGTGGAACAAACGAAAGAATAAATTGTGTTTGCTTCAGCTGGACACGCTGAACTTATACTAATATTTCTCCTTACAGTTGTGGATTCTAGCCCCAAACACTGGAGCGCCGGAAAGGCGGTTTGCAGCAGCTCAGAACACCGTTTTCATCATCAGTTAACCCGTCCCAGGGTTCACTTCTAACAAAGCCCTGCTTCAGATTCGGGGAACTGAAAGCGCAAAGCAGAAAGCAAACCCAGGCTACTCACCGCAGAGAGGGACTATGTTGCTTGCAAGCAGCGCTAAGGCCAGGAACAGCACCATCAAAGCCTTCATCGCGGCCGCACCTTGATATTCGCAGCAATTGTGCTTTGTGGGTGGATGAGGGGAACCTTCTCTTTATAACCATCCTGGAAAAGGGAACTTGCAGATACAGTATTAGGTGGGTGCGAGGGAATCCACACAACACATCAACAAATATATTTGTGTGCGTCTGAAAATTCCCCCATGCTTTTGTCCTTCCTCAAGTCTAAATAAAGAGATGCAAATGGGAAAGAGAAACCAGGTTAGGCTTCCAAATTCCTGCATTGCAGGGGGTTGAACTAGATGACCCTCGGGGTCCCTTCCAACTGGCAATGCTATGATTCAAATGTGCCCTGGGCTTGAAAAGACTGGCGACCCTTGACCTCAGAGCAACTCCTGAGGTTACAATTGTCTTCCCACATGGACTAACTTCTTTACAAGTAGGGTAATTCCTGCTTTTGTCTACGGTACTATTTGTTTAGCATTTTACAGGAATTGGTCAGGATCAGGCACAATGAACCATTCAAGATCTTTCCTCTTTGGTAAGGCTGGCTTTCGACTTTTAGTTTAATACAGCAACTCTACTGTTAATAATAATAATAATAATAATAATAATAATAATAATAATAATTTATTTATATCCCGCCCATCTGGCTGGGTTTCCCCAGCCACTCTGGGCTGCTCACACCAGAATATTAAAAACACGATAAAACATCAAGCATTAAAAACTTCCCTAAACCGGGCTCCCTTCAGATGTATTCTGAAAGTCAGATAGCTATTTGTTTCCTTGACAACTGATGGGGGAGTTCCACAGGGCGGGTGCCTCTACCGAGAAGGCCCTCTGCCTGGTTCCCTGTAACCTCACTTCTCGCAGTGAGGGAACTGCTAGAAGGCCCTCGGAGGTGGACCTCAATGTCCGGGCTGAACGATGGGGGGGGTGGAGACATGTTTTGCTTGGTCACACCTAAGTGTCTCAGTGGAGACCCACTGAGGCTGCCCCATCCATCTCAGCCTGTCCGCAGCCACTCTCCCTGCCCACACCTGCCTGCCTTTTTACTTACAATCAATCCTGGGGGTGGTGTTGCCCACCAGCTCCCTCCTCCTTAGGTTTGCCCTTGTAGAACTTAGCAGGGAAGATGATTCAGCTCTGCCAGCTGCTGGCTTGGGCACCACCTGCTGTTGACCTCTTTGCCTTCTGCCCCACCAGCCACCACTGACGAGTCTTCTTTCTCCTGCGTCAGGATGTGTGGAAAGGGGTGGGGTCTGGATTCACCACCACACACATCACAACTTGTATAAGTCACAATTCAACCGGTGTGACCAGCAAAGCATGTACAACCCCAGCAAAACATCAGGAGTTTTCCTGCTTTCCAGTAGTCAGCCTTCTCCAGAGTTCCTGGTTAAGAACTCTTCAGTTCTTAGCCAGTGTGGTGTAGTGGTTCAGAGCGGTAGACTTGTAATCTGGTGAACTGGGTTTGTGTCTCCGCTCCTCCACATGCAACTGCTGGGTGACCTTGGGCCAGTCACACTTCTCTGAAGTCTCTCAGCCTCACTCACCTCAGAGTGTTCGTTGTGGGGGAGGAAGGGAAAGGAGATTGTTAGCCGCTTTGAGACGCCTTAGGGTAGTGATAAAGCAGGATATCAAATCCAAACTCCTCCTCCTCCTCTTCTTCTTCTTCTTCTTCTTCTTCTTCTTCTTCTTCTTCTTCTTCTTCTTCTTCTTCTTCTTATTCTCCTTCCTTCCTTCCTTCCTTCCTTCCTTCCTTCCTTCCTTCCTTCCTTCCTTCCTTCCTTCCTTCCCTACTCAGCTGAAATTAAAGTATGAAAATACCTAGGCTAGAATAAATCACAGACATCCAGCTCCGCCACACACTCCCTGGCCAGTTGCAAGAAGGCGGGTAGGTAGGTGTGGGACCAGATAAGGACAGATGGCGGTTGGTGGGTCAGTGTCCCCCTTAGCCTCCGCTGCACTAAAGGCCTGGTGTTGAATGTTGCAGAATTGCACACAAGCTATGATATATTGCAGATATCAGTTTAAACCAGCAGCAGGCTAAAAACTTTGTAAAAGTGCTCACCAAAAGTCTAGATTTTTAAAACCCACATATGTATAGTTTCCAGAATGCAGACAAAGAGGGGGCCTGCTGCTGGATTTCCCCTGAGAGGAAATCCTGTTATTTGGGGGGGGGGCGATGCCACCACCGAGAATGCATGGCAGGCATCTCTGAATGTAGCTGCAATCAGGAGGCTAACTGCCCACCAGAATTGTTCAGAATCACATCTCGAACTGTGTCAGGAAGTGAACACAATTGCTTAAGTTTGTTGAGTTCTTGGGGGTACCCCCTGCTCTTGGAGTTAATGCAGCAAGGGAATTGCCTCAATATCTGTGCCACTTCTGCTTCTGAGCCCCAGCTGAAAAGCCATTCAAATTTTTCACACGTCACATATGGTAACATCCAGCAAACTTCTCTTCTGCTGAAATTTCCCTTACCAGGGTGGGGGGGATGGTATCCATAAGTCATTGGTAGGCAAACTAAGGCCCGGGGGCCGGATCTGGCCCAATCGCCTTCTAAATCCGGCCCGCGGACGGTCCGGGAATCAGAGTGTTTTTACATGAATAGAATGTGTCCCTTTATTTAAAATGCATCTCTGGGTTATTTGTGGGGCCTGCCTGGTGTTTTTACATGAGTAGAACGTGTCCTTTTATTTTAAATGCATCTCTGTGTTATTTCTGGGGCATAGGAATTCGTTCATTTTTTTCCCCACAAGGTCTGAGGGACAGTGGACCGGTCCCCTGCTGAAAAAGTTTGCTGACCCCTGCCATAAGTCCTTTCGTTGGTTTATTTGTTACCTCCTTGAACGGAAGCATCCTGATCTAATGGCTGTAATTGGGGTTTTTTAACGGCTTTAATTAATATGCTTTTCAACTGGCTAGTGATGATGATTAAATTTATTCATGCTTTTTCTCGGCACAGGCAACTCAAAGCAAATTTGCAAAAGCAAAACAAAACCTGGATATTCATTAAAGCCAAAGGGAAGAAATGCATTTAAAAAACTCTCCATCGCAGACACACACTTTAACATGCAAACATTCATTAACAGCCAAAGGCCTGGTTGCTGATGAATGAAGATGGTGCCACAAGCAGGAGGCAAAAGGGCACCTCGTTTTAAGGGGTGGAAATTAATTTTTGCAAACTTCTTCAGCGAGGGATCTTAAAAGCATGCTTTTGGGTGTGAGGAATTCGAATCTGTGACTATTTTTGTGATGGGACAACATTTAGCTTGGTAAGGTTACGTTTGATTAGAAAGCACAAACTGTTCTCAGAAAACCAAAGAATTATATTTTACCTCCTGTAAACATCAGGTAATGTTAAACAACAACTTTGAGAACAGCAGCAGCTGGAAAGAGATTTTTAAAAAATAAAATGTTTTATAAGTTGTGTGTTTTTGTTTCTCAAACCATGATCCTTTTACATGGTTTTGTATGTTTTGTAGTATTTTATGAATTGTGATTTGCAGTTATTTTTATTGATCATAGACTGGTAGTTATTGTGGTTGAACTGTTAAATTATTATTTCTGAACTGTTAAATTATTATTTGCTGGTGTTTAATTTTACTGTTTAGTATTAGAATCTGATGGATTTTTTAAATATTGCTTTGTTTGATATAAGCTGTTTATTTTAAAGTTATTGTCACTTTTATATTGGATCAGATTGTTACAATTAATGCTTGATATTTTATTGTGGTTTTTATGTGTTGGAAGCCGGCCAGAGTGGCAGGGGCAACCCAGTCAGATGGGTGGGGTGGGGTATAACACCATCATCATCATCATCATCATTATTATTATTATTATTATTATTATTATTATTAAATATTGCTCTATTGTATAATTGCAAGTACTTGGCAATCATTTAAAATTTAACCCAAATACCTTTTGCATTCCCAAGTCATGTTACAACTTCCTAGCACCTCTCATTTATGGAATTTGAAAGCTGAAAAATTCACAGTGCCTTAAGGGCACAGGAACAATGGCACTTCCCATTTGTTCAGAGGCATATTGCCTTTAATACAGTGGTGCCTCGCTTAACGAATGCCCTGCTTAACGAAATTTCCGCTTAACGAAAGGTTTTTTCTAGTGGAGGTTGCCTCGCTAGACGAATCCGTTTTACGAAAAATTCGTCTAGCGAATCGCGGTTTCCCATAGGAATGCATTGAAATTCAATTAATGCGTTCCTATGGGCAAAAAAAAATCGAAAAAATTTCAATGCATTCCTATGGGATTCGCTAGACGAATTTTTCGTTATAAGAAAAGACCCGTGGAACGAATTAAATTCGTCTAGTGAGGCACCACTTTATTCAAAATTATAAAGCAATCACGTCTAGTAGTGGCCATTGACTGAGTAGCCAAATGTGTGGGAGAAATACTGAACATGTCTTTTAATTTTCTATTCTCTGAGACGCAGGAGGACAAGAAAGAAATGCAACTCAGGTTATTTTTGTTCTTAGCAGAAACATTTCTTCCTTTTGAGTTCTGCAATAGAAAGGAAACAGGGAAGGACGAAAACTGGTGGTTCCTTGCCAAGACCTAAGCAGAGCCACAGAGGAAGTCGTGATTCTGTCTTCACCTTTTGCAACAGGGCCAGCCAAGGTCTCAGGGCCCGAAAAACTGTGCAGTGGAATAACCTTTCACCTGTGACTAGTGGAAATCAAACAGCGAATGATGCAAAACCCAATGCAAACTGAAGAAACATCAGAGCAAATTCCGCAGTCAATAATCAGAGTTTCAGCAGAGCAAGGATTTCCACTTGTGCTGTGGGACTTCCTCCCCACCTTATGCCAGTCTCGCCAAGGTCCTGATTTTCCAGCGACAGTCCCGGAATTACGAAAGCTGTCCCAGCTTCTGATTTGATCCCAGAATGTTCCTATTCCCATCATTACCAGATTTACATATAAGCTAAACAGGCTATAGCTTAGGGCCCTACTCTCTTGGGGGCCCAAAAAAAAAATTAAAGGGAAAAGGTGTATGTACATTTCCAAAATGTAAGATAAAACAACAAATAAAATAAAACCTACATACAGCAACAGTGTTTTGTTTTGTGTTGTCTAGTCTCCTATGATGTAATGGATCATTGCTCCCTGAAATATAATAATAATAATAATAATAATAATAATAATAATAATAATAATAATAATAAACTATTTATACCCCGCCCATCTGGCTGGGTTTCCCCAGCCACTCTGGGCAGCTTGCAACAAAATATTAAAATACAATAGTTTGTTAAACATTAAAAGCTTAAACAGGTCTGCCTTCAGATGTCTTCTAAAAGTCTGGTAGTTGTTTTTCTCTTTAACATCTGGTGGGAGGGCGTTCCACAGGGTGGGTGCCACTACCGAGAAGGCCCTCTGCCTGGTTCCCTGTAACTTGGCTTCTCGCAACGAGGGAACCCCCAGAACGCCATCGGCACTGGACCTCAGTGTCCGGGCAGAACGATGGGGGTGGAGACGCTCCTTCAGGTATACTGGAGGACAGGGGTGCCAACTTGAATAAAATATTTTGGGGGCCCAGGTAAGCCCAGCCCCGTATAATAGATCATATGATGCAGTGCACACAGTGCACCATTTGAAAGGGGGTGCCAAACAACTTTGTGGGGGCCCAGCCTCTGCAAATATTTTATTGTGGGGGCCAAAGTCCTCACGGCCCCCAGGAGCCAGCTCCTATGTTGGAGAATAGCCTACTACTTCTAGTGTCTCTTATATCCTGGCTGTTATAAGCTCCCCCTCTTCACTGATCCCCTCTTGTAAGCCAATCTCCAACTCCTCGTTTAAAGGAGACAGTTTAAAGGTAAAGGTAAAGGTACCCCTGACTGTTAGGTCCAGTAGCGGACGACTCTGGGGTTGCGCACTCATCTCGCTCTATAGGCTAAGGAGCCGGCATTTGTCCGCAGACAGCTTCCGGATCATGTGGCGAACCAGAGCAGTGCACGGAAACGCCGTTTACCTTCCCACCGGAGCAGTACCTATTTATCTACTTGCACTTTGACATGCTTTCGAACTGGAGCTCACCCTGCCGCAGGGATTCAAACCGCCAACCTTCCGATTAGCAAGCCCTAGGCTCAGTGGTTTAGACCACAGTGCCACCCGCGTCCTGACCGCTTATGTGCATGTAAATGTGGAAGTAGGGCATCACTAAAGAAAGAAACTAGCAAGAAACTTTGCCTATCTTAGGTAAGATCCCTTTGGCTCAGAGTTCCGGTGCAAAAGGGATATCAAGGGAGCCAAGGCTAGTCCTACTCACTGAAATTAATAAATCTAAGTTCGCCATTACAAACAGCTTCGAAGGGTCTGTTGTGAGTAGGAATGGTATTGCTTGCAAGCATCACTATTGCATGTCAGGATGAAGCCAAATGGGCAAGAAAACCCTGGGCATGGGCTGGCCCTTGAGTCACAGAATTCAAGGTCTACAGATAGCCCAAGAGGTCTACAAATTAGCTCAGAGGAGGGCTGTTTTCCTTAACCCTCTTGCGAGGCTGATTTGCACAACGTTTGGCAAACGTCACCGAAAATAACTCATTGCAATGGGACTTGCAGAGATCTCTCTACCCACCAGAGCGCAGTGTGGCCTTGTGTTTATGGAGGAAAGTTCAATGTTCTCAGACGCCTCCAACAAATAGAGAACAAGGTTGAAAGCAACACAAGGAGCGCAACTTGAACATTTCTGCTTCCCTACATATCCTCCTGAAAATGTATCATGTGATAAAGATGTGTGCTGTTTTTTTCAGCGAGACGTTGAGTCTTTTAAAACTCGAAAGGACTCAAGCTTCCATAGAGACCCTGACCCCCTAACCAGTGGGGAATAATAATAATAATAATAATAATAATAATAATAATAATAATAATAATAAATTTATACCCCACCCATCTGGCTGGGTTTCTCCAGCCATTCTGGGTGGCTCCCAACAGATTAAAAACAGAATAAAACATCTAACATTAAAACTTCCCTAAACAGGGCTGCCTTCAGATGTTTTCTAAAAGTCAGATTGTTGTTTATTTCCTTGACATCTGATGGGAGGGTGTTTCACAGGGCGGGTGCCACCACCGAGAAGGCCCTCTGCCTGGTTTCCTGTAATCTCACGTCTCTTAGGGAGAGAACCGCCAGAAGACCCTTGGCGCTGGACCTCAATGTCTGGGCTGAACAATGGAGGTGGAGACGCTCCTTCAGGTATACAGGACCGAGGCCATTTAGGGATTTAAAGGTCAGCACCAACACTCTGAATTGTGCTCGGAAATGTACAGGGAGCAAATGTAGGATCTTGAGATGTGGCACCTTCCTATGATAATGGATTTCCAACTTCCATCAGCCCCAGATAGCATGGAGGGCTGGAGGCTACTCACCTGGATAACACCTGCAAGCTTTCTATGTTAAGAGTATTTTAGAACAAGTACCATGTAAGTTTGTTGTACTTTACTACTGAAAGTGTCTTTTGCAGGGCCGTCTTAAGTATATTTAGCGCCCTGGCACCGTGGTGCGACGGATCCCTCTGCCGCCCCCGCCCTGCCCCGTTTCCCAGTGCGGCGGGCGGGCGGAGCTGCGCGGGCGGGCACAGCGCAGTGGGCGGGCGGGCAGGCGCCCTGGCGCCCTGCACCACAGAGCCTGGATGTAGGGCTGGCCCTGGTCTTTTGACACGCCCTAAGACAATTAGTCGCTTCCAGCCCTTTAAGAAATGGAGCACCACTCAGTATATAAGCCAGCAATCAGAAACACCCTTCAGCAGTCTTAGCAATGGCGTTATAACATCACAACTAGGAGAGCTTTTACAGCCCTCTACCTAATCTTTTTCAAATAGCTATGATATTCATTATTTGAACTATCTCATAGGGTTAGCTAACCTTTGGTTTAAATGAAACTAGAGTCCTATTTTGGGGAATTTTACCCCAGACTGTGGTGTAGCTTTCAGTTCTTTTCAGAGTCTACAGTTCCTGTCTAGTTTTTGATAAGAAAACCTCAGCCCCTAAATATTTTCCTTCTGAGGAAACAGATAGAGATATTCCAGTGAAATGAGCCACTCAGCCGGCACCTCGTCAAGGTTTACTTTATTTAGAGGTTTCTTTGAGAAATTTATGTTTTTTCTATATCAAGGTTTCTTTTGGGAGATCTAAGCTAATTTTGGGGGTTATTTTGAACAATTATTAGTTTAGTTTTACTATCATTCACTTTATCAATATCTCGTTTCAGGGATTTATCACGGTATAGTTTTGTTTTTGTGCAGGAACACATCACAGCTCCCATATGTGTGGACTGATCCCTGCAATAATTTGTCTATATCAGCACAACTTCTTTAAACCAAACTGAACTGATAGGATTTGGAGAAGGTGTTTCGTTGCTCCCAGGGGGTCTTGCTTAGGAAATCGCTGCTTCCACCATGCATGGTCCTTGATTTCAGCCAAAACTCGCTGGAACTCAGTTCCAGCCCCTCTCTGGTGGGTGCCATTGCCATTTTAAGAGATCTAGGGAGGTGGTCATGGTGAGTTCCAGCACCTTTTTTTCTAGAAAAGTAGCACTGCTCAACACCTTGCTAAAATACAACCCCATTGTAAAATACTGTACAACTCTCATTTTTGTCTGAGAGTGGGAGGGGTATGTGTTTTTGTGGCTATATCAATAATACAAAGGATCTTTAACACAACTTTAGGGGGTGGGGAACAGATAAATTCTTAGTCATACTGCATGCCATGTTTTGGGTTGTTTTACTCACAAGTAAAATGTCTGTTTGAAAAACTATTGCCAGGCCATGAAACTTAATGCAAAATTATCTTTAGTATAATATAGAGTTATATATGAAAATGAAGAGAGAGAAAACTGTAGGTTGTAGGTTGACATTTTCATGGAACTGCCCTGCTAGTGAAATATAAGACTTTCACTTTTGTGTGCTTCTGTAGCTGCTTGTGTGTGAATGCTAAAACCCAGTACTCTCTAAAATCCGATTAAAAGGACACACATCACTTAGCGAGATAAATTTTATTGTTTGACTTTTATGTACTTAAACATACAGTAAAAAAAAAACCCAATCACTTTAAATATCATCACATTCTAGCGGGATTGCAAATTTATAAAAACAGATTACTGTACAGGAAACAGCAACAGTCTGCTACGGTAGAAGATATAATAGCATGTTTTTGTGTTTTTTAATTGCCTTCATTTATGCTAACAAGTGAATTGCCACATTATTCTTCTGTGATTCTAATCCTATCACAACACCTGCTCCAGCAGTATTTTAAACATATTTTGATTCTGCTAGAAAGCAAGTGGTCATGCTTCTGAAAACAGGATGAACCAGGAAAAGCCAAACTTAAGAATTTTGGGAACCTGCATTTCAAAACACAGAATGACAGAGAGAAATGGAGGGGGTGGAGGAGAGACACAGGGCTACAATGGCACATGTGGAAAAGGCAACCAGCATTGGGACACTGAACCCACCCTCCACCCCTACTTTTCTGCTTGACCCCCAACCCAATCAGATTTTCTTCCAGCCAAGCGGTGGGACAACAGTTGCCACTTCTCAACTTCAGGCGAACCTCCCCCCCAACCACCCATGTAGTTTATAGCAATTTTGCATTTCTGAAAATCTCGCATCCTAATGCACAGTTCATCCTAATGGCGTGTTAAGATATCCTGAGCATCTGCGGAAGTCTTCCTAAGTCTCATCTAAAGCTATAGTTTTGCGGTGGAGTTAGAATCATAGAATTGTAGAGCTGGGGAGAGAGAGGCAGATTTTCAGAAATACAAGCCCAGTCTAATTTTTGACTCAGGCAGGATTGGGGGGTCTCTCTTCACCCCCCACCCCCCCGCACCCCCATTGTTTTGAGCAAACAGGATTTGAAAAGCAGAGAGGAAAAGTGTCGAGTTTCACATTTGGAACTGGCCAGGGCACCATTCATCCTTTGCCTTCCAAGGCCCTCACAGACATCAGTTTTCCGCAGTAGCAGCAGCAGCAGCAGCAGCAGCAGCAGCAGCAGCAGCAGCAGCAGACTTTTGAGTTCCTGCGATGAAATTGTAAATAAAAAAGAAATGGAATACAGTATGGTTAAAATCAGAAAAGCGCATTTTCTGTGTTGACACAGCCCTGCAGACCCCCGACCAAGGTGAACGGAAAGGCTGGGGATCAGTAAACTTCCTATTTTTTTATTTTCGCGGCAGGCCTGTGGGCAAGAATCCAGTAATACTGTGGTCAGCTTGGCGGCCTGCAGATTCTGCAGGCTGCTTATTTAAAAGATGGGGAAATTCCATTCTAGGGCCAAAAGGGCATGCTATCCGAAATGCAGCACTAGAGGGGGGGTAGGGGCATCTCCAAGTAGGAGAGCAGAGAACGATCGCTGCCTGGGACCTTGAATGTTGCTTCCGGGCTGTTAGAGAATGCTGGGCAGGCTAGACCAACCAGTTCGCAGGCTCAAAGGCAGCCAGGGAGGGGGAATGTCTGTTGGACTGTCTTCCTGTACTGTTTTCAGTCATTGGTCTATATATTTATGTACGTGTTTGCCTTGTACATTCATGAACATTTATTATATACCTAAGACCTTAAAATTCTTATAACAGAACTTACGTACTTTTAATAATTCGCACTAAATTCTGCACCCATTTTGCTTCAGGGCTGACACAAACTCTGGTTCCTCTCCGCTTGAGTGTGATTCTGTAAAAACAAGCAAAGTGGAAAGAATTCGGAATTAGCAGTTTGTGCAAAGCAGGGCAAGCTGAACTGGAAGAAGCCTCATTAAGAAACCTTTGAGAGGAGACTGCTTGATGGGCACAGAGACCAATCTTCAGCCCCCTGCTCAGCTATGAGCTGAGCGTTGAGTAAGTCACCCACCTATTTGTCTATTCACTTTTGTGTTCCCTTCTATGATAACAAGGAAGGACAACTTGCAGCCTGCACCCAGGAATAGCAATGCAAGTAACAGCAGTACCTGCAATTGCTACCGGTACTCTACATTTTTTCAGGCACCTAAAAAGCAGAGACATCACCTTGCCTACAAAGGTCCGTATAGTGAAAGCTATGGTTTTCCCAGTAGTGATGTATGGAAATGAGAGCTGGACCATAAAGAAGGCTGATCGCCAAAGAATCGATGCTTTTGAATTATGGTGCTGGAAGAGACTCTTGAGAGTCCCATGGACTGCAAGAAGATCAAAGCTATCCATTCTGAAGGAAATCAGCCCCGAGTGCTCACTGGAAGGACAGATCCTGAAGCTGAGGCTCCAATACTTTGGCCACCTCATGAGAAGAGAAGAATCCTTGGAAAATACCCTGATGTTGGGAAAGATTGAGGGCACTAGGAGAAGGGGACGACAGAGGACGAGATGGTTGGACAGTGTTCTCGAAGCTACGAACATGAGTTTGACCAAACTGCAGGAGGCAGTGCAAGACAGGAGTGCCTGGAGTGCTATGGTCCATGGGGTCACGAAGAGTCGGACACGACTAAACAACAACAACAACAACTCTACATTTTTTTCAGGCATCTAGTTGCTATTTTGACTTTGAAATCCAGCATCTGCGCCGTCATAGAATCATAGAACTGTCAAGCTGGATGTAAGAAAGTGAAAGGCTTTTGGGATATGATATATAATGAACTTAAGAAAATGTTGAAGTATACATTTGCTTAAAAAAAAACCCATAAGCCTTTTTACTAGGAATTACAGGTACTGGAATTAAAAAACAAGACTTAAAACTTTTCCAATATGCAGTAACAGCAGCAAGAATATTAATCAAATAAATACATGGGTGGGATTGCAAGAAGCTTTGTAAGTTGCAAAATAGGAAAGTCGCTGTAATTTGGATTTTAGAGATATTTTTTTGTAATAACCTAAATCAATATAGATATTAGAGATAAATGTTAGAAAATCATATGAAGGGTTTGATGGAAATCAAGGCTTGAAAAAGCCAAAGTGATAAAATATGGAAATAAGGAGATGGATATGATCATTGTAATGTAAAAAATTAATAAAATATTATACGGCAAAAAAAGAAGAACTGTCAAGTTGGAAGGGACCCCGAGGGTCATCCATTCCAACCCCCTGCGATGCAGGAATGTCATTCACGCAATGCACCTTTACATGTGTGTTGCATAATGCGTGAACATCTCTTGTAACCAAAATGACCTCATGGGCCAAATGGGGAGGTCAGTTAGGACCACATAGGCCAGAGGTTTCTCACCATAGGCACAATACAGCACATGTCAGGGTGTTATTTAATGGCAAGTAATGCAGATAGCACCACACTTCCCAGCACGTTCTGAGAAGCAGGAGCGTGGGAACACAAAAAGTACACAAGAGATGGCAAGGATAACGGCCAAACAAAATAATGGATTTGATTCATAGAAGAAGAAGAAGAAGAAGAAGAAGAAGAAGAAGAAGAAGAAGAAGAAGAAGAAGAAGAAGAAGAAGAAGAAGAAGAAGAAGAAGAAGAAGAGTTTGGATTTGATATACCGCTTTATCACTACCTGAAGGAGTCTCAAAGCGGCTAACATTCTCCTTTCCCTTCCTCCCCCACAACAAACACTCTGTGAGGTGAGTGGGGCTGAGAGACTTCAGAGAAGTGTGACTAGCCCAAGCAGCTGCATGTGGAGGAGCGGAGACGCGAACCCGGTTCCCCAGATTACGAGTCTACCGCTCTTAACCACTACACCACACTGGCTCTCCAGTGAAGGGACCACGAGGGTCATTTAATCCAACCCCCTGCAAAGCAGGAATCTTTTGCCCAATGTAGGGCTCAAACCCACAGCCCTGAAATTGACTACTGACTGAGCTGTCACGGCACAGGAAATAACATTCTGCAAAGAGGAAATAGAGGAAATCTGCTAATGAGGGAATAAGGCCCACTGAAGAGTGAGACTTACTTCCAGGTAAACATGCGTAGAATTGCACTTTTTTAGTGACAGGGAACTTAACTTTAGCATGTTCTTTTTATATACAGAACGTTTACACAGGGCTTGTTTCCACACCGGAAGACAGAAATCAGTTGAAAGATTGGGGGGGGGGAGGCATTAGTTATGTTACGATTGCCATAACAGTGAAAATCCGGGCAGAAAAGTTGTTGAACTTTTTCTGGCAAAGTTGTTGAGCTGTTTTGCCCAAAATTGTTGAGCTTTTCTTGTTGTCTGAGGTATTTTTAAGAAAACATGGGTTGCCATGCCTCCAGATTTTCCCAGACCTTTTTTCTAGCGATTTCTGCCTGGACACTGCTTCCAACTGCAGTATTCCGGAGAGGTTGGGGAAATTCTGGACGTATGGCAAGTTATTTTGGATCTCTGCTATGATGGTCATGCATGACTGAGGTCACTTACATCACTTCCATCTTGTTGCAGGCGCTTCCAGGTGGAAAAATACTGACACTTGCGTATTTTGAAGAAGGGATGAAGGTAGACCTTACTTTTGCACATCTGCAGCCTATCAGCGGATCAAAGATACCTGCGGGCCGAAGATACAGCGATTGAGAATTCGAGAGGTCTCTAGGCAGAGATAAAGGCATTTCAAAGCACCTGGGGCTTTGCAGAGCTGCCTACTGAGTACAGCATCTCTACATTGTTTAGCACTAATCCTATAGTTTCTCACTGATTTCTTGGGAAAGGCAAAATGCTCTAGGGTTGGCCAACTCCCAAGAGACTCCGATCTACTCGCAGAGTTAAAAACTGGCAGTGATCTACCCCCTTTTGGGGGTTCAGGTCAAGGTTGTTGAGCTTTTTTTAGGAAGGAGGAAGGCCCGTTTTTTAGGGGTTTGGGTCAAAGTTGTTTTTAGGGAAGAGGAAAGCCCTGTTTTTTGGGAGTGCAGGGCAAAAATGTTGAGCTTTTTTAAGGGGAGCCAAATTTGTTTAGCTTTTTGGGGGGGAGCCAGTGATCTACCACAGACGTCCAGTGATCTACCGGTAGATCACAATCTACCTGTTGGACATGCCTGCGTCTAGAGGAGGCACAATAGTACAGTCAATGTTTGCAGCTTCACCTCACTCCATAGGTGTGGTCTTCAGTTTCTGCCCAAGCAAGCAGATGGGGGGGAGCCATGTCCCACCTCGAACTCTTTGGAGCAAAGATGGCATCGAAATGTAGAAGTAAATACATTTCTGGCAGGTTCAGAATTCTGCCCACCTCGAAAAGAAAGGGTTGCCTTGAGCTAGCTACTGTCTCTCAGGCCCAGCCCTCCCTCGCAGGATTGTTGTGAGGCAAATAATCGAGCTCCACGGACATAAGGGTGGCAGGGAAACGAAAAGACAAAAGCAGTTTGCTTTGTAAATTTGACGGTTTTTAACCTCCATTCTGTAAATTGGCCAGAGGACCTTGGTTCCTGGGCAGTATAGAAAAAACATTAAATGAATCAAAGGGATAAACTTAAGATTGTAATCATGAATGACCGAGCAGAGGGGGAAAAGCGGGAGAAGAAAACCCCACGATGATGCTTACCTGCGTAGCTGATGTGGCAGGTAAGAAGCAGGGCGAACAGCACAGCCAGGAAGCGGGATCCCATTCTGGATTTGGTTGTCAGCTGCACACTCAGCAAAGGAAGAGCTCAGCCTTCAGCGCTTGCCGGGATGCAGTTTTGGTGGCCAACACGGGCTCTATTTATTCCATAGAGCCGGCCTTTACATCATCAGCCAAGGGGCTATTTTTAGAAATCATATATACAACAGTTGCATCATCTTCATAGCCCATTTCCCATCCTCAGAATTTGCATTGCTGAATTGGCAATTTGAAGCACAGAAAACTTCCAAAAAAACGATGTCCTTTCTCACTTCTCCTTTCTAAGCCACCTTTCCATTACAGGTCTTGCCACCTCCTCCTTCAATCTTCCGGTGCTTCTGTCTTCTTTCTGTTTCAATAATTGACTTTATTTTGCTGCTGCTGCTGCTATTCTTCTATCGTCTCTTTTTCTATGCACTCCATGATACAAAGGCAGCCTCTGCACATTTGAAATACAACTCTGGCCCTTTAAACAGCCATAGTTTCCCTGCCAGGATTCCTGGGAACTGTAGTTTGTTCAGGGTGCTGAGAGATGTTAAGGCAACCCTAGTCCTCTCCCAGAGCTACAGCACTCAGTGGTTTCCCAAATCAATCCCTCTTCACAGGAACCTCTGTAAGAACTGTAGCTCTTGGAAGGGAATAGCAGACAGCACCCTTAGCAAACCGCAGTTCCCATAATGCTTTTGGGGAGGGGAGCCATGACTGTTTAAACTGGCATAGGGCTGCTTTTTTAAAAAGTCTTGTGTAGACGGAGCTGTTCGCAGAGGCATCTTTACCATAGGGCCTAGTGGCGCGTTGCGCCAGGGCGCCGGCCTCTCGGGGGCACTGGCAGGGCACAACCAGCCACTAATCCCTATGGCTCCGCCGCCTCCGCCTCCACCTCTCCCTTGGCTGCAGGAATCAGCGGGCTGTCGTCAGGCAGCGGAGGAGGAGGCAGCGCCCCGGAGCCTTGCAAGTGAGCAAGGGGTTCCGGCTGTCTGGCCAGGACTCCGCGCCGCGCCTCCTTCTCCTTTCCCCCGCACTGTGTGCGCGCTGGTGGCAAAGCCTCTCCAGAGGCCGCACTCTCCCCTTCCCAGCCCTGTGGCTCTCCGCGCGGTGATGGCTCAGCTGAGTTGGAGCCCTGAGGCCTCCCGGCGACGGGGAGGCAGCGAGTGCGGCGGGCCTGTTGTGGGACACGGCGGCGGCAGAGGACGAGGCACCGTGGTCAGGGCCTGGCGGGAAGGCACACCGCCCTCCCCAGGAGGCTTCGGTGCTGCTCTTCCCCAGCCAAGGCAGCCAGGGGATGGGCTGCGGCCTCCTGCGCTACCCGAACGTGTGCAGGTGAGGTGGCAGGCATGCGTGTGGGAGGGTGGGAGGGACAGTGGGATGGGCTCCCTCGGAAAGTGGTGGACTCTCCTTCCTTGGAAGTTTCTAAAGAGAGGTTGGATGGTTGTCTTGTCCAGGATTTTTTGGCTATGATTTCTGCATTGCAGGGGGTTGGACTAGATGAACCTTGGGGGTCCCTTCTGCCTCCACGTTCCTATGATTCTATGATTAGTGAGTAGCATCCAAACCTGAGGTGGGAAGAAAAGAAACATATATAAGTAGCAAGGGGGAAATGACAGCCTATTCAAGCAGCATTCTTCCTCTAAGTTCCCTCTGTGTGCTCTCTGTCTCTCTCTCATGGCTGCAAAACAGTCTGAAACCTCCCTTCTGCTAGTATCGCCTTCTTCTTCTTTGGCGATCCCTCGTAGCCTAGTAAAATTGTCTTCCATAAACACGGTTTTAACAATGAGTCAGTTAAGTGACTGTGGAGGCCAGTTCTGGATCCACACATCCTTCCACAGTGGGGACATTGGTTTCCAGGTGGGAGTTGATCACGGTGTGGATTTGCCAAGCGTGCCTTCCTCTTAGCACGTTTCTCCCTTGCGTCCTGAGTTCAAATGTCTTCAAAGCCCATGACACCTTTGGTAAAGGCTGTTCTCCAACTGGAGCGCTCGCAGGCCAGTGTTTCCCAGCTGTCGGTATTCATAGTACTGTGCATTTTTAAAGATTTGCCTTGAGAGAGTCTTTGAACCTCTTTTGTTGACTACCAGCAATACGCTTTGCATTTTTAAGTTTGGAATAGAGTAGTTGCTTTGGAAGACGGTCATCAGGCATCCGCACAACATGACCAACGAAGTGGATGTTGAAGAATCATTGCTCCTCGCAGAGTGACAATTCCCAGAGTTCCCTGTTAAACTACTTTGGGAACTGTAGCTCTGCAGGAGGAATAGGGATCACAGAGCCTGTGGTCCTTCAACACCCACCAGGCCAAACAAACATGGTCAATAGTCAGGGGCGATGAGCAGTTGCAGTCCATAACCATCTGAAGGGTTGCAGTTCTCTGCCACCATTGCCATGATCCTCAGGAGCCCTGGGAACAACCCTCGACCTTGCCTGAAGACGTGATTTGGTTTCCCGAGGGCAACAGTTATAGCCCGATCCTGCCAAGAAAGGAGGAAAGGAGATCAGAAGCGCTGCTGTTGCATCTTAAGCCACCAGATGGCAGCACAGAGCAAGGCAGTGGCAGCCCCGACAACCAAGCGCCTGCTAGGTATCTACCACACTGTTCTTAAAGGCACAAGGACTACTGTCCTGCACCGAGTCTAGGGCTTGTCGATCAGAAGGTCGGAGGTTCGAATCCCCGCGACGGGGTGAGCTCCCGTTGCCAACCTAGCAGTTTGAAAGCACATCAAAGTGCCAGTGGATAAATAGGTACCACTCCGGCAGGAAGGTAAACGACGATTCCGTGCGCTGCTCTGGTTCGGCTCCCTCGGCCAGTAAAGCGAGATGAGCGCCGCAACCCCAGAGTAGTCCGCGACTGGACCTAAGGGTCAGGGGTCCCTTTACCTTTACCTTTAAGCCCCATTAAAAACAAAAGGACTTACTTCTGAGTAAACACATATTCCGTTGCATGTTTACCAGGGACTTCTTAATGCAGGGGCGCCCAAACCTTTTTTCAAAGAGGGCCAGATTTGATGAAGTGAACATGTGTGAGGGCCGACCAAAGTTGTTGAGCTTTCTTTAGGATTGAAGTTGTTGAGCTTCTATTTTACCCCAGGAGATAAACTGCCACAGGGGCCGGATTAAACAGACAGGCGGGCCGGAGTAGGCCCCCGAAACCGACTTTAGACATGCCTGTCTTAAGGAGTACCTTTGCAGCAGAAGACATTTAAAGGTCTCTGCAAAGAATTCGGTTTGCATCGCCATTGGGGGCGAGTGCGGGATTCTTTGACATCCACACAAACTCATTGTGTGGCGGTTTTTTGTTTAACTTCTAGAGAGTACCTGATCTCAGAGGGAACCACCACAGGAATGATCCAGTTGCTAGAAGAAAAGGAAGGGCGAACTACAGTGATCCCAAGGAGTAGGAAATGATACAGACGTGTATTCATAGAATCATAGAATCATAGAGTTGGAAGAGACCACAAGGGCCATCCAGTCCAACCCCCTGCCAAGCAGGAAACACCATCAAAGCATTCTTGACATATGCCTGTCAAGCCTCTGCTTAAAGACCTCCAAAGAAGGAGACTCCACCACACTCCTTGGTAGCAAATTCCACTGCCGAACAGCTCTTACTGTCAGGAAGTTCTTCCTAATGTTTAGGTGGAATCTTCTTTCTTGAAGTTTGAATCCATTGCTCCGTGTCCGCTTCTCTGGAGCAGCAGAAAACAATCTTTCTCCCTCCTCTATATGACATCCTTTCATGTATTTGAACATGGGTATCATATCACCCCTTAAACTTCTCTTCTCCAGGCTAAACATACCCAGCTCACTAAGCCGTTCCTCATAAGGCATCGTTTCCAGGCCTTTGACCATTTTGGTTGCCCTCTTCTGGACACGTTCCAGCTTGTCAGTATCCTTCTTGAACTGTGGTGCCCAGAACTGGACACAGTACTCCAGGTGAGGTCTGACCAGAGCAGAATACAGTGGTACTATTACTTCCCTTGATCTAGATGCTATACTCCTATTGATGCAGCCCAGAATTGCATTGGCTTTTTTAGCTGCTGCATCACACTGCTGACTCATGTCAAGTTTGTGGTCTACCAAGACTCCTAGATCCTTTTCACATGTACTGCTCTCAAGCCAGGTGTCACACCCATCCTGTATTAAAGAGGAGGGGAAAACAACAGTTCTTTAGGGACCCCAATCATTCCTCTTGTCTGATGTCTAAGCAACTCACTTGTCAGTCACTGCTCTGACTTGACTCAGTGGCTACAAACAAAGAAAGGCAGGAGCAGCCAGGCTTGTTTGAAGGAAGTGTTACTACTCACATTTTTCATTCTGTTTTTTAAAAAATGTTTGGAACATTATCTATCATCTATCTATCTATCTATCTATCTATCTATCTATCTATCTATCTATCTATCTACCGTATCTATCAGTATCTACCAGGGGGGGAAGGTTCCCAAAAAGTGGTGTGCAACAGCAGAACAAACTTTCAGACAAAATACAATAGTTTAAAAGAAATTTATTCTCTTGATCTCCTACAATCATTCAGACAGGGGAACTTGCTTTCTTACTGGTCTTTGGTTTGAATGCATGCATTCTGAAATTGGAAAAAAAGCCCCTAAGATAGTTTTTGGCAGAGTTAGGGGTCCAATCGGTAAACTGAACCAGCATTTTTTTCCCCTTTCCCTTTCTCCTACCCTGATTATTCTCGCAAACAAGGCATTTTGGCATCTTCAATAGAAAAGAGCTCACCCCCTTCCTCTTTGTCGTGATAACGGCTTTCTTGGGAATGCCCCTCTCTTCAAAAGTTTGCTGCCTCTAAAGAATGTGACTATGTTTGTGAGAGGGGATTTACAACCACCATCGAAAGAAATCAGCAGAAAAATGTCTTATCGGCGGTTCAAGTGGGGAACAGAAGGTACAGAAAAGTCAGAATCTGTGCTGGAACCTGGATATATTGTCTCTGATGAATTCAGAAAAATCCTGTGCTTTTAGGGGAGACTTGATGATGGCTGGCTGGCAGCCTGAATACCAATGACTGTATTCTGATATCTGAAGGTATCTGAAGAAGTGTGCATGCACACGAAAGCTCATACCAAAATAAAAACTTAGTTGGTCTTTAAGGTGCTACTGAAGGAATTTTTTTATTTTACCAATGACTGTGATACTGACTGCTTACATACTGTACCTTTAGAGCAGTGTTTCTCAACCAGTGTGCCTCCAGATGTTTTGGGACTACAACTCCCATCATTCCTGACCACTGGTCTTGCTAACTAGGGATGATGGGAGTTGTAGTCCCAAAACATCTGGAGGCACACTGGTTGGGAAACACTGCTTTAGAGCACACTCTCCCCTCCCAAGAATCCCGGGAACTGTAGTTTAACCCTCACAGAACTACAGTTCACAGTAGCCTTAACAACCCACCGGATCCGGGATACTTTGGGAGAAATAACATGCTTTTACAATGTATGGAGTGCGCACATCCATCCATCTTCAGAAGCAGAGTCTGTCCTACTGTCAAACTGCTCTTACCATCAGAAAGATCTTCCGGCTGCTGAGTTGGAATCTCCTTTCTTGTAACGTGAAGCCATTGGTTCAGGTCCTACCCTCCAGAAAAGGAGTTCAACAACACCTGGACAACCACAGGCTCCCTGAATTGCAGCATGCTTGTGAGAACCCATGACAACCTGCCCTTTTTATGGCACCATGGGAGGCGTGCCATCTGTCAACAGTAGCAGAAGACCGGCTCTTCGCTTTTTGCATATGTGTTTGCTCTGCAACGGTCTCCGCTCAATTCGGTTGCGTGAAATACGGGGCCCCGGTGTAAGGGTGCTGAGGATGCTTCCCACGAGTCACGACACACAATCACCTTGAGTAATATCTACAAGGCTTTATTATACAACTATATACAAGACAAGGACCCAGGTGGCGTTGTGGTTAAACCACTGAGCCTAGGGCTTGCTGATCAGAAGGTCGGCGGTTCGAATCCCTGTGACGGGGTGAGCTCCCCTTGCTCGGTCCCAGCTCCTGCCAACCTAGCAGTTCTAAAGCAAGTCAAAGTGCAAGTAGATAAATAGGTACCACTCCGGCGGGAAGGTAAACGGTGTTTCCATGTGCTGCTCTGGTTCGCCAGAAGTGGCTTTGTCATGCTGGCCACATGACCTGGAAGCTATACGCCGGCTTCCTCGGCCAATAATGCGAGATGAGCGCGCAACCCCAGAGTCGGTCACGACTGGACCTAATGGTCAGGGATCCCTTTACCTTTACCTATATACAAGACAGAGTGAAAATGTCCATGACTGTTCAGTCTGAGTCAGAGTCCGGAAGTGCCAGACGGCGGAACTTTCTCCAGCATAGTAGCCTTGGTGCCCTTAGTCTCCTCCTCTCCTCCCTGCATCCCCCCCCCCCCATTGCTGAGGGGAAGGGGCGATGGTGGTCTCCTCTCCTCCTGAACTACTCAATTGTTGACCGGGCTCCTTGGCCACTGACCCCTCCCCTTCCACAGCGCTCTGTTCTGATGCTTCGGGACCTTCCTCGTTGGGTTTCTGAGCTGCCAGCATCCTTGGCTGCCTCTCTGAGCAATGATCCCACCTGACAGCATATCAGAGACCCTGCACTGCCCAGCTGGGCTCTTCGTTGACCCCTGGTGGTTCCCTGACATCTGGCCAACTCTACAATTCTATGCTTCTATGTTCTTATGAGAGCACTCAATACACTTGTTTATTAAGGCCCTCACTTCCTCCCAAAATCTTATCTTCCATGTTCCGGACTGCAGAATCTGGGACCGGGACCGGCAGCCATTTGACACCGGAAGTTGCGTCGACGTAACTTCCGGTGTCGCTTTGCCCTTCTATGGGCACCAAAATGGCCGCCGCCAGCTTCGAAAGTCGCTTGTACGCATGTCAGGAAGTGTGCCGACGCAACTTCCGGTGTCGCTCCGCCCATCTATGGGCACCAAAAATGGCCGCCGCCAACACCGGAAGTCGCGTCTATGCACTTCCGGACATGCGTAGATGTGACTTTTGAAGCTGGTGGTGGCCATTTTTGGTGCCCATAGAAGGGCAAATCGGAAAGAAAAAAAATGGCCGCCGGGAAAAGGTAAGTAAAAAAGGGGTTTTCCCGGGGAAAACGGGATACTTGGCAGCTATGTCCCAAATCCAGCTGCCTTGCCTGCCTCAGTTTTGGTCCTGAAGATGTCTTTGGTGGTGGTGATTCGCTGGAATAATACTATTTCCTCCCATAAGTATCTTCCCCTGCAGCTAAGGTAGAGGGTTCCTCTGACCAATAGGCTTGCAGTCTCGGCCACTGTGCTGTTGATTCACTCAACTGCTGATCTGCTGAGCTGTCAGATCCTTTGGAAGGTAGTGACAGTCGTGAAGCAGATCTGGGTCCTGTGAGGACACTGCTGCGTCCATATGTTTGGCTGAGAGTGCAGGCCAGCTCCCCGCTGTAGAAGCACATGCACAGCACGTTTGCAGAGGACACCAGCGAGGGGTTTCACGCCTCCTGCTGCAACTGAGCGCCGGTCAGAAGTCTTGGCTAATCGCGTTGTGCAAGGCCTCGTGTGGAAGGAGCATGGAGGAGACTGTGGCGTGAGAAGGAGCAAGGAAAGTTGCAAAGGGGAGAAGAGACTTCAGGAGAAGTGAAAATGGCCGGGAGGCAAAGCAACCATTGACATTGGACAGAATGGAAAAGGAGGGAAAGACAGAAGATTGAGAATCTGAAGGGGATTCATGCATAAAAGAAAAGCAAGGGGCTGAGGAAGACTTGGAGATGGGAGAGAGAGAAACTTGATTCAGTTCATATTTAAAGGTGCACAGACTTATTTTTGTGCTTTCTGGGGGAAAGGTGCAAATTGGGATACAGGCGTCCTTGAAATTCCATACTTCTCTGAATTTTTGCAATGCAAAATTCTCCAATTTGTACAGTGTGCCATACTAACACAGACATCATTTTTAAAAATACTGTTGGGTGCCCAGAAATGCTGGTGAACTTTCATGAAGCCTTCTAAAGAAAAAAATTGCAGACTGATGTGGAAATATGGAGAACAACAGAAGATTTGGAAACACATTTCTGAGCAATAGCAAGATCATAGAGGGTTCTAGGGTGTGTATTCCGTTGGAGAACTGAGAAGTGGCAGAGGCTGTCTTAGCTTTAAGAAACAGGTTTTTTTTTGCCTATTTACACCTTCAGTCTGCATGGAATGAGTCCAGATCTTACAGTGTGGTCATTTCAAGAGGGGCTTGTCCCCCACAGAATCGCAGCCCTCAAATCCAAGGCCTCTCTCCCAGCCAGCCTTCAGCCAGCCTGCCCAAGATGGAGCCCAGTCTTTCTTCTTCCCAGAACACCCTGCTAAAAACTTTCTTTTCCTGTCACCTCACACCTGGTTACCCTGGCAGCCTTCCAAACCCCAGTCTCTGTTCACACCTCAGGGCAAGGGGGGAGGACAGTTCTCTTGCACTGCCAATGGCCCTCAATGGTTTCTTAATAGCCCTAGCTTGGCCAGGTCATAGAATCATAGAGTTGGAAGAGACCACAAGGGCCATCCAGTCCAACCCCCTGCCAAGCAGGAAACACTATCAAAGCATTCTTGACATATGCCTGTCAAGCCTCTGCTTAAAGACCTCCAAAGAAGGAGACTCCACCACACTCCTTGGCAGCAAATTCCACTGCCGAACAGCTCTTACTGTCAGGAAGTTCTTTCTAATGTTTAGGTGGAATCTTCTTTCTTGAAATTTGAATCCATTGCTCCATGTCCGCTTATCTGGAGCAGCAGAAAACAACCTTTCTCCCTCCTCTATATGACATCCTTTTATATATTTGAACATGGCTATCATATCACCCCTTAACCTTCTCTTCTCCAGGCTAAACATACCCAGCTCCCTAAGCCGTTCCTTATAAGGCATCGTTTCCAGGCCTTTGACCATTTTGGTTGCCCTCTTCTGGACACGTTCCAGCTTGTCAGTATCCTTCTTGAACTGTGGTGCCCAGAACTGGACACAGTACTCCAGGTGAGGTCTGTGCAGAGCAGAATACAGTGGTACTATTACTTCCCTAGATCTAGATGCTATACTCCTATTGATGCAGCCCAGAATTGCATTACTTGTTGTACAAGTAGCTTCCACTACAGCACCTTTGTTTAGGATCCCCCTGCTGTGCCACCCTGAGAAACAGCCCTCTGCTATTGCCAGAGCCCTTGTGCCAGCAGAGAGAGATTATTGCATATGCACAACCCAAAGTATTTATTTTGATAGCTTTGCCCAAGTACAGTTGTCTGCTGGGAATTTTTTAGGGTGTCCTGTGATTCCTCTATTTTAACCTTATTCACTTAGGCAGCGTTTCTGAAATGCGTGGGGAAGCTTCCTCAATACCGAAGGCTCTCTGCCAGCTTTCATGCATTTGCTTCCTCAATCTCGGCCCTCCAGATGTTTTGAGACTACAATTCCCATCATCCCTGACCACTGGTCCTGCTAGCTAGGGATCATGGGAGTTGGAGGCCAAAAACATCTGGAGAGCCGCAGTTTGAGGAAGCCTGCATTACTGGATTTGAGGTTTTGGTGGCATACAGGGCAGTTCAGATTTGGAATTATGTACCGTATTTTTCCGTCTATAAGACGCCCCCATGTATAAGACGCCCCCTATTTTGGGGGACTCAGATTTTTAAAAAATGGGGGGAGTTGGTCCCGTGTATAAGACACCCCCTAATTTTTGACATTGTTTTTAAGGGGGGGAACCTAGTATTATACACAGAAAAATACGGTAAATATTATCAGCACTTTTCCTTCTTATGGACACGGCAGCTGTTTTAACACCCCTGTTATATGGTGATTTTCTATATTGGGTTTTCTATATTGGGCTAAGAGGCATGGTTTAGCTTGGCATATGTATATGTAAGAACTTGAGACGGACTTTAAAACACCACTGATAACAACCATTGGTGGTTAATAATAATAATTATTAGTTATAATAATAATAATTATTATTATTATTTATTTATACCCCGCCCATCTAGCTGGATTTCCCCAGCCACTCCTACACAAGTGTTCTGCCTGTCTATTCTTTATGCCTTAAGGTATTTGTTTTTACATTTTTGTGGTTATAATTGGATATTATATAGTTGCACAGTGTTGGAGGGGGCTTTCCCACCCCCATATATTTTATTTCCCAGCTTGCAAGGAGTGGAAACGAACACAACCAGAGTCAGAACCTCATCTGCCTGACCCAACCTTCAGATCCCCTACGCAGCCATCTCTATTGATAATTGTTTAATTCACACTGAAATAGAAAGTAAAGCTTTGAATCAAACTGATGGGCCTGGGCAATGTTTCATTCCAGTTGCTTCAAGCTCTTGGTCTCTCTTAGTCTGAAAAACCACTGTTTCTACTGTTGTAGAAACTCTGCAGAGAGAGCTCTGCAGAGCCACCAGTTCAAAGAGCTTCTTTAAAAACCTTGAAGCAGCATCCGGAGATTTCGTTTACTGCTATGAAGTGTGCTGACTAAGTAGGGAAGATACATTGAAGAAGTGCTTCTATGCATGAAGGGAGGAGGTTAAACTTCCTGGAGCCCGAAGCTAAGGCTGTACCTAATCTGAGCGTTCCCCAGTGGCTCAATGACCGTACTTTCCTTGTTGGGACGTGGGTGGCGCTGTGCTGTAAACCACGGAGCCTCTTGGGCTTGCTGATCAGAAGGTCGGCGGTTCGAAACCCGCAACGGGGTAAGCTCCTGTTGCTCAGTCCCAGCTCCTGCCCACCTAGCATTTTGAAAGCACGCCAGTGCAAGTAGATAAATAGGTACCACTGCAGCGGGAAGGTAAACCACGTTTCCATGTGCTCTGGTTTCCGTCACGGTGTCCTGTTGCACCAGAAGCAGTTTAGTCATGACCTGGAAAGCTGTCTGTGGACAAACACCAGCTCCCTCAGCCTGAAAGCGAGATGAGCGCCGCAACCCCATAGTCGCCTTTGACTGGACGTAACCGTCCAGGGGTCCTTTACCTTTTACCTTACTTTCCTCTTTCAGATCTCAATGTGAAGCTGCAAAGGGGGGCAGGAATCACCTGCACTGTGAACTCCGCAATAGATACTGCATGAATGCTTATGGGGTGGTTAAAGCTCTTCCACACACACTTGCACTTGCTGAGCAGGAAAAACAAGCAAACCCTGTGCAATATGCATTAAGGGTCCAAACTTACCGGAGATGTTTAGTGCATGTTTTAAAGGCCTTACAAATGAAGGATCAGCAATTCTCTTTGGGAAGCTCTTCAGTTTCAAAGTAGAAGCTGTATCACCTGATATTCAATCTGAGCTGTTAAAATCACAGAGTAATACAGTGGTACCTTGGTTCCCAAACGCCAAAAGCCCAGAAGTAAGTGTTTCGGTTTTCGAATGTTTTTCGGAAGCTGAACGTTCGATGTGGCTGGCGGCTATTGTTTCCGGGGCACCTGCACCAATCAGTAGCTGCGCCTTGGTTTTCAAACATTTCAGAAGTCAAACGGACTTCCAGAATGGATTAAGTCTGGCACTTTTGTGTCACTTTTGCTGTTTATTTTGCGTCTTTGTTTTTTGAGGCTTTTTCAGTTCATTTGTTTTTGTGGCTGTGTGGAACCCAGTTCAGCTACTGATGGATTGATGGATTGATTGTGTGATTGCGGAAATGGATAAAAGCCCCCCCCCATCCAAACAATGCAGTGCAGGTAAGGAAAAAATTATTTTTTAAAATTTTTATCACCTACAATGCTGTCTTGTTTACTTTATAGTATAGCACATTGATTGTTGCTTTCGTTTTATGGATCAATGGTCTCGTTAGATAGTAAAATCCATGTTAAATTGCTGTTTTAGGGGGTTGTTTTTAAAAGTCAGGAACGGATTGATCCGTTTTGCATTACTTTCTATGGGAAAGCGTGCCTTGGTTTTGGAACGGACTTCCGGAACGGATTAAGTTTGAGAACCAA
Source organism: Zootoca vivipara (assembly GCF_965207765.1). NCBI lineage: Eukaryota > Metazoa > Chordata > Lepidosauria > Squamata > Lacertidae > Zootoca > Zootoca vivipara. The sequence continues at coordinate 64,934,028 of NC_142583.1, forward strand.
GGTACCATTGTACTGGCCAAATAGAAGGTAGTGTTTTAATATGGCTTGGGTCTTTTAAGTATGGAACCAGGTTCCTCATGTATTTTGTGCAAATGTTGTCCCTGAGATTGCTTGACATTTAAGGGCTTAATAAACAGACAACCTTAACGTCACATTTTTTTCCAGCTGCAGATCATCAGCTTTCCAAAGGCACACATTTCCCCCAACTTCACATTTTTATGTCCAGCTACAAACTAAACAACAATAACAGACCTGGAGCACACACACACACACACCAAATTTGGCCAAAACAGGCAGCGCTTCTCCCACAGAGCATGGATGTTCCTAACCAAAAACAGTGGTCCTCCTTTGGGGCGCCCACATCAACCACAGCCCGACACTGACACCCAGTGGCGAAAGAAAGGAACTGTGCCTCGAAACTTCTGTTAGATTTGTTTTGGTCAAGGGGAAGACTAAGCATAGCAGCTAACACACTTTTATAAAATTGGTAAGAGCAGGGGGTTCAGCATTCCCAGATATTAGAACTAAACACAATACTACATCGGTCTTGAAAGATCTACATTGGCTCCCAGTATGTTTCCGAGCACAATTCAAAGTGTTGGTGCTGACCTTTAAAGCCCTAAACGGCCTCGGTCCAGTATACCTGAAGGAGCGTCTCCACCCCCATCATTCAGCCCGGACACTGAGATCCAGCACCGAGGGCCTTCTGGCAGTTCCCTCGTTGCGAGAAGTGAAGTTGCAGGGAACCAGGCAGAGGGCCTTCTCGGTGGTGGCGCCCGCCCTGTAGAACGCCCTCCCATCAGATGTCAAAGAGAAAAACAGCTACCAGATTTTTAAAAGACATCGGAAGGCAGCCCTGTTTAGGGAGGCTTTTAATGTTTAATAGATTATTTTATTTCATTTTTCTGTTTAATAGATTATTTTATTTCATTTTTCTGTTGGAAGCTGCCCAGAGTGGCTGGGGAAACCCAGCCAGATGGGCGGGGTATAAATAATAAATTATTATTATTATTATTATTATTATTATTATTATTATTATTATTATGTGGAGAGTCTGTTCATGAGCTTAAAAGCGCTTAGTTTATCTTCTGTTTTGTTAATGCTGCTAATGTTGTTTTATAGATTATAAATGCTGTATCGAATTGTTAATCGGATAATGTGACATTTGCTTTAGCTTCTCCTTATTGCTTCGTTAACAGTGTTTTATAGATTGCAATTGTTTCAATGACAATTTGTTAGTTATTCTATATGGTTTAGGTTGCATTTGTGATCTTCTGTTATGTGCCGCTGTGTTACTGTTGTTTATTGTTTGCAAGCCGCTTTGGGATTCATTTGAATGAAAAATGGCATAGAAATGTAATAAATCAAAATCAAATGAAATTGCAAATGTCCGGCAGTGTTTTCCTGTACAATAAGGGACAGGAGGGGCAGGTTCCCCAACCTGGCACAAAGGGAAGGTCCCAGGGTGGGTTACAGCATTAAAACAGAATATTAGAAAATATGGAAAGCAATTTACAATCATAAAAATAAGATTGGTCCTAAATGCATATGTGTTCATTCATAATTTTCTCGGTGTGCTGCTTTTCAACAGGCAAAAAAAAAAAAAAGAAACTGCTAAAAGGGGCTTACAAAAAAAAAGAAACAAAGGACTACATTACAAGAAACAAAAGCAAAAAAAGGAATCAATTTCAAAATCAACCATCACAAGAATAGCTTCAGCTCAGGGGCTCATAACGATTTGCTTTCCAGAGCAATTATGTTATTGCAGCAACGGCTGCTATTGTGGGATGCAGGAAATTCAAGAACTTCTACAGAAGAGAGAGAATGAAGAAACCTAAAACAATCGCTCGGAAACTCCCTGTAATTACTTTAGTTTAATTTTCCAGAGAATTTACTCCACTGACCCAGAAGGCTCTTTGACCTACTGAGGTTTCTTGGGTGTGCTTAGCAATGCAACCAGGCAGAGGTTAAACACTTGCAACAGCAACATCAGAACCTTTGTACTTGCCAGCTACATGGCTGGCCAATTGACAGAGTGGAAGGTCAAGAATGTGGTGGAAATGTGAATAAACATCTATTATTATTATTATTATTATTATTATTATTATTATTATTATTCTCATCGGTGGCTTCTTACAGTCTCAAAGCGACTTGACAAAAAAAATGAAACGAAGTATATGGGGGGGAAAATTAAGAGGAGAGAAAAATTAAAGCGCCAACAATACAGTAAAATAAGGATCTAGTCCAGGGGTCAGCAACCTTTTTCAGCCATGGGCCAGTCCACCACGCCTCAGACCATGTGGTGGGCTGGACTATATTTTTTTTTGGGGGGGGGGGATGAATGAATTCCTATGCCCCACAAATAACCCAGAGATGAATTTTAAATAAAACAACACATTCTACTTATGTAAAAACACGCTGAGTCTGCGGGCCGGATTTAGAAGGTGATTGGGCCGCATCCGGCCCACGGGCCTTAGGTTGCCTACCCATGATCTAGTCCTAACCACCCGTCTAAAAGATGACCACCAGCACAGGAGGCAACATTATTAATTAACAAAAGACCTGGATAAACAGAAAAAAAAGCTTAGCCTGGTACCTAAAAGCTGCCAGAAATGGTGCTAGGTGTCTCCCTAGAAAGAACATTCTGTAGGCAAGGGGGCCAACACTGACAAGACCCTTCTTGCCTGACCAAGACCCGCGTTTTCCACAAGTGACAAAACACAGAGAAGGGATGTTTCATAAGCGGAGAGTCCAGTGGGCGCTTTGGGGTCAAATATAATATTACACCTGGACTTGCACATATTACACCTGTGGTGGACGCAGAGGAATGGTGGGAGGCACCAGCTGGGGAACCCCCAGGGGAAGAAGACTCAAGAGTCAGGGGAGTGGTGGTGGAACGACTGGACAATGATGGTCAGAGGGAGAAGAGGGGGCAGACTGGGAGGAGATGGTGTCGGAAGCTGAAGACGCAACAGGGTTCAGTGAGCAGGAAGAGGCTCTGGCAGAGAGCAGTCCAGAATCAGAGGCTGGAGAGGAAGGGGACCAGGAGACAGAGATGAGGCTGGCTGCTGAAGAACCCAGGGAGTCTTCCCCTCCTGCTGCAACCAGCTCCTCCCCTCCCCACTCATCTCCCAGAAAACACAGAGAAATGAAGAGGGCAGAGCAAAGAGAGACTAGACCAGGCATCCCTAGCTAACAGGACCAGTGGTCGGGGAAGATGGGAACTGTAGTCCAAAACATCTGGAGGGCCAAAGTTTGGGGATGCCTGGACTAGACGAAGGAGCTTGAGATTGCTTGAGGAAGGACCAGGGAGAGGAGGGGTCAGAGAGAGCAGTGGGAAGGCGGGGGACCTTCAGTCCTTGCAACAGCCTCGTTGGGGCCAGACCTACAGAGAAGAGTTGCTGTAATACTAGACCTGAGCTGTTCTGAATAAAGACCGGTGTTTTTGTTTATTGCTGACCTACTCCAGACTCCAGATCCTGTGCCGTTAAAAATCCGAACAGTGCAATGTAGTAGAAACGGGAACCTATTATGTAACAAATGAAAACACACCAATAGTCGTTTTTCAGAAGAAGCAGACCTCAAAAATTAGGACGCGTTATCACTAAAGCCTTAGCCCTTCTCAAAACAAAGGACAAGAGTTTCCAGAACGGTGCAAAGACGATACCGAAAAAGGAACCCCCCAAACTTTAAAAAAATGTCTGCTGTTACCCAGTCTTGCTCAAGGAATAACTCCTCTCAGAGAACCACCTGCAGGGTTTTTTCCCTTTGTGAGGAGCCAGGCCTCACCGCTGCTTCACTTTCCTGGTCACCTGTGCCTCACAATAGTGAGAAATGATCTGAACGAGGATCGCGCAGTTGATAAGGAGGAAGAGCAATCCTGCTAGCCAGATGAGCAAGAAAGTGTTTTGCCCTTTAAACTCCAGGAAATAGGCTGGCGCCAGCCACAGGCCCTGCCCAAGAAGCCACAGCAGGAGAAGCGTGGCGGCCCGCACCCAGGACATCCTCAAGCAAGGCAGCACAGGTGGAAGGAGGCAAAGGTACCAGAGGAAATACTGGGATGTGCACACTTTGTTGAAGCTCACAAACACTGCAGTGTGCAGGAAGCAGCAGAAGACAAGGTCCTGGTAATAAGCCAAGGAAATGGCCAGCAGCAGGAGGAGCTGCGGAAGGAATGCCGCAAGTCCGAGCGGAAAACTCCACTCGCTTTCTGCCGTCAGGTACAGCATGTAAAAGTAAGGCGAGAAGTTGTGGCGGATGTCTCTGCGCGTCAGGTGGTAGAGGTACGTGTGCTCCAGGAATTCCCAGCCGTAACGGAGGTAAAATGCGAGGCCCAGGGCTGCAAACGTGGAACCGGCCACCGTCCCGAAAATCAGGACGTCGCGACTGGACAACAGCCTTAAGAAAGGCCGCAGGCAGTCGCCCGCGAGAGAGAGCTTCCGCTTCGAAACGTTTGGCTGTCTTCGCTCGGAGTTCCCGCAGCTTTGCAAATGAAGGGCTAATGGCAACGCGTAGGTCGCCGGGTAAATCTTCATGTGCACGGAGAGGCCGTAAAGAACAGCCGCCGTCGCCAAGCGCCTCTTCCCCACATAGTACATGGTGCCAAGCACCAGGCTTGCGACGAGAGATTCTGCATTCCCCCGGCTGGACACGGTCATTGGCAGGGGATTGAGAAGCCAGAAGGCACAGCAGCCACAGGCCTCCCTGCCCCCCAGGCCTCTGAGCAGCAGGATCTCGTAGATGAGGTAGGCAGCAACCATATCCCCAGCAACAAAAAGGATCTTTCCATACAGATCAGTCAAGTGAACATTTGGGGTTAAGATCCAGGCCAGCAGCGGGGTGTAACGGTAAGTAGCTCTCAGGTAGGGAGATTTCCCTTCCGTGACGTACCTGGCGGCATCGGTGAAGACCTGATAGTCGACGTCTGTATATTTCACCAGCATCGTTCTGTCCTGATAAACTCCGTAGAAGACAAAAGCGAGCCTGATGGTGAAAGCAGCGCTGAATAGAAGTTCTTTCCTGAGGAATCCAGAAAGGATTCGTTTCCTTAATGTCTGTTGTGGCGCCATATTTGGGTCTCTTTGAGAGGGGGCGTTAAAACAAGAAGCAGATCCCACTGCTGGTCCAGACTTGGGCCATCCTTCGCGGCCGCTCCTGCCTTGCTGTCGACTTCTTCAGATGCAAATCAAATCAAAAGAGCTCTGCATAAGTAGCAAAAAAAAACCACCTGTTTAAGAGACAGTAAGAGGCAGAGAAAGGTCAGCTGTTACTGGCATTTTACAAGGGCTTTTTTATTTACCCAGTGCTGCAGGAACCCTCTGGCCTGCCGGCCATGCTACTTCGTTTATTAAATTTGCATCCCACCCAAAGGAGCCCAGAGTGGCACACATCAAAATGTCAAAACAATACAATTTAAAATAAGGTGGAAAGCCTACTAAAAGCAATTGAAAAAACCATTTTCAAACATTTGGAACCTCTAAGAACACTTAAAACATTGGCACGGGTTCAAAATTGGGCCACAAAGCAGATTTCTCCAGGTTGAGCAACATCACAGTTTTTAAGGAAGGGTGAAAAGCAAATTTAAAATAATAATAATACAAGCAGCTCCCCACTAGCACATGATCTACTTGTGTGTGATTGAGCACACCAGGGCGCCAGGGACCCAGAAGTGGAACCCAGAAGTGAGGAGCGCTGGGGAGATGCCTCGTCGCTCGCAAGGAGACCCTTTGGGCTCTGAGGACGATCCACTTCCCCTTCTGGCTTCTCTGTGTCTCCTGTGTGCGGAGTTGCATGCACAAGTGGGGAGTTGGCTGTACTATTAAAGCAGAAGCCTGGCTTTTGATTAGTGGAGCTTCCTTGTCTTGTTTTGTAAGCCACTTGGGAAACAGTCAGAAGCAGGGAAACTAGGAATCTGAGAGAACAGTATGCAATGCAATTTGACAGCTGGCGCTAAGCCGGTCTTGTCTTGCGAGCTGCTTGGGCAGGGATGCCATTTCCCCCAACCTTCTGTTACATGCAAGAACAGGTTGGGAAACCTCCGTCGCCCTGAGGGCCAGATTACTTAAGTGGAAACCTCTCGGAGGCTGTATTTCGACAGCGGGCAGGACCAGACGTGCAGAACCATAAACACAATCAGACACACATCTCCAACGTGTGACGTTAGAACATACATACATGAACACAGAGAGACAGAATAGGGCACGTTCCCAGCACACACAGACACACTCCTAACTCACACTTTTAGCTCAAAGAATCAGAGGCACCATTCTACATGCAACTTTAGAGCATGCATGCTCGCACACAGAATGAGGTACACATTCCAAACCCACACCTTTTGTGCGTGTGCACACACAGAAAAAAAATCAGACACACAGTTCTAACACACAGCCTGCACACAAAAGAGAAGACACATCCCTTGCGCGCGCACACTCCTAAATCATATTTAGCAAACACTCCCAAAGAGTCAGAGCCACACAATACGCAGAGAGGAGCATCTGCATGGAAGCAACAAACAGTAAAAGAACAGGAAAGACAGAGTATTGAATGGATTTGGGGGACGGGGCTGGGAATAAATTGGGAGGCGAGGCCCAGGGTGGGGTAGAGAGGAGGGTCTCCCCTTCCTCTTCTGCTGAAGGAGAAGGATCTGCTTGAGAATAACTAGAGGGCTAGTCCCTGCTGTTGGGAGCACAGAGTTGCAGCAGCAACAGTGACACATGGTGACATGGAGCAGAGAATCAGGAAGTGTTTTTTTTTGGGGGGGGGAACGGATGGCAAGGAAGGAAGGAGCGGGGGCTGTCACTGTGCAGAAGCAGATCGCGCGCCAACAATATCAGCAAACAATGATTAACAGAAATTCGCTCTTCACGAATTTACTAAACTTCTGCATTGGAGGTGGGGTGGCCACCTGTCATGGATGCTTTAGTTGAGATTCTTGCATTGCAGGGGGTTGGAATAGATTATTATTAGGGTCACTTCAAACTCTACAGTTCTATGGCTCTATGCAGGCAAAGCACGTGCTTCGCCACTGAGCTATGTGCATTGCATGTGCCCACGTGCCCACCTTTATATTAATGTGCATTTAGCCCGGATATGACCATTCCTTCAAGGAAGGAGAGGGAGCAGAAGTAATAATGGGGATGAATATTCGCCCCAGGGCGGCAGGTGCTCAAGCAGCGAGCAGGGCAGGAGTAGGACCTTTGCAGGAAAGGGTACCTGTGAGGGTGACTCCGCCGCGCAGGTTGCTCCGGGGAAGGAGGTCCGACCGCGAAGCTGCTTTGCAGCATTTGAAAAGCAAATCTCCTCGCCTCCAGGAAGCAGGCGCTACCGGGGGAAGCGCATGCGCAATTGCGGAACTGAAGCCCCAGCCTCTGCCCTTTCTCGTCCTGCTTCGCCTGGAGAGCGAGAGGGGAAGGGGAAGCGGGCAGGAGATGGGAAGTGAGGGCAGCGCCAGGGCTACACGTTGCCGCACGGCGCATGCTCGGCGCTGCGAAGGTAGGGTTTTTTATTCTTGGGTAGAAGGAACGTATTTTATGATTGCTGTTGTTATCAGTCGGTTTGGTTTGTCGCATTTCTATGCCGCTTTTCAGTCAGGCGACTCTCTAAGCGGCTTACGAGCAATAAATAGCAATACCGCAACAATAGTAGAGCATCGCAAATGCAACACAAACTATACGAAACAACAAATCATTCATAAAACAGTTGCAACCTATAAAACGCCATTAGCGAAGCAGCAGCTAAAAATAAGCAAAACACAATTACGGTAAAAGTCATCACATGTGATTAACAAATCAGGATGGCATTTATAACCTGTGAAATAATATTAACATAAAAAATAGCAGCTAAAAAGATAAGCATTGTTGTTATTGTTATTAGGCACGTGTTCTGTTGTTGCTTTAATTCACATATTGTAGGATCCTGCTCTGGTGTAGCAAACAGCCAAGTCAAGAACAGAAAAAGGTGGGCATGAATGCAGGGGGGGGGCACTCACCCACCTGCCCCATTTATTGCAGTGGCAGGTTGCCATTGTTGAGGCATAAACATGCAAGGAAGGTGCTCTTCTTCTTCTTTAGCAATCCCTCATAGCCGAGTAAGATTGTCTTCCATAAACACGGTTTTAACAATGGGTCCGTAAGTGACTGTGGAGGCCAATTCTGGATCCACACGTCCTTCCACAGTGGGGACATTGGTTTCCAGGCAAGAGTTGATCATGGTGTGGAATTACATGAATTTACGTTGTGGCCTTTGAATAAAGATTCCTACCTCCTGTTCAGGGAACAAAAACATCTCCTGTCCTGCACTTTTGACAAAGACTTATTTTTCCCTAATGTTCACCTGGCCACCCTAAGATTTCAGAAAAATCATGGAAGCCTTAGGTAGTCTGGGTGGTAACAGGGCTGTTTCTGACTCTACTGAAATGTTTTGACCAGTTACTTAACTTATAAATTGAAAGTGTTGCTTCTGTTGTAAAGGTAAAGGGACCCTTGACCATTAAGTCCAGTCACGGACGACTCTGGGGTTGCGGCGTTCATCTCGCTTTACTGGCCGAGGGAGCCAGCATTTTTCCACACACAGCTTCCGGGTCATGTGGCCAGCATGACTAAACAGCTTCTGGCAAACCAGAGCAGGGCATGGAAACGCCGTTTACCTTCCCACCAGAGCAGTACCTATTTATCTACTTGTACTCCGTGCTTTTGATCTGCTAGGTTGGCAGGAGCAGGGACCAAACAACGGGAGCTCACCCTGTCCCGGGGATTCGAACCACCGACCTTCCGATCAGCATAGCCCTAGGCTCTCTGGTTTAACCCACAGCGCCACCCGCGTCCCATCACTTCTGTTGTAGGGGTGGTTAATTAGAAACCTCTATGTGAGCAAGATAGGAGACAATTGAGCATGACTATATATATATATATGCCATGATTCGTTAGGGTAATACATTGTTAAGTAAATAATCATTTTTCCCAAGTATCTGAAAGCAATAAGATCATATGGCTTTGATCATGGGGTGATCCAAATATCCTCCATTTAAACAAATGAGACTTACAATTCTATATAGAATAGGTAAATAGAAATCTTAGTACGGTTCCTGCACATTTTTTGCCAAGTCCTGGGAGCCAATCTGTTCCATGGGTCTAGTAGTTTGACTCCAAATTCTGGGAAGTGCATTTCCCCATTAAGAAAGTTTTTTTGTTTCCATTACTTGCATTCTAACTGATAAAAAGTTATCATATTCCAGAAGGGGCATCCTGGTATTTCTGACTTATTCCCAGCCATATTTCCATGCTGATTGCCAAAATCACAGCTGAGACTTAGTTAGGAAAAGCATTTGGTTTTATTGAACTGAAGCAAAGAGATCTGAGTTATCTTTGAGAGAAAATAGCTTTCAGAAAACATCTTTTGACTCTGGCTTGCAGTACCAAAAAGGCAAATCTTCAATGTACAGTATTTATATCATATACAGAATACAATAAATTAATATCTACATGCAACATACATGAAAGTTACATACACACTGTAAAAATACAATATTTTTCAGCTTATTTTGTTTTTTAAAGTTTTTATACAGATTTTAATTTACATTTTTACACAATTTTTGTAAACTTTTTTTCCTTTATAAAAATCAGAGCACACCATACATCACCATTCACATCTGCACTTCAGCCTAGACATGTTGGCCACACAATGCTACAAAATCCTAACTTACACAGCCCCTTCATTTCTACCATGACATTGCTTTTACATTATTATACTACGGAGTAAATTTCTTCTTTTGCTCACTTTGCATATATTTGAAAATATTAAGTAAAGCAACCATAAAAATCTGTGCTTTAAAAGAAAAGAAAATGGCAAGCAATTAAGTGTCATTACAACCACTTTCATCAACTTCACATTTACCAACACTTCTGCATAATCAAATAGCCTTTCCGCTAACAGCTTTCACTTAAGCATGCAAACGTGTTATGATTAAGAAATTATTTATGACAATGTAAAATACTGGGAAAAAGCTACAGGAGTTAGTAGTAGTAAAAGGGAAAGTAGACTTTACACTGAATGTCAAAATTTCTAATTAATAGTTTGCTTTTTCACATTAACACTAAGGTTTTCTGAATACACTTCAGTTCCTATAATGGATAGGAAAGCCGACCCTTGAGAAGTTTTAACACTAAAATATACCTGGCACATTGAACCAGATTACCCTCTGGTTTTCACTTTAAAAGGGGACATTATTCATCCCTAAATAACGCAAGCATGTTCCTTATTTAATACTCTTCCTGAAATTCAACAAAGCTTTAAAAAAAGGAGAGAGAAACTCCTTTCTTAAAAAAGAATGCACAACTAAAGTTTTGGTTAAAAGTACTTCAGTCCAAACAGAAACAAGCATACACTTCTTTGCAACTCAGCCCATCCCAAAAATAGTTCCCCGTATTCAACCTCTAATTTCAGCAAGGCATTCAAGCACACATCAAGCTTTACAGCTCTCTTATAGCCTACTAACACACAGTGTGCACTTGTTCATGCTCCTCACTGGATAAAGACCTAAATCGTTGGTTGGATCAACCCTGCTACATTTGACTTTTGCCACAGTAAGTGGTGTGTATGTTTTGAGTACTGCATGAGACCTTGGTCAAGGTACAGAGGGTGCTTAGATCCTTGTTGCCTATAGTACTATAATGCATTAAAAGCTCAGTCTAGCACACGGAGTTGATTTTGGCTCGAGGTCAAAGAAGAAAGTGCTTTCCAGGTCACTTGATGGAGAACTGCTAAGACTTTCTTCTCCACAGCTCATATCTTCACAGGAGTCCTCACTAGGGGGTAAAATACAAAGAGTTATATACAGCTCACATAAGCAAAAAGTGCTTTAAACAAAGTGTTTTATAAAGCCCACCCCCAAATAGACACTGTTTATGAGGGTCTTTTTCAACTTTTGGGTTGCATTATTTGCATCATATTTCTTAGCAGCATCTGAGTGCTCATTTATTTTTAATTCCCTAGCAGTCGGCACTGCACTCAACTGCATTAAGAATAGATTCTGCTTTCATGGTGTGAGGCTTCTGTTAATGACATCATGTACAGAATCCCAAGTGCAAAATCAACAAGAACCTGACTCTGATTATCAGTTTCTCAAGTGATTAAAATGTTCATCACTGTCTACAATTTTAAACTAAGCAATGTCAGCTGCTATAATTCAAATAAGTTATTTCACTTTAGATAAGGTCAATCAAGGTCTGCACAGCTGCTTAACTGTCTTATCGCGCGTTGGTCTCGCATTTCATTACTGAGCATCCAACTCCTGGAGCCTCAAAGCTTAACTGGCCAATTCAAAATGCAGCATTGCTTTAAACAGCACAGAGTGCTTGTAGTCTCCTCAAAATATTTACTGTCAGAGAGACCCACATTATAGTACTCCAAAGAATCTGCAGTAAGTTATTAACATTTAATTCTTGAGCTTAACAAGTAATGAAAACATAGGCAAGATTGTACTACTGCTATTGCAGTAGTGATTTCCCACTTGCTTACAGAATCAATAGCCCTTCTACATGTAAAAGGAAGTGTGCTCTGAGGTATGATTCCTCCCCACAAATATATGTAAACACCCTCACAACTGATGCAATACAAGCTGTTTGGTTTTATGGGATCTGGAACCCACAAAGTTAGTAAATGTAGTACTAATATTTGAAATGCTAACAAACCAATACTACTTGGTTATCATCTAACCTTAAATTACACACGTGCCACAAAAGAAAGTTACCTTTAAATTTATTGAGCTGCCATTACTTAAAAGATGAGCAGATAAGTAGAGAACGCCCCATGGGATATACCTACCTCTCACTCTCATCAATACATCCAGCCTCTGGGATTGTGGGCAACTCAGGAACACTGTAGTAGCTGTTTTGAAGATTTTGAGCAGTACGCCTTGAAACAATCCAAACCAGTTTTTTATGGTCTGGCTTGCAACAGGCAGGAGACGAGTAATCCACTAAGCATTTTGAAACCAGCTCTCTCCAATAGAGCAAGTCACTGTCACTTATCTAAAAACAAGAGAAGACACTCATATTTATTTGTATTCATTCAAGAGACCTCTACTACAAATCTACTATGCCTGTAATCTCATCCACAATAACCCGAGTGTGGGGCTTGTGTTCAAAAAAAACCCAACTGGAATTGTAGTCTGAGGGATGTGCTGAAAAGCTCATCACCAGTATAGCTGGATGCCTAAACACACTGCAGTGTTTGCATTCTGAAACACTTTATGTGTGTCAGCTGAGCTCAACTTTCGCTTCTGGCCTAGTTCTCATACAGTTCCCCCAACATACTGTGCTAAGAACGGTAATTTAAAAGACCCCCACTTAGTCTCAATTGCAGATTCAGCCACACACCACATCTTCAAAGACTTTACATATAACTTTGAACACTTAACTGAAATTCCACCACTGGCACTGTGTGAGCTGATGAGGTACTGCAGTTAATGACAGTTTACAGAATGCTTGTGGTTGTAGATGAAGGATGTGCAATTTCATACTGCAACAAATGTCTCCTATATAGAATTATATGATGCTAGATGGGTAAAATCAGAATGTATTTCATTTATGAGTCCTTTTACTTCTGATACTTGCCTCTGCAAAGCTACTTCAAAGCTTTTCAGACATGTGACCTTCCCAATCTCCCTATATCATGCATTTGGAAACTAATTCCCATATTCAGAGGAGCACACTGTATTAGGATTGCTGGGTCCAAGTGATATAAAGCAAAAATGGTTGAATCTCTTACCTTTGAGTGCTTCTGAACATACAGAACCATCTCAAACAATTCAATGGATTTCAGAGCCTGCACTTCCAGGGAGAGAAGGCACAAGGCCAAGATGGATGGCTGAAAGTACACACACACACATTACTGGATTCCATTTTTTGCCTGTCAACTACCCACTTCAGGCTTACTTTTGCTTTAACTTAAAAAAAAATTACTCCCACCACCACCAACACATAAAAGCCATAGTACAGAGACAAGTAAATGATTGTTTTACATTTCACATTAATGATATAGTAATATTTCCTTTTTATCCCCAGGGATCATTCCAAAGTGTACCATGAGAAAGAGGTGGCAATGACAAATTAAGACTGATCTCATACCCACTACAAGAAGACAAACTACTGAGATTATAAAGCCAACTTAATACTCTTCATGCTGTTATCACTTTTGTATGTTTGCCAGCCTCTCCAATTTAATGGCCAAATATAATTGTGCCATTCATTATATTGCCCATACTCCTCCTATGCTTTGCTGTTATTTACTTACTTTTGCTTTTGAAAAGACTAGTCGGCAGTTGCAAGCTTTAAGTTGTGCTTCCAGTTTGTCAAGATTCAACAATTCTTTCCTATACAAGGGACAAGATTGGAAAATGTAAACCTTGGTTATCTAGCAGTGTGGCAGAGTTCAACTCAACTAAGATGCCTGCAGTGTTACTCAAAATGTAAGGCGGGTGCACTGATCCTGTTTCCCAGTCTACAACCCTCAATGCACCTGACCGCTCCCATTCATCTTGTAGAGACTACGGGCTCTCCAATCTTGGCTGGATTTCCTTATCTCACTGTGCATGAGCACATATTATTGGGAAACAATAACTGGAGCATCTGCAGCCACAGCAAGCAGGAAAGTACAGGCAGCGATGGGAGAGGGACGATCCAGAAGGCTAACAAACGGATGAGGGCTTCAAACTACCCACTGAACAACAGAGAATAAGACTGATCCCACACGTACCTTTCTGAGGTATGACAGAGTACAATAGTATGGTACAAGTGCAAAAAGGTTAAGGCAGTAGTAGCTTTGAAGTCAAAGTGCAGCTTTTCTGAGATTATTTTCTCCATCCGCTTCAGGTCGGACACAGTGCATTTGCATTGGCTAATCCGGATGACATCATGGAGGGATGGGATGTTGCATTCCTCTTCAACCACTCGAGCAGCCAGCTGGAAGCAACAGACTCCAATGCAGGACAAGTGCTTAGGTTTCACCTAGGGAGAAGGAAAAGAACGTTGGGAACAACTTGTAGCATGGATGGTAAGCTACCTAGCAGCAATGTGTAATGGGAAAATAATGAAAAAAGGTACTGAAAATCCATCCAGCATTGTATGGGTTGTACTGCATACCCTTATTGCCTAGATTGAACAATAAGACCCTTGTAGAAGAAAGCTGGCTCGTACTATAAAATAGCAGGACAAGGTTTAGTAAGTTCAGCCTGTAACAGTACTCCTGCTGGTAGTGGGCATTTACTACAAATTCAGCAGTATTATTCACTAGGTGTCATCTGGAATGGTGACATAGATTCAGATAACCTCACTAAGAAGTGTAATATGATTGCAATTTGGCTTTGGAGCAAAAAAAAGTGAGAGACGAAGACAGGGAACTGAAGAAGACAAGGAAAACATGGGAATGCTATTTTCTGCATCTGTCACACACACCTATAATAAGGCGTTATGTCCAAGTTTAACTCCCCAATTCTGCATGCAGCACTATGGAATCATCCTAGATTACCGTACTGTATTGCCTTAAAGTAAAAAACAAGTGTCAAAGGCTACAGAAACATATTATTATGTGCCAAAATTCATACAGCTGCTCCTTCTGGATGTACCTTCATGAGTGCCAAAAATCTGTCTAGGATGTTGACAGCCAAGACGAATGTCTCTGTGGCAAACCCAAAGAAGTTGGTTAGACTCCAGAGATCTTCAACTTTTGCATTCCTCAGTCTTGGACATAAGGCGTTTTCATTCTGTGTAGCAAGAATGAAAATGTTATATGTACAAACTCTGCACAGAAATGTCTTCAAAGCTGATCTATACATTCTGATGTGGTGTGAGAGCCAACCTCATGGTGACTGCAGGCAAATACTCCATAGTTAAGCTGTCCAGAAGCTAGAAGGCCCTTCCCCTCAACATGTCACTGATTCGCCAAACAGCTTGTCAATAACAGATTTTTGGGGGTGGGGAGTTCCATTGCACCACTGGAAGTCTTTGCACCAACAGGACAACTTCACTGGATACAACCCAAAATCTCTTTACAAAGAAACACAATATATAGAATGAAGTATGTGCCAATTTCTTTTCTTCTGAAACTAAGTTTGAAACTAAGTGGTACCTTTGTGGGGCGGGGGGAAATGAAATGCAGTTCAGAAGAAGTCCTGGTTTAATCTTGGACTACAAGCCACAAAATGAATATATACTGGTATATATTTTGCAGTTTGGCTATAATGTCATTTGAACAAAGCATGATAAATTCATCAAAGCAAGTGTACAAGGAAAGGAACAAGTGCACAGTGATCATTCTACATTGTGAGTGCTACATCTGATCAGGCCAACTGTATGTGATGTGATCTGAACACCCTATAGCACTTTTAATACCAGTACAGTGGTACCTTGGTTTACGAACTTAATCCATTCCGGAAGTCTGTTCTTAAACCAAGGTGTGCTTTCCCATAGCAGCGGGGGACTCAATTTACAAATGGAACACACTCAACAGGAAGCGAAACAAAGTTCACAAACCAAAACACCTACTTCTGGGTTTGCAGCGTACTTAGAATCATATAATCATAGAGTTGGAAGAGACCACAAGGGACATCCAGTCCAACCCCCTGCCAAGCAGGAAACACCATCAAAGCATTCTTGACATATGCCTGTCAAGCCTCTGCTTAAAGACCTCCAAAGGAGGAGACTCCACCACACTTCTTGGCAGCAAATTCCACTGTCGAACAGCTCTTACTGTCAGGAAGTTCTTCCTAATGTTTAGGTGGAATCTTCTTTTTTGTAGTTTGAATCCATTGCTCCATGTCCACTTCTCTGGAGCAGCAGAAAACAACCTTTCACCCTCCTCTGTATGGCATCCTTTAATATATTTGAACTTAATCAAAGTTGTTCATAAACTACCGTAAGCTGTTCTTAAACCAAGGTACCACTGTACTACAAGCTAGCCAGTGGGGTTAGAGTGCTGGACTAGGACCTGGAAGACCAAGTTCCAAATCCCCACTCAGTCATGAAGCTCACTGGGTGACCTAGAGCTAATAACTCAGAGAGTTGTTGTAAGGATAAAAGGGGAAGAAAGAGAATCAATAGTCCACCTTGCATGGAGAGAAGGTTGAATATATGTTTAATAAGCTACATGAAGAATAATCTATGATTTTGGTCATCTCCCTATCAAATCTCCCACATGCAACCGAAGCTCAATCATGTATATCATTAATTCCCAGACCCAGAGAAAAGCTTTTCCTCACCTCAACAGTGCACTCAATCAAGCTAAGCCCCTTTTCCCGAGGCTGGTATTTCCATTCTTGCTCCAAATGGATTTTCAGCTGCCTGAAGAGCCAACTGCTCATCTGTTCTTCAACTCCGATGTCCTTCATCTTAGAAAGTAGGGGAGGGGAGGAAGGAAAGACAGTATGAACATTCTCAGGAGGGAAAAATCACATCCATTTCAGAGGTTAAATGTGTGTTACAACAGCAACATAATCACCACTCAGAAGCAAATAATTAATGCTGTATTTTCAATTCACCCAACTTGTGTTGAGTCCATGGAGATAACAAGCCTTACAATTAAAAAGCCTTACAATTTGACAATGTCAGATGACACATTTTTCTGAACTGCCCACATGCCCATCTATCTAAAATGTTTACAATGTATCATACTAAAACCATGCAATGGGGGAGAGAAAAAATGTAACACTCCTCTCTCTCCAGCTGAAAACCTAGGCCTTTCACCCAGTGCTTGACTATGAGGCCAGTGCATAGGGAGTTGGGTGGGGGGTGGGGTGGAGCATAGCTGAATGCTGTCACGTACACACAGTGGAAGCAACTTCCGAATGACTGAAGGGGGCAGCAGCAGAACAGACATACAGACTCACCAGTAAGAAACATCATCAGGCTACAAAACTCTGAATATTTCTCCCCGGAAGCAGACCCACAATAATAAAGACAGCTTACAGTTGAGTAACCTGGCCTAATGATAGCAGGCTGCCCAAATGATAAGGCATTCTGATAAACTCTCCTGACCCCTTAAGCATATATGTCTGCAATTCTACCTGCTAATTTTTTTTTATTTTACCCATCTGGCTTTCCTGTGATCCCAATACAGTGGGAGCTTTGCAGTACAGTACCTTACTACCCTTTCCTTACAAAAGGTAAAGGGACCCCTGACCATTAGGTCCAGTCGTGATTGACTCTGGGTTGCAGCGCTCATCTCGCGTTATTGGCAGAGGGAGCCGGCGTACAGCTTCCAGGTCATGTGGCCACCATGACAAAGCCGCTTCTGGCAAACCAGAGCAGCACACGGAAACACCATTCACCTTCCCGCTGTAGCGGTACCTATTTATCTACTTGCACTTTGACGTGCTTTCGAACTGCTAGGTTGGCGCGGGGATTCGAACTGCCGACCTTCTGATCGGCAAGCCCTAGGCTCTGTGGTTTAATCCACCCTACCCTTTCCTTATTAGGTTTCAAATTAATTTGTTTGTTTCTAGTCCTTAGACCGTTACAAAAGAAAAAACAACAATTTAAATTCCTTATAGGTAATCTGTCAAGCACACACCCACCCAATCACTCACTTTGAGTCAGCCTGTTTTCAATTCCACCCTAAGCAAAGGGATCTTTGTTCAACCTCGAAACAACAACAGAAATCTGGGGAGCAGAGATGAGTGGGTGGTGGCAGGGAGGGAGGGAGAACTACCTGTATCAAAACATTGGTCCCAAGGCCTAGATCATCTGTTGCCATCCTCAGCCAAACCCTCACACACAAAACTTGTGAAACACATAAAGGATTTCACTACCAACCAACAGCTTGGGGGTCTGGTTAAGAAAATGCCCTTTAGACATAAACTGAAAATGATTCCTCTGCACTATCTGCATCTAGCACAAGAGCACCCCAAAACACAAGAGATCCCTTTTAACTGCTCTCCCTTTCAATCCTCTTTGCTGGATGTGAAACCAGCCAAAACCTCCTTCAGTTCTCATTTTTTGCCCTACTTCTCTATTTCTATTCAGCTTTTTTCCCCTTGAAAGCCCCACCTGCAGAACTGCCACAGACATTCCCCTCAAATACACATCCCAACCTCATCCTGCTTATCCCACATGCAACCATTTCCTCCTTTCTGGGGAACTTACATGGGGCCTTCCCCCAACCCATGACACACTTGTCCAGCTCTACGTGCCTCCTCCCAGCTATCAAAGCCTGGACAGTTATTGCAAAATACTTTCTAGTGTCCTCTGTTCACCTCCAAATAGCCTTAGTGACGAGTTCAAGCAAACTCTTTCCAAACACACAGCAATAGGGTTTGGCTCCATTCCCACAGATCCCTTGCAACCCATACTATCAAGAGTCTCTCCAAGCCAGCAGTCCTACCTGAGGTTCAGGGGGGGCTCTGCCCTCCCAATTACCAATCGCTTTCCATTACCCAAAAATCCTTTCACCCCACAGGCCACCTCACCCTCTTAAGCAAAGTTACACCCCTGTCAGCCTCCCCCAACCCTTTCTAAAACTTACGTTTCCCATTAAAACTCTTCCGGGATCTGTGGCAGACAAAAGCTTTCAATGGGGCTCGCCTCTCATGAGCCTTGTCTCCTCACAAACACCCCCCCCCCAAAAAAAATCACTCCGCTCCACACCCTATCAGCTCCTCCCCTTCATATGGATATTACTGGCTTGCCTTATTTTGCACCAAGGCTTACTAGACTGAATGAGCAGCAGGCAGAGGGGTACAAATAATTGTAATAAGTAAATAAACAATTGGTTCAACTCTCTTAAAATCTGTTTTTCACAGGACACCCACAACGCCCCTTCAAAATCACCCTTCCCTCTCCCAGCACAGATTTAACTTTGTAAATTAGAGAGTAGCTCACATAGCAACAAAGAAAGCAAACCGTAAACACACAAATCCCCCCCCCACAGTAGGACACATTAAATAAAAATGTATCTCCGAAAAAGCTGCATCCTCCACCCCACCCCCCTCAATACAGTAGTACTGTACTGTTTTAAGAAACTGATGAGGACAAGGGTGCACAAAAAGGCCTTTGGCCAATTATTTCCTCTTCCTGGCATTCTGACTTTTTCTTCCACTACTTGCTTTTGCAATTGTTTTCATGGCCCTGCCTTTTTCTTCCTTTTTTGGGGGGACGGGACGGACGACGACTAATACTTTGATTAATATGAACTGCCTATATGATATAGAATCTGAAACTATCACCAGACATAAATACATAGCCTGTTAAGTCTTTTTCGTGTCTTTTCATGTACTTAAAAAAAACCACCCTAAAAATAAACACAATCGATAGATCGGGGGTGTAATGCACAATCACCCCGAACGTACTATCAAAATAGGCAGGACACAGAAGCTTTTAAACGTTTGTTGGGGAGGGGGTTCTTTTTGGTAAATACCCAGACTTGTTCTAATGATATATATTTCGTGGGTTTCGGGGAGCACTCCTTGCTCAGCCGATTTTCGGAATATGAAGCAGTTTATAGGGACGCTTTTAAAGGAAGAAAGCGATGCTTCAAAAGGCTTAACACCCCCCCTTTTACATCTCTCGGCTGGACATACCTCTCCTCAGGGGCGCCGCTTCTTGTCTTCTCGGGACCCCGGAAGGGACGGAGGAGGGAGGCCGGGGGCTGGAGCGATGGAAGGCGGCCGGCGGTTGTCCTCTCAGCCGCCCCCGCCAGCGGCGGCGACAACAGCAGCGAACGGCCGAGGCGCCCGTCTTCACTGACCCATCCAGCCGCCCTCCGCCCACTCCAAGCCCCGACCTTCCCCCGTCCTTCCCGGCCCGGCGTCAGCGTGAAAGCTGCAACGACACCATCGCCTCCCGCTCCCCAAGCCCCGGAGACCTCCGTGGGGCAGCCGAGCCGGAGGCGCCTCAGTCAGACCCACATCAAAATGGAGTCCGCTCGCAAGAGAGCCGAGAAGACCCGGGCCCCGCCCCTCTTTCCATCACGTGACCGTCCGCCCCGCTCTCCTCCTTGTTTTGTTTCTCTCGAGTTGCTTTGGGCGGAAGGATTCGTAGCCGCGGCGGCGATACGGTCCCTGTAGAAGGAGGGGGAGGGGGCACCGACGGCAAAAGATAAACCCTCTCGTTTTCTCATTTTCCGCCCGCCCCCCCTAATGGAATACCTCATCGAACACCAGTAGCGATTTGGGGAACGGCGGGAATGCTTCCTACAACCGCGCAAATGATTGCCTTTTTGCTTTTCCTTTGGCTCTGAAACGAGAGGCGGAAGGACACTCCATGTCTTGGGACGTATCGCTCCTTTTAAAGGGACAAAGGTGGGGGTGGGAGGAAAACCTTAGTTTTGAAAAGTCCGCCCAAAAGACTGCTTGCTGATTGGTCGGCGGCTGCAGAACGGTGATTGGACGCGGGGGCGGGCCTCTTTTTTTGTTTTTGCGCCGGCCATCCTGGTCTCGAATGTTTTGTGGTTCAGAGAAGTTGACTGGTGGGAGGTGACGGCAGTTCGCTGTCAAGATCAGCCAATGAGGAGAGAGACCTTTGGCCTCTCCCTCCCTCGGGGTTCTTTTTTGTTTTCCTCCTCCAGCTGATTCTACGGCGAGACGGAGGATGACGTGGGGGAGGGGAGAGAAGCGCTCTGCTGCCCCAACTGCCATTTCCCAACTGTCATTTTTTGGGGGTGGGGGCTGGGCAGAAGAAAATGGAGGGGCGCAGCTTCACCTCTTGCTCAGCTGCAGCCTTTTCAGAGTCAAGGTCTCCAGAGGGCATTCTTCAACCCCAAACATTGTTTGTTTGTTTGTTTAAATTGTACCAAGGTCTCCAGAGGTGAACTCCCAACTCCATTTATATTTGTTTTTGTAAAAATAGTGTGTGGGGGGAGAACCTCAGTGGTTTACAAAGACAGAAAAAACGATGTAATTATTGCTTAAAATTTTTTTTACAGCCATAATTTAAAACACACATCTGAAGAATTGTGCATGCACACGAAAGCTCATACCAATGACAAGCTTAGTTAGTCTCTAAGGTGCTACTGGAATGAATTTTTCTATTTTATTTTTATTTTGTTTCGAGGGCAGACCAACACGGCTACCTACCTGTATTTAAAACACACAGAAAGTATATATATATAAAAAACCACAACAGAACATCAGTTTTAATAAGGACAAACAATAGGTTTTGGTCACAGGACAGTTGCAAGATGGAATTTTCTAGTGCAACTTCATGCTTTTAAACAAAGGCCATCAAGGCTGGACATTTTTAGTTCTAAAGGTAAATGTTTTGGAAACCATTAGCTTCTACAGGTTTTTCGGGGCTATGGTGTGTTTTAGGGATAAACAATGTTATTTTTACAAGCAACACAGTATTTACATAGAGTATTTTGGGTGGCTCTAATCCTTCTGTTGTTGTTTAGCTGCTAAATTGCAGGCTGGTATTACATGGATTATTTTAAAACAAACCACAGGAGTATCATGTTCCCGATGGTCACCAAGCTGGTTTTTTTTTGCATAATACCGAAAGCAGCAATAGTTGTAAAGCATGATTACAATGACGCAAGTTCAGTTCAGGGGTGTTGGGGCACTTAATCAAGTCAGCCTAACATAATTTGGGCAAATTAATTAAGTCAGCCTAACATAATTTGGGGGTGTGAGACCTTTTTTGCTGGGGGCATTTGGAAGTTGAAACATCAAAGCAATATTTAGCTATGAAAATAATAGCTCAAAGGTGCTGATGTGTACCTGTAGCCATTTTTGGCTTACAACATACCAGCAATGGAAATATGGAACAGAGCAGAGGAATACATTGGTACTAGGGACGGCCAAGCAACCTCATTTAGAGGGTTAGCTTGCAATGGAGCTACATGTCCTTTTCATGAGTGCAGGGTTGAGCCAGGAAGAGTGGAAACAGCTGTCACAAACCAGGATGATGAGAAGCATTGCTTCTCACTCTTTGGGCAGATACCTCTCCTGTTGGGAAATGGCCCTGAAGGGCCTTACATATAGGGGCTGGGTGGGAATTATTTAATGGACAATTATTTAGTTATGTAAACTAATTTCTAGCCAACTTTTTTTATAGACAGATACTGTGGAGAGTAAACAGTCATATATTAAGGGCAGAGTTTGATGCAGTGATATGGAGATTGTGGCCTGATGGGGCAATGTCCCCTCTCTTCCTTCATGGTGCTGTGATCTAAACCAGTGGTCATCAACCCCCCGGGCCATGGACCGGTACCGGTCCGTGGATCAATTGGTACCGGGCCGCCCAAGGAACATTAAATACAATTAAATTAAAATTATTAAATCAAAACAATCTAAATAAAATATAAACAATCAATGTCCCGTCCCCCCCTCAGCGGGCCGCAGTAAAATGACCAAACGTTGACTGGTCCACGGCGATAAAAAGGTTGGGGAGCACTGATCTAAACAACTGAGCCTCTTTGGTTTGCTGATCAGAAGGTTGACAGTTTGAATCCGCGCAACAGGGTGAGCTCTCGTTCTTTCCCAGCTTTTGCCAACCTAGCAGTTCGAAAGCACGGCAGTGCAAGTAGATAAATAGGTACTGCTGCGGCAGGGAGGTAAATGGCGTTTCCTTGCGCTCTGGTTTCCGTCATGGTGTTCTGTTGCACCAGAAGCGGTTTAGTCATGCTGGCCGCATGACCTGGAAAGCTGTCCGTGGACAAACACCAGCTCCCTTGTCCTGAAGCGAGATGAATGTTGCAACCCCATAGTCGCCTTTGACTGGACTTAACCCTCCAGGGGACCTTTACCTTTATTTTGTTTTGTTTTATTACCTCTAGCCAATAGGTGGAAAGCCTTGCTGTTCTAGCAGAAGTTCTTGTGTGGATTTCCACTAGCAAGGGGCCCATCGGTTGAATACAACCCACAGTAATCAACAACCAAGACACAAGAGACTTTTTCTCATTTCTTTCAGTCAGTACTCTTTTTGTAGAAAAAGATGCCGGAACTCACCATGAACCCCTCCCTCATTCTCTTAGAATGGCAATGGTGCCCACTTGAGAGGTGCCAGAACTGAGTTCCTGGAAGTTCCCCCTGGAAAAAAATCCCTGCTTTTAATTGTGTTTGTTAATCTTTGCCCCCCCATCTCAATATAAGTACCTGTATGTATCTCTGTGTTGAATACTGAATAAATATGAATTTTAAAACATTAAAAACACATAGGACAAATAAAAGGCAGCTAGAAATTTCAAGAGTACCAATGGAGGTTGGTCGATTAGGGCGAATGGGACACTGCCCCAGCAACCTCAGCCTGCCTTCTTACTTCCTTCAAGTCCTAGATTCATAGAGTGGGAAGAGATTCCAAAGGTCAACTAATCCAACCCCCTGCAATCCTTCCCACAGCCGTCCCTGGGTTTGCGCGAACCACTAACCTTCTGGTTAACAGCCAGATGCACAGACCATTGTGGGGGTGCTACCGGTTGGCTTCCTCCTCCTTAGTCCATTGTGCAACTCAGCAGAGAGCAGGATGGTGAGAAAACTATAATTAGTTGGCTCTGCCTGTTATTGGCTTTGGCTCTGCACGCTGTTGGGCTTCCTGCCTTCTGCCCTACTAGTCCCAATGGGAACCAGCCAGCACTGAAGTGAACAACCATCTGTTTAAAACAAGCACCAACCTTAAGGTTACCAGAGTTAGGTGATAATGTCATAACTGGAGGAGTCTTGCAACTCCTAAGCTGCTTAGCTGGCGAGACGGCGGCTGTCCAATGAATGACATCATTGCTTTGCCCAATCGAGAGCCTAATGTTATAGCACTACCAGTTATAGTGGAAACTCCTGTAACTCCAAACTATTCATTATCACGTGTGAGAGCCAAAAGGAGCTACTTACTATGTGAGGCTTAATCAAGGAAAATGAAAACCCAGGCATCACTAATTATTTATTTAATATATTCCTGTAGGACATCCAATAGCATACAATATATGGGCAATTTGCATAAACAGAAGATTGAAATGCAATATTAAAATACAAAATAGTAAGGAAACCAAATGTGATGTGTTTTCCTTACCAATGGCAAATGCTACCCTGGGGTTATCCGTCAATATACATTTTTAGCTAATGGTGTGTATTGAACATTTAGTTATGACTCTTATCACAATTGCAGTGCAAAGCCTCCATCCCATTTTGTGTGCAAGGGAACCCCTTCATTGCAGTGAGATAAGAGAGACTGGTTGGAATGAAAGCAACATTAATAGCATAGTATTTGCCATTTCTTCTCAGAAGTCAGTCCCATTTAATTCAATGGGTCTTACTCACAGGTAAGTAGGCTTGGGACAGCTGTCAGATATGTCACCATTTTATTGAACATGTAAGGTGAGAGCCAACTAAGTCAGAATCGGCTCACTGAAATGCAATATAATTTACATTCCAGTGGGTTTACTCTGAGTATGACTTACCTTGGCTATCACACATTAGCTCCATGATTCAGATAATGGCTCCAGCATTGCAACTGCTGTATTTGAAAACCACATAATTACCATTAATGGGAACTGGGTTCATTGGTCATTGTCTGTGCTTCACACTAGTAAAGTCTAACAGGCCATGTCTGTGCTTCAAAATGAACTGTGTTATGACTTCACCCAGCACAGCATAGGAAGATTATCACCTTTGATATATCACCAAGGATAATAACATAAGTTGAAGACACTCCTCCAGTGAGCAAAATAAATGGATTAATATTAAACTCTCCCTCAAGTCAGAGAAACTTGACTGAGCAACCCAAAGACTTGCTGTAAGGAAAGACAGGTATGTTTAGGGAGGTGGCAGAAATAATGTTAGTCTCACTTGGAACAATGCCAGCTTTACACATGATATTTAATTAGATTTAAGATTTAAGCTATGATATGACCTGTGTGGGTTTACCCTCCCAGCATATTTTTAAAATTAGTGTGGGATGATTCAGAAGGAAACCATGCCTGTTCTTACAAGGAAAAGGATTTGGTTTCATCAATGTGATTCCGTGTACAACAAGAGAGTCGCAGGCCATCAAGGAAAAAGAAATTAGCAAAAATTTAATGGGAAGCCAAACCTTTTTTTCTGCGTAAAAGGCATGCCCATAAATGGCAGGAGTGCCAGTTATGCCACAATTGTCTTCTGAATAATCCAAGCATTCAAAAAAAAATTTTTTGGTAAGGGTTACTTACAATCACAAAGCAGTCATTCTGATTGAACAGTCTGGTTTCCAAATACGCATTAACAAGCGGGCAAATTACCCAGGGGCATGACTCAGAGTGGGATAATTCAAGATGATAAAATACCCATTAACTGAAAACAAAAGGAATAATTACAACTCATTTGTGGAATTAACCATTTTGCTAAAAAAACAAGGACGGATCTAAAAACCATGCGAAGGACTCTTTTAACTGGCTGAGTTAAGATAGCTTTAATTCTAGAGCAGAAGGCACAGCTGTGGAGTAAAAAACAGGCAACCCTCATGTGGGTTGTCATATGTGACCATGTTGTACATGTATTCTGTGGCCACATGTATTCTGTGGCCACAGTGTTGTTGCATCTTGGTGTACATGTAATTATCGTGCAATTCTCACATGAGATTATTTATACATGGGTTACATGCTTTTTCTATGTAACATTGACATGGCCTTCAGGCCTACTTTATGCATTGTCCCCCTGCCTCCGAGAGACCTCTCTGTGTACATGTTCAGAAGACGATGTAAATGCCATATCATTATGAATACTGTACATGAATTTGAGAATCTAATGCACGTGGTGGTTTCTTGACTTGTGTGCACATGGTGAAAAATCTGAGCCTTTTCCCCAAATATATGACAAAGTATATACTTTCTCCAGTAGGAAGATTAATGTAGAACTCAGCGCAAAACTAGGGAGCAAATTCTTTAAAAATTGATTTAAATTGTACAACAAAATAATAAGAACACATATACCAGTAACAATTATAATTATCCATGGATTCCAACAATCCCTAATAGAATTTCATACACAAAGATCACTTATACACTATTTAATATATTTCTGAAAAATCTCAGTGTGTTTATATTTCCATATGTCGAGAGGCAATCTTTCTTTAATTACCTCTCCAAGATCTACTTGAAGATCTACTTGTGCTGGTTTCTCTCCCCATCTCCCACCCTAATATTGGGGTAATATCACAGGAATTGAAAAAAGGCTCCCCTTCAACTGTGTATCTAATGAATATCTCAGACTTCTTCTGCATACATGAGCCTATTGCTCAGCCTCTTCTAGCTGTATATCTTTACCCCAATGGATTTACATTTCAGTGTCAAACTACATATTAAGAGAAGTATGCACTTAAACTGGATACTTTTATTTT
The DNA here is from genome assembly GCF_965207765.1 of Zootoca vivipara. NCBI lineage: Eukaryota > Metazoa > Chordata > Lepidosauria > Squamata > Lacertidae > Zootoca > Zootoca vivipara. Next base: position 64,960,316 of record NC_142583.1, read on the forward strand.
GAAGAAAGAACCCCAATCTGGAATGAACTTGGGGGTCTGTGCCAATTTTCTGCTGAACCTCCTCCCATAGCTACTTTGCCCTCAAAGGTGCCGTTTGGAGTAAATAAGACTTTCTGGGGTAAATAGCACCTAGTTCAGTGATTTTTGGCAGGACACCAAACTGGGTCAGAAACACATTCCAGAATGGGGCCCTGTGGCGGTTTATTCTTCAAAATAAAAACTTCCCATTTATCACGTCTGGACTTTGCTCCTTAGGCCCAAGTGATTCTTAGTTTAAAGTGGGGCAGTTGTATTGAACAAAATATACAGAGTTGTTAAATATGTTTTCATTAAAGAACAAATCCTCTTCCCCTAAGCTCCTGACCTGACAACCCTACTTCTGAGTATCATTTGTCCACCAGAACCAATTCAAAAACTCAAATTCTGCTCTCCAGGACTGAGGTGAGGTGTAAATGATTGTTCATACCATTTCTGTTCATGTCAACAGAACTGCAGGAATGCAGATGCCAGAACAATCCGCTTACTGTACTTTCCTAGTGATGAGTTGCCTTCCATGCAAGTTAAATTGTATGAAAGCGAGCTGAATGTTTCACTAAACCCTTAGCTTGTGTCTGAGCAAGGCAGGGCAACTAGTAATCTGCATACAGGCCTCTGGAATATCCCGCCCCTTCCACCCCTTTTATTTGAAATTATATTTATCTATAGAAGGCTTTTTATATTGACTACAAAATGTGGGTGGTGATTTTGGGTAAAGAGGTTACAACTGGGGAGAAGAGACTTAACGCTCTCTTCCCGTGCTGTATTCACCACCACCAAAACACCCCCTTTTGTTGGCATCTGACTCGAGAGACAATGAGTGTGCCCTCAGGGGTGAAGTCAAATCACTGTGTTAGCAGCACCAAAGTGACTTCCCCATTGCAGAAGCCAGGACAGTGTGCAGGGAGGTCCTCAGCTGATGTGGTCCAAAGGAAAGCAGAGCCATGTGTTTGGCTCCAGCTTGGCTGCAGCAGTTGCCAAAAGGAGGCGTACAAGGCGCCATCCAACTGCTTTAGGGACTCCACTCTGGATTTGTTTGCTCCTTATTCTTTTCTCCTGCAAGGCAGCAGAGCTTTCAGGTCAGTTTTCCTTCTCTTAGATGAGCTACATTCCCAGGTTTACAAGCCCCATATGCACCTCACTTCCTTCTACAGCACATGCAGAAAACACCTTGACCATTGGACCCATGACTGGTCTCATCCACTCAATCTACTGGCAGATGTCTCTCAGATGCAGGGAAAATGCCTAACTCACTGAGGGTTTGAGACCCATCGGCTACCCTTACCTGATTTAGCAAGCCAGTCAAAGCCATTCCCCGGGGTGTGACGCTGTTGCATGCTGACAGCTTCTAGGAGCCACAGGTGAGAGCCGAGTGCAGGGTGGACAGACTACCCCAGAAGAAGCATGATGTGTCCCCTCTATTCTAACACCCCAAAACACTCCTCAACACATCATGTTCAGAAATGGAAAGCTCTGCAATGCAATTTAAAGTACAGCAATTACTGTACAAGATTAAAATAAGAAGAAAAACCACCTAGCCTATTTTCCTCTAGAGAGAAACACATACAAATATAGTAGTAAACCTAAAAATGTGTGTCGTAATAAATACAGTCAGTAGCTGCATTGGATTTGAAATTGTTTTCATATATGTAACTTTTTAGTTTTTTATGTTTTATTTTGATTTTCTATTGAATAAAACAAAGTATATAGGATTGCAGACAACTAGAATAATTTTTTTCCCTGGGTCATTTTTATAATAGTAATAATACTTACTTAATACTTAATAATAGTTAATCATCCTTACTCATTGTGTGTTTTAATAGTTCTTATGTATGCAATTGTTTTATATATGTTTTTCTTTCATTGTGAAATCACTTTGAAGCCATTCATAAGGATGCCATTCATAAGTGAAATTAATAAATAAGCAATGCATGTTCCTTTTTTGTCTCCAGCTTTCAGCCACTGTACACACTGCCCCAACATGCAGAGACCAGCCCATTCGTGGCCAATAATAATAATAATAATAATAATAATGTTGGGCCGGGTTTGGATTTCATCATGCAAGAAAAATCCCTGCCCACGTGTATTTATTTCTTTTGTGTGTATATGTGCAGGATTCCTTACATGCCCTTCACCATCAGGTCCCAGGGCAGGTTACAACAATAACACCTGCAATTATGAAAACAACAAAAACCCATGACGCATAAAACCATTCCAAACGGAACAGAACAATATAAATTCAGCCAAAGAGGCGGATCCACCAAAAACTAAGTATCTTAAACTGTCAAAGGCCGGGGTAAATAGGTGCTTCTTCAGCATGTGGTAAAAATTATACAATGAAGGTCCATAAGAAGCTGCTTTTACTGAGCCAGACACACTATCTAGCTTAGCACTGTCTACCCTGAGTGGCAGCTACTTTCCAGGGTTTCAGGCAGAAAGTCTCTCCCATCCCTTCCAGGAGATGCCAGGGATTGAACATGAGACTGCATGCAAAGCTGATGCCCTGCCACTGAGCTACTATGGCCCTTTACGAAACACACCTTTGTGGGGAGGGAATTGTACTGTTCCAGGAGGGAAGCCCTCACCCAGGCTGCCATTCCTCATACTTTAAAAGGGATGAAACCATCAAGAGGGATGGATGGGGATAAATTTGATTCAGTTTGCATTTAAAGGCAAACTTACCCACACACATTTCTCAAAACAAAATTTATTCTTTGGAATTCACACTTCTCAAAAATTTGCAGTGCAATTTGCCAACTAAGTAATGTGTAGAAAAATGCATATACAGTGGTACCTCGGTTTTCGAATGTAATCCGTTCTGGAAGATTGATTGAGTTCTGAAATGTTCAATACAGAATCCTCAATATGGTACACTCAGTACAGAAGCCGCGTGGCATGTGTAACTTCCAAGGCATGTTCGAAAACCGAAGCATTTCTTTCCGGGTTTACGCCATTCGAAATCCGAAATGTTCATCAACGGAGACATTCGAAAAACGAGATACCACTATATCAGCATAAAGTATGCATAAAAATGCATTTTTCTTGGGGGGAAATTAATGCCATGGGTGCCTTTGAGAGGAAGGATAAGATATTAATATTAATAATAATTTTATTATTTATACTCACCCATCTGGCTGGGTTTCCCCAGCCACTCTGGGCAGCTTACAGCATATCTAAAATGTTATTATTATTGGAAAATTGTTGTGCAGAACACATATATTAGGAAAGTATTGCACTAAAATTTGCTGATTTTTCATAATGACTTAAAAAAAAAGCAAGCGGCTGTGTAAAACTGAATTAAAGAATGGGAAAATGAAAAACTGGGAGAAACTACAATGGATAGATTCATTCCTCCCTAATCTTAACACCTGGTGAATGGCCTGACCTGGGGCCCTGATGGGACTCTCTGAGTTTCTCTGTCCAGTTTTGTTCCGGGATCAGCACACAAAAGATGAGCAGGGCAAGGCCTTAGCATGACAACGCAAGAACAAGGCCCACATGCCTTTCTGTTGCAGCTGCTTGCTTTGAAGGATTGCTGGCAGCGCCTTCCAGGTTGTCCTTTGGGTTGTGTGGGTGGGCCTTTGGAAGCGCAGTCTGGCCAAGAGACAAATTGGTTTTGTGTGTATTCTTGCTAACATGGAGCATCCATTTAGCTGTTCTCTCCCTGGCAGATAATGAGCCATTAAGGATCTGAACCACCGAGCGGATCAAGAGAGAATTCAGAAAGACAGTTGGACAAAAGGCAGTTCAGCGTTAATTTACCTTGTTTGTTTTGTGTGTGTAATAAAAATATAACCTTGAGCTCTCCATATTTACCTGCAGAGAGCCCATGGGATGATAAAAGTGTGCATTCTCATCGCATCTAGTCCAGCAAAGGCATCTACTATTTCAGTCCTCAAAAATTACTGAATTAATATTTGGAGAGCGTAGTTACCGCATCTCTCAGCCAACAATGTGTCAGACACATAGCCGTCATCTCTTATCACAATGTGAGTCAACTTATTGCCTGGGGGTTTGTTTAAATGCTGGTAGTAGACAGGGCTGAAGACAGCAGTCAGTGGAGCCAGAGCCAAAAGTGGGTAGTGAACACGTCTGTTCTATGTGGCCCCCTTTCTACCCCACTTTCCTCCCTCCTTGCCGCCTGCATGAAAAGAAGCTGCTCAGCTTGTTCACCTCGATGTAAATAAATCATTTGCAACGGACTCCAATGTGTGTAGGAGAGGAATTCACTGCCCAGCCTTTCTGCATAAACCATCCCAAAAACTCCAACATGACTAGATCCAGCCAGCTCGGTTTCCTTTGGGCACCTGGGGCCTCTCTGGGCTTAATATAGTGACAAGTACTTTTTTGGCACTTACCAAAAAAAAAAATCTCTGCAAGCCACATACTTCTCATTCTTAGTCTCATGTAGAAATGAATGTAAACAAGCTGCTGTAGAAGAAATCTGGAAGAAAGAATGACAGGCTGAGCAGTTTGGAAGAGCGGTTTCACCAGTAATGATTAACAGCCTTACCCAGTAACATCCTCCAAGGTGCAGGGGTCAGGAGTGGGAAATCACTGAATCATTGTGACTCCAGGTTTTGTTTTGCCAACAAAGATACACCTGGTTTCGTAGTGGCTTCAGTCTCAGCTAGCTTCAGTGACTCAGTAGTGTAGTGGGGAATTCTGCAGTTCAGACACTCTTCCAAACAAGCTGTGCCCCCAAAGCAACATCCAACAAGTATGATTATTTTTTTTGCTTATGTAGGCACTGCGGCTTCAATACCACACCAGCAATTTTTTCTTGCCCTCCCTCCTGGTTTGCCTGTCTTCCAGCCTGATAAAGAGTTCTGGTGGACTCCATAGCTTACCATTTTGTCACGTCCTACTTGGTCATAATAAAAGAACTTTGGGATTTTTTTTGGGGGGGGAGCGACAGTTTAACCCTTAGTCAGGCCTACTCATGTCCCCAACCTTTTCTTGGCTGCTTTCTTCATGGGTCACCAACATAGCACCCATGGGTGTGAAGGTGCCCTATGTATCCTTCCCCTGGCTCCACTATTTCAACTTCCTCTTTCAGCTCGTGACTAAGAGTGAAGCTTTCCCCTCACTACTTTTTGTGGCTCTATGTGCTTTCCAAGGTTTAGACGAATTCTGTTGGATCCGACATTGACCCAGATCCCTTGGAAAAGCGAAGTGTGTGTTTGAATGTGCTTTCTTTCTCTCTTTCTGTCTCTTGGCGTATGGGTGCTGATCTGGGGGGGGGCAGAAGTGACCAGTGTGAGGGCACCCACAGCACTTGCTCAAAAATCCACATGTGCCCACAGGCCGAAAAAAAGTTGTCGAACCCTGACTTAGCTTGTTTGGTGAGAAAATGTTATTTCTCCCTGTCTCATAACACTCAAACTCATGGACATCCAATAAAACCGATTGTTGGAAGAAAGGCGCAGGTAACATAAAAGCACTTCTTTAATTAGCACGTATTTAAACTATGGGACTCGTTCCTATAAGAGGCAGTGATGGCCACCATCTTAGATGGCTTTAGAGGAGGATCAGACAGATTAATAGATGAGATGGCTACTAGCCAAGATCAATCAGTAAGTCAATCATTTTATTTGTAGGTCACCTTTCCAAAATTAAAACCATGCTCAAGGTGGCTTACAACATACAGAAAATCACATATGGCTGTACTCCAGCTGTGGAGGCAGTCAAGCTTCCAAACACCAGTTGCTTACAGCAGTGTTTCCCAACCTTGTGCCTCCAGATGTTTTGGGACTACAACTCCCATCATCCCTAGCTAGCAAGACCAGTGGTCAGGAATGATGGGAATTGTAGTCCAAAAACAGCTAGAGGCACAAGGTTGGGAAACACTGGCTTACATGTTGTTTCTTCTTCTTCTTCTTCTTCTTCTTCTTCTTCTTCTTCTTCTTCTTCTTCTTCTTCTTCTTCTTCTTCTTCTTCTTCTTCTTCTTCTTCTTCTTCTTCCTTCTATCACTTGTAGCCGAGTAAGATTGTCTTCCATAAGCACAGTTTTAACAATGAGTCCGTAAGTGACTGTGGAGGCCAATTCTGGATCCACACATCCTTCCACAGTGGGGATACATATTTCCAGCTAGGAGTTGATCACGGTGAGGGTTTGCCAGACATGCCTTCCTCTTAGCAAGTTTCTCCCTTTCGTCCTGAGTTCGAGCGTCTTCCAAGCCCATGACACCTTTGCTAAAGGCTGTTCTCCAATTGGAGCACTCGCAGGCCAGTGTTTCCAAATTGTTGGTGTTTATACTACATTTTTTGAGATTTGCCTTGAGAGAGTCTTTGAACCTCTTTGGTTGACCACCAGCATTACGCTTTCCATTTTTAAGTTTAGAATAGAGTAGTTGCTTTGGAAAACGACAATCAGGCATCCACACAACATGACCAGTCCAACAAAGCTGATGTTGAAGAATCATTGCTTCGACACTGGTGATCTTTGCTTCTTCTTAGTATTAAAAATGGGATTGTGTAGAACTGTCCCTATAAGATCATGGGCACAAATCATCAGAAATGCACCGTAAAAAGACGTATTGAGGCCTTGAAGGCTTTGCTGTGGCCTGGTGCAAAGCTGCCAAATGATGGTGATTGGCTTATCCCATGGTAATGGCCCCCACAAGGAGTGCTTTAAAGAGATCTCCACATAGCAGTTCTGACCAGTGTACCAGTGTGTGCTTTTACCACATTAAAATAAGTTCTGAGGTCCATACACCATGTGGATCAGCAGCACCTTTTGTCATGAATTGTACAGTCCCGGAACATGCATGTAATTGTAGGAATCTTAACTACAGCCTGTAGGGAAACTGGGCATGAATCTGCCTGTCTTCAAGGGTGAGACTAAACCGCTTTTGACGCACCCAGTACTTGGCTTCTGCTTGCAGTCTCTGCAGTGCGGCACAAGCAACTAAATGGAGACAAACGGTGATTAGAAATAATTAAATGTGTCGGTTTGGCCAATTCTGATGACTTTGTTAAAATAATTTCCCTTTCGTCTAACCAAGAGAAATCTGTTACATTCCAAGCTGCAGGATTTGCCCAGAAACTGAGAACCAAACTGAGTCTGGTAAATGCTATAACTATGGAAGTGTATGCATGCATGTACCGTACCAAAGCAAGCCTTTAAACACATGCTTTCCCAGGCACCCTGTTTGTTTCATTGCTTGCTTGCATAGTTTAACCTTGGGTGCCGTTTTATCCCAGTCCCGAGTTTATCTGCTTGCATGGGTGAACAGGTTTTGTAATAATCAAATAGATCTAACAATACACATTTGACCTTAAGACCAAATCTCAGGAGGGTTGGAACCCTGTTGTGCTTTTAAGATGTGAATATTTGTACATGTCACTAGTCTGGCTTGGTCAATATACAGTGGTACCTAGGTTCTCAAATGTCTTGGTTCTCAAACACCAAAAACCCGGAAGCAAATGTTCTGGATTTTGAACGTTTTTCAGAAGTCAAACATCCGATGTGGCTGTTGGCTGTTGTTTCTGCGTCACTTGCACCAATCAGAAGCTGCACCTTGGTTTTTGAACATTTTGGAAGTCAAACAGACTTCCGGAACGGATTAAGTTTGGCGCTTTTGTTTTTGCTATTTAATTGTTTTTGAGGCTTTTTCGGTTAATCTGTTTTTGTGACTGTGTGGAACCCAGTTCAGTTACTGATTGATTGTGTGACTGCAGAATGGATAAAAGCCCCCATCCAAACAATGACTATCATCAGTGCAGGTAAGAAAAAAAAAGAATATTAATTTTTATCACCTACAATACTGTCTTATTTATTTTATAGTACAGTACACTGATTATTGCTTTCATTTTATGGATCAATCAATGGCCTTGTTAGTAAAATTCATGTTAAATTGCTGTTTTAGGGGTTGTTTTTTAAAAGTCTGGAACGGATTAATCCACTTTGCATTACTTTCTATGGGAAAGCGTGCCTTGGTTTTGGAATGCTTTGGTTTTGGAATGGACTTCCGGAACAGATTAAGTTTGAATCAAGGTACCACTGTACACCCAAGAAGCCAATTGTGACACACCAGCCATGAATGGTTGTCACCAGAGGTTTGATCACTTGTTTTTGCTTGGTGGCGAAACACAAGTTGTGCAAGCCAATACACCAGAGATTTGGAGCCTTTGGCCCTCTGGAAGTTACTAGACTGCAGCTCCCATCACCACTGACCACCAACAATGCTGACTGAAACTGATGGGAGTTAGGAGTTCAACATCTGTAGGGTACCATTTTGGCTACACCTGTGATGCACCAAATTGGCTCCACTGCCTCATTTACAATGGGTCTCATGCTTCCAAGGACTTGACTGTTACCAACAATTATTCGAAAGAAGGGAACTACTCAGGGCCTGTCTACAAAAAGAGCAGCCACATTAAAAGTCTCAGCATGGTGTGTGAGAAGCTGTGACTAGCCGGCCATCTGAATGATTTGTGAGCCACTATGGTGAAGCAGACACACCGTTGACTTTGGCCAGGGAGACGCGGGTTCCAATAGCCACTTTATCCTCGCAGCTTGGCAAGACCTTCCACTCTCTTGCACTCTAACCTGTCTCACAAGGTGGCTGTGCACTCTTCAGAAATGTGAGGGGCAAGTTGCTTCTCTGCCATCAAAAGCAGAACTGGGAGTTCTGTATTCACTGGAGATGGAATGTGCTTTGACTGCAGTCACACATCTCCTGTCTTAGTTATACTTGGAAAAAATGTGAGCATTTCTAGCCGTGTTTTGGTTGCCTCTGGCTCCTCTTCGTGTCCATTACCAAGGCTGGTCAGGAAAGTGTGAGTCATGCTTCAGTTTTCATCCATAATGGTTTCCTAATGCTAATGGGATGAAATACGAACTCAGTGCAGACTTCAGCAGTCGCTTCCACGCCTGTTTGGTTTGCATTCAAAGGAAAGAATGCTGGGCAGTTCTGAGCAACTGTTCCCGAGGCACTTGATTCAGTGAGAGACCCTTATGCAAAGCCTTTTGTGAAATTAAGCAAGCAATGACAAACCTAGACAGCATCTTAAAAAGCAGAGATATCACCTTGCCGACAAAGGTCCGTATAGTTAAAGCCATGGTTTTCCCAGTAGTGATGTATAGAAGTGAGAAGAAGGCCGATCGCCGAAGAATTGATGCTTTTGAATTCTGGTGCTGGAGGAGACTCTTGAGAGTCCCATGGACTGCAAGAACATCAAACCTATCCATTCTGAAGGAAATCAGCCCTAAGTGCTCACTGGAAAGACAGATCCTGAAGCTGAGGCTCCAATACTAAGGCCACCTCATGAGAAGAGAAGACTCCCTGGGAAAGACCCTGATGATGGGAAAGATTGAGGGCACAAGGAGAAGGGGACGACAGAGGACAAGATGGTTGGACAGTGTTCTCGAAGCTACCAACATGAGTTTGACCAAATTGCGGGAGCCAGTGGAAGACAGGAGTGCCTGGCGTGCTCTGGTTCATGGGGTCACAAAGTGTTGGACATTATTAAATGACTAAACAACAAATAATTAGCAGGCAGGCCTCTAATATCACAGGGAGAGTCTCTGAGAACAAATGGCTCTGGAAACAAACACAATCAACCTAAGCAAGTGTGTTTACCATTGTTTGTTTGCTTAGATCAGGGGTCCCCAGACTTACCGCGCAGTGGGCTGGTGCCCGCCGCGCCGACCGCACGGCGGGCCGGAGGGCAGGGGAGTGCGCGCGCAGTGGGCCGGAGGGCGGGGGAGTGCGCGCCCGTGTGCATGCGCACACGCACGGGAAAAATCGCCGAAAATCGCTTGTGCGCATGCGTATGGGCCTCCCCCGACCCGGAAGTGCATCGGAAATGACCTCTTCTGGGTCGGGAGAGGCCCATACGCATGCGCACAAAGGATTTTCGGTGATTTTTTGCCGATTTCTAAGAACGTCGCCGCGCTGCGCGCTGTAAGAGCGGGCGGCGGCAGCGGGCGGCGGGGGTCGTCGCGGGCCGGATTGGGAGGCCGATTGGGCCGCATCTGGCCCGGGGGCCGTAGTTTGGGGCCCCTGGCTTAGATGTTCAATGAAGCTGGTTTATAATGATTCAGACCACTGGCTCATCTGGCTCAGCAGTGGTTTTGACTCCCCAGAATTTCAGGCGGGGGACCCTTCCACTAGAGATGCTTGGGATTGAACCCAAGGCCTTTTGCATGCAAGGCAGATGCTCTAGTACTCAGCTACATATGTTCCCAACGTTACCTTATTCATACCGTGCAGTGCTCCTTCCTGTGTTGCTTGGGTGATGTCAAAAGCCCTTGCCCACGAGCGGCAGTGGAGAATCTGTGAGCATACAAAAAGACCACACATTCAGTAAGTTAAAAATAGTTTACTTACAAACTCTTCAAAGGTCAGGTTCATATGCTTTTCCATGCATCAATCAGAAAACACAGGCAGTACAACTTGTCTTAGTTATAGTGGTGAAAGCTCCTAAATTATAGGTAGAGAAATGCAAGAAAGGCTTGTTAGAACAATAGGCTTGATTACCTTCCAAGGTGAGGGGGAGTGGCCTAGCTAAACATGGCAGGACAGCTTACTCTATGGCATTAACCCCTTCATGCACTGGCATGTTGGTTCTATGAGGCTGGTTATCCCACAGAAATGTGGAGAACTCAATTCAATAGTGGAAAAACCCGAGTGAAGCCGAAAACGACAGATTTACCCATTCCTAGGACAGAATTAACCTTTCAACTGGCCCATCAAAAAATACCATGAACACATTCAATACATCCAGGGTTGCTCCCCACACATAACACCAGCTTATCAGCTTTGATTCTCTGGCATTTTCTTTCTTCCTCTCTCTGCCAACAGCGGCTGCCTCGCTGGGCATGCATCATGTACTCAGCTCTCTCTGAGCTGGGAGCACGAAGGGGGGCGGGGAAAGGATGGAAGGGAACATGTCTCAGCACACAGCTGCTACCTACTTGATCCTTCCGCTTAGGCTTGAATGAGCAAACAAGTCCCTTCTCAACAGCACGCACAAAGGGATTTGAGTGGAACAGATTAAAAAGCAGGGCTCTCATAATTTGAGATCATGTTATTCAGTCAAATGGATGCAAGCAGCAAATCAGGCCATGTTTATCTGTTAGGTATGTAACATGCCAACAGGAACACACAAAAATTCTGCTTGTCCATTCAACCTCGCCAAGGAACCTTTTCATTCATTCAATAAATAAATATACCAAACCTTTATTAGATAAGACCAACCAACGTGCCACAAAATAGCGAGCAAGCTTTTGAGATTAATTCACATGCGGTGATAAGAACAAAAGTTACATGGTTGCTTTCATACCCAGTTTGGAACCTCTATTATGTAATAACCATTATTTATCATTTCTGTGGCATTCAGCAATGCATAGAAGCAATGATCCTATTTATCCTAACCTGTTTAGCCTGTGATTAAAATTCACGCGTTTCTGGTTGCTGCTTTTATAATGTATATGATCTCTTTATGATGTGTAGCATTTCCTATTGTGTTAGAGGTGACATTAATTCAGCAATACATTATATATAATGTAAATGTATATAACATTGTTATCTCAAATGATTGCTATTGTCATTTGAAATCATTAGAAGTATTGATAGCCATCTAATATATAAATCTGTAAGATATACTTGTATAATATAACTTAGATCTGGGTAAATTCTGTTCCTGGCACTGCATCTTGAAGAATAACAAAGAGGGGTGTCCCCAAACCAAGCATTTTCTGCTGTTGCCCCTGTACAGTATTATGAAATGTCCTTCCCTCTGCCATGCATAAAGTAGCAACCCTCAGTTGCTTTTGATGGCTCTGTAAAGACACAATGAGCACAGCTCATTGTAGAAGTAAACACAATCAAATCAGATCAGACTGCATTATTTAGCTCTGTCGCTAATTCATAATAATAACAATAACAATAACAATAATAATTTTATTATTTATATGTTGCTCAACTGACAGGGTTGCCCCAGTAAAAGCTGGGAGCTTTTTCTCTGACTAAAGGGCAGGCTGGAAATGCAGCAAACAGCTTGGCAGCGGAGCATCTTGCTTTGCACACCAGAGGCCTCCAGCTCATCTCCAAGCAGGCACAGGAAGGATCTTGCATCAGGAACTCCGAGAGCTGCAGCAGCTCAAGACCCCAAGGGGGAAAGACAGTCACAGCTGAGCCGTAAAGCCTCTGCTTTGCAGGCAGAAGGTCCCAGCTTCCTTCCTCAAGAGCATCTCCAAGCTAGACCTGGAAATGTCGCTCATCTAAAACCCTAGAGAGCCCCCAGCCCCTACCCTACTAGGTAGAGTGATTAGTTGGCATCCGTCTGTCTCGGGAGACACCTTTGGGGGTGAAGTCAAACTGCACCTGCTGTGGCTGTAGAGACTGATAAGGGAGAGACATGTTTTGTTGCAGCCGGGGCAGACGAAGGCGTCCGGTTATGCTGCTGCAGATGCACCATGCAGTTTCTTCTCTGTGGTCCTCCTAGCGGTCACTTCTCTTGCTCACTGCTGTTGATACAAGGCCTGTATGTCTTCTGCAATGAATTCCCATCAGGTAGGGTTAATGCTGCCACCCTTCATGTCATGTCTGCAGACTTTTCTGATGGGGCGTACCTTCAGGTTGGGCCTGCCAAGGGCCCAGGCCCAGGAAGGGGCAAAAATCACATCTGTCCACTTTGGCTTGTAGTGGCTAGAAGCCTGCCTGCTCCCTGGCTGCTCCTCTGGATGAGGTGCGCTGGCTCCTCTGGGCACCTTGGTGGAGGATTCCCGGCTCTGGTGTGGACCATCACAGCAGCCCTACGGCCGATACAAATACATCTCCTTGCCAAGAGCGCCAGGGAGCCTAGGCACACCTCTGCACCTTGGAAACCCAAGGAAGCCTCCTTTGCAATCACAGAGCTGGTTTCACGCCCGTGGTGGGATCCTGCCCTTTTCCATTCTGTGGACATGACCACGCCGGTGTAGAGCCAGGAACGCAAAGATGCTGGAAACGTGGGCTAGGGACTACTAGGGAGAGCACATCTTTGCTGGAGATTCGCACTACACAAGGCAGCTTCTCCTCTGCTTTCTGAGTCGGCGGCGGCGGTAGCAGTTCCGCCTCCTCTTTCCCGGGTCTCGGCGCGCGCTTCGGCGGCCCAAGATCCCTGCGCAAAGCCCGCCCGCCTCCTCCTCCTCTCCTTTACGCACGACTTTTGCGCGCAGGAGGCGGAGCAGCGAGGCCGGGGGAGGAGGCTCAGCTGCCCGCTGCCGGCTCTTCTTTCCCTCCCCTGCTCCCCCCGGGAAGCGGCTCGCTCTCTGCTTCACTCTCTCTCTTTTCTTGTTTTGCCCCCCCTTTAATTATTATTTTCCACCCCCCTTTCCCTTCCCTCTTTCCCCCCCTCTTCCCCTTTTCCTTTCGCCTCCCCTTCCTAAGCAAGCAAGGCGCTTTTCTCTGCCCTGGGGGCAGCAGCAGCGCCAACCACAACAAAAGGGGCAGTTTCTCTCTCTCTCTCTTCCTCACCTCCCCCTTCTCTCTCTCTTCCTTTTTTTGGCTTTCCCTCCAAAGCGCAACGGAGAACCCCAAGCGAAGCACCCGCCACCATGGAGGCATGAACACCGGAGGCAGCTGCAGCCCCGCCGCCGCCTCTTCTTCCCCATCAACCATGGACCGAGCAGGAAACTAACGAAGAGCAACTAAGCAAACCATCTCTCTTTCACGGCTGGAGCTGCCACTATGGGGTTTTAATGGACCGGATGCTGGCCAATTGCAACAGGGGATTTCTGCGGCTTTGCAGGGGAGGTGAGCCATAATAATAATAATAATAATAAATAATTGACCGTTGCAGATCAGGATGCAAGCCTCTTTGTTGATATCCGTGATAGAGTCTGAAATCCGGTTGTATGCATTTCTATATCTTTGCATTGACCTGTGTTTGCACCCTTGGTCTGCACAAACCTCCATGCACAAACCATTTGTGCGGAGTAGGCCAGAGCAGGACTTGAGCAACTTCAAATATACGCAACGCTGGTGTTTTGAAAGCGGTTCCTGTTTGCATTCTGCCGGATTACGTTATATTTTTTTTCCACACTCCCCTGCTGCATTGTTCCATATTTTTCGCCCCGCGTGTGCGCTTTAAGAGGGAGGTGGTGCCTAAGCCATTGCCCGTGTTGTTGTTTACATAATACATGCGGGGACCCTTCCGCGGGCGACCTGCTGTGTAGCAAGCGCGCTCTTTTCGCGCTGCTGCAACGCCGAGCGCGTCTCCCAAGAAAACCGCGCGCGCGCCCCGTTTGGAACGGGGTGCAGGCCGTTTATGCGCCCGGTGCAGGACGGCTGCGGCTTGCATGCAACGCGAAATGTAAAGGAAACGGGCGGGGATCAGTCAAGGCTGCGGTCGGATGCAAGCTCTCTAGGGAGCCAGACCCATTGTACTCTGCTGGGGTTTGCATCTGAGTTTAAACGTGGTTAGGATCCAGCGTCTGCTTTGCGCGCGCTTTGACTTTCTTTTGAATGCCTTTCGAGCAAGTTCAGTGGTGCATGCTCCGTTTGGTTCACTGGGGGGGACGGAAAACGCTCAGCCGTGGCAAGGAAAGGGGGAGGGGAGTCAGTTCTGCAGAGAGTACCTTGCGGGAGGCCTTGCATTGTTTCCTGGAATTCTTGAAACGCTGTACATTTGGCTGCGAAGACCCTAAATTGTGCAAACTCCGCTGCCCCCTGCGAGTGACTGTTTTGGAAAAGTGGCTCTCTCCACCCCCGCTCCTTATCCTGGCCGTGCCTGTAGTTTCTGTTCCAGGTTAGCGCTTGTTTATGTCCAAGCGGCCCGCACCGCTCCATCTGCTGGTTACGTCATTGTGGCGGCTAGAAGCGTTGCAGAGTCTAGGAGCCGCTGCATTTGAAAGGCAGTTAGGGTCCTGTCGAGCTCATCGGCAGCAGTGATGCCCCAGGAGCCCAGTGGGCGATGCCTGGGGTTACGGAATCCTCTTTTTTTGCAATTAGGTTGCACCCCTCTTATCTGGTGGGGGTGACAATCCTTGCAAGCGAATGGTTGCAGCATTAAAGGCCTAACTCCTGGGTCTGCACAAGGAATTGGAGTGGGGGGCTTGCCCTACTCCACGGGTAGGCAAACTAAGGCCCGGGGTCCGGATCCAACCCAATCACCTTCTAAATCCGGCCTGCAGATGGT
Organism: Zootoca vivipara; assembly: GCF_965207765.1. NCBI lineage: Eukaryota > Metazoa > Chordata > Lepidosauria > Squamata > Lacertidae > Zootoca > Zootoca vivipara. The sequence goes on from NC_142583.1 coordinate 64,975,484, forward strand.
CCTGGAATCAGCATATTTTTACCTGAGTAGAATGTGTTCTTTTATTTAAAATGCATCTCTTGGTTATTTGTGGGGCATAGGAATTTGTTCTTTTTTTCCCCTTTCCAAAATATAGCCCCCCCCCCTCTGAGGGACACGGCTGAAAAAGTTTGCTGACCCCTGCCCTAGTTAGTGCAACATTGCAGTAAAATACCCAGGATCTTGCCCTTGGGACAGTGCCACCGCAGAAAGCTTTGCATGTCAGATGTGGGTAGAGGGAGAGGTGTGTGGCAGGGGCTGGAGGTGGGAGTGGCCACGCTTAGCTCAGAGTTCAATCCTTGCCAACAGGGACTAGAGATCCCCTTTCGCTGGTGTCATGTTGCAACCACCCAAATGCAAGCATTAACTAAAAAAAGAAAGGCCAGCATGCCAAGACCTGTAGCCAAAACAGATTGCCGGGTGCCGAATGATTATTTGTTTTTGTTTTTTGCACAGTGTAATTCTTCCTTGCCTGTAAGCTTTGCAGAGCGAAAAGCAAAAAGGGTTCCCTGCTCCGAGGACCATATAGTCTTAAATAGATGTGTCTAGTTTGCGCCAGGGCAAGGTGTTCGTTTGGCTTATGTAACAGTTCTGCCACACGTGTAAACGAAGCACGGAATGTTCTCCTGGGCATATCCTTAAAACTTTCTGGGTATCTGTTTCCACTTGTAAAAAGCTACGGTTTCTGGCAGAAGTCCTTGCCACTCCCTGTGACTAGGAAAACCAGAAAAAAATGGGCACGATGGTAACCATTGCTGAAAATACTGTGCAGATTCAGAGAAGAAGAATGGTATTTCTCAGTGGTTGAGTAGCAATTTTTGTATAGAAAATCCCTGGTTCAGTCTCTGTTGCCTCTAGGTAGGGCTGTGAAGGATACTTTGGTGCATATTGGTCTGGCGTTGTATAAATCAACTTGTTATGTTCCTTGAACCAGGCATCGTTGACTCAAAGGATTCATCTTTCTTTGGCAAAGGATGTTAAAACTTTTTCCTTCGCTTGGAGCAAAAAAAAACAAAACTGGCTTTGGGTTAGTTTTCATGAATGACAAATGGAAATGTTTTCAATAAAAACTCTGCTTTACTGATGATTCATGTATTTCAATAAAAACACTCCATAGATCCTAAAATACGACCTACACCAACTGCAAAACTTCCTGAGTGATCTGTGCTTCTCATATTCCAATCCATACTCCATCCCTGTAAGATAGATTTGTATTATTGCCCTGCTCCTCCAGATTTCGTGGGGCTGAAACAGATTGTGGCTTTTCTCCTTAACAGGGACAGAGGAAGCTGCATTATGCTGAGTCAGACCATTGGTCTATCTGGCTCAGTACTGTCTACGCTAGGCATCCCCAAACTTCGGCCCTCCAGATGTTTTGGACTACAATTCCCATCTTCCCCAAACACCGGTCCTGCTAGCTAGGGATCATGGGAGTTGTAGGCCAAAACATCTGGAAGGCCGCAGGTTTGACATGCCTGGTCTACGCTGACTGGCAGCAGGTCTCCAGCGTTTCAGGCCAGGTTCTCTCCCAAATCTACCTCCCAATGAATTCAGAGGATCATACCTCTGAGTAGACGTGCACGGGATTGCAGTTATCTGCTGTAGCATTCCAGCTCTTTTTCTTTTAAAAAAAATTATTTGATTTTCAAAAAGATAAACATACTACAAAACCAATTCCGAATCCAAATGCTGCGATTACTCTGAATCTCCTGACTTCTCCCCATCCCTTCCATGTGTCCTATTAATCCTATTTTCAACTGCATATCGCTACTTCTAAAAAAATAAATAAAACCTAACCTTTCTAAGTTATCCATACATACTGTTACATTACAAGTGTGTTTAAAATCCTGCCGATGTTTTAACCTGCTTACAATAATATTGTATATACGTTATAAACTTTTCCCATTCTTTTTAAAAAGATCTTGTCTTCTTGGTTCCTGAGTTTCCCAGTGAATTTTGCCATTTCGGCATAGTCCATCAACTTGATTTGCCATCCTTCTCTGCTGGGGACTGTCTCTTCTTTCCATCTCTGGGCTAGTAACGTTCATGCAGCTGTTGTCGCTTACAGGGTTTTTTTTAACAAAAGTTATTTTAAACACACCCCCCCCCCAATATTTCATTATATATCAGAGCATTCCAGCTCTTTATAATACAGTGGTACCTCGGTTTAAGAACAGTCCTGTTTAAGAGAGATTCGGTTTACAAACTCTGGAAAACCGGAAATAGTGTTCCGGTTTGTGACCTTTCCCTCGGTCTAAGAACGGAATCCGAACGGTGGAAGGGTACCGGCGGCGCGAGGCCTCATTAGGGAAAGTGCGCCTCGGTTTAAGAACAGTTGCGGTTTAAGAATGGACTTCGGAACGGATTAAGTTTGTAAGCCAAGATACCATTGTAAATAGAAAATGCCTTGTGGCTGCAAAGGTGTCTCGTTAATACAGTTTGGAAAGTGTACATCCAGTTATTTCTGGATGTGCAACCTATGAACTGTGGTATGGCACAACTGCCTGCGATCTGTGGTTTGAGCAGTAAAGGTAAAGGGACCCCTGACCATTAGCTCCAGTCGTGACTGACTCTGGGGTTGCGGCGCTCATCTCGCTCTATAGGCCGAGGGAGCTGGCGTTTGTCCGCAGACAGCTTCCGGGTCATGTGACCAGCATGACAAAGCCGCTTCTGGCAAACCAAAGCAGCGCACGGAAACACCGTTTACCTTCCCGCTGTGGCGGTCCCTATTTATCTACTTGCACTTTGACGTGCTTTCAAACTGCTAGGTTGGCAGGAGCAGGGACCAAGCAACAGGAGCTCACCCCGTTGCGCCGACCTTCTGATCGGCAAGCCCTAGGCTCTGTGGTTTAACCCACAGCGCCACCCATGTCCCTGGTTTGAGCATAGGGGCCCTTTTTAACAACCTCATTCAACCCTATTGGTGTAATAGAAGGCTTTCTTTGAAGTTCTTTCATCTCTCCCCCACCCCTTCTGCAGTGATGCCTTTGTTGTTTGAGAGTTTGGGATCTTTAGGATATAGCTGATTACAGCAATTCCCCCTCTCCCCCTTTAATCTCCCTGCGGGCGCTAGGATTTTGTGTGTGCATATTTTTGCAACGTGAGCCTGGCTCAAACATAACTCGCAAAGCAGCCGCAGAGAATTAATTGCTGTCTTGAGGGATTCTCTTTCAGATCTTGGTAACAATATTTTTTTTTCTTCTGTTGAGAAAAAGGTCTGCAGGGATGCACACCTTGGAACAACCACACAATCTCTGAGCCATCAAGTCAGGTGTGAAGTTTGTCCTGGAAAAAAACCCTGTATTTTGTCTCTTTGCCAGAAGGCCTAGAACAGAGGTCAGCAAACTTTTTCAGCAGGGGGCCGGTCCACTGTCCCTCAGACCTTGTGGGGGACCGGACTGTATTTTGAAGAAGAGGAAAAAAAGAACGAATTCCTATGCCCCACAAATAACCCAGAGATGCATTTTAAATAAAAGGACACATTCTACCCATGTAAAAACACGCTGATTCCCAGACCGTCCACGGGCCGGATTTAGAAGGCGATTGGGCCGGATTCAGCCCCCGGGCCTTAGTTTGCGTACCCATGGTCTAGAAAAATAGCTAATGTTCTTAGACGCTAGTGCTAAATTTCTGGGAGTCCGGGTTCGGAGGGCTGCATTCAGATGAGGGGTTTATTGCATTAGTTTTTCTGGTTACATTGGTAGTACACCTGCCACGGTTTCTAAGGTGGGTTTTACGCTGTAGTACCTATTGCCTTATGGAACGATGGCAATAACTTTATGACAACAAGGCCTGTTCGACAGAGGGGAACTCTCCTTCCTTGGAGGTTTTTAAGCAGAGGTTGGATGGCCATCTGTCATGGATGCTTTAGCTGTGATTCTGGCATTGCAGGGGGTTGGACTAGATGACTCCTGGGGTCCCATCAAACTCTACAGCTCTTTGGTTTTATGTGCCTTCATCCACCTATTTCAGGTGTGTTCCCCCTGGTGATGTTCTGGAGTTCTGCCCATCTCTCCCCTGTGCTGCCCCACATCATTGACCGGTGGGGAAATGATGTGTGAAACTTTAAAGTAAATATTATTGTGTTGCTGGGCAGAGAAAACGTGCTTCGACTGAGGCAGGCCGCTGTGTGCCCCACATCACCTCTAATGTGGCAAAACATCCCAAAGCTACTCTGGCGGTATATAAAACAGGAGCAGCAAAATAATCTGCACTTTGTTGAATGAAAGCAATTGCTCCTTTGATGTTTGCATCTGAAGGTATTTTGCCTCCGGGGCTTTCAGGGGGAAAACCAAAACCTAAGGTGTGTTGTATTTGGGACCTTTCCAGAAGATTGCATTTTGTATGTTAAAAGAAAGAAAGGAAAAGGAAAGGTATAGCCAGTATGGAGTTCTGGTGGATGAGGAGGCATCCAAATGTGTACCTCCCAAGGGATTATTTACAAACACTCCAACAGAAAAAATTATTTGTTTTCTTGGGGGAAAATAATTTTACCCCCTCTCCTCCCACCGCCATATGTACTGCTTTCGTTGCTGTCTTTTACATAGGGGTGTATGAATTGTGATTCTGCAAGGCCCCATCCGCACTACAAATTTAAAGCATTATGATACCACTTTAAACAGTCATGGCTTCCCCCAAGGAATCCTGGGTACTGTAGTTTGTTAAGAGTGCTAAGAACTGCTGGGAGACTCGTATTCTTCCTCACTGAGCTGCATTTCCATAGAGCTCCCTGGGAAGAGGGAAAATAAAAATGAAAAGAAATAATTTGCTTTTTGTACACCCACCCACCTGACTGAGTTGCCCCAGCCACACTGGCTGGCTTCTAATATATAATATACAGAAACACAACAACAACAAAAGAATTGTTAAACCCCATGGGAATTGTAGCTCTGTGAGGAGGGCAGGAGTCTCAGCGCCCTTACTATTGCATTCCCAGTGAGAGAGGGAGTGCAAGGAAATCTCTGGGAAAATGGGAAGAAAGAAGGAGGGTGCTGGGAAGCAGCAAGAGAAGTGGGAAAACAGCAGAGTTGGTTTAAAAAACATTGGTGGAAGTTTTCGGAAAGGGTGGGAGTGGGTTAAAAAGGCTAATTGTATGATTTTAGGCTGGATTGATTGGGAAAGTCCGACGCTGGTAGGAAATATGGAATTCGCTGAGACATCTGGGAATCTGGGTCCAGGGGAAGGGGGGGAAGAATTGCTATTAGATTGATTATAAAGATTATGAGGGATGAGGAAATATTAAAATGGAGTTTCATTGCTGGTAAAATTTAAGCTAAGGGGAGATATAATTAATAGATTATAAGGATTTATAAAAATCATATAGATAGAATTGAATGGTGATAATTAGAGATGAAATTTTAATTAATACTTATTTAATATTGTGAAAACTGCTTTTTGATTAATTGAAATAGGGAATCAATGAGGGGGGAGCCGGGGAGGTCTAAAATGTTATGAAGATAATATGAGGTTATTAGATATTTTTTGTCATTTTTTGTCTTTTTCTTTTCCTGTGTTGTTTTTGTTGTTGTATTTTTGTATTTTGTATTTTTTTCTGTTGTTGTTGCTCCAATGTATTGTTTTTTCATGTGTGCAAAATGAATAAAGATGAATTATTATTATTTTTTAAAAAGGAGTCTCAGAGCCCTTAGCAAACTACAGTTCCCAGGAATCTTTGGGGGAACTCATGGCTGTTAATAATGTTGTAAACGTGTCGTGCAGAAGGCGCCCAAGTTTGATGGCAGCATTTTGGGAAGGACTTACCAAAAGGCACAATACGGTGATGTCGGAAACAGCTGGGTCTGTTCATTTCTTTAGGCTTTGTGGATAGATAGATAATCCTGATAGATTATTCCCACGCTAATGAGAACGATGGGAACAGAGTTCGAATTGTCTGTTTCAAGCACCAAAGCATATTCACTTGGCCCTGTGTGCATCTGTTGCCTACTTAGTACTGTTGCGCGTAAACTGGGTCTTCATATCTGCTGCTTGGATTAAAAAAAATTATTTTAGTTTATCATGGATTTTTGTTGCTGTGTCAGGGTTTCCCCCCTGCCTGCAGATGTTCTGTGGCGTCTCATAAATGTGAACAATGCTTGGAATAATCAACTGGTCCCCCAGGGAGACAAATCGGCCTGGCCTTAAGATGTGTTGCAAAAAGGTGTGTATGGTTTGGAGGGGGCGCCACGAGTCCTCCTCACCTCCCTGCCTTGCGCAGATTGTAACCCAAATTAGGACGTGCAGAACATCTCTTTCCTCTGCCGAAATCTTACCACGAGTTGAGTCTCAGTCTGCGTGCACACCACCCATTTAAAGTACACGCAACCTCCCCAAGAATCCTGGGAACTGTAGTTCACCCTCTCACAGAGCTACAATTCCCAGCACCCTTAACAAACTACAATTCCCAGGGAAGCCATGTGCTTTACATTTATGATGTTCATGCAGCCTCTCTCCAGGCCTCCGTTTCCAATTCCAAAGCTGTTGAAATCACATATATTCTCCTTGTTTGAACTTTGGAGTGGGGGGGGGGGTTGGACAAGGAGTCTCTTCGCTTAATGGTTAACCAGCCCTGTCTTGTCTCAGCCATTTCCTTGCGTGCTTTTAGTCAATTGCTTAATACGGGATGGAACACAGAGGATTTTTATTGAATAATATTTGGGTTAGTGCAAAGTGTGTGCCACACTTCTTCTTTTTTAACGCCCCCCCCCCTCAAAAGCCTGAATATTCACTTAGGGAGAGGAAATCAATGTTGGACAGCACCTCTACAGGATTCCCAATTGGAGATTCCTCTAATTTGAGAGCACCCTCCCTCCTGCAGATTCTCCCTTGCAAATGCTGCTGCAAAGGAATCCCTTCATCTGTTTCAGTTGGCCTGCATTTGCATTTGCCGGGGTGTGTTTTTTTGGGGGGGAGACTCTCCTGTTTCTGTTGGTTTCCCTCCCTACATGTGGCCTGCAATAAATCTGGAGCATTGTAAAGCCTACCATCAGGATGACAGTTCAACAAAATACTTCAGGGGCGCTTGGCCGCAGGACGTGCGGGCTTGCACTCCTCTTGTTAATTCCCAGCTGTAAATCCGGCAGCAAAAAGTCCTGAAATCCACCAGAAGGTCAGCCCCCCCACTGCCTTTTTCCCAGCAGGCAGGACTGGAAGCAGAACGGACTGGTCTATTGTTAGGGGAGGGTTGGGAATGAGCCATTTTCCCTCGGGGGTGGCGGCTAATGGGTGGGAGTACAGAATTACCTGGTGGTGTTTGGAGCGCAGAATTAACCAGTTTGCCTTGTGTTCAGGCAGATCATCCACCCCAACAACCCTCTTTCCACGTAGTTGTTGGGGTTGCCTACCTGGTTCGGAAGACCTCTTGCAAAGGCTGCCCACGGGGCCAGCGTCTTCATTCAAACTGTCCACTGTGACCCCAAGGTCTCGGCTACTTACTGGTCAGTCATTTCAAACCCCAGGAGCATGCATCAAATTGCACTTGTTTTTCATTGAATTTCATTTGCCATTTTACTCAGTTTTGGAGAGGTCCTCTTTAGAGCGCCAGGGCAGGCAGTCTCCTTATGTTTTAAACGACCCTCAACAATTTAGGGTGGCGCTGTGGTCTAGGCCACAGAGCCTAGGGCTAGCCGATCAGAAGGTCGGCGGTTCGAATCCCTGCGACAGGGTGAGCTCCTGTTGCTTGGTCCCAGCTCCTGCCAACCCAACAGTTCGAAAGCACGTCAAAGTGCAAGTAGATAAATAGGTACCGCTCCGGCGGGAAGGTAAACAGAGTTTCCGTGCGGTGCTCTGGTTCGCCAGAAGCGGCTTTGTCATGCTGGCCACATGACCCGGAAAAACCTTCTGCGGAAGTGGACAAACGCCGGTTCCCTCGGCCAGTAAAGCGAGATGAGCGCCGCAACCCCAGAGTTGTCCGCGACTGGGCCGAACGGTCAGGGGTTCCTTTATCTTTTACCTTGGTTTACGAACTTAATCCGTTCTGGGAGTCCGTTCTTAAACCAAGGCGTGCTTTCCCATAGCAGCGGGGGACTCAATTTACAAATGGAACACACTCAACAGGAAGCGGGACATGTTCTTATTCCAAGGTAAAGTTCACAAACCAAAACACCTACTTCCCGGTTTGCAGTGTTCTTAATCCAAGTTGTTCATAAACTAAGCTGTTCTTCAACCAAGGTACCACTGTATTGGCTCCTTGAACCAAGGTTGCAGTCGTGGAAGCGGAATGTCTAGTTGTCGTTTTCAGGCAAGACGGCTCTAAAGTCTTATTTTTCAAATGACGGACTGACTGTGGCTGATTATCAGTTCAGAGGACAACCTTGCGCTAGGTTAAGAGATTTGAGAACTTTAAAGAAGAAAAGTCACTTGATCCAGGGACAGTCCACATATATACAGTATTGCTGTTCATATTCCTACCTCTTTCTTAATGTTGACAAGGAAGAGGAAGGAGCGGAACTTTTTCAGTTCAAGGGTATAGAGCAGGGTCCCCAAACTAAGGCCTGGGGCCCGGATGCGGCCCAATCGCCTTCTAAACCCGGCCCGCGGATGGTAAGGGAATCAGCATGTTTTTACATAAGTAGAATGTGTCCTTTTATTTAAAATGCATCTCTGGGTTATTTGTGGGGCATAGGAATTCGTTAATATTTTTTTTTTCAAAATACAGCCCGGCCCCCCACAAGGTCTAAGGGACAGTGGACCGGCCCCCTGCTGAAAAAGTTTGCTGACCCCTGGTATAGAGGCATATAAAATTAGCCATGGAGAAAGCAGATTGAGAGAAGTGTTTAACGCCCCCCCCCCAAATCTCATAATACTGTACTGGAAAGCTAGGATCATTGAATGAATCTGGATGGTGAGAGTTTCCGGACAGACAAAAGCAAACACTTCTGCACACAGCTCATGAAAACTGCTACAAGAAAGTTATAGCGACGGCCGTAAACTTTGACAGCTTTAAAAGAAAGCTCAATAAATTCATGGAGGACGAGACAATTGATGGCTCCTAACTACGGTGTTATACCTCCGGGTTCAGTGCCCAGTGTGCCCACTGCTATTTTTTTCTGGAAAAGGAGGTGCTGGAGCTCACCGTGACCTTTTCTACTCTGCTCTTAGAATGGCAATGGCTCCCACCTGACAGGTGCTCTGGCTGAAAAAAAGCCCTGAATATGCCTTAGAATGGCCATTGCTAGAAGTCACAAATGGGCTTTTTGGTGGTGGCACCCTTGCAAACAGAATGCTGGATTAAACAGGTCTTTAGTTTGATCCTTCTTACGTTCTTCTCTCATACCTGGCATTTATATAATGGTTTTTGGGGGTTTTTTTTTGTCCCGTTTCAGTTTCTTAACCATCCTTGGAAGATCCTAATAAGGCAGTTCGGTAGTCTTATCCTCCGTATTGGAGATGTGAGGCTAAGGCAATGGTGGCAAGCAGTTTGCCCTATTGAATTTGTGACTGATGTGGGATTTCAGCCAGGGGCTTCCCAGCTGATGTTCAATGCTCTTTGCTCTTCGTCAGCTCATTGGTTTGGGTCCCCGGACAGAAGGAAGAAATCTCCTTGGCAATTAATTCTGAACGTTTCCAGGGAGAGGAGTGGAGTTTATCTTTCAAAGTGCTGAGCAGGCTTTAGTTGCTAGTTGTTCACAGGTTGCCCCAGTTCTGCATGGAACCCCGAGTTCATTTACAGAAACATAGAACTGCAGAGTTGGAAGGGACCCCGAGGGTCATCCAGTCCAACCCCCTGCACTGCAGGAATCTTTTGTCCAACGTGGGACTTGAACCCACAACCCCGAGATTAAGAATTTCATGCCCTACTGGCGGAGCTAATAGGAAACTGCCTTATATACAACATGTGGCCATTGGCGGCTCTCCAGTTTCTCAGATAGGAAATCTCCCGGTTTTACCCAGAGCTGCTGGCAGGGACGTCCTGCATAAAAAGCAAAATCTCTACCACTGAGCTAAGATGTGTGGCTAGATGGTGCCCTTGAATTCTGGTGGTGCCCCATCTTCTGGTTGGAGGCTAGAGAGCAGTGTTAGAAATTAGCCAGGCGCCAGGTGCGTTTTGCTACTGGCACAGGTTCCAGTTGTGACCACGTAGAGATCTCTGGATCCCAGGTGGGTGACTGACGTCTCCCAACTGGCTGGTCTCTTCAGCTTACTTAAGCAGGTAAGCAGAACAGCTTATTTATTGCGTTTATATCGCACCCCCCTCCTCAATTAATCCTGACAACGACCTTGCGAGGTAGATTAAGAGGTTGTGACTGACTCCAAGGTCACACAGTGAGTTTCATGGCTGAGTGGGGATTTGAACCCTGGTCTCCCATGTCTTAGTCCTGTCCCCTAACCACTACACCATACTGGCTTCCTGCTGCTATTTGTTTTTATTTTGGATTGTTTTATTTGATGTTTTAATGGGTAGTAAACTACTTTGAGATTCCCCCCCCTTAAAATATAAAGCGCCTTAGAAACAAAATGAATAATAATAATAATAATTATTATTTATTTATACCCCGCCCATCTGGCCGGGTTCCCCCAGCCACTCTGGGCGGCTTCCAACAAAATATTAAAACACAGAACTCCATCAAACATTAAAAGCTTCCCTAAACAGGGCTGCCTTGAGATGCCTTCTAAAGGTCTGGTAATTGTTGTTCTCTTTGACCTCTGGTGGGAGGGCTTTCCACAGGGTGGGTGCCACTACCGAGAAGGCCCTCTGCCTGGTTCCCTGTAACTTGGCTTCTCGCAGTGAGGGAACCGCCAGTGTCCGGGCAGAACAATGGGGGTGGAGATGCTCCTTCAGGTATACTGGACCGAGGCCATTTAGGGCTTTAAAGGTCAGTACCAACACATTGAATTGTGCTCAGAAACGTACTGGGAGCCAATGTAGGTATTTCAGGACCGGTGTTATGTGGTCCTGGCGGCCGCTCCCTGTCACCAGTCTAGCTGCCGCATTCTGGGTTAGTTGTAGTTTCCGGACCACCTTCAAAGGTAGCCCCACGTAGAGCACATTGCAGTAGTCCAAGCGAGATACAACTAGAGCATGCACCACTCTGGCGAGACAGTCCGCGGGCAGGTAGGGTCTCAGCCTGCGTACCAGATGGAGCTGATAAACAGCTGCCCTGGACACAGAATTAACCTGCGCCTCCATGGACAGCTGTGAGTCCAGAATGACTCCCAGGCTGCACACCTCGTCCTTCAGGGGCACAGTTACCCCATTCAGGACCAGGGAGTCCTCCACACCTGCCCGCCTCCTGTCCCCCACAAACAGTACTTCTGTCTTGTCAGGATTCAATCTCAATCTCAAAAATAGAAACAATACATTTCACTGCAACAAAAGAGGCGCCTAGACATTCTGTCCTGCCAAACGTAACCCAGATTTAAGGTGCCTTTTGGCGATGAGCTATATCTGAACTTCTAACACTGCTAGACCGTGGTGTGTGTAGTGAGTACATGTCGAAAGCAGCCTACTGCACAAAGTTAAAATTTGCATCGCTTGCTCCGCCCAATTTTGCTTCCGGCCCCGCCCACCACTGGCATGTGGCGCCAGAAAGATTGCCTAGAAGGGCATGTGGCCCTCGGGCTACAAACGGTGCCCCAGTCCTTTCACAGATGCTCTGAACGTGGTCCTTTTGTGACACCTCTCCGGCTGGGGAGGTTTTTAAATCTGAATAGCATGGTAAGACTTGGGGTAGCTCTGGTGGCGTGATGCAAATGAGCTCAGGAGTTGTGAAGTATTGCCAAATTGTTTCAGAGGTGTTCTTGAGAGCCGGGCCAGTGGCTGAGTCATCGTGAAGAAATGGCAAGAGCCTATGTTTTACGTGCCAATCTAAATAATTGCTTCCTATTTCATGAACCTCGATGGCATGCCATTAAGAGGCTGGCTGAATTTTTCAGCTTGCGAGAGGTAAAATAGCTCTTCTTTTCTTCAGGTGCAAATAATGCTTGTCATGCTCCATAATATAAAAAATAGGGGAAATGTATACAGTGGTACCTCGGGTTACGAACGCAATCCGTTCCGGATCACAGTTCGTAACCCAAAAAGTTCGTAACCCGAAAACGGCGTTTTGCGCATGCGCAAAGCACTATTTTCGCTATTTTCGTGCTTTGCGCATGTGCAAATGCGCGTGGTGCTTCTGCGCGCGCGCGTCGAAAATACTTCCGGGTTTGTGCAGTTCGTAACCCGAGGTGTTCGCAACCCAAGGTACGACTGTATGTCCACAATGGGTCATCATTCTGCACAACTAGGGCTTCGAAATTATTTATTTATTGTATTGCTTTATGGCTGCAGTCATACACATGCTTGCCTGGGAGTGAATTCAGCGGGGCTTACTTCTGAGTAGACCTGTCTAGGCTTGCTCTGTTAGAGTATAGGCATGCTTACTTAGATGTAAGCTCCACTTTGTTCGGTGGGGCTTAACTCCTTTGTAAGTGTGCATCAGTTTGCAACTTACATTGCTTATATCCTAACCATCTTTAGCCAACAGAGCAAATGGCGAGAGCAGAGGTGAGATACAAATTTATTGGGTTCACACTTCACTGCTCAATTTCATCTGTCTTGAATTGTCTTTTTAAAGATGAAGACACATACCAAAGCAGACATCGTCACGTAATTTCAATTAGCTTCATCTACGTAAAAGCGTTTTTATATCACTTCATATTTTAAAACAGGGGTGGCCAACTTCCAAGAGACTACGATTACTCACAGAGTTAAAAACTGGCAGTGATCTACCCCCTTTTGGGGGGGTTCAGGTCAAAGTAGTTGAACTTCTTTAGGGAAGAGGAAAGCGACACTGAGCTCTTTTTTTAAGGAAGGAAAGCCCTGTTTTGGGTGGTTCAGGTCATTTTAGGGGGGTGCAGGGCAAAGATGTTGAGCTTTTTTTTAGGGAAGCCAAAGTTTTTTTAGCTTCTTTGGGGGGAGCCACCGATCTACCGGTGATCTACCACAGACGTCCGGTGATCTACCGGTAGATCACGATCTACCTGTTGGACATGCCTGTTTTAAAATATCCAAAGCGGTTTACAGCTCCCCAGGGCTGTTGGGGATTGAACCTGGGACGTTTTGCTTGCGGAACAAATGCTCTGCGACTGGGCTGCGGCTGCCCACTCTCAAAGAGAAGGCTGTGCTTTTGACTCTGGCCCACTGTGGAACGGGAGCCTTGCAGCCACTCAGGATCTCAAACAAATGAAAATGCGCTTCCCCTCTGCCACAAACCCTCCTTTTGCATGTGTGCCTTATATACTGCTAGACATAATTCCCGTTTTGTTTTTAAAATTTTACTTTTAAAAGCATACGTCTGATCAAAATCTGTCTCCGTGCGTGTGTATATATTCTATTCTATTCTCTCTCTCTCTCTCTCTCTCTCTCTCTCTCTCTCTCTCTCTCTCTCTAAATATATCTGGAAATTAGTTGCAGTCCTAGGGCAGGTTGGCAAGTCGCCAGGGCGACCCTTGGCTCCACAGAGCCTGTGCTCATCTGCATTGACTTGAAAATGTCCCCTTTTAAGTGCTTGCATATAGATGGGGGCCCCTCTCCCCCTTTATTGCTGATTTACTTTCCTAATACAGACCTGAATCCTTCTCTGTGTCTTCCATTTGGCAGATGTTCAATTTAGAAAACTGGCAGTGGGCTCCAAGATTAACATTTTTTTTAAAAGAGGGCTGGCGGTCTCTGTCTGTCTGTCTGCCTTCCTCTCCCTTCCAAGGGGCCTGGGATTTGCCTGTGAAGAGCGGTGTGGGAAAATGCCCTTTGGGAGCCCCACGCCATCCCTGGAGCACATCTGCTCGTTCTGAGCACCTGCTGAGGTCTTGAGTGGGGGGGGGGTGGAACCCCAAGCAGCTGGGTCTTGGATCAGCCTCTAATCCCAAAAGAGGAGGGCTGGAGACCACTCTCTCTGCTCATTAACATTACAGACTTTTGCAAATGCCTCCTTGGAATGAATGGCAGCTGGGAGTGGGGGATTGGTTTTGGTTCTTTCTTTCTTTCTTTCTTTCTTTCTTTCTTTCTTTCTTTCTTTCTTTCTTTCTTTCTTTCTTTCTTTCTTTCTTTCTTTCACGATCACTCGTAGCCGAGTAAGATTGTCTTCCATAAACACGGTTTTAACAATGAGTCCGTGACTGTGGAGGCCAATTCTGGATCCACACGTCCTTCCACAGTAGGGACATTGGTTTCCGGGCGGGAGTTGTTCACGGTGTGCATTTGCCAATCCAGACAGCACTTTTCCCGACATTTCCTTTCCTGGTAATAAGGCCGCGTTCTGAGTTTTTAGACTCCCACGGTAGTGGTTTGGGAGAGAAGTGTCCTGCTGCTCTCTTGCAATTTTACTTTTGTCCGTAGAAGTAAAAAAGGTATCTCTGCTCTTTTACCCCAGTTGTTCCCAGCCTCTTGGATTCTCACAGATGAATGGAAAGTTACTGGGATGGTGGTCATTTGCACTGGTTGTTTGTTTGTCCCTTATTTCTCCCTGATTTTATTACAGAGTAAGTTAATTTTATCTGTTTATTTAATAACTCTGTTTTTTGCAACAACATTTTCTTGTTTTTGCGTCAGCATAATTCCACTACCCCTCCCAGTGTGTCCTGAAGTCCTCCCCACCCGAGAGAGATTTTGCCCACAGGCCTCTCCTCCTGTGTAATGAATGAAGCATGTGTTGGGTTGCGTGCGTGTTTAAATAGTAAAGGGCCAAATTGGCTCGGTTCCCCGTTAACGTTCAACTTGCTCTCTGAGGCTTTCCATCTGCTGCTGAAATCACTAAGTTTCTCCTGCCTGATCCGGTTGCCCCAATGGTGGTTGTATGTCACGGGCTGGTTTGACCACAGAGGAATGGTGGAAGGAACCAGCTGGGGAACCCCCAAGAGAGGAAGGCTCAGAGCCTGGGCAGTGGTAGTAGGGCGACCACAAGTGGTCAGAGGGAGGAGGGGGAGAAGACTGGGAAGAGGAGGTGTAAGAAGCTGAAGGGGTAACAGGGCTTGGTGAGAAGGGAGATTCTGTGGCAGAGAGCAGTCCAGAATCAGGCAGAAACTGAAGCAGGAGAGGACGGAGGCCAAGATGATGGGTCAGTCTGGCAAAGAGGCACAGGCGTCTCTCCCTCCTGCTGCGATAAGCTCCTCTCCTGGTCTCCCAGAACCAGGAGAGGCATGAAAAGAGCGGAGGAGAGGTTGGCTGCATGCAGTTGCAGTTGCCGGTTGTTCAGAAAAAAAGCCCCGGAGACAGCGTTCGAAATTCACAAGGTGTATTTTGCACCTGGCTATCGGCTACTTGCGACCAAGCGAAGATGCCCGTGCGCCAGGATGGCGCCTGGCGTCTCCACCCTCTGGAGGTGCGTGCCTCGGGATCCTTGGATCTTGACTGTTTTCACAGACTAGCAACTCATCCTGAAGAATTCTATCCGCTGTATTTTATCTGCAAAATCAGAAGGAATAGCGGGAAATGAAAAGTCGCATTGGAAAACGGCCCTGCAAATGGCAACTAGGCGTTCCGTTTTGGAGACTGCAGCCCTGGTTTAATTTAGGGGAAATAACTCGGGAGGCAGCCGCAGTTATAAGTTAACGGTCTCTGCAGTCGCGGCAGGCACTGTGATTCTCCAGCAGTTTGACTTTGCCCCTGTAGATGCCTCCGTTGACTCTCACAACAGACATATGCCAACAACTGTCTCTGATGCTGGGAGTAGAACATTGCCATTGAGGCTAGTAGCTGGACTGTCACGGTGATGTACACTCTGGTCTAAACCACTGAGCCTCTTGGGCTTGCTGATCAGAAGGTCAGTGGTTCGAATCCTCGCGATGGAGTGAGCTCCCGTTGCTCTGTCCCAGCTCCTGCCAACCTAGCAGTTCGAAAGCACACCAGCGCAAATAGATAAATAGGTACCGCTGCAGCAGGAAGGCAAATGGTGTTTCCGTGCGCTCACAGTGTTCCGTCATGCCAGAAGCGGTTTAGTCCTGTTGGCCCCATGACCCGGAAACCTTTCTGGACAAACACCGGCGAGATGAGCACCGCAACCCCATAGTCGCCTTTGACTGGGCTTAACCACCCAGGGGTCTTTTACCTTTACCTTTTTACAGCATCCGAGCGCAAAACACCCTTAAAAGCCGGGCAGATTGTCATAAAAGCGGCTAGCCGTTCGAAAAAGCAATAGGTAAACAGCCACAAAGGCCTGTTGGCATAAAACAATCTTTAAGAGATCCCCGAGAGTCAGAATAGCTTGTTTGTGGCATTTACACATCTACGTGTGTGCGCACTTAAAATATCATTTACAGTGTAATGTCTGAAGGAGTCCTAAGTATTTATTAGACCAGCAGCTATCTCCGTTTGCAAGATGCATGCATGCAGGCAAGAAGCTAGATGTTTTGCATCATCACAGGAACTGACCCAAGGTGGGGAGTGGTGATATGACACAGGGAACTCCCCCCCCCTTCCCTCAGTGAGTCACTTCATGTCTTGCTTCTGCTTGCGAGTGACTTCCTGCCTCTCTGCCCGTCTGTATAAAAGCAAAAACGCCAGGTTGCCCCTGCCTTGGAAAAAATGGCAAGAGCAGAGCGGCAGAGGCCTTGAGAATATGGGGAGCCCCGCAGAAGCCTCAAGAAGACCTGCTAGGAAGGAAGGCATGGACTATCACTGTTCACAGGAAGCCAAGGTGAGGGGCTAGAACTTAGGTGCATAGGTGAGGCAACCGGTGGCCGAGGTTCAAGGGGGGTGTAGCAGTTAGAGCGATGGACTGGGTTCAAATCCTTAACTGAGTCACGAAGCTCTCTGGGTGGCCTTGGGCCAGTTGTTCACCCTCAGCCCAGTCCTACCTCAAAGGGTTGTCGTGAGGACGGAGTGACGAGTAGGCGAGGAACCGCATACACCACCTTAAGCTCCTTGAAATATTATTATTATTATTATTATTATTATTATTATTATTATTATTATTATTATTATTAAAGGAGTGGGGTATAAAATGCAGTAATAAAACAAATAATTCCTGGTGAGCTGTTGCCAGTCAGTGTAGGCAATACACATGGACCAATGGTCTAGCTTGGTGTAAGCAGCCATCTCCAGGCGGGGGTGTGTGTCTCTCCCCCCCCCAAATCTGAAAGCCTAGAGAGCTGCTGCCAGCCAGTGTAGGCAACACTGAATTAAACACTGAAGACCTGACTTTGCGTTAAGCTTCCTTTGTTCCGGTGTAAAAACAGGAGACAGATTTATCGTGGCCAGCTGTTGTAGTGCTTTACTCTGCTTTTCCAGATGTGTTAAAATGGTGTGGGGATTTAGGTCTGCATGTGGGATAACCGTTCCTGGACAATCCTAGGATTAGACAATAACGATGCGCTCAAGTTTTGTCTGCTCAGACATGAGCACCACCGGGTTCAATAGGGATCACTATAAAGAGAGTATAAAGGATTGCAGCATACATGGAACTGGAAAGAATTGAGGTCCAAAACAATAGTTTCTGACCGTGGCTATATCTTTCCTGGAACAAGGTATTGTGAGCCAGGCTCTCTCCCCTTCTTGCAGGTGGAATATAGATTAAAACAGAGATGGATTGTGTCCACCTTGGTGGTTATGCAAACTTTCTTGTAATTATTTCGATGTGAACTTGGTTGGGTAAAGGGAGGGGATGTTTAGTTTTCTATTTTTCTTTTTTTGCATACATAATTCTAAGTATTTCCCCCCAAGCATAAGACTGCCAGGCTTTACTTTCAAGACTTAACTTATAGGGCTGTCACCCGATTTAAGTAATCACACTGACTACTCATATGAGCTTTAATTTATTAAATTTTATTCCTACAACATACCGCAGTGGGTATTTCTTGTGGACATTGTAATCATAGAATTGTAGAGTCGGAAGGAATCCCGAGGGGCATCTAGTCCAACCCTTCACAATGCAGGCATATTTTGCCCAACGTGGGGCTCGAACCCACGACCCTGAGATTCAGATTCAGAGCCTCATGCTGGACCGACCGAGCTATCCCAGCTGGGGATAGGACTTCAACTCCCAGCAGCCACCATGGTAAGTGACCAGGGTGGATGGGAGATGTAGTCCCAACAAGATTTGGAGGGCCATCTGCCATGGATGCTTCAGCTGAGATTCCTGCATTGCAGGGGGTTGGACTAGATGACCCCCGGGTCCCTTTCCAGCGCTACAAGATTCTGTGACCCACAAATTCCCGACTCTCGCTGTGTTGGCCGGAAGGGGAGAAGGCAAGTCTGCCTTAGATCATTCGGCAGATATCTTTCATTTGTTGAGTTCTGTTAACTCCAAAAAAATCCGGTCTGGTAAAAAAAAAGCAAAACTAGCCCAGGTTCCTTTTATGCAGTGAAACAAAACACTGCAGGGTGGGAAGTTCCCTTCATTTCCAACAGAAGTCACGCCATGGAATGAACCAAAGGGAATCCTCTTCCTTATTTTATAACCAGGGAAGTTTAATCATTACTTTCTGTGTTTGCAATTTTAGAGCGCTACTCTCAAGTGTCCTCTTGAGCAACCAGGCTCAATGTATTTCCCCCAACTTGCAAGGTATTGGGTCAGCTGCTCAGAAAAGCAGCTTTGGGGGGGGGGAGCAAACTACCCCCCCTCCCCAGAAAAGCTCAATATGCTAAGAGGAAGTTTCAGTCTGAACACAGCTGGATAGTAGACTCCCTGCTTAGAAACTAGACCATCTCTGCATATGTCTGTTTGGAACATGTGGAATGGGGTGGGGTTAGGGCACCCCAGCCAGCCCACGGCCTACTTGCAGAAACTGTCCAAGATCTTGTTTGCAAAAAAAGCCTACAGTGCGATACTGGAAATAAACAGTAAGTTGCAAGAACTCGGGCCAGGAGGAAGATGAATTTCAAAGTAAATCTTCAAAAGGTTTTATTTATGTAATGATGAATTCAAATAGGAATCAATTCCAGTATGATAGGCAAATAAAAAATAAATTCCAGTGAAAAAATCCCAGGGCAAGGCCCTGTTTCAACAATTCTTCATCAGCAATGTTTTAATGGTCAGAGTGTACCAGGTATGTTTGCCTTTTGAAGATTTACTTTTAAATTCATCTTCCTCCTGGCCCGAGTTCTGTTTTTTTCTGGACTTCACCAAGAACTCCAATTTCTACAGTGCGCTACTGCCTTGCAAAAATGGGTCATCCTAGTCTAACCCCCTGCAATGGGGAATCTCAGCTAAAGCATCCAGGACAGGTGGCCATTCAGCTTCTGCTTAAAAACCTTCAAGGAAGGAGAGTCCACAAACTCCAGAGGGAGATGTTTCCACGGTCAAACAGCTCTCACTGTCAGAAAGTTCCTAATAATAATAATAATAATAATAATAATAATAATAATAATAATAATAATAATATATTATTATTATTTATACCCCGCCCATCTGGCTGGGTTTCCCCAGCCACTCTGGGCGGCTTCCAACCGAATATTAAAACAGTACAGCATTAAACATTAAAA
Organism: Zootoca vivipara; assembly: GCF_965207765.1. NCBI lineage: Eukaryota > Metazoa > Chordata > Lepidosauria > Squamata > Lacertidae > Zootoca > Zootoca vivipara. The sequence continues at coordinate 64,994,895 of NC_142583.1, forward strand.
ACTTCCCTAAACAGGGCTGCCTTCAGTTGTCTTCTAAAAGTAAAATAGTTGCTTATTTCCTTGACATCTGCTGGGAGGGCGTTCCACAGGACGGGTGCCACTACCGAGAAGGCCCTCTGTCTGGTTCCCTGTAACCTCACTTCTTGCAATGAGGGAACCACCAGAAGGCCCTCGGTGCTGGATCTCAGTGTCCGGGCTGAATGGTGGGGGTGGAGACGCTCCTTCAGGTATACATGACCGAGGCCGTTTAGGGCTTTAAAGGTCAGTACCAACACTTTGAATTGTGCTCGGAAATGTACTGGGAGCCAGTGTAGATCTCTCAGGACTGGTGTTATGTGGTCCCGGCGGCCACTCCCAGTCACTAGTCTAGCTGCCGCATTCTGGATTAATTGCAGTTTCCGGGCCACCTTCAAAGGTAGCCCCACGTAGAGCGCATTGCAGTAGTCCAAGCGAGAGATAACCAGAGCATGCACCACTCTGGCAAGACAGTCCGCGGGCAGGTAGGGTCTCAGCCTGCGTACCAGATGGAGCTGGTAGACAGCCGCCCTGGGCACAGAATTAACCTGTGCCTCCATGGACAGCTGTGAGTCCAAAATGACTCCCAGGCTGCGCACCTGGTCCTTCAGGGGCACAGTTACCCCATTCAAGACCAGGGAGTCCTCCACACCTGCCCGCCTCCTGTCCCCCCAAAATAGTACTTCTGTCTTGCCAGGATTCAACTTTTTGGTCGAAATCTCCTTTCAATTCAAGTCCCACCCTCCAGAGCAGGAGAAAACAAGATTGTTCCTTTTTTTTTTAGTATGGTGGCAGCATACTTTGGGACTCCTTGTGTTATCCACACCAGACAGGCCCCTTCCTTCCTCTTTTCGGCACGTGCTTAAACATCGAGAGAAGTTGGGTTTGTTTTATTTTAGCTACTGTAGATTTTTATTATCTCTTGGATCATTCGGTCTTTTTTAAAAAAATATCAATAGTTTAAATGTTTTTTGTGTGTGCACGCGTAATCTGCTTAGAGGAGGGGTCAGCCAACTTTTTCAGCAGGGGGCCAGTCCACCGTCGCTCAGACCTTGTAGGGGGCCAGACTATATTTTGGAAAAATATATATAAATGAACGAATTCCTATGCCCCACAAATAACCCAGAGGCGCATTTTTCAATAAAAGCACATATTCTACTCGGGTAAAAACACTAGGCAGGTGCCACAAATAACCCAGAGATGCATTTCAAATAAAAGGACACATTCTACTCAGGTCAAAACACACTGATTCCCAGACCGTCCGCGGGCCGGATTTAGGAGGCGATTGGGCCGGATTCAGCCCCCGGGCCTTAGTTTGCCTACCTATGAACTAGAGGTTTAAATGTTTTAAATGCAATTGGTCCTCAGCACTAAGGCACATGTTCAATGATATGCAAGTTGGCTTATGAAGTTGCTGGACTGTTAAGATCTTCTGCAGATGCATATCTTAAAAAGTCCCTTGCTGCAGTCGCTTAGGGCAGGCATGGGGAGCCTCTGCCCTCCAGATGTTGCTAAAATCCAACTCTCATCAACCCCGGCCGCCCTCGCCAGTGGTCAGCAACATCTGGAAGACCACACCCTGACCTATGGCCATTTAAAAAACTCTCTTGTCTCTACAAGAATAATTTGGTGTATAAAGATTTCTCTGAACGAACTTTGTGGAGATTGAAAGTTTTGTCTTGCAATGTTGTTGTTGTTGTTGTTGTTGTTGTTGTTGTTGTTGAGCTAGTTTGGTGTATAAAGATTTCTCTGAACGAACTTTGTGGAGATTGAAAGTTTTGTCTTGCAATGTTGTTGTTGTTGTTGTTGTTGTTGTTGTTGTTGTTGTTGTTGTTGTTGTTGTTGTTGTTGTTGAGCTAGTTTGTTTCCAGTGCCAACTTTAGTCATTTCTTGCTTGCCTGAAAACAGGCAGAGAGTCTTGCTTGCTGTTTAGATCCTACAGGTGCACTCAGGCTATTTGTAAATCTCACAATCGCAAGCTTTGTCAGCAGCTTGACCAAAGAGCTGGCCAACTTCCTAGGCGTCCAATTTCGCAACCTGGCAGAAGCTTTTCCAAGCAGAACGTGCTTTCCCACGGACTTCAGGCTGCAAGCACAGGTTCCTTTTAAGCAGAGCATTTTATTGCAGTGGGGGGAGGGAGGGAGGCAGGCAGTGCATGTGGTGAGCAACTGCTGGGGGGCATGGATAGGAGCATGTCGAGGGGCAGGCATCTGACCTGGATGGCCCTCTTCTCATGGATGCTTTAGTTGAGATTCCTGCATTGCAGGGGGTTGGACTAGATGACCCCTGGTGTCCCTTCCAACCAGGGTAGGGGTGTGTGGGTGTGTGTATGAATATGATTTTTAAATTTCAAATTGGATTTTTAAAATAAAATGCTTTTGTAGTAAAAATCTTTCAGAAGATTGCTTTCTATTTAAGTTACATTATAGTCCAAAGGCTATTCATTAGGAAATAAGGATTTGTTTTAAATGTTTCATGTGAGCTAAAACTCAGGCTGAGTAACCACATCAGTTGACAAACATGGATACAAATACTATAATGTTATTGTTTTAGTTAAACAAATTGTTTAAATAGTTATTAAGGAATTGATTCTTTTCCCCCTTCCAATAAAGTACAGCAGAAAAGTTGTCCAAATATAAACAGTTAACTTACTAAACCTCACAATATCATAATTATCTGTCTGTGTATTTCTAATAGTGTAACCAAATCAGTAATTTTTGATTTAACTGTAAAAACTACTCTGACAATTTTATTGAAAGCTTCATCTGGTTGTAAATATTAAGATTATACAGTACCAGCAAGAACAAGTCTTTCTGTAAAAAATTAAAATTAAAAAATTAAATCAAGTCTTACTGACTAGTGATTTAAATCATGATTTGATTTAAATCAAATCCACCCTGCTTCCAACTCTACAGTTCCATGACTCCATGAGAGTTGCTGTTGCTTATAGAGGAGGAGAGGGGGGAGGCAGTGGGGGGAGGGCAGTGCAGTGCAGACACGCTGGCAGAGCCATTCCAGCACTCCTGCCGGCGTGTTTGCTCTGCGCCCTGCACCCAGCAACCCTCTGTGTCCCAGCAAGCAGCAGTGACTCTGCTGCTGGGAGGTCAGGTGAGCGCCACCACCTGGAGTCTGGGGGCCAGTTTTAAGCTGACTTCCTGAACAGACCCAAACAGTTGGTTTTATACAACTAAAATTAGCGATCGGGAGCCAGTGCCCTCTCTGTTGTGGCTGGAGACTGCAGTTCCCATCATCCCCGGAAATGGGCCACGGGGCACAATGGGTCAGTGCGTCTGGCTGTTAACCAGAAGGCCGGTGGTTTGAGCCCAACCATGGGACGAGAGTGGGCAGGATTCCTGCCTTGCAGGGGGGTTGGACTAGATGACCCTTGGTGTCCCTTCCAACTCTACAATCCTGTGGTATTTAAGTTCTCCAGCCCTGTTGGAAAACCTAAGGACACAGACTTGTTGAAACATTCTGCTAAGGTGTTCTTAAGCCAGAAAGCGTGTCTGCCCAAAGTTCACTTAGCTTGGGGAGTGATGGAGATATGTGGAAAAACAGGAATCCTGTATCAGTGCCCTCTTCTCCCCCACCCCCTCCCGTTACTATAAAGGAATGTCCAGGGGCGACAGATGGAAAAGTCCTATTTCGGATGGAACAAGTGTAGAGTCAGGCGGGCGCAATGTTGAGAAACACCAGGGCTTGTGACTGGCTCGCCAAGTGGAATCGGAAACCGTGGCTTGAAGTGGGTGGGCAAACCATGGTTTGTGCTACAGATGGCTTGTGGTGATGCCCGAATAGACAAACCACAGTTCATGGCCGCTGTTTCCTCTCCAGACGCCAGCACGTACTGGAGGAGACCAGGAGCAGTTGCAGAAAGTGTAGAGAGAACGTAGAAACTACTGATGAAACGACATCTGAAAGCAGACACACACCTTTGAAACTTGATTTGCCAGTTGTCGATTTGGAAGGTTACACTGATTTTTGGCACGGGGACTGAGCTGGGTCTCTTTCTAAGCCGGGGGGCAAAGTCCCTCTTTGCAAGTAGGGATTTAAGAGCAGAAACTTCCATTCAGCTGGAGCAAGGCGGCCTCAAAACGCTGGGAAAACAAGCTTCCTCCTTTGAACAGTTTTACACTGCCTACTGGAATCCTGCTTTTTGGCCAAACCTGAAGCTCAGCTCTCTCATCTCATGGAATATTCCACATGCTGACATTCGAGGCTGCGTTCCAGCTGGTTGCTCTTAGCAATTTCAGATTGAAAAGGGGGTGTGTGGCATTTTCAGGGAGGTGTGCCTGGCCTCTTAAATGCACAGAAAAAGTCTCAGGGCCAGAGCAGTATAGCGTACCACTTGTTGCTGACCAGTCTGCAGGTACGAGGCAGAATCCAAATCTGGGCATGGCAGATTGTGTACTTGGGTGTCATAATTTCAGTTGACTGACTTCTACGTTTTCTGTCGGGGCTTTCCACTGACAAATGCAGAAAAGCAGAGGCGAAAACAAGGCTTAGCCTTCCTTTGGACCCGTGTGCAGCAATTTAGAGCTTGCAAGACCCAGGGTCTTGCCAGCCTGGGCTTCCCCATTCATTTCAATGGAAGGTCCAGCGCTGCCTAGGTATCCTCCTGCGTCTACTGAATGGCCACCTCCTCTTGATTCCCCCCACTTTACTGTGTTTGCTAGCTGCCTTTCTACTTAAAAGCACCTCAACTGACATGCACTTAACAATGAATGAAATGTAAACAGTGCATCATTTTTTTAAAAAAAACTCCACCAAACCTTGGGAAGAGCCATAGATAGCTCAGTGGTAGAGCCACCTGCATAGCATGCAGAAATTTGGGTTACTGCAATGCATTGCATGTGAGCCCGAAGCCAGAGCTTTTGTAAAATGAGTCACCTTGGCTACTCATTGGGGTGCCCATTGCATCTCTTTTAAAAGAATTGACAGGTTACTTTAGTTGGCTGTTACTTATGCAACCAGACCTTCTGTTTTGAGTTCCAGAAATCAGTGTTGATGGCTTCACGTTGCCTGGCTCACCTGTTGCATTTCGCGGTAGATTTGATTGATATTCTAACTTGCCTTCTGTTTCTGTATTTACCTGTACGCCACTTTGTAGAATAAAAGGAGGTATAAAACACAAGTAAACTATTTGCAGATGCAGCTCTCAATAGTTCAAATATTGTTAAAACTGTTGGGGGTGGGGTGGGGAGTCAGAAACCTTTGCTGACTTGCTGCAAATCATCCAGAAATCGACCAGTAGGACCAGATCTCCATTTTTGCCCACTCCTGCTTTAACCAGTAACTTTCTGTTATGTTCTTTTTCCTTTGCAGGTAGCTGTATCCAGTTGGGTGGCCGGCAGTCCCTTGGGGTACCATGAAGTTTTCGGGGCCCCTGGAGAGCCAGAGGTTGAGTCTCCTTCTGGAGACGGCAATCTCTAGGGAAGCTGAGATATGGAAAGTGCACCTGCGCAGAATTCAGCCCAGTCAGGTAAAGTGGAGTGGGTTGATTTGTCGGTTTAGCGCAGGGTTTTCCAAACCGATTTGAGTTCACTGATCCCCTTTATGAGCTTGCAAATTGTCATCAACCCCAGTGCAAATTCACAGGCATTGGAAGTGAAGTGAAGTCAAGAAATACCTATATATAAGCAGCAGTTCTTAATCATCGATCACCATTACTAGAAATCCTAAAATGTAAAAAATATGGAATATCGTTGTACTGTGGAGTCTTCTTATTAAATGCAGAGGTTCCTTGCTGGGAACGGAGGTGCGTTCTTTTTTCTGAGGCTCATAGTTCCTTATTAATTTGTTCACACTATACCTGAAGGAGCATCTCCACCCCCATCGTTCAGCCCGGACACTGAGATCCAGCGCTGAGGGCCTTCTGGCGGTTCCCTCACTGTGAGAAGTGAAGCTGCAGGGAACCAGGCAGAGGGCCTTCTCGGTAGTGGCGCCCGCCCTGTGGAACGCCCTCCCATCAGATGTCAAGGAAATAAACAACTGACTTTTAGAAGACATCTGAAGGTAGCGCTGTTTAGGGAAGTTTTTAATGTAATACAGTCGTACCTTGGAAGCCAAACGGAATCCGTTCCGGAAGTACGTTCGACTTCTAAAACGTTTTACTTCCAAGGCGTGTCTTCTGATTGGCTGCAAGAGCTTCCTGCAGCCAATTGGAAGCCGCGGAAGCCCCCCCAGACGTTCGGCTTCCAAAAGAATATTCACAAACTGGAACACTCACTTCCGGGTTTGCGGCATTCGGGAGCCCAAACGTTCGACTGCTAAGGTGTTCGTCAACCAAGGTACGACTGTATTTTGTTGGAAGCTGCCCAGAGTGGCTAGGGAAACCCAGCTAGATGGGCAGGGTGTAAATAATAATAATAATTTATTCACACTATACATAGGAAACATTTCCCCCACCCCAACCCTTTTTGATCCTAGTCTTTATTCACCCTATATATGGGGGGGGGAGAGGGTCAGTATTACTTTGGGAAATACTTTGGGAAACCCTGACGTCAGGAATCTTCAAAAGCCACCCCACATTTTCAAGAGACTGAGGGGATGGCCTTTAACATTGCTTCTTTTCAAGTAGCTGGACCCATTCAATCAAGAGGTCCATATATTTATATTGAGATGGGGCCGTGACATTGAATTCATCTGCATGAGTAATGCTTTGTTTGGGGAAGCGGATGCCCAGCGCAAAGAACAGACTGTGCTGTACGGCTACAGTTGTTAAAACATTCCTGCAAGGAGCACACATGTGGAACAGCCTAATAGATGTTGACTCCCACATTTATTGGATTACTAAAATTCACACCGCTGCTGGGCAACTCTTTTGAGAAATGCCTTACGCTTGATTTCTGAAGAAGTGTGCATGCACACGAAAGCTCATACCAATGACAAACTTAGTTGGTCTCTAAGGTGCTACCGGAAGGAATTTTTAAATTTTGTTTCGACTACGGCAGACCAACACGGCTACCTACCTGTACAGTGGTACCTCGGTTTACAAACACAATTGGTTCCGGAAGTCTGTACTTAACCTGAAGCGTACTTAACCTGAAGCAAACTTTCCCATTGAAAGTAATGGAAAGTGGATTAATCCGTTCCAGACGGGTCCACGGAGTACTCAACCTGAAGCGTGCTTTAACCCGGATGTGAGGGACAAGGGATATTGCGAAGTCCCTCCCATCTTGAGGTCCAGCCCATCCCCAAGCACGGAGGAAAGCAGGGAGAGTTCCGACTCAAGTGGGGAAGCAGGAAGTGGTGTCCGAGGCTCTGGCAAGGTAGCGGAGCCATCGTCCCAGGTGGGACAGGAAGGGGAAAGCAAGGGGGTAGACCGATCCCCCCAACTCCGGAATTGCGCAGGAAGCGTCGGGGGAAGAGGCTGGGTCTCCCCAAGTTGTTATGTTGGAGAAAGACGCGCCAAACGCCATTCGGAGGTTCTGACTCAAGCGGTTAAGATGTGTCTCTGTAAATAGCACTGCCTTTAGCACTGTAAATACGCAGCACCAAATAAAAGATAAAATGCAGAGCGGTGTGGCGTCGTTACTCTGAAGTAGCCCATCAACACCCCTGTGACACCGAGGTATGAGTGTAATTGGTTCCGGAAGTCCGTACTTAACCTGAAATGTACTTAACCTGAAGCGAACTTAACCTGAAGCGAACTTTCCCATTGAGAGTAATGGAAAGTGGATTAATCCGTTCCCGACGGGTCCGCAGAGTACTTAAACTGAAAATACTCAAACCGAGGCGTACTTAAACCGAGGTATGACTGTATCTTGATTTCTGTAGCTGTCTAAAGGCTCCAGGTATTTTGCAGGATGGATTAAAGTGCATAGCGGGAATTTAGGTTTGCACAATTAAAGTGGATTAAGGCAATCTGCAGCCCTACCACTTTCTACCCTGATATGAGAGTCCACGAAAATGTCTTGAGAGAACATGGCTTGCCAAAGGCCCCATTGACTTAGTAATATTTGCCCAAAGGCCTCCCCAGCTCAGGAGACACCTGCAACATGCATTTAAAATACTCGTCTGCTGCTTCAAACAGTCACGGTTTCACCCCAAGAATGCTGGGAACTGTAGTTTTTTCAGGCTGCTTGGGAGTTCTTGTTGTTGTTGTTGTTGTTTAGTCGTTTAGTCGTGTCCGACTCTTCGTGACCCCATGGACCATAGCACGCCAGGCACTCCTGTCTTGCACTGCCTCCCGCAGTTTGGTCAAACTCATGTTCGTAGCTTCGAGAACACTGTCCAGCCATCTTGTCCTCTGTCGTCCCCTTCTCCTAGTGCCCTCAATCTTTCCCAACATCAGGGTCTTTTCCAAGGATTCTTCTCTTCTCATGAGGTGGCCAAAGTATTGGAGCCTCAGCTTCACGATCTGTCCTTCCAGGGAGCACTCAGGGCTGATTTCTTTAAGAATGGATAGGTTTGATCTTCTTGCAGTCCATGGGACTCTCAAGAGTCTCCTCCAGCACCATAATTCAAAAGCATCAATTCTTCGGCGATCAGCCTTCTTTATGGTCCAGCTCTCACTTCCATACATCACTACTGGGAAAACCATAGCTTTAACTATACGGACCTTTGTCGGCAAGGTGATGTCTCTGCTTTTTAAGATGCTGTATAGGTTTGTCATTGCTTTTCTCCCAAGAAGCAGGCGTCTTTTAATTTCGTGACTGCTGTCACCATCTGCAGTGATCAAGGAGCCCAAGAAAGTAAAATCTCTCACTGCCTCCATTTCTTCCCCTTCTATTTGCCGGGAGGTGATGGGACCAGTGGCCATGATCTTGTTTTTTTGATGTTGAGCTTCAGACCATATTTTGCGCTCTCCTCTTTCACCCTCATTAAAAGGTTCTTTAATTCCTCCTCGCTTTCTGCCATCAAGGTTGTGTCATCTGCATATCTGAGGTTGTTGATATTTCTTCCGGCAATCTTAATTCCGGCTTGGGAGTTCTTAGGATACCTCTATTCTTCCCCTCTCCTGCCCTGAGCTGCAGTTCCCAGAGTTCTCTGTGAGGGGGAGCAGGGTGTCTCGGCATCCCAAGCAAACTACGGTTTCCAGGATTATTATTATTTAGTTTGGAAAGTCATGACAGTTCAATGTGTTTTAAACGCATAGTGCAGAAGGGGCCCAAATTTGATGGGAGCACCTGGAGGAAGACTTAGGACGAGGCACAATAAGGTGATGTTGGCAACAGCTGGATTTGTCCATTGTTTTAGGCCTTGTGGAGAAGAGCATCAATGATAGATTATTCACTATATTAAATCTGTGGTGTGGCTGTGGCCTTGCATAGCTCAGTCCCATAACCACAGCATTGTATGAGCTGTCAGCAATGGGAGGAGCGTGTTTCCATTAGCCCACATGGTATCTATGGCAACCGAGGGATGCTTTCGTATGTGTTCCAGCGGCAGTACATAGGTTTAATTATTATAGTCTTGCATCCCAAGCTATAGGCATTTTGCAGGCATGGGTTCTGCATCAAGCACTTTAAATTGTTGCTGGGACAGATAGTCCCTTTCAAAAATTATGTCCAGCTGGTCATTGTCAAGCCACAGAGCCAAGCTTGTTCGTTCCCACCTTTTGCAGAACGGAATCCTTTGTGGTTTCATATTTGCGTTCAGGTCGGTGAGTTTGGGATTGCCGTTGGCTAGCTGTCAGGCATAAAAACAAACAAACCCATGTGGGTGTGACTATCTGGCTTCCATGGCTTCAAAACCATGGAAATGGCCTTGTGAAAGACTCGCACCCGTAGGTCTCACGCAAGGTTGGCCCCTCACGTTTTCGTTTAACGTTTAGAATTGGGGTCCATGTGCAGAGTTGCGTTTGAGCAGTCGCACTGGTTGTCAACATGTGCCGAAAGAATTTTGTTTTAGTTAACCGAGGGTTCGGTGTCGAAGCTCAGGTGGGCAGTGCCTTTTCATAGGTTAGTAAAGTCGCAGGCTTTTGATTTACACAGACCTGCTTCTTTGGACCACAACTCTGTGCTACTTGCAGTTTCATTGAACTCCTCTGCCCACCCATTTGGTCCAACAGAAATACCTTCTGAAAAGACTGGAGGACTTCTTCAGAGCCCGTCCAGAAGTCCAGGAATTTCTGTTCTGGGACCTAGGCAGAAGTACTACTGGTGAAGAGACGCAGAGCAAGTTTGCAGTCTTTCTCCTCTTCTTTTTCCTGCACAAATTCCTCCCTCTCTCCTTTTATATTTAAACATAAAATGTTTATATTTAAACATAAAATATGGAGGAGGGAGAAAGATAGTTTTCTGCTGCTCCAGAGAAGCGGACACGGAGCAATGGATTCAAACTTCAAGAAAGAAGATTCCACCTAAACATTAGGAAGAACTTCCTGACAGTAAGAGCTGTTCGGCAGTGGAATTTGCTACCAAGGAGTGTGGTGGAGTCTCCTTTTTTGGAGGTCTTTAAGCAGAGGCTTGACAGGCATATGTCAAGAATGCTTTGATGGTGTTTCCTGCTTGGCAGGGGGTTGGACTGGATGGCCCTTGTGGTCTCTTCCAACTCTATGATTCTATGTAAAGTGGTGTAATACTCAATGCCTTTAAAAAAAAAAGGCACTGGAACTCACAATGAAGATGTTACAGTAAGTCACTAGGTCACCTGGGCAGTGTTAGAAACTCAGATATATAAGCTAGGCGCCAACTGTACTCAGGGCACTGGACTCAGGGCAGCCCTGAATAGATGCCAGTTTAACTCTGTAGCCTGTGGAGGTGCTAAAAACTACGCAAGCTGTGACTTTTGGGGGTCGCCCCTGGTTCTGGGGCAAGTCGATGAAATGTCCCCCTGCCTCCCTTGTCCTCTTAGATTCAGGAAAATAGCTGGGGCAGCTTGGAAGGACCCTCACATAAAGCAAAGGTTAAGCAGGTAAGCTTAAAACCCGCCATCACTATACGGGGAGACAGATTGGGGGGAAAGCAAATTGGAATCGGCCCTGCCCCATAAGCTAGACCGACAGCAGCTAGGTTAGGGGTCAGCAACCTTTTTCAGCCGTGGGCCAGTCCACCGTCCCTCAGACCATGTGGTGGGCCGGACTATATTTTTTTGGGGGGGGGGGAACTGAACGAATTCCTACGCCCCACAAATCACCCAGAGATGCATTTTAAATAAAAGGACACATTCTACTCATGTAAAAACACGCTGATTCGCGGACCGCCCGCGGGCTAGAATTAGAAGGCAATTGGGCCGCATCCGACCCACGGGCCTTAGGTTGCCTACCCCTGACTAGGTGCATCTTTAAAAAAGTGTAGTCTTGCATACGCTGGCTGGCTTCCATTTCTACTCGAAATGTTCGTTTTGGGTTTCTCGGAAGTACGTAAAGGCAAGAAGCGGGCAGGGACCACCGAGTCACAATGATGGCTGCCTGAGAAATGCTGGAACTGCACTCCGACTGAAAAAAAGCACTGATAATATTGCTTAAAGTGTTTATAGCAGGTGGGGCTGAATCGTGTTAAGGCAGTGGCAATGTTCAGTCTGCACCGCCAGCGATAGCTCTCCAGGATCTAATGCAGAGGACTTCCTTAGAGCGGCAACTACATAGAGGTGCAAGGATTTGAACTTTGTGCATGATAGGTGTCTGTCGATGGTAAAGGTAAAGGGACCCCTGACCATTAGGTCCAGTTGTGACCGACTCTGGGGTTGCGGCACTCATCTCGCGTTATTGGCCGAGGGAGCCAGCGTACAGCTTCCAGGTCACGTGGCCAGCATGACAAAGGCGCTTCTGGCAAACCAGAGCAGCACACGGAAACGCCGTTTACCTTCCCGCTGTAGCGGTACCTATTTATCTACTTGCACTTTGACATGCTTTCAAACTGCTAGGTTGGCAGGAGTTGGGACCGAGCAACGCGGGGATTCGAACCTCCGGCCTTCTGATTGGCAAGCCCTAGGCTCAGTGGTTTAACCCACAGCACCACCCGCGTCCCTTTAAAAGAGAGAGGGGGGAGACAGAGAAATCTCTATATAAGCATTTTAACAGGACACCAACTTACGGCCTGAAAGTTTCCACTTAAGTAAGTCTGCTTCCTCCAACTCACTAGGTCAACATCTGTGCTTGGAAGCAACTAGCATTTATTTTTAACACCGCCTTTCCACTGGATTATCAAGTTCTATCCTGTGCTAGCATTCAGTTGTTTGGCATTGATTCAGACTGGGCTTTTAGAAGCTGCAATTCTGATCAATTGCTTTGAGCCAAATATGTAATGTAAGGTTTTTTTTTTGTTTTAAAGTGCTTAGGATTCCTGAGTGCATTTCATGGGGGGGCTGGGGGCCCAAGGCCAAAAAAATGCCAAATATGTCACCACAGAGAAATATATTTGAGTGTTTGTCAATCCTGGGTTTATTGCAGCGCTATAAAATCATTTGTTTTGGAATCGGCACGCATGCAGAATATATCACAAGGGACTCTGGACTTTTCTATTGGAACAAGGTACTTCAGCTTAGTGCTAGATACCGATTTTTTATTTTCCCAGTCAAAGGTCAACAGTCTCCTAACTAACTAATCTGAAGATATCGTATTTATGAACACTCTCTCAGTTCATTGCACTAGGAAACTGTGTCCTGTTAACACGGTGCTTACTGCTGCAAATGTCCCAGTCATTGACAGGGCATTTGCAAGGCTGTGTCTGCTGTAAAAGTAAAATTCCCTGCTCGAGGGGACTTTAAAATTCTGCAATAAAAAAGCTTGCTCCTGGCTTGTGCACTTAAAAGTAGCACGTAAATAGCGAAAACCTTTGCATGTTTTCAGTGGTACTTGAAGGTAATTGTCTCGGGTGGCAATCCTATACACATAAGAATATAAGATTAGCCCGGAGGATCAAGCCAATGGCCCATTTGGGCCCGGAGGGTCATCTAGTCCAACCCCCTGCAATGCCGGAATCTCAGCTAAAGCATCCATGACAGATGGCCATCCAACCTCTGCTTAAAAAGCTCCAAGGAAGGAGAGTCCACTGTCTCCCAAGGGAGACTGTTCCACTGTCAAACAGCTCTTACTGTCAAAAAGTTCTTCCTGATGTTGAGCCAGAATCTCCTTTCTTGTAACTTGAAGCCATTGGTTCTGGTCCTACCCTCCAGAGCAGGAGAAAACAAGCTTGCTCCATCTTCCATGTGACAGCCCTTGAGATATTTGAAGATGGCTATCATACCTCTTCTTTTCCAGACTAAACATACTTAGCTCCTTCAACTGTTCCTCATAAGGCCTGGTTTCCAGACCCTTGATCAACTTGGTTGCCCTCCTCTGCACACACTCCTGCTTGTCAACATCCTTCTGAAATTGTGGCGCCCAGAACTGGGCACAATACTTCAGGCGGATGCCAAAAACAGTTGTGTTCGGATTAGAATTCCATTTCCATAGAATTCAATTTGTGATAGTACGAAGTGCAATGTAAGAAGTTAAGAAAGCAATAAAAAGACAAGTCAAAATCAATATAAAATATTTAATGCGATGGATGGGCTACTGCCTATCTTCAAACACAAATCCACAGACCACCTAAATGAAACTCGTGCACCACAAGTGCAAGCAAATCGCTTCCCCAGAACATTGGTGGTACCTTTGGTTGCGGACAGGATCCGTTCTGGAGGTCTGGTTGGATCCCCAGGTTTCTGCAACCTGAGGACCGCTTCTGTGCATGCGCGGGGCAAAACCCGGTCAAATACTAATGGGTTTACTGCTTTCTCATCCCGAAGTTTACGTAACCAGAGGGTTACGTAACCGGACGGACTGCTGTATTAGGTATGTGTGGAAAATCCAAGCCTAAACGAGAAAGATAATTCTAACATGGACACAGGTGTTCCTGTGTTGCATTGTTTTTATTTACAAGCCTGCATTAGATACTGGGGAATGAATACGGGTGATGGGGAGCTAGTTAGCCAGCCCCGCCGACTTTGGCATAGCTGTTCTTGAAGAAGCTCTCTCCTTGGCTCAAGGCCCAGGCAGGTTTCCTGCATGCTGGCATCCGGACAGCGTGCAGGGATTGCCACCAGCATAACACAAATACCACGGATTATCCTGGATTTCCGGGCCCCGCTGGTACGGATCTAAGGAGCCTGGGTGGCAGGAAGGGCCAAGGGTCTCCAAGGCAGCTGTTAAAACTACGATCCCTGAGATGCAGGAGAGTTGCATCGGCTTCCAGCTATTCATTTTTTTAAAATAAAAAAATTGGGGTAGCAATTAACACAGAGGGGTGTTACTGCAGGAAAAAGAAGGGGGGATGCCCAGGCTGCAGAGCAGCCGGTCAGAACATCTCGCTCTCTTTGTCTTAGCTGTGCGTACATCGGATACGTGTGGTGGAAGCACCTGTGGTCTGGAAGCCTCCTGTCTAGATTACTGCAGCGCTTTTTATGTGGGGCTGCCTTTGAAAAGGTTTCAGAAGTTGCAGCTGGTTCAGAGTCGGGCTGCAAGAGCATCAGCTGGCTCCAGGTGATTTGGGTGGAGGGGGTGCACAGTGAGTACGATTCGGGGCTTTTCGCCTCTGGGCGATCCTGAAAACATTTTTATTTTATTTTTTGCAGCTGCCAGGCCACCTGCTTTAGCGCAAAGCAGGCGTTTGCCGAGAGCTGGATGTGGGGGCACTGGAAATGCAAAAGCAGTTTTGCAAAGCCCCGCTTCTGGATCCGTGCCACCTTTGCTACATATTCCAGCTCATCCTTTAAGCAGCTTGAAACCCTTTTAACCTCCCCGCGCCCCAGACTGCAGAAACCTTAGTTATGTAATCTTATGCAGGGTGAAACTCTGCTGTCCCTCAGACTGGTACGGTGGCTGCGTTCGTGTTGCCAAAGAACGGGAAATGCATAATACCCCCCCCCCCCCGGAGTGTGCGTGCGTGCGTGCATGCACATTTATTTATTAATTATTGCTATAATTTAAATAGAAATACAATAGATTTCACCATAGTGGGGAAGGTTGCAGCTTGGGCCATAGCTCAGCGGGAGAGCATCTGTTCTGCCTGCCTGAAGTCTCAGCTTCAACCTCCAGCATCTCCCAAGTTGGGATGGGAATATCCCCTGCCTGAAAGTGTTGCGAATGCAGCTGGCCTATGTTCCTCTGTTGACCAAGCGACCTGTGTGGCTCAGTGTTAGAAACCTAATCAGGGAAATGACTGGCTGCTCTGTTAGTATTCCACGCCTCCGATGCTGCAGATGAGATGGGTGTAAATCACATGCCTGTCTGGGAAGAGCGTGGGAACGGAAGACAGTCTTATCTCTTCCGCTGTATGTACTATTGTACTGTACATTTGGCTTTTACTTGTTCCTGTTCCTTCTCTTGGAGCTGGAGAGAGAGGACGCCATGACTCCTTTGTCTGTACATAGTGCGTAAATAAATACGTAGATTAGCTCTACGATGCCTCACGCTTCTTGCTGGGTTATGCTAGAAGATTAGTGTGCATATATCATTTGATATCTGTCGCTGAAGCTCACTAGAGAAGAAAGGAAATGCCTTTTCCAGAGCTTCACATACTGGAGGATGCTCGGAGTTCGGGGGCTGCAGGGGCACCCCCAGGGCGTTTTCCAACATGCTCATGATGATGGGAACCAGCATTGAGTTTTACTTAACGGAATTCAATTATAGATGTTCACTTGCTTTTCTGCCAAGATCTGTATACCGTACTTTTCCATGTATTGTATGAGGTTTTCTGTACTACAAAATAAAGAAAAAATGGGGGGGGGTCATCTTATACATGGGTAGTGCAGAGGGGGGACGGGCGATGGGTTGCACCCGTGAGCAGGATCTAGCGATTGGGTGGGTGAATTGTGTCCGCTGCAAGGGCTGCTTTTGATTGGCTGCTGCTTTGTCAAATGGGTGGGTTATTAGCGGATGTGACAAGGCCTGCTTTTGATTGGCTGCTGCTTCGGCAATTAGGCTTGCGTCGCTTGCAATTGTTAGCGTTTGCAACTTCCTTGAGGTTCCTTCTTCCTCCCGACTAGACCTGCTTAGGTGTAGGTGATGCCTGGGTGCAGCGGGTGGCACTGTGGTCTAAACCACTGAGCCTCTTGGGCTTGCTGATCAGAAGGTCGGCGGTTCGAATCCCCACGATGGGGTGAGCTCCCGTTGCTCTGCCCCAGCTCCTGCCAACCTAGCAGTTTGAAAGCACACCAGTGCGAGTAGATAAATAGGTACCACTGCGGCAGGAAGGTAAACGGCGTTTCTGTGCGCTCTGGTTTCCATCACGGTGTCCCGTTGCGCCAGAAGCGGTTTAGTCATGCTGGCCGCATGACCCGGAAAGCTGTCTGTGGACAAACACCGGCTCCCTCGGCCTGAAAGCGAGATGAGTGCCGCAACCCCATAGTCGCCTTTGACTGGACTTAACTGTCCAGGGGTCCTTTACCTTTACCTGCAGTTAACTTTTCCCATGTTGAAAGGGAACAGTTTCCCCTTCCTATCCTAGCCCATTTATCCCTTCCTCTGACCAGGCAGGAGATCTCCCCAAACATGTGGCCGAGCCAACACTGGCATCTCAATTGTTGACCTTCGTGAAACCTGCCTACAAGTTTGTGTGGATGGCGTCTGGTCCAAAAATAAGTACTTCTAAGGACAGGGTGTGCTGACCATTGTTCACTAGCACAAACCATGCGATTCTTTTAACATTTATCTCATGGTTTGCGGGGGGTATGCAGTTGACATTACACTCTGTCCTAAGCACTTACTTTGGACCAGGCTGTAAACTGCCTTGGAGGTTGGTTTGCAGGGGTGAAATGCTGTGTTTTTTAATCATTCATTTCCTCGCCTCCATTCATGAGCTAAGGACTGTGCCAGCACGCCCTGTTTAGGTCACAGTCCCTGGCTGAAAGCAGTCAATACCAGAATCCACAGAGCTCTGCGTCGTATCCAGCGCCACTGTTCTGCTGGGGCAGAAGTCTTCCACATATGCAACTGTGGATTGTTATTGTTAAACCACCCTGGGAATTGTTCTTTTTATTATTATGTTTATGTATTGATACTTATTCAAAGATGTACAGGAAAAAAATACCCATTACAAAGCATCTTTTTTCATAAAGTACTGAGATAAAGCAGCTACTTAATCTTACAAAAAAGGAACAAAGTCAGAAGGAAGGAAATTCAAGAAAAGGATGAATCTAAGGAAGGCGAAAGCCAGAGAAAAGAAAGAAAGGACGAAAAAACTAAAGAAACAGTAAAATAAAAGGACCTTCTGCAGCTACATATGCTACTCACTCTTTAATATCCAGCCATTCTATCTTCTATAAACCAGTATTTTTTTCCAATCTTCAAATCCAGATATTACAAGTCCTTTTATTCCTTTCACTCAAAAACTCCACAAGAAATTTCCAAACCTTAACAAATGATTTCTATCTAATTGAACATGTCAGCGTAGCCACCTCAGCCAATACCAAAACAAAATAAAAAAAATCCTTCCAGTAGCACCTTAGAGACCAACTAAGTTTGTCATAGGTATGAGCTTTCGTGTGCATGCACACTTCTTCAGATCAATACCAGTTATTTTATCAGCCATTCTTCTATAGGGGTAAGGCCGTGTCTTTCAATCTTTGTGCTTGTAGAAGTGAAGCCGCAGTCATCGTCTATTGAAGTAGCCTTCCACAGTCCTGGAAACTGTAGTTCTGTGAGGGGGTATAGGGGGGTGTCTTCTAACCACTCTCAGCACCCGTAGCAAACCTAAGCTCCCAGGCTTCTCCGGGGTGTTTAAATTAGCATCGTAATGCATTAGATGGATAGTGGCAAATCCCGCTCCCTAAAACCACGCAGCCCCTACAGTGCCTGCTGCTTCTCCTTTTGCAAGCGTTTTCTTCTCCAGGCCTTCCAAGATCTCCGGTCATGGATGGTTAAGTAAAGCACACTTGACTTGCATCTGGCTGTTCCAGCTATCCCTTTGGCTCTGCAGGTTTCTTAGAAATCACCTGAGGGGGCAGGACTTTTCCACAGATGCCAGGCAGCTGAATGCAAATATTCCAGAAGGCCAAGTCTTTGGGCACAAAGGGGCCATGTTAGCAGTGGGAGCAACTTGCGTTCATAGGCGTGAAACTCCGCTCCTCCCACAGCGCTGTGTAATGCTGTGGATGTAGCCTATCTTGATTTCAGCAAGGCCTTTGACAAGGTGCCCCATGATATTCTTGTAAAGAAGCTGGTAAAATGTGGGCTAGACAATGCTACCATTCAGTGGATTTGTAACTGGCTGACTGACCGAACCCAAAGGGTGCTCATCAATGGCTCCTCCTCATCCTGGAGAGTATGGACTAGTGAGGTGCCACAGGGTTCTGTCTTGGGCCCAGTCTTATTCAACATCTTTATCAATGACTTGGATGATGGGCTTGAGGGCATCCTGAGCAAGTTTGCAGATGACACCAAATTGGGAGGGGTGGCTAATACCCCAGAGGACAGGATCACACTTCAAAATGACCTTAACAGATTAGACAAGTGGGCCAAAGCAAACAAGATGAATTTTAACAAGGAGAAATGTAAAGTACTACACTTGGGCAAAAAGAAAGAAAGAAAGGCACAAATACAGAATGGGTGACACCTGGCTTGAGAGCAGTACATGTGAAAAGGATCTAGGAGTCTTGGTAGACCACAAACTTGACATGAGTCAACGGTGTGATGCAGCAGCTAAAAAAGCCAATGCAATTCTGGGCTGCATCAATAGGAGTATAGCATCTAGATCAAGGGAAGTAATAGTACCACTGTATTCTGCTCTAGTCAGACCTCACCTGGAGTACTGAGGGAAGGTTAAGGGGTGATATGATAGCCATGTTCAAATCTATAAAAGGATGTCATATAGAAGAGGGTGAAAGGTTGTTTTCTGCTGCTCCAGAGAAGCGGACACGGAGCAATGGAATCAAGCTACAAGAAAGAAGATTCCACCTAAACATTAGGAAGAACTTCCTGACAGTAAGAGCTGTTCGGCAGTGGAATTTGCTGCCAAGGAGTGTGGTGGAGTCTCCTTCTTTGGAGGTCTTTAAGCAGAGGCTTGACAGCCATCTGTCAGGAATGCTTTGATGGTGTTTCCTGCTTGGCAGGGGGTTGGACTGGATGGCCCTTGTGGTCTCTTCCAACTCTATGATTCTATGATTCTAATTTCAGGAAGTGGGGGTGTAAACGGTGTAAAGGACTCAAATTTTCCACTCCCTGCGTCGTTGCAAACCCTGAGAGTTTACTCCGCCCTGGCCGTAACTTTCCAGAGAAACGTTTGGGTGGTTCTTCAGCTAGAGGAGAACTTCTCTCGAAGCAAAACAGAAGCAGAGTCTGCTGTGCTCGCCTCATGCACCTAGGATCCCAGTGTGCCCTGGATGGTAGCATCAGAGAATAGCCCTTCCGTCCGTCCGTCAAGAGTTCAGGCAGGACAGTTGCCCTCCCAAGTGCTGCAGCCTGGTTCCTGTAGAACAGTGATGGAGGAGTTTGGATTTGATATCCCGCTTTATCACTACCCTAAGGAGTCTCAAAGCGGCTAACATTCTCCTTTCCCTTCCTCCCCCACAAAAAACACTCTGTGAAGTGAGTGGGGCTGAGAGATTTAAAAGGCGTGTGACTAGCCGAAGGTCACCCAGCAGCTGCATGTGGAGGAGCGGAGACGCGAACCCGGTTCCCCAGATTACAAGTCTACTGCTCTTAACCACTACACCACACTGGCTCTGGGACTACAATTCCCATCATCCCTGGCCACTGGTCCTGTTAGCTAGGGATGATGGGAGTTGTAAGTCCAAAAAAGCTGTATGGCCAAGTTTGGCCATCACTGCTGTAGAGTAGAACCACAACTCCTGTTTGGACTACAACTCCTATCAGCTCCATGGGTTCCTTCCCCCTTTATTGGGGCATTGAGCATGGTGCGCCCAGTGGGCCCTTCTCTCCGCACTGGCCCCCTTCTTGTCAAGCAGGTCATGCCCACCCATTATTTTCCTTCTCCCTTGACCCGATTTATACAACCAGGCAGAAGGAAGGCACAGAGCCCTTCGCTCTTGTCATGGCTTGCATGTTGACTTCACTGCATGGGCCCCAATTCAAAGTGCTGGTTTTGAGCTATAAAGCCTTAAATAGTTTAGGACCACAATACTTCCCACCTCTCCCCAGAGGAACCAACCCGGACTCTGCGATCATCGTCTGAGGCCCTTCTTCGTGTGCTGCTTCCATGTGAAATCCAAAGGGCGGCAACACGAGAAAGGGCCTTTTCTGTGGTGGCCCCCCATTTGTGGAATGCTCTCCCCAGGGAGGCCCGCCTGGCAACCTTCATCATACACCTTGAGGTGTTTTCATTTTGCATTTCTCTCTCGTGAACCGCCCTGTGATCTTCGTATGTATGAAGGGCGGGTATACAGATTTAACGAATTCAATAATAAATCAAATAAATACCCACCTATCCCAGATGGGCGGTTGAGGCAGTGACCTGTTTAAGGTGTTTTAGAAACCAGCTAAAGAAGAAAATAACTGGTGCATCAGGTTTGGGGTCCGTCGTAACGAGAGGTGGAAACTTGAGCTGTCTCAGAGGTGGAATTGGGAATCTCTCCAAAGGGCATCGCACTCTGGGACAAGGAGTCCTCGAGAGCCGTGCCAAGGAATCACTTTAGTAGCAATGGCAGTTGTTCCTTCAAAGAAAAGCCCAGCCATATAAATTACCTGCTGCTGCTTAACTGCAGTTTCTTTGGGACACCCGAAGCCGATCCAAGCTCTCGTTTTCGTCTCCTTTCTTCTGTTGACGCAGCGAGATCTTTTCCCAGTCCCGGCTCAGAAGGGACGCTCCTCCGGTTACCCCAGATAAATAGCAATAATCTAAGACAAAAGTCACAAAAAGTGCAATAAGAACCTACTGATAAGAACCTACTGGCAAATAACATTTCCTTATGGTCCCAAAGCCTGGCCATATGAAAAAATCTTTGGCCTCCTCTTAAACATTGCTGCGATGGAGAGAGGACCAGATTCCGCTGGAGCAGGGAGCCTCCATAGGTATAGCTGGTGCCATTGAGAACTCCCTTCCAAAGCAATTTTAAGTCCCTTGATTTTGGAGGGAGAATCGGGCAGGAGCATAGCTCCCCCTCTCCCCAAAAAAGCGGTGTTTGAAAGAGCCAGGCTTCAGTATTTTGACTTGTAAAAGCAGCACCCAAGAGAAGTGGAGTGGAGTTCAGCTCTGTCGCCCTCCACAATTTGAGGCCCTGTCCAGTTTCGAACCCTTAACCTTCCAGGGATATAACAGACAGCATTTGAAAGTCTTGTGAGAATCTCCACATTAATTGTTTGCTGTTTTTCTCCCCCCATTCTGTAATGTCTGAAGTGGTCTCTTGGGCAGCCTTCAGATTCTGTTATGATGGGTTCCCCCCCCCTTCTTTGTACGTGTGCTGGGAGCTATTTGACGTTCTCATTGGTGTTTTGTGTTCTCTCTCTCTCTCTCTCTCCCTCTCCCCCCCCCTCCAGGATGTAGGCATTTCTCCAACCCAGCGGGACGAAGTGGTTCAGTGGATGGTCAAACTCAAGTTCCAGTTCCACCTTTACCCAGAAACGTTGGCCCTGGCTGTCAGTCTCTTGGACAGGTTTTTAGCTGCCGTGAAGGTAAATATTTGACCCTCGGGATCTTGGGAACGATCTGTTCAACTGTTTTCAAAAAAGCAGTTTTGTTTTTCCTTCTTCCATCTCCCGGACTTAGCCCCTGTGAGATCATTTCATGCAGCAGTTTTGCTTCTGCTCAAAGATCAAATCCTTGATCTCCAAGCCCCCATCCTGTGTGGACAAGCTGAAGCAAAATAAAATAAAATAAAATAACCAGTTTGTGTGTAAAGGAAGAAGTTTATTTGTTTTATTTAAAGCATTTGTCAACCAGGCCTTTTTTATGCCTGCAACAGAAAACCAACAAACATTATCAGCTACCGCAGAGTTAGACCTGCAGTGGGCAACATCTGTCCTAATTAGGAACATAGAATTGTAGAGTTGGCCGGGGACTCCAAGGATCATCTAGCCCAACCTCCTGTAATGGAGGAATCTCAGCTGACACATCCATGGCAGATGGCTACCCAACCTCTGCTTAAGAACCTCCAAGGAAGGACAGTCCACCACAGGCATCCCCAAACTTCAGCCCTCCAGATGTTTTGGACTACAATTCCCATCATCCCTGACCACTGGTCCTGTTAGCTAGGGATCATGGGAGTTGTAGGCCAAAACATCTGGAGGGCCGCAGTTTGGGGATGCCTGGTCCACCACCTTCTGTCCCGAGGGAGACCGCTCCGCTGTCAAACAGCTCTTACAGTCAGAAAGTTCTTCCTGGTGTTTAGTCGGAATCTCCTTTCTTGTAACTTGAAGCCATTGGTTCGAGTCCTACCCTCCAGAGCAGGAGAAACAGGCTTGCCCCATCTTCCATGTGACAGCCCTTCAGACATTTGAAGATGGCTACCCTATCTCCACTCAGTCTCCTCTTTTCCAGGCTAAACATACCCAGCTCCCTCAACCATTCCTCATAAGGCTTGTTTCCCCCAGACCTTTGATCATCTTGGTTGCTTTCCTCTGCACATGTTCTAGCTTGTCAGTATCTTCCTTAGATTGTGGCGCCTAGAACTGGACCTGCCCTCTGGAGCAGGAGAAAGCAAGCTTGCTCCGTCTTCCATGTGACAGTCCTTGAGATATTTGAAGGTGCCTAACTTACCTCCTCTCAATCTCCTCTAACATAGCTAGCCTCGTGGCCAGGAACATAGCAAGCTACCTTATACCGAATCAGACCATTAGCTCAGTACAGTGGTACCTCGACTTACGAATGATTCTACTTACGAAGGAGAAAAATGGCCGCACGCTAACGATTTTTTCCGACATCCAAAGGGAGCAGGGAGCGCAGCGGCGGAGAGGACAATGATCCGGCAGGAGGCCGGCAGGGCAGCGGCGGTGAAGAGGGCCGGATGAAAGGCTCCCTCGAAGAAGCAGGAAGCGCGGTGGCGCGGCAGGCACGACGACAGCGGGGGGGGGGGAAGCGGAGCGCTGAGATGTGACCGCCGATCAGCTGTTCCGTGGCTTTAAAGCGGTCTCCCTCGGCAAAGCCGGCAGAGCGGCGGTGGCGGCGAGGGCAGCGATCCAGCCAGCGCTTCCTGCTTCTTCGAGGGAGCCTTTCATCCGGCCCTCTTCACCGCTGCTGGCCTCCTGCCGGATCATTGCCCTCGCCGCCGCTGCGCTCCCTGCTCCGTGGTGCGAGACCGCTGCGGCCGTTTTTCCCGCGGCTTTGGGGCTTTTTTCTAGGCTCCGGAACGAATCCATCCGTTTCCAATGCGTTCCTATGAGAAACCGCGATTCGGCTTACAAATTTTTTCTACATACGAATGTGCGTTCGGAACGGATTAAATACGTAAGTCGAGGGACCACTGTATTGCTTGCACAGAGTGGCAGCTGCTCCTCAGTTCCAGGCAGGCATCCTGCCACTGAACCACAGCCTCTCCCCCTGCAGCTCTTGCCAGCTGGCCCTCCGAAGACGCCGTTCCTTAGCTCTTCCTCTTTTCTCCCTCCTAGGCCCGTCCAAAGTACTTGAACTGTATTGCAATCAGCTGCTTCTTCCTCGCTGCCAAGACCATTGAGGAAGATGAGGTGAGTGCTTTCCCCGAGGGGGGGGGGCAGAGCCACCGCGTTTGCATTGCACCACCCTCTTCGGAAAGCTGTCGCAACACGCTTGCGGTCAGGGCTGCCTTGCCAAAGCAGTAGTGAAAACGCTGTGGCTTGGGTTGTTGTGGGCACAATAAGGATGGGGTGGCAGATCCCTCTCCTCCCTGCACCCCGTGGGGTTGTCGCCCTGAGCCAACTGGCAGACAAAGGTTGAAGCACCCATTATTTCTTGTGCTCCCCTTCCCCCTGAATTTGATAAAAGACACACACACATGCCTTTGTTTCCTTCAACACCTAGTAACAATAGTCTTAAGGCAAAAATCATAGAATTGTAGAGTTGGAAGGGACCACGAGAGGTAATAATAATAATAATAATAATAATAATAATAATAATAATAATAATATATTTATATCCCGCCCATCTGGGCGGCTCCCAACAGAAAATTAAAAGCACAAGAAAACATCAAACATTAAAAACTTCCCTAAACAGGGCTGCCTTCAGATGTTTTCTAAAAGTCAGATTATTTTTGGTTTCCTTGACATTTGATGGGAGGGTGTTCCACAGTGCGGGCGCCACTACCGAGAAGGCCCTCTCCCTGGTTCCCTGTAACCTCACTTCTCGCTGTGAGGGAACCGCCAGAAGGCCCTCAGAGCTGGAAGGTCCTCAGGCTGAACGATGGGGGTGGAAACACTCCTTCAGGTATACTGGGCTGAGGCTTTAAAGGTCAGCACCAACCCTTTGAATTGTGCTCGGAAACATCCAGCCCCCTGAAATGCAGGAATATTTCGCACAATGTGGGACTTGAACCCATGGCCTTGAGATTAAAGAGCCTCATGACTTACTACCAGGAAAACGGAATGCCTGCCAGCAAAATGGTTTGAGGGGAACGGGCCTTTTCTGCAATTGCTCCCTGCTTGTGGAATGCTTCTCCCAGAGAGGCTCACCTGGGGCCATCATTACATGTCTTTTAGGCAAAAACATTCCTCTATACCCAGGCCTTTGGCTATTAAGGAATCTGTGGCCTGGGGCGGGGGGGCTTTTATTAAGAATATTTGATTGTTACAATGTCCATTACTATGCTTTTTATTGCTTTTTTGTTTTTACACTCTGCATGGGATCTTTAAAAGGGTGGGACATAAACCGAAATCGTCATCGTCCAGTAATCCATGCAACAATTGGGTGATGATTGCTCTTCCCAGATCACCCAATGTACTTCTGGACTGAGCACAGGTTTGGACCTGGGGCTTGCAGCCTGCCTCATAGCAACTGTTTTCTTTCCGCTCTGACTTTTGCAGAGGGTTCCAGTACTGAAGGTGTTGGCCAGGGACAGCTTTTGCAGCTGTTCCCCAGCTGAGATTCGCAGGATGGAAAAGATCATTCTGGACAAGTTGAACTGGGATTTGCACATAGCCACACCCCTGGACTTCCTTCATATTGTAAGCACATCAATCAAAGGCATTTTTTGGGGGGGGGAGAATAGAGTAGGAAGCTTTCGGGGGTGTTGGGTGGGAAAAGGGACAACTCTATCCAGCTTGCAGGAACTGGGGAGGGAGGTAATGTATATTCCTTCATGCCAGGCCACTTTTTCAAGTGTTGTTGTTTCCATACAAGACCTTTTGGGATGGAGCGAATCAGAATTAAAACTTGGATTGCATCAGTGGTCTGGGGGGCCATCACTGTGTGTTTTCCACAGCGCCACCGTGCAAATGCAGCACAGAATTCGCTTTCGTTTTTAAAGGCTTTCTACAGGTGAAACTCGGAAAATTAGAATATCGTGGAAAAGTGCATTTATTTCAGTAATGCAGCTTACTATTATTTATTTTTCTTTTAATTTTTACAAATGCTTTCTTTTGGAAATTCCACAGTAAGAAAACAAATAGTTACAATAATACAAAAATAAAATAAACATCGCTATTACATTTCATTAATTACATTCCATTTATAATTGACCCGCCTAACGACAAATAATTACAATTACAACAAATAAAGGCTTGACAGATCTTGCTTTGCATGTCATACATCTATCTCATATGTTGGTTTCACCTTTTAAGTTGCATTACTGAAATAAATGCACTTTTCGACAATATTCTAAATTTCCAGGTTTCACCTGTGATTCTGAAGGTTTTGGAGCTGAGTGAGAAAATGTGTAGGTTCGCCTGGGAGGATTTGCTGACCTCTAAACCACTGAGCCTCTTGGGCTTGCCGATCAGAAGGTCGGCGGTTCGAATCCCCACGACGGGGTGAGCTCCCGTTACTCTGTCCCAGCTCCTGCCAACCTAGCAGTTTGAAAGGACACCGGCACAAGTAGATAAATAGGTACCGCTGTGGTGGGAAGGTAAATGGCATTTCCGTGCACTCTGGTTTCCATCACGGTGTCCCGTTGCGCCAGAAGAGGTTTAGTCCTGCTGGCCACATGAGCTGGAAAGCTGTGGACAAACGCTGGCTCCCTCGGCCCATAGTTGCCTTTGACCGGACTTACCCGTCCGGGGTTCCTATACCTAGAGAGGGTGCTGAGATCTTGGAAGAACACTGAGGATGTTCTAACTCTGGATTTCCAGAATGACACCCTTCAAATTGGTTTCAAAGCCATTTAACCCCAGCCACCGAGCCCTGCGAGTTACCGGTGTGTGTGTGTGGCTTTAAAACAGCATTAGACAAATGGGTGGAGAGACGGGTATCTATGGTGTTGTGCTCAAATCCTGCTTGCAGGTTTCCCGTGGCCACAGTGAGAACAGGATGCAGCAGTCCTGATCCAGCAGGCTGTTTTTAGGCTCCTTTTTGTGTTGGCACTAGTAATCTCTAGCTGGGAAATGGCGCTGCCTTTCCTTTGGCAGAATTGGTTTTAAGCTGAATTTGTGCCCTCAGGGCAGCCGTTTCGTAAGCCGCCTTAATTATGCCGCCCTTTCTCTCCCAAGTTCCATGCGGTGGCCTTATCCACCAGGCCTCAGCTGCTGACCACCTTGCCCAAGATGAACCCGTCTCAGCATGTGGCTCTTCTCACCAAGCAGCTGCTCCACTGCCTGGCCTGCTACCAGCTGCTCCAGTTCAAGGGGTCCATGCTGGCGTTGGCCATTGTCAGCCTGGAAGTGGAGAAACTCATCCCCGACTGGCTCGCCCTCATCATCGAGCTTCTCCAGAAGGCACAGGTAGGCCTGGCGCGATGAGGGAGCAGCCCTGAGGCCTAGCTGAGAAGGACAAGCCTTGCCTTTTCACCGCAGGCGCTATCTTGGAATTTAGCATGGACTGAACAGGGCTTTTCCCTCTTCGCCTGCTAATGAGAGAAGGGGGGTTTCCTTACAGACTTGGGTTTTTCTTACCGGACGGTGACTCCATCCCAAGAACACCCCTATCTGCCCAAAGCCCTCCTACCCAATCCTTTGTCTCCTTCAGAGAAGATCTCATAGCCTTTGCTAGTTTGTTGCCCCTTCCCCAGCCTGCTGAGACTGATGGGAACTGTCGTCCAGAACATCTGGAGGGCACCAGGTTGGGAAAGGTTGCCTAAGACGTCCCAGAGTGCCGATTTTAACCTTATGGTTTGGGATCCTAATGTCGGTTCTCACATGAACCTGTCCAAACATTGCAATAATGTTTGGAGAGCCATCTCTCTAAGGCAGGCATCCCCAAACTTCGGCCCTCCAGATGTTTTGGACTACAATTCCCATCTTCCCCAACCACTGGTCCTGTTAGCTAGGGATCATGGGAGTTGTAGGCCAAAACATCTGGAGGGCTGCAGTTTGGGGATGCCTGCTCTAAGGCCTCGACCTTGCAAGGTGCGGTGGGCAGAGTATGATTAAGAGATTTTGTTTTACCAGCACCAGGCAAAAGGGTTTTCATCTCGTCATCCTCCATTTAGATTGCTCCCCTCCCTTTTCTTGCTTGAATTTGTCATTGTTTGAGCTAGCTATGCTTCTAAGGCATCCTGGGAGTTTTGTTTTAAACTGGGGGACTGAATGTCTTAAATCGGGGATGAGCCACTTTCGGCCTAGGTGTTGCTAGACTCCAACTCCCATCATTCCTGAACATTCGCCATCCCGGCGGCTGAGGCCGATGACCAGTTGGAGTCTAGCAACGTCCAGCAGTGTGTGGCACCCATTCTGCCTATACAGTGGTGCCTCGCTAGATGAATTTAATTCGTTCCACGGGTCTTTTCTTATAACGAAAAATTCGTCTAGCGAATGCCATAGGAATGCATTGAATTTTTTTTTGAATTTTTTTTTTGCCCATAGGAACACATTAATTGAATTTCAATGCATTGCTATGGGAAACCGCGATTCGCTAGACAAATTTTTCATAAAACGAATTCGTCTAGCGAGGCAACCTCTGCTCGAAAATTCATTTCGTTAAGCGGAAATTTCGTTAAGCGGGGCATTCGTTAAGCGAGGCACCACTGTATTAAGCACCAACCCTTCACTTTGCAGTGCCTAACACAGGCCGAATCCAGGCTTGCTCACAGGTTGCGCTGAGCACGGGTACAAGCCCTCTCTCAACACGGGGAAAAACATTTGTGCAAAAAAGTGCACACGTCTTGGGTTTGCACAGCTCAACTGTTGGGTGCATAGGCTGTGCACTCGGGTGATGACTTTTTCATTTTCCCCCTCAAAAATTATTTCCTGTAGCACAAATGGATGAACTTTTGCCTATTAATGACTAAAATGAGGTATATTCCATTGAAATATTTAAAAAGGTTACGCACAAACCGCTTTTAATTTTTTTGTATGCCGTTTCCCATTTCATAAAATTGTATTAACAATTCTATATATATTTCGTATCAAATTTGGACACAACACCACATTCCACAATGGAATTTTGGTATTTGTTGGAAGCCGCCCAGAGTGGTGGGGGAAACCCAGCCAGATGGGTGGGGTATAAATAATAATAAATAAATAAATAAATAAAAATAATGGGGAGTGTTCTTAGCAACATAGGGTATACAAATGTCACACGTGCGCAAGGTAAAAGCCCCTTTTTGGGACCTCAAAACTCAGCCAGCAGACCCTGCCAGGCATGCTGGGAAAAGAAACCTACAGGAGAGGTAGCAAAACATCGCCCTCTAGCGGCGCCTATACTGTTACTGCAGCTAAAAAAAGCTTCCTTGTGTGTTTGATGACCCTTTATAATGTTGTATATATGCGACTCTAAAGCTTGGGTTCAATTTTATATCTGCTTACAGTGACTTCAAAAATGGTAAAAAAAAAACCTGATAAATAAAAATTTTAAAATCATTCTGTGCGTGAGGTTTTTTTAAAATCAAATCTCTTTGAAATCTAATCTTTAATGAAAGCTCATCAAATTATGATACAGGGAAATGAGGTTGTAAAAAAGTCATCACCCGACTGTGCACATCACACAGGAATACAGCTCGGCTGTTTGCATGCGCAGGAGCAGGGATTTTAGGAGCTTGTGATTGGTTGGTGATAAAAACTTTGGCGCATTGGCTAGCGGACCCTGCAAAGCCAGCTCTGCAGTGGCTCAATTCCCCAGTGCAAGCCGGCAGAGGGGTGACTCTTTTGCTCTGCTTCTTCCTCTCCTCTCTGAACCCAGATGGACAGCTCTCAGCTCATCCACTGCCGGGAGCTCGTAGCCCAGCACCTTTCCAGCCTGCAGCCGTCTCCGCCGCCCAACTCGGTCTACGTCTACACCCCCCTCAAGCACAACCTGGTGACCTGCCACGCCGGACCGGGCTTCCGATTCCACCCAGGCTCCAAGGACAACCGCAAGCCAGAAGTGCCAGCCAAGACCTCCGCCGCCGTGCTCTCTCGGCGGCGGCGGCCGGCTCCCGGCAGGTGCAAGCAGGCGACGGCCAAGCGCAAAGTGGAGGAGATGGAGGTGGACGACTTCTACGACGGCATCAAGCGCCTGTACAACGAGGAGAATGCTCCAGAGGCCGTAGCCCTAGAGGGCAAAGCCGCCTCCGCCTGCGGGGCCGACGCGTCGCGGCAAGCGGCGGCCGCGTCGCCCTGCCCTCCCTTGCAGCCTGTCTCCGTTATGTAGCTTAGCTGCGCAGTTGCACGGCGCAGCCTCTGGCAGAAAGAGGCTACTTCCTGCGCCCGTGGCAGCGGGCAGCAATAACGGCTACTGCGCTGACAGGAGCGAAGGTCGTACCTTTCAGGGCCGAAACAGAAGGGAGCTAAAATATCCTTTAAAAAAAAGATTCCAGCCCCCCCCCACTCCTTTCCTTGTGTGGCTAATTATAGTTCAACTATGATTTAAGTACTTAAAAATTAAAAAAAACAACCACAAAAACTATAAAAAAACCTTTTAAAAATGACCCAAAAACCAAACAAAAAAAGTAGCGGAAAATTGTTTCTTATTTAGTGTCCTCCATTCCACTGTTTTATTAAATCTGCTGTTTTGTGTGTTGTATTTCCATCAACTGCGTTGGAGATTTCACACGGAGTGTGCAAAAAATCCTTTCCAAAGTTCTAGCTTTGCAGCCTCTCGTTCTGAGTTAGTTTCATTCTGAGAGCACCCTCTTCACCTAATCCTCTTTTTTTCTGGATGTCTTGTGTGTGACTTCCTGTATTTTTGCACTTTTACTTGGGCAGCCTTCCGTTTTAGACAGGAATTTCCTCCTCATCCGTCTCTCTTGGTCCCGTCCCCCCCGGTCATTTAGCACTTTGGTGTTTTAAATGTGATATCTAAAATTAGGTCTGCATTTAAAATCGGAGGGGCGGAGAAAGGGGGAGGGGGGGGAAGGGTGCTTGTGAAATGTCCTACATTAAATAAAATTTAAACCCAGATCTTCGCAACGGGAGATTGCATTTGGACAGTTGTATTTTTGCTTTGGATAGTTCAATTCGCAGGCATAAGAGTGAGCATCTTAAATTTTTACACAAGAGCGGAAGCAATCTTTCTGGCTGCCATTAGATTGACCAAAGCAAACACTTTAATGGGCTTTTACACAAGCGCACACATGTATACGTACACAAGTTGAATGACATGTGCATCAAATGCAAAATGTAATTTAACGGGGAGGAAAAAAACCTTTGGTGATGTTGGCACTGCTGTTTGTCTGCGCTGGGGCAGTTTAGTAATTGTGAGTTTTCACTTGTAATATGTAAAATGATCAGCACAGAGTTCTCTCCCCCACTCCCCCACTTTTATGTTTGTGTAACTTTTCAGCCTTGAAGGAGGAGCAAAGAAAACCTCTAAAGAGTGTACTTGAGCTTCTCGCAAGGATCTCGATTTTAAAGCTCCCTTTACAGCCCCCTTGGAAGGTACTGCGTTCAGCGGTCATACTGGGGAAAGTCTTCTGGTAGCAATAAAAAAACAAAACATGTTGTCCTTCAGTTTGCGAGTCTTGTCTTTTGTTTTCAAAACAGGTTCGGGACGGAAGGAGTCCTCAACCTAGCACCTGTCTGCTTATTGAAATTCAAACTCCCGTCCTCATTTTATGCCAAGGCCACTGACGGAAAGAAATGGTCCTGCGACATAACATGGGCTTTTGTCCTCCTCTCAGCGCAAAGTTTCTCTGTCCTTTATTATTCTTTAATTTCCTACCTCTTAACGAAGCAGCGGAAGGAGCTGCTTGATGAGCACTGGTAGAGATCTTCACAGATCTGCTAATCGGCAGCATCGTTTATGGCACAAAACAGCGAGACGTACTGAGATACTTTCCCAGAGGTTTGAACCCAGGACTGTGTTCCATTGCAGTAAAAGTCCCCCTCCCCCAGTTGTGAACCCGGATAGATGGAACCAATTTCCTCCCATTTCACGCACCTGGAAGTCCTGAGAGGTCTCTTCCTTCCCTACCAATGTAGAAACTTGAGCTAGGGGATTCCGGTTTTATTTACCTAAAGCTTTTTCTTTCTGCCCATGAGGGAGAGCCAGGTGCCTAGCCCTCTTGAACCCATGTGTGCTTTCTGAAAGTGAAAAGAGCCAACTGAGGTCTTTGCTCACCCCATCCCCAATGGAACCGGTCAGATCCCAGTCTGGTATCGAGATCCTGAAGCTGGCTAGCTCCTAGTTCACAGAGACGTTGCAGTGGAAAGGCCTCCCCGGAAGATGGTAGATAGACTCACCTTCCTTGATGACCATCTCCTTTAGCTGAGATTCCTGTATTGTAGGGGGGGTTGGATTGGATGACCTTTGGGGTACCTTCCAACTCTGTGATCCCAAGTTTTCAGATCCTGCATCCTCTTTTTTGGTGGTGATGCAGATAAATCCAGCATGTGCTATACAATCTTTTTTTACAGCACGTCTTTGAGCTAAGTGGGGCTTACTCTCAAGTAAGTGGCCATAGGATTGCAGCCTAGGAACTTGAGTAGAGGATAGCCACCAGAGGCTGCAATCCTGCAAGCGGCTGTCTCAGCACTAGCACCCTTGAGCTCAATGGGACAGGCTTTCGAGTAGAGACAGGATTGCATACGTCTCTTGTCTGCAAGTCCCCATTGCTCTGGGAGTATAAAATCCTAACACTTAAAACTGCTGCCAGTTGTGTCCTCCCATGCCCTGGTGCTTTGAATGTAGCCTCTAGCTCCCTCCTGTGGCCTCACATCACACTCCTCTTCCTCATTATTTCAGGCAGGGAAATAAATTCAGCTTTGTAAAAAAAGGAGGGGTGGGGAGAGAAAGGCAAAAACCATAATATGTCAATTCTGCTGGGTTAGCTCAGTTGGTAGAGCGTGTGATCCTTCATCTCAGGGTTGTGGGTTCAAGCCACAAGGAGATGTTGGGGGAAAGATTCCTGCATTGCAGGTGGTTGGACTAGTTAACCCTCACGGTCCCTTCCAACTTTACAGTTCTGTGATTCTATAAGAAGAAGCAGTGCTATTTCAACTTTATTTTAAAGTTTTGGGGTGTCTCAATTCATTCACAAACTCCTCCTCCTCCTCCTTCCTCACCACTATCAGAAGATGGGAGTTATGGCCAGTAGTTTAGGATTTAGCATAGTTGCAGGTAATAGATTTTTAAATCTGCTATCACAGTGTCTTTTGAAAGAAATTTATTTGTTCCAACGCCGCCTTAGGCTGTCCTTCAGTGACTTTTGATTATCAGTTTGTATACCTCTGGATACCAAAGGATGGGAAGAAGCAGTTTCTTTCATAGTTGGCATACGACTTCCCAGAAGACTCGTTATAATGCTGGTAGATGTTGAAGTGCTGGTTCAGATCAGCTTTTGACAATCTGGTGCTCCTCCAGCTCTTTTGGCCACATCCCTGATGGTGTGCTTTAGTCCAAAACAGTCGGAGGGGCAGTGGGCTGTTTAGATAGCGATTTTGCTTGGATAGGTCAATGCAGAGATTGCTTTTGCAATCTTCATAGAATCATAGAGTTGGAAGAGACCACAAGGGCCATCCAGTCCAACCCCCTGCCAAGCAGGAAACACCATCAAACCATTCTTGACATATGCCGGTCAAGCCTCTGCTTAAAGACCTCCAAAGAAGACTCTTCTGCCAAGCCCCTGCAGCCTGGGTGGCCGATTGCTTTCTTTAATGAGGGGCAGTTGAGACAGCTGTGTCTGGGATTTGATTTTGCAGTGGTGGTATAGATATGGAAGCGAGAGATTGGGTGTTGGGGCGTGGAACAAGTGGGGATGCCTGGAATGACAAGGCTGGCATAGCTGCCAAGTTTTCCCTTTTCTCACGAGGAAGCCTATTCAGCATAAGGGAAAATCCCTGTAAAAAAGGGATAACTTGGCAGCTATGAAGGCTGGGTTTCTTGATGGGTCCACATGCTACACATACAATCTCACATGGTTATTGTCAGGGGCAGGTCAGCAATAAATCACACGGAGTAAGTGAAGTTAACTCTTTATTAGAAGAAACAAGGCTGCTTGGTATGACAGGCCTAATGAGCACAGCAACTCTTCCTAGTTATAGTTACAGGTAGGTAGCCGTGTTGGTCTGAGTCGAAACAAAATAAAAAAATCCCTTCGGTAGCACCTTAAAGACCAACTAAGTTTTTATTTTGGTATGAGCTTTCGTGTGCATGCAACACTTCTGTTTCAGTGTATCTGATGAAGTGTGCATGCACACAAAAGCTCGTACCAAAACAAAAACTTAGTTGGTCTTTAAGGTGCTACGGAAGGAATTTTTTTATTTTCTTCCTAGTTAGTAGATCTTTCTGCTTAAGCCTCCTTTCCTGGGTCCTTCCCAAGTCATCAGAGACTCGGCAGACACGCCTGCCTCTGATCCTTCCTCTTCATACCGCTTCTGGTTCTGGAAGACCAAAGGGGAGGGGAGCCCATTGCAGCAAGACACCCGTCCTTCTCTTCACCAGCCTGACTCATCTCTGATTCCAGTCTTCTCTGCCAGACCCCATGCACTCACTAAGCTGTTACCTTTCTGGCTTCGAGTTTTCTCTCTGCCCACTCTTTGTCTTCCCAATCCCCTGGCACTGAGCCTTTTTCCCCTTGGGGGTTCTCCAGCTGGTGCCTCCCACCGGTCCTCTGCATCCAGCCCGTCCATGACTGTTGTATACCATATTAAATTATCCCAAAACTACTGCCCCCCCCCCTGCTGCCTTTTTTTCTTCTTTTTTTGAAGCACCACCAACTCAAATTAGAATTACAGCCTTGGTGTCTCAGATGTCAGAGAAAAACAGCTACCAGATTTTTAGAAGACATCTGAAGGCAGCCCTGTTTAGGGAGGCTTTTAATGTTTAATTATTTTATTTCATTTTTCTGTTGGAAGCCGCCCAGAGTGACTGGGGAAACCCAGCCAGATGGGCGGGGTATAAATAATAAATTATTATTATTAGGCCTTTTATTATTATTATTATCATCATCATCATCCTAGGCCTAATAGACGGGAGCATGAGAAGCCATTTGCACGTCAGCAAAATTAGTACATGCAAAAAATAGCTCGCTGTATCATCTCGGGCCCTTTTGTGGGTGGCGGTGGGTGGATATCTAGAAGACAGCTGCATCTCCCTTCCAATTCACCTAAAGAAAGCTAATGCATGGAAAAACTCTGCTGCAGGACACCCTTCGTATAGTATCTCACATAACAACTGCCCAACGTGAGAAAATGCTGCTTTTTTACAGTGAAAAGGGCAAGAAATCTTGGGGGGGGGGAGAATGAGGGGAACCTCACAAAAGTTTGAAACAATCATTTAACCTAGCATTAAACATGCACTTAACTCTGCGTCTCAAAGCAGCTACCAAGTGTTAGGAAATCCAGGATTGTCATTGGAAGTCTTGAAGAAAAAAAAGGTAAAAGGCCTTAGCCATGCATCAAGTCTACCTCCACGCACAAGAGGGATCCAGAGCAAACTTGGCCAGAGGATATGCGTTACGCAGTTGTGAGAGGGCATATTGTGTAGGTTTAGTGCTTGCATGCCACGTCTGTTTGCATACTCAGTTCCTCATCCAGCTTCCACATGAAGTAGTTTTGGTTTGTGCAAGATGGTCTGTGGTGGCCGCGTGGTTGCCGACGTCTCACCTGCAAGTCATCGCTTGGCACAGATGGGAAAACAACTCTAGGGGACCTGGTGTATTCGCTGGTCTGTGGGCACCTTTCCAGGCTCCCCCTCTCACCAACCCCGCTTTTCATCATCCTCAAAGGTTCATGCCCATCAGGAAAGTGTCCTTGCACTCTGACAACGGCTCCTGCTTGCCCAGGTGTGTGTGGATCTGTGTAGAAACTATCCTACTGTATAGAGCTAAAATCTGCATTTCTTGTTGCACTCAGTGTTGCCTCTGTTCTCTGCCCACCACGGTCACTGGAGACCCCCAGTCTGAACAATGTCCCCCCCACCCTTGACCCGGCAGGACAAGCCTTGAGCGTGGTAGCTGTGAGATCTTCCTCTTGCAGAGTATTACTAACAACACAAAAAAGGATGCGAGGAGGGCAAACCCAGCCATTCTCCTTCAATAAGCAACCCTGCCTTTCGTTAAGCACGGCTTTCGTTATCAGGCATTCAAAATGCCCCTGTGGGTAGCACACTCTTAGTGCAGTGGAAGCGCAGTTTATAGCACAACCCCCAGAGGCCTTTCCATGGCTGGAAGAGGGGATGGTGTTTTGTCTAGCAGCAAGGGCTTGGTTACGTTGGAGCAAGACTTTGTGCCATTCTGGTGGTGCCCGTGCTGCTGTATAAACACTGGACGGCGATGGCTGAACATGGAGACCGCTCCATCACAAGTTTGCAAGGCCAGTTTGTGTTTTATTTGCATACGACTTGCACACACAAAAAAACCTTGCACAAACTCAATAGATCCGTTTAGGGATCCTTGAACGATGATGTGGTCACTGCCGAGCCACTTGCGTATGTATCTGTTGAGGAGCTCGGGCAGTTAATAAAGCTGCTCCCCCCTCCCCACAGCTTGAAAATTCTGCTTTTAGAGTAGGCTCAAAAGGTAGCTGTGTCAGCTCATGCTCCAGAGAGAGAAGGGGGTTTGGGGCCGGTTCACACATTGCAGAGGGGACTGGGTTTAATAGCAGGTGTACACTGTGCAGGGAGCTGCAGTCAATCGTAGCTCCCCAACAAATGTACCTGTAGGGTGGCATGGCATTTGCATAAAAGGTAAAGGTAAAGGAACCCCTCATTGTTAGGTCCAGTCGCGGACGACTCTGGGGTTGTGGCGCTCATCTTGCTTAACTTAGCCAAGGGAGCCGGCATACAGCTTCTGGGTCATGCGGCCAGCATGACTAAGCCGCTTCTGGCAAACCAGAGCAACGCACAGAAACGCCGTTTACCTTCCCGCCGGAGCGGTACCTATTTATCTACTTGCACTTTGATGTGCTTTCGAACTGCTAGGTGGGCAGGAGCTGGGACCAAGCAACGGGAGCTCACCCCGTCGCAGGGATTCGAACCGCCAACCTTCTGATTGGCAAGCCCTAGGCTCAGTGGTTTAGACCACAGCGCCACCCGCGTCCCTGCTATTTGCATGTGTGCCCCTAAAAATGTAATGTGTGAACTGGTCCACGGAGAGGGCACTACAGTTGCAGGAACATGGCAGTGTGTTTCATATATTAAGTTAGGCAAAGATTTGAGATAAGTTGATCACTATAGGGTGGGAGGAATGTACATCATCCCAGACGAAGGAATTCCTCTAACACAAACAAGAAGCAGATCACACTTAACAGACCCACTAAAACCACGCTAATACATCTTCGTTCCATGCTTACCTTGCTAGCAAGATTTTTGGCACGTTCCGGACTTTATTCCAGTCACTTTTACAGTTAATTTGTTTTTGCATATGTCCCATACAGAGGCTATAGTAAGCTATTAAGGAAACAATAAAGACATGGAAAGGATGGGAGGCTTCCTCCCCACAAATGGAATAAAAAGGAGGGTAGGAAGTACTCTTCCGATGGCAATGCAAAATATCAGAGTTTGCAAGTAAAACCCAGCTTCCTGCAGGACCACTTGGGAAACACGGGCAGATGTGGACATGTGGGTTTTTTTAAAAAGACTTGTACCAAAGGTTTTTATATATATATATAAAGGACTCTTACCCAAGATGTTTGTAAAATACGAACAACGAACAGGAACAACTTGTGTCTACAAATATGTGCATCACAAACACTTAACTGCTTAGGATATCAGGATGGCTGTGTTTTCAGCTTCCTTACGGATAATATTTACAGTGCCACAGCCTGACGTGTGAAAAGGGGCATCTCAGAATGAGATCGTATCAAACGGTGGAGGTTGGCGAGGGATCTCGGTGAATGCAATGTTGCAGTAAGGAAGCTAAAAAGGTAAAGGTCATGGACCCCTGACAGTTAAGTCCAGTCGCAGACCACTCTCGGGTTGTGGTGCTCATCTCGCTTTACAGGCCGAGGGAGCTGGCGTTTGTCCGTAGACAGTTTTCTGGGTCATGTGGCCAGCATGACTAAGCCGCTTCTGGCACAATGGAACACTGAAACCTGAGCAGCGCACGGAAACGCCGTTTACCTTCCCGCCAGAGCAGTACCTATTTATCTACTTGCACTGTTCGGGGTGCTTTCGAACTGCTAGGTTGGCAGGAGCTGGGACTGAGCAATGGGAGCTCACCCCGTCGTGGGGATTCAAACCGCTACCTTTCCCAAAACCCAGGACCTACCTTTTAATCCCTCCCCCCCCCCCCCGGTTAAAATGCAGCGTTTCAAAGTGTGAGATCAAAGAGGCCGTTCTTGCAACGGAGCAGGTGAGGGTGCTGCTTTGGTGGGTGGGGGAAGAGAAGCCCACTGTGGAACTCGAGAAGGTGCCTTAAACAGATCGTTAGTCCATGTAGCTCCATACTGTCTACACTGGCTGGCAGAAGCACTCCAGGGTTTCAGGCAGGGGCTCTCTTAGCAAGACGGTCTGTTGCTGAGCTATCTACCCCTTAACCCCATAAAGAGTTGCTCATGCGCTTCTCTGGATTATACCCTAGAAGTAGCTTGATAAATGTTTGTGCCAAGGGCATCTCTACATTGGGACTGGCACAAGGAACAGAAACTCTGCTTTTTGTGCATATAGCCCAGTGTAGTTGACTCTTGACATACAGTGGTTCTCTGGGATCCAAAGGAAGAAAAGTTACACGCCCACCCCCTACACACACCTGCTTCCTGGTTATTTTAACTGGAGATTTGAATCTGGGGTGTTCTGAAGGTCTCAGCCTTTGCTCTGCCGAGTTCCTCCCCTGACTTTACACTTCCCCAAGTCGCAGCAGTGACATAATCTGCAAGGAATCCTTACAAACTTGACAGGGGTTTTTTGGGGGGGGGCGGGGTGGGGATTTTGGGCTGTGGTTAATCTTAAATTTCTACACAGCTGCTTCACCAAAATAGCACCCAAGACAGTTTATAATGTTCAGACGTCTCTTGAAAGATGGAAGTTTCTCAGCTTGATGTTTCCACTGGACACTGTAATTAAACTCCCAACGAAATCAACGAGATTAAAAGGTTTAACGGACTCTGGCTGTGCTCATACATCATGTGTAAAACAATGGCTTAGCAGTACCTGCATGAGCATGGGAGCAGTGTTTACTTAAGTTGACCTGGAACTCAGCTTCCCATTGTGTGAACCGAGGGTTGTGTTTCGTATAACTAACTCACTTTCAAAGCAAGCCAACTTCAAACCATGGTTTATCAAGTTGGTTTGTTTAAGCTAACCACAGTTAATGTAAATCACTGCCACTGGTTCCCATGCAAGAAGCAAAGTTTAAAGGAAAGCCAGCAGTGCCAAACTCCTCCTTAGCACGTGGCCAGAACCCCGCGTTTGCTCAGGGTTGTTCTTCTCATGCATGCCACACTAAACAATGGTTTGGCATAATGTTCAGACATGGTTTTTTCCTGCCCCGTTGATTTTAATTATAGGGCTGTCAACCGATAAAAGAAATCTCAGCTCAGTAACCATGCAAGTTTTAGTTGATTATAAATGTTGCTGATCATACCCAACTCGGTTCCTCTGTAACATCTGAACTGGGAGTAGCTGTGCAACCCCTGGATCCGTGTCGGCTTGCAGTGGTGGGCTGGATGTTGGCCAATGAACTGAGTCTGAATCCTGACAAGACAGAGGTGCTATACTTGAGTGGTCCCCGTCCATTACCTGTTCTAGGCAGTGCAGCACTCCCTCTGAAGCAGCAGGTACGTAGTCGGGGGGTACTCCAGGATCCATCTTTCGTCCATTGAGGCCCAAGTGTCCTTTGTGGCTACAACTTGCCTTTTACCAGATTCCACTGTCAAGAGACAGCTTCAGCTCTTCCTGGACAGGGCTAGCCCAACCACAGTTGCACCTGCCTTGTTAAATCTAGAGATCTGACTACTGCAATGCACTCTTTGTGGGACGGCCCTTAAGGTGGCCTGGAAGTAGAAGCAAGTGAAAAATGTTGCAGCTAGGTTGCTAATTTAAGTTTAAGGTTTTGGTGTTGGTATATAAAGCCTTCCTGGAGGGGCAACCCCAGCAGTGCCGCCTGTCAGTTGTACAAAGCAGAAGAACAGTGTCTATATTGTGTCTGTATGTTGCTATCACCTTACGCCTTTTGATTTTGTGGGACTTTTTGCTGCATGCCACTGAACGTTTTCAAACATGACTCGGTGACAAAGTGCCCAATTAACAAGGGGGCACGTTTTTAATTGCTACACACTGCTGGAATTGACTTATCTACTGAACGTTGAAGCTCTAATTCAGGGTTTCCCAATCTTGGGTCTCCATCTGTTTTTGGACTACAATTCCATCGCCTCTGACCAATGGTCCTGCTAGCTAGGGATGATGGGAGTTGTAGTCCCAAAACAGATGGAGATCCAAGATTGGGAAACCCTGCTCTAATTTATATGTGACTTAAGCTGAGCTTTGTGTACTGTGGACTTCAATATGTGCGGCACTGTAGAAATCAAAGTCCTGCGGTTGGGGCAAATTACCTTATTCCCCGTCTGCTAGTCACTGGGAAGTGCAAACTCTCCTTAACACCCCTCTGTCTTTTGAGATTTTACATATGCTTTCAACCCTAACCTAGTTGCAGCCATGAGGACAAGAAACCTATTTAATTTCTTCTCTTTCCAAAGTGCCTCAGGCTTCTGAATTTTGCACCTAATACCAAAGCCAGTGTGCTCATGTCCTTGGTCTCATGTGGCTTTGCTGGTGATCTGAGGATAGTGCCCAGAGTTTCATCCCATCCCGTCCCAGTTCAGCAACAGCCTTAACAGGAGCAGACCATGAGACTCAATGAAGTTCAGGGCTCCTCTGAACCAAAACCAGAGGTGTTGAGACCAACAAGTGTCTAGGCTGCTGGTCTCTTGAACCGGGACAATTGTCTTCATTTCTTAAATGTGGGCCAGTTTGGGAATCCAAGAAATCGGCCCTTACACCCCAGATGAGGGAAAGAAAGAAAGAAAGAAAGAAAGAAAGAAAGAAAGGGAATTTTTCTTCTCAGACCACTTTCACCCATTGCATTTTAAGTATATTCTTGAGAAATAATAATCAAGCATACACCTGAGAATACAATGCGTGGACGAGATAAATATGAGCACCACACACAAAGCAGTCTCTTCCGAGAGTCGGGATCAAGGATTGCATCCTGCCAAGTGTACCTGCAGGGCCAAGCCTGAGTTTCTGTGGGACAACCCACACAAATGAAACCTGAAGCAGGTTGCAATCCGAAACATGGATGGCTCCCTCCTTAAGTTCGGATAAGTCCAAACCGGTGTCGTCGTCGTTACTTCCCCCACCCTCAATTTAGGGAGTGTTATGAAGACAAATACTGGGAACCCTTGAGAGTTCATATGGCTTTCAGAACAACCTTTTTTTTGCGGTGTCTCTTGGAGAGAATTAAATTTAGTGCTAGAGCTGCGTAGGATTTTAACGCTTGAGCAATCATCTCTGGCTTTTGCACACACACACACACACACACACACACACACACCTCTTTCACGCAAACACACATTCACACTCTTTTGCAGTCCGCAGTTTCCTTGTTCTCATGTCAAGCGGCAGGTGCCTGTTGTATCAAAAGGAAAGGAAGAAGAAAATTCCCAGTGCAACGTCTTGGGTTCCACCCAAGTTTTCTCTGCCACCTTTTGTGTCTGTCTGCCTGGGCAGTGTGAAAAGTCAAGGTCGGTCGCCCACAGCGAGTGGACTGACACTCATCAGGAAAGACACGCACACATACGCACATGCACACACACCGCAGTGAGTCACAGTTTCCGAAAAAGACAGAAAGGCAGAGGTGGTGGAAGAATGAGGTAACTTGTCTCCCAATGGGTGTGTCTGGCTCCTCTAATGCGCTAGTGTCCATTAGGAGAGAGGGAAGTGGACCTTGGCAAGGTGACTGACAGCTACATAAAGAAGAAGCTACGGAAAAGAGAGAGAGAGAGAGAGAGAGAAAGAAAAAGGTTCAGAATCCAAAAAGGGGGAAGCGAAAAGGAAAACAAAAACAAAAAAACCCGACAACAGCTGTTTGTTAAAAAAAAAGGAAACTGTGAGGGGAAAAGTGAGAAGGTAGGCTGGGGTGGGATTGATATATAGTCGGGGCTGGCAGGCATCTGCGGCCTTTCCCAAAAGAACCACAACTTGGCAATCGGAATCAAATCTAGTAATGATGCTTATTCTGCCTGTTTTGTAAATATTTCGTTCTGTTCCACATGGGGGGAGAGAGAGGGGCAAATCTCAACCCTCGAGGGCGGTTTTCAAAACACTAGGGCAAGGATCTCCATGTGTACTTTCTTTGCCTCCCCCTGCCTCAAATCTGCTCCAGAGGGTTCGAGAAGGGCTCCAAACAGATTTAAGAGGTGCATGGGAGGAGGAGTTGTTCTGCTGCACAGTCAGAAAATCTGTGCAAATCTGCAAAATAGTGCAGTGGATGCTGCCCTGCAGTCCCCAGCCCAGCCAGAGTCCAATCCCCAGCTGCCAAAATTTTGCAAGGCGCCTGCCCTCCTCCCCGTGCCATTGAATGCCCTTCAGCTGCTACGCTTATCCCTTTCTAAACTGAAGCAAAGGATTCTGAGGGGTAAGTCCCTGCCAGATCCTGGCAGTCCTCCTGCCCTTTGAACTGAATGCAGGAATGCCAAAAACAGACCCGAGTATAAAGAGGCTCTGGAACATGCAAGAATGAAGCACAGAGATGTCTGGACCTTGCCAAGATGCTGTGAGGGGGAACAAGAGAGCACAGAATGGACAATTTAAAATGGCAGTGACTGTGACCAAAAAGGGGAGAGCAACAGAAAAAGGGGGTGGGGGTGGTGGTGGTGCACAAAGCAATGATAGAAGAGACCCCTGAAGGCTGCAAACCAGCTGGGCTCAAGTGGCTCCCATTCCCAATTCTTCCCTCCCCATCGCTCCCAGAAAGATTAAGTGGCAAACCAAAATATTTTTAAAAATGAAGGCCGCAAAATAATAATAATAATAATGCATGTTAAGTTTTGCTTTCGCTTTTTAAAAATGTATTTTCTCCTTCCCGCTTTTGTGTGTTCGGACTTTTCAGAAGTGAACATCCAAGAACATATACAAAACCAAAAGAAAACCCCCAACCCTGTGTCTGTCAAATGCACAAAGATGCCGATTGTTGGTGTGCTTGGAAAAACCAAACCATTTTTGACATCGAAAAGTGTTAACAAAAAGTCTAATGGACGGATACATAACATATATATATAGCGCTATATTAACACTGTAAGTCGGTTACAAAGTCATTCTGCTAAAAACATAGGATACTTTCAAAATAGGAAATGAATAGAAGAAACTACTAAACCTAAAAAGTTTTAAGGCAGTCAGCAAACTTTTTTTCCCCTTAAAAAAATAACAACACAAAATCCCACAAAACAGAAGTATACAAACGACATATTCCTACGGCTGTTCACAGTTCAATATCGATAAAATTGGGGGAAAGGAGGAGATAAAACAGAACCCTTCATATATGTTTCAAGGCTACACTGCCAGACTCCAGCTACACAGATGTAAGGACTACTTTACCGTAAATGCAATTGTGGTTTTTTCACCCCCTTTTGGTGCAAAGATATGGCAAGGTTACAGGCTGGCGTCCATGAATGGCAAGTCAGAAAGATACAAACCTCTTAAGGTATAATAAATGTTCACAACACGTGTCTCAGTTTGTCACATAGCAAAACAAGACATTTGTAGGCATCATCCCTAGGAAAACAAATACGGCAGCTCTTGAAGCGGGGAGCCCCATGTTCATACTGCATAGAAAATCCACGATTTGGTGCGAATGGGATTAAATGGCTTCAATCTGCAAACTCTGGCTGTGTTTGTGAGTGTTGGCTGCCTATCAAATGGGGCTCGCTTGAAAACAAAAACCGTGTAAGCATCTACCTGGTAACAATGCAAGCACTCTAGGCAGCAGAAAGAGCGTGTTGGGAGTTTTGGCGGTGCAGTGTGCAGACAGTGGAGCGTGCAAGTTAAGGTTAATGTGTAAACCAGTGTGGTTGCAGCCGCCCCAAATAACAATGCACTATGACTATTAACACTGGCCTTCTTGCTTGACCCTGTGACTTCTGGTATAGCTTGCCCCAAGTGTTTATTTGCTCGTTTTGATATCACAGAAGTAGCTGCATCTCACCCAACTTGGGTGTTCATGGGATCCCAATCATATGTTAATGTCTAAGAGCTCATAGCTCCTGTTACTGGCTCACCAGTTGCCACTAACATCACATTCAATGTCAACACTAAACACACAATATATATTTTTTGGATTCCTGTTTTGGTGCTCCGTCAAGACTTTGTTCCCTTATGTTTGGAGTCTAGCCTTTCCCCTTTTGTTATTATTTTTAAGAGCCCTACCTTCCCTCAATTGTTTTTTTTCCCTTTTAGCCTGCAGGCGCCGAATTCTGCAGGTCGCCAGAAGGCTAAAAGGGAAAAAACTGAGCCAACGCTTGGCGGGAGCGGCGCCTGTGCCCCGCTCAGCGCAGGCCCACTCGCTCAGTGTGCTG
This sequence comes from Zootoca vivipara, assembly GCF_965207765.1. Classification (NCBI taxonomy): domain Eukaryota; kingdom Metazoa; phylum Chordata; class Lepidosauria; order Squamata; family Lacertidae; genus Zootoca; species Zootoca vivipara. The sequence continues at coordinate 65,038,714 of NC_142583.1, forward strand.
CCTGCCATGGCCACCGCAGCATGAAGCGGCCAGCTGAGCCGCGAGGTGCCACGTCTAGCCTCCGCCTCTTCCCTGCCGGAGGAGCCGCCCTCCAGCCACTGCCTGCCTCCTCCAGCCCTAAAAAAAAAGGCGACAACTCTGGGAAAGGGCGGTGGTGCCGGAGGCATCTTTGCACCACGGCACCGGATATGCTTAAGACGGCCCTGGTTGTGACTGGCAATAGCAAAGCTCTAGCCTTATTGAATCTCAACTAACTCCATCAACCCTAAGTGTGTGTGTGTGTGTGTGTGTGTGTGTGTGTGTGTGTGTGTGTGGTTATGGTTATGGTGGGTAAAACCAATCAACTCTCCAGGAAGCAGCCATTGTATGGTGCTTAGAATATGAAATTACACATGGGAAAGAAGCAAGCAAGTTCAAGTTCAAGCGACAGAAGTGGGCAGGCCAGCGCTGAGCGATTTCCAAAATACCACTCTGTATTAATATCCATCACACCTTCCAGGGATGCAGACCAAGGCTGGTCTTACTTTGAAGCAACGTGAAGCCATTGCACCAAACATTTTTGTAAGAAACAAAACCACCCTCCCCCCCCAACACCAACACCAACCCTCCCAGGGCACAGCAAAGGGGTACGGTTTTTATTCAAGTGCAAAAATATATACAGCTGCAGCTGTTACAGCCTTTGGCACTTGGAATAAGACACCGTGGACATTTCTTGTGTTCAGCAAAAAAGCAAAACAAAAAAACAACCAGATTAGAAAAAAGTTTGGGTCTTGTTTTCCTGCTCCTTTTTATAGCAAGCACTTCTTCAAAAATAAAAATAAAAGAAGTGAATGGTAAACTTCTCAATCACTTGACCTTCCTGACTAAACACTACCGGAGCTGGCCAAATACAAGAGTGAGGATTTACCCAAGGGCCAGTCATCATTTCTCTACTTATGGGTTTGAGTGACAGAATACTAAGCTAAGTGGATGGCCAGCTGACTCCAGGAAGTTATTGGGGGGGGGGACTCTGCTGTCTCATGGCAGGTATTCATAGAATCACAGAACTGCAGAGTCGGGGGGAGCCCCTAGGATAATCTATTCCAACCCCCTGCAATGCAGGAATGGGCAGCAGTTCCATATATTAAAACACATATAAAATAGAAAATAAACATGCATATTAAAAAAAATGGAGCTTGTGTCTCTAAGCTGTGTTTTTTTCTAGGACTACCAGTAAAACCTGGGTATTTAGGGTGGTTAAGCTGGGAGATCACACAAAATGGTGAAGTGGGCTTTTTTTCCCTAGCACAAAAGATAAAAATGGGAGCACCACGAAAGCGCTGTTGTTTGAAGCAAACAGGGCTGGAGTTGGGGGAGGCTCCTGTCAGTGAAGGGCCAGGCCAAAAAACAAAACAAACAAACAACAACAAATTGCATAGCCCTACCTCCAAATCACGGGGGAGGAGTAACTCATTCCTGGATAACCACCACTGCTGAAAGTGAACTAAACGTTCACGACTTGGATATGAAACATTTTTACTTGGCAGCATGATCTCTCAATGAAACTTCCTGGATATCAGATCAACGGAACAATCCTAAGCGTCTTTACTTAGAAGACCGCTCTGCAATCAATATGTACAGTACAGCACCCTTACTTGGAAGTAACTTCAACTGAACTGAATATAATTTCTGGTTCCACATGCACAGGCTCCAGCAGCAGCAAAGCCATTAAATACCCTTTGAACATTATTTGTGACTAAACTGCGCCACTGATCAAAAGGAAAAGCCAAGTTCTACCAACTGTTGCTGGACTGGAGTCACTGTGTTTGCCCACCTGCTGGTTCGCCCCCTTCTGACTGTACTACCGAGTTGCAATTTAGCCAAAGTAATATTGGAACATCTCCGCACCCCTGCCAGATCATGAGCACACCCGTTTGCAAGAAAAGAAAAAGAAAAAAGCCCTTTCGGGTAGTTCCTAAAGGTGGGCAGAATGGTCTTGTGCAGCTATACTTACATGCAAAGGAGAAAGCACATCCCAAAAGCTTTTGAGGAGAGACATTATTCCGTGCAGAGCCAAGGACTGCTGTGAAGAAAGGCATAGATACAGAAAGGAGAAGCAAGTGCAATATTTAGCAAGCTAAACGTGGTCAGGGGAGTGGCTAAAGGAGGGCAAGGTCCTGGCTCTCTGGCAGTTAATTAGCTGCCTGAAGTAGTCGTCCGGGGAACCCGTGGCCCTCCAAATGTTGTAGGACGACAACTGCCATCTTCTTTAAGCACCGGCCGTGGTGGTTGGGACTGTTGGGAGACCAGCAATATCCAAAAGGCCATAGGTGCTTCACCGTTCTGAGCTAAGGGGACCCATGCAGGTAAGCCAGCTTCCATGCATGCATCTCTTGCTGGATCGGGAGCAGGCAAATCTGGTGTCCAAATATATGCTGGGATTTGCACCTGAGTGTGGCTGCTGCTTATCTGTACTGAGCTGCTTATTATTATATCATTATTATGAATTGAATTTATATGCCGCCCTATACCCCGAGGTGCTTTCAACCGCACGCGCATTAAAACTCCGGTGCACCTACTTATGAGCAATCAAGTGACAAGAGGGTGGACTGCAGTCCACTCTAAAGGTGCCATAAAGACGCCAGGTTTTGAAACGTTTAAAAGGTGGGTTTCGAAAAGGGGGTTAAAAGAGTCAACAAATAACTTTACGTTATAGGGGTTTCTGATGGGGAGGGAGATCAGAGCAATAAGGGAAAGAAAGAAATTATTAAATCCCCCCCTCCCCCAAGAATGAATTTCATCCTCTGGATTAGTGGGCTAGGAAGGAAAGAAAGAAACCCGCAGAGTTTAAAGAAGAAAGGAGGGCAAAAGCCAGAATACATTTGGCAAAGGGGTTTGCAACAGGAGATCTATGGAGACATCTAAACCTGGGCTGCAAATAGCAGAATCTCCAGGGGCTGGGTGCCTGAACTTGGTCCTTCTTTTTGTCGTCCTAGCAACCAGGCACTGCAAGGATAGCCATAAACATATGCTGGGTCTAAACCCACTGGCCCTCAGGGATGTTCCAGACAATGCAAATCTCAACCCATATTAGTAAATGCAAAGCTAAACTGGACTGATTTTCTGATGACTGGGGGGTTGGGGTTGGGGGTTTATTTCTTGATCAATACAGCTGTTCAACCGGCAATTTTATTAATTACAGTTGCTTTTTGCACAGGGGTTGACAACAGAATCTTTATTGACTTAAACTTTACTGACTTAAGCTTTAACAAAGGAGAGAGGTGAACGTCAGACTAAAACTGAGTGGTGAATTTACAGACGTCAGCGAAGGTATCTAATAAAGTCCAACAGTGAGTCTTTGGTCTTCTGGGGCTTTCAAGAAGTTCTCATCTTTCAAAAGAAGAAGAAGGGGAAAGCCTGTGTCCTAGTCGTCACCTCTTTTCTAGACTAATCATTTGTGGGGGTCTCCAAAAACCTTCTGCCTGTTTACCAAGAAGCAAATGCTTCCAAACGTCACTAAATCAGCCCAAGAGACTTTCTGATTACTAATAATTAAGGTCCAATTCCCATATTCGCTTTTAAAGGTGGCGAAATCGTTGCGAAGGCAATTTAAGTGTGTCCATGAGGAATACTTTTCCTAGGGGCAAGATCCCATGTAGTAATGGCCAGCGTGCGACATTCTCAAATTGAAGCCCTTCTTCCAATGTCTCCATCGGTGACCGTGTGGGGCCCCCCTCATAAGATATAGGCCTGGGTTAGATGTTTCCCAGGTTGGCTATGCATTTTGTGGGACAGAGTAGTTGTGGCTTCCTCTCACACACCAAACATGGCAGAATGCCTGACGCACATGCAAAGGGCCCATTTCTGCAATCTCTCCTCACTTTTTTTACGGGGCGGGAACACTTTTGTGGAGTCAGGATTCCACAAAGAGTGACCACACTGCATGTTGTTTTAGGGCAGGGGTTGAGAAATAGCAGAGCCAGGGGCCAAATGTGGCCCTCCAGGCCTCACCATGTGGCCCCTGGAACTCTCCTCTGGCCACACACACCCCACTGGCCCTTGCTTTATATTTCAAGTGTTTTGATCTGGGTGTGATGTGCTTTCAAACTGATAATGTCTCTGGATGGGGACAGAGAGGGGTGAAACAGGCAGAAACTAGCTTGCCTCTGATCCCATCAAACACATCAGAACGTGGCCCTTGGAAGGCTGTGCATCAGCACAAGCGGCCCTCAGGCTGAAAGAAGAGCCCACCCATGGCACAGAGGCTGGGGATAACTTTTACCTGTTCCTCCAACCACTCAAACTGCGTTACTCGTCTGCTAAGTATCTGAATGGAGCTATACCATAGGTAGGCAAACTAAGGCCCGGGGGCAAGATCTGACCCAATGGCCTTCTAAATCCGGCCTGCAGATGGTCCAGGAATCGGGCGTGTTTTTACATGAGTAGAATGTGTGCTTTTATTTAAAATGCATCTCTGGGTTATTTGTGGGGCATAGGAATTCGTTCACCCCCCCAAAAAAAAATAGTCTGGCCCCCCACAAGGTCTGAGGGACAGTGGACCAGACCCCTGCTGAAAATGTTTGCTGATCCCTGAGCTATACTGACTGCTGGAAATTGACAAGACAAAATGCTTGCTTTAGCAAGGACGCATATTGTGGGCTACTATCTGTCTTCTAACCTGGCACATTAGCCACTTGCCTACTCACCTGTGGTGACTAAGTCCTGCTTCTAGGTGATCAGATAAGGAGGCTTTTGAAAACTGAACGGGGCTTGCGGCGGCGGCGGGGGGGGGGCACAGGAGGTGGCCTAGGTGCCGCAAGGGCTGGCACTGACATGCATGGGCAGGCTGGCTTATCTGCAAGGCTGTCAAGCGCCTGGTAAGTCACGTGCCTGTACGGCCTCCTCACCAAGCTGGGAAGAGAATTCTATTACCCTCCTGTTCTGATTTCTCTGGAGAAACTTCTGGTCAAGTTCTCTTTACTGCTTGGTAGGTTGCAATAGATGGAAAACACCTTATTTCTCAGCGGGGTTCTCTTAAACTAAGCAGGAGGAACAAATGAAATACTTTAAACAAATTGAGCAGGCACAAAAGCCGATTAGGAATAAGGACACACACAGACATGGCTGGTGCAAACACAGCACACAAAGCATTCAAGCTTCGGGAAACTTGAACATATAGTCGCACAACGAAGCTGCTGTACTGCATGGTTAGGAAACTGGCTCCTTCTGTTCAAGGCCAAGAGAGAAGCAGTCGCTCGGATTGCTGCTTTTCATCCAGCTTGCTTAGCTGGCGAGCCCTTCTTTCGGCCGCCACTGAAGCAGCTTTAGCCAACCTAGAGCCCACCAGATGCTTCGGATTACATGTTCTGAAGCATCGGAAGGGCACCAGGTTGGCAACGGCTGCATTACAGCAAAGCACAAAACTGGTCCTATCTTTTGCTGGTCTGCCTCCCTTTGGGCAGGTTTTCAGCCATCCTGCTAAGGGTGTTCACACATCATATTCCACAAAGGCACAACCTGTGCATGCAGACAGCTGAGATGGGACACGTGAACAGTTGATGTAAAGTTTCAACCAGTCCGTTTGCACCTCTGGGCTCCACAAATCGACACGTTTACACCCTGCCACACAAAGACTTGTTCACCCGCAGAGGCAGCTTGAACCTGTGTTTAGTGTGATGTGTGAACCAGCCTTCTGGCATTTGCTAAGAACTATGTTCTTAGCAAACAGATTAGCCTTTTTGCTGCTTAAGAGCAAGGGAAGAGGAAGAAGAAAAAAAGACACCTTGGTGGTTTGGCAGAGAAGCAAGCAAAGTTGGAAAGCGAAGGGAGGGTAGTGACTTTGGTGAGGAGCGTAATTTCAAAGAGTGCTTTTTTAAAGGTAAGAAACAGGAGACTACCTAGCTGGAAGCAGAGGGGAAATTGGCTGCACGTCAGCAGTAGAGGGAAGCAGAAGGTAAACAGGACTCGCCATCTCTTGGAAAGTGTCAGAAAGGAAAATGTTCTGTCCAGCACAGAAAAATACAAACAGTTAAATACTTCAGAGTCAGCTTCACAACAAGTTAAAGTGAGAGCGAAGGAGGAAGAGGAGGTTGGCTACGGGGTGAGATTTCATTCCAATATTTGCCTTGGCTGGCACATACAATTTCAAAGTGAAAACAGTAAAAGTAATCTGGACAGGAGAAGGCTTGTCTTCCCTCACAGCTCTACACTGAGTCCGAGCAAGTTTAGAAACTCGCTTGGCTGCCACACGGCTTCACATTCTGCTCAAGAAACCTGTCAAATGCTGTTTTTAAACAAAGGTGCCGAGACCACAAGCTATGCCTTCCACAGTTCCCTGGGAAGCCGTGGTGGTTAGACCAGCTCCATAAAGTTGTGACGTTAATGAGATATAAACTGATCTGAAAGTCACTGGAATTCAAAGGCTCTGTATCCCTTCTATCCCTGCTTGGCTCAACCTTGGATGGACAGTACATTGGTTGCAGGCAAGGTGTTACTGAAACCTGTTTTAAAAAATACATGCGGCATATTCGCTCTGCAGAAAGTCAGGGTGCTGTGGCCATTTCTCTCTCCTGTGGGCCCAGCCTTTGACAAACATGTCTCCCACCTCCGCCGAAATGTCTACAACTCCCACCAGCCCCCATCATGTTCTGGCTGGGCTCTTATGGGAGAGGTAGTCGAAAACACCTGAAGGTTGGTGAAGGCTGCTCTAGGCTCTGTACGTTCCAAAACCCTCACATTCCCACAATACTCTTACTCTCTACCTACTTGCCAGTTTTTGTTGTGTAAATCCTGCTAGCCATTAACAAGCACACTCATGCACCCATTCCTGGCACTCTGATGAGCATGCGTCTGCTCCCAAACACCTATTTTTCAACACCACTATTTAAAACTTTGGGTGCACGCTCAGAAACAAAGCAAAGCAGATTTGGGTGCACATCTACAATTGTGCAGGTGCCTATGACTGTAGTCTGGCAATGCTTTTGCTCGCTCAGCCCCAGCCACTCTGGGCGGCTTCCAACAGAAAAATAAAACACAGTGATCTATTAAACATTAAAAGCCTCCCTGAACAGGGCTGCCTTCAGATGTCTTCTAAAAGTCTGGTAGTTGTTTTCCTCTTTGACATCTGTTGGGAGGACATTCCACAGGGCAGGCGCCACCACCGAGAAGGCCCTCTTTTAGGAAAAAAAGCACTGGCTGCATCTACACCACAATTCAACAATGTTAAAAACAGAAGAGATCATGTGGTAGCACAGTGATTGTAAGGCCCGCAAGCTATTTGGAACTGCTATTCATTTCTAAGAACTGAGAAATGAAAGATGAATCTTTTACATTGAGCTCATATACTTACACAAATTTAGGAAGATAGTCCTATTCATTTAAAATCAGATGACAAGAACAACGCCCATCACCCATAAGACTGAGCCCTAAGGGAGTAGGTTTAATTCCCTCATTTCAGAATAAAACAGATCACTAATTCTTTCAGTAAATCCTTGATGCTGTAAAGATTACTAACATTCCAGGGATGTTTCCCCTGTGCTAGCTGATGCCCTTGTGGCTCCTCTGTGTCCAGACATTTGTAGCAGGCTATCCTCCATCAATTAAAAATAATAATGTGCAGCTCTGGTTTGGACATGAGCTGCCTTTGTTAGTTATATCATGTTTGCTGCGAGGTTTGGTTAAAAGCAAGGTCAAAACTTACTGGGGGAGCCTGTTAAAAAGGACACGCCAAAAGCGAAAAGCATCCAATAAGTTACAAAAGGCATCATGCATGTGCGAAGTCATGCAAGGTCAGTAAGAGACATGTCACAAATCCTGAGCCTGGGGCTTCTTCCGAGAAGTTGCAAGCTATTTCCAGAAGAAGTCTTAGACGGAGTGGGACCGGTGGATTTAGACCACTTTTGTGTCAGGATGAAAGAGCCTTAGGACCCATCTGCATTCAACATTTAAAGCAGTGTCATACCACTTTAAACAGCCATGGCCCCCCCCCCAATAATTCTGGGAATGGTAGTTTAAAATTGCTCAGAGTTGTTAGGAGGTCGCAATTCCCCTCGCAGACCTACAATTCCTAGAGTGGTTTAATAATCAATTGTTCTTCCCAGGGAACTCTGGGAATTGTAGCTCTGTGCCTCGTCACTCTTAACAAACTCCACTTCCCAGGATTCTCTGGAGGAGAAGCCATGGCTGTTTTAAATGGAATGTTTTAAATGCAAAGGGCAAGCGGGGCCCTACTCTATATCAACAGTTTGCTTCAGAGGTGGTCCCACAGGACTCCTGAGGCTACTGTTCTAAGACAGTGTTTCGGCTGTTTTTGGACTACAACTCCCACCATCCCATCACCTTGTTCAGTCCTGGACTGGCTTTGCTAGTTGGAGAAATGGGTTGCAACTGGGGGTTGGGGAGGGTTTGTGTGAAAAGGTGACCATAGTGAGCCAGTTCAGTACAAATGGAATGTGCTATACATAGCCAAAATTCCTGAGCATGGCTATAATCCTCCTCTGCTCTGACAAGTGATGCAGTTTTTCGAAATATCATAGCCCCGGTGCAGTTGACCACACAGCAATTTGCATGTGTAGTGGGACTTTAATTCTGTCGTCTTCTTCTTTAAACCCTAAATAGTATCCCCTTTGTACTAAATCTTCTTCTGAAGGAAAATCAAGGCACGGCCCTGAGACTCACAAAAGTCCCATTGACTTCAATGGGAGGAAAATGTAAACATGTACTTAAACCTTCCATAAAACAAACCCATGGACTTTAAAGGGTTTTATGGTGGCTGGATGGTGTCCTCGCTAAGAGGTGCACTGGTGCGGGGGGGGGGGGGGGTGAGTAGGAGTTTGCCATTCAAAATGGAAAAAGAAGATGCATAAGCCCGTTGTATGAAAGCAACCCAAGTTTCAGACACCTCGATAGGATTTCAAGAGGACCATGGCCAAAAGGTGGATGCAAGTGCAATGAACAAGACCCAAGTTTAAAATTGTTACAATCTACAGGTGAAACTTGGAAAATTAGAATATGGTCGAAAAGTGCATTTATTTCAGTAATGCAACTTAAAAGGTGAAAGCAATATATGAGATAGATGCATGACATGCAAAGCAAGATCTGTCAAGCCTTTTTTGTTGTTGTAATTATAATTATTTGTCGTTAGGCGGGTCAACTATAAATGGAATGCAATTAATGAAATGTAATAGCGATGTTTATTTTTGTATTATTGTAACTATTTGTTTTATTATTGTGGAATTTCCAAAAGAAAGCATTTGTAAAAATAATAAAAAAATAATAATAAGTTGCATTACTGAAATAAATGCACTTTTCGACGATATTCTAATTTTCTGAGTTTCACCTGTAGTTCCAGCTCCCATTCCAATCAATTTTACAATTTCTGTTCTTCAGAGGAAGAAGGAATATCCCCAATAAAGCCCAAGGCCAGGTAGCCCTTGCTCCAACACCCACCCACCACAGTATTATTAATATAGCAAGGATTTGTGTTTAAAAGGGGAGAGAGAGAGAGAGAGAAACAAAGATGGCTGAAACTCATTACTGCAAAAGCAGGTGAATGCAGGAACATCCTTTGACTTGGCAGGCTTTATGTGAAGCTTGAACTGCAAATCAAAAAACAAACACGAGAACAGAAATGTTAGAAATAATAGCAACTCAAAAAGGGGGGGAATTAAATTGGGGGGGGGATCAGTGGGAAACAACAAGGAAGCTGGCAACAGCTTCTTGCTTCATGGCAGAGTGTTGTGCAAAGGGGATTATTATGGAATGGGAAGGAATGAAAACCAACCAACCAACCCTTAACCTTTAAAATCCATGCTAAGTTCTTATTGTGGGGAAGCCTGGTAGCAAAGACATAAAACACAGACCAAAAGCCACACAGCATTTTTTAAATTTAGGGCCATGTGTGACAAAAACAGGATGGTCTGGTCGGTTAATAATTTCCCCAGTTAATGCTCTGGTTCCAGTGACAGACACAAGCAGCTGCCTCTCATAAATTTGTAGTGTTGGAAGGGATTCCGAGGGTCATCTATTCCAGCCCCTTGCAATGCAGGATTCTCAACACATGGTTCCCCATCCAACTTGGACCCTGCTTATCTTTGCAAGTGTGCCAGCAGTTTTATTGCTGCACCACTAGGAGGCTTCGCTGGTCCATCTACCTGTCTGTTCCAGCCTTCCCAAAGCAGGTACTCTCCACATGTTTTGGATGTTTGTTCCTGAGTACTGGCCATGCCAGCTGTGGCTGATGGGAGCTTGGAGCCCAACGACATATGGGCAGTTCCAGCTTGGAGAAGGCTAGTGTCCTTTTTGAGTAGTTTGGGAAAGGGGCATAGCTCAGCCATAGGATGCATGCAAGAGGTTCCCAGGCTTAATCCTCTGTGTCTCCAGGTTGGGTGGGGAAAGACTCCTGCCTGAGACTCTGGAGAGCTACTGCCAATCAATGTAGACAGGACCGAGCTAAATGGACCTATAATCTGTACAAGGCAGCTTTCTGTGTACCTCCAAGAGCTCAGGCAAAGGCCTTTCCCCAGTGTTGCTATTGGAGAGCCTTTCAACTGGGCATGCCAGGACTTCAACCTGGGGCCCTTCTTCATGCAAGCACACACATTCCCTCTAATGCCCTCCTTAGATGCGCATGGGATAAAGGGAGCAGAGCCTCATGTGCAAAGAAATGCATGTGCCGATGGGCTCGCTCCACTGGAATGAATGCAAAAGTTCCTGCAAGCATTGGAACACAACAATTTAATGAGAGATTTAGAAAGCATATACCAGTTAATTGGCAAATCACTATCCTTGAGTAGCATACTGTACTTTGCACTTAAAAAAACACACCCAACCTCAACAACCCTTAATTGAGCAAAGGAACAGACACCCACCACAAAACACTAGGCAAACGAAGTACCTTGGAAAAGATCTTTAGTAATCTTGATGAAGCAAACAAAGCTCCACATCTCTCAGAATTAACAAGCTAGCATGTTTGAAAATTGTAGCTAAAGGAATGCATGCTGCAAGAGTGCATGTTACATGCAGGAGTCAGGGGGTAGAGAATTTCCTGGAGATCTCTTGTTTGAATGCTGGGGGAATGGAGGGTCTCCCACTAGCAAATTCTCTCCACATCAAAAAAGCAATGCAAGACAAGAGCCTAAGTCAGCACACAATGGCTCTGATAGGAGTTATGGCATCAGGTTGAGGAAGGCTGGCGATGGCTGTCTTAGGACGAGGGTTTTCATTGTGAATTGTTAAATGTGGCCATCAGATACGATATATTTTGCCTTGCCACAAACAAACGGTGTAAAACCTCAGCTGCCCAGTTCTTGCTCTGGATTAAAAGGGAGCATTCCAATGTGCAGGGTTTCAGAGGGAAGTCATGCCGGCAGCAGTGAGCAGGTTGACCTGCCACCAGTCAATGGACTTCAGCAACACTGCAGTCATGCCACTATGGGTTCTGTTACCAAGAAAACTCCAAACCCTTTCCTAGGCAAAGTGGAGCACTGTGCATTCAAGGGAAAGAGAAAACTTAAAAACCTTTAAAGAGCAGAAATCCAGGCTAGGTGGCAACATCTGTTGCATGATAAATATATATGCATATATATATTGTAATAATGATGACATACTCTCACTTTTCCATTTAAAGCAAGTTAAATGGAACAGCAAGTTAAAGCACTAAACTGCACATCTGAGCACACAAGAGCTTCTAAAAGTGGAGTGTGGACTCCCAGAAAAGAGCTACCTGCACAGAAAGTGATTCTCTCTGCAGGAGAGAATCATAGAATCCTAGAACTCCAGAGTTGGAAGGGACGCAGGGGGGTAATCTAGTTCAACTCCCTGCAACGCAGGAAAGAGCGTGCAGCCCATTGTGAATTGTTAAATGTGGCCATCAGATACAGCCAGCGTTTGCATGCAGTGCCAAGTCACGAAGTATCGTTTATTAAAGCACAGTGTGCATGCAGCTCAAGCCCTTAGGCGACATGCCTCCCTTCTGCATGCAGGTACACAAACTGTGAAAGGTTTATGACCTATTGATTATTTACTTATATGCTGCTTTCCCACAATAAGCTGTGCCCAGTGTGCCTTACAGCAAATATTCAAGATACAAATATACCCAATACAGAGCATGTCAGTAAAGCTAAGTGATGCGTGAGATCATGGTTTGTTCCATCCAGGCAAACCACAATAGCTTAGGTAAAAAAACAGGTAACTGTGGTTTGGGCAAAACAAAGGTTTGGATGCAAAGCTAAGCTAACCTGCTCATCATTTGTTTACCTGCTTGCAGAAGGAAGGAGAAAAGCAGGAGCTGCATTAATAAACCACCATCTGTAGTTCAGCACATGTCTCTCTAGCTTAGCACATGACAAACCACAGTTCTTGAAAGAAGCTACAGTTAGCCTTCTCTCGCCACATGCAGCCTCCAAGAATATGAGCCCATTGGCCTTGATGAGGGAGGAAAGTGGAAACCCCTTCCCCCCACCCAAGTCCAATTGCTGGTGACTGCATGGAGTTCATGCGCACGTCCGTGTGTGGTTGTGGTGCATGAGAGTGTGCATTGTGCGGTGCATGAGAGTGTGCATTGTGCTCACACATTGTGACCCCTGGCTTAGCATTCTGTGTCAATGTGGCCACACTCTGTCAGGGGTTTATATCCTTGGGAGGACTCTCAAACCACCAAGGACACCCAACCCTGTAAATGGCAGGCAGCATACAGCATCTGGGTTGGCCAGGCGTGTCCTAACTATCCCACTGCATTTCAGGCTCCAGCACTACAAATCCACTTCTGGCAAATGACAGTGAGAAATAACTATCACAGGGTATGATTTAGATATGCAGCCCTGTGTGTGTCCTACATGCGTGTGTTGTTGCATGTATGAATAGCGCACATGCACAGGAAAGCTGAGCCAAACCACAGCTTCCTAGCACATGTATACATGCAGTGAAACACACATTACAACTGTGACCAGCCAGTCTAAGCCAGCCAGAATCTGTCCCCATGTTTGAAGCGGCAGCCCTTAACAGTGTTGTCTGCAAACTGCTCCTCTGGCTTGACAACTGCGATTGCTCCTCTGGCTTGACAACTGCAATGACAGTCTGAAGCCACGTGGGGGAACTCCAAACACATAAAAAGAAATAACCACCAAATGTTTTATGGATCTGCTACAAAAATAACCTTGAGAATTCCATCTTTCCTCCTCCTCCTCTCTCTCTCTCTCTCTCTCTCTCTCTCTCTCTCTAAAAGTTAATACTTTAGGTCCTTATCATTGCAGCAAAAAAGACAAAACAAAACCAAACCTGGAATATGTCCATAGAGCCTGATAAAAAAAAAATCTTAAGTTCTTGTGGCTCCCATTCAGCAGGCTCAGCCTTATCTCCTGGTCTTATCTCCTGGAAAGCTTTTTGGGATGTTTCTCAAAAAAGGGTTGGTTTCTGCAGGGATGCCAGAGTTGCCATTTTCAGGCTTCGCCCTTCCGTTAGCTCTAAACAGTACACCTCTGAGAAAATGGCACATCCAGGCCTTGCCCCTCCCTCCCCCTCCCTCCTAATTTTTCCTTAATGTAACACCTGCACTTCCCCTAACTGATCCCTCTTTATCAGGGGTCAGCAAGGTTTACCTCACCTGAGCCGGTTCACTCCAGCAGAGATCCCTCTGTGGGCCAGATTGCGCACATGCATGAGAGCGCACGCCCGTGATTTCCGGCATCTGCACAGTTGCAATTTCTGGCGCCTGCACAGACGTGTTTTTTGGTGGCTGCACATGCACAGATGTGATTTTCAGTGCCGCGGAAGCGGGTCCCTGTGCTGCATCAGTTTAGCGCAGCACGTAGGGACTTGTGGAACAGGCGGCTTGGTTCGGGGGCAGCTCATGGGCCGGTTAAAGGAACCCCATGTGGCCCATGGGCCTTAGGTTGCCTACTCCTGCTCTTTATAGTGAGCGAAGGGCAAGGGGTCTTGTTTGAGATTGCAAGTTTGAAACCCAGGTCAGATGTTACGGTTTATTTCATTTCTCTTTTTTTTACAAAATTCACTGTCACATCTCAGGCACATGCTCAAACGAGGAAGTAAAAATGTCAACCTAATTTATAGTCGAAGGTGGATGGCTTTAGTTCTGAGAAACAGAAAGGTGCTGCCTCATAAAATATTATTATAGAAGAGATTGTGCTTATATAGACAACAACGGTCTATGCAGCAACTACAGCTTTCTCTGAGCTAGGGATCAGCACCAGAAACTTCCTATTGCCAGGTTCAGCCCTGGAAGATGTGATATTATAGTAACATTAGGGAAATCCCTCTTGCACAGAGCGTGCTTTTCCTTCACCACTGAAGAACCGTAGCCAGCCCCACAGATCTGATGTTGGAGAAGGGTGTCTAAATCCAAGAAAAATTATCTCCAAGTGAAGCTCATTTCCACCTCCTCCCATTTTAGAAACTGAGCTTGGGACACTGAACATGGGGCTAAATAAACCAGGCATGGATGAGGAGCCTGAGGCCCTGACTAGCATGGGCAGAGCTCAGGACAATGGGAACTGGGAGCCAGCCATATCTAGAGGTTTACAGGCTTCCCAGTCCTGGTCTAAACCCGCCCTGAAGTTTGTCTGCAATCAATGGGAGAATATTCCTTCACAGCTCCCCAATGTGGGTTCTGCACAGCAGAATGTCTGACTGAATTGCACCCAAGCTCCTTAACTGCTCCACAATAAAAGTACCTTGTGAACAAGGCCAAAGGGGCACAAGGTGAGGTGAGATAGCCAGCCGATGCAGAAAATGTACAATTTTCCAAAAATGGAGCATTTTTCCTGTAATTTGCAAATTCTACTGAGTCCAGAGACAGACCTCCTCGACTAGGTCAAGCAATCACCATTACAGATCTTTGTAAGATATACAAAAAATAGAGTTTCTTCCATGTAAAGACAGCTTCAAAAATAATACTCTTTCAAAGAATCCTTCATTTAAAAAAAATATAACCTACATCTTGATTCCCCAACCCCACAAGGGAAGCACAGTCAGAAGCTAGAACAGTCAAAACGGACCTCGATCTGCTCATTTTTACAAATTGCATAATAGAACTTCGGTTATAGCAGAGAGGTAGCCTTGTTAGTCTGCCGTAGCAAAAGCAACTAAGAGTCTTGTAGCGCCTTAAAGACTTGCACTAAATTTGTGGCGTGAGCCGTCATGAACATGAGCCCAATTCATCAGATGTAGGAACTGCTATCCCCAGTTGGCAGGGATATATACTGCACAAAAATTTAACGGATCTACCAGAATCCTTTGCAACCCATGTCATTTGGCAACACCGTGTATGGAAATTAGTTTGGCCCCTGTGTTACATGATACTGATGTCATGTGACTGTTGTTGATTGTCTAGCCAAAATGGCATCTATCCACGCACAAAAGAAGCGGGAGTAGATCATGAGCAAGACTGAGGGACAGACCCCAAATTTTGCACAAGTTAAAAATAAACCTTCCAAAAAGATCCTAAGGGAGGGAAATTTAAAAGCAGTTCAGTGAGGGCAAAGTGTGGTCAATAGCCACAGAATGTTGGGTGGAAGGAAGGATGGAGGAACTAGTGTTTTGAAGAGCAGCGCTGACTGCAAAGAGCAACATTGTGTTGCAGATCCCTCTTGCAAAGAAGGATTGTGTCTTTAAGGTGTCTGTTGTTTTAGCTACTGCAGAAACTAAGCTTGGCCAGTATTCAGGACAAGTAAGAGAGAAAGAAGGAATGGGTAGGAAGATGCTCTTTGGTGGGTCAACTTCTGCTGGCAGAAGTGTAACTAAAAGGAGTTTCCACACCAAAGTTTTTGTGGGTGACCGGCACTCTGAAGCAGTGCGCCGGTCACTCACAAATAGACGTGTGCGGGGAAGGGATCAGGTCCCTGTGCCGATTGCCCTTCGCCCAGATGGGACTTGCAGCATCAGCCTGGAAGACAGAACTGGCCATGGTGGCTCTAAACTTGCAAAGAAGATAAGGAGAGACCTTTGGGGGTGCACATCCCTGGTTACATTCTCGTGGTGCGAGATTGCTCCTGTAACTCTCTTCAATGGTCGCAACACCTTTTTAAAAAAAAGGTCAACGCGAAAAAGGCAAATCTGTATACCTACATTGCAAGTACATAACCCTGAAGCCAGTAAATAGCTCCATCTGTTGCACTTCGCCCTTTTCAGTACCTTGAGACCTTGTAAGTGACCTGCAGGAGCACTCCGATGTTATAAAAATGCAACCAGGGAAGTTACGTAAGTGGCAAACACCACCCAAACCTGCAGATCCCAGGGGCCACTTGTACCCCAGCTGTGTCTTCTTAGGGTGCCATGCATGCATGATGGGGGAAGAGAAAGAGCTTATCGGCCCTGCTGTAGACCAGACACCTGTTAAGGTTCATGCCTAGTATGCTTCTCTCTTTCTCAAGAGACACTGCAACAATGCTTCGAAATTTCCCCTGAAAGGTATTTATTAAGAGGAAGCATACTGCCTTTGCATGTGCTACTGCTCCTTCAAGAAGCACTTGGGAGACTTACGCGCATAGCTCCAGAGCCCCATCCATGCACGGCACTCCCATTGCTGGTGCAGTTAAGTACGCTTACGTGCCTGCAGAACTTTTCTTCACTTCCGCAGCCAAGCAGCGGCTAAAGCTCTGACTGCAAATATGTGGGTCTGACTTGCTCCAGTGATGCCAGACTGCTGATTTTATTTTATTTTATTACTTTTACAATAAGAAGCATTGTACTGCAATCATAGCATACCCAGCACTCTTAATTTGTTTGGTTAGCAGAGGTGAAGAACTGGCACCAGATATGTAAGTTTATACTGTAACTAGAGTTACTTGCATGCTCTAACAGCCACTTTTTCCAAATAGTCGCTTTTGGCACTAAGTGACTCCGAGCTGAATATACCTCTGGCTGGTTATGAACACCGTATGAGCCAAGTCGTTGCATGCAGTTAAGGGGGTTGGGGCCACAGGATCACACCCTCCCTCCTGCCCGCAATACCTGAAGGTGAGGCGAGGGAACCCAGCGGCATGATCCTGCGGCCCAACACAATCACTTAACCACACAGCTAACACTCAGGAGAACCGACACCTCTGCATTGGCCCATCATGGCAAGGCTTAGGTTTTTACACAATGAATTAAGCACACAGACCTTTTGAAGCATCACTGGGAAAGACAGTGAGAGACAGACGGCTATGTGTTTTGCTTCGACAACAGAAAATCCAAGACTTATTGCAAAGTCAGTTCGGCCAATTGCTGGGTGGGCTTGCTTTCGGTCTCTGCTCTCCAACTGCTCTCTTGCTTCTTTGAACAAGCTAGTCAAGCTTTTACAAAATATTATTTAGGTACCCTCTGCATAAAAAAATAAAGCCGTTCATATTCCCTCCCCGCTCCTCTTTTAAGGAAAAAGCAAACAAACCTGTATTTTCTTTTATATTAAAAAAATCAGTCTGGGTTGTTTTTTTTTAAAAAAAGTGGGGGTGGAGGAGAGGGAGGGAAGCCCAGTTTCCAGTCTGATAATGGGAAGAAGCGGATACAGACATGCAACGGAAGACAGCACACTGGAACAGAAGCCCACAGAGCTCGACCTGAGACAATGGCTTACTTTTTCTTGTCCTTGTCTTTCTTGGTTTGTTGAGAGCCAGCCTGTTGCCCTTGTGACTGTAGCAGCTGGGCTGCCGCTTTCTTCTTCTGGAAGTTGCCCAGCTCCTCCTCGAGCTCCTTCTTCTTGTCGTCCACTTTCTTCTTCTCTTCCTGGTGAGTCCGCTTTAGGTGGTCAAACTTCTCGTGAAGCTGCCCAACCAGAAAGAAAGGGGGAGGTCATGGACACAGAGAGAGGCAGAGAGAGAGAGAGAGAGAGAGAGAGAGAGAGAGAGAGAGAGAACCGTTAAGTGCAGGGGGGAAATTGTATTAGTCCAAACCTGCTGCACAGGCTGAAAGGATGAAAGGGGCTTGAACAAGCAGACTCATGGCCTGTGGCCAGAGATCACAGCATCATAGAATTGTAGACTTGGAAGAGGCCACCAGGGCCATCTAGTCCAACCCTGCAGGAATCTTTCACCCAATGTGGGTCCCTAAGATTAAGGGTCTCCTGCTCTACCAACTGAGCTAGGTCTTAGCACCCTCTTCAAGCAGGGACAGGAGCAGAGCGTGTGAAACGTCAGCCCCCTTGATTGGGAAGCAGTTTGAAGACTGTGGATTGATCCACTCTGACATAAACACCAGGAGTTTGGCTGTGGTCGAGTGGTAGCGGTGCCTTCTACCTGATGAACGTTATAATCCAGACTGGGAACAGCCCTTTTCTATCTCCCTCTCTAGCCCCGCAAGTGACCTAGGTGACTCTGGTCAGGACTGACTATGGGCCCCTCCAGAAATCTTTTTATTATTATCGTGCATTCACAAAAACACTGGAGGTGGTTCTTTGTGATCTCACTTTCAATAGGGTTCATGCCTTCAACGCTTTCATGGGGGACATACTGCTTTGCTCCCAGTCAGTGCTTGCCCCATAGCTTCCTGCAAAAGCCCTGTAATTTTTTTAATACCACAAATGTCCTGGTTTTTCTTTTTATGTTCTGCGTTTTATTTGGGGCTTTATTTTTTTTGTCCTGTTTTTGCTGCACTACGCAGCATGAGAATCCAGTAACGTGGTAACTCTTGGGAAGCACTGCGGAACAACGAATATAGTGGCAGGATGTGCAGACCGTCCAGCATAAATCCACCACAAATGTGCTATTACTGCGACAATCATGAATGCACCCACACACAAAAAACACCAGTCTGGAGGGTCCCTATACATGATCAAGCCAAAAATAACTCTGGCTTGTGTTTTCTGCTTCACACAAGTGCTCCCATACGGACCCACTTGACGATTCCAAGCTGAATCATTCAGAATTGGGGGTGGGGATAATGTATTAAGAGTGAGGGGACGAGTCCACTTACATCCTTTTCTGCTTCTTTCAACTCGGCTTCTTTTTCCTTTACCCGCATGACGAACATTTGCCTCATTTCTTCCTCCTTTTTCTGGAGCTCACCCAGGAACTCATTCCTCTTGGCTTCGTAGGTCTCTTGCAGACTTGTTATGGAAGCACCCCGTAAAGATAGAGAGGACGTGGTAGTCATGGTCGTGGGCAGATAGAAAATAAAGCCAAACCTCATTAGCATCAAGGATGAGTAACATCAGTGGAAGAAGAACAACAACAAAATTAGCAGCTCCTGGTAAATCAGCTACGGTTGCACGACATGAGCCTATGATATACCTTGCAGGGTTATTGAAAGGATAAAAGTTGGTATGGGCATGGGAGGTTGCCTTTACACCAAACCCTCCCATAAGTCCATCTAATGTGTGTGTGTATGTCTTCCCAGGCCCGTTATCAGAGATCTGGGAGATGCAATAGGCGACTGAACTTGGAACACACACAAAACCAGGCAGAGGGTCTTCTCGGCAGTGGCGCCCTCCCATCAGATGTCCGAGATAATAATAATAATAATAATAATAATAATAATAATAATAATAATAATAATTTTATTTATACCCCGCCCTTCCCAGTCAAGACCGGGCTCAGGGCGGCTAACAACAAGAATATCAAAGCAAGCATAAAAGAAACAATTCAATTAAAATGCAGATTAAATACAATGTTAAAACTCAATTTTAAAATTAGGAATCTCCAAGATAACCAACTATGTGACTTTTAGAAGACGTCTGATTTTTGTGGCGTGGAAACAGCAAGTCTTCTTCAGTTGAAAAGTGTTTTTGAAAAGAAGCACAAAACTGGATGAAAAGCAAAGAAGGCCTGAGTAACTTCTACAACATTATTATTATTATTATTATTATTATTATTATTATTATTATTATTATTATTACTACTACTACTACTACTACTACAGTCCTAAAAGCCTGGGTGAAATAAAAAATATCTTGGCTTAGTGCCTAAAAACCAACATTGTTGGTGCCAGGCATTGTTCTCTGGGGAAAGCATTCCACAAACAGTGGGGGCCACTACTGAAAAGTCCACTCTCTGCACCTTCCTTGGATGAAGCGCCTGGAGAAGGCACCATTACCACTGCTTCTTCTGTGTGGTACAAAACTCTTCTTCCCTTCTTTTGCTTCACCCTCAGCAGAGCAAAACGCGACACTCATGCTGTGCTGCGCACAGACCCTGCCTCAGCTTCCCCCTTTCTTAGAACTATACCAAAGCCTCACTTGCCAAGGGGCTTGATGAAGTTTGCCTGATAACGGGGAAGTATCTACCGTAGTTCCTCTTGCCCCTTATGTGCTGGGTCCTTTGTGAAGTAAATGGTTTGTCACCACTTCTTTATCCAGCTTGGTTTCAAGAGTTCCTGGAATCCTTTCTGCTCCCTGTCAGGAAGCAAGGCTGGCTTGCTGAAGAGTCCAGGCTGGTTTGAAAAGATTAAAAGTGCCTGCACTTCATTGGAGAGAAACACATCTATTCGCCGACTTGCGCTATGAGACAAGAAGAAAGAACCCTTATCTGTGGTCCTCTGTCTCCTCTCTTTCTCCACTTCCTCTTTGCTATCTGAACTTGAAAATAAATAAAATTGCTACTTTTGGCTCTGTCCTACCCCTAGCCATCAAGCAGAAGCCATTTTGGATCAATTTGGCCAGAGGTTTTCAACCTTTTTGAGTCCATGGCTCCCTTGACCAACTACATTCTTTCTGCAGCACCCCTGTGGGGCTCGGGAGCCCAGTTATGTCACCCCTTGCCTGCAGAGCTGGCAACCTCTCATCCTTTTAAAAACACCCTCTCTTGTGGAGGATTCCCTCAGTCTCCTCTCCCCTCTCTTTGGGAGACTTCTTGGCAGCTGCTGCTGTCACCCCAGTCTCTGAGCTGCCCCCCTTGCCCCAAAGTGAGGTGCCTCCTCACACTGCCCCACAGGGGCACCCTGACCATCATTTGAAGCACCCCAGGGTGCCACGGTACACTGGTTGAAAACCACTGCATTTGGCAATTGCTGCCATTAACAAGACAGCATCTACAGGTCTTGCCAAGACTTTTAGGTCTGTGGGCACATTTGGATTTTTGGCGGAGTGGTGTAGGTGATAACTTCTCTGTTCTTGTCTCTCTTCTCCTCCTCCCAGACCAGATCAGCCCCCCCGCCCCAGAAGAGAACGAAAGAAATAAAGCGTGCTTCACTTTTATAAGGGATCTGGGCAAGTGTCAGATCCAGAAGAACTAATCTGAGACATGAAATGCAAATAGAACAGAAAGAGGAAGAGAGGAAGAGTATCATTCATCCAACCTTCTCCTTCATGCCTATGTATTTTCAAGGGATACAAAGGTAAACACACTTAAGAAGGCTTTGGAGTTATCAATGGATCTGCGGGCAACATGTTGGAGACTGCTGAGCTATAGTGTTGGATTTTGCAACAGGAAGACCCGGCTTAAAACCCCTTCTTAGCCCTGATGCTGACAGTGAGTCTTAAGAACCTAAGAAGAGCTTGATAGGTCAGGTCAGTTGTCCATCTACTTCAGCATCCTGTTCTCACAGCACACACATATAAAGTGGTACCTTGGTTTCCGGACATACGGTAATCCGTTTCGGAAGACCGTTCGAGTTCCGAAACGTTCGAAAACCGAAAGGGCGGTATGCAAATTTAATAGAGAAAATTGAGAAAAATAACATATACACTCAGCAGAAGCCGTTCGACTTCCGAGGCGCGTTAGGAAACGGAAGCATTTACTTCCGGGTTTACAGAGTTCGAAAACCGAAATGTTCGTCAACAGAAACGTTTGAAAACCAAGGTACCGCTGTACACACAATTATAGCTACATACCCATCTCTAGCTCTCTGTGCCAGCAAATGAATCCAATTACCATTCCCAGGAAACAGTGTGGATGCTTCTTCCCCCAATTAAATAACATATCAATGTTCATATACTATTTCTACAGTGGTACCTCAGTTTATGAACACATTTGGTTCTGGAAGTCTATTCATCAACTGAAGCGTTCCTAAAATGAAGCGAACTTTCCCATTGAAAGTAATGGAAAGTGGATTAATCTGTTCCAGACGGTCCGCGGAGTACTTAAACTGAAGCGTTCATAAACTGAAGCGAACTTTCCCATTGAAAGTAATGGAAAGTGAATTAATCCATTCCAGATGGGTCCGCGGCGTTCGTAAACTGAAAATTCATAAACCGAGGTGTTCATAAACCGAGGTTCCACTGTATATGAAACTGATTTAAGACGCAGTAGCAGATAAGCTGGAAGCAGAGTCTGGATCCAGACCAGGCAAAAGCTTGGCAGGCTGTGAGGAGAACCTGCTTAGCCACATGGACAGGGAGGAAAACAGGAGAGGGTAGGTGGGGGAACGAAAACCCGACATCATCTGCCAGTCGCTAGCGCACAACTCTGGCAGAGGGAGCCAAGCCTGCCTTTGGCAGATTAGACCAAGAAACCATCATGTTCAGGGGAAAAACAACAACCAGTGAACTGGGGTAGATGAGACCCAACGCTTTGCTCCTATGCTTGCGTAATTGAACAGAACACTTGTTGTTGCTCAGAGATAAACCAGGGCTGCTTTATAGATCTGAACTATTTTATACATTGACAAAAGAGATACTGGCTCAAATAGCCACTCATCCTGTTGCCCAGCAAAGATTAAGGATTATCTATAAAGGAAAGCAAAGTTTTTGTCAATTAAAGGAGTCTTCTCTCTCTTTTAGGCCACGGCTGGATTACCAAAGAATGTGTTTACAGGGAAACTAGCCACCTGGTAAGTTCCGTAGACTTCTTTGCAATGCTGACATGCACACATATCACTAATAAAATATATCCAGGGCTTTATGCATTCCTTGCATCTATGGGGATTGCCAAGCAAGCGCAGAATTTGACCTTTGGTACAGAGTCCACCATCTTGCACATCTCAGCTGTCTTTCCCTTTACAGCCAAGGAGATAAAATTTGAAAGCATATGGGGAGGATTATGGTGTGGCCTCATCTCAGAAGCGACAAGAGGCTGGGAACCGTTATCAGGAAGTTGTTAATCATTATTTAATAGCTATAACGCCAGCCATAGGATAATGTCTTTGGTCTGCATAGCAGAACAGTGGAAGGGCTGGTTCTGTGGGTCAACATAAGTACTATTCAACCAGCCGATGAGTCCATCCCCTTCTATTAGGGGGAAATGGGGCATTACCTCCCCAACTTCGGCCTGTCCACAGTTAGCCTCCATCTACCTGCCTCCTTACCTACAACCAGTCCAGGTGGGGTGGGGTGGGGGAACTGCCTACCATTTACACCATTTACTCTGGTCTCCTTGCCTTCTGCCACAATTGGCATTACCCACCACTGTCCCCTTTCCTATGAAAGGAATAACCTGGAACCCGAACTGTTATGACTAACTGCCAAGGAAAGACAGTCTCCGAACTCTCTCTCTCTCTTTCCCCTACAAATCCATAATTATATTGAACCTTGGTGTGGATTTAATTAAGAGCTGCTATGGGAGCCATTCTTGCCTGAAAAGCAAATATGAACTCATCATCATCATCACCATCGAGCTTTTAAGCATTCAAAGTGCTTTGTGTGTTTGTTGTAATCCTCACAACAGCCCTGGAAGGTAGGTCAATACATTATCCCAAAATTGCAGAGGGTAATTGGCTTGCCTAAAGGCAAGCTTGGGAACATGGCAATGCTCGAAACGAGCTGTGCCACTATGCTCATCACATCTGAAATTCTTACAGCAGAATGCCTTGGGCAACTGCTCCAGAAATATACTCAGCTTTCCAAGCCGGTTGGGTTTTGCAGCTTCCTTACCTGAATGGTTTGCTGTCAGGGTCTGTGTCTTTGAACCCCATCTCTTCCAGCTTGCAGCGGCGATAGAGTTCGTAATGTCGGCTGTGAGTCTGTTCCCTCAAGTCCTCCATGTTCACTCTTATGAGCATTTCACGCAGCTTCACAAAGTCACAGTGGTTTTCATTTTCAACTACAAAATAAAAGGGCTCCCTTTAGCAAGGTTAAAACTTATCAAGGTTCTCCCATCTTCACTCTCCCCAATTCCTTTTCTACACACAAAAGCCCTGATTTCCCCCCAGGGAAGATACTAGTCATTAGACCAGTTCCATCACTCCAAAGGATTTTCCTATGAGCTTAAGGCACTTCACATGCAATACTTCAGCAATAGCTACAACAACCCTGTGAAGTAGGCCAGCATTCTTTACAGATGGGAAGCGGAGTTGGAGAGCTAATGACTTGCTTCAGTTAGTTCATGAATGAGTTGACTTTTTCATGAATCAGGCTACAGCTGCTCTGAAAGGCACCAGCTTATATTTCTTTGCAAGAGACACAAGAAACAGAGCATATATATTAAACAAGCCATAGCTTTCCAAACAGCAGTTGTTCCCAGCTGTCATTTCTGGTCTTCACTTTTATAGTACTGTATTGGAGTCTCCCATGTGTCCCAACTAGAAGGCAGTTTCTAAACTATCACTCTGTGCCCCCAGTGAATGCTCCCTTTTGCCAGTTGATTGTTCCAGTTTACAGAGAAAGGAGACTCGGCCTCCATGCTTCAGCAATGGGCCCCCTCTGGGTTCCTATCCCATGGTGTTAAGGTTGCAAACATTTTAGCGTCTGGTAATGTGTAGTACTGTATAGTGCACCTGTAAATAGCACAGTGCACAACTTTACCCAGGCCAATGCATGAGTATGGATTTGAACTCGGGCCTTCAAGTCAGAAACTCTAGCCAGATACCCAGTGCAAGAACTCCTCGTGCAAACAGCAGATCCAGAAACTGCAATCTCCAGGCCAAGCACAAGGGCAGCTCCACAGAAAGTGCACTGCAGTAATCTAAATCCTGAAGTTACCGGTGTCTAAAATACTGTGGTTAAAACTCTCCCAGTCCAGGAACATAGCAGGCACAGCCGGTAAAAGGTGCTTCTGGGAAAGGGAGTTTGCAAGTGAAAGGGAAGGTTCCTGGATCTGACACAGCTTTTGGGGTCCCAGCTAGCATCTTAATATGCTCTCCTCTGCAGCCGACATACCTTGCACGACTCCCCATGGGTATTGCCTGGCCTTGGACATCTTATTGCCAATTTTCACTTCTTCGGTGCTGCCAACCACAGCAAACGGGAGGTGGACCTGCAAGGCAAGAGGCAGAGGAAGACCATGGGAGCCTTCAGTTGCTTTGCCAGACATATTTTCCTTAAATGGAAAAAAAAGCGAAGTAAAAGCAGTGGGAAGAAAACACTTCAATAGACAACTGTGCTGGCTTTCACCGATTTAGAAGTTGTCCAAGTGTTTCTGGAACACAGCCTAACGTTTCAAAGAAGGGGGTTGGTGGGAATCAAGGATAGCAAAGCAGCAGATCAAAACAGTCTCCTGATATCTGAGTGGTATTATAGGCTGAGTGAGTTGGTTTCTTCTTCTTCTTTGGTGGCCTGATTCTCTGGTTCCCTTTTGTTTGTGTGTTTAGAATTGAATATTGGTGGGAGACTTTCTGTTGTCTGCTTGTTTTGCTCTTAGGTTTGTTGAGACCAAATATATAAGGGTATATGCTCCCATGTTTTTACTGTTTCTTTGCTGGCTTTCATTTGATATAGAAAATCTTAATAAACAGTCTTAACACATGCACACCCAACGAAACAGCTTCCTTCCCTAGGAATAACACAACCTTAGCATTTGCACTGGGCAGTATTTGGATACATAATAATAATAATAATATAAATATAAATATAAATATAAATATAAATATAAATATAAATATAAATATAAATATAAATATAAATATAAATATAAATATATATTTTTTTTGTATCCCACCCATCTGGCTGGGTTTCCCCAGCCACTCTGGGTGGCTCACAATAGAATACTAAAAACACGATAAAACATGAAACATTAAAAACTTCCCTAAACAGGGTTGCATTCAGATGTCTTCTAAAAGTCAGATAGTTGTTTATTTCCTTGACATCTGATGGGAGGGCGTTCCACAGGCGCCACCACTGAGAAGGCCCTCTGCCTGGTTCCATGTAACCTCACTTCTCACAATGAGGGAACCGCCAGAAGGCCCTCGGAGCTGGACCTCAGTGTCCGGGCAGAACGATGGGGGTGGAGATGCTCCTTCAGGTATACTGGGCTGAGGCTGTTTAGGACTTTAAAGGTCAGCACCAACACCTTGAATTGTGCTAGGAAACATATGATTCAGTACTCATCAGTATCCCACATGCTTGACATGGGGAGCAGTAAGCAACTAGGTAGAGTACTGAAAGCATGTCCCTAATCACTGGGAATCTTATTCAGCCTCTCATCTCACTTCTGAGGTTAGTTGGCTGTATAGTGGTACCTCGGGTTACAAACGCTTCAGGTTACAAACTCCGCTAATCCGGAAGTAGTTACCCTTGGGTACCTTTGCCCCAGGATGAGAATGGAAATCGCGCGTTGGCGGCTGGCGCAAGGGCAGCAGGAGGCCCCATTAGCGAAAGCGCACCTCAGGTTAAGAACGGTTTTGGGTTAAGAACGGACCTCCGGAACAAATTCAGTTCGTAACCCGAGGTACCACTGTATGGGCAACACTTTCATGTACATCTCTGCTTGCTTTTTAAAATCCGAAGCAGGGACTCTCAGGACGTTAAATCTTGAGACCACTTTCTTCTGTGGTCCTGCAGAATTCCAGCCACATACGCAGTCTTCCTAAGAACAGTGCACCCCTTGGGTCCATCTAACTCAGTGCTGACCACACTGACTGGCAGCAGCTCTCCAAGGTTTCAGAACGGGAGGACAGGGGATTGAACCTGGGGCCTATTTCATGCAGAGCTGATGCCCTACCACTGAGTTACGAACCTCGCCTGAACTTCACATCAGCTCATGCAGTCCAACCCATAAATCACTCCTGAAACCCGATGCACGTATGATAAATATTGCCAAAGAGCAGGTGGATCTGACTTTGGATGAGAGTCACATGCAAGCAGCGTGAGTAAGGCAGAGGGGTCAATCATATCTCATACCTGCCTCCACCCCCCCACAAAAAAAGCAGCAGAAACAACATCTGAAAGGGGCCTGAATTCTTATACCTTCACATTAGGATTGATGGAATGTTTTTATTGTCAGTATCAGCTGGCATTACAGTGGTGCCTCGCTAGACGAACGCCCTGTAAGACGAATTTTTCACTTAACGAAAGGATTTTTCGAGCGGAGGTTGCCTCACTAGATGAATTCGTTTTACGAAAAATTCATCTAGCGAATCGCGGTTTCCCATAGGAATGCATTGAAATTCAATTAATGCGTTCCTATGGGTAAAAATAAAATAAAATAAATTCAATGCATTCCTATGGGATTTGCTAGACAAATTTTTCGTTATAAGAATTGACCCGTGGAATGAATTAAATTTGTCTAGCGAGGCACCACTGTATTTCCCCCTTTCTTTCTTTTCATCGTATTTGCAAATAATATATTTTATTGCCTTTTTTTTAAAAAAATGGATGGTGCCTGAGAATGCACAGTACCTCCCAAAACACACAGTTGCTGGGTGTGCTTTCCTTCTTTGGGCATAGCTGCCAAGTTTTCCCTTTTCTCACGAGGAAGCCTATTCAGCATAAGGGAAAATCCCTTTAAAAAAGGGATAACTTGGCAGCTATGTCTTTTTTTTGGGGGGGGGGTTGCAAGGCATGACAGCAATAAATGGGCTGACGGAATCATAAATTGACCTGGGAAAGGAGTGGTCACGGGAGAGCATTGTGACTCAGGCACTCACTGTCTGCTTCCTCCTCGTTCTGTTCAGATGCACTTGTGCAGTTTACATACTGATGGTCCATAGCACAAGCCAGCGCTGACACTTCCTAGGGAGTGGGGAGCTGGGTGAATGGAAGGAAGTCGAGATTCTACCCACCCCATTTTATTAGCTTTCACTAAAGGAGGAAGGAAAAGGGGACTTAAAAGGGGGGGGGGAGGCAGGAAGCCTGGCTCTAGTCCAAGACGCCTAAACTAGCCAGCCAGCCAAGGCAGCCTGTGGAAGGAGAAGGCATAGATGCTTGTTTCAAAAGGGTCAGCAATAGTTATTGGAGGCAATGCAGCAGCAAGTGAGGATATTATAAAGCAGCGAAAGTAGCAGTGATTGAAGAATGGTTCTCAACAGATAGGATTACAGTAGAAGAAGCTACGACAAAAAGAATTTTAAAAGTGTGCTGTGATACAAAGATGTCTGGGAGAATATTTCAGGAAAGTGTACCTTCTCCCTATGCCCCATTAAAAGTTTGGCGTGGTATTAATAATCACTGGGATTCTCACCACTAATGGCACAATTTTATAACAAGTATTTGAAGCCTGGTTCACGATGCAACAAGATCACTTAGTGCAGGCATGTCCAAAGTCCGTTTGGGGGGCCTAATCCGACCCCACGGCCAGTTTTATCCAGCCCCAGTGGCAGTTTATGTATTGGTGTCTAATCCAAAAAAAAGCCCACTCCTAAAAAAAAACCTCAACAACTTTGGAGTGAAATCCCAAAGGTCGGCCCTCACGCATGTTCACTTCATCAAATCTGGACCTCTTTGAAAAAAGTTTGGGCACCCCTAGAATTATAGAATCGTAGAGTTGGAAGACACCACAAGGGCCATCCAGTCCAACCCCCTGCCAAGCAGGAAACACCATCAAAGCATTTTTGACATATGCCTGTCAAGCCTCTGCTTAAAGACCTCCAAAGAAGGAGACTCCACCACACTCCTTGGTACCACCCCTGACTGAGTGGTAATGGGAGAAGCATGGATACACTTACATTCCTACCAACCAAGGTGGTTCTTCTCCTTCTCAATGGTAAAACAGACTAAGAACATAAGAAGAGTTCTTCCAGCCTAGCATCCTGTTCTCGCAGTAGCCAACTAGATGCCTATGGGAAGCCTATAAACAAGACCTCCCCTTAATAGCATTGTGTGGTTTGGCACAATGCATTCATATTGGTTTTCAAACTGTTCATAAGTGACATCGCCTTAACTGGTTGTTGTTTTTTCAGACGAAACTGTTTTACCGATGTTTTTATTGTTAACTCTCTTCCGAGATATTTCATAGGAAGCACTTCATGAATGAATCAATGTACAGTACTGACTGGACAAGCCACAGCTGAATTGTATCTCTGCCTTGAGAGGAAGGTAGACCACAGAAAACAGGAGTGTGTCCCCTCATGTGGCTGGAGAAAACATGGTTGGGGGGCAGGGGATGTCTGAACTGAAATCATTCTTTCAGATATGCAAAGCTGAGGTTTGCATGTCCCTGCTCAGCAGTTTGTTTTGCTGGAGGACCCCTTTGGAGAAGAGAACATGGGAACACAGCCTTTCCAATGAGTCATGCCACATTGCATGGCCTTCTATCATGTCCCAGTGTTACTGCTCATCCACCCACCCTACCCACTTCTGTCTCTGGAGTCAGAAGGGTAGAAAGCGCAACGCATTTGGCCTATGACCACTACCTACTGAGCACTTTTGCATATGGTCAACTCTTCGCTGAGCTTCTAACCATGCAATGCATTAAGACAGACAAGACACGCGGCCCCCTGGCCTGGCCAGAACGGTGCAGTTCATTTCCTCCTGCATTTCCTAAGCTCCAAACCAAAAACCTCAAAACCACACTGGAGCTCTTGGAATCTGCCAGTAAACAGCAGCTGAGCTTGTGCCGAAAAAAGACGCCTAACCCAGCCTGCTTCGCCATAAAAGATGCACTTGGGATTCTTCCCCGTCCAGGATACTGTGTGTTTAGAAACGAGAGCCAAAGCCAAGAGGAAGCTGGGTCTGTTTTCGGTCTCTCGGGACTCGTCCAGGTGGTGTTTTCATTACGCTGTGTGCAATTCTGAAGGGCTGGCTTGCATTTTGGGGGGAGGCCAGGGGCCATGCCCAGCCCGGGGAGGGAGAAGAGCCAAGAGCTGGGCAGATGGGTGGAGAGAGGCTCTCGCTTACAGGCTGTGCAGGACAGCTGCTGTTTGGACATTTCTGTGGCTGAAATAACTGCTTCTCCTCCCTGCTCCCTGTCCCCTTTCCACAAGCACCCACACCGGGGCAGCTTCTACTCTGCACTGTGGCTATGGCCAAGCACAACTGCCCTCGGGCAGCCTCCAGCCCCACCTACTTCTCCTCACACATTTGAGCTCTTCTGTCTCTCTCTCTCTCTCACCATTGGTATAGCTGAAGAGCCAGGAAAAGAAGTGTTCCCCATTTACTTTCATTGCAGTGACAAAATGAGGAGTCTAACTCATGGAGGAGAAGGCTCTCCGTAGCTACTAGCCACAATGTTCTGCTCCACCTCCATTGTCAGAGGCAGAGGGCCTCTGGGTGCCCGTTGCCAAGAGCCACTAATCTTACACTCAGGTCCTGCTTGTGGGTATCTCAGAAACATCTGGTGTGGGATATTTAAAATGCAGTCAAACCAACAATTCCTGTTTTTCTAGATAGGCAGGGTGCAAATAAATTATTATTATTAATAATAATATTACAGTTATACCTCAGTTCTCAAACATCTCTGCTGATGAACGTTTCGGAACCCAAACGTAAAAACCCAGAAGTAAATGCTTCCATTTTCAAATGCGCCTTGGAAGTTGAACATCTTCCACTGCATTTTTTTCAATTTTCTCAACTGAGTTTGCAGACAGCCCTTTGTGCCTCGGTTTTCAAATGTTTTGGAACGTGAACGGTCTTCCAGAATGGATTACATTCGAGAACTGAGATACCACTGTATTGTTGTTGTTGTTGTTATTATTATTATTATTATTATTATTATCCTTTTGCTCTGCTCTTTCCAGGTAGAGACCAGCGCTTTAATGCCTCATGCCTAAGCGGTTTTGGGTGTTTTTATTGGCTCTGAGCTTTCGTAGTGGAAACCACTCTTTAAAGCTGAATTGGAACAAATGCCAACTGGGTGATGTTTGCACCTATTGAGCTTTAAGGAGCAGTTTTTGCGGAGAAAGCTCCGGAGCAAAAAAAAAGGGGGGTGGGTGGGTGGGATGGGGCTTGGACATGGAGCTTTAAAATGTGGGCTATGCCTGGAAAGAGTGGAGGAAAGGTTAAGTGTGGATAAGCCCTAGGCTGCATCCAAGGTGTAGTTGGCTTAGAAAGCCAAAGAGTGACACGATACGGCCTGGATGAAAGTTCTAGGTTCAATCCTCAGCATCTCCAGGTGGGTCTGAGAGAGACCTTGATGTGAAACCCTGGAGAAATGTTGCCAGTCAGTGTAGACTGTACTTAGTTAGATGGGCCAGTGGCCTGACTCTACTATAGGGCAACTTCCTATATTATCATGTCTTTCAAGAGCAGGGATGGAGGACGCAAGGAAAACAAAGCTTACACTCATTGTGGCATTAATCTCGGCCACTGTCTCTTCGTCCGTCGGGAACTGATAGATCTGGACTCCGTTGCTGACCAACTCGCTCATGATTTTGCTTTTGAACTTATGCAACTCGTTTTTCGCAATGGTGTCAGCTTTGGCGATTATGGGGATGATGTTCACCTGCAATGCAAACAGAAAGCTATCAGTCATACTGCAGCAGTGGCTGGTGATGCGATGTGAGGACTCTTCAATGGCAAGCAGGAGGAGAAGAAAGGGGCATGGAAGGGGTGTGAAAAATCTCCCACCCCCTCTCCCCTCTGACGAGATACTCTTCATGAATTCCATGCAATATTAGACATGACATCCCATGCACCTGGTTGGGCAGGCATTGTAAGTTACAAGTGGAATGATACTACACCCCTAATATTTAAGAGTGTGCAAAGAACTTTGCATGTGTAACCTTGTAAAGCTATTCCCATATATCCAGCAATTGTGCTCATCGGATGAGGCAGTGCTGAGAGTACTACATACCCCAGAGACTTGCTTAAAGGTAAAGGGACCCCTGACTGTTAAGTCCAGTTGCAAACGACTCTGGGGTTGCAGCGCTCATCTTGCTTTACTGGCTGAGGGAGCCACTGTTTGTCTGTAGACAGCTTCTGGGTCATGTGGCCAGCATGACTAAGCCGCTTCTGGCAGAGCAGAGCAGCGCACAGAAGTGCCGTTTACCTTCCCGCCAGAGTGGTACCTATTTATCTACTTGCACTTTGACGTGCTTTTGAACTGATAGGTTGGCAGGAGCTCGGACTGAACAACGGGAGCTCACCCCATCACGGGGATTCGAACCACCGACCTTCTGATCAGCAAGCCCTAGGCTCTGTTGTTTAACCCACAGCGCCACCTGCATCCCTATAGAGACTTGCTTACTTTGTATTAAAAACCAGGTTTTTACTGTTGCATTTCCAGCCCTCTGGAATGAGTTACCAGCTGAAAGCAAGACTTGATATTTATACTTAGGTGGAAATTGAAGGTGTTCTTGTTTAAAGAAGACTATCCCTAAAGTGTGACCCAGCTATTTGTGGAATATTAACTGAAATTTTCTTTTAGAAATAGTTTTTAGGAGTCTACATCTTTGCATTTTCTTTTTTCTTTTGGGTAGAGTATCTTTTTTGTATTCTATCCCATTTTATCTTATTGTACAGTATGCTGCTTTGGTAGCCTCTGGCTGTGAAGTGATTTATAAATCTGTGAAACAAGTAAACGAACAACATAGTAAAAGAGAAAGTCAGTATTATTCCCAAACTGCATTGGGGAGGGTGGGGGGGAGAGGTTGAGAACTACATGAGTTGCTAAAGTCCCCTGCCCCAGTAAGTTCATAGCAGTGGCAAGGCATACATTGGGTGAAATTCCTGGCGTGAAGCTCATTCGCTCAACCACTTTGCTACACCAGCAAACAGAAATCCACCTTGGAAAAAGATTGTATTCCCCAGGGACAATCACAATCCAAGTCATTGGAACAGGGTGTTAAAAACTACAATGCAAAAACCATACGCAAGGTTATTGCAAGATTGTGCAGTACTTTAAGGGAAAGGGAAATAAGATGAGACAGTGTCAGTAACCAAGTTATAACCTTTGTCACTTTGCTCTGAGAACAGGATAGCATTACGAATCACAGTACAGTCGTACCTTGGTTCTCAAACTTAATCCGTTCTGGGAGTCCGTTTGACTCCTGAAACTGTTCGATAACCAAGGCACGGCTTCAAATTGGCTGCAAGAGCTTCCTGCACTCAATTGGAAGCTGTGTCAGATGTTCAGCTTCCAAAAAACGTTTGAAAACTGGGACACTTACTTCTGGGTTTTCGGCGTTCGAGAGCCAAAACATCCGAGTACCAAGGCGTTCAAGAACCAAGGTATGACTGTATTGTATTGAATAAGCAGCTTGCTATCAAGGGCAGGTTGATATCTTCTGCAAACATCCAAAAACGGAACTTTCTGTGACAGCTTGAAAAAAGTCGCTTGATCCAAAAGGAGGAGGAGACAAAGCGCACACAGAAAGCCCCCCACAGCATTGGCTGCCCCAATACATTTTGGACGCTTCTGAGCAGCAAATCAAAATGATGCCCCTTTTGTACGAAACCAAACTCATACACAGTTCTCCCTTTTCTTTTTTCTTGCCTGGATAATATTAACCCTTATTATGTGCTGGAATATCTCCCATTGGATATGAAAGCAAGTCCAGCTCTGCTAAGTTGGAACAGAGAAGCTCCCGGCAGAGAAAGGCCACTTGGCACTTGAACGCTGAGCTCTGATTATTTGACAAGGAAGAACTGCAGCTGCTTCCTGCCAATTATGGCAGGGGTGTGGAACTGGCAGGCCAAATCCTTAATTCCCCACACCCTGCAGAAGATCAGGTTTGGCAGATACCTGTCGATCCCCTGACGTCAGGCAGCAAGCCCTCTGGAAGCCCACTTGCAGGGGCCGTTTAGATTCCATCCCTGGAAATGAACGGAGCAGGGCTCACTGACAGCAAGCCCCCTCAGCTGCACAAGGGAGTCCCCTATATGGGGAGCTCCTCAGTGCAAGCGATTCCAGTGGGGCTTACTGTCAGCACCAATCAGCTGATCTGCACCATCAGGGAGCCCTGCTTGCAAAGGAACTAGCTGGAGCTCGCTTTAAGCTCCCAGTTGTTCTATTGGAGCCATGCCTGGTACCTGGCATCAGGTGTGGGGTAGGTGGGAGTGGCTTTCAGGAAACTGGCATTGTGGGAAGAAATGGGACTCATGCCAGGCCTAATTTAGGGCACCTAACACCTGCCATTCCACAAGGCCAATTGCCACTGCCCTCGATGGTGGCTATAGCATTTAAACCTGCCCCAAGCTATTCTCTTCACACAGCTATCACCCATAAAAATGCCAGGCAGGCAGATCTAACTACGCTTCTTTCATGTCATGTGTACCGTCTATTTTGTTCAATGCAAAGCCAAGCCAAGCTTTCCAGGTGATGGAATTCAGGTTATAAAGTTGTGGTGAATGAAGACCTTATCAAATACTCTTGAATGTGAATTACAAACCTTTGTGTAGCCCATCTTCTAATTTCCTTCTTTTATTTTTCTTAATTGGCTACACCGGCAGTGAAACAGGTAAGATCCACCAATTTGCATTTCAGAGCAAAGGAGTTGGCCATAAATAGAAGTCACACACAAGTAGCTGTTTCCTCTCTGCTTTCTACAGAGGTGGTAAACAGGAAATGCTGTATGTCACCCAGACTGTAGTAACGCATTTCAAACAAAAGGAGATAGCGCAATCGTGAATTTGAATTCTAAGAGCCTTTGAGCTTCTTGGGTGCTGCTATCTGTGCACACATGAATATTCTGAATGTGAGCTGGAAAGAAGATAGTTCAGCTGCATATGGAAAGCTGTTTTAAATCTGCCAGAGGCTCAGTGGTCTGGTTCTGAGAGAATTTAAGTGAATAAACCTATGCACATCTCGAGATCATGTGGTCCCCGTCCACAGACACAACTGCAAGGAGGAGATCAGAAGCTTGCATTTCACTCATTTTTTATTAGCTCTATCATTGCATCGTAATGATCATTACCATTGTCATTATCATAACAATGGTTTGTTGAAACAATCCTACTTCGGTAAAGCTAAGTTTGAAGTTGGCACACTTCAGTAAGCCACAGTTAAGGCAAACCACAGTTTCTTCTGTGTTCAGACATGATGCTAAAATGAGAACAACCAAAAATGGAAGAGAATGATGCTGGAAGAAGGGAGGGGAAAGTCCAAGGCTTGCACAGGCTCATTTGCATAACAACAATCCACAGTTTACCATAACAGTCAAGCAAGACCACTAAACAGTCTTAGGAAATATCACTTGTTTTTCAGATTAGTTTCCTATGCATAAAGTGGGAACAATAGTCACAGGGTTGCTGGGAAACAGAACAGATCAGGGCTGCAGTTGCAACACCTACTTACTTAGCAGAAAGTCCTACTGGGTCCTATGAGACTTTCTTCTATATAAATACACAAGGTTGTGCAAAAGGTAAAGCATCTTGAGGACTTTCCCTAGTGCTATGTAAGTGATTCACAATATGCTCCCAGGGCCACAAACTGGGTTTCTCTCTTGCTTTATGAGGTCAGTCATTTGTAAGGAAAAAGAAGGAACCACACATAAGCAACAAGGTTAAGGACTGCTTAGATGCAATTTCCTTCCATAAAACCAGAGGATTTATTTTTTTATATAAAAAAAACAACAACCCTGGTAGAGATGATGTTAATATTGACCCAGAAATCAACTACAGACAGTGCTCGACAATCCTCTTATATTACATAAACTCCCTTCCTGTGGGTGTTGCTAATCCTTATTTGGAAGAAAAGCAAAAAACAGAACAAAAACTTGTGCCAAAATTAAAGGCCTTATTTTAGGCAAATGTCTATTCTGGGGGGCTGGGGGGCAGAATCTGGAATCATTTTAAAAAATACTTTTTAAAGGAGCATTTCAGTTGATTAACTGTAGGTTTTAAGAAGTAAATCTTAAGGCACAATTTTTTTTGAGGGGGGGGGAGCAAGGAAGCACATTGAGGGCGAAACAACATATTAAGTGGCACCAGCCACAGTTTCAGAATCCTGCCCCTCCACCTCTCACTCTCAAAGCTTCTTACCATTAAGTGAATTAGCATGGCATTTTTATTTCGCTCCACAATTTTCCACAACAGAAATCTGCTTCACTATTATAATTGTACAACTAGCAAGCCAAGGTCTCATCAAGGTGAGAAGTGGAGTACCTTACTATCGAGCTTCTTCATGGTGACCAGATCAAGAGATTTCAGCGAGTGGCCGGTAGGTGCGATGAAATATAAGCAAGCGTGAATCCTGGTGTCGTGGTAATTAAAGAGGGAGCGTTTTATCTTCAGCTCCTCCTGCAGGTAGGCTTCAAACTGGGCATCTATGTATTCCACAATGGGCTTGTAGCTGAAAACAGAAGAATCACATTTCAAACCCGGGTGCAACTGCCATTAGAGGGTTTTCGTCAAGGTGACTTCCAGTGCAGGTATGAGACCAGTCTTCCCCTCAAACACACCAAAACCAAAAGCCAAGATATCAACAGGAGAGGAAGAGGATTAGGTTTCTTTCCACGTTCTTCAACCACCCCCTGTCTGCCATCTTGTGTAATCATGGCAAGCACAGGTCAAGATGGTGGGAAGAGTTGGCAAGAGTTTTCTCAAGTTTCACATAGTAGGCTGCTGGCTGGCACCCTACGCAGGGCAGATAGGTATTACCGGTACTACCGGTATGTCTGAAAAATGTGACCCAGCCTGCACACTTGGTCTGCACTCACACTATAAATAACTTTATAAAGCACATTCGAAGCACATTTTCCCCTTCAAAGAATTCTGGGCACTGTAGTTTGCTAAAGCTTACTGGGAATCATAACTCTCTGATGGATAAACTACAGTGCCCAGGATTCTTTGAAGGAAATAATATACTTCAAAGGTACACTGTGAATACAAGCCTTACCATTTTTGCCCTTTGCTTTCTAGGTCCACGCTTCAAAGTGCTGTGTCTGAAGGCTTTCCTTTTGCCCCACTGCTTTCCCCAGGAAAACCCGGCTGAATAGGAACAAATGGCAATTCGGGTTTTCTGCAGACTGTCATTGGGTCTGATTATTATTTTTATTTGTTGGTTTGTTTTATTATTTATTGACTGTCTGGAGACAAGACAACCGCGTTGTGTGCCAATAGCAGTGACCAGAGGAGGAATGACCGCTGGGAGGAGCAGAAAGGGAAGAAACGCCGTGGTGCATCTCACAACCGTACACCTTAACCTGCCCCAGCTGCAACATAACATGTCTCTCCCTGCATTTCAAGGGGTTGGACTAAATGACCCTTGGGGCCCCTACAGCCACAGTAGGTGCTGCAACCTGCCAACAGTTTGACTTCATCCCCCAAAGGTGCTGTCCTCCATTGATCTGTTAGTTGTAGTAGCACACAGTCCTTCATCCAAAGATCTCAGGGAGGTTTGCAGCATAAAAATACAAGATAATGTGATTAAAAAATATGATTCTATGGTGTTTTGCAGGGAAAACTAAAACAAAAAAAGTGTTCAAGACACAGAGCTTTGAAATATGGATCTGTCCCTAGAAATGTGGCACAAAAGAAGTCTGGGTGAACCCTTATTCATCCACAGCCAAGGGGGTCTCTAAATTATGTGGCAATGTCCCCCCCGACCTTTGAATAGCCTTTTATAGCAGATCAACTTGGGGCAAGGGAACCTGCTTACGTGCTGACTGGGTCCTGAATTCTGTGCTTTTACAGAGATACTGCCCACAGCTGGCTGTTCAACTGAAGATGAACCTTCTTTGTCAAAACAGTTTGTAATGAGCTGGGAGCTGCTGTGATTGAGTGCCCGGCTATCAGGACATCCCGTTTGTACGCTGGGAGCTAAATTAAAAACCTGCTAATTCCCCCCACAGCTGTTCCCCATGTCCTGTTCCTTGGTTTTAAAGGGGAGAGGAGGTTTTATACAAGGAGAACGACAGCCTACAGCAAATCTCAATCTTAAAAAGAGAGATTTAGTGATTAAAAACAGAAAACTTGTGTTTCTGGGATTGCAAAAAAATATTATTATTTTGCTAGAGTGTAATGAGAGGCAGTTAAGACAACCAAATGCATTCCGGGGAGAAGGCTTTGAGCTGCAGTTTTGTGCCTAAGGCATTAAGTGCAAAAAAACATTTTGGGTCAAGTAGGATAACACTGTGGTTGACAACTCTCAAAATTGTATGAACGACAAACCTCCAGCCATTGGCCCCTCGTAAGCCAAAGCAAGATATATTCTTCAGTTCCAGGGTCAGAGGTCTGGGCTTGTTAATTGCTGGATTGTTTGAATCCTGGTATCTTTGGTAGTTTGATGTTTTGTTTTCATTTATGTTATCATATTGTTGGTTGACAGTTCTTGTATGGCGTGTTATATTGTTGGTTTTGTGGTGTGCCTTTTAAAATACTGCAAGGGACCACCGTGGCAACCATCATGTTGAAGGGCAGAACACTAATTTAGTAAGTAAGAATTAATAATAGTCGTAGTACATGAAAGAGTGCCCTCCCGCACCAAAGACACTCATGCGGGCCGACAGCTAACAAGGAAGATTGTGTTTCCTGCTTGGCAGGGGGTTGGACTGGATGACCCTTGTGGTCTCTTCCAACTCTATGATTCTATGATTCTATGAATAGGGCTGTGAACATGTAAAAAGTAGGGGAAAGTGAAGAGGGTTAGTGGACAAGGTTCCCTTCAGATGTCAGCCCCAAGATGGCTTTGATATGCAGTTTTAGGAATTTGACCTTTGCTGTCACATAAACTGAGATTCTCAGGAGGCCAAACTCTGCTCCAGATTCCATACTTCATGCTGGGCAGTTGTGCAGAAGACCCACAGCCAAATTTCTGACAGGGCCTCATAGCATGAGGGCATGGTGCGGAGGACTGCAACGCCTGTGTCTGTGGCCTTTTGCATCACTGTGGAATGTGAATACTGAGCTAAGGAGAAGCACGAAAGGGGTGGGGTGGGAAACTGGGAAAAGAAGGGGGGAGAGCAAAGGAGCAGCTGGTGGCTGGGAGAAGCCGGAGGCAAGCAAAGGGGAGCGAAGCGAAAGGACTATAAAAAGAGGCGGGCAGAGGAAAAGCAACGCTATGTCCAAACGCTCACAATGTGGCAGGGAAGGTTGAGGGCCCTCTGCACTTTTAATAACTAAAGATTCTGTGGCCAGGCAATCCAAAGCCTGAATCAAGAAGTGCTGATAATGCAAATGAGCCCAACTCATAATGTAACTGCATTTTTAAATATACTTTATGCTGGTTTTGCTGATCATGCTGGGGGGGGGGGTTTAAGGAGCTCCGTGGAGATGTTCCTCAGCCACCCTTCTGGCTGCTAAGGCATGCATTGCCAATACATGCACTTTCAAGCCTCTATCAACAGACATTAGGGACTAGGAACTTTCTCAATTAAGTACATGAAAATAGATTCTCAAGAAAAACAGAATTGTGCGCACAATATAACCAGTGTTTGAAATTAGCCAGGCGCCAGGTGCATTTTGCTACTGGCATAGGTCCATTTCGGACTATGTGGAGATTTCTGGGCACCAGGTTGGTGACTGCAGTTTAAAAGGACTGGATGGCCCTTGTGGTCTCTTCCAACTCTATGATTCTATGAAAAGCTTCTGCCTTAGTCCATCATTAATACCATTTCCATTTCCGCTCTGTGTGTTTCTCCTTTCTGCACTGGGAAAAGTGAACTGTTGTAAGAACAAGTTACAGCCAAGCATTGTAGTTGAGACCATAGAATCATAAAATTGCAGTGTTAGAAGGGACCCAGAGGATTATTTAGTCCAACCCCCTGGTGAACAGGCATTCCGTTGTGGCGACCGCAACCTAGATTCAAGGTGCCATTTGGAGCCTAGCTTATATACCCGAGTTTCTAACACTGAATATAACATTCCGCGCTCCTTCTGCACTCCCACAGAACTGAGGCATGGGCAAAGACAGCTGTAGCTCAGGACACACAAAAGAAAATACTTCTACACAACATCAGGATTCCTGCTTCGGACAAAGGCTTGCAGCAAAAGCCGCAGCATCCAAAGGAAGCCACTCTCCTACAGAAGACAGATGACCTGCAAATAACAGGTAAAAATATAAGGTGAGCCTGTTGGATCTGGCCAATGTCCCATCTAGTTCTCACAGCGGCTGACCAGCAGTGTTCGAAACTCCCACTGTTCTAAGGCGCATTTTGCAACAGGGAATTTCTGAGCAGTTTCTGAGCTCTGGGCACAGTACTGCGCCTAATATTTCAGATGAAAGCTGCAGAGTGGGAAGAAAGGAGGACCTTTCTCTGCCTCCCCGCTTCTAGCTACTCTCTGAAGTGTGGAGAAGAGACCCTCTTAAGAATATTA
Source organism: Zootoca vivipara (assembly GCF_965207765.1). NCBI lineage: Eukaryota > Metazoa > Chordata > Lepidosauria > Squamata > Lacertidae > Zootoca > Zootoca vivipara. The sequence continues at coordinate 65,078,840 of NC_142583.1, forward strand.
GGGGGGTGGGCAGGGGAAGGACTAGACCATATGAAAAATGAACGTAATATTTTAGCTGCAGTCCATTCATTTTCAGCTTTGCATTCTCGTTATAGAAAAAGCACGCCTAGACATTCTGTTGCTGCCCCCATAACCTAGGTTTAAGGTGTCCTTTAGCTCCTGGCCTTCATATCTCAGTTTCTAACACTGCCGACCAGATGCCTGTGGGAAGCTAGCAAGCTGAACATGAGCGCAACAACCCTCTGCCCACCTGTGAATCCCAGCAACTGGTATGCCATGACGTCTCAGAAACTCTGTGGTTTGTTCCCCCACTCTCCAGTTCTTTGTCCCTCACTCCCTTTGCCCACATGTTCTAGAGATAACTTTATTGCTTTGTTTCTATGGCATTAGGCGGTGCTTCAGAGTTCCTGTAACCACAATCAAAATTGCTCTCCTTGTCTGTGCTCTTACTGCCAACACCTCAGACTTGAACATAGCCTAGGTTGGCCTGATGCTGAGACCCTACCTGCTCGCAGACTGTCTCGCCAGAGTGGTGCATGATCTAGTTATCTCCTGCTTGGACTACTGCAATACGCTCTACGTGGGGCTACCTTTGAAGGTGACCCAGAAACTGCAACTAATCCAGAATGCGGCAGCTAGACTGGTGACTGGGAGTGGTCGCTGGGACCACATAACACCGACCCTGAGAGATCTGCATTGGCTTCCGAGCACAATTCAAAGTGTTGGTGGTGACCTTTAAAGCCCTAAACGGCCTCGGTCCTGTATACCTGAAGGAGCGTCTCCACCCCCATTGTTCAGCCCGGACACTGAAATCCAGCCTCAAGGGCCTTCTGACGGTTCCCTCATTGCGAGAAATGAGGTTACAGCGAACCAGACAGAGGGCCTTCTCGGTAGTGGCGACCGCCCTGTGGAACGCACTCCCATCAGATGTCAAGGAAATAAGCAGCTGTCCTATGTTTAAAAGACATCTGAAGGCAGACCTGTTTAGGGAAGTTTTTCATATTTAACACTGTATTGTTTTTAACACTCGATTGGGAGCTGCCCAGAGTGGCTGGGGAAACTCAGTCAGGTGGGCAGGGTATAAATAATAAATTATTATTATTATTTCTTCCCCAGCTCTGCAACCAGATATCCTTTGCAGAGGGAGCCAGCACGGTGCAGTCATTGCAGCGGGGGGGGGGGGGGAGTTTTTTCGAATCAAGTGACACATTCCCTCCTGTGTGACTTTGCCCATGGTTGGGCCAGAGGCATAAATGGGTGGAGCAATGGATATCTATCTAGATCTATACACATACATACAACCACCCACACCCCTTTATACAGTTGTCTAGTTTTATGCCAGGGGTCGGCAACCGAATGCCCATGGGCCATAAGCCACAAGCGGCCCATGGGGGTCATTTAACCGGCCCATGGACCCCCCCTGCCCACTCGGGGACCCCTGCCACCCACTCGGTAGGCTCCCATGTGCCGCGCTAAACCGTCACGGAACGGAGCGGGGACCGCCTTCCACAATGCTGGGAGGCTTCCCATTGGCTGCAGGAAGCTCCTGCAGCCAATGGGAAGCTGCACACACCTCCTCTGTGCCGGAAGTAGCGTTTGTGCATGTGCACGTGTTCAGGCCCACCGCGGCATCTGCAGGACCGTGAACTGGCCCAAACCACAAAAACTTTGCCGACCCCTGTTTTATGCCGACACCTCCGCCCTGCATCCAGGTAAGCAAGAGGCATTGTTGGGAGTTCAAGGACACAATTAAACCAGGCAGAAACACCCAGGCAGGGTACAATGCAGGCTTGGGGAGGGGTTTGGACTGAGGCAAGTCTTGACGGCCAGATACAGAGTCCTGGAGGGGCACATTTGGGCCTGAGGTTCCTCACAGATTAGGAGCGGCATGAGCTGCGTGACAGTTGACAGCTCTAGGCCAGCCACTGCATTTCCAGCCTAACCAACCTCATGGGATGGTTGTGAGGATAAGGAACCATGTGGGTGAATGGAGGCCTCAATATGCAACCATGCCAATGGTGCCAGGGACTGCGCTATACCCTTCTCCTTCCATGTGCTGTGGCAGCTGCAGCATCTCACCCACCTTTATGGAAACCTCACTTTCAGAATGGGTTAAAAAGCAGGCATCCTCGAAATTCTTCCCCACAAGCCACACATTCCAAGAATTCCTTGCTAAAGCTTATTTCCTATTTAGGAAAGTTTAGATGAAGTCATTATAAATAGCTTTGCCGCCAGATGTAGCACAGTCAGCAAACTGCAGGCATTTAAAGTTCAGCTACAACATGCGTCCCCAAAACTGGTTTTGAAACAAACTTAAGCATTCTTGGGTTTCCCGTGTGGAAATAGCCCTGCCAGCTAAACTGGTTTTTAAAAGGAGATAGTAAGAGACGTAGCCATTCAAACAACATGTTCTGGGTTTCAGGTAACATGCAAACACTGAAACGAATTGTTTCAAGAAATGTTTTGGCGAGGCTCACCACCTATGGGAGTGGCTCGCCCATTTCACTTGTGGCTATGCAACTGAAAATCCCCTTGCTTGTTTACTTGATTATGTTTTTAAAAATGTATATATTGATTTCGTAGAAGGTAAGGCTACACATCAAAAATAACACAAACACCAGGAGAGAAGTCCCCCAGAATTGTAAAAATGAATAAAAGACAAAACATAAGTTAGTGTTTAGTCTGATTATTATTTTGCCTCCCTTCACAGGTTCTGTATACAGTGGTCCCTCGGCTTACGAACTTAATCTGTTCCGAATGCACATTCGTAGGTCGAAAAGCTCGTAAGTCGAAACGCGGCTTCTCATAGGAAAAAAAATATTTGGAAAAATTCGCAAGTCGAGGAAACTGCATGTAAAGCTGCCAATGGCTTCCGTTCGGATGTAGAAAAATTCGTAAGCGTGCGGCCATTTGTCCCCTTCGTAAGTCGAAACCTACGGATGCCGAGCCATTCGTAAGTCGAGGGACCACTGTACTTGATCACATATTGGTCAAATATTAGGAGTCCAGCAGCGCTGCACTACGCTCTACGCAGGTTAAGAAAGCTTGTTATGCATAGGTTCCCCTCAGCGGCTTACATTTAAAGCACTCTCCAACTGGGATACAAATCCTCTAAAACAGAGCTTTCCAAACTGTGTGTTGCGATCCATTAAGTGTGTCGGCTGCAGTGTGTAAGGTGTGTCAGGCAAATGCTTCCTGCGCTCCTCCCAGGGGCCGGAAAGAAGTCAGTTTAAAATAACAACAAATTATTATTTATTTATTTATTTATTTATTTATTCCCCAGCCACTTTGGGCAGCTCCCAACAGAATAATAAGAATAAATAATAATAAGAAGAAGAAGCGATTAAAAAAAATCAAACATTAAAAACTTCCCTAAACGGAGCTGCCTTCAGATGTATTCTATAAGTCTGGTAGTTGTTTATTTCCTTGACATCTGAAGGGAGGGCATTCCACAGGGTGGGCGGCGCCACCACCGAGAAGGCCCTCTGCCTGGTTCCCTGTAACCTTACTTCTTGCAGGAAGGGAACTGCCAGGAGGCCCTCAGAGCTGGACCTCAGTGTCTGGGCTGAATGATGGTGTGTGTGTGTGTGTGTGTGTGTGTGTGTGTGTGTGTGTGTGTAGACGCTCCTTCAGGTATACTGGGCCGAGGCCATTTAGGGCTTTAAAGGTCCGATTTGCTAGTAAAACTGAATTACTGTGTCACAAAATGATGCATGTCTAAAAAGCGTGCCACCCGTTTGGAAAGCTTTGCTCTAAAATACTGCTAGCACCGACAACACTGATGAGAATGTCTTGTGCTGCCTGAAAGAGAAGCCCATCTTTGGCTGACCTTGTGACAAACACAGTTACTGAACGCAGCCCTGGGTAATCAAGCTGCATGGCCACAGAAGACCCACCAGCATGCATAAAACTGGAAAAGACAAAGGGAAGTCTTGAAACGGGGTGCATCTTGTGATCCTGGTCTCTCCCCCCCCCCCTCCAAGACCTGCCTTCTTCAGAAACTGGAGACTACGGCATATGCTCCACAAGTGGTCTCCGTCACATTGTGCAGATTGTAAGCAATCAGCGTTGACGTCTTAGAGCTCGTCCTGCTCTGAGCTTAGAGAGAAGAACCCCCTTGTAAATCACTAAAGTGAGCCAGTAAAGCCCAAGCCAGGGCAGGAGACTAATTGCAGCCGCGATGCTTAGCTTGCGACCGTTTGGGACAAGCGCCCAATTGTGACAAGGCGCAGGGGAGGTAACCGCTCTCCCATTCACTCCGTGGGTCATAGCGAGAGCCCTGCTGTACACTCTTGAACAAAGGAGGTCTTGACAGATGAGGGGAGACAATGCTGCTTCTGGCTCTTGCTGAATGAAATCAGATGCAAAGCGGTTCAGGAGACAAAGTGGCAACACATTTCCATATGGAACACCTGCTTCTGGGGCGGGGGGGGGGGCTTTTCATTTTAAAAGTCCTTTCCCCTTGCACGTATGTGCCGCTTCAAAAGATAAGAGCTGTTTCAGTGTGTGTGTACACACACACAATACACACACATCTAGGCTTGATGAAGGGAGAGGAGAGTTCAGCAAGGAGGGCTGAGATTCCCAGCAAGGTTTGAAAATCTAGGGCACCGTCCGCACATTTAAAGCACTTTAAGCAGACACCGCTTCCTACCAAAGAATCCTGGGAACTGTAGTTTGCTAAAAATGCAGAGAGTTATTAGGGGACCCTTATTTCCCCTCAGAGAGCTACAATTCCCAGAGTTCCCTGGGAAGGAGGATTGATTGCTAAACTCAGGGCTTTTTTTCCAGCCAGAACTTAGTTCTGAAGGCAGCCCTGTTTAGGGAGGCTTTTAATGTTTAATAGATTATTGTATTTTATTTTTCTGTTGGAAGCTGCCCAGAGTGGCTGGAGAAACCCAGCCGGAAGGGCGGGGTATGAATAAATCAAGCCCTACATATATTAAGCAAAACAGAAACATCGTCACCTACTCCCACCCCCATCCACCCTCCCACCCCCTATCTACCTTATTTTCCCTCTTTCTTCTTAGTGTCTTAACAAATGAAACTCATTTGCAAAAATGACACATGTTAAAATATGAGAGACACTGCACACACCTTTGTAATTCAAGAAATCTTTAATAAAAATCTTTAATAATAATAATATATATTATTATTATTATTATTATTATTATTATTATTATTATTGAAACCTCTCAGGTGGACACCATTGCCGTTATAAGAGAACAAGGGAGGCATTCGTGGTGAGTTCCGGCACCTCTTTTTCTAGAAAAATAGCATTGGTTAATCTGCTCTGGGAGTTGTAGTGGGTGAAGAGGGGTCTGCTAATAAGTCTCGGCACACTTAATAAACTACATATCCCATAATTCTCAGGGGGGAGTCATGCCTGTTTAAAGTGGAATCAGTCTTCTAAATGTATGGCGTGAATGGGGCACTGATATTATTATATATTTACTGAAACCCCACCATTTTCCCTGACAGGACTCAAGTTGGCTTACAGATGAGAACAGCTGAGAACATAGAAAAATCAATCGTCAAAAAACCCCAAAATGGACAGAATCGAAATTATATACATATATAAGATCTGTTTTAAAACATACCAATAATTACAATAAAAACACGGCACCAGCCCTTTTAAGTAAAAAGCAGTCAATTGCCAAAAGCCTGCTTGGACGACAAGGCCTTCACACCTGCCGGTGGAGGGAGCCAGTCCAGTTTCTCCAGGGAGGGAATTTCAAAGTCTAATGTGCAAAGGCAAGACTCATCACATCCATTGTTCCACTTAAATCTGAGTCTGCCTCTGCCCCAAATGGATAAGTCAAAAGTTGTCTGTGTCATAGTATCTTTCTCACAGAGGGCTGTGTGTGCCACCTCAAAAGGCACTTGGGGAGAAATCGCATGCTTGAAAAGCATACCACATTTCATCCTGCAGATCAGAGACAAATCGAACATGTAAACTTTCCACCGAAACCTTCCAGCACGAGGAAAGCCTACATGTGTGATTTCTCTCTACTCTGCAAAGCGCTTGACCCTTCAAAGATTAGTCTGGAGCAGCCTTAATGCTACCTGTCATCTTTGTTGATCTGGTCTCCAAATCCCACCGTGTCAACGATTGTCAGCTTCAGGCGGACGTTGCTCTCCTGAAGTTCGTAACTCCTCGCTTTCAACCGCACGCCAGGCTCATTGTGAGTGGCCGGGTCGCTTTCAAACTTTGTGTTGAACAGGGTGTCCATGAGCGTCGATTTGCCAATGCCAGTTTCCCCTGAAAAGGACCACATTCAGGTTAGGAGTCTGAGAAGCCCATAGCCACTACCTTTAGCCTCCCAATGACTTCCTTCCTGGCGTCCAAATCAAGGATATTCTGCTTAAATGAGACATTAGAATTCCAAAGATACAGGAATGGGCCAAGGAAAGCATTGCTTAGGAATGAGACTCCATGGTCTGCTAGATTAAGTAATTTATAGTTCAAATCCTAACTTCGCAAAGAGGTCAAAGCCAGGCAAACTTCAGGCTTGCAGAAGCTACTTCATTTTTTTACCAGGACTCTTTAAGTTGACTAACTGGAGTAAAGAGCAGAAGTCATAGGTTTGAGTCCTACTTGGAGCAGACCCAGTGAAATTAATGGACATGAGGCTATTCATGTTTTTTAACTTCACTTGGTCTACTCTCAATAGGGCTAACACTGAATGCAGCATGTACACTCAAGCTCAGGAGCTTGTTTCAAATACTAGACCTGGCATTTTGTTGCTGCTACTGTTAAAACAAGTGAGAGTCAGAATTCCTCGGGACTCAGGCTGCTTTAGTTTATAAACCAGCATGTTCAGGTCACACAGTTAAAGTGCATTTGGCACTCCTGTGCAACAAACTGGACTTTCTGCGGTAAGGAAAGTGAGGGGAAAATACACTGGAGAGTGTGGGATTTTTTTTATGTTAACTTGTGGGACTTACTTTTGCCTGGCAAACGAGAACTGGGAAAAGGTTTATTATTGCCTGGACAGACACAATTGTTTCTTTTTTAAAAGAGAGGTTGCTATTTGTGAGCTATACACAGGTTTGCATTGCTTCAAAAATCTGCAAGACCTATTTCATCAGTTCTCAATTAAAATTGCAGCCAAAAGTTACATCAAATCAGAAGTCTACAACTGGTAGAAGCTAGTCCTGGACCAGCACCGACACACACACACACACACACACACACACACGGGGGGAGAGAGAGAGAGAGAGAGAGAGAGAGAGAGAGAGAGAGAGAGAGAGAGAGAAAGAAAGAAAGAATTAAAAAAATCCTTCCAGCAGCACCTTAAAGACCAACTAAGTTTTTTATTTTGGTATGAGCTTTCGTGTGCATGCACACTTCTTCAGATACACTGAAATAGAAGTCCCCAGACGCTTATATGTAGAGAAAGGGTGGGGAGGGGTCCAACAACATCAAACTGGCCCCAACATCAAACTGGCCCCAACAACATCCAACATACCATCTCAGGACTATTTAATTGCTCATCCTCTAACATTGTGTATGCCATCAAATGCCAACAGTGCCCTTCAGCTCTCTATATTGGACAAACAGGTCAAACCCTACGCCAAAGGATAAATGGACATAAATCTGACATCAGGAATTACAAGACAGAGAAACCAGTAGGAGAACACTTCAATCTCCCAGGACATTCTATACAATATCTCAAAGTAGCTGTCTTACTACAAAAGAATTTCAGAAATAGACTGGAAAGAGAAGTTGCTGAATTGCAACTTATCACCAAGCTTAAAACCATGGAGAGACCTGGTTTGAACAGAGACATTGGATTCTTATCTCATTATACATGATTAAGCGATCTTCAGCCATCTCACCCCTTGCTTTTTCATGCAAGACCATTCGCAGTCGTTTACAGTCGTCAACAGCTATCAGTCAGTCAATCACCCATTTCCACCACCCTTCTCAGTGATACCCCTCCCCACCCTTTCTCTACATATAAGCGCCTGGGGACTTCTATTTCAGTGTATCTAAAGAAGTGTGCATGCACACGAAAGCTCATACCAAAATAAAAAACTTAGTTGGTCTTTAAGGTGCTGCTGGAAGGAATTTTTTTATTTTGTTTCGACTACGTCAGACCAACACGGCTACCTACCTGTAAAGAGAGAGAGAGAGAGAGAGCAACATGCCAACATTGTTTTTGCAGCACTTACAAAACTCAGCACGTTAAAAAGGATCTAGGGGTCTTAGTAGAACACAATCTTAACATGAATCAACAGTGTGATGCAGCAGCAGCAGCAGCAGCAGCAGCAGCAGCAGCAGCAGCAGCAGCAGCAGCAGCAGCAGCAGCAGCAAAAAATAAATAAAGCTAATGCAATTATAGGCAGCAGCAAAAGAAGTATTGTGTCCAGATCAAGGGAAGCAATAGTACTGCTCTATTCTGCCTTCATCAGACTGAACCTGGAGTCCTGTGTCCAGCTCTGAGCACCACAATTTAAGAAAGGTATTGACAAGCAGGAACCTGTGCAAAGGAAGAGAACCAAGATGACTAAGGTCTGGAAACCAAGCCACATGAGGAGTTAGGTATTCTTAGCCTGGAGAAGAGAAGACTGAGAAGAGATAGGATAGCCATCTTCAAATCCCTGAAGCGCTGTCACGTGGAGCAGGTTTGTTTTCTGCTGTTCCAGAGGCTAGGACCCAAACCAGTAGATTCAAATTACAAGAAAGGTGATTCTGACTAAACATTAGGAAGAACTTTCTGACAGCAAGAGCTGTTCAACAGTGGAATGGTCTCCCTTGGAAGGTGGTAGATTCACCTTCCTTAGCGGTTTTTAAGCAGAGGTTGGATGGTCATCTGTCAAGGATTCTTTCTTTCCATCCTCATTGCTGGCGCAGAAAGAGGCAGCTAGCTTCCAACTATATTCCTTTAGTTACTACCTTGATTTCACTTTCCTCCCACATGTTTTTCTCCCATGCCTGCTTTTAGCTGACAACTCTGCCTTTGGCCAGAGCAAAGAAGTGAAGAGCAGTGTAAAATCCCAGGTTGTTGTTGTTGTTGTTGTTGTTTCCATCATGGGTGCAAACCTTCTCCATTAATAACAGAACTACGAAACCAGTAGGATGCATTGCTCAGGGCATGATAACTGTTATTATATTGAGAACATAGCCTGCAATGAGCACTGGGGGGGTCCCACCACCAAGCCCTAAAGCAGGGATGGGGAAACTATGGCCTCCAGATGTTTTTGGACACCATCAGCTGCACCAACATGGGTGATTGGCAGGAGTGATGGGAACTGTAGTCCAATAACATCTGGAGGACTACATGTCACTCTCACTTGCCCTGCCCTGCAGCGCTCTTTGATAGGGAACTGCTAAGTCATCCCAGGCCACTGTACTCTGCAGTCCATGAGTGCTCCAGAAATGTCTGATGTAGCCCACACTGTTGCATTTTTGTCCTTCCGTTAAGAGGTACATGTTATTGGACAAAGGAATCAATTAGCATGCCATTTCTTATTTTCCTTTAGCAGGAAAAAATTAGCACCGGGTTTCAGCCTTAATCGGTTTAGCTGGAAATGGGTGGGAGGGCCCAGAATTTAATGGAGAAAGGCTAAATTTAAATCGGCAGGACTGGGAGTTTATGGGCACGTTTACTCATTTATTTTTTTGAGGTCATTTTGGTTTGGGTATTTTAAATAATAATAATAATAATAATAATAATAATAATAATAATAATAATAATAATAATTTATTATTTATACCCCGCCCATCTGGCTGGGTTTCCCCAGCCACTCTGGGCGGCTTCCAACCGAATATTAAAACAGTACAACATTAAAAACTTCCCTAAACAGGGCCGCCTTCAGTTGTCTTCTAAAAGTAAAATAGTTACTTATTGCCTTGACATCTGCTGGGAGGGCGTTCCACAGGATGGGTGCCACTACCGAGAAGGCCCTCTGTCTGGTTCCCTGTAACCTCACTTCTCGCAATGAGGGAACCGCCAGAAGGCCCTCGGTGCTGGATCTCAGTGTCCGGGCTGAATGGTGGGGGTGGAGACGCTCCTTCAGGTATACAGGACCGAGGCCGTTTAGGGCTTTTTTTTTACTGTAACAGGAAGCAAAGAGAAGCAAGACAACTGGGGTTGGCCTTTTCTTTTTGTGGCAAGTGGGACCTTCCACTGGTTAAATTAGAAACTGCCGCATGTATCCTGCAAAAAAGGCATCGGCACAGAGGTTTTGGCAAGGTTACGAAAAGCTTAACTGCGCAAGACCATACATCTCATAGAAGGCTGCCAATGGCTACCAGCCATCATAGCCAAGCATATACCATCTCTAGGGCTTTTGACTGCCAATTGCTGGGATTGAGGAGAGCTTCTCATAATGTCGAAATCAACTTCGTGACATAATATATTAAAAAGTAGCTTTTCAGTTGATCACCAAGTCCAGGATGTACAAAATACAAATCCTATTTTGTCAGTACCGTAGTACATTCTTTTCTAATTTCTTCATCTTCTCTTGTATTTTTCTGTCTGACGTATTCCACTTGTGGAGGGCTGTTCCGTTCAGGTTCTGCTTGAGATTTTCCCATGAGGCACCTGGTTCTCCGCTGTGAGAGAAGGATGCTAGCCTGACCCAGAAGGCTTTCCTTATGTTCTTAAACCAGCTGTGGATGCAAGTCACGTTCCTTTTCTTTTTTTAAAAAAACAACAGTGCAATGAAACCCCAGTCAATATTTTCTCTTTTAAAAGGAACAGCGAAGCTGCCTGCTAAAGTTTCGTTGTAAAAACAAAACCGGATTTCATATAAACAGGCAGCAACGGGAATAGCTCAGCCCTGCCAAGCAAAGTGCAGAGATCAATGGTTTCGTTTTGCGGATGCACAGAAATGCCTTTCAGGGGATGCAAATAGGAAAGGTCTTGGGGAAACAACATCACTCCAGCCTCTAGAAGCTCAAACCACTTTGTTCAACAGCTTGCTGCGGTTTTGACGACAACTCTTTTCGTCGTTGTTTTAATTTGATGGATATGAAAACGCTAATCCTCATGGGAGAGCACAGAAAAGGCAGTGGCCTTTTGCATTCCACAGATAAAATTTGACTCCAGATGACTTTGGCTGCAACCTTGAGGACAGTTCACCCTCTATGCAGCCTCAGAAGAGAGGCTATGTGTGGATGCCACAATTCCCATTAGATCGTGGAGAAAGCAAAGCATGTGATGCGAAAGGATGCAAACTGCAGCTATCAGCCTGCTGAGCTTCCTTTTTGTAAAAAAAAAAAAGAGAGAGAGAGAGAGGAAAAGAAACTCAAGTTTCTAGTCCTCGTGTTTACAAAGAGATGGGAGTGCAAGGGAATTCCTTGCTGAAATCTCAGAAGCCGGAGGGGCGGCTGAGTGGGGCTTCCAGTCTTCGGGGACAATTGCTTGAGAGTTTCTCTAGGGCTGCAATTTGGTGCTACATAGGTTTGTGAGGAATTCAGCAGGGTGGAAAAGAGACACAATTTGCAAATGTATATTTCCAGTTCTATCAGCTTGCCTTGCAGCATTGGCTTATTTATTTTTCTTACAAAATTTATAGACCACTTAATAATGAAATAAAAAAATAAATCTCTAAGCAATTTACCTAAGGTGCTAGAAAATTATATACATATATATATATCTCCCTGCTTCTGGTACGAACTTCTGCCCTTTCTTTGCCAATATATGGGCAATGACGTAATTCAGTGCGAGGAAACAGAAGGATACAGTGGAGTTCCCTTTGAAACAGTTGTGGCAATGCAGGGCATTTCGTACTTCCCACTCGTATTTCCCCCCAATGTTAGCTACATAATTCTCCATGCTTCAGAAGGTGCATTCGCATTTGTGTCAACAATCGCTCACTTTTTACAGGGCAGAGTGTGGGAGTTCCACATTTAAACACCTCGTGTGGACGGCATGGCCCTGTTCCTTAGCCCTGAATGACTGGGGAAAGTGTAGGTCTGCCATGGAGAAGTGGCTACAAGCCACAATGGCTGTGATCTGCCACCAATGTTTGAAGTGGGTATGCCTCTGTATACCAGTCACTTGGATTCAGATGTGGGGAGAGCGCTGTTGTACTTAGGTTCTGCCTGCAGAATTCCCAGAGGCACCTGGCAGCCCAACAATTAAGAACACGACCCTGTTCTTCTTATGCCCTGACACCAGGTGCTTAAGAAGACACCTAAATGCCAGTACTGGGTGTTCTTATGCACAGCATGCAATGCTCGGTGGCAACTAGGCTATAGCTCCCCAGTGTCCCGATCAGGACTACGCATCCATGTAATTTCCCCATTGACATCTGGTATATTTGCAATTTTAATTGAGGAAGAACAAACTTTTGCCCAGGTTTCCAAAAATCCAGGAAACACCGGCTAAGCATCCAACATCGGTTCCCAGTTTAGTTTCAGTTTTAAACATGCGAGGTTCCAAATGCTTGAAATTTAAACGGCTTTGCTGGTTTTTAGACTTTCTTTTTAAGGTGTGTGTGGGGAAAACCTGCACGAAAAGCTGAGCATTTCCATTTAAAAGATTCCCTGCGATGCTTCATGTCTTACACGCTAGGTACCACCAAGCAGGGGGGGGGGATTTTATATTACTCACCCTGCCATGTTGCATCCGGGAAGGACACAGATAATCTCTTTGTTCAGAAGCCTATTATCATCACTTACCGACACAAAGGATGTTGAAGCAGAAACCCTGCGAGGTTGACTTGTTGACCAGCTGATCAGGGAGGCTGTCAAAACCGACGTGGCCCGACAGGGACAGGTTTCGGAGGTCATCGTTCTGAAATTCCGAGAAGAAACATGTCAAGGTTTTTATAGAGTTGGCTTTATCATTGCTTATCAATGACTAGCAACCACTGCCACCAATATCACACCATCACGTGGCATCACGTAAATGCATCTTCCATTGAAATCAACATATCTAGCTAGTACTGCCTTTCAAATGCATACAGGTGAAACTCAGAAAATTAGAATATCGCCGAAAAGTGCAACTTAAAAGGTAAAACCAATATATGAAATAGATGCATGACATGCAAAGCAAGATATGTCAAGCCTTTATTTGTTGTAATTGTAATTATTTATCGTTGGCGGGTCAATTATAAATAGAATGTAATTAATGAAATGTAATAGCGATGCTTATTTTTGTATTATTGTAACTATTTGTTTTATTACTGTGAAATTTCCAAAAGAAAGCATTTGTAAATAATAATAATAATAATAATAATAATAATAATAATAATAATAATAATAAGTTGCATTACTGAAATAAATGCACGTTCGGCGATATTCTGCATTTAGATGCAGAAACTAGAGTCCTTTGGAGGAAGGATGAGATTTGTCTGCAATAAACAGCAAGAAGAGTCAGCTTCTAGGTTCCCAAATACTCTGTTAAAACTCATATGTGGTCTTTTCATGGAGGGCAATATAAAAGTCTCTCAAACAGAAGAAAATCTTTGTTTCTAAATAAAAAAAATCACCTTTTAAAAATAATGATTAGCACCCTGCTTCTCAGGAATAAAAAGATAAAGCTGTAGGGGAAGAGAAAAGTTTCCTTACACAGAGTCAGACTAGAGATGCTCTGGACTGTCCAGAGCCCCATCTTCTCTTTGCATTTAAATAACTATCATACTACTTTAAACAGCCATGGCTTACTCCAATGAATTCTATGAAGTGTAGTTTGTTAAAGGTGCTGAGACTTGTTAGGAGACAGCTATTCCCCTCACATAGCTACAATTATCAGTAAGATACAGGTAAAATTTAAAACACAGCTACACATAAATCACAGCTAAAAATCGATCAAACAGAGATAAAAAAAATCAACAAAACTTTAAAAAACAAATACAGATAGCAACATTATATGCGTGGGTAGGCTTGCTGAAATAAAAATGTTTTCAGCAGGACGCCTGCCTAAGGTCAACAGGCAGGGAGTTCCAAAGTTTAGCTGTTGCCACACTAAAAGATCAGCTCCTTGTAAATGCAGAACATATGACATATGGCACTTGTAAAAGCATAAGTTACAGCACTCTTCACACATGTTATGTTATACCCACTTCTTGTGACGAAAGACTGCCGGGGGTGGGGGGGTGGGGAGGGATGGCTAGTAGCCACTTGGGCAAAACTAGTTGTAATTATGGGATGTGGGTTGTGCTGTGGTCTAAACCACTGAGCGTCTTGGGCATGCTTCCTCAACCTCGGCCCTCCAGATGTTTTGAGACTACAATTCCCATCATCCCTGACCACTGGTCCTGCTAGCTAGGGATCATGGGAGTTGTAGGCTAAAAACATCAGGAGGGCCGAGATTGAGGAAGCCTGCTCTTGGGCTTGCCGATCAGAAGGTCGGCGGTTCAAATCCCTGTGACGGGGTGTTGCTCGGTCCCAGCTCCTGCCAACCTAGCAGTTCGAAAGCACGCCAAAAATGCAAGTAGATAAATAGGTACCGCTCCGGTGGGAAGGTAAACAGCATTTCCGTGCGCTGCTGTGGTTTCGCCAGAAGCGGCTTAGTCATGCTTGCCACATGACCTGGAAAAACTGTCTGCAGACGAACGCCGGCTCCATCGGCCTATAAAGCAAGATGAGCACAGCAGCCCCAGAGTCTGCTGCAACGTGACTTAACTGTCAGGGGCCTTTTACCTTTAGTTGTAATTAGCTGCATCGCACTGTTTAAACCAGACTTTGCCCTGCCCTGGAGCCTGAAGGGAGCTTTAATCCAAAAACATCTGGAGGACCCCAGGTTGAATATCAGTGGTCTGCACTATCCATTTTGTAATTTGGAGCAGCCCCATTGATATTGAGGGCACACTACAGTCCAATGCGTGGATTCCTTTCCCATTCACAGAGTATGTGTTTATATGATTGTTCGGGGGCGGACTTTGGAAATCTTTGGTAAAAACTGGCACCCCCAAATGGATCTTCTCTATCCTGGATCTTCTCAATCTCGTGGCACTTTGGCTCAAGTGCCCTGTACAGGGAAACCCCCCCCGACACCCTAAATCTAGCACTGCATTTTCTGCCTATCTATCTATTATACACATATATCTATATTATTATTATTATTATTATTATTATTATTATTATTATTATTATTATTTGGATTTATATACTGCCCTATACTTGGAGGAACAAAATATAGAGAGGAATGAACAGGAGGTGGGGTGGAAATACAACAGAAATAACGTCGTTCCAGGAGAATAAAAGTGAGAGGCCCGGGGAATAAGCATTTCCCTCACAACCACCCAAAAAGCACAGAAGGAAAGTTTGCCATGTGACAGGCAGCCACTTCTGGAATTGCCATCTCCACTGTGGGCTGCTATTTATAAACCAATCCGGGCTCTGCTAACCGGAGCTAATAAAATTGAAGCGCTGAAACTGTGCCCTAAGTCATCTGCTGTCCTTCAGCAGGCCGTGGAGGAGGAGGAGAGCACAGAATTCTTCTGTCTCAAAGAGAAAAGAGGATTTTCCTTCTCCCCACTTCCCACACAGCCCCAAGGCTCAGATCCAAAGCATGGCAGAGAAGCAACACAGAAGATTATTTCCAGTCTCAGGAAAAAGTAAAGGGGGAAACCCGTTAGCTTGACTCACACTTTTCTCTCTGGCGAGATACATTTATTTGGAACAACCGGTGCAAACTCTAGTCTTGTTAATGACCGCCATAAATGTTAACGCTGTCCTTCACATCTAACATTTAGAATTTAGAAAGAAATAATGAAATGGAATGGAATATTTTATGGGTGTGTTTATTGCCCGGGGCTCCTTCTGGAAGAAGAGTTGTACATCAAATCAAATCAAATCAAATAAAAAAATAAAAGTCTGGCCTCGGCTCCACTTAAGTCAATCTTAAAGGTCACGATGGAGCCTTAGGAGGGCATTATTGGTCTGCCTTCCAAAATATGTCTACACAGGTTGCCAACTCAGAAACCTTTTTTTATTTTGTTTTTTTGTTTTTTACTATTTACTTGTAAGTCATTTGTGGAGTAACCAAACAGTTTGAAAGCAAAGAATCCTGTGCCTTCCAATTAACACAACCAGCCCCTGCCTACTCACCTGGAGGAAATTCCAGCTCATCACAGATGACCAGGCAAGTGGCTATTTACAAGCAAGTTTACTGTATAAGTACAACAAGTGCTTGCAGAAGGGTGTTCCTATCAACTGCCCCTCCCTTGGAAAATACCATTCTCCTCTGGACTAGTCAAAGCCAGAGCCCGCATTATCTTCCAGAATTGAAATTAGATTTTATTTCTTATTCGAACCATTGCAGCAGACCTTTTTATCACTGGCAGCATTTCAAACAGGATGAAATAACATCTCAATCTTGGATGCGTTTGAGAATACTGGCTTCCCAGCCAAGAAGCTCAGGGGATTTCCCAATCCCAGGATTTCATTAAACAGGAAACAGTACTTTTTTTTGTAAGAGAATTTGCTTCTGCTCAAGGTACGGCAGTGGGGAGCATTTTGAGGCTTTAACAGAAGAACAAGCCTTGCTGAGGAAGGCTTGGCACGGCTTCTGTACAAGGAAGCCTTGCCTCCTCAGTAATGGCCTTCTTCAGGAATTCCCTGCTCCACTGAGGCTCAGTGGAACCTCTGCTTTATGGAGGATATGGCTACCAATGGCTACTAGCCACAATGCCTATGTTTTACTTCATCTGTGAGAGGCAGTGGATCCTTGAAGACAGGGGAAAGGGCAGCTGCAACACTCAAATCCTGCTTTCAGGCTTCCCATTGGGGCATCGGCATGGCCACTGCGAGAACAAGATGCTGAACTAGATGAGCCATTGGCCTGATCCTGCAGGCTCCTCTTATGGCAGATGTGCTGTTCGGTTTTCAAGGCTGCCGTGCACGCTCTTTTTCCACCTCAAAAGACCTCCATGCTGGGTTTGTCGGCTTGTCAAGCAACGCTGCTTTTCCTGGATCCCTCTCTGTCTTGTACTAATTTTAAAAGGCGCCACATAGACAAAGTTTACCAAGCCAGCCAGGGAGCACAATAAGTAACAACCGAAACAGCAAGCTCATGATTTGATTTAAGTTCTTCCCTCCAAAAGGAACCCTTTCCCCCTGCCAAACAAATCTTGAAAGCTGTAGGTTTATTCTTCTCCTTAAGACATGCAGCTTGAAGAAAACCTGCTAGAACAATTTACTCGCTTATGGCAAATGTCATGAGCCAATTGCTGATGGCGGGAAGTGAACTGGGGCTCCTGCAGTACATAGATGTCCTCCCAGCTGTAGCTGATAGAACCATTCTTGCATCTGAATTCAAATGGACCTATATTAGTCATGTCTGTAAATTTCAATGGGTCTATACTCTGAGTAGAGGTAACATCGGCTGCAATCCAATGTTAACAACCCAACTGGTTCAAAACTCGCTGGAATTGCATTCAGATAATCCAAATACAGCGGGAAAAGGAGGTATTTAGTCTACCAGAATACCCTTGGTGAGCTTCCGAGGGAGAAGACAGGCAAGGCCACGTGTTTAAATTCCCTTCTCCCACTTAAGGATCCTACAGAGGAGATTCCACTTTAGTGCCTGGGGCTTTGGGGATGTGTTCCCCTCCCCCTGCCCCCATATCTTCGTTTTTTTTTGAAAGAGGCCTGACACAAACATGACAATCCGACCTCACTCACTGCAGGGAGAGCAAACTCTGGTCTCCAAGGCAAAACTGTTTGGCTAGAAAGGTCAGTTCAAACTCCAAGCAGTAACAGCACCACTTCTGCCAAGAAACGACATAAAAGGCCATTTCCCTTCCTTAGGGTTTTTCCTCCAAACCGCTAAGATTTCTATTTGGAGTAGAGGTGACTAATGCATATACCAGTTCTCATGTCACAAATTACAAACCAGCAGAAAAAGCTGAAGGGTGTTTTTTCTTCCTTCTTTCCCCTTTCCTGGTGGGGAGGGAGGGGAAGATAAGAACCATGTGTGCACATTCCTGCAAGTCTTGTGAAGGGGGGGGAAGGGGAAGGGGAAAGGGGAAAAGAAAGACACACACACACACAAAGAGAGAGAGAGAGAGAGAGCACCATGTGACAAACAAATATGAAGAATTTCCAACGACAAAGTCCAATCAAAAACAGATGCTCTCCCACTTCTCCACATGTCCAGTCTTGAACTGCCAATCTGAACGGCTGCATTTAAGCCGATAAAAGGCAGAGTGTATACCGGCCGTTTCCCCAAGACTTTTAGGTAGAAATGCCACATTACTACCATTACTACAGCTAAGAAAGGAGAACAGATTGGGGGCAAATGCAGTGGGTTGCATCCAACTAGGTTCTGCTCAGAGCCGAACAACGGACATGCATGCCCATCAACTTCAATGGGTATACTCTTGAGTAAGGCTGGTACTGGAGACAACCCAGTGTGGCTCCCAAGGGAAACCAGAGGAAGCCCAGAGCACAATCCCTTGGGTTGCAACTGGATGAGTTCCTCTTGGCCTGTGGGCCTGCTCACATCCTGCTTTCTTCTCCCCTTTTGGAATAAGGAAATTAAAGCCAATGTTTTGTTTTGTTTCCCAGGGCAAAGGATGCCTTGACTTGTATGTGTACTGGCAGCATTCTGTTGATGAGGCACAAGGACAGCTTGAATTGTAAAGCTATTTAGAAGCCCATTTTGACTGTTACACAACTTCCCCCTTAAAAAACAACAACAACAACACTTCGAGAACAGCACCTACATATAAAACCTACGTACCATTTTATCATATTGACAGCCAATGTGGCACAGTGGTTAGAGTGTCGGACTAGGAGCTGAGAGACCAGGGTTTGAATCCTCACTTGGCCACGGAGCTCAGCGGGTGACCTTGGGCCACTCACCTCCTCCCAGCCTAACCTACCTCACAGAGTTGTTGTGAGGGTTAAATGAAAAAGGGTGCAGAGCCATGTACCTTGAGCTTCTTGCAGAAAAGGGTGGGATGTGAATGCAACAAACAAACAAATAACAAATATCATGAGAAGGCTCCAAAGTGGCTTACAGGTTGAAGGAGACAATTTTTTAAAAAACAAACAAAAACATGTCCATGCAGCAATCCTAGTAAAACAAAACAAGAAAGGAAGACAGCAGAAACCCACTCCTTTGCCTCCTCAGCAGCACAACTAAGCAGCAATTGCCCATTCAAAAGCCAGGTCCCATAATCAGTCTCTCCTATGGGTTCGGTGGGTTTGTCCAGGGAATGAGTCTCCTAACAAGAGAGAAGCCACCAAGATGTCCCTGTCCCTTGGGCCCACCTGCCACCTCTTTGGAAGCTCTCAAAAGCATAACTGTAAGCAGACAGCTGAGAGTGCATGGAAATATTAAATATTCCCCAGGCTCCCAGTTAACCCAGTTAAGGGCCATGGCTGAACAAGTTAGAAGCCGGTTTAAAAATCGAAGCACAGATAGCATGCCCACAGTCAATTTATTTCAGATGTAGCTGAATGGGTAAAGGCCGTGAGGAACTCAGGTATGTCACCAAATTGCCCCTTAAATCAAGGTTACAGTTGTCAAAACCTGTTGCTCTCCAAGTCCTATTTTTCAAATGATGGGCTGACTGTGATTGATTCTCAGTTAAACACCTGGCTCGTTCAGATGACAA
Organism: Zootoca vivipara; assembly: GCF_965207765.1. Lineage (NCBI taxonomy): Eukaryota > Metazoa > Chordata > Lepidosauria > Squamata > Lacertidae > Zootoca > Zootoca vivipara. The sequence continues at coordinate 65,098,367 of NC_142583.1, forward strand.
CCTTGAGCTGGGATAAGAGCTTTGGAAACTTAAAAGAATTAAAATTCACTTGATCCAGGGATGAGAAAGAGGTTGCCTATTGCGACCTCTTTTTCTTAAGCTTGGCTGCTTCTGCTCAGGCTGCACAGGAAAAGCATTTTGGCTCCAGAAATTTGTTCCGATTGTGCAGATAAAATATAACAGATAGAATTCCACCTACAGGTGGCGGAAATGTCAGGCGCCATCCTGGCATCCAAACTTGGTCGCAAGTGGTCAAAAGCCAGGTGCAAAATGCGCCTGGCTAATTTCGATCACTATCTGCCTTATACTGAAGCAGACGGCTGGTCCATCTAGCTCAGTATCGTCTGCACTGATTGACTACACTGCGAGTCTCTCCCAGCCCTACCTGGAGATGGCAGGGACTGAAATTGAGACCTTCTGCACGCAAAGCAGGTGCTCTGTCACTGAGCTATGGACCTTCCCATAGTTGCCATGCATGCGCCACCCACAGGGCGCAAGGCGATCTGCATGACCTGTGCTTTGGCAGGAAGAGAGGTTTCAGCTTCAGGCTGCTGCAGAGTCTACGCCAGCTTCCTTCCCTCTGAGGAGGAAGGGAGAGAGAGAGAGAGAGAGAGAGAGAGAGAGAGAGAGAGAGAGAGAGAGAGAGAGAGAGAGAGAGAGAGGTGCAAGAATGTGAGAGTTTCGCATGCCGGCACTACATCAAGTTTGTGTATGGACAGGTGCGAGGGAGATAAATCTCTTTTGCCCAGCTGTGGCAGGCACCATGCCCATGCCAGTGACGACATTAAAAAGCATACCTGTCCGTAAGAGCCATAAGACTCTTGTGTTATTTCAGTGACTTGGAAGACACACACACAAAATAACTCCAGCCGTCTTCCAGCTTACAAAGGCAGCTTGATCGCCTGCAGGCGTTTCATATTTACCCTGGGCAAGTGGCTATTTTAAAAACTCCTGCCATAATCACAGTGACATCGTGTGTGTGTGTGTGTGTGTGTGTGTGTGTGTGTGTGTGTGTGTGTGAAATGCTATTATGTGCTGGAGCATTCTGTCAGCCTTAGCTAAAATCTTTGATTGGGCACCAAATTGTGTTTAAGCTTTTGAAGCCAAAACGCTCAGCTTTTTTTTTTTTTTTGCAGACAGAGGGAGAAAAATATATTAGCTGTGCCTCAGACAGCTCTCCCAGCTGTGGATCTTGTTCATGTGTGATGCAGAGTCATAATAATAATAATAATAATAATAATAATAATAATAATAATAATAATAATAAGAGTTTGGATATGATATCCCGCTTTATCACTACCCGAAGGAGTCTCAAAGCGGCTAACATTCTCCTTTCCCTTCCTCCCCCACAACAAACACTCTGGGAGGTGAGTGGGGCTGAGAGACTTCAGAGAAGTGTGACTAGCCCAAGGTCACCCAGCGGCTGCATGTGGAGGAGCAGAGACGCAAACCCGGTTCCCCAGATTATGAGTCTACCGCTCTTAACCACTACACCACACTGGCTCTCACCAGTGTATAATAAATACTTAAGCAGTGGTGGCGAGGGGTGAGGAAAAGGCATCAACCCACATAACCATCTGATATGACTCCTCCCTCCTCCTCCTCCTCCTCGTTGCTGCATTAATAGAAGTCTACGTAGAAAAAACCCACACCAAACAACATAAAACCCAAACATTCTTTACATAGGCGAACAGAGAAAGGAATGTTCTCACAGTTCTTCCGCATTCTGTGCCCACAGGGGACTAGAACATGCATGCATGCATTTGATTATTCTACCCTTAAGTACCACATCAATATTTTAGGTCATAAACAACTTTCCAAAATCAGCTGTATAGAAGCTCATGAGATACCCCAGAGTGTTAAGGAATTATAATGAGGCTGATAATTAAACATCTGCAGCAGAGCCAAAATTGAATCCTTTGGCCTTATCAACACATGCCACAGAAACAAGGTGGGAGAATTAGCTGCACAGGTAGCAAGGCACGGTGGAGAGGACGGAAAAATCACATTTTAATGCTCCTCTACATTATTATTTTTTAAGGGACCCTGGATGGAGAAAATGAGCACAGCAGGGAATGGGCTGTTCCTGAATCTTACCCCCTGACAAGCTAGTTTTCTTCTTGCATGGAGTTTTTCTTTTAATGGGGGGCACCCCAAAAATAGCATCTTTGTTAGTGGGTTTTACAGACTTCCTCCACTTCTCCCCAACACTGTGTCTTCAGCCCCCCCACCTCTTCTCATTTCTACTTACAAGTGGCTTCAAATTTCACTGCTCCCAAGTAACAAGGTGATTTCTACATCTAAGCTACTTAGGCCTTTTAAAAGCCGTATACATGTATTTTAAAAAAACTACATTAGCAATTTCTTCATTTGAAAAGCACTGGGACTTTTCATGCCAAAGTCAATAAACTTTTGCCTTGTAAAGAGGAAAGGAGAGATCCAAAGATATTTCTACCCTCCACTACCAGACATTTGTGCATCCCAATTCTGACACACACACACACACACACACACACACACACACACACACACACACACGAGAAAGCCAAACATAAGGAAATGTGAGCATTCCTATCTCCTTTTCCACACAGAGGTAGTAAATTCATGGCTGATGTGGAGTTTAAACTCCGGTTTAAGTCCAGAATTCAACCATGGAGACCTCATGTAGGGAGGAGAGAGGTTGGGAGTATGGAAAACGCAGGTAAGTAAAAGTGTGGGGGGGGGGCCCTGAAGGAATGGCACTTGTGGGGTGGGGTAGAAATTTGGTCTGTATACAGTTGGAAGAGAGCTGAGAGTGGAGGGGATTAGTTGGGTGGGAATGGTTTAGATGGGGATTACGAGTTCTAATCCTATTCATCCCAGACTTCAGTTTGCTGTGAATTTCTTTTCATTGCTCCTCAAATAAACAAACACTCTGCTCTCAAACCTGCGTAACTGTCTGTGAAATCCACACTTAAAGGATTTTGGAACACCTGCCCCACACCTACAACAGTGAGGTGGGGTAGAACATTTTCCTTTCGGGGGGGGTGCGGGGGGGGAGAAGATCCCTGTACAGTGGTGCCTCGCTTAACGAATGCCCTGCTTAACGAAATTTCCGCTTAACGAAAGGTTTTTTTCTAGTGGAGGTTGCCTCGCTAGACGAATTCATTTTACGAAAAATTCGTCTAGAGAATCGCGGTTTCCCATAGGAATGCATTGAAATTCAATTAATGCGTTCCTATGGGCAAAAAAAATTGGGAAAAAATCAATGCATTCCTATGGGATTCGCTAGACGAATTTTTCGTTATAAGAAAAGACCCGTGGAATGAATTAAATTCGTCTAGCGAGGCACCACTGTACTTTGTTTTTTCCATGGAAAATTGACTGTTTCTAAATATTTGTTGTTCACTGGGAGCAATAAACGAATGCCAATACAAGCTTGGCAGATTTCAAAGTTGTGATTACTTGGTCTTGCTTCCTTCAGTAACAATCAAAGAGTGGTTCACACAACGAATCGGCGAAATACGATGAAAACCAAACGATTTAAAGCAGATCCATTAAAGCCCAAACAATGCAACCTGCGATCAATATAGCAGTTAGTAGATAAACATTTGGTATACGCCACGGGCTGCTCACCCCAAAAGTTCATACAGGAGGTTCTGAACCCAGGTGAACAGGTGTGTCTTAAGTAGATGACAAAACTGAACTACAGACGAATCCTGACACACTGTAATAGACACTGGGAACTGCCTCAAAACGGTGTCACTACAGACAAGACTCTTTTATCTTGCATTGCCAACCAATGAACATGACCCACCTGGGCTGGTGCCTTTTGGGACTGTCAGGACAGGAAAAAGAGAGGTTGACGACAAGAGAGAAGCCCCAGAGCCAATGATCTGCAGAGTCAACGACAGGCAAGGCCAGCTAATTGCAATGTAGTCCTCACTTTCCTCCTGGAAACATTGCTGAAAGCACTAGGCCTGAGCTGTGGTTTGTTTCTTTGAAGAAAAATTTAACTTCACTGGCCTCTAGTGATTTATTGCTTTTGCTGCTGAGCTATGCCTGATTCCAGCCCAGCACCTGCACAGCAGCCTCTCCTTTTGATCACACCTCTCTTGCAATTCAAAAGAGTTGTTTTGAATCCACAGAGCTGTGATTACTATGGAGAAATTCTACTGAATTTAACGGGAGTGATCTGGAATGAATAGCTTAAAAATAGTAGGCTTGAGACTTTTAAAACACACACAGTAATCCCAAAACAACCACCCACCCTGGAACTGTTATCCTAAAAGGCGTTTGTTGACGCAAACCACTATGCTTTAAATTGTTACACACTGAAGCACTGATGGAGGCTACCTTACAGATGCCCTCGAGTGACATGAATAGGAGAGGCCTCGAAACAGCTGCTCACTGAACTGCCTTGCAAATGTCAGAAAGCTAGCAGAGGCTTTTGCCTGACAGCTATGCAATTAATGTGGCATTGTACCAGGGCCCAAGCAGCAATAAAAAGCCCAAACTACTATTGTTTGCAATGTTTATTTTTTTCAATATATTGCAGAGAAAGCCAAGTCCTATGTATTCTGTGTCCTGCACATAATGTACTACCCTTGTGTTGTGAAAAGCCCCAGTAGCTACAGTATCAGCAAAAAATAGCAGGCTTGAGATATATTGGGGGGGGGGGGTAGCCATAAAAGAAAACAAAGGCAGGAAAAGCTAAGAGGCAAAGATGAAGATGCTACCTGACACATCTAAGAGTTTTTTTCACATCTGGCAAGTTGAGGGTTGGGCATCTGCATCACTGGGCAATAATCCAGTGGGCCAAAGAATTGGGGCCCCATCATGCACAAGATAGCAGGATTTCTTCCCTGCTTGGAAAAATCTATCCATGCATTCAGACAGTTGATCCCAGGATTGCAGCCACACATAACAAATTAGAGCCAGGTGTGCCCCTGCAGATAAGACAGTGTGGTTGGGTTTTATTTTTAAATGTGCGCACACGCACACAGCCTGCATACAATGAAATGTAGCAAAACAGAATTGTACCTCCGTTATAGCTAACCTCAAAGTATGCAAAAAATCCACTCAACGTGAAACCACGCGGTTAGGGCTCATATCACAAGTTCATGGAATGAATATCCAAACGTAATCTGGAGAACGATGTCAAGCGTTGGAGTCTTAGTGAAGATATATCCCATGATCCAGTCAGTCAGGCAGTCAATCTGATCAAGAGGAAGTGCATTCAAATTGCAGATTTCTCATCCCGCATGTAAGTTCCTTGGAGGGACAAGATGACCCTCGTGGGTTCCTTCCCCAACTCTAAGGTTCTAAGATTCTGTGATTGAACCTCCAGCACCTCAGGTTGCAGGAAAACAGAAAGAGAAGTGGGGCATGCTGCTGTCAACATCCCAGTTTGTCCCCTGTACAACCCCAAGGAAGCAGCCGTAAGCCTTGGTGAAAGCACTGCTGTTAGGTTTGGCAGCCTCGATCACTGTGGGGGAGAGGCCAGACATCGTAATGCTGATTAACTAGCTAATAGACAGAAAGGATGCGCTGATACAGTGGAACCTCCGTTTACAACTACTTCTGTTTATGAACACCTCCGTTTACAAACGCCACGGACCCGGAAGTGTTTACATCCGGGTTCTGTGGAGTCGGATGCGCAGATCGCTTCTGCGCATGCGCAGAAGTGCTTTATCGGCACTTTGCGCACGTGCAAAAGCGTGCCTTCGGGGAGCGAAGGCCTCCGTTTACGAATGCCTCCACGGAACGGATTGCGTTCGTAAACCGAGGTTCCACTGTAGTGGGGGCTAATGGTTAGGGGACGTTTCTGCCCTTAACAGAGCAATCTACCTGCAGGGGGTAGGGACTGAAGCCAGTGCTATACGAAGGGGAGGGCAGAAAAATATGGCCATTTGTGCTTTGAATTGGAAGAACTTTGAATTACAAGTTATGAGCAGGGCTATCCCAAGACTTTTTGCTACCCGAAGCAAATAAGCATTCCCACCAAATTCACCACGCTGGAAGTTGCATCTCCTCCCATCAGGAATAGCAGTGGGATAGTCTCCTCCACTGCACTCTAGAGAGCGCATGACAGGCTGTGTGTCCCACACAGCTCTAATCTCCAGCAGAGGGGAATGGGCAGAGGATTCCCAGTGCTGCCCCTCCACCCAGGATCTGCCAGCCCCCCCCCCTACCTACTGATAGGGCTGGCCAAGCTTTAGGCAACCCGATGAGATGGGTTAGCAGCTGGGCGTTTTTGCTACCAGTGTGTTCTGCTTGTGTATTTGGAAACGACACAAATATGAGAGACGCACCAGGGTCCACCCAGCAGAACCGCCCTGGAATGCCTCACTGCTTGGGACCATGGGGAATACTTCACAGAAGGCTTAGCTAGTCCTACTGATTTATTCGCCAAGTTAACAGTTTGCCGGATTTAAAAATCATTTGCTGAGGGTTTACAGACCATGGCATTATCAAACAGCAACTTTCCAGAATCAAATCATTCCCGCTCACCCAAGTTTGCTGTGGCCTCCACCACCAGCTGCCACTACGCAGCGCAGGTTAAATTATAGCCCTCATCCATGCAAGTGACTGCTATTCCCTGCTTCGATTTGGCCTGCATATGTGGTACAGTATTTGAAAAGGAGAGTCAAAAGCAAGTTTGTACACAAAGGAGTTAACTTTAAAACACTCCTCTCCTATGCCAAAAATACACTACACTGCACTATTACTGATAGCAAAATTTATGCCCCCCAACCACCTTGGATCTATCGGAGAGTAAATATGCAATCTTAGTTGGGGGGGGGGGAGTCCCAACATTGTGTTGAAAGCAGTGGAATGGGCCTTAAGTCACAACCAACCTGCCCTTTTCATTTCACTAGGAAATACCCATAAATTAGACATTCTTGCTCAATTAGAAATGCTGTTAACTGTCTCTGTTGGGGTCAGATGCACACGAAATATTAAATTGGCCCTAGCCTAGTACAAAGAATCAGTAGAGCACAGTCCAGACTTACTGGGAAGCAAATCCCACCGTACTTAACCAGCTTACTTTTGAGCAAGAATGTTTGGGCTCAGACTGCAAGACAGCCAGCACTGCACCTGTTAAAGCTACACCTTCTATTGTGGTTCAGTTTCAACTTCAGTCCTACACAATTACCTTGGAGTGAACACCATTCAGCCTACTTTGAGGACTGCACTCTCAGTTCGTAGACTATTTTAAAAAATCATGCAACTTAGGTGCAACATTCTACTATGGTGCAAGGAAAGAGACCTTTTTTTCCTGCAACATGGAACTATGCATAAGCCAGTGTTTAAAGTGGGAATTAAATTTAGTCCTCCTGGATTTACCCTTCAGGTTTCTGGCTGACTTGCTTTAGAAGTAAACATGTGGTTTTGCCAGTGCTCAAATAATTGTTATTTTAAAATTAGATTAGGAATAAAGTTACATAACACAAAACGTAGGCAGGCATGTGTGTGTCATCCCAAAAACGCTCGCAATTCATTTAACGGCAAACCACACAATTCATTTGGAAGGTTTAACTTCCTCCAAATAATGCTCCTGCGGTAATTTAAACGAGGCTTTTTAGGAATTGTTCCTCCAGTTCAGTCTTCCACAACCTTGTGCCCCCCCCTACAGATGTTCTGTAGCCTGTGTAGAGCATGGCACCCCCACCTGTCAGACCACCAATATTTATCCTAAATCTTCCTTTCAATGCTTTGAAACCTGTTGTTCCTACTTACAGCAGGTCAAGAACCAAGGCCAAATCAGAGTTTAATTCTAATTGGCTCAATACAGAACTAGTGTTCACTTATTCCTTAAGCCAATAGTCATTCTTTGTACAATACAATAAAAGGATATAGAATGTTGTCTAGTAATACACACAGAGAGAGGGGGGGGGGAGGGAGAGGGAGAGGGAGAGGAAGAAATGATCCCATTGCATTTTGGAGCCATAATGCTTTCTCTCAGTAAGCATTACAGAGAGTTATTTCAACTGAGATGAACAGGAGGCTGTAAGGGGAAAACAATTTCCAACAGAATATCTGGATTCCTGGAGGTAGACTGCAGTATACCTTTTTTTGGCTGAGGTATGCATCAATAAACGCCACTCGCTCATCTCCAGCCTGTGTGTGCCATCAGCATGTGTCCTGGAAGGCTTCTGATTATCTGAGGGGAAATGGTTTTATTTCATCCCTCGATCCATGCTTCCTGTTGAATTCAGAACAGCTGTGGTATTGAATTGCTGCTGCACACTTGAAGCCAAAGATTCAAGCCTTTACTGGAACAGCCCCAGGGCTCAGCAGGGAAGCAAGCCCAGGAACTACAGTGGTCTTCATCCTTGGGATAGGATCAAACTAAAAATGTTTATTTGTGTTCTGTATGCAGGGCCCATTTGCAGAACAGGAATCTCCGAATGCGCCTAGATACCAATACGGCTGCAGAGTTACTGTTAATCATGGCAGCTAGACTGGTGACTGGGAGCGGCCGCAGAGAACACATAACACCGGTCTTGAAAGACCTGCATTGGCTCTCAGTACGTTTCTGAGCACAATTCAAAGTGTTGGTGCTGACCTTTAAAGCCCTAAACGGCCTCGCTCCAGTATACCTGAAGGAGCGTCTCCACCTCCATCGCTCTGCCCGGACACTGAGGTCCAGTGCTGAGGGCCTTCTGGCGGTTCCCTCGCTGCGAGAAGCCAAGTTACAGGGAACCAGGCAGAGGGCCTTCTCAGTAGTGGCACCCGCCCTGTGGAACGCCTTCCCACCAGATGTCAAAAAGAAAAACAACTACCAGACTTTTAGAGGACATCTGAAGGCAGCCCTGTTTAGGGAAGCTTTTAATCTTTAAGAAATTAGTGTATTTTAATATTTCTGTTGGAAGCCACCCAGAGTGGCTGGGGAATAAATAATAAATTATTTATTAATTATTATTATTATTATTATTATTATTATTATTATTATTATCATGCATCTAAGGTAGGGCTGTATGCGCATCACAACTGAACTGTGAAATTGGTATTGGCACAGAATTAAACAGTCAAAGAGCCTGAACTTTTTTTTCTCTTCAAAAGCAAACAGAAGCAAGTTTCTAGACCTTATGACTGGGTTGACAAATACTTGGTATGATACCTGGTTCCAATCCTTACTGGCAGCCACTTTCAGCTTTTCTGAGGAAAGAAGGAATATAAATGTTTTGAAGGCAGAGCATGACTTTCGCTCCCTAGCAGAACCAAAACCAATTATGCAATGCGTACACATTTGAACTGATGGCCAGAATGCAGAATCTGGGTTGCTTCGGCACAGAATTTTCAAACCCAGCTCTCATCCAAGGAACAAATCCACTGGATTGCTTCTTATGGTCTTGGATAAGAGTGTACACATGCACCAAAAAAAACCTGGGGCAGCTATGTCTATGTGCAGGGAATGTGTTATCTTCCCTAAATTGTGGTGGGGTGGGGGGTTCCAAAGCAAATTGTCATTAGCTGTTGCTGAAGAAAAAGCAAGTTTCTCAGCAGCTAACATTTCCAACATAGGAGTGAGCGAAACCAAGGGACCTGGGACTCAAGTTTGCAATTGGAGTTTTGTCGGCTCTAGAGCAGTTGCTCTTAGAAGGTACAGCTCACAAACAGCTCTGTTTTTCAAAGCCACCTCTGATCTGCCTCCACACCATCTGATCTGCCATCTTCTCCCCCCAGTGATAACAGATGGGAAAGGGTGGGAGAGGTTTGAGGAGGAATTGGGAGTTGGTCATAAGCTTTCAAAACAGCAGTTAAAAAAGGATATAGAAGGTTACTTAGCAGTTGAGAGGAACGTGGCTCCCGAATCCTTGAACATATTTAGGATCGTGTTGATTTTCTACATCTTGAGAAACCAGACAATAAAATCTGCATGTATTGTTTGTCCTAATAACCCAGATTCCAATTAAAACAACAGCAACACACAGCTGAAGAAAGGTAAAAGAAAATCAGGTCACTTGCAAGCAAAAATGCCAATTATTTGTATAGATGGTGCCTGCTTGCTCCAGAATCACGGGTAATTCTACACTCACAGTTGTCAAGATATTTGCAGAAAACTCCTGCTTTTAATCAACTGCCATATGAAAGTGACATGTATTCAATATTAATGAGGCTGAAGAGGAACAGCGGGGCTAAGCCGGCATCTTATCATATACTGTATTTTTCCTTTTTATACATATTTTATACATATACTGTATAAGATGCCCCCATGTATAAGACACCCCCTATTTTGGGGGACTCCAAATTAAGAAAACACCCCTCAGCACTACCCGTGTATAAGACGAGCCCCAATTTGAAACCTATTTTTTGGGGGGGAGGGAAACAAAACACCTCGTCTTATACACAGAAAAATACGGAAAGTCACTCTGTGGCAAAAACACGACATCCTCTAATATGCACAACATGTTGGCAGCCTTCTCTTGGTTTCACATTGCATACCATATTTTGGAAATTATCTTGGAAGTATACGTAAGCAGAGGAAAGGCTGAGTGAAGAATGCCAAATTTCAAAGTCACCATGGATTTTGAATTGTTAAAGAGTGGGTGTAGGTAGGGAATTTATGGTTCTTAACTCAAGGCATTTTAAGAGCCATTTCCAGTATTATGTGGTTGAATACCTTACTTTTCGATTTTGCAAATGAGCATGCCCAAATCCAGACTTAAGAAAGCTCCAGGTATGTCTACAGGGGTTTCCCCTTTTTTTGCCCTGGCTTTTGAAACTTGCAATGTGAACTTTTAGGACACACCTTATTTCTGTGATTCTGAGTCGTTTTAAACTCTTTTTTAATATTGTTTAAATTGTTGTAACCCACCCTGGGACCTCAGGATAGGATAAAAACAACAACAACAACAACAACAACACGGGGGGGGGAGAGTTAAGAAAAAGGGTAAGGAAGCCCATAATAAGTGACAACTAAGCTTCTCATGGGACGCGGGTGGCGCTGTGGGTTAAACCACTGAGCCTAGGGCTTGCCGATCAGAAGGTTGGCAATTCGAATCCCTGCAACGGGGTGAGCTCCTGTTGCTCAGTCCCAGCTCCTGCCAACCTAGCAGTTCAAAAGCACATCAAAGTGCAAGTAGATTAGTAGGTACCACTCTGGCGGGAAGGTAAACGGTGTTTCCGTGTGTTGATCTGATTCACCAGAAGCGGCTTAGTCATGCTGGCCACATGACCTGAAAGCTGTGCGCTGGCTCCCTCGGCCAGTAAAGCGAGATGAGTGCCGCAACCCCAGAGTCGTTCCCGACTGGACCTAATGGTCAGGGATCCTTTACCTTTACCTTAAGCTTCTCATTATTAATAGAGCATGCGACTATCATTTCAGGATCAGGACTAATTTCAGCATCGTAGGTTCAAGCCCCACATTGGGCAGAAAATTCCTGCATTGAACGGGGTTGGACTAGATGGCCCTTGTGGTCCTTTCCAACTCTACGATTCTGTAATTCATTTTGCCTGACATACAGATGAACCTCTATTTCAAAAACTAAATGAAGGATGAGAAACACAAACGCCCCGTTTGCACGTAATATCAAACACTAGTTTAAAAATTAAACTATGACTGAACACAAACAGTGCTGATGTGCACTGTTCAACATTGCTCCATTTTTCTCACTCTGACTTTGCATTATGTGCAAAGCGGTGAGTTTTCCCCAAAAGAAACCACAAGAGGTAAGCAGAGAACAAACCTTTGCTTCAAATACTAATGGTATTTGAAGAGAAGCAACAAGCACTAGTTTGCAAAGCCAGCCTCTGGTTTGTTTTCCTTCCTGGTGCAGCAAAGCCAGGAGTCGGAAACAAGTCGAAATTAGGACTTTTGAGCTGCATGTACTAGCGTGCTGCTCATTTAAATAACCATAGCTATTCTTTAACTATAGCTAAATGTTACAGGTTAGCCAGCCTAAAGTGTTTTGTAGCACCAGACAAACAAGTTTTATGATAGCACAAGTCTTCATGGGCTAAAGCCCAGCTCATCAAATGCATTAAGTGATACCCATGGGTGGTTGGCAAGACTGGTTGGCAGGATGGATAAGGTCAAATAAGAATGAAATGGTGGAGAAATGGATAGCCTGTGAGAGATCAATTAAATGCATTATCAAAACAATATCAAAACAATTCCATCAACTTTGACCAAAACAATATACATTTAAAACAGGTCACACAATTCATCAATACCCAATTTAAAACAACAATTTAAACTACTATCTGATAAAATTTGTCAATATATCAAATAGGACTCTGGGTTCTCTCCAATAAAATACAGCCTATTTCTAAGACCTTTAATCCAGATGGAACATCCAGACTAAAAACCTGACACTGGTTAAAACCTAGACAACTCAACTCAACTCATTCAAAGGCCTTGGGAAAGAAGCATTGTGAGCCATCAAAACAGTAGTAATCGATGATAACACAACTGGTCTTAACACTGTTAAAGTTAATTTACACCTGCATTGCTAAAGGAAAGCTATCACATTTCTTGGTAAGTTCTAATTCAGCACTATCATGTGGGAGGCTCCCTTTTAAAAGACATGCATAACTCAATACATGAATATACTGGTAGCACTCATGACTAGTTGGCCAAGCTGTATAGTCTGTATGCCAGGGATAGGAAAGCTTGTTGTTTGACTCCAGCTCCCATCATCCCAAGCCAATGGATGACGGGAGATGTAGTCCAGCAACACGTGAAGAGCCAACGATTCCTCTTCCCTGTTCCTACGCAAACTGGTCAGCAACTGCTGTGTATATATAGGATCCATGTCAAAAAGAGACTCAAAGGATCTCAGGGCAGCATAGGCTGTTTTTCATTCATCGTGCCCTCACAGAAATCCTGTGAAAGGGTAGGCTGAACTGCTGGCTCAGGATTGCCCAATCAGTTCTAAGCAAGGGAGGACATTTCATGCCAAGTTCCATTGGTCAAGTTCAAATAACAACACTGCTCTGAGTCGGGCTGTAGCTCAGTGGTAGACCATCTGTTCTGCATTCAGAAGGTCGCAGGTTCAATCCCTGGCATCTCCAGGTAGATAGATAGGGTTTCCCAAACTTGGGTCCCCAGCTGTTGTTGAACTACAACTCCCACCATCCCTAGCTAGAAGGACCAGTGGCCAGGGGTGATGGTTGTCGTAGCCCAACAACAGCTGGGGATCCAAGTTTGAGACATGGGACATAGACAATACTGAGCTGGATGTGTCATTGGCCTGACTCAGTATGAGGAAGCTTCCTATGTGCCTAAAGCAGCCCTGTCTCTACTTTTGCTGTCAGCTAGTTGCCCTTGGAGACACACCCCAACCTTTTTTTTGTGTGTGTAAAGGAGGCAAAGCAAGGAAATCTCTAGGTTAGAGCAACTGACCACTGCAGATCAGCACAGGATGTGGTTTGCTCATTGCTCAAGAATGAACAACGTCCACCCACCCACCCCGCTTCAAAACTCACACTATTGTTTCTGCTGCAATAACAACACTTTGCAGCGAGAGAGGAGATGTGGTGTGACCACAATAGCCCATTTTTATAGACAGAGAGCAGGGAGAATGCTGGGAACCTCCAGGAGTTCAGTTCCTGGAGCAATGCAGCAGCAATGCCCAAATTATGGGCCAGGGTGAAAGAACTGTTACTATGCCACAAGAAATAAAAGTATTTCCAAAGTCCCCAAGAGCTGAATATATAGAGGGGTGTGGCAAAAGGAAGCTATTTGCAGCATCTGTGCATGAGTTCCTGTTCTGATCTTTCAGCCTCTGCTGGGGTTAAGTAGCCATTTCTGCCTTAAAATGGTAGACTCACAGAATCGTAGAGTTGGAACAGCCCACCAGGGTCATCTAGTTCAACCCCCTGCAATGCAGGAATCTTTTTGCCCAACGTGGGGGGCTCAAACCCATGACCCTGAGATCAAGAGTCTCAAGCTCTACCAACTGAGCTATCCCAGCAATGCTTCCATGGATGCTTCCAAGGCTTCCAAGGCAGTGATCCAGCAAAACTCCCAGTCCTTGTAGGACCGGTGACTCACAATAGACTTGCAGTGGGCTGAGATCTTCTGAAGGTGTGTAATTTTAACACATTCTGAAAACAAAACTCCAATTCTAAATTGGGGGAAGTGGGACAAATATGCAGTGGCAACCATAAGTTGGGAGGAACATTGGACTCCAGAGTACAGAGACTCCCAGTGCTCTAAGTGAATACTTTGTAGAATTCTGGTTGCCTAACCTCCAAAAGGATACTGTAGAGTTGGAGAAAGTTCAGGAAAGGGCAACCAAAGTGACCAAGGGGATGGAGCAAAGGCTGCAAACCTTTGAGACTTTTTAGTTTAGAGAAAAGGGGAGATAATAAAAGTTTATAAAGTTACACGTGGCATGGATAAAGTGGACAGAGAAAACTTCTTCTCTCTCTCTCATAACACAAGAACTTGCAGACACCCAATGAAGCTCAGTCAGTAGAGCATGAGACTCTTAATCTCAGGGTCATGGGTTGAAGCCCCAGGTTGGATGAAAGATTCTAGCATTACAGGGGGTTGGGACTAAATGACCCTTGTGGTCCCTTCCAACTCTTCAATGATTCAAAGAAGGTATTTTGTTGTCATTTAGTTGTGTCTGACGACTCTTTGTGACCCCATGGACCAGAGCACGCCAGGCACTCCTGTCTTCCACTCCCTCCTGCAGTTTGGTCAGACTCATGTTGGTAGCTTCGAGAACACTGTCCAACCATCTCGTCCTCTGTCGTCCCCTTCTCCTTGTGCTCTCAATCTTTCCCAACATCAGGGTCTTTTCCAGGGAGTCTTCTCTTCTTATGAGGTGGCCAAAGTACTGGAGCCTCAGCATCAGGATCTGTCCTTCCAGTGAGCACTCAGGGCTGATTTCCTTAAGAATGGATAGGTTTGATCTTCTTGCAGTCCATGGGACACTCAAGAGCAGGGGTAGGCAACCTAAGGCCTGGGGGCCGGATGTGGCCCAATCACCTTCTCAATCCGGCCCCCCCTCCAAATCGTGGAATCAGCATGTTTTTACATGAGTAGAATGTGACCTTTTCTTTATAGAATCATAGAAGTGTAGAGTTGGAAGGGACCCATGTGTCATCTAGTCCAACCCCCTGCAATGCAGGAATCTCAGCTAAACACCCATGACAGATGACCGCCCAACCTCTGCTTAAAAACCTCAAAGGAAGGAGAGTCCACCACTTCCCGAGGGAGACCGTTCCACTAGTTCAGTTGCTGTTGGACTACAACTCCCATCATCCCTGACCACTGGCCATGCTGGCTTGGTCTAACGGGAGTTCTAAAACATAACCTCTGGAAGGCACCACAATAAGTATGCTTGAAATACAGCCTCCTCTCACTAGAGTAGGTAATAATAATATTGGGAGCATGAGCAGTTCTCTAAACACTTTGAAACCAGGAGGCATCTGAGTCAGGTTCTTCAGTCCAGAACAACCCCCGTTCCTTCTGTCAGTGATCTTCCTACTAAAGCTCTCTTCCCAATTTGTTTGGACTCCAGCTCCCATTAGTCCCAGGCAGCACAGTCAATGGTCCAAGGTATCGCAACAACATATGGATGATACCAAATGGGGAAACACTGCTCTTAAATCTTCACCCTCCAGCTCTTTAGAAAAGCTTCCTTTTTCTTTTTTTTTAAGCAAACTGAAATAAACTCTTCCATCAAATCAAACACTGCAATTGCCATATTGGACGGGAACGGGAAGAAATTTCTGTCTCCAGTCCAAGGCTTAACAGTGGCCAGCCAGAGGCCTCTAGGAAGGTTATGAGCAAGGCATGGTGGAGGCAAGACTCTGGCTTTCTCCCCAGCCTCTGCTATGCCCAGTCTTTGAACACAGAGGTCCCACCCAGCCTAGCTGACAGCTCCTGAACAGAATTCCCCTCTAACCCACATTTTAAGACAACTGGGTTGCTGACTGTCACAAATTCCTGTGGCAAACAGATCCATAAGTCTGATTAATAAAAGTTTGCATGCAGCTAGTGCCAGAATATGAAAACCTACAGAAAAGAAATCAAGACACCTGCCTAAATATTCTGCTAAATAATGTATCCCACTAAAGGGAATGTGATTTAAGGTGGTGCAGCAGCAGTTTTGGGGTTGTGGCCTGAGGCTTTGGGGTTTATTTCATTTTTAAAAAGAAGTCCACCAAACGCAGCAAATCTCATGACCAACCAACTTCAATGGTTTGGATCCACTCCCAGCTGAACTCTCTAGTGCTTTTCCCCTTCTCACCAGCTCTAAGCAAGCAAGGGACATGAGCACAGAAAGCAGGGTGAGGAATTAGTGGCTGGCACCTACACAACAATTATACTGGCAAGTTCAGTGGGGTGTTCTGGCACCTTCATAGCAAACTCATACTCAGGGCTGGGAGAGGCCTGCCTAAAATGCTGGAGAGCTGCTGCCAGTCAGTGCAGACAACACAGAGTTAGATGGCTCAATGTTCTGAATGAGGCAGCTTCCCAAGTTTACTCTCGAGTGCTGGCCCATATACTGTATAGCCAAAAGAGAATCATCCCATCATCCATACATGAGGCAGGGGGTTTAGCAGCAAGTCTGGGTTAGCAGAAATAGAAAGAAAGATAGAAAGAAAGTCCAAGGGTATGATGGAGGAGACAGAGATAACTAAAACCGGTTGTTTTCTTCAGTAGCCACAGAACGCCAAATGCCTGATTTTTGGGGGGGGGGGTACAAAGGGCACTATTTGAGAAACAGCACTATTTGTGTCAAATGCACAAAGATGGAAATATAAAGCCCTACACACTATAGAGGAATGGCTGATATAACTATTGGACTTGGCTGAGGTGCCAAAGTTAACATGTTGAAATTGAGCGGGGGGCGGGGGCGGAAGAATCATTATTGACACTTATTCAGGACTGGAAACTTCTTATGGATTTTTTTGCGTGAAAGAGAAAATGAACTTGCAATATCGGGATTTGAAGATTGAAAAAAAATACTGCTTTACAGAAGTCAGAATGGTTGGATCTTAATGAGTGAATACAATATTTAGCAGCAGGACAGAGAACCGGAAGTCTTCTTATCTTTCTTTATCTCTCTTTAATCTTCTATCTCTCTTTCTCTCTTTCTCTTCTTTTGCTTTTTCTCTTTCGGTTTCTTTTTGCTTCTTCTTCCTGCCTTTGTCTTTCATTATAAAAGATACTTTGTAATGGGTATGAACTTTTGTATATCTTTGAAAAGTATCAATAAATATTTTTCAGAGAGAGAAAGCGAGAGAGAAAGAAAGGGTTAGCTGGAATCTTGCACAGCAGCACTCCACACTAAAATAGTTTATCACAGGGCTGGAACCCCATCTCCTTTCCCCCCTTCCAAATTCTGATCAGGGAAGCAAATACCACCAATTCCAGTGGAACATCTTTCCAGATACAGTGGTACCTCTGGATACGCACACCTCTGGTTGCATATCCTTCAGGATGTGAACGCGGCAAACCTGCAAGTATTTTTCTGGGTTTCGCCACACACGCAGAAGCGCTCTACTGTGCCGTGAGCATGCGCAGAAGCGGCACCTCCAGTTGTGAATTCCTTGGGATCCGACCGGAGCTCCGGAATGGATCCCGTGCGCAACCAGAGGTACCACTGTAAAGTGTTTAGGTTCCAAGAGGTACCGGGGCAAGGAATCTGAGCTGGTTACATGGAAAGCCTGTACATGGCTGTGATCTCTGCTAAGCACCTGCTTTTCACTGGCAGCAGCTGGAGTCAGAGTGTCTGGAAGCCGCTCTATCATAGAATCATAGAGTTGGAAGAGACCACAAGGGCCATCCAGTCCAACCCCCTTGCCAAGTAGGAAACACCCTCAAAGCATTCCTGACAGATGGCTGTCAAGCCTCTGCTTAAAGACCTCCAAAGAAGGAGACTCTGCCACACTCCTTGGCAGCAAATTCCACTGTCAAACAGCTCTTACCGTCAGGAAGTTCCACCCTCCCTGCCCCCCCGCAAACTGAAGCCACCACAGAAGTCTTGGTGCCTGATGTTCTTGCACCCCAAGGCTCACACATACTTGGTCAGAGTCTGGGGTGCAGGAACAAAATCCAGAAACAGTGCTAGAAACTCAGATTTTACCAGCTAATTACCAAACGGCACCTTAAACCTAGGTTACAGTCGACATGCAACAGAATGTTGTAAGCCACTTTGAGATTTGTTCTTTAAAATATAAAGTGGTATAGTAATGAAATTAATAGTAATGATGATGATTATGATACTTTTAATGCAGAAAAAGAAAAACATGGCACCTAGACATTCCATTGTGGTGACCAAAACCCAAATTTAAAGTGACATTTGGAGATTAGCTTACATATCTGAGTTTCTTTGGCCACCTCATGAGAAGAGAAGAATCCTTGGAAAAGACCCTGATGTTGGGAAAGATTGAGGGCACTAGGAGAAGGGGACTACAGAGGACAAGATGGTTGGACAGTGTTCTCGAAGCTACGAACATGAGTTTGACCAAACTGCGGGAGGCAGTGGAAGACAGGAGTGCCTGGCGTGCTCTGGTCCATGGGGTCACGAAGAGTCGGACACGACTAAACAACAACAATCTGAGTTTCTAACACTGCTCCTAAGACCCACCCCCCACACCCACCCCCGGAGCCAGGAGAACCACAGGGCTCCAGTCTCACTTCTCTTCCCCCCCCCACCTGACTACTCCTGCCTGCGCTTTTGCCACACCTCTGAGATTCTCAGTGAGCGTTTCACAGCTCATTAGAGAAGCGGTTGGGTGTCTCTGCCTGGCAAACAGATCCCCCACAACCCCCCACTTGCTTCAGCAAAGCCCATGTGAGCAGAGAAATCCCTTGCAACATCAAGACTCCTTGTCTGATTTTCATTTACAGGAAGAGAAGCTGTTTGGATTTGCAGATAGTGTCTCCCTGTAATAACTCCAACTGTTGGGAACTCCATGGCAATAAACTGTGCGCTCCAATCCAAGTGGAACAGCAATAGTAAACACTGCCACCCTTTTCCCAGTGGCTGATTTTCGAACTTTGGGAGACAATGGCAACAGTGCCTGGTTCATAACATGGAACCATAGCTGCCAAGTTTTCCCTTTTCTCACGAGGAAGCCTATTCAGCATAAGGGAAAATCCCTTAAAAAAAGGGATAACTTGGCAGCTATGCATGGAACACAACTACTTTATAGTATGATCATGTGGCACCAAGAAAGTATAAAACAACACAGCTTCATAAGAACATGACTCATTCCCAAAATATAATTATAAGCGAGCCTCTTACATATGTACCTTAAGCATGCCTACAAACTCAATGAGAGGTGTGAGCTTGCGTTTGCTGGGTAATCTCATTTATATTAGGTCTGATTTGAGACAAACAAATTCTCATTTCCTCATCAACACAAGGCGTTCTCTTTTCTGATCTTTCTTATTTCTCAGAATTGAAAATCCCTGTTGACAACAATATGTGGTGCAGAACTGCAGCCAGTGTTCTTGAAGAGAGGAGAAGATACTGTTATTCTGACTGTATATGTTAAAATATATTTTGATACTATGCTATACTATACTCCACTGAAATGTTTAAACGTTTGATTATCCTTGATTCTTCCTGCCACATTTGTCATCCTCTCCTGCCACACTCTTTGAGAACCACTGGCCTCCGTAGCTCAGAGGCCCAAGAGCTCAATTATTGGAGCCCAGGGCCTGGCCCAACAGTAAAAGCCAACAGCAGCATTAATAATAATAATAATAATAATCTAGTATTACCAAATTATTTGCAGATTCACAAGAGGTGGTGTAGGGCTCCAGGTTCCCTGCAATCCTCAGACTTTGCCCACCCACTTCCAAAAGAGACCCTTTGCTGCCCTCCTGAACCTGCAACTAATAATAATAATAATAATAATAATAATAATAATAATTTATCATTGGTACCCTGCCCATCTGGCTGGGTTTCCCCAGCCACTCTGAGCGGCTTCCAAAAGAATATTAAAAACAGTACAGCATTAAAAACAGTACAGAAGGAAAAGAAATTGCAGCGAATGAGGCAAAGAAAAACAAAACAAAACAGGAAAACAAAACCCACCGCATTCCTTCAGGTGGAGGCACTGAGCCAGGAAAATTTTGCTCTGGAGAAGAAAAGGTTTACAAACCAGGGAAGAGACTAAATTGCTGTTGAAAATAAAAGATGTATGCTTGTTTGCGAAGAGCCAAGCAGCTCAGAAACTCTCAGCATTTAAAGGGTCTTAGTAATTCAGGCTCTCGATCTGGCATTTCCCCCTGCTTGTGCTAAGGAAGATGTTCAAGAACTTCCCACGCTCCTTGACACTCACACAGCTTCTCTGGGGTTAGTAACTGAAAGAAATCAGCAAAGCCACAGGCTTGCTAGAAACCAGATACCAGCCATTTTATTCTAAAAGGGCAGCATACATTGCAAGTCTGGTGCACACTGGTAGAAAGCTGCTACAGAACAAGAGTCTTTTTCCCCCCTTTTCTTTTTTGCAAGTAAGAACAAAGCATATCATATTCCCAATCTGTGCTCCTTGGTAATTCCTGTCCACACAAACAGATATAATCTGATAGAAGGAGAAGCAGCAACTCGTGTACTCAGGAACCAGCTAAAATTCTCCATCTAAAAAAACCAGGCTGCAAGGTTTGATGGAGAACTGAAAATAACTTTCGACCACGACAACACACGTGTGCATCACCTAAAGACAACAATATGTAAACTTCTTGCTTCAAAACCATTGTTTTCACCACTATGTGAATTTAAAAATCTATTTTTAAGTTAGTTTCCGTCAACTAACACTTATTTCACCAATGTGCAGCCCTACTCAAAAGTGCTAGTGAAGATGCACTACGAGGAACGAAGACCTGTATAAGGTCAGAATAGAAGTCCCCAGTTTTGCTCAGCATCCAGATGATTTTGGGAAGCAAATGAGGAGCGCATGAGGGCAGCTGTTCAACCGTTTTCAACTCCACCCCTCTTTTGTTTCTTAAGGCAATACTCACTGTTTGTGATTATGACACAGAACATTCCTTACTTATGGCAATGCTCCCTAGTCTTTGGGGGAGAGGGGACAGAAGACCATCCCCTTCCCCTCATCCTGCACCAGATCCCATAAGACCAGCATGAGCAGTTATTCCAGTAGCAAAAACAGACTGTAAAATCTGCAAAGCAGTGGTTTCAGAATGAGTCCACAAGACCACCACCCCCTAAAAGGAGGTGCAGTTTTGATTCCTGCATTGACATTTCCTCTTACAAGCACAGAACTCAAGGCTCTTGGGAATATGAATGCTGTTATCTGGGTGCACCTATATTGCTGGTTCACACAGACATGTCCATTAAGCAATGCTAGCATGTATGAACAATGGCCTCAAAAGGCAGAACTTCAGGTCACATCGAAAGCTTTCCAAGTAAGTCACTTCACATCTTCAGCACCAAGCCACCAAGTACCTAATGCATGTCTGAACCAGCCCGCAGAATTGCTCAGAGCAAGGGCAACGGAGATGCTACTAAAATCAGGACCTTCTCTGCATGGAATCAACACTGTTGTCACTGCTAATTTGCCACGAATAGGGCTGCCTTTTCTGTGCCTTTTAACTACAAAAAGGCAGAGTATTATAATGGAGGACTCTTACCCAAGAGAAACCCAGGGTCAAATCCTCGCTCAGCCAGAGCGGTCACTGAAGAACCTTTGGCTCTGTCTCAGCCTAACCTACGCCATAAGGTTGCTTTGATGCTGCCAAGGGAGAGGGGTGCTTGGGCAGAAACTATTTCTTCCCATAACCCCCATTGACATTCAGCATGGTGAAATCCAAAGCAGAGCGAAGACCTCCAGTGGTCCATCCTCCATGTTCTCAGCCCCTTTCCCAGACTCTGATACCTCCTGGATCCCACCAACTTCCCCCATCTCACTTGGGCCTTCCCCAAGGTCGCCAGCTCCAACTTGTTGAGAGCTCCTCCCATTCCTCCTCAGGATCAGACCATGCATGATGGTGCCATGGGACTCGTGGCATCTACAGGGAAAGACTAAAACACTCGTGGCTTTTTAGTGGATTTTTTTAAAAAAAGTGGCAGGGACTCAACAGGAGCCTACAGAGTTACTAATGGCTATTAAGCTGCTTACAAGTACAAAATCAATGCGCAACTCAAATACACAATAAAACAATTCCACAAATGGTACACACACAGAGAGAGAAGCTGTCAGAAGCTGTCAGCTGTCATATAACACTGGAAACCAGCTGCATCCAAAAAAGGCTGTCTGTTCACAACGAGCAGACGGCGTGAGCTCCCGTTGCTTGGTCCCAGCTCCTGCCAACCTAGCAGTTCGAAAGCACGTCAAAATGCAAGTAGATAAATAGGAACCGCTACAGCGGGAAGGTAAACGGCGTTTCCATGTGCTGCTCTGGTTTGCCAGAAGCGGCTTTGTCATGCTGGCCACATGACCTGGAAGCTATACGCCGGCTCCCTCGGCCAATAATGCGAGATGAGCGCGCAACCCCAGAGTCGGTCATGACTGGACCTAATGGTCAGGGGTCCCTTTACCTAGGAAAGAGCCACCAGAGAAAATTAGCAATGACATCTAAATAGAGCAAGCAGGGTCTCCCCCTTCAGCAGTGGGCTGGACTACGTGACATCTGAAGTGCCTCCCTATTCTATGGTTCTTTGTTCACAGGTGGTATAACTCTGATGCATACAGCTCAGAGACCACAGCTCAGCAGCAGAGCACATGTCTTGCATGCTGAAGGGCTGGGAGCTGCTCCCTGCTTGAAACCCTGGAGAGCTGCTGCCAGTCAGTGCAGACAATACTAAGTCAGACGGGCCAAAGATCTGGGTCAGTATAAGGTAGCTTCCCGTGTGCATAAGTAATTGGAGGGGGTGGGGGAAGGCACGACCCTCATATCCTGCTTGTGTGTTTCCTAGAGGCATTTAAGTGCCCACAGGTGGCAATAAGATGTGGGATTGGATGGAAGCCTCCCCTCTGATGCACGAGAGCTTTTCTTATAGTCTTATGCTAACAGCTTCTGCAAAGCACCTCACTGCTGAAGCAGCTGCTTTGCATAGCCTATTTTTACATAATTAGCAGCTTGCATGGAACTGGCACACTTTTAAAGGAGGAACTATTGGCAACGGGCAAATCAGGTACTACTAACAACCAGAGTCTGAATAAACAGCAGTGGTAAGCAAGATCCTGTTGCCAGTTCCAAATTATTCAAATTATGATGAATTGAACTATAATAAAAATGGGAAGCTCCTCACTTGCCTTCTGGGGACAGCAATCCTTTCGAACCTATTGCACTTGCATTCCCAAGAAAATTAACAGAGACATGAGATCTAGAAACATGTTTATAAAATCGGTGGAAGTTGAAGCTCTCAAGATCAGTAATGTGAAGCCAAGAAATGCTTGGGAGGGGGAAAGGAGGGGAAAAATAAAATTAGGAGAACAGGAATGAAAGAAGCAGATACCAGGTGTGAGGGAGAAAGATAGACAATATGGCAAAAATGTTAACTGGGCGCCCTATTGCAGGCTAAGGTTAAAGGAGAGTCTTGGGTCTGTAAAGGTAGAAGACTAAAGCTTTAATTAAAACTTTCGTTTTCATAGACAGATCCCTGCTGCAGGCTGGAGTCTGACAGTAGCTGTTCTGTTACAAATGTGGATATACTTTATACTTTAGATATAGTGTTACTCATAAAAGTAGCTAGAGCAAACCACCAAACAGAGTGGTTTGCATGATAACCTTCGCCCTTGTTACTTTATGTGCATTATTTTATAATCAGCGCAGTGTCATTTCCCCAGTACATCTCAGTGGGCAAATTCCGTGACTCAATAATGCTATCTTGGTTCTGTTAAATAAAGCCAGACTGATCTTTCTTTCAGAGTTCCTCTCCCCACATCCTACACACAAGCCAAATGTGCCCTCTCTCTCTCTCTCCATGCCCAACAGTTTTATTAATGATTAACCCAATTAACCTGCTCATCGGAGCAGTAGTACAATAGGCAGATTCCTGCAAAGATATGGAAAGGAAGTGTTAGGTAATAGGAAACTGGACCCCTAGAGTCTATGCAAGGCCACAGTTTGCTAATGCCAACTGCTGTCATGCTAAAACAAGAGGGGAAGGTGGGGGGGGGAGCCCTCTGTGCCTAAGACTCCATGCTCTCTGGAGACCATCCATTAAATATGTCACAGTTCATGGGAAGAACAGAGGAGCTGCAAGAAAAGGATTTGGGATAGGTTGACAAGGAGGCAAAGTACGACTTGGGGGGTGCATGCGCGCGCTAAAAGTCTGATGTGCTTTTTGAATAGTCCCCATTTCCAGAGATGTAATGATTTGCTGGGATGGGTTAATGACATTATACTCTGTACATGCTCAGGGATATCCCCACCGCCTTTCTATTCCGCATACACAGAGAAAAAAACTCAAGAGAGAAAGTCATCATCAATGAAGAGTTTCAGACTCCGGCATCTCCAGGTGGAGCCGGAAAAGGGACCCTGCAGAGAGCCACTGCCCATCAGTGTGGACCAGGGGTTGTCAACCTGCTCCCTACCGCCCACTAGTGGGTGTTTCAGGATTCTAGGTGGGCGGTAGGGGGTTCTATGGCACAAGCTAAATCCTCCTTCCATCAAGCACTGGTGGGCGGTAAGGAAATTTTACTTTCAAGAAAGATGCATTAGTGGGCGGAAAGTATAAAAAGGTTGACTACCCCTGGTGTAGACCATACTAGACTAGATGGACCAATGGCTTGTCTTGGTATAATCCTACCGTAGTCATTATACATGACTTACCATGACATGCAAACTGGGCCATTATGGGGAAGATAGTCAAGATTCGTTAAACCATTGTTTGACGTAGAAGCTGGAATTTTAGTGCTAAAACTCTCATTGCCATCCACAACACCAGCTTTGCAAACAAGTACGCAAACAGCTTCGCAAACAAGTTACTAATGTGTCCGCCCACAATTACATGTCAATCGTATGTGGCACTCTTGTTACCTTGAAAGGAAAGGGGGAAATACCACCATTCTCTTCCATCTTACAGAATCTTACCTGCTCAGTTGCCTGGAGCCTATTTCAACTCACCATAGGAGAGTAGCTTTTCACAAAGCTACTCTCAGCTCATATACTGTATCTCACTGCCTCAGGCTGTGGCCCTGTGAATCAACTACAATACCTTTTATTTGAGCTCCCGTGTGGCTGGACCCATTTTGCCCTGGACCCTTTCAGAAAGCAACAAATCCAGATCCAAATGGATAAGTAATTGTTACCAGTTGCACTGAGGAAATGGTGGGAAGAGTGTAATTTTTTTATTTATTTAAAATGTTAAATGCAACTCCTCCGCCCTCCTGCATTTACATGAACAATGTGCTTTAAAAAAAAAAGTGGGGGTGGGGCGGGGCATGATGCAATTGCCATAACACAATGCAGTCCATTACCCTACAGTACTAGAGCCACAAATTGTATTATAAAACGGTAACAGAAACTAAGCAAGGGAGCCAGGTCACATCTTGAATGCAGACACCATTTTTCACATTCTGAAAGTAGCCACACTGAAGTCATTTGCTCACGCACAACATCTGTTTTACTGGCATGCACTTAAAAAAAAAAAACACCGAACAGGAAAAAGTCAATCAAGTTCCCTTCTCCCTCCCTCCCCCCACCTTCCTTCCCTCCCCACCTCCTCAAGATGTATAAGGGTCCTTTCATATGGTCAGCATTTACTTTCACCAACATCTCTCTAAGTTCTAGACATAATAAAAAGGATCTCCGAGTCTCTCTTTTTGGTAAGGATCTCGTTATGTGAAGCTGCCTGGCAAGTCTGTGAAACAAAGTTTCTCAGACGTTACTGGTTTATCAAAAAGAAAAGGAAAAAGGAAAGAAAGTAGGGAGGAGAGACTCCTTCAGAGATCTAATTTCATCCCAACATTTCTCCAGGGTATCCTTCCTATTTATAACAGCCAAGAAGAATCTTCAACCTTGAAAGGATATGTCCCTTAATATTTTTTAGCCTCCATTTGTATAAATCTTTCGCCCACAACCCCAATATAGGTGTATAAAAACTGACACCTTCTCTTATCTGCTTCAGGCTTTTGCCACAGGATGTATGAGAACCCCTAAGGTGCTATAGGCCTTGCAGAGGTTTCTTGTGGCAAACTACTGCATCCGATCAAGTTGACATCTCTCAACTCCCCACCTTAACAAAAAACAGAATTGCACAGTGGAGGGGCAGCAGCTGGATGCTTCAGGGTGTGGGAAACTGCTTGAGAAGCCATTAAGAGTCAAACAAATAAACTGAGTCGCCAACATCATTTCTGTGTCTATTCTTTTGGGAACCAGAGAGAGAGAAGAGAAGAGAAGAGAAGAGAAGAGAAGAGAAGAGAAGAGAAGAGAAGAGAAGAGAGGATGTTAAGCAAGTTAAAGTTTATACGAATGCCAAACTTCTAGTTGCCTCTATTGCTTTTCTACACAGCTCTGCTTCTGATCCCAGAGAATACTGTAACTCTTCACCCAAGTGATTTTTTTTTCCCGGGGTTGGGGGAAAGGAAGGAGAAGGCTAGGTTAAGGCACCTCCATCCAGTACTCCCATTACCATTGCTGCTGCCTGAACAGAGGAGGTTTGAAAACCTCCCAAGAATGCAGTTCTGAAAGACAGACATCCTACTATATGCAACCCGTTTGCCTTACCCTGTTTGAAATGTGGTGAACAGGCCCCCCAGGACACAATATATACAACCCTATATACCTACAGCTTGTTTCCCTTTCCAGTGTTGACTAAAAGATGAAGTTCTCTAAAAAGCAGCAAATCGGAAACCACACACGGGTGTTGCAAGCCTGCATTCTTTAATTTTCTATTCTTGGGTCATGATCTGCAAGGAAATTCACACCCCAATCTACTAATATAAATACTAACAACATATGCACTTATGGCTTGGCTTTTAAGTGCTCAAGGTGTTTTGCACACTTACAACAACCCTGTAAGGTAGACCACTACCACTGCCCCCTTGTAGAAGATGAAACATTAGGAAGCTGCCTTAAACTGAGTCAGGCCACTGTTCCATCTAGCTCAGTATTGTGTACACCGGTTGGCAGTAGCTCTGCAGGGTTTCCCCGCAGGGGTGTTCATCAGCCCTACGTGGGAGACGCCAGGGCTTGAACCCGGGATCTTCAGCATGCAGATGCTCCACCACTGAGCTATGGCCCTGCGACCTTCTGCATGCCCCACAGATGCTCTCCCATGCGGCGCGCCAAAAGGTTTGCCATGCCAGGGGTGAGATTCCAACTCAGGGCTTGCAACTTCATAGAATCACATGTGTCACTCTCTTTCATTCTGGGGTGTTGTTGTTGTTTTCCCCAATGAAAAGTGGGGGGGCAGGGGGCGGCAGAAGATGCAACAGAAGATAAGACAAAAGCCAGAAAGATAGAGAAGGGAAAAGGCAGGCTTTGGGGGGGGAAGGATGCCCCATATTTTTTTTCTGGTCTTTTGTATGAAAAGATTCAAAGTGACAGCTCTAACGCCACCCCCTTCTGCATCATGGAAAAGCAAAGAGAACATTAGAATGACAGAATTGTAGAGTTGGAAGAAACCACAAGGGCCATCGGTGCAGGGATATTTTGCCCAAAGTGGGGCTAGAACTCAAGACCCTGAGATCAACAACCCGACAGGGCCACGTCAGAGTAAGTCCCCTGAAAGAGGATCCCCGCCCCCAAGCAGACATTTATAGAATTGCAATCTTACAAATTTGCATATGCTAGTCTTCACCTAGATGTGCTGGCTTGGGCTGAGGGGAGTTGTTGTCCAGCACATCTGGGGGGCGGGCGGGCACCACGTTGGCGAGGGCTGGTGCATGCTTTTCATGTCCTAGACCTAGATGAATGATGCGCTGGCTTAAGAGATGCGGTGCTCCGAGAGGTTGTGGGGTTGCAATTGTATATCACCTGGCTTCTCAGCCAGCTAACAAAATCTCACAATGGTTGGGGGGGGGGAGGCGGCCATCCCGTTATGCTCCCCATGCCTTCCCCACAACACAAGCATGTGCCTCCACCCTGGAGGACAACTTTGCCGCCTTCCCCATCCGCAACCTCAGGCACGTTTCCTTTCGTTTATTTCTTTAGCCTCAAGCCACACACCTTCCTTCCATTTACTGACACTGATCTCGGGCACCTTTTCAGAATCGCCAGGGAGGGAGGCCTATTCGTGTTTTCGTCTCCACTACCCACTCCCTCCGATTTTCGTCTGGTGTGCCCTATTTTTAGATAATAAGACAAGCAGCTCCATATTTTGCTACTACTACACACACACGCAAACAAACACACCCCTTTCCCAGCTTTCTTTTCTTTAATTCTCCCCCCCCCTTTTTTTGGAAGCTTGGTACACAGCAAAAGAAAGTGGGGTCCGGGCCCTCCTCCTGGCACGTAACGTCTGAACGCGTCCCGTCCCCCGTCCTCCGTCAACCCGACCCACACCCAGCCTCTCATCCCACAGGCGCCCACCTCCGGCAATCCCTTTTGCAATGAATGGAGAATGAGAGAGATGGCAGAAAAGCGAACGGGCGGGAAGGCGGGGGAAATGCCGCGGACCCCAGGCGGGGTCTCTCTCGCTCGCCTTCCCGGGAAGCAACAAGCGGCCGCCGCCTCGCTCGCTCTCCCGCCTCAGCCGCCGGGAAGGGAGGCATGGGCGCGCTCTTCCCCATCCCCGTTATCAGAGCCCGGGCGCTCCGCACATGGGCTGCACGCCCGCCCAACCGGAGAGCTCCACACCCCGCGGCCGCTCCAGCGGGAAAGGCTCCTCTCCCCTCACTCACCGAGGGTCTCCCCACCGCCACGGCCATGCTGCTGCTGGGGGGTGCGAGGGCAACGACGACGAGGCTCCGGCTGCTGCTGCTGCTGCTCGCCTTCTTCCCCGGCGCCTGACGCGGCTGCTGCTGCTGCTGCCCCTCCTCCCGAGCGCCCTCCCCGCTCGCATGAAAAGCAGCCTCTGGCTTCGCCTGCGCTCGCGATTATAAGCGGCAACATGGCCACCCGGTTGGAAGCGACCATTCGCTGGCGAGAGGGGTGGGTGGAGTGGGTACGTGTGCCTCTCTGCAATGTGGACGTGTGCGTGTGCGGCGGGGGTCGCGCGGCGGCCTCCCCCGCAGCTCCCCTCGCCCCGTTTTGGCCCGCCTGCCGCGCGCTCGGAGGCGCCTGCCTGCCCAAAAGGTGCGCGCGCGAGACTGGGGGCCAGGACTCAGGAGGCGCCTCGGGGAGAAAGGAGGCCAGCGGGCGCGGCGGCGCTTTCCCTCGACGGGGCTGAAGGAGCCATTGGCGCCGGGCGCCCCTTCGGCGGGGCGCTCATGCTCGAGTCCGTCCAGGCAGAGCACGCGAGCGGGGACGGCTCTCTCTCTCCTCCAGGAGAGCCAGGCGGGGACGCGGCGGGTGTTGGGGGCTCAGCCTTCATCCATGTGTGCACCGCGCGCATGGGAACGGCTAAGGTTCGCCGCGGAAGGGACCTCCCGCTCTCCCCTCGACTGCTCTTGGCGGTAGGATTTGGGCAAGGCAGGGCCGTGGCTCAGTGGCAGAGAGCGTATGCCTTTCGCGCGGAAGGCCGCGGGTTCAATCCCAGGGAGGGTCGCTGCCACCGTGGGAAAACTCCCCAAACTCCCCCCCCCATTACCAATTTCTTAAGGGTCTTGGCAGCCACTTAATGATTTTTTTCCGATGCTGTGTGCTACTTCACTGTATTTTTATTCCATCCTCTAGTCCAGTGGTTGCCAATCTTTCTTTGGCCATGCACCACCTAAGCATCTCTAAAATCCTGATGCCCGCCCTCCGTGACCACTGGCGGAGGAAGGGGGACGCAGGGGGTGCGGTCTGCCCCGGGTGTCATCGCTGAAGGGGGTTGTCATCGCCCCCTGCCCCCTGCAGGCGCCGCCACCCCCATGCTCGCAGACCCGCCCCCGTGGGACGCTCACCCCACCCCCGGATGCACAGCATGTGCGCCGCTCCGGGTGCCAGAGCAGCTAGCTCCGCCTCTGCCTGTGACATTTAATTCTTATTATTTAAAAAGTGAACTCCTATTCACGTGGAGGAAGCTTAAAAGGCCATTAACTGTTAATAACTCATTCTCGAATTGCCCCCCTTGAAAATCAAATTGCCTCCCCCTTGTGGGACGTGCACCCCGTGTTGGGAACCACAGCATCTAGTCCACGGGTGTCAAACACAAGGCCCGGGGGCCTAATCCGGCCCGCCAGACCTAGTCATGTGGCCTGCGTAGCTGCCGCCGACAATAGCCGCTGACAGTAGTTCTGGAGCCTGCGATTGGCCGAGGGTCAAAACCGGGGGCGGGGCTGCAGGCAGAGGCCGGGGCGCTGGAGCCGCGCTGACGGCCTTGGCCAGGGAATTTCAATTTCGAATGAGGCTGAGGGAGGCGGTGGCACAGCGGCCAGACGGGGAAGTGAGATGCAGGAGGAGGAGGAGGAAGCCCGCCGAGGAGGTAGAAAAGTCCTACAGGCACCGCCGGCAAAGTTGGTGCCGGGACGGAGCAGCGCTGGATTTTTTTTTGGCGGGCTTTGCTGTTGTCTCCGAGAGCGAGTGAGGCGGCACTGGGGAGCCGCCGCCCGCCGCTTCCCTTCCTCTCCTCGGCTGCATCCGGGAGGTGGGCGAGCGAGCGGGCGAAAGGGACGCGGAGTGAGCCTGAGGGGGAAGTAGGCGAAGCGCAACAGCTGCTCTCTTGATGGAGCCGGGTTTCTCTTCCCTCTTCCCCCGTTTTCTCCTCATAGACACTCGGGAGGGTGCCTGGCTTTTGCTCTGCCCCCCACCCCCGAGCCGCCCTTTGGCTTCTCAGTTCTGGCGGAGCTGCTCCCCGGGGGGCGGCCGGGAGGGAGGCGGCGGCGACGGCACGGGTTCCTGCTCTTCCCGCTCTGCCGCCGCCTCCTCTCAGCCCCTCGTGATGTAGGGCTCCAGATGGAGTCGCCTCGCGGTTTGAGTAGGTGGGAGGGGAATTTTTTTTGGGGGGGGAGGTTTTCAAGCCTCCTCTGCCTGCAGTCCCGGTAGGGAGAGGCGGTGGCAAAGACGACAACAGCGTGGGTGGGGGGGAAGAGCAGCTCTGAGGCGAAGATGCACGTCCGCTGGGGCTGCCGCCGCCTTCCTCCTCGGGAAATCCGCTGCCCTCCCTCAGCGCGAGGGGAAGGGACTCTGGTGCCGAGGAGGGAGGATGCAAAAGCAAAGCAGGGAGTTGGCGCTGCACCGCATGTTCCTGCCCCTCTCCAAAGCATGGGGTGGGTTGCAGCGTGTGGCATCCTGCCTAGCGGGGTTTGGGTGTGCGCAGAGCGGGAGAGGGAAGCCCTCTTTCCATCTGCAGGTTTTTAATCCCAGCAGTGGTTTTCTCCTTCCTGCCGAAGGTTTAGTTGAGCCCCCCCCCCGGAAGCCGCCGATCCCCACCTTTTGTTCAAATTTCCCTCGTTTACATCCCCTCCCACACATGCGCCACGACGCAGGAATGTGATCCGCGTGGGGGCGGGAATGAGCTTACATTATTACAAAAAACTAATAATTGAATGCAGTGACAATAATTTATGATAATAAAGAGTGGACACATAGTCCTACAGACACAACCGGCCCTTTGAGGGTGACCAAACTGCTGATGCGGCCCCCAATGAATTTGAGTTTGACACCCCTGATCTAGTCTATTGCGAATGTTGCACAAGAAGTGAAAGAAGCAGGAGGGTGCTTTTAAAAAGCAGGGTGGCTTTTACGGAATTGCCAGTATCCTGCAGACCCCCAGCATGAAGATCACGGACCACTGGTGCATCATGGACCACAGTCTGGAAACTCCTGGTGTCGGGGGACTTCCTTGCGCCCTTGGCAAAGAGCAGCTGGGGGAATGCACGAATGGGCAGGCTCCTAACTACGTACTCTGAGCCAGGGTGGAGAGGCACAATTTTTGTGCCATTTGGGCTTGTGCCCTTTGCTCCCAACCTCTAGGTACATCCCCGCCTGCTGTAGATAATACTGAACATGGTGGACCAATAGTCTGCCTAGGCCAGGCATCCCCAAACTTCGGCCCTCCAGATGTTTTGGACTACAATCCCCATCTTCCCCGACCACTGGTCTTGTTAGCTAGGGATCATGGGAGTTGTAGGCCAAAACATCTGGAGGGCCGCAGTTTGGGCCTAGGTGTAAGGCAGATTCATATATTGGGAGCTTCACAGCACGTTCCTAATTTTTTTAAAAACACACCTTTATTTCTCTTTCATAAATAATTTCGTTCTAGATTGCAGAAAGGGTCCTTCTAGGCCAGCATCCTAGGCAGGCTTTAAAAAAAGAAAAAGTGTGCCCCATATTTTTCACAGTTCTTCTTTGCTATGAAAAGATTCAGAGCTCTAACACCACCCCTTCTGCATCATAGAAAAGCAAAGAGAGTCCTGCAGAAGAAACCTCTTTTTTTGCCCTGCAGCAAACGTCACTCAGAGGTAGAGTTCCCCTGAACACTGAGGCTCAACTGGACTTTGTCATGTTCACAACAGACCTCCAAAGCAGATTCCAGGAATCCAGAGAAGGCTGGCCTCAGCCAAGACACACTGGCTTTCCACGATGACTTGCCACAGGTGGTGCCTAAGGCAGGCACACATAGAAATGCCACAGTGGGGCACCATCCATCAGGTTTCATGCACATGCATACTTGGAATGCATGGGCAATGCTCAGAGCACTACTGGACTCATAAACAACTCCTATTCATTTCAACTTTCCAAGACAACATCCTGATGGAATATGCCCGCTACGTCCAGAATTTCCCAGACATATCCAGAATACTGCATTTGTCAGCAATCAGTCAAATGTCTGGGAAAATCCGGACATATGGCAGCCCATGGCAGCAGCTCTGATGTTGGCAACAACAACTTTTCTGTCTGGGTTTTCAGTGTTTGAAATATGGCAACCCTAAATAATGAGATGGCCTGGTGGTCTGACCTGCCTCATAGCAGAGCCCCCTCTATGAGTGCAGCTCTTGTACTGAGCACAGGCCTTTCTGACTGCCCACTTCCACTGGCACACCCAAAAATATTGTTGGCTGATTACTTCTTAACTTTTTGATAATGGCCAACCTCAAAGAATTCTCAAAATGTCTTATTGCCAGAGCAAGTTGCTTTGATGCAAAGCATCAGGGATGCAAAAATAAAATTAGTGTGGCTGTACCACTTTTTGCCGTCACCCTGCAGTACGCTTGGTGCATCAGTTTCTTCTGATTGCAATGTCTTTTGCTATTTGACATTTTATTGTACAGTGGTACCTCTACTTAGGGACCCAGGTGGCGCTGTGGGTTAAACTACAGGGTCTAGGGCTTGCTGATCAGAAGGTCGGCGGTTCAAATCCCTGCAATGGGGTGAGCTCGCATTGCTCGGTCCCAGCTCCTGCCCACCTAGCAGTTCGAAAGCACATCAAAGTGCAAGTAGATAAATAGGGACCGCTCCGGCGGGAAGGTAAATGGCGTTTCCGTGCGCTGCTCTGGTTCGCCAGAAGCAGCTTTGTCATGCTGGCCACATGACCCGGAAGCTGTCTGCGGACAAACGCTGGCTCCCTCGGCCTATAGAGCGAGATGAGCGCCGCAACCCCAGAGTCGGACACGACTGGACCTGATGGTCAGGGGCCCCTTTACCTCTACTTATGAATAACTCTACTTACGAATGTTTCTAGTTATGAACGGAGCTCCGTCCGCCATCTTGGATGCGGTTTAGATAGGATTTTTTCTACTTACGAATTTTTAGATAGGGTTGCTTCGGCTTACGAATTTTCTCTCCCAATGCATTCCTATGGGATTCGACTTACAGATTTTTTCAACTTATGAATGTGCGTTCGGAACGCATTAAATTCGTAAGTAGAGGTACCACTGTAGTTTCATATATCGTTGGGCATTGGTTTTATACTTCATGTGAGTGGGTGGAATATAAATAATTATTCAGGAACATGAAAGGAAACTGCTGACAGGCCTGCAATCCGATACTGCACTCAACATCTGACTCACTGAGTGTCATAGGGGAACCTCTCTCTCTCTCTCTCTCTGCCTCAGTTTCCACATCTGTGAAATGCTAACTATGGCAACATGTTGTAAACAAACGAAAACAAATCATGTACAAAACAAGTTTTCATTGGTCACGGTCTAAAGTCCAAAATTAGATGTTGTATGTAGTGTGTGTTAACTCCCTGACACTTGAAAAATCAGAAAGACCGCTAACACTTTCCCCTCTCTCGACTTCCTGACATGCATGTTTGTTGCGAGGCAAGTTATGAAGCAGAACCACTGTCTTACCCAAACCCCATTTGCGATGCAATCTGCCTTCTGTCTCTTAATCTGTATGGAACTCATGATGACTGCCATTTAGAGGGTTGACGGCATAACATAGTTTTCTTATATATTTCATCTGCTGATAGTTGAAATATGATTTATTGTCGGTTGGTATTTTGGTTTGACCTCCCCAACACCCTTCGTTTGCTGTGAGTTTTGTTTCAGTTCTATTGTGGGCTTTATCTTGTTTTGTTTCCTTTATATAACCAAAAATCAATAAAAGTTATTTGTTAGAAAACTGACTCCAGCTAAGCTTAGAAGATGCAACTTTCCCCACCTTAAGACGTCAACTTCTCCTCAGTGACCATAGTGCTTTTTTTAAAAAAAACAGGATGCCAGGTGACTTCCTGGACATTTGTGAGACAAACATCTAATCTGCCAGTCCTGATGATGATCATCACCGAGACTTCAAACGCAGCAGCAGGATCTGCATAGAAGCAGGGCAGATAAAGCAATGTTCATCTTGCCTAGTGAGGTTTACTTCCTATCTTCTTCTAGGATTTCACTGGGGAAGTTTCCAAGACGGGGGGGGGGGGGGGTAGCCATCTTAGTCTGTTGTAGCAAACACTATAAAGAGAGGTCCTTTGGCCCTTAAAATCAGACCATCAAATATTTGTGGCATCTTGAGTCACGGGAGACGTTGGTGCAGGGAAGCCCCCTGGTGGTCAAACCAAAGGGTGCTTTTTCTCCAATTCTATGCATCCCCTCACTTCCTTCGTTGCTGCTGAAGCATCTTCCCAGTGCCTGTGCATTCGGCCACCATTAGACTGTTCATGATTATTTCCCCTTTCTTCCTCTCCCCTTCCAAGCAGCTTCCTGCAACGGTATCTGAAGCTGCTTAAATAGCACCAAGAAGAAAACAGGAAAGCTACACTGGGATTTCAACTTAGTCAAAATCGAGTGTGGTGGTTCATGCCTCAGAGATCTCCAATCTGAAGTGGTACAGCCCAGGACACAGATAGTGTGAAATAGTTTAAGGCAGCTTTCTATGCTCCTAAAATATTACACAGGCGGTTTTGCTCCTTTTGCACAATTTATACCAATTTCAATTTTTCTCAGTGCAGAATTTGGGCTCTCCTGGCGCAGAGCTCTTGATTTTCTTTTTATGTGCAGAAGATACTGGTTTCCTCTCTCGTTCTCTCTCTTCACTACTCTTTCCTCGGAGCACAGATGCACATAATGCATTTTATTTGTATAATTTATAAATGAAAGAAAGCCCATTAAATCAACCGCTGAAATAACACACACAGCAGTCGTTTCCTTGATAAGCTCTCGGAGGTGGAGAGGGGGAATTCCTGTGCTGGGGCTCTGTGATGAGGTCTGGTGGAGGAGATTACATAATGTGGGTGAGGGTTTATGTAGGTTTCACTGTGATTAATGTTGCATAATAAGGCAGCGGGGATGGAACCGAGTATTGCTGGGCTGGGCTTCCCAAGTGCATTTGGAAGGCACAGAAAAGAGAGAAATGGAAAGAGAAACATTTCCAACCTGCAGTTTCCCCTGCACAGTTTTGCATAAAAATACAGACCTCCCTCATCCAGGAGAGAGAGAGAGAGAGAGAGAGAGAGAGAGAGAGAGAGAGAGAGAGAGAGAGAGAGAGAGAGAGAGAGAGAGAGAGAGAGAGAGAGAGAGAGAGAGAGAGAGAGAGATCGGAACACTGATAGTCATGGAATGATAGTGCGTCTTTGCCAAGAGGCATGGAGACACAGGCAGCCTGGATCCTGTTGCTCCTGTTGCTGCTATTTATATAAACTATTGATCCAAGAAGAAGACAGAAGGATGCAAGCATGCCATGAGAAAACCAGGCCACATTTAGATCAGCCTGTGACTCACAGGGTTGCCAACTGACCACTGGAACCCAACCTGGTCTGCTCTTGCATGCTGGACAGCAATTCAATTTGCAGACGACTTTGGCTGAATACTGTTGCAAGCCAATCCATCCCAATCTCCAAGCGGTGACATATTCCATGGGTTCCAGGCGCTAAGTCCAGGTTTGTGTTTCCTTTTGGAAACGAGGCACAAAGGAGACTGTAGTCTATACGGTCTATTTACACATACATATATGGAACATCTGCTTTGAATGCAGAAGGTCTCACTTTGAATCCCCAGTCAAGGTAGGCAATACTGAGCTAACTTGGCATAATAATAATAATAATAATAATAATAATAATAATAATAATAATAATAATGGTGTTGCCCATCTGACTGGGTTGCCCCAGCCACTCTGTGTGGCTTCCAAATTATAAAACCATACTAAAACATCAAACATTAAAAACTTCTCTATACAGTGCTGCCTTCTGATGTCTTCTAAGATAGTTTGCATATTTCCTTGACATCTGACGGGAGGGCATGACTACCGAGAAGGCCCTCTACCTGATTCCCTGTAACCTCACTTCTCTCAGTGAGCGAGTTGCCAGAAAGCCCTCAGAGCTGGACCTCAGTGCCTGGGCTGGACGATGGGGGTGGAGATGCTCCTCCAGGTACAAAGGGCAGCTTCCTAGGTTCTTAAAAACTCCTGCACATCAAAGTGCTGGTTTCTGCGCTTTCATCAGGCTGAGGCAGAGCCGCAGGGCCCAGGCACAGTGAGTGGAAAGCCTGCTGACGGATTCTTGCTAAGCACAGCGCACTCCCCTTTTCCCATTTCCCATTGTTACGCCTTGAAGATACCATACCACTCTCTGTCAGAGCCAATTAAGATCACCTGGTAGGAGCTCAAACAACCTGCAGCAAAGGATACAGCCTTTTACAGCTATATCCACATCCATCCACCGCTGCCTGCCATTAGGAACACAGGAAGTGGACCTCTACCAAACCAGATAACTGGTGCATCTACCACCCTATTGCAACTGTTTCAAAACCTTTTTGGGCCACTGACTGCTTGGTGCCATAAACCCACCCCCGAGTGTGCCCACTACCCCATAAAAAGCATAATTCCATGGTGCATGATCCATCAAGGATAACAACAACACAATAAAATTCAAAAACAGTAACAATTAATTGCACATTTATTCAAAATCCAATTTAAACTATTTGGTTTAATTCAGGGGATACAACCTTAGGCCCCTGGGCTGGATGCGGCCCAATCGCCTTCTCAATCCGGCCCACAGATGGTCTGGGAATCAGTGTGTTTTTACATGAGTAGAATGTGTCCTTTTATTTAAAATGCATCTCTGGATTATTTGTGGGGCCTGCCTGGTGTTTTTACATGAGTAGAATGTGTCCCTTTATTTAAAATGCATCTCTGGGTTATTTGTGGGGTATAGGAATGCATTCATTCCCCACCCAAATATAGTCCAGCCCACCACATGGTCTGAGGGACAGTGGACCGGCCCACAACTGAAAAAGGTTGCTTATCCCTGGTTTAATTGATTCAACCAAATTGATGAACTTGATCCAGAGGGTGCCAGCTTTTCAAAGTCTTATAATCATGTCTACTTCCATTGCCCCCTGGCACCCCCTTGCCTCTTAGCACCTAGATAATCCTACTGCCCTCGGGGCAGGGGGGGGCAGTACTGCCCAATTTGAGCAAACACACTGGATGCAAAGCAAGGGCCAATGATGAAATGTGGCCAAGGGTGAAAGGGAGAGAGGTCTGAGGGCCAAATAGGGCTGATGCGCTGCATTTGGCTCTGGGCCTAAGGTTCCTAACCCCTGCCGTAGACCATGCAGAACTAGGCGGACTAAAATGTCTAAGGCAGTTTCTGATGTTACAAAGTGCTTATCCTCACCTCTTAATCTCTCTCTGTTTTTTCCTGGGGGAAACCACTCTTTAGTACTTAACCAGAGCAAACAATTTGCTATTTGTTCCTGATCTATCGCTTAAGAGCAACTTTTCTCTTGGAAATGAGTGGGGCATAGGAAGAATCACTCAGACCCATTTCTAGAAAGCACGGGTCAAGCAGAAAACAGCCCCATGTTTTCTAGGCACAGCACAGTGTGGATGACTCCTAAATCCCATCCCCCATCTGTAAAATGTCATCATTTATGATCCTTGCTGCATTTTAAAGCAGATACAGATTTTCAGGTAATCCATCCTAGCAACCAGCAAATTGCCAGTGAAAATGAAGGTGACAAGTTTTGAAGTCACTTACTGTGGAGCAGATCAACAAAACACAAGAAAAGAGTGCACGCTTTTGATCTGGGTTGGCAAATCCCTGATCCTCCAGATCTCTAATCCCTTCAGATGTCAAGGAAATAAACAGGGAGGTTTTAAATTTTTGACGTTTTGTCCTGCTTTTACTATTCTGCCGGGAGCTGCCCAGAGTGGCTGGAGAAACCCAGCCAGAAGAGTCGGACATAAATATGATGATGATGATGATGATGATGATGATGATAATTTATACCCCACCCATCTGGCTGGATGGCTCCCAACAGAATATTAAAAACACAATAAAACATCAAACATTAATAACTTCCCTACCGGTAAACAGGACTTCCTTCAAATGTCTTCTAAAAAGTCAGATAGTTGTTCATTTCCTTGACATCAGATGGGAGGGCATTCCACAGGGCAAGCGCCACTGCTGAGAAGACCCTCTACCTGGCTTCCTGTAACCTCACTTCTTGCAGTGAGGGAACTGCCAAAAGGCCCTCAGCGCTGGACCTCATTGTCCAGGCAGAATGATGGGGGTGGAGACGCTCCTTCAGGTATACTGGGCTGAGGCCATTTAGGGCTTTAAAGGTCAGCACCAACACTTTGAATTGTGCTCAGAAACATACTGGGAGCCAATGTAGGTCTTTGTAACATCAGAAACTGCCTTAGACATTTTAGTCCACCTAATTCTGCATGGTCTACGGCAGGGGTTAGGAACCTTAGGCCCAGAGCCAAATGCAGCCCATCAGCCCATGTTATATGGTCTTGGCGGCATAACCATGCATTAAAATGTATTGGGGTCAGGGGAGACAGGGGTCACCCTGTTTGTGCATCCACAAAAATGACTTTATAGTGCATCTTACCTGGGCGTCGTGGGACATTTTATGGCCAAACAGGATAATCAACTATTTCTGGTTGGAATTCAGAAATGGTCTCAGGACAGTAAATCACGTTTTAAAATTGCATGTTTGGGGAACGAATGCTAATTGCAGCTCTGCCAGAAAGCATTTATTATTTTAGGACTTAAGCTGCAAAATTGCTATGCCTGTGTCGGTGGTTTATACATGCTCATTGCTTCTAGCTCATCAGGGCTCTCTGCCTGGACAGCTACCAAGAACATTATGGGATTAACCACATTATTCATTTCAAGCA
Source organism: Zootoca vivipara (assembly GCF_965207765.1). Classification (NCBI taxonomy): domain Eukaryota; kingdom Metazoa; phylum Chordata; class Lepidosauria; order Squamata; family Lacertidae; genus Zootoca; species Zootoca vivipara. The sequence continues at coordinate 65,137,839 of NC_142583.1, forward strand.
CTTTTCACCACTGTAAACAATCGTGGTTCCCCCCCCCAAAGAATGCTGGGAATTGTGGTTTGTTAAGGGTGTTGAGAATCCTATCACCCTCACAGAACTACAATCCCCAGAATAACCTAGGAAAGAAGTATTGCTTGCTAAAGCACTCTAAACCTGACCCCCCATATTGCTTAACCATTCTCATTCAGCTCCCCCACATTTGCTAGCAAGGACAGCAGTCACCTCCAGAATATATCAGAATAAATACTCCATAAAGACTGGGCATAGGACACCTCTGAGGTGTATGTTTTTTATCACCCATCTTCTTTTAGTGATTGCAAGTTGTTTTAAACAGTTTTTAATGTTGTGTTTTAGTGTTGTGACCCGCTCTGGAACCCTAGGGTAGAGGCAAGGAAACAGCAGCAGCAGCAATAGTCATGCTAGTCTAGCTTAAAAAGTCCCTTGCAAAGGACATTGCAAAAGGCACAATTAAAATTATAATTGTGATAAAAAGGTAATGAACAAGAAACAAAGTTGCGCATAGCATAAAAGGACATATGAAGAAGTGAATCTGCTTTATTCATTACTTTTTAAAAATTGCTTATTGACACCTATAGATCCTGCTCAGCCTTAAACCCATTAAACTGACAGCTGAAATAATGTGTCCACTTGGACGCGCCTAACATATTTAGCCTAAATATTGTATTTATCCTCATATTTTGTCATTTCCTCTTTGATCCTCCAATTAAGTCATGACATGCTCTCTTGGCTTCGTCTCAGCAATATCCATGGCAACATATAGATGTCATAAATACAGGATTACGGTGTTAAAGCAGGAGTCATCTGATGATTAATAGCTATTATTGGAGCTACGCAATGCAGCAGAGTAACGGTTATTGGGACTTTTCAAGAGCACGAACTTGTCCTCCCTTGCTGTCAGAGTCATGTTTCCCACATAGTGATTTCCAGCTAGCTTGGAAATTAATCCAGATAAAATTGGAACAGCAGTATCTGTTGGTCACTTTCCCCACCAATGCAAGTTTGAGCCAAAACATTGTACGGACATTAAAAATATTACAAAATAGTGCCAACAATAAAAATCAAGGCTCGATCTAGAGACATAAAAAAAAGGTTCCAGGAAAACGCATTGTAAACCTCAGAATGGGAAATCACATTGCCAAAAGATGGGACCCCACAGCGCCATCTGGTGCCACAGTGTTATATCACATTTAAAATGCTTTTCTCTTTACTAATGTAGCTGAGTTCCTGGTCTAAAACCCTAACCCTAACAATAACAAAAGCTTTAAAACCACATCCATACTCTGTGTGGGGCATCCTTGCACTTGACCTGGAAGTTGCAATTAGAACAGAGTGCTGCAGCACAATTGATGACCGGAGTGAGGCCTTGTCAGCATCTAACACAGGCATAGGCAAACTCGGCCCTCCAGATGTTTTGGGACTACAACTCCCATCATCCCTAGCCCACAGGACCAGTGGTCAGGGGTGATGAGAGTTGTAGTCCCAAAACATATGGACGGCTGTGTTTGCCTATACCTGATCTAACACCTGTTCTCAGAGATCTGTCCTGGTTGCCAATTTGCTATTGGGTGTCAGGTGGCAGTGGATCCAACCCCCACAGCAGGTCTCCAGGAATGGATAAGACAAGGAAAAGTTCTTACCAACTGCTTCTTGTTCAATATTCACAGAGAGAGGCTTGGAAATGCAGCCTCTTGGAACAATGGCATTGCCCCAAGTGAATCTCCACCCCCTTTCTCTCTCCCTTTATGTGTCATCACTACGGTACTATGTGCCCTCTGCTTCTGAGCTCTTTGCTCTCCTACTTTCAAGGCTCACCAGGTTCTGGGAGGGGGGCCTGGAATGCTTTCTAAAGACACTACCGTGTTTCCCCTATTTTTAGACGTAGTCATAATATAAGCCATAGCAGGATTTTAAGCGTTTAGGAAATATAAGCCATACCCCGAAAATAAGCCATACTCCGCGGAGCGAGACCGCTGAGTGCCCCAGCCAGCCAGTGGGACCCAGCACGCTGGCAAGAGGAGGAGAAGCAGAGAAAGAAGTCACAGCGAAGAGGGATGTCTGGCAAGCGGCGTGGGCTGCCGCCGAACAGGGCCACCGAGGGGGAGGCAAGGGTGTGCGCGGATCCTCCGGGGCCCCCGCAGGCAGAGCTCAGTGCCGGACCTTGCGCTGGACTCCTGAGGGGGGGAAGGAGAGGGGGCGCGAGAGTCACACTGCTTTTTGGCGGATGCCGCTGCGCGAAGCAGCTTTCCGCGTCTCGGGATGGAGTTGCGGGCGAAGAGGCGAACAATGTGAGGCTCGAGGTAGGCAAGACGGAGGGGTTAGGAGAACAAAAAGGCTGGGCAGCAGGCGGCTGCATGCACCGTGGCCTCGAGCGCAGGCTGGGGAAGAGGAGGCGAAGGAGGCGCGCTCAGTGGGGGTTGAGGCATGGTGGAGTGCCCCGAGCCTCTGGGAGCCGGCAGGAGGAGGAGGAGGCTTGCCGGGTCGTCACCCAGCAGCGTGCGTGGAGCGCCCCGAGCCTCTGGGATTGTTGTTGTTGCTGCTGGCTGCCGGAGGCTCGGGGTGCTCTGCGCGCGCTGCTGGGTGACGACCCGGCAAGCCTCCTCCTCCTCCTGCCGGCTCCCAGAGGCTCGGAGCACTCCACCATGCCTCAGCCCCCACCGCACTGAGCGCGCCTCCTTCGCCTCCTCTTCCCCAGCCTGCGCTTGAGGCTGTGACGCCAGGGACGAGCGTGCACTCCTCTCGCTGCTGCTGCTGTCCGGGAGAGTGACGAAGCTGAGCGAGATTCCCCCCCCCAGTCCCGTTCCCGGTCCCGGTCCCATGGGGAGGCCTGACATCACCGGGGCCGGAATATGCCCCCCGCTGCCTCTGGCTTCAGCCCCTGCACGCCTTCTCCCGGGGAGCCTCGGCGCGGCGCTTTGCAGGCGGCCCCGGCGGGAAGCCTGCAGCTACGGCGGCGAAGGCGCCTTGTGTGGAGACCCGACCTACCGGGCCATTTGCACGCGCCGCAGACGGGAGCGCATCAATTCCCGCAGGTTGCGTGTGCTCGCCCTGCCTGCTCTCTCCGCAGCCCAGAACCGGCGGCTGCTGCAGTGCAGAACGCTTCGAGAGCCCAGCAGCGCCGCGGAGCAGAGAGCCTGCGAGGAGGGAGAAGGAGCAGTAAGAGAAGGAGGAGGAGGACTCCTCTGTGCTGCTTGGCGGTGGCACATTAGCAGCACGGTCATGGACACCCCGGGATAGGGGCCCTTCCTGACAGGGTGGCTGCGGCCCCTCAGCGCAAGCTGAGACCCAGTGTCGACGGGGTGCCCCCTCCCCAGCCCAGCCTGCTCCATCTGAACGCGGGGAGGGAGGGAAGGCATGGGCGTATGTGTATGTGTGTGTGTGTGTGCGCACACACACGGTCCAGCCCGCCACAAGTTGTAATACTGTATTTTACAAGTACTGTAATAAAAACAGTAATAATTTTTTTTAAAAAAAAGACATCCCCTGAAAATAAGACACTGTGTGTTTTTTTGAGGAAAAAAAGTTATAAGACGGTGTCTTAAAAAGGGGGAAACACGGTATGTCCATCAGCTGCCCCCCCCCAGTGCTTCTTCTTCTTCCTGTCCCATTATTTCCCAGCTTTCCCTCTCATCTGCCTCTGAGCTGTGATCTCCCTCAAACCCCTGTTGTAATTCTGAACTGTCGACTTCTTCTCTGGAATGGTCAGGCTGGGGAGGCGGTCTCCACTATTCCTCCTCTGTCCAGTCCCTGACATTGGGCTACGTTCAAGGTGGGAAACACTGGCCTGTGAGCGCTCCAATTGGAGAACAGCCTTCACCAAAGGTGTCATGGGCTTGGAAGACACTTGAACTCAGGACGCAAGGGAGAAACATGCTAAGAGGAAGGCACGCTTGGCCCATGATCAACTCCTGCCCGGAAACCAATGTCCCCACTGTGGAAGGACATGTGGATCCAGAATTGGCCTCTGCAGTCACTTATGGACTCATTGTTAAAACCGTGTTTATGGAAGGCAATCTTACTCGGCCAAGAGTGATTGCCAAAGAAGAAAGAAGAAGAGTATTAGCTTGGGACAAGTTTACCTGCATTGCCTTATGTCAAACATTGCACTTTGATTGACCACTTTGATTAGCAGAATTTGGCACTATTACTGGTGCCACGTATGGTAATACCCATTCTGCATTTGTAAGAGCTTAGTCTTTTAGTGTGGCACTAGCAACATCTAGACTTTGGAACTCCCTGGCTATTGACACCAGGCAGGTACCATCACTGTCCTCTTTTCAGCACCTGCTAAAAACATTTATCTTTAAACAAGCCTACCCAGATATTTAGAAAGTTGGTGCAAGTTTAATCTGTTTTAGCTTATTGCTATTTTAACTTTCCAAGGGTCTTAAATTCTGGTTAATTTTTCTTATTGATAATTTTATTGAGCTTTTTTTTTACAGTCAAGGGGTGTATAAATTTTATGAAATAATAAATCATAAAATAATATACAAGGCAGGCTGAACACATCCCAACCACGTTAAAAGGGGGCGCAAACACAAAACCCCCCTCCAAATTAAGGGCCAAAAGCCTGATTAAAAATGAACTTCTTCTTCTGCTGCTTGGGCATCTAAAAATAAATCAAGATGGCTTGGAATATTTGAGAAAGATCTATGGTCAAATGAAATCAGGGGGAAGGTTTTGAATTATGAGCAGCAGATTGAGAAGGACAACAAATGTAAAATAGGAAGTAGGTATTAGATATGGTTTGACATATAATGCAGGATATTATGGGTGGGGATAAAAACACCACAGGGGTAATGTTGCAAGAAAACATACATTGAATTTGAAGTTAATGTGTTTAAGTTTTCAAAATTGAATAAAATTTATTATGAAGGGGGGGGAGAGATTGAGATGGAAAATTAATACTTTTCACCATTGTTGTTGTTGTTGTTGTTGTTGTTGTTGTTGTTGTTGTTGTTGTTGTTGTTGTTGTTGTTGTTGTTGTGCCTCTGTAGCCCTTTCCTGAAGACTGGCTTAGCCCTGGCAATTTACCCATCTGCATTCTGGGAATGCAGGGAATATATTTCTGAAATAAACAAGCAAAGGATAAAACGTATCCTGGCCTTGTGGGAAGTTTAGTGCTCCTTTTGGTGGACCAGATGGCAGGCTGTTATCCAGCAGCTCCCTTACGCAGCCAGATCATTTTTCAGCATGTGAAAAGGTGTGCTGCAAACCTTACCTTGCCCTCATGCTGAAATCTGATCTGGCTGGGGGTGATGGAATAGTCAGAGGACCACTTTGCCACGTGGCCCAGGAAAAACATGCCCTAAAATTACCTTTAAGTTATGTGTGAATTAATCCTGGATCCAGGAAGGAGCTAAGACAATGCCTATGAAATAAATCGGTATTGCTGTTCAGGCTTGGCCTGGCAACTGTTAACAGATACAGTGGTACCTCGGTTTATGAACACAATTGGTTCCGGAAGTCTGTTCATAAACTGAAGCGTTCATAAACTGAAGCGAACTTTCCCATTGAAAGTAATGGAAAGTGGATTAATCCGTTCCAGACGGGTCCGCAGAGTACTCAACCTGATGCGTACTTAACCCGAAGCATGGGTGTAATTGGTTCCGGAAGTCTGTTCATAAACTGAAGCGTTCATAAACTGAAACGAACTTTCCTATTGAAAGTAATGGAAAGTGAATGAATCCATTCCAGATGGGTCCGTGGCGTTCGTAAACCGAAAATTCGTAAACAGAGGTGTTCATAAACCGAGGTTCCACTGTACTTAAAATAAATGTAATTGTAACACTAGCCTTTGTGCATAACACCCCAGAGAGGAGGTGGCAGACTTCTAGTTGCTACAGTAGAAGTTGCGGCTCCAACAGAGAGAAGCAACACTGTTATTTTCTTGGAAGGAGAGCAAATGTGCTTGCAATACTAACTCGTAGCCGAGTAAGATTGCCTTCCATAAACACGGTTTTAACAATGAGACTGTAAGTGATTGTGGAGGCCAATTCTGGATCCATGTGTCCTTCCACAGTGGGGACATTGGTTTCCAGGCAGGAGTTGATCATGGTGTGGTGTGGGTCTGCCAAGCATGCCTTCCTCTTAGCACGTTTCTCCCTTGCGTCCTGAGTTTGAGCGTCTTCAAAACCCATGACACCTTCGGTAAAGGCTGTTCTCGAACTGGACACTCGCAGGCCAGTGTTTCCCAGTTGTCCGTGCTTATACTACATTTCTTTTTTTTTCCTTGAGAGAGTCGTTAAACCTCTTTTGTTGACCACCAGCATTACGCTTTCTATTTTTAAGTTCAGAATAAAGTACAGTGGTACCTCGACTTCTGAAGGCGATCCGTTCCGCGGCGCTCTTCGGAAGTCGAAACCTTCGGAACTCGAAATTTTGCGCTTTGCGCATGCACAGACCGCACGTGCCGCGAACGCGCACAGGGCGAAAATACTTCCGGGTTAGCGGACTTCGGAGGTCGAAACCTTCAGAAGTCAAGGCATTCGGAAGTCGAGGTACCACTGTAGTTGCTTTGGAAGATGAGAATCAGGCATCTGTACAACAGTCCAATGAAGTTGAATAATTGCTTTGACACGGGTGATCTTTGCTTCTTCCAGTACACTGGAATAAGTCCGCCTGTCTTCCCAGGTGATGTGTAAAAATTTTTGGAGACACCATTTGATGGAATCTTTCCAGGAGTTGGAGATGGCGTTTATAAGTGGTCCATGTTTCACAAGTATGCAGTAGGGTTGGTAGTACAATAGCTTTGTAAACAAGCATTTTGATTGCCCTGTGAATGTCCCACTCCACTCAGCCCCTCTGTTCTTTGCTTTGCAGGAACTATTCTGCCCTCCCCGCCACGGACCTACAGGCTCCCTGACCCCAAAAGAGGGAGCATCCCCCAGTAAGCTCACAGCTTCCTTGTTGGCATATAGAGTTTGTAGTGCAAAAGCAGAAGTTAACCTTTCATGAACCGCATGGTGCACAGCTTAAACTGGAAAGCATTCAGGGTGCGACTTGGTATAAAGTTTTCAAAAGCTTAGGTTCATTAAGGGAAGCACAGTATTTGATAGGAAATGGTGGCGCTGTGGTTAAACCACTGAGCCTAGGGCTTGCTGATCAGAAGGTTGGCGGTTCGAATCCCTGCGACGGGGTGAGCTCCCGGTCCTCGGTCCCAGCTCCTGCCCACCTAGCAGCTTGAAAGCACGTCAAAGTGCAAGTAGATAAATAGGAACCGCTACAGCGGGAAGGTAAACGGCGTTTCCATGTGCTGCTCTGGTTTGCCAGAAGTGGCTTTGTCATGCTGGCCATATGACCTGAGAGCTATACGCTGGCTCCCTCGGCCAATAATGTGAGATGAGCGCGCAACCCCAGAGTCGGTCACAACTGGACCTAATGGTCAGGGGTCCCTTTACCTTTACCTTTAGTTCTATAGTCCTAGATAACTAACTGGAGAAGCAAAGAATCCTGACTCCGGGTCAGAGAGAAAGAGGAAGGAAGGAAGGAAGGAAGGAAGGAAGGAAGGAAGGAAGGAAGGAAGGAAGGAAGGAAGGAAGGAAAGAAAGAAAGAAAGAAAGAAAGAAAGAAAGAAAGAAAGAAAGAAAGAAAGAAAGAAAGGTGGGAGTGAAAGAGGATGCAACAAACATTAATTACTTTGACTTCAAAGCTCAGCACAGAGATCAAAGAAATGGAGATAGCTTAGGAATCTGAAAGTTTCTCACTCATTTATTTTTTTAAATAAATTATTAAGAACATTTCAGTTGTACAAAATAAAGACAGAAAAAAGGACGGAAAAGTGCAAAAAAATTGCAATAAATAATGCAATAAGAATATACAGTGGAACCTCTACTTACGGACACAATCAGTTCCGGAGGTCCATCCGTAAGTCGATCCGGGTCGCTGGTAGAAGTGCCGTTGTGTGCAGGCACATTTGACAGCAATGTGCTTCTGCGCATATGCAGACGGCGGCAGCCGCTTCTGTACATTCTCTACATTAACAATTCTGCATAATTCTCAACATAAACAATAAAAACAACTGATATGGGGTTTTAACAGTCAATATACTAATTAAATGTACAGTACTTAAAATACAGGTCCAGAGGAATAAAACACCATAAAAAGTAAGAGATTTAACTAAAAACTGTAGCAGCAATATCATTGTCAGAGGGCAGGACAAATTGTTATAATATGTTATTCAATAAAAGAGATTTATGGGGTTTTTTATAACTAAGGTGCAAAATTTGGCCACAGTGTAGGATACTGAGCTCAAAGAATCTTCCAAAAGGAATTTATGTAATGTTTCGGGGGAGAATTCCAGATAATATTGCAAGGGTGTGAATTTTGGTAATAGGGGTAAAATGAGTCACATTCGTTCTTCACAATAGAATTCACAGAATAAAAGAATGAAAGCTTCACTTTTAAAGATGTTGCTAAAGGCGACAGGAGCCAGTTAAGCCTTTCTTTTCTTAGTAAGTTGGCAGCCCTAATGACTAGCGTTTATACTGCTCGTGCCCATACAGTGGTATGTTGGTTCTCAAACTTAATCCGTTCCGGACGTCCGTTCCAAAACCAAAGCATTCCAAAACCAAGGCACATTTTCCCATAGAAAGTAATGCAAAATAGATTAATCTGTTCCAGAATTTACAAACAACCCCTAATACAGCAATTTAACACGGATTTTACTATCTAATGAGACCATTGATCCACAAAATGAAAGCAATAATCAATGCACTGTACTATAAAATAAATTATTGTAGATGATAAAAATTAAAGTTAACCCCCCCCCACTTATGTGCACTGATGAAAGTCATTGTTTGGATGGGGGGCTTTTATCCATTTCCACAGTCACACAATCAATCAATCAATCAATCAATCAGTAGCTGAACTGGGTTTCACACAGTCACAAAAACAAATTCATGGAAAAAGCCTCAAAAACAAAAATGCAAAATACAGTAAATAGTAAAAACAAAAGCACCAAACTTAATCCGTTCTGGAAGTCCGTTTGACTTCTGAAATGTTTGAAAACCAAGCCACAGCTTCTGATTGGTGCAGGCGCCCCAGAAACAATAGCCGACAGCTGCATCAGACATTTGGCTTCCAAAAAACGTTCGAAAACCAGAACACTTACTTCTGGGTTTTTGGCAGTTGAGAACCTAGGTGTTTGAGCACCAAGGCATTTGAGAACCAAGGTACCACTGTATATTTTTGTCAGCAGCCTGACATTCAGAAGCTAAGTCGGGAAATCTTTTCCCATCATTCTCCTTTCCTAGAACGGCATGCCTTGCTTGATTTCTGTGCATGAGACTGCAGTTCAAGGTACAGAAACAGAGCCAGTTTTTATATTTATTTTTAAAACGAGAGAGTTGGCAACATTACACCCACTGAATCACACTGTGTCCCCTCAAACAAAGCTTCTTCCAATTTAAATGTACATAGATAAAAGCATATGGTAGAAAGAAACGCACTTTGGCAGGCAAACAGGATTGCAACGTTCCTTCAGCGGCAGCTTGATATATGGAAATTGGCAAATGATGCTTTTATTACACCTCAGAGACTGCAGGGGGTTGGACTAGATGACCATGGGGGGGGTTCCTTCTAACTCTACGATTCTAAGATGAGCATTATCACCAGCTAATATCCGCACATCATGCTGCCATTAAAGTCACAAATATTCTGGCTGAAAAGCTGGAAAACACTGGAGTTAATCAATGGGAAAAAGTAAAAACAAAGGACCTTGTGGTGGCAGTGCAGTGGAAGTCTAGCTGTGGGTTTTTCCTTCTTCTTTTTTAATTGTAAAACCAAAGCAATTATCTCTCCCAGCTATGAAGATAACCTTCAGCCTGCTATAAAATCCATTCATGCTTGTCCTCTCAGTCTGCTCCTCTGCCAGATTAGAACAATCTACCCCAGGGTCTGGCTGATAGTTTCCTCCTCTTGATAACAGAAGAATGATTCTAAATTCCCATTCTTTTCCCTCCCCCCCCCCAAAAAAACCTGGAAGGGTATTTCCTCTGCAAACACTTAACCCCCCCAAAAAAAGAAATTTATTCCCCGTCCAATATAATAGTGCTCAAATTACAGGATGGGTTGTCAGAGAAGACCCTCCCTGGGTATCTTTTGTGATTTTGACAAGGGTGCCGTGAAATGGCAAAAATCGGAGGAAAATGAGGAGTGATGATTGTGGGTTTCCTTTAGGCCGCAGTGGTGGCTAAACTTGGCTCTCCAGCTGTTTTGGGACTACAATTCCCATCATCCCTGATCACTGGTCCTGTTAACTAGGGATGATGGGAGTTGTAGGCCAAAACATCTGGAGGGCTGCAGTTTGGGGATGCCTGGTGTAGACTCTGCTAAATTCACAAGTTCACCCCGAGTTAACCAACCCTCCTAGGCCATCCTGCCAGCTGCCCTAACAATACTTTGGCTATTATGGTCCCCTTATCTAGCTAGCCCCTTCATGGATCACTGCCTTGTCGTGGCGAAGGGGCTTGAATAACTCCAAGAAGCTATGAGCTATGCCGTGCAGGGCCACCCAAGGCGGACAGGACATAGCCGAGAGTTTATTTTTTGTATTAATTTTTTATTCAGTTTTCTTTTTCAATTACAAACATCACACATCCATATCACATTCCCTCTTTCCACCCCTCCTGGGCTTCCCCCAACTTCCACTTCTTATTTATTCCCCACCTATTACACACTGCTGTTTCTAAAAAAAAAAAATCCACTATATTATTTCTTTATTTTCTACATATTTGTGTTGATAAAGAGCCAAGTTTGGCCACCACTGCTAGGGCTACATATTTATTTATTTATTTGTTTGTTTGTTTATTTATATTTATATTTTATTATTATTATTATCATCCCAATAATTTGAGCACCGAACCTTACTTTCCATTATTTAAAAAATGAATCTCTCTCTCTCTCTCTCTCTCTCTCTCTCTCTCTCTCTCTCTCTCTCTCTCTCTCTCTCTCTCCTCTCTCTCTCTCTCTCATTTTATTTTTGGAAATGTTAACAAATTTTAATGATCATAGGTAACATAGCACAAGGCCAGATCATAGAATTGTAGAGTTGGAAGGGACCACGAGGGTCATCTAGTCCAACCCCCTGCAATGCAGGAATCTTTTGCCAAACAGGGGGCTTGAACCCACAACCCTGAAATGAAGAGTCTTTGTGCCGAACTGACAGAGCTAACTGAGCCAGTGAGCGATTAAAGAACAACAGAAGAAGAAGAAGAAGAAGAAGAAGAAGAAGAAGAAGAAGAAGAAGAAGAAGAAGAAGAAGAGGAGGAGGAGGAGGAGGAGGAGGAGGAGGAGGAGAAGGCAGCTATAAGAATTACAAAGCTTCCCAATCAACCCCGCCCTATCCTTGCTGTAATCCATCCATCATCATCATTATTATCAAAAAACAAACTTTTAAAATATTAGCACAAGTTTATGTTTGGATGTGGCTTGGTGTGTCTCCCACAGTCCCTACTTCTGTTCCTTTCTGAAGAGGCTGCAGCAGCGAGATGAGTCTGCCGGTTTGTGTCTCTGCAGAAAGACCACACAGCTCTCCGAGACATTATGCAAGGAACGCTGTATTCCACTTAAGCTCTACAGGCCAATTAGTATTGGCCAGAACAATACATTACGTGGCCAAGATGCATTTCCTAACCCCCCAAACCCCTAGTTATTCTCTGCAGAGCAGCACTGAGTGGGGACACAGTTTGTGAAAGCTTGCAAGCAAGAAAGAAAGATTATGATGGGCGATTTGGAAGAAATACAACTTGTTTGCGTACTATGTAATCCCAAGCCACAGCCTTGCTTATTCAAAAAAAGAAAAAGAAAAAAGGAAGATAGACTACAGTGGAACCTCAGTTTATGAACACCTCGGTTTACGAATTTTCGGTTTACGAACGCCGCGGACCCATCTGGAACGGATTAATTCACTTTCCATTACTTTCAATGGGAAAGTTCGCTTCAGTTTATGAACGCTTCAGTTTAAGTACTCTGCGGACCGTCTGGAACAGATTAATCCACTTTCCATTACTTTCAATGGGAAAGTTCGCTTCAGTTTATGAATGCTTCAGTTTAAGTACTCCGCGGACCGTCTGGAACAGATTAATCCACTTTCATTTACTTTCAATGGGAAAGTTCGCTTCAGTTTATGAATGCTTCAGTTTATGAACAGACTTCCGGAACCAATTGTGTTCATAAACCGAGGTACCACTGTACTGGCTATAGGTGGAAACAGCAAGACCGTTAAGGAAAGGCCAGTGCTGTTGGATTGATAACTGACCGAGGGGGGGAAAGGACTTGGTTTGCTCCTGTGCCTTTTACAGAAGGATGACCTGTTAAAAGGTGAGGGGGCTTCTTAAAAATAGGGCATTGAGACAAGCATGATCACTTCAATCAATCAATCAATCAAAACCTTTATTGGCATCATTTACAAACATTTAAAATAAATAGTCCAGTACGATCATGTCACCAACCCATTGGTACAGTCACTTGCCAAAAGGGAAGGGAGGCCAGCAAACATGATCACTTGCTGATGCAATGTAGCTCAAGCAGCCGTTAAAGGCACAGGAGCACAGCTGAGTAGAAAAGTTGGCCACTTCAGCTCTGTTTAATATGATGGTCAAACAGTTCAGTCACGGCCGCTACATAATGGAACAAAATGCAGATACAATGCAAAGTTAAGTAGTATCAGCAACCCATAATAGCCTCCATGATTAAAACTGGCAGCTCTGTAATTCTGGTGTAAGAAGGCGGGATGGAACCAGAAGCAGGTTTGCCACATTTTTAAAACCTGCCCTGTTCTGTCCCTATGCTCTTAACAAGCCTGATCAGCAAAAGGTAAGCCCAGAAGCCGTCTCCTCCATTTCAGGGCTAGGAAACACTTTACCTGCTACATCTGTCTGTGCCTTTCTGCCATTAAAAGACACAGTAACAGGACCAGTATAAAAAGGTGGCAATGCTGAGCCACATTCTCTCCTGGGCTCCTATACCAATAGCCGTGTGATAAGTGGAAATTCAGCTGCTCCAGCTATCTCCAGCTTTTTTGCTTGTTTGCTTAATTGTTTTTTGTTTGTTTAATTGTTCCATATAATTTGTTCAAAACCATTGGTTTTTCATGTAAATTATCAACATGTTTTATCTTAAATAAATAAATATTGCAGAAAATAATAGTATGCAACTATTATTGCTCTACATAAAACCTAAAATTTATGTTTATTAGTTCACAATTTAACATACTGAGAATAAATGAGTCAAATTCCTATGTTTTCATCACTCGTAGTGAGGCAAAATTTCAATCTGTAGGAGCAGGGTCTAAATATTAACCGATTTGTCCCAAATTTGAAATCTGACTATGTTTATACCATACGCCTGATATAAGATCAAGGGAGGAAATATTTTCCAAAAAAAGTTTTTTATGACCCACCCTAATGCTTACTTTAGCTCATGATGAAGAAATTATTCAAAACCACCTGCCCAGTCCTGTGGAACTCCCTGCCATTAGAGATTCAGCAGGCACCTTCTGTGCCAACTTTTAAAGGCCTGCAGCAAATTTTTCTATTCTGCCAGGCCCATGCAGGCAATTAAGAACACATCCTTCCATGTGGTTAACTGATGCATTTTTAAAACTTTTTAATGGTTTCTATTGTATGGTTTGGCTTTTTTATTGCTGCAAATCGCTTCACTATATATTTTTTGTGACACGGGTATACCGATATTCTTTCACAAACCAACAAATAAAAGTGGAGACAATTAGGACAGGTTTCCCTTGAGAGTTTTTGCTGCCCTTGCCAATGACAGTGGAATGTCTTTCCCTTGTTGCCATCCATCTCAAGTTTTCCAGGCACATCAATGGCACCTAGCAGCATTGATTTCAAGAGAGGCCCAGGATCGGAGCCAGCTGCCGAGCCTCTTTGTATTGACTCTGATTCAGCTTAGTGGTTTGGAAATCTGCACTTTATCACTCTGCACTACGGGAATGTCAATCCTTAGGGGACCGTGCTAATACCAGCTGGGAAATATTAGGTGTGTTACATGCATATGGCCTCCCACGCAAGTTAGTCTTCCATGTAGATTTTTTAAAAAATTATATCCTCCTTTGTTTCATGGTACATAGATAGGCATAACTTGTTCACTCGAGCCTTCCCCCCAAAAGATGAGGTTTAATAATAATAATAATAATAATAATAATAATAATAATAATAATTTATTATTCATACCCCACCCATCTGGCTGGGTTTCCCCAGCCACTCTGGGCAGCTTCCAACAGAAAAATAAAACACAGTTTTATTGTTTTATCACTTCTTGTTTGCTACCCTGTGCTCCATTGGGAGGAAATACAGCTAATTAATAATGCATTATTAATTTATTTACTAATGAATGTATTGTTAGTGTTAATCACAAGAGCATAAAAGCAACGCAGACATGCTTTTAAATAAACAAATAACGTAAATATTTGCTAAATGCTTCAAAGGTGCCTGATGTGTTTTCGGACTGGTTTAGCAACAGACTGGCGTTAAAATAGAATGAATACGGTGTGCAAGGTGATCAAAAAGTAAATCAGGATGTAACAGCAGGTCTCTCAGTGATTTGCAGGTGATCCAGCAAGGGTTTCGGATGGACTCCAGTGTGTGGTGTGCTTTGCGTTTGGCAGCAGCAAAAAGGGCCCCTTTAAATCCTTAAATGAGACTGTTGAAGCAGAGGAAACTTGAGGTCACAATTGTGTGAGCTCAGCTCATGTCTGGTTCTGAAAAGCCACTCCTAGGCTCAGAGCGCACCTTGCTCTTTTATTTTAACTGTATGCCTTTTTGCAGCTGGCTGTAGTTCTTTTTTTTCTTTTTCTTATATTTTCTTGTTACAACATCACATGCACATGTGGATCATAAAACACGACATGACTAACTGAAAATAGGTCACTGGGGGGGTTAAAATAATAAACACCTAATTTTATGGTACATACATAATAATGAGATGATTGCAGCAAACCAGTACAGTATAATGAGTTTTTCAGTAAATCAACTTGGTAAACACAAAGGGAGCTAACGAGAAGTGCCGGCTTATCTACGGCAGGTTGCAATATATGCTATATTTCTCATCCATGCGTTGTTTCGTTTGCACACCAGGCTCTAGCTGGTAGATCTTGAGTTTCTAGTAAAACCCCCCAAAGAAAATGCAACAAACCTAAAGTCCGCGTGTCTGTTGTAAAGCACAACAAAGGCAGGTTGCTCACACCTTCCTTGCACACCGTTTCTCTCCAACCTGGGCTTGCCAACTTATTGATCCTCTGCTGCACTGAATCGACAATGTCAAGCCATACTACAGTACTTAGAATAAGGTCCACTGAACCACCAGGACTTAACTTCCAAACAATGTGTAAGTCAAGCATGCAGTTAAATACTATGCGTGTTTATGAAGCAGGGCTTCACTCCCTGGTAAGTGAGTTTATTTATAGGCATTTTTAGCCTGCTCTTCGGTCAAAAGAGACTTCCAGAGTGGCTTATAACAGTTAGTAGTAAGAAAGTCTCTGCCTTCAGCCTGACAAAAGACATGACACAAAAGGAAAAAGGGACTGGGAGGGGGAAGAACAAAACAAATCCAGGCACTAGTTCTTAGACTGCATACACACTGTACATTTAATCCACATTTCTGCCCCCCACAAAGAATCCTGGGAGCAGTAGTTCGTTAAGGATGCTGAGTATTGTAGCTATGTGATGGGGAAACTAAAGTTTTCCCCAGGATTCTTTGCAGAAGGGGGCAGGGAATGTGCTGTTCTGTCTCAGGCTGAGCCAAAAAGAGAGAGCTGTGCACACTTTTGTTTACTCCAGGGGTAGGCAACCTAAGGCCTGGGGGCTGGATGCGGCCCAATCGCCTTCTCAATCCGGCCCGCAGACGGTCCAAGAATCAGCATGTTTTTACATGAGTAGAATGTGTGCTTTTATTTAAAATGCATCTCTGGGTTATTTGTGGGGCATAGGAATTTGTTCATCCCCCCCAAAAAAAATAGTCTGCCCCCCCACATGGTCTGAGGGATGGTGGACCGGCCCATGGCTGAAAAAGGTTGCTGACCTCAGGTGTTTTGATGCCCTTTCCCCAAACCAGCTTTGATCCAAACTGAGAGTAAGGATAACCTCACTGCAATGTAAGCCAGTATTTTGTAGGCAGCCGATGTCTCCCAAGGAGGTGTGGGGTGGTGGTGGTGGTAGGGCACCCTCCAGAGCATCGTCTGGTCCGCTGGCTGATGGCAGAGGCCAGAATGTGCCACTTTAATTACGAAGGTGGTTGATGGGCAAGGAAAACCCTGCAGGAGGAGTTCCTGCTGTAAGCCAGGAGTAAAAGATTCTTGGAAACGGAACCAGACTTTCCTTTGAAGGCTAATTAAGCAAAGCCGGAGGGTGTTTGTTTGTTTGTAATCCTCTTCTGCATTCCACCCTTACCTGGCTGCCCAGCTGCATTCCTCAGGAGCATAGTTTGCTTGCTGTGTGTCTTTGCAAAAGCTGAGCAGGCTGTCTGCAACACATCATCGATTGTAGGATCTGAAAAGTAGACAACAGGCCCTCATCAGCCTTCCTTAATGAAGCGGCCTTTCCAAGGAGGTGCAGCAGATACAATTCCTTTCATCTGGCTGTCATTTTTTGGTGCGCTGTCTCTGCTATAAAACACATGCCATTGAAACTGCATTTGGACATTAACCACTCCCCAATTAAGGGGTTTGTAAGCCTGTACAGGTTTTTTTTAATCAATGGTGAGCATTCATTAAGAGTTATCAGCAGATAATTTAAATTTGCAGCAGAAAACACAAGAAAATAAAACAGGCAGGGCACTTTGCAGAAGGAGGCAACTTAAAAGCAAGGATGTGGAATGGAAGAGGAGAGTAAAGAAATGCAAAGAATTCTTAGGCTTGAAAGCCTGCCAAGAGCTGTCTGATCTGGTCCCTTTTCTCTGCAAATAGCCAGGCTACATGCCATTGTTCTGGAAGTCAATCAAGGTTCTGTGCATCTTTTTGATTTAAGGTGTGCTTCCAGTTTGAAGCCTTGTGCTAAAAAAAAAGACAACAGAAAAATTCTGACTTTCAGCACAACCCTATGCATGTTGACCACTACCCTGTTTCTCCTAAAATAAGACATACCCATAAAATAAGCCATAGCAGGATTTCTAAGCATTTGCACAATATAAGCCATACCCCGAAAATAAGACATAGTGATAGGCGCAGTTCTGGAGGGCCCCAAGGAAGAGGCGAGGCTGGATGCGTAATAAAAAATAAGACATCCCCTGAAAATAAGCCACTGTGGGGTTTTTTTAAAAGGAAAAATAAATATAAGAGGGTGTCTTATTTTCGGAGAAACACGGTACTATAATTATTAATATTAATATTATTATTTGTACCCCGCCCATCTGACTGGGTTGCCCCAGCCACTCTGGGCAGCTTCCAACACAAATAAAAACATAATAAAGCATTAAACATAAAAAAACCCTTTCCTATACAGGGATACCTTCAGGTGTCTTCTAGATGTCAGATAGTTGTTTATTTCCTTGACATTGGATGGGAGGGAGTTCCACAGGGCAGGCGCCACTACTGAGAAGGCCCTCTGCCTGTAACCTCACTTCTTACAGAGTCGAGATGCTCCTTCAGGTACACTGGGCCAAGGCAATTTAGGGCTTTAAAGGTCAGCACTAACACTTTGAATTGTGCTCAGAATTGTGCTGGGAGGCAGTGTAGGTCTTTTAGGACTGGTGTTATATGGTCCTGGAGGCCGCTCCCAGTCACCAGTCTACCATGTTTCTCTGAAAATAAGCCATAGTGATAGGCAGTTTAACCTTGTAGGTTAAACTGTAGCTGCCGCATTCTGGTTTAGTTGTCATTTCTGAGTCACCTTCAAAGGTAGCCCCACGTAGAGCGCATTGCAGTAATCCAAGCAGGAAATAACCAGGGCATGTACCACTCTGGGGAGACAGTGCGCAGGCAGGTAGGGTCGTAACTGGCGTACTAGATGGAGCTGGCAGACCCTGGGCACTATTATTTTATTTTTATTTATTCCTTGCCCTTCATGCTAAGGTCCCAGGGCATTAAAATTGTTTTTAAAATTAACAAAAAATGCAATCCCCCCCAAAATAGGGTGAGTCACCAGTCTGATTTGCCATAATGCTATGGCCTACTTTCTAGTATAGTCCAACCTAGCAATCTTCTTGCAAGGCAGAGAAAGTACCTGCTGACTTGGCTGGCATGCCATAGGCCATGTCCACAGACTGGACTCTGTCCTGAGGGTAATCTGAAGGATGTTTATTCAGAAGTTAGTCCCAGCGGGGCTCCCCCCCCCCAAGTAAGCACGCACAGATCTGCAACCTTTGAGTTATTTGCAGACCAGAAGTTTAGCCCTGTGGTATGTGACAGTCTTGTTGTCAGCTGGAACATCAGAAATCCAGTGCAGGGGCATTTGCAGACGGAGCTGGCCAGGACAACAAAGTCCTGTGGACAGAGAGATAGGCTAGGATAAGAGAGGATAAGCTCACGGGTGTTACTTCGAGTTCCTTGGAGAATGGATGGGTGAACAGCGGGACATGCAGCGACTTCCACTGAGATTTAGTGATCTCCACCCATCCAAGGACTGACTGGGTCTACACCTGCTTAGCTTAGCAGAGGGTGTTCAAAAGCCGCCCAGAGGCATCCAGGAAACAAATCACTTTCTCCTGGGGAGGGTTCTGAGGGCCAGATAGAAATGCTATTTTCGCTTCCCCAGTCTGAGCCCCCACCCTCACCCCCCCCCCCGCAATAGAGTAGAGTAAGTGAAGGAATGTGCCTCAGATCCGGCTGCAATCCTGCACACACGCTTACCTAAGGGTAAAAACCATGGAACTGAGTAGCACTTCCTAGGAAATCACACCTCTGGGACGGTGCTGTTAATGTATAACTCCTCTGTAAACTTTAAACGGGGACTTTTGTCCCGCATTCGTCCCCTGCCACCTGCAATTTCTGAAAGACTGCAGGGAGAGATAGCAAAAGCTTGTGAAACTTTAGAAACAGCTTCATCTTTCCTGTTCCTTTTAACCTTAAAGATGGGGTGCTTTGGGGGCGGGGGCTGCTGGTGTATGCAGTGTTTTTTCCTTAATGCACTTCACTAAGGCAAAGTAATGCAATTTCTGAACACACACACTTCCACAGCCGCCCACAAATACAATACGAAAGTGAAGCTGTAAGGTGTGCCCCCCCCATGGTAACGTAATGCACCTGAGGGTAAGATACTAACAGTTCTCTCTTGGAACTCTTCCTGGGCCTCACCTCCGCAGACACACTTTCCTTGACCTCCGCTTGGGAATATCTCCAAAACAGGTCAGGCTGATTTGCAAAGAAAGCAAGAGGAAGAAGTTTAGTTGTCAAGGATGGGGGGAAAGAGCAGAAGGGGCGGGGCCAAGGCACGGGAGGGGAGGAGCCACGAGGTGGGGACGTGGGCGGGGCTACGGAGCCCAGGTGAAACTGACTCCGGGAAGAAGTTTCATCCTGGGCGCCGCCCCGGGGAGAGCGCGCGTGTGCGGCGGTTTCTGTTCCCGAACGCCTCGGGCGTGCGGAGCCGCGGCGGGGCTGGGGAGGAGATAAGCTTGGCGAGGTGGAGCATGGCCGGATGGAGGAGGAAGCAGCGGCAGCAGCGAGAGCCGTGCGCGCTGGGCCCGCGGAGGTGATCCGTGCGCCCGGGATTTCGAGGTCATCATGGCCAAAGAGCTGAGCCAAGCCGAGGTGCTGGACTTCCTCTGCCAGGCCGGGGGGACCGTGGCCAACGCCGCCTTGCTGAGCCACTTCAGGCTCTTCTTGCGGGACCCCGACGCGTCTCCGGCTCAGCTGCAGCGCCGCCGAGAGCTCTTCAAGGGCTTCGTCAACTCCGTGGCCACCGTGAAGCAGGACGAGCCGCCGGGCGCCGCCAAGTACGTGGTGCTCAGGAAACGCTACCGAGAGCTGGTGGGAGAGGAGCCCAGGGCACCTGCCGACGATGCCGCCCACAGCCAAGCCGCCAAGCCGCCGCCACCGCATCTGGAAGTGGAAGTCGGCCGGGGGGCGCTGCAGGGCCAGGCCGGGGCGCAGCGCGCGCGCAGGGCGCACGGCGAGGAGCCTCCCCGGCGCCAGGTGGAAGAGGAGCGCGCCGGCCCAGGTTCGGCCCACCAGCTCAGGACTTTCCCGGAGCCTCGCAGGTGCCCCCCGGGGGGGCTGGGAGGGCGATCGGGGGCGCTGTTTCCGCCAAACACCGCGCTAGGCGGCCGGAGAAGCCCCTCGGAGCCGTGCGCCCTGCTTGGAACGGAGCAGCACAGCCAAAGGGAGCCCCGTCAGGCTCTTCGGGGAGACCCTCCGCTCCTGCTAGGCGGGGCGCCGCAGACAAATGGCCCCTATTTACCCGTCGGGAAAATGGTCGCGCCTCCAAGTGCCGCCAGCCCCCAGCAAAGGATCCGCGAGTGGGTGGAGAGGGCGCATGCTGTTACGCACCAGTCCGCCCTGCCTGACCCCCTTCTGCAGCGTGAAGAAGGGTCCTCCTGGCCAACCCGGCCGTCGCCCCCCAGCTCGGTGCGGAGCGCCTGCCTTTCTCAGGATTCCTTGCCCGGGCTGGGTGCCCGGCGGGACCCCGCGCCCGTCTTCCGGAGCATCCGGTGCCAGCTCTCCCTGCAGGACCTGGAGGACTTTATCGAGAAGGCGAGCTCGGCGAGCGAAGACGGCAGCAGCGCCAGCGGAGGCAGCGACTCCTACCGGCCTGAAGGGCGCGCCGGCGTCCTTCACCAGCCCTTCCCTGCGAGGCAGAACGGACACGGCGGTAATTCAACAGGGACAACCCGGGCCACGCCAGAAAGCATCTGCTACAGACCCCACGGAAATGGCTTGGCCAAGGATGGCGCCCTGCCAGATCACCTCGCCTTGCTGAACCGGGTGGTGAGCAGAGCTGCCTCCTGGGACAAGCTGCGGGACGCAGACTCCCAGAAACCTGGCAAAGAGCCACCCAACCCCTGGAAAGTGACCAGGCTGTCTCCCTCTCCCCTGGAGACCCCCCTGAGCCCATGCCTGGTCCAGAGGCAAGGATGCTCAGCCACTTCTCCTGACCTGCAAGGGCTGGGCCCAGATGCGGATGCTCAGAGCGAAGGCAGGTCTTCCTCTGTGCCCTTGGAACCCCGAGAGCATGCCTGGCTGGTGAAAGTAGCCACCGGTTCATGGATGCAGGCCAGGGCGCTCTTCCTGGAAGACCCCCACCTGGCCACCCGCAAAGATTTCATCATGGGCTACACTGTGCTCCACTGGCTGGCCAAGCATGGGAACGTGCAAGTGATGCAGGACTTTGTCGCCGGCGCCAGGAAAGCCGGCGTGGACCTTGACGTGGATGCCAAGTCCGGCTGCGGGTACACCCCTCTGCACCTGGCTGCCATGCACGGCCACCAGCTGGTCGTCAAGCTGCTGGTGCAGAAGCTGCGGTGCAGCACGCAGGTGCGCGACAGCAGCGGCAAGAGGCCCTGGCAGTACCTGAGCAGCGCCACCTCGGGGGAGGTGTGGCAGCTCCTGGAGGCTCCTCAGGGCAAGACCATCTTCCCGGCCCACCCCATAGCCAGGAGCTCCACCTCGCTCGGCGCAAAAAAGGGCAAGAGCCCAGAGCTGGGCAGGAAAGTCAGCAGGAAGACTTCCTTGGCGGCGTACTTGAAACCTCAGCATATCAAGTGGAAAATGGGGAGCAGGTTCCACCTGCTGCAGGAGAGGGAGGAGGAATACAGCGACTGAGGACCAGGGGGGGGGGATGCTCTCCGCTAAACACCACTGGAGAGGGTGTCACAGGACAGATTCCCAAGGGTTTTGCCTGCAATGTGGTTGGATTTGGCAAGGGACAAGAGGAGAGCACAATTGAGCACTTTATCCATATTTATTTTAATTGATTTTATTTTTTCCAGTTATCCTAGGCAGGTAGGTGCTTCTGCCGGGGTCAATTGATGGAGAAGTCTTGCAGTATCCACTACTTCCAGTTTTGTTGCTCTGTGCCCCATCGCAGAGAAACTATGTTTTTAACCATGTTCTTATTAGTGCGCCATCTTTAGAGTCGGGCGTGGGAGAATGTACTCTGTTTGGATGCTGGTGGGGACAGCTTAGGCCTCTTAAGAATGCTTGTATGGAAGGGTGAACCAAGCAGCTAAGAATCTCAAACCCATTTTTAACTCCCCCTCCAAAGAGAGCTTTTTTGTATGCAGGAGAGCTTTTAATATGTAGGCGCTTGGGGAACTGGGGCTGGTGGGATTTTAGCCGAAACCACCATAATAACAGTATTCAGGATGCCACTTGGGGTGAAGGTGGCCAGGCTTTTGAACTGGGGTGTCATTTGCCCTGCAACAGCCGCAATTAATTGTTTGCCTTCAGGAATAGGTTGTGAATGAGACAGACAGACTGGGGACTCCTTTTTAATTAAGCTGGGATCACCTTGTGGAGGAATTTAAACCTAAGGAAAACAACGACAACAAAATAATTGTGGAGTGGGGTTGAAGTGTTATCTCAAATATCGGGTTAATGAAATGAAATCCTTTCCCTCTATGGCCACCCCAAAGCACAGAGCTGAAAAGAAAACAATCAACAAAACCTCGGAATTTATTTTACTATGTTATTTTTAAAAACCTGTTAATAAATTTATTTTATTTTCCTTTGCTCCTTGACATATATTCAATATCATTTGGCCTGTGTTAGACATATTGTTTATGTCAATGTTGCTGGAATGCTGGGTGGCAGTGGGCTTCCTTTTTTTAATCCACTTTTTTGTTGAACAAACCTCGGTTACAGCTCATGGCAAGCGAGGGAAAGAAATTACCTGTGAGCTTAACTTGTTTTGGGCAGCGTGCTAAGTCATACCTTGGTTTAACTCAGTGTGAGACAGCAGCAAAAAGGACCAGGGAGATGCACAGTGTCTTCAAGTCCCACATGGGTCTTGCTAAGGCAGCTTTGAGCTTATTGTGTTGTCCTCACAATATTGGACGACATCATGGATGGTGCAATATAGTTTTAACTCTGTCTAAAGCAGCTGTAAGTATATGTCTTCACACAGTGCATACAGAATTTGTTTCCCAAAGCGGTAGTGATGGGTACCAACTTGGGTGCCTTTAAAATAGGTAAAGGTAAAGTGACCCCTGACCGTTAGATCCAGTCATGAACGACTCTGGGGTGTCGGTGCTCATCTCACTTTACTGGCCGAGGGAGCCGGCGTACAGCTTCCTGGTCATGTGGCCAGCATGACTAATCCGCTTCTGGCGAACCAGAGCAGCACATGGAAACACCATTTACCTTCCCGCTGTAGCGGTACCTATTTATTTACTTGCACTTTGACATGCTTTCAAACTGCTAGGTTGGCAGGAGTAGGGACCAAGCAACAGGAGCTCACCCCGTCATGGGGATTTGAACCGCCGACCTTCTGATCGGCAAGCCCTAGGCTCCGTGGTTTAACCCACAGTGCCACCCGCGTCCACCTTTAAAAAAGCATGAGATAAATTCACGGAGGAGAAGGCCTTCTATCGTTACTAGGCATGGTTGCTTCACCTCTACAGTTGGACGCAGCATGCCTCTGAACCGGTGTTAGAAACTCAGATACATAAGCTAGGGGCCAAATGTCACCATAAACCAAGGTTACATTTGCCAAAACTGAATGTCTAGTTGCCATTTTGGGGCCAGGTGGCTCTAAAGTCTTATTTTTCAAATGATGGACTGACTGTGATTATCAGATAAGCCTCTGGCTAGTTCAGATGACCGCCTTGAGCTAGGTTCAGAGCTTTGAGAACTCAAAGAAGAAAAGTCACTTGGTCCAGCGACGGTCCACAAATATATAGGCCTATTTTGACCTCTTTTTCTTAATGGTGACTTGGGCCATTCATAATGTAGGAATATTCTTCACAGTGCAGTGGGTTGGGGTAAGTGAAGACAAGCTGCAACAGTTAACTACCGCGTTGTTCGCTGCTCCTGCGCAGGCTGTACAGATGAAGCATTTTTGTCCCTCAAATTCATTCTGATAGTGCAGATGAAATATCACGGATAGGGTGTTAGTGTGTGAAAACAGTCCAGATCCAAGGATCCCACCTGCAGATGGTGGAGCTGTCAGGTGCCATCCTGGCACCCCGGGCACCTTCACTTGGTTGCAAGGGGCCGATAGCCAGGTGCAAAATGTGCCTGGCTAATTTCGAACACTGCTCTGAATGCCAGTTTCTGAGAATTGCAATCAGAGGAATACCTAAGCTCCCTTGCGCCCTTGGCATCGCGGCTACCCAGAGCAGCAGAAGAGCAGCCGGTTGTGTGTGTGTGTGTGTATGGGCAGGTGGCCTCCTAGCCACTTCGAGCCAGGTTGCTGAGGTCCGATTTTGGCCTGGGTCTTTGGCGGGGTCCAATCTGGTACCTAGGTACCCCTCCCCCCGCCTATCACAAGTAGGGAGAATGCTGTTGCACATGGATCCAGCTATTGGCACCTGTTTGGCCACTGTGAGAACAGGATGCTGAACTAAATGGGCCACTGATCCGAACCCACAGAGCTCTCCTTACTTAAGCAAGACACACACACCCCTCCTGGCGCATGCAACTGCAGCCCTGCTCGATTGCTGAGTGCTGTTCAGTTTCACTCGTTCTGCTCTTTTGGGATGAAGGAAATATTTCTCCAGCGTATGCAGCCTTGTTCTTTTCGTGCACAGACGATGAGGCTGCAGAAGAGTGAACATCTTGTGATGAGCACAGCATGCAGAATCAAGCAGCCTATTGCCATAGGAAGTCTCCTGCCAGCCTTATCCTCGCAGGTGTTGCCTTCTTTGTATAGGAATTTGTGCCAGATAAGCTGCTATGCGTTTTGAAGTCGGGTACCTTTTTTTAAAAAAAAGAGGGACAATGTTTGAATCACCTGAAGGTTCAGGCTGCACACACGATGACTGGGAGCCAGGGTGGACCCGCACATTCTGAAGCCTACACCTGTCAAGAAAATCCAAATTAGAGGGAATGGGACATTGGGCTGAAAGGCGGATGGAATTTCCCCCTGGCAGGCTTTACTTGCACATTTTTTCAAGCACAAAGCTCTGAAAGTTAGCAGTTCTTCTGACACAGTGCAGAGCATACTTGAGTGGGGGGGAGGACTCTAAAAATTACAGGGAGGGATTTGCCCAGGGTTAAGGGTCTGTGCAGGGACCCAGGTGGCGCTGTGGTCTAAACCACTGAGCCTAGGGCTTGCTGATCAGAAGGTCGGCGGTTTGAATCCCTGTGACGGGGTGAGCTCCCATTGCTCGGTCCCAGCTCCTGCCAACCTAGCAGTTCGAAAGCACGTCAAAATGCAAGTAGATAAATAGGAACCGCTACAGTGGGAAGGTAAACGGCGTTTCCATGTGCTGCTCTGGTTTGTCAGAAGCGGCTTTGTCATGCTGGCCACATGACCTGGAAGCTATACGCTGGCTCCCTCGGCCAATAATGTGAGATGAGCGCGCAACCCCAGAGTCGGTCACGACTGGACCTAATGGTCAGGGGTCCCTTTACCTTTAAGGGTCTGTGCAGTTCCTTGAACTCTGCAGAGTAGATATAGTGTTTCACACCTAGTGCTGTGAGATTCCAGGGGTTGCAGACACTTACCCAGGCAGTGTTAGAAACTTGGGTATATAAGCTAGGTGCCAAATGCTAGGCCACCACAATGGAATGTCTGTTTGCCAGGGGTTTGGACTAGACAAGACCCCCGGGGTCCCTTCCAATGCTACGATTCTATGATCTCAACTTCTTTGCTTGCTCTTACAACAATTCACTTGTCCCAAGAAAGAGAAACATCCACAGGGCAAATTGAAATGGTATTAACTATCGAGTAAGGCAGAGGTTTGTAAACAGCAGTCGCCAACCTGGCACCCAGAAATGTCCAGATGTGGCAGTGATGGCTTTAAAATTCATGGAGGATAAGACTAGACACCATGGCTAGGCTCTGCCTCCAGGACCAGAGGCAGTAATCCTTCTGAATACCAGTTGCTGGAAACCAGAGGAGGGAGAGGGCTCTGGTCCTCGGATCCTGCTTCCACATTTCTCTCAGGTTGACCCACTGTGAGAACAGGAAGCTGGGCTCTATGGGCCACTGGCCTGATCCAGCAGGCTTTTATGTAATGCTGGCTTCCTCCTCCAGCTTTTGGAGCATCTATCTGTAGTCTGCGTTTCTTTTTTTAATTCTTTTTTATAATTTTTATTAATTTTTCTGTTTTACAATTTAGAACATTCATTTAAACAACCTTAAAAATATCAATGACTTCCCTTCTTCTCTTCCCATGGTTCATTTTACATAACATTATATTTCCATTATTACAGCCATCAAAACTTATTTATACTGTTGAATTTATCTTAACGCTGCCAACATTTTCAAGTGTACACAATTTCCCCCCACATATTCAATAATCATTTTCCAATCTTCTTTAAACATATGTTCTCCTTGTTCTCTTATTCTGTGTGTTAGGCCCGCAAGCTGCACATATTCCATCAGTTTAAGCTGCCATTCTTCTTTAGTTGGGACCACGCTTGTTTTCCATTTTTGGGCTAACAAAACACAGCCCGCAGTAGTGGCATACATAATTAACCTTTTTTGGCACCTGGGAATTTCCCTCTAAATTATCCCCAACAAAAAGGACTCTGGTTGTTGTTTTTTGAAAAATGCATTTAAACATATTTTTTTTCAATTCATTATAAATTATTTCCCAATACTCCTTCTACCCCTTTACAGGTCCACCACATATGAAAGAACGTACCCTCGACCTCATTGCATTGTATTCTGCCTTTCTGAGGCCTTCCAAGGTGGTAGATTAACAAGAGATACGGAAAGTACAGGGTTGACTTCTAAGGTACTCAGACCGCAACAGTAAGGACAGCAGCAGCAAAGTCAAAATGACAGCACGATTTATAAGCAATCTCACGGCTGCACGGCAGCAAGGCATAGGAAACTTGTGGATTTGTTTTTGTTTCGTTTTTTTTAATAAAAAAGAAAACTTGGGTTATGCAGGCGACTCGGTTCTGCATTCTGCACCAGTGGATGATTGCAGAATAAACACAGCCACAGAGTTTCACTTCTGGATGCCCAGAGACAGGTGCCAGTGACAGGACAAACTCTTTGTCGCACTTAAATGTGGACCTGTTTTCCTTGGCTTCCTTTTCAGGTGCCTAGAGAAAACTTCAAAGTGCTTGGGTTTTACGAGCCATTATTACAAAGGTTATCATTCAGAGGGTACTTTTACATAATGGCTTTCTTGAATCACAGAGGATTTTGATATGCAGAGCGAGGGCAATGCAGTCCTCCGTCCCCCCCCCCTTGCACTTTTTGAAACAAGCTTTTCTCCGGAGGCACCCAGGCTGCCAAGGGCAGAAACTGGCAGAATGGCTTTGCATGTGCTGGAGGGGTACACAAATAGATGCTTCATCTAGCAAAACAGCAGCACATGCTCATTTGTGACTGCCATCTGATCTCTCCTTCATCCTCTCCATCTGTTTGCTGCAATTGCTGGGCTTGGATTAATTCTTTCAGCTTTTCTCCCTTGCTAAGGCGGCGCAACCGTTTTGGACCAGCAAGGTCTGGGTGCAAATCTTTCAAAGAGGAGACCCTGCTGTTTAGGGGTCACGGGACACGGGTGGTGCTGTGGTCTAAACCACAGAGCCTAGGGCTTGCTGATCAGAAGGTCGGCGGTTCAAATCCCTGCAACAGGGTGAGCTCCCATTGCTTGGTCCCAGCTCCTGCCAACCTAGCAGTTAGAAAGCACTTCAAAGTGCAAGTAGATAAATAGGTACCACTCCGGCGGGAACAGAAACTGTGTTTCCGTGTGCTGTTCTGGTTTCGCCAGAAGTGGCTTAGTCATGCTGGCCACATGACCTGGAAACACTGTCTGTGGACAAATGTTGGCTCCCCTGGCCAGTAAAGCGAGATGAGCGCCACAACCCCAGAGTCATTCGCAACTGGACTTAACTGTAAGGGGTCCTTTACCTTTACCTTTACTTTAACAGTCTCTTAGGTATCACCTGCAAAAAAGAAACACATTACTCCCCCCCCCCAGAAAACATGGGTTTGCATAAAATTGGCACGTGTTAATTTATACATAAAGGTGAAAATCTGGAGACCTCCAGGTATAGGGTGGTGTATAAATTGATTTAAATAGAAATGCATACATCTCGCTGCAGTGGGGAAGACCGTGACCAGGCAATTTGTATACCTGCACAGTCTGACAGCCAGGTGATCATTGTAGATGGGCAAATTCAGTGCACCTGCTCTCCCTTCTTAAGGTTTCAACCAATCTTTAAACCAGACCTGGTCCCCGACAACCTTTCAAATAGAGGATTCCTTCAGTTAGAGAATTGTCCTCTAACAATCCCTTCATGAGAGCCCTTTGCAAAGTATCAGCCTGGATATGGCAGTTGGTGAGAGCATGGTGCTGATAATGCCAAGGTTGCAGGTTCGAGTCCCCCATATGGGACAGCAACATATTCCTGCATTGCATGGGGGTTGCACCAGATGCAACTTCAGTGCACACCCATTTTCCTAGGCAGAAACCCATGGGAAGCACAAGCCAAGCTAGTGTTGTTCACGTTAGGAAAAACAAATGTTTGGAGCCACCCTGAGATGTGGATTACTTTCGATATCTAAAACTTACTGTAATAAAAAAAAAATCCTTCCAGTAGCACCTTCTAGAGACCAACTAAGTTTGTCATTGGTATGAGCTTTCGTGTGCATGCACACTTCTTCAGATACACTGAAACAGAAGTCACCAGACCCTTATATATAGTGAGAGGGTGGGGAGGGGTATTACTCAGAAGGGTGGTGGGAAGGGGTGATTGGCTGATAGGTGTGGTAAACCTGTTGATGACTCTTAATGACTGCAATTGGTCTTACAGGAAAAAGAAAGGGGTGAGATGACTAAAAATAGCTTTATCATGTACAGTGGATGCTCGGGATGCGAACATGATCCGTGCGGGAGGCATGTTCGCAACCCGCAGCATTCACAATCTGCAGCGCCGCATCTGCGCATGCGCGGGTCGTGATTCGGCGCTTCTGCACATGCACAAAGCGCGATCTAGTGCTTCTGCGCATGTGCGAGCGCCGGAACCTGGAAGTAACCTGTTCCGGTACTTCCGGGTTCAGCAGGGTGCGCAAGCCGAAAATGCGCAACCCAAAGCGTCTGTAACCCGAGGTATGACTGTATAATGAGATAAGAATCCAATGTCTCTATTCAAACCGGTCTCTCCATGGTTTTAAGCATGGTAATAAGTTGCAATTCAGCAACTTATCTTTCCAGTCTATTTCTGAAATTCTTTTGTAATAAGACAGCTACTTTAAAGCACATTTGAAGCAGGTTCCTCCTCCTCCCCCCAGTAAAAAATTGGCTGTAGTTTACAGTGCACCACAGCCAAATGGCTTCCTCGGATCTGTTATTAGGAGTGGAGGGGAAACCACATGCCCATAACAATTGTGACTGAATATTTTCCCTTCCATGGCTAATAGCCACAGAAACCAGTGCACTTGGATCAGGGGCCCAGTGAAGGAGGGATGGGTGGGACAGGCTAGCCCACACTTCCCCGACATGGAAGCCCTGATCCAATTGTCTCCTCCCTCTCTCAGGCTGAAAACACGGGTCGTGTTAAGGAGTCCTGAAATGTCGCGTAAACTTTGGTCCTAAATTTTATTTGGCACCCACCTAACCTGCACGCCAACATAGCAAGGTGGGAGGCAGCTAGAAATTCCTAAGCTTGAGAAGCCGCTTTGATTCTGATCCTAAACAGAATGAACAGCAGCCGATCAGATCTTATCACTCAAGCTGGCCTGAGATGTAAAACCAAAGAGTCAAAAGGCATAACATTCTTCTGAGACGCCCTTTCACTATGCATAAACGTAAGATGTTCTCGGTGACATGAGGGCCATGGCTTGTTGATTGATTGTTGCTTAGCCTCCTCCATTGATCGTCTTGGGACTGGGAGCTTAGAGCGAGGAAATGGATGAGAACAGCAAGACTTGGCAGCAGCTGACCTCCAGGAAAATCAAACCAGACACAGAACAGTCCTGGTTTGCGGGGCGTTTCACCCAATATTTGGATTAAAGGCAGCTCCCGTGACAGACAACGAGATTCTCTTGAGTCTGATGCAATTCACACCCTGATGCCGTGGAAGGAACACTTTCCATTGACTTTTGCTGAGTAGCATCTTTTTAGGAGCAGGGGAGGCCACCCTCAGCCAGCCCCCACCTGCCTGCCTTCTTGCTTACAGTAAGTCAGGAGGGGGTGGCTCCGCCTGTGTTGGTGTGCCTGCTTTCTACCATACCAGCCCCAGTAGTAGACACCAGCCAGCACTGTTTAGAATCATAGAACTGTAGGGTTGGAAGGGAACCTGGGGGTCATCTAGTCCAACCCCCTGCAATGCCGGAATCTCGGGGTCTGAGCTGATCTGGGTCATGAGCCACTTGTTCTGGCCCAGGTGAGTCTGCTCTGGAATCTAAACTGCGGGATTCCTCCTCCATCCCTCATGGGACCTTATCCTTGCTGTCCAACTACATCACTGATTATACAGCCCACACATCTTCCAGCATGGAACTCAAGGAATACTTGGAGTAATGGTTAGAGCAGGGGTTGGCAAGGTTTACCTCTCCTGGGCTGGTTCCCTCCCACGGAGATCGCTCCGTGGGCCGGATCGCGCCTGTGCAGACATGATTTCCGGCGTCCACGCAGATGCGATTTCTGGCATCTGCGCATGCGCAGACATGATTTCCAGCACTGCATAAGTGAGTCCCCGCTCTGCACTGTGCCGGTTTAGTGCAGCGCATGGGGACTCGCCAAGCAGGCCGCTCAGTTTGGGGGTGGCTCGTGGGCTGTTGAAACGACCCCCGTGGGCCTGTGGTGGAATCTAGACACCCTAAAAAAAGCTTTAAAAAAAGTTTTGAAAAATATATTGACTTTACCATGAGCTCACCATCGCCATCTAGTGTCACACTAGTATAATGCACTTAAAGTACACTTAAAACGTTATATTTGCAGCTGTATAGCTGAGTCTTAGGGTTAATAATAGTATTAATTAATTCATCCATTCATTTATATGCTGCACATCCAATTGGGTTGTCCCAGCCACAGTGGGTGGGTTCCAACAAATTAAAACATCAAGCACAGCAAAACACCAAACATTAAAAAGTTCCCTATGCAGGGCTGCCTTCAGATGTCTTCTAAAAGTCAGATAGTTGTTTATTTCCTTGACATCTGATGGGAGGGCGTTTCACAGGGAAGGAGCCACTACCTAGAAGGCCCTCTGCCTGGTTCCCTGTAACCTCACTTCTCGCAGTGAGGGAACCACCAGAAGACCCTTGGAGGAAGACCTCAGTGTCAGGACTGAGCGATGGGGGTGGAGACGCTCCTTCAGGTATGCAGGTTCAAATCCTCATACAGCCATGAAGCTCACTGGGTGTCCCTGTTTCCCCCCAAACCCACCTCACAGGGTTGTTGTGAAGATTAAATACGGAGAGGAGAATTATGCACGCTACCTTCAGGGCCCTGAAGGAAAGGGGTAAAAATGCAAGAACTAATTAAGTTCCTAGGCAACCCCTCAGCTAGAGCCAGACCTGCTTATCTCCAGCAAGTTTGCAATGTTGTATTTATTTACCCCAAAATGTATGCCCCACTCCAAGCGGCTTGCAAAAATATATTTTTAAATTACAATAAAAGCAGTTTAAATGCTGAAATTGAATTCATAATAGTGAAACCAGGCAGCATGGTTAAAACCACTCACCAGTAAAACAAGGAAACACCTTTAAACCACCTTTAAACTGAAAGCTTTGGGGTAATAAAAATGTACTCGCTCGCTTGGAGCTTAAGAGAGAGAGAGAGAGAGAGAGAGAGAGAGAGAGAGAGAGCCAACCAACCGATTGTCAGTATACAGATTCTTTTTTGTCTGTAAATGACATTTGATCTTCGCCAAAGCCAGAAGGAAGATTTCGGGATCTGAAGATATAGACTCGTCTGACTGGGGCTAATTTATGGGACAAGTCCTATTTCTTGCTGTGACACAGGAAACAAATATACATTTAATAAGTGAATTAATTGGCTGTAGTTCACAGTGTATGTCCTAAAACATAGTTAAGAATGAAGACTGCCATGTAAACTGCATATTTTTATTTGCAGATACGTCATAAATCTGCAGCTAACAACTCATTATGCGCCTTGCATCTGGAGTTAACTGATGACTTCTGTGCCCAGACAAACCAGTTTCTCCTCTGCTAAACCTGTTTCAGACCTTTTATGTTTTTTTCAGCCAAGGAAATCTGGAAATTCTAATTGCGTGAAGGTGGCTGCTATCAGAAAATCTTTTCTTTCGAAAGCATTTGTGAGAGCAGGTTAATAAGCGTCTTTCCTGCTGCCAAATAGTGTTTTCTTGCTGTGACGGATTGGTTTTTAACGTGTTGTATATCATCTTAAAGACTTAAGGTTTGGGTTGTGTATGTATGTGTGTGTAACCGGCCGATATTCTCAGTCACCAATTTATAGACTTATAACACAAAATGAGAAAATCATACACACAAGAATATGTAACATTCAAACATCATAGAAAAACGTATGATGAGATTCAGTCCAAATAACAGCCCAAAAAGTATCAAGTCTTAAATACAGCTTATATAGGGCATCCATATGGGATATGAAAAGGTTCCAAGATGTTTTCAAGTACTGTAGATGAATAAGGATCTAGGTAACAACGGAGCATCCAAATGTGGTAAAAAAAATGACGGTGGCAATGGAGTATCCAAATGAAAATGAGAAGCAACAATGGATGGTGACAAAAAAGACGAGACAAGGTTACCCAGGTTATATACCTTGTTTTGCTGGAACTGGCTTCTTCAGTGAGTAGAATGCTGTCTATTATAAAGGAATATGTCATCAGTTCTTATACCATTAAAAAAAAGGACAACAATGCACTTACAAAAACATACTTAGATCGCATTCATAGATAAGATACTAACTGGAACTCCAAGTGTTGACTCCAAGCGTTAATGCAAATACTAGGTTAAACTTCAATATATAAAGGTCTGGAAGCAAACAAACTACAGGTGTGACCTGGTCCCCGCCTCAACCAACAACAGCCTTGTGAGGCGGGCAGGCTGAAAGATGTGACTGGATTCTGGCTGGTGAGCTTCATTGTTGAGTGGGGATTTGAACCCGGGTCTTCTCATTCCTAGTCCAACCACTGTGCCTCACTAGCTCTGTTATTGGAAAGGTAATTAATAAATGTGTTTTTAAAAAACCTATAAGCAGAAGGCAGGTGAATGGATGACCTTTATTGAACCCATTTGTCTTGGTGGAAAGGTTTTTTTTTAAAAAAAAAAACCCATAGGACCATTCAAAACCGAATGTTATTCTGAGAATAAGAAAGAACCAGTAACTTTCATACAGCTGTTCTACAACCAAGCATGCAGCACATGCTTAAGGAACATGTGCAAAATAAGATTTATTTATTTTTTTGCCTCTGGCCCATCTGTGCCACGTTTAAAAAATGCCAAATGGAAAAGAGGATGTAGAAGAGGAAGAATTCTAGATTGACTCATAGCTCTCCTCAAGACAGATGTACCTATTTTATCACAGATCTTGGATATAAGAGGTCTATGTTTGTTCCTTCAAACGCACCCCAGGGCGATTGGGTTCGGCAGGCATCATCACGCACACTTGGTGGAACTGGCACGCTTCAAAGTAAAAAGCTAATTTGAGGAGAGCCCACCCCCTGTCCCCCCCACAGAGCGGGGAGATTGTCTCAACAATCCCATCAGGGCGCAAAGGACAGGAATCCTCAGGCCTCAGGAATTTGAGCTCCTCTGTCAGTTTATCAGGGCAAGGAGGAAGCTGCGAGGAGACAGCTCTTTGCTCTCCAGACCTGTCAGCTCTTATCACCTTTCAGCAGCACTTAAGTGCACACCAAGTAATCAATAAAATGGGACCAAATTGAGGGAAATGCCTCCTCTCCTGACTAGTGGAGATGGATTAATAGTTCCCAGCAGCCACCTATAGAACATTAATAGTCAGAGAGAGGGAACACAAGTCAAGAAGGAGACTCGTATTTATTTCTCGTCTTCATTCCCAAAGGGGCCAATCTTCCCAAAGCATTTGGACAAAGACGTGAGTCCAAAAGAGCATGCAGGAATCCAGACCCTCCAAGTGCCCCTATTTTCCAGGGACAGTCCCGGATTTACAGAAGACATTTTGGTTTCCGATTTGATCACGGAATGTCCCACTTTCACTTAGGTAAAGGTAATGGGACCCTTGACAATTCAGTCGTGACCGACTCTGGGGTTGCGGTGCTCATCTCGCGTTATTGGCCAAGGGAGCCAGCGTACAGCTTCCAGGTCATGTGGCCAGCATGACAAAGCCGCTTCTGGCGAACCAGAGCAGCACACGGAAATGCCGTTTACCTTCCCGCTGTAGCGGTACCTATTTATTTACTTGCACTTTGACATGCTTTCAAGCTGCTAGGTTGGCAGGAGCAGGGACCAAGCAACGGGAGCTCACCCCATCGCGGGGATTTGAACCGCCGACCTTTTGATCGGCAAGCCCTAGGCTCAGTGGTTTAACCCACAGCGCCACTTAGGACATCCCTATTTTCATTGGAGAAATGTTGGAGGATATGAAGTTTTGGACTCACAGCTGTCCATGGAGGCGCAGGTCAATTCTGTGTCCAGGGCAGCTCCATCTGGTACGCAGGCTGAGACCCTGTGCGCGCCACGGCCCTCCGGGAGGCCCACCCCACCCCCGAAATGTGCACCACGCCCCTCTGGGAGGTGCGCCCCGCCCCCAGAATGCACGCCCTGCCCCTCAGGGAGGCGCGCCCCACCTCCAGAATGGGCGCCAGCCCCGCCCCCGGTGTCAGAGCATGAAGCTCCACCACTGCCCAGTTCAGCTACTGATTGATTGATCGTGTGACTGCAGTACATTGCTTTATTGCTTTCATTTTATGGATCCATGCTCTCGTTAGATAGTAAAATTCATGTTAAATTGCTGTTTTAGGGGTTGTTTTTAAAAGTCTGGAACGGATTACAGTAGTACCTCGGGTTACGAACACGATCCGTTCCGGATCACGGTTCGTAACCCGAAAAGGTCACAAACCGAGCGCGCGCTTCTGCGCATGCGCGGGGGGCGCGCATGCCGAAAACACTTCCGGGTTTACGGAGTTCGTAACCCGAAGTGTTCGCAAACCGAGCGGGTCGTAAATCGAGGTACGACTGTAATCCGTTTTGCATTACTTCCTATGGGAAAGCGTGCCTTGGTTTTGGAACGCTTTGGTTTTGGAATGGACTTCCGGAACGGATTAAGTTTGAGAACCAACATACCACTGTATATAGAAAGCAACCACCCTCTCACATGAGGACTTGGACAGCTCAGGGTTAGTGCTGATGTGGCCAATGACATCACAATGAAAACAAACTACCACCAAGGAAAGCAGCAACGGGAATGGGTACCTCTCTTCCTCTCCCGCAATTGCAGGGATGGAAACCTTTTTCCGACTGAGGAACACAGGCTGAGCAACCTTCCAAGACCTCCTGCTGCTGGTAGGCGGGGCCAGAGGCAAAAGTGGGCGGAGCCACAAATGTGAATTTTACCTTTGTTCAGTAGGCTACTTTTTACCTGCATTCAGGCAGTCCTCTCCGCCCTCCATCCAGACAATAATAGAATAGTAAAATTGTAGAGTTCGAAGGGACCCAGAGGGTCATTTCATCTAACCCCTGAAATGCAGGAATCTCAGCTAAAGCAAGAGGTGTTGTTTTTAAAAAAATACTTTTCAAATTTATACATTTCATTAATTTTACAATCCATTTAACATTTCAAAATTTGACTTCCTTCCCCCTCTTTCTGCAGTTCCTTAGATTTATTTTTTCATATCTTCTGCATATCCAAATTCATTTAACTTGCTCATTTAACTATCTACTGTAAATATATACTCTTATAAAACTGCAGGTTATTACAACAAGCCTGCTAATGCTTTTATCTGTTTACAATTTGTCTGTAAATAGTCAATAAACCATTTCCATTCCTTCATAAAAAAGTTTGTTATCTTGATTTCTTATTTTTTCTGAATATTCCATCAAGGTTTTGTATCCATTCTTCCTTTACTGGGACTTCTGCTTCATTTCATTTTGGGACATGAATAATAATAGCTTAAGGGTCCCAGGCCCTAAAGAAGCCAGACTATCCTCCACCAGGGCCAGGGCCTTTTCAGTGATGGCTCCGACCTGGTGGAATGCTCTGTCCCACGAGACTAGGGCCCTGCAGGACTTGATCTCCTTCCGCAAGGCCTGTAAGACAGAGCTATTCCGCCTGGCCTTCAATTTTAATTAGCCTGATCCTCCATTCCCTTTTCCCGTTCCTTTTTCTATGAAGAAACTCTTTTGGGACCCCACATTTAAACTCTTCCCTGGTCTCCTTGCTGGCGCTAGCAGGACCAAAATTGGCCAGTTAGCCCTGGCGATTACTTGACGTTTACTAAACTGGGTTTCCCCCCCAAAAAATGACCCTGAATTTTATTGAAATGGATGGTATACTTATGTTGTATTTTATGCTGTTTTTAAGCTGTTTTTAAAGTCGCTTTTAATTAATGTTTCATATTTGCTGTTGGCAGCCCTGAGCCCGGTTTTCAAATTGGGAAGGGTTGGGTATAAATAAAAATTATTATTATTATTATTATTTATTAACATTCTTGCTGCTGTAGTAGCATACAAGAATAAATTTCTATACAATTTAGGTAGTTCTGTCCCTATAATTCCCAAAAGAACAGCTTCTGGTTTTGTTTTTTTAAAAAATAAATAAAATAAAAGTCATTTTGAACATCCTTTTCAATTTATTACATATCATTTCCCAGTAAGCTTTAACCTTACTACAAGACCACCACATATGATAAAAAGAACCTTCTTTCTCTTTACATTTCCAACATTTGGAAATGAATGGCCTGGGCAGAATTTAGAGGGCCATTTAAAGAGGTCTGGAGGTCCACATTCACTCCCAGACTCTGAGGGGCCCCACCCCTGCCAAATTGCTTTATTCGGGTCACCCAACTTCATTCATTCATAATTTTGTTAAAGCTACATTCTTCCCTCCTCCATTGTGGCAAAATGCATCAAATCGTCACAAACCCTTCTAGGTTCGAAGGCTCTTTATAATAAAGTATCATCACTGGGGTCCCTTTACCTTTACAACAAAGTATCCTTAAAGGTAAAGGGACCCCTGACTATTAGGTCCAGTCGTGACCGACTTTGGGGTTGCGGCGCTCATCTCGCGTTATTGGCCGAGGGAGCTGGCATACAGCTTCCAGGTCATGTGGCCAGCATGACAAAGCCGCTTCTGGCGAACCAGAGCAGCACACGGAAACGCCGTTTACCTTCCTGCTGTAGCAGTACCTATTTATCTACTTGCACTTTGAAGTGCTTTCGAACTGCTAGGTTGGCAGGAGCAGGGACCGAGCAACGGGAGCTGACCCCGTCGCGGGGATTCGAACCGCCGACCCTCTGATCGGCAAGCCCTAGGTCCTAACCCACAGTGCCACCCACATCCCATCACTGCATACTTTAGCACTAAAGCAGGCACCCTCAAACTCGGCCCTCCAGCTGTTTTGGGACTACAATTCCCATCATCCCTGACCTGTTAGCTAGGGATGCTGGGAGTTGTACTCCCAAAACAGCTGGAGGGCCCAAGTTTGGGGATGCCTGCACTAAAGTAAAGAAATCGCCGAGCAGAAAGAGGGAAGGATGTGGTGGCTTACCTCATGGAGATTGGCATGCTGCAATCCAAACATGCGCTCATTGGAACAACTGTGCTTGGGATAAATGTTATTAGTGAGCAAAAGACAGAAGGATGCATTGAGAAACTGGGAGTCTGCAGCAGGTATCAGATAGCACCCAGGAGACATTTCCTTCAAAGTGTTTCAGACAGAGCGGCCTGTCTGATGACAGGAATCACATGTTCTTTCAATTTCCTAGTTCCTTTTGGCTCCTGCTATTTTCCACCCACTGCTTTGCAACAGCCTTTAAATAAAAAAAAACTCCATCCCCTAGCACCATGTTGCAAGAGGCTGCCAGACATTTTCCGTGGTCCAGTACACCCCCCTCCAACCTGGTGCCCTCCAGATGTTTTGGGCGGGCTGTAACTCCTATCAGCTCGAACCAGCACAAGTCCGGAACATCTGGATGACACCAACT
Organism: Zootoca vivipara; assembly: GCF_965207765.1. NCBI lineage: Eukaryota > Metazoa > Chordata > Lepidosauria > Squamata > Lacertidae > Zootoca > Zootoca vivipara. The sequence continues at coordinate 65,175,998 of NC_142583.1, forward strand.
TGAGAAAGGCTGACCCCAAATAAACCTTTGTAAGGGCTGGTTTATAGACGATGTGCCACCAACATCCTTTTTAAAGAAAATAAAAATAAAAATGCAGAGTTTGGAGAGAATGCAGTATTGCAAATTGCAAGCGTCTTAGTTCTGATCTGAAAATTCTGCTAGCTATTCCTAATCTACCACGTCTTTGCTGAGTGAGTCATTCTCGCAAGCATTAGTATTACGTATTCTTACAGTATTTGCGTTCAACTCGCATTTTCTTTCATTCTAAGCCACTTTAAATCATTTCTATGAGCAAAATAAGTGCACTCAGGGGCCGGGCTGTGTGCATTCCCATGACACTTTAACCTTGTAATCCCTGAAATACTTAGAACTAGGAGGTGCATGTATGAGACTGTTAATTAATACAGCCTTGAGACAAAAACAAACCAACACACCCATGACGCAGGGTGGATGTGAGAAAAACGCAGGTATGAAATGTTCAAGGCCTTTATAAATTTAAGGTACTGCTAAATGATAGGTGACCAAAAATGAAACAACTTTTGGATTGGTAAATGTATTTCAGTGGAAAGCCTCAACTCAATAAATGGAGCTACATAACGAAACTCCTTGCAGCCACTATTTTGGACACATTTTCCATCCATTTGCCATAAAGCTTACTTAGACTGAATGTGGGGAATGTGGAATGTCCAGCAATCCTCTGCCTCCCAGGGCTGGGAGTTTCCCCTGTCTGAAACTCTAGAGAGTCAGTGTAGACCAGGCATCCCCAAACTGCGGCCCTCCAGATGTTTTGGCCTACAACTCCCATGATCCCTAGCTAACAGGACCAGTCGGGGGAGATGGGAATTGTAGTCCAAAACATCTGGAGGGCCGAAGTTTGGGGATGCCTGGTGTAGACAGTACTGAGCTAGATGGACCAATAGTCTGACAGCATCCACTTATTCTCAGTCTTTCCTGGAAGTAAATCCTCCCCTGACTTCAGTGATTCTTATTTCAGTACAGTCGCGGGTGGCACTGTGGCTTAAACCACAGAGCCTAGGGCTTGCTGATCAGAAGGTTGGCGGTTTGAATCCCTGCGACGGGGTGAGCTCCCGTTGCTCGGTCCCAGCTCCTGCCAACCTAGCAGTTCGAAAGGACGTCAAAGTGCAAGTTGATAAATAGGTACCGCTCCGGCGGGAAGGTAAACGGCGTTTCCATGCGCTGCTCTGATTCACCCGAAGCGGGAAGAAGTGGCTTAGTCATGCTGGCCACATGACCCGGAAGCTGTATGCCGGCTCCCTTAGCCAGTAAAGCGAGATGAGCACCACAACCCCAGAGTCGTCCGCAACTGGACCTAATGGTCAGGGGTCCCTTTACCTTTACCGTCACCTAATGTGATGCCACCAGCCTCAGATGGAAACAAGGGTCTTCATTCTGCCATAAGCATCTCTTCGTTCCCTTCAGCTGCTCGCACAATTAATAACAGGGACAAACTTTTAAATGAATAAACAGAAGGGATTTGGTCTGTGCAATTAGATCCCAGAAAGTCAAAGGAAGTTCTGCAGAACTCTGCAGAGCTTTTATTGATATATATATAATCGTAATAACCATAATATCATTTCTATCCTGCCTTTTCTTTCAGACAGCTTACAGCTAAAAATACAAAAACACAGCTCTTGAGTTTGATCTGCACCTGTCCCTGTTTCAGTAGAGCATTATAGGTAACCAAAGTTGTGCAGGGGAGGTGTCTGTCCCTGAAAGGGCTAATCTAAAGTAATAATTCACCTGTCCATCTTTGAGGGAAGAGGATAGGAATGATTTTCTCCTTTGCAGAATTGGGACAGTTAGTTTCTTTGTGAATGCATATGCAAGCAACAAAATTGCAAACAAATGTTTACTAGGAAAGGATACTTGTGACTCTACTACTGTTTTGGGAAACGTGTCTTTAAAAATGCCTTGAACTATATGAATGAGTAGGTGAAGCTTTCCACTGCAGGGAGATAAGCAATTTTGACCTCCCAGTTGCTGCATTTAACCGCTTCTGTTAAAGGCACAGCCGCAGAACCTGATTGGAAAAATTGGCAGCTCCAGAATCTGCAACAGCTGATGCAACAGCACCCCACGAGGGCGGAGGGATTTTTAATGGTCTCTGCGAATCTTTGGAGATGCCTTTCAAGCTGATTCACATTGCTGCAAGATTGCTGCTGACACTTTTTTTTTGCTGCTGCCTCTTGCACGGGGTCTATGTAGAGAGTCTGTCTCCAACTACGAGGAGAACTTAATGGACCTGTCAACAATGTCGATTAATTTCAATTCACCCCCCACCCTAAGCATTGGACTAACATTTGATGCAACCCAATATTATCCTTTCCCCAAAAAAATCTGTATACATAGAAATGTTTGTATTTATGATCTTTATATTTATAAAATTTTATGTCACAATATATTTGTTCGTTGGAAACCAATGTGGGGTAGTGGTTAGAGTCATGTCAGGCTGGGACAGGTGAGTCCTGGGTTCAAATCCCCCAGGACTCAGCCACATTCCAGGCTCTATTCTCCAGCCCATGGGTAGGTAAACTGAGGCCCCGGGGCCAGATCTGACCCAGTCAGCTTCTAAATCCGGCCTGCGGACAGTCCGGGAATCAGCGTGTTTTTACATGAGTAGAATGTGTCCTTTTATTTAAAATGCATCTCTGGGTTATTTGTGGAACATAGGAATTCGTTCTACCCCCCCTCCCCAATAGCCTGGCCCCCCACAAGGTCTGAGGGACAGTGGACCGGCCCCCTGCTGAAAAAGTTTGCTGACCCCTGCTCCAGCCCTTCCACACTGAAGACGAATAAAAATGTTTTAACGGGGTGTTTCCCAAACTTGGGTCTCCAGCTGTTTTCGGAGTCCAATTCCCATCATCCCTAACCATTGGTCCTGCTAGCTAGGGATGATGGGAGTTGTAGTCCAAAAACAGCTGGAGGCCCAAGTTTGGGAGACCCTGCTCTGAATTCCTTGTTTTCTATTGGATCAGTTGCCTGCTGGCTTAATGCTGTGACGTGAATGAGAGGAAACCATGTATGCCATCCTGGGTTTCTTGGAGGAAGAGTGGGGGCAAGGATGTCCTCTCCAGATGTTTTGGACTACAACTATCATCACCCCCAACCTGCACAGGTGAGGGCTCTAATGCTGATGGGAGCTGCAGCCGCCAAAGCACCTGGAGGGTACCAGGTGAGTGAAGGGCAGTGGGGAGAAATAGCACCAGCTGTTTGAGTTAATAATCACTGTTCTCCTGCATTCAAAACAGGCCAGCTGTGTTGCTTGTTGACCCTGATTTTCCTCCTCCTTGCATTTCTACAGAGCTCCAGTGACAGCAGACCCTTTTTGTCATGTGGTCCATTTCCCCCCAGCTACTTAAAGGCACCAGGGAGGACTTTCTTTTTTCAAGGTAGCTGGCTGGTACTTCTTTTGCTGAGGCACAGAACTGAGATTGGAAGGGAGAAGGCATTGCTGGACCTGAGCAAGATTGTGTCATGGATCCCGTGAGTCCTCTTTATTGCTGCTCCTTGGTTACTGAGATTGAGATTGTTTTACAAGCAGCAAGACCTAAACAAGGCCGGAAACTTATAAGCATCAATAGGTTTCTTGGGGAAGCGGTGTATCAGCTAGGAAACAAGCACATTTTGTATGTGTCACTATTGCATTCTATCTTTCCCTTGCTTTGGGGTTCTTGATAACCTATTCTTGGTGCATTGTTAGTAGGGCTGTCCTCTGTTAATAATGATGTGCTATCCATACAGTTGTGCTTTCTAGTATAAAGGTGGGAGGGAATGGTCTCTGCCCTGCAGAGCTTACAATCAAAGGTCTGCCCGTGGGAGAGATGAGTGTAATGTAACTTAAGAGGCGAATGTGTGCCAATGCAGTTCATACTCAAAAAGTCTTTGTAGAAGGGATGGGTGTTGAGGTTTCACAGAAAAGGCAAGATTTGAAGAGGGCTTGGAAACATGAGTATGCAAACAACAACAACGATTTATTTGCAGTGTCTTTAGGCTTCCCTATAAGAGTCAGTGAATGCAGCACTTTTAATTGGAGGTTGCTACTGGGAATAACATGGCAGGAGGGAGAAGTAATTGCTTGCTATATGGGACTAGCAGGCTGCTAGTCCTAAAGATCTGACAACCCTTGGATTCCCAACACTGGCTGTAGCAAATGAAATGCTCAGTGCTTCTGCCTATTGATTTATTGGTGACTCCTTCCTCTTGTCCCGTCCCACAGGTATTAGGAAGTGCCCTCATTGATCCATGGACCCGGGTTCACTCCAACCCAATGAAAGTAAGAGCATTCACTTTCTTGCCCCTTTCCCTCCTAAATCTCACCATTCCACCACCGCAGTTGAAGATGTGTTTCCCTCCTCTCTAGGGGCTGGTTGCGACGGATTTTCTCCTTCTGCATGGAGAGACTGTCCAACTGAAAGGGAGGATCCCGTCGGATGCCAAAGAGTAAGCTGGGAAGGAGGAAAGCGTATTGAGACTCTTGTGCATTCATATTACTGCTTTGGAGTACAGAGAAGTTGCTATCTCCCCAGCTTGGCCCCGAAGCTGTTCATTTCCGCATGGCTTCAGTTAGTTAGTATACACACCAGAGAGCACTTATGGGGCAGAAATGTCTAATTCCTATGCAAAGGTGTTCGTAGCTTGGCTAGAGATGAGTTGGGAACACCTTAAGGACTCCAGTCTTTATAAAACTGCACCAAACTGTTGCCTGTTACACAGGATACCCGTTTGTAATTTATTATATTTCTATCCCACCTTTCCTCCAGAGAGTGAAAGGTGGCATGCACACTTTCCCCATTTTAGTTACAGGTAGGTAGCCGTGTTGGTCTGCCGTAGTCGAAACAAAATAAAAAAATTCCTTCCAGTAGCACCTTAGAGACCAACTAAGTTTGTCATTGGTATGAGCTTTCGTGTGCATGCACACTTCTTCAGATACACACACGAGGCATGCACACGAAACCTCATACCAATGACAAACTTAGTTGGTCTCTAAGGTGCTACTGGGGGGACCCAGGTGGCGCTGTGGGTTAAACCACTGAGCCTAGGGCTTGCTGATCAGAAGGTCAACGGTTTGAATCCCTGTGACGGGGTGAGCTCCCATTGCTTGGTCCCAGCTCCTGCCAACCTAGCAGTTCGAAAGCATGTCAAAATGCAAGTAGATAAATAGGAACCGCTACAGTGGGAAGGTAAACGGCGTTTCCATGCGCTGCTCTGGTTTGTCAGAAGCGGCTTTGTCATGCTGGCCACATGACCTGGAAGCTGTACGCCGGCTCCCTCTGCTAATAATGCGAGATGAGCGTGCAACCCCAGAGTCGGTCACGACTGGACGTAATGGTCAGGGGTCCCTTTACCTTTACCTTTAAGGTGCTACTGGAAGGAATTTTTTTTAAAAAAAACAACCACCCATTTTTTATCCTTCCAACAACCCTGCAAGGTAGGTTAGGCTGAGTGACAGCGGGGGAGGGGGGATGCCCCATAGAGTTTCATAGCTGAGCAGGGATTTGAACCTGGGTCTCCGAGGTGCAAGTCCAGCGCTCTAACCACTACTCCCCACTGGTTCTCAAAATAATGCAGTTACTCTAGATGACATCATGCGGATGCAGATTTAAAGCTCCAGCAGGAGTCGACAGGAGCGCAAATGCAGCCTTGGATAGTTTTGCTAATGCGGGGGTGAGGATGAGAAGTGGCCCTCCACACCGTTCTTTGGCCCTTGGCCCTCTCCCCAGGCTGAATCCCTCACTGGCCCTGATGCCTGCAGAGTGTTCTTGCCTGGTTGGAATGTTCCATTGAACTCTTAATTTTTCATGCTAGCTAGGATGGAGTGTGGAGAATCCTATGTTGCACACTTTGTGACTCCTGTTGCACGACAGGGCTCTCCAAACTCTGATCTGTGAGCTTCATTCGGTTGGCCTATAGCCTGTCTGTAAAAACGTAATTCAAAATCCTACAGCACCTGTTGCAGTACAACAGGCAGAGGAAAATCACCAAGTTCTCTATGTGGACCTGCGGTGATTCTCAAATGACCCATGGGGGGAAGGGGAAATGTTGGGGTACATCCTGCCCCCCCAACAGTCTATATCAGGCATGTCAAACCTGCAGCCCTCCAGATGTTTTGGCCTACAACTCCCATGATCCCTAGCTAGCAGGACCAGTGGTTGGGGAAGATGGGAATTGTAGTCCAAAACATCTGGAGGGCCGCAGGTTTGACATGCCTGGTCTATATCATGGTTTCCAAAATTTGGGTCTCCAGCTGTTTTTGGACTACAACTCCCATCGTCCCTAACTAGCAGGACCCTATGGTCATGGATGATAACTGTAGTCCAAAAACAGCTGGAGACGCAAGTTTGGGAAACCCTGGTCTATATGCTGCTCTAGGTTGCTAGTTCCCGTGTGATACTCTTGCAACCATGAGCGCTAGAACCGTGCTTTATTTTAATTTTATTATTTTATTTATTTTTAAAGCTACTGTTCTCATGAAGGCAGCCCTGTTTAGGGAAGCTTTTAATGTTTAATACATTATTGTATTTTAATATTTTGTTGGAAGCCGCCCAGAGTGGCTGGGGAAACCCAGCCAGATGGGCGGGGTATAAATAATTGATGATGATGATGAAGCCCAAATATAGCACTAAATGCTCTCACTGTTTGGCATACAGGTAGATGCCCAAGAGGGGGGCTGCGTAGTTGTTGTTTGTTTATACAGAGGTCCAGGAAGCCTTAACCTCCACGCTCTTTGTTTTCCATAACTTCCATCCTCTTCAAGTTTTGTCGTGAATCTGGGCCAGGATCGCGACAACCTCGTCCTTCACTTCAACCCCCGCTTTGACTACCAGACGGACGACAACACCATTTTGAACACCATCGTGTGCAACTCCTTGCAGAACGGCGTATGGGGGAAAGAACAGAGAATCACCGATTTCCCTTTTGAGCAAGGTGCCAAAGTTCAGGTGAGGGTGTGGCAGTCTTATCGAAGGTCTGTGTGCGAATGGAGGAGGTAGGGGAGTGGCTTCTCTGCAGAGGTCATGCAATGCTTGTACTCCTATCGACCCCAGCCAGTATGGCCAATGGTCAGCCATGGGAGCAATACCTGACCATCTGGAAGACCCCAGGTATCTTTCCCTTAGAGCAGGCACCCCCAAACTCGGCCCTCCAGATGTTTTGGGACTACAACTCCCATCATCCCTAGCTAACAGGACCAGTGGTCAGGGAAGATGGGAGTTGTAGTCCCAAAACATCTGGAGGGCTGAGTTTGGGGATGGCTGCCTTAGAGGGTGTGGAAGGAGGACCTTCCTTCTTTCAAAAAAATTAAATTTATATGTATAGAACTGGAATGCAGGTGTTTGGAGAGTGGCTTGACTGAATAAGACTTCTGTGCTTTAAAAAAAAAAAAAAAAGTGCACAGGCCAGTTCACCTTTGCCTACAGAAAACTAGCATGTACACCCTTCTCCGCATCTTATCCTGCTTTTAACATGAGGGATTAAGTCCAGGGGGTCAGCAAACTTTTTCAGCAGGGGGCCGGCCCACTGTCCCTCAGACCTTGTGGGGGGCCAGACTATATTTTGGGGGGAAAATGAACGAATTCCTGTGCTCCCAAAATAACCCAGAGATGCATTTTAGATAAAAGAACACATTCTACTCATGTAAAAACACGCTCATTCCCGGACCATCTGTGGGCTGGGTTTAGAAGGCAATTGGGCTGGATCCTGCCCCCAGGCCTAAGTTTGCCTACCCATGGATTAAGACAACTCTGGTCCTTGGGCTCTGAACAGGGGCGGGGCAAGCGGGTGGGGGGGCGGTCCACCCTGGGTACTGCCCTGGAGGGGGTGTCACTCGGGGCCGCGCCCCCACCCCGGGATCGGCACCTTGCCTGAGCCTGGGCGCTCTGTTTAGAAGTCGCGGGAGGCGCGCGATCCTCCTCTACCTAGCATGCGTGTGCAGCGGGATGCTGTGCATGCGTACAACAGAGAGGGTACTGCACCCCCGTGACTTCAAAATGGAGCCTAAACGGAGCACCCAGGCTCCAGGCAGATAGCCCACTGGTGTGGTGGGCGTGCCACGCCAGTGGGTTATCTACCTGGAGCCTGGGCACTCTGTTTAGAAGTAGCATGTGTCGTTACATAGCGACGCTGCGCGCGCCCCCGGAACATGGCAATATGCCGCCCCGGGTGTTGCGGCGCCTTGCTACGCCCCTGGCTCTGAAGTGCCTCCTGATCAGCTGAAATGTAAGCACTTGGGTAGAAGTAGCCTCAGACAGGAAATGGAAATGCTGAACTCCCAATGTCTAGGCAGTAGTTGCCATTCCTTTTAGTCTTTCAGGGCATGTAAAGCGTTTAGTGTCCTGGTTTTCTCATGACTCCTCCTCCTCCTGCTTCTTGCAGCTTTCCTTCACTTTTCTTTCTGCGGAGATCAAGGTGAAGCTGGCAGAGGGTCATGAGTTCACCTTTCCCAACCAGCTGGGCCTGAAGACCATCGGCTATATCAGGGTGGAAGGAGACTTCAGAATCAGAACCCTCAAATTTCTCTAGTTTCGTTCTGTGTCCCTGCAGTCCTGCAACAAGTCTGAATAAACTCATCTGTTCTTCAAAAACTGCCTGCGTGGTTTTAGTTTATAACGGTGAGGGGAAATATTTTTGAGTCCGGGAACCTCATTACCTGCTGGGGAGCCTTCTGAGGCTCACATGACCATGGTGGGTGGAGCCAGAGGCAGGGCAACAAATAGAAATATTGCATTTGAACAGTAGGGTATATTCTAGGCACACTCAAAGGCCCCACTCACATCTCCCTCTAGACCAGCCTCTCTCAACCTTGGGTCCCCGGCTGTTATTGGGCTACAAATCCCATCATCCCTAGCTAGCAGAACCAAGGGTGATGGGAACTAAGCCAAGGTTAAAAAAGGCTGGTCTAGACCAGGCACCCCCAAACTTCGGCCCTCCAGATGTTTGGGACTACAATTCCCATCACCCCTGACCACTGATCCTCTTAGCTAGGGATCATGGGAGTTGTAGGCCAAAACATCTGGAGGGCCGCAGTTTGGGGGTGCCTGATCTAGACCATAGCTGTCAAGTCTCCCGTTTTTCGCGGGAAACCCCTGTATTTTAAACTGTTTCCCGCTGGCAGCCCGGATTGGAAAGAATCCCGTAAACCCCCCAGATTTCCTACCTGCCAGGGAGGCTCCATTTTGGGTCCCAGCGCCGCCCAATTTCCGAGCCCCACAGGGGTGCCACAGAAAGAATGTAGTTGGTCAAGGGAGCCGTGGACTCAAAGGTTGAAATCCTCTGCTCTAGACAAGCAGGAGGCATTGGGCAAGAACACTTGAAGATGTGAAATAGGGGTGTGTGGCTAGGAAACATATGGAGGGCCAGACAAAGGAGGCTTGGGGACCACATTTGGGTCACTGGACTGAGGTTCCCCACCTGTATTTTATAAAAATTGGTACATCCTGCTGTCCTGCATTTGCTGTGGGGAAATCATGTCCTCAAAGAGGGCACATGTTGCGGTGCAACCTGGCAACCGAACCCTGTGTTGTGGGTGGGTACGATTGGATAGCCACAACACCCTATTGGTAGGTCCCTTGATGCTGGGTTAATCAGGCCAATGGGACGCTAGCCAAACCAATCAAGGGACCTATATATGCCCATGCATGTTACTCAGAGCTTCCTTTTCTGGTCAGTGCATCGGAACACCTGCCCACCTCTCCCTACTTCTAGGGCTTGCGCGCTTGACCTTGCTATGCCGTCGTGTGTCGTCTGTCATTGGCACAGGGGCACAGCAGGAATTTTCCCCACTTGGCTGATTGGCTGGTGCCACTTGGGTTTCGCCTGCTGCGTAGCAAATCGTCACAACTTGTCATACCTGCCAAGTTGCTGTCAGAGAAATAAGGGACCGGGCTGGAAATAGCAGGCCGGAAGTAGCGCTGCTGCCATTTTGGAACTGGGCGGAGCATGCTCAGAAGTGACTTTTGATGCTGCTTTGCCTAGTTCCAAAATGGCCGCTGCGCCAGAAGTCGCACTGCAGCCATTTTGGAACTGGGCAGAGCAGCATCAAAAGTCGCTTCTGAGCATGCTCCGCCCAGTACCAAAATGGCCGCCGTGCCAGAATAAACCAGGGAAAAAACAGCTGGAAAAACGGGGATTTCCCGGGGAAAACGGGAGACTTGGCAGCTATGCAACTTGTAAGGTTGTGAATGGGCTCTGGTTCAGGTGAAAGGGATGGGGGAACGCTCTCGCCATCCCTATGTGAAGGGTATTCCGTTAAAGGAATCCAGGGACTCAATGGTTTGGTCCCATGCCCGAGTCCAGGGGGACATCTGGGTGGTGGACATAGCCTGTTCCCAGCTTTCCGCCATTCCAGGTGTTCACCCTAGCCTGACCTAGGCTGGTGCCCTTTATTGATTACATCAGGTGCAACCACTCACCCGATGTAATCAATAAAGTTGTGGCCTAAATTCTGCCAAAAACCAAACCAAAATTTGAGTTTTGTCTGAATTTATTTATAGGGGGAGGTTTAAAGGTCTAAACATGCAAAAGGGGAAATTCTGGTGTCCTCTTCTACAGTTGCCTGTGTCAAAATGATATGAAAGCCTCTTTTGTTTGGTACCTATTCTGATGGGTTGTCCTGGCTGGCAGTTTAAATCACAGGATTAAAACAGTACAGGGGAGGTGTCCGCCCACAAAAGGGTTGCAGTCTCAAAGGCATGATGCACAGGTCAATGTTTTGAAGCAAGATCATGGTAATTCTTTGCACATTTTGGGCAGGTAAGTGCTGGTCCATGGGTTCACGAAAAGTCGGACAGGACTATAAACGACTAAACAACAAGTAATCTAGACGGACAAAATAATAAGCAACCACTTACCAGGAAAGGCCACTGAGGAAGATCTCCTGGGAGGTGGGGAAGGAAAGTACGGTATATTCAGAAGCCACATTATGTGCGCCGCCTCGCGACCCCTGCCCCAATGACACAGTAGCTGTGGGCATGAGTGAGAGGATGCTATATGAGGTAATGTGACATCACCCAAAACAGACACTTTGGGGCCTGAAACTTGAATGGAAGAGGTCTAAATGGTCTGCATCCTCCAGACATGCCTGGAGTTGTTCCACGACACTCTGCTTGACTGCGTTGCCCAGGAATGGAATATTGGAGACTGGGCAATAGTTAGCCATAGTGGCCGGGTCCAAAGGTGGTTTAATAACTGCTTCTTTAAGAGGTTCCAGGAAGACTCCCTCACAGAGGGAAGCATTCGCCACCCCACGGAGCCCATTGCCCAGCTCTGCCCAGCTCGCTTTTATGAGCCAGGATGGACAAGGGCTGAGAAGACAGGCTGTCGGTTCTACTTGTGCAAGCAGCCTGTCTGCATAGAATCATAGAATCATAAAATCATAGAATTGTAGAGTTGGAAGAGACCACAAGGGCCATCCAGTCCAACCTTCTGCTGAGCAGGAAACACCATCAAAGCATTCTTGACATATGGCTGTCAAGCCTCTGCTTAAACACCTGCAAAGGAGACGACTCCACCACACTCCTTGGTAGCAAATTCCACTGCCGAACAGCTCTTACTGTCAGGAAGTTCTTCCTAATGTTTAGGTGGAATCTTCTTTCTTGTAGTTTGAATCCATTGCTCCGTGTCCGCTTCTCTGGAGCAACAGAAAACAACCTTTCTCCCTCCTCTATATGACATCCTTTCATATATTTGAACATGGCTATCATATCACCCCTTAACCTTCTCTTCTCCAGGCTAACATACCCAGCTCCCTAAGCCGTTCCTCATAAGGCATCGTTTCCAGGCCTTTGACCATTTTGGTTGCCCTCTTCTGGACATGTTCCAGCTTGTCAGTATCCTTCTTGCATGCGGCTTCCCCCAGCTGGTGTGGGAGGAGACATTTCCAAATCTTCCCAGTGCTCAGCTCTGTGGGAACAGCAACGTTGGCAGGAAGTTAGTGCAGTGTAGTGGTTAGAGTAGTGTCAGACTAGAACTAGCGAGACCCCAGTTCCAAGCCCTAGACATGCATCGCCAGTCACAATTCCTCAGCTGAGCTGAGCTGCCAGGGCTGTCATGAGACTATGAGGGGGAGCCATGCCTGCCACCCTGAGTTTCTTGGAAGGAGAGTGGGCCAGAATGTAATTATTTATAATAACAAAATAGTGGAAGGGTGGATGGTTGAAAATAGACTCCAGGCAAAGCACATTAGTTCACTGGAGATGCCAAAAGCACAAGTAGCTTTAAATCTATTTTTTTTAAAAATGAAATACAGCAAATATATCCGCCTTCCTGTATGGTTATCCCAGAACTGATCTACCACCATCCAAATGGATACAAAGCAACGTAGGAAAAGTCTACTGCATGGTGCCTTTAAATATTGTTCCCCACCCACCCACTCACCACCTCGATCTCCAAGCCTTGTGCGATCCAGGGGGGGGGTCTGTGTTTCCTTTTGGACCAGGAGGCTCAGCGGAGACTGTGGTGTCTTTATGTTATACGGTTTATTTACACAAACAGTGGTGCCTCGGTTTATGAACTTAATCCGTTCCAGAAGTCCTTTCTTAAACCAAAACTGTTCTTAAACCAAGGCATGCTTTCCCTAATGAGGCCTCCCGTGCCACCAGTGCCATTCCACCGTTTGGCTTCCATTCTTAGACCAAGGTAAAGTTCGCAAACTGAATAGTCTGCGGAGTTCGTAAACTGAATAGTCCGTAAACAGCGCTGTTCTTAAACCAAGGTACCACTGTGTACCGTGCAAAATGGTTTGCTTGCAACCATTTTGGATTACAACCGTTTTGGATTACAACCGCGTCAAACCCTGAGGTGTGTGTCCCTTTTTTTGGATTACAACCCATTTTTTTTATTACAACCATTATTATTTTTGGAGGCCCCATTGGTGAAAGCACGCCTTGGGTTACAACCTGTTTTGGTTTACAACTGGACCTCCAGAACGGATTATGGTTGTAAACCAAGGTATCACTGTATACAACCTGGGTCTAGATGGCGAGATTGGTCTAGATGGCATTCGCATCCCAGGAGGGTCCTGTTCCTTCCAGTGCTGCCGTCTCAGATTCCAAGAGACCCCAAACATTGTGTCTGACCCTCTGTGCAGCACAAAACAGACAGTCCCCCTTCTCCCTGCCCCCCAACCCAGCTTGCAAAAAGGACACTTTACTCCCGTTTGCTATCCAAACTGCCAACCTGGGACTTCTCTCTCTCTGCTCTGGCATTGTGTTTTGCTAACTACTCAGAGCACATAGCCTTGCTGACGGCTTCTCTCTCTGTTTCACTAGGTCCATGACTTGGCCACTTCAGTAATGACCCCTTGATGGTTCTTCCTGATGGCTCCTCTCCCAGGTGGACACGGAAAGCTGGGTCTAACTTTCAGCTTAACCCGACAAGCACTGATTCATTCTAGCTTTTATCAGACCCAGGAATTTAGGGGGGATCTGGCCCCTCACAAACTCACAACAGTGCCAGCGCTAGAACAGGAGGGCCCTGGGTTCAAATCCTCACTCAGCCACGAAGCAGTCCCGTGCTCCATCCCTTCCACACTGAAGACCAATCAAAGCAATGGGCATCTCAGCTCTTTCCTATCATTGGCTCAGTTGTCGGCTGGCCTGCTTTTCTGCTTGTGTGGCATCCAAAATCCAGATCAAAGGCAGGGAGGGAGAATGAACAAATGTCTGAATGGTTACCAGCCAGGAGGCTGTTGATTTAAATTGCATAAGGCGCTGTTGGCCAACAGTGTGCCCTCCATTGGTTTCAGAATCCAACTCCCATCAACCTCACCTGAGCACAGGTGAGGTCTCAGGCTGATGGAAGCCGTATTCTCAAACATCTGGAGCAGGCATCCCAAACTGTGGCCCTCCAGATGTTTTGGCCTACAACTCCCATGATCAAGGCCGGTGCGTCCATTTAGGCAAACTAGGCAATCGCCTAGAGTGCATAAATGGAGGGGGCGTTGGGCAGCCTGCCCCGCAAAACCCCCACACCACCACCGCCCTCCCACAGCGCTCGCTCGCGCTCCTCCCACCTATGGAAGGGACGCTGTGAGCTCCTGAGTGCTGCAGCGAGTGAGTGGTGGTGGCGGCAGCGCCCGTAGCTGAAGCCTTCACATGGGTGTAGACAGGGGGGGCAGGAGGGGGCAGCTGCCCCCCCTAGAAGCAAAAAATTATTGTATTTTACAGACCATAACCAATACTTTGCCCCTCCAAAAACTGAAGTGGAAAGGGCTTTGCTTTAGCAAGAGCAGCTCTCCACTTGCTGGGGGCGGGAACACAGCTGTAACAAAAACACATCAAATAAATAAAGCAAAGTGGCTACCAGTACTTAAGCAGTTAAGACAATGGAGCAGAATATCCCTTCAGGCAAGGTCCACCCTATTCACCCTATTGTTATTCAGTGGGAGTTGTTAATGGGCATTCAGGGATCGCATTAACAGTTCTATTGGCGATTTAATGAGGGTGCAGAGGATTCAATTTGACTAAGGTGGCCCTGCAAGGCTAAAAGGAAGTGAATAAGAAGGGGGGGGGCTGGACCTTTGATAGACACAGTGATGTTTATAAAAAGCATTGGTGTTCCAGTCTGCCCCTCCTCCTGCATCTGTATACTGTAAATCAGGGGTGGCCACCTCCCAAGAGACTCTGATCTACTCACAGAGTTAAAAACTGGGAGTGATCTACCCCCTTTTGGGGGGTTCAGGTCAAAGCTGTTGAGTTTCTTTAAGGAAGGGAAGCCCTGTTTTGGGGGGTTTAGGTCAAACTTGTTGAGCTTCTTTTAGGAGGGAGGCAGGCCCATTATTGTTTAGGGCTTCAGGTCATAGTTCAGCTTTTTTTAGGGAGGAGGAAAAATTTGGGTGAGCTTTTTTTAGGGGTGCCAGTGATCTAGCAGTGATCTACCACAGACATCCAGTGATCTACTGGTAGATCACAATCTACCTGTTGGACGTGCCTGCTGTAAATCAAGCAGAGAGAAAGCTGCTTACAAGGCTCCTGTACAGGTGTACCGGTATCTTCCTCTTGCTGCAGAGTTCTAGCATCACAGCGTCACCCAGAGGCACCCACAAATGTGAGTTATCCCTCTCTCTATTTCTTCCTTCCTTTCCTCCCTCTTCCATCCTCAATAAAATACTGGGGGGGGGGGCAGATAAGCCCCACATAGAAAGCCCATCAAAATGGGGGGGGGGAGGACTCTTTAAAATACAGTATTTACCAGTAATTTCTTTTTTGGGGGGGAAGGCACCTAGGCCTCTAGGAGTTGGCTGCTATGCCTAGGACAATTCAAGAAAGCAGAATCATGCATATGCTATGGTAATATATCAATAGAATCATGGAATTGTAGTCGGAAGGGACCACAAGGGTCATCTAGTCCAACCCCCTGCAATGCAGGAATTTTTCCCCAATGTGGGGCTTGAACCCACAACATGGTTGAAATATTATGCTGATATGCAGCAACGCCTCGGAGCCATCAAGACTGCGGCCCTGTCTTGCCTCGCCCTCGCCTGCCCTGCCACCCCCTCTCCCCTGCCCGACCCTCCCATCCTCTTGCTGCAGAGTTCCAGCTTCACAGCATCACCCAGAGGCACCCACAAATATGAGGTATCCCTCTCTCTATTATTCCTTCCTTCCCTCCCTCTTCCATCCTTAATAAAATACTGGGGGGGGCAGATAAGCCCCACATAGAAAGCCCATCAAAATGGGGGGGGTGACTCTTTCAAATACGGTATTTACCAGTAATTGGGGGGGGGGAGAGGCACCTAGGCCTCTAGGATTTGGCTGCTATGCCTAGGAGTAGGACAATTCAAGAAAGCAGAATGATGCATATGCTATGGTAATATATCAATGGAATCATAGAATTGTTGTCGGAAGGGACCACAAGGGTCATCTAGTCCAACCCCCTGCAATGCAGGAATTTTTTCCTAAGGTGGGGCTTGAACCCACAACATGGTTGAAATATTATGCTGATATGCAGCAACGCCTCGGAGCTGTCGTGACTGCGGCCGTGCCTTCCCTCGCCCTCATCTGCCCTGCCACCCCCTCTCGCCTGCCCGACCCTCCCGTCCTCTTGCTGCAGAGTTCCAGCATCACAGCGTCACCCAGAGGCACCCACAAATATGAGTTACCCCTCTCTCTATTTCTTCCTTCCTTCCCTCCCTCTTCCATTCTTAATAAAATATGGGGGGGGGGCAGATAAGCCCCACATAGAAAGCCCATCAACATGGGGGGATGACTCTTTCACATACGGTATTTACTAGTAATTGGGGGGGGGGAGGCACCTAGGCCTCTAGGAGTTGGCTGCTATGCCTAGGAGTAGGACAATTCAAGAAAGCAGAATGATGCATATGCTATGGCAATATATCAATAGAATCATAGAATTGTAGTCGGAAGGGACCACAAGGGTCATCTAGTCCAACCCCCTGCAATGCAGGAATTTTTTCCTAAGGTGGGGCTTGAACCCACAACATGGTTGAAATATTATGCTGATATGCAGCAACGCCTTGGAGCCGTCATGACTGCGGCCGTGCCTTGCCTTGCCCTCGCCCACCCTGTCACCCCCTCTTGCCTGCCCGACCCTCCCGTCCTCTCCAGCCAAGCAGGGTAGCCGCCGCCGTTGCCAGCCCCAGAAGCACAAGGTGGCCGCTGCCGCCGCTGCCACCACCACGATGTCGTCAGGCCAGCTGGCCCTGTAGCCCCGCCCACGTTCCCACTTTGTGGCCCCGCCCCTAAATGATCATGGCTTGCCCCCCCCCCTAGTTTTGATCCTGGCTACGCCCTTGAGCCTTCAGCTATGGGCGCTGCTGCTACCTCCACCGCTCACTCTTCTTTTGGCTTGCGCTCCTCCTGCCTATGGAGGGAACGCAGGGGCGTCAGCAATGCGTCATGACGCACGACGCACGCGTCCTGACTCATGTGCCGGGGGCGCCAAAAGGTGTTTTGCCTAGGGTGCAAAAAGCCCTAGCACCGGCCCTGCCCATGATCCCTAGCTAACAGGACCAGTGGTCAGGGAAGATGGGAATTGTAGTCCAAAACATCTGGAGGGCCGAAGTTTTGGGGTGCCTGATCTGGAGGTACTAGGCTGGCGTAAAGAAACAGCACCAGTTGTTTGAGCTTATCAGGTGTGTTCCCAGCAGGGTCAGATTTAGGGTCAGGGTCAGATTTAGGCCCTAAGCTACTGAAGGTAATGGAGCCCTTTATATGTCCAGCTTTATATGTCAACAACAAATTGTTGCTGGTTTTTCTGTTGAATATAAGCTATATTCTTCTTCTTCTTCTTCTTCTTCTTCTTCTTCTTCTTCTTCTTCTTCTTCTTCTTCTTCTTCTTCTTCTTCTTCTTCTTCTTCTTCGGCAATCACTGGACCTAATAGGTATCTAAAGCCATTTTATTTGTTTTTTTCTTATATTTTGGAAATGTACACCCAGTTTTTCCCCCTTTAAATTGTTTGCCCCCCCCCCCCAAAGAGAGTGGGGCCCTAAGCTATAGCTTGTTTAGCTTATACGTAAATCCGGCACCGGTTCCCAGTCGTCAGAAACAGGCCAGCTGTTTAGCCTATTGACTCTGATTTTCTCCACCTTGCAATGCTAGAGAGAGGAGCAGACCCTCCACTCACTGCAAACCCTTTTTATCACGTGATGCGGTTTAAAAGGACCTTGAAAACAAGCCTCAGCTACCGGTATTTAAGTGGGGCTTCATTCGCAGAGGTTGGAAGAAATAAAGTTTTGGTTCTTTGGCTGCACCCTTGGAAGAGATCATTATGCAGTCCGTGAGTCTTGTATGTCCATTTTTGTGGTTGTTAGTATAGGAGGCAGTTGCTATTGAAGCTGTAATACCACCAAGTGCAATAAAACTAGGCTGGAAAATTAGAAGGGTTAATAGGAGGCTTGTTCTCTCTAGGGAGGAGCATGATTGTATCTCAGCTGCTAACTCTTATACAGTATCTCTGACTTCTTGCCTCTGTTTCTCTTGCTGCTTCTGGGTTCTTTTATTTTAATTTTGTATCGAGAGCATTTCAATTGAGCAAAATAAAGTAAAAATAAAAAGTCATAAAGAGAAAAAGAAGGTGTATTATATCACTATGTATGCAATCAACTACAATTCCACAAGTGCTTCTCTAGAATACAGGCATATAAATGTCGTTGTTATCCAAATACATGTAGGGTTATTTATAACCATATGTTTGTGAATATGTTCCAAATTTCATTATACTGCTTCTAAGGTAGGTCCAGAAGCAGCAGCTACTGCAAAATGCAGGAGGTCAGCTGCTCACTGGGGCAAGATAGAAATTATATAAATAAAGGACCTAGCAGGAAAATGTGGGATCTGAGAAGGGCTTGAAAACATCTGTATTTGAGTGAATGTGGCTAAGTCATCTATTCTATGGTTCACTTACAGTATGGTGGTACCTCGCAAGACGAATGCCCTGCAAGACGATTTTTTTGCAAGACGAATGCGTCTTGCGATCTGATGGTGACTCGCAAGACGAATTCGTTTTGCGAAAAATTCGTCTGGCGAATCACGGTGTCCCATAGGATTGCATTGAAATTTAATTAATGTGTTCCTATGGGCAAAAAAAGAACTTTCAATGCATTCCTATGGGTAACCGCGATTCGCAAGACGGATTTTTTTGCAAAACGAATTGACTCGCGGAACGAATTAAATTCGTCTTGCGAGGCACCACTGTATTTGTAGGCTGCCCTAAAGCAGAGTTCCTGGAAGCAGCTCATTCTATTAACCTGAGTGTTGAAATTGCTGCACAGGTTCCCTAGCACTGCACTAACCAATGTTATCTGTGCTCTTGTCTGTCTCTGTCTGTCTGTCTGTCTGTCTGTCTGTCTGTCTGTCTGTCTGTCTGTCTGTGTGTCTGTCTCTGTCGACGGCTTCCCTCTGTCCTCCTTTTGCAGAAACCGCCAAGTCTGCTCAGTGGTCCCTGGGCTCACCTTATTTCCAGGACAAAAACGGTAAGCACATTAATTTCCCTTCCCCTTCCCCTCCTGAATCTCATCCTGCCAACACTGCGGCTGAAAAAATGTCTCTTGTTTCCCCTTCCCCTAGGGAGTGGTTGCCACTGATTTCCAAGCCCTGCATGGAGACATGGTCCAGGTGAAAGGGAGGATCCTGCCAGATGCCAAAGAGTGAGTAGGGAAGGGGGGGAATATCACATGTCTCCGGGAACTCGGGTGTAGGCACACTGTGTACATAGCCCTTAAACGTGTTTCTGAGAACGGAGAATCTCTTGCGTATGCCGGGCAAGCTCTGCCCAGGTCATGCGTCCAGGACATAGCAATTAAAACCTGTACCAAGATCTTAAGCTGAATGCCGAAGCACCGGATTTATTAAAATAGGGCATGGAAGGGCGAATCATGTTCTAAACAAGGCAGGATGTAGGACACAGATCCTCTCATTTTTTTTACCTGATTTCCTACTACAGCCCACACCCTTAAAATGGAGAGTAAATTAGGAGAGAGATTGCAAGAGGGCTGTGTATGGAGAAAATGCCCTATTGTACAAAAGTAAAATGTATTTGCCTACCCTCTTCTGCCTCTGGCACTGCTTGCGACTGCCATGTTACCTAGAAAGGAATGCAAAGCACCTCCCCACTGGGCTTAAACAGGTGCCCCACCCCCTGTGCTAATGTGTAGGTGAAATCCTCTTCCTTGGCTTTGTTCCTACCAGCTGGCTGGGGCCGAAGGGAGTTTCCAAAACATCTGGAGGGTACCAGGTTACGGAATGCAGTAGCCAGCAACAAAATAAACTTGCTCCATCAGTATGGCAAGCCCTTCAAAACATTTGAAGATGCCTTTCCTATAGCATCCTTGTCTAGAACCTGCATACAGTATCTTACTTGGTCCCATGAACCAAGTTGCCTTCCCGTAGCCCCCTCATCTTCAGCAGGGGGATGTTGGCCTTCCTTACAAGGCTGTTGTAAATTACGTAATGGGGAATGTGGGATATTGTTGTGAGTTAAGTAATTTAAGAGTCACAGGGATTGGCAGACACATTATGCAGAT
Organism: Zootoca vivipara; assembly: GCF_965207765.1. Taxonomy (NCBI): domain Eukaryota; kingdom Metazoa; phylum Chordata; class Lepidosauria; order Squamata; family Lacertidae; genus Zootoca; species Zootoca vivipara. The sequence continues at coordinate 65,195,995 of NC_142583.1, forward strand.
CTTGGGCTCCATCCTTGATATAGACATCATTGGTCTATATCAAGCTCCAGGTAGATAATTCCTGAATCTCTGCAACCATGAGGACTACAACCTTGCTTTATTTTTAATTTTTAAAGTGTTTTCATGAAGCCCAAATCCAGCACAATATATGAATTTGAGGTGGGTTTTTTAGGCTATATGCCTGGGTCCCCTAATAATAATAATAATAATTAATAATAATAATAATAATAATATATTATTTATACCCCAGCCACTCTGGGTGGCTTCCAACAGAGAAATGAAATAAAATAATCTATTAAACATTAAAAGCCTCCCTAAACAGGGCTGCCTTCAGATGTCTTCTAAAAATCTGGTAGCTGTTTTTCTCTTTGACATCTGATGGGAGGGCGTTCCACTTCTTGGATCCAGCATGGATACAATTCCTAGACTAGCCAGGCGAGATTCCTGCTTATTCCTAATGGCCCAAAGTATGGGTCATTCAGGTAGCAAAGGAAGTGGCTCAGTGCCAGAGGTCAAATGGGTGCTCCCCCCCCCACTCAACTCACTGGTAGTTACAAAGACAAAGACTGGGAGAGAGAGTTGAGTTATGTGACCTAGAAGCTAGAAGCTGGGAAGCCAGGGAAGCCAGAGCCATGCCTGATTTCTGCTTGAATCCAAGGCTGCATCTAAGGGGGAAGCAAAGGGGGTGTTAATGCTGTGAACCTCAGTCTCTGCTGCACCTCATTCTGAAGGAAACGCGAACCCTTGGTAAGCGCTTGAAACCCCTGGAGTCTCACACCCGTCAGAGATTGAAGTGGCATGTAAGAATGTTCTCAATATTCTTACGGCATGGCAAGCATGTGAACCCCTAGGAGAGGGGCCCTGTTGTTGTTGCAGCTGAAGTCCAGTAAGCCTCTCACGTTTGTTATTCTTGTTTCTTTCATAACTTTCAAACCTCTTCAAGATTTGTTGTGAAACTGGGCCAAGACCCTGATAACCTCGTTCTTTACTTCAATCCGCGCTTTCACCGCCAGAAGTGTCCGAACACCATTGTGTGCAACTCCAAGGAAAATGGGGTGTGGGGGAAAGAGGAGGAGAGCATCTCCAAGTTCCCTTTTCAGCAAGGCGGCAGAGTTCAGGTGAGGTCTGAGCAGTAGATCAAATGGAGGCAGGCAGGCAGCTTCTCCTGGAGTTCCCTGTTCCGAGGGAGAAGCATTTGTAGCCTTCCAGATGACATTATAATCCCATCAGCCTCGGCTAGCATGGCTGATGGTGAGGCATGATGGAACCAACAGGCCAACAACATCTGGAGGGGGGACAAGTTTACTTTCCCTGGCACATGGGAAAGTGGGACGCCTCCATGTTTCATAGGAGGGTTCCTTTTATATGTGCAGAACAACTGGAATGCCAGTGTTGGGGGACCTGGCCTGTCTGAACAACAATTGTGTCCCGTTTTTAATTACAAGGGCACACAAATGAAATGATCGTTGCCTTTGTTTTGTGGATGTTTATGAATTCCATGTGTTTTTTATTACAATGCTTATGCACTTACACACACACACACACACACACACACACACACATATTGCAAGTCAGGTGGACACACTTTTGGTATGAGTGGCTCTACGGTATGCGGATAGGCATAAAAATGCTGCTCTTCTGGTCCTTGGGCTTTGATGTACTACAGACTCATCAGCAGTGGAAAGGCCTTGGGGGTCAAAGCAGCCTTTGGTGCTGTTGTCAGGAAAGTGAAACCCAGAATGGCTAGAAGAAGAAGAAGAAGAAGAAGAAGAAGAAGAAGAAGAAGAAGAAGAAGAAGAAGAAGAAGAAGAAGAAGAAGAAGAAGAAGAAGAAGAGAAGAAGAAGAGTTTGGATTTGATATCCCGCTTTATCACTACCCGAAGGAGTCTCAAAGCGGCTAACCATCTCCTTTCCCCTCCTCCCCCACAACAGACACCTGGCTGAGAGACTTCAGAGAAGTGTGCCTAGCCCAAGGTCACCCAGCAGCTGCATGTGGAGGAGCAGGGACGCGAACCCGGTTCCCCAGATTACAAGTCTACCGCTTTTAACCACTACACCACACTAGCTTGCACTGTTGACAACAGTGTCTGCCATTCCCTTAGAATCGTAGAATTGTAGAGTTGAAAGGGACCCCAAGACAGGGGTGTACCTAGCCCAGCTGGTAACGGGGGCGGCACCCCGGATGCTGCACATGCGCAGTCTGTATGCATTAACTTAAAGCATGCATGACAGATGGCCGTCCAACCTCTGCTTAAAAACCTCCAAGGAAGGAGAGTCCACCACCTCCCGAAGGAGATGGTTCCAATTTAAGAAGTTAAAATGTTGCCAGGTCATTTAAAAAACTGTTCAGTGTCCTGTGTTGATGGCTCCCTCTCTGCTCCTTGCAGCTTTCCTTCACATTCCTTAATTCTGAGATCAAGGTGCTCCTGGATGACGACCACGAGATCTCCTTTCCCAACCGGCTGGGCCTGAGGGTCCTTGAATACATAGCGGTGGAAGGAGGCTTCAGAATCAGAGGCCTCAAATTCTTCGGCTCTTGATTTCCTGCAGTCCTGTAACATGTCCGAATAAATTCAACTTGGCTATTTGAAATGGGCAGTGTAACATGGTTTTATTTTATATCAGGTGGCGGGTGGCACTTTTTCAGTCCGAACATTGCATTCCCTTACCTTCCAAGTCCCGGACTGCAGAATCCGGGACCGGCAGCTGTGTGACAACGGAAGTTGCGTCGACGTAACTTCCGGTGTCACTTTGCCCTTCTATTGGCACCAAAAATGGCCACCGCCGGCTTCAAAAGTAGCTTCTTCGCATGACTGGAAGTGCGTCGACGCAACTTCCGGTGTCGCCCCACCCATCTATGGGCACCAAAATGGCCGCCGCCGACACCAGAAGTCGTAGATGCGACTTTTGGAGCCGGCAGCGGCCATTTTTTGTGCCCATAGAAGGGCAAATCGGAAAGGAAAAAAATGGCCGCTGGCAGGAGAAAATAACAGAGAAAAACGGGAGACGAAGTGATACAGGGGACCACCGGGAAAAGGTAAGTAAAAACGGGGGTTTCCCGGGGGAAACGGGAGACTTGGCAGCTATGCATTCCCTGTGGGATGAGGCAACTTTGTGAGGGCTACATGTCCATAGTGGGTGGAGTCAGGGCAAAAGTGGGCAGAGAAACAAATATAAATCTTGCTTTTGAACAGTACGGTAGTTTCTAGGTGCGTTCACAGACCTCCCCCTGGTCCTCATCCAGACAACCAAGAGGCATTGTTAGAGTTCAGAGAGAGACAACTAGGTGTAAGCTGTAGGGGTCTGTGTTTTAATTCATTTATTAAATGAATTTCTAAACTTAATATAAAATATATAAGCCAGGAACAAGAATATATAAAAATACACAGGATAAAACTAGTGATAAAGCACAATACAAAATCCTTCCTTGCAGACCTAGTCATGAGGTTAACATTGATTGCATGAACTACCGATTATCCCTGTGCAAGTACCGGTATGCGCTCACAATTGCCTCAGGAAGTAAAAGGTCTTATGGCTACCCAACTAATTGTTTTGCATTCCTTTTTTGTATGTGCATCTTAGGTTTAGTTTTCCACAAGGCCATAAATCTAGGCTGCACCACTTCAGACCGCAGGTAGTACAGTAATTACTTCAGGCTTCTCTGTTTGTTATTATTTTTAAAATCCCTCCCAGCCAAGAGACTTAACATGCCAGCAGGCAATGAGAGAGGTTGTAGCTTGGCCATCATTGCAACACGTTAGTCTTCAATAGGGTTGCCAGACTCAATAGAGGACAGGACTTCTGTGCCTTTAATTGCCCTGCTCTCTTTTGAGTCTGGAAACCTTAAAGAGAAACCAGCAGACCCTTTGCTTGGAAATTAAATAAAGCATCTGCTGGTTTCTCTTTAAGGTTTCCAGACTCAAAAGAGAGCAGGGCAATTAAAGGCACAGAAATCCTGTCCTCTTCTGAGTCTGCAGAGGGAATCTTTTGTATGCAGGTGAATTCTGTCATCTGACCAAGCTGAGGTGGTGCAGCCCAGACAGAAATATTGCTTCCTTTCTCAGTGGAAAATGTGGCCTTTATTCGCACTCTGCCAATGCGGGCAAAGCCCAGTTCCTGCCAACCCACTCCTGTTTCCTCTTTTTAGCACACACTCTACTTTAGCTATCATTTCTACTAAACTCTCTGTTTCACTCACTCACTCCCTCTCATTTCTCTTCTCACTTCTCTCTCCCCAACATCCCTGCAACCCACCCAGGCATTGAACAACCTTCAGATGGCTCTATTTTTAGGAAACCATCAGAATGTGCCTTTAATAGCACCTCTGGACTGTATGAGCTTTTCACAGCAGGGAGCTTAGCAATTCTCACCTGCCAATTGCTGCATGTAAAAGCTACTGTTAAAGGCACAGCTGCAGAACCGGAGTGCGAAATTTGGCAACTCCACAATTTGCAACACCTGCTGCAACAGATGTTCAACTGTGGATTGAAGATGTAAATCGCACTGATGCAAGACCAGTGGGTTCACCTTTTTGCTACCTCTTGCGTTGGACACCGGTAAAGGATTGTGTGCAACTAGGTTCTACTCAGAGAAGACCCAGTGAAATTAATGGGCTTAAGTTTACCAAGTCTATTAATACCTCAGAGTAGGACTAATGTTGGCTACAACTCCAAATTATTTCTCAAAACCGAAACCAAACCCTGGTGATATTTTTATAGTGAAACCTTAGACCACAATATTTTCCTTGGTCAAAGAGACAGTTTGTGGGTTGGTGTACTTTTATCATGTACGGAAAAATTAGTGGGACCTCCTCCACTAATTACAAAATGTTTGGGTTGCTATGTTTGCATGTGGTAACTGGAATTGTCTCACAAATGGAAGCCGCCCAGAGTGGGGAAACCCAGCCAGATGGGTGTGGTATAAATAATAAAATTATTATTAAAATTATTATTAAATATAACTAAAGGATGTAAGAATCTGACCTCATGTCTTGGAAAGGGTAGATGGTTTTTTTTATTTTCATAGAATCATAGAACTGTAGAACTGGAAAGGACTCTGAGGGTCATTTAGTCCAACCCCCACACAAAGCAAGAATATGAAGCTGCCCCATACAGGGATCGAACCTGCAACCTTGGCATTATCAGCACCATGCTCTAACCAACTGAGCTATCCATTTTAATACTGTTTATTCTGTAATATTGAGAAGAGAAGAATCCTTGGAAAAGACCCTGATGTTGGGAAAGATTGAGGGCACTAGGAGAAGGGGACATCAGAAGACAAGATGGTTGGACAGTGTTCTCGAAGCTACGAACATGAGTTTGACCAAACTGTGGGAGGCAGTGGAAGACAGGAGTGCCTGGCGTGCTATGGCCCATGGGGTCACGAAGAGTCGGACACGACTAAACGACTAAACAACAACATTCTGTAATATGAGATTTTTTATTTTTTTAAAAGAGACACACTTTTTACTGCTTTGGAAATTGGGAACTGGATGGGTGGGTTAACCTTTAAATGTGAACTCGATCAAAATTCTCCCTAGTCACAAGATACTTTGGGTGGAATTCAGCATGTCACTCTGACAAATGCTTCATCTGCACAAACTTTACAGCTTGTCAGATGGAACAATCCCTTCCTTCTCCATCACACTCTTTTGGGGGTTCTCCTGACTCTCACCGAGCCAATTTGGGTGGTACATAGTGGTGGTGAAAGTCCTTTTGCACAGCCACTGAAGACAGTGGCATAGAGTGGGTGGGGGCCATAGGGACAGCTGCCCCGGGTGCAAAATTTTAACACCCCTGCCTCAATACAGCTGCATGCTTCCGTTGCTGGACTCTCTTTAAAATGGCTTCTCCATGCGAACCAGGAAGTGACCTCTCAAGACAACGGAAAAACTATTCTTTGCTTATCTACGATCTCCTGGGCGACGCAGATGCCGTTAGGCAGTTGAAGTTGAATGTGCATGTGTACTCTGCCCTCTGCACAGCCCCGGGTGCTGGCAACCTACGCTATGCCACTGGCTGACAGGGCCTGTTAAGTGACTCTCTCCCTTTGTTGCAGCAAATTAGCATGGCTACCCCTCTGACATTTGCTGTGTCCACAGCTGAGGCTTCTCCAGATTCCAGAAGATGTGGGAAGGGACACTTCTGCATTGGCCTAGACTAGCAAGTACTCAGTTCTATAGTAACAGCAGCTGGTAGGAAGCCAGTGTGGTGTAGTGGTTAGAGCCATTCCAGACTACAACAGGCAAGACCTGGTACAAATCCTCACTCGTCCATGAACCAATCACCTTATTCCACTGAAGACCATTTATTTCCTTGGCGCAGTTGTTTGCTGACCTGCCTTTTTTGGTCTGCTGGCACTCAAAACCCAGATCAAAGTAAAAAAATAGAATGGGCAAATGTTCCAATGAGTGCCAGCTGGGAAGCTGCTGATAATCAATTGCATAAAGCGGGCTTTGCCAACCTTGTGCTTTCCAGGTGTTTTGGACTACAGATCCCATCAGCCCATCTAGCACAGGTGAGGGCTCAGGCTGATGGGAGCTGTAGTCCGAAACACCTGGAAAGCAAAAGGTTGGTGAGGGCCGGCAAAGCAAACTAGCAACAGCTGTTTAAACATATCAGTGATTTTTGCTAATCAACCCAGATTTTCTCTGCCTTGCATTTCTGGGTACCTGAACAGACCACCCACTCACAGCAGACCCTTTTTGTCAGGTGATGCTGTTTCCCCAGCTATTTAAAGCAGCTGGGGCTTGTTCTGCTAGAACTGCAGAACTGAGGCAGAAGAGAAAGTTGCTTACTTGTTGGTCGGACTCCTGCAAGAGTATCCCATGGATTGTGTGAGTTTCAGCGGTTCTCTGGTTGTTAGCATAGGAGATTGTTCACACGGAGGCTGCAGTATAAGCTGCTGGGACTGAGCAGTTCTAGAAAACTGAAAGGGTTAATAGGTAGCTTGTTATTGCAGGAGAAGAGTTGGCATGTTTCCTAGATGACAAGTGTTGTTAGTCCTTTTGTATCTTGCTTCTAGTTCCTTGCTAAATGTTGTTTGTGCTTTGTCGGGGTGTGTGTGTGTGAGTCCTGTTAATGCAATACCATCAATACACACAAAGCTTTCTGGAGCTTAAAAAAAGACTGGTCTCTGTCCCTAGCAGCTTGCAATCCAAAAATCTGCCCATGGGAAAGGCAAGTACAGTGTAATTTAATGGGAAGTGGGTGCATAAATGTAGTTTTGTATTATAAGAAAAACTGCTCCCTTTCCCTTATGGGGTATTCCGGAGCCCATATAGAGTCCTTAGGTGGGTTCCCTATTGGTAGGGAGAAAATAACAGAGGCCAACCAGAGAATATTGAGAAGCAAAGCGAGCTAGTAAGCCTGATCTTTATTAAAGGAACTGTTGCAACAGGGTCCCCACTCATCACATGCAGGAGGGAGGAGAACCCTGAACAATGGTTCACAAACCCTAATATAGACTTTTTAAAATTGCCCACACTTTAGCCCAAGACCATGCCACTAAAACGTCATACGGTACATACATCACACAAGGAGGTGGTCTACAGCTTAGGAGGCGGTCTATAGCAGAAATCCTGTCTGCCAGGATACCTGATAATGGTCACTGATTGCTCTACGTGGGCAGCCTGGCCATTCTTTTGTGATGGTAAATACTTTTGTACCTGAATCCAGGTCACAGGCTCACCCTATTCAATACACAAATGTGGCCTTAAGACAGGATTTGTTTTTTGTTTCTTAAGTAATTTTTATTCAATTTTCAAATTAGACAAAACATAAAACACACATACACAAAAATAAAACTCATTGATTACATCATATATTCCTCATCTAATCTCCTTTCACTCTGCCGAGCTGTAACTTCCCTCCCTCCCTTCATATGGCTTTGTTATTTCACTCTAATCTCGCAGGTTTTTTTTTTTTTTTTTGCAAACTCAGTCCAATTTCGTAGGATTTATTTCAGTACTGCAAGTGTCTTTAAAGTTGTACAGTTTTTCTCCATACAGTCAATGAATTTACTCCATTCTCTCTGGAACTTTGTCTCTCCCTGGTTTCGGATCCCACAGGTCAACTTTGCCAGTTCAGCATAGTCCATCATTTTTGTCTGCCACTCCCCAATAGTTGGTACATCCTGCGTTTTCCACTTTTGGAAAGTTCTCACCGCGGTTGTGGCATACATAAATAGTCTCTGATCCCCCTTAGCAATCTCATCGCCCATTAGTCCCAATAAGAACGCTTCAGTTTTTTTTGGTGAAAGTATACTTAAATATCTTTTTCAACTCGTTATACAAATTTTCCCAAAATCTTTTTACTGTCTTGCATGTCCACCATATATGATAAAATTGTCCATCTTTTGCTTTACATTTCCAGCATACTTTACTACTTGTCCTATACATCTTAGCTAATTTTACTGGTGTTAAATACCATCTATACATCATTTTCATAACATTTTCTTTCAAGGCGGTGCATGCAGTAAATTTCATTGTTTCATTCCAAAGTTTCAACCACGCATCATATTCAATATTATGCCCAAAATCTTTTGCCCATTTTATCATCACCTCCTTAGTCATTTCATCTTTAGTATACCATTCTAACAAAAAATTATACATTTTTGACAACAATTTCACTCTGCCTTCCAACAATTCTGTCTGAAATTTAGACCTTTTCCCTTCAAAACCTACTTTTTTATCTTTAGAAAACACATCATTTACTTGCTTAAGACAGGATTTGCAAGCAAAAAGACAATAGGAAGGCTTTCCCCATTTGCCTCCCTTACAGCAGAGGAATATTTGAGGTCATTGGGAGAGTCAAAATGACTTCAGGATTGCTCTCCCATAGTATTTCAGACACATGATTCATATATTTAGATATGTGTGCATTTATGAATATTCATTCTATATTTGAGACCTTAAAATTCTTATAACAGTGTGCTCAAAGGGGATTGGTTTGAAGTAAGGACGTCACAGAAAATGTGGGTTTGGCAGAATGCATATTTGAGTGAATTTATTCACAGTATTTTTACGTTGCCCAGTGACAGAGTTCTTCGAACCAATGCTGTCTTTTTAAATGAATAAGGAATAAAATGGGGGGCAGAGGGAGGAAAACTTTGGAGGTGCAGTGGAGTTCAGGCTTCTGATCCTAAGCAGCTAAGAACTCCTGAGTCAGTTCCTGAAAAGCTTTCCTCCCCCTGCTCTAACAAATGAGATCATAGAATCATAGAATCATAGAGTTGGAAGAGACCACAAGGGCCATCCAGTCCAATCCCCTGCCAAGCAGGAAACACCATCAAAGCATTCTTGACATATGCCTGTCAAGCCTCTGCTTAAAGACCTCCAAAGAAGGAGACTCCACCACACTCCTTGGCAGCAAATTCCACTGCTGAACAGCTCTTACTGTCAGGAAGTTCTTCCTAATGTTTAGGTGGAATCTTCTTTCTTGTATGTTATGCATGTGCTTCTCGTTTATGGACTCATAGCCAGCTGCTTACTTTCCTTCTGTATTGTAGGATTCGTGTCTGAACCCTGATGCACGGCGGGATGAGTCTTGCTCCAATCTGAGGACCGTAAGAGAATCGAAACCCCCTCCCCAATTCCCCTTTCTTTGCTGAATCCCACCATGCCACCACTGCAGCTCAATGTGTGTCTAATTTCCCTTTCTGCAGAAATTGACTGTCACTGAATTTGAACTTGACCACGGAGACACCATTCAAGTGAGAGGGAAGACCTTGCCGTATCCCAACGAGTAAGGCTGCACAAGCTCCCCCATTTACTCCACATCCAATGTGCTCCCACTGCTGATTTGGGAAATAGCATTTACACTTGTGTTAGCCACAATCTGTATCTATTCATCCATCCATCCATTTCTATAGCACTCTGTTCTTATTTCCCTCTCCTCCCCCCCAATTTATCGTTTTCATTTTTGCGCATGAAACAATAACAATACTTCACTTTTTAAAAGCAAAAACAAACCACAATTAATACTCTGCTTCCACCCCTTCCATTCTTCAATTTGTTACTTTCTTGTTCCACCGCATATTCTAATTTCCCCCCTCTATCTTATTCTTTCTCAACTTTATATCTCAATATCTCTTACTGCTGAATGGATTTTGTTGCTGTTAACTTTTTGATGGGTTTACAGATACATTTCCAAATAATCTATAAAATATTTCCAATCTTCAAATACTCCCCACCCCCATTCTCTTCTTCTGTTTGTCAGTCTTCCCATTTCTATATATTCTATGAATAGAACATTTAAGGTTGTGTTCTTAATGCTGCCATCTGCCCTTAGGGTGAAAGGTGGGTAAGGAATAAAGAATCGGCAGCATCTGTCTCTATCCTGTCATTCCTCTTGTTTGGATGTGTTTTCCCATGAACCATCTTGGATCCAAATTCAGAAACAGAATGACCTAGCTGCATTTTAAGCCTGAGAAGAGTATTCCCACCTAGAGCATTGAGCATTGAGATTGAGATTGAATCCTGACAAGACAGAAGTACTGTTTGTGGGGGACAGGAGGCGGGCAGGTGTGGAGGACTCCCTGGTCCTGAATGGGGTAACTGTGCCCCTGAAGGGCCAGGTGCGCAGCCTGGGAGTCATTTTGGACTCACAACTGTCCATGGAGGCGCAGGTCAATTCTGTGTCCAGGGCAGCTGTCTATCAGCTCCATCTGGTACGCAGGCTGAGACCCTACCTGCCTGTGGACTGTCTCACCAGAGTGGTGCATGCTCTAGTTATCTCTTGCTTGGACTACTGTAATGCGCTCTAGGTGGGGGCTACCTTTAAAGGTGACCCGGAAACTACAACTAATCCAGAATGCGGCAGCTAGACTGGTGACTGGGAGTGGCCGCCAAGACCACAAAACACCGGTCCTGAAAGACCTACATTGGCTCCCAGTACGTTTCTGAGCACAATTCAAAGTGTTGGTGCTGACCTTTAAAGCCCTAAACGGCCTCGGTCCAGAATACCTGAAGGAGCATCTCCACCTCCATCGCTCTGCCCGGACACTGAGGTCCAGCGCCGAGGGCCTTCTGGCAGTTCCCTCGCTACGAGAAACTAAGTTACAGGGAACCAGGCAGAGGGCCTTCTCGGTAGTGGCACCCACCCTGTGGAATGCCCTCCCACCAGAGGTCAAAGAGAATAGTAATTACCAGACCTTTAGAAGGCATCTTAAGGCAGCCCTGTTTAGGGAAGCTTTTAATGTTTGATGGATTTCTGTATTTTAATATTTTGTTGGAAGCTGCCCAGAGTGGCTGGGGCAACCCGGCCAGATGGGCGGGGTATAAATAATAAATTATTATTATTATTATTATTATTATTATTGACGAACTTTTTAAGCAGTGGCTCCTTTTCAGAGGCCATCTTCCAACATGGGCGTAGTCAGGATTTGTGGGGGGGGCAGGGCCCCCACATGTCATCATCCTCTGTCTGGCTCTGTCTAGAAGATTTCGAATGAAATGCCTCAACAACTGTTCTTTTAAATGACTTTCTTTTGACCCCAGGTGTTCAGAAAAACCTGTCAAAATCTTTCTACAATTTCTACTGTTAAGTTAGCTCTATGGCCCATGCCCTCCGAGGCGGTTTGTTCCAGCTCTTGCTGTTTCTAAACGTATGGTGTGAATGTGGCCCTTCAGTCCTGAGTTCGAATCCAAAAATTGTAGAGTTGGAAGGAACCCTGAGGGTCACCTAGCTCAACCCCCTGCAATTCAGGAATCCTGCCCACTGTTGCCCCTGGGTGGGCTTGAACCACCAAGATTCTGATTAACAGCCAATTGCACTGATGCCCTGTGCCACCGGGAGCTTATTTCTGCTTGTATAGGGGGCAGCATAGATGCTGCTGCTACTGGTACGCTTCAAGAGGAACGGCAGGATGTAAATTGAATGAATGGCTGGTTAATACTACTGAAGTCATCATAGATTAACATAGAATCTTAGAGTTGGAAGGGACCTTAGTCATTCTAGTCCACCCCCCTGCAATGCAGTAACCAGTAAACCTTTCATCCTGAGTTCATGTCCCCCCCCCCCAATTGGTCATCCTCTTAAAGGTTTTGCGTGAATCTGGGTGAAGACTCTGACAATCTCGTCCTTCGCTTCAACTCGCGCTTTGACAACCACAAAGACACAAGCACCATTATCTGCATGTCCAAACGAGATGGGGTGTGGGAGAAAGAAGAGAGGATAACAGACTTCCCTTTTAATCAAAGTCGCAAACTTAAGGTGAGCACTTGGCTGTAGAGGTATCATAGAAACTTAGAGTTGGAAGGGGCCCAAGGGTCATCTAGTCCAACCCCTTGCAATTCAGGAATCTTAGCTAAAACCTCCATGGCAGATGGCCACCCAACCTCTGCATAAGAACCTCCAAGGAAGGAGAGTCCATAACCCAGCGTTTCTCAACCGCTGTTCCGCAGCACACTAGTGTGCCGCGAGACGCTGGCTGGTGTGCCGCGACGTGCGGCGACGAGAAGGGCGATTTGCATTGTCACGTGCCTGGCGGCTGCCAATAGGAAACACTGACCCGCCGGAAAGCAATATTTCTCCTCCTCTTTCCCAAAGCTCAGTGCAAACGAGCCTGGCGGCCGCCAATGCACAACGCTGACCCACCGGATGGCTTGTGAAGCCTTATTACAGGAGATTGCAACCAACACAGCAATTGGCAAGTGTTTCTTACAGTCATAATTATATAGTCAATATAGGGCGGCACAGAGTTAAATTCTTTAACTTTTTAAATGGGGGTGTGCCTCGTGATTTTTTTCACGGAACAAGTGTGCTGTGGCCCAAAAAAGGTTGAGAAACACTGCCATAACCTTCCCTCCAGAGCAGGAGAACACAAGCTTGCTCCATCCTCTACATGACAGCCCTTTTGATATTTGAAGATGGCTACCCTATCTCCTCTCAGTCTCCTCTTTCCCATGCTAAACATACCCAGCTCCTTCAGCCATTCCTCATAAGGCTTGATTTCATGACCCTTGATCATCTTGGTTGCCCCCCTCTGCACACATCCCAGCTTTTGTCAACATCCTCCTTAAATTGTGGCCCCCGGAACTGCACTAGATCAGCGATATCAAAGGGTGTGTGTGAATGGAGCAGGCAAGTGTGTGGCTTCTGTGGGGTTTCCCCTGTGGAGGGAGTATTTTGGGGGTGCTGAACCTGCAACCCTCCAGATGAAATGGCACTCCCAACTCCCATAAGCCCCAGCTAGCATGACCGGTAGTCAGACACAACGAAACCAATAGTCCAACATCATCTGGTGAACTCCAGGTTCCCCTGTGAACAGGGGGGTACTTCCTTGTAACATGGCAGGGTTCAGTTTATGTGTGCAGAACAACGTTTGGGGGCCTGGCATGGGTGAGCAGTCAGGGGCATAGCAAGGCGCCGCGACACCTGGGGCGGCAAATTGCCATGCACGGGGGGGGCGTCGTCGCTACGTAACGATGCATGCGTTGTTACATGGCGGGGTATCACTGCCCCCCTGCACCTCCAAAGCCGCGCAGGTTTTGTACCTGGAGTTTTGTAGCTGGAGGCGCGCGGCTTTGGAGGCGCGGCGGGGCGGCAATACCCCGCTACGTAACACTCATGCGCAGCATCCTTCTGCGCATGCGTGTTACTTAGCGGGGTATCGCCGCCCCCATGCGACTCCAATTCACGTGGTGCGGGGGAGGGGCCACTTGCCCCCCCACCCCCACGACCCCCAAGCCGAGCCTCCAGCCTCCCGGTTAAAAGTCCGCTTGGCACAGACTTTTTACCGGGAGGCTGGAGGCTCGGCTTGGGAGCCGCAGGGGTGGGGGTGCCAAGTGGAACCCGGGGCGTACTGCCCCCATCGCCCCCCATTGCGACGCCCCTGTGAGCAGTACTTGTGTGGATTTTTTAAACTGTGTGTTAAAAACCAACTTGTTGTTGCCTATGGAAATCTAGCTTGTAAATCTAATCTCTGTTGGGGGGGGGAGGACTTCCTCAGAATTTGGGTCCCTAATATCTAATGCGTAGCTTCTGGCACAAACAAGTAATGCATCACTAGCAGAAAATCAACCCATACCAACAAGTTAACCTGGATGAATGGCATTTATTGAACTCTCTGTAGATAAGAGTGAAAATGGAGGTGCAAGGCAATTCTGATGTGCCATAGGCTGCAACACTTGGCGTCAGAGCAGCCTGGAACCATTCCTTTAAAAGCTTTCAAATGCTGCCCGGGACGTGCGTTTTGTTTTTAAAGTGTGCGGTATCCCCCCGCTGGTCATGATGATTCCTTTTATTTCTTGCAGTTTTCCTGCACTTTTTCCCCTTATGAGATCCTGGTGCAGCTGGCTGACAACCCCAACACAATCTTCCCTAAATGGCTGGACATGAAGAACATCAAGTACATTGCGGTGGAAGGAAACGTCAAGATTGAAGCCCTCCGATTTCTCAGATTATGCTAGTCCCGGGTCACTGTTTTGTTACGTCTGAATAAACACAGCTTGTGCTCTTCAGAACATGTCATTTCACATGGTTTTATTTTGTAACAGGGAGTAAGGGGGCAATTTTCAGATCAGGAGCTGCATTCATTTGTTTGTTTTGTTTGTTTGTTTGTTTGTTTACCCACCCACCCTGCCTATCTGACTGGGTTTCCCAAGCCCCTCCGGGTGGCTTCCAGCAAATATAAAAACATAATAAAATGTCAAACATTTAAAATACTGTTAAGAGTTTTCAACATCTGATGCAATGAAAACCCAACTAGTTTTAAAAAAACAACCCAGAAAAAGAAGGATAAAGGAGCAAAGGAGGAAAGAAAGAGAGAAAAGAAATAAATAATACAGTATAATAAAACACAAAGGCAGATAGATAAAATCGCCTTCTATCACACTTGTTTCTTAATTTTCAATCTGCATACTCTCAAACAGCTCCCTTTCTCTTGGGTCTGTCACCTCTCTGGATCAACCTTCATTTATCCTCACCTTTACCTATCCTGAATTTATGTCTTCAGAGATCAAAACATACATGTGAAAGAAAAATGGGACTGTGGGGGGGGGTTGGAGAGGGGGGGGAAGCCTTTGAGGGCCACATTCCACTGGTGGGTTGGGGTTGAGGACCAAAACGGGTTGAGGGACGAACACACAGGCAGAGCACTCTGCCGCAGTAGACCCTACCCCAAAGCGACTGGGGTCAGGCTGTAGCTTAGACATGGAATGTCTGCTTTGCATGCACAAGGTCCCCGGTCCAATTCCTGGCATCTCTGGGTAGGGCTAGGAATGTCCCTCATCCAAAACCTTGGACAGCCACTGCCAGTCAGTGCAGACTCTCCAAGTGTCCTGATTTTCTAGACCCAGCCTCTGCATTACGGACGCTGTCCCAGTTTCTGATTTGATCCTGGAATGTCCCAGTTTTCCCTTTTCCCTCCCTCCACATATCGTGTCCTCCCTAAAAGAGGGCACATGTTGCGGTGAGACCTGGAGACTGACCTCCTGTGTTGCGGGTGGGTAAGATTGGTCAGCCACAACACCCGATTGGTAGGTCCCTCGATGTTGGGTTCAATCTGGCCAATGGGGCGCAGTCCAAATGGATCGAGGGACCCATGCATGTGACCCAGAGCTTCCTCTTTCAGTGCATGCATTCGGAACAAGCTAACAGCGTGTCCTCTGTGCAGCCGAGAGAGATTTACCTTCGACGGATCGTCCTGGTGAGTACTTTCCGTTATCCCTTCTTTCCCCCAATTCCCTCCAATTGTTTTCTTCCCCTCCTTTGTTAATTATTACAGTGGTACCTCGGTTTACAAATACAATTGGTTCCGGAAGTCTGTACTTAACCTGAAGCGAACTTTCCCATTGAAAGTAATAGAAAGTGGATTAATCCGTTCCAGACAGTCCGTGGAGTACTTAAACTGAAGCCTACTTAACCTGAAGCGAACTTTCCCATTGAAAGTAATGGAAAGTGGATTACAGTCATACCTCGGTTTAAGTATGCCTTGGTTTGAGTATTTTCAGTTTAAGTACTCTGCTGGAAGCTTGAGCCTGCGGACCCGCATGCAGGAGGGCTTGGAAGAGTTCAAGGCAGCTCTTCCTGGACTCAAAATTTTTTGGTTGCAGCTGTTGCAGCAATGTGTGCGGCGAGGTAGCTGACGCCCAGCTGCCAACGAGAGGGCCAGGAGGTACGTCCAGAGCACAGTGGCAAAGAAGGTTCTGGCCTTGGGGCGGTCAGCGATCCGACACCCGGGCATTACCTTCTGTGATGCGTCCCTTTACAGGCTTGATGGGGTTCATCTGTCTGTGATTGGGCATGATTTATGGCTCACCGCCGTGTCCGTGGAGTTAAGGGATTAGTTACAGGTGTGAGTGGTTGGCAGCGAGCACGGGTGCTCATGTGGTGGGTAGGCACTGGTTCAGGTGATAGGGATGGGAGAACGCTCTCGCCATCCCTATGTGAAGGGTATTCTGTTAAAGGAATCCAGGGACTCAAATGGTTTGGTCAACCCCTGAGAGGGGGTTGTGCTCATGCCTGAGTCCAGGGGGACATCTGGGTGACAGACATAGTCTTTTTGCCTATCCCAGTGTTCACCCTTGGCATGACCTATGGTGCCCTGGGTCAGTGCTACCTGCAAGGATGCAGGGAGCTAGTCGAACCAGAGCCTATGCAACCACTCACCTTCTGTAATCAATAAAGTTGTGGCCTGAATTCTGCCAAAAACCAAACTAAAATTTGAGCCATGTGTGAATTTATTTAGGGGGGAGGTCTCTGGGTCTGAACACGCAAGTTGGAACAATTAAAAGTGGGCGTGTGTGGGTGCAAAAACGGAGCCCCGTTTATCCCGAAAATAAAATACCTGCACCCAATGAAAAGAATGGTGGCACTGGCATACGAAGCCCTTTGGAGGAAAAGGTCACCAATCCACTCTAAATTCTTTAACTGCAATGCTCCAGGAGCCAGCCGTTTCTTAGGAAATGCAGGGAGTGTTGATTCCTTTACTGTAAATGGAGTCGTGCACTGTCTACTCAGAAGTAAGTCCCACAGTAATCAATGGAGCTTGCTCCCAGGTAACTGGGTAAAGACTGGGTAGCCTTATACTGCAATCCTAAGCATTTTTACTCAGAACTAATTCCCACTGAGTTCAATAGGATTTACTCTTTGGTCTGTTCCTGAGCATTCTCAGTTTCCATCATTTTCATTATTACTGTTATTATATTCCACCTTTCTCCCAGACAGTGACTCAAGGCAGCTTTCAGCTAAAATTTTATTTCATTCCATTTATCTGCAGAAGCTGTAGCATATGATCCCTCCCCTTGCACATTTATTCTTTACAACAATCCTGCGAGGCAGGTTCCCGGGAGAGCTTGTAATTGGCTCAAGGTGACCACTGTAGGTGTGTATTCTATTTATGTGTTTGGCGAGATCAAATGCAGGAGTAATAATAATAATAATAATAATTCATACCCCACCCATCTGGCTGGGGTTCTTGAGGGAGAAGAGGATGTCCCTATTTTCATCAGAGAAATGTTGGAGGGTATGTAGACAATACTAAGTTAGGTAAGGCAGCTCCCAGTGTTTAAAATAGTGTTTTTGCGGGCCCGTAAAGTTTGTTGGAATAAGCAGCAGACTGGAATGTCCACTGTGCTGAGAGAATAAAGGTAAAGGGGCCCCTGACCATCAGGTCCAGTCGTGTCCGACTCTGGGGTTGCGGCGCTCATCTCGCTCTATAGGCCGAGGGAGCCAGCGTTTGTCCGCAGACAGCTTCCGGGTCATGTGGCCAGCATGACAAAGCTGCTTCTGGCGAACCAGAGCAGCGCACGGAAACGCCATTTACCTTCCCACCGGAGCGGTCCCTATTTATCTACTTGCACTTTGATGTGCTTTCGAACTGCTAGGTGGGCAGGAGCTGGGACCGAGCAATGGGAGCTCACTCCATTGCAGGGATTCGAACCACCGACCTTCTGATCAGCAAGCCCTAGACTCTGTGGTTTAACCCACAGCGCCACCTGGGTCCCCCTGAGAGAATATCAGCCACGAAACAGTAATTGAACCTAAGAACAGAAAACGAAGTGGCCCTCCTACATTTTGTGCTTTGCTTTCTCTTTAAGCTTTCCTGCTTCTTTCTGCTGTGTCCCAGAAACGCCTGCTGAAATTAAACGTTTACAGCAGAGAACCAGCTTCCAGCCCCACCCATCAGGAGCACTTCGCTGCTGCAGGCCTATTAAATTCACATCTAAATTTAATTTAATTGGCCGGCCGGCCTTGCTGGTTGTGCTGCTTTCCAAAATCCAAATAAAATAAAAGAAGCAAGGACCAAATATTTCAAGGAGCCCAAGCCAGGAGGCTACTGAGATCAATTGCACATTAAGAAGTAGCACCAGCTGTTTGAGTTTACTATTAGGGTTTCCATTCATTTGAAGGCTGCTAGCTTCCCAGCCCATCGACTGGCTTTTTCCCTCTCCTTGCATTTTTGCAGGTCTGAGCAGACCCTTCACTCAGAGGATAACCTTTTTGTCACGTGATGCAGTTTCCCCAGATATTTAAGGGCAGCTGGGGAATCTTGGCTGAAACCTTTTAAAAAGCAGCTGGAAGTGGCTCGATTTGTTGAATCTCAGAGAGAAGAAAGTATTGCTTACTTGCAGGACTCTAGTGAGATTGTATCATGGAGACGGTGAGTCCTGCGTTCTCTCTTGCTGCTGTAAGACTAGGAGACTGTTGGTATTGAGGTGGTAATACAAGCAACAGGCACTGAACAGGGCTGGAAACAGATCAGCTTGGGAATGAGTTTAAGTTATCCTTTCGGAAACAATCTGTACCAGTATGCGTGGCACTTCTAGCCTCCCCTGTCTCGCTGTTTCTGGTTTCTTACTAAATTCTTTTGTGTGTGTTTTGTCGGTGGGACTTTCCTCTGTTAATGACGAGGCCGTATTATCAATATGCATGGCGATTTCCAGCATAAATGAAAAGATGGGTCCCACCAAACTTACAAACAAAGGTTTACCTGTGGGAGAAGCAAGTATAACAGTGATGGGCACCCTTTTGAGCTTGGTGTGTCAAAATTCGCCAAAAAACCGAGCATAACTCGGGTGGTGTGTCACTTTGAGGAAAAAAAACCATAATTTTGTGATATTTATAGTTTAAATAATAAAAAATGTATAATTGTAATATATAACTGTATTTAATAAACAAAAAACTAATTATTTAACCAAACCAAACCAAAAACCCATTATTTATCACAAAGTGCCCAGAGTTGTTGAGCTTTTTGGGGGGAGATGCTGACCAAAGTTTTGGAGGATTTTTTGGGAGGTGCAAAAGTTGCTTTGCTTTGGGGGGGGATCCCCCAAAACTGCTGCACATTTTTTGGGGGGGAAAGAGAACAGAAATAAATGATGAATAATACATTTGATGGAACTAACACGCAGCACCGACATAGCCTGCCAAAGCGCCCAAAAAAACCAGCACAGAAAGGGTTAAAAAAACCAATCTCTGGCTACCAGCAGCAACAACAGCAGGTTTTAACAGCAGAGACAAGCTCTAGTAAAGACAAGCTGTAGGAGGAGTGGGGGAACAAATGGGGGGGGAATAGGTTCGCCATCACTGAAGTATAATGTGATTTTAGGGGATGGGGTGTGCAAAAGTAGTTTTTCATGCTCAAACTGCCCAAGGTAGGTACCTGCAAGGGGGTCCAGACTTTAAGCTTCTATTTTAAAAAATAGAAATCTCTAGCCCACTAGAAGGAAAGTTATAGAGCAAAAGGTGCAGGTACCCTTCTAAGCAAGTTCTGTGATGTAATGTTAGCCTGGCTCCTGCTGCCTAGCAGTGTTTTTAGACAGTGAGTGGAGTCATTTTTTTAAAAGAAATTATTTCATAAAACTTATATACTGCTTGATTGTAGGAACCTTTAATGTAGTTTACCCTGTTCTCCCCTCCTATGACAAATGAGATATTACCTATGCTCTTGTCTTTTTGTTTGTTGCTGGCTGCATCTTTTGGTCCTGTCTTGTAGCAATTAGAAAGTCTTCTCCATCCATGACCCACGGGCTCAATTTGTTTCCTGGCCCAAAGATTGCAACAGCACTAATTTCCCCTCTCCTCTCTCCGTCTCTCCTAAATCTCACCATGCTATCGCTGTGGTTGAAAATCTGTCCGGTTTCTCCTGCCGTAGAAGCTGATTGCTACCCACCTTCAACTTCAACACGGAGACACGATTCTAGTGATTGGGAGGTGCCGGCAAGATGCCAAAGGGTAAGCTGAGAAGTCGGGAAGAGTGTTCCCAGGACACACCACTGGCAGTCGGCTCTTGCTATCAGAACTGCAGTGGTGAGGAACCTCAGCCTTGGGGCAGAATGCAGCTGTCCATCTCTCAGTCTCTGGCCCTCAGAACTGTCTCAGACTGCATATTTCCCTGGCCCTGCTCCACACCCTTTCTAAGTATTTTGGCCTGGCTGGAATGTGTCCAATATGCCTCTTGCTTGGATGGAGAGAGGTGTGACAATGTGTACAGAAATTATCTTACCATAGAAAGGTAAAAATTACAACCAACTTTTGCCTCTGGCATGTTGCATTGACCTGGAAAAGGTTCATTGCACTTGAAATCCTCCTCCAAGTTGCAATCTGAACTCATTGGTTTCGTTCCTACTCTTTGGATCAGGCTTCCCCAACCTGGTGCCCAACAGAACTGAAATCCCATCACCCCTGACTGCTGGGTATGATGGCTGGGGCGGGGCTTGTCCCAAACATCTGAAGGGCGCCAGGTTGCGGAAAGCTGCTCTTTAACCAACAAAATACAGTTGGGTCTGCTGATCTGCCAATCCTTCAAAACATGTGCAGATGGGGAGCACATAGCCTCCCTGACCGTATATTCTCTAGGCTTTGCTTACATCTGCAGTAGAGGGATAAGAATGCCAGCCTACATTGCAAGGTTGTTGTAAGTTCCTGCATTGCAGGGGCGTTGGACTAGATGTCCCTTGGGTCCCTTCCCAACTCTACAATTCTATAAGAAGCTATTTAAGGGTGAATGTGGGGTTGGGGGGGTTCGCATGAGTTAAGTAACTTAAGAGCTACTCAGAAGGAAGGCACAGCAAGCAGAGAGTGGGCTCTGTCTTGCCACCCCATCGATATACATTCAGCTCCAGGCAGACAAATAATAATAATAATAATTAATAATAATTTATTATTTATACCCCGCCCATCTGGCTGGGTTCCCCCAGCCACTCTGGGCGGCTTCCAACAGAAAAATAAAACACAGTAATCTATTAAACATTAAAAGCCTCCCTGAACAGGGCTGCCTTCAGATGTCTTCTAAAAGTCTGGTTGTTGTTTTCCTCTTTGACATCTGTTGGGAGGGTGTTCCACAGGGCAGGCGCCACCACCGAGAAGGCCCTCTGCCTAGTTCCCTGCAACTTGGCTTCTCACAACGAGGGAACCGCCAGAAGGCCTTCGGTGCTGGACCTCAGTGTCCGGGCAGAATGACGGAGGTGGAGACGCTCCTTCAGGTATACTGGACCGAGGCCATTTAGGGCTTTAAAGGTCAGCATCAACACAAAAGACTTCATGGTTCTCTGCAATCTAGAACCTTGCTTTATAGTTAAGAGTTCTCACGAAACCTAAATCTTTGGGCTGAAGACATCCTACCTGCACAGCCCATATGTCATTGCCTGGTACTGAGGGGCTGGCTGTATTAGTTGCTCTGCTGGTTTCACTCTGTATCCTTGCTTCGTATCTGTTATCCTCGCCAAGCTTTGTTGTGAATCTGGGCCAAGACTGTGAAAACGTCATCCTTCACTTCAACACCCGCTTTAACTACCAGAAGGATGTGAACGCCATTGTCTGCAATTTCAAGAAGTTGGGGAAGTGGGGAGCAGAGGAGAGACTGAACGTCTTCCCTTTTGAGCAAGGTGGCAAAGTCAAGGTGAGGACTTGGCAGAAGTGGGGTGGGTGGTTTCTCTGCAAGTCCTGGTTCCTTTATGGTGGAGGTACTCTGTGGGTCCTCCAGGTGACATTGCACTCCGAACTCCCATCAGCCCCAGCCAGCTTGCCCAGTGGTCAGGCACAATGGGGCCAGCAGTCCAACAACACGTAGAGTCCCTATGTACAGGACAACTGGAACCCCACTGTGTATCGTCTTCTAAGATCTCACCTTCCCAGCTGTTTCTTAGCCAAGCTGGTACCTTCCAGATGTGTTGTCTCAGGCTGATGGGACTTGTCACCCGGAAGATGAGGTTGGTGTAGACCAGGCACCCCCAAACTTCAGCCCTCCAGATGTTTTGGACTACAATTCCCATCTTCCCCGACCACTGGTCCTTTTAGCTAGGAATCATGGGAATCACAAGTTCACCCTGAGTCAACCAACCCTCCTAGGCTATCCTGCCAGCTGCCCTAACAATACTTTGGCTATTATGGTCCCCTTATCTAGCTAACCCCTTCATGGCTTGAATAACTCCAAGAAGCTATGAGCTATGCCGTGCAGGGCCACCCAAGACGGACAGGTCATAGCCGAGAGTTTATTTTTTGTATTAAATTTTTATTCACTTTTCTTTTTCAATTACAAACATCACACATCCATATTACATTACCTCTTCCCACCCCTCCTGGGCTTCTCCCAACTTCCACCTCTGATTTATTTTCTACCTATTACACACTGCTGTTTCTTAAAAAAAAAATCCACTATATTATTTCTTTATTTTCTACATATTTGTGTTGATAAAGGCGTGAGTATTTATTTAAATCCTGCCATCAAGTCAATAGTCGTCCTTTGTTTCTGCAAGTATATTATAAATGGTTCCCATTTATAATGCATTTATAATATACATTTATAATTTATAATAGCTGAGAGTTTAGACTAAATGTGATCCACCTGGAGAAGGAACCTGCAATCCATTCCAGTATTTTGCCAAGAAAACTCCATGGACATAAAGGAGGAGAAGCTTTGAGAAGAAAGTGTTTCCAAGGCACGCTCTGGTTCATGGGGTCACGGAGAGTCGAACACAACTAAGACGACTAAACAACAACAACAATCTAGCTAGAATTGCAACACAGAACTTACCTGGACCCTTATAGCTCTCTTTTTTCAGTTATGTCTCTGATATTCAAAGGCCTTATCTGATATCTTGTGGGGTCCAGGTGAAACCTTTACCTTTATGTCCCCATCTTTAGTTGGAGTACAGGACTGCTTTGCAAATTTTATTGAATCTAACGTTTTATCATATTGTACTTTTTGCCTGTGCTCATGATAATTAAACATACTTAAGACCCCTGGAGACCCCCTTTTTTGTAACAAGCTACTAACCAGCTTCACATTCATATAGGGATACCTGCCCCCCCACCCTGTTATTCTGGATTAAGAGCCTATCTTTGGTTCTGTGTGGATAACGGTTGAAATATGGCCTCAGTACAGTCGTACCTTGGTTCTCAAACAGAATGCGTTCTGGGAGTCCGTTTGACTCCTGGAAACGTTAGAAAAGCAAGACGCGGCTTCTGATTGGCTGCAGGGGCATCCTGCAGCCAATCGGAAGCTGCGCCGGACGTTTGGCTTCCGAAAATCGTTCGGAAACTGGAACACTCGCTTCTGGGTTTTGATCGTTTGGGAGCTGATTTGTTTGGGAGTCAAGGCGTTTGAGATCCAAGGTACGGCTGTACAGTCTTTTAATGGGTGGTGTTAACATGTAGAGTTAAGCCAAGTCTGGCTCTTGGGCTTTGGAAGGGCACAAACTCAGCCACCATGAAGAGCTCTGGGGTCGAAGCAGCTCATGATCCTCTTGCACAAGACCTGGACACTGAATGGTCAAGTCGCCATGTCTGTAGAATGAGTGCCATTCTGCTAGAAGTTTTCAAACACCATCGGGCTTTGTAAAAAGCGTTTATTGTCCAACGCCGGTTGTGATTCCTCCTCCTGCTTCTTTCAGATCTCCTTCACCTTTCTTACTTCGGAGATAAAAGTCTTGGCAGAGGGCCACGAATTTACCTTCCCCAACCGGCTGGACCTGGATGTCATCAGCTACATAGCAGTGCAAGGAGACATTAACCTCAGAGTCCTCAAACTTGCCCCCCCTCGCCGTGTGGACGAATAAATTCAATTGCGTTATTCAAAGAAAGGCCGCATCGCATGTTTTGATTTTAGAATGGGAATGGTGAACCGTTTTTCAGCTCGAGGGCCTCTTTCTGTCCTAGACAACCTGCAGAGGGCCGCCATGTGGGAGCAGTTGATTGGGTCAGAGGCCAACACGCAACGCATATGAATGTCACCTTTCAAGTTTCTTGGCATACTCAGACAGCCTTCTCTGGCCACCAAGAGGAATGGCCAGATTTCAAGGACACATTGCAGCCAGGCAAAACTCCAGGAATACAGAGCAGGGTGGGTGAGGGTTGTGGCTCAGGTAAGAGGGTCCTGGGGGCCACATTTGGCTCCCTGGCCTGAGGGTCCCCACCTGTATTTTATAACGTCTTTTGGATTATGCTCTTCCGCTTTTGGTTGACAGCAAAGAGGAAGCCACGATGCCCTCTGTTGGGGTTTCCTGAGTCATTGACCTCAAACATTTCTCTCTCTCGGCTTGGCATCTATTAAGCAGCAACAAAGGTTGTCCTCCTCTGAAGTGGGAGGGGTGGTGTGTTTACTGTGCAAAACTGCATCAAACATACAAAACGGGATTCAGCCTTAGTTTTTTGGGATTATTTTTTTTTGTCCTCTTCAGTTAGCTAAGGCTTGCACGTGATGGTACATGCAAACTGAGATGTTCTTCTGTTACTTTCTGCTTGAATCTTGGGCAGTTCGGTATAAATGGGACATTGCTTAGGGCTTGCTGATCAGAAGGTCGGTGGTTCGAATCCCTGCAACGGGATGAGCTCCCGTTGTTCGGTCCCAGCTCCTGCCAACCTAGCAGTTTGAAAGTGCGTCAAAGTGAAAGTAGATAAATAGGTACCGCTACAGCAGGAAGGTAAATGGCGTTTCCGTGTGCTGCTCTGGTTCGCCAGAAGCGGCTTTGTCATGCTGGCCACATGACCTGGAAGCTGTACGCCGGCTCCCTCGGCCAATAATGTGAGATGAGTGCCGCAACCCCAGAGTTGGTCACGACTGGACCTAATGGTCAGGGGTCCCTTTACCTTTACCTATCTTAAATATAATTCAATTTGGTTTTATAAATGCATTGCTATGTTTTTAAGAGAAGCAAGGCCAAGATCCTGCTGCTGCTTTCTCTTTTCTCTAATCTAGAGTCAAAGAAGCCTACTATTAGTTCCTCCTGCCTCCCTAAATTGCAGTTTACAAGGTGCATTCTTGTTTTCTGAAACATAACTGCTAATAAGTAATGCTGACTGTGCCACCTATTGGCTGAAGCAAGTTACAGGTCTTATTAAAGGACTTTGTTTTCTATTTTTGCTTCAGGTCTACCTATGGCCTTTCCCCAGTGGCTTCGGAGATGGGGTGCTATTTGGATCTGGAAAGCAGTTGATGTGGGAGAGCTAAACACCCCTCTCCTCCAGCACCATCTCCCTGGGGAGTTTTTAAGTAAAAATAAAGCAGTGGGGAGGAGTTCATTTGAAGGCTTACCAATAATAATATAGGCCGCCCACCTGACTGGGTTGCCCCAGCCACTCTGGGCAGCTTCCAGCCTATAAAAAACTTAACATTGTAGAATTGTTGGAAGGAATCCTGAGTGTCATCAAGTCCAACCCCCTGCAATGCAGGGATCTTTTTCCCAACGTGGGGCTCGAACCCACAACCCTGAGATCGAGAGTCTCGTGCCCTCCTGACAGCTCACTCTCTATATGCATCTAGGGCACAAGTCTCTCCTCGTATAAATGTTGCTAAATGTGTTTAGAGGCAGATATTCTGCAAAGCGGAGGTCACTGGATCTACTGTCAGATGAAAATGCTAAGAAACGTCCCTCGGTACGGTGAGCTGACAGGCTGGGCTTTAGAAGTGAGTGCAGGACAGAGAATAGGGCATATAAAATAATGTTACACGTGGTGGAAAAGAGCCGCCATCTGCACTGTGGAATAAGAGACAGGCAGAGCTGTCCTGGGGCATTTTGGTACCTGAGGGGAATTATAAACTGGCACCCCCCTGTCCTGCCAGGGAAGAAGGGGGTGAGTGAAGATCTACATCAGGAACAAGGGGGGGAAATGATAATTACATGGGGAACAAGGGTGAGAAGAGACATGCAGTGCCTCCTATTCGCCAAGAGGTTGCTGTAGACGTGGCATGGGAGGGGGTCTGCCAAGGAGGTGCCAGTTCCAGCCTCCAAGGAGTAAGATTGTCTTCCATAAACACGGTCTTAACAAAATAAAAAAATTCGTTCCAGTAGCACCTTAGAGACCCAACTAAGTTTGTCATTGGTATGAGCTTTCGTGTGCATGCACACTTCTTCAGATACACTGAAACAGAAGTCACCAGACCCTTATATATAGTGAGAGGGTGGGGAGGGGTATTACTCAGAAGGGTGGTGGGAAGGGGTGATTGGCTGATAGGTGTGAAAACCCGTTGATGACTGTTAACGACTGCAATTGATCTTCCAGGAAAAAGCAAGGGGTGAGATGGCTAAAGATAGGTTTATCATGTATAATGAGATAAGAATCCAGTGTCTTTATTCAGACCAGGTCTCTCCATGGTTTTAAGTTTGGTGATAAGTTGCAGTTCAGCAACTTCTCTTTCCAATCTATTTCTGAAATAGGTTTTCACCTAGGCCAGACCAACACGGCTACCTACCTGTTAACGGTCTTAACAGTGATTCTGTAAGGGACTGTGGAGGCCAATTCTGGATCCACACGTCCTTCCACAGTGGGGACATTGGTTTCCGGGCGGGAGTTGATCACGGTGTGGAGTTGGCAAACGTGCCTTCCTCTTAGCATGTTCCTCCCTTTCGTCCTGAGTTCGAGCGTCTTCAAAGCCCATGACAGCTTTGGTAAAGGCTGTTCTCCAAGTGGGACGCTCGCAGGCCAGTTTCCTAGTTGTTGGTGTTTATACTACATTTTTTAAGAACTGCCTTGAGAGAGTCTTTAAACCTCTTCTGTTGACCACCAGCATTACGCTTTCCATTTTTAAGTTCGAAAGAGAGTAGTTGTTTTGGAAGACAAGAATCGGGCATCCGCAAAACATGACCAGTCCAACGACGTGGATGTTGAAGAATCGTTGCTTCAGCACTGGTGATCTTTGCTCCGTCCAGCACCCTGGCATTAGTTCGCCTGTCTGCATCAGGAACAAGGGGTGAAATGATGGTTACATGGGGAACAAGGCTGAGAAGAGACCTGCAAGCCCCGGCGCTTCCATTAAGGCCACGGCCTAGGGCGCCCAAATGGAGGGGGCGCTGACCAGGCCGCCCGCCGCCCGCCGGTGCTGCCTCAGGCCGCTATCTGGAGGCGCGCAGGGAGCGCGGGCCTGGAGCCGCCTCCTCTGAACAGCTGAAAGGCGGGCGAGGCGGCCCCAGGCTCGCGCTCCCTGCGAGAAGTTCCGGAAGTGCGCGGGAAGCGGCAGAGAAGCGGCAGCGGCAGAAGGGCGAGCGGGGCCCGCCAGCCAGCATGATCAGCAGGGTCTTGCAAGCTGCAGCGGAGAAGAGAGCGGGAGGAGGCAGGCCCGCCCCCAGGCTCGCGCTCCCAGCGATCCCCGCGCACCTCTGGAGCTTCGCGCAGGGAGCAGCAGCCTGGGGCCGCCTCAACTGAACAGCTGAGAGGTGCGGCGAGGCGGCCCCAAGCTCCCGCTCCGGGCGTGAAGCTCCGGAGGCACGCAGGGGGAGTGTGAGCCTGGGGCCACCTCGCTACACCTCTCAGCTGTTCAGTTGAGGCGGCCTCAGCCTCCCACTCCCCACGCAAAGCTCCGCAGGCGTGCTGGGGCGTGTGTGCGTCATGACGCATGCGCCCGGGGGGGGGCGCCAGAAAGTGTTTTGCTTAGGGCGCAAAAAGCCCTAGCACCGCGCCTGCCTGCAGTGCCTTCTATTCTCATAGAGGTTGCTGTAGAGGTGGCATGAAGGGGGACTGGATGTGTGCTCCAGTCCATGCCACCTCTCACTGCCCTCCATGCCACCTCTCACTGCCCCCCTGGGCAGAAGCAGCATTCCTTGGAGTCTGGATCTGCTGCCCCTGTAGATTTTGCCACCTGAGGCAAGCAATTGCCTCCCCTTACCTGATGGGTGGGCTGGCCCTGGGGACAGGCAATACTCCTTGGTGTTGCAACCTTTTCATCTTTGAGGTGCTGGGGAGGGTATAAGAGAGAGCTGCAAGACTGGCTCCAAGCAGAGCGGTTAAATGGACGTAAGCTTGCAAGTGCATTCCTTTTCCTGTTTGTTGAATTCCCAAGGGGGTGATAATGTTCCAAAGATTGCCAAAAGATTCCAGCAAAGGTAGGGCAGAGGAGAGAACTCTTCCTGGGGAAACAACCCGTTCCTTCTCTGAAGGTGCTTTGTTGCTGCAAGGTATTTTATTCCACAAACAACTGCTTCTTTGACTCTGCCCAGTTATGCTTGCTTTTCCGGGACCGTTAAAAGATCAGTTTGCCATTTTTGCCATTTTTTCAGAATCTCTGGAGGGATCATTAAAGGGATGTTTATTAATTCAATTATCGAAAAGCCTGCCGGTTTAAGATAAGAAGGCAACAGCATGTTGGCTCAAGTTCCGCGAAGCTGGAAATCTGGAAGCTCAGACCTCTGTGCCTTAACAGATGTGTCTTGTGATCAGCAATGATGTTGTGCAATGCAATGAATTGTGCTTGCTTACAATTTGCCCTCATTTGGGCCAAATTTGGGCATGGGCACCCACAGTTACTATTTTTAAACTTATTTTAGATATTGGGGATGTACTTACATGCCCTTTTCAGTGCCTTGCAGATAGAGTTGAAAATCAACAACCCATTCCTTCAGATAATCCTCTCTTGGATGCAATGGGTGTATGATTTATGGTGTCCCAGAGCTAATTTGATTTTCCTGATTTTCTTAGTTGTTATTATCATTTGAGGTTCTTCACAAGCGTTGCACAAGCACAATAACCTCGATCAGAGAAGAATGTTGGTCCAGTAAGGTTTGGTTTCTCTCATTTTTACAGTGTCCAGTTTTCAGAGCGAACTATGTTAAAAAAATTCAACCATATGTTAGTGTGAATTTCTCACAATATACACACTTTTGTATACAGATTTTTAATATACAGATTTTTGCATGAAGGTTTCCCTAATATAATGCATTTTTATGTTACGGTCACAATACTGTATATGCATTTCTGTACCACATTGGCTGGAGAACTGCGTCACAAAATTTGGAGAAATGCAAAGCTTGAAGGATTCTTGTGTTTCAGTTCATGTATTAGTTTGAGAAGTGAGAATTAGGTAGAATCTAATTTACCACCCAGAGTGGCTTGGGGCAACCCAATCAGATGGGTTACAAATAAAGCAACAACCCCCTTTGCTTGTCTCCAGAGGGACAGACCTCCAGCCACAGAGACCTCCAGTATGGGGTATACCAGAGCATACCTGAACTTTGAAGTTCAGAAACATACAGGGGTACCTTGGTTGAAGAACAGCTTAGTTTATGAACAACTTGGATTAAGAACGCTGCAAACCCAGAAGTAGGTGTTTTAGTTTGTGAACTTTGCCTTGGAAGCAGAAGAACATGTTCCGCTTCCTGTTGAGTGTGTTCTTTTTGTGAATTGAGTCCCCCGTTGATAATCAGAGGCTTCCTGTTGAGTCTGTTGGCTGTTGAGTCCTGAGCACCCACACAACACAGAGCTGACATTTGGAGCTTTTCTTCTTCTTCTTTGTTTGTGTGGCTTTTTCCTTTTTTTGACTGTGACTTGCTCTTTGTTTTATGGGACTGACTTGTGACTGTGGCTTGTGACTTGTTTTTTGTGACTGTGCGCAAACCCAGTTCAGCTACTGGTTGATTGTGTGACTGCAGAAATGGATAAAAGCCCCCCATCCAAAAATGACTATCATCAGTGCAAATAAGGGGGGAAATGTAATTTTAATTTTTATCATCTACAATACTGTCTTATTTATTTTATAGTACAGTACATTGATTACTGCCTTCATTTTATGGATCAATGGTCTCGTTAGATAGGAAAATCCATGTTAAATTGCTGTTTTAGGGGTTGTTTTTCATTGTCTGGAATGGATTAATCCATTTTCCATTACTTTCTAAGGGAAAGCACGCCTTGGTTTAAGAACAGTTTGCTTTAAGAACAGACTTCCGGAACAGATTAAGTTCGTAAACCGAGGTACCAGTTTATAGACTTTTTAAAGCTTTCTGGTTAAGCTGTGCTTCCAACCTTGGCAGAAATCAGCTTCAGCTTTGTGAACCAGAAGTGTTGACCCTGCAATGCTACTTTTAGGTCCTGCCCTTGCTCACTGAAAGCCAATGAAAGTGATTTACATCTAAGTCTTTCCAGTGTCTTCTGCTGCCTGGTCTTCTGCTGGCATCCAAAACACAGATCAAACAATGAACAAATGTTTCAGCGAATGCCAGCCAGGAGGTTGCTGGCATCGATTGCATGCAGAAATAGTGTCAGCCGCTTGTGTTTGTTATCAATGTTCCCATTCATCTGAAGCAGGTTAGGTTTTTTTTGTTTTTTGCCCATTGACTCTGATCTCCCCCAGCTTGAATTTCTGGATATCTGAGCAGACCCTCCACTCACAACACACACTTTCAGTCATGCGGTACAGTTGGCCCAGCTATTTAAAAGCAGCTGGGGGGTCTTCCTGGCTGAGTCCTTTAAAAAGGCAGCTGTCTTGAATTCTTTCACTGAGTCACAGAGCTGAGAATAGAAGGGAAGAGAGCCTTGCTGCCTTCATTCACTGGCTGGACCCGAGCAAGACGGCACAATGGAGTGTGTGAGTCCTGGATTCTATGCTGTTGCTGTTAGGACAGCAGACGGTTGCTGCTGAGGTTGCTGCTGAGGTTGCAAGACGCGCTGCTGTAACTGATCAGGGCTGGAGAACTGAGGGGTATTAATAAGTAGCCAGCAGTAATGCTTCTGAATACTAGTTATTGGAAACTGCAAGAAGGGAGAGGGCTCTTGTGCTCAGGTCCTGCTTGCACATTTGCCACGGGCATCTGGTTGGCCACTGTGAGAAAAGGATGGTAGACTAGATGGGTCATTGGCCTCATCCAACAGGTTCTTCTCATGTTCTTGGGTTGTTCTCTTTGGAGAAACATTTGCCTGTTTCCTGATAACTGTTGTGTGCAACTTGCATTTCTTCTTGTTTCTGGTCTCTTAGTAAACATTCTTGGTGCTTTGTCAGTGGGACTGATCTCTGTTGATGATGCTGTGCTATTGATAACACACACACACACACACACACACACACACAGAGAGAGAGAGAGAGAGAGAGAGAGAGAGAGAGAGAGAGAGAGAGAGCTCTTTCTAAAAAGATTGGTGTC
Organism: Zootoca vivipara; assembly: GCF_965207765.1. Lineage (NCBI taxonomy): Eukaryota > Metazoa > Chordata > Lepidosauria > Squamata > Lacertidae > Zootoca > Zootoca vivipara. The sequence goes on from NC_142583.1 coordinate 65,227,280, forward strand.
TTGCCGCTTTTAATGTTTAACAGACGATTGTATTTTAATATTTTGTTGGAAGCTGCCCAGAGTGGCTGGGGAAACCCAGCCCGATGGGCGGGGTATAAATAAAAAATTGTTGTTGTTGTTGTTGTTGTTTGTTGTTGCAGGAGAGACAAGGGTAACTGAATTATTTATTTATTTGTTTATTTATTTATTTATTCATTCATTCATTCCCCAGCCACTCTGGGCGGCTTACAACAGAAAAATGAAATAAAACAATTAAACATTAAAAGCCTCCCTAAACAGGGCTGCCTTCAGATGTCTTCTAAAAATCTGGTAGCTGTTTTTCTCTTTGACATCTGATGGGAGGGCGTTCCACAGGACAGGCGCCACCACCGAGAAGGCCCTCTGCCTGGTTCCCTGCAACTTGGCTTCTCGCAACGAGGGAACCGCCAGAAGGCCCTCAGTACTGGACCTCAGTGTCTGGGCAGAACGATGGGGGTGGAGACGCTCCTTCAGGTATACTGGAACGAGGCCATTTAGGGCTTTAAAGGTCAGCACCAACACTTTGAACTGTGCTCGGAAACGTAACTGAAGGGATGAATGAATGCAAGCATGCCAAAAAAACATTTTGCATGCTCAAAGGGGATGTGAGCCGAGGTTTTAAGTAAGGACCTCACAGAAAAGATGGGATTTCTAAAGCCCAGGGTGTAAACTGACCATACTGAATGATGCTCTTTAGCATTTTAATTTCACAGTGGATCTGGTGGCTTCCTCCTCACAGGATATCTTGCTCTAAATCAGCCATCCCCAAACTGCGGCCCTCCAGATGTTTTGGCCTACAACTCCCATGATCCCTAGCTAACAGGACCAGTGGTCGGGGAAGATGGGAATTGTAGTCCAAAACATCTGGAGGGCCGAAGTTTGGGGATGCCTACTCTAAATGCATTTAGGGCTCTGATTTGGACTGAAGGAGTGGTGCTGGGAAAACTCGCAGCTTAGTGCTGAATTGGAACAAATGCTGGATAGCTCCGTCAGTTAGAGCATGGTGCTGATAATGCCAAGGTCTCAGGTTTGATCCCCATTCAGGACTGGTGCATATTCCTGCATTGCAGGGGGTTGAACTAGATGACCCCCAGGGTCCCTTCCAACTCTGATCCTATGATTCCTATGAAATGGCCGTTATGCTTTCCTGCAGATTGCTGTTTGTTCCAATTTATCACCAAAGAGCGGGTTTTATAGGGGATAATGGAGGCGCAAAGGCAAAACGGCTTGGATCTGTGCTTTCTAGGCATGGGGCAAGCCAAAGTGTGAACAAGCCCTGTCTATTTCTTAGACAGCTGCTTAGCTGTTGCTGCTTCCTTGGTCCTGTATTCTAATCTCCATTTTCCCAGGACTGCACCCAGACTCACACATTGGTAGCTTACTCAAGAGGGGCTGGCTGCAGAATCTGAGCACAAATTGTAACTGCCATGGCGATCACTCCCTTAGCGTTAGCAGGGATAGAGGCTTGTTGTTAGAGATAGCTGGACAAAAGAGGATTGATCCAGTTGCAGGCAGCAAAAGCCATCCTGGTTTGCAGAGACCCGTTAGACAAGAACCCCTGGAGGCCTTTGCCCACCTGGCCTGGGATGCCCCGGACTGACTCCAGCTGCAAAATCTGAGGGCTTAGTGGGTTTTTTGGGGGGGTGAGGTTGTTTCTGGTTTTTGATACCAGCTGCGGGAGGGATTCCTGGACTGCAGAGGGTTGGAACAGAAAATAGTGCCAGGGTGGAAATCGCTGAAATCTCCGGGAAAATCCAGACATTTGGCAATCCATGTTGGAAGTGTAGATTTTGGTGAATTTCATTAAAAGCAGCTCAAAAACTACTACTACTTTTGAGATAAAACTCAACAACTTAGTGTCCGAATTTTCACTTTTTGTAATATGGCAACCCAATAATAGAGGCACCTGGGGGTCCATTCCAACTCAACATTTCTATGATTCTATGGTTCTATGTGGAAAGTGTTTATTTTTGTTGTGTATTTTGAAGTTTTATTTATTGTTTATGACTACTGTAATTATGCCCCCCCCCCAGGTTGTAAGCCATCTTTCTCATGGCTTTAACTATGGAAAGGTGGCATACAAATAAAATTATGCATTTATGGGGTGTGTTCTTAAGTTCTGACAGTGGTTAGCTGGCTTGGAGGACAGAGAAGGGTGTGTACCCCACTATGGCACTGTGAAAATTATGACTTCGGCCTCTGCCCCCACCCACCACTTGCATGTGGCCCCTGAAAAGTTACCAAGAAGTAAATGTGGCCCCCAAGCTTAAAGAGGTTCCTATTTATTGCCTATTTATTTATTGCTGGTTTGCTTCCTTTTGTCCTGTCTTGTAGCAACTGGGAAGTCTGCTCCTCCATGATCCATACTTTCAGTTTGGTTTTCTTGGTTTAATTTCCACTCCCCTTTCTCCAGGGCCGTCTTACCCATAGGTGCTAGGGGTGCGGGGCACCCGGGCGCCAGGCTCTCAGGGGCGCCAGGCCGCGAGTCCAGGGCCCGAGAGTTGAGTCCGGGGAAGAGCCCGTCCATCAGTTGGAGCACGGCGGGGGGCTCTCCTGCTGTGAGTTCAGGGGCGACCGAGCCAGTGAGATCCTGAAGCAGCCAGCCAGCTCTTCCCTCCTGTGTGCCTGAGTCTGGACAACCTGGGGGGGGTAGGGTGCTGGGTGGATCTTTGCACCCCGGCGCCGCATATGCTTAAGACAGCCCTGCTTTTCTCTCCTGAATCTCAAATAAGTCTTTCCCCTCTTGCTGCAGGGATTGGTTGCTACTCATCTGAAACTTCAGCATGGAGAGACGGTTGAGGTGAAGGGGAAGATCTTGTCCGATTGCAAAGAGTAAGTTGAGAAGGGGGGGAAAGTGTCTCCAAGTAATACTGGGACTTGTGGTGTTTTTACTCCTGCTTGTGGTGGGCTGAGGAACCTTAGGAGCCAAATGGGGCCCTCCCACACCTCTGACATATGGTCCTCAGAAGTCTGCCCAGAAGAGAACACAGCCCTACCTAAGAAGGTTGTTGTGGCTTATTGAAGGGGGGATGTGGAGCTGGGACACTGGCATGAGTTATGTATCGTGTCATGGGGAAGCATGATTTAGGTGCCATCATTTCACCTCATCTGCCAGGCTTCAGGGAATCCGATCCCTCCCCCAGTGGCAGCCAGTAAGCAGACAAACAAGAGGAGATCTTCTTGTTGTTTAGTCGTGCCCGACTCTTCGTTTCCCCATGGACCATAGCATGCCAGGCACTCCTGTCTTCCACTGCCTCCCGCAGTTCTGTCAAATTCATGTTGGTAGTTTCGAGAACATTGTCCAACCATCTCGTCCTCTGTCATCCCCTTCTCCTTGTGCCCTCCATCTTTCCCAACATCAGGGTCTTTTCCTGGTTGAGCTGGGTGGGAACTCTGGGAGAAAGACAACAAGAGCTACTGGAATTGCTCATCTCAAGCACCCCTCCATTCAGGGCCGTCTTAAGCTCATCGGGCGCCCTGGACCTCCAGCTCTTCCCCTCCATTTCTTTTTTAAAGGAAAGCTCTTACCTTCCCTGGAGAAGCTCGCTGTCTCCCCCGAGCTGGAAGGCCTCAGGGCTCCGCCTCGGCTGAGCCGAGAGGCGGCAGGGCCAGGAAGGGGAGAGCGCGGCCTGCGGAGAGGCCCGGCGTCCTGGCCCCGCAGAGCCAGCAGGGAGATCCCCGCTCCTGCAGTCCGGAGCCCTCCAGACGGCAGCGGAGGCCAGATGGGCACCATGGAGCCAGCGGGCTGCGGGGAGAGTCCCAGACTGTGGGAAGGCATCCGAGCCTTCCCGCCAACAAGGATGACCCTGGCACTGTGTTTCATTGGTAGAGCTGCTGCCATGTGGCATCGCCTCTACCAATGAAACGCAGCACCGGGGTGAGTGATGACTCTGGCACTGCAGAGCGGAACAGGGTCCTAGTGCCCCTGCTCCGCTCGCTTACCTCCCTGAGTGGAGACCCTGAGCGGCGCGGCTGGCGGAGGGAAAAGGGAGGCCGCTGCACAGCTCCTCCACTGGCTGGGGTGCCCCTCAGCGCCCCGGTGCCCCGCGCCACTAGAGTCAATGGGCGAGCCGGCCCTGCCTCCATTCCCCACTAAGATGTATTAGCAAGAAATATTAGAAATACACCAAGTTCAGAACAGTTGGTGGGCTCTCCTAGCTCCCAAGGAATCAGCAAACACATTAAGGACAGATCTATTCTCTCTCTCCCCCCTCCCACACACCTCAATGTCTTAACTTGCTATTAGCATGGCTGTCAAGTTCTCCCTTTTTTAAGGGAAATTCCCTTATGCTGAATAGGCTTCCTCACGAGAAAAGGGAAAACTTGACAGCTATGGCTATTAGTGTGGGTTCTCTGGCAAAATTGTCAGGCCCATGTTCTATAGGCTTTGAAAGTAATCAGGGGTTCTCTCCCTCTCCAGATCAAGGTGTAGATATGTGGTGAGATTTGCTGTCTGCTAAAATTGTAATTTTACCATCTGAAACGGCATGCATGGATTCTGTCATTTTCACTTTGTGCAATAAACTAAGCTTTCTTTGTTGATTTCCCCTCTCAACCATCTTAAGGGTAAAGCTATTGGATTCTCTCTCTCTAAAAATTACTGGGTGACCTGCCTGGCATTTCAGGGGCCTTTAGGATTGCCAGCCCAGAATAAAACAACTTTATTAGATGTCAGGGGTTTTTATTTAGGCAGGAATAGAGGCAAACACATATTCGTAAATGGACACATGTTATAGCGCTAGCAAAAGATCCCAAAGCTCTTGTTGGGGTGTGGACACATGTGAGTGCTGGACACGCATGTGAATTCAGACACATACAGCATCAGTTCTGTCTGCCATCCTCTCCAAGATTTGTTGTGAATCTGGGCCAAGACTGCGACAATATCGCCCTTCACTTCAACCCACGCTTTGACTGCAAGGGGGATGTGAACACCATCGTCTGCAACTCGATGGAAAATGGGGAATGGGGAGAAGAGCAGAGAGAAGCCGACTTTCCTTTTGAGCAGGACGGCAAAGTTCAGGTGAGGGTCTAGCAGTTTATGCATTTACTGAAGATGTGCAGGAAAATGCATATATTGGTGATCTTCAGCTTATTTTTTTTAGTTGCTGTTTTGTTGTTAGTGTTTTATAGACTGTAATTGTTTTATAGATGATAATCATTTGACTGATAATTTGTTAATTATTTTATACGATCAATGCTGTGTTTGTGATGTTCTATTATATTTTATTATGTCATTGCTATTTATCGTTTGAGATTCATTTGAATGAAAAGCGGAATATAAATAAAACCTGCTCATCCACTCCAATGGAGGCGAGTGGAACAGGCAGGCAGGTGGCTTCCCTGGGATTCCTGGCTCAATAATAATAATAATAATAATAATAATAATAATAATAATAATATATTTATTTATTATTACCCCTCCCCCCCAGTCTGGCTGGGTTTCCTCAGCCACTTTGGGCGGCTTCCAACAGAATGTTAAAAACACAATAAAACATCCAACATCCTAAACTTCCCTAATCATGCAGGAAGGCAGTATGTTGAGGTGATGAAGATGTCAGTAGACACACTCTGGACTGCCACTCACACTGTCTACATAATGGCTGCCATTTCCCTTTGGGACATGTAAAAACAAAACAAAACAAAAGCGCTTCCCACACTGGTCATGATTCTTTCTTATGCTTCTTGCAGCTTTCCTTCACCTTCCTTCCAGGTGAGATCAAGGTGCTTCTGGCAGAGGGCCACGAAATCTCCTTCCTCAACCGGCTGGGCCTGAAGACCATCGAGTACATTGCAGTGGAAGGAGACTTCAAGATCCGAGTCCTCAAATTTTGCTAATCTAGCGCTCCGTCCCCGTCGCCTTGTTGAACAAAACTCAGTTGTGTTCTTCCAAAAAAAAAGTAGGCCGCTTAACATGGTTCTATTTTATAACTTGGATGGGGGAACCTTTTTCACCCAAAGAGTTGTGCATTCCCTCCTGGGCGACCTCCCAGTGCATCTCGAAAAACATCTTCATGGTAAAAGATGAATAAATTTTGGGACAGTCAATTGTGTAAGATATCCCATTCTTCCACTCTCAGATGGCCAGAGTGTTGTAAGATAGTAAAATCCTGGCTGGGGCTGAAGGGAGTTTCAGACCAAAATATTCAGAGAGCACCACTTTGGTAACAGCTAGTGGAGGGTGGACTTCAGGACAGAGCAGAGTTAGCTCAGAATCACCTTAAGGTGCTGGCTCTAGGTGAGGCTCGGAAGTGAGAGGCACGAAACCTTAGAAAGCAGCTGCCAGTCATTGTGGACATTACTGAGCTAGATGATCTCTGTGTAAGCATAGCTGCCAAGTTATCCCTTTTTTACAGGGATTTTCCCTTATGCTGAATAGGCTTCCTTGCGAGAAAAGGGAAAACTTGTCAGCTATGGAGTAAGGCAAAATTTTCTATATGTGAACACAAAAGCTGAGGGGAGCAACCGTGAGAGTTGCCGTCTTCCCAACCTGTCCCCCGCTTCATCCATGTAGACAGTAAAATGAGGCTTTCTTGGACTCAAAAGGTTTTTGAACACTTGTGCTTGTTTGAGTGATGAGCCCAGGAGCAAGAGGAATGTAACTGCTCCACCCTTCTTGGTTTTCACAAATCCTGATCAGTGGAAACAGCTGGGAACGTTCTCTCTCTGGCCAAGGAATCTAAAAGTAGCAGATGATCAGAGTGGGAACACAGGAAAGAGTTTCACTCTTTTATTTATCTACAGGGTTGCAATAGCTGTGCATTGGCTACATAGTACAAGAGTTGCTTTCCTTTTTAAATTCAGGTACGCGGTGGCCATTTACGTTTAGGTAGCTGTGTTGGTCTGACACAGTTGAAATAAATAAAAAAATTGCCCAGTAGCACCTTAGAGACCAACTAAGTTTGTTCTGGGTATAAGCGTTTGTGTGCATGCACACTTCTTCCGAAGAAGGGACGCGGGTGGCACTGTGGTCTAAACCACTGAGCCTCTTGGGCTTGCCAATCAGAAGGTCGGCGGTTCGAATCCCCGCGACGGGGTGAGCTCCCGTTGCTCGGTCCCAACTCCTGCCAACCTAACAGTTTGAAAGCATGCAAAAAAGTGCAAGTAGGTTAATAGGTACTGCTCCCGCGGAAAGGTAAATGGCATTTCCGTGCTCTGGTTTCGCTGTTCCATTGCACCAGAAGTGGCTTAGTCATGCTGGCCACATGACCCAGAAAAACTGTCTGAGGACAAACGCCAGCTCCCTCGGTCTGTAAAGCGAGATAAGTGCTGCAACCAGGGACGTAGTCAGGATCAAAATTAAGTGGGGCAAGGGGCAAGGGGCGGAGCCAAGGCATGGGGGAGGGGCCACAGTGGGGCAAGGAAAGCCATGATCGGCAGGGGTGAGGGGGCACCAGGATCAGCCCGAAAATGGGCTGCTCCGACCCCCTCCTCCCCCTCCGCGATCGGCAGGGGTGAGGGGGCGCCAGGATCAGCCCGAAAATGGGCTGCTCCGACCCCCTCCTCCCCCTCCGCGATCGGCAGGGGCGAGGGGGCGCCAGGATCAGCCCGAAAATGGGCTGCTCCTTCCCCCTCCTCCCCCTCCGCGATCGGCAGGGGCGAGGGGGCACCAGGATCAGCCCGAAATCGGGCTGTTCTGAGCCCCTCCCCCTCTGCGATCGCTGGAGCGGGTGGAGGGAAAGCCAGCTTTCCCTCCACCCGCTCCACAGCCAGCAAGGGAGAAGGGAGACGGCACCAGGCGGTGGCGGGCAACGGGGCAGGCTGGCCACCAGCGGCCCTGCTTCTAGGGGGGGGGAAACTGCCCCCTCCTGCCCCCCTGCCTACGCCCATGGCCGCAACCCCAAAGTCATCTGCGACTGGACTTAACTGTCAGGAGTCCTTTACCTTAATCTTTTTAAGGTGCTACTTGACAATTTTTAAAACTTACTTCCTTTTAATGTCACTGTTACCTGGGAACTCTTTGTACCTTACCATGGGTGAAACAATGCACGGTGCAATCTCCCCCTACTAGATTTTACTAGCCCTGATGGAGGGCATGTAATAGGGTCAGGTGTCCTAGAAACATCTAGCTTAGAGCAACCACTAAGTATTGATAACCCAAATCCTGCAAAATTAACCCGCATCTTTTCTGCAGCAGTGATTCTTTGCCACACTATGCTCTACATAATTTCTCCTATACTAACTTGCCAACCTTTTCCTTCTCTATATTGACATACCAACTGGCTTTTGAGAACTCTGGTTCCTGCTCTGTACAGTCGCTGGTATTGCTAAAGAAACATTTCAGCTGGCCAAGTGCAGGGAGAACGTTGCCTTCTCTCCATGGAAGCTTTGAGTCTCACAGGTGGGAAGAAGAAACACCACCACCCATTTCTGGCACCTTCTTCCCCCTCCCCGCCTGTTTTGCAAGCACAAACAACCAGAATCCTAGCACCAAACAGCTAAGCGCTGTCTCTGAAATGCTTCATTCATTTATATCATGTAAGAGCTTGTCAGTGGACTTTAGCAGTATCAGCCGCAACGATCTGCAGCGACTGTTGCAAGCTTGCATTTGTTACTCATGCAGGTGTCCCTTGGGAAACCTACCTACTCAAGGCAATCTGCATATCCATCCACAGACAGATGGGTCTTCTTCCAACCCTTGTAGAATGGGAAAGGGTTCCTGCTCTTCCAGAGAGGTAGGAGATGGCTCTGCACCTTGCTGTGGGGGTCATAGGGTTGCTGAGACACTCATGTACACTTTGCCTAATGGCCAGGTGATTTGGGGTGCATCTACAGGTGTGCACATTTGCTATGGAGACAAGGCAGGGCACCTGCAGCTTTGTCTGCTGTGCGGTGCTATTCCAGGACTGCCTGTGGTGGAAACAACCACCTGAGACAGGCCTGCAAGAATCCTGGGTAACTTTCTGATGAGGTGGAGGGGAGCTGTTCGAGTGGTGGTTTTCATACAGGTTAAATTCTTGGCATCTCCTGGTAGGGTTGGGAAGACTCCTGTTTAAAACCCCACATTGCTGCCAGTAGTCAATGAAGAGCATAGTTTACTGAACCAATTGGGGGGCCGTAGTTGAAATGTTCCTCCCATGTTTAACAAAGGCTTGCACACACAGACACCAGGCGCATCAGAGAGAGGTTCTATATGCAGTGAATGTTAGTTGTATACATAGGAACATTCCATTGGGTGAACTGGTCAAAGGTTGGGCACAGATGTGACTGTTTCAGATTTGGCTACTTCACAAGGAGACAAGGACACCAAGACTCTTGTAAACGCAGGATGAGCTACAACAGAAAAGTAGCACACTGAAGAGCTGATCATAGCCCCCATGGGTGCTCTAGCAGAGAGGTGGGTGAGGAGCCAGGGTGGAGGTCTGGCAAATGCCTGACCATGCAGACTGCTGACACAGCTAAGGTTTTAGGGACTTGTTATGGATACCAGTCATGACAATGCAAAATACTGGGTGGCCATCTGCCATGGATGCTTTAGTTGAGATTCCTGCAGGGGTTTGGGCTAGAGCATCCTCAGGGCTCCCTTCCAACTCTACAATTCTGTCATTCCATGTTGGGATGGGAGGTAGGGAGAGCAGAGGAAGGGGATGTGGTTTGTTGAGTATGTGGGATGGGTTTACAGGCAGAAATGGATCAAGTCAGGTTGCTGCTGGAGCAACTGGAAGTTCGGCTACCAATACACCACCATGTGATCTTTTAGTAAAGAGAAAAGATAGGGAAGAAGGATTTGCTCCCAAAGGCACACCGAGATGACCTGCTTATTGAGAATTCATCCTGATTTTGTTTGCAAGGAGTTCAGATTATGTTGGCTGCTCAATGAGCATATATCCTCATTTGGTTGCAGGAAGGTTTGATGATGCTGTGTCAAAGGAAGCATTATCCAACACTTTCCAGGTCATTTTTCTTTCACCTTCCTTATTGTAAAAGTCCTCTCTTTTGGGGAAGCAGGTTTGTTGGACGGGACCTCCCAATAAACTACCATTGGGCAACCTCAATTTGCCCGTGTGCAATTGAATCCCACCCGCAAAGAGCAACACTCTTGATAAAGGCCAGTGGAGCTCAGCCAGAAAGGAAACGAAAGGATCAGAATACAGGTAGGTAGCCGTGTTGGTCTGGATCGAAGTAAAATAAAAAAATTCCTTCAGTAGCACCTTAAAGACCAACTAAGTTTTTATTTTGGTATGAGCTTTCGTGTGCATGCACACTTCTTCAGATACAGTGAAATAGAAGTCCCCAGGCACTTATGTAGAGAAGGGGTGGGGAGGGGTGGGGATGGGGAGGGGGGATCACTCAGAAGGGTGGTGGAAATGGGTATAGACTGGAAAGAGAAGTTGCTGAATTGCAACTTATCACCAAGCTCAAAACCATGGAGGGACCTGGTTTGAACAGAGATATCGGGTTCTTATCTCATTATACATGATAAGCGATCTTCAGCCATCTCAACCCTTGCTTTTTCATGCAAAACCATTTGCAGTCGTTTGCGGTCATCAACAGCTATCAGTCAGTCAATCACCCATTTCCACCACCCTTCTGAGTGATCCCCCCTCCCCATCCCCACCCCTCCCCACCCCTTCTCTACATAAGTGCCTGGAAACTTCCATTTCACTGTATCTGAAGAAGTGTGCATGCACACGAAAGCTCATACCAAAATAAAAACTTAGTTGGTCTTTAAGGTGCTACTGAAGGAATTTTTTTTATTTTACTTTGAAAGGATCAGAAGTCACACTCAAGGCAGGAAGAAACAATTGCACAGTGAACTATTAACCTTTAATTGTTTCCAAGTACACATCGCCATCCTCTACCAATGTTGATCATTCATAAAAAACAACCCAGAGAATCATGACAATCTTTAGATGAGGCAGTGCAAAAACAAAACAAACCCTTTTCTTTAACCAACCAACAACCCACACAGAGCAGGAACAAAAGAGTGCTATGCAGGGCCGGCCAACCCATGAGGCAAGGTGAGGTGACTACCTCAGGCGGCAGAATCAACAGGGACAGCAGAACCCAATGTAGGTCTTCATTCCCCCTTGTTGTTGATGTAGATCTTCACTTGTCCAGACTTCCTGGCAGGGAAGAGGGGTGCCATTTTGTGGCTCACCTCAGATGCCAAAATGTCTTGACGCGGCCCTGGTGTCTTGTCTACACATGCACACAACCAGAGTCCCTTTGCCTGCCACAAAACAGACAAGGATTTTTAAGGCCACCAGAACCACATTATTGTATTACAGCCAGTCTGGCCCATTTGCTTGAGGGCATGCAAGAATAATTTCTAGGCCACCAGCTTGGGAAGCTTATATAAATTCGATGAGTTGGTGGGTTTTCTCTCTATGCTCTCTGTATGCCACAAAACCCCAACAGAGGGCTGTGTAGGCAAGCGGGCTAGGACATTTTTAAGGGGCTAGTAGTGATGATGGGCATATTGGAGTGTATTCAATGCAATGCTGCCTTAAAGTCATTTAGTGGTATAGCGCTCCACTGGAGAAAAGTTTTGCACCAGTGAAGCATTGTTGGGCAAGAGAATGCATAAGCAAATTGCTGGTAACTTTTGTTGCATAATAGGTGGAGCAGCCTGTTGCACGAAGGATTTCTGCTAATGCGACTTTTGCTTAGGATCTCTCAGTTGCATAACATTAAAGCTTACCCATCTGCTAGCACAAGATCTCTTGCATTAGCAGAAAGAGAATTCTGGCTGCGTCTCACTGGCAAAGCTGATGCGAGTTTGCCCTGGGATCTTGGTCCTCACTCAGGTGACATTGTAAATATTCAACGGCACACCACTCGGCACTCAGGACTGCATCACCAAAGGAGGCTGCTTGTGGTTGGAGTTACCTCAAGAAATACAAGGTTGCTCTGTACTATCCCATGTTGGACTCTGTGCTCTTTGGACCAGCAGCAAGCCCAGTTGGTCTACTGAACCTGCCATCCAGAAATGCCCTATGACAACCAGCTTAGCACTTAGCCAGAAATGGGCTCTCCATCTTTCAGTGATAGCGACACCATTATCCCACCTCCTGTAACTTATCGGGTCTGTACAGCTTACCGTCTCAAAACACAGTATTTCATGGATGACAGGATAGAAACAGGATAGTTTTGGATTGTATGCACCGCTTCCCAAACCAGTGGGGGAAACTCACAGGATGCGGTGTAAACAGGAGCCTTACAATACAGCCTAAGGAGATACTAGGACCAAGACTTTTCCACAGAGGAAAAGGATGCCAAGATCCCCCCTGCTCTAAGGTAGGCTTAGCCAACATGGTGCCCTTCAGACAATATCAGACTACAATTCCTATCAGCACAAGCCAGCAAAGGCCAAAGGTCATGGATGATGGGAGTTGTCGGCCTACAGCTTCTGGAGGGCACCATGTTGGCCACCCCTGTTCTACTGGTCCAAAATCCTCCCAGAGCTTCACTGATGTCATTAAGCACAATTATACTGAAACCAAGAAACATCCTAGCCAGAGCAACAGGGCAATTGATCAAAAGCAAACAGTATTACAATTTATGCCTTGGGTCATAAAAAAAGCACCTACACTGCAAAATTGGTCTGATTCCGAATCTTAGAACTGCAGCGGAGCCTAAATTGTGAAGGGTTGAGATTCCGCACAGTTCTCAATGGGATACTATGGATCTGAGGCCAAGTTGCTGCTAAAAGATGCATTTTAGACTTTTGTGCTTGCTTCTCTAAAAAGAGCAAAAGGGAAAGTACTCAACATGGTTTCTTTGGAACAAACTTTATCTGGCAAGATAAAGGATCAGAGCCAGAGAAGCTGCTTGGAGCCAATCAACAACCAGATAGCAGAGCGTCGAGGACAAACCCCCATTGAACGGAGATGAACCAAATACCTCCTCGATTGTTGGAAGAAATGCTTTTCATACAGGCAAAACAAAATCACCACTGTAAGAGATTTGGGCTTCGCAATTCGGCTAGGGAGCTTTCCCACGGGCAGCATATGCTCTGAGCCAGAGTACGCACGTGATAAGCATTCGGTAGACTTGCCCTTCTGCAGGGCAACATATAAAACTTTCAAACCTTGGAAAACATCTGGAAGTGATGCACCTTGCAGGGCAAATCTTGCCCTAGGTGGAGATGATTGTATTCCTCTCTCCCCACCATTCCACATACGGAAGCCAACCAGAGTGGCAGCAGACTCTTGCTTCAACACTAGCGATGAGACAACTTCCTTCGCTGCACCTGAGGCAGCGTTCCAGATCATGTGAACTAAGGACCTGGCAGGGTGCCATAAGCAGCTGTATCCTCCAACAGAAGGGAACAGCTAGAAGGTTGCCGTAGCATTCTGCCTAATGATAGGGCTGGCACTGCATAAAGGTAAGTAGAGAAGAGCCAGTCTTGGCTAAATAAATAGTCCTATCTGTATGATGAGTGCCTGGCTGGTTTAACTCACCATTTTTCCAGCCTTGGCTCATGCTTGTAAGCAAGAGGGGTTATGAGACTGCCTTGCTTGTTAGAGAGTCACCGTGAAAATGAACAGGCCTTGCATATTAGGAAAAAGCTGCCACAGAAGCTTAGTGCAAGGATAAGTGTCCTGCAGCCTTCCAGATGTTGGACAATTAGCCATCTTGCCATCTTGGCTGGGGCTGATGGGTGTTCAGCAACATCTGCAGGACCACAGATTCCCCATCCCAGCTTAGTGGAAACATGTGGAGGGACAGAAGGGGATCCATTCCAGGTTGCAGAAGCAGCAACATCAAATCAGAGGTAGCCAAAGTTTGGCCAGCCACATCAAAGTTGATGCAACTGGTCTATAACCCGAGCTAAGCAACCACACTGGGCTTTAGCATACAAGCTGCAGGTGAACGGAGTCTCAACAACACCTCTGCTTTTCAGCCAATTCCCTGGGACACCTTCGGCAGTCAGATTGGGCCACTTCAATCAACGATTAAGTGAACCCGTGTGCTTGCTAGGCATGCATTTCTTTTAAACATCACAAAATCCCTTTGTTTGGAAAGAGAGGCCGGCTGTTTGCCTCGCTGGCAATGCTGCAAAAGTTAGGGCAAGCTACGAAAATGAAAACCTATAGGAAGAAATGCTCTTTAAAATAGCACTCCTGTTCCTTGTCATTAAACTCTGGGCAGAGCTGTGCATTACGAGTGAAAGGCAGGCTTTGTGTTTCTACCACAATGCTCACCACGAGTGGGGTAGGTAGCAAGGGAAAGTTGGCAGGTGGGAGGAGGGCATCTACAGGCTTTCTCCTGCTGACTGGCTCTATCCTGACACATTGCCCACCCACACCTGCCGGCCATGACTTTCCTATGTAGTTCTACCTCTCAATGCATCTAGAAGCAGCCAGGTCTTTGCTGAATGCTGGTCACTCAGCATAAACAGGAAGGACTCTCTCTCTCTCTCGCTGCCTTAGTAAGTCTTAAAAGAAATGGAGCAGAGCACATGGAGGCAGTATTCTGTTTCATCAAAATCATAGATGAACCTCCAAGAGCCAATTGTCACCCTCTAGGCCCTTCTGACCCCCAAGGATTCTTTTTCAGTCTTTGCCTCTTATCCACTAGGCCAGGCATAGGCAAATTCGGCCCTCCAGATGTTTTGGGACTACAACTCCCATCAGCCTTAGCCAACAAGACAGGGATGATGGGAATTGTAGTCTCAAAACATCTGGAGGGCAAAGTTTGCCTATGCCTGCACTAGGCTAAGCCCCTAAACGGCTGTTTCCTCCACAAGGGCTTCCGCCTGGCTGGAAAGTGTCCTTGAACTAGGATTATGGATCATTTGGAAGATGGGGGAGATGTGTATATCGGAACCTGGCTTTTGCATAGTCTCCCATCTAAACAAAGGGGAGTGCTTTTAGCAGAGAGACATTGAAGAGACTGTGGGGTGAGCAACTCTACCTGCACAACTTTTGCACTTCCCACCTCAGTTTTGGGTAAAGATGGCTTTGGGGGATGGCCAGTTCCAATGGGGTTTGAGCAAAGCACCGCTACATTTAAAAGAAACAACCAAGGCTAAGGATTTCATTTCCGTTTCCGTTTAAAGCAATCTATAAATAAGGACATTCAATGAACCACCTCAAGAAGTAATTCAAATAAGTTTGCAGGCTGCATGCAGTTCCATGCTTTCTCTTGTTACTGTTTTTCTTTCTTTCTTTTTTTAAAAATAATAATAATAATAATATCACAGAGCCCAAGAGAGAGTCTCAAGGAGGAAGTTTGTCTTTGCTTCAGTTAAACGTTGACTCCTGAGTTGTTTGGTTCACACAAGTGCTTGTTCCAACGGCTGCTGCTTCGCACTGCAGATCTGGAAGACGGGATTTTGCTGTGCAACGCTTTCGTGGAAAGGTCACTTACTGGCAACATTCACTGGGCACTGAAAGAGATAAAAACTGCAATCCAGTGACCGCCTTGATGGTACACGGGTGGGGACCCTGCTCGCGGACCTGCACTGGATCCTACCATGCAGGGCAGAGAGGAAAAATGACAGAGCCATAGCACTCTGACTGGGGAACCTTGCCCAGGGAAAACAAGGCTGCACTTTCCACCTGCCTCCTGCTCCAGATGCCAAACTGTACCCACATCCAACACCTGGGCTTACATTCACCAAGTACATCTTTCTGCATGCAAACATCCTTAGATCCTGGCCTGTAGCTTTTCCTGCTAGTCCTTTATTTAGATATGGTGTGTGACTATGGGGTGTTGTTGTTGTTTTTTGGGGTGGGGACGAGGGTGTTCCTCTTTTCTTTTCCCATGTTAAGTACAAAAAAAATATTTAACCATTTCCCCCCTACGTACATGTTGAAGTAGAATCGATAACTGGTTAGCGTATGTACAAAATCTTTACAGAATTCTATCTTGTAGCTTTAAAAAATATAAATATGGATATTGTTCAAGACAGCAGGTCTCTCATTAATATTTTAATTAAGGCTTCATTATTGTATATCCTTCATTATTTTAACGACCGTCAGGTGCTCAGAGGGGGGAGGGGGGGCAAGACTCCTTCAGTGGGGACAGCTTGAGTTTATTTATAATTAACTAATGACCTCCCTTGTAGAACGTGCTGCCGGTCTCTTCTGCATCTTGCTTGGCCGCAAGAATCCTGTCCCTTCTCAATGTATTCCAAACAGATTTAAGTCCGGGAGAAGATGAAGAAGAAAAAGAAATCTTTCCGTGCTGTTTATTCCCTCCCCGCCGACACGTTAATTAAAAAATAATAATTAAACCCTCCTTCAATTCTTTTTTTAAAAAAAGTTAAAAGAGGTTTCTGATTAAATAAATCTGAGAATAAAAGGTTTGACGCAGCCGTGTCTGAAAGGTCAGAGCGAAGATGCTGGAGCTGGAGGTTGGCTTGTCCCAGTGGCTGTTAGAGGCTCTGCTCCCTTTCTGCTGCTAAGCGCGAAGTCTGTGGGGAGGCTCTCCAGAAGGCACTTGAGCTGTTCCTGCCCTAGCTTGATCTTGTCGTCCAGCTCACGCTGTTCTATGAGCAGCCCAGATTTCATCTTCACGAAATGCTGGTAGTCTCGGAGCTGTTCCCCCGAGAGGTAATTGCATAGGATGTCCCAGACCACGTGCTCTCGCCGGTCCAGGTTCTCCTTCAGCTCGCGGGCGTCTTCGTGCTGGCCAGCCAGCATCTTCCGCTTCTCGTTCAGAGAGCTCTGTCCCACATGGGGCGGGAGGGAAGGAAAAGGGAGAGGTTTAGTGCCACAGCTCTTCTGGCTAAAATTCGCCCCGCCCCGTCTCTTCCCTTCCCCACTTTCGCAGTGCATTCCTAACTACATCCGCTTAGTAGCAGGGCTTATTAAACTCCACGGGGCAATTCACACGAATGTCTGCAACCTATTCCTTTCATGCTTCCAAGAATAGAAACTGTTCTGTTCCGGCAGCCCCCCCCCCCACGGGATGCACAGAATGGACCACACTGAAGACCCTTATTGTCCCTCTTCCTTTCTCTAAGCAGACTTCAAAAGTGAAATGGAAGTCACTGCCAAGTGAATGGGATTAGGGCTGCGGCCTCAGAGAGAGGGGGAGAGAGATTCTCCCAAGAATGTGTTAGATCAGGGCAATCTAACGTGTGGCCCTCAAGGCCTTTTTTGGCCGGCCCTCAGCAACATTTGATGCCCCACACCTGCAGCACTCACACTGCCTTCCCCAAGCCAGGTAAGTGAGGTGCTGGGCTTTGGGAAGGAGGTTTGACTCCTCATACTTCCTGCCCAGAGCCCAGAGCCTCACTTAGCCAGAGCAAGGATTGGGGCGGGGGCTCAAATTCTGTCCTCGCTCCCTCGCCCTGCATAAGAAGGCGGTGTGCGGCCCGCAGGTTCTAAGTATTCTTGCAACCCACTTGGTATGAAAAGTTGGGCCGCCCTGTGTTAGATAAAGCCAACTTGAGCTGATCCTGGAAAAAAGTGTCAAATAATAATAATAATAATAATCATCATCATCATCATCATCATAGATGCTGCTGTAGGGAAGAGCCACTCATGCGCAGGCAAGAGTTAACATTTGCACACTAGTTTTCTGAATCTACCTACCCGTTCTTGATTATCCGCATCCTCACTGAGGCTGCTGAGAACATTCTCCACCCGAGCGAGGCGTCCTGAGAGTGAAAGCAAGAGATTGACCACCTTATCCAGGTCTCCGATGAACATTCTGTATTTTTCAAACTCATTGGGCTTGCATAGACCACTGATTAAAGCTTCGACTTCCTCTCCCAAGGCATTGTTGAGCTTGATGTCTGCCAGCAGGCTTTCCTTGGCTTCTTTCAGGGTCTCCAGCTTGTGGGACAAGCTCTCGATGAGTTCAGCCTGGTAGGACAGAATTAAGCAAAAATCATCCTCTGATATTATGTCAGGCAGCTGCCAAAAGTTGGTGTGGCCCTCCAGATATTCTAATTGGCCTCCAATTCCCATCAGCCACAGTCAACGATGTCTAAGATGATGGGAGTTGTAGTCCAGCAACATCTGGAGAGCCCCGGGCACCCTATACCTGTTTTAAAGCATGTGTCTGAAGATTCCTTATGAATTCCTCCAGCCAATAAAAGTTATGTATACTGTACTGGAAATTACTATTAATAATAATTTAAAAAGCTATGTATACAAAGAAACTAATCAAGAATAAGAGTTCCATTATGGATGCTATTGTGATAAACAATTCACAGTTGTTTGACCTTCTAAGGGACGATGCTGTGCAATGATGTTCTCAGGAGTACAGTATAGGCTTCTTTTGCTTAGAGAACTAGAAGGCAAGTTGGAGAATTTCACCCTTTGCCTTTGCATAAATAAAGAGAAAATACATTGCGCCGGGTGTCTTCTTCTGGCACCACGGAGTCACTGCATTAAGAGATCTCTTTTAAAAATGAAAATAAAAAGCCACCCAGACTCTTTTTGCTCGCATAGCACCAACCAATGGGAGGTCATAGGTACATAATGAATTGAGGAATTAAGCTGACCAATGGAAGCAGGTTTACTACAAATATCTGACTTGAGCCAGAAATGAAACTGTTTCTGTTGTCAACAATAGACCGCAGATCTTCAGAAATCTTTTATGTTTCAAAAGGTGGGGACTTGTCGAATTTCAGCAGAGAACACCAGCAGAGCACAAACCACTTGGATTTTGTGCATGAACATAACTGCCATTAATTAGTCTTAGGGTTTAGAAGTGTGATTTTTCTTGTTTAATTCTGCTCCTTGCACAGTGCAATTAAAGATTGACAGAGCTCTGGTTATGATCATGGCTGACCGTGGTTCCTTCTGTGTTGAGAGATGCTCATAACTCACCTTTTTCTCATTGATTGCCACCTGCTCTTCTTTGCCACCTGTTTCCTCTGGCAAATCCTTGATTTTGTTCAGGAGTTCGGCTTTGGGTACTGATAAGTTGTAGTAAGCTGAGCATGTGGCCAGCGTTGAGGCAGAAGCTTCTTTCTCATCTTTCCTAAACCATGGCAAAAGAACAGATATGTATGTATGTAGGAGTCTGGGACATACATGGCTGCCATTCTTGTACCAATGAAGAAAGATGCATACACAAACTGCAGGAGGAATTTTGAACTCTGCCCTCGTGCCTTGCTTTGAGATCCCAAAACCATGGCTTCTCTGGTACTTTTCGGTACAGTACTTTCCCCACAAGTAAGTGAATTTAATTGGGGATTGCCAAAAGATGGCGCAAGTTTAACTATTTTAAAAAACGGTTCGTGCTTAATCAACATCTCCAGGCATATAGCACAAGACTGCCTAAACCGCCCCCTCCCGCTAAAAACTACCGAGAGTCTTGGCAGACCACTTAATGATTTTTCTTCCTGTTGTGTAATGGGCTATGCTAGATGGTGCATGATTTGCAATTTCATTTTTACTGCTATTTTGGTTTTCTTACAATGTAATTTTATTGCATTGCAATTTAAATTCAGAAGACCTGCGATCGCAAGTGTTCTTCATCAACATGCCATGGACCACCTGAATGTGCATGGGCTACTGACAGTCTGCATCAAATGCCCAAAGGCGGCCCCCTCCAGGCCACACACCCTCCCAGGCCATGCCTCTCACTGGCCTTGCTTCAGGAAAGCAAAAGGTCCAATCAGAATGACTTGGAGGACCAAATCCACACACCCCCTGGACTGGAGGCTCCCCACCTCCTGCACTGGAACAAACCCTCAAGGCTGCATGTTGCTGAGGGGGAAAAACATCTTTCGGAGAAACGTATCTGCTATTTCTGAACCTCTCATTGCAGGAACTCCGATAAGTTTCTGAGAAATTATAACTGTTCCCTGAACCGAACTCGAGAGCCACCAGAATAAAGAGGTGCTATTCATTCTGCACATTCCTCTCAAGCTGCAGGACGGATCGATTCTTAGATATCGTGTGCTTTCTTTCAAAAGAAAGTCCCTGCAGAGATTATGTGACATCCTACCCTCGCACCATTAACACAGACAAGCAAAAATCAAGCTGTGTCCCTTTTCAGGGGAGCAGGTAGGAGCCTGGAGTAGCTCTTTGGATGCTTCGCAAGAAAAAAGAAAAAAAAAGGGGGGTGCCAGCAGGGATGGCACAGCTGCCAAATGACAATAGTAGTAATGTTGTAACATGAGTAACGCTCCCCCCCCAAAAAAAGAGTCATTTTGCAAAAAGCCTGACAATGGCAACACTGCCAAATTTTATTAATTTATGAACCGTGCAATTTTCATCTCGGTGTTGTACAAATATAAAAAAGAATAATCCAATGGGGAATGGTCTGTTTTGCCTTTGGACTCCTTAGGTCAGGCTTCACCAACTTCTGCTGGGCTCCCGCTTGTGGGATGCTCTCCCCAGCGAGTCTCGTCTGGTGCTTTCATTGTACACCTTTGGGCGCCAGGCGAAAACATTTCTCTTCAACTGGGCCTTGGGCTGACTGACACCCAGTGTCGTTTTAAATGTGTTGTGGCAGGGGGGTTATTTGTTGTCATTGTTTTTTTTATTATGTGTTTTGTGTTATGCTACTACAGTGGTTTAAGAACATATTAGCTTATGAACAACTTGGATTAAGAACGTTGCAAACCAGGAAGTAGGTGTTTTGGTTTGTGAACTTTGCCTTGGAATAAGAACATGTTCCGCTTCCTGTTGACTCTGGGATCATAGGAGCCATTAATAAAAAGTAACAAGAACACCAATGTTTCATACAGCCCACTTGCGCTTCGATTCGAGCCAGTGATGCAAAGGAATATTTGAACTCACGGGAAGCCTGTTTGGGGCAGGCAGGAGCTGCCCTATGGAGGAGTAAGTGGAGGATGTGGAGTAAGGAAGAACAAATTAGCGAATCAAAGGTCGAAAGGATAATGAAAGGAATAGATGAGATTAAAGTAAGCAAATTTAGGGAGCTCGAACTAAAATTCTTTCTAAAATGGTATAGAACTCCGGCCCAGCTAGCTAATATACCAGGATTGAACCCTAACTGCTGGGACTGTGAACAAGCCAAGGGATGGTTCTCCCATATGTATTGGGAATGCCCAGAGGTAGGGGGATTTTGGAATAAAATCCTTAAGGTTATTAATGAAGTTTTTAAAGTGAAGCTACCTATAGACTTCAATCTTATGACAATAGGTATACTAGGAAACACGGCCATAGAGAAAGGTGACCAGCACACCTTCAAAGCAATGATACTAGCAGGAAAGGCAACAATAGCTTTAGGTTGGAAAGATAGAGAAAAATGGACAGTAGAGGTCTGGACTAATTATCTGTTTGAATTTATTCAGTCAGACATTGTGGCAGTAACGTCACAGGAAATAACATGGAAGGCCAAGTCTACTGTGATAAGGACCAGATGGAACCCCTATCTTCAATGGAAAACAACTACTGGACCAGAAGACATTCAGTGGAAATTAAAGACATTGTGCCCGTGGCTGAGGACAACTGTTTGAACCCTTCCAATGGATTATGGGTGAGGGAGGGGGTGGGAAGGGAAAGGAAAAATGGTATGGGAAATTAAACATTGGAAGGAGAGAATATAATGTATGTAAAAATTCTCGTACTTCAATAAAAATCTTTTTTAAAAAAAAAGGAATATTTGAACTCACGGGAAGCCTGTTTGGGGCAGGCAGGAGCTGCCCTATGGAGGTCCTGATGGGTCAAGGGAACCCTATGCTGGTTCCTGACAGAGAACTCCACAATGCAGTCAGCACTGATCAAGCTTTCCTTGCCAATGCACAACTGGGAATGCACTTTAAGGCTTCTGATCATTATTTGGCAGCTGCATCTCCACCCACCTGATGTAACAGTTGACACCAGTTGTGGGCGTGCTTTGGGGAAAACATCCCCATTGGGCAAACTGGAGTCCACATGCTGGGCCTCATTTGGTTGGTTGTCTGGAGGTTCCCCACCCCTGTCTTAAGGAATTTTTATCTCTTGTGGTGGGATCCCACACTCGAACAAGCTCAGAATCTTCTTTTGATCCTCTCTGTACTAAGGGGTGTCAGGGAGAGAGAGGGGGGGGGAGATTTTAACACCCAGGGGCACTTCTAGATGGGCTTGTTTATGGAGCATTCACCCTGGTTTTCTTGCACAAGATTTGCCTGGAGGTTATGCAACATTGCCATCTAGTGGTTTTGACTCCATGCAATTTCCCAACACTTTTCTTAATGCAAGTATGACAGAAGCGATGGGAAACTGCACTGGAAGGTGCAGGATAACAAGCACCAGATGGCGACATTGTATAACCTTGCAATAATAATGATGCTGATGCTGATGCTGCTGCGCTTGCGATGAATGTTCAATGCGCAGGTAACGTCGTATAACCTCTGCACAAATTTTGTGCAGGCACATCAGGATGGGTGCCTGATAAACAGGCAGATGGGAGAGCCCAGGGATTTGTCTTCTCTCACCAGTCAAAAGAAGCTTAACACATGCCCCATCGTGTAAGTGGAGTGTAAAAAAAATCTGCTCTATGGGGTGCAAAAACCTTAAGAAAATGGCACTTACCTGCTATCACTGGGCAGGACAGACCCACTGCCAGAGCTGTGCGCCCTTTTCTGCATCATTTTCCTCTTCGAGTTCTCTCGAAGCATCCTGGCCCCGCTGGGAAATATCCCTTCCATCAAGTCCATGGTGGTCTTCATCTTGGAGTCGGGATCCAGGATGTCAGCCAGCGACTTGTCCTTGTGGACGATCTCCTTTGCCAAAGCCTCGTCCTTGATGTCCTCCGGGGTCTTCACCCTCCCTGGGTTACTCTCGGGGATGAGGTCACTGCTTTCGGGCTCCCTGCTGGTGATGACAGGCATGAGAGGCTGACTGGCAGGAGCTTCGCCAGGCGGCCCTTGAACGGGCAGAGGCGGCTGTTGTGCTTCCGAGGAAGGTGGGACGCCATTCGCTTTGGGTCCTGAGGTTCCGGCAGGGGGCGGTGAAGCAGCCCGGCTGCTCTTGGTGTTGGCAGTGGAGGCAGAGTTTGGTCCCATTTCCTCTCTCTCGCCAAAGTTCCTGGGAATCCTTTTGCGGTTTCTGCCGATAAGCAGGGGGAAGTGCTATTTTAAACCAGGGTTTCTGAAACTCTGTGCCAACACAGAGGCAAGGACAAAATCATTTGAGCCTCTCGGACATGTGCAGCAACTATCAATCAAGGCCAGTCACTAAATGCATGCCAACTAATATGAATATGCCAACTATTAAAAAAAGAAAAGAACAGTGGTTCCCAGAGTGAGAGGTACCGTCCCTGGGTGGGGGGGAAGGATCTACTGGGTGGAGGGTGCTAAGAGGCAAGAGGTCAACAGGGGATATAAATGACTATCAGACTTGGAAAAGCTGGCATCACTGGATGAAGTTCATCAATTTTGTTGAATTAGTTAAACTAAATAGTTTTAATTTGAACAATGGGGATGACTTGATGGAACCAAGGGAGCAGGGCACCCCCCCCCCTGTAGTTTGGGAACCACTGAAATAGAATTAAATACTGCCTGGATATTAACTGCCATGAAACATCTACCGAGATCAGAGGTTACATGCCAAAGTTTCAAAAACTTAGTGGGCACTGGGCAATTATTATTCAAAAACAGCTGACCTCAACAGCTGTAAAGCAGAACTTTTGGGAGCAAATACATGGTTTGTTCGGAACAAACAGATCCAATAAAAATTGAGGCTCTATGCACCCTTTACCGTTACTGTTGCTGGAACCCCAAGAAACCAAACATGAAGAATGATTGCTTGCAAAGTAAGAGCAGGGAAGGGCGTGGAAGAAGCGCCTTACCTGGGTGCAGACCCCTCCTCTCCAAGGCTGGCAGCGTTTCCGACTGCTGTCTTGTTCTCTTCCAGCATGCCAGCAGGAGGAGGAGGGAATTGTTCCATGGTGTTTTCAGCGGCGTTGGGGCTCTGAGCAGGGAGTGGAGGCGGAAGGGGTGAAAGCCCATAGGTGGCATCCAAAACACGAGGCTGGAAGAAAACGTCGTCATCGCCCTCTTCCTGAGGAGACACCTGCAGGCAGGACTCTGAGATGCGGAGGGAGAGCCTGCTTTGGCCAGAAGGAGTCTCTGGCTCAGAAGAGGAGCTGTTTTGAGATGGGAGGCTTTGCCACCTCTGGGAGGCTTTCTGCCCAGTTGTCTGAAAAGGCATGGCACTTCTGGAGGGGCTGTCCTCTTTGATCCGTTTAGTTGTAGGCGGGAGGTGCCTCAGAGGCAGGGTTGACTTCCATCTCCAGGTAATTTCTTCCACTGGCTCTTTGGGTGGGCCGTTGGAACTTTCCGGAACCTGGCCCTGGACAATGTCACCCCTCTCAGGTCTGGGGTGCCATCTTGTTACTAGGTTTTCACCAGCAACCTGGAACTCTGAGGGAGCTGGCATGGGGTTAGCACCGCTAGATGACGACCAACCAAATCTGGAAGGGGTAACGAGCCTGGGGCCTGGCTTAGGTTCAGGAGGATGGCCCTTCGTATCTGCTGAAGGTGATGTAAATGCTGAGGTCCTGCTGAGGTGCCTGAGGAGATCTGGAGCTTTCTGCCTCTCATTCGGTATGAACGAGCTGCTGACACTCTCATTGCTATGGCGAGTGTGGGGACGATATTGTGTGAACGCCGATTTCTCCTTTTGACTTCTATCTTTGCTGCCAAATGATCTAGGACAGGGTATATAAAACTAGTGAGTTTACAAAAAAAAGGGCAATCAATCAAGCTGATGCATCAATTTTATATCAATGCGGGCTCCTCCAGCCTTTTGCAATAAAATAATAATAATACCCCAAGTTCAAATGCTGCAAAAAAAAAAACAGCAATGAAAATAAAATCTGCACAACTGAAGAACCTTTGCATGCACCCAATATTCTCATTATACTGCAATTATCTGTGTTCTTGCTGAACGTGTTGTTTCTTTTATCAAGAACTCAGGCAGTGGAGGAGGCAGACTGAAAACATGCTGTGTGGGAGGGGAAGGTTTGGGTGCATGAAGCAAAGGTAGAAGTCTTCTGTGCCAAGAACAACATCTCTGAGCCTCCACCCTATGTTTCTTATCATAGCTGTCAAGTTTTCCCTTTTCTCGCGAGGAAGCCTATTCAGCATAAGGGAAAATCCCTTTAAAAAAGGGATAACTTGGCAGCTATGTTCCTTATGCTTACCAGCAATTTTCTCCCTCATGTTAAGGACTGGAAGATTGCTTATTCTTCTTTTTAAATGTGTGTACACCTCACAGTCTCCATATGGCGCCATGATTGCTATCTGATATTCATTCCTATTGCACATTTTTAATCCCTTCTTTTTTCAGATAATAATGCCTGTTTTTGTCTTTCTCATGAAGTAGTTCCTTTTGCTTTAGCCCAGGCACCCCCAAACTCGGCCCTCCAGATGTTTTGGAACTACAATTCCCATCATCCCTGACCACTGGTCTTGTTAGCTAGGGATGATGGGAGTTGTAGTCCCAAAACATGGCCTGCTTTAGCCTAACATTCACTGTCTCTCTTTCTTCCAGTTGTCGCTCCCTGAAAAGATATTTCAACTTATACCGTAACTATTCAGTTTTATGAAAAGCCAGTGATGCGAGACTTTATTCCTGGAAGCCCACAAACCTACACTTCCTTATGGATGGCGAAGAATTCTCTCTGGCTTATTGATACCTTCAGAATTCTGGCAAAGCCGTGAGCTAGGCTTTCTTTTCATGAGGCCCACCTTGACTCATCTTCAATAATGCCCAGGGCTCATTTGCATATTTTGGCTAGTCTGCTGTGCACTTTTGCTTTCCCAACTCAACCGGTTCCCTTCTTTTGAGCAGGGGTGGGAGAGAGAACTGTAAAACAGTTCCTGAACACAAAAAAAAGCTTTCCGCCAGAGGAATGTGGTTAATGTAACACATACATTGCTGATGCAGCAAGAGCATTCCGAAGACTTTAAGACGGTAATAAGCACTTAGGAATGTCAGCCTTGGCAGCGAGGCATATTACTTAATAGCCCATATCCTGCTCCCGTTGGCTCGTTTCTCTGCAAGTGTCAATCTCGTTACTTAAGAAGCTGCATGCAGAAGCCAACTCATAAAAAGAGTCTCGAAACACTGATTAATTGGGAAGGATGAGACAACAGCCAGGGTTGCTTTCACGCAAAGACCACTAAAAGCTATTCGAAAACTGTTTGCTAGATTCCCACAGGGCACAAGTCTCGGCTCCTCTGGCTTCATAATACTTTCCTAGAAACTAGGCACCGACGCCAAGGCTGGCTTAGCTGTTGCAATTCCCAAGTTAATCACTGTTCTCTAAAACTCTTTGTATTCAAAGCCATACATCAGCATTTGCAATCCTGGTGCCCTCCAGACTACAGCTCCCATGAGCACTGGGGAGCACAGCCATGCTGGCTGGAGCTGATGGCAGTTTTAGTTCAAAACATCAGGAGGGCACCAGGTTGGCGAAGGCTGCCCCAAGTGATAAGAGACTATTTGTGGTGCATCAAAAGAAAGCAGAGTCTGAACCAGCTGACTCAGAATACATCGTGAGCTTGCACCTCCTTCACTGTGACCCCTGTGCCTCTCCTGATAATGTGAACATTTCCCATCAAACGGTTAAGAAGGGCCGTGTGGTTATGTATCACACCAATGATGCACATAACCACATGATCTGTGCTAGCAACGTGGGTGGGAGGTGTACACGCATTATCCAGAGCTGCTTTGGAGCAATCATGGAGGCAGCAGCAGTAACCATGGTTCAAGGTAAAGTTTGCATGGATATTGCACTATGAGTGGGCACAGAAAAACCAATAATCATTTGTTGTCTGAGCAAGAATGCAGTTCACAGGGAAAACATACCTTTGAATTTGTTTTTAAAGTTTTTGGTTAGTTTCTGTGCCTTTGCCAATCTTTTAAGATATATTCGATTCCCTTACTGCTTCGGAGTACACATTGAAAAGGGGGTTTGTTTTTGTTCCAAAGGCAATTGTGATTTATTTATTTTTAAACTGATTCTCTTGATGAAGATGTGTGCAAGCTTTCCCCCCTCAGCTATATACGGGGCAAGCTCACCTACTATTTTTAATGCATTTTCCTCCCTATATAAGGTGATCAGAACCCTTTCATTGAACATTCATTAGGGCTATTATTAAGACGCTACGAATATTTTACTATTAGTTTCATTGTGTGCTGTGGTTTTTAATGGTCTAGTTTACTTATTCTTACAGAAACTGCTCTGAATATTTGGTTTGAAATATTAGATTAAAGGTGATTGTATTAATATTTGGAAGAAGAGTTGAAAATAAGAATAAAGGATTGAGAGAATAATATTTAAGATAAGCAAAATTACAGGTAGGTAGCCGTGGGTCTGGTTGCTTCTGTTTCAAGTGTATCTGACGAAGTGTGCATGCACACGAAAGCTCATACCAAAATAAAAACTTAGTTGGTCTTTAAGGTGCTACTGAAGGAATTTTTTTTATTTTGCTTCAAAATTATAATGAATACTGTCTAAATAATATTGCAATTAGGGATCCAAGGTGGGGGAGGTCGGGGGAGTCTAAAGGGTGATGATTAAGATTTAAGTTAGAATTTTTGTTTTTGACATTTTTGTTTTTTGTATTTTGTATCTTTGTTTTTGTATTTTGTATTTTGTATTTTTGTGTTTTGTATTTCTGTATGTGTGTGTGTGTTCGAAAACCTTCAATAAATATATTTTTTTAAAAAGAAAGAAACTGCTCTGTCGTCATTTGGTAATATGTGCCAGAGAGAGAGAGAGAGAGAGAGAAAGAAAGAAAGAAAGAAAGATAAAGTACCTACCTGGTGCCAGCAGCCACGACATAGAAAGGATCTTTCACAAAATGGCTGAACTCACTACCTTCTCCCACCAGGATGTCCTTAAGGAGAAAGAGAAGCAAAGTTAAAAGCAAACAGAAAACTGAACATTCTGAAAAAATACTGCTTTAGAAGTATGGGATGGTAATTAATACGTGCATTTATTTGTTCAAATATTGATATTCCACCTTCTAACACAATCCACCATGCCACATTCTGTAATTAAATAACCACGGGTGGTATTTAACTTTAAGTTTTACCGCATGTTGAGATTCCTGCATTGCAGGGGGTTGGACTAAATGGCTCTCTCGGTGTCCCTTCCAACCCTACCATTCTATGGTTCTATGGAATACCAGCTGCTGGAGGAGACTCTTGAGAGTCCCATGGACTGCAAGAAGATCAAACCTATCCATTCTGAAGGAAATCAGCCCTGAGTGCTCACTGGAAGGACAGATCGTGAAGCTGAGGTTCCAATACTTTGGCCACCTCATGAGAAGAGAAGACTCCCTGGAAAAGACCCTGATGTTGGGAAACATTGAGGGCACTAGGAGAAGGGGACGACAGAGGACGAGATGGTTGGACAGTGTTCTCAAAGCTACGAACATGAGTTTGACCAAACTGTGGGAGGCAGTGGAAGACAGGAGTGCCTGGCGTGCTATGGTCCATGGGGTCACGAAGAGTCGGACACGACTTAACGACTAAACAACAAAAAGCTGCTGGAAGTCACAGGAGGGGAAAGTGCTGTCACGCTCAGATCCTGCTTGCGAGCTTTCCACAGGCATCTGTTTGGCCACCATGGAACAGGAAGGATGTTGGACTAAATCAGCATCTGGCACCCAAAACACCTGACGTCCAAGACCAAAGAGACTTTGCTGCCAATTTAAATTCACCTGCACAATTACATTCTTACCTATTAACCTATATAGTGAATAGTTTTTAAATCAGGAAAAACCCAATTCCAGAACAAGACAAAAGAGCCCGGGAATTTGCACACAAATATAGACTTAAAAGAGTTGCCATATGTGAAGAGATGCATGTTTTGAGATCAAGGAGCTCACAACTCGATCTATAATTCTCCACTACAAAGATTGCCCCCCCCCCCAAAAAAACCCCAAAGTTTGCCTTGCTTTGTTAGATGCAAAGGCGGTAGCCAGGACAGGGTGGGGTGGGGAGTTTTAAGTGCTTGACCAAATTTATAAGCCGGAGATTTATCCGGCACGCAGGCTGAGACAAGCTAAAAGAGGAGACGCAGAAGAAGATGGAGAATGTGTGGTTGAAGACAGATGGGCCAGCAATTCCGCATAGCTATCAATTTCCTCAGATCTTTAAACAAATTCCTTCAGTGACACTGCAGTGTAATTTATAGTCCGTCTGCAGGGAACAGTATATATCCCTTTTTAAAATATATAGCAAGCCAAAAGCTGAGGCATGTCTGCTGCTGCAACAGATAAAAAGGCTTTGGCAAACCTGTTTTTTTTTATATAAAAAAAAGAAACAGGGAAGGGGTGGGG
This sequence comes from Zootoca vivipara, assembly GCF_965207765.1. Classification (NCBI taxonomy): domain Eukaryota; kingdom Metazoa; phylum Chordata; class Lepidosauria; order Squamata; family Lacertidae; genus Zootoca; species Zootoca vivipara. Next base: position 65,256,462 of record NC_142583.1, read on the forward strand.
TGTTTTAACAGCTACTCTTTCTCTGTCCTTCTCTCGTCCCCTTCTAAAAACATGTTTGGGGTTTGAAGGAAAACATTCACATTCAAACCACAGGCTGGCTGCAACTAAATTGACCGGGCCTTGGAGAACCTGTGTGGCCACAGAGGCTTTGATACCCTCCAACTCGACTTAGTTCCTCCCTGTTTGGTCACATCTACACCAAACTTTGGCTTCCCTCCAATCCTGAAACTGAATCAGCAAGACAGAGTGGCTAGGATGGACTCACAGGTCTTGGGAACCAGTGAGATGCCCTGTTCCGGCTTGGGATGCACTTTGGCTATGCAATGATTGTCTTTTCATTTCCCAAGCTCAATTCAAGGTGCTGATAGTAAGCCCTAAATGACTTGCAAACACTGCCCCCATACCATCCTTCTAGTGGGTGAAAATCTGCAGAAGTTACCCTACATGTGGCCCCACCAGTAGGTGAAGCATGAAAGGGCCTTCTCTGAAGTGACACCCTACCTCCAGAATGACTTCCCCCTTAGACGTCCAACTCCCAAGAGACTGCGATCTACTCACAGAATAAAAAACTGGCAGTGATCTACACCCTTTTTTGGGGGGTGGGTGGGTTTCCAGGTCAAAGAGGTTGAGCTTTTTTAAGGGAGAGGGAATGAGAAAGAGGAGAAGAAACAGCCTTGCAGCGACAATTCCGCCTCCTGTTCTAGCGCTCATGCGCAAATGAAGCACAGGGCGAGGGGGTGGGGCCGGAAGGAAAAGGAGCCTGTGATCGACCATGATCAAATGCAACCTCCATGGGATCGACCAGTCAATCCCGATTGACCTGTTGGACATCCCCAATCTAGTGCATCGGTGTGTCTACGGCTGACACTGTTGACCTTTTTGCAGTTGGCTACCTCTTCATCCAGGTCTTTGGGATGAGAACTATAGTGCTGTTGCTCATTGATCTGAGGATGTTTTCTGCTTTGATCATGATGTCCCTATGGTTATTCATTTATTGACTTGTTTAATCATTGGATTCTGACCTTGGGACCGGCTGGATGAAAGATGGGTCAGAGATACCATAAATGAATAAATGAGATATTGACATGTAAAGTGGTGTCGCTCTGTTCCAATATCTATATGGTTAAACCCCATATACTTGCAAATTATAGAATCAAAGAATTGTAGAGCAGACCCTGAGCAATGCAGGAATCTCATACATGACAGATGGCCATCCAGGCTCTGCTTAAAAACCCCCATTTGATTCCATTTATATTCCACATTTTTCTCCCAAGGAGCTCAAGGTGGCATACATGGTTCTCCCTCTCCTCAATTCATCCCCAGGTAGGTTAGGCTGAGAGGCAGTGACTGGCCCCCAGTCTCCCAGTGAGCTTCACAGGCAAGCAGGGACTTGAACCCTGGTCTCCCAGGTCCTAGTCCAACACTCTAACCACTACACTACATTGGCTCCTTAAAATGCCAGCTAGTTAAGCTTAAAGCCAGATGTGCTCATAAGGACTGCAGTGGCTCTCGTCGCCAACACAGTCCCACAGAGCTAATTTAAAAGAGCCAGAATGCACGCTGGACACCAAGGATGTTAGCTAGGCAACATGGCACAGATAGAATATCTCCTTACAAACCAGGGGCACACAAGAAAGTTGGTGGTCAGCAGCTGCTTAAGCATTTTGCCTCCTTCACTATTTTGCTTTGCTATTTATTCTGTCCTGTTTTGAAAACACACGCTTGGTAGGTCTGGTGGTGGCCTTACAGACAACCTGATACACCCAGCACAAGAGCACAGAGAAGCCAGCAGGAGAAAAAAAACAACAAAAGGCCTCAGACCAAGCATTTCGCAATCTGGCAGGTCTCTTGGGCTTTACAAAGAGAAATCTCAGAGCAAATGGTTTTCCAGATTGCCTTATAAAATACCTGGTGGCAGTGGTGGTAGTAATAAGAGGAGGAGAAATGGTTTTTCTGTGTTTGTGTGGTTTATTTCCTCCAGAAACCCAGTGTTTTGTCTCTCTAAAAATCCTCAGCAGGCAGAAGGCTTCCAAAGAGTGCTTTGCACCAGCAGCTGGATGCAAAGCTAAAACTAAAAACGTTTGCCCAAAGCCAATTTATATTCCATTGTCACCAATAAAACAATATGGCAGTCAGTTTGCGGTGTAGGGGGGGGGTATTATAGCATTGGCTTTGAAACGGGGAGACCCAGGGTCAGATTCCCAGGTAGCCAAAATGCATGGGACACATCCAATGCTGTCCTTATGTAAATAGAATTGCAAGATGCAGTTCTGAGTCTTCATGAACCCTCAAAGGGAAAAGCAGGATGCATGTGAATAATAAAAAAACACTATGTTTCAGCAAAGATAGGATATACTACCAGCCAAACATTGTACAACCCACCTTTCCTTCTCCGGTCCCATGTAAATGAATAGAGCTGTGTAATAAGAATGCTTCTTTACAATTGACTCTCATTTAGACAGGGTTTGTGCTGGAAATTTTCACTGTGGATCAGGTCCATTATGCCCCAGGATCCAGAGCTCCATGCACCCAGGGGCTTCCAGCTCTGTGTGTGGTGCAATGGGTCAGTGCACCTGGCTGTGAATCAGCCGGTTGGTGGTTCGAGCCCACCCAGGGACTGCTGTGGGCAGGATTCCTGTATTGCAGGGAGGGTTGGACTAGATGGCCCTTGGGCTCCCCTCCAACTCTACAATTCTATGATTCTATGGAGAGATGGGGAGGGAAACCTCCATGCAAATGTGAAGATTCTCATAGAATGTAGGGGTCATAATGGCTTTTATATCCACCAAATTCCACTGCTCACTAGAACTTTCGCAATAATGGATTGAACCCAACTAAGCTATGCTAATAATAGACCCACTAGAATTAATGCCTCCATATCTTTCACATACCTGGCACATTTTATCCGCTGTGGGAGACGACCTGGATCGTATGTGCACAGCGACTGCCTGGTTTTCTGATCTCTCCAGCAGGTCCTCTGCAGAGGCCGACTTCCCGGGCTTCTTGGTGGGTGCCGACCTCTTCTCCAGAACTTGGTTATTAACATGGCAAGGCTTGGTGCACACGTCAAGATCTGTCTGGGTGCTTTTGGTGAGCTCTGGGTCAGCTCTGCAATCCTGACGCTGGTCTGCTTTTAGCCAACTGGGAAAGGAGCTGCTCCTGCTGCCGTTATTTGGGCTGGTCACCTTCCTGCCCTCAGGTCCGCTGGGATCGAAGCAGCCCGTAAGCCCAGGAGGAAGAGTGGCAAAGCCACGCCCTGCTCTAGAGACCGGCTCCAGGGACTCCCGGCGATGGCAAAGACTGTGGTCCTGGAGAGAATTCATGCTGGATGAGGATGAAAGAGACTGCCCCTCTTGGGGACCTGTTTGCGTGCAAGAGGACTGAGAGCCCTCCTGCAGGAAGCTGGAGTCTTGGGATGCAGAAGAGGGCCGCTTCCCAGTTTTGCGCTCAATGTAATCTGCCAGCGCGTTTTGCTGCAGCTGCTTCAGCTCCGGCTTGGAAAGATTGATGGTGGAGCACGCCTTGTTCTCCCTCTCAAATATCTTGCGACGGTCAGCCACCGTACTCTCTGGGAAAACAAACTGGAGGGCTTTCTGCTGGTGGGAGAAGGGCGACAGCTCACTGTCAGACACACCCACTTCATTCATCTTCTCCGGCTCGGAGTAAGACTTCTTTTTCTGGTCGGGGTTCAGGCGCCTCCTGCCCCCAATGCGTGCCACGTGCAGAGGTGCAGAAAGACTCTCTTTGTTGGGATAATCCAGCTTGGTCTCTGTTGGTGTGATGCTATGCCTCTCCTTTGGGGTATGGGGAGACGCTGCCATGCTCCTCATCCCAACATGTGCTGATGTTGGCCTTTGCACACTCCTTCTGGGCTCCTTCCCACACTGAGGGCTGATGTTGAGGTCCTTGCGGCTGAAGGAGGTGGCCCTCAGAACCTTTGACTGGGCATCTTTGATGCTGTTCCTATAAGCCCTGCTAAAGGGGAGGTCCAGCTGCGAGCCGTTCGAGTCCTGGGCGCTGCCCTTCCACAACATTTCTCTCTCACGCTCCTCCGACAACTGGAAAGCACTTCTGCTTTGCGGCAGCTGCGCAGCCGGTTTCGGTGGCTCGCTATCAGAGCTCCCGGCCTGATTATAGATGCTGTGCCATCCTGGCATCACCACAGCAGCACTTGCTGCCTCCATCTGCTGCTCTGCACCGTGCCAATTAGCCCTCTCTGGTCTGCCAGCCCCACTCTCGCTTGGGCGCTGCATATATGCGGCTGGGTCTGAGCTCCTTGCGCTGGCCAGGCGGCTATGATCTCCAAGCAAGTGAAGATGCTCTTGAGAGTTCCGCCTCTTTCGGATGTCCTCAACATGGTTGAGGTTGGGCTTGGCTGAGCTGAAATTCTGGCTGAAACTGTTTGGGCTGAGTCTCTGCAGCCACTGGCAGCCTTGTTCACGTTGCTCTATCTTGCTGACCTTCTCCAGGACAGAGCATCGGGCCTTCCGAGAGTGCAGTTGCCCATACTGAGTGTTCTGGAGGTTGCTAGAACCCAGCTGGTGAATATTTAAGTCTGACATCTTAGGGGCCATTGGTGGAGAGGGCTCCTTGTACTTTGGCTCCACCCCATGGAAATCCTCTGCGCTGGCAATGGTGTCCTGGTACCCATCTAAGCTGTGCCACTCGCCATCCTGCCAGTGCCCAGGGATCTGCCCCTGACATACATTCTCCGCTTGGCTGCTGTAATTCACAAAATGCCACTTGGCACCGGAGTAGCTCTTGCACTGTGGTACCTCCTTCAGATCTGAGCTGTTCTGCAGCTTGCTGCTCTCCGGGATGTTTTGCAAGGAGGAAAAAGCATGCTGTTTGGCCTTACTGGGGTTCCACTGGTTTTGAGCTGTGGGATCTCTCTGCAGGTTTGCGTTCTTATCTTCCTTCTGCTCTCCTGCCCCATACCCCTTTGAATGGCAGAGGGCTTTGCTGTCAATCGTATCCCTCGGATGAGGCAGGCGTGCCTGAGAGCTGTGGTTCGAGTGCTGTGCGTTTCTGGCACTTTCCTGGATCAAAGCTGTTGTCATATACGGCGGTGCCAACTCATCCTGCCTGGGAGATGCAGGGTAGGCTTCAGGGTGCATCCTGTACAAGATGAACTTTGGAGCTGCGTCTTCCACTTCCTGCTTCTTCCCTGGCACGTACTCAGGCTGGTAGAATATGGAAGCCTTGTTCGGCGGGCTTTGGTTTCCGTTCTCATCTAAGCCAGCATGCTGCCTGCAGGCTGCAACGTTTTCGTACGAGGATGGAGAAGACGCAGGGGCGTGTGCGTACCCACTCTCTTTGGCAAGCGCTGGGTAAAGCATCCCGCTGTTGCTTGTGGAAGGGTGAGGAACCTGGGCAAAGTGGGGCTCAGGAGAAGGGACAGGGTAAACACCAGTAGGAAGCAAAGGCTGCCCTGGCTGAGCTGCCTGCGAGTAAACTTGTTTGGGCTTCATGGTGGGACTGCTCTCTGGGCTCTTCTCCATCACAGTGTGGAGCTGTCCTTCTAGGAATGCAGGTTTCTGGAGATGCCCTGGAGGAGGGGTGCCCTGGCCTAGGTGAGGCCAAGCACTTTTGGGGTGAGTCCTACAGGACTTCCTGTGTTCAAGGCTAGACCAGGAGCTGGGCCTCTCGTGGTGCCTGGTTGCTGCGTAACTGTCACTACGGGTCGGTGGCATAGGGGCCCCCTTCATATAGTGGCTATCGCTGTCAGACGAGCTCCGAGTCGGTAGACCCTTGTTGTAGCCATGCAACCTGCTATAGCCGTATCCTTTAGCCTGAGACTCAAAGTTTGGCGAAAGAGCAGAGGACTTCACTTCGTATTCCTCCGAAACGCCTCGCTGGGCATTGTAGACAGTTTTAATGTACCTGATGTCGGCCTGCCTCATTCCCCCTTCTTGCGGTCTGCCCCGGGAATGTACGTTCTCCATGGAATAGGACCTCTCCTTGCAGAATGTGGGCGCCAGATATTCGGGAATGCTGGAGCTGGTTGAGAAAGAGCTGTATGCGGAATCCCTCTTGTTGTGGAGATGGGCAAGCTGGTCAATACTATTGGTGGATTTGGCTGGCGAAAGGTGGCAGGGGTGATGGGTATACCCCGCAGGGGTATGGTCCAAACTCTCCATGCTTCCCCTAGAGCTGTACTGGTCAGGACTTCTTCTTAAATAGCCATGCTCATAGCTGGAGAGATCGCTTGTGGAGGAACTGGAGGTAGGAGCAAGAGATAGAGAGAGAAGCGAAAACTTGTTAACATGAGAGCAAGAGAGAGTTGTACTGGCTTATAAAGGGACTCTGAGGGATATGTTTAGTTTTTTAGAGGAAGAGACGAAAACCCATATTTGGGCCTTGTTCTGTTCTTAGTCTGCAGTCATCCTGGTTTGCTCGGAAGAACCGCTTGACATTGCAACACATGTCTCTTATTTATCACTAGGAAGGGAGGGGAAAAAATAGATGGGAGGCAGGTCGCAAGCAGGGGAGGCTTTGCAGGGAAGTCCAAGCATGTCTACTCCACCCTCGCAATCCATCAAAAGCACCCTAAAGGTCACCAAAATACCCAGACATCCACGAGTGAGAGAGAGAAAGAGAAAGAGGGTAAAAGGAAGAACAAGAGCGTAAGAGAAGCTTGAGGACAGAGAGGAATTTGCCCCCTCCTCCATGCCTCTCTCTCTCTCTCTCTTTCTTTTTTCGCTTCTTTTCTTTTTATGGAGGTGAAGGCTATATGCTGGCAGTGTTCCTGGAATCTCCAACTGAACTGGAGACATTTTGTTTGCTGTGAGAAAACTAAACAGACATGACAGGAAAGGAAGCAATGAGGGATGGGGTGGAGATGGGACAGGGAACAGGGGAACCACAACAGCTTCAGTAAGTCCATGGCAAGAGATTTTCATCACGGACCAAGTTGATGAAAAGTCAAAGGCTGCTCCAGACACAGCTATTTGTCAAGGAGGCTCAGTTGCAGGCATGAACCCTCCAGTTGTTGTTGCTACTATTTGGAGGGGAGGAAGCTGGTTAGGTTGATTCCTTGGCATTATTTCCCCTCGTACAAGCTGACGAAGATGTGTAGGCCTTGAAACCAGCCTGGTTCACTGTCATTATTACTCGGATACCCAGTGGCTCAAGGGATCCATGTTGAGTCATTACTACTCAACATTGGCAAAATGGGATAATACATTATTTACCTCAGAGGAAGGTGAATCCTTCACATTGACACCAGGAAGCTTGGGAACAGGGCTGGCCCTAAGGCAAGGCTGGGCAGCGCAGGGGGGCAGCATGCTGCAGCATCCGCAAAAGCCGCACTGTGCCCGCCAGACAGCCGCACGCTCGGAAACGGGGTGCGCGCCAGAGGGATAGTTCGCACCACGGTGCCAGGGCGCCAGATATGCTTAAGATGGCCCTGCTTGGGAACTACATTTCCCAGAGCGCCTGAATGCTGCTGCAAGTGCCAGCAGTGGAGCTGAGACCTCAAGCCTGAGGCCTATGATTGCCACCTCATCCTTTCGGTTAAGAAATGGGGTGGCAGGGAGGACATGGGCAAACTGTGGGCGAGGAGGGGGAAATAAAAAAATGGTTCTCTTCTGAATGATACCCACACTCAACCAGCAGTGGGCTTGGTTAACAGAGCTGGGCGTTTGAAATTCATTCAAATATGGCAACCCACAGCCCCAGCCTGGCTCTGGCACAGTCAATTTCCCCTCAGCCCCATGACAGCATAAACTTGGCCTCCTCAAGCCAAGTTGCTCTGGCCAAGCCCACCCTGACGGGCCCACTGAAAACCCCTCAATTTCCTTATAAGCCTATCTGTCGTATCTCCTGCTGTGACAATGGCAGGGCCTTGGGGAACCAAGGTCTCATTCACGAATTGCTGTTTGCTCTAATTCGGTGGTAAAGAGTGGGTTTCCATGGGAAATGCGCCTGGGGGGGGAGGACAAAAGTGCTTGGACATGAGAGTTTTAAAGCATGTGCCAAGAAAGAACAGTGCAAAGGGTAAGTGTGGATGACCCTTTAGTTTCCCAAGGCCCAACTGTTGCCTGGTTTGTGTTGTTCTCCTGCTCGGCAATATCTTTCCTCATGGTACCTCCTAGCCTAAGGACAATATCCCCACCACATGGAAGCAAAAACATAAAGGCAAAAGGAAACTATCTAGGCAAAGCAACTATCTAGGGACTGAGCTGTTTGCCAAGTGAAGAAGAAGTATGGAGAATGAGAAAGAAACCAGATCACAGAGAATGAGGAGGAGGAGGAGGAATGGTTTCAACAGAACTGGCCATTTTTCTGGTTTCATTTCCTCAGCCGGTTGTGCCATTTGCTTTCCTTTTTAAACAAATGATCTCCCAATTTGACCACTCTGGCCCTCCACCTATTGCCAACAGGTAGGTAGCCGTGTTGGTCTGCTCTAGTCAAAACAAAATTAAGGAATAAACTGAAGAAGCGTGCATGCACATGAAAGCTCATACCAATAACAAACTTAGTTGGTCTCTAAGGTGCTACTGGAAGGATTTTTTTTATTTTGTTTCTATTACCATCAGATAGTGACAGAAGGAGCCTGGCAATCCGACCACTAGATGCCACTGGCGTTCTTCAGTGTTAAAACACCTGGAGCGATGGCTTCTATGCCAGCAGAGATGCGACAACAGAGGCGGCCGAAATCTGGGGCTTGGAACTCTATGAGCTAGGCCATAGCAAACAATAATAATTTACAAAAAAACAGCTCCCTGGGATGGAATGAATGCCGTTGCCTGATGATTTGTGTTGGGTGTCAAGGAGAGAAAGAGAACACACATCTCTGTTGGACTGGTTTCTTTTTTTCGTTTCTTTTTGTAATCCTAGAGTTTCTTCCTGCTTTCCCATCCCATGCTTCCTTTGATCTCAATAAATTACTATTGGTGCCAGTATTTAGGTTTCACAGAGGTCTTGAAATTCCAGCGGCTGAGTTGGGGAGGAGGAAAAGCCACTGTTCTGATGCTGAGATTCGGAATCTGCTACAAAGATGTTCAAGGAGATTGAAAGACCGGGGGGGGGGGGATTTGTCTATACGCAGAAAAAGAAACACCACTAAGAACTTTCCAGTTGTGTTATGTTCCATCTTTCAGAACACAGACAGAAAAGGGGAAACACATTGTAGGGAACAGGCAGAAGCTCTTATATGATCAGCTCCTTTAAAAAAAAAAAATTCCTGTGCCAAGAAAAGCTGGATTCTGAAACCTGTATGTATTCTGCAAGTGGAACAAACTTGCAAGGGATAGAGCAAGCAGAAAATATGATGCAAAAGAAGCAAATGCATGGAATCTGAATAATGTGTAAAGGCTATAGAATTCAGAATTTTGATTCATCGGCTCTTTTCTTTTTTTAGTGCAGAGCCTGTAGAATTCCACCATCAGCAGGGAAATTTGGGCGAAGTTCGCTGCTTGATAATGCCCCCGCTCCACCACCGCGGCTGCACAGCTTTTGCAAAAATGGCCGAGGGTACCTGCCTGTTCAACCTGATACACCATTGTTTCAGGTGATCCATGAAGGTAGCGCAGCACCTGGCAGCGGAAGCTCAGCAGCTTTTAAAAGAGGTGAGTGCAGATTACTGCTCAGAAAGAGAAAGAGGAAAGGTTCCTTTCAGGGTGGAGCATAAATTGTTCTCTTCCTGGAATGGAAAGCATACAACAAACCAATCCTTGGATACAGGGTTGTTGTTTTTTGCCAAAATGCTGTGATGCTTACCTGGAATGGTAGGCTTGATGCCAAGGAGTGCCAATCATGCCAGGAGATATTTGCATCATACTGAGATCGGGCTGGTTCTCTATGAACTTGGCAGAATGCCAGGAGTGCGGTCGGCCCACAGGGTCGCTTCGTCTGGGAAAATAACAAAAAGGGGTAAAATAATTAGAGACAGGAACTCGCTCAGATACCCTGACAGGTGGATCAAGAGCAATATGATTATTTAGCATTTATTCTGTGCCAGCAGCGTGACCCTGTCAAGAATACAAACACGTCGCGGTCTCTGCTCCCTAATGTTTATTACATTCTGCTCTGGTGCTATGCATCAGTGTGTTCCACTGAGACCATCCTGTTGAAAAACACACTAACCATTTCATTGGGCCTGGTGCAAGAGGGTACCCTAAATGTCAAAAATGTCACTAGGTTAATCCTGAGGCTTTGGTGGCAACCTTAAGAGGAATGTGGCTTGGAACCTACTAGAGAGCCTTGCTTCAACCAAGGGTACAGAATCTGTTTCACTCTGAGGGCTGCATTCAATCCTGCACGACCTTCTGGGGGCCACGTGCAAGTTGTGGGCAGAGGAACAAGTGCAAATCTTGCCTTTGTGAAGTAGGCTAGTTTCTGCACATGCTCTCACACCCTTCTCTTCATCCAGGGAAGCAAGAGGACTTATCAGAGTTGATAGCACATTACAGCCAGGTAAAAACAGTCTCACAGAGGGTACAAAGAAGGGGCAGTAGGGAGTGTGCTGGTCGGTAAAACACACAGTCCAAAGTTGGGAGTGTAACTCATTATTTGCAAAAACACGCTCTCCACATACAGGCCTGAGTCAGCCCTAATGCATACAGGACCTCATTCCCTGTGGGGGAAATCAGTTGCCGAGACTAAAAGTCCCCACCTCCCCACAGCTGTCATGTCGCCTCCTCCTCTCCATGGCATTTCCCAAGCAATTGGAGACTGTGCCTGCGTGTGACCAATGTCTCCTCTGCCCTTTTCATGCCTCTCCTGGCTCGGAGAGATGGGAGGGGAGCTTGTCACAGCAGGAGAGGGAGACACCAGTGGCTCATCTCTGCTTCTTGACCTCCCCCTGCCACCGACTTTCCCAGCTCACTAAGCCGTTTCCCCTTCAGCTTCCAACACTTCCTTTTCCCAGTCTTCTCCCTCAGACCACTCATCAGTGGCGTAGCAAGGGGGGCGATGGGGGCGGGTCGCCCCGGGTGCCACCCTGGAGGGGGGTGATACTCGGCGCCCCCCACTGGGGAACTTCCCCCCCCCCTGTTGCATGAGATTTTTCAACTGTTCTTATATGTTCTTCCAATGCTCATTTCATATCTGAAGTCGGTTTTGTTCTGTAAGCTCTAGTTTTTTTGCAATTCATGTTTTTCACTTTTCACCAAAGTGTTGGTGTTGACCTTTAAAGCCCTAAACGGCCTCGGTCCAGTATACCTGAAGGAGCGTCTCCACCTCCATCGTTTTGCCCGGACACTGAGGTCCAGCACCGAGGGCCTTCTGACGGTTCCCTCATTGCGAGAAGCCAAGTTGCAGGGAACCAGGCAGAGGGCCTTCTTGGTAGTGGCGCCCGCCCTGTGGAACGCCCTCCCACTAGAGGTCAAAGAGAACAACAATTACCAGACCTTTAGAAGACATCTGAAGGCAGCCCTGTTTAGGGAAGCTTTTAATGTTTGATGGATTTCTGTATTTTAGTGTTATGTTGGAAGCCGCCCAGAGTGGCTGGGGGAACCCGGCCAGATGGGCGGGGTATAAATATTATTATTATTATTATTATTCGCCAGAGCCGCGTGGGGGTGTGTGACAAAAAAATTCCGCACCGGGTACCATCTGGGCTTGCTACGCCTCTGCCACTCATCATCATCATCATCATCATCATCATCGTCGTCGTCGTCCCACCACCACTCCCTGGGGTCTGATTCTTCTTCCCTTGCTGGTTCCCCAGCTGGTTCCTCCCACCATTCCTCTGCATCCAACAAGTCCATGACAGTGTGGCTGGTGTGTGTGTGTGTGTGCATGGCCTGGGGAGGGAGGGTCCCAAGAGCCAGCCAGGCAGGCTTGGAGGGTCACATTTGGTCTCTGAACCCGAAGCTCCCCACCTCCGCTTCAGACTAATGTTGACAATGCAAATGACACTATCAACATTGTGTTTGGCTTAAGTTTCATTTAAAAACAGGGGAAGGGAAAGATCACAGGAGAGGGTGGCCAGATACACAGGAGACACAATCCTTTGGGGGTTGTTTGTTCCCCCCATGCGAGTAGAACCCCAAAAGGCAGCAGGGATATCCTCACTAACCATTGTTACACCCATGCGCTCAGCCCTCCACCCTCTGTGCATTGGAGAGCGAACATCTGCAACAGGGAATCTGCTCTCCATGGGATTAAGAACCCTGTTGGTGTTGGGAGACTCCATGAGTACAGCTGTCTAATGGGCACAGACATGCAATGGAGGGAGAAGGGCAAGCTAGCATGTCCTGCTCTCCCCAACGTGATTCTAATCACACGGAGGAATTGAATACCCAAACAACCGGGTTAAAGAATAAAGGAAAGCCTGGGTATATTGAAGCACAATAAAGCACATGAAATAATAATAATTTGTACCCTGCCTATCTGACAGAACAGGGAAGATGCAAATAAGGCAGTAGAACTCTGAACTGGTTGCTCTCATTACACTGCAAAATTTCAAGGTCTTGATGGAAAACCAGTCCATTAACCTAATTCATGTGGAAAACTAGCCAGGCGTATATAGTTTCTGATAATGCTTCTTTCGACAACCTGCATTAGAATTCTAGCAAATGCATCTTTTCTCATCATGACACGGGGCAAGCTACGCATGTCCACATTCTCTGCTGTGGTTAGTGGGACACAAGCCCTTGTCTGCCTCTGCACCTGCTCACCAAGAGGAGGGGAAAGCTGCATATCTATGGTAAAAACTAAACGAACTTGAAGTGGCTTTCATTTTTGCAGGTTGGGCCTGAAAATGTTGCAGACTAGGAAGGGGAAGCCTTTTCACTGCCTCTACTGGTGGCTTCTAACCCTGCTCAGTTTCTTAACAACTCACTGTTGCAAAGTGATTCCTAAACCGTGTGGGTTGTGAGAGAATTGCATTCATACAATGAGCATAAAAGAGGGTGCCTGTTGCATCTCTGAGTGATTTACTGATCTGGGTTATCTGATTATTTGTCCAGCCAGCCTCTACTGGGTGTGGGTAATTGCTCTGCATGAAGGATCGTGCATTCACTCCCAAAGAAGAAACACCACAGTTGCCTCCTCCCAGAGGCAACAGACACAGTGCACTGACTCGTGCAGAAACTCAGTGACTGTTTTATTTTTCTGAAGGTAGGTAGCTCTTACTCTTAAGACACTCCAAGTGTCATCTGTTTCAGTTATAAGAATGAGAAGGATGCAGCAACAGCTTTTATCTATTTCATTTTCCATCCAAACTATTGTTATCCACGTCCAGAAAGAATTGCAGAGATTGAGAGGGAGGATATAAATACTTGGCATAGTAAACATGCCTTCTAGCTAGGAAACAGAGCCCAAGTCTTTGGGTTTCATGAGCCTTTTTGAATACCACCAAAAGAATGAGATTCTCTTACCATCCGCCTCTGTTGACAGAATCATATTAGTAAGGGGCGAAGGTCCCTAAGAGGAGCTGCACAAATTAAATATAGTGGTACCTCGGGTTACAGACGCTTCAGATTACAGACTCCACTAATCCAGAAATAGTACCTCAGATTAAGAACTTTGCTTCAGGATGAGAACAGAAATCGTGTGGCGGCGGCAGGAGAGGCCCCATTAGCTAAAGTGGTACCTCAGGTTAAGAACAGTTTCAGGTTAAGAACGGACCTCCAGAACAAATTAAGTTCTTAACCTGAGGTACCACTGTATCATATATAGGTGCCTTTCAGACAGAGGCCCCTTGTAGCCTCCTTTGCCAAGAAAACAAGGAAACTGAATGCTGTAGGCTAGGAGGCAGACAGAATGGGATTTAACTCAGCAATTCACAGCCTGATCTTCAGAGAGACCCTCAAGATGTCTCCACGCAGCACACAGAGAGGCCAGAGGGATTTAAAGATTTCTTTGTAGTTCTGGTCGAATCAAAACCTAGGACATTCTCATTTCTTGCTTGAGAAAGCACATTGTCTGACAGAAATAAAGCACCCTCCCCCTCGAAGCAGCCAGCAACTGGCTTCTGAGAGCTGCCTTGCCAGGGTTTGGTTTTATTTTATTTTTTAAAACCTGCAATATTTTTAAAGCTCTTCAGCCAAACAGCCCCAGAACAAAGTAATCCAGTAAATAATTAAGCTGTGGACCTGAACCAAAAGACAAGTATAAATAGCTGTGGGGCAAAGCTTTGCATTGTGTCTATAGCCTACCTCTGTTTGGAAAATGTGGATTAAGTGTCATGCGATGAGTGCTGCGATTTCCAAATAGGCCAGAACTTCCTCCTGTTGCAAAGGTTTGAACTGTGTTTGTCTGAATAGGTGTGGCGTCGTTTGGACTTCGGTGGATTGGGGAGGAGGAAAATGTAGGCAGTTCTAGTCAACAGAAATCTCTCATTGACTTCAAAATGGCAGATCTGCACGTAACCAGACCTCAGCTATTGCCCTTCAACTGGATAAGCAGAATTGAGGTGAAGGGTAAATGAGAGAAAGAGGAAAGTAAAATGATGCTCTCAGAATAACAGGTCCTTATGTCTGGGGCGTATCAGTTAGCAAACCAAAGTTCGATCCCGTTTGGTTTTAAGGATTAGAATAAACCACAATCCGTCGCCCCCTCCCCCAATCTGTATGCAACAGGAAACTGTGGTTTAGCCCAACGTGGAACTGGAAACATTCATGGTCCTCCTCACCACCGCATAATGAGGAAAGGGGAAGGGAAGCACACAAGGCAGAGGCTCGCTTTGGCTCTCCTGCCGAAATCTAACCATGGTTAAGAACAGAGCATAATCTGAACTGATAATCTAGATCTGAGGTGGGGAACCTGTGGCTCTTCAGGTGTTGTTGAGGCTGCCACTCCATCATCCCTGTCCGTTGGCCATGCTGGTTGGGGCTGAACAGGACTGGAGAGTTAACAACACGTTTGTGGGCTGCAGTTTCCTCACCCTTGATCTAGATATCAGCTCTATAGAACTGCCGGATTTAATATTTTCAGAAATGGGCAATTGGCTGTTGTGTGTTTCTTCACCCCAGCATTCCTAGATGTAACCTAAAACCTGACCAGCACTTAGGAGAAACTAACCTATTAAGTCTGCTAGTGCTTTCCACATCCCGGCTGCATACACATACATTTAAAGAACATGACTTGACCATAAAGGAATCATGGGAACTGTAGTTTACCCCTCACAGTTCCAATTCCCAGCACCCTTAATTCCTGAATTCGGGGGGGGGGAGCCATGTGCTTCAAATTTATATTGTAAACTGCCTTCTGACCCTCAGAGAAGGGCGGTGTGGAAATTTAATTAATTAATTAAATAATAATAATAATAATAATAATAATAATCTAAATAAATGTAAGATGTGTGTGCACAGTCTCCATCTTATGACCAAGACCAGTCTGGACTTCATTTCCTTAATACCACAGCAGCTTTATTTGTTCTGCCTACAGTACTATGCGCCATTTTGCTTGGTACCCAACCAAGTGAAGAACTTTAGAGAACTTGAAAGCTTGCTGTGGCTATTTGGGGGCATTTTGAATGGCCTAATAATGGCATTGCCCTAGTATGGATTGCAGAGTGTGAACTATGTGTCAGTGCCATGGCAAAACTGGTGGTAAAACTGAATCAAATGCTGGTGCATAAAGTGAGCAACTGAATCACGGAACAGAAGTGACCAGAGCACAAGTCTGCGTCCCAGGGCCTCTGTGATGCACACAGATGGAGCAGCACCAACTCATCTGCCACAATTACTCTTTTTCTTCTTCCTTTTCACGTTAAGAAAACCAGCAGCAATATAAACAACTATGCCGTGAAATTTCATTCTTTTCTCCTGCACGAAGTGGTTGATGTAAATTAACAGAAGTGGAAGGAAAGGTAAACCGAAGACAACCTATGTTTATTAAGTAGATTCTATGCTGTAACAGAATGTACCTTCCTGTAGAGCCACATCAACAATAGCAAACACAGACTCTGGGCCAAGTTAATCAACACACTCCAGCTGAGTTGTTTTGCTTCAGCCACATCAGTGTGTGTGTGTGTGTGTGTGTGTGTGTGTGTGTGTGTACACACAGACAGTCTTTCTCTTTCTCTCTAAAGAAATATTCAGATACCTGTGCTGATTACCGAAAATCACCCTAAGGTACACATCCTGATCTATCTTTTGCCCACCGCAGCTTTAATTTATAAAATGGCTAGTATTGCTTCTGAGCAACTTCACTCAAGGAAGTTGCATGCAAAGCGACATTTCTGATCTGGCAGCTGTTCCTCTCAGCATGAACTGGGAGGACACCTCAGAGGCCTCTGTTAATGCTATATCCCCGGATTAAGGTGTTGGGACCTGGGGTGAAGACTTCAAGGTCAAAGGTGGAAGGGGTGTATGTACCCAAGACCATTTTTCACACTTAAGATGCTGCTGTTTCTCATACTGGTTTGCATGCTTTTGCAATATGTTTGGCTAAATGCAGAGCAGAAAGCAGATTCTGCCGTATTTAAATCCAATGGGTAACATCTAGCCAAGGCAGCAATTACATTCCATTTGCAAATGCAGAGTAAAAAAGCAACCCCATTTAAGCATCTTGTGTGAAACTGACCTTACATCCTAATCTGTAACTGTGTTCACTCAGAACTGTGGCAAGGTTGGGGGAGTAAGTCCTTCTGAGATCAGCAGGCTTCCTCCTGAGTAAATGAATTCATGGAGCAGGCATATTTTCACCCAAGTCTCCCTGTTCTGGATTGCAAATGTTGGCAGATATGAAGTTGCCTTGTGACATTCATCAACACTTTTGACAGCAAAACTCTGGCCAAAGCAATATCAAATGAGCTTGGTATTTGGCCCTAGGCTGTTTCCTCCTGTTCCTTGCTTCTTATCTTGCTTTTTCTTGGATTAGCATACTCAATAGCAAAGCTTCCTAGAAACTCCAGTTCTTGCGTCACTTTGAGACACAAAACCTCAGTTTCCCTAACCCATCACATCTGAGAGGTCTGGAGGTAGGCATTTGATGCATGGAAAAACACACCCACCCCTGCAAGGAATTAGCTCATGTCTGACCCTTAAGAGTGCAGAAGAAGAAAATGAAATGCAATGGGAGCGGGAGGAAACAGAGAACCACAGCTGAATGGAGAACAGAGAACCACAGCTGATTAAACAACAATTCTCCAGTCAGTAGAGCACAAGACCCTTAATCTCAGGGTCGTGGGTCCAAGCCCCACATTGGGCAAAATATTCCTGCATCACAGGGGGGTTGGGCTAGATGACCCCTGTGGCCCCCCCAACTCTACAATTCTACTAGTCTCCTTTGAGATGGTCTTGCAAGCTATAACTAAAGTCTCTCCTCTGAACAGAAAAATCACTGCAAATCTGCGAAAGTTCACTACAAATACTTAGAATACATTTTTCCCTGCTGTTTTTCATTAGCAAGAAAATACCATTTGAGAAAACAGTCACTGAGAAAGAACGAGAGGGGGGGGGGGAGAAACCAATCAAAGTCCCCATTGATCTCAATGGGAGAAAATTAGGCATGTATGTTCCTTAAGTTCATCAATTTCAGCCTGCATTGGCTTCCTGTTTCCTTTTGGGCCAGGTTCAAGGTTACTGAATTACTGTAAAGGTAAAGGGACCCCTGACCGTTAAGTCCAGTCGCAGACGACTCTGGGGTTGTGGCGCTCACTTAGCCCAGGATACATTAAGGATTGCCTCACCCTGTATGTCCCAAGCTGATCACTGAGACCATCTGGGAAAACAGCAGCTTATTTGTGCTCCACCATGGACCAGAAGCGCATCTCATGTCAACAAGGAGTAATGTACTCCGTGTAGTGGGCCCAACTCCACGGAACTCCTTCCTATTAGAATCACACAGCTACCATCCCTCTTAAGAAGCCAGGTTAAAATGGTTTTATTTCAGAAGGCCTTTGCACCACAAGCAATGCCCTAATGCAGGCATAGGCAACCTTGGCTCTCCAAATGTTTTGGAACTACAACTCCCATGATCCCTAGCTAACAGGGCCTGTGGTCAGGGATCATGGGAGTTGTAGTTCCAAAACATCTGGAGAGCCAAGGTTGCCTATGCCTGCCCTAATGTTTCTATTTTCTGATGCTTTAAGCTATGTTTTAAATTTTGCATGTTGTATGTTTCCCTATAAGCCACTTGCCATGGTTTCTTTCTAAAGTGGGGGAGAGGGGTTAACATGGTAGAGCCACAACTTATTTTTCAGTTTAACATGTGCAACTGTTGAAAGCCAACTGGAATTAACTCCTAGTGAGTCAAAGTGGAACTGATCCAGTAAAATGTGGGCTGCCAAAGTAGTCCTGTGAATCCAGCAGTTCAGCAACCACAAGCATTTTCCACAAGCATTGGTCAGGCTTGGTCAAGTTCAGCAACCACAAGCATTGGTCAGGCTTGTGTTGGGGGTAAAAGGATACACATCAACCCAATTTTCTGTTCACAAAAGTTATGTTGGAGTCAAATGCAATAAAATCACACTGGTTGTGATGTTATAAAGTAGTGGGGAGCATGCGAGTTTATTAAGACTGCCTTCCAATTAAAGAAAGCTTAGTTCATTAATTGTACTGAGTTGATTAAATTTGCATACATTTGCACATAAATTTGAATGGGGGGCTCTACAAAGGACAGCTGCTTTGTCTTTATATTACACACGTGTAAGTGTCATGGCCCCAGACCAAGAGGCTTTGGAGGTGGAGTCCACAAACAGCAGCTCCAAATACCAAGTAGGACCTCCCCAGATCCTGTCCCCAGGCTTCAGACTCCTCAGGACCATTCTGTACCTAAGTTGCAGCCTTCAGGGGAGTAGAACCTTCAGACTGACTTTCTTTGTTGGACCGTAAAACCCGGGTAGTTGCTCCAGGGCATTGCTAAGTCTTCTTAACCAAAGGATTGCTGGCCAAGGTTCTGAGATTTAGCCAGCCTCTGGATCAGCACCTCCAGTCTTGTCCAGGGTCCTGATCTGTGATGGATAAGGAGAGTAAGATGATTCACACAACACGGTAAAACAAGCTATGGTTTAGGAAGTCCACGCAAATATGAAGGTTATTAGAGAGGCGTTTGCAGCTGCTTTGCTTCTTCCTGGTCCTTTTTACTGCCACACCAAGGTTTGGTTTCGCATGTTGTACAAAGCAAAGCTCATGGTTAAGTTTTGCTAACCAAGAGTGTTAATCAAGGTTAAGGCTTGTAGTTGGCTTAACTGTGAGCCTCGGTTCGGACAAGATCCTAAGCCAAACCTTGACTTAGCACAGCAGTAAAAATGGCCAGGGAGGAGAGGAGGAAAGCGGCTGTGAGCTTCTCTCTGGGAGCCTGCCTATCTGCATGGTCTTGCTAAGCCATCATCTGCCTTACAGTGTTGAGCAAACCAGATCACTGTGTTGCAGCCAACGCCTAAATAGGTGTTCATTCCTCTTGCACATAAAAAGGGGAAATGCCTCTTCTAAGGGAGCCAGTCGTATCTACAGCTGTTACATGTAAGTTATATGGAAAAAAAAACCATTAACACCCTTGGAAAGCATTCTGCTCAATTAACTAAGGGCATCTTCTTAGGCAATCAAAGGACTTTTAGTTGACACATCTAACCAATTAACTGACAAAATGCTGCACCCCTAGAGGCTCCTGCAAAACAGCCTACATAAACATCAGGCATTTCCTTTTCAAATGATGCATCTTTGCTCAAAGTAAGATTTCAATAGTTCATTCTCCAGAACCGTCATAAATGCCCTGCTGTGTTGATATTGTGACTCTGCTGCTATTTTAGTTATTTTTAGCATAGTATTAAACATGTCCTTTGCTCCTTGAGAGGAAATACGGTATATAAATAAAATAGGAATAAGCTGTTCAACTCAATGTAAGCAAAACAGAAAAGGGAAAGTCATTATTTGGATAAATGGCTTGAAAGTAGCCCATGCTCCTTCCTCCTTAAGGAATCCTGGATTTTACACTATTTTAGCTTTTATAAAGGTGTATCCAAAGTTAGTCATACTCAAAGCAGATCCATTGAAATTCTTGAATGTTACTAACTTATGCCCACTCATTTCAATGGGTCTGCTCCAGTGATTCCCAAACCTTTTGCCCCATGGACCATGTGAAATTTGCTAATGACTTTTCTGCCTGTTGTAGCAATTGTAGCTCACTTTACTAGATGCTGCATTTTCCCCCATTGTATTTGTATCGCTCCTTTGATTTCTTATACTGTATTTTATTCTACTGCAATTTGAATTCTACCGAATTCAAACTGCAATGCAACAAAAAACAATTAAGAAATAAAAACGCAATTAAAAAACGGGTCTGTCCCAGCCTTAGCTGGAGGCGTTGGGGATTGAACCTGGAACCATCTAGAGTGGGGATAGCACAGAAGGGGAATGTTGATTTAGGCCACCACATAAAGTTTGCCTTTACATAATTCTGCCAACACCACACCAAAGGTTTGCAGAGAGGATAGTAAAAACTAAAGCACTTAGAAGCTTATTAGGATTTCAGTTGCACAAAGCCACAATCCTCTATAAAAAAAATTGTTGGTTGCAATCAAGATGAAGCCACATTGCTGACAATAGCATGCTGGGAATTAGGCCAAGCTAATGCAGCTTGATTCCTCCATCCTAAGCCTGTCTTTTTAGGTTCCTAGAACTCTGTTATCATGTGCCAAGGCTGGGTTGGAAGGGAAATGTGATAAGCACAGCATTATTCCACCAAAGTAGCACCACTTCCAGAGGTGCTCTTTCACATTTAAGGAGGTGGGAAACAGTTGGGTTTTTGAGTGGAGAATACAGTCATACCTCGGATTACAGACACTTCAGGTTGCGCGTTTTCAGGTTGTGCACCGCGCCGAACCTGGAAGTACCGGAACGGGTTACTTTTGGGTTTTGGTGCTCGCGCATGCACAGAAAAGCTAAATCGTGCTTTGCTCATGTGCAGAAGTGCCGAATCACGACTCGCGTGTGCGCAGACATGGCGCTGTGGGTTGCGAACATGCCTCCCGCACGGATCATGTTTGCAACCCGAGCGTCCACTGTACAGCAATGTTGAAAGGCCAGCTCTTGCTTATATGCAAAATTAAACTGCAAAAAAGCAATGCAATATTAGCAAAGTTGTCATTGATACAAGCCAGCCAACTCTTTATTTAATGCAAAGGTATCTTTGCCTTTAGCAGGTATGTCTAACCCTCATTTAGTGCTTTAAAGCAAGTCATTCAGTGGTTAAAACCAGTGGCTCGTTCAAAGAGCCTGGTGGTTTGCTTCTGAGGAACAGGGGTGCTCCACTTCTTCTTCTTCTTCTTCTTCTTCTTCTTCTTCTTCTTCTTCTTCTTCTTCTTCTTCTTCTTCTTCTTCTTCTTCTTCTTCTTCTTCTTCTGCGACCACTCGTAGCCTAGTAAGATTCTTTTCCATAAGCACGGTTTTAACAATGAGTCTGTAAGTGACTGTGGAGGCCAATTCTGGAACCATACGTCCTTCCACAGTGGGGACATCGGTCTCCGGGCGGGAGTTGATCATTGTGTGGATTTGCCAAGCGTGCCTTCCTCTTAGAACATTTCTCCCTTGCGTCCTGAGTTCGAGTGTCTTCAAAGCCCATGACACCTTTGGTAAAGGCTGTTCTCCAACTGGAGCGCTCGCAGGCAAGTGTTTTCCAATTGTTGGTGTTTATGCTACAGTACATTTTTTTTAGATTTGTCTTGAGACAGCCTTTAAACCTATTTTGTTGACCACCAGCATTACACTTTCCATTTTTAAGTTCGGAATAGAGTAGTTGCTTTGGAAGACGATCATCAGGCATCCGAACAACATGACCAGTCCGACGAAGTTGATGTTGAAGAATCGTTGCTTCAACACTGGTGATCTTTGCTTCTTATACTACACTGGTATTAGTTCACCTGTCTTCCCAAGCCCTGAGACCTAGGTATTTTGCCCCAGGCCTTAAGTTTTCCTCCCCCCATTTTAAAACTTTGCTTACAGGGTGGCCTTCTGAAAGTCCATCTGAATTCATCTATACATAAATATTAGCACCTGCAAAGTTCATGCAGATGTGTGTCATGAGCTACAGCCCTTCTCCCTGAAACTATTTTCCCCCAGTCATTTTTCTCTTGGCAGGGATTTCTTCTGCTTTTAGAGAGGCTCACTGGTAGAGAGAGAAAAATAGATGGGGAGCAGCTTGGCACTTTCCTCCAAACAACTCATGCTCTACTGCACATGTGCTCTGCTTTGTAGGGATTTGACAACAATTGATGGGACTACCAGCATTACGCCTAGCTTGCCACAAAGTGCAAGCATGCACATCAGTGCCACCATCCAAATTAAGTACAGTGTAATAATTTCCAATTATTGCTTAAATTAAATATGGCTATCTACTGCTTTGCATACTGAAAGTACCCCACGTATTTGAAGGTCTAAAAAAGGAGTGCATTGTCTTATTTTTTTTTCCTCCTGAAGTGTCCCTAGTGTACAGAGGCATGTTGGAGTTTTGTGCATAAAATAATTTTTAAAATAAATAAATGAGTAGCATCTCAATTAATAAATATTAATAACAACTAAGCTGCGTTGGCCATGCCTTGCTAGAGCATCCCTGCCTCTTTCCTTTTGATCTAAAAACAAAATTCTCCTTGGGGTATCTTGCAGCACCAAGACAGGAACCGAGGCAGTGAACGTGAAGTTAAACAGAACCATGCTGGATGTTGCCAGGTCATAGGCCACAAAGCCCCCAAGTTTCCCAGAAGACTAAAAACAGCTATTTTATCCTTTCTGCAATTTCACACATTGCTATGCCATCTCATTAATCTTTCTGTGTTTACACAAGTAAATGAGAGGCATGTCTGCAGTCAGTGGCAATGGCCAAGGCTACAGAGGCAAAGCCTGGAATTCCCTCCTACTCAAACATTCTTCTCCAGTGGAGCTGTTTCCTGTTTGCAAGCACTGAACAAATGTATACTCTCCATCCACACTGCAACACAGGGTGGATTTCAGAAAGGTGCCTTCCAAGGGCACAAACAAGAGAGCTACTTAGGTAAGCCAGAGTAGGGCATATGGACGGACGGATTGATCCATCATCTATCTATCTATCTATCGAAGCGTAAAAAAGCAGCATCAAATAATCCCGAATGAATTCTGTATACTTAGAACCTTAATAAAATAACTGCATGTCCAATGAGTTCCAATGGAAACCCTCCGAAAGAGCACAAGAATGCAACTTATTGAGCATTTCTAGTAAGGTTACATCTCACCTAGGATACTCAAATTGTTCTGCCCCTATGGAAGGTTTCCATTAAAATGCCCTGGGCGTTTCACAATTGGATAAGACTTTCCTGTCATATCCAATTTGGCCCTTGGATTGCGTTCTGACAAGCACACTTAAAAGCGAAAATCAAAACTGGCAGGTGTTTTAAACTCCCACTTTGTTTTAATATTGTTCAGGATATTCAACTGTTATTGATTTTTGAGCTGTTGTCAATTCAAACTCTCCCTCTCTCCTTCCTTCTCTCTCTCAACACACACACACACACACACACACACACACACACACACACACACACACACGTTATAGGCAGATACAGGCAACAACTGATTTGTGCGCGTCCCATTGACACACAATTGTGCATGCGCGCACAGCACCGAACCCAGAAGTGACCAAAAAACATCACTAAAATGCCACTAAAAGGGTAGGGTGGGTTGAAACAGGGGCAAAATGCTTTATGCGGATCCTGTCAACGCGCGCAGGGGTCCAGAATGTAACCTCTGCACAAAACAAGGATTGCCTGTACTTCTGAGTTTAAGAGAAGCTCAGAACTGCTATAAATGTGTAGGATTTGTCATCAACATAAAAAGAAGTAAAGTTAAGGCCAAAAGAAAACCAAAACCAAAAGGCCACTTTTTTTCTGAGTGAAACCTTGTGTCCTCAAAGGCCAAATCTGCACACAGAAAAAGCAACAATTTTCCATTTGCTGACAAGTCTTGACACATTAGCTTTAGCTAATCATTGTGCTTCCATGCGCATTTAAAGCACCCAATATGTGAATCTGACCTGTGTCATACTGCATTAAAATCATCAAAGAATGGCCATTTGCAAAACCTGGCCTTTTCTTTCTGCTGATGTTTTAACCGTCTCTGATGCAAGTGCCTTATGCTCAGTGCTTTTGCCTGCAAAAGAAGATATTATACTCTAGCAGTACAGACCCAGGTGACTAGAGTGTATGTGTGTATCTAGAGCTTTTCAAACTTTTCATGTTGGTGACACACTTTTCAGACATGAATCATTTCGTGACACAGTAATTTAGTTTTACTAGCAAACCAGAGGTTAAACTAGCCCATTATAAGAGCATTTGCACGACACACCTACACACTGCAGCCGACACACTAACGTGTCGCGACAGAGTTTGGAAAGCTCTGATCTAGAGAGAGAAAGACCGACCAACCGAGAAAGAATGCAGTGGTACCTCCGGTTGCGGACAGGATCCATTCCAGAGCTCCAGTCGGATCCCAAGGTTTCCGCAACCGGAGGTGTTGCTTCTGCACATGGCGCGATAGAGCACTTCTGTGCATGCGGTGAAACCTGGAAAAAATACTTCTGGGTTTGCCGCTTTCGCAACCCGAGGGTAACATAAGCCGAGATTCTACTGTATAGATATATATAGAGAGAGACAAGAGACAGACAGACAGACGTACACAACTGTACAATTCTATGACTCAACAGCCATTTCTTCCCTGCCCCACCTCAATCCACACACATATCCAATGATCATATTTTCAAAGACACTTACTGTACAAGAAAAAGCAAACATGTGTTTTGTATTGGGAACAAAGTTTACGGACATTTACAGCGACTGCACCACAGAATTCTTTTTCTGTTTTTCTTTTCATGCTCATGCTATTGTAGTGCCCTGCTTTTTAAAATATGTGAGCGTAGTTCTGGGGTGTGGCAGCCAAGCAAACGCCACCCACACATTCCTGCAGCCAAGTAATGCCAGCATCTGCCAACACATTTAGACACAAGGAAAGAAAGTGTGGAGGAGGACAAGAAAGAAAACAGGCACACAAAGACAGAACCAGGATATCCTGCAGTGGGAAGGAGGCTTGGGGGACAAAGTTGGTAAGGCGATTCCTTTTATTTACCTTATGGCTTTAAAGCTCTCTTATCGACTATACTGCTACAATATAAAGGACTCACATTTCTTCCTTTGTCTCACCCATCTTCTAAGAACCTTATACCACATACTGAATGCAACCAACAGAAGGCAAATGTCCACACTAATAAGAATACAGGGAACATAAGTTGCCACCTAAAAAAAATAATTCACGCATGGCAGGCAGAAGTTCTCTGCTGTTCCCACTGCCAAAGAGGCAAGGTGCTGTCCAGTTTAAAAAGAAAATGTCACAGGGAGCTTGGGAAACGGATGCATCACAGCGTTTGAAATTAGCCAGGCGCCAGGCACATTTTGCATCTGGCTATTGGCCACTTGTGACCAAGTGAAGATGCCCAGGTGCCAGGATGGTGCCTGATGTCTCCACCATCTGGAGGTGCATGCCCGGGGATCCTTGGATCTTGCCTGTTTTCACACACTAACAACACATCCTGAAGGAATCTATCTGCAATATTTTATCTGCACAATCAGAACGAATGTCAGGAACCAAAAAGTTGTATGGAAGAATACAACTTTTGAGCCATCTGGCCCCCGAATGGCAACTAGACATTCTGTTTTGGCAACTGCAACCCTGGTTTAAGGAAGGAGCCATTTGGCACTAAGCTTATACAGTCATACCTCATGTTACGTCCGCTTCAGGTTGCGTGTTTTCATCTTGTGTCCCGCGGCAACCTGCAAAAGCGCCAAATCGCAGACAAGGCGCTTTGAGTTGCGGGCTTTTCAGGTTACAGACGGGCCTCTGAAATGGATCCCATCCATAACACGAGGTACCACTGTATATCTGAGTTTATAACATTGACACATGAAATCCTTCTTTGGGTAGCGGGCTTTAATTTATAGGGCTCCAAGGGACCTGAGCATCATGTAGTAGCTAGATTCTTGATGAATCGCCAGCAGTTGCTGGGGACCACAAGTGAGGAGAGGACTGCTACACTCAAGACCTGCTTCTGGGTTTCCCATTGGGGGCATCCGGTTGGTTGCCGTGAGAACAGCATGCTGGGCTAGATGGGCATTTGTCCTAATCCAACATGGCCCTTCTTATAATAAAATCCTAGAATTGTAGGGCTGGAAGGCACCTTGAGGATCATCTAGTCCAGTTTTGGGACTACAATTCCCATCATCCCTGACCACTGGTCCTGTTAGCTAGGGATGATGGGAGTTGTAGTCCCAAAACAGCTGGAGGACCAAGTTTGTCCAGCCCCTTGCAAGGCAGGAATATGCAGCTGTCCCATACGGGGATCAAACTTGCAACCTTGCTGTTATCAGCATCAAACTCCAACCAACTGAGCTATCCTGTTCTTAAGAATACAGCCCTGAAGGCAGCCCTGTTTAGGGAAGCTTTTAAGGTTTAATAGATTATTGTATTTTAATATCCTTCTGGAAGCTGCCCAGAGTGGCTGGGGAAACCCAGCCAGATGGGCGGGGTATAAGTAATAAATTATTATTATTATTATTATTATTATTATTATTATTATTATTATTATTATTATTACCTCTGGATATGAACGGGATCCGTTCTGGAGCCCCGTACGCATCCAGAGCAGTGCTTACCCTGAAGCGCCGAATCTGTGCATGCTCCCCGCATAATTTGGCACTTCTGCGCATGCACATGGTGTCATTTGGTGCGTCTGCGCATGCGCAAATCACCAAACCCAGAAATAACCCATTCCGTTACTTCCGGGTTTGGCGCATACATAACCCGTGTTGTATGCAACCCACAGCATTCGTATCTAGAGGTATGACTGTACAGAATCTTGCATTCCCAACTCTACTCATCACCTTAAACTACATTGTTCAGATTATACAATTAAAAAATTTTCTCCATAGGGAAAGGGGAGTGCAGGGGAAACAGAAGAGGTAAAAGAGTAAGAGAAGTAGAAAACAAGCGGAGATGGAACTGGAAAACAACCAAGCCACACCTGAAACTTCTTCTATTAGCCAAACCTTTCTGAGGAACATCAGCAACCAGGATCTCGAGATCTCTCTTCCCAACCGCTCTTCTACCAAGGCAGCTGAAAAGACCCATCACCAATGCCCAGAAGCTGAGCTTTGCCCACAACACAAGACTTGACTTTTGCACTGTCTCCTCTCTCCAGCCCTGTGCTGGAGGAGTAACAGGTAGCTGGGAAGGACCTTGGAGGAAGTGGGGTAATTGCCATGATCTAATCAGTGTCTTGCTGATTATCCGTTCCTCCTCCAGAAAAGGTGAGACTTGGGTGGTTTACAAGAAGAGTATTTGGCCCACACCTCCAACTACATAGCACTGCATCCTCCACTTCAATAAGGCTGAGCTGGTTCCGCATGTGTGCGGGCACAGAGGGGAAAGGCATCTATTTTTTCATCTAGTAATTCAGATTTTTCTCCCCACCCTTCGATGTTTCTGCTCTGTCATGCAGTAAGGGAACAGCCCCCATGTTCTGAACCTCAGGGATGTTTCAGTCTTGCTTCTGTTCAGTGCTCAGTATCCTTAGGAGATGTCATAAAATCCAGAAAGTGGAAGGAGCCATATTGCAGAGCATTCAGTAACAAGAGTTTATGGAACCCAGGAACACTCACATACACTGTTGCAGTTAAACAGTTGATAGCAGGGTTTCCCAAACTTGGGTCTCCAGCTGTTTTTGGACTACAGCTCCTATTGTCCCTAGGTAGGAAGACCAGGGGTCAGGGATGATGGGAATTGTAGTCTGGAAACAGCTGGAGACCCAAGTTTGGGAAATACTGGTCAATAGGATGGAAGGCAAGTCATTGCCCCCTCATCAGCCGAAGAACCACCTGGACGATGTTGTACAATGACTCTATAGGTTAGCTTATTTGCAACCCTGGCCACTTCCTCCATGGTGGCTTACGTATCTAGTACTGATTGGCATCAGCAATGTTTGGGAAGAACATTGTCTGGGAAATTTTTTCCCAGTGCTTTGTTTTTCCCATGGAAAATTTTCAAATTTCATAAACTCATTAGTAACAATGAATGCAATTCCAGTTGCAAATGCAATACAGTGGTACCTCGGTTTATGAACACAATTGGTTCCGGAAGTCTGTTCATAAACTGAAGCATTCATAAACTGAAGCGAACTTTCCCATTAAAGTAATGGAAAGTGGATTAATCTGTTCCAGATGGTCCGTGGAGTACTTAAACTGAAGCGTTCATAAACTGAAGCGAACTCTCCCATTGAAAGTTGTCACAGTGGCCTGGGTGGGCTACTTCAGAGTAACGACTCCACACAGCTCTGCATTTTATCCTTTTATTGGTGCTGTGTATTTACAGTGCTAAAGGCAGTGCTATTTACAGAGATACTGTGTTTCTCATATTATAAGACATGTCTTATATTAATTTTTTCCTCAAAAAAACACGACATGGCTTATTTTCAAGGGATGTCTTATTTTTTAATAAAGTGCACGCGGGCGCTGTTTGCCGGGCTTGTCAAGCCCAGCAAGGAGCGCCCGCCGATCTTCTGTGACAGGCGGGGGTGGGGGGAGAGCAGAGAACGATCTCCGCTTCCCCCCCACCCCCGCCCGTCACACAGCACAGGTCCGAAGATTGGCGGGCGCTGTTTGCCGGGCTTCTCAAGCCCAGCAAGGAGCGCCCGCCGATCTTTGGTGACAGGCGGGGGTGGGGGGAGAGCGGAGAACGATCTCCGCATCCCCCCATCCCCGCCTGTCACACAGCACAGGTCCGAAGATCGGCGGGCGCTGTTTGCCGGGCTTGTCAAGCCCAGCAAGGAGCGCCCGCCGATCTTCGGTGACAGGCGGGGGTGGGGGGAGAGCGGAGAACGATCTCCGCTTCCCCCCCACCCCCGCCCGTCACACAGCACAGGTCCGAAGATCGGAGGGCGCTGCTTGCCGGGCTTGTCAAGCCCAGCAAGGAGCGCCCGCCGATCTTTGGTGACAGGCGGGGGTGGGGGGAGAGCGGAGAACGATCTCCGCTTCCCCCCCACCCCCGCCCGTCACACAGCACAGGGCCGAAGATCGGCGGGCGCTGTTTGCCGGGCTTGTCAAGCCCAGCAAGGAGCGCCCGCCGATCTTTGGTGACAGGCGGGGGTGGGGGGAGAGCGGAGAACGATCTCCGCTTCCCCCCCACCCCCGCCTGTCACACAGCACAGGGCCGAAGATCGGCGGGCGCTGTTTGCCGGGCTTGTCAAGCCCAGCAAGGAGCGCCCGCCGATCTTTGGTGACAGGCGGGGGTGGGGGGAGAGCGGAGAACGATCTCCGCTTTCCCCACCCCACCCCGCCCGTCACACAGCACAGGGCCGAAGATCGGTGGGCGCTGTTTGCCGGGCTTGTCAAGCCCAGCAAGGAGCGCCCGCCGATCTTTGGTGACAGGCGGGGGTGGGGGGAGAGCGGAGAACGATCTCCGCTTCCCCCCCACCCCCGTCCGTCACACAGCACAGGGCCGAAGATCGGCGGGCGCTGTTTGCCGGGCTTGTCAAGCCCAGCAAACAGCGCCCGCCGATCTTCGGTGACAGGCGGGGTGGGGGGAGAGCGGAGAACGATCTCCGCTTCCCCCCCACCCCCGCCTGTCACACAGCACAGGGCCGAAGATCGGCGGGCGCTGTTTGCCGGGCTTGTCAAGCCCAGCAAACAGCGCCCGCCGATCTTCGGTACCAGGCGGGGGTGGGGGGAGAGCGGAGAACGATCTCCGCTTCCCCCCCACCCCCACCTGTCACACAGCACAGGGCCGAAGATCGGCGGGCGCTGTTTGCCGGGCTTGTCAAGCCCAGCAAGGAGCGCCCGCCGATCTTTGGTGACAGGCGGGGGTGGGGGGAGAGCGGAGAACGATCTCCGCTTCCCCCCCACCCCCGCCTGTCACACAGCACAGGGCCGAAGATCGGCGGGCGCTGTTTGCCGGGCTTGTCAAGCCCAGCAAGGAGCGCCCGCCGATCTTCGGTGACAGGCGGGGGTGGGGGGAGAGCGGAGAACGATCTCCGCTTCCCCCCCACCCCCGTCCGTCACACAGCACAGGGCCGAAGATCAGCGGGCGCTGTTTGCCGGGCTTGTCAAGCCCAGCAAACAGCGCCTGCCGATCTTCGGTGACAGGCGGGGGTGGGGGGAGAGCGGAGAACGATCTCCGCTTCCCCCCCCACCCCCGCCCGTCACACAGCACAGGGCCGAAGATCGGCGGGCGCTGTTTCCCGGGCTTGTCAAGCCCAGCAAGGAGCGCCCGCCGATCTTCGGCTCTGTCCCCCGATGCGCTACGGCTCGGGGAAGCAGGCAGGGAGCTCCTGCTGGGTCCCGCGGCTTCGCCTCTCGCTCGGTCGGGGCTTTGCGATAGTGCTTATTTTCGGGGTATGTCTTATTTTTAACCAACCCTTTGAAATCCTGTCATGGCTTATTTTTTGGGGATGCCTTAAAATATGAGAAACACGGTACATCTTATCTGTTTTCTTCAGTACCTCCGAATGGAGTTTGGCGCGTTCTTCTCCAACATAAAAGCTTGGGGAGACCCAGCCTCTTCCCCCGACGTTTCTTGTGCAATTCCAGAGTCGGTGGGATTGGCCTTCCCCCCTTGCTCCCCCCTTCCTGTCCCACCTTGGGCAATGGCTCTGCTACCTTGCCTGAGCCTCGGACACCACTTCCTGCTTCTCCACTTGAGTCGGAACTCTCCCTGCTTTCCCCAGCGCTCGGAGATGGGCTGGAACTCAAGATGGGAGGGACCTCCCGATATCCCTTGTCCCTCACAAAAGTAATGGAAAGTGGATTAATCCATTCCAGACGGGTCCACGGAGTACTCAACCTGAAGCGTACTTAACCCGAAGCATGGGTGTAATTGGTTCCGGAAGTCTGTTCATAAACTGAAGCATTCATAAACTGAAGCAAACTTTCCCATTGAAAGTAATGGAAAGTGAATTAATCCGTTCCAGATGGGTCCGCGGCGTTCGTAAACCGAAAATCCGTAAACCGAGGTGTTCATAAACCGAGGTTCCACTGTATTGGGCAAGCCTGGCTGTTTCAAAGTTGAAGTACATTAGTCCCAATCTCTGTGGTGTAGTATGACAATAATAATAATAATCATAGGGTACTTTTTGAAAAAGCTGTGTTTCCTAAATACAATTAAGATAAATGCTAGTTAAATGAGAGATCTCTCTCTCTCTCTCTCTCGGACAGCAGAAAAATTTCCCATGCAAAGTGAAAATTTCCTGATGCAAATTACCCTAATGGCCTCTTTCCCTAAAGAGAGAGCAAATTTTCATTTGTTATAGTGGAGTGCATATGTCTTCTCTTCTGGAAAAAAAAAACGGAAATAAATCTAATGGCTTTTAGCAATTTCCTCCGTGCTCCAGCCCACAACCTATCCTGTGTAAGCATTTTCTTTCCGAGGATATTGTGTCAGCCGCATTTGGAAGATAAGATGTATCGGGGATAAAGCTGGGAAACAATGGCAACAGGTACTCATCGTACTACGTACCTAATTTGCCCTGGAAACTGTAAAATCTTCCCATCCGAAATGGAAAACCAGAAAGGCCACATTACTAATTAGCTAGCAATGCCCTGCTATTGTGTGAAGTGTTTCCTTACCAGCCTTGGGCTTCCCCAAAGGGCAGCTGGTGCCAGCCAGGAAACTCTCCATGCAGCAGAAAGGAGCTGTGTGACAGCCACTGTTAAGTAACGCACTGTTAAGTAATAGAAGGCTGGAGTGGAAAGTCACCCTGAATATGTGGCCAGTGCGTAACTTAACCGCCATGTAGAGTTGCCCAAAGGAGCTGTCCATACAAAGCATATATCTTGCATACATTGTGTGCCTCGGGCTCCAATGTGCAATATGAAAAGTTGCTTTTAGCACCCACTGATATGGCGCAGGAGAAAAAGAAAGGCAGAAAACAGGAGTAGACAGAGGAAGAGCATGTGTTGTTCCCTCTGACATACTTCTGGCGGGGGAAGGGACCAACAAGTTCAATCTGCACACTCTGTTAACGGAAGCCTTCTGATCTACACCCTCATTTGGGATTTCTTTTAAAGACTCCCAAAGTTATCAAAGTATGCTAGATACTACCAAGCACAGACAAAAAGAATGGCCAAAATTATCTTGTATAGGGCAAGTGGCTCTAAAGCAAGGCTGGGGAGCAGGTGGAACTAAATTTCTCGAGGTGGAACTAAATTTCTTGAGCCCCCCACACCACTTTGACAAGTAAATGTCTACGCCTGGTGTCAGTAAGAAGTCAGGTAACTTAGCTTCAAAGGAAATATTTGTGAGTGCAACCTTAAGAGTACTGTATGCTCCCTACTTTATTCCTTCCTTCCAGACCAGGTGGAGTTGAAGCCAGGATGCTAAGGGGGGGAAAGAGGAGCTGATTCCAGTGGGCCTTGGATTTGCTGCTAATTTTAAAGTGCACCCAAGGCTCGCAGAAGCACAATCTGGGGCACACTTTAATGTTCCCGGTGGTTCCTTTGCAGCTGCATCTTTTAACTGCCCCACAACCACACATGCCCGGCCTGAAGTATAGAAGAAAGAATCAGAAGTGCAGCAACATTGGCAGAAATGTTCCACTCCTCACCTGTTCCTTAAGCGCAGTTTATGTCCAGCAGGCCATGGTGTTTTGCTGTATTGCAAGTCAGACCTGAGACACTCTGAGCTGAGGGAACGGGAAGCTGTAATCTCAGTATGTCCTTTTGCTGCAAAGGTATCCCTGGGAAAAGAAACAGACCAAAGAGAGGGAGCTTGAGGATGGTGCAATCACACTTCAGCAAGGATGAAATAATGCCTCTCTTTTTAATATAATGCATTAGAGACCACAGGTGCATATACCGTACTTGATGCTAATATTTATTTGAGTATTTCTATCCCACCTTCCAGTATGAAGACCACGGAGGTGTTAACAATACAATAATGAAATAATCATAAAACAACCAGTTAAAAGGAAATGGAACAACACAATAAAAAGCCATGAGACATAAAAACCAGCAAGATGCAGGTTTGATTCAAAGCAGGATCTTCTGAAAGCCTGAGAGAGAGAGCAAAATCTGTACTTCAAAGCAAGTCTGTTGAGCTCAATGGGAGCTACTCCTGGGTAAAGCATGCGCAGGATTGTAGAATCAGGTTGCCTAAATCCCACTGAAGCATCCTGAATGCAACTTTGCAATTATATAGCCGGATGTGCCAAAGCAAGTCCTACGTAAGTTCAAAGGGGAGGGGTATAACTCCCTAATAAATGTGCAAAAGGAAAAAGAAAGCGGTCAAAGGAGAGAGTTTTTAGACAGTTATGGCTCCCATAATTGAACCCATTAGTAGAAGGAGCAGAGCGTTTGGATTGCAGTTTAAAGATGGGTGCTGTGAATAGAGCTGAATGCTACTTCCTTGTCCTATGCCACAGTTGCTATAACTCTCGGTCAACTGAGATAGAGGTTTGTTATTTCCACGAACTTAATACAGTAGTAGCATGGGAGTTCAAAACAAAACACAGCAGCAACCCTCTCTTATTCCAATCCTGGTTGCTCACACATATACTGCACCAACCTCAATCTGCAACAGACACATACCAATTTAGTATTTTCAGAACTATTGATAATGTATCCTAACTTTATCCCAAAGTGCAGAAAGACTGCACCCCTCCAGATTGGGTGGGTTTTGTTTTGTCTTGCACAGGTGAATTATTCTGCAACACCTCACTGGTGCAATAATAGTGCATTAGTGGTGGGTTTACATCAGACCACCCACATAGCTATTCTGCAATGCTTCTCCAGTGTTACTGCACTATTGCCGTTTGGAGGAGCTGCAGTGCACTATAGAGCAACGAAAGCGGGACAAAAAACAACAACACCACAAATCAGAACATTTGTGGTACAGGAGCTCAGAATGAAGTTACCAGACATGCACAGACTTGAAACATGCACAGTACAGTGGACGCTCGGGTTGCGAACGTGATCCGTGCAGGAGGCACGTTCGCAACCCGCAGTGCTGCGTCTGCGCATGCACAGGTCGCAATTCGGCGCTTCTGCACATGCACAAAGCGCGCTTTAGTGGTTCTGCACATGTGCGAGCATCAAAACCTGGAAGTAACCCGTTCGGGTACTTCCGGGTTCGGCGCGGGACGCAACCTGAAAAGTCGCAACCTGAAGCGCCTGTAACCCGAGGTATGACTGTATGTTTGCCCCACAAACATGCACAGCATGTTTGCCCCACAACCTTTGCACGTATTAACAGTACAGTCATACCTCGGGTTACAGACGCTTCAGGTTGCGTCTTTTCAGGTTGTGTCCCGCGCCGAACCCGGAAGTACCCGAACAGGTTGTGAACGCTGTGGGTTGTGAACGTGCCTCCTGCACGGATCACGTTCGCAACCTGAGCGTCCATTGTATTGAAAGTGAAACTGCATGTAACTGCCAGCATAGCTGCCAAGTTTTTCCTTTTCTCACGAGGAAGCCTATTCAGCATAAGGGAAAATCCCTTAAAAAAAGGGATAACTTGGCAGCTATGGTAACTGCCCCAATAACACCACAAGCACAAAATCATCATGAATGCAAAATAAAAAGGATGCTAGGAGGGGCCTGTTATCTGTGGCTACATGTGGCTGCCATTATATCCTCAGAAAGAAATAGGCTAAATACCAGGTGGAATTGTGGGTTGGAGACAGAAAATTACTAAAAGCAAATAGGGTTGCCATATTTTGAGAAGTAAAAATCCGGACAGTTGTTAAGCCCCCCATTTTTTTTTAAAGCAAAGGTTGGATGGCAGCTCTCCAGGACTTCAAGCAGGGCTTTCGACGAACCCCCTCACCGACGTTGCCGATAAATTATGAGACGAAAGGGTACAGGGGTAAAGCAATCCCCACTCCCTTACGCCTTAAAATACACCCCTCAATTCTGGGCTTCTCAGTAAAGAGAGTCTAATTCCAGCTTTCATGGCCTGATCTCACAAACAACTCAGGGCTATTTGAATGAACAACCTCTTGCCTACAGAACAGGGGCTCCCTCAACTCAGATCCCAACTGTATCAGTCTGCCATATCACCCTGGCAAACTTGTGGCACTCTAGGTTTTCACCATACTGCCCTTCCTGTGTGACTCTAGGACACAAACTATCGCTTTTCCTTAGGTAAGTTTTGCCCTTTTCTGAGTCTCCACCTCTGTGAGTTTTAATACGCTGCTGGAATAACCAAGACGATACTCTTTGGCACAAAAAGAAGATGAATTTTATTTTCTTGAAAACATAGTTTTTTTCTTTTCTTAACGATGCATAAGTTTACAAGCTTAGTTACAATTATACATTAACTCTGTCAGACTTTAACTTCAAGTTACCACAAGCCTAACCTAAACCACCACTATCCTGGCCCCACACCATTCTTCTTCCCTCTTCGCCACCACACTCCCACTCTTCCTCTTCCAACTGCCAAAATGATGCGCTGTCAGTTAAGCTGGAGGTGGATTAACTCTTTCTAATGCAGGGTGTAATAAATCTTCCATCCTGGGGCTAATCCGTTGCAGGGCTCTCTCCCAGTCAGGTCCAGCACTGAACCTGGGTCCTTCTCTGCACACAAAGCAATGCTCTGCCATGGAGTTATGGCAGCTCCCTGTACCTTCCGCAACAAAAGGATGCTACGCTGAAGAACCAAAGCTCCTGATCTTCAAGGCTGGGATGTAAAAGAACAGGGAAGAGAAACAGCGCAACAGAAAGCTGCGTGAGAAGGAGACGGTCTGTCTTTTCCTCCCCATCAATAAAAGAAGAAAAGAGTGCTGCTGACGAGGGTACTGGCATGGCTGTTCTATGTTTAGGGGGCTTATGGCTCAAGCCACATGCCATCCTGCGAGGCTTGGGGACGCTTCGGATAGCTGAGATTCCATTGCAGTGAGGGAAAAGAAAGAGC
Source organism: Zootoca vivipara (assembly GCF_965207765.1). Lineage (NCBI taxonomy): Eukaryota > Metazoa > Chordata > Lepidosauria > Squamata > Lacertidae > Zootoca > Zootoca vivipara. The sequence continues at coordinate 65,292,272 of NC_142583.1, forward strand.
AGCCTTCTTTGAGGCAACCCAAACCCTCCCCTCACCCTCACCCCTCTCCACACGTGCCAGGCCAGGAATTTTAAGCCGCCACACCGTCCGTTAGAGCCAGGAAAGTGGCAGCGCCCGCAAGACTTTCACCCACTAGACGGGAGATTTCCAGCGCCCGGGCGGCATTCTTGCGCAAGCCTGTTGCCGTATGTCATGGCTGCGGTTCAAATCCTCCTTCAGCTGCTCAGCGCTCTTGGCCTCTCCTCTAAATCCCAGCCCGCTTAAGCTTCCTCGCTCGGCATGTGCTGCTTCTCCGCATAAGCCAGGAAGGGCCCTTTGGCGCGTTCGTGACTGAGGGTGCATGGTGGTGAAAAATCACTTGAGGTGGTCACCTGGCGTGAGCAAGCGAGCTGCCTTTCCCCCATCAGCCAAACAACTAGGTAGCAGACCAGGGGTCACGGAGCAGTTAAGAGAAGGGTCTGGCTTGCTGTGTTTGCCGTGAAGTCACACGCCCACTTTCAAATTTTACCTCACAAGAGCCAACTGTGATGGGAGGAAGAACGCATTGGGCTGAACCAAGGAAGAAGGCTTGTGTATGAATGAATCCCTGCTGAGCTGAGAGTGGCCATGAGCAAGTTGCTTCCTGCCACTTTAATCTGCCCTGCAGGGCTGTTATGAGGATAAAATAGGATAATCCTTCATATGCTGCCCTGAACTCCTGAAAGGAAGGGTAGGATACACAAAACAATGCACCTGTCAGATCCAGTCTGTAATGCAGGGGTGGCAAGGCTAGCCTAGTTTACAGGGCTGTTGTCAAGGATTAAGAGTGACGATGTTACATGAAGCAGCCCTACCTGACCTGGGATCTGCATATCCTAGGCCTTCCCCTTGCCGTACATTTAAAGCACTCTTATTCCACTTTAGACAGTCAGGGCTTATCCCAAAGAATTCTGGGAGCTGTGGCTCATTATGGGTGCTGAGAATTGATAGGAGACACGCACCCCCAATTCCCCTCATGCAGCTACAATTTCCAGAGTAGTTCAACCATCAGTCCCTCTTCCCAGTGGACTCTGCGAATCATAGCTCTGTTTGGGAAATAGGGGGTCGTCTGAAAACTTATAAAGAGGCTCCATTTTTCTACAAAGAGGTTATATATGGTAAAGAGAACCAGAGAATGTCCCAGATTTTAATGACCCCGTCTTTTATGACGGTGTCTTTTTATTTCCATCTAGTTGCTATAGGGAATCAATCTTGCAGGTATCACTAAAAGCTGCATTAGCTCTCCCATCCTCTAATACAATTATTATTATTATTAAAATTCATCTATTTTATATAACCAAATCACTGAATTAAGGGAACCATAGCTAGCCTATGTCCAGTTATTTATTCAATTTTAGTTATTACTTCTTCCCGTCCACCCCCTAAAATGCTTTTGGGGGCAGGCCCAAATAACCTAACATCTCTGACTCTCTCCTTATGCCCATTTAGGTCAGGGTTCTGTTCTCATAGGGGGCAACCAGATGCCAACAGAGAGATCGCAAGCAACAACAAATGCCAACAACTGAGAGACATACTGCCTCCGACCATGGAGGGAGGACATAGTCCTTGTGGCTTAAGGTCATCAATTTGCCTAATCCTCTTTTAAAACCAGCCTCACTGGTGGCCATCATTGCATCCTGTGGTACTAAACTCCATAGTTTTAACTATGCACTGTGCGTATCTCATTTTGCCTCTCTTGAATCGTCCAACATTCCCTTTCATCCAAAGACCCTGGGTTCCCACATTATGATATAAGTACACCTACTGATGATGATGATGACATGGGTGGCGCTGTGGGTTAAACCACAGAGCCAAGGGCTTGCCGATCAGAAGGTCGGTGGTTCGAATCCCCGCAACGGGGTGAGCTCCCAAATAACCTAACATCTCTGACTCTCTCCTTGGCACACACCCTACTTTTATGCCCACAACATCCACGGCCGGCCCTACAGCCAGGCTGGGTGGCGCAGGGCGCCACGCACCAGCTTGCCAGGGGGCGCATCGTAGCTGCGCCTGCCCTCCGGCCGCTCTTCCGCGCAGCAGTGCCCTCGGCAGTAGCACTGCGTGCTGAGCCCACCCGCCTGTCACGCAGCAGCACCCTCGGCAGCCGCGCTGTGTCTGCCCATTGCGCTGGGAAACGCGCACCACGGCGCCAGGGCGCCAGAGGTGCTTAAGACGGCCCTGACAACATCCCTTTACGGTAGGCTAAGTGGTAGTGCCTGTTGTCTTTGTCCATGAAGTTTTCTTAGCAGGGATACTGGAGTGGTTTGCCAGTTCCTGCTCCAGGTGGACCATAAAGAAGGCTGATCGCCAAATAATTGATGCTTTTGAATTGTGGTGCTGGAGGAGACTCTTGAGAGTCCTATGGACTGCGAGAAGATCAAACCTATCCATTCTTAAGGAAATCAGCCCTGAGTGCTCACTGGAAGGACAGGTCCTGAAACTGAAGCTCCAATACTTTGGCCACCTCATGAGAAGAGAAGACTCCCTGGAAAAGACCCTGATGCTGGGAAAGATTGAGGGCACAAGGAGAAGGGGACGACAGAGTATGAGATGGTTGGACAGTGTTCTCGAAGCTACAAACATGAGTCTGACCAAACTGTGGGAGGCAGTGGAAGACAGGAGTGCCTGGCGTGCTCTGGTCTATGGGGTCATGAAGAGTCGGACATGACTAAACGACAGAAGAAGATGAAGAAAAAGAAGAAGAAGAAGAAGAAGAAGAAGAAGAAGAAGAAGAAGAAGAAGAAGAAGAAGAAGAAGAAGAAGAAGAGGAGGAGGAGGAGGAGGAGGAGGAGGAGGAGGAGGAGGAGGAGGAGGAGGAGGAGGAGGAGGAGGAGGAGGAGGAGGAGGAGGAGAAGGAAGAATTGTGCCTCAATTCCCAGTTTTCATGCTCTAATTTGTAAATCTGTAGTAGTAGTAGTAGTGGTGGTGGTAGTGATTGGTCCAAGGTCACCCAGGAAGCAGAACCCAAATTGGAGCACAGGTCTTCATGGCTGGCCCAGGGTTCCTACATGACCATATTGGCTCTCTTTGTGCCACAGCCAAAACTCAATCCAAATGTAACCCGGTGTGGGAATATAAGAAGCATCACAGTAGAATAAAGAACTTGCTCTTTCCAAAACACACAGTTGTTTTGTTTACCTCACTCACACAGCCAAGAGATCATCCCTGAGTTGTTGAGCAAGATTTAGGACTGCTGATGTTCTTGATAAGGAGCACTGGAAATGAGCCCTTTTAATCTCTGACACTTTTTTTTTTAAAAAAAATACTAGTCATGTCCTTCATCTGGGCATTAGAAAATTAGATGGAATGCTGAACTGTAACGATTATAAGTAATTGGAACAATATTAAGTGCGATTAGAGAACAGGTAATTAGAGGTTGCATTCTTAGCAACTTAAAGATGGAGGGAGAACCATTTCAGAGCCGTCTCTGGAATGTACCACAAATGGAATGTCACATGACATCCTAAGGTAATGTTACTCAATTCCTCCTGTCAGGTAGCTCAGTTCTACCCTGATTTGCAACTACTGCCAGACTCCACTCATCCACTGTTTTTCCTGTAGGATAAAGAGGTGGAAGTGAGCCTAGAGAGGTGAGTGTGGGACTGTCTCCTCCTGTGGTTTTTTTTGGGGGGGGGGGGGGAATCCTTCACCAAAACATGGAAGTATTGCTCTGCTTCACATGTGGCTGTGGAGGGTTTTCAAATGTATTAATGACCCCATGATGGGGAGACAGCATACCTAGAAATGTATTGGGAGACCTATCAGACAGACAGACAGACAGACAGACAGACAGACAGACAGACAGACAGACAGACAGACAGACAGAATGTAACACAAAGGCAGTGAGTCCTAAAAAGCAGGGATCAACTACCACCTCATGCATGAACTTACGAAGGGGACCTAGGCAAGGCATTCTCTATACAACTCAGCCTGCCTTCCCTGCCTCCAGCTCACCAAACGCAAGGAGGGGCACAGCTCCTGCACTTTTACATCAGAATATAAAAAAGCCCTGCTGGATTATGCCCATTTAGGTCAGGGTTCTGTTCTCATAGGGGGCAACCAGATGCCAACAGAGAGATCGCAAGCAACAACAAATGCCAACAACTGAGAGACATACTGCCTCCGACCATGGAGGGAGGACATAGTCCTTGTGGCTTAAGGTCATCAATTTGCCTAATCCTCTTTTAAAACCAGCCTCACTGGTGGCCATCATTGCATCCTGTGGTACTAAACTCCATAGTTTTAACTATGCACTGTGCGTATCTCATTTTGCCTCTCTTGAATCGTCCAACATTCCCTTTCATCCAAAGACCCTGGGTTCCCACATTATGATATAAGTACACCTACTGATGATGATGACGACATGGGTGGCGCTGTGGGTTAAACCACAGAGCCTAGGGCTTGCCGATCAGAAGGTCGGTGGTTCGAATCCCCGCAACGGGGTGAGCTCCCATTGCTTGGTCCCAGCTCCTGCCAGTTTGAAAGCACGTCAAAGTGCAAGTAGATAAATAGGTACCACTCCAGCGGTAAGGTAAATGCCGTTTCCGTGTGCTGCTCTGGTTCGTCAGAAGCGGCTTAGTCATGCTGGTCACAAGACCTGGAAGCTGTACGCCGGCTCCCTCGGCCAATAAAGCAAGATGAGCACCGCAACCCCAGAGTCGGTCACGACTGGACCTAATGGTCAGGGGTCCCTTACATTTACTGATGATATTCCCTCATCTACGCAACTACTAAAGGTGCAGAAGTCCTGTTCTTTCTCGGAACTGGCCACCCTAGTCCCCACCCACCTGCAATATGAAGTTAACACAGACCACACTTTGATTAAAACAAACCGGGTTATGTGCAAACCAGGCCAATGGCAGCCCTTTCTCTTTGTTCCATTAGAATGAAGAGGGATTTTCATTCAGGTCACTTTCATGGAATGCGGAGGAAAGTAGCTACACTGGCCTGTAGGCTCCTTGAATTCTGCTACCCTAGGCAGCTGTTTCTGGTGCCTACTGGGTTAGCCTGGCTCTCAGTGGATAGGACTAATGTGAGCAAGACGTGGTCTTGGGTCAATCCCTGTTTATTACAGTTGGGTATCCTGATGAGTTACGCTCAGTGCATTGTGCCCAGTGTTTGAATTTATTTATTTTTTTAAACTGAGCCCAAAAAAGCCCGAGATGAGTTTTTATTAAAAATAAACTAAAGCTGGCGTTCTCAGGATTCCAACCTTTGCGCCGGGTTCCGTGCATTCATGGCGCATGGCCAGATACGAACAGCCCTATTCATAGCAACGATTGCAAGTGTTCATCCTTGAAAAGAACAGGCGAGCATTTGTCCTGCCTTTGAACACACGAAATAAGGGCTTTCAGGAGCTATTTCAGACTGAGTTATATCCTACTGACCCATCTCGTCCCCCCTCAATGTTGGCAACAGCATTTGAAATGTTTTCTCTCTCTACAGAGATCACTTCTAGCTGTTCACTGTTATTTATACCAGCTGCTCCCATTGTGCCTTTGGAATTTCATGCCACACACATTTACTGTACAAACACATTCTGTAAATGCTTTCTTGGGCTTAACTGTATGGGATGACATCCAGGGAAGGTTAGCCTAAATCCTATTGAATTCAGTTAAGCGCTTGTGCCCCACTGGTTTCTGTGGGTCCCGCAGTCCAAAGCTATGCATGTTTACTCAGAGGTAAGTCCCTGCAAGTTCCACAGTGCTGACTCCCAAGTAACTATGCAAGGGGTTGCAGCTGTAGATAAAGCTTTACTTTCTCCAGGTTGCAACTGTAGATTTTCAGCTCTTTGCATAGCACTAGCTCAGCCACAAAACAAATGCATATAATCCCTTTCTTAGAAGAAGATATTTGTTGTGGTAGTCATGGCAACTTTTAAACTCTTTTGGAGACCCCCTAAAGTCTCAAAACATCAGTATATACTGATAAATGTAAAAATAAAATAAAAGAACATTTGGTTTAGAATGTTGCTGGTATAAGAGAACATACAAACTTGATGCATTTTTATGCACCAGTGGCAACACACACCACTTGCTACAACCCTTCCTCAGGTGGCTTTTCTACATCCTTGAACACTTGCTTGCTTACTTACAGGCCAGAATCAGTTCACCGTTACATTTGGGACAACTTTCCTTTTCCCCATTTTTATTTATCGTTGCTTAAACCACAGAGCCTAGGGCTTGCTGATCAGAAGGTCGGCGGTTCGAATCCCTGCAACGGGGTGAGCTCCCGTTGCTCGGTCCCAGCTCCTGCCCACCTAGCAGTTCAAAAGCACATCAAAGTGCAAGTAGATAAATAGGGACCACTCCAGCGGGAAGGTAAACGGCGTTTCCGTGCGCTGCTCTGGTTCACCAGAAGCAGCTTTGTCATGCTGGCCACATGACCCGGAAGCTGTCTGCGGACAAACGCCGGCTCCCTCGGCCTATAGAGCGAGATGAGCGCCGCAACCCCAGAGTCGGACACGACTGGACCTGATGGTCAGGAGCCCCTGGCCATCTAAATTTACCTAATAAATTATTATTATTATTATTATTATTATTATTATTATTATTATTATCATCATCATCATCATCATTATAATTTATTGCCTGCAATTTGTTGCTATTTTATTGTTTTGGGTTTTATTCACCTTATGCAGAACGATGGCACAGGATATCCAAGTGCAAATACATAGAGTTAAAAAGATCATACGAGGGACATGAGCTCTGTTACAATGGCAAACTTTAGAGGGTTCACAATTCTCTCTTGCAAATTTCACCCAGTTAAAAACATATGTGTACAAACGAAACGGCATTTCCGTCTGATACTTTACTAACATATCCCACCCCACTATGCATTAAAAGATTCTTTATTAGTGCCATGTGCTACTGTGAAAACGGCGCATTTCTAGCTACCAGCTGCATTTTGCAGGTGGTATGTCATGTGCCTCTGAATGTTTGCAAATCATCAAGGAGGCCTACTCTCTAAGCACAGCCCCAGATGGAGCGGGAAGCCTCTCGGAGTAAAACCGCATAGCTCCATAGCTGCCAAGTTTTCCCTTTTCTCGCGAGGAAGCCTATTCAGCATAAGGGAAAATCCCTGTAAAAAAGGGATAACTTGGCAGCTATGCATAGCTCCCATCTTCATGGGAAAAAACGATTCAACCATATCTTTCCAACAAAATGGCTAGACAAATCTCATCAGCAAAGGCATTATTTTCACTGGCACCACATCTGGCAATAATATGGATAGCCCTTCAAAGGGGGGAGTCCCTCCTGGACAAAATATGAAAGCAAGAAGGAGCTCTTTCCAGACAGGTTCTGTCGATGGCAACTCCTGGGAGGAGGAAAGTAGCAAGAAAAACTATATTGTGTGCATCGATTACTTGGCATTGGTCCAAAATCTAGATGCTAATGTGTCCATGCCTCCATCCCTGAGTGCACTTAAAACATTGCAATATATATATATATCTCCAACATTTCAAAAAGATCAAAGGGTCTATGTATCAAATCCATATGTGGCTGCATCCTGATCTGCGTTCACTTCAAAGCCCGCTGCCAGAAGACTAATGAGACTGCAGGTAACTGCAAAGGCAACTGACAATTTTTCAGTTTGTGTCCACTGCATTTCATTCATTAATGTTAAAAGCCCATGAATGAGGCTATCCATGTTTCTCATCAATCAAAATTCTACATGACCGCAGCCCCTCTTACATGGTTGCTTAACAGGAAGGCCATTATTTTTTCACTGCTAAAATTAAATGCAAAAAGGAGTTTTCTCCTCACTCCCATCCCTGATGCAGAGGGCTGGCAGGTGGCTCGAGGTAGCTGGGAGAGCATGGGCAGATCTGAACACCTTAAAGTGCATTCAAGTGCACAACTTCCTCCAAAGAATCCTGGGAACTGTAGTTTATCCCTAACAGAGCTACAAATCCCAACACCCCTAGCAAACTACAGTTCCCAGGATTCTTTGGAGGAAGCCATGTGCTTTATGTGTGTATGGGGCTGGATCTGCCCCTTGTTTCCAAAACTAAAGAATAGTCCAGGGGTTCAGTGCGTCTGGCTGTTAACCAGAAGGTTGGTGATTCGAGCCCACCTACGGATGGCTGCGGGCAAGATTCCTGCATTGCAGGGGGTTGGCCTAGCACACCCAACAGCTAGCAATGGTGGGAACTGAAATCCAAAGCCATATGGAGCCCTGCAGGTTAGTCACCCCTCTTTGGAGACCTGGTGCAAGGTTTCTACTTGCCTCCATTATGCACTACTTGAAAATGGACCAACAAAGATTACAAAGACATGCCAAGTCTCCAGTGCTCTCTGATCCAAGAGAAACATAATGCTCAACACTTGGAACCTTGCCACTTGGGAAAGGACGGGCATATTCCAGAGGTGTTCTTCAACCTGCAAAGCTGTCCTCGTTCCATTAAAAAGACAGACTGATAAGGCCTTGATGATGCCCAGTGAAAATAGTGCATCACGGATCAAGCAGAACATCACCCATGGTTGTGAATGACAGCCCCCATTGACAGACACAAACACATTCGTCTTCAACAATAAAGCCTCTGCTGTCTGAATAATTCTGGTCCATGGTAACTTCTAAATTGGGTACCTGTTGCTCTCCATCTATTGCTGGACTCCAACTCCCAACAGCCCCAGCCAGCACAGCCAAAGAACCAGGGATGGTGGAAACTGTAGCCCGGCAAAAAATGGATGACCACAGGGTCCCCATCCTTCTTCCAAGCACTGATTTGCACAACCCGAATCCAGAGCTGGTTCTCTCACAAGTTGTTGTTCTGCGATAACCGCTGCCGTCTGCACAAGCAAGGCATTTCAACCTTGCTATTGAGAGTCATTCACAGGTCACTGTTTCACTGCGGAGCTGCAGATTCTTCCCACAAAGAGCCTTGCCAGTTTTGTTTGAAAGAAACTGGCCGTGCTCCTGCGCCTTTAATAGCAGCCTGAACTATTAAGCAGCCAAAGTTCTTCCCAGCATTTATATCCATGCCAGGAACGGCTGCTGAATGTCTATGTGCCCGGCAGCTGTAAAAAGGCACAGAGGGGAATGGGGAATAGCAATCCTACTTCACTATTCTGCCGCTGCTGTTTACCCCTTAACTTCCTGGGACAGATGGTTGTGGGAGACTGCTGAACGCACTATACTACTGCTGCCAACTAGGAGGGCATCCTTTGCCCTTTGCCTTATGGCAAGGCAGAAGAATTGATGCTTTTGAATTATGGTGCTGGAGGAGACTCTTGAGAGTCCCACGGACTGCTAGAAGATCAAACCTATCCATTCTGAAGGAAATCAGCCCTGAGCACTCACTGGAAGGACAGATCGTGAAGCTGAGGGTCCAATACTTTGACCACCTCATGAGAAGAGAAGAATCCTTGGAAAAGACCCTGATGTTGGGAAAGATTGAGGGCACTAGGAGAAGGGGACGACAGAGGACGAGATGGTTTGACAGTGTTCTTGAAGCTACGAACATGAGTTTGACCAAACTGCGGGAGGCAGTGCAAGACAGGAGTGCCTGGCGTGCTATGGTCCATGGGGCCACGAAGAGTCGGACACGACTAAACGACTAAACAACAACAAGGCAGAACATGGCTCCATCTAATTCACTACTGTCTAGAATCACAGGGTTATAGAACTGGAAGGGACCCAGAGGATCATCTAGTCCAGGCATCCCCAAACTTCGGCCCTCCAGATGTTTTGGACTACAGTTCCCATATCCCCCAACCACTGGTCCTGTTAGCTAGGGATCATGGGAGTTGTAGGCCAAAACATCTGGAGGGCCGCAGTTTGGGGATGCCTGATCTAGTCCAACCCCTGCAATGCAGGAACATGCAGCTGTCCCATATGGGGATCGAACCTGCAACCTTGGCATTATCAGCACCATGCTCCAGCCAACTGAGCTCTCCAGGCTGACAGTGGTTCTCAACCTTTTTTTCCCTCTGGGCCACATTTCAGAATAGAAATCTGCTCGCCACACACCAATTTTTTTTATTGCTAAGAAAAACATTGGAAGACAAAAAGAAACAACTCCTAGCAGAGCTTGATTTATAACACGGAATACAACTATAATATTATCATGGAGCATTCAGAAAGTATAAAACAATGCAGCTAAATAAGAGCATGAATGATTCCTAAAATAAACAACAACTAGGATTGTCCTTGTATTGCATAGAATCAGAGAATTGCAGAGTTGGAAGGGACCCCAAGGATCATCTATTCCAACCCCTTGCAATGCAGGAATCTAAACTGAAGCATCCATGACAGATGGCCATCCAACCTCTGCTTAAAAACCTCCAAGGAAGGAGAGTCCACCACCTCCCGAGGGAGACTGCTCCACTGTCCAACAGCTCTTACATGATGCTGTTTTGAAAAGGCATCTACAGATAATTTGTTTTTATACAGTACTATGCTGTACTACACCACACTGAAATGTTTAAGTGTTTCTTTGATTGTCCTTGAATCTTCCTGCCACACTTGCTACCCTCTCATGCCACACCCTTTGAGAACCACTGGCCTACACTGACTTGCAGCGGCTCTCTGGGGTTGCATAGAATCTGTCTCCCAACCCTGCCAGGAGCAATTGGGTATCGAACCCTGAGCCGATGCTCTGCTGAACTATACAACACTCTTCAGTGGCTAGAGTGGAGGCAGGGGAACTAATAGTCCACTTCTTGTCCTGCATGTCTAAATTACTAGAGATACTGAGATAGGACTGTGCTATTCTTAGCAACTGTTGCTTGGCAGACGCAACACAGAGTGAACCATAGCTGCATGGTGAAATAAGAGTCTACTGCAGTGGCTAGCAGGACCCGGAGCTAGACCCAAGTTTCTTTCACTGGCATCTACTAGCTCCCAGCAATCTGCAGGTATGCAGCCTGCATCAATGGCCCAAGCAACACTCTGAGATGGAGGTCAAGAGAGGCCTTTGCAGCACAAGGTTAACAGGCGGGCTATTACCTAGCTGAGAATTAAGTGCTCTGTCCTCCAACATGTGTAGTTCAAAGGCTCACCTACTTCTGCTATCAGTTGCATCTGAGCCCGCGTAAAATTATGCAGTGTATCTCTTTTACTTCCAATAGAGATTTTTCTTGGAGAACCCACGTGCTGCCATTCATATAAATGGTTTAAAAGGTAAAGATAAAGGACCCCTGACAGTTAAGTCCAGTCATGAATGACTCTGGGGTTGTGGCGCTCATATCGCTTTACTGGCCGAGGGAGCCGATGTTTGTCCGCAGACAATTTTTCCGGGTCATGTGGCCAGCATGACTAAGCCGCTTCTGGCGAAACCAGAGCAGCGCACAGAAATGCTGTTTACCTTCCCACCGGAGCGGTAACCTATTTACACTTTGACATGCTTTCAAACTGCTAGGTTGGCAGGAGCTGGGACCGAGCAACTGGAGCTCCCCCCATTGCGGGGATTTGAACTGCCGACCTTCCGATCGGAAAGTCCTAGGGAATTGATACCCTAACCCTACTCTTGCAGGGGTTTGTGTTATACAATGTCAATCACTGTCCTAATATCCGTGCCCGATCAGGTCTGGGTTCAAGCAAGTGAGCTAAGGATAGAGCACTTTGCTGTTAACTCTCTCTATCCTCATGCCTCAAGGTTAAGGCAGGCTCTTAAAGGGACAGGGGGACAGATGGTGCAAGGATTGCTTTCTCTGGTCTACTTTTTCTGAAGGACAAGGGAGGAGCATTTTGTGACACAGCAGGAAAGTGAATGGTAATCCCCCCCCCACACACACACACAAGGGAGAATTAGAATCACAGGAGTTGGAGGGGGGGCAGGCGACATCCAGCAATGCAAACATGTCAGCTAAAGCATCTGTGACATTTGCAATTTTTGCAAATGACCTTGGCTATGTCTTCGGCAGAACAGACTGAAAGAGCAAACAAATGTAAAAAACAAAGGAATCTTTTGGTGGTTCATGAGAGAGAGAGAAACCCCCACAGAAGAACAATATATTTATTGGACCAACTCAAATTTCATTCAGTGAGTGGCAAGCTTTTGAGTTCTGCAGAAGCCTTGGTCAGGCAAAGTGTTACACAAATGGGAAATGGACAAGGGAAATACAAAATTTGATCGTAGCCATGAGATTAGCTTGCAGGAAAACCTCTAGAAAAATGCAATGGGCCTTTCAGTCTCACTGGGCTGCAATTGCAGTTGTTTATAATAGCCAAGACCCTGTTCCCTTGAAACACCAACCTGCCAGACATTAAAGCCATTAAGCAGGTGTGAAGCTTTTCTGCCCGGCTTTGTAAAGCTTGTCAGCAAGCTACATGACTGCTACATAGCAGCAAGCCTTGCTGTTGCCTGATGGCAAGGAAGAAAAAGAAAATACTGTAACTGGGAATCCTCAGCACTGCTTTTTTGTCTAGGGTGGTAAAAGTCTGCCTTTTTTGTCTAAAGCAGCTTCCTGGTCTGAAACTGACCTGGTGCACAGTGTTCGAAACTCCCATTGTTCTAGGCTCATTTTGCAACAGGGAATTTCATTAGGGTGAGTAGTTTCTGAGCCCTGGGCGCAGTACTGTGCCTAAGATTTCAGATTAAAACTGCAGAATGGAAGGAAAGGAGGACCTTTTTCCTGCACCCCCCCCCCACTTCCAGCTACTCTCTGAAGACTGGAAAAGAGATCCTCAAGAATATTAGGGGGATGGGCAAGGGAAGGACTAGACCATGTGAAAAATGAACATGAATTTTAGCTGCAATTCATTCATTTTCAGCTTTGTATTCTTGTTATAAAAAAGTGCACCTAGACCAGGCATCCCCAAACTTTGGCCCTCCAGATGTTTTGGACTGCATTTCCCATCACCCCTGACCACTGGTCCTCTTAGCTAGGGATCATGGGAGTTGTAGGCCAAAACATCTGGAGGGCCGCAGTTTGGGGATGCCTGACCTCCTAGACATTCTGTTGTTGAGCCCATAACCTAGGTCAGGCATCCCCAAACTGCAGCCCTCCAGATGTTTTGGCCTACAACTCCCATAATCCCTAGCTAACAGGAACAGTGGTTGGGGAAGATGGGAATAGTAGTCCAAAACATCTGGAGAGCCGAAGTTTGGGTATGTCTGACCTAGGTTAAAGGTGCCATTTAGCTTCTAGGCTTTCATATCTCAGTTTCTAACACTGCAGTGGTACGGTCCCTGTGGACTGTGTTCTAAGTAAAAAATAACAACTGGCAATACCATCTCAATAAATGCTTGTAAGAAGAGACAATGATTTTATTAAAAAAATATTGTGCAACTCATAACAATTTCTTTTACTTTTTCTTTCTTCCTCCCCTTCTTTCCCCTTTAGTAAATTCAGTTCAACACCTTTGAGGACTATGATTCATCAATTTAAAAAAGAAATTACGAAAAGAGAAACAAGATCCTTGCCCAAAGGTTTACAATCTACTAAGCTTAGGCAACAGAAGAAGCCAAAGAAGTGAGAATGAGATATTAAAAGTGACGCCCAGCAAAAGAAACACAAACCTGGAAAATCCAGGGATAAAAAGGAGGAGCAACATGGATTTCCAGAGGCAGGGAATCTGAAAGCAGGAGTGCGCTAAGGGAAAACAGAGGGGGGACAAGAAAGGAGGAGGAAGTAACACAAGATTTAGTAAGATGAGAGCATAATCCCCCAAGCTAAGCATGCTAAGCGGTTCCCTTGGACCAAAGGAATATGGGAGGGGGTGTCTCCGGCCAATGCCTCCGTATGAGACAGGAGTGGGGAACTTTTGGTCCTCCAGGTGTTGATGAACTACAACTCCCATCAGCCCTAGCAAGCATGGCCAATGGCCAGGGATGGTGGGAGTTTCAGTTCAGCAAAATCTGGAAAGTCAAGAGTTCTGCATCCTTAACCTAAGGCTTCTTGCCTGCTCCTTTAAAACTGGAGATGCCGGGAATGAAACCCAGGACTTTCTGCACACAAACTTTCTGCTCTACCCCTGAGCTAGGGCTCCATCAAATGCAGCCACCTCCGCCTAGAAACTTAGAAGTGCTTCCAGACAACCTGTTTATGGCGCATTCATCCTGATCTGGTTGTGGGAAGGTGAGACAATGGTTGCGTCAAGCAAATGTTTTACATTTACAGTTTACAGTGTGTTTCCTTCTAACACTTTTTAATGGCAAAAAGTCTTACCTTACAGGAAATCAGGTTTGCTGCACAAAACCTTTGAATAATTTTTTTATTGTGCAGTCTTGAATTTGCCAGTATGTGACTGAACCCCACCCAAAAACAGCAACAGTCTGGAAGCACCCTGGATTTTTAGTTGCTGCCATTTTAAAATATATTCCCAGGATAATGAATCCCATCGGTTTCCAAATTCCACAAATGCAGTCCAATCCTCTGGGTGTTTGTGATACATACAGCTCTTCTAAGATAGCTTTGTGGGAGGGATATTTTAAAAAAAATATTTCGGAAAACGCAGCATTTTGCCTTTTTTACTGTAATAAAGATCCCTCCTTCCCCTGTAGAAAGAACTGCATATAGGCCACAGGGCATGCAGTTAGTGTGGGGTACATAGTTATCATTAGCACAAGATGTGTTTCTGCTTCACCAGGTACAGCAAGAAAAGATGGGGCAGAGGAGAAGCCAAAATCCTGCCTTGCCAAATACACATGCACAGAAGCATATCAAACTAATCCCGCAATCTTCTTCTAGCTCTGCATGTGGGTGTGTATTTTACGTGGCCTCTCTGTTTGATTAGATCTGACCTCAATTCCTCACACGGGGCAGCTACGTAGAGTTGCTGCTTTGCCCCTGTGCGAATTCAAGAAGAGAACCGAAACCGTGGAATCTCTCTTAATTGTGGGGTGGGTCGGAGAGTACGTGAGTGGGAGGGGATTCTGTCCTCCACTAATTTGGCACCGGCAGAGAGATCTTTGAGAAATGAACTCTGTTTTTGCAGGAGACCTAATAATCCTTCCTCTGCACTGGGGGATTATCGGGTACTTAGAGAGACACTCACATGCACATTTTTAGCCTGTGCCAAGCGTGTTTTGTGTCCACAGGAGCCAGGCTTCATTCTGCTCTTTCGCTGGGAGTGAATAGGCATTCCAAGGCATTTAAATGCAGCCACAGACCTTCTACCCTAAGCTTTTCACCCTTTTAAAGTGCTCTGAATTGCTGGTTTGGGTTTTTTGTTTAATTCTGTTTGCAATGAAGACTCTACATTTGCTTCCAGTGTTATGCGGCGCTCCCCCCTCCACCCTCCCCTCTTTTTGCTCTGTCTGAGTGCATCACTGTCCCGCTGCAACCTCTGGCTCCTCGATCAGAACACACAGTCACAACTGTGCGTGCATCTTTACTTTCCAGGTGTCTGCACATGAGCCCTGAAATTAGTCCCGCCAGCCATAAATTGGGAGGTCAGCAACCAACCGCCTTGAGGTCAAATACACCCCAAACATATTGACTTCTAAACTAGCTCACCAACCTCCTTTGCCTCCCAACACCCCACACACCCAACAACACCTGTTTACTCCCTGCTTCTTTCCTCCCCCTTTTCTACTCTTCCTGCTTGTGGCAATGTACCAAGCAGCATGAAGTGGAATGGGTGACATATCCAAGTTCAAAGACCCAGCAGAACCCCAGGGGTGGGCACAAAGGAGACATGGATCTCTTTATTAAAAGTACTTGTATACTGCTTTCATATTTAGAAATCCCAAAGTGGTCTGGAAAAAGGGTGGAGAAGCATGCAATGCTTAATATAACAATATAAAAGCAGCATAAAATAAAAACCCACAACTTCACAGCCACCAGTCCTGAAAGCCCTGCTCACCCCTGCTCTAGACCCTCCAGGAAAGTTGGCAGTGCCAGCCACTCGCCCAACATCAGGGCCGGTCTCAGCCAGTCTTACTTCCCCTCTCAAGCTGGACATGCTGCAAGCATGAAAAGAAGTGTGGTTGGGTTGGATGGAAAGAGGCAGCAAAGGTTTAGAGGAAGGCACTCCTAAAACACACCCACACACTGAATATCTCTTCCTTGCATGCAGCTGAACAGATGTGTGTTGTGCACACACGGTCACTCGCCACATGGTGTGCTTGGTTGGTAAAGGTAAAGGGACCCCAGACCATTAGGTCCAGTCGTGACCGACTCTGGGGTTGCGGCGCTCATCTCGCATTATTGGCCGAGGGAGCCGGCGTACAGCTTCCAGGTCATGTGGCCAGCATGACAAAGCCGCTTCTGGCAAACCAGAGCAGCACACGGAAACGCCGTTTACCTTCCCGCTATAGCGGCACCTATTTATCTACTTGCACTTTGTCGTGCTTTCGAACTACTAGGTTGGCAGGAGCTGGGACCAAGCAACAGGAGCTCACCCCGTCGCAGGGATTCGAACCGCTAACCTTCTGATCAGCAAGCTCTAGGCTCTGTGGTTTAACCCACAGCTGCGTCCCCGTGCTTGGTTGGTAGAAGAGCAAAATGCAGAGGAAAGTGGGAAACTGGGGGAAAACCACCATTCCAAAAGCCTAGGAAATATATGGGTGTAGGCAGGAGAGGCAGAGGTGGACAGGCGCTAGTTAGCAGGCCTGTTTATGTGCTCCTTGTGCCTTCCTTCCCAGACTCTTGTGGCAGGAGAGGGGCGGAGAAGCAGGTGCTCATAGGCAGGTGACAGATGTGTGAGAAGGATGCTCAAAGCAATAGGAATGTAGAGGTCAAGAAGGATGAATAGGGGCTGAGGAGACTTCCCTCCCCTAAAGAAGACTGTGCCCAGAGTTCCAAACATATAGACACTTTTGGAGTAGTGGGTCAATGTGTTTGCAGGCCGCTGGTGCAGGAATTAAAAATGGCCAGGCAAATATTCCAAACCTTAAACTTAGTGAGATGCAGAACATAGGAGAGGGAATACTTTGCATTAAGAAAAACAAAACCGAAGAGCGATTAAAATTGTTTGCCAAGGTGACTCAATGTGCTCCCCTGCCAAGCTTGAGTCTAAAAAAAGGAAGTTGGGATGGGGTATGTGCCAAGCACTAATGCATCAGGCAGCTGATGCTTCAATGTTAGGCATTATTTTTAAAGTTTTAAATGGTGGCATGGAACCTTCTCTCTCTTTTTAGGCTAGGGAACCCTTTGTCTGCAAACTGATCACAGAGTTAAGCTCAAATGTTATGTACATAATATAACTCATTCCTGTGGTGTTGGTGGTGATTTTACTTTGATGTCATCTAACTCTTTCCTCTGCAACTCTTCTTCAAGAGTTCTAGAGTTCTCACGTATATGCATAATCTCTAATTACAGTAAAACTGGAGGTGATGAGTGTTTTATTGGTGTGGGGTTAAGCGAGGGTGGGTGTGGAGGAGATTTATCAGCTGCCTGAAGTTAATGGCCCCTAACCCATCTCCTCCCAGGCAACTGCTAAATTCTGGGTTGCAAAAGGAATCTCAACCCATGCTAATTTTAATCCCCCACCCACCCACATCTTTTTGAGACAACTACTGAAATTCAAAATATTTTTGAAACAACTTCTGAAATTCAAAAACAACTCACTGACTCTCACCATTTTTAGCTTAAATGCATGCTAAAACACACTTTGCTATGTTGTGTATTCTCCAAAACAGCAAAAATTCCATGGATCCTCTGCCATTACAGAGTCTGAGAACAACACAGCAACTGGAGTCAACCAGAGATTCATGCCTCATTATAGAAGGATGTCTTGGGTTAACTGTTTGACAGCTTTAGAAATCTGTGTTTGTCTATTTTTTGTCTTGCAAAATTACAATTATTATTATTTTATGAGCAAGTTGAATTAAAAAAATACTGCATGGTAGTGAGGGGTCGCTATGGGGGAATGAAAGAGAAAACCCTGCATAGATACACAATTTTTTGTGCAATGGGGAGTGTGGTCCACAATCGGACCGAATCCAATTATTGAACGGAATCCATTCCGGAAGTCTATTTGACTTCCAAAAAATGTTTGTGAACCGGAACACTCACTTCTGGGTTTGTGGCGTTCAGGAGCCAGAACATTCAAGTCACAAGGTATTTGGGATCCAAGGTACGACGGTACAAGAAGTGCATGTATCCTGCATATGTAACAGATGAGGAAAACCCACCACCAGTATCTGGCAACTACAGGCAATCCATTATTCTCCTAGCCCTCCCCGCCACCCCATTTGCAACGTGCAACCTCAACTTGCAGGGCTGCCATAAAAAAATACTGAGATAATAATATAATAAAAAAACAAATCAAGGATGAAGTGTTCCTATAATTGCTATATAGGACTACAGTTATCAGTGGTGACTGGCAACCATTGGAACTGGTGGGACAGAAGCAGAACATTTCAGCTTTCGAACGCCAACAACCCAAAATGAATGCTTCCATTTTCAAATGCGCCTCGGAAGTCGAATGGCTTCTGAGGCGCGTTTCTCCATTCTGTCAATGGATTTTGCTGACCGGCAATTGTGCCTCAGTTGTTGAACGTTTTACATGACGCGGAAGCTGTCTGTGGACAAACGCCGTCTCCCTCGGCCTATAGAGTGAGATGAGCGCCGCAACCGCAGAGTCGGACATGACTGGATCTGATGGTCAGGGGCCCCATTACCTTTACCTGTTGAACGTTTTGGAAGTCGAACGGTCTTCTGGAACAGATTACGTTTGACAACCGAGGTTCCACTGCACTGCAAATGCCTTGCCTGTCCCTTCTCCACTCCTTCTATTTCTTTTTAAACATATTCTTTTTAAACATCTATATTTAACTGATGTCAGTGTTTAATACTGGATGGCGCTGTGAGTTAAACCACAGAGCCTAGGGCTTGCCGATCAGAAGGCCGGCGGTTCGAATCCCCGCGACGGGGTGAGCTCCCGTTGCTCGGTCCCTGCTCCTGCCCACCTAGCAGTTCGAAAGCACATCAAAGTGCAAATAGATAAATAGGGACCGCTGCAGCGGGAAGGTAAATGGCATTTCCGTGTGCTGCTCTGGTTCGCCAGAAGCGGCTTTGTCATGCTGGCCACGTGACCTGGAAGTTGTACGCCGGCTCCCTCGGCCAATAACGCGAGATGAGCGCGCAACCCCAGAGTCGGTCACGACTGGACCTAATGGTCAGGGGTCCCTTTACCTGATGTCAGTGTTTAATACCATCTCCAACTTCTTCATTTGACTAAAGAGCATCTCAGGGTCATGGATTTGAGCCCCACGTTGAGCAAAACATGCATTGCAGGGGATTGGATGACCCGATCTGGGGGTTGGATGCCAGCATGTGCAAAACACATTACATTTCTTGTATCAGGGCATCAGGGCATGAATGGGGATCAGGACATTTCATATTTAACAGGGTTCATATGCTGCTGCTTCATCATCAAAACCTCTAGGCTCATACACAATGAACCTGCCACCCACCTGCCAAATTGTACAGTTGGTAATAAAGAAAGCACACTTGAGAGTGTGGGATAGCAGTTGCTTGATGCAACTGTGTCTAATCTCCCTGAAAATGATCAGAATGAATGCCCACATCATCTAACCTCTTCACAAACGTTGTGCAAACAAATCGGGGTCAATGCTCAACAAACAGAACACCTTTTGTCTTTCCATACTTAATGCCTAAGTGTCATTTGCAAAACACAGGAAAAAATACTAAGAAATTAGACTTCTGCAGACTGCAGGGGGGGAATTACTCAGTACTTCTCACCTACTGCTGCCATGATGCAGGAACGCCTCTCTCAAAAGGAGGAGCTCAAACTCCAAATTTTGCTCTGCCAGGTTGAAAAGCCTAAGAATTTGCCCTGTCCCTTTACTCCCCTTCACAAGTAATGAATTACAGTTTAGCCTTCTGGTCTAGCAGGGCATGAATGGCTTAAGCCAGGTGGGTTTGTTGGGCAGGATTTCATGTTGCTTTTACTACCAGGAAGGTGGTTGTTGTAACTACAGTATAGGAATTCAAATCAAGGAGCTAATTTTAGAAGGGACAGGAGCAGGGGGCAGGAGCTACTGGTTCTAATTTCCACTAAGTTCCAGCAAAGTGGAAAGTCTTGGAAGAAAAATTAGCAGAAATCTCAGCAATGGGACAAAGAAGCGCAACTCTTCAGAACCACCACAGGTCATAAAGGTGAAAAACTCCCCCATTTGGTTTGGATTCCGCATTGTCAGAAAACTGCAGTCAGGGAGGTGGTAATCACATTTTCACACATTCATCACACACCCATGTTTGTCTCCCCTTCCTCCTACTGTCCTCCAGGGTAGGAACTCTGCTGAAAAACCCACAAGGCATCATGTGTGCTGATGGCTCTCTACAAATCATGTTGTACAATGTGGCATCTTTGCAGAACATATACTTGCAATGCACGCACACATCAGCAAGCTTCAGAAATGTTAGGAACCGAACTACCTGTCCCTGAAAGAACTGTTGCCAGGATGTTACCAGCTATCGCCCAAGCAGGGTCAAATAGCAACAATTTGGGGGGGGGGGTGTGATTAGAAGCTGCTTGCAAACCAGATCCTTGTCCATGTTACAAGGATGCCATGGACATTCAGTGAAGCTGAATGTTGGAAGAAGAAGAAGAAGAAGAAGAAGAAGAAGAAGAAGAAGAAGAAGAAGAAGAAGAAGAAGAAGAAGAAGAAGAAGAAGAAGAGGAGGAAGAAGAGGAAGAGGAAGAAGAAGAAGAAGAAGAAGAAGAAGAAGAAGAAGAAGAAGAATTTGGATTTGATGTCCCCCTTTATCACTACCTGAAGCAGTCTCAAAGCAGCTAACATTCTCCTTTCCCTTCCTCCCCCACAACAAACACTCTGTGAGGTGAGTGGGGCTGAGAGACTTCAAAGAAGTGTGACTAGCCCAAGGTCACCCAGCAGCTGCATGTGGAGGAGCAGAGACTCGAACCCGGTTCACCAGATTACAAGTCTACCGCTCTTAACCACTACACTACACTGGAAGATTCAGAACAGATAAAAGCAAGGACTTCTGCATAGCTAAACTTTGGAACTCACCACCATGGGAGGCAGTGATGGCCACCAACTCGGATGGCTTTAAAAGAGGATTAGACAGATTCACAGGGCAGCAGGAGGCTATCAAAGGCTACTAGCCACGAGGGCTATGCTTTGCCTCCACAGAAGCACTGCTTCTGAATACCATCTGCCGGAAACCACTGGAGGGGAGAGACCACTGGTGCTCAAATCCTGCTTGCTGGTTTCCCACAGGCATCTGGTTAGCCACGGTGAGAACAGGATGCTGGACAAGATGCATAGCTGCCAAGTCTCCCGTTTTCCCGGGACATCCCTGTTTTTCCAGCTGTTCCTAGCTGAAAAAAACGAATTTTTTTGTTTTTCCCCAGTTTATTCTGGCGCGGCGGCCATTTTGGAACTGGGCGGAGCATACTCAGAAGCGACTTCTGGCGCGGGGGCCATTTTGGAACTGGGCAAAGCAGCATCAAAAGTCACTTCTGAGCATGCTCCGCCCAGTTCCAAAATGGCGACAGCGATATTTCCGGCCCGGTCCTTTATTTCTCTGACAGCAACTTGGCAGGTATGACAAGATGGGCTGCTGGCCTGATTCTGCAAGCTTTACTTACATTCTTATGCTAAATGTTGAGGTGCAGATATATAAGCAGGGCCGTCTTAAGCAAATCCGGCGCCGTGGTGCAAAGAACCCTCTGGCGCCCCCCTCCCCCCCCGGCAATTCCAAAACAAAGAAGGGGGCGGTGGAAAATGTCCTCTGCCTCCCCCACCACCCCGATCCCCAGCGTGGCAGCAGCAATCAAGCAGGAAAACGTGCTGGCGGACATGCTCTTCGGCATCAGGGCGCCTGAGAAGGCAGCCCAGGAAGGCTGCACGCCGCCTTTCGCCAGGAAGCAGGAGGAGGACAACGGCCGGGAGCAGGGCCGTCTTTAACAGATGCAGAGGCTTGGGAGGGAAGCTGCACACCTGCCAGCCATATAGTTGGCGGGGGACAGCTGGCGGGCGCGCAGGGAAAGGGGAGGCTGCCAGCAAAGCCGCGCAGCTCCCCCACTCGCTAGGACGCCCTTGAGCGGCCGGCGCCCTGGTGCAACGAACCACTAAGATCAATGGGAAAGACGGCTCTGTATATAAGGCGCCCACCCTTCAGCTAGTCTTCCCTTGTTGTGGGGAATACGCCTGCAAAGTAAGTTGGGTGTGGTAGTCAAGGACAGGGGGAGAGAAAGATCGCAGTTCTCTTTTGGCTTCTTTTCGAACTTTCTCATCCCTCATAGCTGCCAACAACACTTAAAACCCTCCCCCCTCATTGCAACCTGCCAGCCAAATCCTATTAAGCACTCATCACGGTCAGTGTTTATTTCTAGTAAAAGAGCAAGGCCAGTTTCTTAATAAAGTGAGAGGCAAAACCTGCAGTGAGAGGAGAGAAGCAGGGTGGACACGAGGAAGATGACCAGGACTCATTAATTAGCACCTGCCCCGTGAAACATGACAGGAACAAGACCCTAAACTCCATTAAGCCACTTAAGATGCTAAAGCTCTTTGTAAACTACCTGGGCTGCTCTGCAGGTTGGATCCGGGTTTTATTTATTCATTTTGCTAGATCAGAGCTCCGGTGAGATGGGGTAAGACTCCACCAAACCCAGATAACCAGTTCAGGACACGGGGTGGGTCCAGGCAGGCCGAGGGTCAAAAGTCCCAAAATATTGAGGTAGTACAAAACGTCTCAACTAGCAGGAGCAAACAACCTGGGAAAACAAGCCTGAGGCATAAGCCAAAATCCCAGCAGAGCAATGCATCATGAGCAGGGCAGGAAAGCTCAAAGGAGCAAGCAGGAACACACAGGTCTAAGGCGTTGGCCTGGGTTCCCCAAACCATGACTAAGCTGCATCAACCAGGGAGTGAAAATCGCAGCGTCATGCTACAAAGCCATGGTTTGCCTTACTGGCAGTACTGCGCAAAGCAGGTGCATGAGCAGAAGCTTGTGTTTATCACAATGGTGGGGGTCCCTTTTCAGCCGTGGGGGGCACATTCCTTTCCTCAAGGCTACCTTTTCAGGGACCACATGCAAGTGGTAAGCAGGGCCAGAGGCAAAAAGAAGCTGGAGCAATGAAGCAGTTTCTCAAAAGGGAACCTTTTGGAATCATCCAGATTATTTCAATTTATCCTAGTAAATAATTGATAAATTAGTCTGAAGGAGTCCCATGGACTGCAAGAAGATCATGGACTGCAAGAAGATCAAACCTATCCATTCTTAAGGAAATCAGCCCTGAGTGCTCCCTGGAAGGACAGATCGTGATGCTGAGGCTCCAATACTTTGGCCACCTCATGAGAAGAGAAGAATCCTTGGAAAAGACCCTGATGTTGGGAAAGAATGAGGGCACTAGGAGAAGGGGACGTCAGAGGACAAGGTGGTTGGACAGTGTTCTCGAAGCTACGAACATGAGTTTGACCAAACTGCGGGAGGCAGTGCAAGACAGGAGTGCCTGGCGTGCTGTGGTCCATGGGGTCACGAAGAGTCGGACACGACTAAACAACAACAGTCTGAAGGAAGATTTTAAAGGTCTTTTATAATGCTGGTTTTTAAAAAAAATTCTCGTGGGCTTTTTTTGGCGTTTGTTCAGCTTTATTGTCAGTCACCCTGAAGCTGGGGTACACAGACATAAAATAATAAACTAAAAACTTGCAAGTTGACAGCTCTAGTTAAAATAGAGCAGGGAAGGGAAGGCATATACAGTAATGTGTTGCTTTTGGGGTGTTTGTTTATTAAATTCATATCCCGTCCTTCCTCCCGAAGGAACCCAGGGCAGCAAGCACCATGACAATCATGGAAAGACAAAGTTGCCGAAACAAAAATTGCTACTTCTCCTTATCCTATTGAAAAGCCAATTGTAGCATTTATGAGCACAATACCCTTCAGGTCTTTATAATGATACACAAAGGCCCTCAATAACTTCAGGCAGCAGGTTATGTTCAAGTTTCATCAACCTACAATAAGGAAGGCTGAATCCTATACAGTATATATGCAATCTAACTGAGTTCCATCGCCTGCATTGGGACATGCTTCCCAGTACAGTCATACCTTGGCTGTCAAACGGAATCTGTTCGACTTCTGAAGACGTTCGACAACCAAGGCACAGCTTCCGATTGGCTGCAGGGGTTTCCTGCACTCAATCAGAAGCGATGGAACTCTCAAGGCATTCGGCTTCCAAGGTATGACTGTATATGTGTAGAGCAGTGGTTCCCAGCCTTTTTTTGGCCATGCCCCACCTAAGCATCTCTAAAATCCTGATGTACCCCCTCTGTGACATATAATTATTATTCAAAAAACGAACTCCTATTCACGTGGAGGAAGCCTTAAGGCCATTAACTTGGTCTAAACAAGTTTCCAAAGAGCATGGCATCCATGAAAGAAAGAAAGAAAAAAATAAAGGATCAATGTATATTTATATACACTGTATATGAGCCCCCTCGAACCATAGGAAATGCAAAAAAAATTCACTGTTAATAACTCAATTTCAAATTGCCCCTCTTAAAAATCAAATTGCCCCCCTGTGGGGCGTGTGCCCCATGTTGGGAACCACGGGTGTAGAGGATTGCTCTGCACAAGAGGCTGTTTTACAAATTTACAAATGCAGACAAAAAATATAATGCACACACTCGGCATTTGGGAACTCTTTCCTGCCTTCCTTCCTAACCTGTTGAAGCAGCTTCTCCTTCCTAGGCACCTTCCCACCTCCTGTCCCTGCCCAAAACATTAGCTGCAGCCTCCTCTTTGTGCTCCCAGGTCCATGTTGTATTCCATGATCTCCTCCACCCCCCAAAAAATGCTCCCCCCCCCCCCCGCAGCTAGCTAGCCGCTTGGCACCCTCTGAAGGTTTGGTTCTTGGGACAAACATCCCATCAGTCCAAACAGATTAGAGTGGCAACTCCCTCATTTCACACTTGCACACAAACACACTCCCCCCCTCTCCCCAGTTGGTTGAAATATTAGAAAATTTGTAGATCATGACAAGTGCTTACTGTAATCACGACATAGACATTTGCAACTAACAGAGTCATCTAAATGAATCAAAAGGAGGAAATGTCAGGGGAAACAAAAGGAAAGGTATTCAATCACATCTGAGCAAAACTGTATCTCATTAGCCACCCTTTCATGTGCAAATTCACTGGAAAGTATTTTAATTAAAAGCTTAATCTTGACATTCTTCTCCCGCACAGCCCTTGTTAAAACAATTGCAGGCCGTTGTGTGCACATTGTGTGTGCGCGAACGCAGTGTGCGCCAAGGAAATCCAAAACCTATGTTTACATTTATTTAAATTAAACTAATTTGCCTAAATTGCATTAATTTGCTCTGCTAGCCAGGCTGGAGTTTGTGGAAAATCAGAATATTTGGCAAGAAGCAAGAAAGGAAGGGTGCAGGAACTCAGTGGCGGACCACATGCTCTGCATTTAGAAGGGTCTTGGGCTGGCTCCCCAATGCTGCCAGATAAATGGATGTCAAGTAGCAGCTGATGGCAAAGATGGCTGCCAGAGACCTTAAAAGCAGTGGCTCTCAAAGGAAGTGGCAGGAGAGCATGGCAAGGGTGGCAGGAAGATTAAACGACAATCAAAGGAACCTTTAAACATTTCAGTAAAGTGTTGCACCAAAATAATGTTTAGTCTCAAACACAGTGCCAAAATAATGTATATATGCAACCAGAAACAGTATCCACACTTCTCTTCAAGAGCATTGGCTATTCTTCTGCAGTTCTCCATGATACAGTGGTACCTCGGTTTTTGAGTGTCTCGGAAGCCGAACATTTCGGTTTTTGAATGCCAAAAACCCAGAAGTAAATGCTTCTGTTTTCGAACGTGCCTTGGAAGTTGAACTTCTGAGGTGGCTTCCTGTTTGAGTTTTCCATACATTTTGAGGCTTCCGTATTGAGTTTTTGGTTTTCAGACGTTTTGGAAGTTGAACAGTCTTCCAGAAGGGATTATGTTTGAGAACTGAGGTACCACTGTGTATTGTTGTGAACAGAGATTTTCAACTCTGACAAACATGGAAGATCAGAAAAGAGAACGGCATAAACAGCTTGGACAAGCTTGTAAACCAGGGTTGGAGAAACCCGTTTGGCCCTAGAGCCACATCCCCTTCTCAATGAGTTTCCGAAGCGGGCAAGCCCATTGGCAAAAGTGGGCACAGCAACTAATATAAACTAACTTTGTCCAGCAGGCTAGTTTCTACACACACACACACACACACACCTGTCTCTAGCCTTCATCCAGACAAGCAAGCAAGAGGCATTATAACTTCAAGGACACATGGAATCATAGAATCCAGCCAGATACATGGGCTGCAAAGCAAACCAGAGCACGGTGTGGCCTAAGGGAATGTTCCAAGGGCCAGGCAGAGAGGCATGGAGGGCCACATTCAGATCCCAGTTCTTGGGTTGCCCCCCCAACACCTGCTGTAAAGCTTTCAGTAGACAGATGACACATTGCTTACAACTCAGAAGCAGCATTATTTGCATTGATTGCCAAATGCTAACAAACGAGTGAAATCTCAGACTATTTTGTTGGAAACTGAATTGTCTAATCATGCAGAGTTTGATGTTCTTAGGCTTAATTCAGAGGTGGACAACCTGCAGGCTGAAGGCTGTATGCTGTGTTCGGGCTATTTGAAGTGGATTGCAAGGGTGGGGTGGGGACCAGGAAAGGGGGTGGCGGAAGCAGAGAGATGTTCTGACATGGACAGTAAAAACAACATAGAACTTCCTACCGGGAAGAAATCTCTTGAAATCAATTCCAAAACACTTTGATACACTCCCATTACAAATTGTCAGACTGTTGAACTTGGAAATGGGGAGATCAGACTTCATATTAGTAGTTACTCAGCCACAAATTCGCTAGATGGGTTTTGGCCAAAACAGAGCCTCAGTTTCCCACCTGTAAAATGTTAACAGTGACCTATCTCAAGGAATGGACAAAATCAGCTAATAAAGCATTTCAGCAATATGTACATTTTAGCAAACCTCAAGGGGTTCAGTGAGTTGGGGGAGGTGGCACTGTGCTTGCTGCTGCAATTCTAATAATGTCTCTTCATGAATAAACTACATTTAATTCAATGGGGCTTGCTCCTAGGAACGTGGAGTTTGGATTGCAGCATAGCTCTTTCTTATCTGAATCGTTGTGATTTATAAGTGCCTCACTTTGCCTGGGTTGGGATTCTTCATCCCCTGGATAGCCTTGCGAGGTAGACCAGGCTGAGATCTACTGCTATTCCCATACCTCATGACATAAATGAACTGAGATTTCAACTAGTCTCCCACATCAAAGCCCACCACTCTAAGTGAGAGTGTGGTAGCTCTCCTTTTTTGTCTTTTACAGTCTCCTTGTGCTTTCCTGCCATTTCTCCTACAGTGATCTAGGAAGAAACACCACAGACCTCACTCTGTGTTATGGTCAGTCCCACACACCCCTCCTATTAGCCAGGCCCTCCCCCAAACATGAGGGTTGGACTAGATGACCCACAGGATCCCTTTCGACCTCTACAGTTCTACCGTATGCACTGCCTCTGCCACTTGCTGCAGGCATGCTAGGCACTGCATCACTAACAAAACGCCTTCCCAACCTACATCCCTCACCCCTAGAAAATGATCTGGCCTCTCTTGCAGAAATGAAGCCTCATTGCCCTTTTAGCAGCAGCAGGAGGAGGAGGAGGACTACCCTTGGCTAATTAAATGCATTCTTTTTTTTAAAGCTGTCATTATTGCATCAGTTGCAAATGCTCTGCAAAAAAAAGGGGGGTACGTCATACATTCAATCTGTGTCCTCTAATTAAATATACACCTTTAAAAACCAATAATTAAAAGGTCATTTGTCAACTTGACCCACATTTACATTACCAGGGTGGGCAGTTTGATTTGCTTCCCCCTCCCCGCAAAAAAAAAAAAAGTGCTTTGATGAAGCCTCCCAGAGAAATCCGATAGAATTTCATTCTCATCTGCTAGCAATTCACCGGCGCTGGAAACTCTAAGGCCTTCTACAGGTTTATATGTCTGATTTATTATCCCTGCACATGAAAGGAAAGAAGCCATGCCCGCAAGACTCTTTGGGTATGATGAATCGCTCAGCCTAGCAAGGTGCATTCCTCTCCCTCGCTCACTGTAGCGAAAGGGAAAGTGTTTCTTAGAAAGTACCAGAGATTTAACCCCCCCCCCAAACGCAAAACGCACACGGGGCACAAACACAACTGTTTGCCCCCTTAACTAAAATGCGCCCCAAATCATTCCCTTTGCCACCCATTGAATTCAAATCCTGTTCAAATGAGAGAGGGGCGCCCGCCCCCCATTTTTTTTAAAAAAATGAAAGAAATGCGGGAAGAATGGAGGAAAACCGAAAGTTGAAAAGGAGGGAAGGAAGAAACTGTGCTGAGAGAGGGGGGGAATGGGGGGAGCGTGAAGAGGGGGAGGCAGAAAAGATGGGCGAGAAGGTGAAGAAGCGAGGGAGAAGAAGAGTGAAGGAGGAAGGGACCCGCGCGAAGGGAAAGGAGGAGCAATGGAGAGAGGGAAGCGGCTTTTTCCTCCTCCTCTCCGCTTCTCCTTCCCCTCCTCGAGCTCCAGCGTGAGGGCAGCGCGGGAGCCGCGTCCTTAACCAGCCCAGCCCCGGCGGCGGCGCTACTTACCGCTCCTGCCGGCCGCGGCCCGACGGCGTGCCCAACCCCGCTGGCCCCGAGGGCTGCACATGGGCCGCCTCCTGTCAGCAGCCGCCCAAGTTCAACGGCTTCCCCGGTATCATCCCGCCAGGAGGGAGGGAGGGAGAGAGAGAAGCTCCCGGCGGCTGCAACAATAGCCCGCGGCGGCGCAGCGCCTCAGCAGCTCCCGGGTTGGCGCGCCCTCGGAGCGCGCAGCAGACGCCGCCGCCGCATCGCTTCTGCCTGGGCTGCAGCGGCAGCAGGAGCCGCGGAACGGGGAGGGGGCTTCGCAGCAGGAGGCGGAGGGGCTCTACACCGCAGAGTCAGGCCTTGCCCCCGGGGAGGGACGGAGGGAAAGGAGGGCGGACCTCGGCTCGCGCCCCCGCCGGGTCTGTGGGAAGCGGAGGCAACTCGAGCGCACAGCTGCTCGGCTGCTCCGCCGGCCAGCCAGCCAGTCCTCCCTCCCTCTCCTCCTCCTCCTCCTTCCCAGGTAATCCCTCCTCGGGCGGTAATCCCGTCCCGATTGGCTCCCGCCGGCCGGATTTGCATGTCAATGCCCCCCGCCCCCGCTCGCCCTCCAAGTTGGCGAAGGGATCGGGAGTCCGGGTAGAGGGGGAGGAGAAGCGCGGCTGCGTCGCGCGCTGCGCAAAGCGCGCCGATCCTCCGCCACGTGGGTCAGGGTTGGTGGTGGGTGTGTTGGGGGAGGATCGGGGGCGCGCCAGAAATGCCCTGCGAGGAGCGGAGCCCAACACGCTACCGTCACTACCGTCTGATTACCACCCCCAAAAGTTCCTACCCCAATAAATATGCATCTTTTTAATGCTCCACAAAACACTTTGGCTGCAATCCAACACTTTTAAACACCATTCATTTTACAGTATATACTTAGTGGTTCTTTACTGCTCAACTTTGCCCGGATCACACCCTTTACCATTTTAGTCACAGCATTACACCAGCTTACTATAGTAAGTATGAGGAGTGCTGGGGTAGCTCAGTAGGTAGAGCACAATACTCTTAATCTCAGGGATATAAATAATAAATTATTATCATTATTATAAAGTAAGTACTATAAAAATAAAAAAGCAATGTGTAATGTATGCAAGTCAGAAAAAAGCTTTTTTTCAGCAGCAAAACAAAAAGCAATTTGTCTGCCTGCCTTAATTTTTAAACACCGGCTTGGCATTCAAGCTCAACAAGTGCGGCAAGTTTGTTTTCACTGAATAGTGGAAAACAAACTTGCTCTAATATGTTGGTGAGTTTTACCTTTTGGTACAGCAATTTGTCCCCTGAATTCTCCTGCACAAGTTGAGCTCCAAGTGTTATTGAGTGTCCAGAGTTCTCGAGGATGTAGAGTAAGCCGCAATCCCAAAACACACAGAGCAGGGGGAACCTGTGTCGCTCCAAATGTTGCTGGAATCCAGCTCCCATTGTCCCCAACCACTAGCCCCGCTGGCTGGGGCTGATGGGAGTTAGAGTCGGAAGCAACTGGTGGGCCATTGGTTTCCCACCCCTAATGTAGAGGCTTCAGTCCTCAGGTTTCCCAAAAGGCTACATGCTTCTGTGTTAGCTCTGAATTTGGCGAGGGGAAAGAGAAACTTCGGTTACTTTTCCGACATCTGAAAGGTATCCTTTGAAATCTGGGGTGTGTGGGTGGGTGTGCATGTAAATCTTTATGCCTATCTTCCAAGCCTGCCACGGCCACACAGACACAACCCAGCAGGTCAACTGGAGCATTGATTATTGGAGGTAAAAAGTTCACCGCTCGTAAAAAGCTCATGTTGCAGCAAATGGGGAATTATCATCTTCCCTCTTTGCCTTCCTCTAATAATAACAAGCAAATGGCAAAGCCGGGCACCCGAAAGCCATTCCTCTTGTGCAGCAACCAAATGGTTGATTGGAAATAGGAGTGTCTAGGTGCATCTTTCCCCCAAAGAACAAACAAAACACAGGGCAGGGCTGATAAAGGGCCCCCACTCTTGAGCTCTTGTCTTCTGGCTGGTGGTATCTCTCTGAGGTCATGCATAGGCTCGGCTTCCCTGGGTCGATAGAGGATGCTCGGGATCAGTCTAAGATATTTCACTGCCTGAGGCAAAGGACATGATGGGGAACCAACACAGAAGCCAGCCAGGCTGGTGTCCAAATCTTCAGCAGCTGCAGCAGTGGGTAGAGGACAGGATCCTTGGTACACACAGCTCTCTTCTCTAATACCTTGCTACTGTTTGCTAACCAGCAGCATTCACTGCTTGAGGGAGCTGCCTTCTTCCGCCTAATGGCAGATCCAGCCCTGAGCTAGGTAGAATTCATGTCGTACATGCTCAAGATCCACCGCTGTGTCCTCCTTGCTCTCCCTTTTCAACATATTATGGCAAATATTGTTGGCATCCGTCTGTCTCAAGAGGCAATGGAGTGCACCTCCAGGGGTAAACTCAAACCCCTGTGTTAGCAGCACCAAAGTGACCTCCCTGGGGCACAAGCCTGGGCACAGGGCCGTCTTAAGGATACCTGGCGCCATTTTTATAGCAAGAGTAATAAAAAGAAATTGCTATTTAGGGGAACTGAATTTAATTCTAAATTATATTCCGGAAACGTGGGAGATTTCAAGTGATAAGGCAGAGAGTGATGGGAAGCAGGGGAAGGAGAGAGAGGTGGGGAAATATTGTTTAAAAGATGTAGTCATAGGTATATCAGTGTATTCAAATCTGAATTGTCAAACTGTGCTATTATTGTTATTATGGTTTTTGTTGTATGTGTCTTTTGCGGTTGTTGTTTGTATTGAAAAAATGATTAAATAATTTTTTTTTAAACAGAATATCCCGCGCCGTGTGCAAGGATCCCTCTGGTGCCCCCCCCTGCAATTTCCCAGAGTTGTCAACCTTTTTTTAAGGGGGGGGAGACCCCAAGCTGTTGACCTTTTTTTAGGAAAGATTCCCCAGAGTTGTTGACTTTTTTTTAGGGAGCTGACACCACACTTACACATTATCTCTGCTTGGGAAAAGAAAGCAGGAAACATAAACAAAGAAACAGTAAACAGTTAGGGTGCGGGTTAACTGTATTAGAAAGGCACCCAGCCAATTTGGTTGCCAATGAATATTCCTGCAGACATTTCTGAGATCATGGTCTTTCCAACGAGGGGCTTCGTTAATTGTCTTACTTTAAATGTTGTGATGATCCTATGCCCTTTTAAAATGTGGTTTTGGGGAGTGGGGGGTTATTAGGGTTGTTGTTTTTATTTTGTTTATGTATTTTGTGGTTTTATATTTTGATTTTATTCAGTGAAGCGCCCCGAGACCTTGGGGTATAGGGCGGTATATAATTATCATCATCATCATCATCATCCCACTTCTCACAATCCACATGCCCCTTTTTGTCCCTTTACACTGGAATGTTTTGCACCAGCTATCTTTCAACTAGCATAAATAGATAAAACTGGAAGTGGGGGGGGGGAGAGGTAGCAGTGAGAGAAGAGAGACAGACATCCCCTCCCATATCCTATGCCTTCCTACAGCACTACTCAGAAGTAAAACTGAGGGGCTTACTCTCAGGTGCATTTAAATAGCATTATCATTGCTGCAGGAATTATACCTTTATATTGCTTTTAATTATCACCTGCCCCAGGAAGGGGGCCTTTGCAAAATGAAATCGCAAGGCTGCGTTGCAAGATCAGAAATATAAAAGTGGTAGACAAGGGCTAAAGGGTGGAGACAGATAGCTAGTGATGCACAAACTACCAATGCTTCATCCAGCCCACATCACAGAAATGGCTCCCCTGCCCCCTCCCCTTTTAATTCCGGGGGGGGGGGAGAGAGGAGCGGACCCTTATCAGCCGCACTCAATAGAAATCATACCCCACCACATACCTGACTATTAAAACTCCCATTTGCCAAGTGGCGCATGGGGGGGGGCAGGCGCAGCAGCAGAGGAAGCCTCTCGGCAGCGCCCATAGAGTGGGGCATGCCCACATCACCCACAGGGACGGCATGCGCAGCGCGGCAGGGGGTGCGATCAGCGGCGATCCCCACCCAGGTAACAGGAGCTGCCAAGGAGGCAGCAAAAGGGGACATGGGGCTGGGAGGAACTCAGTCCTTGGCTCCCCACCCCCGCAGCCACCTTCTCCTCCTCCTCCTTTTGGGGCAGGGTGGGGACTCGGAGCCTCGCTAGAAGCCGGAGAAAGTATCTCTCAGCACGGTGCCAACAACGACGGAAGCCACTGGGCGCCCCCTTGACAGCCCTACACCAAGCCCAGGCGCATAGGGAGGAGCCAGGTAGCTATCTTAGCGCCTTGCTTGGCCCCGAACTCATGCAGAGCCGCAGCTCGGACGGGCTCTGCTCTGCTTGTCAGCTCTTTGCCGGACTCCAACGCTCGACTCCGGACTCCAATGCTCGGCGCCCCTGGGAGCCCAGCGCTCTGGCGCCGTGCACCACTAGAGTCAACGGTTAAGACGGCCCTGCCTCGGCAGTGTGCGTGGAGGTTCTGGGCTGCCCAGACAATAAGAGCCTCCTCTCAGCCTCACTGATGTGGTCCAAAGGAAAGCAGAGCAATGCACTTCCTCAATGCTATCGCATTATTGCTGTCTGGAGGGATTGCAGCGCAGGTAAAGGTAAAGGTAAAGGGGCCCCTGACCATCAGGTCCAGTCGTGTCCGACTCTGGGGTTGCGGCGCTCATCTCGCTCTATAGGCCGAGGGAGCCGGCGTTTGTCCGCAGACAGCTTCCGGGTCATGTGGCCAGCATGACAAAGCTGCTTCTGGCAAACCAGAGCAGCGCACGGAAACGCCGTTTACCTTCCCGCCGGAGCAGTCCCTATTTATCTACTTGCACTTTGATGTGATTTCGAACTGCTAGGTTGGCAGGAGCTGGGACCGAGCAACGGGAGCTCACCCCGTCGCAGGGATTCGAACCGCCGACCTTCTGATCAACAAGCCCTAGACTCTGTGGTTTAACCCACAGCGCCACCTGGGTCCCTTTGCAGCGCAGGACAAAACCTAAAATAAAATTCCAGAACATTACAGGATTTCAGCAGGAAGCCATGCTATATGCACTGACAGGAAATAACCACCCCAAAACATTTGCAGACTCAGACAGTGTGGAAAGCAGGATCGAATGAGACCACCCTGATAGCATCATGAGCACAAATCACCATGAATGTGCAATATAAAAAATGTCTGGAGGGGCCCTTAGTCCTTGAATTTGTACTTGTTGCAACCTTTCTGTAAATTGTTCCGGCAAGAAGATTGCCCAAAAGTGAAATGAATAAGAATTGGAGTCAGCACAGCCCAAAGCTTAGCCCCAGAGCCCAATAAGGCAGCTGGCGTGTATTTAAGCAGGTCAAGTTAGAGCAGGCATCCCCAAACTGCGGCCCTCCAGATGTTTTGGCCTACAAATCCCATGATCCCTAGCCAAGAGGACCAGTGGTCAGGGATGGTGGGAATTGTAGTCCAAAACATCTGGAGGGCCGAAGTTTGGGGATGCCTGAGTTAGAGGCTAAGCAATGCCCTGAGTAAATGCAAGATGTCCTCCAAAGAAGGCTCAGCTCTTCCTACTAGTCTGGACTCAATTTACAGGTCTTTCCATTGTACTCCCTTGTAGAGACTTCAAGCAGTGCCCTTGCTATTTTCATGATTAATCACGGGGCTACCAAAGGCTTTCTGGGGTCATGAAGTTCAACCCCCATTTGAATCCTCGTTTGGCTGCTTCCATTTGCTTCAAGGGGTTTAATTTACAGCTGTTGTGATTGCCGGTGCTGTTTTCGCTATTGATTTGCTTTCGTTATCTGGTTTCGCTGTAAGTGCTCAGCTCCCAAGGTACCAGCGGCAGAGCTGGTGTCTTAATTCCGTGGGGTCCTCAAGATGTTACCGGGGGGGGGGGGAGTCTCCTCTCGTAAATAGCAAAACAGGCTGGATGATTAAATGGAATCAGGATCCCAGCTTTGTAGGGGAAAGGCCTTAGAGCATAGGAAGCAGGGTGTTACCGTATTTATATATGGGCATCTCCTAGGAAGGATCACCCACCCATTTCCAGCTCACTTTCTAAACAAGGACTCTTCTTTCTGGATGTTATTCAAGAATATGGAAAAATCGTAAAATGCAATAACTATTTTCTATGTATTTCAGTGAAGTACTGTTAGTGAGCTGTCAATCGAATTGTTGACTACAGTTCAGAAAGCATGTGAGAGCTCACATCCTGTCTTGCTTACCTAAGTTTCCATTGCATCTTTTAAGAGACTCACTCAGTATGTTGGGTTTCTTCATTTTCGGTCTCCCCTCCCAAGAGAGTCCTTGAATGCCGAATGCCATTTCACAGGCCAAGGTTCTATTTAGACATCATGATGGTTTATCATGCAGGAAATGAGCCTGTGTGAGGCTTGGGCTCACACAACCCCCTCTGCCCTCCAGAACTGTCACAAGGAGGATATCAGAAGTTTCTACCTCCTTTTTTGATTGACTGCAGTTTAGTGTTTTTGAACCCCAAATTGTGGTTCATGTTAGTTATGGTTTGTGGAAACAAGCCAGCTTCATAAACCATGGTTTGATGTTGGATTGTTTCAAACAGACCATAGTTGAGACTAATTACTGTACAGTTTGCCATGTTTGGATGAAATGACAAGCTATGGTTAATTAAATGTGGAAAGGCAAGCTTCCCAAAAGGGGGAATGGGGGAGTGAGAAAGTCCAAGGTTCCTGAAGGCTCATTAGCATCACAGTAAACCATGGTTTATCATCATGCCTTAAGGCAGTCAAAATTGTATTCCATGTTTTCTCTTGTCCATTAGAACATGCATGCAGAATCCATAGCCTGGGTTAAGGAAACCTTTAACATCTCATAACTGTTTCCTTTTGACCAAGGACAGTGAACCACCAAGGAAGGGAGGGATTAATATTCATTTGGTAACATGCAGGTGAGAATAGTGTGGAATTATTGGGAAAGTGGATGGAACAGAAATCCAATGCTTGACCTGAATACAGTACGCTATAAGTGTATCACAGGTAAAAGCTATGTTATGTGCACAGCAGAAAATTCCAGATTCCTCAAATTTCAACAGCCATGACCTCTGAGTTTTAGACCCAGGGGACCATGGCTCACTAGAAGGATGGGGAATCCCTAGGGAACAATTCACAGCAGTTGGGAAGGGAAGAAATTGAACTGGCTTCAAACACAAAGCTACATAGCACTTAGGAATGGCAAAAGATGTGCATAGCTAACTGAAGAAAACTGCTTCCTAACTGCAAACTACATTGGTCAAGTGTTCTCTTCTTGATCGTGAGCAAATCCACCCACCAGCTTTTCCCAAGTGAGAAAGGAGGGATGCAAAACTTCAATCGAGGCTCAGGTCATTATTGACATAAATTAGGGTGCAGGGATGAATAAAACTCACCACTGAGCTTGCATTCTGCCCACCCAACCAACAACTTCACTCTGCTTGGCTCATCTCTATGTTGCTTAATAATACGTAGCAGCATTTTTTAAATAACACTTAGCATTTCGCCTAAATTAGCTCAATAATCCCAACAACAGGACCCAGGTGGCGCTGTGGGTTAAACCACAGAGTCTAGGGCTTGCTGATCAGAAGGTCAGTGGTTCGAATCCCTGCAACGGGGTGAGCTCCTGTTGCTCGGTCCCAGCTCCTGCCCACCTAGCAGTTTGAAAGCACATCAAAGTGCGAGTAGATAAATAGGGACCACTCCGGCGGGAAGGTAAACGGCATTTCCGTGCGCTGCTCTGGTTCGCCAGAAGCAGCATTGTTATGCTAGCCACATGACCTGGAAGCTGTCTGCGGACAAACACCGGCTCCCTTGGCCTATAGAGCGAGATGAGCGCCGCAACCCCAGAGTCGGACACGACTGGACCTGATGGTCAGGGGCACCTTTACCTTTACCTTTAATCCCAACAACAGCCCTGTGGGGTCAGGCAGCATGATTATCAACACACTGCAGATGAGAAAAGGGAGCTGAGGGAGGGAAGGGGTATGTCTGGATTGTTGAGGCTAAAATCGAACCAGTTCAGCCTTCATCACTCCACTTCACCAGCTGCCCTTTCATGCAAATTTGTAATACTTGTTGGCCAAGGCAGCTGCAGTTTGCAATACTGATCTGCATATCGTGTTTCCCCCATCGCCACCTAACAGGCCAGGTGTCTTCTCGTTTTAGGAAATGAGTAAAGCACAGCTTGCATTTTAGAGGGTGTGTCCCACTGTAAAACTGGACAGCATCTATTACCATTCCAAGAATATTCCACTGACTGCCAGAGGAAACTTGTCCGAAACTTCCAGTTGTTAGCTGGTGCCATCCTGGTTTGATGGCTCCTCCCTGAAAACAAAGGGGGATCCTGATTGGATCAATCAGTGTCTGCCTCAACAACATCCCTGCCTAGTGCAGAGACGCAAGCAGCCAGGTATCGTTGTTGTTGTTGTGTGATGAAGTCTAACAAATGCCACCTAGCCTGTAAAACTGCCTTAAACCGGCAGGTATTTATTTAAGCATATTCTAGCAGTGACAAAATAAGGAACAAAGAGCAAGCATCGCCTTGGCTCTTCCCATCCAGAAATATCCAGTAACGATCATAAAAAAGCAGTTGTTTGGAGTTATTCCCCAGTGTTGCATGAGGAAGAAGTGGTGCTCGTCATTTGCTGCTTCAGGCTAGTGTTGTTTCACGCTTAACAGGCTGGAGCTCAAACAAGAAAGCTCTGTTCTGATTATAAGTGTGCAGTAGCGAACAGCAGTTGCTTGGGGGGAAAGGATATCTGTACATGTTTTACGACACTTGTGTAAATGGCTTGTGTTCACGGTTCCAAGCCCAATCTACTTACGTATTAGGGCTGCAGGTATGTAGCCCTGATCCTTGAAAGCCAAGCATTGGATCTAGACCCTACTAACACGTTGTTTCATCATGCGAAAGGCTGGACTAGATGAATCCCAAGCCGGAATTAAGATTGCCGGAAGTAATATCAACAACCTCAGATATGCAGATGACACAACCTTGATGGCAGAAAGTGAGGAGGAATTAAAGAACCTTTTAACGAGGGTGAAAGAGGAGAGCGCAAAATATGGTCTGAAGCTCAACATCAAAAAAACCACTGGTCCCATGGCCACTGGTCCCATTCCCATCACCTCCTGGCAAATAGAAGGGGAAGAAATGGAGGCAGTGAGAGATTTTACTTTCTTGGGCTCCTTGATCACTGCAGATGGTGACAGCAGTCACGGAATTAAAAGATGCCTGCTTCTTGGGAGAAAAGCAATGACAAACCTAGACAGCATCTTAAAAAGCAGAGACATCACCTTGCCTACAAAGGTCCGTATAGTTAAAGCTATGGTTTTCCCAGTAGTGATGTATGGAAGTGAGAGCTGGACCATAAAGAAGGCTGATCGCCAAAGAATTGATGCTTTTGAATTATGGTGCTGGAGGAGACTCTTGAGAGTCCCATGGACTGCAAGAAGATCAAATCTATCCATTCTTAAAGAAATCAGCCCTGAGTGCTCACTGGAAGGACAGATTGTGAAGCTGAGGCTCCAATACTTTGGCCACCTCATGAGAAGAGAAGAATCCTTGGAAACGACCCTGATGTTGGGAAAGATGGAGGGCATAAGGAGAAGGGGACGACAGAGGACGAGATGGTTGGACAGTGTTCTCGAAGCTACGAACATGAGTTTGACCAAATTGCGGGAGGCAGTGCAAGACAGGAGTGCCTGGCGTGCTATGGTCCATGGAGTCACGAAGAGTCGGACACGACTAAACGACTAAACAACAACAACAACACGTTTTCTGGTGTACTGCCAGTAGTCAACTGCAGGGCGGGGGGACCTCAGCTTCAGGCTTCTCTGCCAACCCTGTTTAGGCCATGCATTTGAAAACGTTCCTTGACATAACATCAAAACAGAATGTGAAGAAACTGGAGCTGGTCTTTTCTCTGCCCTTGTAGCATATGGTTACCAGATGTCCCCGTTTCCCGGGGACAGTCCCCGGATTTACAAATCTGTCCCCGGACAAAATCCATCCCCGGAATGTCCCCGGATTTCATTTAATGTCCCTGGATTTATATTTTAAGTGTTGTAGATTTATTAGTATGGATTGAATGTTGTGCGATTGGTTCAATGGCACAAGACACATCATATGGGGACTTCTGGCTAGGCAAAATGGCAGGTGCCACGGCAGCAAGCAGCTCCTGAAGCCAGCCAGAGCCAACTGCGCCACCAGGCTGGCTCCAGGCTGCTGAGATTGCAGCTCCCACTGCCACAGCCAAGGGGGAACCAGGGATGCCTGGTGCGTCAACTGGGGGAACCGCTGACACCCCCCGTGACCCAAATTGAGCCAGGAGCAAAAGCACCCAGCCACCTGACCGACTGCCCAGTGGCACTCCACAGCCAGGAAAACCCCGGAGACAACGCAGGGAGAAGGAGGAGAGAAGGAAGAAGGAAGGCAGAGAAAGAGGAAGGAGAAAAAAAGAGGGGAGCCTGACCTTGCTGTGCCGCTGCCGCCGCCACCACCACTGGAGATAGGTAGGAGAGCACCGGGAGGGCAAGGACATGTGGCCGAGCCCAGGCCCGACCCGAGCCTACTCCACGGTGGCTGGCGCTTCAAGAGAGCAGGCCAGGGCCCAGAGGAAGACTGCGCGACAGAGGAGACCACAGAAGAAAAGATATTACTTCTTAATTATTTTTTAAAATGACTTTTCTTTTAATAACTTTTTTTCTCTTTTCAAAAATAAAGAAGAAGAAAAAGTGTCCCCGGATTCTTTGAAAAAAAAATCTGGTAACCTTATGTAGCATTCTGGCATGCTTTGTTGTTGTTTAGTCGTGTCCAACTCTTCGTGACCCCATGGACCATAGCACGCCAGGCACTCCTGTCTTCTACTGCCTCCCGCAGTTTGGTCAAACTCATGTTCGTAGCTTCAAGAACACTGTCCAACCATCTCGTCCTCGGTCGTTCTCTTCTCATGATGTGGCCAAAGTATTGGAGCTTCAGTTTCAGGACCTGTCCTTCCAGTGAGCACTCAGGGCTGATTTCCTTCAGAATGGATAGGTTTGATCTTCTTGCAGTCCATGGGATTCTCAAGAGTCTCCTCCAGCACCATAATTCAAAAGCATCAATTCTTCGACAATCAGCCTTCTTTATGGTCCAGCTCTCACTTCCATACATCACTACTGGGAAAACCATAGCTTTAACTATACAGACCTTTGTAGGCAAGGTGATGTCTCTGCTTTTTAAGATACTGCCTAGGTTTGTCATTGCTTTCCTCCCAAGAAGCAGGCGTCTTTTAATTTCGTGACTGCTGTCACCATCTGCAGTGATCAAGGAGCCCAAGAAGGTGAAATCTCTCACTGCCTCCATTTCTTCCCCTTCTATTTGCCAGGAGGTGATGGGACCAGTGGCCATGATCTTGGTTTTTTTGATGTTGAGCTTCAGACCATATTTTGTGCTCTCCTCTTTCACCCTCATTAAAAGGTTCTTTAATTCCTCCTCACTTTCTGCCATCAAGGTTGTGTCATCTGCATATCTGAGGTTGTTGATATTTCTTCCGGCAATCTTAATTCCGGCTTGGGATTCATCTAGTCCAGCCTTGCTTGCCTGAAGTCAAATGACAAACCGTCTAAGTGAAATGCTTCAGAGAGGTATTTGTCTACCACTTGGGGTGAAAAGGCCAGTTATTACAGAAATAATTCGCCGGAGGTATTACTGCTGAACTCCAATCTTTCCCATGATCTAAATGCGAAATGTTTACTAGATATGCCTTCGCATCCCGATAGGGTTGCCAACTTTTTTCTGAAAAGGCTCCTGTGCTTTGAAATCAGTCCTGAGAAGGGGCTGCATCTGCTCAGCATGTGTGATAATTCCAGGTCCAATCCCCAACATCTCAAATTATCTAAAGCTTCCGAGTTACTGAAAACATTCCTTATTTTCTGGCACCAGCCAGTACTCTTGTCTGGCTACCCCTGGCTTTCTGAGTGGTTTGAGGGATGTGTTTTAATGTTTTGGGACTCAAGCCCTTGATGGTTTGGGGATGTCCCATGCGTGCCAAGTCAAGGTCTGGCAGATTGAGCGGACAAGAATGATAGTGGGTCCAAGAAGACGGTTTCTGCACATGCTGTAGAGCAGTGTTTCCTAAAGTTGGGTCTCCAGCTGCTTTTGGACTACAACTCCCATCATCCCTAGCTAGAAAGACCAGTGGTCAGGGATGATGAGAATTGTAGTCCGAAAACAGCTTGAGACCCAACTTTGGGAAACGTGTAGAGGGAAGCGAGGGGCAGTTGATGCTCAACAACCTGGGAACGTAGCCCATCGAGGAGGAGAACTCTGACCCTAAACCTCAAATGCCTTGCAAGATATCTTTGGGAGAAGAGAAGGTTAAGGAGTAAACTGGAGTGGAGTCCCTAAAACGGTTCCTCCTTCTGCCAGGCTGGTGCCAAACGCCTTGCTCTGCTTTCCTTTGGTCCACATCAGCGAGGCCGAGAAGGGGGTCTTGTCGTTTGGGCAGCCCAGGATCTCCATACCCACTGCCTGGGCGTGCGCCTCGGCAAGGTCAATTCGGTGCTAATAATAATGCTAATAACTTCACCCCTGGAGGCACACTCCATTGTCTCCCGAGACAGACAGGTGCCAACTCTGAAGAATGAGTTGCTAGTGTTGTCATTCTTCAGGTTCCAGTCCTCCCTCGGGGTGGGTCCAGAAAAGTGCCATTTTTTATTTATTTTATATTTAAAAAACCCTGTCCACATGGCTTGATGCATAGCTCTCAATCAGGGGACCTACCCAGGCAAAGTTGTGGCTGGGTGCTGTCTTTTCTTGCACTGTTCTCTAAGGAAGGGCTCTTAATAAATCTCCAAGCCTTGGTTTTAATTCACGGGGCTCCCCCCCCCCCCCAGGAAAGGAGAAGCTTTGCTGCAACAGCAGGTAAGCAAGAGAATTAAAGCCAATAAAAACTTATTATCTGGCGAGGTCATTGTTCTCAGAGTCCTGAGATAAGGCCAGTTCCCAATGTATGAGAAGTTTCTTCTGTTCTTTCCAGGAAAAAAAAAGAGGGCACCACATTCATCTCATGCTTTTTTTCTTTTTCTTTTTCTTTTTTTGCACAGGCTTTAATTTGGTGAGAAAATATATTTTCCCATCCAGAGAAGCTATTCTGCCTCATTAACTCTCATTTAAAAAAAAGCCCTGCACCCCTCCCACACCTCACCCGGACCCCTAACCTTGAAACCTGAAAAGGAAGCATCAATGAAGAGAGAACTTTGTTGTTGGTAGACTGAATTAACAAACAACATTTAGGACAAAAAACAAAAGGGCCACAAACAGTCCTATAAATTAAATTTATGGGGAAAGACAGAACTCTACGTTTCTCAGCCCCGAACATTTCTGAGGTGTTTGGTTTTTTCCTTTCTTGGGAGGGATGTTGCCTATTGAAAAATGGTGGCCCGGTTTGCTATTTTCTTCCATTGTTGAAGTTCCATGCACCCATCGTGGTAAGTTTTAAACTTCTCTGATGCCATCAATTAGGACTTAGAAACTTGCCTGCTTCCCTTCTTTGTTGTACAAATGAAGTTCACAACAGAGGGCCTTGAAGTCACAATGATTTCAGTTGAAGAGTTAAGCACACGCCACAGAGTCTACCTTACATGGTGTTTGTACTTTTTTGAGTATGAAAAATTCAGGGTTTTTAAATAAAAATTATAATCTCTCTCTCTGGGAAGAGAAAAATAGGATCATATTCTCATTTCAGTATTCTGCAATTTTACCTTCTGGGTTCCTAAGGCCCCTCAGGAAGGGAGCTGCTCATCAGCCCAGAGGCCCAATCCAGACCTCTAATCCAATGTTTCTGGCCCCAAGGGACCCTAACAATTTTGGGGAAGGTGGCAAAAAGGAAAGGAGGTTTAAAGCAGACACACTGTTGGGGTGGGCTGAGGGGTTTAAACAGGGCCGGTTCTACATAGACCCCCGGTGGCGCAGTGCACCATGGCGGGGGGGCTGGTAAGCTGGGCGCCGGCCTGGCAAGGAGGGCGCCGCGTGGAAACCAATTGCACCCTGCGAGGGCGGGGCGGGCGGCGGAGCGATCTCCGCCCCTCAGCACCAGGGCGCGCGATCTGCTCAAGACGGCCCTGGGTTTAAAACAGGCATCCCCAGACTTCGGCCCTCCAGATGTTTTGGACTACAATTCCCATCTTCCTCAACCACTGGTCCTGTTAGCTAGGGATCATGGGAGTTGTAGGCCAAAACATCTGGAGGGCCGCAGTTTGGGGATGCCTGGTTTAAAACCTAAACCTCCACTGCCTTTCA
This sequence comes from Zootoca vivipara, assembly GCF_965207765.1. NCBI lineage: Eukaryota > Metazoa > Chordata > Lepidosauria > Squamata > Lacertidae > Zootoca > Zootoca vivipara. The sequence continues at coordinate 65,335,074 of NC_142583.1, forward strand.
GGATATCTTCAGGAGAAGAAAAGGCTAAGGAATAAACCCTACAAAAATCCAGAGTGGAGTCCCTAAGACAGTTGGATGGTGCCTCGTATGCCTCCTTCTGGCAACTCCTGCAGCCCAGCTGGTCTCCAACATCTTGCTCTGCTTTCCTTTGGACCACATTTTGGCAGCCCAGGACCCCCATACACACTGCCTGGGCTTGCGTCCTGGGAGGTCACTTAGGTGCTGCTTATGCAGAGTTTTGTCTTCACCCCCAGGCAGTGGCGGAGGAAGAGGGGTGTGGGCCGCCCTGGGTGTCATCACTGAGGGTGGGGTGTAGTAAAATGACAAAAATATGAGGGTTTTTTTGTAAAAATGGGTTCACGGAACTTTTTAGTTCAGCCAACAAACGTAACGAAACGCGGCTGGCACTGGGCGCCACACCGCGGGGGACGGCATTTCCGCAGGGCCTGCAGCATGCCCGAGCCACGCGTCTCTCCTGGAAGTGACGTGGTGGCTTGGGTGCCTGCAGGCTCCACGCTGCCTAAAACTGCAGCGTGGGGCTTGCGCCTGCCCTCCACCTCTCCCTCAGCTGCCCTACAGCTGAGAGGGAGGCGGCAGAGAGGCTCCACACAGCGCCCCCCCGCCCCCTTGGGTGGCTCGTCCCATCCCCGGCTGCAGGACATGTGTGCCGCACTGGGCACCTGAGCGGCTAGCTACGCTGCTGCCCCCGGAGGCTCACTCCATTGTCTTTTGAGACAGACGGATGCCAACCATAACAAGTGGGCTTGAGGGCATCCTGAGCAAGTTTGCAGATGACACCAAAGGGGTGGCTAATACCCCAGAGGACAAGATCACACTTCAAAATGACCTTAACAGATTGATAGAATATTTGATAGAATAACCTCCTGCCACCAGTAAAGGGTCTCACTCAGCTTGATTCCCCCTACTGCAAAAATTTGCCCTTTCCACGCTGGCAACTTGTTGACACCCCAGGCCAGGTTATCTTTCTAAGCCTCCTCAGTGTTACTCAAACACAAGACACAAACTTTTGCCTCTTTTCCTGAGGTAAGTTTTGTCCTCTAATGAGTTACCACTTCTGTGAGTCCCGGTACCTTGCTGGAAAAATAATGACGATACTTCTTGGCACAAAAGAGAAGAATTTTATTAACCTTAGAACATAGTTCTTTCTTTAATGTTTCATGTGTTTATAAGCTACGTTTCGGTTGTAGATAATCTCTGTCAAACATTTAACATCGAGCTTTCCTGAACCTCATCTAGATTCCCACTATCCTGGCCTCTCAACTTCTTCACACCTACCCTCACCCACTTCCTCTCCTCAACTCACAACAAAACCGCTGCTCCCTCCTTTTAAACTGGGAACAGTCCCGCCCCCACCAGAATGTTATGTCAGTCAGGCTGGAGGTGGATTAACTCTTTTCCAGCCAGGTAGGCATAAATATTTCAAAATCGTGTCAATCTATCCGTTACAGAAACCATCAACTCAAACAATTGGTGCACCCGTCTCAGCACCAACTGCCCCAAGGCTTCAGATAGGGGATCTTTCCCAGCTCAATCTAGAGATGCTTGGGATTGAACCCACAACCTTCTGTAATACAAGGCAGATGCTTTACCAATGAGCGGTGGCCCTTCCCCAAATCCACCACTAAAGTGCTATTAATGCACCCATGACATGTTGCAGAACAAACCCACTGAAAAACCAGTCTAGAGGGGCAAGATATCTGTGATCTTGAATACAGCAGCAGGCCTTTCAGCCACATCACATCAGGGCGAAGGGGTAATAAGGGTGCAGCCACCCCCACAAATCAGATAGGGACCAGTGAAGATCGTCTTCCAGGCATCACTCAACCCATTAAGGTCTTGGCTGGTGGAAGGCTTCACTTGCCTGTTCCTCCCTGGAAATTTAATGCACACCCATCATTCAAGGTGCCTGCTTGCAAATCCCTGCCTTGGGGATGTGGCCAGGAGATGTTGACTTGTCCTTGGATGTGATTCTACTACAGAGAAGCTAGCACTGGGGCCAGTCTGAATGGGCCTGTGCTTTTTAGGCACTTGTTCGCTTCATCAAACCTACCCTTCAATTCTTCGAGCCTTTGGTAGGTTTCCTTGGCATTTTACAACCCGACTCCTTTCTCCCCCCCGCCCCCAAAACCCCAATTGCCTTTTGTGCTGAGCCCAGTGGCAGAGGTTAGAAACCGCCCCCCAAAAAAGAAACCATCCTGATTAAAGCAGCTTCTATCTTATTCCAAAAGCAATTTCCTCTTTCCCCTTCTCAAGCCATGTCTGCCCCAGCGCCAGGCAGCCTTTGAATCTCACATTCGCTGCCAAGTGCTGTTTTACACGGCCTGGCTGTGGATTTACAGGAGTCAGGCAGCTTCGCCAGCACGAAAGCCAACAGATATAAATAAACCCCTGCAAGGCAGCTCTCCTTTCACAAGGGTTTGCCATTGTCCTGTATAAAACCAATGGAATCTTTCTTGTTTTGCTTTGCTTTTTGGTTGCTTCATCGCTGTGAACTGAAAATAACCCGTCTTCCTCTTGTGATAAACGACAACACTCGGAAGACAAAATATATTCCCCCCCCCCTAGATCTCCTGCTCTCGTTGCCAGTGCAGGACCATTCCGGGAGATGATTTGCACACCTTTGGCTGCGGCAACCCAGAAAGCAAGGCTGCTTTCGCACGGCTCCCTTGATTTATTTCAATGCGGCATGTGTGGGGACAGGGAAACTGCACGTCCTCCTGCGTACTTTAAATTTATTCCATTAAATTTACACCTCGTGCCAGGAGAGAGAGAGGCCATAGCTCCGTAGCAGAGCACATGCTCTGCATGCTAAGAGTCTCAGGATCAATCCCCAGAATCACCAGTTAAAAGGATTTTAGATGGCTGGGCAGGGGACACCCCCAGATTATACTCCACTACTTGTAATCATAATTCGGCTCAGAATGGCACGTTCATAGGTTCAACGGCTGCAATGGAGGGGCCAGAGTTTGTTTAGGGAAGCTTTTAATGTTTAATAGATTATTGTATTTTAATACAGTACTTCTGTTGGAAGCCGCCCGGAGTGGCTGGGGAAACCCAGCCAGATGGGCGGGGTATAAATAATAAATTATTATTATTAATTCAGGCATCCCCAAACTGCAGCCCTCCAGATGTTTTGGCCTACAACTCCCATGATCCCTAGCTAACAGGACCAGTGGCCAGGGATGATGGGAATTGTAGTCCAAAACATCTGGAGGGCCGAAGTTTGGGGGTGCCTGTATTAATTTATTAATATTATTATATAATGGCACAACATGCTCCAGCCTTTCCCAACCTGGTGCCCTCCAGCCTGGGAGCCATATGCAACCCGCCCACCCCCTGGCCTCTCTATCGGACCCAGTGTTTCCCAAACTTGGGTGTCCAGCTGTTTTTGGACTACAACTCCCATCATGCCTAGCTAGCAGGACCAGTGATCAGGGATTATGGGAAATGTAGTCCAAAAAACAGCTGGAGACCCAAGTTTGGGAAACACTGATCTCACAATTCATCATGAGCTCTGCAGCACTGTTGGGATTAGGGTTGGGCTGGGAGGGCTCTTATGGAAGAAATGGGGGAAGATTGAATAATGGGAGCCTGGGTCTCCCCTTTCCACTCCAACTTCAGTCACTTTGGAAGGGGGAGCAGGGTGGCAGGATCTCCCCTCCAAGCTTCCTACAGAGCGGAAAGCCTCAGCGGAGGCTGGAGAGGGTTTTGATGAACTGAAAGGACGGAGGGACCTGAACAAGAAGGTGCAGTCTCAACATTCCTGCAAGGCTCATCTCTAAAAGATGAGTGGGAGGGGTTGAGGAAACTCATTTAGACATGTTTGTCCTTTCTAGCTGGCTTCTTGCCTTGCTACTGAACTCCTGAATTGTCACTCCGGAGCTCTGTGTCTGCTGCTGAACATGTACCATTAATTGCCTGAGTAAACTTTAAAGGTCTCTTTCTTACACACAAGTAAGAGCCTCAATCTGTGGCTTACCTTCCAAGTCCCGGACTGCAGAATCCGGGACCGGCAGCCGTGTGACACCGGAAGTTGCGTCGACGTAACTTCCGGTGTTGCTTTGCCCGTCTATGGGCACCAAAAATGGCCATCGCTGGCCTCGAAAGTCGCTTCTACGCATGTCAGGAAGTGCGTTGACGCAACTTCCGGTGCCGATCTGCCCATCTATGGGCACCAAAAATGGCCGCCGCCGACACCGGAAGTCGCGTTATGCACTTCCGGACATGCGTAGATGCGACTTTTGAAGCCGGTGGCGGCCATTTTTTGTGCCCATAGAAGGGCAAATCAGAAAGGAAAAAATGGCCGCCGGCAGGAGAAAATAACGGAGAAAAACGGGAGACTGAGTGATACGGGGGACCACCGGGAAAAGTTAAGTAAAAACGGGGGTTTCCCGGGGAAAACAGGGTATTTGGCAGCTATGATCTGTGGGGGTTGGGTGGGAACCAGGGGACACTGGGGCTTCTCCCCGGGCCCACCCCACCTCCCCAGGCCACACCCCTTACTGGCCCTGCATCACACCTTCGTTCAGTGTCATGTGCTGGTTTGATGCAGAGGAATGGTGGGAGGAACCAGCTGGGAAACATCCAAGGGAAGAAACCTCAGAGCCTGGGTATTGGTGGTGGGACTATGATGAGTGTTCAGCGGGAGAAGACTGGGGGGAGGAGGTGGTGGAAGCTGAAGAGGTAGGGCTTAGTGAACAGGGAGAGTCTGTGGCAGAGAGAAGTCCAGAATCAGAGGCAGAAGCTGATGAGGGAGGCCAAGAGGCAGAGATGAGTGAAGAGTCTACCCCAAGCATCCCCAAACTTCGGCCCTCCAGATGTTTTGGGCTGCAATTCCCATCATCCCTGACCACTGGTTCTCTTAGCTAGGGATCATGGGAGTTGTAGGCCAAAACATCTGGAGGTCCCTGGTCTACCCCTCCTGCTGAGACCAGCTCCCCTTCTTGCTGGTCTCCCAGAACCAGAAGAGGAATGAAAAGGGCAGAGGAAAAGTTAGCTTCACACAGGCACAGTCTCCTATTGCTTTGGGAAAACCCTGGAGAGGAGGCAGTGCCAGAGCCCCCAAAAAAATTAAAGAAAAGAAAAACTGGATGTACATTTCCAAAATATAAGATAAAAACAAATAAAATAAAATGTACATACAGCATGTGCTTTGTGTTGTGTAGGCTCCTATGATGTAAGAGATGGGCCCCGCCTGCTAGCCTGCTCTCTAAAATATCACTGGTTTGCTCATTTCTATATATAGGGTGCCTACATTCTGCATGTGCAAATGGCTTTAGATACCTATTAGGTCCATAAATTACCATACAGCATATATTCAACACAAAAAACAGCGACAATTTGTTGTTGACAAAGGACAGCTGGACATATAAAGGGCCCCATTACCTTCAGTAGCTTAGGGCCTCATCAATCCTAAATCTGGCCCTGAGAGGAGGGGACTAACATGGCTGTGGGGAGGCAGGGACTTTCAGTCTCTGCAACTGACCCCTGGAGCAAGACCTACCAGGGATGAGCTGCTGCGCTCATTAGGCCTAAGACTACACCAAGTTTGGACAGATTGTGATCTCTCCAGGGTTTCAGGCAGAAGGCTTTTCCCTGAAGACCCCAGAGATTGGACGTGGGATCTTTTGCATGCAAACCATATCCTGATTTCTGACATGAGCACCTTGCCATCTAAGTTTCAGAGGAAGCGAAAGAGATGTGAAAAATAAAATACTCCATATTTGCATGTGTAAAATAGTCTACAGACCCTTGAAAAATATGGAACCAAATTATATTTTCAGTTGTGGAGGGTGAAAACAGCACAATGAGCTTAGCATCAAGTACTGCCATACATACGGATGCTGTTATGTACTGAGCTGAATCCTAGAACAATAGGATCCAGAATGCAGCAATCTGATTGGTCTGCAGGTAGAAGTGAATCAATCCAGCTCCAGGTGGAAGTGAATCAGCGACCTGATTGGCCTGCAGGAGCAGCCAATCAGGCTCATAGATGAAGTGAATCAGCAACCTGATTGGCCTGCAGGAGTAGCCAATCAGGCTTCTGGAGGAAGTGAATCCGCAACCTGACTGGCCTACAGGAGCAGCCAATCAGACTCCTAGATGAAGTGACTCAGCAACCTGATTGGCCTGCAGGAGCAGCCAATCAGGCTTCTGGAGGAAGTGAATCCGCAACCTGACTGGCCTACAGGAGCAGCCCGGAATTAGCCAATCACGCAGGGCCCATTGTGTAAATAATGTATATATAGCAGACGCTTGGGGGAAAGTTTCATTCACTGTTTTACCAGCTGCAATAAAGAGCATGAAATCACTACAGGAGTATATTTCAGACTGAAACATATTCTACAGTCAAGTAATTTGTGCCAGCCAAAGAAATTCAAGATCGAGTATGGATGCCAACAGCTCCAATATTTTCAATTAAGGAATCGTATCACAACCAATATAAGAAATGGGGCCTTGAAGGCTACTATGACAACATTTCGAATTCCTGTTATGAACAATAAATCAACAAAAGGAATGCTATATAAAATGTCACTCGGCCAGAACTAGGAAGCCAGTTGGGAAATAAAGACAAAACGGGAGAAAATGACAGGCAAGATGGTATATGGAGTTGCTTTTTTCATATACAGAGGAAATGCTTGAAGATATATCTGTTTGGGTGGGGGGTTGTTTCTGCAGCCAAGTCAGGCAATATTTCCTTGGGCTGCACTGGTAATTCAGATACCGGTAGAAAAGAACATCAAATCTTTAATTTGGAATCTTTTAAAAAGCAGCAGAAAAGGGGATGCTTTCAAATGGCAGACAATGATAACTCCCTCAGTTTGGATTATCCAAGGATTGACGAATGGCAAAACTAATCCAATTGCAGGAGGCAAAAAGACAAAAGAAGGACGCTATTGAGATATATTGAGCTGCATTTATTAACTGCCATAAATTACAATACAGTCTTAAGGTGTCTTGTAGTACATTCTTTATTCTCGTGTATTTGTGTGTTCATTTAAGGCTAATGGTTTTCATTATTGTGCCCTGTACACAATGAACACATTTTGTGCCTTATGATTAAATTTGATTGAAGTGATTTGAAATGCAAGCGGTTGTCTTTCTCACAGACTGGCCAGACTTGTACAGCAGGCACAGTATTTTTAATGCTTCATTGTTTTAACTGCTTTAATTGCTACGCTTTTAAATTGTTTGTTTAATTGCATATTTTAATTAAGGATGTTCTAAGGCAGCAATTTTCCTTAAAAAAAGGGAGAACTTGACAGCTATGGTTTCTCCCCCCCCCCAATGGGTGGATTTTATGGTTGCAAGCCGCTTAGAAGCTGTTTTAGCGTAAAAGAGGCATATAAATTTGTTATGTACTAAGCTTGGATCCTACTAAGTACTACTTAGATGTACTAAGTAGGATCCTAGAATGCAACAACTGATTGGCTTGCAGGAGAATACCAATCAGGCTCCAGGAAGAAGTTAATCAGCCTATTAGGCTGGTAGGTTCGTAGAATGCAACAACTGATTGGCCTGCAGGAAAAGACCAATCAGGCTCCAAGAGTGAAGCAGAATCAGCCAATCAGATGGGATTCATTGTGTAAATAAAGTATATAAAAGCCTGAGGTTTGGGGGGCATTTCATTCACTGTTTTACAAGCTGCAATAAAGAGCATGAAGTCACTACAGGACTCAGAGTATATTTCACTGGCGGCGAAGGTGGGATCCTGCTGAGCTGTCCGCTGCACACAGCCACCACAAGCAACACAGCATTGTACCACACATCCATGCTACAGCTCCAGGACCCAAGGACCTAGAATGGCGGCAGACAACAGCTTCATGCCATTCAGCCCAGCCTCAGGAGACTGGGAAGGATACGCCACCCACTTCCAGTTCCTCCTGGAGGCAGACGCAGCCAAGCAGAGGCTTTCGCTGGGTAATCTCATTTATATTAGGTCTAATTTGACACAACAAAACTCTTCTCATCAACACAAAGAAGTCACTCTCTTTTTTGATCTTTCATATTTGTCAGTTGAAATATATTACACTGTACTATGCTACACTTAGTAGGAGTACGGCAAGGTTAGTAGGAGTACAACAAGGTTGTATATTGTCTCCCTGCTTATTTAACTTATATGCAGAATTCATCATGCGAAAGGCTGGACTAGATGAATCCCAAGCCGGAATTAAGATTGCCGGAAGAAATATCAACAACCTCAGGTATGCAGATGACACAACCTTGATGGCAGAAAGTGAGGAGGAATTAAAGAACCTTTTAATGAGGGTGAAAGAGGAGAGCGCAAAATATGGTCTGAAGCTCAACATCAAAAAACCCAAGATCATGGCCACTGGTCCCATCACCTCCTGGCAAATAGAAGGGGAAGAAATGGAGGCAGTGAGAGATTTTACTTTCTTGGGCTCCTTGATCACTGCAGATGCTGACAGCAGTCGCGAAATTAAAAGATGCCTGCTTCTTGGGAGAAAAGCAATGACAAACCTAGACAGCATCTTAAAAAGCAGAGACATCACCTTGCCGACAAAGGTCCGTATAGTTAAAGCTATGGTTTTCCCAGTAGTGATGTATGGAAGTGAGAGCTGGATCATGAAGATGGCTGATCGCCGAAGAATTGATGCTTTTGAATTATGGTGCTGGAGGAAACTCTTGAGAGTCCCATGGACAGCAAGAAGATCAAACCTATCCATTCTGAAGGAAATCAGCCCTGAGTGCTCACTGGAAGGACAGACCCTGAAGCTGATGCTCCAATACTTTGGCCACCTCATGAGAAGAGAAGAATCCTTGGAAAAGACCTTGATGTTGGGAAAGATGGAGGGCACTAGGAGAAGGGGACGACAGAGGACGAGATGGTTGGACAGTGTTCTCGAAGCTACGAACATGAGTTTGACCAAACTGCGGGAGGCAGTGGAAGACAGGAGTGCCTGGCGTGCTCTGGTCCATGGGGTCACGAAGAGTCGGACACGACTAAACGACTAAACAACAACAATGCTACACTTAAAGGTTTAAAGCTTTCTTTGCTAGTCCTTGACTCTTCCTACCACACTCGCCATCCTCTCCTGCCGTACCCTCTGAGAACCGCTGCCTTAGTATAATGTTCGTTCATAAATTACAGCCGGTTACGAACACCATCAGCTTCACATAAGCTATAGTAAAATATAGTGGTCATTGCCCGCTTCATTGATGTATACATGCATGTATGTTAGGATGTTTTCTGGATTGTAATTGATATTAGACTCTATCCAGAATGTCAGACGTGCTTCATTGAAATCAATTGACAGTGCAATATGGCTAATCAGAAGAAAGCTTCATTTAGTTCAATGGGGAATACTCTCAGGTTAGTATCTACAGCACTGCAGCTTTCGTCCGCAACCCTGAACCCTCTCCCTTCATTGCCTTGATCAAAATGTCTTCCTATTTCTTTGCTACATTTCCCTGACAAAGACTTCTGTGCAACCTGCAGGCGAAGGATCCAAAATTACGGAAGCTGCCCCCCAAGAAAGAATTCTCACTGCGTCTTTGTGGCTCTCGTTTCCTGGGACACACAAGGCATTCACAACTCTCTGCGTGAAACTACAATATCATAGACAAGGAAGTTGTGGCAACCAACAAACAGCCACTCCCTGCGAAATCAAATACTACGGGAATGAGGGGAAAAAGGGGGGAACTGGACTCAGTCTGGATGAGTAATCAGGTTGCAGAAATTCCAGCAGTTAATGAGGGTTGATTATGCTGCTTGACACCTGCATATTAATAAAACTCTGAATAGCTGCTCTGTAAAACTCTGTGATAAGTGTAATACAGGAATATGTGACAGAGAGAAAGAAAGAAAGAAAGAAAATGATTTTTTTTAAAAAAAATACTTCCTTTCTTGGAACAAAAGATTAGTATATCATAGCGGCAACACCAGCAAGAGACAACTGAGGTTAAGGAAGAAAAATAGCATATGAGCAAGAGAGGACATACTCTGGCTTCTGAATCATATGCAGGGCCAGATTTAGGTTCGATGAGGCCCTAAGCTACTGAAGGTAATGGGGCCCTTTATATGTTCAGCTGTTTTTTGTGTTGAATACATGCTATATGGTAATTTATAGACCTAATAGGTATCTAAAGCCATTTAAGAAAATACGTATTTTATCAAAGTAATTGTTGAACTGAAATACAGTTAAGAAGAAGTATATTAATAGTGAAATAGAGTTAAGAAGAATTATTAAGCTCTAACTTTAAATGATTCTTCATAACAAACTTAATAATGCAAACACATTGGCATTTGGCAATAACAAAAATTCCTTTAGAAACACAATTTACAAAGAATCATAATTTTGGGGGGAGCCCCAAGAGAGTAGGGCCCTAAGCTATAGCTTGTTTAGCTTATACAGTGGCACCTCGACATACGAATGCTTCGACTTACGAAGTCGACAACCCCGGAAGTATTTTCGCCATGCGCATAGTCTGCGCATGCGCATAAGTGGTGCGCATGATCTGCGCATGCACAAAGCACAAAATCACATTTGACAAAATGCTTTGGCTGAAGCAGCTGAGGGGGGTGGGGGAGGAAAGGATTAGGAGAAATCCCTCTGACAGAGTGGAAATGAAAGAGTGTGAGGAGTTGGCTTCGTGGACCTACGTGGGATGGAATGGCAGAAAAGGCTTGTTGCACATCACCACATCTCTCATAACATCCACCGACCTGAATGAGGAGCTGCAAAATTCCTTCCTGAATCCGCATATATAGCAGTCCATAAGATTCAGATCGTCAGCAAACTCCATTTGCGAAGTGCGCCTTCAGACAAAAACGTGGAGAGGGGTGGGGAAAGCATGGGAACTTCTTCTCTCCCTGCTTCCAGGTCACAATCAGAGTAGGGGATACATGTTCCTCCCACAGATCAATGCATGTTCTGCCCCTGCGTTGCTATAATATCCAACTCCTCTTAGAGAAAAATGTACTTTGCTGTTCTTCCCAAGGCCCAGAAACAGAGGGAAAGGAAGCTCCCCAAGCAAACAAAACAATTCCGGTTGAATCCCACTCTAGCTAGCACCCTGAACACGACAGCATGCAGGGATTTCCCAGGTGGGTCTCCATGTGGGTCTGGGAATACTCTCCTTCCTGAAACCCCAAGGAGCCACTTCTTGTCAGTGTGGGAAACACTGCGAGATGGACCCACCATGTGACTGGCTAGGTGTTTGACGGTTTCCCTCAAGGATGGAGATTTTTTTTATAGCAGAGCCTTCATGAGGCTATCAAATAAGACCTTTGCATGATGAGAACACTGCTCAGCTCTCAGAATGAAGGGTGAGGTTACTGGTCCTGCAGCTAGGAAAATGGTTTTACTACCAAATGAGGCATATTTGCTGTGCAAATCGTAAGAGAGAGGGGAAGGGGGGAGAGAGAGAGAGAGAAACCAATTCCAGCAGTGCTAGTTTTGCAAAATTGCTTTGTCCTCTTTGAACTGCTGTTTACTACCAAAAATAAAAATAAAATGCACTGACAGGTGCTTAGGTCTTCTGGGAACTATGGGAGCAGTGAGGGTCAAACATTTCCAGGGCTGTTGCTGCTAGCTAGCCTTCCTTACTAGGTGGGGATCTATGTTTCTTTGTGGGGTTTCAACCTGTGATTTAGAATCCTAGAATCATAGAGTTGGAAGAGACCACGAGGGCCATCCAGTCCAACCCCCTGCCAAGCAGGAAACACCATCAAAGCATTCTTGACATATGCCTGTCAAGCCTCTGCTTAAAGACCTCCAAAGAAGGAGACTCCACCACACTCCTTGGCAGCAAATTCCACTGTCGAACAGCTCTTGCTGTCAGGAAGTTCTTCCTAACGTTTAGGTGGAATCTTCTTTCTTGTAGTTTGAATCCATTGCTCCGTGTCCGCTTCTCTGGAGCAGCAGAAAACAACCTTTCTCCCTCCTCTATATGGCATCCTTTTATATATTTGAACATGGATATCATATCACCCCTTAACCTTCTCTTCTCCAGGCTAAACATACCCAGCTCCCTAAGCCGTTCCCCATAAGGCATCGTTTCCAGAGCCATGCAGAAACGTCTGTCAAGGTCAAATGCCTGTGCATATTCTAAAGTCACTGAGTTCTTAGCACCTGATGCCTATACTTTGAAGAAGAATAGCTGTTTTCATTTCAGAATCTGCTCATAATTCTGTTTAACAAGTAACGCCCTCATCTTTTCGAAATGTGCAACCAGGCCTACAATCCCAGTGGCTTAGGGAAGAGCTATTTCCAGAACACATGCATTCCTGCTGACTTATGGATGATAATGATATCAGTATCGGGGGGAGAATCTTGAGCCAGGGAGAATCTTGGAGGTGTAGGTCTGGGCAGCCTGGATGGATGAATGGACTTTTGGGGAGTCACTACTGATTTTCCCATAAGAAATGACACATATTTCAGATTTTAATGTCTCTGTCTTAATTATGGCTGGGATAATGTGAGGGACCCAGGTGGCGCTGTGGGTTAAACCACTGAGCCTAGGGCTTGCTGATCAGAAGGTCGGCGGTTCGAATCCCTGTGACGGGGTGAGCTCCCGTTGCTTGGTCCCAGCTCCTGCCAACCTAGCAGTTCGAAAGCATGTCAAAATGGAAGTAGATAAATAGGAACCGCTACAGTGGGAAGGTAAACGGCGTTTCCATGTGCTGCTCTGGTTTGCCAGAAGCGGCTTTGTCATGCTGGCCACATGACCTGGAAGCTATACGCCGGCTCCCTCGGCCAATAATGCAAGATGAGCGCGCAACCTCAGAGTCGGTCACGACTGGACCTAATGGTCAGGGGTCCCTTTACCTTTACCTTTAATGTGAGCATAAAAGGGTAGTGAACAACAGGGTTGTTTAATTATTAGGGGGAGAGTGTATGTGAAGCAGCCCGAATGCTCCTATGTGCTATATAAACGCTAACTTGATATTCCTATTCCTGTTAGGGTGTTCTCAATAAGAGAACTAGGATCAGTATAAATCTCAATACAGTATGCAAGGTTTCAAGCTTACACATAAGGCTTTCTCAGTCTAGATGCCTGGTAAGGGAATTTAAAAACAAAGGAAAACAGCTCTCTACATTTCCACATCATCTTGTGAGAAAATTCACATGCACTTTAATACAGATTTCCCCCTAATATATGCATTTTTGCCTTCAGTTCTGCACGATATACGCATTTTTGTGAAGCAATTTCCCTTAATATAATGCAATTTCTAATCTGTGCAGTTAAATGCACGCTTCACCCTACAGTGTGCAATCTGGTAGACATCACTTAGCTAGAGAACCGCATTGCAAAATTCAGAGAAGCACAAATTTCGAAGGATGGCCGTGATTCAGTTTGATATTGTTTCAGGAAGAGCAACTTGGGCAGGTTGACCTTTCAATGCGAAACGAATCAAATCTCTCCCGCAACCTTGTTAACAACTCAAACACACATTAATGACCTCCACGTGCATGATGCTTTCTGATGTTTGTCCTGGCTGCTGCTTGCTATGCTGGTTGAGCATATCTCTTCAGGCTTTTTTCTTTCTTTTCACTCAGCATCACAGCTTCCACCTCCCATAAACAAGCCAGCTGTAAAAGGGAAAGCAGATTCTTATCAGGCTGCCATTTGCATCCAGAGCAGCTTTTGGCTGTTGCAGAGCTGAGCATGTGGTCCCTGGCTTTGCATTTCTTGTGGGAAGAGCCAGCAGTGGAAGGCTTTGGTAATGTTCACAACACATCGACCATCCTCAGAAATCCACACCCTGCTCCAATCAACTGACTGCCTGATAATTCAGGGCAGATTTAAGGCCCCTCTAGACTGCTGGGGTTCTGTTTTGTTTGCATGTGTACCTTGCAATATGTCGTTGCTGCAATTATAGTGCATTAATGGTGGATTTATACATACTGTACGTTGTTCCACTTCATCAGTTGCTCTGCACATAGCTTCCCCAATGGCACTGCATTCGCAGGTGGCGCTGTGGTCTAAACCACTGAGCCCGTTGGGCTTGCCGATCATAAGGTGGGCAGTTCGAATCCGTGTGACGGGGTGAGCTCCCGTTACTCTGTCCCAGCTCCTGCCTACTTAGCAGTTCGAAAGCATACCAGTGTGAGTAGATAAATAGGTACCATTGCAGCGGGAAAGTAAAGGGCGTTTCTGTGAGCTCTGGCATTCGTCACAGTGCTCCGTGTTCCAGAAGCAGTTTATTCATGCTCTCCACATGACCAGGAAAAGCTGTCTGCCACCCTGGTGGTTATGACCTATTGAGGCATTATCACTTAAAACATTGAGGGAAAAGGGACAATGGCCAACATACAGAGAACTATTGGTAGAACAGGAAGGGAAACTTAAAATGAAAGAATACAAAGAAATTAAAGTGCCCCTCCAAAGCTGGTTGCACCACAGACAGTTAAAGGATGTTTTTAAAGAGGATAATAAAAAAGGCTTTTCCTACTCTGTTTCCAAATTTCAAAGGGAAGTGATAGAAGGAAATTCCAAATTGTTAAAGAAGACATATAACATCCTTTTGGAGTGGGAAACTGAGGATGAAGAAGTAAAGTCAGTGATGATAAAATGGCCACAAGATATAGGTCATAATATACAATTCAAAGATTGGATAAAATTATGGAAAATAAATTTGAAATTTATGGATTGCATACTGTTGAGGGAGAACTACATGAAGATGATGTACAGATGGTATGTATCAACGCTTAAACTGGCAAAAATGAACAGAAGAAGTGTTGGAGATGTGAGGGTGAAGGTACTTTTTACCATATGTGGTGGGAATGTAAAAAAGTAAAAACATATTGGGAAATTATATACAATGAATTGGAAAAAAAACGTTGAAAATATCATTTGTTAAACAAGCAGAAGCCTTCCTGTTAGGAATTCTAGGTCAAGATCTGCCAAAAGAGAAGAGGACATTATTTATGTATGCTACTACGGAGGCAAGAATTTTGGTAGCACAAAACTGGAAGACTGGAGAAATTCCAACAAAAGAACAATGGCAAGTGAAATTGATGAACTATGCAGAGATGGCAAAATTGGCGGACAGATTACGGGAAAAGGACAACAGAGACTTCGAAAAAGAGTGGGAACATTTTATAATATATTTGCAGAAACAAAATAAGAATATGGACTTGATGGCATGACTTAAACAAACATACACACACACACACACACACACACACACACAACATTTAAAACAAAGAAGAAATGATATGGTGGATTGGTTGAAACAGCAGTATTTGATAAAGGGGAAACAAACCAGAGTTGGGGGAAGCCCGGGAAGGAAGGGGCGAAGATCTGTAATATGTATGTTATTGATATGAGATGTTTGTTTAAATAGAAAAGAAAGTCAATAAAAATGTTTTGGGGGTTTTTAACGAAAAGCTATCTGCAGACAAGCGCCAGCTCCCTCAGCCTGAGAGCAGAGATGAGCACAGCATCCCACAGTTGAATTCAACTGGACTTAACCGTTCAGCCGTCCTTTACCTTTACCTGCCATCTGGAGAAGCATTCTTGTTCTATAGTGCAACAAAAGTGGGACGCAAAAGTCCCCCGGAACATTTGTGGTATGAAACGTTAGGATTTCTATAGAAACCAATGGGACCTGCACTGTTTGGAAACGATGTAACATATCCGCCCCGAAATTTTTTGCTGATACAAATTGAAAGCAGGATTGCGTATAACTACCCCAGTACCATGACGAGTACAAATAATCATGAATGCACGATAAAAAAGAGACATTCTGAAACGAAGAAATAGTTCCCAAACCCATATCTGCAGCTACTGTAAAATGAATTCTGGGGAGATATGGGGATTTTCCAGACCGTCATTATTTTCGGGGTGGAGGGGGATTCACACACACACACACGTGCAAGTTCAGGTTGTGCAATTAAAGTGGATTTAGCAATTCTGTTGTGAAACAGAAACGGTTCCCCAAAAGATCGGACAAGGAAAGTGATGGGAAAATCCACTGTGAAGTGTTGGATATAACACTTGCTTTGATGCACGTCGTCCAGCTTTCCTGCAAACAAATTGGGATGAATGCTCAATAAACAGATCCCCTGGAAGCGCTCATATGCAAAGGAGGGGGGAAAGATGGAAGGTATGTAAGAGAACGAGTGATTGGGGAAAGAGTCCAGCAGTCCAGCCCCCCCCCCCCCAAATCTCCTCTGCAACTCCTCGCCATTGGCCATCCAGCAGCTGCATGCAGGGAACTATTATTATTTATCACACTAGTCGGTTGCTTTTTCTTGCCCAAGGAAACTCAAGGCAACTTGCAACCAGGCATATTTGCTGAGATAACACGTTGGCCCCACAAGCCCTTTCGCCCTCTTGATGCCCCATATAAAAATCAGAGCTGGTTCAGGCTTCATATTTTGAACTCAGGTGCAAAAAGGACCTGAGCTTACATAGCAAAACAGAAACCTGGTTTTGCCCGTTGCGAATGGGGCACACTGGTTTTAATGGTCAGACTTCTCTGCAAGAAAACAAAAACCCTACAGAGAAAGGGGTGGGGGAGAGGGAGAGAGAGAGTGATGCTTGTGTAATGTAACCTGGAGGCTAAAACCAACCCTTTCTCAGATGTTGCAATATGTGGATAATAATATTGACTGTTTTAAAGGATTACTGAGACTGTCCTTGTGCTCATATACTTATTTAAGCTTATTTCTGCAGCCAGAGTGGAGAGGTACTTTCTTCTTTTAAAAAAGGGCAGCGAGGACAGACAGAAACACAAAGCCTTGATTTTTCAGGTGCTGTATTCTAAACCAAAGATCAAAGTCCATGCTTTTGCAGTGCCATTATAAACATAGATGGCATGATACTGGTAATGTTATCTTTGGCTGGGAGTATGTAAAGCCAAACTTTATAATAGCACTTATTAACAGTAGGTAAAATTGCTGTGGTGCGTGGACTTTGATCCTTGCATAACCATTGGCAATAAGCAAATGGAATGGCATTATGTACCTAGCAAATTACAAGTCATGGCGTATAGGGCTGGGCAATATATTGATATATCATCCAAAACCTGTTTGAAGTCCATATCATGATATCGGTTTCATAATTTTTGACCTGGCAATGTGTCACAGTGGTCGGATGGGACTACTTCAGAGTAACGACTCTCCACCGCTCTGCATTTTATCTTTTTATTGGTGCTGCGTATTTACAGTGCTAAAGGTAGAGCTATTTACAGAGACACATCTTTTCAGCTTTCATCAGAACCTCCGAATGGCTTTTGGCGCGTCTTGCGCCAGCATAACAACTTGGGGAGCCCCATCCTCTTTCCCCGACGCTTTCTGCGAAGTTCCGGAGTTGGGGGGATGGGTCTGCCCCCCCCTCTTTCCTCCTTCCTGTCCCACCTGGGACGCTGGCTCTTCTACCCTGCCAGAGCCTTGGATCCCACTTCCTGTTTCCCCACTGGAGCTGGAGCTCTCCCTGCTCTCAGTCGTGCTCTGGGCTGGGCTGGAACTCAGGAGGGGAGGGGCTTCGCGATACCCCTTGCCCCTCACACAATGTATCGCAAATCATGGTGTGTGTGTGCGTGTGTGATGCAAAAATCACAATGTGGGAAAAACCGTGAAGCCAGCCAATGCCTCTACATAGCTCCATCCTTATTTCAGACATCGTGATATATCAGTATATTGTGATGTTTAGCTGGTGATATACCACAATGTTGAAAAACGGGTACCACCCAGCCCTAATGGTATATCATGGCTAGAATTAACTTCTGTGGTCTCCTCCAGATTGTCAGTATTTTGCACAAGAGATATTCCTGTACGTATGCGTAATAAAAAGTGCTCTGTTACCCTACTTCAAACAATCCACAGTGTGTGTGTGTGCGTGCGCATTTTTTGTAATTTTGAAAATGGACTTTTGCTGTTAGGAAAGTGATGAGGATATGCACTGAAAAGTGTCAGATAAACAGTTATTAAACAGGAAGACAGGCAGCCAACACACAAGCAAATCAGGGTGAATGCTCATTGTCCTATAACCTCCTTGCAAACATATCAGAGCAAATGGTCAATAAAGAGCGGAAATATTTCTGTAAACTTCCTGCAAGCAAATCAAGATGAATGCTAGATAAACAGGTTGCCTGGAGGAGCCTGAAGGAGCCCACAATCATTGATGCCTTTGAGAGCATTACCATTGGTAGTAGCAGGGATCTTATTGTGTTAACCAACCTTAAAGGCAGATATTTTATACCACAAAGAGTCAGACTGGACCACACACAAATACATTTGCAGTGTAACCTTACTGCCACTCAAGACAAAAGCAATTCTACATACCGAAAATAAGACACTGTCTTATATTTATTTTTCCTCAAAAACAAACAAATACGGTGGCTTATTTTCAGGGGATGTCTTATTTTTATTGCATGTCCAGCCTCGCCTCTTCCTTGGTGCCCTCCAGAACTGCGCCCATCACTATGTCTTATTTTCGGGGTATGGCTTATATTGCTCAAATGCTTAGAAATCCTGCTATGGCTTATTTTATGGGTATGTCTTATTTTAGGAGAAACGGTATTGATTTCCCAAAAGAAGACCTCTGAAGTTTTTCACTCTGAAAAATCCTTGCTGCAATAGTTGGTTAGGTGCATCTGAAAATTGCTTTGTTCCCGTGATATCCTTTCAAGTAGCTGAAACCTGCTTGTGAGAGTCCAACAGGTGCTGGAGATTATTTTTACTGCTTAGCTTCTACTGTGGAAGAAGTTCTCTCCTATTTTACGTTCTACCCTCCTCCCCTTCGTACATTTGTGTGACGATTCCCTGGGGACTGGAACCACCAATGAGACTGTGGGGGATCCGCCGGGTGCAATTGCCAGGGAAGGAGCCGCAATCACAAAGGATTAATCTTTTAAAGAGCTTATAAAGTTTCATGAAGGATATTGCCAAGCGCCTTTCAACGAGCCAATTAAAACATCACTCATCTTTTTGATATGCCCATTCTTCAGACTGTCTCAGCTGACTGCCTCGCTGGAAGCAAAAGCCTTTAAAGTTTTATATTTAAACATGGGATTCAAAGGAAGCAGGCGGGAAGGGGGTTGGGTGCAAAACTCGCCATGCATAGTGCTGACCCAGCCTCCGACGCCGATTTCCGACGCCAGCTATTGAGGCTGTGGGGCTCCCCTCCCTTCTGGTTGCTGCCCAGACCTGGTGGCAGAGTCCTACCAGCTGTCCCGCCTTGCTAGCCGCATTGGTTGATTTAAACAAAAAACAATGGTCTAGGTTGCTGGCAATCCTATGCACTGGGAGGTCTTCTGGAGCAAATCCTACTGCAGCTAAGAGGAGATGCAAAAGCTTTATAGCGCTTTTAGGATGGCTCCCATTGATTTCAATGGGAATTGCAAAGAGGGGCCCTCCCAGTGAGTGGCTGTTAACCCTTCATTCTCATCCCTGAAGGAAAGGAAGTCTTTTCATTTTTATTATTTCCTCTTTTAATTTTTTAAGAACGTAAGTGGAGCCCTGCAGGGTCAGTACAAGAGCTTTATCAAGTCCATCTGCCAGGACCCCCCAAACAATATGACAGAGGTTCCTATCCCATGTCTAAGAAAGAAATACTTATTCGAGACTTGCCATGGCACATGTCAAGCTACAGGAACAATCACCAAAGGCACGACTGGAGAGTTTGAGAACGGCATCAGGGCTCCAAGACTGGATAAAAGCTGCAAAGATGTCTTGCCAAGTGGTCGCCCTCCTGCCAACTTTTAAAGGAGGGCTCCCTCGCAAGACTCTTTCATCCTAAGAGACTGGTATGCTCAAATAATAATAACAAGAACAAGTGTCTAAAACATCTGGTGGCCTCCATGTTGGGGATGTTTGTGGTAGGCCATTTTCAGTAACAGCTTGCCCACTTTTTTGGGGGGGGGGAACAGTCCTAAACCAGCTACCAGCTGACTCCAATCATGCTAATGTAAGGAAATTGGTTTTGCTCTCCTTGAGTGGCTCCCCTTCCTTATTGATCAGAGTTTTTTGCTTGGTGGATGGATGTTTTGGTAGATTGCCGAGGAGAAACATTTCTGCGCACTAATTTCTGATTCATCCTATGATTCATCCTATCCAAGCGGGAAGGTAAACGGCGTTTCCGTGCGCTGCTCTGGTTCGCCAGAACCGGCTTTGTCATGCTGGCCACATGACCTGGAAGCTGTATGCCAGCTCCCTCGGCCAATAACGTGAGATGAGCGCCGCAACCCCAAAGTCAGTCATGACTGGACCTAATGGTCAGGGGTCCCTTTACCTTTACCTTTAGGGTTGCCATATTTCAAGAGGTTTTTGCCCCCCCCCCAGAAATTCACAAAAATAAAACACTTCTGATATGTACAGTATTCTGTACATTTAAACTGGTTATCAGAAATTTCGCATGAACGCCATTTTTGACAGATGAATCCCAGCTATGTCCGGGAAATTCCAGGTGTATGGCAGCCCTATAAGGCCAGGATGAGGGGAGCAATGAAAAACAACAAAATTAAGTGGTATTGCAATGGAAGAATTTTATGATTGCCAAATTAGTTATCCCTGATCTGTCTCTGATTTGCATGTGATGGTTCATAACATAATCTGTATTATTATTTATCCTAATATGATGATGATTATTTATTATTTATACCCTGTCCATCTGGCTGGGTTTTCCCAGCCACTCTGGGCGGCTTCCAACAAAAGATTAAAAATACATTAATGAACACATTTATAGACCACTTCACAGCACTGAAGTATACAGAGCAAAAACAGCAAAACACAGAAACACATGTTCTAAAAACAGCAAAACTCCTAACAAAATCCAGCAAACTCTAAAGCCAAGAAAGCAATTAAATGAGATATACAGCTGACTGTATTTCACAGGCGAGATTCAAGCTCATATGTGTGCATTAACTTTCTACTTTGTCACTCTAGGACAAGTGAGCCGCTTTTAAAACAAACTTTTTTGAGGATGGGAAAGTGGTAGGAAAAGGCACTGAAAAGTGTGGGATGAACAAATGACTAATAGGAATATGTATTAACACCCCCACAAGGAAATCAGAAGGGATGCTCATTATTATATAATCCCCGCCAAAGCAAATCTGAATGGATGCTCAATAAAGGTCTGATACAATCTAAACACACACACACACCCCCAAGTTTAGGCAAGCAAAGCAGGAAGGATGTTTAATCCGCTCTGGGCTCCTATATGTGCAGTCTGTCCTGTAGGCTTCCCTGGGAGGAAGGGATGTGAATATATAAAATAATAATTACACCACCTGGAAGAACCCTAAAGGACATTTGGAAATGGCCAGAGATTTCTCTCTCTCTCTCTGACACGCACGTGTGCTTCAGATTTCCCAAGGAATGCAATTTCCAGAGGGGTAGCCATGTTAAGTCTCTTGCAATCAAAACAATTCAGCATCAAGCCTCACTTAAAAGCTTTTATGGTCTCTTTACCGTAATACATTTGTTAGGCTTTAAAGGTTGCCACTTATTCCTTTGTTGTATTCTGAAACTCAATGCACTTATTTCCAATATACGGACCAAAACGTTTTGTTTTTTTTCTCCCCAGACTTCTCTGGTTAACTCTCCTTTTTCCACAAAACCTAAAAAGACTTGCAACCCACAACTTATAAGCCAAGTGTATGTATGTTAATTGTTCTTTTAAAAAATAATAACAAATCCTACATATTATTTTATTTGTTTATTTGGGTGGAGAAGCAGGGTATAAATTCAAATATTTGCACACACACAACTGGTGAATAAGTAAATTAATTATATCGCACTCAAGCATACATTTCTGTCCACAAGGACCCTGTGACTTAGGAACACAGCTGAAAACAGCACCTCGATAAACACAATCTGAAAACAGCACCTCGATAAACACTAACCTTGCGAAACCCACTGGAATCTCAGCGAACTCAACGGGACAGCAATAAGATTACTCAATAATAAGCCTGTTTTGGACAGTTTGTCTTATGGCATAGGCATGCTAAGCATTCTAAGCCAGCCACAGGCATTGGATATCAACACCTGCAAGTTAATTTACAGACCTTGATTTGGGCATCCAGCAAGCCAGGAACTTCAGAACACAGTGCAGATTGGAAGGCATGGCAAGTCGTCCCCACGGAAGCGCAAGTTGCAATCCTATGTGTGAGCATCAGTGCATGCGGCTTAGTCACAAAGAGACGAACCCCTGGTCAGGAAGCTGCTCCAGAGCAAAGACGAGAACAGATCCCAGGTTGCGCCTTTGGCTGGCATGCCCGACTAATGATGATCCTGGTCTTACTACTACTATACGTGTACAGACACTGCAGTCCTCAGCATTACTCCAGGCACTATGAGGCCACAGTGAGTAAGAGAGGGGAGGGAAAGAAGCCTTGTGAAAACTTGTGATGATTTGTGCTTCAGTGAGAACTTGCTGGGTATTCAAAATCAGAACACGTACATAGCTCTCTCTATAATTTTATATATTTTAATTTGATTTGGATTATATTTCTATGCCGCTTTTCATTCAGGGGAATCGCAAAGCGGCTTACAAACAGCAAATAGCAATAAGACGATAGAACATAATAGAGCGTCACAAATACAGCGTGAGTTGTGTAGAATAATTTACAGATCATGCGTGAAACAGTTGCAATCTGTAACACACAGTTAGCTCAGCAACAACTAAAAAAACAAGCTAAACGTCACAATTGAAACAAAAGTCACGATTAAACAAATCGATACGGGTGTTTATAATCTATGAAACAATATTAAAAACATTAACCAAACAGCAGCCAAAAGACTAATATACACACACCCTCCACAATTCATAATCTTTCACTCAATTTCTCTAATTATGATCTCAGTAGGAATATTCGGCTCAGGGGTAATGTGAGTTACTGCTGGAAACAGGCCCCAGGAATTAAGTCAAACACAAAATAGGTTGTCTGGAAGCACTGAAAGGCGCAGTCCAAAAGTTGTGCGCCAAGATCCCGTTGCTCCCTAAGTTTGAAATAACCAGACAAGACAGCAGATATAGACTGGGTTCAATTAGGCCACAACTTGATCGCTTACAGGTATGAATGGTTTGGCTGAGGCATCAGGTCAAGCCATTCCCCCTCCCCAGCCCATCTGCTGGGAACACGTCTAAGGATAAACCACCTCTAAAGGTAAAGGTAAAGGGACCCCTGACCGTTAGGTCCAGTCGTGACCAACTCTGGGGTTGCAGCGCTCATCTTGCGTTATTGGCCAAGGGAGCCGGCGTACAGCTTCCCTAATTACCTACATCAATGAGGGGTCCCGTTGGAGGAGTGCTATGGTCCTAGCTCTTGCCTAGGCACCAGAAAGAAGCAGCTCCTCACAGATCTCGTCACTGGGATACCCTTAACCAAGGAGGAGCAGGGAGAGGCTACAGCCTCCCATCGAACTAAGCCTAGGCTTACCCAAAGCCTAACCGCCAACTGAGTCTTCTAAGGCTCACCGCCAAACCCTTCACATGTCACCTGACCATGGAAAATAGGCAAACTTCCTGGCTCTACCCAGGTGGCTTCTGTGGCCTCCAAAAAGTGCTCCCAAGCCCAAATATGTATGCTTACCATTTTTGACCCAGTCTTTTCATTGTTTGGTTGATAAGAGTTAGTTGCTCCTTTCTACCTGCCTCCTCGCAGCCTGATTGATTGTGACAACATAGCAAACACCACAGCTGCCATTGAACAAGGAGTGGTCCCTGCCGGCAAGGCCCCACTCTCTCCGTGCAGCAAATCAAGTCCAAAAAAGAAAACATCCGGAGGCTCAGCAGCTATAATTAGATCCTTGGAAGGTATTGCAGTTGCAAGAAAGAGGGAAGGATTTTAATTACACCGCATGGCTGATGCAGCTTTGTAGAACTAGTTCTGTAATGGCCAGCTCTGTTGCTGCTTCTCTAGAAACCACAGCTACACCCTAGCTGTGACTTTCCATGCAATGCCGCGTTAGAAACAGGTGATTTACTCCTTTTAATTTCCGGAGCAATGAATCGTAGATAATAATTTCAGCTCAGAATCAGGCCAGGCTTAAGCTCTATAATGTACCCTTTCCTAACCTGGCTTCCTCCAGATGTTTTAGCTGGGGGCTGATGGGAAACTGAAGTCCAAACATCTGGAGGGTGACAGGTTGGGAAAGACCGTATAATGTGACTTCCCCATCAAAGAGGAAGATGCTTGAGGAATGTTGATGTTTGCAAATGTTGATAGCCAAACAGACTTCCTCACCTCTCAGAACTAATGTGTAGTTTTGAAATTAGCTATCCGGCAGAGTTTGCAATGGAGTTTGTGCATAGCTGCCAAGTTATCCCTTTTTTAAAGGGATTTTCCCTTATGCTGAATAGGCTTCCTCGCGAGAAAAGGGAAAACTTGGCAGCTATGAGTTTGTGTTTAAAATTGTGCATTTGGAGAGAAAATTTGTTTCAGAATACATTCCGGAGGGGAAAAAACCAATTTATTTTATTTGTTTTTAATTGTTGTTGTTATCTCTATTTACAAAATCGATAATGACGATGTCTCAGATCATCAATGAACTTATTTCCATATCAGCACGATTTCACACAATTGCAGAGCATATTTGGTCCTGATGCGGATGAGGAAGGAAGCGCAAATCCCTTCACACTTCCTTTTCCTCTGCATTTCTGTCATATCTAAAACAGACATCTTCTTTCCTCTCCCCAAACTGACAGAGAAGGGCATACATTGCCTCATGCCACATGCTCAGGCAAACTCCAAGGAGCAAATAAAGACATCCCAGTAGACGTGACCACAGCATTATGAGACCACAAAAATGTAACCAACTAAGAGCGATCAGCACAGACGCCGTTTATTACCATATAAAACTGGGATAAACAAGGAGCAAGGGTGTTGGGCCAAACAATGGATCTGTAATGAATTCAAAGAAGGATAATTGTTTCACATGGCAGTAAAACCAAAATGCCGCTTTAGATGTAGTGACCACTTCTTTTCTGAGTGTGTTGCCCGTGCTTATTGCATTATGCAGTAAATGCGGTTAATTCCTCATGCACAGCTTTTATTGTGGCATGGCATAAAACCCAAGTAAGAATCTCATGCCTGGATTAACCATAGCGAGAGAACACCCTCTTTGTATAGATTCCAGGCATGTCCAACTTTCAAGAGACGGAGATCTACTCCCACTATAAAAAAAAACTGGCAGTGATCTTCCAAAGTTGTTGAGCTTTTTTTAGGAAGTCAACATTCCGGGGGGGGGGGTGTCCCCATGATCTACCAGTAGATCGCGATCTACCTGTTGGACAGCCCTGGTACTATAGAAAAACTAGTACTGTTTGCTTCTTCCACAGAAATTCTCCCACTCCCGAAACAATATGTACTGCACCTCCATTTCTTTTCTACGGTGCATTCGTTTTACACCACAGCAAGAGAGTGCTTCAATCCACTTTAATCGCTCAAACTTACTTTTCTTCCCATGTCCTTGAACCCACCAAAAATCAGGGAGCGCTGAGTTCAGACATCATCTCTGCCATCAGGGGTGCCAACCGCAGAGAAGCCATTCTCTCTCTCAGCCTCAGCTTTGCATCTGCACTGGCATGCAGAATTGCTATAAGGGCTGCCACAAGGCAAAGTCTATGATCCACTCTGAACACACACTCTGCAATCCAACACATGTTTACTCAGAAGCAGTCTCAAAGGGTTCAGTAGGGCTTGCCCACAGCAAGAAAGCATGCATAGGATGGCAGGCCAGCATGCTATATGCACATAAAGTATTACTGTACTATTGAACACAACCTCTCTTTCGAAGCAGGACACCTTAGTCTGAGAATGGCCAAGGTCGGCATCTTGGGAGTAATCATAGAATCGTAGACTTGGAAGATACTCCAAGGGTCATCTGTTCCAACCCTCTGCAATGCAGGAATGTAGAATCTCTATACATTAAGCCACACCATTCCTTATATCATTTAATTATATCCTCCAAGGAACTCAACGCACCTCCCCATCGCCAGACACATTTTATCCTGAACAACAAACCTGCAGGGTATATTTAGCTGGGAGATACTGACTGATTCGGTGGCAGCCAGTGAGCTTGGTGTGCAGGACAGGATTTCAAACGGCCTCGGTCCAGTATAACTGAAGGAGTGTCTCCATCCCCAGCATTCAGCCTGGACACTGAGGTCCAGCTCCGGGGGCTTTCTGGCACTTCCCTCACTGCGAGAAGTGAGGTTACAGGGAACCAGGCAGAGGGCTATCTTGGTAGTAGTGCACGCCCTGTGGAACGTCCTCCCGTCCAAAATCAAGGAGATAAACAACTATCTGACTTTTAGAAGACATCTGAAGGCAGCCCTGTTTCGGGAAGTTTTTAATGTTTGATGTTTTATCGTGTTTTTAATATTCTGTTGGGAGCCGCCCAGAGTGGCAGGGGAATCCCAGCCAGATGGGTGGGGAATAAATAAAGTATTATTATTATTATTATTATTATTATTATTATTATTATTATTTTTAAAATTCTGATTTGGCCACAGGTTCCAACTGGAATTTGGACCTTGGGAGCGGAACATAACCTAGGCTGTGCCCTAAGAGGTTTGCCTATATCAGACATATTTTGAATTCGTCTATAGCCTTGCCATGTGCGCGAGGAAAGAGCTTAGAAGTGCATTATACCTTCAATGCTGATTGGAATGTGTGAACGTGATCAAAGGCACCCCCCAGCTGCCGAAGTGCAGGGCATTAATTTGCTGGAAATATATTGACACAGAACTCTTTTTCACCCCACCCCCCTTCCACTTATTAAAGCAATAACGTTTCGCCACATGGCAAAAGCATTCCCAAGGGATTAGCCAGCCGGTTGGGTTTAATGTATCTCTTGCCATCACTCAGGAGCTGGTTAATCCACAAGCAAACACTTTCCTACCTTGATCTTGAGGATTTGCGAACGTCACGCCCCCAAATACCACCTGGCTTCAAAAGGTACGAAGTCAAACCCGCAGAGCCAAATTGGTTTTGGAAACATGAAAGTTTTTGAAACGTGGAAGAAGAAGAGGGGCTACCCACCGGGAAAGGGCCACGGCAGCAGCGTGACCCTAAGTACTTATAGGGGGCAATTTGCCCACTGCATGTCTTGCAGGATTTCTACAGATGTGGGAATCAGTCTCAGGTCTATAGGCTTAGAAAACAGAAGTAGGGGGAAGTAGGGGGGGGGACATAACCAGGAAGGCATGTTAGCACCCATGAACTGCAATAGCAAATCCGTACCCCACAACTATCCTGGAAAAACCAGGACATCCTGTTTTTATCGCAAGAGAACAGGGGCCATTTTGGTTGTCAGGATCACATGCAATTTCATGGCATGGTTCCCCCCTGAAAAAGCGCTTTTGGGGGCCCCACGATCTTGTGTGGTGCCCCGAAATGCATGTTTTTTGGCACCATACTGGAAAAAGTGGGGTTTTGGGGGGGTGCGGAAGCTGCATCACAAAAGATCATGGCAACTAAAATGGCCGCCATGCTCTCGCGGTAAAGAACAGGAAAATGGCTTCCCAGATTTGGGCTTCAAAGTGCTGCAGGGTTTGGGAGTCTCTGCCAGTGCCAGATTTATGTACAGTGGTACCTCTACTTACGAATAACTCTACTTACGATTTTTTCTACTTAAAAATGGAGCTCCATCCGCCATCTTGGATGTGGGTTAGATAGGATTTTTTCTACTTACGAATTTTTAGATAGGGTTGCTTCAACTTACGAATGTTTTCTCCCAATGCATTCCTATGGGAATTTTTCCGACTTACAAATGTGCGTTCGGAACGCATTAAATTCGTAAGTAGAGGTACCACTGTATAAGCTAAACAAGCTATAGCTTAGGGGCCCCACTCTCTTGGGGGCCCCCAAAAAAATTAAAGGAAAAAAACCTGGATGTACATTTCCCAAATATAAGATTTTTTAAATAAAAAACCTACATACAGCAACAGTGTTTTGAGTTGTGTAGGCTCCTATTGTGTAAGTAATCGGCCCCGCCTGCTAGCCTGCTCCCTAAAATATCACTGGTTTGCTCATTTCTATATATAGAGTGCCTACATTCTGCATGGACTAGTTGCATGGCAACATGTGCAAATGGCTTTGGATACCTATTAGGTCCATAAATTACCATACAGCACACATTCAACACAAAAAAACAGCAACAATTTGTTGTTGACAAAGGGCAGCTGGACATAAAAAGGGCCCCATTACCTTCAGTAGCTTAGGGCCTCATCAAACCTAAATTTGGCCCAGGACAATGCCCATCAGTGTTGAGGATGGCCTCATCCACACTTATTGTTTGCCCCAAGCTCCATGTCTAAGCGCTCCCCCCCCCCCGGCCTAGGAAAACCCTGCCCTTTAACACTGAATTGGAACAAATAGCAATATGAGTTTTCTGCGGGTTGAAGTTTGCTCCGATTCAACAGTAAAGAGTGGGTTTTTGCAAGGAAAGTGCTGGGCGGGGAAAGGCGCTTGAACATAGAGCTTTAAAGAGCAGCCCTCTGTCTAGAAACAAAGCACAAAGGGAAGTCTAGATGAGTCCAATATTGAGCAAGATGGACCAGTGGTCTGACTCAGTGTAAGGTAGATTCCTACATTTCTAAGAATTCATACGGGAATGAACCCATTCAGAGACATTTTTAAGCAACGTAAGGGAAAAGCTCCACAGCCAACAGCTAAAGAAATTTATTTCCTGCCTACTGAAAAATCAGAATCACCTAACCATTTTGACAGCACTATTTCATTATTAATTTTTAAAAAATAATGTTTCTGGCCTTTATGGCTGTGAAGAGAGGCTTCACATTTCCCAGGGTTGTCAGGTGGTGAAGGAGACTTTATAGCTCATTTCTTTTCTTGTTGGTTACCTAAAGCAGAATAAATTATGCAAAACTAGGGAAATGCTTTACTTGCGTAATTTATACTTGGCACAATTTTATCTTTCCCCAGTTTTATTATGTTTCGATATACCGTATGTTGTAAGCTGCCCAGAGTAACTGGGGCAACCCAGTCAGATGGGCAGGGTATAAATAAAAGTATTATTATTATTATTATTATTATTATTATTATTAAATAGGATATCTCTATTTTCATTAGAGAAATGTCAGAGGGTATGATATAGCAGTTATCTGCAAATCATCATGACTTTTGTCTCTGACTAGGGATCCACTTCCAAGACTCTAGGAAAATCAATATTCCACTAAAGAAGAGGTGAAGGATGAACTATAAGTTTGGCAGCAGACCCAGCTCTGGGAAGCTGGATGTTTTCCAGAGGAAGGTTGCAATTTGCAGTGGAAAAACTGTAGGTGGGAAGGATGCTTAACCCTTTTCCTGGCTCCTCTTTCCCCTGGCAACCTCTCCCGTTGCCGTTGCCACATTCTTGCCACCTATAGTTCTGTTTGCTGCATCCTGAGGAGCAACTGCTCTGGGGAGGGGGCCGTAAGCGAAGAACAGAAGGCAGGGGAAAGGGTTAAATCCCACCCTCCCATCTGCTACTTTTCCAGTACAAACCATCCCATCCCTGCTTTGCACTGCAGCTGTTAATGTTCCCTAGTTCAGGGGTCAGCAACCTTTTTCAACTGTGGGCTGGTCCACCGTCCCTCAGACCACGTCAAAGTGCAAGTAGATAAATAGGTATCACTCCGGCGGGAAGGTAAATGGCATTTCCGTGCGCTGCTCTGGTTTCGCCAGAAGCGGCTTAGTCATGCTGGCCACATGACCTGGAAAAACTGTCTGCAGACAAACATCGGCTCCCTCGGCCAGTAAAGCGAGATGAGCGCCACAACCCCAGAGTAGTTCGCGACTGGACTTAACGGTCAGGGGTCCTTTACCTTTTTTTAAGAATAATTGTGGTGCCTCCTTCCTTTTTGGCTGGTTTTTCTGCCTATGCAAAGCTCTCATTTTAAAAATTTATTTATAATTTTAAATAGTTTTATGTAAGCATATCAAGGCAGCTCCCAACACACGAACCACAGCAAAACTGGTCCATAAACGTCGGTAAATCGTACACATCAAATCTCTCCAGCACTCTCTTTTGGCGCTCGTTTTTAGGGAGTGCAGCGGCCGCAGACGATTCTCATGCTCCCCTCCTGTCCCTTGGTAACCTTCGTAACAAAACCAGCCTGAATGGCTTCAGAAGTTATTCAGGCCAGAGCAAATGTTGCTCGTGTTCTATCTCCCGGGTAACTCAGAAACCTTCCAAGAATGAAGTCGCAGGCGCGAAGCACGGAGCAGGGACAGAGCTGGCGAGCGGTAACCTACTGTCTCCCTCGCAGACAACAAGGCCCCAGTGTCAAAGCCACAGGACCAAGGGCACACACGTACAAATGTGCGCGCACGCAGGCGTACACACACGCACACACGCACACAGATACGAGATGCCCTGAAAGAAAGGCACTCAAAAAACCATCTAAATGCCTCTTGCAAGCAGGTGGCTGAGTTTTGAAGAAAGAAAAACACAAAGACACACACACAGAGAGAGAACAAGCAATCTGGCCTAGCCAGACATGGGATATCTTCCTGCTTTTGTACCACCCAAGGCAATTTAAGGATCCCTTCGTTTATTTATTTCGCAAATGTGTGAACGACTTCACTGCCCAAAGCCATCCAAGCGGTGTGCACTAAGCTTAAAATAAAATGGGAAAATTCTTAAAGGCGTTCTTACACATTTGAACACCATTTTTTAAATTAAAAAAATCCACAGCGATTGCTTCATTAATAATTACATCACTCCTCAGGGAAAGCCTTCTTAAAGAAAAAGATCTTCAGTAGGCGGCAAAATAGCATGACTTTGGACGCCAGTCCAAATTAGGTTAGCAACGGATTCCAGAGGGCTGGAGCCACAACACTAAAAGCCCACCCAGTTTCTAGGACAAACTAAGTGCACCTCTAGGGCATGTGGTGAAGTAGCCAGGCAGAGATATATGGGGTGGTGCAGTCCCTTAGGTCATCTGGTCCTATGCTGCTAGGGCCACAATCCCATGCATGCTTACTGGGAAGTAAGTCCCAGTAAGCTCTGTGGGCCTTGTTTCCAAGTCAACATGCTCAGAATCAGACTCTCTCCTTCTTAACAGGTTTTTGAAGTGATTTTGCACACCTTAAAGGTAAAGGTAAAAGGACCCCTGACAGTTAAGTCCAGTTGCAGGCGATTCTGAGGTTGCGGTGCTCATCTCGCTTTACAGGCCGAGGGAGCCGGCGTTTGTCCGCACACAGTTATTCCGGGTCATGTGGCCAGTATGACTAAGCCACTTCTGGCGCAACAGAACACCAAAACCAGAGCAGCGCACGGAAACGCCATTTACTTTCCCGCCGGAGCGGTACCTATTTATCTACTTGCACTTTGACGTGCTTTCCAACTGCTAGGTTGGGAGGAGCAGGGACTGAGCAACGGGAGCTCACCCCGTCGCGGGGATTTGAACCGCCGACCTTCTGATTGGCAAGCCCAAGAGGCTCAGTGGTTTAGACCACAGTGCCACCCGCATCCCTCTTGCACACCTTACATGTGTATAAAAGCTGGCTTGGGAGTAGAACATACCTTTCCCCAGTTGCATTGCATCTCCTTTCTCAGAACAGATGCAAGAAATCTCTTCTTTAAAGGGCAAAACCTGCTGCAAGTATGTGTCCTGAACAAAGGGATTAGGAACTCAGGTTATAAAGACAGGGAGAAGGGAAATTACACTGGTCCGCCTGGAAAAGAAGCATGGGACTTTAGGCAGAAAACCTGGAACCCTTCAAATGCAAACAGAGTCATGTCTTTGTCAAAATTCCTCAATATACTTTTTAAAAAGATTGAAGTTAATACATGCCTTATTATTCCGCTTCTGCATTAAAAAAAATGTTTGAAAGAGCTCCCTTTCTGTTTTGTTTCCTGCCTGTTCTTTTGAAGAGCCCTTATATAAATATTGCTTTACACTCAGGCATAGAATCACAGAGTTGGAAGGGACCCCAAGGGTCATCTAGTCCAACCCCCTGCAATGCAGGACTCTGTTGCCCAATGTGGGCCTCAAACCCACAATGCCGAGGTTAAGAATCTTGTGCTCTGCTCACCTTCTATAGTTTAAGCATGATCAAATAAGAGTCAAACTGGATGGAATACTGGGAGGCCTGTAATCATATATAGTGTATTTTTTCTTCTCCCAGTTTGAACCAGCAGCATCTCCCCCCCCCTTTGCTGGATCAGTGCTTCTGGGGAAGGAGTTTTTAACCCCCCCCCCATTTTCCCCACATTAAATTCCCTCCTACCACTATTTGCCCCATGGGAAAAAGCATACTGACACAAAACAGGGGGCATTTAATATCTCTCATCCAGGGAGGCGGAATACATGGGGGAATGGGGACACACAGGTACAATAGAGTCTAATACAGTTAGGGCTTTTTGGGGAAAGGGCAGGTGGAAATCCATCCCAAAAGTTAATCACCGAGAGCAAATACCGGAGCAGGGAAATAAAAATGTAGACAGGCTGCTTACAAGGTCTGGGAAGGGGCTGGAGCAGAATAATTTTCATTAAAAAGATAAGATCGTCCAGGATGCTTAGGTAGCTTATAGAAGTTAATACCCCTCAGTCCCTCAGACCATTTATTGTTTTCTTTAACAATCAGACACACAGAGAGAGGGGGAATCTCGCATACCTTTCTGTTTCATTACAAGTTTAAAATGTAAAAAAAGGGGGGGGGGAATCACGTTAATGACTGGTAGAGGAAAAATGAGAGGTGCCCTTGTTTCTTTAAGGAAACCTACCTGGTAAGTTTTCCAGAAGGTGACTGACACTTGTCCAGTAAAGGAAATCTGAAATGTTTATCAGTATTATCTCTGAGTCTTTTTACACTCATTACAAGCTATACATTCAGGGAGCTATATGGGAACAACAGCCTAGTGCTTTCATTCAGATAGCAGTAATTGAGGGGACATTGGAAACGGCCTCATACCAAGGCTGGATCTAGACGCATCAAAAAAGCGTTTCAGTTAAACACATTGCAAACTCTGTATGAGAAACCGGGTGAGCAAAAACGGAACTCCACAGCGCCATCTGGTGCCACAGTGTTAGAATGTATAGAAATGCATACAATGCGATTTTTTTTTATTATGTAGCTGAGTCCCAAGTTAGACTATTGCTCTATCTAGTTCAGAACTGTCTACACCAGTGGTTCTCAAACTTTTTTCTCTGGAACCCACTTCCAGAATAAGAATTTGCTTACACCACAACATATTTTTGGCAACTCCTAGTAGCGCTTGATTTTTAACATATAATACAACTACTTTATAATATGATCATGGGACATCCAGAAATCATAACATAATCCAACTACATAAAAGAATGAATCATTCCCACAATATAATTACAAATGAGTCGTGTTACATCGCGAATTAGAAACACATAATTCATATGTTAACCGCAGCAAGAATGACCATTGGCAGGACACAGAGATCACTGCAATTAATGTCCATAGACCAGTGGTATAGTGCAGGCGTGTCCAACAGGTAGATCGTGATCTACCAGTAGATCACCGGATGTCTGTGGTAGATCACTGGTAGACTGCTGGCTCACCTCGAAGAAGTTCAACAAACTTTGTTCCCCTAAAAAAAGCTCTACAACTTTTACCCGGATCCCCCCAAAACAGGGCTTTCCTTCCTAAAAAAACCAACTCAACAACTTTAACCAAAAAAGGGAGTAGATCACTGCCAGTTTTTAACTCTGCAAGTAGATCGCAGTCTCTTGGGAGTCGGCCACCCCTGGTATAGTGCAATCTACCAGGTAGCATTACTGGAAAAACGTACATGGAAACTGAAGACAGCAAGAGGCCAAGGGAAATAGGATAACTTTTATGCAGTCTGGGGGGGACTTTATAGATTATACAAACAATTAGGCATATGGCAGAACGGTGCCTATGGTCTACAGCTCAGTTTGGCATGCATGAAACATATATTTTATATATTTTAATTATCTTTTTTTTCTCCTTCCCTCCTGCCTTTAGATAAATCCTGAAGAACAGAACTGCTTCTGATACAATATAGCTTTGCTTTTTAGTTGCGGACAAGTGTCCAAGTGATGGAGGTTATGATGTATCATTCTGGGATGATTATTATGATTATGCCACCCATCTGACTGGGTTGCCCCAAACACTCTGGGCAGCTTCCAACACATTAAACACAGAAAAACATCAAACATTAAAAACTTCCCTATACAGTGCTGCCTTCAGATGCCTTCTAAATTTCAGAGAGTTGTTTATTTCTTTGACATCTGACGGGAGGGCGTTCCACAAAGCAGGGGCCGTCACCGAAAAGGCCCTCTGCCTGGTTCCCTGTAACCTCACTTCTCACAGTGAGGGAACCGCCAGAAAGCCCTCTGAGCTGGACCTCAGTGTCCCTGAAATGAACAGAAGCAGCACTAAAGCCTTCCTGTGTGCTTCCACCAGCCCTGTTCACTTCAGCAAACTTTGCTCTTTGCACATTGCGCCTTGTTTGTTCGGGCTCCCCTCACCGTCCTGCTCCGCCACACCTCTGCTGGGTCAGTCTTTCTGGAAAAATAGACCAAGCAAGCTGCTACCGGTCTGACTTGGTCCCAGTTTCCCAGCAGCCCTAAATTAGGAAGCAGGAAGAGCCTGTAAACCAGTTCCTGTTGTTCTGTGGTTCAACCTGTTCCCTGCTTTGGAAGGGAACATTTGGCTGCCTTTGGACTTGTAAATTCTTTGCTGTGGCTGGATGCTTTGAGCCTGAGATGAGCCTCGCCTGCCAGGAGTCTTGATCTCAATCTAACAACATTGATCTGATTTTCCAAAGGGGCTGACACACCCCTTTTCCAGCCTCTAGTCTTGGCCGGATAGCCAGCCCCAGCCCTGTGTGTACAACACAATTGCACTAAGAGTCACGACAGTCGCTAGAAACCTCTTATGACAAAAAGTTGATTGTGTACATATGCAAAGAGCCAATCCCTGCCCCAAAGAACAAACATGAGTCCGAATTGACAAAAGATGGAGAAAGTTAGCATACGGGCTCAGAGAATGAAAAGCTTTGCCAAAGGTCAGGCTGCATAATCCAAATTCAGTGTATCATACTATCTCTCATTTTATACGGACTAATTACTTGTTGCAAAGAGAGGGAGGGAGAGAACGCTCTTGCAAGACTTTTTTACAGGGAGTTCAGCATGGTTTTTACTTAAGGTGTAGCCAACAATGGATGGTTGGCTCTTTAAAAAGGTTTTGGCAAACCTTGTACAGTATAAGTGGTTTGACATGTTCCCAGAGGACCTGCTCAACTACAGCTACAGTCCAAAGCTATTCCCACGTGACTTTTTCTCAGGCTGCCTCAGTAACCTATGGATAATTTTGATTACACAAATAGCCTGCCTCAGGTGGAGGCTTCCCAAGCAGTTTCATTGGTCCAGGTAAATGGACGGTGGCTTTCCAATAAGTTAACGTATTCTTTGAGCCTTGGTTTCCAATAGGGAAAAAACAAAGGAATACCTCTCCGCAAAGGAGCAAAGGGCCTGAAAAGCATCTGAAATATGTATCCTAATAGTTGCTCTTTTTTCCGTTATGTTTTATACATTTCCAAAAAATTCACATATACATTCCTATACATACCGTAATAGGTTTTGTTTTGTTTTGTCAACTTCCCATCCCATTTTTCCATTGTGTTTTTTTCCCCCTCCTCTGCACCTTATCTTCTCTCTCTTATATCATGACAATAATACAACCATCTCTAATTCCTTCTGATGTTCATAGTTCGAATCCTGATCGGAAATTCATCATACTATAAAATGTATTTAAACAGTCCTAATAGTTGCTCCTTATTTGCTTCGTCAACAGCAACCAAACAGCCACGAGTCAGGTCACTCCGTCTTGTTTTGCTACCTTTTACAGGCTTCTCCTAGGACAAAAGGGAGGTGGAGAATAGGACACCGTTCACTCCAGGGCTTGTATACAGTCACAAAGGTTAAAATGCCTAAGAATAGCTTAGCAAAAAAAACCCACAACAACAACAACCAATGCCACCCCAACATTAGAGAGGCAGGCAGAACACATAGGGGAAGGTGGACCAAATCTAAGCTTAAGGACTAGGGCTGGGAAAGAGGTGTTTCTGTTACAAGTGCCTGGATCAGCAGGTGAGTTATACAAGTTATATAAGTATCAAAGAGCCACGTAGGTTTGCTTCCCTTCTCCATAGTCTTCTCAAGTCAACAGAACCAGAATAGATTCTCTTTCGGTGCCAACAAGAATAAATGTACAGGTTGTCTGAAGTCTCAGTGACATCTACGCTGGCTTGGACATGTCCCCAGAATGGAAGATGGCAAGATCCCCAAGGACGTTCTCTACGGGGAACTGGCTTCTGGCACCAGGCCCGTTGGCAGACCAACTCTATGCTACAAAGATGTCTGCAAACATGACATGAAGGCTGGCAACATCAACCCTGCCCTGTAGAAATCCCTTGCAGATGACCACAGTGCCTGGAGACAGGCAGTCTGGTCATGTGTCCACAGCAGTGACCAGAGGAGGAATGACCGCTGGGAGGAGCACAGAGACAAGAAGTGCCGTGGTGCACCTGCAGCAGCACAACCGGACGCCTTCGTCTGCCTCAGCTGCAACAAAACTTGTCTCTCCCGCATTGGCCTCTGCAACCTTCCAACAGTTTGACTTCACCTCCAAAGGTGCACTCCTCCATTGTCTCCCACGACAGACAGTTGCCAACCAGCCAACCAATCCTGGTTAGCATGTTCTGCATGGTAATGTTTCATTTTCCAGTATGTCCTGCTGCAATGTCGTTTGTTGTGCAAATACCACAATAGTGACACCTAGCTGCAATTTACGAGAACTACAAACATTAGAACCATTTTATAAGCAGCGATTCTCCACCTCTAGCTGGACTGCAGATTGTTGTAAAGGTGCCTCCATCACTCATTCTCCCTGCAGCTTCTGACCACACTGAAGTCTCAGAACCAGTCTTGAAGCCTCAATAAAAATGGCGTGATAAGAACCCCATCTTAAATAAAATTGAAAAGTGCATAGGAAGTCTCAAGGGTTGAACAAAGAGAACTGGAGGGACGAGGCCCGAGGTTCCCCACTTCTGCAAAACTGCTCAAATGCTTTATGAGATTTCACCTCCTACTTTTAAAGTTTGTTTTTGCCATCATAAGGGCTAGAAATCTTTTTTTTTTAAGTGAATGAATCTTATCATTCACTAGGGAAGCTTTTAATGTTTAATAGATTATTGTATTTTAATATTCTGTTGGAAGCCACCCAGAGTGGCTGGGGAAACCCAGCCAGATGGGCGCGGTATAAGTAATAAATGATGATGATGATGATGATAAATTCTATGCTCAGTACCAAATTCTGCACTTATATGATATTATCATGCCACTGAGAGATACATAAATCCCTTTTTCTTAGAAGCCTATTGAGCCATAACAAAATGGAATAAATTCTCAGCCACATACAAATGATTCTACTAACCACATCAACCCACTAGTTTAATAAACGCAGAAAAATTGATTCTTGCATTGCCAAGGGTTATACTGGATGGCCCTTGGGATCCCTTCCAGTTCTACGGTTCTGTGATTCTATAAACTCCATTCAATGTGGTACACCTTAAGTTAATTAGTCAGCTATGCTTCTTTAACTGTGAGTAGGTAATAATTATATAAAAGAGAGAGAGGTCACTGCATGATCGTTCTTTAAACAACTTCCAGTCAAGCACACTGTTCCAACCCACTTACAAATAACATTCTGCCCTCTTGGAAAAATGAAGAGCATTAATCTGGGGCAGATAAAAGCAAGCAAACTCCCTTTTTGCTCTTCTCTGATTCTTTGCCCAACCAGAGACACAAATCTGTCCAGCCGTTAGCATAAGGAACAAACAAGGCTTTCCCCCACGCTTTAGATTGCTTCATGACAACACGCTCACATATCTGGACTGAAAAACTAGTCCGTGACCCAGCGGATTGTGATTTATTTGCAACTTCAAACACCATTTGTAAACGCAGCTCTCCTTAAATGACTGTATTATGTT
Source organism: Zootoca vivipara (assembly GCF_965207765.1). NCBI lineage: Eukaryota > Metazoa > Chordata > Lepidosauria > Squamata > Lacertidae > Zootoca > Zootoca vivipara. The sequence continues at coordinate 65,373,008 of NC_142583.1, forward strand.
ACATGAGTGGCAGCCTAGAGGAATCGAGATTTCAAAGCCGTCCTATCAGATTATTCCACCTGGAGTGGAACTCGTCAGTTTCATCCTCCTTCCCCCAACCTTCAGTTCAGGGCAGAGTCAAGGACTCTTTTGTAGCTCAAGGGCCACGTTATCTCTTGGGCAACCTTTTGGGGGCCACCTGCCACCTGCCACGGAAGCTTATGCTGTGATTCCTGCATTGTAGGAAGTTGGAGCAGCTGTTCCTTGGGGTCCCTTCCTAGTCTATGATTCTATGCCGGGGTGGGCAGGGCTAGAGGCAAAATTGGGCAGGACAAAGGATGTGAAGTTCACCTTTGTACAATAGGGTAGTTTCTACACACACGCACCCACCCACCCACACAGCCCTCTCTGTCCTCCATCCTGGGAAAGCAAGCAGCATTATGAACTCGAGGACACATTCTAGTCAGGCAAAAACACTCAAGGAAGGTGTGGAGCAAAGCCATTGAGGGGCGTAGACCAGGGAAACACTGAGGGCCACATTTGTGGGATGTAATCCACTGGGAGCAGTCAAATACAACATTCCTTGTTTTGCTAGAGTGGACACGCAAGGGAATGTTTGGTCCAGCCAGTCGAGACTTCCTGTTCCTTCTGGCCTGGAGCATCCTTCCTTGCATGTGGGTGGACATGACCTTTCCAGACCTGGTAAAAGAACAAGGCATGCTGCTACTCTCTCTCTCTCTTTTCCATCTTCCTTTCGTCCTGCAAACTTCCCGGACTGCTAACTGCAGTCACTAGGTCATACCCCAGAGGACAGGATCACACTTCAAAATGACCTTAACAGATTAGACAACTGGGCCAAAGCAACCAAGATGAATTTTAACAGGGAGAAATGTAAAGTACTACACTTGGGCAAAAAAAGAGAAAGGCACAAATACAGGATGGGTGACACCTGGCTTGAGAGCAGTACATGTGAAAAGGATCTGGGAGTCTTGACATGTGTCAACAGTGTGATGCAGCAGCTAAAAAAGCCAATGCAATTCTGGGCTGCATCAATAGGAGTATAGCATCTAGATCAAGGAAAGTAATAGTATCACTGTATTCCACTCTGGTCAGACCTCACCTGGAGTACTGTGTCCAGTTCTGGGCACCACAGTTCAAGAAGGATACTGATGAGCTGGAATGTGTCCAGAAGAGGGCAACCAAAATGGTCAAAGGCCTGGAAACAATGCCTTTATGAGGAATGGCTTAGGGAGCTGGGTATGTTTAGCCTGGAGAAGAGAAGGTTAAGGGGTGATATGATAGCCATGTTCAAATATATAAAAGGATGTCATATAGAAGAGGGTGGAATGTTGTTTTCTGCCACTCCAGAGAAGCGGACACGGAGCAATGGATTCAAACTACAAGAAAGGAGATTCCACCTAAACATTAGGAAGAACTTCCTGACAGTAAGAGCTGTTCGGCAGTGGAACTTGCTGCCAAGGAGTGTGGTGGAGTCTCCTTCTTTGGAGGTCTTTAAGCAGAGGCTTGACAGCCATCTGTCAGGAATGCTTTGATGGTGTTTCCTGCTTGTCAGGGGGTTGGACTGGATGGCCCTTGTGGTCTCTTCCAACTCTATGATTCTATGATTCTAACCCACATACAGTATGGGGTAAACCTGTTTGTATACAGTATGCTTGTAACTTTAAGCCTTAAGCCTGCCTTCAGGGCTCACACTTTGCTCTGCCTGATTGTGAGTAAAGTTTCTTTTCATTGCTTATGAATAAGACTGTGGTGTCTTTATTCTTCAAGGGGTCTCACCAGGAAAATATTAGAACACATTTCAATCTGGACAAGCCAGGTTGAATTGCGTATTGTCTTAAGAAACTCACACGAGTTGGCAACTAGTTTTCTGCTGTGTAAAGGGGAATGCACTCTGCTAAGTAAAGGAACTTGCTAGCGCACGTTAGGAAGGATATTAAGAAACAATATATCCTCTCCTGCTACCCTGAACATTCCCACAACATTTGCTTCCCAGGCTTGAGGCTCTCTACCCCTTGTTTAGGGAAATGGCACATAGCTCAGTGATTGAATACATGGCTTGCCCAAGGAGTGTCTCGGTTCAACCCAAACAATATCCAATTCAAAGTATAAGGTAAAAGTTGACGTGGAAGATCTCTGTCTGCCCGAGACTCCGGTGAGCTGCTGCTACTCTGAGCGGACAGTACTGGGCTAGATGTGCAACTATTCTGAGCTGCTGTGAGGGTTCCTCTTCCATGAACTACTAATGCAGAATATGATCATTCTCTGACATCCAAACAGATGCTTGCCTCACAGAGGCAACATCTACCTGTATACCCACACAGGTGTGTGTCCATAACACCCCCCAAATTCCACCCATAACAAGATTTGTAATTATCATTCATAGGCAGAGCTTGTAACTGAGGAACAACCTAATGATAAAATAAATGACTGCTTAGAGGAGGAAAAGTGATTTGCTTGCCACATCTTGGCACAGGGCTATTTTCAGAGCAGATGCAGATTTGATCTGCAGAACACGGACCTTCCCTTTGTTTCACGGTGTGTTTTGTACACTTTATTTGGTGCGTGTGTTAACTTTGCATTTTGGAAAGTAGATCTGTGGCTGGGGTTCCCAAGCTGTGGTCTGTGGATGAGCTTCAGCTGAGTGGTCTGTGGCGTGTTAGTAAAATTAAAAATCACCCAGCACATTTTCTAGAAATGTAATGGGAGAAAGAAGTTTGGGCACTACTGATCTACCGCAATCATTACCTCATTCTGCTTTGTGTTTATGTCTGATAAAATGAGTAAAAAGTGAGGTCATTAGTATTTGCAGCTTTGGACGGCAAGTATAGCTTCTTCCCTTTTGCTCGAGACAGTGACTTTTAAAAGAAGCTCTTATCAATCAGAGGGATCCAAAAGTGTGTGTAACTTGATAATGCATGTCTGAAGGGTTGCAATGTGCGTCTGGTCTCGAGCATATGGAAGGCCTCTTCAGCTGCAAAATGCAAAATGCAAAAAAGTCAACAAATTTTGACTCAGAAAGCTGTCCGCTCTACGCTGCCGCCCCACCCCCCCATCAGCCTTAGCAAGGGAGAAAGAGGTAGCCAGGAATGTGGACCATCAGATAAGACGGCCTTTAAGAAAACAACATGTTTTTCCAGCCTGGCTCATTCATAACACAGTGAGGGCCTTTCAAAGGCACAGCATTTGCCTAGAAAAAGAGGGAGGCCTAGAACTAAGCAACCCCAAATTCAAGAGACCTCAGGAACACCTGCGGAAAGGTGGAGGTGGTGTTTTTGGTAATGAGCTAAGAGAGGTGGAAGGGCAATTCTGAGATTGAATTTTGAAGATACAGAACACATGAGCACAAGTGTACATGAAGGTGCAGCCATCTCTTGTGCGTAGGCGAAGGAGTTAGGACAGGCTTCCTCAACCTCGGCCCTCCAGCTGTTTTTGGCCTACAACTCCCATGATCCCTAGCTAGCAGGACCAGTGGTCAGGGATGATGGGAATTGTAGTCCCAAAACATCTGGAGGGCCGAGGTTGAGGAAGCCTGAGTTAGGATGCAGAGAAGCTGCACTTTCACCTATCATTTGCTGCTGCCGTGAGTGCAGGAAGGAAGACCTGCTCCCAGCTGCAAGGTCCATTTCCACATGGCCTAGGGGGCGGGGCCCAGACTCACCTTGAACAGCCAAAAGAGGCTCCTGGGAGGCCAGAGGGACATTGCTGGAACAATTCTTGGGTTGGGGCAACTGGCTAAAATGTTTTGAAACGTTTTAAATGGTTCTAATTTTGGTTCCTCTGTTTTGTTTTTGTCGGGTTGGGGTTGGTTAAATGTTTGGTTGGGGTTGGCAGTTATTTTCATTTGGGTATAACTGTAACCTTTTATTGTTGTCATTGTTATTGTTGTTGTTGTTGGTTTCTATTGGTTTATTGGCTTGTGTGTTGCTTGTATAGGATTTTTTTATTTAAAATGTTTGATGTTTTGTTGTGTTTTTATATAGGGGAAACCTAATCAGATGGGTGGGATATAAATTTTAAAATTATTATTATTATTTAGGCACCCCCCTTATGTGCATTCTACTCACGCGCGGCCACTTTTACACAGGTTGCCAATAAATAAATCAATTGAAATGGCGTGCCTTCCTTCTTTCGGGGCTGCTGCCTGGAAGTTGCTCTCGACCGCTTGCTCGCTGCGGTGGAAGGTATTGAACCACATCATTGGTTCATCTAGCTCAGTAGAAGCCAGGTTGAAATGGGTCTAGATAATCTGCTTTCTCCAGGGATATCTGCGGTTGGGCTGGTGACTATGTCCTCAATCACCTTGACCACGCAAGGATCCAGAGATGTCCTCTTCAATACTCCCTCCCATAATGAGGCATTAATCACTCCCCGGACCCATCCAGTCAACCCACTCCTAAATACCCTCCAACATCTCTTCAGTGAAAATAGGGATGTCCGATTAAGTTTTATTATTTATTCCCTGCCCATCTCACTGGGTTGCCCAAGCTGCTCTGGGCGGCTTCCAGCATATATAAAACCACAATGAAACATGAAACATGAAAAAGCTTCTTGATACAGGACTGCTTTCAGATACCTTCTAAAGGTTGCATGGTTATCTCCTAGGCTTGGGGGTTGCATAACTCCATACCCTCCAACATTTATCCAACATTTACTCCTTAGGGATGCCCTAAGGCAGGCATTCCCAAACTTCGGCCCTCCAGATGTTTTGGACTACAATTCCCATCATCCCTGACCACTGGTCCTGTTAGCTAGGGATCATGGGAGTTGTAGGCCAAAACATCTGGAGGGCCGCAGTTTGGGGATGCCTGCCCTAAGGAAAAGCAGGACATCCCACCTTCCTGCAGATATTTTTAAGGCATCACCAGCCACCATTATTTAACATCTAGGCACACACTAAGTCCTTTGAAGCCAACTGGAACATTTTCAAGGGTCTGTTTCTCTGACGTTCATGAACAAATATGCTACCGTCATGCAAGTGAAATTCCCCACAAGGTTCGTCAAAAGAGTTTGGGTGGGAACAGAAGGATGAATTGGAACAGGAGCTTTATGCCTCTGTTGGAGATGCAAGAGTCGGGGAGTAAACCAGCATTTCAGAGTCAATCGTCATTTTTGCTCCTAGATGAAATACCCCTTTTATAATGGCGAAAACCTGTAGACTGGCAGACACTTTCTTTACAGAATATTTTCTTTCAATAAAAGGAAATTACCAAATTGTCACTCTTTTGTCAGTCGGGGCAGAGGAGCAGGATCTCATGTCAGTCTCCCTGTAATGATGACATTCTTTGGCTTTCGGCTCATGACAGTCAAATGATACCTGCAAGTTGAAAGCGTCAACTGATTTCCTTTACTTTCCACCCAGTGTGCAGGGCAAATAATTCTCAGATACCTGAGAACAGGAGCAATTTGCCTTCTGCAAACTGACAGCCATCGGGTGATAATGATCACCTGTTGATTAGAGAGAGTATCTCCAATATATTGCTTATAGCACTATCATCTTGCACAAAAATCATCTGTGCTTTCGGATGATCAAGGCACATTTTTGTTCTAGATGCTGAATTTCAAATATTTCCATGATGCTTGCAGCCTGACCTGGGGGCTTCCTATCCTCTAAACGCAAGAGATATTTCAGAGGTCAAACAAAGGCATGGATAAAAAATCCCAGTAGTGTTCTCATAACATATTTCTTTCCCTGCCTGTTTCTGAATAAACTATAATCCAGCATTTATACATTTGGACAAGGCATGCTTTGAATCAGAATTCATCAGAGTAAGAAATCTGACACACACACCCAGGCTGACAGTAAGATGGAAGTTGAAGTAACGATTTAAAACAAGGATAGGGGACTTCATGCCCAAGGGCCAAATGATTACTCATAATGATTACAGTACTCACCATGTTTTATATTATTTGGTGTGATTTAATTACGACATTGCTTGTTAGCTGCCTTGGAAAGTTTGGTGTGCTGAACAACAGGAACGAAACATTTATTTTGTTGAAACAAAATAAAGAAAATCCTTGCAGCAGCACCTTAGAGACCAACTAAGTTTGTCATTGGTGTGAGATTTGTGTTGTTATTTTGTTGCTATTTCTTTTGTTGTTGTTTAGTCGTGTCCGACTCTTTGTGACCCCATGGACCATAGCACGCCAGGCACTCCTGTCTTCCACTGCCTCCCGCAGCTTGGTCAGACTCATGTTGGTAGCTTCGAGAACACTGTCCAACCATCTCGTCCTCTGTCGTCCCCTTCTCCTTGTGCCCTCAATCTTTGTGTTCTCTTCTCATGAGGTGGCCAAAGTATTGGAGCCTCAGCTTCAGGATCTGTCCTTCCAGTGAGCCCTCAGGGCTGATTTCCTTCAGAATGGATAGGTCTGATCTTCTTGCAGTCCATGGGACTCTCATTTATAGGGTTGCCATATTTCAAAAAGTGAAAATCCAGAAACAAAAGTTGTCGAGCTTTTTAAAGCGAAGTTGTTAAGCTTTTCTTTTGGGGGGAGGGGAGTTTTTGAAGTTTCAAAGCTCTTTTTAAGGACATGTTGACCAATTACCCGAAATTTCACCCGGACGCCATTTTCGGCGGATGAATCTCAGCTATGCCAGCCCTACATTACAATAATATGAAACCTAGAATCCAAAAAACTGTTTTTACCCTTCCAAAGATCACAGCCGCATCGTGCAAGTACTTGACTGTACATTTGACAATCACGACTTCCCCCAAAGACTCCTGGGAACTGTTAAGCGTCATGAGAGCTATTGGGAAACACCTATTCCTCTCACAAAGCTACAGTTCCCAGAATGGTTTAATGGTCAAGCCTTCCTCCCAGAGAACTTTGGTAATTTTAGCTCTGTGAAAGGAATAGGGGTCTCCCCTCGGCAACCTTGACAAACTAGGATAAAATGAGCAAGCAGGGAACCACCTCTGCTTCGAGAATAGAAATGTAATACACAAAATAATAAGTGGCCTAAAACCATACAGTGGTACCTTGGTTCTTAAACTTAATCCATTCCGGAAGTCTGTTCCAAAACCAAAGCGTTCCAAAACCAAGGTGCGCTTTCCCATGGAAAGCAATGCAAAATGGATTAATCAGTTCCAGACTTTTAAAAAAACAACCCCTAAAACAGCAATTGAACATGAATTTTGCTATCTAATGAGACCATTGATCCATAAAATGAAAACAATAAACAATGTACGGCAGTCACACAATCAATCAATCAATCAATCAATCAGTAGCTGAACTGGGTTCCACACAAAAGAGAGCCACATAAACAAAAATGCAAAATAAATAGCAAAACCAGACATACCTCAGTGTAACACTCAAATTGGAAGAGTAACACTCAAATTGGAAGCGTAACACTCAAAACGGAAGTGTGGCACTCAAGTCTGAAACAAAACACTCAAAACAGAGCACGTTCTGCTTCCAAAAAAAGTTCGCAACCCGGAACACTTACTTCCAGGTTTGCAGTGTTTGGGTTCCAAGTGGTTTGAGTACCAAGGTGTTTGAAAACCAAGGTACCACTGTATTTGGACAAGGGTACCCTTAGAGGCAGCAGGCTACAGTTTGCCATGCCCTGTTATGTGGTACCAAGCTTGTATTTAAGTTTGAAGCTTGTGTCTGAAGTGGTCCTTAGCAAGGATTTCCTGCAGCAAAACATTATCTCAAGGGTTTTCCACCACCCTTGTATCAAATATGTGTTTAAAAGGAGAAGAACAAGGAAGTCCTTTGAAATACTTACTGGGCAAAAGGTGTATGTTGATTCATTTATTATCTCGGTCTCGAACCAGCCCTTTCGAGAGGCAAGTTACTCAGCAAATTCTTGTGGAAACTGCCTAGGAAAGGGCATCTTGGTTCAAGCTGTTTCTTGAAATGAAGCAGGCTCCCAGACCTCCCAGATTTCTGGATGTTTAAAAAGCTGCTCACCTAGTGGCCCTGCAGAGGAACCAAGTTATATGTTGAACCTCAGGCCTGGGGTCTTAATGTGGCCCCTCCAGACCTCTTTTTATCCAACCCTCAGGATTCTCTGCAGACCTCCTCACTCCTGTCTACTTCTGTATCTTCCTTAATTCTTTATGCCTGACTGGAAAGAGATGGAGGAAAAATTTGGCACTTCAAGGCAAATCTTTCAAATCCCCACTTTCTGAAACAGTATGTGAACTCAAATACAGCCCTCCTTCGCAATTTGCACCTATCTGAATTTTGCAGTACAGTTCTCCAACCAATGTTTACAAAAATGCATATATTACTGGTAAAGGTAAAGGTAAAGGGGCCCCTGACCATTAGGTCCAGTCGTGTCCGACTCTGGGGTTGCGGCACTCATCTCACTCTATAGGCCGAGTGAGCCAGCGTTTGTCCGCAGACAGCTTCTGGGTCATGTGGCCAGCATGACAAAGCTGCTTCTAGCGAACACAGAAACACTGTTTACCTTCCCGCCGGAGCGGTCCCTATTTATCTACTTGCACTTTGATGTGCTTTCGAACTGCTAGGTGGGCAGGAGCTGGGACTGAGCAACGGGAGCTCACCCCGTTGCAGGGATTCGAACCACCGACCTTCTGATCAGCAAGCCCTAGACTCTGTGGTTTAACCCACAGCGCCACCTGGGTCCCTTGCCATATTACGGGTAAATATGGCTAAAAAGGAATATACCAGTGAAAATAGCATCCAGAAATGCATCATATTAAACTGCTTACAAAAGTGCACATTACACAGAAAAAATGTGCTTACTAGGAGAAATTAGCACTAAATTGCTGGCAAACTTTCATGAAGATGAAAACAAAAATCGTAAATTGCAGCAAGATGTGGAGAGCTGATTCTAAGTTTAGAAAAATTAGAAACCAGGAGAACTGGAATTGATAGAACCTTTTTTAAAAAAAGCGAGTCACTCGGGGGTCTCTTTAGAGGAATGCAAGGGTAGGTATAAAGGGTTTTCACAAATTAAATATAAATAAATAAATCTCATTTAATTTATTGATTCTAAAATATCTGTCCCACATTATATTCCTATAATAATCACACTTAGGGGATTCTGCAAAAAATGAGGAAGCCCATAAAATAAAACCATAGGTGCATGCAGGGGAGGTTGGGTAGTGACTAACTAAAACACAAACTAACTAAACTAACTAACTAAACAAACTAACTAACTAAAACACAGTTATCCACAACTACTCAGTCAGCAAAATGCTTTCTTCAGTAGTCAAATCATAGGTAGCAGGGCGGTTTTGGATATTCTTACACAGGGCCAGAGCCTCCCTGCATATAGTAAAGCAGCAATTCAGGGGAAAGGCTGGGCTTTCCCCCTGATAAGCTAGGCTTCTGCATGCAGGGAGCTTGGAGTGTTGCAGGAGAGGGGAGAGGAGCCTTGGATTTGTGCAACTCATTACCCACAGCCTGAAGCGATACCGTCTAGGGAAATCTGCACTGCCCCTATAAGCTAGACTGGGCCCTAAACCTCTGCCCTGTTTATCCCAGACTGCGTGAGAGTTCTTAATGATAATAAAAAAAATCAGCCTTGAGAAGCTGTTGCTATGGCAAGCTGCCGCTCAAGACGGACGGCATTGAGAGCCTCTGTCCTCAGTGCCGGGCTCTAAAGCTGCGCACTCAAGCATGCCTCTGGCGTTTTTCACATTCCTGCGGCCTTTGCAGCTTCAGTTCAGGGCAGACGCTGCCCTCTAGACAAACCCCAGGCAGGCAGCTGCTTGCCTGTCTCCAGACATGGGACTCTTCCCCGGTTAGTCTGGGGATGCTGCAGGAGGAAAGGCCATTGTCCCCTGCTTCTGGTTCGCCCATCAGGTGGCATGGGGGGGGGAATAAAGATTTGAGGCGGGGCGGTGCAAAGGTCTTATGAACTAGAGGGCTCATTAGTTTGTATCCGTGTGTAAGGGGAAGGGCTTATAGAGAACAGGCCCCCCCCATCAGAAGCAGCCCATCTCCAAGCAGTCATGAAAGCGAAGGGGCGGATGAGGAAAGTCCGGAGACGGAAAGGGAGTGCCAGACCTCTGGCAGCATCCAAGAGCCCCTGCTCCACAGGCAGGAAGAGAGGGAGAGGGAAAGAGAGAAGAAGAATCAGGCAGAACGTAGACCCTTCCCTCCGACACCGGAATTGAGGAGGAGGAGAAAAGGGAGGAGATTCACTGTCCTGAGGCTTTTATGTTGGTCCAAATCGCAGAAGGAGGCAGTGCCAGATTCTGATTCGGAATGAGGAGACATGAAACCAACAGCTCGCTACACTGTAAATAATGTGCACTAATAAAGACTTCTGAAAGACAAGCATGTGGAAGGTCGTTACTCAGGAGTAGTCACAACAACCCTGACACCGTGTTTTAGGGCTCGTCCTCCAATTCGGGAATACTGAGCTTAGCTCTTACCTGAGTCAATGAATCTGCAAATCGCCAAAAACGTCAATATAGTTGTTGCTTTTTGAGGTATCAAATTCAAGTGTGGCATAATCGCAGCAGCCGCATTGTTACTGCACAACTGCTGAAAAAGCTACATTTTGGTTTGGGTAGTATATGCATTTTTTTAAAGTTACTATGTAAGGTAACTTAATATCAACTAAATATTCCTTTACAACAACTAAATATTCCTTAGTCAGATGACAGCCCAGAAGCACCAGCACTACTACTGATAATAATGTTAATAATAATAATAATAATAATAGCATGTTGTTGTTATTACTTGTAGTAGCAGTAGCAGAAGTGATGGAGGCAGAGCACAGGTATTGTGGCTAGTAGCCATTTATGTGTATGTGTGCGTATTCTCTGTAACAATTATGGCAGGCATCCCCAAACTGTGGCCCTCCAGATGTTTTGGCCTACAACTCCCATGATCCCTAGCTAACAGGACCAGTGGTCAGGGATGATGGGAATTGTAGTCCAAAACATCTGGAGGGCCGTGGTTTGGGGATGCCTGAATTATGGTGACAGAAATGACCTCTGCACTTGCTCAGGAGCACTTTAATCTGATCTGAAATAATTAACTCCAAGGTCGAGCCCAGGCATCTCAGAACACAATAAAGCGGTCCTGGGGTTATCTGTACAGAATTTATGTTGGCTTGTTTTCATATCATTGCTTAACGTTGACTTTCATTTTATGTGTTTTCACCCTGTTGTCTTCCAGTAGAAGGCGATTTATACGTATGATTGGTAAATAAAATAAGTGACTACATTTTCTGAGGGGAAGCCTCCATCACACTGGGGCAATGCGTCACAACAGACAACTGGAGGTATCATGGCATGGACATACACAGAGTTCATTGAAATTAGTAGTAGTAGTAGTAGTAGTAGTAGTAGTAGTACAGTAGTAGTAATTTTGTTGTTTATATCTCGCCCATCTGGCTGGATTTCCCCAGCCACCCTGGGCAGCTTCCAGAAAAATATAAAAAATAATAAAACTTCAAACATTAAAAACTTCACTGAACACGGCTGCCTTCAGATGTTTTCTAAAAAGTTGTCTAAAAGTAGAATATTTGAAATAGTTGCCTTACAAAGGATTCCTTTTCATCTCCCCACCTTGCCCTGCATTACTCAATAGCGTGCTTTCGAATCTGGATCATTTACCGGTAACACCTTTGTAATATGAGACAATGACTGGTGGGGAATTAACACAGGCTGGGATTGCTGGCATGCAAGAATTTTTCCACACACAATAGTTGCGATTTGGTATTTATGAGCTTAACTTGAGCATAAAGGAAGAATGAAAAGTTCCAGGTGGCTCCCTCATTCTTTCATCTCTATATTTTTTTGAGGGTGTGTTGTTGTTTTTTAAAGTACCGTAGTGATGAATCAAATCACTGTTGTTGCTTCTATAGAGTAAAAGGGCCCCGCTTCAGGAGTCTGCTCTCAGAAGGCAACTTACCTTAAGTAATTGCTATGTTGTCTCTGGGAGCTCCAGTTTGTAAAAATAATTGAACAATGAACCAAATGGCAGGATTTTGCAGATGAAGTAAAAACCAATATGTCACATCACTAGTACTCTTCTGAGAGTATGAAAATTAAAACAGTATATTGCACTTAAATCTCACTTTTTAAAAGCACTTGGTATATATTACTTCACAACCCTGTAACACAGGCATGTTTTATTGTCCCCATTTTACAGATGGGAGACTGAGGGACAGAGACATGCCCAAGGCCTCCCGTTTGAAATCTGAATCAGGGAGTTCACAGTTCAGTCTCTTTACCACAGCACTGTATTATCCAGGCTGAATTAGAAGCTAGGTATAACTTGGGAGCCCCAAGTTTCTTTTTCTCTCCCTTTCTCTTTATTTTTCAACTTAATTGGCAGCTCTACACAATGGCAGGGCTACAAAGTGTGCCGGCCAGGGTTTCCATAACCTTGAAAAACAAAAAAAGCAACAATCCAGGTGATCTTCGATGGACAAATCTGCAAATTCGAGTTTCTCATTTTTGCCCAACTTAAAGTCAGTTCACATTTCTGCATCAGTTTCTGATTTGCCTTTAAATCCTCACATACATTGTCAGCACTTTAAACTGCATTTATCCTGACAGACGCTCAACAATCTGTAAAGAACAATGAAGGACAGCAAGAAACAAAAGGAAAAAGAAAAATCCCTTGTAACAGAGACTTGGCTTGCAAAAGATTTTAAGAATATAAAAAGAGCCTGCTGGACCAAGCCAAAGGCCAATCTAATCCAGCATCCTGTACTCACAAGGGCCAATCAGGTGCCTGCAGGAAACCCACAAGCAGGATTCGAACACAAGAGCGCTCTCCCCTCCTGCGGTTTCCAGCAACTGATATTCAGAAGAGTTACTGCCTCCGACAGTATAGGTAAAGCATAACCTTCTTGGCCAGTAGCCACCAATGGAATTTGTCTAATCTTCTTTTAAAGCCATCCTAATTGGTGAGAGCTGGACCATAAAGAAGGCTGATCGTCGAAGAATGGATGCTTTTGAATTATGGTGCTGGAGGAGACTCTTGAGAGTCCCATGGGCTGCAAGAAGATCAAACCTATCCATTCTGAAGGAAATCAGCCCCGAGTGCTCACTGGAAGGACAGATCCTGAAGCCAAGGCTCCAATACTTTGGCCACCTCATGAGAAGAGAAGACTCCCTGGAAAAGACCCTGATGTTGGGAAAGATTGAGGGCACTAGGAGAAGGGGCCATTTGACCAAACTGCGGGAGGCAGTGGAAGACAGGAGTGCCTGGCGTGCTCTGGTCCATGGGGTCACAAAGAGTCAGACACGACTAAACGGCTAAACAACAACAATTGGTAGGTACCACTGCTTCCTGTGGTAGGGAGTTCCACAGTTTAACTAGACACCAGACTACAACAGTAGGTTCAAGGAATGTCTTCAACTACTGGGCAGTGGGTCTCTCTCCCCACACACCACATACCTCAAACGTTCACAATTTCCTACAGATGGATAGGTTCAAGTTTTGCTTATATGCGCCACAAAATCGCACAAAATCTGGCCTCCAACTTTGAAAATGTAGGTGATGCTTCACTAAGAATCTCACATATCACAGCCAAACAGCAGAACTACTGGAAAAAGTAGCAGCAGCATAGATTGAAAGATGCACATTGCACTCAGGTCTAGGATTATCTTTTCACTATGGGAACCGAAAACCTAGCCGGTAAATTTAGTCATGATTCAAAGTCCATCACATCATAGTTTGATAAGACATCTGATAAAGTTGCGTATGTTATTGGGCATAGTCTCACCCAGTGCAAACTAGGGTGGCACCATTGTGGAACTGCACACCTAAATCAGGATTAAGTCTACCCAGGTCCCTTAAAAATATAGAGCCTTAGGGAAGAAGAAGAAGAAGAAGCTATGCTCTCTTCCCCACTTAACGTCCATCATCTGCACCACAAAGATCAAAGTATTTTAACACCGATTAATTAATTTGAAATTGTTGGCACTGCTGGCTCTGTATTCGAAGTACAAAACAGTGCATTTACAGCATCATTCCAGGATAAGGTTCAGGTAGGTAGTCGTGTCGGTCTGACGCAGTCTAAATAAATAAATAAATTGTCCAATAGCACCTTAGAGACCAACTAAGTTTGTTCTGGGTACAAGCTTTCATGTGTATGCAGGAGTATCTTTTTTAAATTTTAATTTTTTATTTATTTATTCCAGGATAAATGTATTGCCCTCAGCTGTACTCGTGGGATGATTCCAACAGATTCCATATGAAAAATGCTTGTGTCCCTGTGGAGATGGCCGTACCGAATCAGTGGTGCACGCCCTTCTGGCTTGCACTCTTTATAAAGACTTGAGGAATAAGATTATCACCCCTCTTTTATTGTCCATTCCGGGTCGCCCAACCACTGCCACAGTGTCCTTTCTCTTGACAGATCAAGATGAGCAGGTGACAGCAAAGGTTGCAAGGTTTTTAGCTGGGGCAATCAAAATCAGATCCACTATTTGACTATTGATTCGAAACCCAAAAATATAATTGACTTTTTATTTCTATTCTTTATATATCGTATTGTTGTTTTATTGCTATGGCCGATGGCTGACGCAAATAAAAATTCATTCATTCATTCATTGCATGGGCTCAATTCTACTGCTCAGAGGATCACCTTCCATGGATCAGTCTTATCTTCTCACAAAGTTGCTGCAAGGATAACATGATGGGGGGGGAGCATGCGCACACCACTTTGAAAGATGCAAAAATGAGTAATAGTGAGTTATCAGCTCCATCTGGTACGCAGACTGAGACCCTACCTGCCTGCAGACTGTCTCGCCAGAGTGGTATCTCCCGCTTGGACTACTGCAATGCGCTCTACGTGGGGCTACCTTTGAAGGTGACCCGGAAACTACAACTAATCCAGAATGCGGCAGCTAGACTGGTGACTGGGAGCGGCCGCCGAGACCACATAACACCGGTCTTGAAAGATCTACATTGGCTCCCAGTACGTTTCCGAGCACAGTTCAAAGTGTTGGTGCTGACCTTTAAAGCCCTAAATCGCCTCGGTCCAGTATACCTGAAGGAGCGTCTCCACCCCCATCGTTCTGCCCGGACACTGAGGTCCAGCTCTGAGGGCCTTCTGGCGGTTCCCTCGTTGCGAGAAGCCAAGTTGCAGGGAACCAGGCAGAGGGCCTTCTTGGTGGTGGCGCCCACCCTGTGGAACGCCCTCCCATCAGATGTCAAAGAGAAAAACAGCTACTAGATTTTTAGAAGACATCAGAAGGCTTTTAATATTTAATTGATTTTTTTATTTCATTTTTCTGTTGGAAGCCGCCCAGAGTGGCTGGAGAAACCCAGCCAGATGCGAGGGGTATAAATAATAATAATAATAATAATAATAATAATAATAATAATAATTATTATTATAATTATACACAATCAGAGTTTATAGAATCCCTGTGCACTGAAACCTCTTCTTGGGTTTTGCATCCAAGGCTGTGCCAGGTGTTGCCAATGTGGCATCCTTCAGATGTTTTGAACTACAACTCCCATCGGCCACAGCCAGCACCAGCCACATGGGAGTTGTTGTTCAAAATATCCAGAGGGCATCAGGTTGGGCTACGCAGAATAAACACTGCAAAATGACTGCTTACCCGAGTGGGTGGCTGTTGCAGCCCGTCATGGCAGGCTCAGATCCCCAGGGAGCAAAGCTGGGGATTAGCAGCCAGCAGTTGAGGGAATTCCCGGGCCGGCCACTCGGATTAGTGGGCTTTCCCGCCATTTGAATCCTGGCCAATCCGGTCAGGACGAGTGGGCGGGGCTTGGGAGCAGACTGAAGCAGAGCAGGCTTCACTCTGGTCCACCCCCAGCCTATAAAGGCCGGCTGCACCCAAGCCCAGGGACTGTAGTCGATCAAAGAACAGGTGAAAACACCCATCTATAACCAGGCCTTTAGCTGATTAACAGCTGATACCTCCTTTTAATATTTTAATGTATTTGTGGTTGGGTGTTGTTAGTGGTCCCCCGCCCCTGTTTTTATCATGTATTTTGTGCATTTATAATGTATTTTTATGTTGTGAACTGCCCTGAGATCATAGCTGCCAAGTTTTCCCTTTTCTCACGAGGAAGCCTATTCAGCATAAGGGAATTTCCCTTAAAAAAAAGGGATAACTTGGCAGCTATGCCTGAGATCTGCAGGTGAAGGGCAGTATACAAATTTAATAATTAAAATAATAATAATAATAATAATAATAATAATAATAATAATAATAATAATAATGTTATTATTTATACCCCACCCATCTGGCTGAGTTTCCCCAGCCACTCTGGCGGCTTCCAGCACATCTAAAAACATAATAAAACGTCAAACATTACAAACTTCCTGATACAGGGCTGCCTTCAGATGTCTTCTAAAAATTCAAATGTCTTCTTCAGATGCCTTCTAAAAATTATTTATTATTCAATGAATAATAAAACAATATACAAACAATACACAAAGTGCTCAACAACACAACAATGTAAAGCAGCAAGCCCATGTTTTTCCATAAAGGTACGTAATAAACTAAAGGGACTTCCCCAAGATCTGTTGACGATGGAAGGTTACACCATTCAGAAGGACTGAGGTTAAATGAAATATTACACACTCCACCAAATCGATTCATACATAGAGGGGACTAGAACAAAAACTCAAAAAAAGGTGTTTGTTCATATGTAACATAAATTTTCACCAAACTGCAACATAGTTTTCTGGATCAGCTTGGCCTCTGAGTCGTTAAGTGGTGAGTCATCTTTAGATTGCTATTTAACACATTTTCATTGCAGGACTGAACTGTTAAAACTGTACCCCCTCGCCCTGCAACAGCACCCAAACTCCAAAGCAACCTTTGCAGACATCTCTTCAACTTAAACATACTGGCCTCAACAAGTCACATTTACATCTCTGGGCCTCTTATACCAATCTATTTCACTAAACTGTGTTAAAGACAATGTTTAGCCTGACTGCTTCACTGCAGACACCTTCAATTTGCGCAGGTTAATTTCATAACCCTCTTTCAGCTATCCTATTATTATACACAATCAGGATTTTTTAGGTAGGGCTTAGGTAGTTTTCCGTGCCAGGCTTCCCTCCGGAACCTGAGAAGCATCGAATACAAGAGTGCCTCTAAGCATGTGCAGAGTGGTTTCTTCTCGTTTGCAAATAATTACAACCATCAACTGAAACTCGCAGGAATTTGGGACAGAGCTTCCTGGTTTGAAAGAACAACTTCAAGTAACCTTGAGCCCTGTTAAATTACCTCCCTGTAATCCATCACTTTTCTCCCAGCCCAGCTCACTTCCAGTGAAGCAGCGAAAGGAGCTGAAACAACCGACAACAGGCAGGTAGGTAAAATGCGGGAGGGCTCTGTAGCCCTCATGCACACACCCCATATTGATGTTAAAATCAGCCACCTCATTTGCCCCTAAGTAGAAGTCAGTTCAGCAGATTCCCCACCACTGCTTCTCTATGTCAGCAGAAGCTTCACCTGTTGAATTTCTCCCAGTCACACATCTGTTAAAGAGACAGGAGCTCTGCCTGGCCAGGGGGGTGGGGACAGAGAGAGAGAGAGAGAGAGAGAGAGAGAGAGAGAGAGAGAGAGAGAGAGAGAGAGAGAGAGAGAAGTGGCCACCCTTCTCACAGAACAGCCTCTACATTTTCAAGTTTCACTAGAAAAGCCCTGAGAGAGCAGGTGAATCATTTGTAGGAGTCAGAACATACTATGAGATTTAAATCGCACACATCCCACATCATGCGTAGGGCTTTAAGCCAAAACTCTTTTCATACTCCAGGCGGCCTTTCTTAATTTTTAATCTTAAGGCCTCAACTTTGAAATGACATCTCTTAACAGAACATCCTTACCTCCCCAGCCAAGGTTTCAAAACTCCGGCAAAGCATGGGCAAAGTCTCTATTTGTGGCAGGATGCAAACTAGTCACAGAGAGCCTGGACTATTTCTCCTGCTGTCATCACCGGGATACTTGTTTGTCGACTTTATGAGCCCTAAAGAACCATTGCAGCCGCCCACCTGGATTCCTGAGATTTCCACCTCCCTCCTCCCGAGCCCTGCCAAGACATAGGATATATGCAGGTTCCAAATTTCAACTCTCCCTTCTTCTCAGCGCTGAGTTAAGCAAAGATTGCTTTACCTTACAGAATCCGGAGGAGAGTCTTGTCGACAGCCATGCTTCTTCGGAGAGGTGCTGAAAGAGTGGCCGGCAAAGCAGTGATCATCTCAAACACGTTTACAGGAAAGGAAGGAAGGAGGACTGAGCAGGCTGTTGCTGGTACATAAGGGAACTGCAAATCAGTATCAAGGCAACGAGGCAGGTGGATTCTGTCTGTTGCCTGCCGGCGATCGGAAGAGGCAACTGCTGAATGCAGCTCTTACCGTAGATTACTGTTCTACCTGCCAATTGCCAGCAGGCCGGGCTGCAGACAAGGGCTGGAGCAGATGGGGGAAAAACGGGAAGTGGCAAGGGAGTGTGAGTCAGCTTTTGCCAGGAGTTTTGGGGAATGCAATTATGCCACACACAAAGACAGGAGAGAGGCTGGAACAGAAGTAAATCCCGAACAAGCAAACACGCCAGAGAAATGCAGCGCCGCGATTTATTACATGGTAGCCACCGCCACCCCAAATCTCTCTGTAAAGGCACTTGGGAATTAAGCACCCAAGAGCGCAACCCTTCAAGAGATCCCAATCACTAGGAAAGTCTGGGAACGGGTCACCTGTATGTCTCTGCCCTGCAAACGTGGAGATCGTGAAATATGGTGCAAATACACTTAGAAAGGTGAAATCTGATGCACGTGTGTTGGAGACACCCACAGACACACAAAAAGTGTAAATATGAGCTGTTTTACATCTAGTGGCCATCAGGAACTTAGAGCACACAAGCAAAGGGAAAGCCTAGACAGTGCGGCATAGTGGTTAGAGTGCCAGAGTGGGATCTTGGGGGACCTGTGGCCATGTTGCTCACAGGATGGCTTTGTGCCAGAAAATATTTTATATATGTTGACAAAATGAAATCTAGACTTATAGTGGTACCTTGGTTCTGAAACTTAATCTGTTCCGGAAGTCCGTTCCAAAACCAAAGCGTTCCAAAACCAAGGCACACTTTCCCGTAGAAAGTACAGTAATGCAAAATGGATCAATCCATTCCAGACTTTTAAAAACAATCCCTAAAACAACAATTTGACATGAATTATACTATCTAACGATACCATTGATCCATAAAATGAAAGCAATCATCAATGTACTGTACTATAAAATAAGTAAGACAGTATTGTAGATTATAACAATTTAAATAAATTTTTTTTCTTACCTGCACTGATGATTATCATTGTTTGGATGGGTTTTTTTTATCCATTTCCGCAGTCACACAATCAATCAATCAATCAATCAATCGCTCGCTAAACTGGGTTCCACAGTCACAAAAACAAATTAACCGAAAAAGCCTCAAAAACAGAAACACACAATAAATAGCAAAAACAAAAGCTCCAAACTTAATCCATAAGACTTCCGAAATGTTTGAAAACGAAGGCACAGCTTCTGATTGGTGCAGGCGCCCCGGAAACAATAGCTGAAAAACATTTGAAAACTGGAACACTTACTTCCAGGGTTTCGGCGTTTTAGAATCAAGGCGTTTGAGAACCAAGGTACCACTGTTCTAATACAGAAATATGGTGTGGACACCATTATATCAGTCATTGCACACAACTGCCACCAGATTTACGGTACGTTGTGGGTTTTCAAAACCCAGTTATAGGAAAGTGATCGTGTGCACACTTCCCATTTGTTTACCCAAGGATATTCTGAATGAAGACTTTTTGTCTTTAGACTAGCCAAAGGCTTTGAGATTCTATGTACCATGGCCTTTGTGACAGAAGTATTATACCAGTAAATGGTTCAAACCAGACCCAACAATGTGAAGCCAATGCATCTAAAAGTTCACCTTTAAAGTTCACCTTTAAAAGTTCACCTTTAAAACTTCCGGTCTGATGAAATGTATCTGCAGCACCACCCAAAGGGTGGGGAACAAAGAAAAAGAAGGTGATTAAAACTGCAGAAAACTAACTCGAGCAGAACATTAGCATCCGCTGCTACGGCAAGCCCTACAAAGCTACGATTGGATTCATAATCACTGGAACCAAATCCATCTGCTAATTGATTTCATTCACAAAAGTGGGATTTAGTTGATTTACTTTCTTGGCACTCTGTGCCAAAGCTCACATGAAGTGACATTAATGCCGCAGCCAAATTAAAGGGGGGGGGAGATTAGGTTAACATGGTTTGTGAACTATTATTCTGGCATCTTGCTTTTTTTGTAAAAATGCCAGATACTCTTGAGGCATAATCCATTAACTCCTGGTAATGAAAGAAAAAATGCTATACCTGACTGAAGAATGCTAAAAAGTGGCAGGAATCTTTCCTTTGATTCAGGGGGACTCTGGATGTTAAAATTCCTTTTCCTCCTTTAACTCCTATATCAGGGGTAGGCAAACTAAGGCCCAGGGGCCGGATGCGGCCCAATCGCCTTCTAAATCCGGCACGCGGACGGTCTGGGAATCAGCGTGTTTTTACACGAGTAGAATGTTTTCTTTTATTTAAAATGCATCTCTGGGTTACTTGTGGGGCATAGGAATTTGTTCATTCCCCCCCCCCCCGCCGCCGAAAAAAATATAATCCAGCCCACCACATGGTCTGAGGGACGGTGGACCAGCCCATGGCTGTTCCATTGCACCAGAAGCGGTTTAGTCCTGCTGGCCACTTGACCCGGAAAGCTGTCTGCGGATAAACGTCGGCTCCCTCAGCCTGAAAGCGAGAAGAGCACTGCAATCCCATAGCCGCCTTTTACTGGAATTCACTGTCCAGGGGTCCTTTATCTTTACCTTACACCCGCTGTGTTAAGTTACTGCTTGGGAAATGGTCTTTCATTCAAAGTCCATCAAGATTCCCACTCGCCCTGCTTTGTATGACTGCTGAAACATGATAAAAATCTGTTCTCCCTCACGAGTTGCAGATTACAACACCGCTCCGCGGTGGCAACATGATCAGCACTGGAGGGGAGTGGCGGCTGGGAAGCTGGATGCAGATTACTGCTTGTGGACCTTATATATATTTATCCCATCCATCAAATGGACGTCAGCCTTTGCCCCCGTTCGTTTTTATCTACCGTTTTCTTTGCATGCCTTCCAATAACTGTTATGCACTTATGGTGAGCTGAGAACTCACCTGAGCCAGCTTTGGTTTCCCCCTTCGACAGAAACCGAGGTCTGAGAGTGACTTGTCAGCTATATTGCAGGAAGTTCATGTTCCCCTATCATAAAATGCATGGTGGAGGCCAAGTGAACTGTACGGCAATAAATTAAATCAGTAGATGTAAAACAGTATAATGAATGCACTGAAGGGTAGAAGGCAGAGCAATTTGAAAGAAAAGTCAGGCCACTGGGATTTTAAGTGTATGAGGATCATAGGCAGACTTACTAAGAGGTGCTTATTTTTTCACAGCCGTTTCCTAAACAGTATCAGTGAGCAGCACTGAGATAAGTAAACTGCTCATCAAACCAGAGCTCCTTCCTAGAATTCAGGGGATGCGGGTGGCGCTGTGGTCTAAACCACTGAACCTCTTGGGCATGCCAATCAGAAAATCGGTGGTTTGAATCCCCGCGACGGGGTGAGCTCCCATTGCTCTGTCCCAGCTCCTGCCAACCTAGCAGTTCAAAAGCACGCCAGTGCAAGTAGATAAATAGGTACTGCTGCAGCAGGAAGGTAAACAGTGTTTCCGTGCACTGCTCTGGTTTCCGTCATGGTGTTCTGTTGAACCAGAAGTGGTTTAGTCATGCTGACCACATGACCGAGAAAGCTGTGTGTGGACAAACGCCGTCTTCCTTGGCCTGAAAGCAAGATGACCACCGCAACCCCATAGTCGCCTTTGACTCGACTTAATCGTTCAGGTGTCCTTTACCTTTAACTTTACTAGAATTCAACCCCTTCTGTGAATTTCTCCCCTATGTTTGCCAGATTATATATGCTGGTGAATTTTCATGAAGACTTAATTTTAATGCAAACTGATTGGAATATGGCGAACTGAAAGAAACCAAGATTGACAGATTGGACCCTCCCTAGCTTTTACTGGTGATCAAGCCAGCATCCATGGTCTACTTATCGCACTACTCAGTGAACATGATGCAAGCATTTTTGTTTATACACGGAGGTTTATCTGTCTAGAGGCAACTCCCAAACCCGCAAAACACACTTCCGCTTTATTGCTTCTGTCTGAACAGTCAAATGCGAGGAAGGAACAAATAAATCTTATCACATCCTGGCCAAAGTATCTTCTGTGAGAAGAGAAGTTCAAGCGAGTTAAGGGCTTATTAAACCAACCGTTCTTTTGTGGATCATAGCCAGAACATATTGAATGTAGGAGAGGTGCTTTGCTGTTCTTTGTCAACGTATAGGATACTTTACTCTTATAAAACAGTGCAAGCCTCCCCCCCAAAGGCAATCCTTGCTCCAGAGAGCTTTATAAGCTATTCTTGCAAACATCCATTTCCCAACATGCAGCAGGGAAGAATCACACATGCAAGACATGAGGCTACTGTCTAAAATGGCAGGCTCATGTCTAATTACCACCCCTTTCTTGGATAATCTGTAGGCACCAACCCGTATTGTGAGGTCATAACCTCTTCTATATGATCATCTGTACCAGTAGCAGCCAATAATATGGAGCATGGGTGGGAAAACACCCAGCATGATGACATGGGATCGTAACATGGGTTAGCATATCATTCAGGGCAGGGCCCAAATGCAGTCCTCTGTTTGGTTGTCATGGACTGACGGGACACCGAGGAATGGTGGGAGGAACCAGCTGGGGAACTCCCAAGTGAAGACGGCTCAGAGCCTGGGGAGTGGTGGTGGGATGAAGATGAGTAGTCACAGGGAGAAGACACAGAATCATAGAATCATAGAGTTGGAAGAGACCACAAGGGCCATCCAGTCCAACCCCCTGCCAAGCAGGAAACACCATCAAAGCATTCTTGACATATGCCTGTCAAGCCTCTGCTTAAAGACCTCCAAAGAAGGAGACTCCACCACACTCCTTGGTAGCAAATTCAGAAGACTGGGGGGAGGTGCCAGAAGCTGAAGATGTAACAGGGCTTAGTCACAAGTGAGCAGGTAGAGTCTGTGGCAGACAGCAGTCCAGAATCAGAAGCTGAAGCAAGAGAGGGGGAGGCCAAGAGGCAGAGATCAGTCAGGCTGGTGAAGAGTCACATGTGTCTTCCCCTCCTGTTACAACAAGCTCCCCTCCCTACTGGTCCCCCAGAACCAGGAGAGGCATGAAGAGGGCAGATGAGACGTTAGCTTCACACAGGCATAGTATCAGATTGCTTGTGGAAAACCCTAGAAAGGAGGGGACTTAGATGCCTTTGGGGAAGTGGGGACCTTCAGTCTCAGCAACTTGATTCATGGGACAAGACCTGCCACAGATGAGTTGCTGGGCTCATTAAGCCTGAGCAGATCCTGTTTTTGCTAAAAAAAAAAGAGTTAACTTTATGGTGCTCTTGTACTTTTATGGGATCTCACCATAAACACAGCCTTGAATATAACTAGCAATAACTTCTCAGGTCACATCCACCCCATGTGTTTAAAGCACAATCAAGCCCCTTAGATTGTCAAGCAGAATCCTGGGACCTGCAGTTTGCTGACATCACAGTCACAGTTCCCAGCTCTCTGAACAAACAACAACTCCCAGGATCCTCCAGGACTGTCAGAGTGGTATGATAGTGCTTTTATTTATAAATCAGTATGGGAAGAGTAAAGCTGATCCAGGAAGTGCAGGGGTGCACAATTGAGCGATGAAAACAAATAAGCAAAGGCTTCTTCTTTTAGAGGAGAGGCCACAAACCAGTTAACAGGGCTAAAAGAGAATCTGGAAGGTGTCCCGGGCCCTGGAAATGGCCGCGCTGCTCAGGTGATGTTGATGGAATGCGGGCTGATTGTTCTCACTGAAAGGAGTCAGCAAACCACTTGGGCTTGGCTAACATTGACACTGAAACTGCATGGATTCTGTTTTGTTTTTTGACCCGATTCTGACTCAGATAAGCCATTCTGGAATCACAGCGTGCTCGGCAAGGTGAGCTGCTCTGCCTCCACCTGCAAAACTCTTGCTCTAAAGTGTGGGCGGGGAAAGGGGACTTAGAACTAAAAATAGACCAAATTAAAAGGGGGAAAGGGAGGGGGAGGACTGAGCCCCACGCACAGCTTCTTTCTCATGGACTGCTAACCGCCGGTGATCGGGTCATTAGAATCGGGGTGTGGACTGGGCGGGGCGGGGATCCCTTTTTCTGTAAATGGAAGAACATGAGGATGCACAGAGAGAGGAGCAACGGATGTCACACAATCACAGAACCATAGAATGGTAAGAGCTGGAAGAGACCCCAAGGGCAGGGGAGAAATTGGGCTTTATTTCACCCGGGTCAATGACCCAGTTTGGAACCCCCAGGGGGCATAGAGTTGGGGTGCCATGGCCTCAGGCACACATTTTTGAGGGGGCACAATCAGGTGACCCCATGGCAGGCATGGGGCCCTGCCAGCTGTGGTGCAGCAGCAGCAGCAAGCAGGTTGGTCTAGTGGGCAGGTGGATGGAGGCAGAGGGCGAGGAGCCTATTGGAAGTGGGTTTCATTCATATTCCACAAGGCCTCCATGTGCGCCCCCCGTGGTGCACCCACCCCAGCTGCCCAGTCCATCAGGAGGCCCCACCCCAGGCACAGGCAACCCACACTATGCCACTGCCCCCCACATGCATTTAGATATGCACACACACATACTGGCTGGGAGCCTCAATGGCACCCCTCTGGAGGCTTCAGTTGGGGCAAAAAAATATACCCTGGCTAGTGTCCCCCCCCCCATAGCTACAGCACTGTCAGGGGTCACCTAGTCCAAACCCCTGCAATGCAGGAATCTCAACTAGATCATACATGACAGATGGCCATCCAACCTCTTCTTAAAAACCTCCACAGAAGGGATGTTGTGAATTAAGTATCAAGGAATTCATTTCAAATATATGCTTCCTTGGGAGGCTGAGGTTTATAACGAAATACCATAATAAAGGTTTCAGCCTCAAGAACTCTGAGAGCCCTGCCTTTTCTTCCTCAATATGAATGATACCAAACAATCCATTGTATATAGCCAGGCCCTACATTACAGCCGCATCTCTTCCAACTCTACAGACAGAGACTCTCGCCTAAGAGGTCTACAGCAAACCTTTTTAGAACTAAAATATCCGCCCGATGAAGTTAAACAACAGATCAACAGAGCCAGACTGATACCCAGAGAGAACTTGCTGCAAAGCAGACCCAAAAAAGAAAATAACAGAACACCACTAGTAATCACATACAGCTCCCAAGTTAAAACAGTTCAGCGCATCATGAGAGATCCACAACCTCTCCTAGACAATGACAGTTCTCTTTCTCAAGCTCTGGGAGGAAGACCTTTCATTGCCTACAGACAGCCTTCCAATCTTAAACTACTTCTCACCCACAATAATACAACCACCAGACTTAACATGGACACTGGTACCAGAGCCTGCAATAAACCCAGATGCCAACTTTGCTGCAGTGAGAGCTGGACCATAAAGAAGGCTGATCACTGAATAATTGATGCTTTTGAATTATGGTGCTGGAGGAAACTCTTGAGAGTCCCATGGACAGCAAGAAGATCAAACCTATCCATTCTGAAGGAAATCAGCCCTGAGTGCTCACTGGAAGGACAGATCCTGAAGCTGATGCTCCAATACTTTGGCCACCTCACAAGAAGAGAAGACTCCCTGGAAAAGCCCCTGATGTTGGGAAAGATTGAGGGCACAAGGAGAAGGGGACGACAGAGGACGAGTTGGTTGAACAGTGTTCTCGAAGGTACTAACATGAATTTGACCAAGCTGCGGGAGGCAGTGGAAGACAGGAGTGCCTGGCATGCTCTGGTCCATGGGGTCACGAAGAGTCGAACACGACTAAACGACTAAACAACAACAACAACACCCGGACAACACCATTACTGGCCCCAACAACATCCAACATACCATCTCAGGACTATTTAATTGCTCATCTTCTAACATTGTGTATGCCATCAAATGCCAACGGTGCCCTTCAGCTCTCTATATTGGACAAACAGGCCAAACCCTACGCCAAAGGAAAAATGGACATAAATCTGACATCAGGAATCACAAGACAAAGAAACCAGTAGGAGAACACTTCAATCTCCCAGGTCATTCTATACAAGGTCTCAAAGTAGTTGTGTTATTACAAAAGAATTTCAGAAATAGACTGGAAAGAGAAGTTGCTGAATTGCAACTTATTATCAAGCTTAAAACCCTGGAGAGACCTGGTCTGAATTATTGGATTCTTATCTCATTATACATGGTAAAGCTATTTTTAGTCCTCTCACCCCTTGCTTTTTCCTGTAAGACCATTGCAGTTGTTAACAGTCGTGAAGAGGTTTACCACACCTATAGCCAATCACCCATTCCCACCACCCTTCTGAGTAATACCCCTCCTCATCCTCTCACTATATATAAGGGTCTGGTGACTTCTGTTTCAGTGTATCTGAAGAAGTGTGCATACACATGAAAGCTCATACCAATGACAAACTTCGTTGGTCTCTAAGGTGCTACTGGAAGGATTTTTTAAAATTTTGTTTCAAGATTTTCAGTCTGTGAACCACAAAGCTTACTCGTAAGTAAGTGACATACAGAACAGAGGCTTCCTTTCGAGAAAAGCTGCATGAGATCAAGCTTCTAAGGCTGCAGTCCTTAGGGTTGCCAGACTCAATAGAGGACAGGACTTCTGTGCCTTTAATTGCCCTGCTCTCTTTTGAGTCTGGAAACCTTCAAGAGAAACCAGCAGACCCTTTGTTTAATTTCTAAGCAAAGGGTCTGCTGGTTTCTCTTTAAGGTTTCCAGACTCAAAAGAGAGCAGGGCAATTAAAGGCACAGAGGTCCTGTCCACTATTGAGTCTGGCAACCCTAGCAGTCCTATGAACATCTACCATGGATTTGGTGAGGCTTACGTCTGAGTAAATATGCATAGGATCAGCTGCTGGATTCTTCTTTTAATGCTCCTCCACCCTCCTCTTTGAAGGAGAATTCTTTTTCTCCCCAACAGCCTGGACCTTCTCAATACAAGCGGTATTGTTGAGAGACACCAGGTAAGGAGGGGCAAAGCCAGTACAGCTCATGGTATTTCTGCCTGCTGTATAGCCTGCCTGCCAAGACCCTGAGCAATTTTCAAGTGGTCCATGGGAAAAAAAACAAGTGTTGGGATAACTGCCATTATGTGTTTAGACTCATTCGCAGCTATCTGGATTGCATTTATGAAACAAGAAGGTGGGTGAGCAACAACTATCCCTAGGTATTTGATAGCCACATAATTTTAGCAAGCACCACAAGAACTGTGACAGAATTGCGAAGGCATGGTATGCAACAACCCTTTGCACCTTCATCGTGGCTTACGCTTACCTACCTGCGGACAAGCAGTTTCAATTTCTTGCACGAGCCTTTCACTAAGGAGATGGCTTTCTGCCTGGAACTACTGAGCTCCACCTCGTTGATGTTCACCACTTCATCTCCAGGCTGCAGCTGAGAGTTCAATAAATCTGCTTTCCCTCCTTCTTCAATCTGGATTGGGGGGCAGGGGGGAGGCACAAGGAGAGAAACAGAACAATGGTTTCAACAGGATTGATTTTTTGCCATGCACTCCTTCCTCCCACCCTAGAGAAATTAACGAAATTGTTGCGGACGTTCAAACTTCTTTCTACATGCCGCATGAATATAAAGTTGCCTTTCTCAGCCATGCTGAAAGTTTACTCAGTTCTCCGCCCCAAAGCTCTTGCAAGGTTTCCAGAAACAATATTTCACAGTCTCCTTTAGCAGGTCCCGTCCCCCACCAGTGCTCAATTGTTCCTTCTGTTAGGAAGCACAAATCTCACAGGGAATTCTGTCACCAGATCCTAATATTGTTGGGTTTCAGTTGTGCTTAATTTGTTTCAGTACTTAGGAAATATCAAGAGATGGCACAATGTATCTGGCAAGTTGAATTGTTCTCTCCAGTTTAACCATTTTCTTTTCTTTCTTTCTTTCTTTCTTTCTTTCTTTCTTTCTTTCTTTCTTTCTTTCTTTCTTTCTTTCTTTCTCAGAACCATTTGTTTGCAAGGAAACAGCCTGAACCTTGAAACCAAAAGTCAACAAGACCCAGAAATCAGAATGTGCCAGGACTCCTCAGCTTGGCGCTTCTGGCCTGAAGTGGAACAAAACTTCCTGAAACATATGTGATGGGGCCTGTCAGACTGTGGCCGGTATTTTAGAACCAAGCTGTACGATCACAAGTCGTACCACATGACTTGTGATCATACAGCTTGGTTCCACTTTTGTTGGGCTGTGATTCAAACTGCAGATGGGGAAAACTGCAAGGAGACATTGCATCAAGCAGGCATTATCCCCCGTCTTCCATTGCATTTTGACATCACTTTACTTATTGCAAAAAGTCCCGTCTTCTGAGAGACAGTGGGTTTGTTGAGTAAGGCTTCCCAATCGACCATAATTATGCAGTCTGAATTTGCTAGTATGTGACTGAATTGCACCAGAAAATTGTAACGGTCCAAAAGCACTTTTGGATAATACTTATTTGATTTTATTAAATTTGTATACTGCCCTTCATCTGAAGGGCAGTTTACAGCATAAAAAGGCAAAATAAAAAGGCAAAATACATAATAGAAACAAGAGCAAGAACAAAACAAAAGAATAAACCCCTCCCCCCCAAAAAAAAATAAACACACATACTTAAAAGGGTATGTCAGTCAGTCAAAGGCCTGGTTGAAGAGGAACATTCTCACCTGGTGCCTAAAGGTGTATAATGAAGGTGCCAGACGAACCTCCCTGGGGAGGTAAAGGGTAAAAGTAAAGGGACCCCTTACCATTAGGTCACAGACTACTCTGGGGTTGTGGCGCTCATCTCTCTCTAGTGGCCGAGGGAGCCAGCGTACAGCTTCCGGGTCATGTGGCCAGCATGACTAAGCCGCTTCTGGCGAACCAGAGCAGTGCACAGAAACGCCGTTTACCTTCCCGCTTGGAGCGATACCTATTTATCTACTTGCACTTGGACGTGCTTTCGAACTGCTAGGTTGGCAGGAGCTGGGACCGAACAACAGGAGCTCACCCCGCCGTGGGGATTTGAACCGCCAACCCTTCCGATCGGCAAGCCCTAGGCTCTGTGGTTTAGACCACAGCGCACCCCCCCCTTGACCTTCTGATTGGCAAGCCCTAGGCTCAGTGGTTTAACCCAAAGCGCCACCGGGGGAGAGCATTCCACAAATGGGGAGCCACTACAGAAAGACCCATTTTCATGTTGCCATCCTCTGGATTTCTTGCAGAGGAAGCACATGAAGAAGGGCCTCAGACGATGATCACAGGGTGCAGGTTGGTTCATATGTTTAGGAGGCAAACAGTGAGCTTGACAAGTTCCACACATTACATAAGAAAGCTGTGCGTCAATATATCGCTTCAGTTTGGCTCCTATGTGTATACTGTATAAACCAGTTGTCTTTATCCACCTGGATAAAAATATATAGTAAAGTTGAAGCTACCCTGTCAAGTTGGATGGTCTGCTCCTGTGCTTTTTATTATTAACAATCAAATCAATCAGCTTTTTAGGGATGTCTCAAGGCAAATAACAAACATAAAATCAGCTAAAAAGAGTTTTAAAAATAGTAAAGGTTTCTGGTATTTGGGGGACTTTAAGGAGAAACCCTCCTGCTGACTGCAGTGACCTATAGGATATATAAGGGATCTGTCATGTTAAAGATCACCAAGGGCTAGGGCTGAAGCTGAGCTGAAGTGAGTCCACTCAAAATTAGATAACCCCCTGGGTTTTTGACAGCTTATTTGAGCTTCCAGTGCACTGCAATTTAAACAGGGCCATATTCTGAAAATAAACCTGGAAGAAGTATTTGCACTTAGGGTGTGGTGTCAACCCCAAGACAACAGCAGTGCTCAGATTCGGCAAGTGATGTCATATGCCACACAACTCTACCTTCAGCCAACGTCACCAGGATTGCAAGGGCAAACAAAAGCCCAGTGGGAGACACCACCTATTTCATCAAGCACCTGTTTCAACAGACAGACTGGAAAACAGTGAAACCAGGAAACATGAAACGCAGCATGCCAACATGAGACCTTGCCAGGAAAGAAAAGTAAAGAGTCAGGATGTCATATAGAGGAGGGAGAAAGGTAGAAAAGGATGTCATATAGAGGGAGAAAGGTTGTTTTCTGCTGCTCCAGAGAAGCGGACACGGAGCAATGGATTCAAACTACAAGAAAGAAGATTCCACCTAAATATTAGGAAGAACTTCCTGACAGTAAGAGCTGTTCGGCTGTGGAATTTGCTACCAAGGAGTGTGGTGGAGTTTCCTTCTTTGGAGGTCTTTAAGCAGAGGCTTGACAGGCATATGTCAAGAATGCTTTGATGGTGTTTCCTGCTCGGCAGGGGGTTGGACTGGATGGCCCTTGTGGTCTCTTCCAACTCTACGATTCTAGGATTCTAGGATTCTAGGATTGGTCCTTTGATCTCAGGGTAGCAAGACTGGGGATACTGTCCAAGTGGTCAAGAGAAGGAAGTCTATTCTAGGCTTTGGGATCTAGGTGAACATTAGCCTAAAAACCCGTGAATCCCACAGGCTCCTGAGTACCCAAAGAATTAATCCAGGGCAGCATCTAGAACTGATCACCGGATGTGAAAGATGCAAATTTAAATTCCTACTCAGTGTCAGGTGTTGGGTACAGGTCTGCAATAACTCATAAGGTGTCCATGAAGTTAACTCTTTATTCAAAGAAACAAACAGCTCAGGCCTGGTGAGCACAGCAACTCAACTTCATAGTGAGTTCCGGCACCTATTTTTATTGGGGGGGAAAGCACTGGTGGGAACGAGTTCCGTAGTTTAACTATAAGAGCATTCATTGTTTTCAACAAGAACTACAGAGTTGACTGAGTCCGCTCTGGGCAAGCGCAGAGATAGCAAGCTGAAGGAAATAGCGCAGTAGACATCTTTTGAAGCCCAGACTGCAAAGGAGGTGGTGATATTGGCACACTGGAAGGAGGCCTCAGAACATCTGGAGTACCACTAGATGCTAAAACAAAATTCTGAACCAAAAAGTTTCCATTTATCCCAAATGTGGATACGGTAATATCTGTTAACAGTTGTCTGCATTGTGTTTTATGCAGATACACCATGGTGTGTGGCAAGATAAGGGGACAGTTACATGAAACAATTTAGCTATTATATATACAAATGTGCAAATGAGATATTACCTAATTGGATTTTTTGTTAAGTATTATATAGCAATCATAGGAAGCTACTTTATAAGGATTTGGACCATTTGTCCATCTAATTCAGTACTGTCTACTTGGACTAGCAGCAGCTCCCCAGGATTTCAGAGAAGGGACACTCTTGGTCAGGCATCCCCAAACTGCGGCCCTCCAGATGTTTTGGCCTACAACTCCCATGATCCCTAGCTAACAGGACCAGTGGTCAGGGATGATGGGAATTGTAGTCCAAAACATCTGGAGGGCCGAAGTTTGGGGATGCCTCCTCTAGGTCCTACCTGGAGATGCCAGGGTTTAGACCGGGGGAACCTTCTACATGCCAGGCCGATGCTGTGTGTTATGAGTAACAGCCTCATAAATGCAACAAAATGGGAAATGAATTCCTATGCCCCACATATAACCCAGAGATGCATTTTAAATAAAAGGACACATTCTACTCATGTAAAAACACCAGGCAGGCCCCACAAATAACCCAGAGATGCATTTTAAATAGAATCATAGAATCATAGAGTTGGAAGAGACCACAAGGGCCATCCAGTCCAACCCCCTGCCAAGCAGGAAACACCATCAAAGCATTCTTGACATATGCCTGTCAAGCCTCTGCTTAAAGACCTCCAAAGAAGGAGACTCCACCACACTCCTTGGCAGCAAATTCCACTGCCGAACAGCTCTTACTGTCAGGAAGTTCTTCCTAATGTTGAGGTGGAATCTTCTTTCTTGAAGTTTGAATCCATTGCTCCGTGTCCGCTTCTCTGGAGCAGCAGAATACAACCTTTCTCCCTCCTCTATATGACATCCTTTTATATATTTGAACATGGCTATCATATCACCCCTTAACCTTCTCTTCTCCAGGCTAAACATACCCAGCTCCCTAAGCCGTTCCTCATAAGGCATCATTTCCAGGCCTTTGACCATTTTGGTTGCCCTCCTCTGGACACGTTCCAGCTTGTCAGTATCCTTCTTGAACTGTGGTGCCCAGAACTGGACACAGTACTCCAGGTGAGGTCTGACCAGAGCAGAATACATTGGTACTATTACTTCCCTTGATCTACCGTAGATGCTATACTCCTATTGATGCAGCCCAGAATTGTATTGGCTTTTTTAGCTGCTGCATCACACTGTTGACTCATGTCAAGTTTGTGGTCTACCAAGACTCCTAGATCCTTTTCACATGTACTGCTCTCAAGCCAGGTGTCACCCATCCTGTATTTGTGCCTTTCTCTTTTTTTTGCCCAAGTGTACTTTACATTTCTCCCTGTTAAAATTCATCTTGTTTGCTTTGGCCCAGTTGTCTAATCTGTTAAGGTCATTTTGAAGTGTGATCCTGTCCTCTGGGGTATTAGCCACCCCTCCCAATTTGGTGTCATCTGCAAACTTGATCAGGATGTACAAACTCCCCTGCCAGAGAGCTAGGAGGCTCTGCCCCACTAGCTGAGCCATTTTTAGAAAAGGGTATCCCTAGAATCTGTACAAACGACAAACTAGGAATCAAACAAGGACAGAAAGTAGGGACTGTGTGTTATATAGGGACAGCAACCCTGGATCCAACCTCACTGGAGGTTGTAAGGCCAACCACAACTCAGGCGTGCTAGCTCTGTTCTTGACATCTCTTGTATTTGGGTGTGTGCATTCCATGTCCCTTCTCAAAACAAACAGAGGCCATCTTCCAAAGGGCAATACTTCTGTTTCCACAAACTCAAGAGGCCTTTGGGCTTGCATTTCTCAAAGACCAGACCTGCCTCTCCTCGTTCCCATCCCCTGCATAGATATAAAGGGCTGCTACTCCCCTCTCCACCCCAGCTTTTATCAGCTTTTTGAGTCAATTCAGTAGCATGAGAATTTCCCCACCACCGTTTACTTGCATGCGGTATCAGGACTGTTCTTAAAAGGCACAGGAGGAAGGGCAAGGAAAGGGGAAACTTTTGTCCCACAAGCTCCTTTCGAAGGGAAAGGGAATCCGGTTGTGTTATGGCAAGGAGAGAACAAAATTCATGCAGTGTGCGCAAGAAGCACTTTGGACCCCAGCCAAAGTTCCCCTTTACCGGGCAATGGAGTATATAGCACATGGGGTGGTGAATCTATCAATTCCCATTTCTTTCCAGCCTTAAGTTCAGTTACCCACATACCCAGATCCAGTGAATAAAAAAACACACACACAAAGATTCGTCAGCATTTCAGAGCATTTTCCTCCTAATATTCACATATACATATTTTCGCAAATCAATTTCCCCTGAAAATAATGCACGTCTGCATGTTATTTTCAGTAATAAATGCACATTTCACCTTAGTACATTTGCATCTTTGTACACATTGCTTGGTTGGAGAAACAGAGAATCACAAGATTCAGAGAAGAGTGTATTTTGATGGTTGGCTGTGTTTTGGTTCTCGCATTGTTTCAGAAAGTGTGAATTAGGGCAGGGTCACCTTTGAATTCGAACTCAGTTGAATTTCTCCTCCATCTCTTAGCAGATCTGGGCCTTCTGGGGGAGGAGGCAATGCATTCCATACCACAAAAGTCCACAGGGCAAGATATTATATAAAGAACAGATGCACTACCAAGGTGCAATCATCTTGCACACTTACTTGAGAGTAAGCATCCTTAATCTCAATGGGGCTTATTTCTCAGCAAGCATGCATAGGATCAAGTGCCACTTTGGCAAAGCCTTAGAAAGAAGGTGAACAAAGAGGTAATAAACTTTCAGTGTCCCCATTCAAAGCAGGACCTCAACCTAACTGTGTCAGCCTCATAAACGCTGCTTGGTGGCAAAGGTCATTGCCACCAGCCCTTTCAGTCCTAAAATGAGGCTTTAATGCCAACGACCATCACTGTCACCCATATGATGCTGTCCATAAAATGCTTGCCTTTTATGAGGCACACACGTGGCCTTTTAGCATCAATGGGAATTCACGGGACATGGAATGGGGCAGACGTATGGCCGCAAACACAGGAGCTTTGGCTTTGTAAAATCTGCCAAATAAACCCCGGAAATTGTCTCCTTTTGTCCATCTTATATCAGCAGTGTGTACCCATAAGGAGCACACAAGCCACTCGGCCAGGTTGTAAAACCACACAGCAATGCTAATGGCAAAGCACCTCTGATTATTCTGAATGTCCACTGACTTATGGAGAAGTAACACGCAGAACTTTGCAAACAGGGCCATAGCTGGTGAGCTCACTGAATTCATATTTTTTCTTTTAGTGGGCTCTGTTTTGTTACCTTTAGAACTCATCTGTGCAAGATATTTAAAGAACCATTGTACCACTTTATCAGTCATGGTTTCCCCCTCCCCAAAGAATCCATAGCACTGTAGATTGCTAAGGGTGCTGCTGAGAGTTGCTAGGAGACCCCTGTTCTCCTCCCAGGGCTACAATTCCCCAAATTCCCTAGGAAGAGGGATTGATGGTTAAATCACCCTGTGAACTGTAGTTCTGTGCAGGGATTAGGAGATCAAGCTACAGTACCCATGGTGCTTTAGGGGAAGCCATGACTGCTAAAGTGGTATAGTATTGCTTTAAATGTATGGTGCAGGTGTGGCCTTAGGGACAGAAGAAGTTGCCATGTAAGCGGTCAAACTATTTGCCCATCTAGCCCAACATTGTCCCCTCTGATTGGCAGCTGCTTCCCAGCATCTCAGGTAGAGCTCGTTACTACCACCTGCCACCTGAAGCGCCTATGTGGCGATGCCAGCAATTGAACCTATGGTATTCGGCTTGCAAAACCAGGTCTCTCTCTCCCAAGCCCCCAAAATACATTTTACATCTGCATGCTTGTTTACCTTGTAATACATCCACGTGCCCGTTTCAATTATTGCCTTTCACACGTTACATTCTAGACATTCAATTCACCCACTTGGTGGCCGCCGCATAAGGAAATGTGGCAATTAGCACACACAAAATCAGCAAACTGCAACAGTGGACCTTGACAGAAAACAGTTTAAAGAACTAAACCCCCCCCCCCCATGCATGTCTTTTATTGTAACCATATATTTCCACATCAATTGGTATGGTAACGTAAGCACACACAAGTTGGATAAGAACATAGGAAAAATCTGGTTTTGCCAAACCCAAGTCATTGTCAAACACACCAGCGGAACCTCGACCAGGAACTTTCTACCTTCTACCTAAAATACACAAACCAGGAAATCCAGGACGCCCCATCATCTCAGGTATTGGCACCATTACAGTGGGTGTTTCCGGCTATATGGACTCTGTTCTGAAACCATATGCTATCAGTGCTCCCAGCTACGTACGTGACACCACAGATTTTCTGAGGAAAATACAACCTTTGAACAATCTTCCTAACAATACTATACTAGCCACTATGGATGTGGAATCTCTATACACCAACATCCCACACAATGATGGTTTACAAGCCATAAGGAACACCATTTCAGATAAAACCACAGCGGACTTTGCTACCAAACTCTGCCACTTTGTACTTACCCACAACCACTTCAAATTTGGTGATGACCTGTTCCTCCAGATCAGCGGCACAGCCATGGGCACCCGCATGGCCCCACAGTATGCCAACATCTTCATGGCAGACTTAGAACATCGTTTCCTAGACTCCTACCCACTCAAACCTCTCTTGTACCTACGATACATTGACGATATCTTTATTATCTGGACACATGGACAACAGACCCTGGAAACCTTCCACCAGACATTCAATGACTTTCACCCCACCATCAACCTAACAATGAACCAATCTATGCAAGAAATACATTTTTTGGACACTACTATAAAAATACAGGATGGACGTATAGACACCACCTTATACAGAAAACCAACTGACCGACAAACATATCTACATGCTTCTAGCTACCATCCCAAACATACCAAACAATCCATCGTATACAGCCAGGCCCTACGTTACAACCGTATCTGTTCCAACTCTACAGACAGAGAATCTCACCTAAGAGATCTACAGCAAACCTTTTTAGAACTAAAATATCCACCTGATGAAGTTAAACAACAGATCAACAGAGCCAGACTGATACCTAGGGAGAACCTGCTGCAAGACAGACCCAAAAAAGAAAATAACAGAACACCACTAGTCATCACATACAGCTCCCAAGTTAAAACAGTACAACGCATCATCAGAGATCTACAGCCTCTCCTGGACAATGACAGCTCCCTTTCTCAAGCTCTGGGAGGAAGACCTTTCATTGCCTACAGACAGCCACCCAATCTTAAACAACTCCTCACCCACAATAATACAACCACCAGACTTAACATGGACACTGGTACCAGAGCCTGCAATAAACCCAGATGCCAACTTTGCTGCCACATACACCCGGACAACATCATTACTGGCCCCAACAACATCCAACATACCATCTCAGGACTATTTAATTGCTCATCTTCTAACATTGTGTATGCCATCAAATGCCAACGGTGCCCTTCAGCTCTCTATATTGGACAAACAGGCCAAACCCTACGCCAAAGGATAAATGGACATAAATCTGACATCAGGAACCATAAGACTGAAAAACCAGTAGGAGAACACTTCAATCTCCCAGGACATTCTATACAAGATCTCAAAGCAGCTGTTTTATTACAGAGAAATTTCAGGAACAGACTGGAAAGGGAAGTTGCTGAATTGGAAATCATTACCAAGCTTAAAACCATGGAAGCACCTGGGATGAATAGAGATATCGGATTCTTATCTCATTATGCATGATCAAGCTTTCTTTAGCACCTCAGCCCAGGACTAATTGCAGCCATCAGCAGCCATTAACACCCATCTACAGGTTTACCACTCCCATCAGCCCATCTCCCATTCCCACCCACCCCCACCACCCTCTGTATATATATAGGGTCTGACACTTCTGTTTCTAGTGTATCTGAAGAAGTGTGCATGCACACGAAAGCTCATACCAAAATATAAACTTAGTTGGTCTTTAAGGTGCTACTGAAGGAATTTTTTTATTTTGCTTCGACTCAGACCAACACGGCTACCTACCTGTAACCAAGTCATTGTCATTTGTGATCCACACACAGATAATTGCTCACAATATACATTATTGCACAGTTTAGTACAGATCTGAAATATTGTTGCTCATCTAGCCTTCCTTTCCAATGTATCTTGCATTTCTTATCTCAATATTTCAAAAACTAGGACCTGTTCAGAACACGTATTGGCAGCAGTGGATTTGCCGTCTGCTTACTTATTTTAACAAATAGAAAAAACACAGAGATTTTTACGGTGCCCCCAGACCTCAGTAATTTGCCAGGTGATTCCAGCTGATGCCAAACATGGTGAGCAAAATTACCTACCTTCCAGTTTACAACCCAAATGACAACTGGCCGTTTTTCAAAATAAAATGATATGTATCCAAACTTCTTGAGAGATGGTCGTTGCTAGCTAATGGATCAGTGAATCATTCGGGACGATCTTCAATCCTGTTTGCTCCTGCAACACGCGGCTAAACTTTGGTCTGTAGGCTTCCCAAGAGGCAGCAGGTGGTTTCAAGGAGGAGGAGAATCCCATTAAGGGCCCCTTGGCTTCATGAAAGCTTAAGTTTATTCTATGCATAGATAATTTCCATGCAGGAGATTATGTCACCCTCGTCAATTATTGGCTTCACCTGAAGTTCATTCCACAAATTCCATTCTGACACATCGCCAGGTGATGCAAACTCGATCCCTTTTGGGTTCTGGTGGTTATCATGGTGATGCAAAGCCATGGGATTTCATTAACTCGCATAGCTGCCAAGTTATCCCTTTTTTTAAGGGATTTTCCCTCATGCTGAATAGGCTTCCTCGCGAGAAAAGGGAAAACTTGGCAGCTATGAACTCTGCGGCAGCTACTATCTCTTGATCGTCCCTCAGCAACCTCCTTCCCCAAAGCGTACAACTCTGCCAACAACGCTTATCAATGTGTTAACATTTGCTCTGCAGCGTAATTGCCAAAAAGTATTTGCCAAAGGGAACAGAAGGCATATCAATATAATGCTTCCCATGGATAAGAATTATGCTTGGGAACAATGGATAGGTCCAGAGATCATGCAGGTCAGGCCACTACTGGAGACACCAGACTTGGAGAAGGGTGGGGGAGGAACTACCGTAAGCACAATACTTTGCACTTCCATTTTCATTTTTCGCTGGGATCTTAGGAAGCTTGTAAGCAGCTGATTTGGGGCGGGATATAATGAAGTATTTTTTTAAAAAGGGCATGCTGGCTGCCTGGAACCCTGAACAGGAGTGTTTCATCATACCCTCCAACATTTCTCTGATGAAAATAGGGACATCCTATTCCATAAATAATTATTATTATTATTTATACCGCACCCATTTGACTGGGTTGCCCCAGCCACTCTGGGTAGCTTCTAACATATACAGTACCACCTCGGGTTACAGACGCTTCAGGTTACAGACTCCACTAACCCAGGAAAAGTCCCTCGGGTTAAGAACTTTGCTTCAGGATGAGAACAGAAATCGTGTGGTGGCGGTATGACGGCAGTGGGAGGCCCCATTAGCTAAAGTGGTACCTCAGGTTAAGAACAGTTTCAGGTTAAGAACGGACCTCCAGAACAAATTAAGTTCGTAACCAGAGGTACCACTGTATAAAAACATAATGGAACATTAAACATTTTTTTAAAAAACCTTCCCTATAGAGGGATGCCTTCAGATGGTTTGGGGGGGTCGAATAACTCCATACCCTCCAACATTTCTCTAATGAAAATAAGGACGTCCTAAGGAAAAGCAGGACATTCTGGGATCAAATCAGAAACCAGGGCGGCTTCTGTAAATCTGTGATTGTCCCTGGAAAATGGGGGCACTTGGAGGGTATGCTTCATGCTGCAACATTTTGCAGTTTATTTGTAAAATAATTATCTTCTGCACCCCAAGTTATAGCTAAATCATGGTCTCTTTGATCTGCACATATATTGGCTAGAAGTGCATTTTGCTAGCATAGGAAGGTTAAAGGTCTCTGGCCGTTTCCTATGGCAACGTTCCTATGGATAAATAGCATTTGCTTGTTGTGTCAAGCACAGTAGGTGGGAAGCCTTCCCTGCCGGAAAATCAGCTCACCAGGGGGCACCCAGAGCCCTGTGCCATATGTCTCTTTGCTGTCTCTCTGGTCCGCTTCCTCCCATGCTGACATTTGTATGGCATGTGTTGCTGCAGACAGGCAAACAGGAATAAAGAGGAATCAGTCCTTTAGAAGCTACCCTTTTTTGGCACCTGTGGAAAACCTTCCTTCTCCATCAGATATTTTGAGTGGAAATGAAAAGGAAAAATCCCGTAAAAGCATTTTTTTAAAAAAGAAAAAACAGGTTAAAACATTGTCCTTTACTGCCACCTTATGTCCAGAGTTGGAGCTCTGTTGGACAAAATTCTGAATGCATATGCTGTTCCCACAGAAAGGAGAAGGCCAGTTAGCTTTTATGACCTCACCATTCTGATTTTATAACACTGTCAGCCACCACGGGAGTCCGGTTAGGATCAGGTCACTGGAGATTGGGAGTCCCAACAGAAATCAAGGTCAGGAATTTCAAGAAGCACCAGGCTTGGAGCTTGGCAGGGAAGTCACCAGAAGGAGCAAATTCACTTTGCTATTGTTACTACTCGCTTCTGTCTCTTGTGCTCCAGCCAATTTTTCTTATAGCCAGGTAAGCCCAACTGAAGTGTCCAATTGAAAGCTGGCCAAGAGAGGGCAGCAGGCTTCAATGGGGACATTGCTCTTTTCCATAACTGCAATAAATCACAGAAGGGACATGGACCATAGATTTTTAAGGAAGTTCTGAGCATAGCTGCCAAGTCTCCCGTTTTCCCCGGGAAATCCCCGTTTTTCCAGCTGTTCCTAGCTGAAAAAACGGATTTTGGGGGTTTTTCCCGGTTTATTCTGGCGCGGCGGCCATTTTGGAACTGGGCGGAGCATGCTCAGAAGCGACTTTTGATGCTGCTCTGCCCAGTTCCAAAATGGCTGCAGTGCGACCTCTGGCACGGCGGCCATTTTGGAACTGGACAAAGCAGCATCAAAAGTCACTTCTGAGCATGCTCCGCCCAGTTCCAAAATGGCGGCAGCGCTACTTCCGGTCTGCTATTTCCAGCCCGGTCCCTTATTTCTCTGACAGCAACTTGGCAGGTAAGGTTCTGAGTGGTATTATAAACAGACTGTGTCCTTCTATAGCAGGCATCCCCAGACTTCGGCCCTCCAGATGTTTTGGACTACAATTCCCATCTTCCCCGACCACTGGTCCTGTTAGCTAGGGATCATGGGAGTTGTAGGCCAAAACACCTGGAGGGCCGAAGTCTGGGGATCCTTGTTCTATAGGAATGTAGGGAGCTGCCTAGGACTGAGTCACACCATTGCTCCATCTAGCTGGGTTTTGATACACTGACCTGCAGCACTTCTTCCGTATTTCATCTCTTAGCCCTACCTAGAGATGCTGGGGAATGAACCCAGGAACATCTACATGCCAAACTATCACTGAGCTACACCCTTTGTCAACTATCAAGGCATACACCCCTTTCTCTCGACCCCTTTGTGCCGTAATTTCAATAGATGATGACAGATTTGGATTTGCCCTTTATATCACTATTTATTTATTTATTTATTTAATATATAATTTTTTATTAAATTTTCTGTTTTACATTTTAGAATATTCACTTAAACAACCTTAAAATATCAGTGACTTCCCTTCCTCTCTTTCCATGGTTCATTTTGGACAACATACATCCCTGCATATTTTACATAAACTAAACCATTCAGTATTCCATTATTACATCCATCGAAACTTATTTACACTGTTGAATTTATCTTAATGCTGCCAACATTTTCAAGTGTACACAATTCCCCCCCCCAATATATTCAATAAACATTTTCCAATCTTCTTTAAACGTATGCTCTTCTTGTTCTCTTATTCTGCATGTAAGATCTGCAAGCTGGGCATATTCCATCAGCTGAAGTTGCCATTCTTCTTTAGCTGGGACCTCGCCCGTTTTCCATTTTTGGGCTAACGAAACACAGGCCGCAGTAGTGGCAAACATAAATAGCCTTTTTTGACACCTGGGAATTTCCCTCTGAATTATCCCCAACAAAAAGGACTCTGTTTTTTTGGGGTGTGTGTGTGTGCTTTTAAACATTTTTTTCAATTCATTATAAATTATTTCCCAATATTCTTTTACCCTTTTACAAGTCTACCACAAATGAAAGAACTGTAATCTACTGAGAGCCATTAAGTACAACATTCCTTGTTTTCTAAGAGTGGAGATGCAAAGGAATGTTTGGTCCAGCCAGTCAAAACTTCCTGTTCCTCCTGAACCTGGCACATTTATACATATGTGGTGAACGTGCCAAGAAATAAAAAAGTTTTGGTCAATGATACATGAAGAATTAAAGAAAATCATGAAAAAATCAATAAAGAAAAAACCAGAGATGTACCTATTAGGATTATTAAATGAAGAGATTCCCCCAAAAAACAAGAAAGTGTGCTTATATGCGTGTACAGCAGCCAGGATTTTAATCGCTACATATTGGAAGACATCTAAAATACCTGCAAAGGAGGAGTGGATTAGTAAATTCAGCGAGTACTTATTAATGGCCAAATTGACAGCAGCTTTGAGAAATCAGTCGAAACAAAAATTAAGAAGCGAGTGGGAATGTTTTGATGAATACATAAAGAAATATTATGTAAGAGAGGATATGCTCTCATGCTTAGAATAAAAAGGTATGAAGTTTGATAAAAGATAAAAAGTGGAGATAAGGAAGATAGGGGGATAGGAAAATATATAAAAACAGAATGCATGCAAAGAACATATACAGAGGAATAAGTAATTAATTACCGTATACTTGCAGAACTGAAGTAAAATTGGAAACAAAAGTTGAGGAAACAGCGGAGGGAAGTCTGAGGGGGGGAGGGGAAAAAACATTGGGGGGTGAAGGGTAATCAGGGTTTTCTTTTTTTCCTATTATTATTATTATTATTTAGGTTTATTTGTGTTTATTCGATTGTAATTTATTTTGATTATTGTTTATGTATGATTTGTATGATTTGATTGCTTTTAAAATAAAGTTAATTTTTTTTAAAAAAACTTCCTGTTCCTCCTGGCCTGGAGCATCCTTCCTCTTGCATGTGACTAGTGGGTGGGCGTAACCTTTCCTGACCTGGCATGCTGCCACTCTCTCTCTTTTCCATCTTCTTTTCGTCCTGCGAACATCCTGGAATGAACTGCTGGCTGCCAGCAAGCATTCTCACAGGTCATCTTCCTTATGGGATAAACCTGCTGGTATAAGTTTGTAACTTTAAGCCTAATGCCTGCCTTCAGGGATCACACTGTGCTCTGCCTGATCGTGAGTAAACTTTCTTTTTGTTCCTTATGAGTAAGACTGTGGTGTCTTTATTCTTTTAGGAGGGATTCAAGCCAGATTGAATTGCGCATTGTCTTAAGAAACTCACATGAGTTTGCAACTTGTTTTCTGCTGTGTAAAGGGGAATGCACTCTGCTAAGTAAAGGAACTTGTAGCACAAGTTAGGAAGGATATTAATAAACAATATATCCTCTCCTGCCACCCTGAACATTCCCACAAGAACGTGCTCTCAACCACATTGCATCTCTAGCACTTATCTGATTCAGTCTTATACATCTGAGTTAAGTACCACTGTAAATCATTTTCAAGTAGTTCTCCTTCAAGGAATAACATGCTTCAGATCACTTCAGATC
Source organism: Zootoca vivipara (assembly GCF_965207765.1). Taxonomy (NCBI): domain Eukaryota; kingdom Metazoa; phylum Chordata; class Lepidosauria; order Squamata; family Lacertidae; genus Zootoca; species Zootoca vivipara. The sequence continues at coordinate 65,415,949 of NC_142583.1, forward strand.
ACCTTCGCTATCTTGCTTCCCTTGCATTTGCTAAAGCCCATCAGGTGTTGTTGCAACTTATGCAAAAGACAATACTTTGCAGACGTAGCATTCAAAAGGATTTTGGCAGTACTGAGGAAGACACAATAAACCTGATTCAAAAGTGCCTCAAATATTATGTATTTTGTCCTGGACACATTGTTAAAAAGAGAGCAGGAAAAACAGCACCTACTCTTTGGCTAATTACCACAATGCAGACCTTTTTTGCCTACCATTGGATCCCTAATTGAGTCTCTGAGTTGCCAAGCAGCTTTGCAGGCTGTGTGCCCATGCAGAATAAGGCCATTCGAGGAACACAGGGAAGGAATGCTTTGAGACAGGCAATGGCAATCTTGGAACAGGGACAGCTGCTCCTCTGGCTGCCTTGTCATCCATAAGAACATTCAGAGCCACTTCTTTCCATAAACTGGATCCAGAAGTGGCTTTCTCTAGGTGCCTGGCAACAGCCGACACACCCTTTGGACCAAATTGGCTCCATTAATGACCACTTGGCGTGGCAGCCCCTCCATGACCCCTGCCCTCCAAAAACAGCTGGATACCTGCCACCCCCACATCTTTGGCTGCAGCAATTCAATGCTTACAGATGCTTTGCTTAGTTCCTAGTAGAACGAAGGTGGTGTATCTGGAGCAAATAAATGCACATTAATTGGGCTGCCCTGTGCTTCTGCCATATGGATCTCACAGACAACCTAGAATTGGCAGCGGCGGCAGGCGTCCCCCCCATTTAGGTGTGATAGCATATATAACTAAAGAATTCAATTCAAATCCAGAAATGGCGGGAGAGAGCTGGAGAGTCCTTGTGGCTTGCGAGTAGACCCTTCCCGGAGCCTGAAGAGGACGTCAGTGAGGGCGGATGAAGCCCTGAAGAGACTGGAGGCACAGTGGGGCTTTGTTTAGGCTGCCCAGCCCCCCCCCCCGTCTAACAGCTGGTGTGTGGAGTAGAAGGTGGCAGCAGCAGCTGCTTCCCTGCACGTCCTCCAGACTCCACCAGAGCTTCAACGCTAGTTATGGATATTTTTGGATACAATATTTTTTTTGTCTACATTGGAGAGAGAGCAGCAGAGGGGGCATTTAGAGGCTGCTCCCCAGTTTATGCATTTCCACTTATGTACACATGAGCCCAGAACATAACCTCCGCATAAGGGGGAGGGGGAAATTTTCTAATTTCAGCTGTACCCTGTGCAAGGCCAAAAAATTAACTCTGTGCCGCCCTATATTATAATTATGACTGTAAGAAACACTTGCCAAATATTGCTTTCCGGCGGGTCAGCGCTGCCGAGTTCAAAATATCCGGGTTTCTGATCCACCCCACCCGACCCCGCCGTCCCGTAAGCACCGCCCGCCTGGCCCGGCCTCTTGCCGCTTCCCCGCCCGCCCTCAGCCTAAAAAAGCAAAGCGGGGCAAAGTGTTGAGGGTAGTGCTGCATACCGGGTGGCGTCTCGGTCTGCCTCGCTGCTTTGAAACCGCGACTGCTCCTTCCCTGCGTTTTTCTCCTCTCTCTTTTTTCTCTTTTTCTTCCCCCCTCCTCCCCGCCTTCCTTCTTTCTTCCTCCTTTTTCCCTCCCTTCTCTTTCCCTCCCTTCTCTTTCCCGCCGCTCCCGGCGGCCACGTCAGTGCCAGGGAACCTCGGAAAGCACGACGGGCTTTCTCTCGGCTCTCACTCGCTCGCTCTGTGCCGTTAGAACGCCGGCTGGGAAAAGCGCGCGCGCCTCTTCAAAATGCCGTTGACGGCGCGCGGCAGTGGAGGTCGCCCGGCGACAGTGCGTGCGCACGCTTTCTCACGCAGAACGGCCGGAGCGCACCCGGTGGACAAGGGGCGGAGCCTTGTTGGCCCATGGCCAGTTGCCCGGAGCCGCGGCAAAGGTGCAAAAGAGCCACATGCGGCTCCGGAGCTGCGGGTTGCCGACCCCTGGTCTGTGGAAACTAGAAGGGGCGAAGAAATAGGACGCCCAGGGAGGTGGAGTTTGCAGCTGCAAAATCGCCCTTCTCGTCGCCGCACATCACGGCACACCAGCCAGCCTCTCGCGGCACACTAGTGTGCCGCGGAACAGCGGTTGAGAAACGCTGCCGTAGATCCAGCTCTGACCATGGGCTCTAGCCAAAGTTTGTTCTTAGCTGCAGCTCATGGTTAGTGAGACGAGAGCTCAACCACAAGTCCATGAATTTCAATGGTTCTACTCTCAAAAGGGATGGAAAGCTCCGTCCATTTCTCTCTCTCTCTCTCTCTCTCTCTCTCCCCCCCCCCCGTTTCTTGTTTTTCCAATCTTAAATTCTGCTCCCCACATTTCTGTAGCAATATCATCATAACAGATTACTCCTCGTGAACATTATTTAGCATTTTAGTGCAAATGTATCCTCACAAACTCGTTTTTGTGAGCCGCTTTGACTACTGGAAGTTGTAGTCCAAAAACATCTAGAAAGCATCAAGTTGAGCAAGGCTCTTTGAGGTCTAGTAGGCAAGACACAAACATTTGCTAGGGAAACCAGGGTGGCTCAAAGGTGAAAAGATGCATTTCATTTGAGATTCGTCTCAGTCTTGGAAAAAGGCTTGCTAATATATTTGATGTGGGTTGTTGCTTCCCCCCTCCCATCCTGCTGGCGCCTTCCTGTTATGCAATTCCTTTGTTGCTTTATTATTTGTGCTATGGAGTTGTTGCTGTGCCTCAACCCAGATTTCAGAACAACCATAATAAGACTAACATGGAAAGCTCATTACAGTTCGGTATAACAGAATGTTCTAGCCTTAGGGAAGCATGATTTTTTTGTTCTGCTGCTAAACTATTTGGTCCTTTCCCCATTCCGCCTCCCCACAATGACTATTAGTCCCTTCTTACAACCGAAGAGCTCCAGGGAAATGGCCTTCTCCCAAGTCAGGCCATGGACCCATCTCGCCCTAACACTGCGTACCACTGCCTTCTCCGATTTGGCACCGTCCAGATGCTTTGGACTGTAAAACTCTGATCAGGCCCAGCCATCTATCACAGGTGCTCCCCATCCAAAGGAACGCTCAAGGCACATAGTTACCTCTGTATTGTCAAAAGTGGACACTTACAGTCGTTTCTATGGAGCACCTGCAGCAACGGGCAGTAACTTCCCCTCCACCAGTATACATACCTTCCACCACCTGGCTAGACGCATGGAGACTATGCCTGTGTGGAAGCTACTTCTGCTCCTCCTTTTTCAATTCGCTCCTGGTTCTGGGAGACAGCAGTGCAGGAAAAGCACCCGGCCCTTCATTTACCTGGCCTGCCTCTTCTTCCAACCCATGTTCTACCCTCCAGCTCTGAAGCTTCCTTTGCCTCCAACTCACCTTCTGGCTGGTACAGGTCCCCACAAATCACTGGCCACCCTCTCCCGAGTCAGACTCCTGCCCCCCTTCTCCCAGTGTACATTCGTCAAAGTCCTGCCAGTCCCTGACACCAGCATAGCAATGGAATTAAGGTGCAACCTGCAATATAAAAACATAGTTGCGTTGTTGGTTTTTTTAAAAATATATATATCCAGTTTTAAAACAAGACAACAATTGGAGAGGCAAACAAAACTGGAGAAAGAAGTAGGCTCAAAAGACAGAATGTGCATAGGTAGATAATTGCAGAAGGGACAGCACCATAGCCAGGAAGGCTGTGTTCCTTATAGGTATCCACCTAACCTCATAAATGCGGGGGGGGGGGGGCGAGATACATTTAATGTGTGGGTGAAGCAATAATGGACCTAGCCAGCAGCAGTTCCCCAACTGCTTTTTCCAGTTACCAGGATGACAGAACTGGTTCACACACAATATTTGCTCATGCAAGGATATGGCAATAAAAAAAAACAGGTCTCTTTGCATGGACAGACATATAGTATGCAGAGTCTCCCCTTGCATGATCCACCTACGGAACACTCTGCTGCTATTACATTATCTCTTTTAAGGTAAAAAAAAGTTGTCCTTCTTTACAGAGCAGGTTCACACATGCATGTTCATGGCTCATTTCCTTAACGCTTGATGGCTCCCAGTTGGCTGTGTGAACATAAGAACATAAGAGCCTGCTGGATCAGGCCAATGGCCCATTTAGCTCAGCATCCAGCTCTCACCAGTACCCACCAAAGCTAAGTCTGAAGTGGATTATTCACATGTGAGATTTACAATCTGATAACACGACCGTCAGGTGATGAATCTGCAGGTATGAGTTAGCCTTTCAATCAGGGAAGAGGATGCGAGTTTTGGAGATTAATCAGTGTGTGTGTGCATGCGTGTGTGTGTAGGTAAGCAAGAGAACACAAAGATTCTCCATCAAGACTTCTAAAGGAAATGTAACCCATCATTCCACAAGACCCTACTTATGGTTATGACAGTTACAGGTGCAAGGGGTACATGGTCTGTGTCCAAACCATTCAACTTCATGGGGATTATATGCACATGAAGGTGATGGTTGGTTGGTGAAGGACCCTGTGTGAGAATCAGGGTAGGGAAGATGCCCCGGGGTGGGAGACTGGGAGAAGAAGGGGAAGCTCCCAGGTGAGAGCTTGGAGGGGCCACACCTTTTTGTGAGACAAGGGTTCGGATCTACCTTTGAGAGAGGACTTTGCATTCTACACCACCCACCACCCACTTTCTGTTTTCATTTTCATTTAGGTTCATCTGCTTTTTATTGCATTGTAATAAAATGGGACGCGGGTGGCGCTGTGGGTTAAACCACAGAGCCTAGAGCTTGCCAATCAGAAGGTCGGCGGTTCGAATCCCCACGACGGGGTGAGCTCCCGTTGCTCGGTCCCAGCTCCTGCCAACCTAGGAGTTTGAAAGCACCTCAAGGTGCAGGTAGATAAATAGGTACCGCTCCGGCGGTAAGGTAAACGGCATTTCCTTGCGCTGCTCTGGTTCTCTTCATGCTGGTCACATGATCCGGAAGCTGTACGCCAGCTCCCTCGGCCAATAATGCGAGATGAGCACGCAACCCCAAAGTCGGTCACGACTGGACCTAATGGTCAGGGGTCCCTTTACCTTTATTATGAAAAAGACTCAATAACAAATTATTTGGGGTTTGGGGACAATCCGTTCAAGATCACTGGGCTCAGTATTGTCTTTACACTATCTGGCAGTGTAAAGCCTGGAGTATTTCCTATTCTTTCCTGGAGATATAACAGACTAAACCTGAAGGCTTCTGTATTCAAAGTATGCGCTCCCTCACTGAGCTGAAGACCATCATAGAGATGTAAATTTTCAGAGACATTATATATCTAATTATCCAGATGCTGGGGAATATTACCATTGTGCCTTCCTTATGAACCTTCCTGAGTCAGCATGGCTGCTGCCATGTGCAATGCAGAATCAATGCCAGAAATTGTGGCAAAGGAGTCTCCATGCCCTCATGTAAAATATCAGGTTCATTGGTTTTATGCATCGCGTGACAACGCCAGGACTTCCAATAGATTAATCCTTAAAAGAAAATCCTCCCTCCAGGACCAACAAATGACATCATCACCATCGTAATAAATCCCAAAACCAACCACACAACCACATGACCTCCTTAGGAGGATCAGGGAGCAATGAATGTACATTTCCCCTCTTAAATACACTTTTTTTCTCTCCATCCCATCCTACCCCACCCCCCAGGTCAGATGCCATGCGCTTTAAATAGCTGAATTGTTTATCAGAACACATGTGGTTATCAAAAAAACAACAACAACCTTGTTCTTGCTGAATAGCTTGTGCATTTTTGCTGCACCCATGTGCAATTTTAATGGTCTGAGATAGCTGGCTCGCCTCATTAGCACGCTCGCGCACAAATCCTGGTGTGGAAAGCAAAGCTTGCCATTGTCCCTTCACATACTATTCCAATTGTGATGGTGCCTCTCATGTGGAGAGGGTGGGGTGGGAAAGAGAAGCACTGAGCCACAGCAGAACAAGGGAAAGCTACAGCCACGATGCCCTTGTCCTAAGCTAACCTCAGCGCTGTCAGTGTTACTTAGGTGTGGCATGTCCCCCCCAGTTTGCCTCTGTCTCTGACGTTAGCAGCACTGTCTGGAAGACATGATTGCACCCTTAGAAGTGAATCTGAAGTGAAGGAATTTCAAGCAGTTGCTCCAGTTCAGAACTAGCAAGCAAGAGGAATTATTCTCCTGGTGAAGCCCAGAAAACCCCAGGGAGTGGGTGGGGAACTTGGCTTGTCCTGCGCCAAACCGGACCCCACTGTACCGTCTCGGAATGCAATAGAAACCATTTAAGACCATGCAGAAAATACAATGGTAGAGACCTATTCCTCCAGAATTGAAGGACCACAGCTAAATTTAAACCTTCTCGCTAAATTCACTCTTTATTATGGTTTTCCAGAGTTCAGGGGGGGGGAGTTTAGTTGCCCCCACAGTTGAGGTATTTCAAAAGAATATTGTGCCGCAATTATTGTACGGTGCAGAGATTTGGGGATATAGTAATGTCCTCCCGTTAGAAGTAGTGCAGAACTCTTTTCTGAAATCACTGTTGATTGTCCCCAAATGTTCACCCGCCCCCTTTTTAAGAGCTGAAACAGGGCTAATTTCCTTACAAACCAGTATGCATCTAGCGCTAGCCTTTTTTAGGCTCCGTAAAAAAGTGCTTGCTAGAGCAATTGTAATCTATGCCCCGAAGCTCTTGGGCAAACTCAGCCAGTAAGATTCTCCATTATTATGGGATTAATGTGGACTCCCTACCAAATTTTGCCGCTAACAGAGTCAAACAACTCATCACAGAAAAAAATTGCCGTATTTTTCCGTGTATAAGACTAGGTTTTTTCCTTTGAAAATAATGTCAAAAATTAGGGGGCGTCTTATACAAGGGGCCATCTCCCCCCATTTTCTTAAATCTGAGTTCCCCCCCAAAAAATTAGGGGGTGTCTTATACATGGGGCGTCTTATAGATGGGAAAATGCGGTATTTGGACTCTAAATGGAGGGAACTTCATTCACTTTCCCAAATGGCATACTCATTCTGGTATCCAATATAGAAAGCATATTTTACGCTGGAGTAATAATCTCATGCTGGCACCACTTAGAAAAGCATTTACAGCTCGGTGTTTTCAGTTTGTGCCCTCCACATATCTAATGGGAAGATTTAATAACACACACACACACACACCGTGTACCAAGGACTGCATCTGTGAGTCAGGAGATGTGGAGGACATCCAACACTATTTGTTACGATGCCCTTTATATACATCCCCTAGACAAAAATCCCTCAATTATATCCTTTGCTCTCTCTCTCCGACCGACCTCCCCTTGAGCAAATCTCTATTTTGCTGGCTGGCAATAACGCATTTATTACTGCGCAGGTTGCAAAATTTGCCTTGGCTGCAAGCAAGTTGAGAGCTAGGCACCAAGACAAGTACTGTATCACAAGGGGGAGTGTGAGAAGTAGAGTGCTTAACTTATGCAGGTGTGATTTTTGCATTTTTCTGTTTGCTTTGCTGTTGTCGCCATTCAGTTTTAAATTAATTAATTGTATTTTACACCTTCTGACTGATTGTGACGGCTTATAGATTTTAGCAATAAAGATTTCAGTCCAGTTGAAGGCTTTTCTGAACAGAAATGCCTCCGATTGCTTCCGGGAACTTCAAGTAGCGGGTACCTCACACATCTCAACAAGGATGTTGTTTCACAGAACAAGGGAAGTCACACTAAAAGCCTTGTTGCAAGTTATTGTCGTGTGGGCTTCTGAGATCTTGTACCGCTAGTTATGCAGCAAGACAATAGATAGCTCAGCCTAAAGGACCAAGATTTCCCTACTGATAAAGTTATAGTAGTGACACTGAGCCTCTTGAGCTTTTTGATCGGAAGGTCGGCAGTTCAAATCCCCACGACGGGGGGAGCTCCCATTGCTCTGTCCTAGCTCCTGTCAACCTAGTAGTTCAAAAGCACACCAGTGCAAGTAGATAAATAGGTACCGCTGTGGTAGGAAGGGAAACGGCGTTTTGGTGTGCTCTGGCACTCATCGTGGTGTCCCGTTTTACCAGAAGCAGTTTAGTCCTGCTGGCCACCTGACCCGGAAAACTGTCTGTGGAGAAACGCCGGCTCCCTTGGCCTGAAAGCAAGATGAGCGCTGCACCCCATAGTCGCCTTTGACTGGACTTTAACCATCCAGGGGTCCTTTACCTTTTACCTCTCACAGTGGCCACACAGATGCCTGTGGGAAACCCATAAGCAGGACCCAAGCACAATAGCAAATCTCTCCAGATAACACTGGTCCTGAAAGACCTACATTGGCTCCCAGTACGTTTCCGAATTCAAAGTGTTGGCATTGACCTTTAAAGCCCTAAACGGCCTCGGCCCAGTATACCTGAAGGAGTGTCTCCACTCTCATCATTCTGCCCGGACACTGAGGTCCAGCTCCAAGGGCCTTCTGGCAGTTCCCTTGCTGCGAGAAGCCAAGTTGCAGGGAACCAGGCAGAGGGCCTTTTTGGTAGTGGCGCCCGCCCTGTGGAACGCCCTCCCATCAGATGTCAAAGAGATAAATAACTACCTGATGTTTAGAAGACATCTGAAGGCAGCCCTGTTCAGGGAAGTTTTTAATGTGTGACATTTTAATGTATTTTTAATCTTTGTTGGAAGCCGCCCAGAGTGGCTGGGGAAACCCAGCCAGATGGGCAGGGTACCAATGATAAATTATTATTATTACTACTCATGTGGTTTCCAGCAACTGGTATTCAGAGGCATCTTGCCTTGCCCCCAAAAGCAGAGGGATAGCATAGCCATTGTTGCTAGCCTTATCATTCATGAATCCTTTACCTTTTCCCTGTTTTAAAATGGAATTACCTTCCTTCCAAGGTACATCTTCTTGCTCCATCATTTTTGATGGATCAAGAGACACACCTCTCTAGAGGGGCATTTGGTTGAATGGCCACCTTCCCGGCTGCATTGCAGTTCTGTGCCCCCGTTTTGCTGCTTTGCAATTGCTTTGTGGCTTTATTCTACGCTTTCAGTGGCAGTTCTACCTGCTTTAAAGTCTGGTGTTTCTCAAACTTGGGTCCCCGGCTCTTGTTGGGCTACTACTCCCATCATCCCTAGCTAGCAAGACCAGTGGTCAGGGATAATGGTAGTTGTAGTCCAACAAGAGCCGGGGACCCAAGTTTGAAAAACTGTGGCATTTATGTAACCCACCTTGAGGCCATTGGCTATAAGTGCAAATAATTATAAAAATATACTATTATGTAGAAAACATCTGGACATCCCTCCACATAAATCAGGGGTGGGGGTCTGCCAGATCTTGCTACACTACACCTTCCATCATCTCTGAGCACTGGCCATGCTGGTGGGGGCTGGTGGGATTTTGAGTCCAACAGGTTTCCCTTCCCTGATTTAAGATTCCTGCATTGCAAGGGGTAGACTAGATGACCATTGGTGTACCTTCCATCTCTTCTGTTGTTGCTGTTGTTGTTTTGTACCTCACCCATCTAACTGGGCTGTCCCAGCCACTCTGGGCCGTTTCCAGCATATACAAAAACATAATAAAACATTAAACATTAAAAATCTTCCTATACAGGGCTGCCTTCAGATGCCTTCTAAAGACTGTACAGTTGCTTATCTCTTATCTTCTATGATTCTAAAAGGCATGCAAAGTTTTTACAATGCTTAACACACAAATGAAGATGCAGCAAGCAGAAAGAAACTCAGGTAGAAAGATAGAAGAATCATGTCTGACAATGAAAGATTGCATTAAAAAAACAACCTTTCATATATCACTCTCAATTCCCCCCCATCCAATGTGTGGAGCGGGGGGGGGGTTTAGGTTTTTTTTTATTGTGGGGGGTGGGGAACCTCTCTTATTCTTACGAGTTGCTTGACGGGCAACTCTGAGACCCTTCATGCAAGATCAACCCAAAAGCGAATTCATCATTGTTTGGTTTCTGTCACCCAGCTGCCTGGGTCAGAGTTTCTCTCTGACCTGAGCTTGCAAGTGATAGACAGGGCTGGCAAGGGTATTATCGCAGTATAATTGGACAGAGTGAAAAGGAAAGCCCTGCACTTTCCTCCGCCCCCGCCACCCTGCCTGTTTGATAACTTGAGCATAATATGGCACTTTTCTTTTCACTGCAGTCTTCACTGGGAAATTCTGAAGCAGAGAACTCATTTGCAAAACATCCTTAACCGAGAAACTCCTAACATAGTCACAAAACTTCTGCCGTATATACCTGAACAAGGACAATGCTGTTCTTTTTAGCTGTAGTCTAGCCTGCCAGTCTGGATACTTGTTGAACAATTATCATTATTATTAGATTTCTATACAGCTTTTCATTCCAGGGTCACAGAGCAGTTTACAATGTCAAAGCACAAAAAAATACGTAACATAAACAGAACGATAACACACACATACACCAGTTTAAAAGGCCATAGATTGTTTAATTAGCCAAAGGACTGGTTGAAGAGGAATGCTTTTGCTTGGTGCCTAAATACAAGTAATGAAGGTGCCAGGCAAGTCTCCCTAGGGAGGGCATTCCACAAACGGGGAGCGACTGCAGAAAAGGCCCATTCTCATGTTGCCACCCTCCAGATATCTCATGGAAGAAGCATGCAAAGAAGGGCCTCAGATTATGGTCAGAGGTTTCAGATCAGTTCATACAGGGAGAGGCAGTTCAGCTGAGGATTGGATAGACATAGTTCAGCTGAGGATTGGATTTTTTTTTCAGGGGTCAGCAAGCTTTTTCAGCAGGGGGCCGGTCCACTGTCCCTCAGACCTTGTGGGGGGCCGGACTATATTTGGAAAATGAAAATAAAATGAAAGAATTCTGAACCCAGTGATGCATTTTAAATAAAAGAACACATTCTACTCATGTAAAAACACGCTGATTCCCGGACCATCTGCGGGCCGGATTTAGAAGGCGATTGGGCTGGATCCGTCCCCTGGGCCTTAGTTTGCCTACCCATAGATTAATTCCTCAAAATTTCAACCTGACTAACACATTTCCCAACACTGAAGGAATTCACACATCACAAAATGAGCTTTCAAAATGCCCATTTTGGACCAAGGTGGAGCTACTTCACTGGTACAGAAGTAACCTTCTGTTTTTAGTTCTCTAGCTGCATGCATCTCCAAAGGCTAATTCTTGATATGGAACAATGCAAAATCCTCTTAGCTGACCTAGAATGAGACATTTCCACAGTAACTTGAAAGCTTGCATTTTGCCTCCCCTGAAAAGTCTTGCAGTCATTGAACTAGGGGGTTGGGGGCACATCTCATCAGCAATTTAACCAAGGCATACATGCCAGCAACTTAATTATTGATTGTGTGCCAAAGGGTGCCACAATACACCTATTAAACCAGTCTGCTCTACATGACTAATTCTCCTAACCTTTTTGCTGTCGCCTTATATGGAGGTCACTAGCTGCATCTCTTATGAGTGGATGCTATTCATTAAACATCGGCAAACACATTACACAAACATGGTGGGATCTAGAAAAGATGCCCTTCCATCTTCGTAACGTTTCTACACTACATCCTCTTTTGAGATGAGACTAGCATCTTGCCAGACATACATTCCTGGAACAGTGCCAGACCTTGGCCCAAATTCCAGCAGCTAATTTCTCAGTTACTATGAGACTTGGTTGAGAAACGTTGGGTGCCTCCAAGCCTACTTGCAAAATTGAACACAGCATGGCAAGAAGTTTAGAAAGGAGATACAGCTCAGACTCTTGACCTAAAATAGTCATTTGGTGTTGGTGTTTTTTCTAATTTTGGTCTCTATTATAACTAAGTGCTACCAAAAGTTCAGGAGAAAATAAATCATTCCAAAACAAGATAACCGCCTGCTCAGCTTCCAGTTTATCTATTCAATCACATACTGGCAAATTTAGGTTGTGCAATTGAAGCTGGTTTGCAGCTCTTGTGCAACAAACCTCCTTCCCACCCACCCCCAAAATTTGACTTTTTTCTAGTAAGGAAAACAATGCAGGAGATTCACTGGAAGGTGCTGGATTACAAATGGTCGGTATAGCCTTCCCCCAAACAAATCAGAATGAATGCTCAAAACACAGGTTGTCTAAAAGAGACTGTTGTGTAGAAACCCATGCACACATTCCACCACATAAATCTGAACCTTGCTTACACATGAAGTGTAAGTGGGTTCCCACAAGGCAAGACACAGCGATAACAGCAAGAACCTTTACTGAACTCCATAACTGGGAAACAGGGGGAAAGCAACTGCTTATATACATTCCTGAATGCCTGGGCCACTCCCACTGCCAACGTGATTGGCTGTCTAAACTTCCAAGCTGCGAATCACAACTCATGGTTCAAAGGCCAATGGCCCAAAACCTGAAATGTTCTGTGATTGGACATCATGTATCGAATCAGAACACAGGAGCTCAGAATCCTTAGTCCAGACTCAAGCTCAGGCAAACACATAATAAGAGCCATTTCACAGCTTTGAAGGTGGTAGATTCACCGTCATTGGGCATATTAAACAGAGCGGGTGCTATTTTTCTGGGGAAAGAGGTTCTGGAACTTACCAGGAACACCTCTCTCATTCTCTTAGGATGGCAATGGCTCTCAGAAGTGCTGGAACTATGTTCTGGCTGAAAAAAAGCCCTAAGCAAGGCCTAGATAGCCCTATCGTACTTGTACCCCACATTACAGACCTTGAATTGAGAAAGCGTTTGTCTAGATCTCCAAGATCGCTTCTAAACCTATACCATAATTCTATGGTTCTACAGTTCTAAGTCCTGGGGCCCCTATTCTCACTGTAGGATTGAGTTGTTCCAGAAAGTGCATTTTTTTAGAATCATAGAATCGTTGAGTTAGAATGGACCATGAGGGCAATCTAGTCCAACCCCCTGCAATGCAGGAATATTTTGCCCAATATAGGGCTCAAACCCACAACCCTGAAATTAAGAGTCTCATGCTCTACCGGACTGAGTTATGTAAGATGTGTGAAAATATATTGTAAAACTATATGGACATTTGGTGGAACTGATGGTGCAGTGACGCCAAAATTTGGGGGGCCCTCCACCTCTGGTCTTCCATCCGGCCACATAGTTGTGGCAACCCCCGAGGCTTCCTAAACTTACCTCCGGTGGAACGGGAGGCCTTTATGATCTAAGGTTGAAAACAGATAATTTTTAAAATAGGCTCTGCTTTCCATGGCTTGCACACTGATTTACTTTGCCTCACTTTCATTTCTGGTCCAACAAGTTTGGGAGGTTTTTGAAGACTTACAAAACCCTGCAAAACTAGACACACACAAACAGAGAGAGAGAGAGAGAGATGCACAAGAGAATACATAGAAGTTGATTCCATGAGAAGAAAAGTATCTCTCGCCACTGGAAGTTGGAATTGGATTTCAGGCCAGTTGATCACCAAGAAAGGATTGTAGGAGTGAAATGAATTTGCATTGGCCTGGCAATGGCACCAGCCCAATGCTACGTGTTTCCAGGGGGAGAAGCTAAGGAGGCAGGAGGAATGTACATAAATCCTGTTATTTCTTAATGGGATTTTGGAGCTTATTTCCAAGCCAACACTTTGAAATGTACCCTGCAGCCTGCTTCAAACTGAATTTTCAATCATGCTGAATAGCAATGTCCTTATCAGCAGTTCTTACACTCCAACGCTTCATCCGATATTTCTTACTTCCATGGGCAGATCCACACCATACTCTCTTTTTTATTATTATTATTTTTTAAAAGAGTTTTTATTGATAATTTAAACAAATACAACAATAAAAACAAAAACATAACAAAACAATTCAGCACATTATCAGATACAAAAAAAATCCCCCACCCCCACCCTGAGTCCTACCCCTACCCCTATCCCTGTTCCTTCACAACCTAACTTAGACTTATCTATACCATACTTATTTCCGGTCACACACGTTGTTACACGGTAAGTACTTAATTTTTATAACTACTAAGTTCACAAAGAAAATTATGATTATTACAATGTCAATAACATTCATATAACTAATTTACTCTCTTTTTATTTCTAGAGTCCTGCTACATCAGAGAGGAGAGACGATTTATCTACATAAGTGCTCAGATAAACGGTAAGTGACTCCCATTTCCCTACGTTGTCCTCCAGATTTGTTTCTTTCAATATTTCGTGTTTTCTTGCCAAGTTATAATATAAAATTAATTTTTCTAACCATTCCTCCTTTCTCGGGATTACTTGTGATTTCCATGCTCTTGCGACTAGTAGTCTTGCTGAGGCAGTCGCATAGCTCACTACACATATATCTTTAGGTTTTATATCCTCTCCCAGCATTCCTAATAGGAAGATTTCTGGTTGTTTTCTAAAAGAATATTTCAGAATTTTTTTTCAACTCATTATAAACTAATTCCCAAAATTCCTTGATGCGATCACAATTCCACCAAACATGAATATATGTGCCTATTTCTTTGCAACATCTCCAGCAGATATTATTGGCACTAGGATACATTTTAGCTAGTTTGGCCGGCGTTAAATGCCATTGATTTTGCATTTTAAATAAATTCTCTAACAAATCGTAATTTGGAGTAAATTTCGAGTCTCTTTTCCATAATTGTTCCCATTTCTGTAAATTAATTATTTTACCCAAATCCTGGCTCCATTTGATCATATAATTTTTTGTTAGCTCCTCCTCCGTTTCCCATTTTAGCAATAATTGATACAAATTGGATATATATTTACCTTCATTATCGATTAAAATTTCTTCCAGTTTTAATTTATCTTTTTCAAATCCCACATTTTTGTCTAATTGAAATCTCTGATTGATTTGGAAATAATCTAGCCACGCATTTAGATAATTTTTGATTTCTGTGTATTCTTTTAGTTTCAATACTCCTTCTTTTTCTTCCAGGAGTACGCGATATGTAGGCCAAATGCCCTCCATATTACGCCTCCTCACTGCCAATAACTCAGCAGGGGAGAGCCACCAGGGGGTTTTTGCTTCAAAGAATCTCCTATATTTTATCCAAACTTTGAATAGTGATTTCCTAATTATATTGAGCATGAAAATATTTCTCTAGTCTACTCTATCTTTCATCATATAATGATGCCAGCCAAATCCTAGCCCATCACCTTCTAGATCTAATAAATCAAAATTCCTTAATTCTATCCAGTCTTTGATCCAAACTAGTGCCGCTGAGTCGTGATAGATTTCCAAATCTGGGAGACCATATCCCCCTCTTTCCTTGTGGTCAATTAATATCTTATATTTTATCCGGGGTTTTTTCCCGTTCCATATAAATTCTGCTATGTCTCTCTTCCAGTCTTTAAAGCATTTCTCCGTTCCCAACAATGGGAGATTTTGGAAAAGAAAATTCATCTTGGGAACCACACACATCTTAATAGCTGATATTCTACCCATAAATGATAATTTTAATTTCCTCCATACTTCAAATTTCTTTCTAATTTGTTTCCAAATTTCCAAATAATTGTCCTGGATTAAGTCAATTGATTTAGTTGATATCTCTATTCCTAAATATCTCATTTTCTTACTAATTTTGAGATTTGTATTCTCTTGTAATACTTTTTCTTCTTTTTTCTCGAGGTTTTTAACTAATATTTTTGTCTTATTATAATTTATTTTTAAGCCGGCCAATTCCCCATATTCTTCTATTGTCTGGATGGCACTGGGAATACTTATAATTGGGTCTTCTGAGGTTATTATGATATCGTCGGCAAAGGCCTTTACTTTATGTCTTTTATTACCGACCACAATCCCTTTGATTTCCTCCTTTTTCCTTATTGTGTTTAATAATATTTCAAGTGTAATAATAAAAAGGATAGGGGACAAGGGGCATCCTTGTCTTGTTCCCCTCAAAATGTTAATTTTGTTGGTAAATCTTCCGTTTATGATTAATCTAGCATTCTGTGATTTATAGATGGCCTTTATTGCTTTTTCTAATCTTTCCCCCAAATTCAAATCTTCTAACAGTTTTAACATGAAGTCCCAGGCCACCCTATCAAAGGCCTTTTCCGCATCCACAGATAGGATTGCAGCTTGTTTATCTCTTCTATTCTCTAGATATTCAATAATATTAATAACATTTCTTATGTTATCTTTTGCAAATCTACCTTTCACAAAACCGACTTGATCTTTCTGTATTATGTCTTCAAGTATAGTGGACAACCTGTTCGCTAGCAATTTTGCAAATATTTTATAATCACTATTTAGAAGTGAGATTGGTCTAAAATCGTTTGGTGTTACCACTTCTGCTTTCGATTTTGGAATTAATATGATTTGTGCCTCTTCCCAAGAATGCGGAATAATACCTTTTTCTAGAGTTGTATTAAATAAGTCCTTCAGGGGGACCAACATTATCTCTTCCAGTGTTTTGTAAAATTCAGTTGGGAGACCATCAGTACCAGGAGCTTTTCCATTTTTCATCGTTTTCAGGGTTTCCTTTATTTCCTCTACTGATATTTCTTTGTTCAACGCTTTTAATTTGTCTGACGGTATAGGTGGCAATTTATGTTTTTTAATATAATCTTCTATTCTCTGCATGTTCGTGCCCTCTTTCTGGTACACTAATTCGTAATGTTTTTGGAAAGCTTTTAAGATCTCTTTTGGCCTTTCAAGGGTTCTATCTTCGAATACAATCTTATTAATGATTTTCTCTTTTTGTCTTTTCTTTAGTTGCCATGTTAATAATTTGCTTGGCTTATTTGCCCATTTAAAATTTTTGTATTTCCAAAATTGTAAATTTTGTTCCAATTCGTAATCAATTAATTTCTCATATTCCGATTTTAGAACTTTTAACTCATATTTTATGGATTCGTTTCCCTTAGAAATTAATTTTTTCTCCTTCTTTCTAATTTCTTGTAACAAATTACTCTTCCTTTCCTCCATACTCTCAAAGCCCACACCATACTCTCAAAGCCCATCCAACGTACATTTAAAGCACATTGCACCTCCCCCTCAAAGGATCTTGGGAAATGTAGTTTCCTCCTCACAGAGCTGCAATTCAGAGCATCCCTGAAGAAACCACAGTTCCCAGGACTCTGGGGAAAGCCATGTGGTTTAAATGTGCATTGAGTGTGTTTTAAATGCATGCTGTGGATCTGCTCAGGGCCCACATATAGTTCTCAGTGAAACCAAGGAGGAAAGTTAGTCATGACTCAAGACCCATTGACTTCAGTGGGAACTAAGTGCAATAAAAGCAGCCCAGATCCAGCCATATGTCCATAGCTGCCAAGTTTTCCCTTTTCTCGCGAGGAAGCCTATTCAGCATAAGGGAAAATCCCTTTAAAAAAGGGATAACTTGGCAGCTATGCATATGTCTGTAGAGCCACTGAGTAACTATGAAGAATGAAGATGCACTCATTTTTAACCTGAAGAAATTTGGAGTGTAATTCGACATCAGGATTTGGACTTCAGAATTAAAATTCATTACCAAACTGATTGCCTTTCTCAGGGCTTCAATAAATTGTGTTCTAATTAGTTACTTGAACTATTAGAACCAAAAGGAAATTGTGTGCTGTGTGTTAATGACAGACTTAGGTGCTCCAATAATCAGGATGGATTCAGTTACCCATCGTTCTTACCCTATTATATTTACATTTGACAAATGGCACCCCTCTTAAAGCTGCAGAAGCAACATTATTCTCTTGTGCACCTGGCTACATGACTGTGGCAGGACACTGTCCTATAAAACACTGCCTGTGCTGCACTCACTCAGTAACCCATGGTCCCTGCCTGCTGTTTAGGCTTCAACTCCAAAGAGCAGCTTCTCACACCTCAGCCCAAACATGATCAACCAGTGTGTGCAACAGAAGGAAACAGGAAGCCTTTTGTGCTAAAGGAGGATTGACAGCCGAATAGATATGGGTAACAAAAGGGTCCTTTTAACTGCACACAACCTATTGATCTAAGAAAAGATAAGGTATCTTTTACCCAAGAGCTTGTACAAGGTGGGACACCATCAGCATTATCCTCTGGGAATTTTGAGGTGTTCCTCTACTCAGCCTGTGTAGGATTTAGGAGACAAAAAACTGCACTTTGGTTTTTGTCCCGTTTAATTTCCCATTTTTCTGTTGGTAGTATCCATTTTGCAATTGTTATCTCTCTCCCTCTCCAGGTGGCATTCTTCACCTGCTTTTGCACCTTCTGCATATCTAAACAAGAAAAGCAAAAAAGGGGGGAACCCTGGAGTGTATGGGATGGGTGCTTTAGCAGAGGGGAAAGACAAATGAGACTGAAAAGTGGAAAATTACAAAAGTACCCACAGAGCTTTTAAAGAGAATTTCCCCCTCTCATAAACACGAGGACTCGTGATCATCCAATAAATCAGCAACAAGTTCACACAAAAAGAATTATTTCTTTGTGCAATACATGGTTAACTCACGCTTTCATTGCCAGAAGATAGGCTAAATGGCTCTAAATGAATTAGATTTATCCTCTATCAATGGTTATGGGCCACAGTAGATACAACCCAATATGCCAGCAAGTTTGGGAAACTCAGCAATGGCCAGAGGATTGGAGAAGATCAGTCTACATCCCAATTCCAAAGAAGGGCAGTGCCAAAGAATGCTCCAACTACCGCACAATTGCGCTCATTTCACACGCTAGCAAGGTTATGCTTAAAATTCTACAAGGCAGGCTTAGGCAGTATGTGGACCGAGAACTCCCAGAAGTGCAAACTGGATTTCGAAGGGGCAGAGGAACCAGAGACCTAATAGCAAACATGCACTGGATTATGGAGAAAGCTAGAGAGTTCCAGAAAAACGTCTACTTCTGCTTCATTGACTATGCAAAAGCCTTTGACTGTGTCAACCACAGCAAACTACAGTATGGCAAGTTCTTAAAGAAATGGGAGTGCCTGAACACGTCACCTGTCTCCTGAGAAATCTCTATGAGGGACAAGAAGCTACAGTTAGAACTGGATATGGAACAACTGATTGGTTCAAAATTGGGAAAGAGTACGACAAGGTTGTATATTGTCTCCCTGCTTATTTAACTTATATGCAGAATTCATCATGAGAAAGGTTGGACTAGATGAATCCCAAACCGGAATTAAGATTGCCGGAAGAAATATCAACAACCTCAGATATGCAGATGACACAACCTTGATGGCAGAAAGTGAGGAGGAATTAAAGAACCTTATAATGAGGATGAAAGAGGAGAGCACAAAATATGGTCTGAAGCTCAACATCAAAAAAACCAAGAACCAAGATCATGGCCACTGGTCCCATCACCTCCTGGCAAATAGAAGGGGAAGAAATGGAGGCATTGAGAGATTTTACTTTCTTGGGCTCCTTGATCACTGCAGATGGTGACAGCAGTCACGAAATTAAAAGACGCCTACTTCTTGGGAGAAAAGCAATGACAAACCTAGACAGCATCTTAAAAGGCAGAGACATCACCTTGCCGACAAAGGTCCGTATGGTTAAAGCTATGGTTTTCCCAGTAGTGATGTATGGAAGTGAGAGCTGGACCATCAAGAAGGCTGATCGCCGAATAATTGATGCTTTAGAATTATGGTGCTGGAGGAGACTCTTGAGAGTCCCATGGACTGCAAGAAGATCAAACCTATCCATTCTTAAGGAAATCAGCCCTGAGTGCTCACTGGAAGGACAGATCGTGAAGCTGAGGCTCCAATACTTTGGCCACCTCATGAGAAGAGAAGACTCTCTGGAAAAGACCCTGATGTTGGGAAAGATTGAGGGCACTAGGAAAAGGGGACAACAGAGGACGAGATGGTTGGACAGTGTTCACGAAGCTACGAACATGAGTTTGACCAAACTGCGGGAGGCAGTGGAAGACAGGAGTGCCTGGCGTGCTATGGTCCAGGGGGTCATGAAGAGTCGGAGACGACTAAACAACAACAAGATACAACCTTCCTCAACTTGGTATCCTCCAGTTATTGTTGGACTGCCAATTGTCATCAGCCCCAGTCAGCATAGCCAATGGTCAGGGATGATGGGAATTATATTCCTGAGATTACCATAAGGCAGGAACATCCCCCAAATGAGTGCAGCATCCCCTGGGAAGATCACAAGCAGAGCATGAAGACATCTGCTTGGGAGTCCAAATTGTGGCCATATGATCCGATTCAGGAAAGCAAATCCTTTCTCATGAGTGGTTCCCAGGATTCCTGTTGTCCCTAAAAGTAAGGGGATGCTGGCACCTCAGACCAAATGGGTCTCCACTGTCTTCAAGGTGGTCCTTGCCGTTTCGCATGCCAACAAATTCATACATCGCTGTGACAATGCAGGCCACTAAAGCTGATAGAATTCATGGAACTGTCTGAACTGACTGGGAGAATCAGAGATCGGGGAGAGGAGACGGTGGAAGAAGATTGGAAGAAATTTAAGATTTATTTAGAGAAGAAATATAAAATTAAAAATGGACAATAAGGGAAGTGGAAGTACAAAGAGGCTGAAGAAGCAATTAGACATAGTAAGGAGGAATTAAGACCAAATGTGAATTAATTATCATGATTTCTAGATCCAAACGATATTTTGATATATTGGAAATTTGTGGTTAAAACGGATCAAGAATAATACTTATAATGAGTATTTTAGACTAAGAAATGATTTAAGAAGTAGAGAGTGCTATATTAGTTATAAACAGAAACGTGGAAGGGAGGGAAGGAGGAAGTCCACAGAGTAAGAAAGTATATTGAAATATTATATTGTTAAGGAAATGTTTTCTTTTTTTCATATTTTTTCTTTTTCTTTTTCTTTTACCTATATTTTTCTATATTTTTTGTATCTGTTATAAAACCAATAAAAATATATTTTTAAAAAATAAAATAAAGCTGTTTATTTAATACTGTGCCTCTCTCCAAACACAAAACAAAAATGTTTTTAGAGCCCTGTAAATTTTATAAAACAGTATAAACAGATGTATACATTGGCTTAGCCCTCATAAGCAGCTGATGTGGTGGCTAAATTCCTTTCTGCTCTGAAGGATGTACTGTACCGGTAATCCACCCTGGGCGGAAGAATACACTGTCTAAACCAAAATTAAACAATGAGATTAAAACACAATCCTTATTAATTTACAATTAAAAGCAGCAGCAGAGACAGGCATTCAATGCAAATGCCCAGTCCAACGCCCTCCCCTCCCCCACTTCCCCCACAGCTGGGGAAAAGGTTTCACCTGCTGCAGAAACCTGAAGTGGAATATTTTCCATGTGATGATGGCAATAGAATCCATTCAGCAGAAGGATGGCTATGGGAGGAGGACCCATAGTTAAGGGGGTTTAAGGGGCAAGCACACTGCCTTGCCCCTCCATGACTAGGAGAACACGTGACACAAAATGAGCAATATGCAAAGTTTACCAGGTCACACAATTTAGCCTCTTTTTAAAATCCCTTTGGCAGTGCACAGATTTCAGCTTGGCTTGTGTTTTGTAATGTAAACATGCAGAGTATCGGTATGTGTAGCTCCAGCCTTAATTCAGTCATGAACTACAAAAATAAATAAAGATAGACTTGCCATACTGCAGGAAAATTCCTGACATGTCCTGGTTTTCAGGTGTAAAAATGGCACCCCCCGGGGGGGGGCAGGGGGCTTATCAGGAAAAACCCAGGTGCATGGCAATGCGATGGAAAAAGGAGCGGAAACAGATCAAAAAGCTTAAAATCACTGTTTTGGGGTTAGGTTTCCTTTTAAAAAAAACTGAACAATTTTATGGTCTTCCTAGAAAAAGCTAAACTACTTTGCTGGTGTTTTCCTTTTTGAAATATGGCAACCCTAAATTTTAAAAAGTTCTAGCTAATATTTGGGATTATACTTCAGGCTCCCTCCAACATATATTTTACTAATATTACAGTTTTAGTTATTTATTTTTAATAAGTTTATTTGCTGCTTAGTGCTTACCACAGAAAAAGTTGTCTCAAAGCAGCTGACAGGCTGTTGTTGTGTTTTTGTTTTTTTAAGCATACATTACCAAATACATTGTGGAATATTATGGAAAAGCGCTCATCCCGCAATAACATAAAAAGGGCACATTCTACCCCACCCAACTAAAAGACGAACACTAGCTGAGAGCGAAATGTCACGCAGGGTGAGGAGGAATATCTCCACCTGGCACCCAAAGACTTAGATAGCCAGAGCAAGTTTTATCGCTTGCTATTACCCTACCGGCAGGAAAATATTTTACAGTATTCTTCTTCGCTTGCTTCTTGCAGCTACCAGAGTAGCTGGATGCTTAAGGAGATGAATGGGCAATGGCACAGCAGGTAACAGCATTCCCGTATTGCTGCAACCCAGGCAAGAATGCAGTTGAGGTCTCTGTTCCTAGGACAAGAATTTGCTCTCTTGTTAATTATGTGGCTGTTGAATTTAAGATTAGAACGGGCATTTCAGAGAAGCCCTGTGGCATGTTAAGCTGTCCCAAAACGCCTGAGCCGTAACCACTGAATGAGCAGATAAAAGGATCTTGGTGAGCTGGAGATTCTCTAAACATTGAGCAACTGTTCTGCTTGCTACTATATAAAGAAACAAACACCTGTAGAAATTTTGGAGAAATTAAATGTCTGCTACCAGAGTGGCACAATCCTAGAACACAGAGAGACGCAGCTCTGGCAAGGACTGTGCTGCAACCGTTTGGGAGGAGGTCAAGCCAGGTGAAGATTGCAATTGAGGCTGCACAGAAAACCTGCACACAGATCCAGCTCTAAAGCGGCTAAGGGACAGGGTCACTTAGAGGAGAAGATAGTGAAATGCGAACAGGGGACAGAGAAAGGGCAGAACTCCTCAATGCCTTCTTTGCCTCAGTCTTCTCCAAAAAAGAAAACAATGCCCGACCTGAAGAATATGGAGCAGATGATTCAGCAGGGGAAACACATCCCAGAATAAGTAAGGAGGTAGTACAAGAATACTTGGCTAGTTTAGATGTATTCAAGTCTCCAGGGCCGGATGAACTACATCCAAGAGTATTAAAAGAACTGGCAGAGGTGATTTCAGAACCACTAGCAATAATCTTTGAAAATTCCTGGAGAACAGGCGAAGTTCCAGCAGACTGGAGGAGGGCAAATGTTGTCCCTATTTTCAAAAAGGGGGAAAGGGAGGACCCAAACAATTACCGCCCAGTCAGCCTGACATCAATACCAGGAAAGATTCTAGAGCAGATCATTAAGCAAACGGTCTGTGAGCACCTAGAAAGGAACGCTGTGATCGCTAAAAGTCAGCATGGGTTTCTGAAAAATAAGTCATGTCAGACTAATCTGATCTCATTTTTTGACAGAATTACAAGCCTGGTAGATGAAGGGAACGCTGTGGATGTAGCCTATCTTGATTTCAGCAAGGCCTTTGACAAGGTGCCCCATGATATTCTTGTAAAGAAGTTGGTAAAATGTGGGCTAGTCAATGCTACCATTCAGTGGATTTGTAACTGGCTGGCTGACCGAACCCAAAGGGTTCCTTCTCATCCTGGAGAGTAGTGACTAGTGGGGTGCCACAGGGTTCTGTCTTGGGCCCAGTCTTATTCAACATCTTTATCAATGACTTGGATGATGGGCTTGAGGGCATCCTGAGCAAGTTTGCAGGTGACACCAAACTGGGAGGGGTGGCTAATACCCCAGAGGACAGAATCACACTTCAAAATGACCTTAACAGATTAGACAACTGGGCCAAAGCAAACAAGATGAATTTTAACAAGGAGAAATGTAAAGTACTACACTTGGGCAAAAATAAATGAAAGGCACAATTACAGGATGGGAGACACCTGGCTTGAGAGCAGTACATGTGAAAAGGATCTAGGAGTCTTGGTAGACCACAAACTTGACATGAGTCAGCAGTGTGATGCAGCAGCTAAAAAAGCCAATGCAATTCTGGGCTGCATCAATAGGAGTATAGCATCTAGATCAAGAGAAGTAATAGTACCACTGTATTCTGCTCTGGTCAGACATCACCTGGAGTAGTGTGTCCAGTTCTGGGCACCGCAGTTCAAGAAGGATACTGACAAGCTGGAACGTGTCCAGAAGAGGGCAACCAAATTGGTCAAAGGCCTGGAAACAATGCCTTATGAGGAACGGCTTAGGGAGCTGGGTATGTTTAGCCTGGAGAAGAGAAGGTTAAGGGGTGATATGATAGCCATGTTCAAATATATAAAAGGATGTCATATAGAGGAGGGAGAAAGGTTGTTTTCTGCTGCTCCAGAGAAGCAGACATGGAGCAATGGATTCAAACTACAAGAAAGAAGATTCCACCTAAACATTAGGAAGAACTTCCTGACAGTAGGAGCTGTTCGGCCGTGGAATTTGCTACCAAGGAGTGTGGTGGAGTCTCCTTCTTTGGAGGTCTTTAAGCAGAGGCTTGACAGGCATATGTCAAGAATGCTTTGATGGTGTTTCCTGCTCGCCAGGGGGTTGGACTGGATGGCCCTTGTGGTCTCTTCCAACTCTATGATTCTATGATTCTATGATCCACAAGGAGTGTGTACTACTGTACTCAACCTAGAAGAGATCAAGAAGACCAAGGGCAGTGGTTTTCAGATGGGCAATCCTGGGATTCCTTGGGAATTTTCTACAGGTTGTTTCATGAGAAGATCAATCAAAGCAGGCAAGCTTCTCTGAAAGACAGCCTGCCTATCACCACTGCAACACAGAGCCCTTAGGTGAGTTCTGGTGCCCTCTTGCTGTTCCCACCATTCAATAGAACTGATGTGGGCCCTCCAGATGTTGCCGGACTACAACTCCCATCACACCCTGACCACTTGCCCTATTAGATAAGGCTGGTGGGAGTTGGGGTTCACATTTGCTACTCCTACTTTAGAGAATCTTTTACAGCATACAAGGGTCCTCATCAGATAAACCAATGTGAAGAAAGTTCCCAGAAGGTAGAAAACTGGGAAGCTGTTGTTCTGTGGCAGCGTTTCCCAACCTGTGCCCTAAAGTTGTCAGTGAAGTTAACTTTTTATTTAAGGCAACAAGCATCTACTCAGCAACATTCTCAGTAGGTCTTGCCCTATACAGCAGTTGCCAGGACTGATGGCCCCCACCTTCTACCCTCTCTAAAGCTCCTCCTCTCCCAGATGTTTCCCAAGCAGTCTCAAACTGCATCTGTGCACCTCTGGTTTCTGTTCTGCTGTCCTCCTTATCCTGTGTGTTCTTGGAGACCAGGAGAGGGGAACTCTCTGGATTCTTCAATAGTCCATTGACCTCCCTCCTCTGTTTCAGCCTCAGAGTCCAGGGGTGTAGGAAGGGAGGGGCGATGGGGGCGCTCTGCCCTGGGCAGTGTGATCCCAAGGGTGCCATGGCAGCTGCCCCCCCCCCGCCCGTGCTGGGCGCCCCGCCCCCAGAACGCGCACCACAGCCCTATGGGTGGCCCGCCCCGCCCCCAGAACGTGTGTCACGTCCCTACGGGCGGTGACCACACCCAGAACGCACACCACGTCCCTACGGGCAACATGCCACGCCCCCAGAATGCATGCCAGCTCCGTCCCCGTCCCCGGAGCATGAAGCTCCGCCAGTGTCAGAGTCTGAACTGCTCCCTGTCACAGGCTCTTCCTGCTCACAAAACCCTGTTGCCCCTTTGGCATCCCGCATCTCCTCCCACTCTTCTCTCCCTGACCTCTTCTTGGTGTCCCACCACCAACCCCTGAGCTTTGAGCTTTCCTTCTCTGGGCTTCCCCTTGGCAGTTCCCCGGCTGGTGTCATCCAGCCAGTCCCTGGCAGATAATGGGTTCATATCCGGAGGAAGCTATTTGGACACCAGGCCTCTACTGAGGCCCTAAATAATAATTCAGGTATTGGTCTTAACATGAAACCATGGGCTAGCTAAATCGTAATTTGTTTTCGACGTTCATACCCAAACCTGCCTACCAACCAGGGATTTAATGGGGGGGGTAGCAACCAGGTTCTGAAATAATGCTTTGAAGTTGGTTTACAAATCAGTTCTAGCTGTGGATTCCAGTTACTGTATGTGCAAACTCAAAACATTGAGTCAGGAAACTCAGACCCTACAAGCACGTAAATAGAATGCCACATTGCCACAAGCACAACCGCTTTCAATAAGTAACTTTTAAAAAGAAAAAACAGACGTTTTAAGGAACAGGAACAAAGAGACTAAGCTCCCAGTGGTATCATGCACACCCCAGGCATGTTTGACATTAAGGGAGTTGGTTGTTGTAGAAACCAAGTCCCATAGACTCATTAATTTTCAGCAGTAAGCACCATCCATCCCTCTTGTTGTTTTAAAAACTATGAGCTGAGCATATCACACTTATTATACAACAAGACACTCTTCCCTCTAAGCCAAAAGAGGGGGAATACCTTGTTTCACCTCTCAGTGCTAAATGACTTGCATTTCATATTGTTCTCACAGGAGAGGATTTTGCTTAAATTTAAAATAGAATGAGGAGATCAGGAGTGGACTGAGGATTGTGATTTCCCTTTTTCTCAACTTTCGGTGTCAATGCACTCTGTCAGAGCCCTCGTGTCTCCTTCCCAAAACCCAGTGCCTCACTTACCTGGGTGTATCGCTCTGTGTCTTTGGAACCCACATGTTAGATCCAATCATTGGCATCCAGGCTTTTTCCAGGTTTGCCTTGCCACTGTCATCATCACCATCTCCATTACCAAGAGGGTGCCTCTGTGAGATACCCATATTGCCTCCCCCTTTTGCTTTGTCACATTTGGAAAACCTGCCCATCTTCGTGTCAGACACTAGCAATCTGGGAGCCTCATGCTTACATCCTGCATGAAAAGAATCACTGGGGAACCAAAAAATTTTTCATTTTCTGTTGCATGAGATTTTTCAACTGTTCTTATATGTTTTTTCAAAGCTGATTTCATATCTGAAGTCGGTTTTGTTCTGTAAACTCTAGGGTTTTTGCAATTCATGTTTTTCACTTTTCGCCTGAATATTCGTTTTTCACAATGCAAGAATTAAATATTTTATTAAACACATAGCCAAAGTAGTACAATATGATTATAAATGTAAGTGACTTATATAGCATTGAACATGACACGTATAGCATTGAAAATGACATGTATATTTATGTACAGTTGGAAGTATGCAAAAAAAAAAATGTATTCCTTTGGGATACAGTATATACAAGCTGTTGTTATTCAGGTCACCAGCATTTACCCGGTCAATTGTGTCGATTAGCAGCAGCCATCAATGAGGGAAGCATGATAGATGTGGCGGCCCGGGGAGGCAGTGCAGGGTCCCAGTGTCTTCAGTGTGGCTGGTGCTGAGATCTCACATAGGGCAAGCTTATGGTTCCCTCACAAGATCTCAAGGCGAGAGTTGGGGGCAAGGCTATACACAGATTACAGCCTCCATATTGGGCAGGCAAGCAGGACACTTTTTCTCTTCAAAGAGAAAGAGACAACTCTTGACCTGATTTTGTACTCTGATATTTAAGAAGCTGATCTGATCACTCACTTAATCATATTTTTCAATGTGCAACCTATGGCCTATGCTTTGCAAAGCTAACTAAAAGGTAGAGACAGTCAGATACTGCAAATGTGATGGTATATTTTCTGCCCTGAAAACAAATGTCTCAGACTGCAGTGACTCTTAGACTCTGCATCCTTGCCCTTAAATCATTGTTTTCTTGGAACAACTTTTGTCTGTAAGATTATACTGGTTTGTGGTCTCCCAAATAGCTCTTGCACTGCTTGAAAAAGAATTCAGTGAAACCCCACAGCTTGCACATTATTGATTAAAGAGTCCATTTCAAGGCTTCCCTCTGTTACTCTCTCTAGAACCAACAACACAGCAACATCCTGTAGTTACAGCTAACCTTTCACACAAACCAGCTACCTGAATTTAAAAACCAAGAACCAAAACACTAATAACAAATAACATTTCTTCTTTCTCTTTCTCACAAAACCGATGCATGCTGCTTGATCTGCTAAACCGAACTTCATTGATTTAAGCCATTTTGATCTCCTCGACATGAATCAGACTAAATCAGCTTAAGTCCAAGTATGCCAGCTTATTTTCATTGTAAATTAGGTTAGCGTTATGAGAGATTTCCCTTGAATACAGAAAAGTAATTTGAGTGCAGGACGTATCCTCTTCTGCACAAGCTGCTTTGGAACTCGATTTTTGCACAATTCCCATTTATTTTAATGGGGTGTATGCAAAAGAAGTTCCTTGTGTTTGTACCAAATGTCCTATTACTTCACAGTATACCAAAGTACTGAATTAACCACTCAGTGAATCAAAGAGTTCAGAGCAAGCACATCCTGGACTTTAAAAAAACCAAACCACTCTCCACCTGGATTACATTTTAACCACAATTTTGGCCCAATCTGCAGCTGAACGCATCTTTAGTTCAAGTAAACAAGGTTACCTTAGAGATGATTAATGGTTCCCCATGCTCCAGTCCACCTTTCAAAGTAAATCCCCATGGAGCACCTCCTTGTAGCAAAACCTCCAAATAAATGTATCTTCCTTTATGGGTTAAGTTTGCTTCTGAAGAAGAAATAATAGTTCTGTTTATATTGTCCAGCATCCTCATGTTTATATTCTCAAGCACTCACTGAAGTCAAAAGCAGTGACTGGAAGAGTCTGGGGAGGAGGAGAGAGTAGAAGATTAAAATCCTTCACGTCCATGATGAATTGTCTCATAGTTTGCAGGATCGCAGGCTGCTAGGATTGCCGGGAGGTTATGTTTTCCTTCTCAGCAGAAGTCCAGAGGGCGAAGCTCAATCTACACATCATTTCTATCTCAGAACTTCCAACTTTTTGGATGCAGCTTTTTGAACACGAAGCTTTTCTCCCCGTGCAAACATTTGTCCCGTGTAAAATCCTTCCTTTCATCTCTTCATTCTTTCCCTTAACATTTCCAATCGGTGGCTTTTCAGCATAAAAAAGAAAAAAAAGACATTTAAATGCTTTGGGTAGCAAGCTCCTCAAATGCACACCAGCGCTTCATTATTATTTTTTTATATTGATTATCAGCCCTCTCTCCCCCTTCTGTGAGCAATTTACCATTACAATGGCCGTTTTTTCCTCAGTTCATTGCATCTAAAGAATGAAAGCATCTCCCACCCCCTGTCTGCCAGCTCGCTTTTCTGCTAACTTCACAATTTTGTGACTTGTCAAAAGTAGCAGGGGGAAGGGAGTAAAAACCCGGACCTTAAACAACTTGTTCCCTCGAGCTGGGGACTTGAAATAGTTTCCCAGCTGATTTTATAAAGGGGGAAAGAGAGCGTGCCAGGAAAACAGGAAAGGCAGGTGAAATTAATCCCTTGGAAAAATGTTAAGGAGATAGCTTAGCTCTTTTCAGCACTTTCTCACTGCACTCGCTTGCCCGTGTTGTCATGCCTGCTGCTAAATGAGTGTTCAACTGGGAGAAGGAGGGAGAGAGAAGAAAACTTGTCTGTTTTTGCCACTGCATGCCAAAAAACTGTGTGGCATCTCATAACTGAGGCTTCCATATTTATAAGGACCCCAGAGGTTGCTGCTGTCATGGCGTTTCTTCTGCCTTCTGGGGAAAACGTCACTTTGCTAATTATTTGTTGAAAAATGCTTTAGAATATCCACTCAGTATTTGTTGGCCACAAATATGATTATGTGTTAGGCACCGGGTGATTTATGGGAGATCCCGCCCCAAAACGCTCCATTGATATCATCGATTCATAGCATCATAGAACTGCAGAGTTGGAAGGGACCAGAAAATGCCTTTCTTTCTTTTTTTTAGAATCATAGAATCGTTGAGTTAGAATGGACCACGATGATCTAGTCCAACCCCCTGCAATGCAGAAATCTTTTGCCCAATGTGGGGTTCGAACCCACAACTGCGAGTTTAAAAGTCTCATGCTCTACCCCAGCATCACATGAAGCATCACATTAACATATTACTGACACTGAAAAAGAAAACTCAACATACACCAGCAAATACCACTTCAGGGAATCTATATCCTGAGATTCTTACAGGGGGTTGGTCTAGAAGAACCATAGGATCTCTTTCAACTCTACAATTCAATGAAAAATCAAAGCAGCAGCTCCCAACTTCAATATGAATGGACAACAAGGCCCCTTGTTGTCAATTTTGGGCAGAACAATCCTAACCCACCGCAGTTAGGATGTGAAAGAGGTGCCCTTTTTCTGCCTGGCTCTGCCATCAGGAGGCTTCCGCTGCTATGGAGGTCCCCACTGAACCAGGCGTGTTTCAGGAGTGGAGGCTACTGCCAATGGATCTGGTCCAGTGTTAGAAACTTAGATCTATAAGCTGATCAACAAACCTAGGTTACAGTTGCCACTATTACGTAACTTGGATCAAACACACCACAATGGAATGTCTAGTGATCTTTTATTTTTTCTTAACAGTGAAATTTATTCTTCTTCATCATCATCATTTCATTTCTATAATGTTCTATATTTTAAAGAAAAAAATCTCAAAGCGATTTACAACACATTAAAGCATCAAATCCAGAATTTGTTTTAAAAAATCAAGGTTCAAGGAGAATATTTCAGATCCTTCTCTAAGTGACATTTTGCTTTCCCCGTATTTTTTCACCTGGAGGAAGGGGTTTTTTTTTTGTCTCCCTATCTCCTTTTTTGAATGTGCCTTGACACGTCCATACCCAAACATCTAACTCCTTTTGCATGGAGCCTTTGGGGTTGCAAGCCTTTTGGAGGGCATATTGCATGATTTTCCTTCTATTTTATAATCATTAATATTTAATATTATTAATTGTAAATACATTTTATTATCAAGCACCAGCTGGTTTCTGTATTGGATTTTATTTTTTTTACATGTGCTCTGGTTGTTGTTTTAAAATGTGAATAGATTGTTGTTGTTGTTTTAAAAAAATGTTTCTATGTCTTTTTATTGCATTTTAAATCATAGTAATACCTTCTTGTTTCTCTCTGGAAAGGGGTGGATGCGATTTATTTTATAAAATTCTTATCATGCTCTTGTACTGCTAAACCATGGAACATGCTTATATCTTTGGTAATAATAATAATAATAATTTATTTATTTATACCCCACCCAACTGACTGGGTTTCCTCAGCCACTCTGGGTGGCTTCCAAAAAAATATTAAAAATACAATAGTCCTTCAGACTAAAGCTTCCCTGGTGGGAGGGTGTTCCTCAGGGCGGGCGCCTCTACCGAGAAGGCCCTCTGCCTGGTTCCCTGTAACTTCGCTTCTCGCAGTGAGGGAACCACCAGAAGGCCCTCGGCGCAGGACCTCAGTGTCCTGGCAGAGCGATGGGGGTGGAAACGCCCCTTCAGGTATATGGGACCAAGGCTGTTTAAAGGTCAGCACCAACACTTTAAAGGTCAGGACTTTAAAGGTCAGCACCAACACTTTGAATTCTGCCCAGAAACGTACTGGGAGCCAATGTAGTTCTTTCAAGACTGGTATTATATGATCCCGGCGGCCACTCCCAGTCACCAGTCTACCCTGTTTCTCCGAAAATAAGACATAGCCATAAAATAAGCCATAGCAGGATTTTAAAGCATTCAATAAGACATAGCGATAGGCACAGCAGCAATGCCGGCCGTGGCAGGAGGAGGAGGGGAAAAAATAAGGCATCCCCTGAAAATAAGCCAGAGTGTGGTTTTTTTGGGGAAAATAAATATAAGACGGTGTCTTATTTTTGGAGAAACACGGGTAGCTGCCACATTCTGGATTAGTTGTAGTTTCCGGATCACCTTCAAAGGTAGCCCCACATAGAGCGCATTGCAGTAGTCCAAGCGGGCGATAACTAGAGCATGTACCACTCTGGCAAGACAGTCCGCGGGCAGGTAGGGTCTCAGCCTGTGTAGCAGATGGAGCTGATAAACAGCTGCCCTGGACACAGAATTGACCTGCGCCTCCATGGACAGCTGTGAGTCCAAAATGACTCCCAGGCTGCGCACCTGGTCCTTCAGGGGCACAGTTACCCCATTCAGGACCAGGGAGTCCTCCACGCCTGCCCGCCACACCTGCCCACCTTATTTCAGTTTAAGATTGTGTATCGTCAAAGTTTTCCCCAGTTCCATAAAATGCAAGAAAGTGATGCGCTTCTTCAGCAAAGAGCGACAAGATATTTTTTTAATGCCAGCAAATCCATAAGCCAAAAAGCAAGCTTGTAAAATAAGTTCCTTTTTCAGAGAACAGTAGGCTATGTAACACTTGAGATGTTCAAAAAGTAAGAAGTGGTGACAATATTTGCAGCCGCTTCCTCATTTCAGCTTCCCATGCAACATGATTGAAGATGATATAACAAAACTCTTCCTTAAGGGGTTTCAAGCATATACTGTATATAAGCACCTTATTCCTGCTATTCAAATTAACACAATTACCTAATTGAAATATACTCAGAGTCGAGAGTGAATTTCATGCTCTTTATTCAGCTCATAGTCATCAAGGAGAAGAAGAGAAGAAGAATGGCTCTTTTCCCAAAACCATCTGCTTATATACATTATTTACACAATGGGCCTTGCGTGATTGGCTACTTCAGGGCTACACCTGTGGGCCAATCAGGTTGTGGATTGACTTCTGCCTGCAGCCTGATTGGCTGCTCCTACAGGCCAATCAGGTTGCAGATTCACTTCTGCCAGCCGCCTGATTGGCTGCTCCTGCAGGCCAATCAGGTTGCGGATTCACTTCCACCTGGAGTTGGATTGCGTAGCTCCTGCGGACCAATCAGACTGCTGATTCTGAATCCTATTGTTCTAGGATTCAGCTCAGTACATAACACCCCTCCCCTCTAAGTTCCAGTCCTGCCCGGGAAGTTGCATTCGTAGTCCCCAAGGTCTGCTGGCCGCCTCCGTGTGCGTTGTGGCCTGGGGTGTTCCTTGGTCAGGGGTTCTGGTTCTGGCTCGTGTTCCGAGGCTGCTGGCTGTGCCGGGGCTGTCTGGTTAGGCGCCACTGACCCACTAGGTTGTGGCTCTGGTTCCAGTGTCCTTCCAGCCTCGGGGCGCCCCTCTGTGCCTACTGCTTCTGCTTCCCCTGCCCACCCCTCTCGCTCTACAGTCCTCACTGCCCTTCTGTCCCCTTGGGACCCCTCTGTCCTGCTCTCCTCCCAGGTTTCTCCTGGGAATCGTCGCCGTAGCTGGTAGCAGTGGCGGCGCCAACATTGCCCCCCTTCAGTTAGTACCTCGTACGACATGGGACCGGTCACCTTGGTGACTGTGGCGGGTACCCATGCTGGGCCTGCCCCAAAATTCTTTGCGTACACTGGGTCCTGGGCCACGAATGTCCGGGGGTTCCTGCCTTTCCCCACCACTACCTCATCCTGAGCTCTGTCGTGGTGAAGTCGGTCCTGTCTAGTTCATGCTCTTTAGGCCCATTAGTAGTTCAGCTGGGCTCCGGCCCGTCGTTGTGCTGGGGGTGCTGTGCTGTGCTAGAAGGAATGCGGCAAGGCGGTATTCCCAGTCCCCTTGTGTCATGCGGCGGAAGCTGTCCTTGGTGGTCGGCACCATGCGCTCCGCTTGGCCATTGGTGGCAGGGTGGAATGGTGCTGAGCGGATGTGGCGGATGGCGTTCTGCGCTGTGAAGGTCTGGAACTCCTCTGACGTAAATGCGGTTCCATTGTCTGAGACGAGGGTGTCAGGAAGCCCGTGGGTTGCAAACAGCTTACGTAGTGCCCGGATGGCTGCCGCTGTAGAAGTGAACGGTACCAGTGCGACCTCCAGCCATTTGGTGTAGGAATCCACCACTATGAAGAATGTTTTTCCCCGGAAGGGGCCAGCGAAGTCCACGTGCAAGCGTGGCCATGGATCTCGGGCGGACTCCCAGGGCTGGACTGGGGCCCTTGGGGGATCCGGGCGGGATTCTTGGCAGGTCTGGCAGTGTTGGACCCAGGCCTCTATCTCTCCGTCAATCCCCGGCCACCACACAACTCCTGGCAAGGGCCTTCATCCTCACTACCCCTGGGTGTTTCTCGTGTAGGGCTGTGAGGACCCTTTTGCGGAGGGGCTGGGGAACAACGACCCTGCTTCCCCATAACAGGCACCCCTTGTGGGCCGACAGTTCATGTTTGCGGGTTGTGTAGCCAGCGAATTCTGGCCCGGGGCTGCTGCTGGGCCATCCTCACCACACCCAGTCCAGGACCCGGGAGATGACCCTATCTTTTGTGGAATGGTGCGCAACTTCTTGTGCCTGAATGGGTCGGTTGGGAAGCAGCTCCAGGGTCATAACCTCTTGCGCAGGCGCTGGGTCGGGGCCTGTTTCTGGTAGTGGTAGCCTGCTGAGGGCGTCTGCGTGGCCCATCGCCTTCCCAGGGCGGTGGATTAGTGCGTACTGGTAGCCGGCAAGGAAAATTGACCACCTGAGGACACGGGGAGACAACACTTGGGGGGTCTGCTTCTCGGGGGCAAACAGGCCAAGCAACGGCTTGTGGTCAGTCACTATGGTAAAGGGCCGCCCGTACAAGAAATCATGGAATTTTTTTACGCCCTTCAGGATTGCCAGGCCCTCCTTGTCAATCTGTGAGTAGTTTCGTTCGGCTGCAGCAAGCGTCTGGGAGAAGTATGCCACCGGCACCTCTCTTCCATCCAGGAGTTGGTGTCCCAGGACAGCGCTGATGCCATAGGGAGAGGCGTCGCATGCCAGCACCACTGGCAGCCTCTCGTCGAAGTGTGCTAAGACCGAGTTCGAGACGAGCAAGTCCTTGACTGCCTGGAATGCGGCCCTTTGTCGCTGGCCCCACACCCAAGGGGCCCTTTTATCTAGGAGTCTGTGTAGGGGCTCCGCTACCGCTGCCTTTGTCACTGGCCCCACACCCAAGGGGCCCTTTTGTCTAGGAGTCTGTGTAGGGGCTCCGCTACCGCTGCCTTATGGGGAAGGAAGGCATGGTAAAAGTTCAATAGTCCCAAGAATGACTGAAGTTCGGGCTTGCTCTTGGGCGCTGGGGCCTCACAAATGGCCCGTACCTTGTCACCGGTTGGATGGACCCCTCCTGCATCCACCTTAAATCCCAGAAAGTCCACCTGCAGCACTCCTAGTAAACACTTTTCCCGCTTCACCTTGAGGCCCGCCGTCTGGAAACGGTGCAGGACGGAGCGGAGGCAGTCCTCAAATTCCTCTGGTGTGGGCCCGGCGATCAGCACATCATCGAAGAAGGGGGTGACGCCAGGAATCCCTTTAAGGAGCGAGTCCATTAGATTCTGGAATATGCCTGGTGCCACGCTAACGCCAAATTGCAGCCGCTTTACTCTGAATGCCCCTCTGTGCGTCATGATCGTCTGAGCCTCTGCTGTGGCTTCGTCCACAGGCAACTGTTGATAGGCTTGGGCCAAGTCCAGTTTGCCAAAGATTTTTGACCCAGCCAGGGTGGCGAGGACACGGCTGACCACTGGCACTGGGTATGCATGGGCTGTGAGAGCCTTGTTTATGGTGCATTTGTAGTCTGCACAGATGCGGACCGAACCGTTAGGCTTGACGGGTGTGACAATCGGGGTTTCCCAGGGGGCATTGGGCACTGGCACCAGCATTCCTTGCTCCACGAGCCAGTCCAATTCCTCGTCTATGCGGGGTTTCAAGGTGAACGGGACCCGGCGGGCCTTGTGCCTGATGGGTCGTACAGCGGGGTCTAGCTGTAGGGCAATGGGGGGTCCTGTATATCGTCCCAATGCCCCATCGAAAACCCCTGGAAACTCTTTGCATATGGCGTCCACGTCCACTTGTAAGCTAGTGCGGTTCACCCCGGTAACGGCTAGCCCCAGAGGTCCAAACCATGCCAGTCCCAGTAAGCTAACGTAGGGGCCCTTAACTACCAGCAAGTCCAATTGTTGCTTTCGCCCTCGATATTGCACCCTGAAGGTCCCCACCCCCATTGTAGGGACCTTACATTTCTGGAAGTCCCGGGGGTGAATGGGGCCGGCCTTAGTTTGGGCCCTCCATTAGGGCACAGTTCCCTTAATGTTCGGGCCGAGATTATGGATAGAGTTGAACCCGTGTCCAGCTCCATGCGGCATGGGGCTCCCTCTATCTGTACCTCTACATAAATTTTCTCTGTGTTGGGATGGGGCAACTGGAATACCTGGTAATCCGTGATCTCCGTCGAGTTGCCTTGGTGCATGGTGCCGTGTGACCTGGGGCTCCTGGGTCGGTCACCTGATGCTTGTTGACGGGTGAGTCGAGTCCGACACACCCGGGCGATGTGTCCCAATTTTCTGCACTGCCTGCACTCTGCGTTGCGGAAACGGCAGGTCCTCCTCTCATGGTTCTCCCCGCAGCTTGCAGTTCCCTCCTTCTCGTTGAGGCTGCTGTGGTGTGTGTGCTGCTTGAGTGCGCCGCTGCACTCGGTGTACTTCCTGTCAGATTCGGATTCGTCGGTGAGGTCTTCGGTTGGTATGGCGGGGCCGGTCGTGCCTCTTGCGTTGACCTCTCAGCGGCTTCGGTTGCCAGGGCTTCCTCCAGAGCAATCTGGAACGTGAGGTCTTTTTTGGCGTAGAGTCATCGTTGCAACATCTCGTCCCTCAGGCCACCGACGAGGCGGTCACGAAGCATGTTCTCCAACTCTGAGAAGTTGCATAACCGGGCGGCTTGGCGGAGGGAGGTCACAAACCCAGTTATGGTTTCCCCCGGGGCTTGCGGCTTTGCGTAGAAGGCATTTCGGCAAGATACCACCGAGGGCTGGGGTGAGAAGTGCTCCTTCAGCCGTTCCATTATTGTTTTGTAAGAGACGGTAGCGACATCTCTAGGTGCAAGGAGAGCCCAGGCGATTTCGAACGTCTCCTCTCCACAGACGCTGAAGAATGTCACCCTCTTCATGGCATCGTTGGTGACTTCTTTCGCTTGCAGGAGGAAGTTGAAACGGGCGGTGTACCCTTCCCAGTCTCCTGATGCTGGTTTGAATGGCGAGAAGCTGCTGTCGGTTGCCATTCTGGGTTCCTTGGGTCCTGGAACTGAAGCCTGGATGCACGGTGCGATGCAGCGGTGCGGCAGGTGGCGGTGCTGCGGTGCAGTGCGTGGTGGCGGTCAGCTCAACAGGATCCCACCTTCGTCGCCAGTGAAATATACGCGGAGTCAAGAGTGAATTTCATGCTCTTTATACAGCTCATAGTCATCAAGGAGAAGAAGAGAAGAAGAATGGCTCTTTTCCCAAAACCATCTGCTTATATACATTATTTACACAATGGGCCTTGCGTGATTGGCTACTTCAGGGCTACACCTGTGGGCCAATCAGGTTGTGGATTGACTTCTGCCTGCAGCCTGATTGGCTGCTCCTACAGGCCAATCAGGTTGCAGATTCACTTCTGCCAGCCGCCTGATTGGCTGCTCCTGCAGGCCAATCAGGTTACGGATTCACTTCCACCTGGAGTTGGATTGGGTAGCTCCTGAGGACCAATCAGACTGCTGATTCTGAATCCTATTGTTCTAGGATTCAGCTCAGTACATAACACTAATCTAACTGTATTTTGCTCCCTCTGTCGC
Organism: Zootoca vivipara; assembly: GCF_965207765.1. Taxonomy (NCBI): domain Eukaryota; kingdom Metazoa; phylum Chordata; class Lepidosauria; order Squamata; family Lacertidae; genus Zootoca; species Zootoca vivipara. The sequence goes on from NC_142583.1 coordinate 65,453,191, forward strand.
TGCACTTTCAGGATCTGAAAAATATCCCTCTTAGTTGTAGACTGAATACGATCAGTTTCTGTTACAGTAGGTGAAATACAAGCAAAGCATCAAGACTGCTACAATTAATGCTTGGCTGCATGCTTGATAGAGTAGCTCTCCCCAACCATAAACATGAAAAATCTATGAGCCTTCAAATGTGGTTTGATGCCAATTGTGATCAGTCTTAGATGGTATGGTGTATGGACAATGGGAGGCATAGTCCAGCAATATCAAATGCCACAGATTCCTATACTGAAGGGGTCACCAATTTTTTTCAGCAGGGGGCCTGTCCACTGTCCCTCAGACCTTGGGGGGGGGACTATATTTGGGGGGGGAATGAACCAATTCCTATGCCCCACAAATAACCCAGAGATGCATTTTAAATAAAAGCACATGTTCTACTCATGTAAAAACACACTGATCCCTGGACTATCCGTGGGCTGGAGTTAGATGGCAATTGGGCCGGATCCGGCCCCCAGACCTTAGTTTGCCTACCCATGCTATACTGTATCCCTCAATTAGAAGTAGTAATACCTAGAAAGTAGTTAAAAATAAAAGCCACCAGATGTCAGTAGAGGATCAAATTCCAATATTTATTTATTTCCTTTCCTTTCCATTTGCAGACTGCTTCCTATGAAAGATAGGAAAGCAATTCTCAAGTGTCTCCTTCAAGGACTGTGGGGTCTGCTTCTAATAGGTAAGGGATGCACCGAGGGTCCAATATTTATGCAAAAGTATTGGCTAAGATCTATTACAGTAGGTATTTCCATCCATGGACTTTCTATAGATCAGTGGTGCGAACCTTTTAGAGACCGAGTGCCCAAACTGCAAACCAAAACCCACTTATTTATCGTACCCCAACGTTTTTGAGCGTTGGTAGTTCTTGCCATCTCCCTCCCTCTTCCCCCCTCCCGCTGGGCATGCTCCCCAGCTAGCTGGCTGGCTGGCTGCTGTGATGGGCAGGACGGAGCAGCCCTGAGGCCAGGTGAGCGGCGGCGGCCAGGAGGAACGGGAGAGCCCCCACCCCAGCCAGCCAGGCCAACAGCTGTGCCTCCCTGCCTGCTCCCCTCCCTCCAGGAAAGGGGTGAGGCTGGGTTGGGGTTATTAAATTTGTTTAATAAGCAATTAAAAAAAATCAACCAAAAATTATTGTAATTCTGACATATATCAAAGTGGATATTAGTAGCTTTGGAATTAATCCACTCAAAAATTATCCCCAAAACTCTTGCTTCTCCCCTCCAACTGTAATATACCATATTGGCCCGAATATAAGCCGCACCCAAATATAAGCCGCACCTTTAAAATTGGAAGGGGAGGGAAGAGAGAAAAAAGGCCCGAATATAAGCCGCTCCATTCCTCGCTGCTCCTGGCTGAATAGTGGGGAGGGAGCCACATTGCATTGCCGGTGGCCTTTCCCCTTCCTTGCTCTCTCCCTCCCCGGCCTTGGGGGAGAGGATGGGAGACTACGCATGGGGCTGGCGCTGCTTTGCCCCATGCTCCTGGCTGCATACTATAAGGTTGTGAATATAAGCCGCACTTTAACTTTTCAAGGTTGGAATTTGGGAGGAAAGTGAGGCTTATATTTAGGCCAATACGGTATATACCAGATCACGTTACAAATGGATTCTTCAAAGAATGAACAATTCTCTTTTCATATGTATTCCATTTATAAATTGAGCATCACTACAGCCAGAGGCTACACCCAACGGCTACACCTTTTTCTTCATTTTGCTCCCCACCCCTTTTGTCGAACAATAAATAGTTCCTGTACCTGTACAAAACTATTTCTGTCACCAAGAGGGGAAAAAGTGGGTTGCAGGATGTCTTTCTTGTTTCCTTCCTAGGATGTAGAGCAGGGGTCCCCAGACTTACCGGCGTTTGGGCCGGTTCCCACCGCGCCGATCGCGCGGCGGGCCAGAGGACGGGGGAGCGCGCGCCTGTGCGGGCCGTCGGGCGGGGGAGTGCGCGCCGGTGCGCATGCGCACGGGCGCTTACTGGCGCGGCGGCGCGCTTCCAGGGTGGAAAAAGCGCCGAAAATCCGTTGTGCGCATGCGTATGGGCCTCCCCCAACCCGGAAGTGCACCAGAAATGATCTCTTCCGGGTCGGGAGAGGCCCATACGCATGCACACAAAGGATTTTCGGCGCTCTTTTCCCGACCCGGAAGAGCGCTGCCGTGCTGCGCGCCGTAAGAGCGGGCGGCGGGGGTTGTCGCGGGCCGGATTGGCAGGCCAATTGGGCCGCATCCGGCCCCCGGGCCGTAGTTTGGGGGCGCCTGATGTAGAGTCATGAGGTAATACTAGTATAGAGTTGTTGTTGTTGTTGTTGTTAAGTCGTTTAGTCGTGTCCGACTCTTCGTGACCCCATGGACCATAGCATGCCAGGCACTCCTGTCTTGCACTGCCTCCCGCAGTTTGGTCAAACTCATGTTCGTAGCTTCGAGAACACTGTCCAACCATCTTGTCCTCTGACGTCCCCTTCTCCTAGTGCCCTCAATCTTTCCCAACATCAGGGTCTTTTCCAAGGATTCTTCTCTTCTCATGAGGTGGCCAAAGTATTGGAGCCTCAGCTTCACGATCTGTCCTTCCAATGAGCACTCAGGTCTGATTTCCTTAAGAATGGATAGGTTTGATCTTCTTGCAGTCCATGGGACTCTCAAGAGTGTCACTATCATCCGCTTCTATTATGTTACTCTTATTTATAGTCCATGAAACCTCGTGTGTAAGAGGGAATCAAAGGAACAAATGGCTTACAAAGTTAATCCACAAACGTAGAAAAAATGCTAAAGAATGAAATTGTACCCTGATGTCTGGGAGAAGGATGCATTTATTCCCATTATGGATGTTAGGTAGGTTGTAAAAGAAAAAAAGAGTCTTATTGGAAATTTATTATGCAAATATATTTGTTTCTTCTTTGTGATTTTCCTGTAATTCAGTCCTTCTTCTAAAACAAACCTTATTTCTATTACTGGCTTAATTTGCAGGATTTACTGGACCTAAGTGATATGCTGGCTGACTTCTAAATGACTGTTAAATTCATTTTCATAGCAGGAGTGGTTTACCACAGCTTCCTCTGCTGTGACTAAGCTTGAACAATGTGATGATCCTCATGATTTAAATCAGACCAAGGATGCGCTTCTGAGAGCTACGCACATCAACTCTTGTAAGTTGTTACCAATCCGTCTGTTTGATACCGGTACTAATCCTAATGCAAATCAAACTGTCCAATTTTGTTGAAAAGTCTTTACTGACCAAATTCTTGTAGCTGACAGTTATTTATATCTAGTAATTTCATCCGTGTGGGTTTTGTGCTTGCGAGTTTTCCATTGGCATCTGGTTGGCCACTGTGAAAACAGGATGGCAGAAGCAAAAATGGGCGTGCAATGAACTCCGGCATTTGCATCATAGGCTACATTCCAAAAGGTTTCTACACACAGAGCTGCACTTCTCTATCCAGGCAACCAAGAAAGATTATCACAGTCAAAGACATATCCTAGCCAGGCAAAAATGATTGAGGTGGGTTGATGAAGGACATTGCTTGGGGAGAGGAAATAGCCTATGCGGAGTCCTGAAAATGAAACAGAAAAGCTTGGAGGGTGAGATTTGACACTTAGGCCTGAGGTTCCTTGCTACTGTAGATGCTTCAGCAATAAATTCAGAATCCTCCAGGGGTGTCCAACTTCCAAGAGACTGCAATCTACTCACAGAGTTAAAAACTGGCAGTGATCTACCTTTTGGGGGGTTCAGGTCAAGGTTGTTGAGCTTTTTATAGGGAGAAAAGCCCCCTTTTGGGGGTGTGCAGGGTAAATGTAGAGCTTTTTTTTTAGGGAAGCAAAAGTTGTTGCAAATATTTGGCTGAGAAGAAAATACCAGGCTGTTGCATGAGAAGAACAAAGGAACGTTTATTGTCTTTGCTAGCCAGACAGACAGGCTCAGTGGATTAACATCCAAAAGGACTGCGCACCCTCTCGAAGAAGGGGGCTTCCTAATATACTTTTCCCTTATCAGTTAAGACTATACATATGCATGGAGTACCTTCCAATCATTTGGGATAACGCCCTACTATGATTCCATGTAAGGACTCTGGTTAATTGCATATTAATTAAGCAAGCAAGCAAGCAAAGGACTCTCTGAGCACCTTCATGCAGCATGTGGGCCTCTTCTGAATTATGCACATACATAAGAAGATAGCGAGTAAGGCCGTTCCTGGTACCTTGAGGACAGAAAGTCTCCTGATACAATGGGGCAACTCTTTGGTGCAAGATTAGCTGCAGGTCTCCAATTGTCACAAAGTTGTTGAGCTTCTTTGAGGGGAACCAGTGATCTACTGGTGATTTACCACAGAGGTCCAGTGATCTACCGGTAGATCACGATCTACCTGTTGGATGTGCCTGCGAGAGGCTTATAACATGATGCAAACTCTGGATTTCCCAGGGACATTCCTGGAATTACGAAAGTCACCCCAGCTTCTGATTTGAACCTGGAATGTCCTTATTTCCCCTGCCAGTGCTGCCACCACCAAGCTTGGGGAGGAGGTTGAGCCAGAGCTTGTCCCGAGCTGTGGTGGCTGCAAGGGAGCATCCCATTTCCTCTGGACTTTACTGCCTATAAAACCCAATTGAGAGAATGGATCCTGATCAAAACCTGGAAGGAGTCAAAATTGCAGGGGCCCCCATGAAAAGCCTCCTAAAGAAAGGTTCTGGAAGGGGTGTCAGAGGGAGTGGGGGTTTGGATTTTACATTGAAATAGGCGGACGCAATAGGTGTGAACTTCATCAACTTTGCCCAGACTTTATTATTTCAAAGGGGTCCGGGACCTAAGTCCTGGGGACCAGCATTTATATCTCACCGGGGGTGGGGGGTGGGGGTAAGAAATGTCCTTACTTTCATCTAAGTAACATTGGAGAGTATGCAGTTTACAAATTAGTACTCCACCTCTTCAGATCAGCTTGGTAGTTCTCTTCCTATTCATGGATATTTTCCTTGCTGGAGTACTAAGTTGGGAGCTATCTACTATCTGACTGTTTTACTTCAATGCCATCCTGAACATGTTGGTTTATAAGCAGCCGAGGCACTTTTCTTATTTGCCTTTGCATTTCTTAGTGCAGGAAGTATTGATCTGATGTGTAGAGATCTTTCCTATTCTACTTAATTCAAGCGGGTTCTGAAAGCTTCTCTGTGTGAAAGAAACAAGCAGAAGGTTCATGATGTTTGGGTTATTCCTTCAGAGAAGCTGAATACAGCTGGTTTAAACTGGTTCTGTCATCTTTTCTGCCAAGGTCATACTGACTATAAAAGGCCAAAAGGAGCCTGGGTTTCACTTTCTCTGTCTATCTCTCTTCCTTGCTGTATGGTGTTCTGTTCTGCTTAGAGAACAACAACTACAGATTTTTAGGAGACATCTGAAGGTAGCCCTGTTTAGGGAAGCTTTTAATGTTTGATAGATTACAGTATTTTAATATTTTGTTAGAAGCCGCCCAGAGTGGCTGGGGAATATAAATATATTATTATTATTATTATTATTATTATTATTATTATTATTAAAGGTTTGGACTTACTTATTGTAAGTTAAAGTTAAGTCTGCTGCAACTGGATTTCTTATGGACAGTGCCAATCCTGAATGTATTGGATACGTGACCATTATGCTCATTTGCCTTCAATAGCAGTAAAGCTCTGCTAGATGAAATACAATTGCCTCTGATGTATTTTTGGGGAATCCGGCAACGTGTTTAAGCTTTCACTCTGCTAAGTAAACGTTGGGATTCTATCTGGATCAATATTGAGTAGAAATCCATGACAAATAATACTTACTGGTACTCGCTTGCCTTTGCTCAACTTCTCATGGTCTCCCCTTGGCATTGAAAAGCACAACACAGCTGACCACTGAGCGCTGAGTTCAGGCTGGGATGAAGTGTAAGGCGCATAATTCAAAATAACCTCTGCTGCCTGCAACCGAGAGTTGTTGTTGTGATTCACAGATCTTTGAGGGTGGAAATCCAAGCCAGCCTCAACACCGCCTCTGACCTCCCATGTTAGCAGTGGACTGCAACACAGGGGTGTTGCAAGGAGCTCTTAGTCTCAGCCTCACCCCCAACCTGTATTGTGTCCATGTTCTAAGCTGCTGCCTTCCACACATTTGCATGTGTGTGGTTTATTTATTCCTGTTTTGCTTTATTACGCTTTATGTCTGGTTCCCACCAGACAGATCTCACAAGAACTCTCAGGTGGGCACCATTGCCATAATAATAAGAAGAATAAGAATAAGAATTTATTTGTACCCCACCCATCTGGCTGGGTTTCCCAAGCCACTCTGGGCAGCTTCCAACATAGATTAAAATACATTAAAATGTCACACATTAAAAACTTGCCTAAACAGGGCTGCCTTCAGATTTTTTCTAAATGTCAAGTAGTTGTTTTTTCCTTTGACATCTGATGGGAGGACTTTCCACAGGGTGGGTACCACTACCAAGAAGACCCTCTGCCTGGTTCCCTGTAGCTTTGCTTCTCGCAATGAGGGAACCGCCAGAAGGCCCTCGGCGCTGGATCTCAGTGTCCGGGCAGAACGATGGGGGTGGAGATGCTCCTTCAGGTATACTGGGCTGAGGCCGTTTAGGGCTTTAAAGGTCAGCACCAACACTTTGAATTGTGCTCGGAAACGTACATTGTAAGAGCTCTGCGAGTGCAGCTTTCTCTCGATTGAAGAGCAGAGTGCTTGAGGACAGGGGCATTCGCAGGGAAACCAAAATGCTTGTTTACAAAGCTATTGTACTACCAACTTTACTGTATGCTTGCGAAACATGCACCACTTATACATGCCATTTCCAACTCCTCAAAAGATTCCATCAATGGTGTCTCTGAAAAATTTTGCACATCACTTGGGAAGACAGGCGAACTGATGCCAGTGTAGTGGAAGAAGCAAAGATCACCAGTGTTAAAGCAACGATTCTTCAACATCAACTTCGTTGGACTGGTCATGTTGTGCGGATGCCTGATGATCGTCTTCCAAAGCAACTACTCTATTCCGAACTTAAAAATGGAAAGCGTAATGCCGGTGGTCAACTAAAGAGGTTTAAAGACTGTCTCAAGGCAAATCTTTAAAAATGTAGTATAAACACTGACACTGGCCTGCGAGTGCTCCAGTTGGAGAACAGCCTTTACCAAGGGTTTTATGGGCTTTGAAGACACTCAAACTCAGAACGCAAGGGAGAAACATGCTAAGAGGAAGGCACGCTTGGCAAATCCACACTGTGATAAACTCCCACCCTGGAACCAATGTCCCCACTGTGGAAAGATGTGTGGATCCAGAATTGGCCTCCGCAGTCATTTACTGACTCATTGTTAAAACCATGTTTATGGAAGACAATCTTACTCAGCTATGAGTGATTGCCGAAGAAGAAGAAGAAGAAGAAGAAGAAGAAGAAGAAGAAGAAGAAAGAACAAGGGAGGTGATGAGGTGATTTCTAGGGAAAATAGCAAAATAGCACTGGCTATACTTGTTCAACAGTGAAGAGAGGGGGAAATCCTCTCAGAGAATGATGTTTCGACAAGGCAGCCCTAGTGGCAGTTGGGTTTTGTTTGTTTTTTGTCTTTTATTATTTTCCCATCTGTGGTGGGGGACAATTATTTTTTTTAAATAGGTCCTACCTGAATAAGAAGGGGGGAATTCCAATGAATAAATAAAAAAAGCTCCTTCAGAAAGGGCTCGAGCAAGCCCGCTGTAGTGAAACTACGACACGCGTGTCGCTCTGATTCATTCCTAGCTCTGTGAGCTGCTTCTTGGTCACCAATCCCCTCTCTTTCGCTGCCGGCTATTGGCTGGCCCTGGGCCACGTGCTCGGCGACGGGCCCGGCTGTCCACCATCCAGCTGCCCGGTGCGCACCAGCGCCCCCGCTTTCGCCCTGTGTGCCTCTTTCGCCCATGGGACTTTCTCGCTCACGAGGCCCAGCGCGGAGGGAGCAGGCCCGGGTTCGGTTCGCAGACACAGCGGATCCCTCCGCAGGTAAAGCGCGGAGTCGTCGCCCGGCTGTGCAGAGGTAACGGGCAGGTATAGGCTGCGGTGATTGGCCCGCATTGCTGCGGAGGCGGGCCTGCGCGGTCGCCAAGTAACGGGAGGGCACCCTGGTTCGGAGAGGGAGAACAGCATCGGCAGCTGTGTTAGGCTGAGGCGGGTCATTGGCCCGCCTGGGTCAGCATTGTCTGCACTGTCTGGCAGGTGGGCACTGCAGTGTTTTCTCGGGTGGGAGGCGCAGCGTTTCGGGATCGAACCAGGGACCTTCTGCATGCGGAGCAGGCGCTCTTACCCGCTGGGCTACGGCCCTCACCCGGGTAAGTTCTCCCGAGCAAAGCCTTATTGGCATTTTCTTGGGTTATTGATTGATTATTTGGTTGGTTGATTGGGTTATTTATTGCATTTGTTTATGTACTGCATTTATGTATTGCATTTTAAGGCATTTGTTTATTTATTGCATTTTAGTGCGTTTATTTATTTATTGCATTTCGTTGCATTTTCTCTACGGTGCTCAGGTGGTTCTCACCGTTCTCTCCCTAACTACCCAGCTGCTCCCCCTCATTTAATCCCCCGCAACCCTGCGAGGTGGGTTAGGCTGAGAGGCCCAAGGTCAAACCAATGAGTTTCATGTGGAGGAGCAGGGATTTGAACCCTGGTCTCCCAGGTCCTAGCCTTTGTGACACCGACTCTCCTCGCAAGAAAAGGAAAATTCCTGTTCACTTCTATAAGGCTTCCTGGTGCGTTGTGTCCTCATTGTTGTGGGTCAGGCACTCCGTCTCCTGCTCATCCTGATGCCCCCAAACTGCGCCGCTCTTAGGTTCTGCTTGAAGTAGATCCATTTGCAATTAATGGACCTAAATTAGCCATGTCTGTGAACTTCAGTAAGTGTACTCTGAGTAGGGCTGGTGTTGCTTACAGTCTCCTGTAGGAAGAAGGTAAAACGCGGATCTACACGGATCCTCATGGATCCTCCACTTTTTAAAAAACAACTCCAACAAATCCAGTGTCATATCACATCTGGAAGCCACGACTACCGACTGGACTATAAAAAACGTGGATCCAAAACTTTGCTGCCCTGCAGCACCACAAAAACGTGGTTCCGAGGCACGGATCCTCATGAATTCATATGATTTTTATATAGAAACAAAATAAAACCACCATGATACTCTAGACCACATCTTAGTCTATAGGCACCACCAAAAAAATCACGCACCCACTGTTTCGTGTGGTCTCAATGGCACAAAAACGTGGTTTTGAAGCACGGATCCTCATGGAACCCCACGCTTTTTGCATGGGACCCCCCCTAATTCACCCTCAAATCACATATCATGGCCAGGGGTACAGCCTGCACCACAAAAAGCAAGGATCCACAGCTTCCTGGCGACACCATGGCCCAAAAACGTGGTTTTGAAGCACGGATCCTTGCGAATCTTCACCTATTTGCATGGGACCCGCCCAAATTCACCCTCAAATCACATATCCTGCCCAGGGGTACAGTCTGCACCACAAAAATCAAGGATCCACAACTTCCCGGCGACACCGTGGCCCAAAAACGTGGCTTTGAAGCACGGATCCTCACGGATCCTCGCGAATCTTCACCTATTTGCATGGAGCCCCCCCAATTTCACCCTCAAATCACATATCATGCCCAGGGATACAGCCTGCACCACAGAAAACAAGGATTCACAGCGTCCTGGCGACACCGTGGCCCAAAAACGTGGTTTTGAAGCACGGATCCTCAAGAATCTTCACCTTTTTGCATGCCCCCCCCCAAATCTCCATCAAATAACATATCATGCCCAGGGGTACAGCCAGCAACACAAAAATCAAGGATCCACAGCGTCCTGGCGACACTGTGGCCGAAAAACGTGGTTTTGAAGCACGGATCCTCAAGAATCTTCACCTATTTGCATGGGACCCGCCCAAATTCACCCTCAAATCACATATCATGCCCAGGGGTACAGCCTGCACCACAAAAATCAAGGATCCACAACTTCCCGGCGACACCGTGGCCCAAAAACCTGGTTTTGAAGCACGGATCCTCACGGATCCTCGCGAATCTTCACCTATTTGCATGGAGCCCCCCCAAATACACCCTCAAATCACATATCATGCCCAGGGGTACAGCCAGCACCACAAAAAACCAAGGATTCACAGCGTCCTGGCGACACTGTGGCCCAAAAACGTGGCTTTGAAGCACGGATCCTCAAGAATCTTCACCTTTTTGCATGCCCCCCCCAAATCTCCCTCAAATAACATATCATGCCCAGGGGTACAGCCTGCAACACAAAAATCAAGGATCCACAGCGTCCTGGCGACACTGTGGCCGAAAAACGTGGTTTTGAAGCACGGATCCTTGCGAATCTTCACCTATTTGCATGGGACCCGCCCAAATTCACCCTCAAATCACATATCATGCCCAGGGGTACAGCCTGCACCACAAAAATCAAGGATCCACAACTTCCCGGCGACACCGTGGCCCAAAAACGTGGCTTTGAAGCACGGATCCTCACAGATCCTCGCGAATCTTCACCTATTTGCATGGAGCCCCCCCAAATTCACCCTCAAATCACATATCATGCCCAGGGGTACAGCCTGCACCACACAAAAAAACCAAGGATTCACAGCGTCCTGGCGACACCGTGGCCCAAAAACGTGGTTTTGAAGCACGGATCCTCACGGATCCTCGCGAATCTTCACCTATTTGCATGGCCCCCACCCCCAAATCTCCCTCAAATAACATATCATGCCCAGGGGTACAGCCTGCAACTCAAAAATCAAGGATCCACAGCGTCCTGGCAACACTGTGGCCGAAAAACGTGGTTTTGAAGCACGGATCCTTGCGAATCTTCACCTATTTGCATGGGACCCGCCCAAATTCACCCTCAAATCACATATCATGCCCAGGGGTACAGCCTGCACCACAAAAATCAAGGATCCACAACTTCCCGGCGACACCGTGGCCCAAAAACTTGGTTTTGAAGCACGGATCCTCACGGATCCTCGCGAATCTTCACCTATTTGCATGGAGCCCCCCCAAATACATCCTCAAATCACATATCATGCCCAGGGGTACAGCCAGCACCACAAAAACCCAAGGATTCACAGCGTCCTGGCGACACCGTGGCCCAAAAACGTGGCTTTGAAGCACGGATCCTCAAGAATCTTCACCTTTTTGCATGGCCCCCACCCCAAATCTCCCTCAAATAACATATCATGCCCAGGGGTACAGCCTGCACCACAAAAATCAAGGATCCACAGCGTCCTGGTGACACTGTGGCCGAAAAACGTGGTTTTGAAGCACGGATCCTTGCGAATCTTCACCTATTTGCATGGGACCCGCCCAAATTCACCCTCAAATCACATATCATGCCCAGGGGTACAGCCTGCACCACAAAAATCAAGGATCCACAGCGTCCTGGCGACACCGTGGCCCAAAAACATGGTTTTGAAGCACGGATCCTTGCGAATCTTCACCTATTTGCATGGGACCCGCCCAAATTCACCCTCAAATCACATATCATGCCCAGGGGTACAGCCTACACCACAAAAATCAGGGATCCACAGCATCCTGGCGACACCGTGGCCCAAAAACGTGGGTGTGAAGCACGGATCCTCACGAATCTTAACCTATTTGCATGGGGGCCCCCCAAATTCAGCCTCAAATCTCATATCATGCCCAGGGCACAGCCTGCAACACAAAAATCAAGGATCCACAGCTTCCTGGTGATACCAGGGCGCAAAAACATGAACGGCAGAAGATGAAAATATTGACAGATCAAGTATGGATGTTGGTGATCTGACACTAAGTAAAAGCGAACCGAAAGATGTGCCATGGTCAGATCACTACCTGGTGCAACTTGACTTCTCCACGACTCTTCCCCTCTCCAGGGAGGTGGGACCAATTCGGACTTGGGGGTTATGTTTCTGCGGTTTTTAGAAACAGAGGCTGGGCATTTTTGACGGAGCATACTGGGCAAGTATTTTTTGTACGTCTGCAACGCAGCTAAGAATTTGTTCGTAGGCAGATAGATTTCTCTGCTATCTTTCTTTCTCACAAAGCTGTGTTATCGATAATTAGCCAATTACGGGCTATTAATCTCAACAGCCGATTCCCTGGTGGCCCGCTGGAATGTCGAGTTGACCAGGGCTGTTGACTGTTTGGCTCCGAAGCGCCCTCTACAATTGCATGGAGCCTGGACAGCCCCGTGGTTCTCCATGGATCTGAGGGCAATGAAACAATCGTTGAGATGGCTAGAGCGCCGGTGGCGGATAACTCATTCTGAAGCTGACCAGACATGGGTTAGAGCTCAATGTCAAGCCTACCAAGTGGCGGTAGCGACCGCGAAGAAGACTTTCTTCACCGCCTCTATTGCATCTGCGGAAAACAGCAGCAGGAGACTTTTTCAGGTGGTTCGCAGTTTAGTGAAACCACCTGCTCCATCGGGGCCCAGTACGGGCCCCATGATCTCCTGCAATGATTTTGCAAAGTTTTTTTGCAGATAAAGTCGCTCAGATTCAGGAAGAGGTAAACTCCACTGTGGGAGCAGGACCGGGGCGGGGGAGCGCTGGAGGTCTGTCTAGTCCAGTTGCGTGGGATCAATTCCAATCTCTTACCTCCAAGGATGTGGACAGGCTGCTTGGACGAGTGAAACCAGCCACCTGTCTCCTTGATCCTTGCCCATCCTGGCTTATAAAAGCTTTGTGGGTTGGTGAATGCTTCTCTCTGTGAGGCAGCCTTCCGAGACCCGCTGAAAGAGGCGGTTATTAAACCGCTTCTTAAAAAACCATCTTTAGATGCGGCCAATATGGCCAACTATCGCCCAGTCTCAAATCTTCCATTCTTGGGCAAGGCGATTGAGCGAGTGGTTGCTGAACAATTCCAGGCACACCTGGAAGAAGCGGACCATTTGGTTCCCTTCCGGTCGGGATTCAGGCCTCATCATGGGACTGAAACTGCCTTGGTTGCACTGGTTGATGATCTCCAGCGGGCTAGGGACAAAGGTGAGAGCTGTTTCCTATTTCTGCTGGATCTCTCAGTGGCTTTTGACAGCATCGACCATAACATACTTCTGGACCGTCTAGAGGGGTTGGGAGCTGGGGGCACTGTCATACAGTGGTTCCGCTCCTTCCTCCTGGGCCGTGTTCAGAGAGTGGGGGTGGGGAATGAGTGTTTGGACCCCTGGGCTCTCACTTGAGGGGTGCCTCAGGGCTCTGTCCTCTCCCCCATGCTTTTTAGCATCTACATGCAGGCGCTGGGAGAGATCATCAGGGGGTTTGGGCTGGGTGTTCATCAGTATGCGGATGATACCCAGCTCTACCTCTCTTTCAAATCAGAACCAGTGAAGGCGGTGAAGGTCCTGTGTGAGTGCCTGGAGGCGGTTGGAGGATGGATGGTGGCTAACAGATTGAGGTTGAATCCTGACAAGACAGAAGTACTGTTTGTGGGGGACAGGAGGTGGGCAGGTGTGGAGGACTCCCTGGTCCTGAATGGGGTAACTGTGCCCCTGAAGGACCAGGTGCGCAGCCTGGGAGTCATTTTGGACTCACAGCTGTCCATGGAGGCACAGGTCAATTCTGTGTCCAGGGCAGCTGTCTATCAGCTCCATCTGGTACGCAGGCTGAAACCCTACCTGCCTGCAGACTGTCTCGCCAGAGTGGTACATGCTCTAGTTATCTCCCGCTTGGACTACTGCAATGCGCTCTACGTGGGGCTACCTATGAAGGTGACCCAGAAACTACAACTAATCCAGAATGCGGCAGCTAGACTGGTGACTGGGAGCGGCCGCTGAGACCACATAACACTGGTCTTGATAGATCTACATTGGCTCCCAGTACATTCCCGAGCACAATTCAAAGTGTTGGTGCTGACTTTTTAAGCCCTAAATTGCCTCGGTCCAGTATACCTGAAGGAGTGTCTCCACCCCCATGGTTCTGCCCAGACTTTGAGGTCCAGTACCGAGGGCCTTCTGGCAGTTCCCTCGTTGCAAGAAGCCAAGGTGCAGGGAACCAGGCAGAGGGCCTTCTCGGTGGTGGCGCCCACCCTGTGGAACGCCCTCCCATCAGATGTCAAAGAGAAAAACAGCTACCAGAAGACATCTGAAGGCAGCCCTGTTTAGGGAGGCTTTTAATGTTTAATTGATTGTTTTATTTCATTTTTCTGTTGGAAGCCGCCCAGAGTGGCTGGGGAAACCCAGCCAGATGGGCGGGGTATAAATAATAAATAATAAATTATTATTATAATATTATTATTATTATTATTATTATTATTAATATTTACAGTGGTACCTCACAAGACGAATGCCTCGCGCAACAAAAAACCCGCAAGACGAAAGTGTCTTTGCACGAGGGACTCGCAAGACAACGAGGTTTTCTATGACCGCCGCTTCATCTTGCGAAGCGCAGCCATAGAAAGACAAAGCGGCGGCGAGTGGCAAAAAAAGGGGAACCAGCTGTAGCGCAGGAAGAAGGCAAAGGAAGATCAGCTGTCAGCGCGGGAAGCTGATCTTCCTTTGCCTTCTATCTGCGCTACAGCTGGTTCTCCTTTGTGTTCTGCTGGTCTCTGCCAGTTGCCACAAGCGGTGAGCAGCAACCGGCGGAGACCAGCGTAACGCAAAGGGGAACCAGCTGTAGCACGACAAAAAGGCTGACAGCTGATCTTCTTTGCCTTTTTTTTTTGCCGCGCTACAGCTGTCAAATCACTTATAATGCCCAGGGGCACAGCCAATGTAGGTCTTTCAAGACCGGTGGTCCATGGTCTCAATGGCCACTCCCAGTCACCAGTTTAGCCAGGGCTGTCTTAAGCATATCCAGCTCTGTAGTGCAAAGATCCGTCCAGCCCCCCACCCCCTCTGTTTCCCAGAGTTGTCGACCCAGCAAGGTCAGGTGGTACCCGGTGCGGATTTTTTTGGTCACACCCCCCATTGAAATTATTAAAATAAGGAAAAATAAGATACTTACAGTTGCAAGTGTTATTTTCTTTTTCTTTTTCTTTACATTGTGAGCCTGAGCACTTAAAACCCCCTTTTCCTAAAATCAAGATGCATATATTTTTAAGTTCTACTTATTATGAACATGTAAGAAATGGTGCTGAATTTCTAAAGCGACCTCTTTCGGTTTAAGCGCACCTATACATGCCTCTCCCAAAAGCCGTTCCCTTTCAGCTCAGATGTGCAGAGGCTGGTTGTAGCCGTGCAGCACTCTGTCCATGCACAAAGAAACTCTCATTCCTCATTCCTTCACATGTCCCAGGGTCAAACCCTGACACTGAAAAAAATGGTTCTGGCTGAGTCCTGAAGTCACATTAAATCCCAGTTCAAAGCAATGTCATTTGTCCATAAGAGGTTTTCCCGTACTGGTCCAGTAATACGCTTCTGCTGCGCTGCACAGACCAGAAACAGTTCTCTTTGCAGAGCATTAAGCACAGCGGCTGGATTCTTGTTGCTGTAAAATCCTTGCAGCTTTGCAGCAGAAACGACCCACGGAAGCCCAACTTTCAAAGACAGTTTTATTGCAGACAGATAACAGAAACATCTCCAGAGCTTTCAGACATGACTGCTCCACACCCCACAAGCAAACAAAACAAACACTCTATATATACTGAGCATCTTAACAACTTAACGACTTAACAACTTAAATCACATGACCTTGCTAATTTGCCAGCGTCTTAGGTTTAAAGTCCTAACAGTCAAGAGGCGAGCAAGTCCGTTTTGCCTTCCTCTTGATTATCAGCCAATATTTAGTGTATGAATAACTAGTGTATGAATGCCCATTTGGTGATATCCATGTGTAGAGTCATCTCTTGTGTTGTTGGAAAAGAGTGTTTGTGATGACCAGCCTGTTCTCTTGACAGAACTCTATTAGCCTTTGCCCTGCTTCATTTTGAACTCCAAGGCCAAACTTGCCAGTTGTTCCTTTTATCTCTTGATTCCCTACTTTAGCATTCCAATCTTCTGTAATGAGAAGAACATCCTTCTTTGGTGTCATTTCTAGAAGGTGTTGTAAGTCTTCATAGAATTGGTCAATTTCACTTTCTTCAGCACCAGTAGTTGGTGCATAAACATGGATTACTGTGATATTAAAAGGTCTGCCTTGGATTCGTATCGAGATCATTCTGTCATTTTTGAGATTGCATCCCATTACAGCTTTTGCCACTCTTTTGTTGACTATGAGGGCCACTCCATTTCTTCTACGGGATTCTTGCCCACAGTAGTAGATATGATAGTCATCCGAACTGAATTCGCCCATTCCCTTCCATTTTAGTTCACTGATGCCCAGGATGTCGATATTTATTCTTGCCATCTCATTTTTGACCACATCCAGCTTACCATTATCCATGGTTCTTACATTCCAGGTTCCTATGCAATATTTTTCTTTACAGCATCAGACTTTCCTTTCGCTTCCAGGCATATCCGCAACTGAGCGACCTTTCGGCTTTGGCCCAGCCGCTTCATCAGCTCTGAATCTACTTGTACTTGTCCTCCGCTCTTCCTCAGTAGCATGTTGGACGCCTTCCGACCTGAGGGGCTCAACTTCCAGCGTCATAACTTTAATATGCCTGTTGTCTTTGTCCATGGAGTTTTCTTGGCAGGGATACTGGAGTGGCTTGCCAGTTCCTTCTCCAGGTGGATCACGTTTAGTCAAAACTATCCACTATGACCTGGCCATCTTGGGTGGCCCTGCATGGCATAGCTCATAGCTTCTCTGAGTTATTCAAGCCCCTTCGTCACAACAAGGCATTGATCCATGAAGGGACGACTCTACACATGGATATCACCAAATGGGCAGCATCAAAATCAGATTGATTATATTCTCTGCAGCCAAAGATGGAGAAGCTCTATACAGTCAGCGAAAACAAGACCTGGAGCTGACTGTAACTCAGATCATCAGCTTCTTATAGCAAAATTCCAGCTTAAACTGAAGAAAGTAGGAAAAACCACTGGGTCAGTAAGATACAATCTGAATCAAATCCCTTATGAATACACAGTGGAAGTGAGGAACAGGTTTAAGGATGTAGATTTGGTGGACAGAGTGCCTGAAGAACTATGGATGGAGGCTCATAACATTATACAGGAGGCAGCAACGAAAACCATCCCAAGGAAAAGGAAATGCAAGAAAGCAAAATGGCTGTCCAACGAGGCCTTACAAATAGTGGAGGAGAGGAGGCAAGCAAAATGCAAGGGAGATAGGGAAAGATACGGGAAACTGAATGCAGATTTCCAAAAAAATAGCAAGGAGAGACAAGAGGGTCTTCTTAAACGAGCAATGCAAAGAAATAGAGGAAAACAATAGAATGGGGAAAACCAGAGATCTGTTCAAGAAATTTGGAGATATGAAAGGAACATTTCGTACAAAGATTACCATAATAAAGGACAAAAGTGGTAAGGACCTAACAGAAGCAGAAGACAACAAGAAGAGGTGGCAAGAATACACAGAGGAATTATACCAGAAAGATATGGAGATCTCGTACACCCCAGGTAGTGTGGTTGCTGATCTTGAGCCAGACATCTTGGAGAGTGAAGTCAAATGGGCCTTAGAAAGCACTGCTAATAACAAGGCCAGTGGAAGTGATGATATTCCAGCTGAACTATTTAAAATTTTAAAAGATGATGCTGTTAAGGTGCTACACCCAATATGCCAGCAAGTTTGGAAAACTCAGCAATGGCCAGAGGATTGGAGAAGATCAGTCTACACCCCAATTCCAAAGAAGGGCAGTGCCAAAGAATGCTCCAACTACCGCACAATTGCGCTCATTTCACACGCTAGCAAGGTTATGCTTAAAATTCTACAAGGCAGGCTTAAGCAGTATGTGGACTGAGAACTCCCAGAAGTGCAAGCTGGATTTCGAAAGGGCAGAGGAACCAGAGACCAAATAGCAAACATGCACTGGATTATGGAGAAAGCTAGAGAGTTCCAGAAAAACGTCTACTTCTGCTTCATTGACTATGCAAAAGCCTTTGACTGTGTCGACCACAGCAAACTATGGCAAGTTCTTAAAGAAATGGGAGTGCCTGATCACCTCATCTGTCTCCTGAGAAATCTCTATGTGGGACAAGAAGCTACAGTTAGAACTGGATATGGAACAACTGATTGGTTCAAAATTGGGAAAGGAGTACGACAAGGTTGTATATTGTCTCCCTGCTTATTTAACTTATATGCAGAATTCATCATGCGAAAGGCTGGACTAGATGAATCCCAAGCCGGAATTAAGATTGCCAGAAGAAATATCAACAACCTTAGATATGCAGATGACACAACCTTGATGGCAGAAAGTGAGGAAGAATTAAAGAACCTTTTAATGAGGGTGAAAGAGGAGATCGCAAAATATGGTCTGAAGCTCAACATCAAAAAAACCAAGATCATGGCCACTGGTCCCATCACCTCCTGGCAAATAAAAGGGGAAGAAATGGAGGCAGTGAGAGATTTTACTTTCTTGGGCTCCTTAATCACTGCAGATGGTGACAGCACTCACGATATTAAAAGACGTCTGCTTCTTGGGAGAAAAGCAATGACAAACCTAGACAGCATCTTATAAAGCAGAGACATCACCTTGCCTACAAAGGTCCTGTGAGGGGGAAAGGGTACAGAGGTCCCCCCCCCCATCCTGAGGAGTAGCTCTTCCACCAGCAGTAGCGTCAGCGGGGAGGGGGAAGAGTCCAGTGAGGAAGGAGGAAGGAGGAGACGGGGCTCTAGCAGCATAGGAGAGCCCCTGCTGCACATGGGACAGGAAGAGAGAGAGGGGGAAGAGGGGGAGAAGGAAAACATGGAAAATAGACCCTTTTCCCCTCCGGTTACGGACTTACGCAGAAGGAAACGTGGGAGGAGATATGGGGTGCCCCGACTCTTATGTTGGAAGAGGACGCGGAGTGCGCCATTCCAGGGTTCTGGGTCAGACTGAGTGGATGTATCCTGTATAGCTCTAGCACTGTAAATAGCCTGCAATTAATAAAAGCATGAAAAGGCAAAGGACTGGAGAGTCAGTACTCTAGAGTAGTCGCAACCCATTGCCTGTGACAGGTCCGTATAGTTAAAGCTATGGTTTTCCCAGTAGTGATGTATGGAAGTGAGAGCTGAACCATAAAGAAGGCTGATCGCCAAAGAATTGATGCTTTTGAATTATGGTGCTGGAGGAGACTCTTGAGAGTCCCATGGGCTGCAAGAAGATCAAACCTATCCATTCTGAAGGAAGTCAGCCGTCAGTGCTCACTGGAAGGACAGATTGTGAAGCTGAGGCTCCAATACTTTGGCCACCTCATGAGAAGAGAATAATCCTTGGAAAAGACCCTGATGTTGGGAAAGACTGAGGGCACTAGGAGAAGGGGACGACAGAGGACGAGATGGTTGGACAGTGTTCTCGAAGCTACGAACATGAGTTTGACCAAACTGCGGGAGGCAGTGCAAGACAGGAGTGCCTGGCGTGCTCTGGTCCATGGGGTCACGAAGAGTCGGACACGACTAAACGACTAAACAACAACAAAGGTACCCCTGACAGTTAGGTCCAGTCGTGGACAACTCTGGGGTTGCACTCTCATCTCGCTCTATAGGCTGAGAGAGCCTGCGTTTGTCTGGACAGCTTCCTGGTCATGTGGCCAGCATGACTAACATGGGCGTAGGCAGGGGGCAGGAGGGGGCAGTTGCCCCCCCTAGAAGCAGGGCCGCTGGCCAGCCTGCCCCGCTGCCCGCCCAGTGCCATCTCCCTTCTCCCTGGCTGGCTGTGGGGCGGGTGGAGGAAAAGCCCCACAGCCGCGCAAAGCGGTTGCCTGGCTTTCCCTCTGCCCGCCCCACAGCCAGCCAGGGAGAAGGGAGACGTCCCTTCTAGCAAACCGCACAAAGCGGTTGCCTGGCTTTCCCTCCGCCCGCCCCACAGCCAGCCAGGGAGAAGGGAGACGTCCCTTCTAGCCGGCTGGCTGTGGGGCGGGCGGAGGGAAAGCCAGGCAACCGCTTTGCGCGGTTCTGGGGCTTCCCCTCCACCCGCCCCGGTGCCCCCTCACCCCTGCCGATCACGGAGGGGGAGGAGGGAGTCGGAGCAGCCCGATTTCGGGCTGATCCTGGCGCCCCCTCGCCCTTGCTGGTCGAGGAGGGGGAGGAGGGGGTCGGAGCAACCCGAAATCGGGCTGCTCTGATCCCCTCCTCCCCCTCCGCGATCGCCGGGGCGGGTGGAGGGAAACCTGGCTTTCCCTCCACCCGCCCCACAGCCAGCAAGGGAGAAGGGAGACATCCCTTCTCCCTGTCTGGCTGTAGGGCGGGTGGAGGGACAGCCCCAGAGCCGCGCAAAGCGGTTGCCTGGCTTTCCCTCCGCCCGCACCACAGCCAGCAAGGGAGAAGGGAGCTTTCCTTGCCCCACTGTGGCCCCTCCCCCTCCCCTTGGCCCTGCCCCTTGGCACCGCCCCTTGCCCCCCTAATTTTCATCCTGGCTACGCCCCTGATGACTAAGCCGCTTCTGGCAAACCAGAGCAGCACATGGAAACACCATTTACCTTCCCTGTCTCATAGTCCGTTGGTGATCTGTTTTTTAGGAGTCCAACTTCTCAGCAGCCTGCACTGAATCAGATGCTGGAGCTACTGTTATATTTTCCTTCAGTCTGAGGAACTTTCTTCCCGATCTACTCTTCTGCCTTTTATTTCGCTTCAACTGTGTGAGCTGCAACCGGTGAGGCTTCCCTGGTTCTGGTGGCATGCCAATAGATTTTTTTGGCAGCTATAATATGGTAGCAAGTCCTGGATGATGGGCAAGAGCAGTTCTCTTTGGGGAAAAGGCAGACAACATAATGCTTTTCTTTACTAACCCTTACCACAAATACACCAAGCTGTGGACAAACACCTATTAAATTGTTCATTACCATGAAGGATCATGGTACCATTTGACAAACTGATGGTGCCTTCTCATAGCTTTCATCTTTCTGAGGCCACAGAAGTTATCCATGATTTGTGATGGATCACAAGCTATATGAGGAAAGACTGTATCTTCTGGTTATTTCAGGGCCGGCTCTAGGTAGACTCCCGGTGGTGCGGTGTGCCAGGGTGCCGGGCTGGTAGGTGGGGCTGTGCGCGACGAAGCTGCGCGGAAACCATGCTGCGCCCTGCGAGGGCGGGAGCGCTGGAGCGATCTCCGCTACTCAGTGCCAGGGCACCTGACCTGCTCGAGACTGCCCTGGGTGATCTTGAGTGTCTGAAAAACTGAGACCGCAAATGAAAGTTTCCAGTGTTACACAGTCCACGCAAAGTTTCTCTCCAGTAAAATTTTTGCATTGCATGTAAGGATAACACCATTGCTTCCACCGTCAATTCTTTCCATTGTCAAAGTCTTTTTAGAACTGCATGAAAACTCTCAGAGACATTTGTGGTAATTCCACTTTTTTCATTATATATGTCCAGTCTCTTTAGAATCCAGGCCCCAGCACGCTTTGCTCCAATTTGTACTGAGTTTATCAAATTTGAATCTGTAGTCTTGCTCAGAATTTGACCTGAGAAGATCAAAAAAGTCAGCAAGGTATAGCTTGGTATCTTCTGAACTGGCCCCATGTTTTTTTCAACCAAAACATGATGTCTCTGCGGATGTCATTCCAGCATACCGCTCTGTGGCTCTTGAGCGAAAGATGCTCCAAAGCATTTTAAATTCCTTTTTCTCTGTCAGACACTATGACAACTTTATCTGAATTGAGCAATGGACACTGTTTTGAAAGGTTTCAAAAAATCTCCTGTGATTGTCCTCTCGCCTGCTGTCATGTATCATGAACATTACAGGAATCAGTGGTGATTCAGCGAAAAGCCTCTCCCCCATGCTTTTCAACATCTACATGAAGCTGCTGGGAGAGATCATCAGGGGGTTTGGGCTGGGTGTTCATCATAGAATCATAGAGTTGGAAGAGACCACAAGGGCCATCCAGTCCAACCTCCTGCCAAGCAGGAAACACCATCAAAGCATTCCTGACAGATGGCTGTCAAGCCTCTGCTTAAAGACCTCCAAAGAAGGAGACTCCACCACACTCCTTGGCAGCAAATTCCACTGCCGAACAGCTCTTACTGTCAGGAAGTTCTTCCTAATGTTTAGGTGGAATCTTCTTTCTTGTAGTTTGAATCCATTGCTCCATGTCCGCTTCTCTAGAGCAGCAGAAAACAACCTTTCTCCCTCCTCTATATGACATCCTTTTATTTATTTGGACATGGCTATCAAATCACCCCTTAACCTTCTCTTCTCCAGGCTAAACATACCCAGCTCCCTAAGCCGTTCCTCATAAGGCATCGTTTCCAGGCCTTTGACCATTTTTGGTTGCCCTCCTCTGGACATGTTCCAGCTTGTCAGTATCCTTCTTGAACTGTGGTGCCCAGAACTGGACACAGTTCTCCAGGTGAGGTCTGACCAGAGCATGAGTATGCAGATGATACCCAGCTCTACCTTTCTTTCAAATCAGAACCAGTGAAGGCGGTGAAGGTCCTGTGTGAGTGCTTGGAGGCAGTTGGAGGATGGATGGTGGCTAACAGATTGAGGTTGAATCCTGACAAGACAGAAGTACTGTGTTGGGGGGACAGGAGGCGGGCAGGTGTGGAGGACTCCCTGGTCCTGAATGGGGCAACTGTGCCCCTGAAGGACCAGGGGCGCAGTCTGGGAATCATTTTGGACCCACAGCTGTCCATGGAGGCTCAGGTTAATTCTGTGTCCAGGGCAGCTGTCTACCAGCTCCATCTGGTACGCAGGCTGAGACCCTACCTGCCTGCAGACTGCCTCACCAGAGTGGTGCATGCTCTAGTTATCTCTCGCTTGGAATACTGCAATGCACTCTAT
Source organism: Zootoca vivipara (assembly GCF_965207765.1). NCBI lineage: Eukaryota > Metazoa > Chordata > Lepidosauria > Squamata > Lacertidae > Zootoca > Zootoca vivipara. The sequence continues at coordinate 65,475,999 of NC_142583.1, forward strand.
GTGGGGCTACCTTTGAAGGTGACCCGGAAACTACAACTAATCCAGAATGTGGCAGCTAGACTCAGGGGCGTCTTTCCCCTTGGGCTGAGTGGCACCCTGGGCCATGTTGCCTGCCCAGCAGGGGCGCATTTAGGAGGCACACGGAACCCCCCGTTTGTCCGCTTCCCCCACTTCGCTCCTTTCCCGGTGGCGGTGGTGGAGCTGCCTCCGTCAAGGGGCTGTGCCCCCACCTGCTCAGCCCAGCCCAGCTGCCCGACTCTGCGTGCTCCTTGGGGTGCAGATTTCCGTGCCTCCGACAAAGCCACCTCGAAGGCGGGGAGGGGCACCTGGAACCATAGTTTTTGGTCTGTTTTTTTAAAATTCTGGTACATCGCTCATGCAAAGAAAAGATCCTGCACTGCGTGTCTCAGGCCTGATCGATCAACTTTGGCAGACGCAGTAAGGCTGTTGTTTAAAAAGAAAGTACCATAAACAGAGAAGCAACTCCACACGAGGCAGGCTTTGGAAGGTGAAATGGCAAAAGGTTTATTTGGTAACGCTCTGTCGGAATGCCACTTGATTCGCAAGGACACGTCAATTGCAGCATTTTCATTTTAAACCGTTCTCTCAAAGTGAGGCTCCACTTTTCCAAATGCCCCTGCGAGGCAGGGACAACCACCCACCCACCCACCCACCAGCCTGGGAAAACCAAGACTATGGACCACAGCATGTTCTGGTCAGGGCCCGCCTGTCAGAGCCAGTGTCATATGCCATTGGTTTGCCTGGGTGTCGAGGACATACCCATCCACCCGCAGCCCTTGTATGCAAGAAAATGAATCATGTGATATAGAAAAATATGGGGGAGAAATATCCACTGTGCAAAGCACAACCTGCCCGCATCCTTCACTTCCCTAACTTTGCCTATGGGGGCCGCCATTTTCAAGGGTTGCCCAACTGGGCCATTGAGCAGAGATGAGTCGGAAGGCACGGTGGTCTCTGTTTCGAAACATAGAATTGGAGGGGACTATTAGAGTCATCTAATCCAACCCGGAATCTTGCCCAACATGAGGCTCGAACCCATGACCCTGAGATTAAGGGTCTCATGCTCTACCAACTGAGCTATCCAGCAACAGAGGCTGTAATTTTGGAGCTGGCAGTCCATCAGTCTTGATTACCTATGTCAGTTTCCCCCAACTTGGTGCCCTCCAGACTCCAGCTCCCATCTTCTTCCCAAAGTTCAGGGATGGTGGGAGTTGCAATCCCAAACATCTGGAAGGCAACGAGGTTGAGGAAAGCTGTACTTGAAGGGAGGCCAGCACTGTTTGTGTGAATCTGGTCATTATAATGAAGACAATGCCCTCAGCAGCAAGGCACCCACCAAACCAAAATAACAACATTTATTTATTGTGACATTGGCGCTCGGCTGTCAAGGAACCATTTTGTTAGCACCAATGTGGTGAACCTTTAGCCCGCCAGACATTGATGAACCACAACTACCATCAGCCCCAGCAAGCAGAGCCAGCGACCAGGGATGACGGGATGATGGGAGTTGTAGTGCAGTAACATGAGGAAGTTCCCCATACCTGAGTTCAGGGATGTTCTTGATGGATTTCATCATTTTATTAAGGGGTGTCCTTGTGGGGTTTTCTCTTGCTTGCTGTTCTTTGATCCCTTGACTACCTTGTCAGTCCTTGAGAGTGTTCTTGCCCTTTTAAGAGTTCTATGGAAGGAAGTTTTCTTTTTCTGGGATACGTGAGACTTTTCCCAGAAGAGTGCTATACTCATGGAAGAAGTTACAGTGGTACCTCGGTTTATGAACACAATTGGTTCCGGAAGTCTGTTCATAAACTGAAGCAAACTTTCCCATCGAAAGTAATGGAAAGTGAATCAATCGGTTCCAGATGGGTCTGCGGCATTCGTAAACTGAAAATTCGTAAACCGAGGTTCCACTGTACACCTAATGGCCTGGCTTCTTCCATGTCCATCGTCAAGGGACAGCAGCTCTTTCTCAAGTTCTGGCCCTATGGATGGGATTTATACCTACCCCTCCATCTCTGTCCAGCTTTCCTTCAACTGACACCAACTCCTGACAAATCATTGAAAATCCACATGCAGGTTTGTCCTTTGGTAACTCGATTCATACACTAAATATTGGCTGATAATCAAGAGGAAGGCAAAACGGACGTGCTCGCCTATGGACAAATGGCATGGCTTTGAACTGGGATTTAATGTGACTTCAGAACTCAGCCAGAACCATTTTTTTCAGTGTCAGGGTTTGACCCTGGGACATGTGAAGGAATGAGGAATGAGAGTTTCTTTGTGCATGGACAGAGTGCTGCACGGCTACAACCAGCCTCTGCACATCTGAGCTGAAAGGGAACGGCTTTTGGGAGAGGCATGTATAGGTGCGCTTAAACCGAAAGAGGTCGCTTTAGAAATTCAGCACCATTTCTTACATGTTCATAATAAGTAGAACTTAAAAATATATGCATCTTGATTTTAGGAAAAGGGGGTTTTAAGTGCTCAGGCTCACAATGTAAAGAAAAAGAAAAAGAAAATAACACTTGCAACTGTAAGTATCTTATTTTTCCTTATTTTAATAATTTCAATGGGGGGTGTGACCAAAAAAATCCGCACCGGGTACCACCTGACCTTGCTGGGTCGACAACTCTGGGAAACAGAGGGGGTGGGGGGCTGGAGGGATCTTTGCACTACAGAGCTGGATATGCTTAAGACAGCCCTGGCTAAACTGGTGACTGGGAGTGGCCATTGAGACCATGGACCACCGGTCTTGAAAGACCTACATTGGCTGTGCCCCTGGGCATTATAAGTGATTTGACAGCTGTAGCGCGGCAAAAAAAAAAGGCAAAGAAGATCAGCTGTCAGCCTTTTTGTCGTGCTACAGCTGGTTCCCCTTTGCGTTACGCTGGTCTCCGCCGGTTGCTGCTCACCGCTTGTGGCAACTGGCAGAGACCAGCAGAACACAAAGGAGAACCAGCTGTAGCGCAGATAGAAGGCAAAGGAAGATCAGCTTCCCGCGCTGACAGCTGATCTTCCTTTGCCTTCTTCCTGCGCTACAGCTGGTTCCCCTTTTTTTGCCACTCGCCGCCGCTTTGTCTTTCTATGGCTGCGCTTCGCAAGATGAAGCGGCGTTCATAGAAAACCTCGTTGTCTTGCGAGTCCCTCGTGCAAAGCAAAAAAATTTCGTCTTGCGAGTTTTTTGTTGCACGAGGCATTTGTCTTGCGAGGTACCACTGTACTTAAAATAATAATAATAATAATAATAATAATAATAATAATAATAATAATAATAATAATAATTTATTATTTATACCCCGCCTATCTGGCTGGGTTTCCCCAGCCACTCTAGGCGGCTTCCAACAGAAAAATGAAATAAAACAATCAATTAAACATTAAAAGCCTCCCTAAACAGGGCCTCCTTCAGATGTCTTCTGGTAGCTGTTTTTCTCTTTGACATCTGATGGGGGGGCGTTCCACAGGGTGGGCGCCACCACCGAGAAGGCCCTCTGCCTGGTTCCCTGCAACTTGGCTTCTTGCAACGAGGGAACCGCCAGAAGGCCTTCGGTACTGGACCTCAGTGTCCGGGCAGAACGATTACCCCATTCAGGACCAGGGAGTCCTCCACACCTGCCCGCCTCCTGTCCCCCACAACCAGTACTTCTGTGTTGTCAGGATTCAACCTCAATCTGTTAGCCGCCATCCATCCTCCAACCGCCTCCAGGCACTCACACAGGACCTTCACCGCCTTCACTGGTTCAGATTTAAAAGAGAGGTAGAGCTGGGTGTCATCTGCATACTGATGAACACCCAGCCCAAACCCCCTGATGATCTCTCCCAGCGGCTGCATGTAGATGTTAAAAAGCATGGGGGAGAGGACAGAGCCCTGAGGGACCCCACAAGTGAGAGCCCAGGGGTCCAAACACTCATCCCCCACCACCACTCTCTGAACACGGCCCAGGAGGAAGGAGCGGAACCACTGTATGACAGTGCCCCCAGCTCCCAACCCCTCTAGACAGTCCAGAAGGATGTTATGGTTGATGGTGTCAAAAGCCACTGAGAGATCCAGCAGAACTAGGAAACAGCTCTCACCTTTGTCCCCAGCCCGCTGGAGATCATCAACCAGTGCGACCAAGGCAGTTTCAGTCCCATGATGAGGCCTGAATCCCGACTGGAAGGGATCCAAATGGTCCGCTTCTTCCAGGTGTGCCTGGAATTGTTCAGCAACCACTCGCTCAATCACCTTGCCCAAGAATGGAAGATTTGAGACTGGGCGATAGTTGGCCATATTGGCCGCATCTAAAGATGGTTTTTAAAGAAGCGGTTTAATAACCGCCTCTTTCAGCGGGTCTGGGAAGGCTGCCTCACAGAGAAAAGCATTCACCAACCCGCAAAGCCCATCACCCAGCCCTTCCCAGCTAGCTTTTATAAGCCAGGATGGGCAAGGATCAAGGAAACAGGTGGTTGGTTTCACTCGTCCAAGCAGCCTGTCCACATCCTCGGAGGTAACAGAATGGAATTGATCCCACGCAACTGGACTAGACAGTCCAGTGCAGGAGATCATGGGGCCCGTACTGGGCCCCGATGGAGCAGGTGGTTCCACTAAACTGCGAACCACCTGAAAAAGTCTCCTGCTGCTGTTTTCTGCAGGTGTAATAGAGGCGGTGAAGAAAGTCTTGCCAGTCCTTGCCGGAAGCGGATGTGCAACGTGCGCCGCGTGCTCAGATGCAGCGGGAGCCGGCAGAAGCTGCAGCACGCCCCGCGCTGAGCCCCGACCCAGCAGGACCCTGCGTGACCCGCAGCGTGCCCCACGCCAAATCCTGACCCAGCGGGACCCGGCAAGAGCAGCAGCACGCGCTTTGCCGAGCCCCGACTGAGTGGGAGCCGGCAAAGCGCGTGCTGCTGTTTCTGCCGGCTCCTGCTGGGTCGGGGCGCAGCGCTGCGCGCGCTGCTACCCTTGCCAGGTCCCGCTGGGTCAGGAGCCGATGGAGCGAGAGCCAGCAAAGGCAGCAGCAAGCGCTTTGCCGAGCCCCGACGGAGCGGGAGCCTGCAAAGGCAGCAGTGCATGCTTTGCCGAGCTCCAACCCGGTGGCGGGACGTGGCAAGAGCTGCAGCACGCGCCGCGCCCCGACCCCGGGGGCGGGACCTGGCAAAAGCCACAGCGTGTACCACTTGGAGCCTCGACCCAGCAGGACCCAGCAGCGTGCCCTGCTGAAGCGCCAACAAAGCACCCAGCAGTGCAGCTGCAGCAGCAACAGCAGCAAGTTCCGGGCGCCAAGCCGCAGGAGGAAGAGGAGGTAATTTTTTAAAATAAGACACCCCAAAAATAAGCCATAGGCTTATTTTCTTCAGTAAAATAAATTTAAGGCAGTGTCTTAAAATGTGAGAAACACGGTACTTAATCTGTCAATATTTTCATCTTCTGCCGTTCACGTTTTTTAACCTTGGTGTCGCCAGAAAGCTGTGGATCCTTGATTTTTGTGGTGCAGGCTGTGCCCCTGGGCATGATATGTGATTTGAGGGTGAATTTGGGGGGGCCTCATGCAAAAAGGTGAAGATTCGCGAGGATCCGTGAGGATCCGTGCTTCAAAGCCACATTTTTGGGCCACGGTGTCGCCAGGACGCTGTGAATCCTTGATTTCTGTGGTGCAGGCTGTACCCCTGGGCATGATATGTTATTTGAGGGTGAATTTGGGCGGGTCCCATGCAAATAGGTGAAGATTCGCAAGGATCCGTGCTTCCAAACCACGTTTTTGGGCCACGGTGTCGCCGGGAAGCTGTGGATCCTTGATTTTTGTGGTGCAGGCTGTACCCCTGGGCATGATATGTGATTTGAGGGTGAATTTGGGGGGGCTCCATGCAAATAGGTGAAGATTCGCGAGGATCCGTGCTTCCAAACCACGTTTTTGGGCCACGGTGTCGCCAGGAAGCTGTGGATCCTTGATTTTTGTGGTGCAGGTTGTACCCCTGGCCATGATATGTGATTTGAGGGTGGATTTGGGGGGGCTCCATGCAAATAGGTGAAGATTCGCAAGGATCCGTGCTTCCAAACCACGTTTTTGGGCCACGGTGTCGCCAGGAAGCTGTGGACTCTTGATTTTTGTGGTGCAGGCTGTACCCCTGGCCATGATATGTGATTTGAGGGTGAATTTGGGCGGGTCCCATGCAAATAGGTGAAGATTCGCAAGGATCCGTGCTTCCAAACCATGTTTTTGGGCCACGGTGTCGCCGGGAAGCTGTGGATCCTTGATTTTTGTGGTGCAGGCTGTACCCCTGGCCATGATATGTGATTTGAGGGTGAATTTGGGGGGGCTCCATGCAAATAGGTGAAGATTCGCGAGGATCCGTGCTTCCAAACCATGTTTTTGGGCCACAGTGTCGCCAGGAAGCTGTGGATCCTTGATTTTTGTGTTGCAGGCTGTGCCCTGGGCATGATATGAGATTTGAGGCTGAATTTGGGGGGCCCCCATGCAAATAGGTTAAGATTCGTGAGGATCCGTGCTTCACACCCACGTTTTTGGGCCACGGTGTCGCCAGGATGCTGTGGATCCCTGATTTTTGTGGTGTAGGCTGTACCCCTGGGCATGATATGTGATTTGAGGGTGAATTTGGGCGGGTCCCATGCAAATAGGTGAAGATTCGCAAGGATCCGTGCTTCAAAACCATGTTTTTGGGCCACGGTGTCGCCAGGACGCTGTGGATCCTTGATTTTTGTGGTGCAGGCTGTACCCCTGGGCATGATATGTGATTTGAGGGTGAATTTGGGCGGGTCCCATGCAAATAGGTGAAGATTCGCAAGGATCCGTGCTTCAAAACCACGTTTTTCGGCCACAGTGTCACCAGGACGCTGTGGATCCTTGATTTTTGTGGTGCAGGCTGTACCCCTGGGCATGATATGTTATTTGAGGGAGATTTGGGGTGGGGGCCATGCAAAAAGGTGAAGATTCTTGAGGATCCGTGCTTCAAAGCCACGTTTTTGGGCCACGGTGTCGCCAGGACGCTGTGAATCCTTGGGTTTTTGTGGTGCTGGCTGTACCCCTGGGCATGATATGTGATTTGAGGATGTATTTGGGGGGGCTCCATGCAAATAGGTGAAGATTCGCGAGGATCCGTGAGGATCCGTGCTTCAAAACCAAGTTTTTGGGCCACGGTGTCGCCGGGAAGTTGTGGATCCTTGATTTTTGTGGTGCAGGCTGTACCCCTGGGCATGATATGTGATTTGAGGGTGAATTTGGGCGGGTCCCATGCAAATAGGTGAAGATTTGCAAGGATCCGTGCTTTAAAACCACGTTTTTGGGCCACGGTGTCGCCGGGAAGCTGTGGATCCTTGATTTTTGTGGTGCAGGCTGTACCCCTGGGCATGATATGTGATTTGAGGGTGAATTTGGGGGGGCTCCATGCAAATAGGTGAAGATTCGCGAGGATCCGTGCTTCCAAACCACGTTTTTGGGCCACGGTGTCACCAGGAAGCTGTGGATCCTTGATTTTTGTGGTGCAGGCTGTACCCCTGGGCATGATATGTGATTTGAGGGTGAATTTGGGCGGGTCCCATGCAAATAGGTGAAGATTCGCAAGGATCCGTGCTTTAAAACCACGTTTTTGGGCCACGGTGTCGCCGGGAAGCTGTGGATCCTTGATTTTTGTGGTGCAGGCTGTACCCCTGGGCATGATATGTGATTTGAGGGTGAATTTGGGGGGGCTCCATGCAAATAGGTGAAGATTCGCGAGGATCCGTGCTTCCAAACCACGTTTTTGGGCCACGGTGTCACCAGGAAGCTGTGGAACCTTGATTTTTGTGGTGCAGGCTGTACCCCTGGGCATGATATGTGATTTGAGGGTGAATTTGGGGGGGGGCATGCAAAAAGGTTAGTATCCGTGAGGATCCGTGCTTCCAAACCACGTTTTTGAGCCACGGTGTCGCCAGGAAGCTGTGGAACCTTGATTTTTGTGGTGCAGGCTGTACCCCTGGCCATGATATGTGATTTGAGGGTGAATTTGGGGGGGCCCCATGCAAAAAGGTGAAGATTCGTGAGGATCCGTGCTTCAAAACCCCTTTTTTGGGCCACGGTGTCGCCAGGAAGCTGTGGATCCTTGATTTTTGTGGTGCAGGCTGTACCCCTGGGCATGATATGTGATTTGAGGGTGAATTTGGGGGGGCTCCATGCAAATACGTGAAGATTCGCGAGGATCCGTGAGGATCCGTGCTTCAAAGCCACGTTTTTGGGCCACGGTGTCGCCGGGAAGTTGTGGATCCTTGATTTTTGTGGTGCAGGCTGTACCCCTGGCCATGATATGTGATTTGAGGGTGAATTTGGGGGGGCTCCATGCAAATTGGTGAAGATTCGCGAGGATCCGTGCTTCAAAACCACGTTTTTGGGCCACGGTGTCGCCAGGAAGCTGTGGATCCTTGATTTTTGTGGTGCAGGCTGTACCCCTGGCCATGATATGTTATTTGAGGGTGAATTTGGGCGGGTCCCATGCAAATAGGTGAAGATTCGCAAGGATCCGTGCTTCCAAACCACGTTTTTGGGCCACGGTGTCGCCGGGAAGCTGTGGATCCTTGATTTTTGTGGTGCAGGCTGTACCCCTGGGCATGATATGTGATTTGAGGGTGAATTTGGGGGGGCTCCATGCAAATACGTGAAGATTCGCGAGGATCCGTGAGGATCCGTGCTTCAAAGCCACGTTTTTGGGCCACGGTGTCGCCGGGAAGTTGTGGATCCTTGATTTTTGTGGTGCAGGCTGTACCCCTGGCCATGATATGTGATTTGAGGGTGAATTTGGGGGGGCTCCATGCAAATTGGTGAAGATTCGCGAGGATCCGTGCTTCAAAACCACGTTTTTGGGCCACGGTGTCGCCAGGAAGCTGTGGATCCTTGATTTTTGTGGTGCAGGCTGTACCCCTGGCCATGATATGTGATTTGAGGGTGAATTGGGGGGGGACCCATGCAAAAAGGTGAAGATTCGTGAGGATCCGTGCTTCAAAACCACGTTTTTGGGCCACGGTGTCGCCAGGAAGCTGTGGATCCTTGATTTTTGTGGTGCAGGCTGTACCCCTGGCCATGATATGTGATTTGAGGGTGAATTTGGGGGGGCATGCAAAAAGGTTAGTATCCGTGAGGATCCGTGCTTCAAAACCACGTTTTTGAGCCACGGTGTCGCCAGGAAGCTGTGGAACCTTGATTTTTTGTGGTGCAGGCTGTACCCCTGGTCATGATATGTGATTTGAGGGTGAATTTGGGGGGGGGCATGCAAAAAGGTGAAGATTCGTGAGGATCCGTGCTTCAAAACCACGTTTTTGGGCCACGGTGTCGCCAGGAAGCTGTGGATCCTTGATTTTTGTGGTGCAGGCTGTGCCCCTGGGCATGATATGTGATTTGACAGTGAGTTCGCGGTGGCCCAATGCAGAAATCATGAGGATCCATGAGGATCCGTGGTTTTTAACCACGTTTTTGTGTCATTGTGGCCGCACGAAACAGTGGATGCATGATTTTTTTGGTGCTGCCTACAGACTAAGACATACTCTACAATATCATGGTGTTGTTTTTTTATTTGAATGAAAAAATCATATGAATTCATGAGGATCCGTTTAAAATCATCTGGATCCGCGTTTTACCCTGACCCTCTCCTGTACTGTATTTGGCTGGCATGTGGCCAGTGATATAGATCTGTGATCTCCTTTCATGCCCATCTGGCATCTGTCTTTTTTTCATTCTAATCTGCTGACCCTTTCCCTCACTTGCTTTGCAACTATTCCCCCCCCCCAAAAAATATGCACGATCAGCAATTTCAGTATTTTTTATGAAATTACATCGGCAAAGCACTATCTTAATGACGGTGATGGTTCATGAAAATAAAATCCCAGAATCAGAAGGTGCGGCTTAGTGAATGCAGTTTTACTATTCAGTGTTTTGCTCCGGAGAATTTTAACAGGTTTGTGTGAGTTGGATAATAGTTTCGGTATAGTCGGAGACTAAATCAGGCTTTCTGAACTTCTGTACTGTATTTATATACAATATTTTTGGCCCCTCTTCCAGATTCTAGGGGGGGTGAGAAGTTTGAGAGGAGAGTGGGGTTACAGATCTCCTCTTCCACCAGAAATCATGAGGTAGAAAAAATAAGCAGCACTATTCCATCTCTCTTTGGTTGCATATAAGCTGTCATTCTTTCAAGCTGCAGTCATTGCATCAGGCTACATGAATTGTTTCTATCCCAGCCAGTTGTTAGAATTTTTAGAATTCTGGCCCTGTCTCTCCTATACGTACTGTTTTTCAAAAAAAAAAAAAAGTTTTTTGCCTACTGTAAGCCGTTCTGGTGGTTCTCCGCCTCCTCCTCCTTTGTAATCTACCTTTTTCCCAGTGATCCATGCGAAGATCACCTCCAGGCTTGACTATTGTAACTCGCTCTACGCGGGGCTGCCCTTAAAGCTGACCCAGAAACTCCAGCGGGTGCAGAATGCCGCGGCGAGGCTCCTTACAGGGTCCCGGCCACGGGATCACATTCATCCAGTGCTTTACCAGCTGCACTGGCTCCCGGTGGAGTACAGGATCAGGTTTAAGGTGCTGGTTTTGACCTTTAAAGCCCTATGCGACTTGGGACCCTCGTACCTACGGGACCGCCTCTCCTGGTATGCCCCACGGAGGACCTTAAGGTCCACAAACAATAATATTCTGGAGATCCCGAGTCATAAGATGGCTAGATTGGCCTCTACTAGAGCCAGGGCCTTTTCAGTACTGGCCCCAACCTGGTGGAACGCTCTTTCCCAGGAGACCAGGGCCCTGCGGGATTTGTCATCTTTCCGCAGGGCCTGCAAGACAGAGCTGTTCCGCCTGGCCTTTGGGTTAGACTCAGCCTGACCCCTGTGTTTCCTCCCTCGTGGCTTGGACTTATGGACTACTTGAAATGAGGCTGCACTTTAAATTTTAACACTGTATTTTAATCTGTATTTTAATTAATTGTTTTTATGTTTTATTGTGATTCTGTTGGTGTCAGCCACCCTGAGCCCAGTTTTTGACTGGGGAGGGCGGGGTATAAATAAAAATTTATTATTATTATTATTATACAGGAAAATAAGGTGGCTTGCAGATAAAAATAAGAACAGTTAAAAACATAGGGGGGGAGCAATAATTAAAATCCAATTAAATTAAAACTCTTTATTAGAATCACAGAGTTGGGAGGGACTCTCAAGTCCAACCCCTGCAATGCCGGAATGTCATCTAAAGTATCCATGATAAATTAGATGGCCATCCAGCCCCTTTCAGAATACACTCAACCTACACTTTGCCCTGGTTCAGAATGAAAAGCATAAATTCCACCCGCAGGCCTTGTGACCTTTATAACACCCATTTTATTAATTAAAAGAACAGTTGCATATGAGTGGAGTATTGCATTTGCTCAAGATGGTGACTGGATTGGCATTGTGGAACAGGGTTCAGGAAAAAATTGGCCTTGCATACAAGCCTCATATGCCAATTTCTACCACCAAGTGAGTTTTTTAAAGCTGCAGAAGAGAAGTGTACTGTACATATTGAAAGTGCTGACAGTCACAGTCTTAACAATGGTAGAACAATATATCTATTAAAACCATACAAATAATTACAGTAAAAACAACACAGCACCAACCCTTTCATTATACATGCACTATAAATGTGCAAATAAACGAACTGGAACCTTTAAGAACTGGTGCCTGAGCTTGCCTCTTTCTTCCTCCCTCACCCCTACCCCATTTTCATGTGTCTTCTGTTTTTTAGATTCCTAAGGCTGCGCTGTGGGTTAAACCACTGAGCCTAGGGCTTGCCGATCAGAAGGTCGGCGGTTCGAATCCCCACAATGGGGTGAGCTCCCGTTGCTCAGTCCCAGGTCCTGCCAACCTAGCAGTTCAAAAGCACGTCAAAGTGCAAGTAGATAAATAGGTACCGCTCCGGTGGGAAGGTAAACGACATTTCTGTGCGCTGGTCTGGTTTCGCCAGAAGCGGCTTAGTCATGCTGGCCACGTGACCCGGAAGCTGTACGCTGGCTCCCTCGGCCAGTAAAGTGAGATGAGCGCTGCAACCCCAGAGTCATCCGCAACTGGACCTAAGGGTCAGGGGTCCCTTTACCTTTAAGGCTGAAGACAAGAACTGAATTGTGGCTTTCGTACGCCACTCAGGGAGCTTTTTCTAATAAAGCCCATTAGAACTCAAGGCAGAGTCAACTCATTTCAGTTTTCTCCCCATCTTTCTCTCCGTTGAAGTTCTTTGAGGGCAGCGCTGAGGCAGAGGAAGAGAAAACCGATAGGCAGTGCTACCCCCTGGACTTGGGTGTAAGAAGGAAGGCAGGTATAGGCAGGCAGAGGGCAGGCTGAGATGGGTGAGGTAGTGGCCCATTCACTCTGGTGGACCAGCCTCTACTGGGTAAAAAATGCTTTAAGTAGGTTAGGGCACCTAGCCATTATTATTATAATGATTAATTACCGCCCAGTCAGCCTGACATCAATACCAGGAAAGATTCTAGAGCAGATCATTAAGCAAACTTGACACCTAGAAGGAAACGCTGTGATCACTAAAAGTCAGCATGGGTTTCTGAAAAATAAGTCATGTCAGACTAATCTGATCTCATTTTTTGACAGAGTTACAAGCCTGGTAGATGAAGGGAACGCTGTGGATGTAGCCTATCTTGATTTCAGCAAGGCCTTTGACAAGGTGCCCCATGATATTCTTGTAAAGAAGCTGGTAAAATGCGGGCTAGGCAATGCTACCATTCAGTGGATTTGTAACTGGCTGACTGACAGAACCCAATGGCTCCTCTTCATCCTGGAGAGTAGTGACTAGTGGGGTGCCACAGGGTTCTGTCTTGGGCCCAGTCTTATTCAACATCTTTATCAATGACTTGGATGATGGGCTTGAGGGCATCCTGAGCAAGTTTGCAGATGACACCAAATTGGGAGGGGTGGCTAATACCCCAGAGGACAGGATCACACTTCAAAATGACCTTAACAGATTAGACAACTGGGCCAAAGCAAACAAGATGAATTTTAACAAGGAGAAATGTAAAGTACTACACTTGGGCAAAAATAATGAAAGGCACAAATACAGGATGGGTGACACCTGGCTTGAGAGCAGTACATGTGAAAAGGATCTAGGAGTCTTGGTAGACCACAAACTTGACATGAGTCAGCAGTGTGATGCAGCAGCTAAAAAAAGCCAATGCAATTCTGGGCTGCATCAATAGGAGTATACTGTACCATCTAGATCAAGGGAAGTAATAGTACCACTGTATTCTGCTCTGGTCAGACCTCACCTGGAGTACTGTGTCCAGTTCTGGGCACCACAGTTCAAGAAGGATACTGACAAGCTGGAACGTGTCCAGAAGAGGGCAACCAAAGTGGTCAAAGCCCTGGAAACGATGCCTTATGAGGAACGGCTTAGGGAGCTGGGTATGTTTAGCCTGGAGAAGAGAAGGTTAAGGGGTGATATGATAGCCATGTTCAAATATATGAAAGGATGTCATATAGAGGAGGGAGAAAGATTGTTTTCTGCTGCTCCAGAGAAGCGGACACGGAGCAATGGATTCAAACTACAAGAAAGAAGATTCCACCTAAACATTAGGAAGAACTTCCTGACAGTAAGAGCTGTTTGGCAGTGGAATTTGCTGCCAAGGAGTGTGGTGGAGTCTCCTTCTTTGGAGGTCTTTAAGCAGAGGCTTGACAGGCCTCATATGTCAAGAATGCTTTGATGGTGTTTCCTGCTCTGCAGGGGGTTGGACTGGATGGCCCTTGTGGTCTCTTCCAACTCTATGATTCTATGATTCCAGAATTAATTACGTTTGTATACTCTCCTTCATCTGTAGATCTCAGCTTAAAAATACAAGGAAAAACCCACAAAATACATAATAAAAACAAGAACAAGAACAAAACAATATTCCCCGTCCCACCAAATGCATGTAAAAGGATATAGGATGTTATTCAGCCTGGTTGAAGAGGAACGTTTTTGCCTGATACCTAAAGGTATATACGGTATAATGAAGGTGCCAGGCGAACCTCCCTGGGGAGAGCATTCCACAAACGGGGAGCCGCGACAGAAAAGGCCCGTTCTCATGTTTCTGCCATCCGGACCTCTCGCGAAGGAGGCACACAAAGGAGGGCCTCCGATTATTATCTGTCCAGGACGGTTTATATGGAGAGAGGTGGTACTTGAGGAATTGCAGTCCTGAGCCGTTTAAGGCTTTATAGGTCAAATCCAGTACTTTGAATTGGGCCCAGAAGCTAATTGGCAGTGAGTGCAGTTGGGCCAGGATAGGTATATGCTCAAACCGTGAGCAGCCTGGCCTCTGAATTCAGCAAAAAGGGGGCGGGGGAACACACACCAAAGACAGCTATTAAAATAACAGTAGAACAAACAAACAAACAAAAACAGAGCTTCTAAGTTCTGAAGTTTTCATGAAGGAATAAATATCTCGGTAGTGGCACCCGCCCTGTGGAACACCCTTCCATCAGATGTCAAGGAAATAAGCAGCTATCCTATTTTTAAAAGACATCTGAAGGAAGCCCTGTTTAGGGAAGTTTTTTAATATTTAATGCTGTATTGTTTTAACACTCGATTGGGAGCTGCCTAGAGTGGCTGGGGAGACTTAGTCAGATGGGCAGGGTACAAATAATAAATTATTTATTTACTTATTTATTTATTTCCTCCTTGATAAAGATATATCTGAAACACACGGTGAGCATTTCACTCTTCATAGCCGCTTTTTGTGTGAGTAAAACCTGCAATTAAATGGTTGCTCTGTGTGTGTATTTAGTTCTTTTGAAGTACAAGTCCTTTTTCGTTTTATAGAATGGTATTCTTCCACCATTCTGTTCTGAAGAAATGCACGTCAGATCTAAAAAAGTTCACATTTTCAAGGAAAGTGGTGATTGTGCACATTAAAAGTATTGTTAGACATGTAGATAAAATAAATAATAAATAATGGGTGTCTCCAAAACTGGTGGTGTTTGATGTAACCACAAGCATAACGGTGAGACAAAAATCATTGGAGAAGAAACAGTCTTAGAGCATTCAGGCTAAATGCCTTACCATACAGTATTGTGGTGTAAAGCTTTGAGGGGCAGAGACCACATTATCTGATACAGATCTTGCACATTTGAGGAAACCCTCAAGTCGTATTTGCTCGTTTCTTGCTTTGTTAGTCAGTAGCAGCAGCAAAGACTGCTCACTGCAACATTTTGGTGGAACAACAGAGCTATCGCACTTCTGCAGTCCGGCTACTGCAGAAGGTGAGCAGGCAGATTATGCCCAGCTCAGCCCCACCCTAAGAACACCCCATTTTGGAGCATTCTGCCAGGCACTGCCAAGCGGGAATATTTATTTTATTTATTTCTTTATTTCATAAAATTTATACACTGCTTGGTTCTAAAATAGTAATAATAACTGAACTGGTTTGTGCATTGTGGTTTATTGCGAATGAGTAGCTCATGGTCTGGAGTACAACAAAACTGGAAGTGCTGGTTCACATGTAAAGCTAAGCCAAGGCTCTTGGTTCATTGCGCCTGGCTGCAGACAGGGTGGAGCAGAATGGGAGTGATTTAGTAGCAGGAAGGTACTAGTGGAACACCCTTCCATCAGATGTCAAGGAAATAAGCAGCTATCCTATTTTTAAAAGACATCTGAAGGCAGCCCTGTTTAAGCAAGTGCTGTATATTCCTGCGTATAAGACTACTTTTTAACCCAGGAAAATCTTCTCAAAAGTCGGGGGTCGTCTTTCGTATTTCTTATAAGGTGAGTATATCCCAGATTCTATATTTTAACTGGAAAAGTTGGGGGGGTCGTCTTATATGCCCAGTCGTCTTATACGCCGGAAGATACGGTATAAAATATTTAAAGCTGTATTGTTTTAACACTCGATTGGGGAGACTCAGCCAGATGGGCGGAGTACAAATAATAAATTATTATTATCATAAACCATGGCTTACCATGATGCGTGGATCAGCTCAGTGTCTGAGGCCGTGTACAGCATTCAAAATTTGCCAGGCGCCAGGTGTCTCTTGCAAGCTGGCTATTGGCGGCTTGCGACCAAGTGAAGATGCCCGGGAGCCAGGATGGTGCCTGCCCTCTCCACCATCTGGAGGTGGATGCCTGGGGATCCTTGGATCGGGACTGTTTTCACATCCTGTAGAATTCTATCCGTTATATTTCATATGCACAATCGGAATGATGATAATAATAATTTATTATTTGTACCCCTGCCCATCTGGCCGGGTCTCCCCCGCCACTCTGGGCGGCTTCCAACACACATTAAAATACATTAAAATATCACAGATTAAAAACTTCCCTAAACAGGGCTGCCTTTAGGTATTTTCTAAATGTCAGGTAGTTGTTTATCTCTCTGACCTCTGGTGGAAAATAGAACTTTTGAGTCACCTGGCCCAAAAATGGCAACTAGGCATTCCATCCTGGTTTAAGGGGGTCATTTGGTTCCTAGCTTATATATTTGAATTTCTAACACTGCTTGTCTACACATTTCTGTTTACTCTGCATCCTATGTTCTCCCACTGCTGTCTTAGAAAAGCTTGTATACACGACGTCAGCCACAATCCATATCTATCCTGTAGTTTCTTGTGAAATACTGCATTTTGATACATTCCCACCACCCCAATCAGCTTTGATTTGAATTGAGAACTACTCATTAGGTAAAGGCATTCCTGGCTGATCTCTGCATGCCATTCACATGCAGTGAGTGATGTAGATACAACAGGGTGTACAAAAGGGTGCAAATGCATTTAAAATACAGTGAAAATAAATGACCTCGCTGACCTTTAAGCTGGTAGTGTGTACACAGCCATTGTCAAGGTTTTGGCATCCTGGTGTTGAAATACCGGTACATCTGTACATCATGTTTATAACATTTGTTGTTGTTTAGTCGTTTAGTCGTGTCTGACTCTTCGTGACCCCATGGACCATAGCATGGACCATAGTACATACTGTACTGCTAACATTGCCAACTTAGCAGTTCTAAAGCACGTCAAAGTACAAAGTACAAGTAGATAAATAAGTTCCACTACAGCGGGAAGGTAAACGGTGTTTCCATGTGCTGCTCTGGTTCACCAGAAGCGGCTTGGTCATGCTGTACGCTGGCTCCCTCGGCCAATAACGGGAGATGAGTGCCGCAACCCCAGAGTCGGTCACGACTGGACCTAATGTTCAGGGGTTCCTTTACCTTTAACCCTGGTTTTTAAAAATAGATGGAACAGTGGTAAGTATTTGCTTGCACTGGGTGGGTTAACAGAATTTTGGCACCTCTAATGAGGAAGTTGCCATTGCTTCCTTTCCATTCTTAATTTATTACTGTCCTATTAGCATTTGCTTTCAAACTTTGGAAACATTTCATAGATAAATATAAAATGCATTTATGCTAAAACACTTAGAGATCGTCCTTTGAAAAAGCCGAAGGCTTCTAGAATAGCGTCAGAGCTGTATCATGTTGCAAATATTAATTCATGCTCAAACAACAGCAGTTAGAAGTACTCTGCAAATAATGCAAGCATGATGCGTGCCTAATATATATTTAAAAATACTTTAATGAAAACAGAACTTGAGAACCTGGCAGACATTTTTATAACTGCCTTTCAAAATGTAGCATACTCTGGTGTCTGGGCGCTGTTAATTCTTGGGTGAGCTATGAGGCTGCACAGATGCCTCTCTTGTTAAAAAAATAAATAAACTGCAATGCATAGTTTTCCTTGTGCTGGAATAGTGTGAAGATGTGGAGATAGCAGGCAAATGTGGGTGGTGGTATGAAATAAGGGTCATGGCATGGCTGCACAATTTAATAGCCAGCTGCTCAAGAAACAGAACCTGAGATAAGATTATGGAGGCAGAAGCAGGCTTGATTCTCAGCGGTTGAAGTCATTGGGTCCTGAATGCGTCAACTTGTGTCCTGAACACACAGCTTTTCGTTCTTCCTTATACAGGAGGAGTTGCTGTTATCTCTTGACAATATTGTTGCAGTGAGGATAAAACATGGACTTCACTCCTGACTAGGTGGTTTTCTTCTAGGAGGAGGTTTTCAGTATATTTCATGCACAGAATGCAGGGACTTATGAACGCACACCCTCCAGGGGGTGTTTGCAGTTATAGGCTCACAGGAGAGACAAAACCCTTAACTGAGAGTTATATGCAGCTCACACCCAGATGAAGTGCTGCTTTAAGGGCAATTTAAAGAAGTGCAAAGACATCACATATGAACAGGTGGTGGCTTAATAGAAAGTTGCTTGTGCCCCATCTTCTCTCCCAGTTATAGTAGGTTGAGAAGAAATGGTGAAGACATAGCCCCCTGTCATTATGACAATTGATATTTTATTTCTCTAGGTCCTTTATTAGTCAGTGATCTTGGATAGCTTTACAACACACAGTGAAATTCACTTGACCTCTTTAAAGTAGGTGGAGGGTATGATGCAATGCAGTCATAGAGAATGAAAATACCCCCCCCTTTTTTTAAGAAAGGGGGAAAGCAGCAAAGTGGAATCATAAGTGGATCTCTTCAAAGCCCAGAAGTTGCTGGGAAATGTGTTAAGGGAAAAACATAGCTAACTGTCTGGAGGACGAGGGAAGTTTCGTACTGTGCGCAGTCAACCCCTTTAAAGAGTTAATCACCTACTGACTTAGAAACTCAGATATATAAATGTCAGGGGGACTCCCTACAGGGAGCCTCCCCCCATCATCCTGACCAGCACTTCGCCCAGCGACAGCACTAGCAGCGGGTCAAGGGAAAGCGGAATGGAAGGGGGAAGGCTCAGCGAGGCATCAGAGCCCTGGCAATGCTCTGGAGAACAGATGGTGGAAGAAGGGCTCAGCGATGTATCGGAGCCCCTGCACCACTCTGACCATCTAGGGGAGGAGGGATGGCTCAGGGAGGCGCTGGAGCCCAGGCACCGTCCCAGCCAGAGTGGGGAAGAAGGGACACCGCTCCTTCTGACGCCCGAATTGAGCCATGCGCCCAAACGCAGGGTGAAGGGGCGGCGTTTCGGGGTGCCCCAGTTATTATGCTGGCCCCGAAGCCGATGGGCGCCATTGCCGGGTTCTGAGAGTGACTAAGCGGTCATGTTTTCTGCTATCTCTGCACTGTAAATAGTATGCACAATAAAATCTTTAAAGACGCAACGGACTGGAGCGTCTTTACTCAGGAAAACCAAGATCATGGCCACTGGTCCCATCACCTCCTGGCAAATAGAAGGGGAAGAAATGGAGGCAGTGAGAGATTTTACTTTCTTGGGCTCCTTGATTACTGCAGATGGTGACAGCAGTCACGAAATTAAAAGACGCCTGCTTCTTGGGAGAAAAGCAATGACAAACCTAGACAGCATCTTAAAAAGCAGAGACATCACCTTGCCGACAAAGGTCCGTATAGTTAAAGCTGTGGTTTTCCCAGTAGTGATGTATGGAAGTGAGAGCTGGAACATAAAGAAGGCTGATCGCCGAAGAATGGATGCTTTTGAATTGTGGTGCTTGTTTACACAGTAAACAAGTGGTACAGTGACAATAAAGTATTTCTATTAAACCAAAAGTCATGTACAGTCATACCTCATGTTGCGTTTTTCCAAGTTACAAACGCGGCGGACTCGGAAGTGTTTGCTTCCAGGTTTCACCGCATGTGCATGGGCAGAAGTGTCTGCATGCTTTGCGCATGCGCAGAAGTGCCGCTCGGGTTGTGGACTTTTCGGGGTGCGGACAGCACCCCGGAACAGATTGGGTCCGCAACCCGAGGTACCACTGTAGGTGAGATAGGCAGGATAATGTAGAATTCAGCAATGGTTAAGGCATAGTTAATTTTGCTCTTTTGAGTTAAGCTTGATAGTTAAAATATTCATATTTTATTTTGTTTTCCATATAATCATTAGTTGTATATGTTGTTCCTTATTTCTTCTCCAGAATCCATTCATGTATAATGTGGTGTTGATTTCTGTTTGCTATTATTATAATATTTCATAAAAACCTAGTTGGTCTCTAAGGTGCTACTGGGCTACAAACCTAGTTGGTCTCATTCACTGGTCTTCTGCTGATGTCTTTAAATACTTTCTAACGGATTTTATCTTCTCTGAGACTTGAGTCCTGTTCGGTCAGCGCCCTCTTGCATGTTGCAGCAGTGTAAGAACCTCATGATCAAAGGGTGTGTTTTGAGCTAAAATTGTAATTAAGCTTTCCCCATGTTACTGCCATGTTTTTTAGCTAATGCAAGAGGTACTGCTTGCATGAAGGAAACCGTCAATTACTGTGGGTGGGTGTTTTCTTTTAAAGTGCAATGCACATAAATACCTTGTTAACGGGATTTCTCTTTGCAGCAATGCAGAGTGAAGATCACACTATTAACCTGAAAAGGGAATGCTTGTCTTCTGCGCCATGCTCTAAGGTACCTGCACATGAAGATGATAAGGCCAAGTGGGTTTTTAAAAGGTACTTTCAAGTAAGTGACTCTGTCTATGATACCGGCCATAAATTCTTGCTTAACATCTCGTTTATTATTTCTCCTTACGGGGTAGGGTGTTAAAGCCTGACTACTGGATTTGTTTTAAAAGTTATATTTGCCACTAAATCCTGGAAAGTTTCAAAAACAAACAAACCACCACCCATGTTTGGTTCAGTGGAAGCACAAGGAAAAAGAAGTGGCGCTTTGCTTACGAAAAGATTCTGATTTATTCCACTGCTTTCTGAATACTATTTTCAGACTCAGGGTTTATCTGCACTTCCTCTTCTTCCACTGCATTCCTCTGGGGGAAAACCTCTCTTTAGCGCTCAGTCGGAGAAAATGGCAATTCAGGTTTGTCCCAATTGCTATTTGTTCTGATCTATCGCTAAAGAGCGGGTTTTCCTTTGGAAAAGAGAGGGGCAAGGGGGAAACCACTTGGACAAGCAGAACTGTGAACAAGCCCTTAATCCAGTGGCAGATTACCATATTTTTCCGTGTATAAGACGCCCCCATGTATAAGACAACCCCTATTTTTTTTAACCCAAAATTAAGAAATTAAGTTGTTTAGCTTTTTTGTGGGGTGGAGGAGGTCACTTCCGCCAATCGCTCACCTGCCTGCCCGCCACTGCCGATCGCTTGCCAAAGCCACTGGCGATCGCACACCTCGCCGCAGCCGCCAATTGTCTGCCCACTCGCCACCACCAACAGCCCACCCGCCCACTTGCCGCAGCTGCCAATTACCTGCCCAATCGCCACAGCCACAGCCAATCACCAGCAGGCCTTGCCGCAGCCACCAATCACCCGCCCAATTGCCACTGCCAGTCTCCTGCTTGCTGCTGCCATTAACCGCACGTCCCCCCCTCTGCATTCACTATAAGTGTATAAGATGACACCCAATTTTTGCCTGTTATTTTAAGCAAAAAGCATCGTCTTACACATGGAAAAATACGGTATGTTGTCCATAATGTAAATCAAATGGTTTTGATAGCACAGTCTTTTGCATTTTTACTCAAGTCCTGCTTATTTCATTGGGACTTAATCCCCAGTAATTGTGCATTGGATTGCTGTTTGGGTCTGTTTTTTGTGTCAAGAGCTGGAGTCTTAATATTAGATGTGAATTTTACTATGCTCAGGAGAGGGAAGCAAGTTGGTGAATAGGGGGACCCTATGGACAAGCAGTTCTCAAGTCTGGGAATTGGTTTGTGTACCAGCTCTGAGTGGAGTTGGATTTTCCCTGAACGAGCAGGTGCATAGTTTTGGGGGCTTCTAGGTGCATTGCTGTTGCTAGAGGCCCAGGTGGCATCAGTGGCTTGGAGTGGTCATTTCCAGCTTCAGTTGGTGTGCCAACTCTGACTGTTCTTGGACTGTTCTCAAGTTGCCCAGTTTCCATTTCTAGAAAATTGCACACACAAAAATATACAATGAAAGAAAGCCTTTCTTGATTTAATTAGTATGTGTAATTTTCGTCTTAGTGTTGAATTGCGAATAAATATTACTCGCATTTATGGGACACCTTTTAGTGCTATTATGCTTGTAGAGAAATAACAAAATTTCTCCCTTTTATTTTTAGGCATGTCATCCTAGTTGTGATTGGCCTTTGCTTTGTCTACATGGTCAAATTAAGCTTGCATTCCAAAGAATGTGACATGGCAAGAATTCATTATGTCAACCCTGAGCACGCAAAGGTTAGTTATTATGTCATACTGAAAAATGCAACTTTAAACCCTGCTTTAAGGAGCCATCTGGCCCCTAGCTTAGATGCCTGAGTTTCTAAGACTGCATGTACCTCGGTTTAAGAACAGTCCGGTTTAAGAACGATTTGGTGTACAAACTCCGCAAAACCGGAAATAGTGTCTTGGTTTGAGAACTTTACCTCGGTCTAAGAACGGAATCCAAACGGTGGAAGGCCATCGACGGCGGGAGGCGTTATTAGGGAAAGTGCGCCTCGGTTTAAGAACGGTTTCGGTTTAAGAACGGACCTCCGGAACGGATTAAGTTCGTAAACTGAGGTACCACTGTACAGCTTAACTTCTGTGTCTTCTTCTTCTAGAGAGCACAAAAGTATGCGGAGCGAGTTGTTCAATCTGAGTGCCGACCATCTTTTGTGAAGAAAGGGATGGGCAGATTATTTATGGAAAAGTACAGTGTGAATGCGTTTCCATTTGTAAGAAGAGACATAAATTCGCAAGAAGCCATCTTCAAATACGAACCACCCTTTGGATTTCACAAGTTTTCTGAAAAACTTCAAGACCTGTTGGAACTTTTACCCGAATATGACCTGCCGGAAAGCTTGCAATCGAAGGCTTGTAAGCGCTGTGTTGTCATTGGAAGTGGAGGGGTTCTTAATGGACTGGAGTTGGGCTACGCCCTGAACCAATTTGATATTGTTATAAGGTATATATTGCGCTCTCTCTCTCTCTCTCTTTTGTCTTAAAGGTTTTGAATGAAACATAGAGCTGTGAATGCAATTCAGGATCTTTGCTGAAAAAACGCCAGCCTCTGTTAGATTTGTGCTTCCTGTGCTCAGTTTGTGATCGGTAGTTTTCCAGTTACGACCGTTTAAAATGTGATTGTCACTATGCTTTTCCGTTTCAAAATGAATCTAAAATTGTAGTTAAGCAGGAACTACAGAGGGATCTTTTAAGTTTGTCTTTACAAAACTCATTAAGATGGGCACTCATTCATGTGATCTATTTTACTTTACAGGTTAAATAATGCACCAGTTCAGGGATACACAGATGATGTTGGTAATAAAACTACCATAAGGATGACATATCCAGAAGGTGCCCCCTTATCTGAACATGAGTATTATCCAAATGGCTTATTTGTTGCTGTTTTGTTTAAAAGTGTTGATTTTGACTGGATTCAAGCAATGGTGAAAAATGAAACACTTGTAAGTAATATCCATATAAACACCTTATCAACTTTTGAGTTTCCTGTTACCCAGTGCTATCTTTCCAGAAAAAGGGGTGCCAGAACTGAGTTCTGGCTGAAAAAGAGCCCTGATATTACCTATGTAAATAACATTGAGAGGCTTTTTTTAAAAGCTCAGGACTGCCAGAATCAATATGGTTTTCATGCTTACTGCTCAAAATTCTTGGAAGTTTGCGTAATCTGAAAATGTCTATCCCGTTTCATGGAACGTATTGCACTGTTTGCTTAAGAGGCAGTGGGAAGACAGTGGTCTAATGAAAATTAGACTGTATTAGGACTCATAATCCTGGGAAGTGTGTATTATGCGGATATTATGGATTCCAAACTTTGTAATCATTTTAATATTCTTTTTCTTGTAGCCACTCTGGGTGCGGCTGTTTTTTTGGAAGGAGGTAGCCGAGAAAATACCAGTGCCACCTAAACACATTCGCATCTTAAACCCGTTAATAGTCAAAGAGACGGCTTTGGATATTCTGGAGTACCCTGAACCTCGAGCAAAGTTATGGGGGTGGGATAAGGTGCGTGTATGTTTTGCAGATGAAAGAAGATGCTGGCATTTTACCGCTGCGGTTCAGTCATTGTTAAGGATACATGAAAATGCCTTAATCCAGGGTTCCCCAAACTTGGGTCTCCAGCTGTTTTAGGACTACAGCTCCCTAGCTAGCAGGACCAGAGGTTAGGGATGATGGGAATTGTAGTCCAGAAACAGTTGAAGACCCAGGTTTGGGGAACCCTGCATTCACACTTTCACCTGGTATTTTCCATTCCACTGCAATTTGTTTAATTTGCACAAGTTCCATTAGACATAGAGGTGGAAGCACTTTTTTATGTAACACACAACAGACACACATTTCTCATCTATTGACAATATTTACATACCAGCTCCTTCCTCTGGGTGTTCCCTGTCAAAGCTGATAAATTTCCAGAGGTGTGGCCTTGATAGTCTTGCGCAACAAAAACAAGCAAGAGTCTTGTCACACCTGAAAGACAAATCAATTTTGCAGCTTTTGGCCATCTTCCAGCTCTACAAATCTATGATCAGCTAATACCTTTAACATCATTTACTTTTATTCTTGATCAAAGTGTGATTGTTAGTCTGGTGGTATTGTTTTTAGTTTTCTTTGTTTGCTGTGGTTGGTTTTGTTCCTTTCTTTACTAGTTGCCATTGACTGCATTGGGTGGCTTTAACTAATTTTTATTGATGTCACCTGGTGCCTTTGGCATTAGATAACTAAAGAAACAAATTCAATAAATAACGATAGATCACAGTAAAACTGCAGTTTCAAAACAAAAACAAAAAACGGTCAAATAAAATAGAATATTGCAACAGCCAAGAAAGTATCTCATGTTCCTTCAGACATAGCATAAGAATTCATAATTGCATGCGCATTCTCCATGATTTTATTCTTTTTAAAACCAAGCAAAGAATATCAAGCATGGCTTAAGTCTAGGGAATCTTCTTGTTGCCAGTGTTTGGACAAGATGATGATCTATTGATTGATTCCTTTACTATATTTATTAGTAACTAGCTGGCCCTGCCACGCGTTGCTGTGGCTCATCCATGTGATTCCCCCCATCCTGTGGCGATCCATGATGTATCCCGCCCCCTCTTCCCCCCAGTCCCCAGCTTTTCCCTGTGATTCCCCCCAACCTGTCCCGTCCCATGACGTATCATGCCCCCTCCCCCCCAGCTCATTCCTGTGACTGGTCCCACTGTGTCCTGACCTATCCCGTGCCCTCCTCCTCCCAACCCCCACCCAGGTGAGTCAGCACGTCCATTTGGCCTACCTAGACTGTAAAGGCTTCGGCCTAGTATGTAAACGGGAGCCGAGGTACTGTTGAGAGGGAATGTTTTATAGGTGCAGTACTAGTGTAGCCGCCGCTAGAGGGCACTGGTTTGCAACCTGGTTCTTTTCCCAGCATGCATTTTCGTCTGAGTGGTGTGTTTTGAAACACGGGGTTTGGGGAGTTTTACCTGGCACAGATGTGACATCTGTCTTTGAAAACGGTAAGGGGGTTACTCTCATATTCACATGCGGCATTGTGTTAAAATTTGAACGCAAGCGGTCAAGCGGTTTTGGTGAAACATGGATAC
Source organism: Zootoca vivipara (assembly GCF_965207765.1). Lineage (NCBI taxonomy): Eukaryota > Metazoa > Chordata > Lepidosauria > Squamata > Lacertidae > Zootoca > Zootoca vivipara. The sequence continues at coordinate 65,501,461 of NC_142583.1, forward strand.
AGTACTAACAGACATGGTCAGTTTAGATTTATATATATATAGATTAGTTGATTTTCAGCAGTAGTGTGTAATATGGCATTGTCACCCTAATATAACAAGCATACTCTAATTTGGGAATGTAATTTCCTCCCCTTTAGAATGTGCCTACAATCGGTGTGATGGCAGTGGTCCTGGCCTCACATTTATGTGACGAAGTGAGTATAGCTGGATTTGGATACAATCTGAGTCAACCCAACACCCCACTGCATTATTTTGACAATCTTTGCATGGCTGCGATGAATGGCCAGACAATGCACAATGTGACTACAGAAGCAAAATTTCTTCAGAAGCTGATAAAAGAGAGAATTGTAAGAGACCTCAGTGGAGGAATACATTGCGACTTCTGCAGAAAGGCAAGTTAGTGACTGAAAATAAGCCCAAAGACTGGATTCTGTGTGTTCCTGCAGGCTCCTCCTCCCCAAAGGAGGCACTCTCAGTGTTTCCATCTTGCAAGATGCCCTAAAGGACTTTTTATTACTGTGTTCAGCTGCTTTCCTTTTTAATTTTATGTTCAGTTGGGTAAGTATTTTTTAATGTACATGAAAATAATGTTTTGCTTCCCACAAGGATTTTGTGGGTAATTTAAATTTCCTTAATGCATATTTAATGGTTTAGTGTTTGGAAAGAGACCCAGAACCTTTTTATTATATAGGTTGCCTAGAGCTGTGTTTCTTGATTTCATGAAGGAAAAAGTTCTCAGTTGGTGTGCATTCTAACATCTTGCAGCACTTTTAAATGTGTGAAATTTTATTATTATTATTAGAGAACATGAATATTGGGAAATGGAAGTGACTCTCATTACCGGGTGAAGCGATCACTTGCATTCCCTTCCACAGACCATTTTCCTGACATTTTAATTCTTCCTCCAGACTGCAGAGCCAAAGGGTTTCAAAGCCCCTTTTCAGTGACACGGCCAGAAAGTGCAGCGCCTACTCCCAATTTAGAGGCCAAGGCCTTTTATAATTACCAAGCACGACCTGGGCTGGGGCTGTTTGAAATCCGTCCTACTGTGAAGAAGCTGACTTCCTTGAAATAAGCAAATAAGAACAATTTTGATAACCTGGTATTACAGTATTATAGGTGTTTGCTAGGTGTTAAGTATTTCTCTCCTTCCAAGTCATGCATTACCTAGGGAGGTATGGCAGCTTCCCATAAGATTATGTCTTTCAAACGTGGTAAACCTGTGGACCCATGAGTTTTGGGGGGCAGGCACCCCCAATGTGGGTGGTTGCTGTGAATCACAAACCCAGACAGCTCCCTCCTCTTTCTGGAGCACGCATCTGTTAGCAGCTGTAGATGGGGACAGGAGGAGAGGCAAGATATCGGCGCCTCTTTTTTTGCTGCCCATGACCCCTATTGCAGAGTGGCACTGCCAAGGGACCATCACACCAACGAGCGTCCTCTTACCATCCTCACACCAAGTGGTAAGAGTTGGAGTCCAGCAACGTCTCGAGGGCTGGCAGTTCCCCAGTCCTAATGTTTAAGGATGGCATATGTAGGAACAACAAATGAAAGAGTATTTACTGTTACGCGTTGGCTGCTGTAGTCCGAAATAGTAATTTCACGAAGAAGGTTTCTATCAAGATGAGCTTCCCATGTGGTGCCGGTGGCATGATGCGACCCACAGTAGAGATGCTTCTTCCTACAAGAGAAGCCCCTGCAGAAGATCATGTGGGAGAAGCCCAGTTTTCCAGGGGTGGGGGGTGGTGGTTCCTGGCATACAGTAAAAGTACAGTGTTGACCTCTCAAGTTATTGCCCTGATATTATAGCAAGGAGCGACACTGTGCCAGTTTTCATGGGTAACATAGGATCTAGGGCCCCTCCAGACTGGTTTTTTTTTTTATTGCAGGGATATTCTGCATCATTTTCTTGGCGCATTAATAGTGCATTAATGGTGGGTGCGTTCTGCTTTATTAGTTGTTCTGCGATGCTTCCCTAACACTACGTTATTGATCTCCAGAGGAGCAATAGGAGCATAAGAAGCTGCCTTAAACAGAATCGCACCATTGATCCATCTAGCTCGGTGCTATCTGTTATCATTATTTGTTAAATTTATAGACAACCTTTCATCAGGAGATCACGGGGTGGTTGACAACATAACATGGACAAGGAAGAGGTGGGCAGTCTTGATGGAGCACTCTTCTCAATCAGTGCTGAAAGTGCTTGTGGAGAAGGAGTAGATATTATTATTATTATTATTAATAACCTGCCCATCTGGCTGGGTTTCCCCAGCCGCTCTGAGTGGCTCCCAACAGAATGTTAAAACTGTGATAAAACATTAAAACCTTCAGATGTCTTCTAAAAGTCAGATAGTTGTTTATTTCATTGACATCTGATGGGAAGGCGTTCCACAGGGCTGGTGCCGCTACCGAGAAGGCCCTCTGCCTGGTTAATGATACAGTCTTACGTTTTGCTAATACAAGCAACTCCCCCATTTATGCGGAGTTACATTTTGAACCCATGCACCCATCAGGGAAATTGCATAAAATGGGGAGTCACGTGTCCCATGAACCACCACTTTCCTGCACGTCAGCTGAGAGCCTCAGCAAAGCCCTGCTGTGCCTCTGGCTTGTGAGGAGACCCTCCCCAGAGCCCAAAGAGGATGTCCCCTTTGGGCTCTGGGGAGGGTCTCCTCGTGAGACTGAGCCACAGCAGACTTTGCTGAGGCTCATTAGGTCTCCCCCCCCCCACATCCAGGTTTCCAGAGCTGCGTGTAGATTGAACACACATAAATGGGAGGAACCCTGTACATGCATCTTCCCTTGTATTTATTGAACAAATAGAGCCTGAATTTACTGAACAAATATCTCATCAAGTTCAAGGACCTGGCTATATCTGCAAATGAAAAAGAAGTCAGAATGCTGACCGGCTTCATTTGGCTTGTGTCGCACCTAAGAGGAGTTTGCCCCCAATTTAGACACACTCGGCAAGAAAGCACCCAATTTAGATCATACTTGAATTAATATAATAAGAATTTGAGGAGCAGAACATTCAGCCGTCCTAGCATTTCAGGCACGAGTCTCTCCCAGCCCCTACCTGGAGATGCGGGGGGTCGAAACTGGGACCTTCTGCTTGCAAGGCAGACCTTCTGCCCCTCAGCTTTGGTCCCTCCCCCAGCACAGCCAAAGTGGGACAAAAATAAACCAGAACATTTGTGGCATAAAAGGTGATGGGATTTCAGCAGGACATTGCAGGATATGCACTGATTGGGAAACGAAGCAGCAAGATCGCCCCAAAACATTTGCAGGTGGAAACAATATTGAAAGTTGCACCCAATTTTTTATTTTTATTGTATTGATGTCCCGCCTTTTTCTCCAAGGAGCTGAAGGTGGTACATGGTTTTCCCCCTCCCCAATTAATTCCCACAACAGCCTTGTGAGGTAGGTTGGGCTGAGAGGCAGTAGCTGGTGCAAAGCCATCCTGTGAGCTCCACGGCCAAGCGGGGATTTGAACCCAGGTTCTATCTACAGTAGACTGACACTGCAACCATTACACCTCACTGGCATTGCAAGCACAAATTATTGTGAATGTGTGCAATAAGAAATGATGTCTGGAGGGGCCTAAGTACTAATGAATTTTTGTATGAATTGCATCGGTAATAATAAACGTTATTTCCATCAAATTTTTAGTTGGCTTGTTAAAGTGATGGTGTGTGTTCTTGATATCCGCTTATATATGCTGAAGACAGCCGTTGTCTTCTCTTCTGTCAAATGGTTTACAGCAAGTTCTGAATGAATCAGATCTGTTAATTGGAAAGTAGACATCCAGCTAAAACACATGAGCTGTGATCCAAAGAAGGTAGTCTTTCTTAATATAGGTAGGTAGCCGTGTTGGTCTGGATCGAAGTAAAATAAAAAAATTCCTTCAGTAGCACCTTAAAGACCAACTAAGTTTTTATTTTGGTATGAGCTTTCGTGTGCATGCACACTTCTTCAGATACGGTATCTGAAGAAGTGTGCATGCACACGAAAGCTCATACCAAAATAAAAACTTAGTTGGTCTTTAAGGTGCTACTGAAGGAATTTTTTTATTTTCTTAATATATTTGTTGAGGTGAAGGAGGGCAGAGGGAGGATAAAAGAGAGGTCCTTGCCTAATACCAGTGTCTCAAGATGATTACTCCGGCAGTCACTAAATATAACATAAAACAAACGTTCCGTATTTTGAATTTCCGAAAGAATTACATTAACCCAATGACAAACACAACAAACTTCCTCATGTTCCTAATTCTCAAAAGAGGGCTTGGGATTTTTCTTAATTCACCTCTCAGGTCTGGCTCCAACACTGCACCAGGTTAACTGAAGGGGAGTAAGGGTCTCAGTACATTGCACGATGGATTCTTCAAAATGCACGTTCTGAATACTGAAAATACTGTGCAACATTCCTTTTCAATATGAGACAAGGGCCTCCTTCATAATCCTCTTGCCACTTTCTAAAGTGTAAGACCTAATTTTGTGTCATGGAGACCCAAAATCTGCATATGAATTATATGGGACCACTCTAGAAGCAAAATAGGTACAAGTGCTTTTCGCTTCTTTTCACTCAAGTACTTGAGCTGAAGTGCTTGGTTTTGCAACATTGGAAATCTAAATGTCCCCCATACATTAAGTAAATTGGATGAATGTGAAATGCAACAGGTGGTGAACTCTTGAAAAGCTTGAAAATCTCTCTGAGGGGGGGAAAGTTCCCTAATTCAGGAATTTGATAATGAGCCTATAGCCTGACCTTTGACGACACTATGAAACATCCCTCCTGCCTTTCTATTCTCTTTCTTCATTGCCTTATATTTTTATACAGCATGGCAGAGGGTAAGCATAAGTGAGGAATTGGATGGAGAAGATGTTGTACAACGGGAGAAGGAGGTGGGGGATAGAGTATGATTGGAATGAGCCTGCTGGATTAGGCCAAAAGCCTAACCAGTCCAGCACTCTTCTTCTCAGAGTGGCCAACCAGTTTCCCAGTGTACTTCATTGCTGAGTGGGGATTCCAACCCTTGTTTCAGTCACAGAACTGTAAAGTTGAAAGGAACCCTGAGGATCATCTAGTCCAACCCCCTGCAATGCAGGAATATGCAGCTGTCCCATATGGGGATTGTACCTGCAACCTTGGCGTTATCAGCACCATGCTTTAACCAACTGAGCTATACAGCTGAAATCCAATGCACTAACCACTATACCATGCTCTCTCTCTCTCTCATTGGTAATGAAGCTGTGTGACCGCCCCAAAACCTTTACAGGTGCAAACAGCATTGAAAGCATGTGACTGCCTTGATAGCATCAGGACCACAAATCGCCAGAAATGTGCCGTAAAGGTTTCCTGCTGCATTACAAGCCCCCCACAGCTAGGGGAGGGAGTCATGACATAAAAGCAGCAAACTTGGGGGTAATAAAGCACCTTTCTCTTCTCTGCCCAAAACTCTCCCTTCCCCAAAGCAGCTTCAACTAGAAACAACAGCTGATTCTAATACTTAGGTTTCTGTGTAATGTGTAGGTTGGCTGTGAAAGCCCAGTCTTAATCAAGAGATTCTGGCCTTGTAAGCAGAACTTATGAAATGTCCAGCGTTTCACAGCAAGGAAGTGTGCCTGGGTACACATTACCACTTCAAAGCACGGCCAGGTCATTTTCTCGGTTTGGGAGCCATCAAAACACAGCATGTTGGGGTAGATACAGGATCAATATGGGATGTGACTCACCCAGTGTGTTCACCTGTGTACTCTGCATCCTGCGTGTTGGATGCGGAGTACACAGGAATATGTGCGCAGGTTTTTTGTTGTTGCGTAGGTTACAAACGTGTGTTATTCTGATAGGAGGTTCTATAATCCCCCCCACCCCCCAAGTGCATAGGGGCTTTTGCAGACCAGCAGCAGAGAAGCATCGGCAAGCGCTGTAGCATGGCAGTATTCAGTTTCCTTCTGCAGCAATTACTGAGATGCATGAACAAAAGCCACCTTCTGGAGAAACCAAACACCAGAAGTGGCATTCATTGGTTCCCACACATGCACACAGCAACTACAATCAGAGGTGGAGTTTGTTGCCTAGGTTATCCCATACACCGCCAGCCGGAGGGAGGGCTGCCGACTCTCAACGGTTCTGCACTTCAGGAGTCCTGTTTGGCATTCAACTGTGGCCCATGTGTCGTGTGCAAAAGAAGGAGGGAAGCATGAACTGCAGAGCAACCCTCGGGGAGAAGCAATGTGGTCCCTTCTCCCCTCGTGTGTGCAGAGCCAGGTCATCATCGCACAAGACAGTTCAGCACAACGCCTGGCCTAACAAACGTTTTCACAACTGCAAAAGACCGCAAGGCACAAACCCCGCAGGTGTCGCTCTCAGAGGTAGGTGCAATGCAACAAGTCCCAGGATGGGACTTGGTTGTTTGGAAACTTCTTTCTCTCTCTGCACTTTTTAACATATCTCCTGCTAGCACTGCAGCTGGATTTTTCCGCCTGATATCCTCCCCCTTCTTGGATTATAACACAGTGGCATTTTACGGCCTTGGTTCCTTTCTCATGAAGCACAGTGTGCAGAGATAGACTGTTATCAGAGTCTGGGTGAATTTCTATTGCAGATTATTTTGGGGGACAACCCTAAAAGCTCCAGATTGAACGATTAATGTACCTGACACCTGCACATTGTCACAAACATTACAGTGTGGCTGCTTTCCCCCCTCGATTTTATTCTTTTTGTTACTTTTCTGTAAACCCACTTTGAGGGTTGGTTGTTTGGTTTCAATCAAGTGGTGTATTATGAAATAAATAATCTTTTTTAAAGCTCCCCCCCCCTTGATTTTATTGGTGTTGTTTGTTTGTTTTTTTACCTTTTTGTAAACCTGCTTTGAGGCGTGTGGGTTTTGTTTTACAATTATATTTTATTAAGTCTCAACATTTTTAGCACATACAGGCAGACCACCATTTTGTCTTTTCTCTTATTTTTTGTCCACTTCCCACTCTTTTATTCCGTGGAGTTGCTGTTTCTCCCCTTCTGCTACACCCAATCTCCTATCTATCAAATCATCACCACAATATTATGATCTAATTACTTCTGTTGCTTTGAGGGGTTTTCTTTGGTGGTTTTTGGCAATCAAGCGGTGTGTTGTGACATAAATAAAGAGCAATCTTTTTTTAAAGCACAACACTGTCTACCCCCCCCCCAAAGTCCCCAATTCTATTGCTTTTCTACCTTTTGTTAAACCCGCATTCAGGTCTTTTGTTGTTGTAGTAGTAGTAAAATAAGTAAACATATGCCTCTGCCCCTAACTAGGCCTCAAGGGGTATATATTTATATGTGTGTGTATATATAATATATATACAGTATATATACTGTATGGTGGTGCAGGGAGGGCCTAGGCCTAAGGGAAGCCTCTGCAGTTCCACCTCCCACCAGCAGGGGCTGCTGTGGGCTCCTAGTTCACCTGCCCCAGGTGTGTCAACTCCACTTCCTTTCCCTACTTGGATCCTCTTTCAGGCGAGGAGTGGGAAGAGGACAATACGTAGCAGGTGGGACGCAGGCCTTGGGCCTAGGAGAAGATGGCGTTTCAACGTAGGCCAGGGGGCCAGCCACCCCCTACTCTACCGCCCCTCCCCAAATAACCCTTACTGACCTTGCGGTTCTAAGCTTTTAAAGATTTGGAGCATCTTCGCCCAATGCGTAGTCAAGTGACCGCCACAATCTCAGAGCTACGTTTTGGGGGGGTTGGGGGTTGGTTTTTACCTGGCTGCTCAATTTTTGGCCCACCCCAGGCCTGGCAGGGTGTTCAAGCAGCCGGGCAAGGCTTTTGGAGCAGCTGGACACATGTTTTCATATTTAGCAGAGGAGAGTGTTGGGACTTGAAACACAGGGAGGCAGCTTGCCCGCCCAGGATACCTTTTTCGGGTGGGTGGGTTTACCCTTAGCTTTCCTGTTTCTGAGGAATGCGTAGTCTGGGGCGGATTTTGGCAATCTTTCATCCTATGGTGCCCTGAATGAGGCCAAAATCCGGTGCCCCCAAACGGATCTCCTCCGTTATGAATCTTCTCAGTTTTGTGCCCCCTTCGGCTTGGCACGGGAATCGCCCACACTGCCCTAGATCTGGCACTGGTGTGTTTTCTCTGAGAGTTACAATACAACAGTTTCACCCCTTCCTCGCAGGACCCAGAGCGTGCAGACTTTGTCAGCACGGCCCAGTCCTCGGGTCCCTGGGTAACTGCTAGTGGATTGTGGGTTTGGATGCCAGAGTATGGATTTCTTGGTTGTTGAGCTCTTAAATCTGCTGTTTTGCTCAAGAGGGTCCGAAAGGCCTGGGACCTGCCTATGTCAGCCTGGCAAGCCGCCTTGCCAGCTGTTTCCCCATATTAACTTATTTTATTTATATCCCACCTTTTCTCCTGAAAGAGCAAACGGCATCAATAATAACATGGGGTTTTTTTTCTAAAGTGTTCATAAAACATTAAGTGTTTTAAAACATTATCTCAACCAGTGAGCTCAGGGTTGCCAGGAAGTGTCTTTCAGCCATCTAATGCCTAGGTAAAGGATTTCTTTAAAAATTCCTGAGTCATGAATGAGGGAGACAGGCACACCTCACCAGGGAGAGCATTTCACAACACGCGAAGTGCAAAGGTTCTGTTACAGGTCAGTACCAACCGGGCGGTCTCCCCACCCCAGGGGTAGCACCACCAACAAGGTGAATATGTCACAAATACAGAAAATTCTGACATCCTGGTTTTAAAGGATTCCTTCTCCCCTCCCAAATCTTGAGTGGTCCTCTTGGTGTTCTCTTCTTTTTCACCATTTCAGCCAGCTTCATTCATTCACTTTCTTTTCTCCTATGCATTAGCCTTATACTGTATGTTGCATTTTAAAAGAGAGTCAAGAAAGGCAGGTGCCAATCATCTTATAGTACTCTACACTACCATATTAATAAATGAAAGAAGAATGTATTTGACATGGCATAGAGAGACCTTGTTACTATAAAAACATATTTTTAAACACTTCTATTGCTCCTCTTCGCCTGTTATTGAGCTCAGTTGTCAGCTTTTCTTAGGTACCCCTCAAAGCTTGATACAGGGGAAGGGGAATAAAACCATTTCAAAAAGAAATAAGTACTGGTATATGTAAAAAAAAAAATCCTTCCAGTAGCACCTTAGAGACCAACTAAGTTTGTCATTGGTATGAGCTTTCATGTGCATGCACACTTCTTCAGATATTTCAGCTTTGTAAATAAGCCCCCCTCCCCAGTAGTAGGCTGCAATATAAAAAATACTTGCCTTTTTTGATACAACTGAAAGCACAGCAGACTACCAAAGGAAGGACAGAACACACAGGCTCCCCCCCCCTTATATTTATTGATTTTCAAGAATACAGTGTTATGTAAAGAAATAAAAGTTAAACTGCACCCTTCCTCCCAATTCTTCCCCTGCCACCTGTCCTTGAGTGTCTAGATTTCTTTGTTATCTGAGTTAAGGTTAGTATAAATTCCATACTTTTTGTAGCTGTCCATGCAGTTTCTTCTTCACCAGCCTGTTTTATCTTCCTCCATACCCAGTGGGGAAGTTGAGCAGGATGATGAAGGTGAAACCTGCTAACTCTCCTGGAGAGAATTCCACACACTTAGCTGCATGGAATTCCGGGTTGCCAATGGCAACAAGGTGAGTGTTTAAATACAATACTCTTGTACATACTTGGGGATTTATTTCCTTTCCTTTCCTTACATGAATATACAGTAGCTAGATTATTCTAGACAATGACCCCTAATAAGTGTTCACTTTGTTCCAGAGCATCAAAGTTCATCCAGGCTTATTTATTTTTGCAAGCTCTCCCATTCATTTGTGGTTGCCCAGGCACAAAAATGTAATTTATTTATATAAAATGGTTAAATGTCTACAACGTAGCCAAAATATTTTCCTCTGTGTTAACTGGATTGTGCCTTTTAGAGAATCAGCAAAGCCTCCCTTTTCCCTGTTGGATGATAGTGGGAGGGTCCCCTGAGAATCTTCCCCTGATGTTTTTCTGGACAGTGCAAAGGCAAGATATTAGCATCTTATTTTCATCAATGCAAGTGCTTTTTGACATCCCTCATTTTTAATTAAATATTATTATCCATCAGAACATGCAGGCTCCAAGAAACAATTGTATTATTTTCAAGAACTTTTAGGCACCTGCCAGTCCAGCACAACATTAGCACAAAATTAGTCCTACTCTCCTTGTCTTCTGCATCTAGCCCCTTGGGCAAATTCCACATCACCATTGTTCGCAGCTCTTCGTTGAAACATCTAAAGTCCTCCTGACTTGCATGTGCATCTTTGAGACTCTGTGAGCCAGCAAAGTTGCTGCACTGTACCCAATTTTTGCAAAGCAGCTTTCCCTAATACAACACATTTTGTATGTTTCCCCACTAACATATGCATCTTTGCACACATTACCTGGCTGGATAACTGCATAGCAAAAGTTGGAGAAGCGCAGAGTTCAAAGGATGGCTGTGTTTCTGTTCACAAATTGTTTTAGAAAGTACAAATTGGATTGATTCACCTATAAATACGAACTAGATTGAATTTCGCTCCCATTCCTATACCAGACTTTAGTTTGAAAAGAAAGCCATTCCATCATGTGAACTACAGATCTCTGCAGTCAGTGGAGTTTAACTATGCTCCATAATAATAACAACAACAACAACAACAACAACAACAACAACAACAACAACAACAAATTTTTATTTATACCCCGCCCTCCCCAGTCAAAAACCGGGCTCAGGGCGGCTCACACCAACAAAACCACAATAAAACATAAAAACAATTAATTAGAATACAGATTAAAATACAGTATTAAAATTTAAAATGCAGCCTCATTTCAAGTAGTCCATAAATCCAGGCCATGAGGGAGGAAAACACAGGGGTCAGGCTAAGCCCAACCCAAAGGCCAGGCGGAACAGCTCTGTCTTGCAGGCCCTGCGGAAAGATGACAAATCCCGCAGGGCCCTGGTCTCCTGGGAAAGAGCGTTCCACCAAGTTGGGGCCAATACTGAAAAGGCCCTGGCTCTAGTAGAGGCCAATCTAGCCACCTTATGGCTCGGGATCTCCAAAGTATTGTTGTTTGTGGACCTTAAGGTCCTCCGCGGGGCATACCAGGAGAGACAGCATTAAGGGAAACTTGTAGAAAGAACATTACAATCCATTTCATTGTTCTTTGAAGGATCTGACTCAGCACTCTCAAGCGTGATACAGGCAACAGAGACAGTGAGATTCTTTGTGCAATACTAAGCAGACAGCATATGATGGGAATAATTGCAATAATAAATTGTAATTATTCAAACCAAATCATGGATGCAGGACCCACCTATGGCTTTTTCGCTTTGTAAGCATTAGACACTCCTATCAGAGAATAATGTGAATTATTCTTTGCCTACTCTGCAAGGTAACTGCCTTGCACGTATAGTGCAATTCTATACATGTCTGCTCGAAAGTAAGTTATGCTGAGTTCAATGGAGTTAACTCCCAGGTATACATATAGAAGTGCAGCCTTGCAGCACAATCCTAGCCATGTCTACTCAGAAATTAAGTCCCATTGAATATAACGAGGCTTATTCCCAGTAGCGTTAGGACTGCATGCAGCCTTCCTCATTCTGAAGCCATGGTCATGAGGGATATCCAAAGATAATGCAGTAGCCTGAGACTTTTCGTCTTCCATTTATGGCTGCATCTCTTTTTCTTTCTTTTGAAAGTGGATACAGAGATTGGTGGTGCCCAACTAAGTTCTACTTGGAGTAGAGTCTCTGAAATTAATGGACTTAAGTTAGTCCTGACCTTTGATTTCAGCGAGCCCACCCTGAGTAAGACTAATATATTTTCCTTCACTGATCAAACTGCTCCATCTGGTCCAGTGCTGTTGTCATTAACTGGCAGCTGCTCTCCAGAATTACAAACAGGGAGTCTTTCCATCTCAAAGGTAATAGGCAGGCCTATATATCCAAAGCCAGCTTAAGTTTTATTATCCACTGACAATTCCAACACTCCCCCTCTGATCTATATAGAACTAGTATTCCTCCTCTTGGCTGCAGCGAGTGGCCATGTGCAGGGTGGATAAAAATCAATGATTTTTTTATTTAAAAAAAAACAGATTTTTTTAATTTAAATCAGATTTTTTAAAATAAAATGCTTTTTGAAGAAAATATATTACCATCCAAAGGTTATTCCATCATGAAATAAAGATTAGTTTTTTAATTATGTGGAATAAGGTTGTACAGTACAGTATATGTTTAATTTTTTTGGTAAATAAATTCTATTAATCCATTCACAATGTCATGCTCTTCCAGAGGTTTTTGTAAGATTATTGGGCAATTTCTCTGCCTACAAGATATTATCACAGATGCTTGGTTTACTTTTGCAGTTCTCAAAACTGAATTTGACTCAGCAGAGATCACATGCCTCTTCTTCACAGCAAAAATGTTATAACGTGAACAGAGTTGAGAAAAAGACCTTAAACCTATTGTTCTACAAACCTATGAATACAGAATCAACCCCTTCAGTGCTACGTTTCAAGAAGTTCAGTGAATAGAATAGAAACAATATTTTTCTGACTGTTTGGAGTGGACAGTATTTAAGATTTTCATGTGTAGGCTGGGCTGACAGTCTAAGTTTCTTAATATATATATATATATATATATTGAGCATGATGCGCTGGTTGGCGATCTGACCAAAAATGAAAAAGGCAAAGCAGTCAAATGTATCTGGCTTCAGTCTGCATCCTCTTGTGTCACATCTGCATAAGCAAAGAGCTGAGCAAATTTATACTACATCTTTTAAACTTGAAATTGGAAGCTGTATCCTGAAAATGTGCAATCTCTTATCTTGCTTTTCTAAAGGTTCTGCCGTCTAAAAACGATGTGTGACTTTTGAATGCTGATAAAGTTTATATCTATTTAGGTTTGTCGGGAAATCCTTTTGCGGTTCTTGGAGAGGACAAACACCTTTTGAGGTATAAATATTTTGGTGGTAGATCAGATTTTTATTGCTGTTATCTGGCACTGGCTGAGTAAGGGGGCGTGTGCATTTATTTGAATTGCCCTGCAGTTCCAGAATTCTTTGAGGGAAGCCATCCACTTTAAATGTATGTTGTGGGTGTAACCACTGGGTATAATGGGGATGGTCTCAAATAAATATATTTATTTCCCCAAATCGATACAACCAGGAAAAACACTTTTATTTAAAAGCCATACACTTATTTTCATTCAGTAAAATACTGTTCCCTTCCAACTATTCAGACACTACTTAGAAAGCCTGAAAAGGCAAGGAACAATAAGGATAAAATGAACAGATAGAAATGAATCATGATGGGATGGAAAGTTAGGTCAGTTTCATGAGGCTTGGGAGACCACATAAAATGTGGTTGGTCCCTGTTTTTCAGGTTGCTCACCTGTTCAATAGTACAAGGCAAGGTATTCATTTAAAAAAGTTATAGTAAAGAAGCTTTCTCATGAAAGGAGCTTTTCTTAAACTTTTTGTTTGTTTTGAAATGGAAAAGAGCAAAAATACTGTATTTTCCTGCGTATAAGACTACTTTTTAACCCAGGAAAATCTTCTCAAAAGTCAGGGGTCGTCTTATATGCCGGGTCGTATTTCTTATATGGCGAGTATATCCCAAACTCTATATTTTAACTGGAAAAGTTGGGGGCCGTCTTATACGCCCAGTAGTCTTATACGCCGGAAAATACGGCACGTAATTTTAAAAATACGTAATCAGTTTGTTAAAATATGTAACATTTAAGAACCATGCATGGATTCCAAAATAAATGTATCCCATGTATACTTGTAATGCTCTTGCATTCATTTGTATATTTTATCACAAAGGTTTTCTGAAATTGATTTCTTCTGAAATAATTGTTGTTGTTTGCAGGTTTTGCAAAAATGAGCAAGAATATCAAAGAACTAAGGTAGTACCTGCTTGCTTTTACCATGTTACAGAGTTGTCAATAATCTGCAGTTGACAATTTGAGCACAGGAATGTCCTTGATAATTAATAGATTCTTGGGAGAATTTAGTAGTAACGTATTTATCTGTTAGTTGACACTATCATTTCTCAGAAAGGTCCAGCAGACAGTGCATTTGTCTGGAGTGGGCCTTGCCCACCGCCTTGCTTAGCAGGCTCTGGGAGCAAGGAAGAGGGCTCAGAAAGCTCTTTCCACAGTGTCTTTTCCTGTAAGGTGCAAGTCACCTGTAGGTGGTGTAGTTTGGCGATCACTCGTGGCTGTGTAAGATTGTCTCCCATTAACATGGTCTTAACGGTGTGTCCGTAAGTGACTGTGGAGGCCAATTCTGGACCCACACATCCTTCCAAACCTATGTGAGGACATAGGTTTCCGGGCAGGAGTTGATCACAGTGAGGGTTTGCCACACATGCCTTCCTCTTTGCTCGTTTCTCCTTTTTGCCCTGAGTTTGAGCATCTTCAAAACCCACAACACCTTTGGTAAAGGCTGTTCTCCAATTGGAGCGCTCACAAGCCAGTGTTTCCCAATCTTCCGTGCTTATACTGCATTTTAAAAAAAGATTTGCCTTGAGGGCGTCTTTAAACCTCTTTTGTTGTCCATGGGTGTTTCGCTTTCCATCCAGCATAGTCTCTACTCATATGCAGCCTTTTGACTCCACAGGGAAGCGCTGCAAAGGCAAACCCAAGAGACCTTGAAACTTCAGGAAGAAGCAACCAAATTCTCAGTGGAATCCCTCACACGTCAAGGGTGTTCCTCTCCTTCAAACCTCTTGACAAGTTCAGGTATGTACAACCTGCATGTACATCAAGTGTAAAAATGGAGAATGCCTTGCAGCTGACCATAGAGGCAACAAGGTGATTTCAGAGCTACTAGTTGCATTCAAAAGATGGATGAAAAGGTTAAGCCTCTTAAATTTCAACCAGGCAGCCCTGGCTAAAACCCTACAAAAAAGTGAGTTGGTTAGATCAGTTTAGCGAGAGACTTAAAATGTTTTTTTAAAATTAAAAACAATGGAGCAAAACTCACTTCAAATATGTTACATACTTGAACCAGTTCTTCATTCAGACAATAAATATCCTCAAACTGATCTAGGTCTATGCTCAAAAGGTTGGGATTTTTATACCATTCCAAGAAATTAGATACCTGACCCAATAAGGTAATCAAGTGTAATAAGCATCCTGGTTAAATTTTCATATACCCGATTCACTCTTTAAAACTATCCTGCCAACGCTTATTCTGCATTATTCTACAATATTATTATATATTGCATCAGCATAAAAATTACAGTTAAACCCAAGACAAATGGAAAATAGAAAAGGTTTATATAAAACACAGGAAAGTTAAGAGTGCGTTTCCCATCACATCTGTAGCTGTCATCCAGTTGATACCCTCATCAAGCCCGTTAGGCAATAGCATTACCCTTATCTGTGGGCCCAATACATCCTTTTCTTTAACTGTTTGAATAGTTCTTTTCCTGAAGCTTGTGTATACTCTACACACCACAATTTCAGAATCTTTCCTGCAAGTTTGTGTTCAAATATTGTTTGGCCTATGGACTTTGAAGTCTGTAGTTACAGTGCAACTTCTGTGCTCACAGATAGGAGGTGTAGTTTTTTGGGGGGGTTGTCATGCCTTCATGCAGTAATGAGCAAAAGCACTTCCCTATACCGATCACTCCTTCAGTGCCGTATGTATAAAAGTCCTTAATCATATATTCCTTCTTATTCCTAGGATTAATTCATCATAGGGTTTATCTCTCACAGAGATACAGTTTCCAGCACCTTTAACAAACTACAGTTCTCAGAATGCAGCCCATATATTGCTGCAGTTCAGACAAACACTACAACTTCCACAAGGATATAGTCTCTTGCTGCCTGCCTTGATAGTTAGCGGAAGAGTGTGCCACCGGGGGGGGGGGGAGTCCAACTGTTGGAGAGTTACAGCACCTGCTGTGGCTGTAGTGACCAATATGGGAGAGACATATTTTGTTGCAACCGGGGCAGATGAAGGCGTCCGGTTGTGCTGCTGCAGATGCAACGTCGTGTTTCATCTCTCTGTGGTCATTCCTCCTCTGGTCACTGACCTACCTGCCTGCCTCCAAGCACTGCGGTCATCTGCAAGGGATTCCCACATGGCAGGCTTGATGTTTGCCAGCCTTCACGTCACGTTTGCACACATCTTTGTAGCACAGAATTGCTCTGTCAACGAGTCTGGTGGCTGAAGCTAGCTCCCCGTAATGCTCATCCTTGGGAATCCTGCCATCTTCTACTCTGTGTACATGGCTCTAATACAGGGGTTGGCAAGGTTTACCTCGCTGGGGCCGGTTCACTCCAGCGGAGATCCCTCCATGGGCCGGATTGCGCCCGCGATTTCCGGCGCCTGCTTAGATGTGTTATTTGGCGTCCGCGTGCCCACGATTTCCGGCATCTGCGCATGCGCTGATGCGATTTCCGTCGCTGCTGAAGCGAGTCCCCACGCCACGCTGCGGCGGTTTAGCACCACAAGGACTCACCAAGCGGGCAGCTTGGTTCAGGAGCGGCTCATGGGCCGGTTAAATGACCCCCATATGGGCCTTAGGCAAGCAGCCAGTCACTTTCACTGTACTTGCACCGCTATTGCTACTGTTTCACTTTCTTCAGCCGCCCTGAACGTCTTTGTTGTTTCCCATAGGCGCTACTTCTCCATATAGGAGCAACCTAAATGCACCATCTTCCAGGCTTGGCACACTGGCGGAGGGCTCCACGAGTTCTACCTGTAGTACAGCCCCTGCTGCTGCTGCTGCTGCTGCTGCTGCCACCACCAGCAGCCCTCCCAAAATTGTATACACTAAATATGAATTGGACATTGACATGGAGACCAGTAAAAGGCCCAAGAAATGTCCAGGGAAAGGGAAAGAGTCCATTGAGTCCATCTTGGAAGAATATTCTCAGCAAGTCAGAGATCTGCAGAAGAAGCTAAATGAAGTGAGTTTCCAGCTTGGCAGAAAGGCTCTCAGTGTACTGGTTGTCATTTAACTGCGGGGGGGGGGGGGGGGTTGGATATCACAACCACGGCAGTGTATTCCCTGCACTAAAGGTGGTGGTGGGAGAATCAAAAGTTATGCACCAAGAAAATCTGAATGCAGCAGATTGGGATCATACAGGAAGGGTTTTATAATTAATTATATAGTTTTCAAAATTTCATAGTCAACTTTTAGGAAGTTTTAATAGAAACATTTTAATAAATAAATGCATACATTGATATTGGTTGCACTACCAAAATGTTGGGAACTGTTTGTTAAGATTAAGGAAGCCTCTCTTCATCTCAGTTCACGAACCCAGTGTAGCTACCGTAGTTTAGTTTTTATTCAGCAGGTATGCTTTTAGAGCCTGGATTTTAATCTGCAACTGCATGCCTTCGTGTGGTGCATGTTTGTGTGAACGAGGGGGGTGTTGTTGAAGGCTAGGGATAGATCAGACTCCCTTTTATGGCTGGTTCTGTTAAATGAAAATTGTCTGCCATGTCTAAATGATACCTCTTGCACTCATCAGATTAGCAAAACAGCCAGAGCCAGATTATTCATCATGGAAAACTGCAGCAGGCCTTCTCTTAATTACAATTACATATCTGACTTCTGCAACTCTGAAGATCTGTCCTAGAGCAGTGCCGCCAATATTTGCCTTGCTCCATTTCCCAAATTGCATTTTGTCTACTGTTAATACTGTTTTATGATCTTATTTTGCTTCCCGCAGGCTACAGAACAACATGAGCAACAGAAATTAACTTTAAGACAGACAATAATTGAGTTGCAGACAAACCTTCGGGAGGTAACGAGGGAAAAAGAGTCTTTAACTGATCTCAGGTGAGCACCCCCATGGTACAAACTAGAGTGGGTGTCATGGACTGGTTCAACACAGAGGAATGGTGGGAGAAACCAGCTGGGGAACCCCCAATTGAAAAAGGCTCAGAGCCCAGGGAGTGGTCATGAGTGGTCAGAGGGAGAAGACTGGGAGGAGGAGGTGTTAGATGCTGAAGAGGTAACAGGGCTTAGTGAGCTTGGAGAGTCTGTGGCAGCGATAGGTCAGGCCTGTGAAGAAGCATGGGTGTCTCCGCCTCCTGCAGTAACAAGCTCCCCTCCCCCTCCCCCCGGTCTCCCAGAACCAGAAGAGGCAAAAGTGAGAGGAACAAATACAGACAAGCGGGCACAGTCTCCAGTTGCTTGGGGGGGGCAGAACGTGAGTTGCTGTGCTCATTAGGCCTCCCACTCCTGGGCAGATCCTGTTTTGCTTTTAAGGAGTTAACTCCAGCTTGCTCAGTGTGATTTACTGCTGGCTCACTCCTGTCAGAAGGCCACAGTTCTAAGACCATTTGTATATTCCAGTTGCAGCTTCCCAGCTAGGCTCTAAATTTATGACTTGGGATCAAAGAAAGCATCTTGGGAATGGCCCCATGCCCTGTGCAACTCAGGTAGCTGGTATTGTTTTGCAGACCTCCCATTTTCCCAGGTAGTGGGAAGTTCCAGAGTCAATTGCTACATGGTCAGTTGTCTTGTGGCGATGGCATATCAGAAGTTTAACAGTGGTTTCTTTTTCATATTGTTGCGGGTTTGGGGGGATCAGGGGCAGAAAGCTTTTACAGCCCAAGAGCCACATTCCTTTATGGGCAACCTGCCAAAGGCCACGTGCCATTGGTGGGTGGGGCCAAAAGCAAAAGTGGGTGGGGCACCTATGTAAATTTTACCTTTGTACTACAGTCTAGGTCAGCATAGAAGTGCACCCAGAATAGCACTAAAAGACTGAAGCTGTACACCTGTTTGAGACTGCAAAAGAAACCACAAAACACAGTTGTGGGGTGTTTGAATTTGCATTGGATGCTTCCTTTTCTGATAAATAGGCGAAAAGAGTCTCAAACCCAAGAGGATCTCAATTGCAAGCTGAACGCTACAATCAATGAGCTGCAAACAGCCAATCACCTTCAGGAGGAGATGCTGAAGGAAGCCAACAACCAAACAGAACATCTGAAGAAGATGGTACAGGGCCATGAAGACATCCTCCAGGAACTTCGCAATGTCCTACTGGGCTATGAAGAAAGTTCGGGAAAGAAGATCTTTGATCAGGAGAGCATCACAAACCTTCACGTCTGCAACCTTCCCAGGGCTTTCAGTAAAGTCCTGCGAGATCTAGATACGGAGATGTCCCTGCTCAAAGCGAGGCTTACTCCAGTAAGTGCCCTTCAACTCATTCTGAATGAAATTTAAGCGTAAGATCACTGTGTATTCAAGACAGGAGGGAATCTAGTGGCATAACCAAGGTCATATTGACAGCTGGATTGTAACCAGGTTACGGGAGCACAAGTTCAGCTCACATCCTGTGGTCATTTTTACACTTGGTTATCCTATTTCACAGGATAGAATTAAGTAACCATTTTGGATGTAACCACAGTGGTATCTCTTTGTTGGCCAGTGTCATCGGCCACATTTCTGGTGCACAGCCATGCACGCTCTGGTCCCTTTGAAAACACTGAGGCTTAAATGCAGATAACTGGATTGCACCTCTGATTGGGCTCTGGGCCAGACCTGGTGTGAAAACGTCCATTCCATGTGTCAAAACCTGGGTCGCCTCTCACTCCTCATAAGGCTGGAGTTTGGAGCTGGGCGGGGATATTCAAAGGGCAGCAAAGGCAGGTGGGAGGGGGCATTGAACTCCTGCCAAATCTCACCCAGAATGAATTCTTACCTCCTGTCATTATTATTTTCTTGCTGGGATTTGATGAAGGCAGAATAATCAACTAAGATTTTAATGGGTGTTAAAGCCCTAACATGATTATTGTTAATAACCGCAACTATTATTATTCTCTTATTTATGTGGAACCACTTTTTCCTCAGAGAGACTCCACCAAACTCCAATTAAGTTAAATGCATCGATAGTTTGACCTTGTGCGTTTATTTATTTTAAATAGCCAGAGTGAGTCCATTGTGGACCAGGACTATGGCATGGTGGAATGGGGGTGTTTTTAGCCATGTATTTCTTTGTCACAGACCCAAGAAAAATAGCAGCTTACAACAAATAATTCAGATGGCACCAATAAGGAGTTTTTAAAAAGTAAACGGAGACCTTGAACCTCTTCCTTTTCTTCTGCTGGAGTTTTGTTCATCCTCCTAGAGTGCTCCTTCTTTCCCTGTCTGCAGCCAGCTTCATTTGCTTTGGTTGGAGTGCCTCCAACATTATCCACTTTCCAGTCCGAATGCCTCATCCTGGTTTATTGGGATCCAAAGGCCATGGGAAACTCTCATTACTATAATTAATAGTTCAGTAGGGTATGAGAATACATTTTGGCCCAGATGGCAAATGGCTGCAGAACACCCCCAGTCCAAAGAGCATCAGTCTCTTAAGACAAAGTGACATCAGGTGTAGGACAGGTATAGTCATGCCTCCTTGCTGAAAGGTGGGTTGCAGGTGCTGCCAATCAGCTGATCAATGAACCTATGCCTTAGCAGTCTGGTTTCAAACTATACAGAAAAATGTCTCACCCGAAGGGGGTCAGGATCAGGACAGTTTTTTCCAGCCCAGCATACAAAAGGTCCCAGTTTCAATCACTAGCATCTCCATTTGGAGAATCTTGGGTAGCAGAGCTGGGAAAGAGCCTGAGACCTTGGAAGTCCCATTGCCTCTATGAGGAGTAAACTAGGCTCGTTCATACTCACGGTGTTACGCTGCTTACTGCAGCCTTCCCTAATCTCTGGTCCAAAACATCCACATGCTTTGGACTACAGTTCATTCCAGGCCATTGGCCATGCTGGCTGGGACTGGTAGGAGTTGTTCACCAAAACATCTGGAAAGCACACAGCTGTGAAAGGCTGCAGCCAATCTCATACTTCCATAGGATGAGTGTTGAAGCCTCTGAACCACAGCAATCTCTTCCCCTTCCTGTAGACACGGGCCTGCCAATTAAGATGACACTGTTGTGAATTGTGGAGCACATACAGGGCAGTTTTTGAAGCCTGTGTCAGATGGAGAAAGAGCCAAGTAGAGGCATTTTCTTCTTTCAGCTGCTAGGCTCTGGCAAGTATCTTGGAATAAGCAATGATGGGAGCAATAACCACAAGCTTATCTTGTGCAGATGTTGTTGTTTGCATCCTTCTGCCTCGAGAGACAATAGAGTGCGACTCTGAGGGTAAAGTTAGCAGCACCTCCCCACGGTGCAAGCTTGGGCAGTGTGTATGGAGGTCCTGGGCTGACCAGTCAACAAGGCCACCCCCCACCTTGCTGATGTGGTTCAAAGGAAAGCAGAACAATATGTTTGGCGCCAGCTTGACTGCAGGAGTTAGCGGAAAGAGGCATACAAGACTCCATCCAACTGTCTTAGGGACTCCACTCTGGATTTGTGTAGGGTTTATTCATTAGCCTTGTCTTCTCCCAAAGATATCCTGCCAGGCAGCAGAGGCTGACAAGCCCCATATGCCCCCACTTCCCTCTACACTACAGCATGGGTAGGCAAACTAAGGCCCAGGGGCCAAATCCAGCCCAATCACCTTCTAAATCTGACCCACAGACGGTCCAGGAATCAGCATGAGTAGAATGTGTCCTTTTATTTAAAATGCATCTCTGGGTTATTTGTGTGGCATAGGATTTCGTTCATTATTTTCTGGCCCCCCACAAGGTCTGAGGGACAGTGGACGGGCTCCCTGCTGAAAAAGTTTGCTGACCCCTGCTCTACAGCATATGCAGAAACCACCTTCTCCACTGTTGTACCTATTATTGGTCTCATCTGCTCAATCCACCAGAGCCTGTCTTCGCATGCAGGAGAAGTCCCTATCTTGCTGAGGGTTTGAGACCCATCAGCTACCCTCACCTGGTTTAGCCGGCCAATCTAAGCTATTCCCTGGGGTGTGGCTGCTTTTGCATGGTGACAGCTTCTAGGAGCCACAGGTGAGAGTTAAGTGCCGGGTGGGGACCAAAGGTGGACAGACTACCCCAGAAGGAGCACAATGTGTCCCCCAGCAGAGGTACTAGCCCACCCCTGACACCCCATACACCTCCCACCCCCTCCCGCACAGATGCAGCTGGAGGTCTTCAGAATACACAGTCAGCACTTATTGTATGTTAATGATAAACCACCATGTGATCCTTATCAGTCCAAACATAGGAGTGCTGAATCAACAAACTTCGCTATCCCCCTTAATGCTTGTGTTCCGTAAATAGGCCGCTGTAAGGTCCTTTGTGAGATACGTTTAGGTAAGACTAATTGCTCGCTTGGTTGTGAATCATGACTGTTTATTAATAACAGATGGAAGAGCAAGTGGACATGGTGAGGAGAGAATCACAGTGCAAAACTGAAGCTTTGCTTCAACAGCAACAAGAGAGGTACACTGTGCTCTTATCTTCTTCCTTTATATTTGTTTAGAAATTAATTCATAAGAATAAAAATTAGAACAAAAAACAAAAAATAACTATATTTGTCAAAACATGCTGCTACCTTGAACTCTTGGAAGAATGGTGACATAGAAATCTAATAAATGGAAAGGTGAGCAGCAGGGATGGAAACTTCCAGCCTTCTATGTTTCCCCCTTGTAGGAGATGAATTGAGGATTGAATCTGTAGATTAAAATTTAAACCTCCTATCCTGTGTGTAGGAGAAATACAAAAAGTCAGCAGGCTGAGAAGTCTTTTTAGGAAACACTTCTATGTTTTTGCAACTTACTAAAGCTTAGGAATTAGGCTTGTTGTTGTTTAGTCGTTTAGTCGTGTCCGACTCTTCGTGACCCCATGGACCATAGCACGCCAGGCACTCCTGTCTTGCACTGCCTCCCGCAGTTTGGTCAAACTCATGTTCGTAGCTTCGAGAACACTGTCCAACCATCTTGTCCTCTGACGTCCCCTTCTCCTAGTGCCCTCAATCTTTCCCAACATCAGGGTCTTTTCCAAGGATTCTTCTCTTCTCATGAGGTGGCCAAAGTATTGGAGCCTCAGCTTCACGATCTGTCCTTCCAGGGAGCACTCAGGGCTGATTTCCTTAAGAATGGATAGGTTTGATCTTCTTGCAGTCCATGGGACTCTCAAGAGTCTCCTCCAGCACCATAATTCAAAAGCATCAATTCTTCGGCGATCAGCCTTCTTTATGGTCCAGCTCTCACTTCCATACATCACTACTGGGAAAACCATAGCTTTAACTATACGGACCTTTGTCGGCAAGGTGATGTCTCTGCTTTTTAAGATGCTGTCTAGGTTTGTCATTGCTTTTCTCCCAAGAAGCAGGCGTCTTTTAATTTCGTGACTGCTGTCACCATCTGCAGTGATCAAGGAGCCCAAGAAGGTAAAATCTCTCACTGCCTCCATTTCTTCCCCTTCTATTTGCCAGGAGGTGATGGGACCAGTGGCCATGATCTTGGTTTTTTTGATGTTGAGCTTCAGACCATATTTTGCGCTCTCCTCTTTCACCCTCATTAAAAGGTTCTTTAATTCCTCCTCGCTTTCTGCCATCAAGGTTGTGTCATCTGCATATCTGAGGTTGTTGATATTTCTTCCGGCAATCTTAATTCCGGCTTGGGATTCATCTAGTCCAGCCTTTCGCATGATGAATTCTGCATATAAGTTAAATAAGCAGGGAGACAATATACAACCTTGTCGTACTCCTTTCCCAATTTTGAACCACTCAGTTGTTCCATATCCAGTTCTAACTGTAGCTTCTTGTCCCACATAGAGATTTCTCAGGAGACAGATGAGGTGATCAGGCACTCCCATTTCTTTAAGAACTTGCCATAGTTTGCTGTGGTCGACACAGTCAAAGGCTTTTGCATAGTCAATGAAGCAGAAGTAGACGTTTTTCTGGAACTCTCTAGCTTTCTCCATAATCCAGCGCATGTTTGCTATTTGGTCTCTGGTTCCTCTGCCCTTTCGAAATCCAGCTTGCACTTCTGGGAGTTCTCGGTCCACATACTGCCTAAGCCTGCCTTGTAGAATTTTAAGCATAACCTTGCTAGCGTGTGAAATGAGCGCAATTGTGCGGTAGTTGGAGCATTCTTTGGCACTGCCCTTCTTTGGAATTGGGATGTAGACTGATCTTCTCCAATCCTCTGGCCATTGCTGAGTTTAGGCTATTGCACCTTTTAATCCCCTTTATTTGTGGTCTGCTGACCTCCTCTCTTCACCCCTGTTGCAGAGAATGAACCACATGTTTTTAGTAAGATAAAACAAATCAAAAAAGGTTTATATGCATTTCAGTGCAGGCAGGAAATACAGCAAAACAGTATGCAGAAAACTACTTCCAAGTTACAGTAAAATAAAAGTTGGTAGTCTCAGTAACTTGGCTGAAACCATGAGCTTCCACCAAACATGTTTGCCTAGCTTGGAAACATGATGGAAGAGAGTAACTCAGAGGGAGGAGGAAGTATGAAATGTTATCTCCTTTGCTACATACCGGTAATTCCTGCCCAGAGGAGTCAGGGGAAGTGGGCACACAGAGGGTCCTCTTTGGAAGTTTAAGAACCCTCTCTGTACTAGCCCTGTGCTTGTCTAGCGAAAAATGATAGCTGAACTCCCATCAGAGATAAATGAAAGACTTTCCTCCCATGGGGACTGGGCTGTGTGCAGAATCTTGGGAACTGTAGTTTACCCCTCACAGAGCTGCAATCCCCATACCACTTAACAAACTTCAGTTCCCAGGATTATTTGGGGAAAATATGTGAGGTGTGTACCCAGCCTAGATTGTCCCCGAACACAGAGCTTTACTTTTTCCTACAAGAATGTACGATCCCAGAGACATTAGGAATCAAGCCACCTGCTATCTGCATTGCTTCATCCTAGGTTGTTTATCACTGTAAAGCAGTTTATCACTCTAAAGCAGACAAAGTGAAGTGTGGATAAGCCCTCTATTTTTGCCACTGCCTTCTCTACAGATAGAACACTGATGTCTTACTATTGCATCTCTGTTGTTTTTATTTTTAATAACAGTGTTGAGAGACTGATAAGTGCACATGAAAAGGAATTGGAAGCTCTGAACGAAAAGCTGAACAGCTCTCGCACCCATGCAAGCAACATCGAAAGCCAGCTGGAGATCATCCAGTAAGTGTCTCAGTAATGCTGTTCGGCAAGTACATCACTGAAAAGTATTGCAAGCAAACACTGTCTGCTGAATACACAGAAACCCTTGATTATACCAATGCAGGACACTGATTGTTTACTAGATTTCTCTTAGGATTCATTAAACCTTTTAGGGTGAGAATTCTGGGGTGGAAGAAAGCTGGTTAGGACCCCTGTCCTCCTGCTTTCCCAGTGTAATGCAGTATAAATTTAAGTAGAAGAGAAATTCTAGTGACACAGTAAGAATCTATAGAAGACTATAGCTGGAGCAAACTTAGGGCTCATTGACATTTTTGCTTGACCCGTATCTTGAATGTATAGTATTGTGTATCAATTAATTTTCCCCAGGTCTGAGAACTTCTTTCATTGTTCCGGGGTTGTGCCATTCCAAAAACTGATCTTACCCACTGAATTGAACCTCAGTTAAGCAAAACCTCTCTTCGGGATTTTTCACAAATCTGTGAGGATCCAATTCAGTGTGCAATATCATATTTTTGGAAGGCACAGCTTGCAGAATAACAATAAAAGCTATTGGAAATGGGATAATTAATCAGTGATAATAATAATAATAATAATAATAAATTTCTTATTTATACCCCGCCCATCTGGCTGGGTTTCCCCAGCCACTCTGGGTGGCTTCCAGCAAAATATTAAAATACAATAATTCATCAAATATTAAAAGCAGTACACAATATGATCAAAATATGAGTCAAGTGAAAGTGCGATTGAGCCCCATCCTGCGCTCCCTGCACAATATAAATGTGAACGGTACAATTAAAGTATTTGGAATATTAGGAATCTGAAATATTTTATCGCCCAGTAGTAAGGCATTGCAGGTGTACTGTAGTAATAAGTCTGTTTTATGTATTCCATTTCTGGCATGCCCTATCTGAAGGGCTTGGGAGCTGGGATAGCTCACTTGGTAGAGCATGGGGCTCTTAATCTCAGGGTCGTGGCTTTATGTCTGCACCAGCATCTCTGTACATGTTGCACTTTCACATTGGTTTCAGGTGGTTCACGTTCTCTCTTCCTTCTACTATATGTTTTTAGAGAACAAGCACAAAACCAGAACTCATTGTACATGCGACAGATCAGTCAGCTGGAAAGCACTGTGTCCTCACTGCGTTCTGAGCTCCGAGAATCAAGGAGGATGTCTCAGGACAAGGTGGGTTGCAAAATGATGTTGGCAAGACACCTGCAATTAAATTCTGTGATCGTGAATGTAATGCATTTAGTATTATCCGCCGGGACAATATAACACCGGTCCTAAAGGATCTTCACTGGCTCCCAGTACCGTGTTTCTCATATTTTAAAACATGTCTTATATTTATTTTTACTCAAGAAAATAAGCCTATGGCTTATTTTCAGGGGTGTCTTATTTTTTGCTGAGCCCCGACTGAGCGGGAACCAGCAAAGGCAGCAGCCCGTCGCCGACTTGGAGCTTGAGCCGGCAAAGGCAGCAGCGTGCGCTTTGCCGAGCTCCAACGGAGCGGGAACCAGCAAAGGCAGCAGCCCGCCGCCGGCTTGGAGCTCGATGCAAAGCCGTTTGCTCTCCATGCACTGAGCAGTGGCCCTCTCCCTATCTTCCTTCCACCTCAGTCTCTTTAACTTCTCTTTGTTTCCTTCTCGATTTTCCCCCCTCTTCCCGCTCCCGTCCTTCCCTCCCGGCAGCGCACTCAGGCCGCCGCCAGAGCTAGAAAAGGGGGGGTGCGCCTTCCCCGCCGCGCGGAACTACATCCCCCATCAGCCCCCGGGCCTCCCTCTTCCTGAGTGTCAGTTTCACGCTGCAGCCAGGGAATTTAAAACAAAAGAGACTTCTCTCGCTCTCCCTCCGCCCCTCTCCTGCTGTTGCTGGTGCCGCGATCGACTCGTCCTGCTCCTCGCCGGGACTCAGGCGCTCCCTTCACCGTGTCTTTTGCTGGCTTCTTCGCACGCGCGCGCGGGGGGGGGGGTGACTTGGGGGCTTTTCCATCCCGCCGGATTTTCCCCCGCTCCTGCTTTTTTTTTTTTGCCGTCGGCTCCCCCCCTCCCCGACTAGCTCTCTCTTTCTTTCTCCATCTCCACACCCACTTCGGCGACCAGGCGGGGTCTGCGCGACAGCACAGCAAGAGCATTTTAAAAAGAAAAAGGGGAAAGAGAAGGGGATCTTTGTGCGCCCAAGAGCCACACTGGGCAGAAGGGATCAGGTTACAGCCAAGGAACCTTTGCCGGCTCCCGCGCGCTTTGCCGAGCTCCAATGGAGCGGGAACCAGCAAAGGCAGCAGCCCACCACCGGCTTGGAGCTCGGCAAAGCGCGCGCTGCTGCCTTTGCTGGCTCCCGCTCTGTTGGAGCTCGGCAAAGCGCGCGCTGCTGCCTTTGCCGGCTCGAGCTCCAAGCCGGCGGCGGGCTGCTGCCTTTGCTGGTTCCCGCTCAGTCGGGGCTCGGCAAAGCGCGCACTGCTGCCCTTGCCGGGTCCCGCTGGGTCGGGACTTGGCGCGGAGTGCCCTGCCATACCAGCATGTCTTATTTTTGGGGGATGCCTTATATTTTTTTGCCTTCTGAAAATCGTGCCATGGCTTATTTTATAGGGACGTCTTAAAATATGAGAAACACAGTACGTTTCCGAGCACAATTAAAAGTTTTGGTGCTGGCCTTTAAAGCCCTAAATGGCCTCGGCCCAGTATACCTGAAGGAGCGTCTCCACCCCAATCGCTCAGCCTGGACACTGAGGTCCTGCTCCAAGGGTCTTCTGCTGGTGCCCTTACTGCGAGAAGCAAAGTTACAGGGAACCAGGCAGAGGGCCTTCTCGGTAGTGGCGCCCGCCCTGTGGAATGCCCTCCCTTCAGATCTCAAGGAAATAAATAACTATTTGACTTTTAGAAGACATCTGAAGGCAGTCCTGTTTCAGGAAGTTTTTTAAGGATTGATGCTTTTATCATGTTTTTAGGTATGTTGTAAGCTACCCTGAATGGCTGGGGAAACCCAGCCAGATGAGCGGGGTATAAATAGTCGTCGTAGTAGTAGTCGTAGTAGTAGTAGTATTTTAGGGTAGTGAAGAGGAGGAAATAAAAATCAGTAGCAACGCAGTATCAGGTTTTTTTAAAAGGTGTTACCCAGCAGCAGAGTGGTTTTTAAGGCCCCTTTGACATGGTTTTGATTGTAAAAATAAAAAAATATGTAACATAGTAATAATAATAAATAAAAAAACCTCCCCCAGTTTAAAAGGCCATGGATTATTTAATTAATCAAAGCCCTGGATGAAGAGGAACATTTTGCCTGGATCCTAAAGATACATAACAAAGGCACCAGGTGAATATCCTTTGGGAGATCATTTCACAAGCAGTGAACCACCACATAAAAGATTTCTCCTCATGTTTCTGCTCTCCAGACTTCTCACAGTGGAGGAACACAAAGAAGGGCCTTAGACAATGATTGCTTAGAGCAAGGTTATACAATGGTACCTTGGTTCCCGAACGCCCTAGATGTTGAACAAATCGGCTCCCGAACACCACAAAACCGGAAGTAAGTGTTCCGGTTTGTGAATGTTTTTTGGAAGCTGGACGTCCAACGTGGCTTCCATGGCTTCCGATTGAGTGCAGGAAGCTCCTGCAGCCAATCAGAAGCCGCGCCTTGGTTTTTGAATGGGCTCCTGGAATGGATTAAGTTCGAGAAAAAAGGTACCACTGTACTTTTTGTCTTTTAAAATTTTGAGGCATTAAGCCACATTGGGCTGGGCAGGTTTCTTCTTCCAAGTTACAAATGAATGATGTTTTCTCTTATATAGAAAAGTCCAAGAAATCAAATAACAGGTAGGCTGATCAAGGTGACATGGCAGTGGATATAAAAAGTTTTTAGGTTTTGTTTGTTTGTTTGTTTGTTTTGGTAAAGTGATGCAGTACATGCTTTATTGGGTTCCACATGCCTTTCATTTACTTTTTCATGTATTGATCACGGAAGTTAATCACTAAGCACATGTATTCTTGTGCACCCTTGCAATGAATGGGCGTTGGTCAAGACCACAGATGAAGCTATACTGAGATTTGATTGGTCTGTGAATTGTGCCAGTTTTCCAAACAAATATTTGGAAGTATTCCGTTAATGTCTTAACAGCCCAGTCCACTTCCAGATTAGTATCGGATGCTGTTTTTAGCAGCCATAGTGAAAACTAATAACAGGACTTGCTTTCTACCTCCACCAACTAAGAGGGTGTTCAATCAACCAAAAAGATTCAAGCAGGCAATCCAAATTATGAGGGGGAAAAGAGAATCCTGAAAGCAGTGTCAACTTTGCAAACCAAGCAGACTTGCGTTATGTCTTGCTTTGCACTATTGGTTGGACAGTTTTAAATACCAGTACTTTGCACAATTCTAGTTTTTGCTAATCAGAAGCAGCTAGTTGCTCTGCAATGCAATGATCCTGAATGCCTGCCCCCAAGCACTATCCACCCAGGCACTTTTTGGATTCCTGACCATTCAGGAGGCATATTCCATATACTGTCAAATGTGCCTTCAAAACTGCAGGCTAGAAAAAGGTTTTGTTGAAACAGAAAGGAGAGCTAAGGTTCCCAGGAAGCTGAGTTCTGGTCCTAGTACCTCATTCTGTGGTACCACGTTTGTCCTGTTGCAGAAATTGGATCACAGCAGACATGCTACCCCTTTCTTCCTCGTAGAAATCTGCTGTAAGACCATTTTGTGTGTGTGTGTGTGTGTGTGTCTTTGTGTTAATATCTTAGATAGAAGACCTGGAGAAACAGCTTCATTTGGTTCATTCCGAGATGGCCGAGGCTCAACATGAAAGGGACCATTATAGCCAGGAAACTGGAAACTTGGACGATCAGGTTCAGCAGTTGGCGGTAGGCATCAGAGACTGAATCACCTCCATAAAGTTTGCTTTTTGTAAATCACTTTATTAATGGTCCAGCTACGTAAGTAGATCAAATTCCAATCCTTTGTGTGAAACGGGGGGGGGGGGGGACACCAGAGCTTATAATGAAGAGCCAGTTTTCATCTGCATGCTACATAAACCCTCCACTACACAAAGCAAGGAAAACACACATTGGAAAATTCTCTGAGAAAGTTGAACAGTTAGCACAGATCATTCAGGACTTGGAAAATGGTGTTGGGGAGGGTTCTTTAGCTGCATGTAAAAGAACATCACACAACATAGTCCAAGGAATGCTGTTGACTATTGCCGCAATGCTCACATATGTAATAGGATTAATGAGAAGTCTGAATTGTTAGCATCATTTAGGACAGGAATAATTTCATTGGGAGTTGGGTGCATCAGTCATAAGATTACAGCCTTACTTTAGGGGTGGAGAAACCTTTTGGGCCTTTAGCCCAAATCAAGGATGACATTTCAGGAGTTAATAGCTAGCCGATGTCTGCCTGCCAGGCGCCAGTGTACCTTTTGCATGTGTTCTCTCTCTCTCTCTCTCTCTCTCTCTCTCTCTCTCTCTTTCTCTCTCTCCTGATACTTTGGATATTGTAAACACTGGACATCATACCCTATGTTTAATTTGAGCTGGAGTTCATTGTCCATTTAGCTAACACAAATGAGTCACCGAGGTCTACCCTGCAGGATTAGTCATTTATTATTATTTTTCTCAATTTAAAGAAAACATGATTACTGTGTTTCTCATATTATAAGACACGTCTTATATTTATTTTTTCCTGAAAAAAACACACCATGGCTTATTTTCAAGGGATGTCTTATTTTTTAATTAAGTACCAGTATCTGTACAGACCACAGACCTACTCCCACCGGGTCTTCGCGCATGGCAGGCAAAGGCTGCAGCCGGGTCCTGGGGCTGCGCGCGCGGCAGGCAAAGGCTGCAGCCGGGTCCTGGGGCTGCGCGTGCGGCAGGCAAAGGCTGCAGCCGGGTCCTGGGGCTGCGCGTGCGGCAGGCAAAGGCTGCAGCCGGGTCCTGGGGCTGCGCACGCGGCAGGCAAAGGCTGCAGCCGGGTCCTGGGGCTGCGCACGCGGCAGGCAAAGGCTGCAGCCGGGTCCTGGGGCTGCGCACGCGGCAGGCAAAGGCTGCAGCCGGGTCCCGGGGGTTAACGCGGCAGCAGCAACCCTCCTTTGCCACAGACCTGCTCCCACCACCCGGTATGGCTTATTTTCGAGGTATGCCTTATATTTTTCCACCTCAGGAAAATCCTGCCATGCCTTATTTTGTAGGGATGCCTTAAAATATGAGAAACACGGTAGAAATAATGATTATCCTGCTCTTCATTCAGAAAGGTCTCCAAAAGTGACTTACAAATAATTGAAACAAACAAGCAAAAGCAGTTCCGGTCCTCAGAGTTTTATAACCTAAGAAGACACAACAAAAAAGGAAAATGGGTTGGGTGGGAGGAAGAAATGGTTGTTAATAAATAAGTAACTAAACAAACTCTGATCTTGGTTATGAATTCTCATAAGGACCAGCTGTGTCGATGGAGACTTAGGGTTGCCATATTTCAAAAAGTGAAAATCTGGACACAAAGGTTTCTTGGGGGGGGGGGGGTTTTGCCATTTCCACCTGGGCACTGTTTCTGACAGCCGAATCCTGGAATCCCGGCTATGTCCAAAATATTCCAGATGTATGGCAACCCTAGATGGAGTGATCTGGCATCCCTTCTCCTCCCTCTTCTGCTGCACCCTGCTGGAAAGGCTGCTGCCAGATGGAGGGAGGGGAGGAGGAGCGTGATTTCCCAGCAGCACTAATTGTGATGCCCCATCCCTCCTCTCCTCTTCTACAGCCTATTGTCATGGCTGCTCATTAGAACCATGGAATACTTCTTAAAGCTTTATTTAATGCTTGGAAAACACCTTGCCTTTCAGAGTGAGCTTCATAAGAAAGATATGGAGCTGAATCTGGAAAAAGAGCAGAACAAGCGGCTCTGGGATCGGGACACTGGCAGCAGCATCACCATCGACCACTTGCGGAGGGAACTGGACAACAAAAACATGGAACTGCAGCGCATGGAGGCCATCGTGTCGTCCATGAAGATGGAGTCCCAGGGGCAAATGGAACGTCAGGTCAGGAAAGATGGCCAAAGCCAGGAACAATGCAAACGCCCTCAAGCCAAAGGGAAACATCCATACTGCAGATTGTATAGCAGCGTTTCGCAAGTTCCTGATAGCCAAGTGATGCTGCTTCTTGTTGTTGTTGTTGTTTAGTCATTTAGTTGTGTCCGACTCTTCATGACCCCATGGACCAGAGCATGCCAGGCACTCCTGTCTTCCACTGCCTCCCGCAGTTTGGTCAAACTCATGTTTGTAGCTTCGAGAACACTGTCCAGCCATCTCGTCCTCTGTCGTCCCCTTCTCCTTGTGGCCTCCATCTTTCCCAACATCAGGGTCTTTTCCAGGGAGTCTTCTCTTCTCATGAGGTGGCCAAAGTATTGGAGCCTCAGCTTCAGGATCTGTCCTTCCAGTGAGCACTCAGGGCTGATTTAGATAGGTAGATAGATAGATAGATAGATACTTTATTGTCATTGTACTTTAAATAGTACAACGAAATTGAATGCCCTCCCTTAAAAACAAAACAAAAACACAATTACAGTCATACACATACATACACACACCCCTATTCTGTTACACTGTCTTTGTTTAAAGTTGTGGCTTCCAAAGTTTTTACAGTGTTGGAGGAGAAAGTCACTTATGTTTCCTTTTCCTTTTGTGTTGCATATAAGCTCTGCTTCCCTTCTGAGGCGGGTTGCTTTGTATATCTTGAAGGGCTCAGTTTTGCACATTTCACAGTAGCGCGGTAGTCTGCAAGTGTGGGTTAGTGAAGAGCAGTAGTTGGGAGATGGAGGATTGGAGTGGTGTTCAGCTTGTTTCAAAAAAAGTAGGCGCAGTCCTTGTTTCAGAACTTCATCCCTCACTCAACAGATCCAATGGTATTCTGGGTTAAAATGTATGCTGGAGAACAGATTACAAGCCAGGACTCTCTTGCATGCATAGCTGGGTGAATTGGATTAAAAGAAGGTGGAATCTCCTTGTTTCTTTGGTATGTGAGAGTGGGAACAATTGATGAGCTTGAGGGCGTCATATCAGCATGCCGGCCCGACAGCCCCATCCCTATCTCCTTTCTCTGCATCGCCCTCGCCTCCTTCTTAAGTGGATCGTAATCCATGGAGAGCCTGGTGTCAAATGATCAAATGGATAGGTTTGATCTTCTTGCAGTCCATGGGACTCTCAAGAGTCTCTTCCAGCACCATAATTCAAAAGCATCAATTCTTCGGCACCTTCAATTAAAGCTGGAGGTGTGCTTCACTCTTATGCCTGCACAGGTTTTAGTTGGGGGCAATCTATGGGTATTTCTTCAACTGGCCTGCAGGTGGCATGATTGCAAAGGCAGAGGTGGGGTTGCAACCGCAGGAAAAATTGAGGCACTGAGCAGTTGTACCAGGCAGTACTGTAAGTATCACGGCCCTGGACATCTCACTTTTGTGCTCGGATGAAATAATTTATTTTAATGCTTGTAATGAAAAGTTATGATAAATAGCAGTGGGGCAGCATCTGCTTAACCCAGCCTGAATGATGCCATCCAAGTGTGTTGTGAATGCAATGGCCAGCATGATGACTGACTAGGATCGAGGAGATAGGCAGGTTCAAATCCCCACAAAGCTCGTTTTGGCCCCGTTGATCTCTCTGAGATGCTGATGCAGTGTTAAAGAGAGCTTCCTCTCTTTTAGAAGCTTGCATGTATTTACGTTCTAGCAACATTACCCCTTTTCGTCTTTCAGTGTCTGCCTGAAGCTGAACAGGTTTTGAATCTGTTCAGTCAGATTACAGCCTTGTTTGAATTCTGTGAGGCCTAACGTAGTATTTCATGCGTTGCTGTGAGGGAAGGTCTTTCAGGCATTTGGCAAGAGGGGTGGCTCAGAGCAGACAGCTTGGTGGGTGTTAAATGCCACAGAGGTGGCAAGGAGAGGGAGCTTCTGGCCCTCTAGAACAGGCATCCCCAAACCTTGGCCATCCAGATGTTTTGAACTACAATTCCCATCTTCCCTGACCAATGGTTCTGTTAGCTAGAGATCATGGAAGTTGTAGGCCAAAACATCTGGAAAGCCACAGTTTGGGGATGCCTGCTCTAGAAGTATCACAAGATATAAATTTTTCCCAAACATGGTTTCCATCCAGGAAACCATGCTTTGCCGTAGAGAATGGATGTGGCTACCAGATATCCAAAACTTGCTAGACACTGTCTTATGAAAAGGGAAGAAGTGGTTGAGAATAGGCAAGCAAGAAAGAGATGGCGGGCATGACAGGGTGATGAGAAAATCCTGCACAGGCGCCTAGGTGAAAGGTTCACTGGAGGAGAAAGTGGATAAAAGCATTAAGCCCACCCCTCTGATCTGAGGCTCTATGGGGGAGGGGGAGGCTACTGACAACCCCGCATACACTTCAGCCCCCGTACCTCCCCAATCCCACCCTAGGAGTCAAAATTGTAATAACCTCCCTTGATACGATGAAAGCATCTGGAACCTTTGTCCCACCCCCACCCCCACCCCAGATGTCTGCAATTAAGGAAAAGAATGAAAGCATCGAGAGGATGGCCTCCATGGCCTCCCAGCAAGAGTCCACCAAAGAGATGCTCCGCAAAGCCGTCGAGGAGCTGACGGAGAAGAAGGTGAGCTTGGACGCCGCAGAGAAGCACGTGGCAGAGCTGACCTTGTGCCTGCAGGAGAAGGAGAGGGTGATCGAGGCGACCAATGAGGAAATCCAGAAGCTCCGCGGGCGCGTGGACGGGAAGCTGCAGGAGCTCCAGGTGCTGAAGAGCGAGAGCGACCACATGCGGAGCGTGCGCTCGGATTGTGATTCCCTGAAGCTGCAGGTGGTGGAGAAGGAGAAGGTGATCGAGATCCTGCGGAAGCAAGTCGAGAACATGACTCAGATCGTGGGCCAGCATAGTCGGACGGCTGGGTCGATGGAGATGGAAAAATGCCAGCTCGCGAAAGAAGTCAACGACAAGAAAATGGAACTTCAAGAGCTTAAGGTGTGCATGCTTTGCTGTGTGCGGGAGTGGGGGGGGGAAGTGTTGGCACTTGTTTTTTAAAAAAAAGATAAAGCTTTTCTTTTGGTCATGGGGATTCTCAGTCAGAAAACTAGACCAGAAGAGCTAGCTTTAAACAGAATGCTTGACTAAATGCACATTGCTCTGGTCTGGGAAGGCCGTTCGTATGACATGTCTTTAGTGCAGCCTTCACCAACATGGCGCCCTCCAAATGTTTTGGGAGTTGCCCATCAGCCCCAGCCAGCACTGCTGTGGTGGCCGGGGCAGGTGTCACTTGTAGTGCAAAACATTTAGAGGCCAGCAGGTTGACGAATGCTGCCTTAGTGTATGGGTCAAACAGGCCCCTTCCACAGCTGATTTTGCTCATTTCAATCATCTAAAAAGATAGTTGTGTATCTGGATGAATCCATTGTCCGCAAGGGTTGAGGGAGTCTTGAATCAGGGGCCCAGATTCAAGCAGCTTACTCTTTGCACCGCTGTGGCAGTTTCTCAGAAGGAACTGCTGGCCAGCTCTCTGCTGCCCTTGGGCACCATCACTGCAGATGGCCTGAGGATGCTATTGCAACTACTAGGTCATCAGTGGTCAGCTAATACAGTAGGCCCATGGGTATAGCCCTGGCCATACAAAGACTCTAACTCTGATCTGTCGTCTCTGTCTTGAGCAACTTGTCATTCGGACAAAGACTGTGCTATCAGCACCCTGCTGTCAAAGTGGTGTGTCTTTTCCCATTCTGTTCTCAAGCTTATAAATTACCATTTTCTAGTCACCTGTGGCAAGTAAGAATTGCTTTCCAGATGACCAGCTATGGAGGGAAGTTTTGCAGAAGTTGTGTGTCTCCCCACCCCCACCCCTTATTTAGGCTAGCCCTGTGAAGGTCAAATGGGCTAGCACGTTTTGTGGACTCTATTTGCAAGGCCACCAGTTTTATTTCTGCCATAAAACACTTCAGTCAAGGAGCATAAAGGAGAATTAGCTTGCTTTATCTAGATTTTGCTGGACAAGAAAGACATCCAGGTTCGTGAGCTGGAGGCCAGGCTGAGCGAGATGGAGCTGGAGAAGGTGAAACTGATGAACGCCAGCTCTGAGAGGCTCCGGGCACTGAAAGACGTAAGCATGGAAAAAGAAGAGCTTATGAGTGAAGTAAAAAGCAGCCGTATTGAGCTCGCTACGCTCGCAGGTACGGACCACCAGACAGAATGTTATTCACCTGCTTCATCTTTCTTTGGGTTGTCTTTACAACCAAACAGTACGCACCAGCAGGAGGGCCAGATTGGCCCTGCCGGTGCATTTGCACCGTGCTACCTCTCCGGAGGTAGATCAGATTGTAACACAGCCCCACCACGGTATCCCCTACTGCATCCAAACTCCAGCTGGGGAGCTGCACCAGTGGCTTTTGCAGCTTGCAATGAAGTGACTTGGTTTATTCAGGTGCTAGAGGACCTGCCTTCTCGAAGGCAGAGAAAGCGCTGATGTTGCTTTCCTATTGTACTATCTCAATTCTTCAAGGAGAATTGCTCCGTTACTCTCTTTCTTTCTCTCTCTCCTACTGCTATTCGGTTTTTACTTGTATCTTTGCATTTATATTTGTGTGGTGTGTTTTCCCCCCTGCTGAAACTGAATTTGCTCTACATCAGGGGTCAGCAAACTTTTTCAGCAGGGGGCCGGTCCACTGTCCCTCAGACCTTGTGGGGGGGCCGGACTATATTTTGAAAAAAAATATGAACGAATTCCTATGCCCCACAAATAACCCAGAGATGCATTTTAAATAAAAGGACACATTCTACTCCTAAAAACACCAGGCAGGTCCCACAAATAGCCCAGAGATGCTATTAAATAAAAGGACACATTCTACTCATGTAAAAACATGCTGATTCCCAGACCGTCTGGGGGCCGGATTTAGAAGGTGATTGGGCCGCATCTGGCCCCCGGGCCTTAGTTTGGGGTCCCCTGCTCTACATGAACTAAATTTTGCCTCGCTAGGGATCTGGCAACGAAAGATACGATTTATGCCTTAATAAACCTCTACTAAAGACTTTCCCCACATTCTGTGTCTTGTTGGAATTCACGTGCCTGTCAAAGTTCCGCTGCTCTGCTGAACAAACAATGAGGCAGGGGTGTCCCCAGTCTTGGGGCACTGGTTCTTGACAGTGCCAACTCCAGGCTAATGCAGTTAATAGGCCTGAATCTTTCCCCTCCGGGAATATATTGACTTAAAATTCAGTGGCCCCATAGCCAGCTTTGTACCAGCCCTGCTACACACCTGTAATACCCTATTTTGAGGTCTTGCACTGGCTACTCCCCTACTGTGTTATACTATGTTATTTTCAGTTTACTTTATAGACCAGGAAGAGGAGGGGAAAGATATCTATATTTCTTTTATAAATCATGGAGTTCTGCAGATACCATCATTTTTAACTGATTTCTCCAATCCATTCATCCCTCTTGGGGGTACTTTTCTTGCTCTGAAGCGGCCCCGGTGGAGATCTGTACTTAAAAATTAGACCATGAAGTTCTGAATAATAATAGCCCAGTTACAGATCTTCCTTTCTGGGGCAAGCTTCTTAGAATTGCTTAGGAAATGTTTAGGATTGCACGACGTTTACCTAGCTACTTGGGGAGTAAGCTCCATTGAATTCAGTGGGACTTACTTTTTAGTAGACCTGTGGAGGCTTGCAGTAGAAGGCTCGATTTTTACACACTCCACGTGTTCCTCTAAAAATTGCTGGCTGCTGAACCATTGCAATCAAATAATTTAAAGTGAATTGGTTACATTTTCCTTCAACATTATAGGAAGGGATAAATACAAAGTGCTTTGTATGTCAGCTTCACTATCTCCTTCATTTGATGCAGGCATTTTATTTCCAGTATAAACAGGACTCTGTTTTTGTAGCTGATTCTATATAGCAATGCCTACTTTGTGTATTCACATGGTGTAAACATGTTTGTTGTCCTCTGGCCTGAAGTGATTCCTGAGGACCATGCAGCATAGCTCAGTTGGTAGAGCATGAGACTCTTAATCTCAGGGTTGTGGGTTCAAGCCCCATGTTGGGCAAAATATTCCTGTGTCGCAAAAGGTTGGACTA
Organism: Zootoca vivipara; assembly: GCF_965207765.1. Taxonomy (NCBI): domain Eukaryota; kingdom Metazoa; phylum Chordata; class Lepidosauria; order Squamata; family Lacertidae; genus Zootoca; species Zootoca vivipara. The sequence continues at coordinate 65,539,579 of NC_142583.1, forward strand.
GATGACCCTCGTGGTCCCTTCCAACTCTGCAATTCTATGATTTGGTCCCTAAAACTGAGGCTTCCCAGTTCTGTGCTACATGCTTCAGATGCTTCCTTCTTCCTCCTTGCTTCCTACCTGTCTGCCCTGGATCCTCACTTACAATTTGCTCTGTAACTGATCCATTTCTGATTCCACCCTCGACCCAGTTCTGTCATATACTTGGTGCTGCCATGTAAAACCTTGAATACTGTTCCTCCAACTGGTCCCTGAGATACGTATGTTGATTTTGTGTTCATTTCGTTCACGTGTGTTTGGAGATACGCAACGCTGTGATTTCGTTGTGACTTGTGCCTTGCAGATGAACTGGAAAGTATGAAGAGCAGCTACCGAGATAAAAGCGAAGAGTTGGAAACCACTGTGGGCAAGCTGAGAGTGCAACTGAAGTCCGCTCAGATTGAACTGGAGCAAACCAGGGCCACTGTAAAGACTATGGAGGGATCTGATGGCCACGGTAATCGTGGAAGTGTTATTTCATTTTCTTTTGTAAGATCGTTTGCTTTCAGGCAGAATTTGTAAACCTGTTTTATTTCTTCATTTGGTATTTCTAATACAAATTTTCAGATGGGAAAAATGCCGTGGACAACACTTAATCAAAACGGAGTGTTCAGTGTAGATTTATAAAGCCATGGAACTGATGAATCTTGCAGCTAGAGATGATCAAAATTAGTGGTTCCCAAATTGTGAACAAGCTTATGTGGGGCTTATGCGGGCATAGCTGCCAAGTCTCCCGTATTCCCTGGGAAACCCCCGTTTCCCCAGCTGTTCCCAGCTGAAAAAAAGAATTTTTTTGTTTTTCCCCAGTTTATTCTGGCGCGGCGGCCATTTTGGAACTGGGCGGAGCATGCTCAGAAGCGACTTTTGATGCTGCTTTGCCTAGTTCCAAAATGGCTGCAGCGCGACTTCTGGTGCGGCGGCCATTTTGGAACAGGGCAAAGCAGCATCAAAAGTCGCTTCTGAGCATGCTCCGTCCAGTTCCAAAATGGCGGCAGCGCTACTTCCGGTCTGCTACTTCCGGTCCAGTCCCTTATTTCTCAGGCCGGAACTTGGCAGGTATGTATGAGGGGTTTGCTGTCAAAATCACAGATGCATGTTTTACTAGACAAGCACAGGGGTAGTACACAGAGAGTTCTTGATCTTCCTAGAGAGAACCCTCTGTGTATGGTCACTTCCTTTGTTTCCTCTGGGTGGGAACTCTATAACGAAGGAGACAATTCTTTACTGTACATTTCCTTCTTCCTGTGAGGAGACTCTCTCTTTCCACCATGCCTTCAAGATGATCACACATTGGTGATTAAGGCTCCTGGTTTTAGCCATATTAGCTAAGACTATCAACTCTTAGAAGTATTTTTCTGCACACTGCTTTGCTGTATATGTTGCTTGCATTGAAATGTAAGTAAACCCCTTTTTCCATTTATCTTACCAAACAAAAATGTGGTTCATTCTCTGCAATGATGGTGAAGAGAAGTCAACCGACCACAAATAGAAGAGATAAAAAGGTGTAATTGCCTAATTCCTAAGCTTTAATTGGCTGCAAAATTTATGTGTTTTAATCTGCTGAAAAGTCTTCACCCAGCTTTTCTTTTTGTATTTCTCCCACATATTTGGGATAGGGGGTTTAGATCTACATCTACAGATTTAATCCTCAACCTGTTTCCCACATTTTAACAATCTTTCCCCCTCTCCAGAGAAAACTGAAAAGGGTGGGGTAGAAATCTCTTAACAAAGAATTCTTAGTGTTCTAAGCAAACTACAATTCCCAGGTTTTAGAGGTGGGGGTAGATTTGTAGTGTAGATCCTTCTGTTTACATAAGAGCTCAGCAATGGAATTGTTTTGCTTTTGGGGGGGCCATGGATCAATCCCAGAATCTAGATTACATTCTACCGGTAAGTAAAATTAGACCTACATTCTACACTGCCATTCCCTACTGCCAGCCTTATCAATCTTAAACACCTTCAAGCTATTTGTGCGTCCTGCCTACCATTTGAGAACATTTGGGTTAGATCATTAGTCGTTATAGTATAAATATACTTTAATTATGCACACTGTATCCCTCTCTTTTCAGACATAGTAAAATAATGTTATTTTTGCCCAGGACAAGAAGCCTTAGGCCCTGCCTCTACCAAAAGCTCAGTATATTACCCACAAGGCGTTTCAGTATATTACCCACAAGCACGATGCCGCTAATGTTTTGGAAATCTTGTCTTTTATAGCAATGAAAGTTGCAATGGGGATGCAAAAGCAAATCACAGCCAAGCGCGGACAGATAGATGCTTTGCAGAGCAAGATTAAGTTCCTGGAGGAAGCAATGACCAACGCAACCAAGGTCAAAACTGCTAAGATACATAATTTAGAGAAATGTGTCCCAGTAGAGTGGCTGGACCAAATTCTAACATGCCAAGGCCATGCTAAAATGAGTGTTATCGGTGTAAATCTGCCTTGAGCATATGTACATTACACTAGCAAAGGTTCTTACTGGGGGGAAATCAAATTTACTTAACTAAGCTCACAAATCCCACTGAGGGTTTGGGTTTTAGGGTTGGTCCTTTTGTTTATTAAAAGAGCCTTCAAGGTACTTGTGATATAGCAGCAATTGCTAGGAGAGTTCAGTCAAAATATGTAGAGTGTTTACATGAAACCCACATAGAAGCATCTTCCTTTGGCTAATAGAAAGGACAGAAGATCAGGCAAACTGATAGGGCATTTGAAATGGAACAGTATGTCAATGTTATGATAACTTTTACAGGGAGGTTTTGAATTTGTTAAGTTATTTTTTTATTTTAATTTCCCTCTGTACATTTGCTATATCACATTTTGAGTTGGGGGCCAATGATCATGTGCAGCTAGAATATTTAACCTACCAGCTAGTATGCAGATACAGAATTCTGATCAGTTTCTATGTGTTACCTCATAGAAGTAGGGTCTTTGTCTATTTAATCGCAATCCGACTAAATTTCAGGAAATAATGATCAGAAATTCAGATTTTGAAATCAAAATACAGTGCTGTGTTTACCTTTTCTTCATATTTTGTTCAACTTTGTCCATCTAGGAGAAACATTATCTGAAAGAAGAGAGAAATAAGTTAACCCAGGAATTGAGCTGTGTGGCTTCTTTAAACAACAAAATGGCTGGAGAGCTGGAGGTTCTTAAGTCACAGGATAAACGGTTGAGAGAAAAACTTGCTACCATGGAGGCAGCTCTGGATAAAGTAATAATAATTAATAATTACTATTAATAATTAATAATAATAATACTTTATTTTTTGTACCCCGCCTCTCTGACTTTGTATTATTTTGTCCCTGGTATTAGTAGGCATACTGTTTGTTTTGAGTTGTTATTTTAAGGTGTTTTTTCCCCTTCCATATGTATTTATGCCAGTTTGTAACCATCGTTTGATCCCAAGCTTTTTTTCTTTTAATCACATGTTCAGTTTCTTGGGATTTATTTCCTTTTTGTGTGTGTACCACTCAGTATACTAGCAACCAAGCCCCCAAACAGGACTGTGGATGGTATTTAATTCAGTTTTGTTCAGAGTAGCCCCATTGAAACGAATGACCATGAGTATTGGGGCCATTAATTTCAGTGGGTCTACTCTCTGAGCAAAACTTAGCTGAATACCATCCAGTGGCTTTTAGGGTTTTGTTTTTCTTTTTTGTTTTTTGAAAAGCTTGTGTGAGTTTACCAAGAAAAACTCTTCAAGGGCCTCAAATGTTACTGATAATACACAGAGATCCCTCATGAAGGCAAATAATCTCCACTGTTTTCCCTCACAGGCTTCTATGCAGTTTGCAGAATGTCAGTGCATCATGCAGCGGCAGGAGCAGGAAGCGATGCGCTTCAAGCTTCAGCACACTTTAGATGTAAAAGTAAGTCTTTGGCTTCATTGAACAGGTGCACTGGGAGCATATCCTTTACAACTCAATTTAATTTTTGAAAACCAAGCTTATCTCTTACCCCAGAACATTCTTAATGTATGCCCACACCAGCTAATTATTGCACACTTTGTCCCAAAGCATACATTTGGGGGGGCAGGGGGTAGCTTTCGGTTTCCAAACTGCACCCCATGTTTCCCTCAGAATCATAAAGTCATAGAATCGTAGAGTTGGAAGGGACCCTGGGGGTCATCTACTCCTAACCCCTACAATGTAGGAATCTTTTTGCCCAACGTGCGGCTTGAACCCACAACCCTGAGATTAAGAGCTTTGTGCTCTCCCAATTGTGGATCTATTAAGTCCACAAATGAAAGCTGGTGCCTCATAATTTGCCTGGTAATAAAACTTGTACGAGCCTTTCTGCAACGTTGCTTGGGGATAAATCCACTCTTGACTGAGCCCTAAATGAATAGAATCAGTCTGGTCCAGCAGTTTCACCATGGAAGCTTCTTACAGGTAAGCAGTGGCACATCTCCTCCCGGTTTCTGAATATCAACAGTTTTTATGTCGGATCTGCATCCATTTATTCTCTAATGGAGGGTCGGGCCAGTGTGGCATCTATCGCTTTGCGGGATGAGCAGGTGTATGAGCCTTTGATGGCACAGCTGATGTTACTAGCTCTTGTAATAGTTCTTCCTGAGTAGATACGGCGAGAAAGCACATACTGGGATGAAACATGCTTTCTTTAAAATGTGCCTGAACTGGTCATGGTTTTTTGTTGGTTTTTTTTGAAGAAAAAGTGACTACAGAGTCCCAGTTCAGTGTGTGCTGCTCATCGTGCTGCAAACTCCCCCCCCCCCCAACCCCACAAGATGTTATTTGTCCCTAAAGGTGCTGTTTGCACTAAAAAGCACCTTTGGGGTGGGTGGGGATTGCACACAAGGGTGGGGATGGAGATGCATGATCAGACCGGAGTTGTCATCTGGGTTTGCTGAAGAGCCTAGTCCCAATATTTTATATTTCTGTTAATTGGCCCATCTTTAATGCTGGGCAGCTGTTGTAGATTTTAGATTAGGGAGCTCTCTGTAAGTGGGCACACGCCTAATGTTTCTCTAGCAACCTTCCATTCTGGATTCTTTGCTGAAGCTGAAGCCCTCTGAACATAATTTTTACTCTGCTTACTCATACGCTCTTTTGTACACAGGAGCTGCAAGGACCGGGGTACCTGATGGGGTCCTCTTTGGCCAGGCCACGCCTTTCAACCTTACCTCATTCCTACTCTTCTAGTGCACCAGCATCCCAAGCCTTCGCTGGCCACATCGTAAGTATCACAAAATATCCCTGCCAGGTTTAGCAACAGATAACTTTCATAAATTAACTTGGTTAATACAGCAGTGCAGTTTAGGGAACATCCCTCCTCTTTGAAAGGGGAAAAAAGCAAAGACATCTGTAGTATTTGGACCAAGTAGGCATCACTACGTACCTCCTCTGGGATAATAATTCTCGATAACTGGTCAGACAATATAAAAAATAAACTAGATGTTGCTTTTAAAAGGTAAAGGGACCCCTGGCCATTAGGTCCAGTCCATAGCTGCCAAGTTCTCCCTTTTTTTAAGGGAAATTCCCTTATGCAGAATAGGCTTCCTCGTAAGAAAAGGGAAAACTTGGCAGCTATGGTCCAGTCGCGGATGACTCTGGGGTTGCAGTGCTCATCTCGCTTTACTGGCTGAGGAAGCCAGCGTACAGCTTCCAGGTCATGTGGCCAGCATGACCAAGCCACTTCTGGCTAACCAGAGCAGCACACGGAAACACCGTTTACCTTCCTGCCGGAGCAGTACCTATTGTATCTACTTGCACTTTGACGTACTTTCGAACTGCTAGGTGGGCAGGAGCTGGGACCGAGCCACAGGAGCTCACTCCGTCGCGGGGATTCGAACCGCCAACCTTCTGATCGGCAAGCCCCAGGCTCTGTGGTTTAGACCACAGCGCCACCCGCGTCCCTCCACAGCACCACCCGCTTTTAACTAGTGCCCAAAAAATTTTTACTATATTTATTTGGGGGTGTTTCGTTATGCTTCTGAAAAGTGAAGGCCTGTTTTCATAGTATTTGAAATCCATATTTCCATTCAGATACCATCCAGGGCCAGCTGCTCTGGCAAGGACGACCCATTACGAGATTTAAAGCAGCTTCTCCAAGAATTGCGGTGTACCATCGATGAGATCCCCTCTACCATTCTCCCCAGAAGAGAAAGTGACAGCGAGCCCGATTCAATTCTGGAAGGCACAAGCAATTTATTGTAAGAACGTGCAGAAACACCATTAACATGCCTTCAGAAATGGGTGAAATCTTGTTACCCATGGGTTTGGAAAAGAATGATTCGTTTCAGAAATGAATGATTCTTAGGAAAGGGACTTTCTGCTCATACAATGTGTGACAAGTACTGTGGTCTCTGATTTACAGATACATCACCCATGCTGTGTTAATCCACTAATAGGCTTCAAATTGGACTCTAGTTTTGCCTTGCAGCAGGCAGGAGTCAATGGTGATGGATGTAGTAGGTGAACTTTGAAATTCAGATTGAGCTAGTTATTTCAAATGAACGTGGAACTTGGTGTCCCTCACCCATGCAGCTCCATGTACACCTCTCATTTCTCCCTCTTCTTTCCCTCCCCCCCCTTTATTCTTCTCAGGCTCCTCTCTCTGGTCTTCGCCTGCATTTTTCTGGCCCCCTCCAAACACCTGTTCTCCCTAGGCTCTTCAGCCAGCCTTGCCCCTTTCTATGATCTCAGCAGCTGAACCACTAGCACCCACAGATTCCCTTCTGGGTTCAGGAGGGCAGCTCAGCCAATCACCAAGAGGCTTAATCACCACCACAAAATCTTTTAAGTACATTACATCGAGGGAGGGCAGAAAGTAGATCAGGATCTACTGAGAGATCACAGGGTGATTTGCAGTAAATCAGCAAGGATTTCTGACTAACAATAGCAGCAACCAAATCACTCTCACCCCACCTTAAATTATACTACTGAAGAAAGCCTGGGGTAACTCAGATTGGGTTTTGATATGGAAGGACTGTGTTTCGTTCACTCTTCCACATTTCTGCAGCAATTTCCGGGGGGGGGGGGTTGTTTTGTTTTTGTTTTTTAATGCTCATGGAAATTATTCAGCCACTTAGTGCGAATTTTCATAATAAACAAATTTCCATATGCCATTTTGTCTAACACATACATTTTTGCAAGCGATTTCTAATATAACACACTTTTGTTACATTCATTTATGTATTCATTTAATTCACACTTCCAGCAATACATGGGTTGTTGTTTTTTGTAAACACTGGTTAGAGAATTGTGCTGTAACATTTGGTTAAGTGCGGATAAGTGTAAATTTCGAAGGATGTCTGTGTTTCCGTTCTCATATTGTTTTGGAGCCTGCATATGTGATGGTTTCAGCTTTAAATGTAAACTGAACTGAATTTCTTTCCCCTCCCTGCTGCTGAATCTCAGGATTCTAGTAAAAACAACAACTCAAAGTACCGCATTTTCCAGCCTATAAGACGACCCCAACTTTCCCAGTTAAAATATAGAGTTTGGGATATACTTGCCGTATAAGACTACCCCTCTTCCTACGATCATCCATGGGCCAGACATGCCCGCACTGCCCATATCCAAAATGTCTGCAGCGCCAGAAATCGCTTCTGCGCATGTCCGGAAGCTAAAAATCACGTCTGGACATGCGCAGAAGCGATTTCCGGTGTCGCGCTGCCCATTTCCAAAATGTCCACAAAGCCAGAAATCGCTTCTGCGGCTGCGTATAAGACGACCCAGTGTATAAGACGACCCCCGACTTTTGAGAAGATTTTCCTGGGTTAAAAAGTAGTCTTATACACAGGAAAATGCAGGTAGATCTTGCAGGCCTGAAGTCTGCCCACCAACCCACTGTGCCACATTATAGATAGGCAGTACCTTTGGACAAAGGCTTAGCAACCCTATACAGTACTTACCTATTTGTTCCAAACCATTCTATTACTCTCCAGGGTGGGGGCAGATTAGGAATTTAAAGAAGCACCTCTAATGCGGTATTTTCCTCCTATACAGGGACCTTGCAAGCAGAGACTGCATTGGCAGGAGATCACATGAAACTTACAGCAGGTGAGCCAATTCAGCCAAGGCTCTGAAATTCCTTTGAAGATCAAAGTTTCTGTGGTGCAACCAGGTAGAAGAACAAGGATGCATTTGTCACAGTTCTGTATTTCTTTTAATGTACAAGTTGCTCTTTAGTTTCATGAAAACCTACTGGTCACTTCTGTAATATTTGTATATCTATGAGCCTTACTTGGCCACTCAAAAAGCTTTTCCAGGGACAGCCAACAGATGGAGTTCCCTCCAGCCTGCCTTTTTGCCTTCGTGTCACAGTTACAGGTGTTTCTTGTGCTGACTCAAGCACAGCAGGAGCCGACGTCAGCGTCTGGCCTAGAGGCAGGGTAGGACTTGCCCAGAAAGTAACATCCTGCTGAGCAGCTCCCTTAGGGAGGAGGAGCGCCCAAGCAGAAAAAATATAAATACTCTCCTGATTCTCCAGCAACTTCCATCCAGCATGGAAGAATGAACCACTTCTTCTCAGATAGGAAACAGCACCTCTTTGTGCACTGCTTTTGCTTATGAACCACTGCTACCCAAGCAACTTGCTCAGGAAGAGCACTGGTTAAGAAAAACAAGCATAGAATTGTAGAGTTGGAAGGGACCCCGAGAGTCATCTAGTCCAACCTTGTGCAGTGCAAGAATCTCAGCTAAAGCATCAATGATGGGTGGCCACTCAACCTCTGCTTAAAAACCTCCAAGGAAAGAGAGTCCACCACCTCCCAAAGGAGACCATTCCACGGTTGAACAGCTCTTACTGTAAGAAAGTTCCACCTGGTATTTAGTTGGAATCTCCTTTCTTGTAACTTGAAGCCATTGGTTCGAGAGTCCTACCCTCCACAGCAGGAGAAAACAAGCTTGCTCAATCTCCATGTGACAGCCCCAGAGATTTATGAAGATGGCTATCCTCTCTTCTCTCTGTCTCCTCTTTCCCAGGCAAAACATACCCAGCTCCTTCAACCGTTCCTCATAAGTCTTGGTTTCCAGACCCTTGATCATCTTGGTCACCCTTCTCTGCATAGTGGGTGCCATCTCAGAGGAGTCTTAATTTTATTTTAAATTTCTATTCCCCCTTTAAAAGAGTGCTCTCCTTTTTCACCAAGAGGGTTTCTCCAGAGGGGCTCAAGTATTGCTTTGCGCAGCATCACTTCTCCCTTTAATGGGAGTCTTGTGTCTCAACACAGGGAAACTGCAGTCCAAGACATGCCTTCCGATGTCAGCATGGGGCAAGATAGTTTCAGCAGGTGAGAAATCAGGGCCGTCTTAAGCATATCCGCCACCATGGTGCACATATATCCCCGGTTTCCCAGAGTTGTCGACCTATTTGGGCGGGAGGGGGGCTTTGCTTCAGCTCGAAGGCCAGCAAGCACATCAGGTGGCTCGCCGGCTGTCCCATCCTTGCTCGGCGCCGGGATTGCACAGGGCGCTTCCCTGCTCCGCTCACAGACTCCACAGGGAGGCACGCAGGCAACGGCGCAGCCAAAGAGGGGTGGGAGAGACACCCCCCGCCCTGCGCATGCACCCGCCGGGCGCCCAGGCAGACCCAGCGGGAGGGGACACAAAGGGGCTTCCCTGAGCCAGACGCAGCACACTCCGATGGGCGGCTGAGAGGAGAGAAGCAGGCTGCCCCAGAGTGGGGAAGGGAGCACGCCCTGACTCTCCTTCCCGGACACTCAGCTTGTGGCACCCTCCAAAATCTGGTGCCCCATGCCACCAATGTCTATGGATAAGATACCCCTGTGAGAAATGATGCCTTTGGTTTGGGTCCTCTGACATGCCAAATTTGTCACTCCTCCCTTTTACACAAAGGAGAAATGTTTTAGGGAGAGAGAGAAAAATCTCACCACTGAGACAGTGGCAGCATCCTCTTAGCATACTTTCTGTAAATGTTTTTGTTGTTGTTGTTGTTGTTGTTCTGGCAAGTGATAGGCAGTTTTATGTTGCAACATGATGCACTGGGGCTCCTTATCAGAGCTCAGGAAACCTAAGCTGGTCTTCCAGAAGTCTCCTGCCTCTCTGCTTGCCTTGAACCAGACCCAACAAATTCTACAGCAGCCCCTGAGGATCACACACAACTCCTTTAGCATACAGTATTAGCTTGCTGTTGCCAGCAGCAGCAGTCGCGGGTCTGAGTGTAGCTAGACATAAAAATCTTCCACTGCAGTTCAATGAATAAATAAGGGTGTGTTGCACTGTACATTCATTTGGTCCATTCTACACATTGTGACATATCAGGCCTTATATGAAGGCTTTACCCTTTAATTCAGAAAGCCATAGGCTTGCAGGTAACAGAGCATAGCAGGCTGCCCTGGACAGCTGTGTCTCTGCTGCGGAATTTCCCCGCTGAGAATTAGACACACGGAAATATTTTTTATATCAGGAATGACTTTCTGAGACTAAGCTAAGTTGAATTGCTAGTAAAAAAGAACAACCAATCTCATCACAGAATGAAAACGTAAGATGAGATTAATACAAAAATTCATAAAATCATAGCACGGAGAATACAAAACTTCTAAGAGTAATTGTGGCTTACCAGATTTATATCACACAAGTAGACAGCTTTCACCAAGAAAGCTGTCAAAATTGCTTTTTTGTATCCATCTGTGTGCTCTTACACACTATTTCTTTAACACCCTAAATTAGCTGTTAATTAATACAATTAAAAATGCTATAAATCAAAACTACAAAACAAGAATAGTTGTTTCAAAGGATACAATCATACAAACTCTATTAGTAGAATGCTGTCCCCAGGGAGGTTTCCTGGCATCTTCATTGTACACCTTTAGGCACCAGGCAAAAACATTCTTCTTTAACCAGGCCTTTGTCAGGATGTTGTCAGCGGCTCTTGGCTGGTTGCCCAGGAAATATAAAGACAAGGAAAAGTTTCTTACCATCCTTTTTTATTTCAGTCTTTCCAGAGAGAGGCTATAGTACCCAACCTCTTGGATAATGGTGTTGTCCCAAGTGAACCCCCCACCCCCACCCCCAACCGCGTCTCTTCCTCATTCGTCACTTCTACGGATGCTGCTACATGCCCTCTGTCTTTGAGCTCTTTGCTCTCCTACTTTTAAGGCTTGCCAGGTTCTGGGAGATGGTGGGTCTGGAATGCTTTCTAGCGACAACATGTCAGCCAGCTGCTGCTGCTCCAGTTCTGCCTGCTCCTCCTCTCCCATTATTTCCCAATTTTCCCCCTAATCTGCCTCTGAGCTGTGACCTCCTGCAAACCGCTGTTGTAAATCTATACTGTCTTCCTCTTCCTCCTCCACCATTCCTCCTCTGCCCAGTCCCTGACAGCCTTTGGCTGATTTGACATCCAATACTCTTTTAAAATGTGGGCTAGGGTTGTTTTTGTTTTTATTATGTATTTTGTGGTTTTATATAATAATAATACAAATATTTTGAAAAGCAGACTTTTAAACTCATGTGCCAACCTAGCAGTTCGAAAGCACGTCAAAATGCAAGTAGATAAATAGGAACCGCTACAGCGGGAAGGTAAACGGCGTTTCCATGTGCTGCTCTGGTTTGCCAGAAGCGGCTTTGTCATGCTGGCCACATGACCTGGAAGCTGTACGCCGGCTCCCTCGGCCAATAATGTGAGATGAGCGCGCAACCCCAGAGTCGGTCACGACTGGACCTAATGGTCAGGGGTCCCTTTACCTTTACCTTTTATATGACTATGTATATGAGAGACATATTTTAATCTCAACCATTTTATACACCCAGCCATAATGCTAAGGTTTAATTGAGAATTGATGAATTCTTTTTGTGTGTGTGCAAATGTAGGAGTGTGGCTGCTTCCAGAAACATACCCCCTAGCCCCTATTATGATGTTTTTGTGTATGAAACAGTGTGGTTGCAAAGTACTTCTGCCCCCTTGTACTATTTGGAGCAACATGACTGCTTTCTGGACTTGTGTGGCTCTTGCACAGCTCTGCTTATCTAGTAGCTCTGCTTCTTGGGACGGAGGATAAGGCTTTTGAAGGCTACTATCCAAGAAAGCTGTACTCCGCCTCCATGGTCAGAGGCAGCGTGCTTCCAAATGCCAGCACTGGAGGAGAGAGTGCTGTTGCGCTCATGTCCTGCTTGCAGGCTTCCCGTGGCAATCTGGTTGGCCACTGTGAAAACAGACCCCTGGACTAAATGGGCCATGGACCTGATCCAGCTGGGTAATAATAATAATAATTTATTATTTATACCCAGCCCATTTGGCTGGGTTTCCCCAGCCACTCTGGGTGGTTTCCAACAAAATATTAAAATACAATGGTCTGTTAAACATTAAAAGCTTCCCTAAACAGGGCTGCCTTCAGATGTCTTCTAAAAGTCTGGGAGATGTTTTTCTCTTTGACATCCAGTGGGAGGGCATTCCACAGGGCGGGTGCCACTACCGAGAAGGCCCTCTGCCTGGTTCCCTGTAACTTGGCTTCTCGAAGCGAGGGAACCGCCAGAAGGCCCTCGGTGCTGGACCTCAGTGTCCGGGCAGAACAATAGGGGTGGAGACGCTCCTTCAGGTATACTGGACCGAGGCCGTTTAGGGCTTTAAAGGTCAGTACCAACACTTTGAATTGTGCTCGGAAACGTACTGGGAGCCAATGTAGGTCTTTCAAGACCGGTGTTATGTGGTCTCGGCGGCCGCTCCCAGTCACCAGTCTAGCTGCTGCATTCTGGATTAGTTGTAGTTTCTGGGTCACCTTTAAAGGTAGCCCCACATAGAGCGCATTGCAGTAGTCCAAGCGGGCGATAACTAGAGCATGCACCACTCCGACGAGACAGTCTGCAGGCAGGGACGGTCTCAGCCTGCGTACCAGATGGAGCTGGTAAACAGCTGCCCTGGACACAGAATTGATCTGCGCCTCCATGGACAGCTGTGAGTCCAAAATGACTCCTAGGCTGCGCACCTGATCCTTCAGGGGCACAGTTACCCCATTCAGGACCAGGGAGTCCTCCACACCTGCCCGCCTCCTGTCCCCCCAAAACAGTACTTCTGTCTGGTCAGGATTCTCTTGTGTCAGGCTACTCTTGTGTTCTTCTGTTTGCGCACAGGGACCCTTTAACGTTACATGCTACAGACCTCGAAGATTCAGATGCTACCCTTCCCTTCACGTCCAGTGGTGAGTTTCCATTAAACAATGAAAGAACTAATATTCAGGTAGGGCACAGTATCGGCTTGGAATATGGAGTCTTGTTTTCCAGACCTTGGTGTTGTGTTGCCTAACGTGCTGTTCCTATAAGGTTTGTTTAATTTTTTAAAAAAATATCTTCTATTATTGCAATGTTGTCTTTGCCACATCCAGGGTCTAAAGGAATCTTCAGTTCCACTCCTCGTTTTACATCTTCAAATAAACTGTCCCCAGAGGAGAGGTACAAAGACAGGTCTCCCGTGCACTCACTGTTAATGGCTCAGCTGGATGACCTGAAGGTAGCTCCTGCAGCCTGTTCAGAACGTCGGTCAAGTCTGAAGAAGAGCAGCTCCCCAGAAGCTACATCCTCTTCTGCCTGTAGAAGTAAGTGCCAAGCAATAATCTATAAAACCACTGGAACAAGGGGTAGTTGGGGCTTCTTCATATGGTCTTCCCATATTAGATTTAGGAGAGAGCCAACTGGATAGCTCAGTCGGTAGAGCATGAAATTCTTTATCCCAGGGTCATGGGTTCGAGACCCACGTTGGGTGAAAGGTTCCTGGATTGAAGGGGGTTGGACTAGATGACCCTTGTGGACCCTTCCTACTCTGCGATTCTATTATTGCTGCCATAAGCATCCCATCCCCTTTCCCCCTTAATTTTCAAGCGTTTCATTGCTGGTAATATGGCGGCAGTGCTGGCAGGCTCTGTGCCTCGCTGTGTCGGAGGGGGTCCTTCCTCAGAGTGAGCCGTTCTGGGACAAATGCTTCTGCCATCACTTTTCTACAATGGCTTGGAATTCTCTCTTAAATGTCGTTAAAGTGGAAGCTTAACATTTAACTAATATTTTTAAAAAAGAATTTCTAGTCACCGCCACAGAACAGCTGTTGCAGTGCAGCCACGCTCCCAGGTCCCCCTATCCAGAAAGTATTGCTCTGGGAAAGGACTCTACCGTGGACCATCGCAGGATCTGGATAGGCGGCAGTGGTGGCAGGAGTGGCCGGCAGTTGGGTGACAAAGCAAATAAGGGCTGTGAGGCACACACAGCCTGAGGCAATTGCCTCATTTTGCCTATTGGATCCCCTGGCAGAATGGCAATGTGCTTCAACAGCCAAGAACTATATATTATTATTAAAGGGAGAAGACATTGCCCACAGGCTTGGTGATAACGTCACACGGAAAAGGGAAAGAACAGAAAATGTAGGGGCATATGGAGGACTCGGCCCAAATTTATGGTAGCTTTTTGGCACCAGAGCCAGCTACAGGCCTGAGGAAGCCATCAGCACAGTGCTCCCCTGTGGTTTTCACCAAGCAGCAGCGTAGCAAAAGGTGTCAGCAAAGTGAGCGTTTTAAATCGCCCCCACAAGGCCCCTGACATTCAAGTCATTCAGGAGCACTCATGGCATATTAAAAATGGTGGGTCTTGAGCTACTAGGCTGGGGTGGGGAACAGGGTGTTGCAACCCCATTCCCAGGTGCCCAAGGATGCCGTGTGCAGAAGTTGGGCCTCTTTTGGCATGCCAATCAGTGCAAACATGCAAAACCTCCAGGTGTCAATAAAGGTCAAGTGGCACCTTTTATTGTCATGGAATCATGATCTAAAACCACATTATTGTATCTTAACTGGTGTTTTCCTTCTTCTTTCCAAAACAGATATCTCCTTTGCCACCTCTTGTAAGTGAACTTTTACTGAAACATTTTGCAACGTTTCTTACTAAATAATTCTGCTCCCACTGCTGTAATGTATCAGCAGTCTCCCAGCTCGCTGAAATATCGAGAAAAAGAAATTCTGCCTACTTCATACATTCCTTTTCGTCCTTGCCTTGGTGGTGGTTGTTTTAATTTCTTCAATTTATATACCACCAAAAGATCTCAGGGCCGTGTACATTAGAAACACATTACAAAACATCAATGATAAAAACATAGTAAAAAGCACACTAACAGACAGCCTAATAGTAAAATATTCTTAAAAGTAACGTTCCTCTCCCCTATGCTTTCACAGTCCATAGATTATTTAATGGCCACAGGCCTGAGTATGGAGCTTGGTTTTAATTACTGATAGACAGATTTTGGTGATAGGAAAATGGCCAGCTTTCTGGAATGTGTTCTCCCCAAGCAATTGCTCCACATTGCTTCATGTTAAGCCAGTTCCAGCTGGGTTTCCCCACAGATGATGGTGAACTTGGCCTGGAATCTGCAGGATTTTAATCGGCTCCCATTTCATGTACAATCTCCCTTCTCTGCATGCTTCTTTTCATGAAAAGTGTAAAGCATACTTCATTCCTGTTTTGTGGGCATGGCAGAAATGTTAGCAGCGTTCCCACTGCATCTGTTTTGGCCCTTAAACAACTAGGATTTCAAGTGTAAGTGTGCTGATCTTCAGAAGATCAACATGACCACCACCATTAGCCAGTGTTAATGTGATGCCACTAATAAATTGTGACCTGGACAAGTTCCAGGGTCTTCAACACTATGGCGGGCCTGCTTTCAGAGGAACACAGCGTTTATATTTCTGACTGTGATTTAATATTTTGTCTGTAGCTATTCAGGCAGGGGAAGCCAATGGAAACGCCTGCAGGAAATTACAGAATAAGATGGAGAGTCTGCAAAACTTAGTGGAAACATTGCAGTTGAAAAACCAAGGTACGAAATCATACACTGTTTGACAATTCAGTAATTTGCCTGGAATAAGACTTGTCTTCCTACATGTTGCTGCCCACAAAAAAGAGAAGGCTTTCTACACAGGAAGTACCACTTACTAAAAAGTTGTCAAATTAACTGTTTTGCAAATTATTTTACTGCCCATTGCAAATATGTATGCTGTATCACTTTGGGGAGGAGTAATTCTGAGACTCCTGGTGCAGCTGCTACAAACTTTTGAGTAGACGCACCAAGAAAGGAAACAGTGGTACAGTTAGGTGATTTTAAACTCTGTACTTAATAGTCGGGGGGGGGACACACACCCTTTAGTGATGTGTATTACTTCACTTATTTCAAAACATCATTTTATTACTCGCCTTCTTTACAATCAATCTCCAGGCGATGTACAATAAAAACAGCGAAAAGCATGGTAGGCCAGTCCTGCTATGGAAAAGGGGGCTGCTCATTCTGCTTAGTAGGGCCGACAGACATCCCCCCCCCCCCGCAATCCCTGCACCTGCTCTGGCACCACCCCTGCAGAGGAAGGGCAATAGCTCAAACCACCCCTTGCTGACAGCATGTTTATGTATATCGTGCCATCAGTATGTTTGAGTGTACAAGGAAACATCTCTACCTGGAGGGGTCATTTGACACAGGCAAAGCAGAAAACAGGAGTGGAGAATGCTGGGAAAAGGCACCCTCATTCATTTGCAATGCACTGGGGACTCCCCTGCTGTTACCAGTGCTGGTTGGATGGTATTTGTGACAAGAGAAACAAGTTCTGATCGTAAATGCAAAAGGTTCTTTGCAAACCTCATCCCTTCCACTGGTGCGCATTGTTGAATACGGGCCTGGGTTTCATGAAGAGCCAACCTGCAGGGGGACAGGAGCGTCTTGTTTTGTGTTTTCTACCCTCGTTTGTTGTGTATTAATGTTCCATCCCTCAATGCTACCTTCAGCAATGTCTACAATGATCCGATGCCAGGAAAAGAAGATTGAGAAGGCAAAGGAGAAGGAGAAGAAGCTGTCCAAATGAAATGTGGTGTGGTTCTCAATCGCTCAGATGTATGTAGATTGTGCTCTGTTAAATGGAATGCTAAAAGCCTACCGTTACTGTTTAATAATAAAAGTGGCCATAGTTTTGTAATCTGCCTCTCTGTATAGAAAAAGCAGGTTTGGCAAACAAAGTGCCAGGCTCTTGTTGGCATAAAAAAGGCAGTGGCCATATTCATCAAATGGCGAGTAAAAATGGATGGGCTTAGCTACAAACAACTCCCTAAATGTTCATACCATCTGAACTTGCATCTTATCCTTTATTATTTAAATAGGACTTTTAGGAGACCCAACGTGGTAGCTCAGTCAGTAGAATATGAGACACTTAATCTGAGGGCCATGGGTTCGAGCCTCACGTTGGGCAAAAGATTCCTGCAATGCAGGGGGTGGACTAGATGACCCTTGTGATCCCTTCCAACTCTACAATGCTATGATTTCAATTAATATCTTATATTTATACCGGTACACCACATTTCCTTTTTAGAACAATTGTGCAGAATGAACTGGGGACACACACACACACCCTGCCCCGCACAGGGCATTTTCCAGTCAAAGTTGGGAGAGGGAGGGGCTGGTTGGAAATCTATGCCAGTGCTCAGAGATATTTATCTTGTTACTTTGTGTTTGCATTGAGTAAGAGTTGCATGAATGTACAAACTTCCTTTCTCTGCTGCCAAGGTGGCAGTGGCTGTGCAGTGAATTAACGGGTGCCATCTAGCTGTATTCTGTGTTCTGCTTAGAAGGCTGCCTCTCCACCCACCCATCATATGATCGCTCCTGCAGGCTGAGTGCCATCAGTTCCCCCTTCCTCATGAAACCGCACCCCTCTCGGTATATGTGTTTATGTTCAATTCCTATGTAGACTTTGGTCTTTTGTAAGGTTGCACAGCACATTCCTCTTTCGTTCCCTTTATACATCTCAGCCAAAGTAAACAGCGCCCATTTCCAAGGATTGCATTCAAATACAGGCATAATTTTAAAGTTACTAATCCACTGCCAAGTCAATGGAGTAAATCCTACAGTTGGTATAATCTTGAGTTAACTAAGAAGAATGAATGTTGCATGGTACCCGTTACTTCAGACTGCCATTTACTCAAACACACATGTTGATGTTCTTGAGTAGTTTAAAAATAAATCTAATATGCCAAGCATGCCAGGCATTCAGAGATACATATATAGCATACAGAACACTCTCCCTGCTGTCTTCTAGGTGTGTTTTAACATGACTGGTGTTACCTTTTTTAGAAAACTGGAATATTCCCACTCTTGAGTCTAAGAATAGGTTAAGATCTTCCTAAAACCGAGCTAGTGATTAGTAAGGTAAAGGACCCCTGACCATTAGGTCCAGTCGTGACCGACTCTGGGGTTGCACGCTCATCTCGCATTATTGGCCGAGGGAGCCAGCGTATAGCTTCCAGGTCATGTGGCCAGCATGACAAAGCCGCTTCTGGCAAACCAGAGCAGCACATGGAAACGCCGTTTACCTTCCCGCTGTAGCGGTTCCTATTTATCTACTTGCATTTTGACATGCTTTCGAACTGCTAGGTTGGCAGGAGCTGGGACCAAGCAACGGGAGCTCACCCCGTCACAGGGATTCGAACCGCCGACCTTCTGATCAGCAAGCCCTAGGCTCAGTGGTTTAACCACAGCGCCACCTGGGTCCTAGATTAGTACTAGATTATAAAAAAACAGGCTATTATATGCCCAGCCCCTAAATTTTATTGTTGTATTAGAAAAGACAATCTGTTATTTTGCTCTAAGCACTGTCTTCCTAAACAGCTAGCCAGAAGCCCCAGCTAACCTCAGATGGGTACAGATTCAGAACAGGTTTGAGCTGGACTGCTGCAGCCTTACACAAGATGCACCTCCCTGTATCTGTCTGTTATAATGAACACCACAGCTTCAGCTGTAATGGGAATGAACAAGTCCTAAAAGGGGCATATTTGCAAAGCCATGGCATCTTACATATACGCCATTTAGCCTGGTCAGACAGGTCTTAAATTTAATTGTTAAAAAGTTGATCTAAAAGTACCTCTTAAACATAAAGGTACCCCTGACCGTTAGGTCCAGTCGCGGATGACTGGGGTTGCGGCGCTCATCTTGCTTTACTGGCCGAGGGAGCCGGCATACACCTTCCGGGTCATGTGGCCAGCATGACTAAGCAGTGCATGGAAACGCCGTTTACCTTTCCACACTTTGACGTGCTTTCGAACTGCTAGGTGGGCAGGAGCTGGGACCGAGCAACGGGAGCTCACCCCGTTGCGGGGATTCGAACCGCTGACCTTCTGATCAGCAAGCCCTAGGCTCAGTGGTTTAGACCACAGCGCCACCTGCATCCCTTAAGTACCACTTAGTCAGCTTTAAAATGTAGTTATCTGGAAGGTCAGTTCTCTGTTTTGAGAGCAAACTCTCATGAACTCTGCTACAGCACCATTACACTGCAAACCTTCTGGTTAAAGAATGACCATGTAGTGAGGCAGTAGTTTTCTTTAAAGTGGTAGTGCAGGTCTTTTGGCCTCCCTGTTGCCTGTAGTGGCTCTATGGAATAGAATTGTGGAGTTGGAAGGGATTCCAGGGGTCATCTATTCCAACCCCCTGCAATGCAGGAATCTTAACTGTAAAGCATCCATGACAGATGGCCATCCAACCTCTGCTTAAAAACCTCCAAGGAAGGGAGGGAGTCCTTACCACTGCTGACCCAGACCTCAGGCAAGCTCTGCATGAGCCTACAGACCACCCAGTACTAAAGTCCAAGATGCACATATGCTGTGGGAAATGAGATGTACTGCTTAGAATCTCTGGACTCTGAAACAGGTTCCAGGTGGATTTTCCTTTATCAACTCGGACCAGCAGCACAGAAGCTATCTGCTAAACACAGCTTTGCAAATTGAGATTACGAGCCCAACTCCTGTCCATGCAAGAATAAATTCCCCAGAAACAGACACTTAGCTATTCTAGTGAAGGGTAAGTGGCTTTAAAATGCGAACATCTGAATCAGCTAAATAATGCAGATAATCCTCTCAGACAGGCCTCCAACATGTCTTTAAACCCATTTGCAAAACTTAAAAGCCCTTGTTAAGACTGCTTTAACCTTTGTAATGTGTCAGTCAACCAAAAAACTCTCAACACCAGCAAAAATATTTGCATTCAAGGAAGCCCCTTCTGTCTTAGTATTTTAAGAGCGTGGCAAGCTTCCGCTCAAGTATGCTTGAAAGTCTTGATATACTGTACTTAAACGTTGGTGGTGGTGATACTATATTACAAGACAAAGAGTATTATATGTCAAGACAAAGAGTATTATATGTTTTTCTATTGAATGCTGAGAGCAAAGGAACTAGAAGGGGGATTGAGAAAACCCACCACAGCAAGTGCCAAGGGACAGGACTAGGACCACAGTAGATTTAAGAACATAAAGAGTCCTGCTGGATCAAGTCAAAGGCCCAGTAGCCCAGCATCTTGTTTGCATGGTGGCCAAGCAGATGTGTACGGGAGACTCGCAAGCAGGCAGTGAGTACAATGGTGCTGTCCAGTAATAAATGCCCCCTAGTTGTTCCATGCCAAGGTCCCAATGATCAGCTTGCCTCCCCACAATGGCTATTACATTATTAAAAGCCATACCTACACCATTTTGTCTTCTTTGGCACAAAACCTCATATTAATGGTAATCCCACTGACTTTAGTTCTTCTTCAAAGTTGGGTACCATGGCCAGGACCTTCCAATGATACTGCAACTTTTACATTTTGGCCAAAGCATGTTTGTTGCTGTTTTCTTGCACCCTCTCTGCAAATCCTTGAGAACAACCAGCTCTGAGGCACCTTTAAAGATTAATGAATTCATTAAGTATGGCAGAAGCTTTTATGGAAGCCTGAAGCAAATTCCCATGGTTCCCTCCCCAGATAGACTTGCCAAGTTAAGTGTGGTGCCAAAAGCATTTGCGGTATAATGCTGTACTTTAAGATGATCTGTGGTCAGTGCTAATAATATCCCCTGGTTCATTTTGAGCTCTTCAGGAAAAGTATAAAGGCATCTTATTGAACAACTTTCATCTTCACTTCTTTGCAGCCAAACAAGAGGGCTGGGCTTATCCGATACCAATACGTAGCCATTTGGAGGGTGAAAAATAAGCCCTAATAACATTTTGTGCCTCTTATCTCAGCTGCCATAATTCCAAATCGGAATGCACAGGAAAGCCCTCCCATTTCACTCTTGCTGGCATTCAATCATAGGCCCATTTAATCCTACTTTGTATAGATATTTTACAAAGAATGCATGAAGTTTACATTTTAAATTGTATGCATCCCCCCCCCCCGCAAAATCAAGTTTTCCCATAGAATATGTGTTTTGTATTTTAACTGTGAAATACTGTATGTATTTTTATATGCATTTGTGCACCCAAACTGCACTGCAAAATCAAGGTAACTGCATAATCCAATTGGGAGTTTCTTTCTGATCCACAAGCAAGTTCTGACCCACTGAATTGTGTCTGCTGCAAAAAGTGCACTGAACGAACTCTTCTATCCCCAATCTGAAGTCCATCAATGTAATATTGATGTAAGGATCAGATTATGTGTAGAAACAAACACTGAAACATTTTAAAAAATCCTGTAACTTTAGGCCTGGGGCTGAGTGGATCCTTCTCTCCCACACCTTATGGACCTGTCAATTGCTCAACATTGCAATGATGTCAGCTGAGCTTCTTTCCTTTGCCCACTCAATCTGAAAACAACCCATGAGGACAAAGCCACAGTGCTCTGAAAGGGCTATCATCTGACTAGCAACGCTTTGCATGCTGCAAACCCTCTTTCACCCCAGCCACACCTTTACCTGCCCTACACTTGACATCATATCTAATAGCAGGTGTGCATGGTTAGCCAAAAGAGCCTCATGGGGCAAACAGGGCAGCCTCATTAGGCCCTGCAGACCAGCGGTTCCCCATCGCTGATCTACAAGTAACAGTTCATTCAACCTGCCTCCATTGTTTCCTTCTTAAGAGAGAGGGGGCTACACTTCCTTCAAGTCTTTCAACAACCCCCTGTCAAAGACATGGTTAGAAAGAAACCATTACCTTTCATTGGAAAGATCCACAACCTCTAGATATGTAGTCGCAGATATTCCTACTGTGCAAAGCAGTAGCAATTTTGAAATCCTATCAGGGGGGAACAAGCCAGGGAAACTAGGATCTTAACTATGGTCAACATGCTTCTGTGACAGTTACGGTAGTACATGTCCCAAACATGTGCTGAGCATCTCAAATGGGAGGAACCATTTCTCTGTTTCTCATAAAAGTACATTGTGAGAACAGTGGCAACGAAGGATTACTGTCGAATCATGAGGGCAACCTGGGAAGGGCAAAGGAGCTTCTGTTTAATTCTTACTGACTAGAAGGCAGAGACAACTTCTACTTTAGGTCTCGAGATATAAAGGACGGTCACCAGTCTAAAAATCATCTTTATTGTTTCCTTTTGCAGTCATAAGTTAAGAACATTTTAACAGACAGTTACAGTGTAGTTTAACTGCACCTTCTCCTGCTCTGTCAGTCCAGTGTCCACATTCAATGTTCCTATCTCCTTGCACAGTACAATCTCAAGTTTAGGGATTAAAGCTTTTTTATGCAGGGAGCTGTTTTGAAACACCACCCGCTAGACAGCTCTAACATGTCTGTCACTAGGAAGGCTTTGGTCTGATTCAGTTTGAAGAGCTTCCTTCATATCTTAAAAGCCTAAGCTAGCAGCAGAGACACTTTAATCTAAGGCAGTTCTGGCAAAACATGCAGCAGAGAGATATACTAAGGTAGGCAAGAACAGGAAAACTCACTATAGTGAAATGGAATAAAAACAACCCCTGTGCTAGGCCAGATTCAGTGAAATCCCCACCACTTATGGGCCACTCGATCCTCATGTTCAGTCATCAGGGTTCGATTGTCACATTCTTCCCACCGTCTGACTTTCCCATTCTCCACCACAATGAACTTCCACTCAACTCTGGTATCAACCGGTAAGACAACAGAGTCTGACCAGAACCCATCCTTGTCACACCTGAGTGGTACATAGTGGTGCCACTGGCCTAGACACTCATGGTCACCTGTGATGGCAATCAGCTGGGCTTCCGAGTGAGTGATGTAATGTACTCGAAACGTCACATGGACAGTCTGAGGCATTGGAGACACGGCAGCAACCCTCTTGGCTTGCTCTGGGTCCTTGCTGCTTGCATCGTCCACGCTGCTCTTCCTTGTAGCCTCTCTCCACGCTGAATGTTCAGGGACGATTTCCCATTCCTCGTGGTCCACAGAGTGATGGTGCCTCTGTTCCGCACATCTCTCCTCATGCTTGTCGCTAGGGGCACCTGCTTCTGCTGAAGTACTCGCCTCATGAACTTCAGCTTCTGGGCTCTGTTGAGGTGCTGTCGTTGGGTAACCGAATGCTTCGTTCCTTAGATATTCCTTGTAGTTCATTAAGGGGGTCGTAGATTCCTCGGCCGGTTGCTCTCTTTCAGGAAACTCTCCAGGAACATCAGGGGAACTGTGTTCTCCTGGAGGACCCAGCTGGTTCCCCACTGGCTCCTGGGCGCTGGACACATTGATTGGCTTTGTTTCAGTTACAGCAGGCTCATAGCTTCTCTGAAGGGATTCTAAACAGAAAGAATGTCAGTTAGCCAAGAAGAACACAATTTCTAAGTCCCTGTCTATGTCTCAATTCATGTACTGTAGCAAGTTGGGCTTCTTTACAAGGGATGATATTTGCTATTTCTACCAACACCAGTCCCAGGTTCATTCATTTCAGTAGGTTTACTCTGAGTAGAATTTTGCTGAGTGCCACTCAAAGTAATTTAACTCCTCACAAATTGTGGTCTCCCTGCAATCTAACGCTAGCACACAAACATTATTTTTGTCCCCGGCAGCAACTGGTGAACATCAGATTTCTACTAATTCCCACCTTCTACCACCATTTGAGACCATCCTCATCAAGTTCCTCCTGCCTTTCCCAACTGCAGCATCTTCAGCCACACCTATCTGTGGAATCCTTGTAAATGTGTATGCAAGGTTTTTTGTTTAAATGCTTTCATAGCACTTATGGGAGTGCTGAAAGGTTTTCCCTCAAACTACAAGGATGAAGCAAATTTAACTGCACATGAGTGAGCAAGCCACAACCATTACCCCGATCTGGCTGAAGCTTTGCAAGTGAAACACTATACAAAACTAAAAATATATAAGCAAGAAAACTGCCAGAGACAACCAACCCCAGGAAAGGGCTCTAATGCACCACTTACTGGACCACATCCAACTATCTGCTGCTAGATGCCAGATTGTACTTGAAGCCAGTTGGCAGATGAGCAACTATAGTCATGGCAGAAAACGGCTTGGCCACACAATGACAGAAATGGCCCAATGAAAGAATTTTGCCCAGATTTGGCTCCCCACAAATGTATCACTAAATCCCACCCCTTCTTTTTTCTGTCCTAATTGGACAGAAGTTGGAAACAGCAGTATCAACTCGAATGAAAGTGGTGTGAAGCCATCATTATTACAGTAATATACTGACACTCGTTTGCCTTTCTTTTTTTCTTACGGAAGTTTATTTTTAAACTCATGGTCAGCAAATGGTTCCCCAGCCATAACCTTGCATTTTATTGTTTTGGACTCTGCTAGATTTTACAAGATTCTTGTTCTGCTCTGACGTGAATGTGCTTAATGACGAGCTGCTATTCCCACGTGAATATGCTTAATGACGAGCATGCTATTCCCACACGGGAACTAAAAATAGCCGATGGCTTGATTTACATTAGCGTTGCCCATAAGTGTCCATCAGGCTAGTGCGCAGCCCAAGTTCTTAGGAAAGGATTCCCACGGGACAGCCAGAACTAAAAGACAAGAGCTCTGCCTGATGGAAGTGTGGCAATGCAAAAGGTCACAACTGCCAATATACTTCTCCTGCCTGCCTTTCCATAGCAGCTGAAGCCATGCTGAAAAGTTGCTTAGTAGCATAGCAAGAAGCCAATAAATTCCAGCTCACTCCTTCAGGTTATGTGCTCTGATCGTATCTCTGCTTCTTTTCTATTACTGAGAACAAGCAGAAACAGAAGCATAGAGAGCAGGCTGCGGGGAGATAATGCCATTAACAGCTTCAAAGGCTGATTCATACATGAATATGAATCACTTCTTATTCCCATTAGATGATTACTTTCACTTCTGTTTTCATTTGTGGAAAATGAAACCTGTTTCCAACTACAACACTTCCACACATGTAAATCATCAGTGCAACAATCAGCAAGCAAGCAAGATGCATATGCAGCAGGAGATCAGAGTTGGTTTTTGCAGTAGCTCACGTATGAAAGGCTGCGGCTCAGTGGTACAGCACTTGCTTTGCCCTAAGAAGGTCCCTGGTTCAACCCTTGCCACCTCAAGGTGGGACTGAGCATGTCCCCCGTTTGAAATCCTAGGCAGCCACTGCCAGTCAGTGTTGACAGTGCCAAGTTAGATAGGTTAATGGTTTGGGCTCTATAAAGCACCTTCCTGTGTTTCTCTGAGCTCATGAGATCTGAAAAGAGGGGGGTCCATTTCCTCCAGGAGGAGGAGGAGAGGGGAACTCTGACACAGGTCACCAAGTCTGGGGCAGTGGGTCAGACTCACTCAGGACCAAGCGCCAGCTATAAGTCTCTTTTCTTCTTGCACACATAGCAGCAGGAGGCAAGGCAAGGCAAGGCAAAACAAAACAAAACATGGAACAGGCTTTTCAGATAGGGGCCTCAAGCAATTAAAGGAAGCAGGTGCTCCCTATTCCCTCATTCAGATGAGGAACCATAAGGCATGTTATGGGAGGAAAATCAAGAGGAATAATTACTGCCAACCACTCCATCCTGGGTAGAAGCGGCATCTCCTGAATTTGCATGCAGTGCACAACAGCCCTGCAGGGCAGGCTTCCCCAAGCAGGTGCTAGTTTTGCACTGGGATAATGGGTGCTGTAGCCTAAAACATCTGGAGGATCACAGGATGGGGTTGGGGGGGATGCTTCTCCAAGGAGCGTAGAATCACAGAATTGTAGAGCTGGAAGAGACCCTAAGAGTCATCTACTCCAACCCCCTGCAGGAATCTCAACTAGATCATACATGAAAGAGGACCATCCAATCTCTGCTATGAAACCTCCAAGGAAAGAGAGCCCACAGCCTTTCTGTTCCCCTGCGGCACAGCTCTTACAATAGTTGCATGTGTTATTTTATTTTTAAGCATCTAGCACACCAGGGTGTGGGTATAAATTTGCAACACACAAATTTAATGAATAAAAAAATAAAAAGCAAAAGCAGAGGGGTTGAACCCTGCTTCAACCCCCCCACCCACCCACCCCACAACACGTACTTTACGGGAGTGATTATGGCCAAAGGAGTAGGTTTACCTAGAAGCTCTCCAATGCACGGAGGGCATATTTTATTTTTTTCTAACCCAACTCGCGCTCCCTTCTCAAGACCACCGGGGACACGAGAAGGGAAAGCGGGGCCGGCGTGGAAAGCGCATGATGCACGCTGTCCTTTGCGGGGAGAAGAGAGAAAACCCCAGGTATTTTTTTGTGTGGGGGTGTCACTGCAAGACATGGGGCAGCGAGGAGAACCCCACAAAGACCCCCTCAGGGACGAAGCGAGGCAGGAAAGGAAGAAGTTGGGAGAGGAGCAGTTAGGGGAGGCAGGAAAAGTTAAGGAACCAACTTAGCAACGCAGTCAGGTGGGCGGGGTAGAAAGAATAAAAGTTGTTATTATGATTATTATTATTATTATTGAGTTCCCCTCAGGGAGGGAGGGAACCAGGTGCCGTACCTCGGTCTCCGCGCTGCCGCTGAGGGGACCCCCCGGCCTCCTCCTTCCCCTTGCCGTCTCCGCGGCCGTACCAGAGCCAGGCGAGGAGCGCCGCCACCAGCGCCACCAGCAAGGCCGGCCACAGACCCGCCACGGGCTCTCCTCCGCCGCCGCCGAGCGGGTGAGGAGCGGGGCGAAGAGGCGCCGCCGGGGCGTCGGCCTGGGCCCCGCCGCCGCCGCCACCCTCCTCGCCCGCCCCCGCCGCAGCCATGGCCGGAGAGCGAGGAGAGTCGCCCGGGGAGACGTGAGGCGAGGCACGGCGGCAGGCCCGAGCGAGGGCTGGAGGGGTCTCCCTCCCGCGGCGGGAGCCTTATATGGGCCCGGAGAGGAGCCAGGAGCCCGGCCCAGGGAGGAGCCTTGCATGCTGCGGCCCAGGACGGGCCTTCGGGGTGGAGCCGCCGCACCTGCTCGTTCCTCTTACTCTCCTCCTCCTCCTCCTCCTCCACCTCGTGTCAAGTGGAGCAGCGGCGAAGCGAAGCGGATTAGCTTCGGCTCCAGCTCCGAGATGCCGAGGTAGCCGTTCATTCCGCGCTTGCACTCGCTTACTCTCCTCCTGGGAGAAACGCAGCGGGGCTTTACAGCTAATACTGTAAATAGTAGAACTTGATTTATTTTTATTCGTATGTTTTGCCCCCATCTCTGTGCTCTCTCTATATGCTGCTATTTATTCATTTTTCTGTTTCATAAAATGTATACACCACTTGATTGGGGAAAGGGGAAGCACTGAGCAGGAAAACCGGCTCCTGTTTTCCAAAATCACTGAGAACAGGGCTTTTTAAATGTTATTGAATATTTTTCGTAGAATCATAGAATTGTAGGCTTGGAAGGGATCCCGAGAGTCATCTAGTCCAACCCCCTGCAATGCAAGATTCTCAACTATATCATAAAAGATGGATGGCCATTAAAAACCTCCAAGGAAGGAGTGTCTCCCACCTTCTGAGGGTCTCCATTCCATGTCAAACAGATCTTACTATCAGAAAGTTATTCCTGATGTAGAGTCGGAATCTCCTTTCTTGTAACTTGAAGCCTACCCTCCAGAACAGGAGAAAACAAGCTTGCTCCATCTTCCGTGTGACAGTCCTTGGAATATTTAAAGATGGCTATCATATCTCCTCTCAGTCTCCTCTTTTCCAGGCTAAACATACCCAGCTCCCTCAACCGTTCCTCATAAGACTTGGTTTCCAGACCTTTGATAATCTTGGCTGCCCTATCTGCACATGTTCCAGCTTGTCAATATCCTTCTGAAATTGGAGTGCTCACAATTGGACACAGTATTCCAGGTGTGGTTGTTCTGACCATGATACCATGACTTCCCTTGATTGGAACACATTTTGTATTTGCCATTTGGTGGGGAGGGGGATATTTAGAGATATCGTGTGGACAGGTGGAGTCCCCCCGACCCCAGGCGACCCCAGAGCATAGAATCATAGAATCCTAGAGTTGTAAGAGACCACAAGGGCCATCCAGTGCAACCCCCTGCCAAGCAGGTAACACCATCAAAGCATTCCTGACATATGGCTGTCAAGCCTCCGCTTAAAGACCTCCAAAGAAGGAGACTCCACCACACTCCTTGGTAGCAAATTCCACTGTCGAACAGCTCTTACTGTCAGGAAGTTCCTCCTAATGTTTAGGTGGAAGCTTCTTTCTTGTAGTTTGAATCCATTGCTCCGTTTCCGCTTCTCTGGAGCAGCAGAAAACAATCTTTTACCCTCCTCTATATGACATCCTTTCATATATTTGAACATGGCTATCATATCACCCCTTAACCTTCTCTTCTCCAGGCTAAACATACCCAGCTCCCTAAGCCGTTCCTCATAACGCATCGTTTCCAAGCCTTTGACCATTTTGGTTGCCCTCTTCTGGACACGTTCCAGCTTGTCAGTATCCTTCTTGAACTGTGGTGCCCAGAACTGGACACAGTACTCCAGGTGAGGTCTGACCAGAGCAGAATACAGTGGTACTATTACTTCACTTGATCTAGCAGAATAATTACTCAAGACAACGTGCTATGGGATTAAAATTGGCTACAACTTTATTAAGTTTCAGATGTAGGGAGACCTTGGCTCAGGCATTGGGCATTTATCCTTCCCAATCCCCAGCCGGGGATCTGGAAGACTTCAGGATTATCCAGAATGTGTGGGGATAGGGCTGGCTCTGGAGAACATATGTTCAAGCAGAGGGCTCCCCCCCCCCGTTTTGTCGCCGCCATTGGAGGAGAGAGCAATGACAACCTCTCAGCTATGGCCAATGCCTCCCCCAAGACCCCTTTAACAGGGAAACCTAGGGGGCGTGGATCACCGCTTCACACACCCCCTTTAGGAAGATAGACTAAAGGATTCCGCCCAAGGCCTGAAACCACCAAAGTTGTGACGTTTTGCTACGTGCCAATGCAGGAAAATTCCTTTCCGGCCCTTCAACAGCGACCTTGACATAGCAGCGCCTGCATACCTGTGGAGAAGAGGTTAACCTGCAAAGAAGACTTAACTGAGGGAGGGGAGAGGAGGGTGGTAAAAGCTCTGGAGCTGACTAGCACTTGGCAGGTAAGATTCACCTTCTGTTGTGTGGGCAGGACGGTCTCTCCCCTTACCTGGCCAACCCCCTGGCAACGCCTCCCCAGGCGGGATTGGACGATTGGCTGAGGTAGGCGGAGACCTCCAGGTATCCAGCCTGGGGAGGATGAGGCCAGCCCAAACTACCAGGAGTCGCATTGGGATGGGGGGGGAGGCTGCACGTGATCATGCAAAAGGCACCCCCCATTTGATGTGGGGAGCAGTCATTCTGGCCAATAACTGAGTCACTTTCTTGTGCCACCTCCCCACCCCTTCTTCTAGTAAAAGAATGAAAGACATTATCTTCTCTAGTTTGCTGAGAGTCCTATTTTCCCTCTTACTGAAACAAAATGCCTTCTTGTGATGTCCTGAGTAAACTGGGCAAACTGGCATGTATGCGCAAGGGGGAGACATACAGACAGCCATCGTTCAATGAACTAGCATACTGATGTCAATGGGTTAAGTGGGGAAAGGTCCTCAGCCTGTGTTATTATAGGAATGGACCTGCTTGCTTGCAACACAGCTGGTTTAAAGAGGCAGGCAGAATTTTGCACAAGAGGTGTGGGACCCTGGGTGGTTGCCCAAAATGCTCCCCACAACAACAACAAAACCTCCATGGCTCCTTTGTATAAGCAACAGTGACAAGTTTATATCTATTCCCATGTAATAGAAGAGTTATTGCTTCTATCACCCTCTCATGACGAGCTCAGCATCAGGTGCTGTGAAGATGAATTCCAACAATTGCAAGCAGAATTATATTTATGAGGATTGTTGAGCTTTCTAAGTGCTGGGTTCAACCCCCCCCCCTTCTCTTCTGGAATTACTTTTTTTCTTTAAAAATAAAAATAAAAAAGCTTCCACAAACTAGATTAGATTTCTTAATACCACATTGCCCTTCCTTATTTGTGATGAAGTCCAAAGAAATGAAGGATTTTGCAAAGAGTGGGCGGGTAAGTCTTGTCAGGGCTATCAGATCCTATTAAAACAAATTAGATTTACTAATTATGCTAATTCAATTTTATTACCCATTTTGATGCTACTCTTGAAGCAGTGATGTCAGATTTTAGGACAGGATTAAAAGATTATTCTGGTGAAAGATTAAACCAACAGCCAAGGAAGTTGACTGCAAGAAGCTTTGCAGTACAGACTTTGCAGAGCTACAAAAATGATAAATTAGATGTCAGTAAAGAGACTCTGCATCAAGAAACTAATTTAGTTGTTGCTTCAAGTGCTGGAAAATATACCCACATCCCTTCTGAACAGAATATTTATTTTCAATCCATTATTTTTATCTTTCTTTAATCATGGTCATAATTTGAATTCTAAGACGCACTAATGAGATCTCATTCCCAGCTATCTCGTTAAAAAGGGAATGGCTAATTGGATGTCTGTGAATCTATTTCCAGTAGTTAGGGTTCTTAATCTTCCCATGTCATTCAGAGCTTTTACCTTGATGGGATATTAAATGTCATTTTAATTTATAGACACACAAGTGTCCAGTCTTCACAGTGGCAACATCAGACTTCTCATACAGTATTTGAATGCCTGCCTCCCCACAGCTCTTAGTCAGAAATGAAACAATCATGTCTTCATCTCCATGTGGCTAAGTTCAAAGTGAACATGTGTAGGATTGTGCTGTTAGTGGTTATGGTTTCCTTCCTTCCTTCCTTCCTTCCTTCCTTCCTTCCTTCCTTCCTTCCTTCCTTCCTTCTGCTGTGATAGGCTAAGCACAGCAACCTTCCCTCCAAATTGGACTTCAGGTTGTAAGTGCCATTGTTTTGCACAGCCAAAACAGCACTCCCCACATACAAGAGGGAAGTCAGCAGAGGGCAAAAATAACTCACCGAGGACTAAGCAGTGGAATTTGCTACCAAGGAGTGTGGTGGAGTCTCCTTCTTTGGAGGTCTTTAAGCAGAGGCTTGACAGGCATATGTCAAGAATGCTTTGATGGTGCTTCCTGCTTGTCAGGGGGTTGGACTGGATGGCCCTTGTGGTCTTTTCCAACTCTATGATTCTATAAGCATGCTCCCTGCAGTTTCTCCAAATAATCCTAAGAACTTTAGTTCACACCTCACAAGGCTACAATTCCCATCACCGTTTTAAAAACTAGAATTCCCATTATTTGTGTGGGGACATCATGCACTTTTAAATGTATAATATGTTATGATTCTTCAACATCAACTTCGTTGGACTGGTCATGTGGTGCGGATGCCTGATGACCGTCTTCCAAAGCAACTACTCTATTCCGAACTTAAAAATGGAAAGCGTAATGCTGGTGGTCAACAAAAGAGGTTTAAAGATTGTCTCAAGGCAAATCTTTAAAAATGTAGTATAAACACTGACAACTGGGAAACACTGGCCTGTGAGCGCTCCAGTTGGAGAACAGCCTTTACCAAAGGTGTCATGGGCTTTGAAGAAACTTGATCTCAGGACGCAAGGGAGAGACGTGCTAAGAGGAAGGCACGCTTGGCAAATCCCCACCGTGATCAACTCCCGCCTGGAAACCAATGTCCCCACTGTGGAAGGACATGTGGATCCAGAATTGGCCTCCACAGTCACTTACGGACCCATTGTTAAAATCGTGTTTATGGAAGCAATCTTACTCGGCTATGAGTGATCGCCAAAGAAGAAGATGATGATGATGTTAGGGTATACTAAAATGTACAGGAGAAGTCAAATGGAGTACAGTATCTTGAACAGGAGCAATATACATACAATTTTTGCTGCAGGGCCCACTTGTTTATTACATTTTGTAATTTTGAGAAGTGGAAAACAGTACTGTAGTAATGTTTGTAAGGTTTCAGATTCTTTTATAAGCTATAATGTTAAGCTTGTGCCATTTTACAATTATCTGAATTTGTACAGCATCAATTTGAGGGCACAATCCATCAGAAAGTTCTCCTTTGTAAGCCCCATGGAAATAGTGTTCTTGCACATCTTCCATACATTTCACTTGGACTTGTGCAGATGAAGTTCCCAGTGGATTGTGCCTTTATACATATAGACTGGGTGTCCTTAAAGCTGCGTATCCATTGGGACATCCCCACGGTTAACTTAGCATTGCACATTCAAATCTTACTTTCCTGCAAGGGTAGCTACGCAGTGGCCCTCCATATGTTGCTGGACTCCAACTCCCAGCAGCTTCAGCCAGCATGGTCAGTGGTTGAGAATGATGGAGTGCACAGCAACATCTGGAGGTCCAACCCTAGGTTTATTGGGTAGAAAGAGCAGAAAACGAATGGTTTTTTTTTCCTGAAACCACTTAGAAACGATTGAGCAAGTCCAGAGTAACTCCCTACCATTGCCAAATGGAACTTGCAGTGCTGAAAGAAATACAGGTGGACGTGCTAGTTTGGGTTTCTTTAAAAGATTCACAAAAGCCCTGGAACAAGAGGCCTCACCCTCTCATAATGAGTAGTGCTGTGGTTTATTTATCTTATGAAGCATTTAGCACCTTAACCATCTGTTACCGACTGTCAGGACCAATCTGCTGATATTGTGAAAGTGAAATCACAGCCAGCTTTCCAGGAAGCCTGTGCAGATAAAGGTGGCTCTCCTGCTGTGGGTGGTTTCAAGGACAGTTCCTGAACAAGTCTACAATTAGACGTCAAGCAGAACCGTTTATTTAGGCCAGCCAAAATCAAACACCTGTGCAGTCCTGTATTCAGAAATCTACCATATTTATCCATATAGGACTATATTTTCCCCTAAATTTTTGAAGTTTAAGATAAGGGGTCGTCTTATATACAGACAGTACATAGTGCAGTTTCTTAATTTTGAGTTCCCCAAAATAGGGGGCATCTTATACACGGAAAAATGTGGTATATTCAGAGTTCAATGCTGTGTACTTCCAAGCAAGGAGTCATAATATTAATTTTGTTTTTGCTTGACCGGCTGCAACCTATTTGATTCCAGTTCAGGCCAGCAAAGGGCCAGTAACTGGTTCAGAGCTGTAAGGGGGAGGGATTACAGAGAACCCCCCCCCTCATCAGAAGCAGCCCGTCTCCAAGCAGTCATGAGAGTGAGGGGTCTGAAAGGGTGTCAGGAAACGGAGAGGGAGTGCCAGGGCTCTGGCAACACTAAAGAGCCCCTGATCCATAGGCAGGAAGAGAGGGAGGCGGAAAGAGTGGACAGGAATAGGGCAGACAGAAGACCCGTCCCTCCGACGACGACGGAACTGAGAAAGAGGAGGAAAGGGAGGCGCTTCTCAGTTCCGAGGCTTTTATGCTGGTCGAGAACGCGGAAGGATTTAGTGCAGGAATCTGACTCGAGCGGGTAGACATGAAATGAGCAATCTGTTTCACTGTAAATAATGTGCACCAACAAAAACGTCTGAAAGACAAGCATGTGGACGGTCGTTACTCAAGAGTAGTCACAACAAACCCTGACAAGAACATATAACCAACCAGCTGGACTATTATAGAATTAACCTGGAGGAGGAGGACGAATGCCAAGATCCAGTGGAGGGCGCTGCTTCATTATGGCAAATGGGGCACTGTCTCGCCAGCGTTGATCTGCTCTCAGCCATCCCCCAGCTGCCGGCCCTGGGGGTGGCACTGCCTGTCCTCCTCCTCCCCTTAGTGTTAATGTTGCCCTTGCAGAACTCGGGAAGGAGGATGGGAACAATAGCAGAATTATTTGGCTCATTGCTGTCACTATCTGTGGCTCCACCTACTGCTGGCGTGTGTTTACATTAGAGAGTGGTGAAGTCCCCCACCCCACCCTGTGTATTTCACAGCTCTTTTCCCCCTCTAGGTGTTTATTCTCACCAGCATTGCTTCAATTTGGTTCTGTTCGTGTACATACCAGGTGGGGTCAGGACAACTTAGGAACATTCAAAGGACTCCAGTTGATGTGAAACTTGTTGAGCAAACAACACATCAAACAGTAGTATCTCATAACGACATGCAGGATACATGCCTTTTGGATAATGCCATGTGAACATAGATTAGAAACACAGAACTGGAAACACAGTGAGTGTGCAGTAAACAGGAGTGTGAGCACAGCCTTGGTCTCCCTGCCTCCCATCCTATCAGTCTCAATAGGCACCAGCCACTGCTGCTAGGATCCAAGCCAGAGGACAGTCCCTTTAAGGTCCTCGACTTCTCAGGGAAGGGATGGAGCCTAGCAGGAATGATCTGGCCCCAGAATTAGAGGATCAAAGCCATCCTTTTGGGGAGCAAGCTGCTTATTCAGAGTTCTTTAGGGTGCTGCAACTAATTGGCTGATCCTGCAGCTTCCTGGGTTGAAATTGGGACAGAACATACGCTTTCTGTCCCAATAATAATAATAATAATAATAATAATAATAATAATAATAATAATCACACTACATTGAAGAACAAAATCAGGTAGTAATGTTGGTCAAGCTGAGAGACAAAGCTTTTTTATTATTAGATACAGCCAGTGTTTAAAATGCAGGATGTAAATTACTGTGTTAAACAACAGTTACACTCATAATACATGTACTAAGTTTCTCCTAATATATAATCT
Source organism: Zootoca vivipara (assembly GCF_965207765.1). NCBI lineage: Eukaryota > Metazoa > Chordata > Lepidosauria > Squamata > Lacertidae > Zootoca > Zootoca vivipara. The sequence continues at coordinate 65,574,319 of NC_142583.1, forward strand.
CTGAATAATTCTCTCCGCTACCCCTGTAATATTAAGACATTTTAGTGGCCAATCTTTATTTTAATTTTATGGCCTCACCCATTTCCTTAGTTAATTTATCTATGTGTGTAACAAATCATGCTTGTCTCTGCAGTTTCTGATGAAGGGAAGCGAGAAATCTGAGACAACTTGGCTGATCTTTTTACAAGTAACTTTTTGCCTTGGTTTTTCGTAAGGAAAAACAGGCACTCACTGAGCAGGATGGATACTTAGAAGACTGAGGAGGAATGCAATCTCATTTCTTCAATGGTCTTCATAGATAATCTTCTTGAGGAAGGGTCATCCTCCTCTAATAGCTTGGAAGAATTAATTGCAGCCAACATCTGCAGAAGGAACTGAAGCAGACAAACACAAGAATTATCACGTTGCCATGGCAATAAGCTACATAGGGGACTGCGACGTTTTCATGGTAAATCACAACTCAATTGTATTTCCTGTGGCATATTAGCCATTGTCTGATGACTACGTCAGTTGTTGCATCAATGTAAGGAACAAACTTGCTGTGTTAAAGTAAAATTGGTAACCAACTGAGACAGCTTTCACGGTGTGTGTGGTTGGATGGGTAAGCCAGTGTGGTCCAGTTAGTATTCTGTTGGTCTAGGGCAGCCTTGGCCAACCCAATGCCTGCAACAAGTTTCGGATTACAACTTTTGCCAGCTTCACCTGAAGCTGATCTGACTCCTAATCCAAAACATCTCGACGGCACCAGCCTGGTTTAGGGACTTAGGAAGTTTTCTTTAACATCTTGTGCTTGTCAGAGTAGTTGTAGCTCTTATGCTGGAGATCAGCTTGCAGCCACTGCCCTGTGCATGTGGAGCCCAGTTAGAGAACCTCAGAGGCAACAATAAACTTGAGTGGAAAGTCAGGAATGAGGAGACTTAATCAGGGCACAGCATGCTTCTCCTCTCAAACAACTACTGGTACTTATTTCTGATTTTTCTAACTGGGTTCTATGAGAACAGCCCCCTCTAAGTTCCAAGTTAGGTATAAACCTTTCCCCTTCCGTGCCACTTCGCTACAGATTTTTTTTCTGTGCAAACAGATTCTCTCTCTCTCCCTTCACATGGAGTATTCAAAAGTTGTGACAGCCTCAAACAGTGCAAGATGTGCTTTATGACTTGATTTTGCTGAATGTATAAAAAACAGGCTCAAAAACGAAAGTAGTGCAAAGAGACAGGATCAATAGGGGGGGAAACGTATGTGGATATACCACACATTTCCAAGAATGATCTAAAACATTATTTATTCATGTTACAAGTAGATACCAGGTCGGGGGGAACGGAAGAAAGGTTTCCTTTTCAAATAAATGGGAGGAAAGCAAACACTTTTCTTGAACTCCTCTAGTTTAGCTTCATGCAGCTCCTTCAGGTTCTCGGATGAAGATCTGTTCAAGTCCTTTGCTCCAGTCTTCTTTGTCTTAGTTTTCCCTGTTAGATCGCCAAAGCATTTGGCTTTGCGAACAGCTTTGCCCTATCACGTATAAATGTGCATTAATATGGTCACAGGGAAGAGGTTTGGAAAGGAACGGGGAAGTTTTTGGTATCACATACCACCTTAGTTTCTAATGGTAAGATACCCATATACCATATCTACCATACTGAAGTGAAGTGGAGCATCCACACCAAAAATGTAGAAACCAGACCCGAAACCTTATCTGCATCAGAAAGCTGCTGTAGAGAATCACTTGCAGGATTAGGGAGTGTTAGGCAGAAATGAACACCTGAACGAGCATCTAAATGCAGCAGCCAACTATCTCTTTTAGGGAGATACATGTTGAAAGGCACATCACTGCCCACATTCTGGCACAACCAGAATATTGTGGGGTGGACAGGTTACCGTGTTTCCCCTTTTTTAAGACACCGTCTTATAACTTTTTTCCTCAAAAAAACCACAGGGTGGCTTATTTTCGGTGGGTGTCTTAAGTAAGATGCAAAGTGATACACAAAATAAGGAAAATATTTGGTGTGTTCAAGCAGTTTTGCATTTATTTCTATTCTGCTGCTGAGTCTAGTCTTCTTACAACACAAGGAGGCGGCTTGCCGGGTTGTCGCCCAGCAGCGCGCGCGGAGCGCCCCGAGCCTCTGGGAGCCGGAGGAGGAGGCTTGCTGGATCGTCGTTTCCCTTGTGTTTCCTTGATTTCCTAATCCCTTCTTATCCCCGCCCTGTCCCACCCTAACCCTTCCCCACCCCCACTCCCACCCCCTCATCCTCCTAGTGCCGTACCTTCACTGCGTGTTCCCTGCTGGGGGGTGCGCCTTGGGGGGGGTAATTTTTTCGGTTGCATAGGCTTCGTTGAGCGGCTTTTTAGCTGCTTGAAGGGGGAGCAGTCCAGAACGCTCCGTTTGCTTGCGCTGGGAGCGGGAGCGCTTTAGTGGCCGGGCTAATTTTAAGCTTTTGCCATGTTTTCCGTGCTCTAGGCTAGCGCTCTGAGCGGGAGCGCTCTAACCGCCACCAGCTACCGGTATTTGGGCGGCAGGGTGCCGTTTTCGCGCGCCTCAGGCCACGTGTCCAGTTTTAGGGCTGGCTTGTGGCGCCTTTGGAGGGGTACTGTTGTGTGCGGAGGCTTCCACTCCCTCCCCCTCCTTTGTTGAGTCCATTGACAAGCGGCTTGAACCCGCTTGTCAGCGGTTCGCCAGGCTTTTCCTTGTCTGCGCTCTGACAGCCGCCAGTCAGCTGGGCTCGGGGAGGCTTTTGTGACAGCTGCAGGTCGCGCCTTTTTTGCCGAGGGAAGCGCGGAGCGGCTCCTGGCTCGGTGGCAGCGCTTCCTGTTTGGTAGCGCCTCTCAGTCCTCCGCCTTGCGGAAAGCCTCCTCCTCCTCTTCCCCGCCCCAGTTGTCTCCTTTCCTCGCTCCCCGCCTTTTCTCTCTCACACACACACACACACAGAGGGAGAGACACCGTTCCGTGCGCACGGCCGCTCAGCCATTCTTTCGCGAGCGTGTCACAAACACCGCTCTCCTCCTCCCCCCACCCATCCTTTCTTGCGTGCGTGTTCATGCCTCCTCTGTGCGAGCACCGAAAGAGGGCCGAGCGCACGGTGCTTGTGCCTCCTCCTGTTTCTCCCCCCCCCCGCCCGTGTGTGAGGGAGAAATTAGCAGTTGAGGGCGAGGACGGATAGAGAGCTGCACGGCGCTTCAGCAGCAGCAACAGCAGCAACCAGTTCCAGGTGCTGAGCCGCGGGAGAAAGAGGAGGCGGTGCGCGGAGCGCCCTGAGTCTCCGGGACCCAGCCCTTTGAATCCTCCTCCTCCTGCTGTTGTGGCTTGGGGCGCTCCGTGCTGTGTTGCTGGGCACATTGTCGGTCCCGCTGCTGGGGCGCTCGGCGGTCTCATTCTAAGTGGCGCTGCTGCAGCAGCAGCAGTAGCCGGTTCCGGGCACCAACCCAGCAGCCCTCCTTTTCCTGCCGCGGCCGGCATGCTGGGTTCCGCTGGCTCGGGGTATGGCTTATTTTCGGGGTATGGCTTAATTCCGCAAAAGTGTAAAAATCCTGCTACGTCTTATAAAATGACTACGTCTTAAAATAGGGGAAACACGGTAGGTGCTTGCCTTGAGGCTTACCCTGTTTCTCATATTTTAAGACCCATAAAATAAGCCATAGCAGGATTTTTAAGCATTCAAGGAATATAAGCCATACCCCGAAAATAAGACATAGTGATAGGCGCAGCAGCAATGCCGGCCGTGGCAGGAGGAGGAGGAGGAGGAGGAGGAAAAAAATAAGACACCCCCTGAAAATAAGCCATAGTGTGTGTTTTTTGAGGAAAAATAAATATAAGACGGTGTCTTTTTGGAGAAACACGGTAGCTGAAGTGGGTACTAAGTTGAGTTGAGTCTTTATTATTGATTGATTGATTGATTGATTGATTGCCTGCCCTTCACGCTAAGGTTCCATTGCTACTTGCAACATTAAAGCACAGTATTAAATCTTAAAATCACAAAATAAGGTGGGTGCTAAAAATATACACTTCAGGTGTCAACAGCCAGGGTAAAGAGGTGAGACTTCAGCATTCTCTGGAAGCTGTATAATCAAGGTGCCAGACAAAGACGGAGTTCCACAGCTTAGGAGCTGCCACAGAGAATGCCCTCTCCTGAGCCATGTTTTCCCTCTGGGGGCAGAGGAACTACCAAGGCTGCCCCTCTGCTCAGGGCTGGCTCAGGATGTTTAGTTGTTTAGCATTCACCTCAGAAGCTAGATCTGCCACTGAGGAAAGTGCCTCAGCTCACCTTGAGCAGGGGGGCGGCTGCCAGGACATTACCGAGAGGCTAGGTTTTGCAGCCCAGTTTTGCAAGCCACTCACTTTGGCAGCCCTGCAAAACTGGCCACAGAGGAGGGGCCGCAGCCCTCCTTGTCCACTCTTTGTCCTCAGATTGGCCCTGGGCACAGGGGGGCTTTGTTGTGTTGTGTGCAGGTGTCATCTCCAAGAGGAAGGTTGCTCGCCTGCCTTCTCCCCACCTGCCACGAAGCACTACCACAACATTGTGAGCAATTATTCCAGTTGGTGAGTCCTTAACTTCATGGGAGCAGCACAATTGTTGCTGCAGAGGCAGACGGGTGGGATGTTGTCTTCAGGAACAGCCAGGGGCAGGGCAGAGTGTTTGTCAAATCAACCCATTGTGCCTTCGGGGCCCACAGGGACTTCGAGTTCTTATTTGCGTTGGTTTTTTTGCCCGCTTTGCAAAAATGCTTGAGAATGTAATTTATTCTGCTTAGGGCTTCCACTCTTTTATAAACAGGCACTTTGTGACTTTGGGAGCTGCATAACAAGCAGAATGACTGCTGGCATAGCATAGTGCAGCCTTCCCCAACCTGGTGTTTTGGACTACAACTCCCATCAGCCCTAGTCAGCATGCGTCCAAAACAGCTGGAGGGCACAAAGCTGAGGAAGGCTGACAAAGTATGTAAGTGGTTTACACTACAATCCAGTTGGGATGGCAGTTAACCTGACACCCCATGGATTTTCCCAAATTAGGTGAAAAAAGATAGGAAACTCTCCACAAACACCCCATCTAAAAGCAGCTTAATGGGTGCAATTCCCATGAGAAAAAAAATGGTATTGCAAGGGATAGGGGAAGGTGTTTCCTCCCCTCAATGGCTAATTTATATTCCACCTTTCCTCTTAACATAGTAGCGTTAGGTGTAAACAACATTTAAAAGACAATAATCCACAAGTAATTAATTAAAATAATTAAAACCAGAAACAGCATGGCAGGTAATAAAAAGGTCAGGTATTTTAAAATACCAAGGTTGAAGTTCCTCTGCCCTCGCTGCTGCAGCCACAGTCCACTTGCCCCCATCCCCCACATACACAGCTTTCAGTGCAAAGAAAAAGATATCAGGAGATCCAATCTACTAAAATGTTGGCTAAACCCAGCTCTAACCAAAAATTTAACCCAGGGTTGCTACCTCTTGAATACTCCTAATCTGAACTCAATTTGCAACTGATAGTTGGTGTTTTTAATGTGTTAATGGTTCTTAATTGTTGCAATATTTCTTATTCTCGCCATTAATTCTTAACTTTTATTGTTTTCTTGTTTTATTGCTTAATAGTGAGCAATATGGGCAGTTTACAATGAAATACGATACAGTAAAAAAAAAAATTACAAGAGTGTCATAAAATATATACAGGCATTCTCCATCTTAAAAATCCCGATTCAGAGAAACAGTCTTGGACCACCTTGCTTCTAAAAGCCAACAAAGCATGACAGCTGAACTGTCTTCATCAAGGAATTACCCCAACGCGGGTGCCACTACCAAGAAGATTGAGTCTTATGCCAGCCCACTGTGTGTGTGTGATCAGTGTTATCAAAGGCTGGTGAGAGAGCCAGGAAAACCAGGAGGGATGTTGCTTTTGCTATCTATCCCCCGCCAGAGGTCATCCATTGGCTTGACCAAGGTAGTGGCTGTTCCCAAATCGAACTGTGATAAGTTCCTGTTGTTCTTTGGATCAGCCGTGCAAAATTGTTTCCACCCTCCACTACTGTATACACTAAGGCCATTTCACACATTATGTTGCAACATACCCACATTTGTCGCCGCACATACATTTAGCAGAATACTGTTGCCGTTCATTGATCCTTATGAGTATACCCATACAATGCATGTGCTTGTGGCCGTTGTACCAACATTAGGTGCACACTTAGAATCACAGGGTTGGAAGGGACCCCAAGGGTTCCTCTAGTCCAACCCCCTGCAATGCAGGAATATGCAGCTGGCGTGTACGGGGATTGAACTCACGATTTTGGCATTATCAGCAGCACCAGGCAGGCTCTAGCCATGTGAGCTAACCTGACGGCCTTGCTTGGGGGCGAACTGCAGCCTAGAGTGCAAGGTGAAGTGGCACAGGGGGGTGGGGTGGGGGTGTGCAGCATCTCGGATAAATGGCCTCCCCTCCTGCCCCTTTTCCTGCAAATCACATCTTTTTGAGGGTGCTTTGCAAGAAAGAAGCAGCTTCCTGTCTAATGGGACATGTGGCTGCATTGTAACAAGTAGGGGAGGCTACTCTTTGTTTCCATATTACAGCCCTCCAATTTATTCCCTGCCAAATTCTGCATGCCTTCAGATACCAGCAGGTGTCCTGTTAATATCCTTTTGAGAAATGCATGGTTGGCCTTTTTTTTATCACCGAAACAAACACAAAGGGTTATATTTAACTGTGCATTATGCAGAGTACACACACTGAATAAACACCGGGAATCTAAATGTATGCAGTCGTGTGGACTTGTATTATTTAGATGGTGTTTTTGTTTGTAGCTGCAAATTTTTAAATATTATTTTTAATATTGCATTTTAAATAGCTGTCACCCGCCCTGGGAACTTCGAGAGGAGAGTGGGTGATAGTAACTATAGTAATAGTATAAATTAATCAAGATAGCTAAGTTAGGCCCTCTAATTTCAGTGGGTGTACTCTGAGTAAAACTCAGGGGAAGAGTGAACCAACACAACACAAAAGCACCTAAAACACACTGGAACTGTTGCGCTCAGGTTCTGCTTGCAAGCTTCCTCTAGGCATCTGGTTGACCTCCGTGAGAACAGGATGCTGGAGTAGATGGGCCTTTGACTTGATCCAGTAGGGGTTTTCTTACAGTGTTATAGTCTTATAAATGACAGCTCTTAAATAGGGAGAGGATTATGTTAGGCGATAGTTTGTACTGTATATTGTTTCAGAAAACCTGCAAAGTGTGTTTGGTCAGCAGTGAAACAAAAGGAAATGCATAGGAAGAGCCTAAGCTATGAACCAGTAAGTCCCTGGTTCAAATCTCTACCATTAATTAATTGATCTGATGGCCATTGGCACACCTCAGTCAGCATTAAGGGGATAATAAAACTGCCTTGCCCTTACAAGGTCAATGGGGAAACCACTGAGAAAATATATATCAAGCACTTTGAACACTCTTGTGCTATGTAAATGCTGCAAGTTCCCATACCATCTCAAATCATTATCTTATTTCTTCACACAGTGGATAGTTAAGCTATGGAACTCCCACGTGATATAGTGAAAGCTACCAATTTGGCTAATTCCCTTCTGGGCAGCCTTCTGGGGGCCACATACCAGTGGTGGCCAGGGCCAGAGGCAAAGGGGGGGCAGAGCAATTAATGTAAAATTTACCTTTATACAATAGGCTACTCTACACACACACACACACCTCTATCCTCCATCCAGACAAGCAGCAGTCACAAGGGCACGTTCTAGCTAGGCAAAAATACTCAAAGGTGTGAAGCATAGCAGGTGAGGGGTGTGGCCTCAGGAGGGTGTGGTTAGATAGGGGTGTGGCCTTGGTAGAATCTCAAGGGCCAGACAGAGAGGACTGGAGGGCCACATCTGCCCCTTGGCCTGAGGTTCCCCACACCTGCTCTGGACCAAACCTATACAACCCATCAGCCATGCATGACACCTGATTTTGCTGCATTGACTGCAAAAACAAAGGGTTGTCAAGCACTAGTAAGTCAAGTTAGGCTTGGCAGGTCACACATGGTTGGGAAGGTTTGATGTAGCCACATAAAAATGCTGCCTCTACAAAGCTGCAGCAGCTTCAGTAATGATCTCTAGTTGTATCACGGACAATGGGATTTGCTCACCTGAGGCTTCCTGTAGCCTTTCCTTTCGAGAAATTGCTCAAAGGCGTAGATTGCATGGAACCCACTTCCCTCCTCCAGCTGCAAAAATAGATTTTACTAATTTCACACATGAAAGGAATGTTCAGACTCTATTTTTCACATATTCAGGTTTACCTATAATATCATTGCCCCTAGGGACCAGAGGCACACCGGAACACCTGGGTAATTTTCTTACAAATAAGGTAAACAAATTCTATGGTGCATTCTCCATTCACATATATTATTTTGTGTGTCAGTTTCTGAACTGCTGCTCATTCAGAAACTTTGGAACTGTTTACTTATACTTGTTCACTGCAAAATAAAAAAATTCCTTCAGTAGCACCTTAAAGACCAACTAAGTTTTTATTTTGGTATGAGCTTTCGTGTGCATGCACACTTCTTCAGATACTTGTTCACTGCGACATCAAAAAGTACTGTTTCTATGAGTGAAAATCTTAGCCACCGTGCATCAAATTCCACTTACTGAACTTTCATATCACTTGACAACATACCATATCAGCTAGAGCCCTGCAGCTGTGCTGAGTGGCGAAATTCCAACCCACTCTGCCTCCCTCTATAAATAGGGAAATCCTGACAGATACGCAAAGACAAAATCCATGGCACCTCATGTCACTTGTGAATGGCACAGGTGCATTCCAATTAGCACTTTTCATGCTTCCCAAAGGCCACCAGTAACTGCCTTTTGTCACACACACACAAGGAGTTCCTTGAATGCATGTGCTTATTCAAAACTCAGGTACCTGGGTAAAGGTAAAGGGACCCCTGACCATTAAGTCCAGTCACAGACGACTCTGGGGTTGTGGCGCTCATCTCGCTTTACTGGCCGAGGGAGCCGACATTTGTCTGCAGACAGTTTCCAGCTTGCCCAGCATAGAACACTTATGGGCATTTTCATTACCTTTTGGGGCGGCTTCTTCTTCCTTAAGTCCATAAAGGATTGCAGACATACAGGGATTTCTTCCTCATCTCTGACTTTTTTCTTTTTCCATTTCTTGGGTGGAAGATACCAGGCTCCATATTTAATCTTGTCCCATTTTGGCGGAGGAGGTGTCTGATAGGCAAAAGAACAAGGGCACGGTATTAGGTGTTTGTGGCTTTGTTTTGTTTTTTTTGCCATGTATGTCATTTTATAAATATTCATTTTGTGCTTACGTCTCACCATGATGGCATAAAAAATTACTCACCATTCATGCAGTCTTGTTGGTCTGGCATGCAACGGAGGCTGGTCCATTAGGGCAAGCGCAGGGGTTGCCCCACCAATGTCATCATTCTGCCCTCAGACAACCCCCACCTGCTTGCCTTCCAACTTGCAACCAGCCCGTGGGATAGCCTTGCCTATTGACTTCTTCCTCTTTAGTCTTAGTGCTGCCCTTGCAGAGCTCAGCAGAGAGGAAGATGGGACAAAACTAGAATTTGTTGACTCTGGCTCTGCCTGTCCTTGACCTTGGCTTCGCCTACTGTTTGCCTCCTTGCCTTCCACTCTACCAGCCCCAACGAGCACTACCCACCTTTGCTGGTATGGATGGGGAAAATACTGGTGCAAAGCTAAGAGGGAGGGAAATACAATGTTTTGGAGAAATATGTCCCTTTTCACCAAGGAGAGAACAGTCCGCAAATGTTCCTTTACACAGGGGAAATATCACAACATTAGGGAGCCACCTGCACTTTTGTAATATCCGCAACCTTGATTGCACCAATCCTTGCCCTCGCCTCAGACCTATTTGTGTGCCTAGAAAAGCAACCAAGGAGCAAACATTCTTGTGCCCAACAGGCTTGGAGGTTAAGGATCAAGAAAGGACACAGGGGAAAACTGCAGACCAACTTAAGGGCCAAATTTCCATACATATTCCCACCAGTTGGTAGACATTTTCCTGGTATCTAATGAAGAGAATGGCCACCAGCCTGCAGATCTCTGCGAATGCAGTACTACAGAGTTCCCAGCAAGTGGCAATCTAAGAACACTGTTCTGAGTAGCAGAAATGCCAGACAATTCACAACCCTGGAATTTCGCTTGTGCATTCATGATGGCTTGTGATCATGACAGACATATCAGGGCAGTTACAGTGGTACCTCAGTTTATGAACACAATTGGTTCCGGAAGTCTGTTCATAAACTCAAGCGTTCATAAACTGAAGCAAACTTTCCCATTGAAAGTAAAGGAAAGTGGATTAATCCGTTCCAGATGGGTCCGCGGAGTACTTAAACTGAAGCGTTCATAAACTGAAGCATGGGTGTAATTGGTTCCGGAAGTCTGTTCATAAACTCAAGCGTTCATAAACTGAAGCGAACTTTCCCATTGAAAGTAATGGAAAGTGGATTAATCCGTTCCAGATGGGTCCGCGGAGTACTCAACCTGAAGCGTACTTAACCCGAAGCATGGGTGTAATTGGTTCCAGAAGTCTGTTCATAAACTGAAGCGTTCATAAACTGAAGCAAACTTTCCCATTGAAAGTAATGGAAAGTGGATTAATCCGTTCCAGATGAGTCCGCGGCGTTCGTAAACCAAAAATTCGTAAACCGAGGTGTTCATAAACTGAGGTTCCACTGTATATGCAATCTGACTTTCAATACTGTTTTGCATCTACAAAGGTTTCAGGGCAGTCGTACTGCTTTGTTTCCAAACACTGCATATCCTGTAAATTCCTGCTGAAATTATTTTTGTAACACAAATGTTCTGGTTTATTTTTTGTGCCACTTTTGTTGTGCTGTAGTGCAAGAGTGCCCCTCCAGATGGCAATAATATGGTAACACTGAGGAATAACACTGCACAATGATGTGTGGAAGCTCCAGTATAAATCCACCAGTGTACCATCATTGTGCCAACCACACTTTGCAAAATGGAATAATGACCCGAGGGGGAAGAGTTAAGCAAACACTCCTTTTCCCACCCATCCCACTGCCATCCCACTTGCTCAAACTCACAGCCCACTGAAACTGGGATTTTCTTGCAATTTACCTTCATAGAGCTCCTGATGGTTTGCCAGTCTGGACGGCGCCCCTGGCATGCCTTCAGCTCTCCTGGCACATTGTAAAGCTGCACAATTTTCATGGGTGCTGACTTGGATTCTGATTCGTAGCTCGTGTCAAACAATTTCATGATGGTGGCTTCATCAATTTTATACTTTTCAACTCCCTGGAATTAGAAACCCAAGAACACTTTCAGAAGGCAGCCATTTCAGTCATTGCAAACACTCTCTAAGGAAGATAATTGTGGTGAGCTGCACATTTCAGCAGATGGGCAAGGGCCTGGAAGACTAGTTGTATCACCAGCTCTAATTGTCACAGCTTTTAGAGCAAAAACCTTGGCCTCTTGTTTCGTCACTGTTAGGTCACACTGATTAATTGTGGGCGTAAGACTGCAGTCTTTTAGGGTGCTCTACATTCACACATATAAGGGACCCAGGTGGCGCTGTGGGTTAAACCACAGAGTCTAGGGCTTGCTGATCAGAAGGTCAGCGGTTCAATTCCCTGCAACGGGGTGAGCTCCCGTTGCTCAGTCCCAGCTCCTGCCCACCTAGCAGTTCGAAAGCACATCAAAGTGCAAGTAGATAAATAGGGACCGTTCCGGCGGGAAGGTAAACGGCGTTTCCGTGCACTGCTCTGGTTCACCAGAAGCAGCTTTGTCATGCTGGCCACATGACCTGGAAGCTGTCTGCGGACAAACGCCGGCTCCCTCGGCCTTTAGAGCGAGATGAGCGCCGCAACCCCAGAGTCGGACACGATGGTCAGGGGCCAAGGGCGTACCCACCACGGGGCAAGTTAGGGCAGCTGCCCTACTCTAGAAGCCAGCTGCCCCCCCCAAGCTAAAAAGAAAGAAGAAATCTCAATGCAAAAATCGGGGCGCGCGGCCCCAGCCAGAAAGAAACAGACCAGCCCTCCCCCCTTTCCCCTTTCCATAACCCATCGCACTTTCTCCTCTCCCCCTCCCACTATCGAGCTGCAAAAGCGGTGGGGTGTAAACGTAAGAGACGGAGGGATCCTCGCTTGTTCTCCCCACCCCACCCCGACCACCCCCACCAAGAAGTCACTTCTTTGTAGTTTTCTCCCCTGCAGCAGGAGAAACAGACACTCCCCCAATTCGAAATACAGGCAGTCAGCAGCAGCAAACGCACACACGCATGCACGCACACACACACACACTGCAGGCTCCTTCAACCCTTCCCTTCGCGCCGGGAACGGGAGCTTGGGGCCGCCTCCTCGGAAGACCTGGGAGGCGCGGAGGAGGCAGCCCCAGGCTTGCGTTCCCCGCGTGCCTCTGGAGCTTCGCGCCGGGAACAAGAGCCTGGGGCTGCCTCCTCAGAAGAGCTGGGAGGACGCAGGCCACGTAGCCCCGCCCACATTCCCATTGTGGCCCCTCCCCTCTAGCCCCTTGCCCCCGCCCCTTGCCCCCCCTAATTTTGATCCTGGGTACGCCCCTGTCAGGGGCCCCTTCACACATGCACTCAAACAACAGCAGGTTATTTCAGCAGCCAAGAATTGTTCCAGTCTGGTTCACATGGAGAAGCCATTTTCAATGGTGCCCAGTGATGGAAGTGTGGGACAGCTGTATTGAGGCAGCACCAAGTGTTGAAATTTTGCGCCCTTAACAATTTTGTGCTAGGGCAACCTCCCCTGCCCCCCCCCATGCTATGTCACTGCCCCAACATTCAAAATGCAGCCTGAAGTGGTGTAATATAGGGGGGGAGGACTTTACTTCTTGATTCTACTAGTCATCTGCCCTAGAGGAGATGACTAATGGGACCTGAACATGAAGTCACTCCGAAGATTTCATCGGATGACACTGTGTCACCCACCTTCCTGCCTCCAAACCATGTTGCTCCAGAGAGCACCCAAAATCACATGCAAAGAGGGGGAGAGACCACAAACAAACAAGTCATCAGAAGAGAAATAAGAATATAACCCTTCACAAAGCTCAGCTCTCCCTGGGAGACTGTTCCAGAATGTTATCTCTATTAATTTGGAGGAGGAAGCATCAGATCCTGTTAAATTATATACCAGAACTGGTTGAAAGTAAAACGTTTGTTCTATCCTTTCCCCTATTAACTTTTTTTTTAAAGTATTTATTAAAGTTTTTGAACATGTGTGAAATAAACAAATAAACAGACAACTACACGACAGAACTGTATGGCTCACGTTATGTAAGCTATTGTTTACGCATCCAAGTGCTCGGCTGTAATAAAGAAACAAGTGGGAAAATAGCTAAATTATACTGGCCCAAAGGCCCACATGTGTCTGAGTAGCAGGAACACTATGGATCTGCATTGCCTTAAAATATGCAAATTATAAGATAACCGATGTTCCAAAACCACATCATTTTGGGGGGCTCCACACAATGCTCTATTATATGCAGTAAGTTTCCCCCCCGCTAATGCTAAAGTGCAGACTTTAAACCACTAGCTCTACATCCTGCTGCTATTTTTAGGACCTCACAAGAGTGACCAGGTCATGATGCACGTGAATCGCACTGGAGAATTTCACTGATGTTGAATTAACAAGTTTCTCAGTTCCTCTTTCCTTTTGCTTTTTACTCTACAGCACAACAGAGATTAAGAAATGTGTCAAAGTTTCCCTGACTGTGTATTCTTGTATTCTGATTTCCGAAAGAGTGAACAATTCTCCTTCTATTCAGCATATTATTAATAGCTAAGGGTGCTTTCAGAAACCAAATGGGGGCTTAATATTGCAAACAAATGGTTCTAACACCCAATATTAAGGTTACTGGATTTTTATGCCAAAAGAGTAAATCTGAATTAAACGAGGAAAAATATGGACTGACATTTTGATGCCAAAGATGTTGTGGGGACGCTGCAAAAAATTGCATGTGTAAGAAGCACCCATCACACATTAACACTCTTCTGGAAACACAGCGGTTTGACTTCATCCCCAGAGGTGAACTCCATTGTCTCTCAAGACAGACGGATGTCAACAACAACAACAAGGACACTAAAATAAACATATTCATTATGCTTAGTGAGCTGGTGGTGCCCTATTTTGTGCTCAGTTTTAAATACTGCGCAGAGATTGGTCAAAGGGCTTTACATTTATGGAAGATGAACACAGAAACAGCTATCAGGTGGGATGCTGGGGGGAAATCCCTCACATAGCCATTTTCTACAAATATTCTGTGTTTTGTGGAAGTAGTCTGAATACACATTTTTCAGCCTGAAAACAAATGCAAATATGAATCAGACCACATCCACCACACTTCAGAATGTTGCTCTGTTTCAGGCATAGGCAAACTCGGCCCTCCAGATGTTTGGGGACTACAACTCCCATCGTCCCTAGGACCAGTGGTCAGGGATGATGGGAATTGTAGTCTCAAAACATCTGGAGGGTCGAGTTTGCCTGTGCCTGCTCTATCTCTACAGGAAATTCAAGAGCTCATAGTTGAGTATGTTTAGCCTAGGGGAGGGGCAATTGAGAGGCGAATGGAGAATCATGTTCAAATGTTTGTAAAGTGTCACGTAAGCAATGGACTAAAGGAGCAATCCAAAACAAAGATGTGTCAAAATAGTCAGGATGAGGGGGCTTTGGAATGCTAGCTCTGCAATGGGTCAGTGTGTCTGGCTTTTAACCAGAAGGTTGATGGTTCGGGTTCCGCCAGGGATGGCTGTATGCAGGATTCCGGCATTGCAAGGGGTTAGACTAGATGACCCTCAGGGTCTTTTCCAACTCTATGATTCTGTGACTTTCATGAAGTCCCCCACTCTGGATCAGCTGAACCCTTGATGGTTTTGCCCTGAAGTCTGCCATTGCACCTCTCTTAGCTTACCATTGAGCTGACCCACTCAACGAACTCCTTCGTTGCACGCTTGACATTCTCATCCAAGGGAGGAACGTAGGCTATTTGGGCTGCCTTTTCTCTCTCACTCACTTCTTTTTTACTAAACCATGTATAAGGGTTCTTGCTTTTAGGCGCCCACGGCCTAAAGAGAAATGAAAAATACATCGTGATCATCAAGTTTCTGTCACATGGAATCGATTATATTTCCCTCCCCCACACTGCATCTAATTGAGTGGGAAGGAATAACATAATGACAACTTTATTTACATATGTTACATGATTTCACCACAGTGGATAGTGAGGGGAATAATGTAACTTTTTGGTGGAAGAACAACTGCAGCGAAACAGAAACAATGCTGCAAGTGTTGAATATTGAGCATAATGGAAAATTATGCCTTCTTATATCCCTAATGGTGGCTCACAGAACAAATCCCTGCAAAACTTTGCCAGAGTTTCTTGTGCAGGATCTGGTACTGTAAATGATCTGGCTTGAGTCTTGCCTGTTACCATGGGCAGTGCCAGATTTACGTATAAGCTAAACAAGGTACAGCTTAGGGCCCCACTCTCTTGGGGCCCCCCCAAAAATTAAAGGAAAAAACAAATAAAATAAAAACGACATACAGCAACAGTGTTTTGTGGTGTGTTACTTTGATAAAATACATATTTTGTTATGTGCAAATGGCTTTAGATTAGTTATTAGGTCCATAAATTACCATATAGCATATATTCAACACAAAAACAGCAACAATTTGTTGTTGACAAAGGACAGCTGAACATACTTAGGGTCTCATTAAACCTAAATCTGGCCCTGACCGTGGGATGCCAATTACCTTGTTCCCACATTAGTCATCAGAGTCATTTGGGTTATCTTATTTCCTTATGTGGGAATGCTATGAGTGCTGTATGGTAAAGAAAGATGTTGGCGAGAAGTCATCAGAATCACAGAGTCAGGGGAAAGGCAAGAAGAGCGAAATGAGAAGTGGCAGATTTTTGAGAGATTTATTGTGCCTTTGCAGTAGCTTTAGAGAAGGGAAACTCTTGCAACATTGCCTGCTTAGAGATAGGATCAGTTTCTACGGGTTGTGTCAAGTTCCCAGAGGCTGCTCTTAATGAGTGGTCAATAAAGGTCAAAATGAGTAAATAAATACGGGCCTCAAAATAAGCTCTGCTCTGTTTATCTCTCTGTTGCATCTTTCTCCGATTACAGGAAAATAGCCAAACTCAGTGCTTTCCATGTGGGTTTGCAAGGCAGATTCAAAAACTGGGATAGGCGCTTAGCATCTTGACAATCCCAGCTACCATTGCCAGATCCCAGAATGGATGAAGGTAGTCGCTGTCCAGGAGAATAACACCTTTGCTGACAACACCACAAGCATTCTTGATATGTAGCTTCCAGGAATTTGGCAGCTTGTTTTGTAGCCTGGGCTAAGTAGGGTGGGTTGGAGCAAGCTGACATATCCCTCAGCTACAAGACTGCCCTGTTAAGCCATATCTCCTTCCTCTGCTCCTTATGAGAAGATGAGAGATTGCATCATCGTTGTCATCATTTAAAGTGAGACATAGAAGCATCATACAGAATCGAATGTTTTGAGGCACACTTGACTAATCACGCAGAAAACCCAACAGACATAAAGCTGTTTCTAATGGTTAACCTCTAAGCGAATGCACTTCTGTATTTCATCTCCTTGATTACTGCAGATGGTGACAGCAGTCAGGAAATTAAAAGATGCCTGCTTCTCGGGAGAAAAGCAATGACAAACCTAGACATCATCTTAAAAAGCAGAGACATCACCTTGCCGACAAAGGTCCATATAGTTAAAGCTATGGTTTTCCCAGTAGTGATGTATGGAAGTGAGAGCTGGACCATAAAGAAGGCTAATCGCTGAAGAATTGATGCTTTTGAATTATGGTGCTGGAGGAGACTCTTGGGAGTCCCATGGACTGCAAGAAGATAAAACCTATCCATTCTGAAGGAAATCAGCCCTGAGTGCTCACAGGAAGGACAGATCCTGAAGCTGAGGCTCCAATACTTTGGCCACCTCATGAGAAGAGAAGACTCCCTGGGAAAGACCCTGATGTTGGGAAAGATTGAGGGCACTAGGAGAAGGGGACGACAGAGGACGAGATGGTTGGACAGTGTTCTCGAAGCTACGAACATGAGTTTGACCAAACTGCAGGAGGCAGTGGAAGACAGGAGTGCCTGGCGTGCTATGGTCCATGGGGGTCACGAAGAGTCGGACACGACTAAACAACAACAACAATTTCATCACACCCAGAGGCATACCTAGGCTCCCTTGTGTGCTTGGCAGTGCCTCTAAAGCTGGGAAAGACCATGCACCAGAAACACAAAGTTTGCTTTTTGCCATCTTTCTCACACTGCCAGTGATTTCCTCTTTCCTCCATGGGTCCGCTCTGTCCAGCCTCTCCTCCTCTTTTATTAGTCCATCTGTCTGAGTGTGCAGACAGGCAGACGGTCTCTTGGCCACCCTGAACCAGAGTGGAAAGCTGTGATTTCCATGCCCACTGGGCCTGTGCCTATGAGCGTAGGCAGGGGGGCAGCTTCCTCCCCATGAATTAAATAATAAAAAAAACTTAACTGATTGCATCACAGATAACTCAGATCTGCCCCCTAACATAAAGCCTGCCCCCTCCTAAAATAAATCCTGGCTATGCCCATGGTTGTGCCTTTGGTGAGGGCCACCCTAGCCAACCCCTAGGTACAATGAGGGGGGGAGGGGAAGTATATGATTCCCTGCTAAATTTGCCTGTTTGCCCTCTGACAAAGAAATGACCAGTCCATAATTTCAATGTAGCTGTGAGAGACAGAATAACAACAGGGGGGGGGAACCCAGAAACCCAGAAGACAATAGTCAGAGATTGATGTGCATTATAATGGCAATAGTCTTGTAGCTCAGTCCAGCCTTGTGCAGGTCTACAATCTTGTCCCTGGCATCCTTGAACAGCTTCTTGGTCATGGTGGCTACTTTGGAATCTGCTGGATTGATTGCTTCTGTCAACAGGTGTCTTTTGTACAGGTACTGTAACGAGCTGGGGTTACAGGTAAAACCTCTCCCTTACAGCAGGTGCCTCTAATCTCAGCTCGTTACATACACTGAATATACCTGGTAGCATGACATCTGGCTGGTTGATAGGGGATCAAATACTTCTTTCACTCATTATACAATAATGCACAACAATCTCTGACTTTTGTCTTCTGGGTTTCTGGGGTTTTCCCTGTTGTTATTCTGCCTCTCACAGCTACAACCTACCATTAAAATTATGGACTGGACATTTCTTCGTCAGAGGGCAAATGGGCAAATTTAGCAGGGGATCAAATACTTCCCCCCCCCCTCACTGTATGGCCCTGGTCACACCACAGTCCATTTCAAAGGAGCAGAAGCTTCAAAGTCGCCCCAGAGTTAACAGGAGATCAGTTTAGGGGAGTATTCTTTCGCATTACCCATTTCACCTCCTGCAATACTCACGGGGTTACTTGGCTGAAGTCTGTCTCTGACTTTTTGTCATACTGCTGCAGCCGATACTGAACCGTAGGGGGATTCACTTCCGTTTTGCTATAGTCAGGTGAGCCTCTGGCCAGATGCATTTCAGGATCTAAGAGTTTCACGACATCCTGGAAAATCTGTGGGTAAAGCAAAGGGAAGGTGAGGCCTCGGAAATGTTGCTGCAGAACCCCAGACTTGGCCTTGCAATTACATATACATATCATGTGTATATTTAATCTCACAGCTTCAGGGATATGATTTTGAACAGTTGGGGGTTGAGTCTTGGTCCTTGCTAGGGATGCACAAATCTGTCAATTTCGATTTCTCTCAGTTTCTCATTCTCCAAAGTTTGAATTCACTTAGCCACATTTCCACATCAGTTTCCTTTTTGTTTTTTAAAAGTATAACAGGATTTTAGTGCGACTTTCTAATAGCGTATATGCTTGGATGTAATGTTCCCTAACATAATGCACCCTAATATAATGCATATTTGTATGTTTTCTCCTACACATGCCTTCTTATGAACACAATATACTGCTATATACATGTTACTTGGCCGGAGAACTGCACTGCAAAATCTGAACAATTTTCTGAAGAAGGCTGTGTTTCATTTAGCAAATTGCTTCAGAATGTGCCAATTAGGTAGGCTCATTTTTAAATGCAAACAAAATCAATTCGCACCCTGCCTCCCTATAGCTCTTGTATAGCTTTACAGCCCTCTCCCAACCATTAATTTGTTTGCTTAAAAGATTTCTAACTTGCTCTTCAGTGGCATTTCTAGGGTGCCTTATAAAAGTAAGATAAAATACAAAAATAGAATATGTTTAAAAAGCAAACTAAAATACATTAAAGAGCCCGGGGGAATGAAAACATATTAGCCTGGCCCTCGATAGGTAACAGTGTTGGTGCCTGGCAGGCCTCTTGGAGGAGGGAATTCCACAAAAAGGGTTGCAACGGCCAAAAATACTCCGTCTCTGATTGCCACTACTCTTGTTACTGATGCCAAGAGTACCTGGAGGAAAGCCTCTGAAATTACCTGAATATATGGGTACATTGGTATAGAAACAGACATTCCTTCAAGTTCCTGAGTACATTATTTCCCTCAATAGATACATATGTTGTAAAGGCAAATCAACTTTTAATGCATCTACCCATTTTAGAAATACCGTGAGTTTCTGTGTAAGCTTTCCCACAGTCTCTTTGATACCAGAAAGTGATTGAAGCAAATGTTTGGTGTGGTTTAACGCAAAGAGTTAAAGTATCCCCCCCCTTCCTTGGCTATACTTTGGTCAAAAAGTAAGAATGGGAAATGTGAAATTAAGAGTCAAGGAACCTGAATCCTGGAGAGTAGTGACTAGTGGGGTGCCACAGGGTTCTGTCTTGGGCCCAGTTTTATTTAACATCTTTATCAATGACTTGGATGATGGGCTTGAGGGCATCCTGAGCAAGTTTGCAGATGACACCAAATTGGGAGGGGTGGCTAATACCCCAGAGGACAGGATCACACTTAAAAACGACCTTAACAGATTAGACAACTGGGCCAAAGCAAACAAGATGAATTTTAACAAGGAGAAATGTAAGGTACTGCACTTGGGCAAAAAAAAACGAAAGGCACAAATACAGAATGGGTGACACCTGGCTTGAGAGCAGTACATGTGAAAAGGATCTAGGAGTCTTGGTAGACCACAGACTTGACGAGTCAGCAGTGTGATGCAGCAGCTAAAAAAGCCAATGCAATTCTGGGCTGCATCAATAGGAGTATAGCATCTAGATCAAGGGAAGTAATAGTACCACTGTATTCTGCTCTGGTCAGACCTCACCTGGAGTACTGTGTCCAGTTCTGGGCACCACAGTTCAGGAGGGATGCTGACAAGCTGGAACGTGTCCAGAAGAGGGCAACCAAAATGGTCAAAGGCCTGGAAACGATGCCTTATGAGGAACGGCTTAGGGAGCTGGGTATGTTAGCCTGGAGAAGAGAAGGTTAAGGGGTGATATGATAGCCATGTTCAAATAGTATATGAAAGGATGTCATATGGAGGAGGGAGAAAGATTGTTTTCTGCTGCTCCAGAGAAGCGGACACGGAGCAATGGATTCAAGCTACAAGAAAGAAGATTCCACCTAAACATTAGGAAGAACTTCCTGACAGTAAGAGCTGTTCGGCAGTGGAATTTGCTACCAAGGAGTGTGGTGGAGTCTCCTTCTTTGGAGGTCTTTAAGCAGAGGCTTGACAGTCATCTGTCAGGAATGCTTTGATGGTGCTGCCTGCTTGGCAGGGGGTTGGACTGGATGGCCCTTGTGGTCTCTTCCAACTCTATGATTCTATGAATCTCCCCCTTGTGACTGAATGTGTATTGGTGGAAACTTGTCGATTGTTATTATTATTTTACCTCTGGGGGCAAACTTTCCTCCAGATGAGGATAAAGGGCAAGTGGATGCTGGGCCAGGCATTGCTCAGTCTGTGCAATGTACTCCTTCTTGGCTCTCTGAGAAGCACTGAGCTTGGAGAAAACGATGTCGCTTCTGGTCTGCAGTCCTGTGTCTGTATACGGCACGAGCTGCGAAGGACCTGGTTTTTTGTACTCTAGAATTACTGGTACGGGCCCCTTTTTGCCGCGGATGATGATGTTATCAGAAGGGGGAGGGTAGCCATTTCGGAAGTCATCCAGGCCACTTTTCAAAAATCTCCATCGCTGGCCATTGAGGGCATCGGAAAACTTCTCTTTGTTAGTGACGCGCTCTTGAAAGCACTTGGTAGCCAATCTCTGCTTATACCTGAAAGCAAAGCATTATGGTCAGCACCTGAAGCAAATCGGTCCCAGCCTGGATACCCCAGACCAGGCATCCCCAGACTTTGGCCCTCCAGATGTTTTGGACTACAATTCCCATCATCCCTGACCACTGGTCCTGTTAGCTAGGGATCATGGGAGTTGCAGGCCAAAACATCTGGAGGGCCGCAGTTTGGGGATGCCTGCCCCAGACTGTGCTAGAAATCAACTGGAGACTCTCAAGTGGCATAGTGGGTCATTGGGTCTGGCTGATAACCAGAAGGTTGGTGGTTCGAGCCCATCTAGGGATGGCTGTGGGCAGCATTGCATTGCATTGCATTGGGTTCCAACTGTACAATTCTATGATTCTTTGATTCTATGGGTTTCCCCACAGTATTCACCCGAGCCATTCCACCACAGTTATTTTGTGTTCTGCTCAGAATTCTAGCTGGAATTCAGTCATATACCGGCAAACTAATGAATCACCCTACTCAGAACATTTCAGAGAAATATTCAACTTTTACCTAGTCATTAGCTGCCATTATTACTGGATAGGCCAGTAATCTAGTAACAAAAGGCATCGACCCTTTTCTGAACAAATATTAGCTCTCCCTATCCTGGTCTTGTTGTTGTTGTTTTTTTAAGGCTAAACATTTTCCTGCTAAAATAAAAAGAAATTAAGAAACAGGTTAACAAATACATGGTTGGTTAAGTTAAAGCACAAGTTGTTTCCTCTTTACTGAAACCAGCCCCCTTAAAGAGAAACAGTTAAAAGTTAACCCCTTTTGCAATTTCTGTTCAGACCACCAATGTGAACAATACAAAAATACAAGGTTCAGGAGCGTCACAATTCTTCAGGCTCCGAACCCCGTTTGCTGCTCACAAAGCACAAAAATCTCAGAGCTCACATGGTTCCTCTAGTACCCATAAGGTTATGAGTTTCATTGACATGGTTAAACCAGGGATATGAGAGTCCCACTTTGTGACATCAGAGCTGCATTGTGGAAAGAGGTATTGACATAAGATAGTTCAATTTGTCTTCACTCCTTCCGGACAGGAAAATACTCAAAAACATGTTTCTTGCTGTCCTTAAACACTCACAAAATAATCACTGTCAGTTACACTCCTTTGTGAAGTCACATTTCTGGTGAGTAAATAGTCGGGGAGGAAATAGGCTTTATGCAGTGCTTTTTTTCCTTTATAAAATGTTTAGGGGTACTCTCATTTTGGCTGCTCCCCCTCCACCTTGCCCCCTTCCTTCCCCCAACGCTTCCCAGGACGGGAAGGCCCTTGGCGATGCCGATGGCAGAGTTGGCTTGAGCGAGGAGAGACAAGTGCTCACCAGCTGACTCTAGCCTGGCAAGAGGAGGAGGAGGAGGAGCAGGGAGAATGACGGAGCTCCGGTCTGCGCTGCTACTGCGGAGACAGCTGGCATGTTGGTCCGTTAGTCGGGGCAACACAAAATGTTTAGGGGTAGCACTGGCTGTATGCCAGATCCTTCTAACCCCTCGATCCAGCAGATATAAAGCAGGCTAACTTCCTGTTTTGAGATGACCAACTGAGTGATAGGCAATTAAGAGAAAGGAAAGGGCGCTCTGTGTGAGATGGCAAATGTATGGGGCACCCTTCCAACTCAGAGAGAGAGGGACCTAGAAGTAAAGCAGCAAGCTGGAAAGAGAGTCAGAGCAACTTTGAGAGCAATGCTTGATTCCTCTTTGAATCCAAGTCTGTGGCTTTGGGAGAAACAAGACCTTTTTGGGGTGTTGATGCTGTGAACCCCTCCCTCAGAGGCTCAGGTTGCATATATGTGTAAATAAACCATTTATCATAAAGGCACCACAGTCTCCGCTGTGCCTCATTCCCAAAAGGAAACACAGACCCTTGGTAAGCATCTGGAACCCCTGGGATCTCATAACACTTGGAGAGTGGAGTGGTGTACTACAGCATTTAAAATATTTTAGGCCTTTTTAGTGTTGAACATTTGTAAGGCAGCTTCCGTTATAGAAACAAACCAGTCGCAATCAAACATTATGCATAATCAAACGCAATCAAACGTTGAGTCTCTGTGTGTATTGCACACACACACACAGAGGGGGGGGGGTGTAGCTAGGCCTGCAGTCATAACATTTTACACCAGACCAACCAGCAGCTTAAAGATGATACACACTGTTCCTAACACCATTGTAATGTAACTCTTCAGGCATATTGCACAGTACAAAACAACAAGATATAATCCTCTACTCATGTCCATTTGGCTTAAGCCCAACATTTATCTATAGCTAGAGGGTATGTGCATGTGTGCAAGGTAGGGTTGCCATATGTCCGGGAAAACCCGGACATGTCCTCTTTTTTGGGGGGGGGCAACATGCCCATCCAGACAGATTTTTACATTTTAAAAGAAATGTTTGGTTTTTCAGGGCTCGGGCTCAGGCGGGGGCTGCTCTACACGTTGAGGCTGCTGCCAGCCCGAGCCGGAGAAAGAGGCGCACAGGAACGGCAGCTGTAGATTTGCTGTCTGGAAATGCTTTTACTGTATGCTTTTCTGTTTTTCTTGCTGTAAACCACCTTGATTTGTTCTTGCGATATAGCAGTATACAAATAAAATTAATAAATTGAATTAGGGCTTCCCAACTAGAGGAACCGATGTCTGAGCACCGTCGGGAAGTAAGCATCTCTTAAATTGTTGTGGAATAACTTGTCACGCCAGCTGCTCATCATCACAATACAAGCATTTGGATCCCTGCAGAAACACATCTCATTCAGTTCCGCGGAGCACTCACTCCTTGGCTCACCCTGGGGGGAAGTTCATGGTGATGGATGCAAGGGCTCTTGGTATTGTGGATGAGATGAGGGCTCAGCTGCAAGCCTCTGCTTCTCCTTCGGCCAGGCAAGGCAGAACAAAGCAGCGCTGTGAGCCTCTAACTTCCAGCAACCAGTTCAAAGCTAACCATTCATTCATTCATTCTCGGGCTGGAAAGACTCTGGTTGCCAGGAGACAGTGGTGGCCAAGCTGTGGCAACAGTTGGCGGACTAACTGCCACAAAGGCTCTGGCTTACATTCTCTGAGCTAGTGTTGAAGCTAATTCCCCTCTTCCCCATATTCTCTCCTGCAAAATTTGGTGCTAAACGTTCCCTAGATATTGTGGCAAGTGGGAAGGACGTGGTAGAGGTGTGTAAAATTAAGCACGGTATGAAGGAAGGAGATAGAAGGTATTCCCCCCTCATAATACTAGAACTTGGGGGCATTCCGCTAAGCTTAATGTTGGCAGGCAAAAGAAAGCACTTATTCACACAGCACACAGCTAAGCTATGGACTGGCTGGATGCTGAGGAATGGTGGGAGGCACCAGCTAGGGAACCCCCAGGGAAAGAAAGCTCTGAGCCAGGGAACTGGTGGTAGCATGACTATGAGTGGTCAGAGGGAAAAGAAGGGGAAGACTGGGGGGGGAGGTGTCAGAAGCTGAAGAGGCAACAGGGTTTAGTGAGCAGGAAGAGTCTGTGCCAGAGAGCAGTCCAGACTCAGAGGCTGGAGAGGAGGCAGACCAGGAGACAGAGATGAGGCAGGCTGCTGGAAAAACCAGGGAGTCTTCCCCTCCTGCTGCAACCAGCTCCTCCCCCCCCCCTACTTGTCTCCCAGAAAACACAGAGAAACGAAGAGGGCAGAGCAAAGAGAGGCAAGACAAAGGAGCCTTAGGCTGCTGGGAAAGGAACCTGGGGAGGAGCCTCACTGAAGCAAGACCTGAGCCACTGTGCTCACTGTGCAGATCCTGTTTTGCTCATAAAGAGTTAACTCCAGCTTGCTTGGTGTGATTTACTGCTGGCTTGCTCCTGTCAGTTATGCACATTTGTGACATTTCACTTACTTTGCATAATGTAGTCTGCAATTCGTAATGAGTTATGCAAGGAGTTGTGCAGGACAAAACTGGAAATCTTGTTCCACTACCCCTGTGGTGTCTTGAGACCTTAGCAGACATTAAACCACATATTTTCAAGCATATTTTGCACTTCGATGTATATTCTCAGGAAGATGGATGCTATGCCCAATACCACATTCTGGATTGTAGTTTTCTTCCGTTTCTGTACAATGATAACCTACACAGAGGCCTGATTATGCATGTATGCTCTTCAATTGATGCTGAAATAATTCCATATCTCATCTGCTAACAGGTTCTTCTACTCTGTATTATTGTACGCTGCTCAGGTTGATATACTTGAGCTGCCAGTTTCGCAACCAGAAGTTGCCTGTAGGTGTTAACAGTGAAATAATGCAAATGATAGGTGAAAAGGGAGGAGTTTTTTATAGAAAGTATCATTAAGGAGTTTTCCCTGCACATCTGGTTTCCTGACTCTTAAATCTAACGCACTTCATTATTACATACTGTACTCTTACACAGAATTAAGTCACACAAAACTCAGCTGGAACTTTTCTGAATACTGTAAAGATGACTAAGATTTATCTGTGGTCTTCTTTGCCCCCTTTGGACTAGCATAAGGCATCGAGGTCAGTTAGTGGCTATGAAAACAGCCTCTGAGCCAGGCCTTTGTCTTCTCAATAAAGTTCCCCTTTGTGAAAATGGTTCCACTGCCACCCACAAAGAATTGCTGCTCTCAACTGTGTTAAAAGAACTGTAACTTTAAGCATGTGTACTCGAGTTTGCTTTTTCCTCCCCCCCCCCATTCCTTTTTCCTTGTGTGTCACGTCTTTTCAGATTGCAAGACTTGAGAGCAAGGGCCGTCTAAATACCGATTTCTGTATGCCATCTTTTGTCCAAACAATGGGGTATAACTTCTGTAAGTAGATAAATAAGAAGTAGTTGGCAGCAATAATATTAAAAGGGACAGGACACACATGGCAGATGGCGAGGCTGAGGCAACAAAGAGAGGGGCTTGTCTAAAACTACCTAATAAAAGTGGCTGAGATATTATTTGGATTAGGTACTTCATAGCTCCTAGTCTTAAGCACTATATTATATATTGAGAATATAGGCACCCCCTGTATTCCGGGCCCGCACGCGTAAGTGAAATTGCATAAAGTGGGGTGCACCCTCTAAACACCTTTTAAACGCCCTCTCTGCCACTCTCCAATTCATACCAAAAATACCGTCTCCAAAAAATATCCACAACTAGAATTGAAGCTCTGGGGCCAGCAGGAGGCTGGAGGATGTACAGGGAAGTGGCTGCTGAGCTACCCTGCACATCAGCTATTAGGCGGGGAGGCTGAGCAGCGTAAACAAATCCCAGTGTGCCTCTGGTCTCTTTGGGGCTTCCTCCGCCCACAATGACATCCTCTTCGGGCTCCGGGGAAGATTTCCTTGCAAACAAAGAGGACTCTCCAGCGCTCTCTCTCTCTCTCTCTCTCTCTCGCCATTTCCAGCTTTGAATCAAATTATTTTATGATTTCCCAGCGTCCTGCATATATGTGGTTGTGCACGTAAGTGGGTGGGGGGGAACGCCTGTATAAGAACCATGCTGGGTCCTCCCAAAGGCCTAGCTAGTTCAGCATTCTGTTCTCATAGTGACCAACCAGATGCCTATGGGAAACCTACAAGTTTTACATCAGTGTTTGCTTTTCTTGTTTAGTAGAGACTGAGCTGAGCACAAGGCACTCCTGTGATAAGGGATGCAATGTGCGGAGGATTTATATTCGTGTCTCTTCACATGTATGCTGAACTCATTATCTATTCTATCTGTACCTCTGCCTCATCAAAACAGCAATTTAAAAAATGAAGAGACTTGCACAAACCCTTTCCACACTGCAGTTGGAGCCTGGATGTGGCATGTGGATACATGTTTGTGAATAAAACCTCTAACGTCGCGCCTTCAGATGTCGGTATCTGGCTGCCAGCAATCTCACCCACATATTAAAGAGTGACTCTCCCAGGCTGCAACACGAAATAAGTCTGCAAGCTTGGAAATGTTCACTTGCCAACAAGGTGCATCAAACTTAGTGGAGCAGACATCCAATGAAAAATGCGCACTAGAGTCTGGCTCTACTTATTTCATGCAGCACACACCGGTTGCAAGGGTGAGTTAGGCGCAGGAAGCAACATGCTAAAAAATGGCAATGTAAAGGCCTTTTATTTCAAAAGAAAACAAGACATAAGCCGTTTTGGTTCTGCTAATCTCAGAATATTTATTAGGGGAGCTTATCCTAGTGCTGAACAATTCTGTTGAGCAAAATTAATATCCAGACAGGATTTATGGCGACAACTGAGAACAGGTGCGCCATGCACATATAAAATTATCCCATGCTGCCTTCATCCTTCTTGAGTGCTCTATTGGAAGGCAATGTCAGCTCCATTGGTGACGTGGGCTTTTCCTAGCATTGGGACTTCTGGACTCCCTCAGGAGGTGGTAGACTCTCCTTCCTTGGAGTTTTTTTGAGGTTGGATAGTCATCTGTTGGGACGTGGGTGACGCTGTGGTCTAAACAACAGAGCCTAGGACTTGCTGATCAGAAGGTTGGTGGTTCGAATCCCCGCGACAGGGTGAGCTCCCGTTGCTCGGTCCCAGCTCCTGCCAACCGAAAGCATGTCAAAGTGCAAATAGATAAATAGGTACCGCTCCAGCGGGAAGGTAAACGGTGTTTCCATGCGCTGCTCTGGTTCGCCAGAAGCGACTTAGTCATGCTGGCCACATGACCCGGAAAAACTGTCTGCAGATAAATGTCAGCTCCCTCGGCCTGTAAAGCGAGATGAGCACCGCAACCCAAGAGTCGTTCGTGACTGGACTTAATGGTCAGGGGTCCTTTACCTTTTTAGTCAACTGTCATGGATGATTTAGTTGAGATTCCTGCATTGCAGGGGGTTGGACTAGATGACCCTCGGGATCCCTTCCAACTCTGTGATTCGTAATGCTTGCACTGTTGAGTTGCCAGCCCTGCCTGAATATTCTGGATCCCCTGAGGCACCAACTACAGAGACACTACTTAAGACTTAAAAAAATAATACATCACATTGAATTCTATTCTTGAACTCAGGGGTGCTACCCCTGCACAAATCGCTTACCACTCCTGCCCCCAAAGCAACCCCCCCCATCCCTTGTCACACCCCGCTAAACCCCACACACTACTGGCCCATTAGGCCAGGGGTGGGGAACACTTTTTGGCTCCCACCCCATAGGCCAAACTTGACAGCCGGGCAGGGCAACCCACAGGTCTATCATTTGACATAACTTCAATGTTGCTTGACTGGCAGGTGGGTTGCCTAAATCCCAACATCGCTTTGAAAGCACGGGGAGGGTTGAAAACCCTGCCCTGTGCTGATCCGGTCAACCTTTTGCCCTCCTCTTTCTTTTGCTTTGCCCCCCCCCATGGCAGAGGTGCAAAGGAGTGCCAAGACCAAAGCCCCCAGTGCCCATTGGAACTCACCAAGCCTCTCGCCCCACAGAGCTTCTCCCATGAGTGTCATGGGCCAGGAATTGGCTTCACCTGCTGAGCAGCAGCCTGAAAGAGCAGAAGGCAAAGTGACTCCACCTCCTGCTGATCAGCCTTCTTGCTCCTGATGAGAACCAGCTGGCTCCAGCTTTTGGTCAATTGCTGGAAAAACATCCTTTGTCGTTCCTGGCCAGACCTTGTTGCTTCTTGGTTCTCGTGACCTTGGACCCTCAGCTTCCTTGACCCCTGGATCGTCTGGCTACGTGAACTCAGACACTCCTGACCTTAGGACTGGACCTTGTAATGAAAATCCTGGAGGGACTGAAATGTGGAGTGGAGTTAGTGGGGGGGGGGATAGGCAGGAAGAGGGGGGAGCAAAGGACTGGAAGTGGAAGTGGGAAAGAACTGGTGTGGGGTGAAAACTTTAGTTTAAGGTTATTTTTTTGGTTGATGAATGACGGTTTCTGAATCTTGGCCTGTTAAAGGATATGCTGATCCAAATGGGGGAAGGGACATTGGGAGGGGGGAAGGAGAGAGTTTTAAAAGTTTAGGGTTAAGAGTTTTCTGGAGGGAGCAGAAGAATGGCTGAGGAAATATGTTAGAGTTTATTTTTAATATTTTTAGTGATCAGACAGGTGTTTGGGTAGAGAACTGCCTGTCTCCCTCTCTTTACTCTTTGCATCCAGTGGCAGGGGGTGTTTGGAGGGGAGGGGGAGGGGGAGGGGTGGAAGGAAACCCAGATAAAAAAATGGAACCTTTTGACTGCTGAACCCCTCGGGTCACCCTAGTGGCAGGAGGGGACTCGGAGGGGGAGCAGCATGAAGAAGGAGGAGGATTAAGTTAATATGATAAGAATAAGATTTTGAATTAGAAAAGAAAACCCGCCATAATAAATTGAAGAAGTTAGGAATTCCAGGAGGAAGAGAACCGGGGAAGCCACAAGCAAACTGTTAAGAGAATAAGACTTAGAATTTATATTTTTTTTTCTTTTTCTTTTTTCCTGTTTTTTTTCTTCTTGTTGTTAATTAAAGTGTTATATTGGAGAATTAGCTGGGGGACAAACCAAACCCCAGAGATCCTCCGCCCCTGTCCTCTCAGTGGCAGGGGGGGGAGGAGGGGGGAGGAGGGAGGGGGGAGGTCAAACCCAGCTTAAAATGGACCCCTTTGTTTCCCAATGCCCATGGGTATCACTGGTGGCAGAAGTGGTCTTGTGGGTGGAGGGTAAATGAAGGGACTGAGCTTATTTTGTATGTTTTGTATGTTTTGTTTCTTTAAAAATCAATAAAAATTATTATATATATATAAAAAAGGACTGGACCTTGTATACGGACTCTGCCTCCAGGCAAGTACCTCCCCTGAGACTTGGCTGGCTTCTCTTTATATATATATTTATTTATTTATTAAAAACTTTTTTATAGAAAAGAAGAAAAACAATAACATATCTTACCATACTCAAACATTCAAAACATACACACAAGAAAAAAGAAAGAAAAAAATATCTACAAATCAGAATAATCATTAAATCTAACAATTTCACTCATGGACTTCCTCGTGCCCCCTGTTTAGCGATTCATTGCGTATCCTTTCTTGCAGGTTCTATTCATATTTTATATCCATAATTACCATTATTTCCCTTTCTTTACACTTTAACATCCATTATATAATTCTAATCTAAATTTTAAAAATATCTCCCTTAATTCTCAACCTGCAACATACACAATTGCTTATCTTTCTCTTCATATATCAATTTTACAATATTTTTTTTTAATAATATATTCTAAATTTCTTCCATTCTTCCTCCGTCTTCTCCTCTCCCCGGTCGCGTAGTCTTCCGGTCAGCTCAGCAAGTTCCATATGGTCCAACATTTTCATTTGCCATTCCTCTACTGTAGGTGTCTTCGGTGTCTTCCGGTATTTTAGACCTGGCTGGCTTCTCCCTCCACTGAGCTTAGCCGTGGTTGGCAGCACCAGAGGGTCACAGAGGAGAGGACTATTGATGGCTAGCAGCTATGACGGCCGTGCTCTGCCTCCACAGTCGGGAGGCAGCCATGCTTCTGAATGCCCGTTGCTGTAAGCCACAGTAGGGGAGAGCGCTCTTGTTCTTGAATCCTGCTTGTGGGTTTCCCACAGGCATCTGGGTGGCCACGGTGAGAACAGGATGCTGGACTAGATGAACCGCTGATCCAACAAGCTCTTCTTTTTACGAGGGGGAGGAAGAAGGCACAGACAGGTGTGTCCAGGCACACCACACAAGAACAGTCACGACAGGTTGTGGCTGCTCTGTCCTGCTCTCCCACAACCCACCACTTCCTTCATGGTTGTCCTCCTCTGCCGAGGCTGAAATGGCATCACCAGACAGGTGGGCAGTAGGGCAGGGTGGTTGCTAACAGTCAGCTCTGGCCTGACATAACTATTCAGCTAAAACTATTAAGCAGCTAAAAAAGCCAATGCAATTCTGGGCTGCATCAATAGGAGTACAGTATAGCATCTATATCTAGGGAAGTAATAGTACCACTGTATTCTGCTCTGGTCAGACCTCACCTGGAGTACTGTATCCAGTTCTGGGCACCACAGTTCAAGAAGGATACTGACAAGCTGGAACGTGTCCAGAGGAGGGCAACCAAAATGGTCAAAGGCCTGGAAACGATGCCTTATGAGGAACGGCTTAGGGAGCTGGGTATGTTTAGCCTGGAGAAGAGAAGGTTAAGGGGTGATATGATAGCCATGTTCAAATATATGAAAGGATGTCATATGGAGGAGGGAGAAAGGTTGTTTTCTGCTGCTCCAGAGAAGCGGACATGGAGCAATGGATTCAAACTTCAAGAAAGAAGATTCCACCTAAACATTAGGAAGAACTTCCTGACAGTAAGAGCTGTTCGGCAGTGGAATTTGCTACCAAGGAGTGTGGTGGAGTCTCCTTCTTTGGAGGTCTTTAAGCAGAGGCCTGACAGGCATATGTCAAGAATGCTTTGATGGCGTTTCCTGCTCGCCAGGGGGTTGGACTGGATGGCCCTTGTGGTCTCTTCCAACTCTACGATTCTATTCTATGATTTAAAAGATGGTTATTTTTCAGGATGGAAAATGAACAGCAGGGAGATGGATAGAAAACAAATCAGCAGGAAGATGGTTTGACTTATTTCCTCCTCCTACCTCCCCCATCTCTGTCCCGTGTTTTAAATTTACTCTGTAACAATTAATGGTTAATCAATAAACAACAGACAGGTATTTTATTGGTCGTGGCTGTCCTGTTTTTGTATATCAGCTATGGCTCATATACGCTAAACAGACAGGCCATGTCTTTTCTCTCTATTATCTCTTACCCCTGTCTAGGACTATCATTGCATTCAGCCATTTGGCTCCATTTCTGCTGCTAAAAAGACAATTTACATCTGTTTGGGGGTATTTTAATGGTTGCAGAGGACACAGGAGCCTTACATTTCTTTGCCTGAATGTTTGCGATCTGCAACAATAGCAGATACTGATACAGAAGTTCAAGAGATGGGGTGAGGCAAGACAGACAACCTTTGAACAGGAGATATGACAAGGCCACAGCAATTTGCGGAAATTTTGTATGGTTTCCAGAAAAGAGCTTGCTCAGTTTTTTTTCTTCACAATGGGGGAAAATCACTCTGCTACGCAAAGAGGCAGACAAATGTTTCTCCTGGGTCTTGTGAATGCTTTCGTATAAGCTTATATTGATCTGTTCTTGTATCACTTTCCTCACAAGTGGGAAAGCATCTAATGTCAGGTGGGGTCTGAGTGGGAAAATGTCAGAAAGCAAAAAGCCCTTGCCTCTGCTTCCTCCAACATTTTCATCTCCCAAATGTCTGCCTTTTGGTTTATGTTTCAAAACCCAGAGGAATAATCACAGGACTGCCTAATAGGGTTCCTTCTCCAAAAGCAAACCATCCTGGACCCTACAATCGGCTGGTGAGATCTTTTTGTTGGTGCCCCACTGGTGTTGACAGATCTGCAAATACCTGTTCTATAAACAATACAAGAAGTTCCTGCTGGATCAGGCCAGAGGCCCACCTTATTTTTAATTTTATGTCGAATAAGCTGCTTTTAACATTGTGTAACATGGTTTTTGAATATTAATGCTGTATTGTAATACTTTAGTTTCAACCAACCTGGGAACCTATGGTGCAGGGTCACCATTTATAATTTTTAAACATTGCATTTTCAAATAAAGTATCTTATGGGCTGTCACATGGAAGATGGAACAAGCTTGTTTTCTCCTGCTCTGGAGGGGAGGACCTGAACCAATGGCTTCAAGTTACAAGAAAGCAGATTCCAACCAAATACCAGGTGGAACTTTAAGCAAAGGTTGAGATTCCTGCATTTTAGGGGGTAGGACTAGATGACCCTTGGGATCCCTTCCAACCCTATCATGCAGTGATTCTATGAAATAACAGTCCAGTACCGGGGCCAGATTTAGGTTTGATGAGCCCCTAAGCTACTGAAGACAATGGGGCCCTTTATATGTCCAGCTGTCCTTTTGTCAACAACAAATTGTCACTGTTTTTTGTGTTGAGTATATGCTATATGGTAATATATGGACCTAATACAGGGGTCCCCAGACTTACCGGGCTTCGGGCCGGTGCCCGCCGCGCCGATTGCGCGGCGGGCCGGAGAGCAGGGGAGTGCGCACGCAGCGGGCCAGAGGGCGGGGGAGTGCGCGCCCGTGCGCATGCGCGCACGGTCGGAAAAATCGTCGAAAATCGCTTGCGCGCATGCGTATGGGCCTCCCCCGACCCGGAAGTGCATCGGAAATGACCTCTTCTGGGTCGGGAGAGGCCCATACGCATGCGCACAAAGGATTTTCGGTGATTTTTTGCCGATTTTGAAGATCGCCTCCGCGCCGCGCGCCGTAAGAGCGGGCGGCGGCAGCGGGCGTCGTTGCGGGCCGGATTGGGAGGCTGATTGGGCCGCATCCGGCCCGGGGGCCGTAGTCTGGGGACCCCTGACCTAATAGGTATCTAAAGCCATTTGCACATAACAAATAGGAGCCTACACAACACAAAACACTGTTGCTGTATGTAGATTTTATCTTATATTTTGGAAATGTACATTGTTGTTGTTTTTTCTTTAACCGGGGGGGGGGGCTAAGCTATAGCTTGTTTAACTTCTATGTAAATCCGGCACTGTCCAGTACTCTGTTTCTCACAGTGGCCAACCAGGTGTTCCTTCGGGAAGCCTGCGAGCAGGACTTGAGCGCAACAGCGTCTCTCCCCACTTGGGACACTGCCAGCAAGAGAGAAGAATCTGCAAAAGATCAATCTGCCAAAATTGAAAATCAGGGCTCTGCAAAGAAACAAAGCACAAGGGAAAGTGCAGGCCATCGCCGGCAGCGCAGATAGCGGAAGAGCCTGCGTGACTAATCCGGCCAGTGCTTTCCTTGGATAGGAAAGCAAGCCACGGGGCCTGGCCGGCGGTGAATAGCCAGGCCGCTTCGTTGCTTCCCTACCAGCTGACCGCCGCGCCCAGCGCTGAGCTCATCCCGGGCAGGCGCACGAGCCAGCGCGCCTTGGGGAGCCGGGGCGCCTCGCTGTGTCGTTGCCTTTTGGGGGAAACCGAAACCGAAGCGCGTCGCTCCGCCCCAAAACAGCCGCCCCGCAGGACCCGGCTTCCTTTCCTCCGCCTTCTCGGGACGAGGGAGGCGCTTCGCCGGGAGGCAGCGCTTGGTCGGACCTCGGCTGGGAGCGCCCACTGGGAAGGGCGCGGAGCCAGGTCGCCTTCTCCGCCCGGCGCATTTACGCAGCGCCCTCGCCCCGGCCTAGCCGCTCGCTCGCCCCCCTCTCGCCCGTCTCGCCGCCATGAGGAAGCTCTGCCTGGGCACGGTGGGCGTGCTGTCCATGACCCTGCTCATCGCCAGCGTCGCCCTGCTCGTGGCCCGCGTCTTGCAGAAAGCCGTGGAGCTGCAAGTCCGACAGGTGAGGAGCGGGCATGGCCCGAGGTGGCCTCTGCGCGCAACTGCTCTTGTTCACACGTTACGGTTAAGGAGGGTTGGGGCCTTAGGGTTGCGCTCAGGTGGCTGGGGCGAGCGAGGCGGCGGCGGGGAGGTCGTCTGAACAATCTGGGGATTGTTCTATAAGCTTTGACCTGTTGTATTTTTAAAAAAACAAAACGCGCCCTTTAAAACTTCCCTCCTCTGTTTGTCTCTCTGTGCACTTCGTCACTCTTGGGACAGAACTTTTTCCCACCATCACCTCCCATCAAACATACGGCACCGTCCCCAGGGGATTTTATTTCATTTTTTAATTGTTTGCAGGCAATAATTATGGGGAAAGACAATACATGGGGGAACACATGACTTCCCGTTAAACGTGGATGCTGTTTGTATTTATCACTTGCAGAGATGCAGGGTGTTCATTGAGTGGTAGTGAAAAGTTCACTGTATAATAGAAGGAAAGAGAGGGCAGGGAATCAACACCTCCCCAAGTTGTGCAGTTGCTTTGCTCTCTTTTTTTAGTTTAATTTTTAAATTAAATTTGTTTTACAGTTTAGAATAGTCACTTAAACAACCTTAAAATATCAATGACTTCCCTTCCTCTCTTTCCATGGTTCATTTTGCACAACATAAATCCCTGCATATTTTATTTAAACTAAACCATTCAGTATTCCATTATTATATCCATCAAAACTTATTTACACTGTTGAATGTATCGTAATGCTGCCCATGTTTTCAAATAAACACAATTTTCCTCCATATATCCAATAAACACTTTCCAATCTTCTTTAAACGTGTGTTCTTCCTGTTCTCTTATTCTGTGTTAGGTCCGCAAGCTGCACACATTCCATCAGTTTAAGTTGATAGTCTTCTTTAGTTGGGACTTCACTTGTTTTCCGTTTTTGGGCTAACAAAATACGAGCCGCGGTAGTGGCATACATAAATAACCTTTTCCAACACCTGGGAATTTCCATCTGAGTTATTCCCAACAAAAAGGACCCTGGTGGGATTTTTTTGGAAAAGTACTTTTAAACATTTTCCCCCCAAGCTTCTTAATTCTTATTAAATATGTATAAAACGATGGCGCTAGGAAACCAAAACAACTCGGGAATGGATCTTTGCATTTTCATCACAAGCATTGTGTCTCCCTTTGTTGCGACAGCAGCTCCTTCCCCTTATGCATGGCCTAAATTAAATCAGTCAGCTCTTGGAACCCAATATTTCTGTGATGGAATCCCTGCTCCTCAAAGCTAACGCCACTTGGGTTGCACAACATGTGCCTTCCTTGGTTTTTCGTCACAGTTGCCCAACACTTGATGACTGGCAGGTAATGGTGTGAACTCACGGCACTGAAAAAGTTCTATGTTCAAAGCGGTGCCAGATGCTGTTGAAGGATCTTGGCCAGGCATAGGCAAACTCCGGCCCTCCAGATGTTTGGGAGTACACTTCCCATCATCCCTGACCACTGGTCCTGTTAGCTAGGGATGATTGGAATTGTAGTCCCAAACATCTGGAGGGCTGGAGTTTGCCTATGCCTGATCCTGGCCCTGGTGGTTAAGCTGTGATAGCGTCCTTTTTATGACTCATGGCCACCTTGTGGTTGATTGACATACATGTGTGAATTGCCCCTGAGTGTTAGGGTACTTGGCGGTGAGCGAACAGCAGTTGGCACATGCTCAGAGGCAGTATGTTCACGTAACATACTGTAGTTCTGTTCCATAGATCTGGTTTGGTGGTTTCCAGTGTGAACTCTGAAGGGGGGGGAGTCCTGATCAGCTTTCTTCACGGCCATGAACTCATCGCCATTATGAGAGAAGAATCACTGAATCGTAGGGGTGGAAGGGACCCCAAGGTTCATTTAGTCCAAGCCCCTACAGTGCAGGAATCTTTTGCCCAACATGAGGCTCGAACCCATGACCCTGAGATTAAAAGTCTCATGATTTGTTAACTGAGGTAGCATAGTTTATTATACAGAAACAAGAGAGGTTTCTCATAGAGGTTTGCAGTCTTAAATGCATGAGATAAACAGAACTGGGAAATGCTCAGCAGTGGTTTGGGAGGAGAGGTAATATATACAGTAATTAATCTAGGAGTCAGGGAAGGGAATCGTAAATGCCAAATAGAATACTGAGAAGGAAACACATTAAGTAATTTCAAAGACAAAAAAGGGGCCACTGGCCAGATATTTAGAGGGAGAGAGTTTGTTTAAGCAACAAGATTTATATACTGCTTAATCAAAATAGCCTTTAAGCAGCTCACGGGTTTCCCACAAGCATCTGGTTGGCCACTCTGAGAACAGGATGCGGGAATAGGTGGCCGCTGGCCTGATCCAGCAGGTCTCTTATGTTCTTGCACATCTCTCTCCTGATGAGAGGCTACTCCTGGATGACAGGTACTTTCTGTCGGCCCTCTTTTATTTACCATAAGAACAACTCGCCATTCCAGAGTTGTTGTAAAAGTCCGTAATCTAATACCTGAGCAATACTTTGAACTCTTAGGGCAAGAGCTAAAGGTAAAGGTACCCCTGACCGTTAGGTCCAGTCATGTCCGACTCTGGGGTTGCAGTGCTCATCTCGCTGTATAGGCCAAAGGAGCCGGCATTTGTCTGCAGACAGCTTCCGGGTCATGTGGCCAGCATGACTAAGCCGCTTCTGGCAAACCAGAGCAGCGCACGCAGGGCAAGAGCTAGATACAGTGGGACCTCGACTTACGAATTCAATCCGTTCCGAATGCACACTCGTAGGTCGAAAACTTCGTAAGTCGAGTTTCCCATAGGAATGCATTGGAAACAGAAAAATTCGTAAGTCAAGGAAACCACATCTAGCCGCGAACGGGTTTTCCGTTCGGATGTCGGAAAAATCATAAGCGCGCGGCCACTTTTTCCGCTCGTAACTCGAAAACGTCGGATGTCAAATAGCTTGTAAGTCGAGGTCCCACTGTAAGTATTAAACTTGTGTCAGTGTATGTTGCTAAGCTCTTATACAAAATACATGTGTTTATGTATCTGTTGGTGTAGTCAGGGGTTGGGAACCCCTGGGGGTCCTCTGTTTGGCCCCTGGAACTCACCCCAGGCCACCCCTTTCAGCAGCCCCGATCCTCACCCTTCTGGAGTGCTTCTGCCAGGCATAAGTCCTTGAACTTTTGAGAATGCTGCTTGCTTGCTTACTGAATGAATGGATGAAGAGGTTCCTGTGTGTACATGTAAGAGCTCTAGATTTTTGCCCGGCTGTAATGTGGGCTGCTATGCGAATGGAAGAGCCTCCTCCTCTTTTACCTGTGACCCTTTTAGCAGGCCCTGTAAGGTTCCTCGTGAGGAAATGCAGGCTATGGGCTGGAAAGGTCTTTCTCTCCCCCCCCCCTCCCAGTGTACGAAGCAGCAGTATGAGCAAGCACCTAAACTTGAAACAAGGGGTGTGGTATGAGTGGGTGAGATTTGAGAGCCTTGAATGAGAAAGCAAAAAATTAAGAATCCCATGCCGAGCTATGAATTATTCTATATGGTTTATGCTGTGTCTGTGATGTTCCATCCTGTTCCACCATGTTACTGTTGTTTATTGTTTGCAAGCCACTTTGGGATTCATTGGTATGGAAAGAGGCGTAGAAATTTAATAAATCAAATCTCTTGTCCCAGGGTATGATCCAAAGGAACATGAGGCCACTGACTTACTGAAGCTAAGCAGGTCTGAGTCTGGTCAGTGTTTGGATGGGAGACCTTCTGAAACAGCAAACTCTGCCTCAGGTTCCATGAGGGAATAAAGGAGAGATATAAATGGAGGAGGGGGAATAGGGAGGAATTCTGACTTCTATAACCTGGCAGCCTTAAGGCCCACTGTGATCTCTGGATTGTGTGAGGCTCCCTGTGTGCGAGTGGACAATTTTACCTCTTGGCAAGAGGTTGTGCTTGGGAACTGTGGGGTTGTTGCCTTTTGAGAATGGAGGTGGCTAAAAGAAAATGGTGGGAGCCCCCGGAGGAAAATTTCATTCCCCTCCTTTTCCTTCTCTATATGTTACAAGAAAGCACTGTTTGAAATTAGCCAGGGGCCAGGCGCATTTTGCACCTGGCTTTCGACCACTTGTGACCAAGTGAAGATGCCTGGGGGCCAGGATGGCACCTGAAGTCTCCACCATCTGGAGGTGCATACCTGGGGATCCTTGGATCGGGACTGTCTTCACACGCTAGCAAGACATCCTGAATAATTTTATTTGTTATACGTATTTTATCTGAAGAATGGGAATTAATTTCTGGAACCAAAATTCCTGTGCAGCCTGAGCAGGAGGAGTCACCATTAAGAAAAAGAGGTCAGAACAGGCCGACAGATACCGATATGTGGACTGTCCCTGGATCAAGCGACTTTTCATCTTTAAGTTCTCAAAGCTCTTAACCTGGCTCAAGGTTGTCACCTGAATCAGCTGAGAGTCAATCACAGTCAGTCCATTATTTGAAAAATAGGACCTTAGAGCCATCTTGCCCCCAAGTGGCAACTAGACATTCCGTTTTGGCGACTGTACCCTTGGTTTATGAGCCATTGGGCATCTTGAGCTTCTAATACTGCTGGAAAACAATGGCAGATGAAGGCTACTGCCCTCAAGTACTGCTTGTGGGTTTCCCAGAGGCACAGAGAGGAACTGGTACCTTTTGACCACACAAACCTTTGGTCTGATCCAGAATAGCTCTTCTTGCGTTCTCAAGTGCAGCTGTGATGCAGCTGCCTCAACAGTAGCCATCTCAGGTGGGTAAGCTAGACATGTGGCCCTTTTGTCACACAATCACCATGACACAGGATTCGGCAAATATGCCTCAGAGATAATATGCAAAAACTTTCTTTGTAGCAGTGTTAGAAACTCAGATATATAAGCACTTATACAGAGTCAGACCCCTGATCCAGCTAGCTTAGGGGTCGGCAAAGTTTTTGTGGATTGGGCCGGTTCACGGTCCTGCAGACGCTGCGGTGGGTCGGGGTGTATGCGCACGCATGCATGCATGTGCAAACGCTATTTCCGGCGCTCCTTCTGGCGCGGAGGAGGCATGCACAGCTTCCCATTGGCTGCAAGAGCCGACCGAGCAGACGGCGGGGGTCCATGGGCCAGTTGTGGCCCATGGGCCTTAGGTTGCTGACCCCTGAGCTAGCTCAATACTGTCTGTTGGCTGGCTGGCTGGCTGCCGCTGGGTCTAGAGTCTCAAACAGATGTCTCTCCCAGCCCTTCCATGGAGTGCTTTTGGGACCTTCTGCATGCAAAGGAGGTGCTCTGCCCCTGGAGGGGTCTTCAAAAGGGCATCTACTTTATCTGCATGTGATTTCTGAGGCCCTCAAATGCAGTTTGAGGGCCTCAGAAAAGTGCATTTATCGAAAAGTGCATTTATTTCAGTAATGCAACTTAAAAGGTGGAACCAATACAGTGGTACCTCGACTTATGAAGGCGATCCATTCCGTAGCACTCTTCGCAAGTCAAATTCTTCGGTTGCTGAAGTGTCCGTTTTGTGCATGCGCGAAGCGCGATTTTGTGCTTCTGCGCTTGCGCCGACCGCGCCGCTTCTGCGCAGGCGCAGAACACGCACGGGGCAAAAAGACTTCCGGGTTTGCCGACTTCAGAAGTCGAAACGTTCGGAAGTCGAGTCATTCGGATGTCGAGGTACCACGGTATATGAGATAGATGCATGACATAGAATCATAGAGTTGGAAGAGACCACAAGGGCCATCCAGTCCAATCCCCTGCCAAGCAGGAAACACCATCAAAGCATTATTGACATATGCCTGTCAAGCCTCTGCTTAAAGACCTTCAAAGAAGGAGGCTCCACCACACTCATGCAAAGCAAGATATGTCAAGCCTTTATTTGTTGTAATTGTAATTATTTGTGCTTAGGCGGGTCAATTACAAATGGAATGTAATTAATGAAATGTAATAGCGATGTTTATTTTTGCATTATTGTAACTACTTGTTTTATTACTGTGGAATTTCCAAAAGAAAGCATTTGTAGAAATTAAAAGAGAAATAAAAAATAATAAGTTGCATTACTGAAATAAATGCACTTTTTGATGATATTCTAATTTTCCGAGTTTCACCTGTGCTTTGGCACTGCCTCCCAGTTAGCAGTGCTGTTCCGTTGTGAAGGTGTGGTTTATGTGGGCGAGCAGTGTCAAAACCCAACCTGGTCAGACACGTTCCTCTTGCTGCAAGACTGGGTTCTCTGCTGCTTATCTTTTTTGCCCATCACCTTTATTTGGGTCTCATGTGTTCCTGCTTTGTGCAAAATCAAGCTGTGCACCTAATGCATCCTTTTATGTGCCAGGTTCATTCGTCAGCGGAGGAAGAGCCCATTTGTAACCTCTTCCACCTTTGCAGACTTCTGCTGCTATCTGCACAGACTTGTTTGCCGTTTCCTGCTCTGTCCGATGAGAAAAAGAGGCCTTTGTGTGTTTTTTTTTTCTGAAGCAGCCGCCTCTCTGAGCCTTCTGGGATGCGAACAGAAAAAGGCATCTTGGTCCATTGGAAAAAGAAAATCTGCCGCAGGACAGTAGCTTTATTAGGAACAATTAACATTTCACAAAATATCAAGCAAACTT
Organism: Zootoca vivipara; assembly: GCF_965207765.1. NCBI lineage: Eukaryota > Metazoa > Chordata > Lepidosauria > Squamata > Lacertidae > Zootoca > Zootoca vivipara. Next base: position 65,615,407 of record NC_142583.1, read on the forward strand.
TCAGGTTCTTCAAATCCTTTCATCAGGCTGGTTTAGCAGATTTCCCTCAACTTTAAGCCTGATGCGAAGTCACATGATGGAGACCTGGAGGTTTGAAGACTTAATTAGATTAGCCTACATTGGGTGATAGCAGGATTATACCAAGGCCATTGAGAGAAAGAAACAATTGTGGCAAACTCTCTAGTATTTTTTAAAAAAGAATATAAAATCCATCATTTGCTCATACCCATCTCTAAGCAAAATACACAGGTTCTTTGTGAGGCAGAAAATGGAAGTAAAAGAAGAAACGAAGCTGTCTTTTATATTTGCAAAACTGGAGATGAATTGTAGTTGGTGCAATAGGTAAAAAGCTTTCAGATACAGTAGTAACTTGCTCCATTTCTGTTAAGGGAGTTGTTCTTGGGAAGATTGAGCATCAGGCTTTATGGCAAACGGCTTTCTTGAGTGTGGGAGAGGTTACAGGAAAGGTGAAGGGGGTGGGGAAGAGAGAGACTGATGTTTAAGTTATTTTTTTCTTGGGAATTCCTTAGAATTCCAAGCAGGATGTTTGACTGATTAGCTTAGATGGGGCTGTTTGCTGAGGACCATCTCATGCCTGCCTACCTGGCTATCTCAGTTGTTAACGGCCAAGATAAAAAGGTGATCTTTCAGTATATGACAAAAGCTAGACCGTCCCTCTCCTGGAGTGGGAGTGTTTTTAAAAAGCTGTTTCGAACTGCAGGTCATGTTTCTTAATAGTGCTTGTAGAACAAGGCACCACAGAATACTTTATTATACAATGAATGAAACTCATTAAAGCCACTAAATGCAGCCGAGCCCAGATTCAGTGGCGTAGAGTTCGGCAATCAGCACATCTCAAGATGTGCGCTTGAAACCTAAATTTGAAAATCGCATCAGTTACTAAGCATAATAGAGTTTCATCATCGTTGCAGTGACTCCTGCATTGAGACACACCCTTCAACATAGAGAATATTGGAAGCTGCCTTCTGTGGTGTCATACCATTGGTCCACCTAGCACAGCGTTGTGTACGCCAGGGATGGGGAAATCTCTCGCCCATGGACCTTTCACAGCTCAAGTCAGTATAGAGCAGGGATGTCCAACAGGTCGATTGCGATCTACTGGTAGATCCCCAGGAGGTTTTGGTAGGCTGCGGTTGATCGCTGGGTCCCTTTTCGGCCCTGCCCCCTCGCCGCCCTCCATTGTTGCACAATCTGCAGAACGAAAGACAGAGTTTACTGAGTGAGGCTGTTTGTTTCCCCAGCGATTTGTTGGTGAGTGGCTGTTCCTCCCCCCCCAAAAAAACCCCCTTAAAATCTGGGCTTTCCTCCTCCCTTAAAAAATGCTCAACAACTTTGACCTGAACCCCGCAAAAAGGGGCTTTCCTTCCAAAAAAAAGTCAACAACTTTGACCTGAACACCAAAAAAAACGGGGTTAGATCACTGCCAGTTTTTAATTCTGTAAGTAGATCGCAGTCTCTTGTGAGTTGGCTATCTCTGGTACAAAGCATGAGACTCATAATCTCAGGATTGTGGGTTCAAGCCTCACATTGGGCCAACGGTTCTTGCATTGTGGGGGGTTGAACTAGAGCAGTGTTTCTCAACCTTGGGTCTCCAGGTGTTTTGGGACTACAACTCCCATCATCCTTAGCTAGCAGGACCAGTGGCTGGGGCTGATGGGAGTTGTAGTACAAAAACAGCTGGGGACCCTAGGTTGAGAAACACTTGACTTGAGGGTTCTTGTGGTCTCTCCCAACACTATGAGTCTGTGAAATCTGTCCTACCAGGCCGTTTTCCCCAAATGTCACTCACCTGCCCTGGCATTATATGCGATGTCAGGTACGGGGGCAGGTTGAGATGTGTCTGGATTGACTGGGCACACACCTGATCCCTGCAGGAAGCAGGATTGAACTCCCTACCTATCACCTGATGAGTAGGGAGTTCAGTTCTGCTTGGTCACTATCTCAGCCCCCCCCCCCCCAGGCCAACTTGGGCAGGGAGGTGGTCCCTCTTGCCTGTCATAGTTGGCCAATGGGTTGTTGGTGTGTGTGTGTGGGAGAGAGAGAGAGAGAGAGATGGTCTGCCAGGTGGAAAATGTCCCCAGCCCTCCTCTATATGGGTTGGTAGTGCTCTCAGGAGACATTCCATGTCCTACTTGGAGATGCTGGGGATTGAACCAAGGTCCTTCTGCATGCAGAGCAGATGTTCTAATCACTGGGTTATGAGTAGTTCATTGTACACTAATAAGGCACAAATGAATGTTGCCAGCACCACCTGATTGCTTCCCATACTGCTGATTTGGCATGCAATAGGAAGTGTGGGAAGTTCCGCTGGGAAAGGCAACCTTTTAAATTGAATCACTTCTGCGTAATTCACTTCCAAACAGCATAGATCAGGCACCTCCAAACTTCGGCCCTCCAGATGTTTTGGACTACGTTTCCCATCTTCCTCGACCGCTGGTCCTGTTAGCTAGGGATCATGGGAGTTGTAGGCCAAAACATCTGGAGGGCTGCAGTTTGGGGATGCCTGGCGTAGATCAAGAAGAGGTTTTGCCAAAGGCCAGATTTGATAGTAGTCAAAATAACTGACATTCTGGGAGTCTCCAGCATATTGTTGTTGTTGTTTAGTCGTTTAGTCGTGTCCGACTCTTCATGACCCCATGGACGATAGCACGCCAGGCACTCCTGTCTTCCACCGCCTCCCGCAGTTTGGTCAAACTCATGTTCGTAGCTTCGAGAACACTGTCCAACCATCTCGTCCTCTGTCGTCCCCTTCTCCTAGTGCCCTCCATCTTTCCCAACATCAAGGTCTTTTCCAAGGATTCTTCTCTTCTCATGAGGTGGCCAAAGTATTGGAGCCTCCAGCATATTATATTCCTCCATTTCAGGGGGTTGGACTAGATCAGGCATCCCCAAACTGCGGCCCTTCAGATGTTTTGGCCTACAACTCCCATGATCCCTAGCTAACAGGACCAGTGGTTGGGGAAGATGAGAATTTTAGTCCAAAACATCTGGAGGGCTGAAGTTTGGGAATGCCTGGACTAGATGATCCTCAGGTTCCCTTCCAACAGCACAATTCTGGGGTTGTATCTTTGAAGAAGCTACGAACATGAGTTTGACCAAACTACGGGAGGCAGTGCAAGACAGGAGTGCCTGGCGTGCTATGGTCCATGGGGTCACGAAGAGTCGGACACGACTAAACGACTAAACAACAACAATTCCAATGCCATTTAGAACATGAGTTTGACCAAACTACGGGAGGCAGTGCAAGACAGGAGTGCCTGGCGTGCTATGGTCCATGGGGTCACGAAGAGTCGGACACGACTAAACGACTAAACAACAACAACATCTTTGAAGAAGCACTGATAAGCAGAGGCTAGGTGTTTCTGCACTTGTTTTGAATTCGCTCAGTAAATGGCATTGGAATTGTTGTTGTTTAGTCGTTTAGTCGTGTCCGACTCTTCGTGACCCCATGGACCATAGCACGCCAGGCACTCCTGTCTTGCACTGCCTCCCGTAGTTTGGTCAAACTCATGTTCGTAGCTTCGAGAACACTGTCCAACCATCTTGTCCTCTGTCGTCCCCTTCTCCTAGTGCCCTCAATCTTTCCCAACATCAGGGTCTTTTCCAAGGATTCTTCTCTTCTCATGAGGTGGCCAAAGTATTGGAGCCTCAGCTTCACGATCTGTCCTTCCAGGGAGCACTCAGGGCTGATTTCCTTAAGAATTGATAGGTTTGATCTTCTAGCAGTCCATGGGACTCTCAAGAGTCTCCTCCAGCACCATAATTCAAAAGCATCAATTCTTCGGCGATCAGCCTTCTTTATGGTCCAGCTCTCACTTCCATACATCACTACTGGGAAAACCATAGCTTTAACTATACGGACCTTTGTCGGCAAGGTGATGTCTCTGCTTTTTAAGATGCTGTCTAGGTTTGTCATTGCTTTTCTCCCAAGAAGCAGGCGTCTTTTAATTTCGTGACTGCTGTCACCATCTGCAGTGATCAAGGAGCTTCAGACCATATTTTGCGCTCTCTTTTTGTATCCTCCTGATGCCTTCAGTTTTATATGTTTATCTTTGTATTGTGAAATGTTTTTGTTCTGACTATCGGTCGAATAAAGTATATTGATTGATTGATTTTGCGCTCTCCTCTTTCACCCTCATTAAAAGGTTCTTTAATTCCTCCTCACTTTCTGCCATCAAGGTTGTGTCATCTGCATATCTGAGGTTGTTGATATTTCTTCCGGCAATCTTAATTCCTGCTTGGGATTCATCTAGTCCAGCCTTTCGCATGATGAATTCTGCATATAAGTTAAATAAGCAGGGAGACAATATACAACCTTGTCGTAATCCTTTCCCAATTTTGAACCAATCAGTTGTTCCATATCCAGTTCTAACTGTAGCTTCTTGTCCCACATAGAGATTTCTCAGGAGACAGATGAGGTGATCAGGCACTCCCATTTCTTTAAGAACTTGCCATAGTTTGCTGTGGTCGACACAGTCAAAGGCTTTTGCATAGTCAATGAAGCAGAAGTAGACGTTTTTCTGGAACTCTCTAGCTTTCTCCATAATCCAGCGCATGTTTGCTATTTGGTCTCTGGTTCCTCTGCCCTTTCGAAATCCAGCTTGCACTTCTGGGAGTTCTCGGTCCACATACTGCCTAAGCCTGCCTTGTAGAATTTTAAGCATAACCTTGCTAGCGTGTGAAATGAGCGCAATTGTGCGGTAGTTGGAGCATTCTTTGGCACTGCCCTTCTTTGGAATTGGGATGTAGACTGATCTTCTCCAATCCTCTGGCCATTGCTGAGTTTTCCAAACTTGCTGGCATATTGGGTGTAGCACCTTAACAGCATCATCTTTTAAAATGTTAAATAGTTCAGCTGGAATATCATCACTTCCACTGGCTTTGTTATTAGCAGTGCTTTCTAAGGCCCATTTGACTTCACTCTCCAAGATGTCTGGCTCAAGGTCAGCAACCACACTACCTGGGGTGTACGAGACCTCCATATCTTTCTGGTATAATTCCTCTGTGTATTCTTGCCACCTCTTCTTGATGTCTTCTGCTTCTGTTAGGTCCTTACCACTTTTGTCCTTGATTATGGTGATCTTTGTACGAAATGTTCCTTTCATATCTCCAATTTTCTTGAACAGATCTCTGGTTTTCCCCATTCTATTGTTTTCCTCTATTTCTTTGCATTGCTCATTTAAGAAGACCCTCTTATCTCTCCTTGCTGTTTTTTGGAAATCTGCATTCAGTTTCCTGTATCTTTCCCTATCTCCCTTGCATTTTGCTTGCCTCCTCTCCTCCGCTATTCGTAAGGCCTCGTTGGACAGCCATTTTGCCTTCTTGCATTTCCTTTTCCTTGGGATGGTTTTCGTTGCTGCCTCCTGTATAATGTTACGAGCCTCCATCCATAGTTCTTCAGGCACTCTGTCCACCAAATCTAAATCCTTAAACCTGTTCCTCACTTCCACTGTGTATTCATAAGGGATTTGATTCAGATTGTATCTTACTGGCCCAGTGGTTTTTCCTACTTTCTTCAGTTTAAGCTGGAATTTTGCTATAAGAAGCTGATGATCTGAGTTACAGTCAGCTCCAGGTCTTGTTTTTGCTGACTGTATAGAGCTTCTCCATCTTTGGCTGCAGAGAATATAATCAATCTGATTTCGATGCTGCCCATTTGGTGATATCCATGTGTAGAGTCGTCTCTTGTGTTGTTGAAAGAGAGTGTTTGTGATGACCAGCTTGTTCTCTTGACAGAACTCTATTAGCCTTTGCCCTGCTTCATTTTGAACTCCAAGGCCAAACTTGCCAGTTGTTCCTTTTATCTCTTGATTCCCTACTTTAGCCTTCCAATCCCCTGTAATGAGAAGAACATCCTTCTTTGGTGTCATTTCTAGAAGGTGTTGTAGGTCTTCATAGAATTGGTCAATTTCACTTTCTTCAGCACCGGTAGTTGGTGCATAAACTTGGATTACTGTGATGTTAAAAGGTCTGCCTTGGATTCGTATCGAGATCATTCTGTCATTTTTGAGATTGCATCCCATTACAGCTTTTGCCACTCTTTTGTTGACTATGAGGGCCACTCCATTTCTTCTACAGGATTCTTGCCCACAGTAGTAGATATGATAGTCACCCGAACTGAATTCACCCATTCCCTTCCATTTTAGTTCACTGATGCCCAGGATGTCGATATTTATTCTTGTCATCTCATTTTTGACCACATCCAGCTTACCTCTATTCATGGTTCTTACATTCCAGGTTCCTATGCAATATTTTTCTTTACAGCATCGGACTTTCCTTTCGCTTCCAGGCATATCCGCAACTGAGCGTCCTTTCGGCTTTGGCCCAGCCGCTTCATCAGCTCTGAATCTACTTGTACTTGTCCTCCGCTCTTCCTCAGTAGCATGTTGGACGCCTTCCGACCTGAGGGGCTCATCTTCCAGCGTCATAACTTTTATATGCCTGTTGTCTTTGTCCATGGAGTTTTCTTGGCAGGGATACTGGAGTGGCTTGCCAGTTCCTTCTCCAGGTGGATCACGTTTAGTCAAAACTCTCCACTATGACCTGTCCATCTTGGGTGGCCCTGCATGGCATAGCTCATAGCTTCTCTAAGTTATTCAAGCCCCTTCGCCACGACAAGGCATTGATCCATGAAGGGGGGCATTGGAATAATAATAATAATAATAATAATAATAATAATAATAATAATAATAATAATGTTATTATTTGTACCCCACCCATCTGGCTGAGTCTCCCCAGCCACTCTGGGCGGCTCCCAAACGAATATTCAAACAATACAGCATTAAATATTAGAATCATTGGAATGTTTTGGAAAGTCTGGTGGAGGTCCGCCCCACAGCTTGCTCCACTGGCAATCCCCACCCAACCCCAATAACACCTCCTTTCACCTTATGCAACTGCTAAGCTCCCTTTTCATCTTCCCAACCTGCTTCTCTCTTCGATTCTGCCGTCCCTTGGGCCCCAGCTAATAGGGCCAGTGATCAGGAATTATGGGAGCTGTAGTTCAGCAATAGGGTATATTGAGTGTTAGGGGAGGGGAAAGTACCTTTGATTGGGGACACATCATGCTCCTTCGGAGGTAGTTTGTCCACCTTTGTTCCCACCCTGAGCTTGGCTCTCACCAGTAGCTCCTAGAAGCAGTCGGCTTGTGACAGTGGCCACACCCCGGGAAGCAGCTTTGACTGACCAGCTAAACCAGGTGAGGGTAGCCGATGGGTCTCAAACCCTCAGTGTGCTAGGGATTTCCCCTGCATGCAAAGATAGAATTGAGCAGATGAAACTAATAGTGTATCCGATGGTCAAGAAGGTGGTTTCTACACATGCTGTAGTGAGGGCAGATTGGGTTTGTGCGCCTGGGAAGGTAGGCTATCTAGGAGAAGGAAAAACTCTGATCCTAAAATGGGACATCTTCAGGAGAAGAACAGGCTCAGGAGCAAACCCTACACAAATCTGGAGTGGAGTCCCTAAGGCGGTTGGATGGCGCCTTGTGTGCCTCCTTCCGACAACTCCTTCAGCCAAGCTGGTGCCAAACGTCTTGCTCTGCTTTCCTTTGGGCCGCATCAGCGAGGCCGAGAGGGGTGTCTTGTCTTCGGTGCAGCCCAGGACTTCCACACATCCTGCTGTAATAAGCAAAAATCTGCTCTTATACCCTCATTGGGTTCTCCATTGGTCGGAGAATATAACAGAGGCCAACCAGAGAATTTTGAGAAGCAAAGCCTTTATTTTTGCTGTTGCAACAGGGTCCTTCCCCTCACACAGGAGAGCAAGGAAGGAACCCAGAACAAAAGAGAACCTCCACTTTTATCAGTTTTCCCATCACCAAGAAACACCCCCAAAATACATCATTCCTACATCACAGCTACGTAATCAATACCTCACAAAAAGGGAGGGTTCAAGGTAGAAATCTGAGCACCTTTGACATAGTCTCCTACCTAGTCCTCCTCTCACCCCTCCCAGGTGTGAATTCCTAAACACAAAGAGAAATTAACAGTTTCCTAAAAGTTTATCACTATCTTTTGTTCGGAGGAGTCTTCCATTCTGAATGAGATGGCTAGTAGTCTGGCACAATTGATGGGGAAATGTCCAGTTGGCAGAGCCTCCCTTACAGGATTATGGCTCCCAAGTTGATAGTCATGTGGAAATGTGTGTGTGATTCTGGTCAGAGAGAGTCAAAATGGTGTCAGTCAGACAAGTTCAGCAGCCTCTGGAGGACCATAGGTTAGTCACCTCTGTTTTGAAGTTTAAATGGTTTCAGTGGAGTTATGTGCATAGCAGCCTCTCTCGCTGAAACCTGTGGGTTTTTTTAAATGCTTAACCTACGAGTACATCATGCCCAATTATTTATTTTATAATATTATGGGGCTTGGGAGGGGAAATAAAACCCAATTACATGGGACTTATTCTCACAGAACTTGGGAATTACCTCTGAGTAGATGTGTGTAAAGGTGCACATTCACAACAAGACAGGTCCCCGCCCTGGGGAGGGTACAGTCTAAAATGCAGTAGGGAGGAAAGAAAGGGAAGAGATTCCATTCAAGAATTTCGCCCTCAATTCTATACCTTCTTACCTGGGAGTAAAACCCACTGAACTCGCAGTGGACATGCATAGGTTTCAATTGTTGATCTTAAATCCTACCAATGTGATTTTTTTTTCCTTCAGTCTTGGTCCAGGCATTGTGTCAGTCTAATTTACCTCACAGGGCTGTACTCAGGAAAAAATGTGAGAGGGTCCTGTATTTCTACCCTGAATTCCTTGTGGAAAGAACAACTTACAAATGTGATAAGTTACATTTTGAGGGCCCTTACAGGGATAGTGGATGGGTTCTAATATTTGTTCACCACAAGGCTGATTAACTGGCCTTGGAAAAGTCATTATCTCTGCACCTCGTCTGCTTCAAAAGCTTGGTGTTGCTGCCACCGCTGTTATAAAAAACAACCTACCCAGAGTCCCTTGAAACAACTTGGGGATTTAGCACAAGAAAAGAGCCACCAAGCATGCGTAAAATCAATATTTTCATTACTGCCGGCTAACTCTTTGCACAATTCTTTAAGAATTACATTTATATTGATCTTCTTCCAGAAAGAGGCAGTCAATACTCTTCAAATGGGCACATGAGAACACGTGATAGAAAGCAGGGAAGAGAATAGAAAAGGATTGAAAGGATTTTAGCCTCAACTCCCGCCCGACAACTCTTCACAGTTAAGGCTGCAGCCCTACTTTAGTTGAGCTGTGAGTTACTCTTGTCTAGCACATTTTGCAAAGCTAAGCAGGGTCCTGTATGGTTTCAGATTGGAAGAGGGACCATGTGTGGAGATTCTTGCATTGCAAGGGGTTGTGCTAGGTGACCCTTGAGGTCCCTTCCAACTCCTACACTTCTGACACGTTTAGGAATGTACTGTAATGCCACAGCCCATGACTTCTGTTATCACAGTTCCTTCTGTGCGTGATCACTGTGGTTATTTTTCAAACTTTAATTGAATTTTTACATACTGGAGTTTTTGCGCCTTGTGGTCATTTGACCCCGCCGTTTGTGATGGGTTTTCTCTATACGTGTGTGTGTGTGTGTGTGTGCGTGTGTGTGTGTGTGTGTACACCTGTTACATTTCGTGCATCTGATGCAGTGGACTTGACCACTTCGTGCTATAATAAATTGGTTCGTCTTTACAGCGCCTCAAGACTCTTCCTTGTTCCATTGCAGCAGATTAAAACAGCTACCCTTCTGGAATATTGACTTTCATCGATGCAGAACATAGAATCAAATGCTGCAGAGTTTGTTTTTGAACTCTACCGTTCTGCCTGCATGTCGGAGATTGCATTTTCGAGAGCTCTTGGGAGCAGAGGAGGGAAAATCCCCGCATGTAGAAAATCAGAATCTCAGGGGGGAAAGATTCTAAGTCTTCTCCCTCCCTGTCAGTTCTCTGCTGGATCTTTCTAAAGTGTTTTCTGACCACCTCCGGGCATGCCACAGTCCACAGAAAGCTATATCACGTGTTTCTGCTGCACATGTAGATCAATTCCCTTATTCGGTGCACATTCTGGAAGTGTATCAATAATGTTCTTCCTTTCTTCTTCTTCCTTGCAGGAAACTGTGTTAAAAAATGGTACGGAACTTTTTGAAATGTGGGAGGAGCCTCCGCCGCCAGTTTACATGCAGTTCTATTTTTTTAACTTGACCAATCCTTTGGAAGTGGTTCAGGGTGAACCTCCCATTGTGAGAGAAGTTGGACCGTACACTTACAGGTATTTTTGCTTCATTCAGTATAAAGAGATTGTGCTTTGGGTCCCAAAACAAGATTCTTGCCGGAGTCAAGATGGATGATGGTGAAAGCAGGAATCACAAGGGTGTCAAAATGTCAGGACAAGTAAGAAAGGAGCTGGTGGGTGAAGGTGGGATCTGTATAAGTTTCTAGCCCTCATGGATATAGAAATAATATTGTATAAGAAATACAGTGGTACTTTGGTTGTTGAACTTCGACTCCCAGAACCATTTGAAAACCAAGGCGTGGCTTCTGATCGGCTGCAGGAGCTTCCTGCACTCAATCGGAAGCCGCATCGGGTGTTCAGTTTGCAAAAAAAACTTCGCAAACTGGAACACTTACTTCTGGGTTTGTGGCGTTCGGGAGCCGGTTTGTTCTGGAGCCAAGCCGTTCGACAACCAAGGTGCCACCTGGTGGCTTCTCAGAGAGCTTAAGGCAGTGTCATCAACCTTTTTTCACCAGTGGGCACATTAAAAAAAAAAAAATCAGAAAGCACTGTGGGTGCCAGTCAGAAAATGGCTGCCATGGGGGTGTGGCATAGCACAACGTGGGGGGGGTAGGGGTTCTGAGCTGGCACTGCTATGACCAAGGTGGGGAAGCAGTGCTGGCAGCGACACCAACTTCTGGCGTGAAGGCATTTAACTTCTGGCGAGATCTTGTACCCTCTGGCCTTTGGCACTGTTTCACTAGAGTCGATGTACTGCACTAGGATGAACTGAGATAAAGCTACTTTTCTCTCTCTCTTTCTCTCTCTCTCTGCAGGGAACACAGGCTCCACGTAGATATTCACTTTTTAGACAACGGCACCAAAGTGTCTTCTCTGAATCCAAAGAGTTACTTCTTTGAGCCGGAGATGTCCGTGGGAGACCCGGAAGCTCATCTGATCAGGACTATAAACATGCCTGCACTGGTGAGGTTTCTTTTAGGGAAGCTTGCATGGATTTTATTGTCACTTTCGTCCTGCTTTAATCAGAGGCGCCCGTGATTGAACCATACGCCTGTAAAGCAGGGGTGGGGGAACTTTGTCATGCCAGGTGTTGCTGAACTGCATCTCCCATCATCCCTCACCATTGTTCGTGCTTGCGGTGGCCAATGGGAGTTGTAGTGCAGCATGGCCAGCAAGGGCCGCAGTTTCGCCACGGCTGCTGCATAGAAGGTGCCTGTCACTCCTTGCTGTTGGTTCCTGTAGTTTTAAACCTGTTGTGCACCCTACACTTTGATGGTGAGGGGTGAGTAGTCTCTTTCCTTTTTTAAAAAAAAATGCAATCTGGCGTATCACCAACCTTAAGAAGCATCACAAAACAGAACAGATGCAGTGAAAAGCAAACGGCGTTCATACTCCCTAACCCCAAAGAGTGTGAAATCACAGTCCTGTGTGTCCTTTAATAGCAAAATTACTCAGACAAATGGGATGCGGGTGGCTCTGTGGTCTAAACCACAGAGCCTAGAGCTTGCTGATCAGAAGGTCGGCGGTTCGAATCCCTGCGACGGGGTGAGCTCCCGTTGCTCGGTCCCTGCTCCTGCCAACCTAGCAGTTTGAAAGCACCTCAAAGTGCAAGTAGATAAATATGTACCGCTCCAGCGGGAAGGTAAACAGCGTTTCCGTGCGCTGCTCTGGTTTCGCCAGAAGCGGCTTAGTCATGCTGGCCACTTGACCTGGAAAAACTGTCTGCGGACAAATGCCTGCTCCCTCAGGCAGTAAAGCGAAATGAGCACCGCAACCCCAGAGTCGTCCGCGACTGGACTTAACGGTCAGGGGTACCTTTACTCAGACAAATGGCTTAAAACTTGTCTAGCCTAGCTCACACAAATCTTATGGCTGTTACCTGTAAAACTCAAAAATAAGTTTCCAAGAACGGATCCTTTTTCTGGAGTGATTAGCCATGCAGTTTCTTTTCTTCGTTGCAGCAGTGACTTTACACTTGTTAGCCCATGGAGCAGGCATCCCCAAACTGCGGCCCTCCAGATGTTTTGGCCTACAACTCCCATGATCCCTAGCTAAGAGGACCAGTGGTCAGGAATGCTGGGAATTGTAGTCCAAAACATCTGGAGGGCCGAAGTTTGGGGATGCCTGCCATGGAGTAATTGATCTTCCTTTCTATTTCTATTTTTTATTTTGGTAATTTTGATGCCCTCTGGTTGATGCAAATTGCTTCCTATCAGAGAGGAAGACTCACCTGAAACAGGCTGGGCCTGCTTGTCAAAAATCAGATTGTTCTGTGTCAGCAGCAAGGGGGTTGTCAACTACTTGCCGTTTATAGAGTACTTTAGAATAAGATCTTTCTGAACTGAACTGTAGACTTGAAGGCAATTCAAGGTGTTACGGGCCAGGGCTCTACCTTGTGGTGGATAGAAGAACTGCAGGCATTTAGGCATTCCATAGGCCAAAGTACACATTACATGGCAGGTGATGGGAATCTCACATATTTTTCTTATCCTAAAAAGAGCTGTGGAGTTCAAATGCATTAGCAGAAGTTGAACTTAACCGGAACCCTTGCTTGGAGGGAGCACATTTTACCATTGGCTGTAGTCACACTGAGACTTAGTTTATCTTACTTGAGTTTAGTAAGATAATAAAAAAAGCTATGTTGGTTAAAGGAAATACATGCTTGACAGAAAATATCCTAGTTCTATGTAGCCAAGGTGGAGATACAAAGAGGCTTCCTTGCTTGCTCTTTCATCTCTGCAGGAGAGGCATGCAAATAGGCCTCCTTTCCCAAGTTAAGGACAAAATAGGAAATGAGGTCGGCCACCCTAAGGGTGTCAGTCTGGCATTGTAGGAAGGCATAGCTGCCAACTTTCGGATTTGAAAATAAGGGATCAGCAGCCTCACCTGTCCCGGGGACAGTCTACGGTATATCTAACAATCCAGGATAGCAGCGGGAAACGGCGCTGGAATAAGGGAATTTCCAGCAAAATTTCCAGTTGACATCTGTGGCTTGGAATAAGGGAGTTTCCCGCAAAAAAAGGGAGGGTTGACAGATAAGGTAGGAAGGCCAGTGCAGGTTAGGTCAGAAATACAGTCTAAGAAATATGGCGGACCCCCCTCTCTATCTTCTCTCTCCCCATGCAAATCTGCCAGTCTTCAATACAAGCTGAGTTGCACTCAGCACTTCCAAAAGATGGCTTAACTCTGCCTCCCCTAATGATATCTAAGTAGCACATTTCCCAAGCTTAACATGCATTCCCTTAATATTCTTTGCAATGGCCCTGTGAGCTAGGTTGGTGCCGCTGTGTGCTTCTGAGAGAAAAATGACTTGCCTGTGGCCGCCTGCTTGAGTTTTATGGCCGCCATGAAATTTAAATGGGGCTCACGTTACTCATTTTAAAACGTACACCCTGTTTTTCGTTATAAAAGACATTCAAAGCAGCTTGCAGAGGGAAGTTCTTAAAAGACACAGGATACTTAAAAAAAAAAGCAGATCCAATTATTAAAATCAGTTACCAATTTTCAGTTCAGTTTCATCTATTTCGGTTTGCCCAACTCTCTGTCTGTCCTCTCAGGTGGTCTGCTATTGCAGTACAGTGGTACCTCTGGTTGCAGACACGATCTGTTCCGGAGTGCCGTTCGCACCCCAAAAAGTCCGCAACCAGAGTGGCTCTTCTGCGCGCACGTGATAGAGCGCTTCTGCATATGTGCGATAAAGCGCTTCTGCATGCGCGCGCGGCAAAACCTGGAAGTAAACACTTCCGGGTTTGCTGCATTCACAGGCTTAAAATATGAAACCTGAAGCGGACGCAACATGAGGTATGACTGTATATTGACTCCAGTAAAACGGTGCCAAAAGTCAGAGGATCCAAGATTTTACCAGAAGGTGGCACCGCTGCCAGCACTGCTTATCCAGATGATGGGATAGGGGTGGGCAGGGAGCCTGTGGGGGCACCCCGTCTTGGGCTGCCTGAGGCAGCTGCCTCACCCCACCCCATAGGTGAACCGGCCCTACACCCCCTCTAGATTCCATTTCCTACCAGTCCCTGGGAATCAGAACCATGGAGAGTGCTCTTGTGGTTGAGTCCTGCTTGTGGGTTTCCTGCAGGCCCCTGGCTGGCCTCTGTGAGTTCCACATGTTCACATGCTTTCCTCCTCCTCCTCCTCCTCCTCCTCCTCCTCCTCCTCCTCCATCAGGTTGCAATGAACATGGCTACAGCAACGCCCATGCGTTTCCCTGCAGAGATCTTGCTCATATTATATGACGAAAACTTGTTCACGACACGCTCTGTCCATGAACTGCTGTGGGGCTACACAGACAAGCTTCTCAGCGCCCTACACAAGTTCCGCCCCAGTATTGACCCAGACTTCGGCTATTTAAAAAAGGTACGGTTCTGACTGCACAATCTGAATCCAGGATCTGCTGGGGTGAGAGTTTTTGATTTGGTGGATTCTAGGGTTTCCTAAGGGAGCTGGCAAGAGATACACCGGCATAAGTTAGCCGGCAGCATGTCAGCTGGTGTCAGCGTCCTACCAAGGGGTGTTCCAGGGGTATGTTGGGGGCACTGCAGGGCAAGGAGCGATTTACACATATTCCAAACCCCTTTCAGTTCATGAGCTAGCAACCCAGTGGATCTGAGCTGGGAGGAAGGTGGTGTAAGTCAAATTCCTCCTGAATGGAGTTTGGAATAGGCATGTCTTGGATAGCTCAGCATGAGACTCTTAATCTCTGGGTTGTGGGTTCGAGCCCCACATTGGGCAAAAGATTCCTGCATTGCAGGGGGTTGGACTAGATGACTCTGGAAGTCCCTTCCAACTTTACAATTCTGTGATGACTTGGGCCAGCATTTTATAGGTAAGATTGCTTTGTTACTTACAAGGCAATGTCTTGCCTGTTTTCTTTGTTGTTTGGAGCCATTGCAAACATTTTCTCCCGCATCCTGCCAGTCAAACGGAATAAGGCCTGCCCATCCACCTTGGATTTTTGCTTCAGACCAGCAGCAAAGCTTGCAATCCCAGTATGCAAAACTGCCATGCATTTGCTTTTAGAGTACTGCGTATAGTCTGTCTCATCTCAAGTAGGGTGGCTGAGAAAATCGGGGAGAAGGGTTTGCTGTTCTATGTGGACACCGTGGGGCTCGACTGGATGCAGCTGGCTCTGCCCCGGTCCCCTCCTTCCTTCATCCATCTATTGTTAGATCAACTTTTATTGCCCGCAGGCATCTTCAGAAGCCCCTTTCAAAGTGTTGTTACAGTGCTTTGAAAGGGACTCCTCTGCAAGAACCGCTGATCCAGCAACCTTTTGGCTGAGGCAGGTGCAGGGCCGCCAAGTGTGCCTTAGCTGAAATGTTCTGGCAGGCCAGATTGAGAGGCTAGGCAGGCCCAAATCAGTCTGCAGGCCAGAAGTGCCCCAATCCTCACCCATCACAAGGCTTTGGAACCAGGGATGTTGGAGAACTTCACTCAGCCAGCATCTGCAAGGACATCCGACCTATTTCGCACTTCCTAGCTCGCTGAGAGTCAGATTGGCGTTTTAGGAAGGGGTGCAGGTGATATCAATATGGCCGTCTGGGCTGAAAAGCTTCCCAAGTCCTGCAATAGGGTGAAGGATCAGTCAGTTCTTTCCTGTCCCCTCATCCCACCAATCACGAAAGCAGTCATGAAAGCGAAAGCTCTTCTCGTGTTTTATTTCTAGATGAACGGGTCCGATGATGGCGAGTACATTGTCCTCAGCGGGGAGAAGAACTACCTTGACTTCACGAGGATCGTCAAGTGGAGAGGGAAAGAGTAATGTTTCTTTCTTTTCCTTTTAATTTGAGCACTGGACTCCGTGGTTAATAATTTGCGTTTCGATTTTTGAAAGTCAAGGATGTGCAGAGCAAGACCTCTTGGGCGATGATGGTGATGATTTGATAGAGCAGCATCAGGGTGCTAAGCCAGGGAGCCGGGGGACGGGGGGTCACATTTTGAGAGAGTGCTGCGGGTGCCCCTCACACAACGACTGCCATGGCACGACACAATAAAGCAGGCATCCCCAAACTTTGGCCCTCCAGATGTTTTGGACTACAATTCCCATCATCCCTGACCACTGGTCCTGTTAGCTAGGGATCATGGGAGTTGTAGGCCAAAACATCTGGAGGGCCGCAGTTTGGGGATGCCTGCAATAAAGTTTGGGGATGCCTGCTTGGCAGGGGGTTGGACTGGATGGCCCTTGTGGTCTCTTCCAACTCTATGATTCTATGATTCTAAGAGAGCACAGTCTTGGGGAAGCTTTCCCCATAATTGTAATTCCATACCAGAAGACTTTTAAGCTTGTTGCCTTTGTGCCTCAGAAATGAAACAGAAGCAGGGAAACGCGCATTAAAGGGCAGGGGGACCCCAGAAAATTAGGACCCCGGGATTTTCTGTTGCCAGGTGTCCAAACAAATAAGCCGCAGCTCTGACTTCACCCATTGGCTTAAAACACTGAGTAGCCAGGCTGGCTTAGTTCGCAGAAATCACTCAGAAGGGTACCTGCATGTTTGGGTCCATAACTTTATTTCTAGGAGGGATAGAGTCTTACTTTTTCATTTAAATAAAAGCTCAGAGTCGGGGGGGGTGCTGCCTAAGGGCAGCAAAAGAAACCTTAATGAGCATTGTGGCGCCCACGTGCTCTGCCTTGGCAATCCCTGCACTAAACAAAAGGCTGGCATTTGCCCCCCCAAGAGCTGGCAGCCGTAAATTTAGACAGGGGAAATGGAAATGAAGCTAACATGGGATGAATATGCTTCATTTTAGTCGTGCACAAGGATTAAAGCATCTGTCCCCAAGCCCAATACTCTCCAGATGTTGTTGGACTCCGACTCCCATCATCCCTCACAATGGGCCATGCTGTCTGGGGGTGGTGGGAGTTGGAGTCTTGAGAACACAAGGGCACCAGGTTGGAGATTGCTGGACCTTTCAAAGGCTTGGTGGAAGGGGTCGTGTTGTTGTTGTTGTTTAAATAAAAAGAGGTAGTTCTTGTTTTTTTAAAAAAAACAACAACACAGGTGGCTTTTGGTCGGTTCTCTACGAAATAATTCCACACAGGGGAGAATGGGCCATCTCATTGAAAAGACCAGGAGGTCTTATTAAGGTTGGCAGGATTGAGGGAGCCAAGTTGAGAGGCAGGGATCAGTAGATAAATATATTGGGCTGTAAGTAAAAATAAAGGAAGGGAGCAAGGCAGTGGAGATCTTTAAAGTTGAGGACAAATAAATTCTTCTGCATATGGAAGGGGATAAGAAGAAACAGAGATGAGGTTCTTTCCGGGGCATGGGGAAGTGACTTGGGAATAATAGCCCTAAACTGTTTTATTTGAGGCTGCTGCAAAAAAAACCACTGATTTTTCTACGTGCTCAAAAGCTGTTCCTCCTCCGTATGTCTTCCCTCTGTAGCTCACTAGACTGGTGGACGTCACCAACTTGTAACATGATCAATGGAACCAACGGTGATACTTTCCACCCATTGATAGACACTGGTGAAACCCTCTACGTTTTCTCGTCAGACTTCTGTAGGTAAGAGTGGCGGAAGGTGTCCCCCTGGATTCCGGAAAGTATAACCCAACGTTAGCAATGTGCACCAGCAACTTATGGGCTTGGGATGCCCCATGTATCCCACTGAAATCCACTAGTTAACTTTCCTTGTGGCCTGCCTGAACCTGCTCCTTCCTAAGTGTTGTTGTGACAGTAAGAAAAGCACTGCAATATGAACAAATGAGCTTTGGCTTTGCAAAAATCCAACATCCGGCAGCTTCAGTGGCCTGTTATTTCATTTTGCCTAAACACATTTATAAATTGTTCATATTGTGCACCTGCTTATTCCATCCTGCCTCCCTATTTTATTTTATTTTTGCTACCTCAGCTGTTGCAACTGCAAGGTTATAATTGTGTTAACCAGGGCAGCAAAAGGCTTGTAATATAGTAAAGGTAAAGGGACCCCTGACCATTAGGTCCCGTCATGACCGACTCTGGGGTTGCGCGCTCATCTCACATTATTGGCCGAGGGAGCCGGCGTACAGCTTCCAGGTCATGTGGCCAGCATGACCAAGCCGCTTCTGGTGAACCAGAGCAGCACACGGAAACACCGTTTACCTTCCCGCTGTAGCGGTACCTATTTATCTACTTGCACTTTGATGTGCTTTTGAACTGCTAGGTTGGCAGGAGCTGGGACCGAGCAACGGGAGCTCACCCCATCACGGGGATTCGAACCGCCGACCTTCTGATCAGCAAGCCCTAGGCTTTGTGGTTTAACCCACAGCACCACCCTAGTGCCCTCTTAAGAAGCACCTGGGGCATTTCAGTTCCCTTTTGTGTAGTCCATTTAAGTCCACTGCACTGCAAATTAAGCCAAAGAGACCGATGTGCTCATGAGTTTTGGAAAAGGCTGCATAAAATGACGCAAGCAATTTATAACGTGGAGGAAAACTGAGATGATTGAAAAGAAGGCTGGGTAGTACGTTTTGCAAAGAAAGACCTGCAAAATTACTTGCTCACTAGCTCAAAACTCTTTCTGATTATGTGCAGTGCTTTTTAGTCCCGTATTGAAGCCCATGAAAAGATAAGATGTTCCTGAAAGACTTTCCTGAATCCCAACTAGGTTTCTTTCTTTTAATTGCAAATCGTCACAGGTATCCTATGAGCATGCTAGATATATATATATAAAAAGCCACTTCCTCAGTTCATCCTCGCTCAGGTGTCACGTTCCAGCATTGTATCAAGAAATGAAACTCTGTTCGGGGCACGCAGAATAAATAGATGGCTCTCTTGGTGTTCTGTGGGATATGTCAGAATGGCCTGCAATCTGGGGACACCAGAGGCATATTTACACACGACCATATTGGTATCCATAAAACACGAACTTTTTCTTTTTCTTTTCCCTAGTTAATTGTAAGGCTGCTATTCACTTGTATTGGGTGGGCAGATATAAAGTTGTGACCTTGGAGTTGGGCGGAACGTTGTAATGGGTGGGGAAGCTGCTTGTCCCCACGACCAATGGATGCTCCAGCGTCCACTAACAAGAAGCTCACTGGCGCGTGGTGACAATGGGTGAAGTTAGTTATCTCTTGCCTTTCCACCAAGTGGCTTAATGGGATGTATGTGGTTTTTTTCCTGCCTCCTCCCATTCTATCCTTGGAACAAACCTGTGAGATAAGAGGAGCTGAGAGACAGCAACTGGCCCAGGGTCACCTTCAGAGCTTCGAGGGGATTTGAACTTCAGTCTCCCAAGCCTTGACACTGCAGTCTTAAACACTGTACTTCATTGGTCCACCTGTGTGTGGAAGACGGAAGAGAGAAAATGGGGTGTAGAAGCTGAGCTGGAAGCAGCTGTCCAACAGGAGCTCAGAACCATAGCTGCCAAGTTCTCCCTTTTTTTAAGGGAAATTTCCTTATGCTGAATAGGCTTCCTCATGAGAAAAGTGAAAACTTGGCAGCTATGCTCAGAACCAGATGCCACAAACCAGAGGAATTGGAAGCCAGGAATACAAACTGGGAAGATCTTAAGTCCAAAGTCAGAGCCAATGCGTGTTGTTGCCCAGGCGGCAACACAGCCCCGCACAGGGAGCTTTTATCGTTGTTTCTAATGAGGGGGTGCAATGGCCAGCCTAGGTGGGTGAAGTCCGGCTGGAGCCCATTAATCCATTGCCAGCCAAGCGATGCTCTAACCTGCAGGCTTGTTGGCTCACTGAGTAGGGCAACAGTTTCCAGCTCGATGGGGTCTGTGATTCTTGCCCCAGGAGTTTCCAGTGATACAGGCCCTCCATTCACACTGCAGCAGTCATGAAGAGCACACAGTGCGTCTTTTGTTTCCGATCAAAGCCCACGGCGGAAGGCTTCAGGCTCCTCTTGTCCTTTCCAGGTCCATGCACCTCACGTTTCAGAAGTACGTGACGGTTGAAGGGATCTCGGCCTACCGGTTTTCGCCTCCCGAGATGCTCTTTGCAAACTCCTCTGTCAATCCAGACAATGCCGGGTTTTGTGTGCCGGCAGGGAACTGCCTAGGGGCAGGGGTCCTGAACATCAGCGCCTGCAATCAAGGTACGTGAGCCAAAAGGGATGCCAGGGCAGAGCAGACTTTGCCAGCCCTGCCATTTCCTGTCGTCATAGACAGGCTGCAAACCGCCCTGTGTCATTTTGCAGATTTGTGTGGGTGGGGGTGGGTGTAATCTCTGACTCCTGGAAACCCCCCAAATAGCCCGGCAAGGACTGAGCATCCTCGGTGGGCATGGAATGCCGACTGACAGTTGGAGGGAGCAGGAAATGGAAACTGGGGGAGCAGGGGGCATGCAGTGGTGTATCCTGGGAAAGGGTATGACTGGTTCGAAGGAATCCTGAACAGGAGCACCGCACGGTGCAGCATTTTTTTTGTCAGAGACCGTGCTGAGGAGGGCTGCACTGAGGAGGAATGGTGGGCGCCTCCCCCTGCTCTGGATCCGGATCTTGAATCTTCCCAGGAGCAGGAGGACAGTATAGATTTGGAACAGTAGTTAGCAGAAGGACATAGTTCAGAAGGCAGAAGCTGGGAAATGCTGGATGGGGAACAGCTAGGAGGAGAAGCACTGGGGGGGGAGAGAGTTAACAGACTCAGTTTCTCTTGAAAGCGTTCATCCGCTCAGCCCAAGGTCAAGAAGAGCAGATAAGGTGGCAGCACAGAAAGCTCAGGTTACAAGAAGCGGTAGTGTTGTGGGTGACTAGGGAGGAAGTGGGTGAAACCCTTAATTGGGAGCACCGCCATTCCTAGGACAGGGATTCTTTGTTCTCTCACTGTGATCATTAAAATTTCTAACTGGTAAGAGACTCCTTTCTCTTTGTTCTGCTTATCTGTGGCCAAAGGGGGGTGGGCGGGAGGAAGCCAAGTCCCTGAAGCCTGACACCACTTTCCCCCTGTAGGCAAAAGATTCTTGCATTGCAGGGGGTTGGACTAGACGACCCTTGGGCACCTTCCAACTCTGCAATTCTATGAAATACTGCTTTAGCACCAGTGAAAATTTTGTGTGCTGGGATGTCCCTGGTTCCGTTCTCACCTCTGGCTCAAATTCATTTGGTCTGTCAGGGAAGCTTCTGCAGGATGGGGATAATGATACCAGCCTGTTTTATAGTTCTGTCGCATGGCTCACCGAGCAAAGGTCTTTGAATACTTAAAATGTGCCATATAAATGCTAGCTCTTCTTATTACAGCAGCTTCGGTTGATTAGTTACATCGAAAGTTACATCTTCATGATGTTAAAACAGTGATACTATTGATTATTATAATTATTATGTATGCTTGTATCCAGCATAGTATTAAGTCCGTGAGATTTAAAGGGTGACCAAAATCAGGACACTTACTTAGCCCTACTTTGGATACAAGACTCGATTTATATCCTGCCTTTCCTACAGCAACCTGAAGGTGGTGCATATGGCTTTGCCCCTCTTCATTTTATCCTCCCAACAGCCCTGCGAGGAAGGATAGGTAATGGCTGGCCCAAGGTCACACAGTGAGCTTCGTGGCTGAAGGCAATACAGAACTGTGGTTGTATGCCTGGAGGGAATTTTTAAAGGGACATGTGCACCTTCCCTGTTCAGTGTCTGACAGCTGTTCTTCTTGCAGGTGCACCAATATTCTTATCACCCCCACACTTTTACCTATCTGATGATAAGTATGTCCAGGACATTGATGGCATGCACCCGAATAAGGAGGAGCACGAGACATATTTGGACATAAACCCTGTAGGTACACCGCTCTGTCTTCTAGATGTTACGGCCTGGCTTTCAGGAAGGACCCGTGAGCTCATGGGGACCCCCTTTCCTTCTCCTTTCAGGGGTGGTAGTTTCATTTCCCACTTCCTGGTTCGCAGGAGCCACAGTTTACCATTGGCATCTGAATTGGGCAAACTCTAGTTTGCTGATGACCAATGTTTTGGCTCCAAACCAGAGCTTGAAACCCAACTTCTGACGCTGCGGGGAGACAAATGATGGTTCAGAGAAACCAAATGTGGGCTGGGTTCAGGTCAGAGTTGTTGAGATTTTTTTTTAGGAAGGAGGAAGGCCCATTTTTTAGGGGTTCAGGTCAGTTCTTGAGCCATTCTGAGGTGGGAGGAAAGCCCCCTTTTGGGGGTGTGTGTGAAGGGCTAAAACGTTGAGCATTTTTTAGGGGAGCCAAAGTTGTTGAGCTTCTTTGGGGGGGGAGCCAGTGAGCTACCAATGATTTACCACAGGCGTCCAGTGATCCACTGGTAGATCACGATCTACCTGTTGGACGTGCCTGCTGTAGACAATGCCGAGATGGATGGGCCAGAAGCTTTATTTGCTAGACATCAGTTTCCTCTGATGCAGGAGCAGCAGGTTGCTCACCTGTAGTACAGGCAACTGCCTATTTATTGGGGGGGGGGGGGTTTGTTACGTTCCAAGGCACCACACGTTTAAGTGAAATCGCGTCTATTAGGGACACCATTGGAAAAGCCTGCAAGCGTGCAAGCACCACAGTCGTTCCCTCCAAACCACCTTCCTCAAACTCCAATGCTCCACAGGCCCGGAAGGGCTCGTGGGATTGCTAGGCACTATATTTTTGTGCCGTTTTCGCAGCTCTTGTAGGGCTGTTTTTGCTCCTTTTTACGCCGCTTCTGGGTTTGCGGTTACATGTGCCTTGAACGCGAATGGAGAGTTGCCTGTAGACAGGATTAACAAATTCAGCAAACAATTAACATGCATATGGGTAGATTCCATAAGCAGCAGGAGCCATTGCTTCTGCTGCAGCCCACGTGGCATGGCGAGGAAGCGCATGCTTTGAATGTGAAAGGTCCCAGATTTAACCTCCCAGCATCACCAGGTTGAGGATGTAAAACCCTGGCGAGCCTCTGCTGGTCAGTGCAGTTAAATCTGAGCTAGATAGGTCAATGACTATTCTCTGCTCCTTAGGGATGTTTCCTTTGGGCACAATCTTAGGACAGTTTATATTAATGGCAGAGGCCCTATTCTAGGCTTAAAGGTAAAGGGACCCCTGACCATTAGATCCAGTCATGACCAACTCTGGGGTTGCGGCGCTCATCTCGCTTTATTGGCCGAGGGAGCCGGCGTACAGCTTCCAGGTCATGTGGCCAGCATGACTTAGCCACTGCTGGTGAACCAGAGCAGCACACGGAAACGTCATTTACCTTCCCGCCAGAGCAGTCCCTATTTATCTACTTGCACTTTGACCTGCTTTCGAACTGCTAGGTTGGCAGGAGCTGGGACCGAGCAACGGGAGCTCACCCTGTTGTGGGAATTCGAACCGCCGACCTTCTGATCGGCAAGCCCTAGGCTCTGTGGTTTAACCCACAGCGCCACCCGCATTCTAGGCTTAGGCTTAGATGCAAATAAATTAATAAAGTGCGCACACTAATGCAAATCAATAACTAATTTCTAAAATCCTAATGAGTCACAATTCCTTTATCCCTCAGTTGACAGGCGTGCTAGTCAGAGCAGCCCGGCGAATGCAGATCAATGCTTACGTTGAAAAGCTACCAGATTTTATGTAAGTACTCTGTTGGGGTTTTTTACTTTTAAAAAAACCTCAGTATAAGAAAACCATTTAAATGAGTCGTATATAAAGCAGGATAGGAGAAGGAGAACAAAGGACGTTAAATCAAAAGGCGCAGTGGGTACTTGTAAAGAAGAATGAGATTTTTAGGATATTTAATTATTTAAACTGCACCGCTTTAGAATTTTGATGTTCCCTGAGAACAGGGATTGAATACTAAACCGCTCTGGGAATTGTAGCTCTGCGAGGGGGGATAGGAGTCTCCTAACAGCTGTGAGCATCCTTAACACACTGTAGTCCCCAGAACTATTTGGAGGGAGCAGTGACTCTTGCAAAGTGGTATAATAGTGTTTCAAAGGTCTGGTGCCGGTTTGGCCAGGGATAAGTGCAAGGGGAGGGGTGACGAGATCTGCCTTTCTGCTCTTCGCGTGCTCCTCTCTCTTCCGCCCTCTGACCTTGCTAAGCCACTTCAAGCAGCCTGTGGCCACGAGTAGGAAAGAAATGGCATGTGTGGAGAGGTGAGCAGCCTATTTTGGCATCTGGGTAAGGAGTGCTGCCCCGCCAGCCGAGCTTCTGACAAGGCACATTGTGTTGTCAATTTTTACCCGCACCTCTTGCACTCAGTACAAAGGCAGATACTGCCTTTCCAAAAGCCTTTATCCACTGGGGCTGGGGGTAGCGAAGAGAGCCAGTCTTTGATCTCATAATATCCGAGAGTGAAGTGGCAGTCTATATTGTATGCAACAGTTCTTTTAAGCTACTTTTTCTCCTTCTTTTAGCCAAACAGGCAACATCAAAACCATGTTCTTCCCTGTGTTCTACATAAACGAGGTAGGCGTTTTTGCAAAACACATTCTGCTTCTTTATCACTAACCCAATGTGTTGTGACTGGTGGAACTGAGGTGGGGGGAGGGCGCATATACTGAAAGGAGAAATGCTGGGAAATAATGTGGATTCTGAAATCTCAGAGGCTAGAGAAGCTGCAGAATAACATTTACTGGAAAAGGGAGAGAATGCTTTAGTGCAGGGGTCAGCAAACTTTTTCAGCAGGGGGCCGGTCCACTGTCCCTCAGACCTTGTGGGGGGCCAGACTATATTTTGGAAAGAAAGAAAAAATGAACGAATTCCTACGCCCCACAAATAACCCAGAGATGCATTTTAAATAAAAGGGCACATTCTACTCATGTAAAAACACACTGATTCCCGGACCACCCGCGGGCCGGATTTAGAAGGCGATTGGGCTGGATCCGGCCCCCGGGCCTTAGTTTGCCTACCCATGCTTTAGTGCATAGATCATTAGTCTTCCTTGCCTTGATTGCCAAAAACGGAATAAATATAACTTAGTCTACTTGCACAATGCGCGTAGGTTGCGGAATTCAGTTCCTCTTTGTGCGGAATTTGCATTGCCTACCTGTGGAGCTTTACGAGGGTGGCGGTGGGTTACCAAACTTCCAGGAAGACCTCCCTCTTGTGTTATTGTTAAGTTATTTAGCATACAGTTAGAGAGCAGTGCAGGGAAGGGAAGAACATGGCTGCAAAATTTGAACTCGCCTGCAACAGCAAAAATATATTGGGTGTGGTCCTGAGAACAGAAGACACTGAAAGGGTTCAGGGTATTAGCTTACAGATTTAGCTTAGGTTGCAGGAGCAAATTTACAAGCAGGAGAAGCTTGATGATTATGTAATTTGCATATTGTTTAATGCCAAGATAGCTTCTAAGTGGATCACAACATATAAAAACCAATTGCAGAACATGGCTGAAATACAGATGGATTAGAAACGCACCGTAATTAAAATAAAAAAATGAATCAATCTCAATAAAATGTTTATGTCCATGAAAAAAAAATGTGCAAGCCTGCACCAATTACAAGGTATTTTGCTTGCTACAATTGAGCAGGCCTTTCAAGCCGAATTTTCTCCTGGGAGGGATGGGGCAGTCATGCACTTTGAGTTTCAGTGCAGCCCATCCCATTAACACATTAATGCAGTGATTAAAACAGCAGACTCGGATCGAGGGAATGCTTGTATGAGAAGGTTGCCTTCAAGAACCGGCGGAATGCCCATGCGGATGAGGCCTTTCGTATTTCTGCAGGGAGCTCATTCCACAGCACCAGTTTGAGACACAATCTGCTTGCCCTCCCAACTTTTTTGACTACATCTCCCATCAGCCCCCACTCAGGCAGCATAACAAGTCCAAAACATCTGGCAGACAGTGCGTCGACAAAGGCTGATCTGAAACATATTTGACTAGAGTCGTGTGGATAACCAGAATGAATCTGTGTCTCTCTCCTCCCTGCCCCCTTTTGATCCTCTAGAGTGTCGTGCTGGACAAAGCATCAGTGGCGAAACTGAAGACGGTTCTTCTTGAAACTGCGGTGATGACCAGTGTCCCCTATATCATCTTGGCACTAGGAGTTATTTTTGGTGCTCTGTTCGTTGCGCTTGTCTGCAAGCCCTTACGGGCGAGGGAGGAGGTAAGGTAGCGCTTGGATCTGACCTTTCCCCTTTGCTTTCTGTACCTCTCTTATTTTGTTCATTTTCATAAAAATCAAAACCTTTCCCTTTTTTAAAATTTTCTCTTGGTTTTTGTCTTACTTTCTTCATGCAATCACCCGAAAGATTTTGTGTTTTTGTTTTATTCCTTTCTCTGTTGTGTCTTCCTTTTATTTGTTTCTTCCGAAATGCTGGTTCTAGGGCAGCGAAGGTTTAGTAGACACAGAGTAAGCGCCTTTCCGCAAACGTTCCGCTGCTGTCTTGAGACACATGGTAAGATGAGCAAAGTCCATATCTCTTTCCTAGTCCCCCTTCCTAGCTGCAACCCTTATTCGCTAAGGAGAAACGGTTAGCTAGTGAAGTCTTAAGGTCTGTTTCGCACATGTATGATGATGATCATCATTCATTGACTGTAATGACTTGCACATTTGCATGACTAATTAATTGCCAAAGGTGGTTTTTTCCACATAGCCTAATATCAGCTCAAACTGGGAATGGATGGATCAGTCAATATATACCCCATCTGTGGCAGTTTGCAATGCCCATCTTGTTCCCTTATTGACTTAAAAAAAAAAATCAGTATGAAAATCACATTTGGATACACATTTAAATACTTCATCACAAAATGTGTATTTTTCGCTCTGCATGCATGTGCATTTTACCCTAAAACACACATCTTATGAGTCGAGAACTGCAAACACATGCATGTGTGAACCAGCCTTAAGATCAACACTCCTCGCTTGAAGGTCTTGGCAATCTCACTCCTGCAGCCCAAGCAATGTTGGGACGTTTAGGCTGCAGTTCTTACCCCACTTACTAGGAGTAAGCCCCATTGAATTCCACTATTGAATAACAAAGTGAGCGTGGACTTTTTTCCCCTAAGCTAGAAATACAACTTTCCTCATGTATGGATTTAATTCATTGACTAAAATTCTTCTAGTTCTACTGGCCATTGACCGAAATAAATGATATATAATCCTAATCCTGTAACACCTCAGCTAGATTTCTTTAGTCAGGAACAGTCCTAGTTACTACAAAATAAAAAAATTCCTTCCAGTAGCACGTTAGAGACCAATTAAGTTTGTCATTCGTATGAGCTTTCGTGTGCATGCACACTTCTTCAGATATCGAGTGTGCATGCACACGAAAGCTCATACTAATGGCAAACTTAGTTGGTCTCTAAGGTGCTACTGGAAGGAATTTTTTTATTTTGTTTCGACTACAGCAGACCAACACGGCTACCTATCTGTAACTAGTGCTAGTTACTGTTTTCTTCTTTTATTTTTATACACATTTTCTTCTATTCCTCCTTCAATAATAATAATAATAATAATAATAATAATAATAATAATAATAATAATAATAATAAATTATTTGTACCCCGCCCATCTGGCTGGGTCTCCCCAGTCGCTCTGTGTGGTTTCCAACAAAGATTAAAAATACATTAAAATGTCACACATTTAAACACTTCTCTAAACAAGGCTGCCTTCAGATGTCTTCTAAATGTCAGGTAGCTGTTTTTCTCTTTGACATCTGATGGGAGGGCGTTCCACAGGGCAGGCGCCACTACCGAGAAGGCCCTCTGCCTGGTTCCCTGTAGCTTTGCTTCTTGCAGTGAGGAAACCGCCAGAAGGCCCTCGGCACTGGACCTCAGTGTCCGGGCAGAACAATGAGGGTGAAGACGCTCCCTCAGGTATACTGGACCAAGACCGTTTAGGGCTTTAAAGGTCAGCACCAACACTTTTAATTGTGCTCGGAAATGTACTGGGAGCCAATGCAGATCTCTCAGGACCAGTGCTATGTGGTCCCGGCGGCCACTCCCAGTCACCAGTCTTAGCTGCCGCATTCTGGATTAATTGCAGTTTCCGGGTCACCTTCAGTCCGCAGGAAGGTAGGGTCTCAGCCTGCGTACCAGATGGAGCTGGTAGACAGCCGCCCTAGCCCCACGCAGAGCACATTGCAGTAGTCTAAGTCTACACAACAACCAAGCAAGGCTGATTGGCCCAAAGTCTCCTTGCAATCATCATGGGCTAAGTGAGAACGTGAACCTAGGCTTTCCCAGTCCAAGTTGAGTACTTTGGAGCACGCACAAAATCAAAGCCCACCCTCGTTTGAAAGTTGGCAGAGGGATACCAGAGTGCTCCGGGAGTCTTTTCCCCACTTTGCCTGTGGTGCGGGCTTTGTTTCTGAGCAGGTTCTTGCAACCGCGAAAGCAAACCTGCATCTGTGTTGGTGTGCGCCATGCGGCTTTGCTTGGGGTGACCATCATGGTGGCGGATTTTTCCCAAAACGAGAGAGGAAACAAGCAAGGGGTGTTGTTCTGTTGCTGGCGGGACATGGGTTTCTCAGTTGAACCTAGAGGCAGCATTGCCCAGTGGGATGGAGCTGCAATCACTTCCGTTTCCCGGAAGCAAGAGCGGAAAGCAGTGGGGAGGTCAGTATGGTGTAAGTGCGCCAGCAGAAACCCTGGGTTGGCTCAATCAGGGCTTTCACA
Organism: Zootoca vivipara; assembly: GCF_965207765.1. Lineage (NCBI taxonomy): Eukaryota > Metazoa > Chordata > Lepidosauria > Squamata > Lacertidae > Zootoca > Zootoca vivipara. Next base: position 65,644,116 of record NC_142583.1, read on the forward strand.
GAAAGCGGAAGGGATTCTGCTTCACCAGGTGAACCCCTTCTGCCCTGCTTCTCCCTGTCCTTCTCACTCTGCTCCCCCCGGAAGCAATTTTCCCTACTGTGCTTATGGGTTAACTAAGAGACTGCGTGGACCAGGGGAGGTCAAGTCTTGCAGCCATGGTGATGGGTTTTGGGGAGCAGTATTGCTTTTATGTAAGAATTTTCAGTATGCAAAATGTGTCCAGTTTTTTTGGAGGGTTGGGTGACAACAGCTGGTTCTTACCATAGGAATGTTGAGGTGCAATTCCCATTTTGTCAATTGGCCGTGGAGGCTGGAAGATTTGTCCAGAATTTGGATCCAAGATACATTCGAGGGCAATGCACTTCATCCAATGGAGAGTCATGTGATCTTGACTTACTTTCAGATTTCTTGGTTTGATGGTGGAGATGGAAACTTCCTGCATGTAGAAATCTGACATATGAGGGAGGAGGCTAGGCTAAAAGCCTGTCCCTGGTGTGCTAATTTTCCACAAGCAGGGAGATAATTGATGTAACTGGAGATTCAAATGTGTGATACCACACCCCCAATCTGAAATGGCACAGTCTTTAGAACATGGTACCATGTGATTTATCTGCCCCATTAAGACACACGGCTTTTCAAAAGAAAACCTCTGACCTTGACATGACAAGATATCTAAGATCATTTCCCTAAAAGCCATATACATAATATCCCTACTGTAATTTTCCAAATATATGTGCTTGTGTGATCTCTTAAGGCATATGCATAACACAGACTTCAACTAATTTAGTGAAATTCTCTCCCCCCCCCCAAACTGTAATTCTGCGAGTGGAGCCTGGGGATCTCTTAATACTCAGCACCCACTGTAAACTACATGTCCCAGAATTCTTTGTGGGAAGCTGTGACAGTTTTACAGGTATAAAACCGAGACACTTCTGCAGCGTAGGGGAAGCGCATGCTGTATTCGTCAGCCTTGGGTTGCAATAGTGATACCTGTCAGGATAGCACCTTTCAGTTCTGTGTTTGTCTTTCCTACCTGTCTTAATTGCAGGCTTCCGAAGACGAGAGAGCTCCGCTCATCCGGACATCTTGACTCAATTTCCCCAGCAACAACCAGGACAACAACACTTTTCAGAAACGAGCTTAGTGATGACTGAACTATGCAAACTGCTCTTAACTGCAACCACTGCACTGTACAACAGTCTCGACCGTCTCCCCAGCTCCCAAAGCACACTAATATATGTAATGTTTCGGGTTTTGCGGCGTTCAGGAAGGGTTTGCTTTGTGAAAACCGGACTGCTGTTTGACGAGGGGAGGTTGCAGTATTGCCTTTTCTAAAAAGCTGGAACAAAGGCAACTTCCGTTTTCTTCCAAGATTGCACCAAGCAGTGTTCTAATATCCCTGTGTGGCTATAGAGACTTTCACTGGTGTTCTCCCATTGATTCCCATGGGACTGTTGTAGTGTAGGTGTCTGTGGATCGGCCCCTTTTGTTTGCCTGTTTGGCGGGCCATAGGAGTTTACGTCAGCTGCAATGGGTCCTTTTTTATTTATTACAATCACTAGGTACAATCCTGTCCTTCAGTAACCTGACTTACTGCCAGTCTCTCTGACATACTAGGCATTTTACTTTCCCCCTTGTGTCCATTTTCACATGGCACAGCTGGGCTTTTTATCTGGTGGGAATGTTTTGTAGGTCTAGCTAGCTCATGATCTTGATCCTACAGTGCAAAGGGAGATCTCGAGCCTCCAGCACCTTTGTCATGGGTATGGCTGCAGAACTAACACAGCCCACTGTTTTACCATGGTTTTGGAATGCTCCCCCCCCAAAAAAATGCATACATGTGAAAGTGGCCTGGAGCCGGTCCATCATCGCTACTTGAGTCACAGATACATGGTCCAGTGGCCTATTTTAAAAATGTGTCCAGTTCAGCACCTGTCTTTTAGGTGAATTGATGTGTCTTCCCATGCAAATGTTTTCTAAAAGCTGGTCTGCAGATAGAAAATGTTCACCGAGAGCCGGCTCTCAAATATTTGATAAGGAACACTAAGGGAGTACATTTGAATAAGCACACCTGTAAAGATCACCGATTGCTCTTTTTCCACGGGCTGCCTAAAATTGTCAAAGACGCTCTCCTCTTGCATTCTCTGTTTGCTGCATTCCCTGCAGAGCAAACCAAGCCCTTGACATGCTACCTCAAAGGGGCAAGGAAATGGCAATGCTTTCCTTTTGCCCTGGGCTCTGCCAGCAGGACCCTCCATCACTGCAAAAATGCTGGAAGTGCAGGCAGGTAGAAGCAACCATCGACAGTATCCTTGCTGGCAGCAGCCAACCTTAGACTGCCCCCCCCCCCAAAAAAAACCCAGGCATTTTGGGATGGGCGGGGAGAGCTGCCTTAGCTGGATCAGCTATTGGCAATGGACCTGATCTCTCTTGCCCAAGCCAGCCTAGAGTTTGTTTAACAACAACTGGTAGCTTTTATTCTCATCCTGTTCTGCTGTGGCAGGAGGGCTCTGTATGCAGTAGTGTTTTGCTGTTTGATTCAGCCCCACCGCTCCCAGCTTGAAGTTGCAATGGCTTTAGACATAATCTCCGAATAAGCCAGTTTCCCGGATCTAGTAGCATGCAGCATTTTAAGGGACCTCTCAGTGAGAGGCATCTAGCTGTGTCAACCCTCCCTCCCTGTCTGCTTATCTAGAAAGAAAAGCTCGAGCCTCCCCGAGTGTAAAAAGGCGCAAACTCTCATTGTGAGGTCTGGAAGAGGAAAGAGCTGCATTGCCTAATGGGGAGTTTAAGGCACCTGAATCAGGACCCTGTGGGAAAAGAGCTGCTCTGTTGTCTTGCACAGGTGTGCATACCGGAGAAGAAGGGAAGGGTTGAATCGCAAGCTACCTTCGCTGGAGAGAAGGAGTGGGCACCCAACCACTAGGTCATTACTTAATGACCAGCTGAGCCTCTTCTGAGAGGCCCAGCCCATACTTAGATAGGTATAGCAAGCAACATAACCGGCAAGTGATCTGTACACTTTTTCTTCCTTATTGCTTTGCTTTTGGCACTACCTAAAATCTCATTCTGCCTGCTGACCAAATGCCCCATTATTATATTTAAAGATCTCTTATTGATTCTTCAAAGTAACATGGTTTAATATCTCCCCCATCCAAACACCCCATTATTGAGTTGATTGCATTTCCCCCTCCCATTGGAAAAGGAATTATTACCTGAAGCTGCAGTAGAAGGCAGTTTCCCCATCTGTTTTTGGAGTGGATGTCAAAGACACACAACTTTTTGCCATTCATAGTGTTCACTAAGAACAGTTATTCCTTTATTTTGGTTGTGCCTGTGCGGGAGCCATGGAATGTGTTGCTAGAATTCTTTTTCTGGACCAGCCGAAAGACCCATCTAGTCCACTGTTCCATTTCCAGCTGTGGTTTCACCAGTGGCCTTCCAGATGTTGCCCAACTCCTGATTTCATTAAAGACCTCAAGTCTATGTAGGAGAAAGAGATGATTCCCCCATTACTAGAACCTGAGAGTCATCTAATGGAGGGAAGCTGATGCCCCGTGGTTGGCCAATGGAAGCTGCAGGCATTGCAGATTGATGTGCATCCTTAATTGTTTCCTTGGAAGCTTGTGCAAATTATTTCCTGCGGTACATTTACAAAATTATAGCATGAACATTTACACTTCCAGCAGTTGGCACACAGCATTGCTTAAAATAACTGGAAAAGAAGAAGAAAAGAAGCAAAAAATAACTTGGAACCATGAATAGTATTAGTGTTGTATTATTTCTGATAGATGTGCCTCTACAGGTAGGTCATTGGCTCAGATCACCTTTCAGTGTTGTCTTATACTTTAAAAGGAATTCAGAGTTCTTGAAATCGCCCCTTGGATGCTGCCTCTCAGTCTTAGTATTCTGGGGTTGAGTAGTGTTTAAGAGTGCAAAGCCTCCTAGGCTGCTTAAGTTATGTGGGAGTTGGGAAAGATGACACTCCAGGTTTTGCTTCACTACGACTCAGATCCTTGGCCATGCTGGCTGGGGCTGATGGGAGTTGGAGTCCAACAACTTCCGCAAGGCCACAAGCTCTCCTCCCTTGTTTATAGTGTCTGGTCAAGGCAGGGAGATTGCGCACAGTACTATCACGAGTGGCTAAAGCAAGGGCTGCGCAATATTTATAAAATAGTGAGCAGCCCTCAGAAAATATTGCCTGTCCTGTGTCTCTAAATTTAGACAGAACCATGTATACAACAGGATGGGCCATCTGCTTGCTGTGAACAACAGTGAGTGCACTGTGTTAGCAAAACACAGTTAGCAAAAGAGCAAAAAGTTCCAGGATCCTTTCCTATTTTGGTTTGAGGGGTGGTGATGGTGACATTTGTGGGCACTTTTATTTTTCTAGTTGTGGAGACGGTTTGCTTCCCTGTTAGATAGTTCTGCTGCAAGAAAGTCTCCTGCTGCTGTGGATGTTCAAGGAAGCTTGTCATCTGCCATTACTGATTTTCCAACAGAGGAGCTCCTAGGGGACTTTAGGATTTCCTGGAACATAAGTTGAAAGTCGCTGCACAATCTCGTGTGGGCTGCGCTGACTTAACTGATGGTTTGCAAGTGCTTTTTTAAATTGCTTGGAGAGCTTCAGGTACAGAATATTTATAAGAATGGTGTAAGCCAGGAAGCCTGTATTAGGCCCATATTATATGATGTGGACCTAAGCTTGAGAAAGTTTTCCCCGAGGCCACGACAATAGTTGATGGCAAGTTTATCTTAACCATCGCACTGCAGAAGCAGTAAAAGAGCCTACTATCGAATCTGTTCAATAATACTTCTCCATATTTAAAACATGCTTAGTGGTGCAGCCAGAAAATCTATAGGGACATGTCACAGTTGACAACTTTTTAATGCAAAAAGAGAAATCTAGTATCAGGACAAACTCTGGAAAAGATTCAGCTGTTATTTGGGGCAATTCTTTGTAGGTCAATCATGGTAGTTTCTCCAAAGCAAGAATGCCCTTTTTTGGTGGGGGGAATCTAACACTGACTCTTTACACTCAGCCCTGTAAGTAATGAACAAAGTGGGCTGTTGTCATGTCAATGAACTGTTGTCATGTTAATGTGGAATATCACATTAAATGGCTTTTTTTGTTTCATTGCCTTTTCTCCTTTATTCTTGTAACCTGCATTTCTGAATATTTTTTCTCTTAAGGAACATCTGTTTAGTTAGTGAATCTCCCTCTATGTAAAAAAAAAACCCAAACAAAAAACAACCAACCAGGCCTGTTCTAGTTCTGCTGCTTCTGAGAGAAGACAGTAGGAAATCCTGTCCATTTATATGCTTGGGCCAGGTGAGCAGATAGCATTTGTCACCTGGACAACTGGCAGGTAAGAATGTAAGACGAGCCTTGCTGGACCAGATGCCTGTGGGAAGTTCATAAGCAGGAATGAATGCAGCCACGCTCTGCCCATGGGTGATTCCCACAACTGAGATTCAGAGACATGCTGCCTCTGATAGTGGAGGGTAGAACATCTAGTAGTTACTGATGATAGCCTCCATGAATTTGTCTAATTCTCTCTTTAAATTATCAAAATGGATTGACATTGTTACCTCTTGTAGGAGCAAATGCCATAGTTTAACTACTATGCACCAGAGGCGAATTTAGGGCAGCAACAACCATTTCCATCGCTCTGGGCACAGAGCCTGGGTATCGCAATGAAGATGTACTCCACTAAGCAGGACGGAAGGCAGGGGCACTGAATTTTGGCCTCGGGCAAGGTATCATTGAAATTGGAAATACCAAAGTCTGCCCTTGTATACACTGCTTTCTAGCTGTCCCAGAGTACTGGGTAGTCATTTCTCATTAGTATAGCCTAAAACATACTTTCTGCAGTTTCCCTTGCCTCTGAAAAGGATCTTGGCATTACGGCTAGATTAAACAAAAAAGCTAAAGCAAAAGACCACAAATTCACTGAAATCATAATGAGGTATAGCCATGCAGCAGCAGTAGAAAATACATTTTCAATACTTAGTGCACCTCACCTCTCCTGGACAGAGAGGCATGTGTGTTTACCTGCCAATGAAAGGAAAACAGAATTCTGTCCAGATGCACCTGAGAGGGGGAGGTCAGTTGGAGGTGTTTAGCTGCTACAGACAAAGCCCTCCCAGTGCACCTCATTTGCAATATTCTCAAGTGTGTCCCTTGCAAACCTTCCTGCTAAGCATGCACCGCAGCAGATTCCAAGAGAACACAATGGTTGCATAATTAAACAGATAAGGGGGACTAACAGATGACAAACGGGACCGGGTGAGACAGAACTAAACTGGCAAGAGGGCTGAAACACACATCCTATAAATCCCACGCACTGAGTCATAGGTTGCAGTTCCTTTGAACCTATTTGCACGCCATATCCCGCATCATTAGGTGTGAGAATCACCAAAGTAGCGCTTCCCCTCCAGGCCACAAGGCAGAGCCTCTACCTTCCCGCAGCTCGCTCCCAATTGGTCGCACTTCAGGGGCCGGTCTAGGAATCCCCGACGGCTTCTTACGTCGTCGTCGTGTCTTCACGACAGCGGCTCGTTGCCAGGGCAACAAACCAGCTCGAGTGGCGCTCTCCGGGCGGAGGCGGAACCTTTTTTCCCCACAGACTCATGAAAGTAGAGTGACGCGGCGCGGCTATTTCAAACCGGGACGCCGGGTTTGCGGTTTCCCGCTCTAATTTTTCGACGCGAAATGCATAAACGGGATTCGAAGTTAAGGGAGGCCGACTGGCGGAGCGGCAGGTCCCTAGAAAACCGCGACCGGCTAATATTGGGTTCCACTCTACACTTTTCCTATCTCTATGGCCTGGTCGCGGCCTCCCGCGTCGGGGTTGCAGTTTCCACCCGGACGACGGAGCTGAGCGGACCTTCCCCCAGTCAGGGTGCTGCCGCCGCCGCCGCCGCTCGGGTTCCCTCATGGCTTTCAACTTCGGGCCAGCCGCCGGCGCTGCAGCCGCCCCAAACCCTGCGGGTGAGTGAGAAGACAGCGGGGCGGAGAAGGGAAAGTTTTGGGGGGCGAGTGCGGGGGGGCGGGGGAGAGGGGCGTAGCCCTGGTCGCCCCGGCAACCGAAAAGGTAGCGAGGGGGGCGGGGAAGGGCAGCACCTGTTGAATCCCTGGCTGCCTATCGCGCAGCAGCAGCAGCTTCGGAGGCGCAGTGCGATATTAGGCGAGGAGGGGTTGGGGTTGGGAGGGAGGAAGTCCGTTTTATTTGTTCCAGCGATAGGTCAGGACGACAAGCACAACACGCGCAAATGAACGCGATCACGAGGAAGACGTGAAGAAGCAGGGCGCAAAATGATGTGCCTTAAGGTTGCCTTAATGTCCGCTTGTCACAGGGTTTTAGAACAGGAAGCGACCCCCGAGGGTCTTCCAGTCCAAACCCCTGCAATGCAACTGCGCACGCACACATATACAGTACCAGTATATACATACAGTATATCCCCAAAGAGAACCCCCCCACCCACCCACACACAAAAGAGGCACTTATTATGATGATGGTGATGCATTAATATCACAGGGTCTGTATATAAATGTAACTATATATATCCCAAAAGAGGACCCCCTCAACACACAAAAGAGGCACTTATTATTATTAATATAACAGGGTCTGTATAAAAATATAGCAATATATATCCCAAAGGAGGACATCCCCCCCACACACACACAGAGAGAGAGAGAGAGAGAGAAAAGAGGAACTTATTATTTTTCATTAATATCACAGGGTCTGTATAAAAATGTAGCTCTATCATACCAAAGGAAGACCACACACACACAGAGAGAGAGAGAGAGAAGAGGCACTTATTACTATTATTATTATTATTAATATCACAGCATCTATGTAACTATATATATCCCAAAGGAGGACCCCCCCACACACACAAAGAGACACTTATTATTCATTAATATCACAGGGGGGTTGTAGAGAAAGGCCAAGGGGCTGCCAAGTGTGACTCTCCCACTGCCACGCTTCTGTTTCCATCCACTAGCAAAACTGGGTCTCTGGCTGCTGCCAGTCCCATGTTGCAGAGCACCACAAATAAACATACTTTGTGCTAATTCCTACAAAATACATAGGATTGTAGAGTCCCGTGGCTTGGCTTTTGAAAAACAGGAGGTCCACAGTACTTAGCAAATTGAAAACTGCTGTGCTAGCCTGTTGTTGTCTGCCTGGTTCTGCAAGGAGTACCGTATATGTTTGTCTAGTATATGGCTGGCAGGCTGCATTTGACTTGGGAATTCACTAATTGCATGTTGATGTGGACTGTTGTGATAATGTATGTGAAGCACATTGAAGAAAAATCCATGTCTAAATGCAAAGTATTTGTATTAATCAGCATGGGGAGAGTATAATTCTAATATGGAGGTTTGGGGGAGGGGAACCACTATCAAGTTTGTTAACGGTTCTTTACTTGGTGATTCATATCTACAAAATGTTACGCCCAAGTGTACTGCTCAGCTCATTACTTCTAAACCCTTCAAAATGTAGACCATTCAAAACAACTTGCTCTCATATTGAGGAGCAATTTTTATTTGCATGTTTTGGTGCAGAACTAATATTTGGCAGTAAAAACTTCATTTTCCCTATAACAGAAGAGAAACTCTCTTGTACTTTTTCTTGCTATGGACTGATGTTTTTTCTCCCGCGTTCTATGAAATTTTTCATTTTTGCTAATCAGAAATGGTTTTACTGCTTACATGTTTTGTTTCTCACTAATACTTCCTTGCTTTCTTTTCTGCTTCCCACTCAACAGGATTTGGTGGGCTTGAAACAGCAAACTCTACTGCCAGTGGGTTTAATTTTGGGGGTTTTGGATTAACTGCTAATCCTGCAGTGAATTTTAATATTGGGAATTTTGGTGTGTCTACTACCTCGGCTCCACCATTCAATTTTGGTAACAGTCTGGCCAGTGCAGGTAGAGAATGCACACAAGTGGTGTTTGTAATTGCATTGTTGCTGGGAAGGGTCCAAGAATTTGCTTCAGGCCTCTGGGGTCTAAACTCATTCACATGGCATTGTTCTGTTAAAATCCATTAAAGACCTCATTCAGCCAGGACTGGAGTAGAAGCAGAATACCTCTTTTGCTTTTATTCTTGTAGCTTTTAAAATAACGTTTGCATCGGACTCCTTAAATGTGTGGCTGAAATGCTTAATTTTTCAAAGCTGTTTTATCACTGAAGTAGCTGCAAAGAGAGACTGCTCTGATCCAGCAGTTGCTTGTGGGAACATAAAGCTTCACAGAAGGATGCAGTCTATACATTCCTTAAAGAAATGGTTGATCAGGTCCCTCTATTCAATAAATGAGGAAGTCTGCACAGTCAGGAAATCCATGTGAGAGGCAATACACACCAAACACAGCATTGTGGGACTACTAGTGCTTGACTAGCTACTTGCTGTGATGTAAAGTGTGAAGGGGAGACACTCTCTCCCAACATGGGGTGAATTCATGGCAAACATAGTAAACATCCACCATGTTTGTGCCCTATCAGCTTGGGAGGGTATGGAATTCTCAGTTTCCTTTCAAAATTTTCCTGTTTACTGTGTGCCTATGAAACGGTGTAACGTGTGAATTAGCCTTGAATCCATGTGGATCTAGATTGAGTCATTAAAAGGGTCCCCCCCCCCAAGGAAAATAAGCCAGAGCAGGCCAATTTTGTCATGTGCATTCTGCAAACAGGGATATAAAATTATGATCCCTTGGTAATAAAGTTGAATAACTTTGAAAAGGTATTTTTCTGTATCTCAAATTCTTGGACCCTACTGCATTTATGTTTTCCCCTTTCCTACATCTCTTCATTGGAATTCAGTCATCATGAACTCACCACACTTTTATCAAGGCTTAATGGAGAAGCGAATTTTATACGATCAGCTAAAAACGTCAGCAATCCTCACTTTTGGTCTTTGAGAAATATGCTGGCTTTGACAAAAAAAGATCCTGACTTTTAAACATTCTCAACTATTTACCGTCTGTATTGATAATTCAATTAGCTGATTTTGAACAGCCAGGCATTGATCCATCTCTGTACCTGAATGTGCCTGACATTAATATTCAGTATTCTAATATTTAGTATTTCTAATGCGTTCATTTAGTGTTAACCTTCAGTTCTTGTGGCTGTTCGTATAGGAAATTATATCATTCCATAGTCCTATCATTTCTGTACTGTAATATGCAACAGTTTCAATTATTTGTACAGTGTAACTCTCATCTCAGCTGTCAAAGAAACCATTTGTTCATCCCAGTGACATTGTTTGCTTCGTGATTGGTCTGAATGGCTGTCACAGCGTGAGTCTCTCTCCCACCCCCACCCACCTCCTACAAATGCATGCACACTTCCAATCAGTTTTAACATTCTTCTTGGAAAATTTCTGTGCAAGGAAGGACACGAGAAAGAGTTCACCATTGGGCTACGATTGTCACTATTATTACATTAAAACAATTGTTTTAAGATGGTAGATATAACTGAACTTTAAGCTTTTGTGTGCAGACAGGGATCATAAATTCTAATGCATTTATAAAAACTTGGTTTCAAACTAAGATTTATTTATCTATTTATTCTTTTGTTTAATACATTTATAATCCTGCACTTTCCTCCAAAGGAGCCCAGGGCAGCACTGATTTCAGTGCGGATAAAGCACAACTAATTTAGTCTGATTAGGTTTAATCGGTGCATCTTTCACCCAAAAAGTTCAGGCAGGAACAGTGCTGTTTGGTGCTTGGTCAAGGAGAAGAGCAGGGTCCATATAGGCAGCACAGCTGTTGCAGGGCCAACGTGTCAATGGCAGGCTGAAACCCTTGTTCTGATTGAAACCTATTCTGGGAGCTCCAGCAAAGCCATTTAATCAACTCTGTTGTGCCTGTTTAGCACAAAGAAAGGCATGCAAAGGGTGCTGGGAACAGCTGGTTTTTCTACAATGCAAGGAGAATTCAGAAGACATATTTATGCCCACATAAGGAGCACTGATGTTCTAGAGTAGTTTAAAGCAGAGGCACTGCATTGATTAGTTAGTTTTTTAAAAAAAGAATTTAAATGTTCTTTCCTTCTAGTAACAGGATAGGCTTTCCAAAAAAAAATAACAACAAAAATGTGCATCTGATACGATTTCCTGAAAGATGAAAGCGTGTTAGTTACTTTAGCATTAGCCCCTTCTCTACAATGACTTTGGCTTTAAACGAGGGCAGTGCATACGAGTTGTTTCCTCAGCAGCATTCATTTATCACCATCTCCCTTCCTAAAAAAAACCCTACCGGCATGTGATTGTCAAAACCGCGGCCTCGTAAGAGCCTGCTGGGCTGCTTCTTCTTTTGACTTGGGTATTTTGGTTTCCTAGGGGCCTTTGGAGGATTTGGGGCGGCAAACACCACAGCTGGATCTACGTTCAGCTTCTCGGCACCTACCAACACCGGGGCTGGCGGTAAGAGTGCATAAATTGCTCTGCACATGTGTGTCTTTCCAGTTAAAGTGTCACGGGAGCTTATTCACACTGTGTTGTCCTGCTTTTCTTCTTTCAAGGCTTGTTTAGTGCTACCCAGAACAAGGGTTTTGGATTTGGTACTGGCTTCGGGACAGGTACCGGCCTTGGGACAGGTTTGGGAACTGGTTTGGGATTTGGAGCCTTCAGCACCCAGCAGCAGCAGCAACCAAGTAAGTACCCTTAAGGTAAATAGTGCCAGGGGTTTTATCTAACCTCTTTATGTCATATTGGAGCCCCTTCTTTCCTTCCTTCCTTTCTCCCTTCCATCAGACACCTGGGTGACAACCTGTTGGGCAAAGAAATTGACTCTATGAACTGTAATCTGGTTGGGTGTTTCAGGCGCCTGCTGTAGCTATTACTTTTGTCAGGCATCCATAAAGGTAAAGGGACCCCTGACCATTAGGTCCAGTCGTGACCGACTCTGGGGTTGCGCGCTCATCTCGCATTATTGGCCGAGGGAGCCGGCGTATAGCTTCCAGGTCATGTGGCCAGCATGACAAAGCCGCTTCTGGCAAACCAGAGCAGCACATGGAAACGCCGTTTACCTTCCCGCTGTAGCGGTTCCTATTTATCTACTTGCATTTTGACGTGCTTTTGAACTGCTAGGTTGGCAGGAGCTGGGACCAAGCAACGGGAGCTCACCCCGTCACAGGGATTCGAACCGCCGACCTTCTGATCAGCAAGCCCTAGGCTCAGTGGTTTAACCACAGTGCCACCTGGGTCCCTCAGGCATCCATACATTTGCCTAAATTGCAAAAAAAAAATTACAGTAAGGGGGGGGGAAGTCTTCTGGGTTTGGGGGGGGTTCCTGTTGTTGTTCTGTCTCTCACAGCTACAATAAACCTACCATTAAAATTACGGACTGGTATTTTTTTCATCAGAGGGCAAACGGGCAGATTTAGCAGAGGATCAAATACTCCCCCCCCCCCTTCACTGTAATAGCAATAAGGTTAGAAAATATGTAAACCCTTGGTCAGCATCTTATTTTACAAAAGGGCTACTTTGAGGAGAGGATAGTGGGCCAGCCTTGCATGGGTGGATTTCATTTGCCATTTGTCTTCCTGTCTCATTTTAGCACTAGGAAGCCTCTTCAGTCAGCCTGCCCAAGCCCCTGCCCAGTCTAACCAGCTGATAAACACAGCAAGTGCCCTTTCTGCGCCCACGCTGTTGGGAGATGAGCGAGATGCTATTTTGGCCAAGTGGAACCAGCTGCAGGCATTTTGGGGCACAGGCAAAGGATATTTCAACAACAGCATTGCGCCAGTGGAGTTCTCACAGGAAAACCCGTTCTGCAGGTTTAAGGTATGGCTGGTTTTTCTGAAGACCACCTTCTTGGAAACGGTTGGTTGGCTAGCTAGTCTTAATTGCTGCTAGACATTTAGAGTTGGGTTTCCTTCGCTACATTTCACAGAGTTGTGGAATCTTACCTTTCATGTCTTTGTGGTGCTGTGTTGATGCAGCAAAAAAAAGTTTGGGTATCTTTTTGTTGGCTGAAAAGGCTGCTGTCTTTTCACAGGCTGTTGGCTATAGCTGCATGTCCAACAACAAGGATGAAGATGGCTTAGTAGCACTGGTCTTCAACAAGAAGGAAGCAGAGATTCGTAGCCAGCAGCAGCAGCTTGTGGAATCTTTGCACAAAATCTTAGGTTCAAACCAGACTCTCTCAGTCAACGTGGAAGGGGTGAAGACCCTGCCGGATGATCAGTAAGTAAATTGCATGGTGCATCATGTGTGTCCCTTCCTGGCAAGAAAAGGCCTCTTCATGCCCAAGGAGAGTAACATGATTGATGCAGGGATGGCCAACAGGTGTGGGCAGACCCATTTCATCTCACCTCCTTTACTCCTCTCTGTGCCAGGTTGGGCAGAGGTGCTTCCTCTTATCTGGAAGACACCCCTCTCAGGAGCTGGTGAAGCCACCCCAGAGGCCTCTCATTTGGAGGTTCATGTACAGAGTGTCCCATCCAAGTTGCTGGTGGGTGGAAATGGATGCCATAGCAAGGCTCCATACATATATCGGAGCCCAGCCAGGCAGATAATGATTGGAGGAAGCTGGCCAGACCATCTCAGTTGGTTAGAGCATGGTGCTGATAATGCCAAGATTGCAGCTTCGATCCCCATATGGGACAGCTGCATGTTCATGCATTACAGGGGGTTGGACCAGATGGTCCTCAGGGTCCCTTGCAATTCTACGATGCTATGAATCCATTTGGTTTTTTGAGATCAGCCTTGAGCGTAACAACAGTAAATCATTTTAGAACGTGTAAAATATAAGTGTTTGTATTGGCTGTTTTAGGACTGAAGTAGTCATCTATGTTGTTGAGCGATCTCCAAATGGGACTTCCAGGCGAGTCCCGTCTACCACTCTGTATGCACACTTTGAACAAGCAAATGTCAAAAACCAGCTGCAGCAGCTTGGAGTCACCCTCATCATGGCCAGGACAGAGCTTTCTCCGGCGCAGGTCAAGCAGCTGCTCCAGAGTCCTCCTGCAGGTAATCTGTACGGCAGTTAAGTACTTTGGTTAGATGATGGAAGTGCATGTCCTGTTGTAATACAAGCTGAAAGAATTCTTTAAAAATAAGTGTTTGGCCAGCCATTTAAGGGGTTTGCTTTAGATATGGGATGCATTTTAATTGGACTTGGCTTGTAGAAACAATTGGAAAGAGACCTAAAGGACAAGTAAATAATCTTCTAACTCACTCATTGTGCGGTAGATCAGCGGTGGGTTGTTTAGAATCCATCTTGGCTCTTGGCTCTTACTTTTAGCCAAGACCTTTGCAGCAGCTAATAGCAGCTAGTGGTGGGTTGGTTTTTTCCCCTTTTCCCTCATGAGACAAAACATCAGGACAGAAGCAGAAAGAGGTACTTGCAGCAGTAATTCATGTTTCTTTAGGAGTGCGTTCTCAGAAGAGAAAAATTCACCAAATTAATTGGAAATGGGATATGAAGAGAATATCTGAAGTGTCCTAAAACTGTCACTTCTGAAATGTCATTCACCTGATGTTGTTGTTTTTTTGATTTATATGTGTGTTAAATCTGGGTGTGTGTTTTAAACAAGATAAATCTCACCTCCAACTGATCCTAATAAACAATGGCTGAGGCTCAATGACTTGATACTGTCCTCAATGACTTTACTTGTTTTTCCTTTTCCAGGAGTTGATCCAATCATTTGGGAACAGGCCAAAGTAGACAATCCAGATCCTGAAAAGTAAGCCTGGTTGTTTTCAAGGTGGCTTTTACATTGCTTGGATAATTTGTTATGGGAATTATGTGTCTTTCTGAGAAGGGATGGGCAAAGTAAGCACCCTGGCGATCACATCTCCCAAGAGCAATAGCTGGGAAAAAATCATAACGCCACACCGAAATCTAGATGTCTTTCAGTTAGGAAGAGCATGCAGGACTGAGCCATCACAAGAATGCTTGTGGGGAAATGCATGCTTGAGTGTGTCCCTGTGTTAAAATCTTCCTTTGTTACTACCACATTGGTGAGAAGCTATGCTAAATTTGCAGGCTTAAGAAAGTTTTAGATGTTGGTGCATATTCAGGCGTGCTATCCCTCATATGTACTCTTAAGAGCTTGTTGGGACGTCAAACCCAACAGTCTTCAGTGGAATCTGTTGAACTTCCAGCTGCTGGCAACAGAGTTAGCACAATCAAGGGTGTGTGTGCATGTGTTTGAACCAGATCCATGGTAATTTACCAGAGACAAAAACTGTCTTTCCCCCCTAAGGTGAGGCCTCCTGACTCCCTAGTTAGAGTGCCTTGTTTGCTCCTATAGCCTATTGATTTCTATGTGTTGCCTAATTTCTACCATGTCAATGCTCTTCCTTCTCTAGGCTGATTCCAGTGCCGATGGTTGGTTTCAAAGAACTGCTGAGGAGGTTGAAAGTCCAAGACCAAATGACGAAGCAGCATCAAACCAGATTAGATGTGAGCACCAGCTTCTGAATACCACTGTTGTGATTATTTGTGGCTGACAATGGATGCTCTGGCTAAGAGTTGTTGCCGTTTGCTTTGTAGATCCTGTGTTCCAGGTGCCAGAAACTTAATGCCATAAGCACTCCGGACTCTCGGGCCCAGGGATTGGTTGCTTGCTCCACCTAGGCTGGGGTTTGCAATTTCCAGGTCCGTTGTAAAGAGTGTGGGACATGCCAAACTTGAGGAGTCAAGATGCATAGCACATTCTACAATATTTCCACTGTGTTTCTACTGCTTATGTGTTCCAGGGGCACATATGAATCCAGTCTCTTCACTTTCATTAGGAGCTACACTTGAGATGCTCAAAGTGAAGTCTTAACCTCCCTAATTTAGAGGAGGGACATAGCTTCTGTTATGTGCAGAAGGTCCCAGGTTCACTCATTAACATCTCAAAGTAGTGTTGGGAAAAACTTGTCTGAATCACTGCTTGTAACTGCAGACAGTACAACTGTTTGAGTTGCTATAAGGCAGCTTCCTGTGTTTAGTCTTAAATCTGTCCAGTGGCTAAATCACTAATACCTCTTCACTTGCAGGACTAACTTCAGTGGTATCAAATCTGTTTTAATCTGTTCTATTATTCTTACTGGGACCAGCTGGCTTGGTTAGTTAAAAGTGTTCCCCGCCCAAAAGCATTTCTGCCATGGTATATTGCATCCATTTTCTCACTCTCTCTGCAGTTGGCTTGTTGTGATTTTTGAAGTGTGTGTTTTCGATTTTCAGGGGATTTTTAGAGCAGTCACTGTAGATCCATCCAGCTCCATAATTTTGTAGCTGGTTGTGGGCTGCATCTGCAAAGAATTTAAAAGGCTTTCGATACGCGAAAGGACACAAATGTGTAAAACTGGGCTGATTGTTCACAAGCTGTGCATTCTTTCTAAACAGTTGACCCAATCTCTTCCTGTCTGTAGATAATATCAGAAGACATAAGTGAACTTCAGAAGAACCAGACCACAACAATGGCCAAAATAGCTCAGTACAAGAGGAAACTAATGGATCTTTCGCACAGAACATTGCAGGTAGGGTGTTGCTTATCCCTGGTGTGGTAAAATGGGTGGTGATTAAGAACGTTGGCAAAGTGCAGTAGCTAAGAACATGAGATGAAGGTCAGGAAATAATCAGGTCAAGTTTCAATTCAACTAGGGTTGTCTAAGGTGGTCCTTAGGCAAACCCCTGTTGTCTCCGCCTCAGTCCTCCCATCTGCAGTTTGGGGGATGATGGCTAAGACCAGGCATCCCCAACCTGCGGCCCTCCAGATGTTTTAGCCTACAACTCCCATGATCCCTAGCTAACAGGACCAGTGGTCAGGGATGATGGGAATTGTAGCCCAAAACATCTGGAGAGCCAAAGGTTGGGAATGCCTGGCTAAGACCATAAAAAGAAGATCCCAGGTCCCTCTATTCCTGCATCCTGATTCCATCCGGGGCAAGCCAGATGTTTCTGGGAAGTCCATATGCCCAGGCCATAAAGGCAAGAGTGCTCTCCCTGACATTGTGTTTTCTCCCAGACCCCTATGCCATCCCAGAACACTGAGGCCCTCTATTGCCAACATGGCTAATCAGCCACCAGTAGATAGATCTTCATTCTCCTCTTAAAGCCATTCAAACTGCTGTTTGGATAAGAGGTCAAAGAAACTTTGGCTCTTTCTCCCAGTTTAGCCACACACTACCCCTTGCCTTTCTAAGTTCTGCTTTCTCATTCCCCACCCCCCACTCCCTTTCCCGGGCCCTTTTTATAATTAAAAGACAACAATTGATATGGTACATTGTTGATTTATGGGATTGAATAGTGTTCATTGGACATGTTTATTTTACAGTCTTTTAACTTCCAATTGTATCTTAAAAATAAATTATTACACAATTAGGGAGAAAATGGGTTTATAAGCTCCTCTTTCTTTCTTTTTTTACTTCTGTTACTCTGTAAACCTCCATGTGTATCTAATAATAATAATTATTATTATTATTAATAATAATAATATTTGAACCCTGCCCACCTAACTGGGTAGCTTCCAACAAAACATTAAAACACAGTAGGATCTCAAACCTTTTAAAAAAACTTCCTTGTACAGGGCTGCCTTCAAATGTCTAACTCCTTGACATCTGATGGGAGTGTGTTCCACAGGGTGGGCGCCACTACCAATAAGGCCCTCTTGTGGCTCTGTGTCATGACACTCTGCATCTGTCCGCTCCCTTGAGCAGCCTAATTGACCTCAGGTGTGTCTGAGGATGGCCTTCCCATTTCCAGGCATACTTTGCATCCCCAAGACACCTGGGGAAAAACAGACCAGGTGCTCCACATTCAGCTGTGCTGCCCAAAAAGATAATTTTTGTGTGTGTAAGGGGTCGCCTTCTAAAGCATCTTAATTTCTGCACAAAGGTGTTAATCAAGCAAGAGATCCAGAGGAAAAGCGGCTATGCCATCCAAGCCGATGAGGAGCAGCTTCGCGTACAGTTGGATACGATCCAGTGTGAACTCAATGCTCCCACGCAGTTCAAGGTCAGCAACTCAGGACACATAACCTCACATGCCAAACACAAAACTGGGCAATAAGCTGCCTGGTGCTTTGTGGCTCCTCCTTCTGTGCACTTGCATTTCATGCCTGCCCTACATCTCCCAAGTTCTTTTATAATAATAATTTATTATTTATACCCCGACTATCTGGCTGGGTTTCCCCAATCACTCTGGGCGGCCTCCAACAGAATATTAAAATACAATAATCTATTAAACAATAAAAGCTTCCCTAAACACGGATGCCTTCAGGTGTCTTTTATGCTAACGTGGAAGGCTGTGTCCGCCTTGGACCTATGCCATGCTGCTTGCTCATGTTTAGATGCATTTTAGATACAGGTAGGTAGCCGTGTTGATCTGCCGTAGTCGAAACAAAATAAAAAAATTCCTTCCAGTAGCACCTTAGGGACCAACTAAGTTTGTCATTGGTATGAGCTTTCATGTGCATGCACACTTCTTCAGATACACTGAAACAGAAGCCACCAAACCCTTATATATAGTGAGAGGGTGGGGAGGGGTATTACTCAGAAGGGTGGTGGGAATGGGCGATGGGCTGATAGGTGTGCATTTTAGAGTTCCTCTTTGAAAAATCTTACAATGACAGTGTCTTTGAAATGCCTCAAGCTCCTTCAAACTATACTGGTAAAATCTGTAAGTGGTATATTTTCACAGGCCTCCCAGCCTGATCATTGATGCTTCCTTTCAAGTAAGCAGCCTTAGGAAGAGAGTGCTGAGTCAGGCCAGCAGGGTGCCACATCATTCTGAGAGGCCCTGAGATACTTGCTTGTTGAAGATACTAAGGACTGGGTCTGCTTATAAATCTCTGCCACTTGTCCCACAGGCAGGGGAAAAGAACCTGCTTTCTGCCCTGAATTCAGCGTATCTTCCTTTATTTCTTCCAGGGCCGGCTGAATGAGTTGATGTCCCAGATCAGAATGCAGAACCACTTTGGAGCTGTGAGATCGGAAGAGAGGTACTACATCGATGCAGACCTCTTGCGGGAAATTAAACAGGTAACAATCAGCAGGAATGCAAATTCCTTCATCACAATGACATGAGAAAGTCCTGGATTTTGTGCTTCCAATATTTCCATTTCCAGATAATTGGATATTTTTGTTGCATGAGGTGAGGGAGCGGGATGGCCAGTGAAATGTGTGTTTGGTAGCATAGAAAACCTGGGGAACGGACTCTATGGTGCAGAGCCTCCGCTGCAAGCCTTGGTCAACCCTAATTTTTGGCCATTTGCCACCAGGCAACACTTACATGTTACCAAGTTTGTCTTCCAAAACATAAGGGCTAGAAACTTGCATTTAGAAAACAACACACCCAAACATAATAAGCTGAATAAGGCAACAAGAGCTGTGACCTAATCCTGGGTCTGGATTCCAGTGTTAATGCGTATAAAAGGTTACTCAGCAGAAAAGATTGGAGCAGTTGTGACCTCTCAGTTGAGGACTGATGCCTAGCATTTTGCAAACAAAAGGGCTGTCCATTGCCAGGAAATTAAAGGCAAGGCTTGGGAAGGTCAAAGTGGAGTGTTTATGTGGCTATTCTCTCTCCCCCTCCCTTTCTTTTAGCATCTGAAGCAGCAACAAGAAGGGCTCAGCCACCTGATCAGCATCGTAAAAGATGACCTGGAAGATATAAAGCTCATAGAACATGGATTAAATGAGAGCTTACCTATCAGAGGAGGGGTGTTCAGTTGATGGACACCCTTCCCTTGCCCAGAGGCTTATGGAACCTATAATTTCCTCTCCATGACCAAAATTCACTAGGTGGTTTTATATATCAATAAATCTTAGTATGGGGAGAGAGGGTTCCAATGGTATTGGTGTCCTTTCCCCAATTTCGCCATCAAGTGGTTTGGTTTCCTAAAGGTGCAGTTGGTTTCAAGAACAGACTTTAGAAGCTGCTTTGTGATCTAAGCCTGCATTTTGGCAATATCAACTGTGTGGGTTAGGTTTATGAAGACACCTTCCGTGTCAACAACTTGAGAGGAAATACAATGTTAATTACTTACAGCAAACACACCCCAAAATAACAGCTGGTTGTTTATGTGCCCATAAGACATTGTCCGATCTGTTTAAACAAACTTCTAAATAAAGCTTTGAACCTTCTACATTACAGGGGGGAAACTGGGTGTCTGATGTGCTTCTTTGAGACAGGTGATGGAAAAGAAGCACTGGATGAAGGTGTTTAAAAACAAAAAAACTATTGGTATCTATAGCCTATATTTTTATATCATTTAAATTCAACAGAATATGCAAAACCTTCTTTCTAAGAGGTAATAAAATCAAATATTTACCCTTGTTATCTTGCTGTATGCTGTTTGTAATGGAACACCAGTTTTGCAAATTTGTGCAGTGGATGCAATTTCTTCCTGAGCACCATTTGAGGAATTTCCCTAAAGAGTTACTCTCTTGGTAGAGTGCTCTTATCAGCCACAACAGTGTGATTTTTCTATTGTTGTTGATTCCTCAGCAGGGCATCCCTCCTCTTGCATTAACATCAGTGCTACAGTTCTCTGTGTTTAAGCTATAGCTCTCATTTTGCTTACATACTTTCTATGTGCTGAAGATCAAAACTGAACTACAGCCCCGAGCTGAAATTAAGTATACTTTTCCCGTGTGATCTGACACTGAAACGAAGCCAAGTGTTTGCTTCATGACTCTGGTCTGGGGGTAGGGCTGTTACAAAGCCCTCCTCAAAAATAGCAGTGGATGAGCTGCCTGAGGCAGGGAGAAACAATTAGCAAAAACTGAAAGTAATGATTGCAGCAGGAAAAGCTGTTGCGATTTACAGTGGTACCTCGGTTTAGGTACTCAATTGGTTCCGGGGAGCCATTCGCTCCTTGAAAAGTACTTAAACCGAGCGCCGATAGCACGCGTGTGCGAAGCGCCGATAGAGTGTTTCTGCGCATGTGTGAACCGCGCAGATCGCTTCTGCGGATGCGCGTGCCGCAGAACCCGGAAGTAAACACGGAGTACTTAAACCGAAAGTACTCAAACCGCAGCGGACTTAAACCGAGGTATGACTGTAATAAAAACAGCAACACATCCATCCACCTGCAAGTACTCCGCCTCTCGTGCAAATGCATTTCTGTAAACAAGGGTTAGCAAGTTAGGTATGCCTTTTGAAAAACCATGTTAGATGCAGCAGCTGTGGGTGTCAACACCTGCAAGATTCCCTGCCCATTCCAAGACAAGAGTCCAGAAGCATTGTGGGGGAATCACGATGCGGAATGCATGGCTGTCCTGTGCATATGCTCTAAAAAGAAAGATAAGTTGAAGCATATGCAGGAGGTGAGCAGATCAGGGCAACAGCAGGGCGGGGGCAGGACAGTGGAGCAAGCAAGGCAACTCAGGGGTCTAAGAGTATTGAGGAAGCCACAGAGCCAAATTTATCCTGGCTTCTTGCCCATTGTAGAATTGTGGCGCTTTGGGCCAAAGTGGCAAGATCTGGCAAACTCCCAGTGTATTCACAATAGGCGTTTCTAACATAAGCCTATTTGACAAGGGAACTTTTTTTAAAAAAATACCAGTCCTTTAACACAGCTGCCTTGCCTTGAAGAACTGTCAGGATAGCCTATAGTGGCCTATATGGGCTACAAAATAGTCAAAAAATGAGTCTGCATAGGAATAACACAGTTCTGAAGAAACCCCACAACAACCCTGGGAGGTAGGCCAGGCTGAGAGGCCATGGTTCATAGCCAAGTGGGGATTGGAAGCCGCCGCCTCATGGCCTAGGGGGACGACAACAGGGTCAAAGGAGACAAAGGGTGATAAACATTTATTCGGTCCATTTTTAAGCTGGACTGGAGAAAATGTTAAATACCAGGCTAAGACTGACTCACCGATGCTTTAAAAAAAGCAAAAAAAAAAAAAAAAAAGCTACAGCAATTCCCTAATATTAGATGCCGTCGTTGGGATGGAACGGGGATGCAGATGTCCTGTTTTCCACTGTCGCTCAACAAAAGAAATGTGAAAATGGCTGTATCAGTTGTGAGACAGTTGCTAGGAACTGTCTTACCACTTAGTTGTGAGACATGTTCTTAGGTTGAAAGATGAGCCTGGGTTGAGAAGCCACTACAAAGACCCCGTCTGTGGATTGGTGGCATCCATGCCGGGGGAATTCCAGCTGCGAATCTGACCTGAGGAAGTCTGTCGGACAAGGCGGAAGGCCTCGATGAACTCGTTGAAATCTATGTTTCCATCTTTGTTGAGATCGATGCTGTTGATCAGGTTCTCCATGCTCTGGTCTGATATTTCAATATTCATATGGGCACTGAACAATTTGAAGGTCTGGTAGAACTCGTCGCGAGAAATGAACCCTGAAGGCGGTGGAGGAAAAACATTTTATTTGCTCAAATAGGGGGAATCAATGTAGCAGGGGTGGCTCCCCTGTGAGCCTACAGGTGGGGATTGGACCCCAAGCCCCTGCCAGCATGGCTAATGCCAAGGGGACGCTTGGAGTCACAGTTCAGAAACATCCAGAAGGCCACTGGTTCCCCCATGTCTGATTTGTAGCCTGCTGCATCTCTGAGATGCATAGCAGATAACAATTCAAACTCACAAATTCTCATTATTCACAGTGGAACCCTCTATTTCCCTCCTACTCTTCTGGAACAGGAATTTCAGCATCCTGCTTGCCAGAGCATAGAATCATAGAGTTGGAAGGGTCCCAAGGGTCATCTAGTCCACCCCCCGCAATGCAAGAATCTCAGCTAAAGCATCCATCTGGCAGTCACCAGATGTCTCTCGGAACAAGCGTGAAGACAACAGACCCTCCCTCCTTGCCCCTAACTACAGGTAAACTTCCAAAGGCCTCTTAAAGCTGTCTCAAGTCCGTCGCCTTCATCTTCTGGCAGATCTAAGAATATAACCGCCCAGTCCTTGACTGCTGTCTCGCCCTCTCACAATTCAACCCCAGGCCTTTAACAGCAAAGATGACAGCAAACTTCAGAAATGTTAGGGGAAACCACTTTCTGCCACCAAGCTTCCAAATCACCAACTGCAAAAGGACAGAACACGATTTACCAGCCACATGTGTGCACATTACTTACGGGATATCTTTTTGTTGTTGCCGTTGGCCTCTGTTGTCTCGAGAGGCAGAGAAGTGCACCTCCGGGGCTGCATTCAAACTGCAGTGTGTATGTAGGCCTCAGATTGCCCAGGCAATCTCACTGATGTGATCCAAAGGAAAGGAAAGCAATACAGGTGGCACTGTGGTCTAAACCACTGAGCCTCTTGAGCTTGCCAATCAGAAGGTCGGCGGTTTGAATCCCCGCAATGGGATGAGCTCCCGTTGCTTTGCCCCAGCTCCTGCCAACCTAGCAGTTTGAAAGCATGCCGGTGCAAGTAGATAAATAGGGGAAGGTAAACGGCATTTCTGTGCGCTCTGGTTTCCGTCACGGTGTTCCGTCGCACCAGAAGTGGTTTAGTCATGCTGGCCGCATGGCCCATAAAGATGTCTGTGGACAAACGCCAGCTCCCTCAGTCTAAAAGTGAGATGAGCGCCACACCCCATAGTCGCCTTTGACTGGACTTAACCATCCAGGGGTCCTTTACATTTACGGTACATTTGGTATTAGCTTCGCTGCAGGAGTTGCTGCAAGACGCCATACAACCATCTAAGGGACTCCCCTCTGGATTTGTGTGGTGCTCCTCTCTCTACTGATTACTCCTTTCAGGGGGGGTTTAATATAAAAAAGTGGGGCATCCATTGCCCCTCCTATGTGATATTTATTCCTTTTTCAACACTAGCAAAATCCCTTTGAAAGCAATGCACAATGGCCTTGAGCTATCGGAAAGTCAAAACTAAAAACAATAGGGAATTAATGCACTTACCTGAATGATCACTGTCTATAATATTGAAGAGAGTCTCCAGGTTGGATAAGTTTCGGTAAATGTTTTCCAGCAAACCTGACTGCAGGCTCTGAAAGAAGCAAGACTACGGCTTAACAACCTCACAGATTTAAAAAACCACAAAAATGGCTAGCCTGTTTTAAAGTTTTATTGCTGTAACAGCTTTGTTTTTGTTTTTTAAATGGCATACCACCACTACATGAATTATTTTTATAAATAATACAGTGGTACCTCTGGTTGTGGACACGATCTGTTCTGGGGTGCTGTTGGCACCCCAAAAAGTCCGCAACCAGAGCGGCACTTCTGCACATGCATGAATAATAAGTAATGAGTAATAAGTAATTCAAAATGTATCCACTGGCCATTTCATCAGAAACCTCCCTAACGAAGTATGTGCCTAGCAACTTGGCTCCTGAATATTTAAAAATATTTGTCATTCTGGCTTCGTTGAGGTGCTCCTGTCAAATTGCTGCCCCCCAACCAACCGAGCCTGAGAACAATATTATTCCCATAGGAGCTGGCGCTATAATTTATTACATCCCCTTAGTTCATTTGCTGCTACAGGAAACGTCGGAACAAGATAAAAGGTGAAATCTCAGCTCCAGCCCATAACCACTGGAGGCAGCATTCAAGTTCGGATTTACCAATGTACTACAAAGTCCATGTTACCTCTTGAGAGGCTGGGCACTGCTCCGTCACAAGGTCTTTGAGCCACAAATTGTAATCCAGCATCCCGTCGACAGCGTTGGAAACAAGGTGTGGTCTCAGCATCCTCCAGGGCAACCCTAGATTGAGAACGGACTCCACCACCTGTGCCCAGTCATTTATTGTGATCATTCCTATCAGGAAAGGGAAGCCACAAGGTGTTTTAAGGACAATGGGCTGCCAAAATTGCAGTGAGCACAAACCTAAAAAGATTGCTTTTGTGTAACTGGAGTTAGCTGACTGTGCAGAGTCACATTCCTGGTTTTGCCCTTGGCCCCACCCACCTCTATGCACCCCTCCAGGAAAGGTTTGCTCACCAGGGAATGTGACACTCAGGCCTAAAACCAACACACAGGAAATGACTGCTAAAACTAAGCCATAGATCACCTCCTCAAATCAGTATGGGGGGTGATGAGAAGAGAGACACAAGGGAAAGAGTCTCTCCCACAAATCCAGTGTGGATTATTTAGGACCATAGATCAGAAACATAAAGGGGGAAGGCAGCAACCATGCAGAAATAAAAAAATGAATAAGGTTTAATCCATACAAAACACTTAGAACTCCTTTATTTCCCTTAATGGCTCATCACATTTTCATTGAAATTCACTGCATGTACTGCCCTGAAAGAGAATGTCTTGAAGATGATGTATAGATGTTATTTAACACCAGTAAAATTAGCTAAGATGTATAGGATGAGCAGTAAAACATGTTGGAAATTTAAAGAGAAGGATGGTGAATTTTATCATATGTGGTGGACATGCGAAAAAGTTAAAAGATTTTGGGAAATGATATACAATGAACTGAAAAAGATTCTTAAATATACCTTTCCCAAAAAACCTGAATCTTTTTTATTAGGACTTATAGGACAGGAGATTGGGAAAGAAGATCAAGTATTATTTATGTATGCAACAACCGCGGCCAGGACTTTGTTAGCCCAAAAACGGAAAACTCAGGAGTTACCGACGATTGAAGAGTGGCAGACAAAAATGATGGACTATGCGGAACTAGCAAGACTGACTAGCAGGATCCGAAACCAGGGAGAGTCAAATTTCCAAAAGGACTGGAGTAAATCTGTGGACTATATGGAGAAGAACTGTAGAAGTTTAAAGACACTTGCAGGATTGAAATAAATCCTACGAACTGACTTTAAATAGAAGGAATAAAGAAACTGCGAGACAGGATGGATGGGGGAAAAAACCGATTGGGGGGAGGGAAGTCAAAGCTTGGCAGAGCAAAGAAAATTGTAATCATTGATAAGAATTTTAGAAGAAAAATTTTGTGTTTATTATGTTTATGTTGTGTTTGTTGTTGTTTGTTTTGTTATTGTTTAAATGTGTTTAATTGGAAAATTTAATAAAATGTCTTTTTTAAAAATAATAATGGCTCATCACATTTTCTTTTCCCCTCTTTCAATGGCCCATCTCTCAGGCAATCTCCTGAACACAAGAAGTTGCCCTGTCTTACCTTTTAACACACACTAAATCTGTCTGGCACCTAGATTAAGACTCCAAGCATTGATTAAATTATCACCCCTACTGGACACAGGAATTTAGCGCGGCGGGGGTGGGGTCCGGCACCCCCAAACTCATAACAATATGGTGTAGATGTGGTTGAATGGTCATCTGGAAGCACCCAAATAGGGCAGTCAGTGTGGGAATGGCAGACAGAAGTGCACACCTGGCTGTGTCATAGCCAAGCATGGGGGTCTTCCCATCCCTTTCTTGATGTGCTACTGGAGGAGAGAGATTTGCTAATTGTATTATTGGGCTAAATCTGATCATATAGTTTGCATTGTATAATTCTGATTGTATGGCTTAGGCCCCCCCCCCATATTCCTGGGATGCTTTTTCCTCCTTAAAATGCTTTTCTCTTTGCCTCTGTGTCAAAGTGTAATGAAAACATTCAACAGTGAGACAGGATGCCCAGCTTGCTATCAAGGCCGAATAGCTGGCCTTGTCTGGAAGACAGAACGAGAGGCATAGAGGGGCTTATCAGCGGATGAGCTTGACGCTGGAAGTTGCTAGCTTGATGCACAAACTAGCCTTACTGAAGGCTGAAGGCTTTGTTGAGTCAGCATGTGTTTATGAGAAGGACAGGACACAGGAAGATCCTTATATGTATTTGTAACCTAGGACCCTCTTGCATGCGCACTCTTACAGAGTGGATTCCTGAGGAGGGGGGAAGGAGCCCAAGAACTGTAGAAGAATCTTTGCAAATTTGTCTTTCTTTACTCTTGTCGTGAAATATATGGATCACCAAGAGTCTCTCTAATTAGAGATTAAACTCTTTCTCTGGATTCAACCCTCAGTGTCGTTATTGACTGTCTCTGTCCCTGCCTGGGCGCAACTTAAGGACCCTTATTAAGCCAATAAGGCTACACTACCTGTGGCGCCCCTGCACCTGTTTCACTACCAATGGTCGATGTATGCTGGGTTCACGAACAGCAACATTCATTGCACATGAAAAATTGGCAGAGGCAGCAATGGTTTGCAGAGCCTGCGAAGACAAGTTCACTTTTTTGGGGGGGGGCGCACTTCTCTGTAGGGCAAACCTTGTTTTCTTATATCCAGCAGGGAGCTTGCACTGCTGGCTGTCAGAAATCTCTCCTTTTTGTCAGGTACTTATATTCCTTCTAAATAAATTCCTTATATATATTCATTCTAAATACCCTTCTGTTAGGTGTTTACCCTTAACCTTACCTGAAGTCTGTTCACATTCGCTGAAGGCGGACGCAAGCTCTGACCTGTGAGCAAACAATTGCTCCCTTAAAACCTGGTATGCTGATTCCTCCACCCGGCTGATCCTGAGGGGATTAGAGAAGCATTTCTGCCATGTAACATCATGCAGGAGGGTTGAAAATACAAAACACACACACACACACACGTCTCTGCCCCTTCTGAGAAACAGAGAGCTCTTCTGGGCTTTGGGTGAAAGGACCACAGAAAGGAAATAATACCTAATTTATGACCTTTTAAATATTGTTTTGCCATTTCCTTTATACTAAAATGACCTTAAGTTACGCGAATAGATATGTAACTTAAGTTAAATAGTGGTCAGTGAGATGAGCAATGTAGTATGTGGCAGAAGATGAACTGCAGATGAATGAAACTAACAAGTACAGATGGGAACAGAAATTTATGCATTCTTAACTGGATCCCACACCTGCATAGGGCTTTTGTCTAAATCAGGACATGGGGAAGCTCTAGTCCAGGCATCCCCAAACTTCGGCCCTCCAGATGTTTTGGACTACAATTCCCATCTTCCCCAACCACTGGTCCTGTTAACTAGGGATCATGGGAGTTGTAGGCCAAAACATCTGGAGGGCCACAGTTTGGGTATGCCTGCTCTAGTCCTCCAGTTGTTGCTGAACAACCCCCATTATGCCATATGTTTTCATCTGTTTTAGAATGTTTTGCTTTGCTTTTGTTTCGAAATGGCGTTATCTGCAGGAAGGGGCAGATATAAACAAGCATGTAAATAAAAGCTAATGGGCCAAGATAGGTCCCAAAACTTTCTCCAATGGCCTAACTGATGGGAAGGGGAAGAGATGAAGAGGACGAGGGAGATGCTTGCCTTTGAGTCATTGTCAGTTTATGCGCATCCTTGCTGGCTTGATATTGGATGATGTGAGGGATCAGGTCAGGCCCCAGTTTGAGAATGGCACCCCTGTTACTGCCAACCGCATAATAGTTCGAAGCGGAAAATACAGTGATTACCTAAGCAAGTAAACAAAAACAAACCAGCAATTTCAAATCGATAAGAAGCACATGTTACTTTACGGTCAATTCCCTTCTTCCCCAGCTATACAGTCTCATCATTAACATGACCTCTGGCCCTGAGGTCATATGTGGCCCTCCAGACCTTTCTAATTGGCCCTCAGGACTCTCTCTAGGTTACTTTTCCTTCCCAGAGATACACAACATCCCCAGCCTTACTCTGTCCCCTCCTTGAGTGTTTGGGCAGGATATAAATACCGGTACTTTGCAAAAGCATTTCCATGCCCTCCCTTCCCCACGAAAACTGCATTTACCATGCAACAAAATGCACATTGCAGTATTTTCAAAACCAATAATAAAGTCCTCTGAGAGGCTCTTTCTTGCCTAAGACCCCAGAAACTCATCCGTTTAAACCTACAGTGGAACCTCGGTTTTTGAGTGTCTCGGAAGCCGAACAATTTGGAACCCGAATGTCAAAAAGTAATTGCTTCCATTTTTGAACACTCCTCAGAAGTCGGACAGCTTCCGAGGCGTGTTTCTCATTTTCCCTCATTGACTTTGCAGCCGGCCCATTGTTCCTTGGTTTTTGAACATTCTGGAAGTCGAACGGGTCTTCCGGAATGGATTATGTTTGAAAACCGAGGTTCCACTGGATTATCATTAAATGCCACATTCTCCTTTTGTCTGTTCGCAGTATTTCTCATTCATATTAATTTTTCTACCTCCATTTTCTGCCAGATATTAAATTAGACCCTAACATATGCCAAATATTCATTGAACGCTTCTTCCGGTCAGTCACATGGCCGCTGCTTACTGTGGAGGCAGAAAGGAAGGGAAGGAGGGCCCCGCAAGGTTGGCGCAGTGCAAACACACTGGCAGAGCCAATCTGGTGCCCCTGCCAGTTCATTTGCACTACTCCAACCTCCGCACCACCTCTCATTTCCCCCTATAACTCCCACTAATGCAACTGGATGGAAGTAATGTGAATCTGGGACTGAGGACTCCTGCAAAGATGCCTGCATGCACCCCTGGCTGGAAAGTTACAGAGATGCTTCACCCTGTATTATGAAGCGCAATCAGGAAATATATCAAGACATATCCTCCCACTCCCAGCTCTGCCCAAAGCCTTTACTGATGCTCTACTGAGCTACCTTTTGGTCGTGGCAGAACTCATAACCTTCCGGCTTGCACTCGTGGGAACGGATGATGAACTGCAGGTTGTACTTTTCCAGAATCTCCTTCGTCACATCGGGGCCAAAGTAGCAGCCTCCTCCTCGGTCGTGATTCACTCTGCAGCCATTTTGAGGAACGGGGTCGCTCCACAATATATCCGTCACCTAAAAATGGAGAGAGGGGGAGCTGAGTTGTTAAGCACCGCTTTGGCACCCACCCAGATCAGCAGCAGCTTTGGAAACCAGAGTGCTGATCTTCACTGAAAGAAAACTGTATGAAAATGATGTATCAGTGGTACTTAACCCCAGCAGAATTAGCAAAAATGTATAGAACAAGTACCAATATATGCTGTAAATGCAAAGAAAAAGAGGGTACCTTTTATCACATGTGGTGGAAGTGTAATGTAATTTAAAAACTCTGGGAAATGATATAAAATGAAATGAAAAAATTATTAGATGACGCAGAAATGGCTCTATTGACAAATAAACTGAGGCGTAATACTAAACAAACATTTATTCAAAAATGGGATGTGTTCAAGAGATATTTACAAAAATGTAACAGTGATATAACATCTATGGCAGCGTTCGAATGAACCTTGTGTAAAGTAAATATTAAGAAATAATATTAGAAAATATGTGGAAAGAGTAATTTAATATTTAACTGTAAATTTATGTAAGGGTATTTATTTTATTTTATTTTATTTGTATGTGTGGATTTAAGATACTGTATTATATCTATGAATTTCTATAAAGGATTTTAAAAAATGAAAAAAAAGTTTAAATTAACTTTTATTTTTGAAAACCAGAAGCTTTTTTTAGTAGGAATTATATAGGTACCGAAATTCCAAAAGATCATGTATGCTACAACAGCCACCCAGATGCTGCTAGCCCAGAGATGGACGGAAGAGACAGCCCCGACCCAAAGAAGATTGGCAGATCAAGTTGATTGACTATGCCGAAATGGCAAAATTAACTGGGAGGCTCCGGAACCAGGAAGACAAGAATTTTTATTTATTTTTTAAGGGAAATGTTTATAATGTATATAAAATCATTGCAAACAGGTTAAAGCATTAGCAGGACTTTAAATACTCTTGCAATGTGATAGAAACTACAGATAATTTAGGAAGATGAAAATTTTAGAGACATATTGATATGCAGATGAAAACAGAATTGAGAAGACCCATAGATGGGATTGGGGGGGGGGGGAGTCAGGAGATTCAGAGTAATCTTGATGTGTGAATGTGTATGACATTTTGATGTAACTTTATTCTTTTTTCTTTTTTGGTTTTCTTTCTTTTCCCTTCATTTTTGAAAATCAAATATTTATATATATATATATATATACAGGTGAAACTCGGAAAATTAGAATATCGTTGAAAAGTGCATTTATTTCAGTAACACAATTTAAAAGGTGAAACCAATCTATGAGAAAGATACATGACATTCAAAGCAAGATATGTCAAGCCTTTATTTGTTGTAATTGTAATTATTTGTCGTTAGGCAGGTCAATTATAAATGGAATGTAATTAATGAAATGTAATAGCGATGTTTATTTTTCTATTATTGTAACTATTTGTTTTATTGCTGTGGAATTTCCAAAAGAAAGTATTTGTAAAAATTAAAAGAAAAATAAATGCACTTTTCGACGATATTCTAATTTTCCGAGTTTCACCTGTATAAAAAGGAAACCAGAGTGCTGAAATCCTGGAGAAGTTTGAATTCAGAGCTGAGGAACCTGTTGAGAGCTAGTGCGGTGTAGTGGTTAAGAGCGGTAGACTCATAATCTGGAGAACCGGGTTCGCGTCTCCGCTCCTCCACATGCAGCTGCTGGGTGACCTTGGGCTAGTCACACTTCTCTGAAGTCTCTCAGCCCCACTCACCTCACAGAGTGTTTGTTGTGGGGGAGGAAGAGAAAGGAGAATGTTAGCCGCTTTCAGACTCCTTTGGGTAGTGATAAAGCGGGATATCAAATCCAAGCTCTTCTAACCCTAAATGACGATGAATTGATGGATCTTCCCCCCGTTTCTCATTTTTCCAGTCTAGAATTCACACTTTGCAATTAAATAATAATAATACTAATGAAGGTTCATCGGGGTTTTGTTTTTTTATTCCGCTACATTCATTTTCCGAATCAACCCACCTGCTGAACATCCTCTGCTTCAAGGACTGATGAGTCGCTGGATCCGGTAGTCACAGAGGTGAGTGACATTCCCGCCATCCTGCGGAATGTCCGGCGCTCTTCCAGGACATTCTCCTGTACAACTGAGTGGGGCAACTGAGTCCTGCTTGTTAAACTGCTCCTGCCACACCGGGATGCCTTTGAATCACGGGTGCCAACTCTTGCCAGCTTTCTCTTCTGGGTTAATACAGAGAGAAGCTAAGAAAAGCAAGGCAGGGAGTCAGATATTCCGAATACAGGACTGTGGGACTGGTGCTGTCCCCCACCCCACGCCCAAACAAAAATTTATTCCGGTTTTTGGATCACCCAGATCAAGTTAATGGGCTTCAAGCTGCACTCAAGATTAGGTGATGGGGTCAGGGCCAGAGGGGTGGGTTTGCTTCATCATACACACACCCCACGCCCCCCAGATTCACTCTGGAGGCTGATGATAACGTGGGAATGTTGTAGATACTAGGAGAGGATAGATTGATTTAATAGTATCCTTCCTAACTCACGCTTGTGAGTCAGCAGCAGAGCGACATTCCCCAATATATAGCAGGAAGCTACCGGTAGTTTGTAGATTCATTTGAATCTCTTTATTTAAGCAATCCGATCTGGCTTGCCTAGATTGGAGTATATTCCTGGTAAGACCCCTTTAATTCCCTCCTAATAAGAATAAAGACAAAACCGTCTTCTTTTAGAAGTATAACAAGTTTACTCACATCCAGTTCACAGCTGGATCCCTGAAGGCAGGCTTTAGCTTGTAGTTACAGGTACTTAGTTGGTCTCTAAGGTGCTACTGGAAGGATTTTTTTATTTTTATTTAGTTACAGGTACAGTGTGGCTTACATCCTTGCAAGGATGGGCCCATGTGCTGCTGGCAGAGAGCCGGCAGTGCAGTCCAAGAGAAGAAATGGCATCAAAATAGGGAGGTGGCTGCGTGACTGGACCTTTTGTGGGGTCTGCAAGGGTCACACCCACCTACCTGGTCACATGCAGGAGGAGGATGCTCCAGACCAGGTGTAAGAGGAAGTTCAGCTGGCTGGACCAACACCCCCCTGTCTGTGTCCACTCTAGGCAAACAAGTAATGTTGGACTTGACTGCTCCAATGGATTACAGTGGTGCCTCGCAAGACGAAATTAGTTTGTGCCGCGAGTCGCTTCATCTAGCGATAATTTGGTCTTGCGAAGCGCGGGTTGCCACGGCAAAAAAAACCCAAACACACACCAAAAATGTAAAAAACGCCGGAAAACTTCGTCTTGCGAAGCGCGGCCATTGAAAACTTCGTCTTGCGAGTCACCAAAAACATCGCAAAACGCTTTCGTCTAACGAGTTTTTCATTGCGCGAGGCATTCGTCTTGCAAGGTACCACTGTACATCCCACAGATAGGCCGAAGCAGGAGGGGAAGAGGGGATTTGACCTGCAAACTCTCCACCCAATCCTATTGAGGATATGAGGGGAAACTGGGTTGAGAGCAGTGATAAGGAAGCTTTCCCATCCCAAGGACCACTTTCCATAGGCAGGCCCTGCATAATATATTTTGGCACCTGGGGTCAACCACAAAATGCTAACCCGTCCCCCTCCAGCCAGGGAAGAAAGCAGAAATGAAGATCTACATCAGGAACAACGGGGGGGGGGCATCAAATCAATCTTATCCAACAACAGTTGAAGTGGGAATCAAGGCAGGGGGCCACTCTGAGAAACGCTGGGCAAGTGCAAAGCTCAAACCCCAGAAGGCAGCCCCCGCCATTTCCTCTCTATAGGTGGGAGGAGAACAACAGTGCCCCCTATTTGCCAAGAAGCTGCTGCAGAGGAAGAATTTGGGGCTGGGGGGCTGCCGAGGTGCTGGCAGGTCCAGCCTCCAAGGAGCAAGCCGCAGCTATCGTCGCTGCCACGGGGGTGGCAGCAGGCATTGTATTCCTTGGAGGGGAGTCTGCTGCCCCTGTGGATCCTGCCGCTCGAGGCAGTTGCCTCCCCATGCCTCATGGGTGGGCTTTCTCTGCTCATAGGCAGTGGCGTCGCAACGGGGGGTGCGGGGGCCCCCCGGTGCCACGTCTCCAGGGGTGACAAGGCGGAGCCCCACCGCTGCGGTGCAAGCAGCCATCACGCCGCAGCAGCTGCATGTGGGTGATCCTCCGTTCGCGGCTGCAGCTGCGAGCAGAGGGTCCCGGCACCACGCCACCGACAAACCGCTACGTAGGTTGCTTCTGCAGCACCGCTACGTGCGGCGCATGCAGGGTACCCCTGGGTGCACAGCATGTTTGCCGCTCCGGGTGCCCGAGTGCCTTCCTCTGCCACTGCTCATAGGGAACCTTCCGAGGACCTGCCCTGAGAGATCTACAGATCTGGAGGGCTCTGTACCTTGAACCGGTCGATCATGTCTATCCGTTCCAAATCAGTTATGTTCGAGATTCCTCCGTGTACAATCAAGACCTTCTGATCGATCAGGGTGGCCAGAGGCAAGCTGCTGAAGACCGTCTTGAGCTCTTTCAGGATTTTGCTGCCGTGCTCCTAGGCAGAGGGCAGGAACAGTAAAGGAGAATGAGAGAAATTACCAGGGTATGTATGTATGTATCCGGATCCCAGAGTTTGTGTGTGCAAAGGCACCCTTAATTCCTAGAGTTAACAAATGCCAGAGATTACTAAATATTCAGAATTACTAGATGCTGGGAGTCTTAACCAGGGTGTCAGACGATTTAACAGTGTGAGAATACAGGCGGTGCTTGTTTTTCTGTACTAGGACATCACTGGGGAGATAGAGCTTTAATAATAATAATAATAATAATAATATTACCACACTTCATCTAAAGTTCTCAGGGTGGGTCACAACATAAGAACACAATATAAGTACAAAACAATACCCCCTATAATACACATTTTAAAGGCCATAGAATATCAATCAGCCAAAGGCCTGGTTAAAGAAGAAAGTTTTTGCCTGGTGCCTAAAGGTGTATAATGAAGGTGCCAGGTGAACCTCCCTGAGGAGAGCATTCCACAAATGGGGAGCCACTACAGAAAAGGCCCCGTTCTTGTGTTGCCACACTCCGGACCTCTCATGGAGGAGGCACACAAAGAAGGGCCTCAGAAAGTGATCTCAGGGTCTGGGTCGGTTCATACAGAGGGGGGTGATCCTTGAGGTATTGAGGCCTTGAGCCATTATATGTCTGACTCTAAGAGAAAAGCCAAGGCTCCAGCAAAAAGAGTTACTCGTTTCAGATGTAACAAAGAAGGGCATACTGTATATCCAAATTTTGCAAAGCCCACAAACGAGCAAAATTCCTTTCATTTAAGCAACAAAATTCCAAGGGACAAGGGAATCAAAACAAGAAGAGGAGAAGAAGAGGAGTTTGGACATGATATCCCACCTTTCACTCCCCTTAAGGAGTCTCAACACAGGTGGCACTGTGGGTCAAACCACAGAGCCTAGGGCTTGCTGATCAGAAGGTCAGCGGTTCGAATCCCCGTGATGGGGTGAGCTCCCGTTGCTCGGTCCCAGCTCCTGCCAACCTAGCAGTTCGAAAGCACCTCAAAGTGCAAGTAGATAAATAGGGACCACTACAGCGGGAAGGTAAACGGTGTTTCCGTGTGCTGCTCTGGTTCGCCAGAAGCGGCTTTGTCATGCTGGCCACATGACCTGGAAGCTGTATGCCGGCTCCCTCAGCCAATAATGCGAGATGAGCGCGCAACCCCAGATTCGGTCACGACTGGACCTAACGGTCAGGGATCCCTTTACCTTTAAGGAGTCTCAATGCAGCTAACAATCTCCTTTCCCTTCCTCCCCACAACAACACTCTCTGAGGTGAGTGAGGCTGAGAGAAGTGTGACTAGCTCAAGGTCACCCAGCAGCTGCATGTGAAGGAGCGGGGAATCGAACCCGGTTCACCAGATTACAAGTCCACTGCTCTTAACCACTACACCACGCTGGCAAGAGGCAAACAAGAGGAACAGGGACCAAGAACACAATCTTCTTTTGCAAGAGAAGAGTCCAGCTGTAAACAGCTGTGATACAACATCCAACAAATTGATTCTGAATGTTCCTTCTCAAATACGTTACGATAAATGCTTCTTTGGCAGCATTGAGAGTATTAACCCATCAGTGGAGGGCAGTATACCATAAACATTTGCAACACAGGTTCAGGAACCTTAAACTGCAAACTAAGCAATCACTGGAAGGAATTGATACTTTAACCAAAATAGCAAGAACTAAAACATGGCATAATCAGGTGGGGAAGCCTCGCCTCGCTTAGAAACTGGTAGATTGTCCTCTGTTCTTAAGCAGAGCGCTGGGTGGCTACATCTCAGCAGGATTGTAGCAGTGGATTTCTTGTGTTGACAGTGCAGATTGGACTAGACGAGTTTGGGCAATGTCTGTGAGTCTAAGGTCCACAAACAAGCTTACCTTATATTTGCGCATGACCTCCTTGTTGAAACCATAGCTAGAGATCAAGAGAAGAGAGGACTTGTAAATAGATGCCCATTAACAGAACCCATGCATTTCTTAATTCCTGGAACATGTTTTCAGTGGCCATACCGCAAGTTGATCATATAGTCCTCGTGGTTCCCTCTGTTCAGGTGGACCTCCTTCGGGTAAACCAAAAGGAAGACGAAGAGGATGATCAGGACTTCTATGGACGACTTGCCTCGGTCCACAAAGTCACCGTTGAAGACGTAAACCTTTTGTGGAGAGGGAATACCATTCTGCAATGGAAAAACAGCAACAGTCATCCAGGAAGTGCTTACCAAATGCTAAATCTGGAGACAAAATGGTTGGATGTTTCTACCACGTTTTGGAATGCTTTGAGAAGGTCTCCAACCAGGAACTCCACAAGCCACAGGTGAGGGGAATAGGCTTGACAGGAGGACACAGAAGAAGGGGAAGAAGGGGAGAAACCACACCTGCCTCGTCTCCCAATTCAGCTGTAAATTTAAAGGCAAGGGGACAAGCTGACACCTTTACCCAACAACACAGGCAGAGCAATCCTACCCAGGCAGATAGGTCAGGGGGCAGATACACTCCTTTGTAAGGGAAGCATCATCCTAACTGGTTCTAGCCGGGGGTACTGGGTAGGTGAAGTAAACCTTCATTTTCATTCCTTCCATTGACTCCTATGGGACAGATTGAGTTATACCTGCATTATTCGTAGTGGACGTTATTCCAAGCTCTGAGCTGGCAAGGTGTAGTGGTTTAGAGCAGCGGTTCTCAAGCGGTGTAGCACGCCACATTGGTGTGACTGGAGAGGATGCCAAGTGTGGCGGGAAAGTCCAAGAACAATCAATATTATATGTTGGGAATGTTGCCTGTTCTTACGCGGCTGAATTGTTTTATATTTTCTGGGCATCCCATGATCGTATTGTAAAGCAGTTGTGCTGTGTTATAAATCCAGCTCTGTGAGGAATTCTTTTTTTGTTGTTGTTGTTGGTCTTCCAGTTTATTTCTTATCGATAAAAATGTTGGTGTGGTGCAAGCACATTTTTATTCTGAAAGTGTGGCTGGCCCAGAGAAAAACGTTTTAGAGAACCCCGGTTTAGAGTGTCAGACTTGGTCACTCTTGGAGACCAAGGTTCGAATCCCCGCTCAGCCATGAAAGCTCACAGGGAGACTGGGGGCCAGTCACTGCCTCTCAGCCTAACCTACCTCACAAAGTTGTTGTAGGGATTAAATGAGGAAGGCGAAAACCACATTCGCCACCTTGAGCTCCTTAGAGGAAAATGGTGGGATATGAATGGAATAAATAAACGAATGATACGCAGAGCCTGCTTCACGCCACCTCAGCCAGAAGATGCAGAGATATGCCATGTTACTTCTCCCAGCTAGCCTACCTGGGGGTTAGCTTTGCACTGTAAAGCCCCACAACGTGCCCCACTGCCATTTTGTGAGCTCTGGGAACAGATTCATGTTGCTTTTTGGAGGCAGACTGGGAAAGCTTATGGAAAACAGATCTGAAATTCACAGCATGTTGTACACTGAAAGAAAATTATATGAAAATGATGTACCGGTGGTATTTGATTCCTAGTAAGTTAGCAAAAATGTGTAGAACAAGCACAAATACCTGCTGGAAATGTAAAGAAAAAGAAGATAACTTTTATCATATGCGGTGGTTGTGTAAGGGTATAAAAGCTTTCTGGGAGATGATATATAATGAAATGGAAAAAAATGTTTAAGATAACTTTTGTTTAAAAAAAACCAGAAGCCTTTCTATTAGGAATTAAAGGTACCAACATTCCAAAGGAGCATAAAAGATTTTTCATGTATGTGACAACAGCCGCACGGATGCTACTAGCTCAGAGATAGAAAGAGGAAAGAGTCCCTATCAAAGAGGAACGACAAACTAATCTGATGGACTATGCCGAAACAATTTTTTTTAAAAAAGAATGGGTGGGGAAAAATTATAATTTATTGAAGAGACCACTGTAAGCAGATGAAAACATTAGCAGGATTTTAATCCCACTTGTAATGCAACAA
The DNA here is from genome assembly GCF_965207765.1 of Zootoca vivipara. Lineage (NCBI taxonomy): Eukaryota > Metazoa > Chordata > Lepidosauria > Squamata > Lacertidae > Zootoca > Zootoca vivipara. Next base: position 65,682,175 of record NC_142583.1, read on the forward strand.
ATACTAAGGATAATATGGATTATGGAATACATATGCAGTTGTAAATGTCGATAATAGGACCCATGAAGGGGATGCGGGGGGAAGTCTCGAGATTCAGAGTAACTTCTATACATGGATTCGCATTTGGACTGTTATAAATTTATATATGTAAAATCAAATAAAAACCATTTCAAAAATATATATATGATGCATTTTGGCATGCGGCCGTACATGTAATGCGAACATGTATTCTATACGTACCTTGTAGAATATGAGGAACAAGTCACTCAGCTGCCCATGCAAATCTCCTAATTAATGAAGAGGGCAAAAAGTTGGCTTTGTGAAGTGGTTTAAAGTTATAAGCATTTCACATCAAGCAGTGTATTCTGTTCATGGTGCTGGTTTATTCACATTCCCACCCCCCTCTCACGCTCTATATCCCACATTCCTTCTGCTGTGAAACCCAATGTGTTATTTGGTAGTTCTCAGGTAGTCTCCCTTCCGTGCACTGACCAGCCCCAAACCTGCTTAGCTTCAGCAAGCTGGTGGTGCCATGCGCTTTTGGACCATACCATTGGACCTGGGAACTGTGGTTATATTTCCCAGGGAATTGTGGCTTTTCTCCCCATTGAGATCTGCCAGAAGCGAGCCAGCAGTAAATCGCACTGAGCAAGCTGGAGTTAACTCTTTGTTAGCAAAAACACGATCTGCACAGGAGTGTCGGGTCTAATGAGCACGGCGACTTGTCTCTGAGAGCCAGTGTGGTGTAGTGGTTAAGAGCGGTAGACTCGTAATCTGGGGAACCGGGTTCGCGTCTCCGCTCCTCCACCTGCAGCTGCTGGGTGACCTTGGGCTAGTCACACTTCTTTGAAGTCTCTCAGCCCCACTCACCTCACAGAGTGTTTGTTGTGGGAGAGGAAGGGAAAGGAGAATGTTAGCCGCTTTGAGACTCCTTAGAGTAGTGATAAAGCAGGATATCAAATCCAAACTCTTCTTCTTTCTTTCTTTCTTTCTTTCTTTCTTTCTTTCTTTCTTTCTTTCTTTCTTTCTTTCTTTCTTCCTTTCTTCTCTGGCAGGTCTTGCCCCCATGAAGCAGTTGCTGAGACAGGTCCTTGCCTCCCTACAGCTGCCTAAGCGTCTTCCTCTCCAGGTTCCCCCCCAAGAAATCGGAGACTGTGCCCCTTCACATAGTCAATCTCTCCTCTGCCCTTATCACACCTCTCCTAGTTCTGAGCCTTCTTCCCTTGGGGATTCCCCAGCTGGTTCCTCCCACCATTCCTCTAAGTCCAAGCAGTCCACGACACCATCATAGGTTTCCTTTCTGGACCAGGAAGAGTTGTTTCTGCTCTATTGGGGTTTTTTTAAATCGCATTACTTAAGGTGGGAGGGGCAGTGCCTGGTTTCTAAAGACAGAGATGTTGGAGCTTATCTGAATGGAAGCGATGTTCATTAGCCCTGCTCCTTATGTTTAAATGTGGAAGAAAGGTACAGACTACCGTTGGTCATTAATATTTGGAAGAAAATGCCCTTTGTACATTCTTAGAGGCACACTGCTCTTTCATGTTAAGAGTGGGGAAAGGGCAGGTACTAGTATCCTAGCAAAGGGCACTCTGTTGTAGATGCTCAACCTGTCTCCCTCACCTGTCTCCCTTCTCCAGATCTGTTTCATTATTATTTTTTCAGTTTCAGTTACACACCAGTCCCTCTTATCTCCAGTTTGTTTGTATGTTGGAAGATTTAGGGCAGATTGTCATCTCACAGAGTGCTAATGGATCAATACCCCCACAGGATAACACCTCCAAGGAAATTAGGCTGAGCTAATGAGCTTTTAACACAAGCTGATTTCCTAGGCTTTAGAGGTGCCTAATACACAGTTTAGGAAGCTTGCCTAACAAAACCAGCTTTTCACACATGCTAATTTCAGAGGGTTTGGAAATACACAGGTCAAATACACCCACGGGTCCAGCCATCACAGGAGACTAGCTTGTCCTAATTGGCTTTTGATGCCCCAAGCCTTAATTAAATTCTAGCACCTACAAACCCATAACAATACATTAAACACATCCCAGCCACTTCTAAAAAGCCACGGGTAGTCAAAGGCAAAAGGCCTGGTGAGAGTGAAAGCTTTTTGCCTAGTGCCTAGAAATATATCATTATGGCGAACCTCCCTGGGGAGAGTATTCCACAAGTGGGGAGCCACCACAGAAAAGGCCTGTTCTCGCGTTGCCACCCTCCGTACCTCTCATGGAGCTGGCGCATGAAGAAGCGCCTCAAATAATGACCTCAGGGTCTGGATTAGACCACATGGGATGAGGCGGGTGCTTGAGGCAGGTACCTCAGCAGCGTTGATAAACAACAGCACTTACCACATACAGTGATCTCCTCACCGTAGCAGGTGGAGATGCAGGTGATGTTTGGAAGCTGGGTAAGATGCTTTTCAGTCTCATGCAAGAGTCTTAGGACATAGTAAGCGTGAAGATGCTACTGGGAGAAAGTGAGGAAATTACAGAAAGCCATCGAGGAGAGCATTGTCGCTCCTCTCAAACGACAATTCCCAGGATCCTTCGGGGAGAAACAATTAACTGTTTACTTGCGCTGATTTGTATTCCGCCTTTCTACAGAAACTAGGCAGTTCACAATTTAAAACAACAACACAGTGTTATGCATGCCCCATGGTGAGAGATTTCTGGGGCAGAGGGCTTCGGCCAGATTTGGTGTCCTCCGGTGGCCTACGGCTTTTTGCAGCATTTGCATTCGTTTGCAAACATCAAAGTTTAGCCTAGGAGCAGGTGCTTCTTTAACACTACAGCAGAAGTCCCTAAACTCGCTGCTCCCGTTTCGGACACCTATGGGTACAGTCACCAAGATGCTCCCAGGGCTAAAGTCGGTCTTTCTCCCAATAGCCATGACTTCACACAGACAGGGCATGATTATAACATCCTCAGTAAAGGCGGAGAAAGTGATGTCCCTTCTCTAAACCAGATCACGCTTTCCAGAACAGTCTATTCCCACAGCTATTGCTAAGGCCGGGGTCTGAGAGCCTTCAGCCACATGGCCCTGCAGCTGGCTAACTGACTGTGGTGTAAGATACTGGGAAGCCAAATCAGTAAAACATTTCGGGGTTGGGTTGCTTATCATTTATACCAGGGGTGGTCACCTCACAAGAGACTCTGATCTACTCACAGAGTTAAAAACTGGGAGTGATCTACCCCCTTTTGGGGGGGTTCAGGTCAAAGCTGTTGAGTTTTTTTTTAAGGAAGGGAAGCCCTGTTTTGGGGGGTTTAGGTCAAACTTGTTGAGCTTCTTTTAGGAGGGAGGGAGGCCCATTTTTGTTTAGGGCTTCAGGTCATAGTTCAGCTTTTTTTAGGGAGGATGAAAATTTGGGGTGAGCTTTTTTAGGGGTGCCAGTGATCTAGCAGTGATCTACTACAGACATCCAGTGATCTACTGGTAGATCACAATCTACCTGTTGGACGGGCCTGGTTTATACCATGGCTAGGCAAACTAAGGCCCGGGGGCCGGATGCGGCCCAGTTGCCTTCTAAATCCAGCCCACGGACAGTCCGGGAATCAGCGTGTTTTTACATGAGTAGAATGTGTGCTTTTATTTAAAATGTATCTCTGGGTTATTTGTGGGGCCTGCCTGGTGTTTTTATATGAGCAGAATGTGTGCTTTTATTTAAAGTGCATCTCTGGGTTATTTGTGGGGCATAGGAATTTGTTCACATGTTTTTCCAAAATATAGCCCGGCCCCCGACAAGTTCTGAGGGACAGTGGACCAGCCCCCTGCTGAAAAATTTTGCTGACCCCTGGTTTATACAAATAGCAACCTATGGTTTGCGCCAGGCAAAGTTAGGGTGAGTTACGGCACCTGCTCAGGTGTCAAAGGCCAAGGTAAAGAAGTACGTTTTCAGCATAGGACCAAAGGTGGAGAAACGATCCCAGAAGGAACACAAACAAGTTGAAGTTCAACAACATCTGGCGGACCACAAATCCCTCATCCCGGGCCTACAATGGTTGGCAGTGGTTCTCCAGGGATTTAAGGTGATGAGTCTTTCCCAGCCTGGACCTCACAAATGCTGTATCACTGAGCTAAAGAAATTCCCCTTCAGTTCCATTCTTTACCTAGCAGGAGCTTCTGGAAGCGAAAACTGAGGTAAACGTAGACGGCTACTGTGAAGATACTTACTTGCTCGTGTTGGTATGCTTCCAGCAAGTTAGTGGCATCCTCAGGTACGAGCGGGAAGGAAAGGTGAGGCCCCACATAGGTGTCCGGCACCACAATGGTTTCAAAGGTTTCAACGGATTTTTCGAGCTTGGGGTCAAAAGTGATTTCAGGTTCTGACAATATGCGGTTAAGGAAATCTCCTAGGGTGAAAAGGAAAACCAACACGGTTGGCTCCTAGAATGTGGCTCTTTGCTTCTCTCTATGGCCAGCAGCAGCAGCGGCGTAAGTTTTAGCTGAGATTCCTGCATTGCAGGGGGTTGGACTAGATGACCTTTGGTCCCTTCCAACTCTTAAGATTCTATGATGGAATATAAGCGCGTCGGTTTCTTTGATGACATTTCTTGCCAACCCCCTTCTCACATGCAGTCCCGCAGGTATCTTATGAGTATCACGTAAAAGCCAGAGAAATTAAAACAACGCCACAGCCAAAAAACACAAGAAGAATAGAAACAAACAAACAAACCAGACGGTAACGCCAATTGAAAGCAGCAGAATAGTCTGAAGGCAATGAAACAATTCTAAAGGCCACCTGTTGACAGTTAAAGAGGTGAGCACACCATGGATTTTAACACACACGAGTGCTGTTCAGTTAGCTACAAGGTAGTTGGCCTTGTATTGGCTCAAGAATCCTAAGAAATCAACCAATCAGAGCCCGTGGTTCAAGTCAGTGCCATTTTGAAAGGTTCAGTCAACCATCTTGATGTGATGGTACCCAAACACAGACAAAAAAGCCTGCTCTTCAACATTGTGTACAATTTGGTTAAACCCAACGGTTCTTAAAGGGTGCAGCTTTCCGAAATATAAATCTAGATTGTATACTCCAGAGCATGGGTAGGCAAACTAAGGCCCAGGGGCTGGATCTGGCCCAATCGCCTTCTAAATCCGACCCGTGGGTGGTCCGGGAATCAGCATGTTTTTACATGAGTAGAATGTGTGCTTTTATTTAAAATGCATCTCTGGGTTATTTGTGGGGCATAGGAATTTGTTCTCCCCCCCCCTTCAAAATATAGCCCAGCCCCCCCCCCCAAGGTTTGAGGGACAGTGGACCAGCCACCTGCTGAAAGAGTTTGCTGACCCATATTCCAGAGCTATTCATCCAGGATTTGTAGGTACAGGGGTACCTCGGTTCTCGAACTTCATCAGTTCCGGAAGGCCATTCGAGTTCCGAAACGTTCGAAAACTGAGGCACAAAGGGCTGTCTGCAAATTCAACTGATAAAACTGAAAATCACGCAGTGGAAGCTGTTCGATTTCCAAGGCGCGTTTGGAAACAGAAGCATTTACTTCTGGGTTTTCGGCGTTCGGGTTCCAAAACGTTCATCAACAGAGATGTTTGAGAACCGAGGTACCACGGTACCAACATTTCCACATTTGATCGGTTAGCAAAACGCATACAAGGTCACAAAATTTAGTTGCCCTGATGAAAGAGAGACACAGACAGGCAGGCAGGCAGGCAGGCAGGCAGGCAGGCAGGCAGGCAGGCAGACAGACATATAACACGAACTGTAGTTCCCCATTTTTGAGCTTACTATCTTTGTTGTTGTTTGGCGTGAAGTAGGTCATAAGATAGTCAAAGAAATGGTTGAGCTGCAGAAGACAAGAAGAATGCTGTCAACTTCCATCAATAAGCCATCTTTGTACTCTCTTCCCCTGCCATAGCCTCTCCCTCCCATACTGTTCCCTCTCCCATTTCTCATGCTACACCAGTGGCGTAGCGTAGGGTTGCCAGAGCCCGGGGCCATGTGGAGAGGCTGGGCTGGAAGGGAGAGAAATGGACAGAGTACACATTTGCACTCAGTTGCCTATCGGCGTCTGTGTCACCCAGGAGATCGCAACCGCAGAGATTAAGAAATTGAAATTCACGGCATGTTGTACGCTGAAAGAAAACTATATGAAAATGATGTACCAGTGGTATTTAACTCCTAGTAAATTAGCAAAAATGTACAGAACAGGTACAAATACCTGCTGGAAATGTAAAGAAAAAGAAGGTATCTTTTATCATATGTGGTGGCCTTGTAAGGTAATAAAGGCCTTCTGGGAAATGATATATAACGAATTGGGAAACTCAGAGACCAAGAAAACAAGAAATTCAAGAAAGAATGGGGACAGTTTGTAATTTATTTAGGAGACCACTGTGAGCAGATGAAAACATTAGCAGGATTTTAATCCCACTTGTAAAGTAACAAATATTACGGACAACATGGATGGATACAAAACACAGACTATGAAATAATATGCAGTTGGAAATGTTGACAATGGAGGGAATGGGGCGGAAGTCGTGAGATTCAGAGAAATCTCATTTTATAGATATGTCTTTGGCATTGTAACTAACTTGCATTTGTAAAAATCAAATAAAATTGATTTAAAAAAAGAAAGAGAAATTTTGTGCCCCTATTGATTTTGTGCCTGGGGCAACTGACCCTGTGCCGCCCCCCCCCCAACGCTAGGTCACTGTGCCACACAGAGCTGCATGTGATTCAGAAGATGTGCAAAACTGGCACATGCCATGTAATTTTGGAGTTTGCAGTGCTTCTTCTTCCAAGTCCAACACACACTCTGCATCATTGGGCAGCCACCGAGGGTGCTCAGTGTGCTATTTGGGTTTGTTTGTAGTCTCTGCCTCCTCTGTCCCTCATACATGCATACATATACATATATTACTAATGGAAGTTGCAGCCCAAAATGAGGATGGCAGAGACTGAATGAGACCACTGTCGGACTGAGGTTATGCTTGCATCAAAGTACTTAGGCAGAGGGTTTAGATTGCATTCAGATCACTGAATTCTGTTAGCAAAGTCACTTAACACAGATGGAGACCAGGGAGAAACGAAACCCTGCTAACACTTGACTGTGGAAAACTGAACCAAAACAGTGTATAATTTGAGGGGGGGGGATTTTGTTTCTCTTACTTTGGGCTTTGTACATATCAGAAAAATATTCAGCTATGCGTACAGAGGAAAACTCCCTTAGAACTAACCAGCCTATCAGCACAAGTTACCTCAGCATGGATCATGCCAGCCTGACTGGTTGCTAGGCAACACCTCCACCCCGCACCACCTACTAATTATCAACAGAATTAACCCTTAGGTTCCAAACGGAACGCTCCCTGCTATTGTACTTCCAGCCAAGTCTGGGCTGTGTTAGGGGCGGATGAGAATCAGGAGAATAATTCTGAGCGCTAAATTCCGTTTACTGCTACCAACAGCAAAACTAGAGCAGACCGAAGGAAGGATTTGCCCTCTGCCTTCCTCCTTTGCCATCATACCTTGAGATGATCCAGCTCTCCCGCATACTCTATGGACTGAAATATGCGCCATGTGCATCTTCGGCGCATTTCAAGCCGGGCCACATAGCGTCGATACCACGCTTGGATCAGGATAATTCCTCTGAAGGCTGAGGTGCAAAAAGAGAGACGTGTGATATAGCCTCTTGCTATATTGGCACAACCCCACCAAAGGCTTGCTTTTTGGAGTAAAGAAACATGAAGCCCATTAAACAGCTGGCATCAGCAGCTAGCAACCTTGGGCAACTGTTGGGGCCAGGTATCATGGCAGAGTCCACATGACACAGACGTTTGGCCCTGCCACCCATCCATTTTCTTCAGCCATGGGCTTAACTGGTAGTAGGGACTGGACCAAGGAAGCAGCCTGCCATTTTAAATGGCCCCCATTGTGCGATAGCAATGCACCACTGGGGCATTGTGGGTAAGTAAAATGGAAGGCAGCTCACAACCCTGTCATTTCCAATTGTCCAGGAAGCTCTTTGGGGAAGGAAAGAAACATTAGGAGCTTCTCAGATGGGTGGAACAGCCCCGGGCACTGGCAACCCACACTACGCCACTGAGAAATGGGAGAGGGATTCAACGCTGCACTTTGAAGAAATTAAGATATGGTAGGAGAGATTCTTGCTGTTCATAGAATTGTAGGGCCACAAGGGAACACAATTCAGGATTCAGGAATCTCTGGCTAGCCAACCTCTGTTTATAAAACCCCAATGAAGGAGAGCCCACCTCCTTCTGAAGTAGTCCATTCAACTGTTGAACAGTTCCTGCCATTGGATTAGTCTCATCTCGCCCAAATGAGGGTGATCTCTGACGCACCTCAAAGCCCTCTACCCCCCGAAACAAAGGCTATTTGGCTGCACTAGGTGAAGGAAGTAGCAGCACATAAACATGTTCACACGTCATGTTCAACAGTCTCGTGTTTTCCATTCTCCCTAGCACTCCATACCCTCCAACATTTCTCAGATGAAAATGGGGACATTTCTCACTCCCCACCGGCTGACCTCCTCCTTCCCAGCCCCCCCCCCGAGTATTTCCTATCAGAAGAAGGGCGAGTGCTGGCACCACCTCCACACCGATGGGACAATAGCACACACACATTCCACCATACTGAGAAAACCTCTTAAACACACACCAATAGCACTTGCAGGGGAAATCGGGACAGGATGGCTTTTGTATTTCCCGGACTGTCCCTGGAAAATTGGGGCACTTGGAGGGTGTGGCACTCACCCGAAAAGGGGGAGCGCTTAGCGGGTTGTTTCTTTTCTTCACACAAACTCTTGCCACTTTTTTTCTTGTCCATCCCTCCCAACTGTACGACTGATTCAGCAAGAATGCTAGTGTGTTCTAGGGCTTTTCCTGGCTTCCAAAACAAGCCAATCAACCCATTTTGAGCTAGACGGGTTCATTGTCTGAAACCATCCAATGGGAAAATCTGATGCAAAGCAGGAAGAACAAGTCCTGACCTCATTGGCTAGAACCTTAAGTAGGAGTAAAGTTCCAACCTGAAGCTTCTCTCCTGCCAGAGAAAATTCAGCGGAATTGTCATATAATGTCAGAGACCAGGCTGAGAAGTACTTCTCTGATGAGGAATGGTGGGAGCCTCCCCCTCCCCTGAGCAGGATCCTGAAGCTGCCCAGGAGCAGTGGAGAAGTATAGATTTGGAACAGTGGTTTGCAGAGGGGCATAGTTCTGAAGACAAAAGTTGGGGCGAACTGTGGGGTGAACAGCAAGGTGAAGAAGAACGGGAAGAGAGAGAGCTAACAGACTCTCTCTCACTGGAGACTGTCCAGCCTATCAGTCCAAGGTCATGTAGAGCAGATAAGGTGGCTACACAAAAAGCACGGTGGTTGCGAGATCAGGTTGCAAGGCGCGGAAGTGATGGGGTGACGGGGGGGGAGTGGGTGGAAACCTTAATTGGGAGCACCTTCATTCTGAGAATGGATGCTTTGTTCTTTTCCTGTGATTATTACAGACTCTTTAAATGGTGAGGAACTATTTTTGCTTTGTTCTGCTTATCCACGGCCAAAGGGAGGGAAGAAACCACTTCCCGGAAGCCTGACATATAGTGAGGGTTTGTGCTTTCGAAAGAGATGGGGAGCCAGTGGCTCTCCTGATATTGTTGGACTCCAGTTTCCACCAACCCCAGCTAGTATCAACAATAGTGGGAAGGGAAGAACTTCTTTCCTTCCATGTTTGCCACAGGAGAATGAACATTCTTCACATGCTCCTTCATTGGTTTTTCCCTTCACTCAAATTTTCTGACATGCTGCTCTTCCATAGACCTTGTTTAATAATAATTTTGATTTATTAAATTCAGACATACAAGATACACAGTTATATAAAACGAGAATTAAAGTAAATAATACTGTGTTTATGATTTGATGGGGTAGAAGATAGGATGTAGCAAAAGGGCAGAAACAAAAACTCCATGGAAAACGGGATGGGAAGTCGACAAAAATAAAAGATGAAATTGTGTTTTGACTGCATTATGTTAAAAATGTTGAAACTTAAAAATATATAATTGAAAAATAAAATAAAACAACAGTATGCAGTGGAAGAGACGGCTGAAGATCGGGAAACAAATTCGAGGGGTTTGGTGGGAAAGGGTGGGAATGGGGTGATTTATAAAGGGATATTGGATTGGATGGATTTAAATGGTCTGAAACTGGCTTGACATTAGGAATTTGCTGAAATGTCTGGGAAATTTGTTTCCAGCAAAAGGGGGGATGGTTCTAAATATAGATAATCAAGAAAGGAGAATAGAATTTTAAGATTTGAATAATAATTGCATTTCTGGTAAAATATTAAGCTAAGGGAAGAAATTTAAGATAAAGGAAAATCGGTAAGATTAGATATGGATAGTGGAGTAATAAAAAGGATAAAATTGTAATGTGTAAAGGAAATTAGCAGAGTTAGAGAACATTGCCTATATGGTTATTATAAGGGACCCAGAGTGGGGGGAGTCGGGGAAGTCCAAGATGATATTGTTAAGATCATAAATAAGATGTTTTTCTTTTTTCTTTTTTCTTCTTTGTTTCTTTTAAATCTTTTCTGTATTTTTGTATTTTTGCTGCTGTTTGGTTTTTGTTTTGCTTTTTGTATGGAAAAATCAATTAAAATTATTCTAAAAAAATAAAAATAAAACAACAGTATGCAGAATGCTCCATTAAACGTTTCTGAATACAATAACAAAGTTGTGTCAATATCTATATAGCATAATTATTAGATATGAAATGATGTATAATAATGTGTGTGCTTAGATTGTTGACCGTCAGGAAAATGTATTTTGCATCAATGACAATTTTAATTTATAGGGAGTAAGGGGACGACAGAGGACGAGATGGTTGGACAGTGTTCTCGAAGCTACGAACATGAGTTTGACCAAACTGCGGGAGGCGGTGGAAGATAGGAGTGCCTGGCGTGCTCTGGTCCATGGGGTCACGAAGAGTCGGAAACGACTAAACGACTAAACAACAACAACAACAAAGGGAGAAACAGGATTTGACTGTCAACAACAGGGGTGGCTAACCTGTAGCTCTGCAGATGTTTTTGGAACTACATCTCCCATCAGCCCAAGCCAGCGTAGCCAAGGCAGTCAGGGAGTTGTAGTTTAGCAACATCCAGACACCATATGAGCCACTCAGATGTACAAAGTAATCCATTTCTGCATGACCGGTGTGTCCCCTGAATATGACGAAACCCCTCCCTTGTCCGTGCGTTGTCAAATTTCACAAGGCCACCAAATTTCCTACTGGAGAGATTATATAACATTAACTTACAGAGATGTGATGCATCTGGCGATTCATTGCCTAGTGAGAAAAGAGGAACATACAGATGTTTACTCAGAAAGGACATCAGAAAACAACACTGAAAATGTTTCAGACAGGAAATAAATGACTTACCTCTGTTTGCCTTGCACACAAAGGTGCTGTGTGCAGAACTACCACATCCCATAGTCTTCGAGCAACGCACCTATCGGATTGCAATTAAACACAGTATCTTAAATGTACAAAGGCTACATGCCGGTGGTCCCCAATCTGTGAGCAATTGCTCTCCTCTAGGGATGGGGAGGAAATTTGATTCAGTCCCATTAAGATGTACTGACCTAATTTGAACTATATCTCCAGATTCTGAGATGCGGTTGACTCCGGTAATGTGGACAAAAAGACTGCACTGGGATGAAGTGCGCATAAGAATGCATATATTAATGACAACAACATAAAAATGAGGGGAAATTGCTTTGAAAAAAATTGTGTTAGTAGAAATGGCATACAAAAATGTGCATATCAGGAGAAATTTGTACTAAAATGCTTAGGAATGTTTGTGAGAACTTCAAAAAGCTGATGCAGAAATATAGAGAATTGAATTTAAGATTGGGAAAATGAGAAATTGAAATGGATAAATTTGTCTTCTCTCCCTCCATCCTAGGCTGAACTGCTGTGACATTACTTTCAAACTGCCAGAGGAAGAAAGGTCCATTGTGGGATGTAAAAACCACCATGGCTGGCATGCACACTATTCCTTTAGGGCACATTTGAATTACATTCTTTCTCTCAAATAATTCTAGGTATTGCATACCCTTCAACATTTCTCCAGCGAAAAACTGGACATCCTACCATACCCTCCAACATTTCTCTGAAGAAAACAGGGACATCCTAAGGGAAAACGGGACATTCTGGGATCAAAGCAGAAACTGGGATGGCTTCTGTAAATCTGGAACTGTCCCTGGAAAATAGGGGCACTTGGAGGGTCTGGAAATACACCTCTTTGCCTAAGGTATATAAGTTTAGGACCCATCCTGATCTTCTGATTGTAAATTGTTTTAACTGATTTTTGTACCGCTTCCTTACATACCCTGCCCTGGGGGTCTTATGGTGAATAGAGAGCATGAAATCTAACAAATCACCATGATAAACGGTGCCCATTCATGACTGACTTCTGAGTGATCTTACATACAGGCTGAAGAGGAGATGTTTTGGCCAATATGCCTGTACGTAAATAGAAATTCATGATAATTAAGAAGGGGGGGGGAACATACCTTAATCCCGATGCCTGCTATAGAGAGGGGTGCTACTTGACTTCGGAGGTTGGTTTTTCCTGCTAGCCTTATGCATTTATAAGACAGCTTTTAATTCTCAAGTGCTTCCAAGACAGCTTTTTACACTCCAGACTTAATAAATGGATCTCCGGAGGTTTAACAAGATGAGCATTCTCTTCCAGATACAGTCACTGTGGGGAGAAAGGGCAAACTTCCCCCCCTTTTTTGCCCTCTGGATGTGAAGCGTCTGGTTTATTTACTCGATGTTGCTCTGAGAGGTCTTAAGAGCCTTCCCACGTGACAAGGGAAGACACCAAACTGAAACGGATTAGGATTACTTGCAGGAGGATTAGGAACAAAGGACATAGTCCGTTGGCCCTTCTCGTCTGAGGACCTGATCATGCACACCTCTGGACGCCCCTTTGGTTTTTGAAAAACCCTCTGTCGTTGGCCTTCCAGGTGTTGCTGAACTACAACTCCCAGCATCCCTAACTAGGGATGGCGGGGGGGTGGGGTGAGAGAGGAGAGAAATTCAATTCAGTTCACATTGAAAAGTGAACTCACCTACGTCTCACTTTCCAAAACAATATGAGAGCCAACATGCAGCTGCCATTCAGAATCCGCTCGCCACCGAATTTTGCAACGCAGTTCTCTAACCAAGTAATGCGTAGGAATTTCATGTACCAGTGCAAAAGGTGCATATAAATGCTTGTATTGGCGACAGTCACGCCCCCCCCCCCAAAATATGCATTGCATTAGGAAAAGGTGTGTTATGGGGAAATGCATTCCAAAACGCACTTGCTGATGCAAGCAGATGCAGAAATGTGGAGAATTTAACTTAAAAGTGGAAAAATTAGACATTGAGAGAAACCCAAACTGGCATATTCCCTCATCCATATCCCTGACCATTGGGCATGACTGCCAGGGTTGATGGGAGTTGTAGTTCAGCAACATTTGACACGCCATACCTGGGCTGGATCTGTCCAAACTTTTTTCGAAGAGGGACAGATTTGAGGAAGTGAAGGGTCGTGGGGGCAAACCAAAGCTGCTGACTTTTTAGGATTTAAGTTATTGAGCTTCTTTAAGGATTGAAGTTGTTGAGGTGTTTTTTGTTTGTTTGTTTGTTTGTTTTAAGGATTTTACCCCAGGAAAGAGACTGCCACAGGGGCCAGATTAAACCAACCGGTGAGCTGGATTAGGCCCCTAAAACAGACTTTGGACAGGCCTGATCTACACTGACCTGTTTAATGTTATTTCCCATTAGAACGCTATTAGATATGTCATTCTAAAACGCCACAGGGCATACTTGTAAATTAAAAGGCTTTTTACCTTGGTTCCCCCCCCCCCCCCGACAAATGAAAGTCATTCCCAACCACACCAATTTCCAAAGTGCTGTTTCTCTCCCGGCTGCCGGCCGCTCATTGCTCTCCCTCCCTCCCTGTTCTTTGTTATCTGCCCCCTTGAATACCACTAAATGTGGGTCGGAGTTTGAATGCAGTAAAAAAGAAGAAGCTAAAATGCTACATAGGAACATATGAGAAGTGTTTCACCAATATAGCAGCATAAAATGATTAAAAATGAAGTGGTAAAAAAGACAAGGTAATAACAAGGTGATTTTGGGAATTATAGGGAGAGAAATACCTAAACTGTATAGAAACTTATTAATGTATGCTACTACTGCTGCGGCAAGAATGTTACTTGCCCCAAAATGGAAAGAAGAAGTCATCCCAGTAAAGGAAGAATGGATACAAAAACTTATGGAATATGCAGAAATGGTAAAACTTACCAGAAGAATAAGAAATCAAGATAACAAACTTTTTTTATAAAAGAATGGAAATGGTTTATTGAATATTTACAGACAAATTGTAAACAGATAAAAACACTGGCAAGATTATTGTAATAACCTGCAGTTTCATAAGAATATATATTTAAAGATGAATAAAAGAGCAAATTAGGTTAATTTGGATATGCAGAAGATATTAAAAATAAATTTAAGGAGCTGCAGAAAGAGGGAGAATGAAGTTTTGAAATGTCAAAATGATTGTAAAATTAATGGAATTATTAAAATGTATAAACTTGAAAAGAGCAATTTATTTTTTAAAAAATACAAGGTATATAACACACTATGAACGTAAAATGTAGCACATCATGTGTCCATCTACATGATCAAAACCATTCCTTAACCCTTCCTTAACATTAAAAACCATGAGCGTAAGCCCCCCCCTATCCTTTCTAGAGGAACCATTGTGAGCACTTATGCACACCCAAACCCCAATGAAGATAAAAGAGGACACAGATTTGCATTTAAAAATGCATATGCCAATGTATACTTAAATCAATGCAGTTTTAGACCTAATGACACTGGGTTGCAACCTGTGCAGCTGTTCTGCTCACACAACAGACTTCTACTTGTGCAACAGAACCCCCCCCCCCTTTTTTTGCTTCTCTCTCCTGAAGCCCCTAGTAGTGCAACATCAAACTCTGCCCCAGAGTGTTTGGGAACACTCCGAAGCAGATCTGGGGAAAGGGGGCAGGGAGGCGAAGGAAAAGCCACATTGTGCAATTACGACAATGCTCGCACCCATCAGAGAGAACCCCCGTGGTTTAAACAGAGCAACCATACCTCTCACTATAACAGAGGACACACAGAGAATCACAGAGTTGGAAGGGGATCGAACCTGCAACCTTGACATTAGCAGGACTTTTGGCCCTGTGAGAGGGCAGAACAGAGATGGAACAGGGCACAACAGACAGCACGGGCTTATGCATGACCGCTGACGCACACAATTACCCGAAACGCAAGCCCTGTGCAAGCAGGGAGTTGCCTGTACTTCAGTTTATGAGCTAGCTAAGCCACCTCATGAGAAGAGAAGACTCCCTGGAAAAGACCCTGATGTTGGGAAAGATGGAGGGCACAAGGAGAAGGGGACGACAGAGGACGAGATGGTTGGACAAGTGTTCTCGAAGCTACCAACATGAGTCTGACCAAACTGCAGGAGGCAGTGGAAGACAGGAGTGCCTGGCGTGCTCTGGTCCATGGGGTCACAAAGAGTCAGACACGACTAAACAACTAAACAACTGAACAACAACAACAAGCCATTATCCATTGCTACATCTTGTGGTACTTAAGACACGGGGGAGAAATCCAATCAGTTTGCATTTAAAGGAGAACTTAATAAAGTCTCACTTTCCAAAACAATACGCAAATCAAAAGAGTGATCCCTCGAAATTTGTACGATTTTGCAACGTGTCTCTCTAGCCAATAAATGCGTACTAGGGAAAGCGTGCTCAAAAATGCATGTAACGGTGAAAATAACACACAGTAATTCATTATCTTTGGGGAAATCGCTTGCAAAAATGTTTTGTTAGGCAAAACTGCATACAAAAACTGTTTATTGGGAGAAATTTTGCATTACAACGCTGACAAATTTTCGTGGCCTGCAAATCGTTGCAACAAAAATGGCAAGCTCGAGTTAAGTTTGGGTAAACAAACTTGGAGAACCCAAATGGACAGATGCATCCAGCTGCAGTGGTAAAATTCCACACTAGCAAGGTATTTAGGATGAATACTTTGTTTTGCTTGTCTAGAACTTGCTTCCAGCCCATTTGCATCGACGCCTTCAATTTCTGCATTGTTTACCTCATTAGGCACTTGTTTAACACTACTGAGTATAAACTGGATCAATGCAAAGCTCCCTTAACCCTCCTGAGTATTAAAGCAGAGTGTGTTGGTAAGCAGGCAGAGACACTTCGGATGAGACCTTGATCCTATTAAAACCCATGGCAACATGTTTGTTGTTGACTTCAAAACACAATTTCACAGGCAAGGATTCTGGTGTTTGTGTATGTGGGGGCGGGAGGCGGGAAAGTATGCCCAAGTCTGTTGCACTTTACCTTAGAAGCACAGAATTCACATCATTTTTAAAATATGAGATATGAAATCCTAAAGAAACAGATGCTCAGTTAAGCAGCATGGGATGAGAGATGGCAAGCAGGGTTCTGTTTCGTTTAGTGAACTACAGGTTCACAATGTTGCAATGGGAATAGATACAGTGGTGCCTCGCTTTACAAATGCCTTGCACAACGAAAAACTCGCTAGACAAAAAATTTTCTATGACCGCCGCTTCGCTGGCACGGAGCGCAACTTCAGAGACCTCCGAAGCTGCGCTCCATGTCGGGGGAGGCAGGCAAGGCGGTGGCTGGGAGAAGAGAGCTTCTCCCGCCGCCGCCTTGCACACAGCCGGCATCGGACAGGACTTAGGAGACCTTCTCTGAAGCCCCGTTGCATGCCGCTGCCAGTTCCCCAGAGCCTATAGGAACGCATTGATTAAGTTTCAATGCATTCCTATGGGAAACTGGGACTCGCTAGACGAAAAAATTCGTTACACGAATTGACCCGTGGAACGAATTAATTTCGTCTAGCGAGGCACCACTGTAATTGCTTCTCAATATTGAACACTTTTGCATTCTAGTAAGAAAAACCAAGCCGAAGGGGGCAGATATTTTGGCCTTCCAGCTAAAAATGAAAAATGATCTGCCATGTTCTGACAGACCCAATACTTAAAATGTGCACATATGGTATATACAAGCAAGAATAACTCACAAGACCTATCCCCCAACCTCATGTTTGTGTTTCAAGCCAGCTTCCCATACTTCCAAATAACACAAGTGAGTTGTGGGTTCAAGCCCCATGTTGGGTGAAAAATTCATGCATTGCAGGGGGCTGGACTAGATGACTCTCGTGGTCCCTTCCAACTCTACAATTCTGTGATCTCCACCTTATGCACAGGGCGGCGCTGTGGTCTAACCCACTGAGCCTCTTGGGCTTGCCGATCAGGTTGGAGATTCAAATCCCCGCAGCAGGTGAACTCCCGTTGCTCAGTCCCTGCTCCTGCCAACCTAGCAGTTTGAAAGCACGCCAGTGTGAGTAGATAAATAGGTACCGCTGCGGCAGGAAGTAAACGGCATTTCCGTGCGCTCTGGTTTCTGTTACAGTGTTCTTTTGCACCAGAAGCGGTTTAGTCCTGCTGGCCACATGACCCAGAAGGCTGTCTGTGGACAAACGCCGGCTCCCTTGGCCTGAAAGCAAGATGAGCGCCGCAACCCCATAGTCGCCTTTGACTGGACTTAACTCTCCAGAGGTCCTTTACCTTTTTACCGTACAGACATTCTTAATTTGCCACATTGTGGAGGGGGACTGGGAACCACACAAAGAAACAACTTGTTCAAAAGCTACTACTTTGTAAGTGCGAGTATTTTGTCAATAATGGCAAAGGTAAAGGGACCCCTGACTGTTAAGTCTAGTTGCGGACAACTCTGGGGTTGCAGCGCTCATCTCGCTTTACTGGCCGAGGGAGCTGGCGTTTGTCTGCAGACAGCTTCTGGGTCATGTGGTCAGCATTATTATTATTTATTTATTTATTTATTTATACCCCGCCCATCTGGCTGGGTTTCCCAAAATACATTAAAATATCACAGATTAAAAACTTCCATAAACAGGGCTGCCTTTAGGTGTTTTCTAAATGTCAGGTAGTTGTTTATCTCCTTCCACAGGGCGGGCGCCACTACCGAGAAGGCCCTCTGCCTGGTTCCCTGTAGCTTTGCTTCTCGCAGTGAGGAGCATGACTAAGCTTCTGCCGAACCAGAGCAGCGCACGGAAACGCTATTTTGTCGATATCCTCCTTGAATTGTAGTTCCCAGAAATGAATATGCTATACAGTATGACCATATATCAGCCGGGGATTCCAAGTATTAAAAAGGTAAAGGGACCCCTGACCATTAGGTCCAGTCGTGACTGACTCTAGGGTTGCGCGCTCATCTCTATTATACGTACACACAAATATACATGAGCCCTTGGAGTCACCCTGCCTCTAGCAGATGAAGGGAGAGAGGGAATCCCTTGTACTCGGCGGCTGGCGTACTTGGTGGGTCTCACCTCCAAATGAGGGGGAAGACTTAAAAGCTCTTTCCATGCTGAGTAACCTCAAGCATACCTGGCACGAAAAGAGCTTTTAAGCTCTCCACTTTGCTTGGATTTGACTTGTGCCATTTCAACCAGCCTGCCTCCAACTGCATGTGGTTGAAATTGCACAAGTTAAATGCGTGTAAGATGCAATTATACTGCTTTGGCTTTTTACGTTGCAGTATTACAAGGCTGTAAGACGTGGGTGGCGCTGTGGGTTAAACCACAGAGCCTATGGCTTGCCGATCAGAAGGTCGGCGGTTTGAATGCCCGCGACAGGGTGAGCTCCCATTGCTCGGTCCCAGCTCCTGCCCACCTAGTGGTTTGAAAGCACGTCAAAGTGCAAGTAGATAAATAGGTATCGCTTTGGTGGGAAGGTAAACGGCGTTTCCGTGTGCTGCTCTGGTTTGCCAGAAGTGGCTTGGTCATGCTGGCCACATGACCTGGAAGCTATTCGCTGGCTCCCTCGGCCAATAGAGCACCGCAACCCCAGAGTCGTCTGCAACTGGACCTAATGGTCAGGGGTCCCTTTACCTTTACCTATTACAAGGCTGGCTTTGGCTCAGAAACCACATAGTCTTTGATACCATTTTGCTGCAGGATGAGAAGTAGGCGAGATAAGAGGTGAGGGGAAGAAAACCACCACCGCTTTAAAAATCCATTTATTTCAGTTCTATCCTCATAGATCAACAGCAAAACATTTTATTTCGGGGGGGGGGCACAATAAAAAAAATCATCAATTCATCAACTTCTGATTCCGCTTCCCAATCATTTTGCAAGAGCAGGAATAAGGCACAAGTAAGCTGAAATGTTTTTGGTCTTATTTTGGGTGTACCGGTAAGTCCAGTGCAATTATTAAGGGCTTTATACACTGGGAGGTGGGGGCTGCTGGTGTACAAAAGAAAGAGATGTGCAAAGTGGGAATTTTCCTCTACAGCATCTTTCTAAAGTGTCCCATGCAAAGTGGGAAAAAACAGTTTTTGGGGCAGTGCACCGTTTGGCTCCTTAGGGGCCCCAGCAAATGCTCAGTCCTATCATCATCGCCTGAAGTTCCAGCAAAGGTCTCTGCATTTTTGTGCCTTCAGAGCATCGTCTGCTGAAAATCATATGAAGGCGAAACTCTAATAATGCTCCACTGTGTTGGAGTTCTCTTTCGGTATGGCCAGTGCTCCTCTGTGTATGAGGGAGGAATGATTTCAGGTTCTATAGAGTCAACCTCACCCAGCGAGTGACCCTTTAACTCACAAATATCGAACAGGACAACACAGGCTGTTATTGCAGCAGACACATTATCTTCAGCAACGGGGAGTTTGCATTTGAGACAACATCAGCATCCCTTAAAGCAACCAAATCGTGCATCTCTTAAAACCGTGGCTGAATAGCATTGGGGGGGGGCACTCTATGATTTCATCGACCCCTTCTTCCGTGAGGTATTTGTTTGCCATGAATTGGTAGACAGCAGGGGGTTCCAAGCACAAATACCCACATCCATTTCTTGGCAAGGTGCAGTTTACAGAAATGAAGGCATCGCGGTTTCCGCCACTCCTGCTAACTGCCAGACTGATAAAAAAGTTTACACTGTGGTCTGTTCCTTGTGATGGGAACGGAATGATCGTTTTTCCTATTAGCATGTTGATCTGATTTGATAGCATAAACCTCGATATGGGTCCCATCTACCACGCCAATGTAATGGGGGGGAGCCCGTTTTCACACACACACACAAATTGCTCCATGATCTGCACAAAGACCAGAATAAAAAAAGAAAGAAAAATAAAATCAGTCTCCCAGTTGTGGGATGTGATCCATGAGAGGCAGTCAAGTACAACATTCCTTGTAATACTAGAGAGAGAGTAGTCTTTCCCATTGGGCTTAGTGGCACATTGGGCCAGGGCGCTGGCCTCCCAAGGGCACCCCGAGTGGGGGAGCTGCGCTGCTTTGCCGGCGGCCTCCCCTTTCCCTGCACGCCCGCCAGCTGCACCCCGTCAACCATATCAGAGCCGCTCGGGATAAGCGACTGGGGCAGAAACGCCGCTGGCCCCGACCCCTCACGCACGCCCGACCCTCTCCACTGGTGAGGGTCCCTTCCCGCTCTGCCGCCCTGTGTTACTCACACGATCCACATGCCGGCGATGCTGAAGGCGGGCAAGGCGATAGGCAGGATCGCCCAAGCGGGCATTTTGGGGCGGAAGCGTGCCCGACAAGGGGAGCTCGCCTGCCCGCCCAGCCAGTGTCCGGTGGGTGCCAGGAGGGAGTCGGCAGCAGCACACCTGGCGCCGGCCCTTACGAAGGCCCTCGGCCCCTTGCGCAGCGGACTGACTGAAGCGCGGGATGACGACAACAGCGCCAAAGTCGGCAGGGCTTTGGCCCAGCGGCGGCAGCCAAAGCGCAGCTTCCCGCCCCCCAAGGAGGAGGAGCGAGGCCGGCATGGGACGGGTCTCTGCTCAACCTTTTTCTCTGCATACCTGCACGCCATATGGTTGATGGGGTGCAGCTAGCAGGCATGCAGGAGGGAAAGGGGAGGCCGCCGGCAAAGCCGCACAGCTCCCCCACTTGCTGGGCACCCCTCAGCACCCAGGCGCACCACGCCAGTAAACCCAATGGGAAGGACGGCTCTGGGCGTGACCTAACCTGTCCAGGTAACAAAAGGACGAGTCAAGCAGCACCCTTCTTTCTTTTTTTACTTCCTTCTTCGTTTAACCAGCTTTTAGCTAGGACTGCTCTGGGATTATTCCCTCATATGGGGTAGATCCACATGTACATATTTGTAACTAAGTCTGCCTTCAGGAATCCAACTGTGAACTGATGTGAGTAAACTTCCTTTATTGACTCTGAATAAGATTGTCACATCTTTATTCTTTTAGGAGGGATGCAAGGGAACTTACCAGGAATGTACAATCTGAGACAGACTGAATTGTATAATAGTGAAAGGCTCACACGAGCCTGCAACCAGCTATCTGCTGTGCATGTAAAAGGGGGAATGTAACTCTATTAAGTAAAGGAACTTGCTAGCACAAGTTAGGAAGGATATTACTAAACAATATATATATCCTTTCCTGCCACCCTGAACATTCCCACACCAGCTTCACAAACTGGCTCAGTAGCAGATGTCTGATAGCAAACCAAAACTCCAGGACCACATTCGCCACGGTGGATATCCCAACATCAAACTGAGCAGCCACTTCTCTCTAGCAGGGCACATTGGACAGCCACAAAATGCCTGGGTTTCCCCCCTGCAGATATACCGGTAGCTTCCTGCATTGCTGAAGCTGATATCAAAGAAGGTCTGATCTCAAAGAGAGCAGCTCATTCAGAGGTTTTAAATTCAGCATTCATCAACCCACAGTAACATGACAAAGTTCTCTTATCAGGCAGAGCCTGCTGGATAAACACATCAGCCTCTTTCAACAACACCCTATTTTAATGTTCAATACCCTGGGCAACTGTGAGACTTGCTCACTTTTGGCCGATTTTCTAAGTCAAGCCAAACAAAACAAAACAAACAAAAAAAATAAGAGGGCAGGAACTGTCACAGAAGCAGTCAGACAAGAGTTTCCCCTTTCTTTCCTTTTCCAGTTGGAGTAAGTCGCTACTACTGGGGGCATAAAATAAGCTGGCGTTTCCAGGAAAATAAGAAAATGAGAGGCTTTTAATACCAAGCATTGTGGCCAGCACAAAGCAGTTAAATGCCAGGAACGGCAAGCAGGAATGTTGGAAAATTCCTCTAAAAACAGAAACGGGAGCAGAGATTGCCACTGGCTGCTTATTTGCTCCATGTCTGGAACTAAAATCAATCCATAATCAGAATTTTCTGGTGTCGTTGCTTACAGTGTGCAAATTATATGTCATTAGTTACGTCCCACCCGCTTAATTTGCATTGTTTCCTTGGCACTGAAATGGATGGGGTGCAATAACGTAATTGATATAGGAATTTGGGGGGGGGGGGTTGTAGTTTGGCCACAGCGGACAGCAA
This sequence comes from Zootoca vivipara, assembly GCF_965207765.1. Classification (NCBI taxonomy): domain Eukaryota; kingdom Metazoa; phylum Chordata; class Lepidosauria; order Squamata; family Lacertidae; genus Zootoca; species Zootoca vivipara. The sequence goes on from NC_142583.1 coordinate 65,704,633, forward strand.
GACAGATCCTGTGGGCTTTGGCAGAAGAAGTGCTGCAAAATATAAACAGTATTGCACGTGACGAATGCAAGGTGGAACAAGAACTGACAGCTTCTTACATCCCTAATTGCAAGCCAGAAGTGCTGGGTATTTGGATGGTTCTGAATTCCTATTCCAAATGACAACCTGCATTAAATATCAGAACTCACATGTTTTCACACCAAGTTCCTGATTCGTGTCATGTACTTGCCAGGGGTTGCAGCACTCATTACGGTGGTGTAAACTGTTCCCCTGGTAAAGAATAGGAAACGAATTGAGTCATGGTATATACCCTGTTTCCCCGAAAATAAGACACACCCATAAAATAAGCCGTAGCAGGATTTCTAAGCATTCGCGCAATATAAGCCCTACCCCGAAAATAGGACATGGTGATAGGTGCAGTTCTGGAGGGCACCGAGGAAGAGGCGAGGCTGGACACGTAATAAAAATAAGATATCCCCTGAAAATAAGCCATAGTGTGTCTTCTTGGGGAAAAATAAATATAAGACAGTCTCTTATTTTCGGGAAAACACGGTACCAGGGACGTCCAACTCCCAAGAGACTGCGATCTACTTGCATCTAAAAAACTGGCAGTGATCTACTCCTTTGGGGGGGGGGGTTGTTTCAGATCAAAGTTGTTGAGCTTTTTTAAGGAGGAAAATCCCGTTTGGGGGAGTTCAGGTCAAAGATGATCTTTTGCCACCGCAAAGGAAAGGAAGCCCGCGATCGACCGCAATCTACCAAAACCTCCTGGATATCAACCAGTTGATCGCGATCGACCTGTTGGACATCCCTGGTTTATACTGTCAAATGGCACCCCAATCCAGGCACTTGCCCAGGGTTCGATATCCTTGGAATGAGGGACAGCAGAGACTATGATGGAGAAGCTCACAGAATTAATGCCCCAAAAGGGTCTTACTTCTGCCATAGCCACTGTCTTGGATCCAGCATAAATCAGGCATGGCTCTGCCTCTCCGCTGCCCAGCCTACAGCCTGCTTCTAGAGCACACATTCCATTCTGGCTTTTGTCCTTTGAATTACCAGCAAGGTTGGGGGGGGGCACCCATTTGTCCTCTGGCACATAGCCATTTCCTTTGTTACCTTAACGACCCATACTTAAGGGACCATAATGGCCCTTGCCTGGCTAATTCAACAGTTGAGTCCTTGCTGGATCCAGGAATTAAAAGGGACACTGTTATATACAACCTCATCTGGCTTGGTGCCCTTGAAATGCTGCTGGATTGCAGCTCCCATCACCATGCTGGCTGGGGGGCTCATGTGAGTTGTAGTCCAGCAACATCTGGAGGGCGCCAGGTCAGCTAGTCCTGCCACAGAGATATTGATAGGCCAGCCTCCAGATGTTGCTGAACTACAACTCTCATGATCCCTAGCCATTAGCCATGCTTGCAAGGGCTGATGGGATTTGCAGTCCAAGAACATTTTTGGGGTGGGGTGGGCAGTGGTTCCCCATTCGAGACCTAAAGGCAGGGTGGAATCCAAACTTACTATAGAAAGAACACAAACAAAACTTACTCATTTAAGACTGGATAGACTGATAATACCTGAAAAAAAAACCAAAATGAAATGAAAGGAGTCCATTTGTTTATGTATTTAAAAGCATTTCTAAATAGCTTAACCTTTTAAAATGCTGAAGGGGGTTGCGTTTCGAGGCTCCACGTGCACCAGTGGAATTATGTAAACAGTCATACCTCATGTTGCGTCCGCTGCGGGTTGTGTTTTTCCAGGTTGGCGAACGCGGCAGACCCGGAAGTGTTTACTTCCGGGTTTCGCCGTGCGCGTATCCACAGAAGCGTTCTGCGCGCTTCGTGCATGTGCAGAAGCACTCTATCACGCTTTCAGGCATGTGCAAAAGCACCGCTTAGGTTGCGGACTTTTTGGGGTGCGAACGGCACCCCAGAACGGATTGGGTCCGCAACCCGAGGTACCACTGTATTTGAAACACAAGTGGAAAAGCCTGCAAGCACCCTGTCCCATCCAGCCTCTTTTTAAAAAGCTTTTGGGTCACTTCTGGGTTCAGTGTGATGTGCTTATACACAGTAGCTCATAAATTAAGGGTTTCCCTGTAATAACAGGGTCCAATCTTCTGGGCCATGGAAAGCCTGGGCAGAAAGAAAGGCCTTTACAAGACACACGAAGCAACTGGTAGTTCATGCATGCCAAAAGGAAGGGCCTTCCTGAGTGCAGGGGCAATGGCACCTGTATGTGTCAGGGACCGTGCTGAGGAGGGGTGCACTGAGGAGGAATGGTGGGAACCTGCCCCTCCCCCTCCCCCTGCTCCTGATCCGCATCCTGAACCTTCCCAGTAGCCAGAGGACAGTATAGATTTGGAACAGTGGTTTGCAGAGGGACATGGTTCAGAAGGCAGAAGCTGGGAAATGCTGGATGGGGAAAAGCTAGCAGAAGAAACACTAGAAGAGAGTTAACAGATTCACAGTCTCTGGGCAGCATTCATTCATTCATTCATTCATTCATTCATTCACACACACACCTATCTCCAAAGTCATTGAGAGCTCAGAAAGTGGCCAAACAGAAAGCACAGAGGGTACAAGTTCAGATTACAAGACGTAGGAGTGGCGTAGTTTAATAGGGACGGAAGGGGGTGGAGCCCTTAACTGGGAGCACTGCCATTCTGGGAGATGGGTTCTTTGTTCTCTTGCTGTGATTATTTAAGCTTCTAACTGGTAAGACTCCTTTTCCTTTGTTCTGCTTATCTACTGCCACGGGGGACAAAGCCGGTTCCCTGAAGCCTGACATTTGCAAAGGCACCCCAAGAAGTTATTGCTTGAGCCCCTAACTGAAATTAGGCATGAAAGAAGCACTGTGTTGCAGCCAATACAATATGCTGTGGTGTATGCTTGTTTGTTTGTTTGTTTGTTTGTGTGTGTGTGTGTGTGTTACCCCCAAAAGTTTCTCGTTGGCAAATGTGGCAACCCCAGAAAAATCTCAACAGAGACCTATCTTAGCATAAAGACCTCAATAAAAGCGAGTTTTGTTTTTTTTTTTAAATGGGCATGATGTAAAACAGAAGACTTACTTTGTAGAGAGACTCGAGATTAATATTTTTCTGTCCGGTGGCATTCAGCGCTTTCATGGCTTGGGTTCTGCAGAGTAAAAATAAAATGTTAGCGGATAAGTCGCAGCTGGCAAATCTCGTGGCGCAGAAAACCATATCATACCGTAGGTAAGAGGCGTCCGAGTGTTTTGGGATTCTCCTTGTCCATGCAAAAATAAAATAATAAAAGAAACAGCAGGCTGAGCAATGTGCAGTCTTGCTTTGTGAGATCAGTTGTGGTTGTCGCAGCCTGACAACCCTACCTATGCACAAAAGGGAGTTATTTCAACTGTGGTAGTATAACAAAGTATGCATGTATAGTTCCTTTTCTTCTTTCTTTAAAAGAAGATCATCTTGACACAGTTTACCTCCCAGCAAAACATACCTTCGATGATCTAGAGGAGGGGGCGTTGTCCAGTGATCGTAGTTTGTCTCTATCCGGTACCACCTACATACAATGAACATTAAAAACTTTATCACTGTATCCTTTTGCCATATGGGTATAGGGTACTTAATTTTTTAAAAAAGAGGGGGGTTAGTCCCCTCAAAAAACTTTTCAGACCTACTATCTGTAAGGTCTAGAACAGGCATAGGCAAACTCAGCTCTCCAGATTTTTTTCGGACTACAACTCCCATCATCCCTAGCTAACAGGACCGGTGGTCAGGGATGGGAATTGTAGTCTCAAAACATCTGGAGGGCCGGGTTTGCCTATGCATGGTCTAGATTAACATTCATTGGTTCAAGCCACTAAAATTAAGGACCAAGATTAAGTTAGGTCCATTAGTTTCAGCGGGTGTTCTCTGAGCAAAACCTAAGTTGATTACCACAATACTTGAGGGTGCTTTTTGTATTTTGTTAGCCAGAATACCTTTCCTGTGTTGTTTCTGCCGTATTCATGATGCAGGAATGAGAGCTGTGGTTACTGTAAGTACTGTAAAACATTTTAACTCACTAAAGGTTGTAGTCTTTTCACTCCGAGAGGGATAGAGGGGGAAGAATTGTAAGCGCTTAATACTGGGAAATTTAAAGGTGTAGCGATCTATATTCCCTGTGCTTTGCAAATACTGCATAGATTTGTGTTTTAAACTCTGTAGGGGGCTGTTTCAGCTAAAGAGTGAATCAGACCCCCAAACACTTTTTGAATTCAGGCAGTCAACTGTTTTTTCTTTGTGATTCCCCACATGTGGGGGGTGGGGCTTCACAATTACTGGCGCTCCCCAGTTATTTCCCAACACTCTGCCCTGCTCCTAAGACTCCAAGGGGCAATTATACCCCTTCATCTACAAATTCATAACTTGTTTCCTGCAAAACCCAGGGTTACAAAATTTCACGCTTACTCTCCGGTCAGAGGGTCCAAGGGCCAAATATCTACTGGACCACTTCTCCTTCTCGTAATGACTGCCCCCTCCCCAGGCTTTGTGCCCCCAATGATGAAGTAGACGTTTGCCATAATCGGTGTCTTGGACAGCATGAGAGCAGCAGCCTCAAAGTTCTCAGCTTCACTCAAAACCTGCAGCAAAGCAGAAACAAAGAGTGGGCATTTTGGACTGGGGGGTCCACACCCTGAGAGGCCTCCTGTTCTTTTAAGAGATGCGTAGAAGCAAGCTTCTCAACAGACACAGCTTTTCCCATTGTGTTGCTGTAGAGTTGGGAGAAGTCACAGGATCCCCACTTTGGGGCTGGAGCTGGCAAACCTGCAAACATTTATCACACTGTGCATTACCCCAAGGCGTTGCTGCTTATCAGAATCCTGAAAACCTGAATTCCCATTTTAAGGAAGCAAGGTTCTAGTCCTCATATTTCACAGAAACATAGAAGAGACCTCCCTGTAATGCAGGAATCTCAACTAAAGCATCCCTGACCAGGGGGGGCGGCATCCAACATCGGCTTAAAAGCCTCCAAGGAAGGAGAGTTTGCAGAGCTAAGCTGAAAAGCACTAAAGGGCAGAATGCCTGAAACAGCTGGCAAGCAAAGCACAAACAACAAATGACCCTTGCTCACTTCAAGCACATTTAGCAAGCTGAAACAAGCTTCATCAGAGGTTGCAAAGATTGTAGTTTAAGATCTGTGCTGATTTTTATGACTTCAGAGCTGAATGTCATGACATCTGAAAGAAATTTACTTTTGCTCCAACGGTTTGAGTTCTATCATAAAAACCGAGTGTTGTTGGTACAGTGGTATCTCGGGTTACAGACGCTTCAGGTTACAGACTCCGCTTACCCAGAAATAGTACCTCAGATTAAGAACTTTGCTTCAGGATGAGAACAGAAATTGTGCTCCGGCGGTGCAGCGGCAGCAGGAGGCCCCATTAGCTAAAGTGGTGCTTCAGTTTAAGAACAGTTTCAGGTTAAGAACAGACCTCCGGAACGAATTAAGTTCTTAACCTGAGGTATACCACTGTACTTGAAATGCATATTTTAAAGGACCCACCCTATTCTTGCGATTGTGGTTTCTTTTAAACTGTTTTAAACGTTGCATTTTAAAGTGTTGTGACCTCCCCTGGACCTCAGGGTGAATGACAGGTAATAAATAAAGCTGCCTTAAGTCCCTGTCAAGGAAAAAGGTGGGGTATAAAAAGATAAGATTATATCATAATAAACTAATAATAATAATAGATTTGGAGGACATCATACTGGCTTCTCCTGCTCTAGGAAAAACCCCAAAACGATACAATCTGTCACAGGAAGCACGGAAAATCTCTTAATAAATAAGAGAAATAAACTAAATGCACATTTCTCCCATTTGTAATAGCCCCCTCCACCAAAAAAACCCCACCCTTGTAAATTCTTAGATCTATTGGTCAGGAACCACTCTTACTGCACAACACAAATTACAACATTTCTGAACCTTCACAGCCCCTAGAACTATTTTACAAAACAATGTTATCTGTGCAATCATAAAAAGAGAAAAGACAAATAATATTTGGATTTTCAGCAACTTGGTGGTTAGTGAGCAATGAATCTGAAAAGAGCAAAACTTTGGCTACTTACAGTCCTGGCCAGCCAGCTGGCCGGAGAATTTCGATTCAGGAAAGCGGCGACTGCAGTCTCCCACCATGCGCTACGATCTATAAGAGCATGCAAGGGGAAGAGAAACACCTCGTGAGAATCAGCCGTCACAAACATAGGCCGTTTCCTCCTTTGGCTTAAATGCTTAAGAGCTCCCGTCCCAAATGGCCAGAATGAATATAAAAAGCATTTCTTCAAAGCGAAATAAAATCACAGAACAGACCATAGACAGAGTGGCAGTGCTTACCTGGCCTCCCTCCACCTGTGTTATGGGGGCGTATTGATAGGGAGGAAGAGTAAGGAAGTGGCAAGGTCAGCGTAGTGCAAACTTGCCAGCAGAGCCCACCTGGTGCTCCTGTCACTGCGCAAGTTGCGGGCTTTGCCCCCCCTCCTCCTGGTACATCATAGCAAAGACAGTGACAGGAGGTCAGGTAAGCTCCGTCAACCTGCCCGCTGCAGCTGGATCAGGCCCATTATCTTTGTTATAGCAATGTACTATATACATTACCCAAGTACAGTTGTATCTCGGAAGTCAAACGGAATCCGTTCTGGAAGTCTGTTCAACTTCCGAAACGTTCGACTTCCAAAGCGCAGCTTCTGATTGGCTGCAGGAAGCTCCTGCAGCCAATTGGAAGCCGCAGAAGCCCCGTTGGACATTCAGCTTCCAAAAGAATGTTTGAAAACTGGGACACTCTCTTCCGGTTTTCGATCGTTCGGGAGCTGGAACATTCGCCTCCCAAGACGTTCGGAAGCCGAGGTACAACATGCATTGCCCATGTTGTTCAGACTGCAACAGAACTGCCCATTTCTTGTCTGCAAACCTTGATCTTCATTCCTGGGGGGGGGTGGGAGCTACCCACCAGGGCCTCCTTAGCGGTGGCTCCCCATTTATGGAACTCCCAGGCAATGCCTGGTCTTTCCCCACAGTTAATATTTCCAAAAAAGAAAGCTGAAGAGGTTCCTATCTGTCCAGGTGTTTTGGCTTATGAAGTGTAAAAAGGTAAAGGTAAAGGGACCCCTGACAATTAAGTCCAGTCGCGAACGACTCTGGGTTTGCGGCGCTCATCTCACTTTATTGGCTGAGGGAGCCGGCGTACAGCTTCCGGGTCATGTGGCAAGCATGACTAAGCCGCTTCTGGCAACCAGAGCAGCGTACGGAAATGCCATTTACCTTCCTACTGGAGCAGTACCTATTTATCTACTTGCACTTTGACATGCTTTCAAACTGCTAGGTTGGCAGGAGCTGGGACCGAACAATGGGAGCTCACCCCGTCGCGGGGATTCGAACTGCTGACCTTTTGATTGACAAGCCCTAGGCTCAGTGGTTTAACCCACAGCACCACCCGCGTTGTGTATGTACTATTTTCAAAATGTGGCCAAATCGATATGTATCACGGCTGTTGCGCTGTGCTTTACTGTAATTTTGTGGTTTTAATTATGTTTTTCTCTCTTTAATGTTCTTTTAAATCTTTTTTTAAAAAAATCTACATTATGCTCAAGAATGGAGGTGAGGAGGGAATCAAAGCAGAGCTGACATGTAAAAATCCAACAAAATGGCAGCAAGATACACAATATGAACTGAAAAATATAATGGATCCTGCACATGTGGGGTTTTTTTCCCTGTAGGATGTGGCAGAAATGTGATTCTTCTGTTCAGGAAGAATGAAATTTGCTTACCTCTTGCGTCTCCAGAAAATGTAAACTTATATGGACTTTGTCCTGTCCATAAACCTACGTAACCGAAAAATGTAGTACCTCTGAATTTTACCTGAAAATAAGGAGGACACAGAATAGACTGTAGTTAACCACAACAGCTTTTAATGCAAAGCACACCCCCAAACATGATCAGGTAAGAAATTTAACTTCAAGAAAACAGACCTTTATTTGAATGTAAAGTGAGGCTCTAATACTTAAAATGCTTTAGTTCAGGATTCAGCAAGAAAAGGTTAAAATTCAATCTCTCTCATTTACTAATGTAAAAAACAATGAGGGAAGAGCTCCAAAAACAATATTATCTCTCTAGGCGTTGCCTGCATTATTTGACTTTGCTAAAACCTTGACCATTGGGCCACAGTGTTTGTGGCTTATGGGAATTGCAGCTCAACTATACCTGGGCTGAAAACATGCTCCACATTCAGAACACACCCCAAGATCCCTCACACAACTACAATTCCCAGCACGCTTAGCAAACTACAGTTCCCAGAATCCTTTGGGGGATGTAATGCACTTTAAATGTGCCAAGCATATGCAGAAGTGGAAGGTCCCCCATCTCTGCCCTAGGCATTCAGGTGTCTAAATCACACGCGTCGTCGTCACCTCCCTCCCTGGAGAATATGATGGACACTATTGCAGAATCCTGGATAATAGAGAATCTAAAAAGTAATCCGTCTACTGAAAGGACCTGGCAAAATGCATGCTTCATGTGCTTCTTGCAATAATACTTAACCACTACCAAGAGCTTTTTATACCTGCCCATTCTTTAAAAAGTCCACATTTATGGTTGTCTTCTGGAAAATGTCTAGAAACGGCGCATCCAGATTCCGGCCATGATAAATGCTCCCATTAGTGTCCTGAGCGATGATACTGGTACAGTATCTGTGGGATAAGAAAACAAGACAGTGGCGTAGAAAGAGAGGACACTCACAAACATTCACAAAAAGAACATGTTTTCCCTGACGCTTCATCTAGAAAACAAGCACAATGGAGGGCAAACAATGGTGAGAGACTGAACCAAGGAGGGGTTTCCCAAGAGGGGGAAGCTCAATTTCACACATTGATTTGGTGTAGCCAGCCAATTCTTTGGCTATGGACTTCTAGGAAGATCACTCCCCCTAATAGCGGACTTAAATGGTGAGTGCCAACAGAAATGGGGCCAAAACCAAAGGGTTGTATTAGCACTGTCATTAGAACTTGAAGGTTTGCCAAAGTACAGTATATACCTACCTACCTATGTGCACACAAGTAGCTGGGCGTGTTTAATTCTTCCCAAATATTTTTAGAAGCCAAAAAAATATTGTGACTTTTAAATGGATAATGCAATTTTATGAGTTTAGATCCACCACGCCAAAAAAACAGGTGAAGTCTCATGCAGAGACTGGTGCCAATATCTTGAGAAGCAGCTGAAGCAATGCTAAAAAAAACAGAGAAAGCCACACTAATGTGATTTTTCCGTCTGCCATATTGATTCAAAATGGTGGCCAGCATCCAACCACTGATGCAAAAGTACAGTGGTACCCCGCAAGATGAACGCCTCGCAGAACAAACAAAAAAATCACAAAACGAAAGCGTTTTGCGATTATTATTTTTTAAGACTCGCAAAACAAAGTCGTCTATGGCCGTGCTTCGTGACGGGAAGGGAAGAAGCCACCACCGCTTACCTTTAGGACTCTGCCATCGCGGCCGGGGGCGACGTCCATGGCCGCGGCTTCTGCCTCCTGCGGCGGCGCGGCGCTCATGGAGGCCTCCGTGGCTCTGGCCTTGCCCTCCTCGGCGGCCATGGCGGCCTCCGTGGCTCCTCCCCGGAGGGCTGGCAGGATCCGGCAGGAGCAGCAGCGGGGCTCGCCAGGTGGCCCTTGGCGGGAACAGTGGCGCCGCCTGAAGGAGCAGAGGCTGCAGTGGGAGGAGACCCCTGGCCCTCCTCCTGCTTCCCCCTCCCCAGAGCCTTAAAGACTTCCGGCCATGGCAGGTGAGTCAGCGCTTTTTTTTGCGCTTCTTTTTAAAATTAAATTTCAATGCATTTCTATGGGAAACCACACTTCGCAAAACGAAATTATCACAACACTTGTGGAACGACTTAATTTTGTCTTGCGAGGTACCACTGTATTTTTTTCTGCTCTGCTGTGATATTCTTTTATGTATTGTGCATTATTATTATTTTTAAAAAAAATCTTATTTCCTCACTTGAAAGGCGTTCTGAGAACAGTGGCTGAAGAGGTTGTAAAGCGTTTTTAAATTAAAAAGAAATATGAGCAAGTGTGTTTTTAAGTTTGCACAGATGGGGGGGGGGAATCCCACTTCCCTCTGGCCACACAACTGATCATTGTACTAATGTTTTCATTCATCTTTCATTGATAGATAAAACAAACAAGCAAAGATTCCTTGCACCAGCGGGCTCTTCTTCACCAACATCAAGAACACTTACGTGGTAATTTCGTAGGCCAAGTTGAGGAGCAAGCCATCCCCAACGTTCAGCCCCAGCGCTTGGCAGAGTCCCCGGATCTCGCCTGCAAACGGCTGCGGGACAAAGGATTCTATTTCTTCCGCCAGAGGCCGGATAATCACATGAACCCACTTGGGAACCACTTTGCTGGAATGCAAGACAAGAAAGCAGTACATCAAATATCTAAAGGGCTGCCGTGCCGCATGGAAGATGGAACAAGCTTGTTTTCTCCTACTCAGGATGGTAGAACCCAATGGGGCTCAGCCCCTTCGCCCCCCTCCATAGGTGGTGCGCCAGCTTCTCCTATATGGGCTACCTCTCCCGGTTGACGAGCTCCATCTACCCCTCACTTTGTGCAGAAACCGCCTTCTTGACTGTTGGACCCACTATTGGTGGGGTGTTAGGGAAGGGGCAACAGGGGTGCCAACGAATAAAATATTGGTGGGGGGAGGCAAGTAAGCCCCACCTCACACAACCACATGATGCTGTGCGCGCACACACCATCTGAATGCCCTTCCAGTAGCACCTTAGAAACCAACTAAGTTTGTCATACCTATGACAAACTTAGTTGATCTCTAAGGTGCTACTGGAAGGATTTTTTATTTTTATTTTGACTGCGTCAGACCAACACGGCTACCTACCTGTAATCTGAATGCCCATCAGCTTTGAGGGAGCTCGGCTGCCTCAAATATTTTATTGGGGGACCCAAGACCCCTTGGCCCCTAGGAGTCGGTGGAGGGTAGTTTGTCCCCCCCCCCTTGGTCCCCACCCTGCACTCTGCTCTCACCTGTGTGCCTCCTAGAAGCCGTCAGCATGCAACAGCAGCCACACCTGGGAAATTTGACTAACCAGGTGAGCAGTGCCAGATTTATGTATAGGCTAAGCAGGCTGAAGCCTAGGGCCTTAGATGCACTTTCTTCAAGAGGTAAGTTTAGGATAAAATCATTTATCCTATCTATTAGATGCACTCGGAGGCAATTTAGAGAGGAAGTACTGTGTACACAGTGATGTTGCACAATTGTTTCCCATTCTTGCTGTTCTGATAGCATCTAAGCAAGAAATTCAGCAAGGTGTTGAACTGTTGATGGAAGCAGCGCCGGATTTACGTATAAACTAAACAAGCTATAGCTTAGGGCCCCACTCTTTTGGGGGCTCCAAAAAATGTTCAAGGGAAAAAAGCCTGGAAGTACATTTCCAAAAAATAAGATAAAAAGCAAATAAAATAAAACCATACAGCAACAGTGTTTTGTGTTGTGTAGGCTCCTATGATGTAAGTAATGGGCCCCCTGCCTGCTAGCCTGCTCCCTAAAATATCACTGGTTTGCTCATTTCTATATATAGGGTGCCTACATTCTGCATGTGAAAATGGCTTTAGATATCTATTAGGTGCATAAATGACCATATACTGTAGTATTTATTCAACACAAAAAACACCAGCAATTTGTTTTTGCCAAAGGACAGCTGGACATAGAAAGGGCCCCATTACCTTCAGTAGCTTAGGGCAGGGCTGTCCAAAGTCCATTTCGGGGGCCTAATCCAGTTTAATCTGGCCCCTGTGGCAGTTTATTTCCTGGGGTAAAATCCTTTAAAAAAACCCTCAACAACTCAATCTGGGAAAAAAAAGCTCAACAATTTCAATCCTAAAAAAGCACAGCAACTTTGGTCGGCCCTCACGGCCCTTCACTTCATCAAATCTGGCCCTCTTTGAAAAAAGTTTGGACACCACTGGTTTAGGGACTCATCAAACCTTAATCCTGCCCTGCAGGTGAGGGTATCCGAAGAAGACGGGCCTCTAGAGAATTAAGTGGAGACCAAAAGTGTATCCAACGGTCAAGCACAGAACTGGATCCCGCCACCCTCTTTCAGAAGTTAATATGAACCAGGATGACAAGGAAGGAAAAAGCAGCAGAGAGATGGCCGCCTGCAGCTGCTCCCTTCCCAAAATCCCCATCCCGGTTTGCACTCACTCGATGAGCTGCACGAAAGCCTCTCGGAGGAGCGCTGGGTCGAAGTGGAGCCGCAGGACCGGCAGCCAGCGCTCCTCGGGCGGGCTGTCCAAGCTGACATTGCAAAGCAAGGGCGCGGGCACCTCGGCCCCCGCCGTCCCCTGGGGGGCAGCAGCCCCACTGCACAGCAGCAGGAGCGGAAGAGCGAAGGGGAGCCGCGCAGCCCCCCGCGGGCGCAACCCTCGCTCCATGATGCGCGCGAGCAAAAGCGGTTCTTCTAAGAAGCCCGGGCTGCGCGTGGGAGGCGAGCTTAAAATTAGGGGAGGCAACGGGGGGCGGAGCTCGAGGAGAGGAAGAAACCGCAACGAGGGACGACGCTTTGCAATGTTTAATTGCATAAGTGTTTTCGGACCTCGGGGTGTAACGAGAAAGCACGGCTTGGCTAACAGTGTTGCAATGGTTTGACCCCCCTTTTCGTTTTAAGTTTTAACAGTACGAATTCTACAAACACCTTCCATATCTCCATAGCTGCCAAGTTTTCCCTTTTATCGCGAGGAAGCCTATTCAGCATAAGGGAATTTCCCTTAAAAAAAGGGAGAACTTGGCAGCTATGCATATCTCATCAAAATCATTTCTCCTGCCTATTCCTTAATGGCACATGTTAGTTAATTCATCATTAATAGCTCTATCCCACACCTCTTTGTAGTCGGCACATTTTAAACCGCTTTTGAGTTTTTTGCACTCCCACCCGCTTTAACAGCTGCGGGGCAGGCAGTAATTCAACAGGTAAAGCTTTCCACGGCATGGTTGGTGAGCGTATCAGCGGCTCAAAGGCAGAAGGACGACCTCGCAGTGAAAAACAGGAAAGCAGAGGAGTGAGGGGGCAAGGTCTATCTGTTATCTGTTACTATTCAACGTAGGACCCAACTATTCACCATAGCTGCCAAGTTATCCCTTATTTTAAGGGATTTTCCCTTATGCTGAATAGGCTTCCTCGCGAGAAAAGGGAAAACTTGGCAGCTATGCTATTCACACACACCCCAAATATTTGATGGGGCTGCCCCACCCCCAGTGGGTGGGCATTACCATTCAAATGATATGTGTGCACCGTGTCATGTGATCGATTATGTGGGGTGGTGCTTACCTTCCCAATATTTTGTTCAAGTTTGCCCCCCTGCTATTCAGTCAGGGAGTTAAAGGTATAAGTGGCAATATTGGCACATGGGGGAAATTCCAACATTGGGGCAATATCTGAAAATGGCAGATATTTTTGTGGCATTTCTATGATTTTGTACATTGTGATTTGCCGTTATTTCTTATTGATTATAGTTTAGTAATTCTTTGTTGTAATTGTTAAGTGCAACTCTTTAATTATTATTTGCTATCTAATTTTACCGTTTACTATTATATTCTAATGGATTATTGAATATTGCTTTATTTAAGTCATTTATTTTAAAGTTCTTACGACTTTTTTTGTATTGGGTCGGATTGTTATTAGTTGCGTTAACTTTTCTGCCTATTTTGATGTTTCTCCAGCTTGTAAAGTGCCTTGTGCATAGTAATATAGAAAGGCAGAATACAAATTAAAAGGGAAATGAAAGTATTCATAATAATAATAATAACAATAATAAAAAATTATTGATGCATTTTGTTTTGTGTGGCTCTTCTGCTGAACTTAAGCTGTTCTGGTCCATTGGGAATCTTTTTACCTTTCACTATCATTTCAACACCTTTATCTGTTCTTGTAATTGCATATATTCTATGGTTGTGGCAAACCCACCTCTGACCTTCTGGTGAAGGGAAAGAAATCTTATAAAATAAAACTGAAATAAATGTTCCCTTCTACACCTTCTAACAGATCTAAGGTCTGAAATGTGCATACAATGGCTTCAAGTTACAAGAAAGGAGATTCCAACTAGAAATCAATAATTTTCCGACAGTTAAGAGCTGTTCAACAGTGGAACGGTCTCCCTTGGGAGGTGGCGGACTCTCCTTCCTTGGATTCCAGGGGGTTGGACTAGATGACTGCCAGGGTTCCCTTCCTACTCTACAATTCTATGATTCTATATGCAAGCCAGAGTAACCTGGAAGAGTTCGCCCAACAACCTAACGTTCCCATATCAAGCCCAACCACCCAATAGTGTTTAGATGACTAAGGGGACTGGGACTCTCCCCTAACCACAGAAGCACAACTTGCTTTTCAAGAGCTGCTGCAACACAAGTGTAAAAGGGACATTTTGTCAAGAACCTCCTTGAATTGTTGTTCCCAGAAATGAAGAAGAGGCTGTACTAGCTTTTCATACCTCTGGACGACGTTTCTCTGGCTCAAATTCACAGGTGTATTTTTGCTGCGGTATGGGAAGTAGAAGATATAATGCAGGGGGGAAATCAACCAACCACCACTGCTTTATAAATCAATTTATTTACAGTCCTATCATCAAAGATCAACAGCAGAACAATCATTTTATTCCAAAGAGCGACAATTAAAAAAACAACCCATTAACTTTTCAGTCCTGTCTGAAGACTTAAGATTTCAAACATTAAAATATTTAAACTTCATCTTCTGTTTACCAGAACCAGGGCATTACTATATGTACATATATATATACATCTAAAATGCAGAGCACCTTCAACAGATGCCTTTAGCCTACAAAGAGAAGGAGGGGGGTGCAAAATGAGAATTATATTGTGCTGCTGGAGGAGACTCCTGAGAGTCCCATGGACTGCAAGAAGACCAAACCTATCCATTCTGAAGGAAATCAGCCCTGAGTCCTCACTGGAAGGACAGATCGTGAAGCTGAGGCTCCAATACTTTGGCCACCTCATGAGAAGAGAAGAATCCTTGGAAAAGACCCTGATGTTGGGAAAGATTGAGGGCACTAGGAGAAGGGGACGTCAGAGGACAAGATGGTTGGACAGTGTTCTCGAAGCTACGAACATGAGTTTGACCAAACTGCGGGAGGCAGTGCAAGACAGGAGTGCCTGGCGTGCTATGGTCCATGGGGTCACGAAGAGTCGGACACGACTAAACGACTAAACAACAACAACATTGTGCAGTCTCTAACTTTCTCAAGTGCCATGTGCAAAGTGGCAGGGTTTTGGGGGCGCTGGGTCTTTTGGCTACGCAGTGAGCCCAGCGAATGCTCTAGACCATCATTCTCTGGAACTGGCCACAGCTGCGCATACTCTTGGCACAATTTGATGCGCTTCCATCTTGCTGTTCTTCTGTAGAAATCAAGGCATCATCAATAGGGTTACCAGGTACTCTGTCATCCCAGGCACCCACCAGACTCAGACCTGCTTCATTTCCTCAAGGTTCCTGCATCATGATGTGCCTTCAAAGCATCATCTGTTGGAAATCATATTCAGATGATTATGCTTCACACTTAGTTGCATTCCTGTATAGGTGGGAAGGATTATTTCAAGTTCTATGCAGTCAGCCACATTTAGTGAATTTCCACTGTAGTCTGTTGTTCTTTGTAAAAGAACAGAATGGTAATTTTCCCCATTAATGTACTGAACTGCTTGTCCAGGGGAGCAGAAATCTCGATGTGGGTTCTGGGGGAAGCCCATTTCTCCAAATCCTTCCATGATCTGCATGGAGACAATAAAAGGAAACTAAAATTAGTGTGCTGTAATGCTGATATGCACTGCAACACACTGTAATAATAATAATAATAATAATAATAATAATAATAATAATAATAATAAAATAAATAAATAAATTGTTGTTGTTGTTGTTGTTGTTTAGTCGTTTCCGACTCTTCGTGACAAATAGAAGAATAAATGGAGGCAGTGAGAGATTTTACTTTCCTGGGCTCCTTGATCACTGCAGATGATGACAGCAGTCACGAAATTAAAAGACGCCTGCTTCTTGGGAGAAAAGCAATGACAAACCTAGACAGCATCTTAAAAAGCAGAGACATCACCTTGCCGACAAAGGTCCGTATAGTTAAAGCTATGGTTTTCCCAGTAGTGATGTATGGAAGTCAGAGCTGGACCATAAAGAAGGCTGATCGCCGAAGAATTGATGCTTTTGAATTATGGTGCTGGAGGAGACTCTTGAGAGTCCCTTGGACTGCGAGGAGATCAAACCTATCCATTCTTCAGGAAATCAGCCCTGAGTGCTCACTGGAAGGACAGATCCTGAAGCTGAGGCTCCAATACTTCGGCCACCTCATGAGAAGAGAAGACTCCCTGGAAAAGACCCTGATGCTGGGAAAGATTGAGGGCACAAGGAGAAGGGGATGACAGAGGATGAGATGGCTGGACAGTGTTCTTGAAGCTACAAACATGAGTTTGACCAAACTGCGGGAGGCAGTGGAAGACAGGAGTGCCTGGCGTGCTATGGTCCATGGGGTCACGAAGAGTCGGACACGACTAAACGACTAAACAACAACAACAATGTAAAACTACATGACATATCTAATTTCACCATGGACAGCAAGATAAATAGCATAGGTTTTTGCAGAAGGCGATCTGCAGCAGAATGAAAACAGCACTGCACGTGAGGATTAGGGTTACACGTTAGGACAATAAATTATGCCTCCTTGCATCCCTAATTACAAGCCAGAGCTACTGGGTATTTGGATGGCCATACCAATGACAATTTGCATTAAATATTGTAACTTACTCATTTTCATTCCAAGTTTCTGATCCATGTCGTATACTTGCTGGGGGCTGCAGCACTCATTACAGTGGTATAAATTGTGAGCCTGGCAAAGGATATGAAAGAAAATGAGGCATGGTATACCTAAGATTCTAACTCAAACATTAACTTGAATAAAACAGAGGTCAGATTTAGAGGGCTCCTTTTATTGCACTGGGTTCTAGATTTATTAGAAGCATCTTTATCCCGCTTTTCCGTCCAAAACAGGCTCCCTTCTCAGCACAAAAAGACTTACAAATGTCAGTGATAAGACCAGCTAAGTTACAATCTATAAGACACGACACACGAGGAAAAAGGATGGGGGTGGAGGAGAGGGAGGAGGAAACCCAGGCATGATTTCTTTAGAATTCCTGGAAATCTGAAAAGCTCAGCTGGTAGAGCATGAGACTCATGGGTTCGAGTCCCACATTGGGCAGAATATTTCTGTATTGTAGGGATTGAACTAGATGGCTCTCGAGGTCCCTTCCAATTCTATAATTCTATGAAATGCCAACTTACTTGTTTAAGACTGGCTGTACGGATAGCACCTGGAAAACAACAAAATAGAAGGGGTCAATTTAATAAAAAGCATTTCTAAATGGCTGAAATGCCTAAGCACCAGTACACAAAGATACAACATAAAAAGGGGAAAAACACAGTATGATAAAAAACAGTACTATAGAAACAGACAGAAACTTAATTCTAGTAATAATAGGGTCCAATCTTCTGGGACAGGGAAAGCCATAATAAGATGTCTGAAGCAACTGTTGGATGATGCTTCATGTATTATTATTATTATTATTAAATTTATTTATTTATACCCTGCCTTTCTCCCCGACAAGACTCAGGGCAGAGGAAAGTGCATTCTGGAGTGCATAAATTGAGGCTTTATGTACAGGTGCCCACAGAGGCCATCACTGGCATCCTCAGACTCTCCCCCACATTGAAATTAGGCTTGAAAGCACCACAATATTGTCGCCAATACAATCTGTTGCAGTGTGTGCTTAGTTGTGTGTGCGTTACCCACAACAGGTTTGCTCGTTTGGAAATTTGGCAACCCTCGAGAAATCCCACCAGAAAACTATTCTAGCATAAAGATACCAGGAAAAAGGCTTTATTGTTTTGTTTTGTTTTTTAAATGGGCATGATGTAAAACTGAAAACTTACTTTGTAGAGAGACTCGAGATTAATATTTTTCTGTCCGGTTGCATTCATTGCCTTCATGGCATGGGTTCTGCAGAGTAAAAATCAAATGTTAGTGGATGAATCAAAACTGGGAAGAATCGCGGTGCAGAAGACTATTTCGTACTGCAGGTTGGAGGTGTGTTGGAGTTGACACTGAATTTCAAGACATACACCCTGAACCTTGAGGTATTGGAGAACCAAAACTTGGTGGCAGATGTCTCATTCTTGGGCAAGGCGACCGAGATAGTGGTGGCCAACCACCTTCAATTGTGCCTGGATGAAACTGAGTATGGGGGACTTGGGCCCCCCAGATGTTGCTGAACTTCAACTCCCATAATCCCTAGCCGTGCTCGCTGGGGCTGATGGGAGTTGCAGTTCATCAACACATGGAGGGCCAGAGGTTCTCCATCCCTGATCGCGACCCATTTCGGTCTGGCTCCAGGCCTGATTTCTGCACTGATTGATGAAGGAGAGAAGCTCCAACTGAAAGGAACTGCACACTGCCTCCAACAGTGGAGGTATAAGAAAGCATGCATGTACTTTTTATTTTCTTTTTTCTTTAGGAGAACATCATCTTCACACAGTCAAACAAACCTTCGATCATCAAAAGGAGGAGGGGTTGTCCAGTGATCGTAGTTTGTCTCCACCCGGTACCACCTACATAAAACGCATGGTTAAAACATTTATCATTCCATTATTTTTGCACAGAATATACAAATAAAGTATTTATTTTTTAAATTGGGGGGGGGAGTAGTTTCTTCCGAAATATTTTCAGATCTGTAACATTCCTTGGTTCAAGCTACTGAAGTTAATCAACAAGATTAAGTCAGGTCCATTAATTTCAACGGGTCTTCTCTGAGTAAAACATCGTTGAATACCACCCTTTTGTTTTGTACACTAACCTCAACGTTTACTGTGTTTTATTATTACTATTTTATGTATTTATTTTTTGTTGTCATTTTTCAAATTCTGTTTGTTACTGCACTTCGGATGATACTCAAATAAATTTTCCTCAGAGCGGACTCGTTGATAGTAATGAACAAGGCCTGTTGATTTCCATAGGAGAACTGAGTAAACCATAGCTGACTAAAGCCTTTTTATTCTGTACACCACCTCAAAATTTGACGAAATTTGGCACAGAAGGGGAAGGATACAAATACCAATATAACCAAAATAATTAAGTGTTAAAATTCCCCTCAACA
This sequence comes from Zootoca vivipara, assembly GCF_965207765.1. NCBI lineage: Eukaryota > Metazoa > Chordata > Lepidosauria > Squamata > Lacertidae > Zootoca > Zootoca vivipara. The sequence continues at coordinate 65,723,873 of NC_142583.1, forward strand.
AATGGGCAACTATAGAAAAGGACTGGCTTAACTTGGATCGCCACTTACAAAAGTATTGTAAGCAGGTTAATATACTGGCAGGATTTTAAGAACACTTGTAATTTTAGAAATCGTGTGGGAAATTTGAGGTAGAAAAAATAATTTGGAGTAGAAATGATATGCAGCTGAAAAAGAAATTTAAGGCACCGGGGGAGGGGAGAATCCCAATTTATGGATTTGACATTGCTTTTATGTGTATTTTTATTTGTTTGTGTTTGTTGTTGTTGAAAATTTACTAAAAATATTACATATAAAAAATTTTTGGCTCGCCACACACATCAGGTCCCTTTAGGAGTTGGACGCAATAGGAACTTGCCGCTTTTGTTTACAGATGCGCTGTGCTGTCTCAACTCCCTATAACTTATAGCCACCAATCCCTTAGCTTGAATTATAGCCAGGCTGCGATGGACCACAGACAGAGAGGTTCAGAAAGGCCGCTGCTCACCTACACATCACACTGGATAGGAAAAATTAGACCCAGCCTGATTTTTATGCACAAATTGAGGAAGTGCATGAATGTTCTGCTCATATCACGCCAAGCTAGCCCAAGTAACCAGAGGGATTGGACACATTCCAATTTGCCTACAAAACGAAAAGATCAACAGAGGATGCTGTGGCGATTGCCCTCCAAGCTGTTCTTGCACATTTGGAGCAGCGGGGGAGCTACGCCAGACTGCTTTTTGTAGATTTCAGCTCGGCATTCAATACCATTCTACCGCGACGTCTGATAACTAAATTGGGAAATCTGGGGCTTTCATCACTCTGTGGGTGGATACTGGACTTTCTTTCAGATTGCTCCCAGAGGGTCCGGTTGGGCCCTTATATGTCTAACATGCTTAGGACTAACACAGGAACACCACAAGGATGTGTGCTTAGTCCGCTCCTTTATACTCTTTATACGTATGATTGTGTCGCTGCCCACCCTAGAAATAGGGTTGTCAAATTTGCAGATGACACAACCGTGATCGGGCTCATCTCTGATAAGGAGGGTGAAACTGACTATAGAGATGAGGTGGAGCGGCTGACAGAGTGGTGCAGAGTTAACAACTTGCTCATAAATACAAAGAAAACAAAGGAGCTTGTGGTGGACTTTAGGAGACAGAAGAACAAGGTCCAGCCACTTTTGATTGACGGAATTTGTGTGGAGAGGGTAACAATGTTTAGATTTCTAGGCATTGAGTTACAGGAGGATCTGTCCTGGAGTGTTAATACAAGGGGGCTTGTGAAGAAGGCGCAGCAGAGACTGTATTTTTTGAGAATTTTAAGGAAAAACCATCTTCCACAAAAGCTGCTGCTTGCCTTCTATCACTGTGCCATACAGAGAGTGCTCACGTACGGTTTATGTGTGTGGTACGGAAGCTGTACTTCTCAGGATAGAGCAGGGCTGTGTAGAATTATTAAAACAGCAGAGAGCATTATTGGCTGCTCACTCTTCACCTTAGAACAAATTTACACCACCAGGTGCCATAGAAAAGCACTAGATATATCAAGAGATCCAACACACCCTGACACCATTTCTTTGAGCTTCTGCCATCGGGACGGAGATACAGAACAATGCAGGCAAGAATGAGCCATCTCAGGAACAGTTTCTTCTCTAGAGCGATTTTGGCCTTAAATGGAAAGCCTGGACTTTGAAGTCATCTTATTTTACTTGTTATTTTGTATTATATTTACTGTTTTTAATTAGGTTTTGTGATTTTGGATTATGCGGAATGCTTTATCTGAGTGGATGTAGCAACCGAGTAATTTCGTTGTTCCCGCAAGGGGACAATGACAATAAAGGTATCTTATCTTATCTTAAGTATAGGGACCTTGTTCAGCCCAAGGCCACAGTCCCTCCCGGGCAACTTTTGGAGGGCCGCATGGTGCTGTTGGGCGGGGCTAGAGGCAAACATGGCGGAGCAATATTTCGTTTCTGTGCAGAATCCTAGTTTCTACACCCTCTCTATCCCCCCTCCCAGGCAAAAAAAAACAACCCTTCCAGCTACTCCAAACAGATGCATCCTCTGCCATGCTCAAAAGATACCTTTTTTAAAAAATTCCTTTTCTTTCCCCCCTCTCTTTACTATATTCTTTTTCTTTATTTTTTTCCTATTTATAGTTTTGTATTTTTGTATTTCTGTTTCATAATTCATTGTAAGGTATATGTTGTTAAAGGTAATGCATAATTCCCCCCCCCTTTTCATTTGTATAATTATAATTTCTTTTGTATGTATGGAATATGTACATTGCAAATAAATAAATAAATAACCTACAAATTCACAGCTTGTTTTTCCCCCGTCCCCCACCAGCAAAACCCAGGGTTACAAAAATTTCACGCTTACCCTCCGGTCAGAGGATCCAAGGGCCAAATATCTACTGGACCGCTTCTCCTTCTCGTAATGACTGCCCCCTCTCTGGGTCTGGTGCCCCCAATGATGTAGTAGACGTCAGCTATAATCGGTGTCTTGGACAGCATGAGAGCAGCAGCCTCAAAGTCTTCAGCGTCGCTCAAAACCTACAGCAAAGCAGAAACAAGAGTGGGCATTTGGGACTGGGAGGTCGACACCCTGAGGGGGCTCATGTTCCTTTAAGGGTTGCATGGAAAGCACAGCTTTTCCCATCGCATGGCTCTAGAGTTGGGAGAAGTCACAGAATCCCCACTTTGGGTCTGGAGCTGGCAAACCTACAAACATTTATCACATTGTGCATTACTCCAAGGCTCCATAATTAACTGAGTTGCTGCTTATCCGTGTCCTGAAAATCTGAATTCTCATTTTAAGGAAGCAAGCTGCTAGTCCTCATATTTGCAGAGATAACCTGAAAAGTGCAGAGTGCCCGAAAGAGCTGTCAAGCAAACTGACCCTTGCTCACCTCAGGCCTCAGAACCATGTTTTTTTTCATTGGAACACCTACCAACTTGCAATAAATTAATTCAACAGAACATACAATGTTTGCAGTCATCTGTGCTGGGGAAAACGGACTTCTGAACGTCGTGACATCTGAAACAATTTTATTATTGCTACACCAGGTTTGAGTTTTATCACAAAAACCTGAGTATTGTCAAAGTCCGAATATTCTCTCCCTTTTACACCCTCTGCTTAAACTCATCCTACATCAAGCCAACAAGATCCACATGTTGAGATGTGCCAGATTAGCCTATGGCTGACAAAATATGCAGGGATGCTCTAGGGAAGTGTTGGCCAAACTTGCTCTCCAGCTGTTTTTGGACTACAACTCCCATCATCCCTAGCTAACAGGACCAGTGGTCAGGGATGATGGAAATTGTAGTCCCAAAACAGCTGGAGGGCCAGGTTTGGCAACCACTGCTCTAGGGCAAGGTAGCCAATGTGGGGCTGCCCTCCAGATGTTGTCACTTTCCAATTCCCATCAGCTGCAAGGCATGATGGGAGTTGTAGTCCAACAAATATCTTAAAGACTGCCTCCTTCCCTACAAAGCGGGCATTTCAGAAGCTCAGGGTGGTAGTGGACCAGGAGAGGGCATTCTCTGCGAAAGCCCCTAGGGCAGTATTTTTCAAACTTAGGTCCCCAGCCGTTGTAGGACTACAACTCCCATCATCCCTGATGGATCCTGCTAGCTAGGATCCCATCATCTGTGGATCCTGCTAGCTATGTAGGGATGATGGGAGTTGTAGTCCAACAGCAGGTGGAGACCAAAATTTAAGCAACACTGCCTTAAGAGGAATCTGGCACCTTAATTATACAGTTTTTGTTGTACGTTGAAGACTCATGCCTGCGCATTTGACACTTGAGATGTCTATTTTTTAAGGACCCACACTATTCTTGTGATGGTCATCTGTTTTTAAACGCTTTTTAATGTTGTATTTCAAATTGTTGTGACCTGCCCTGGGATCTTAGGGTGAAGTGCAGGTAATGAATCAAAATAAAAGAACAGTCATAAAACATTTAGAGAGCACCATCTGGGCTGCTATTGCTCCACGAAAGAATATGAAACAAGGCAATGCAGATATCTGTCAATTTGAGTCACAGAAAAGGCAATCTGTCACACAAAGCACAGAAAATCTCTTAACAAATAAGAGTGATAAACTGAACGCATAACATTTCAGTACATGTTCCACCTCTAGAACTACTTTCCATAACAATTTGCCAGTGCAATTTTGTAAGAAAAGCATGGACTAATTCAAAACTTCTGATTTTCAGAAAGTGAGCACTGAGTCTACAAAGGACAAAACTGTGGCTACTTACAGTCCTGACCAACCAGCTGACTGGAGTATTTCGATTTATGAAAGCAGCAATGGCATTCTCCCACCACTCGCCAGAATCTATAAAAATGAAAGGGGGGGGGGACGACAACACACTCCATAAGAATCAACATTCACAAACATGAGTGATTTCCTCTTGTGTTTTAGTGTTTGATCGCTCCCACTCCAAAAGGCCGGGATGAACAAAAGCAATTTTTAAAATGCAATTTTATTATTTCAATTTTGTTTTTTCTCTTTTGAATGAATGCATTCTTGATCCTACATTTTTAACCATTATGCTCCGGAACGGAGCAGGGGGTAGCAAAATAGATCTAAAACACAAAAAGCCAACAAAATTACAATAAGACACATGATACGAACTGAACAAGACATTGGCAACTGCCCATATTTTTGCAATTCATTCTGACCGTAGATTATACCCTGCCTGTTGAGGAAGATTGAGTTTTGCTTACCTCTCTCGTCTCCAGAAACTGTAAACCGGTGTGGACTTTGTCCTGTCCATAAGCCTACGTAACCAAGAAACGTCGTACCTCTGAACTTTACCTGAAAATCCGAAGACGGAGAACAGCCTGCAGTTAGCCACAACTGCTTTTAATGCTTAGCACAGGGGTTCCCAACAAAATTTTCTCGAGGACCCCTCATCGTGCCGCTATTGTGACAAGGACCCCCATTAATTCCTAATCCTAAAATTAAAAAGTGAGAGCCAAATTAAGTCTTTTTATATTTTATATTTATACGTTTTTTACAGTTACAACAGAGTACTCCATCAGTATACAGTTAGTTTTAATTTTCAGTTCTTAATGAGATGAGTTAAATCTGTCCTTTGAGTCCATTATTTCTGAAATATTAGGTTCCAAACTTGAAACTTTCACTCTGAAATCCGACCGCATGTCGAGCCAATTCCTATATTTGTTTTTCATGAAACACATGGAAGAAAATGCTTGCTCACACAGATATGTGGTTGCAAATGGAAGGATCTTTTTCATTGCCTTATCTCCAAGTTTCTTGTAGTCCTTGCGGCATACAGCAGAACTAATGCCTCTATCTAATTTTAGTTTTGCGCTAGACTCTGCTCATGCAGGAAGCGGCCAAAACAAAAAATCTGTTATCATATGAAATATATTTAATATTTTTTTTATTCTAATAGCATCTTGCGGACCCCTCTGGCATAGCTCGCGGACCCCTGGGGGTCCCCGGACCACCTGTTGGGAATCACTGGCTTAGCACATTGCAAAACATGGTCAAGTCAGAGGTGTTGTTAATTTAAAACACAGGGTCTCACATTTAAATAAAGGCCTAATTCATAAAATGCTTGAATAGGATTAAGGGAGAAGCTTAAAATTCAAGGCCTCTGATTTACTAACACAAAGAGAATGAGGAAATGTTCAACAAATGTTTTCTCTCTAGACTTTTAAGCTAACACTCTGGCCTTTGGCCACAGTGACTGGGGCTTATGTAAATTGCAGACTAATGGCACAACAGTTGTGTACACAATACATGTTTAAAGCACACACACACACGAATCCTGAGTACTGTAGTTTACCCTCCCTCCACAGCTATAGTTCTCGGCACCCTTTACAAACTACAGTTCCCAGAATTCTTTGGAAGTAGTCATGTGATTTAATTGTGCTGGGTGTACACAGCATGGGAAGACACACACACTGTTATAGGCTGCCAGGTGCCTAACTCCTGCCCCCACCCCTGTAAAATATGATGGACGCCGTTTCAGAATCCTGGATAGCACAGATTCTGAAATGCAACATGTCCTGCAAAATGCACACTCGTCCTGCAGGTTTTCTATGCTTCTCTCGGACATTCATAATCACCACCAAAAGCTCTTTGTACCTGTCCATTCTTTATGAACTCCACATCAATGGTTGTCTTGCGTAAAATATCTCCAAAATCATAATCCATATTCCGGCCATGGTATATGTTCCCATTGTTATCCTGAGCGATGATACTGGTGCAGAATCTGTGGGACAATAAAAGATCGTGGGGTAAAAAAGGACACTCCGCATCTGGGATAGCTCAGTCGGTAGAGCATGAGAATATCGATCTCAGGGTCGTGGGTTCGAGCCCCACGTTGGGCAAAAAATTCCTGCCTTACAGGGGGCGAGACTAGATGACTCTGGAAGCCCCTTCCAGTTCCTACAATTCTATAATTCTATGGTTCTATATCCACACAAAAATTATGTGTTTCCCCTGATATTTCATCTAGAAAATAAGCAACACTAATCAAATGGACAACCTTCCCTTTTGAGGGGCACAGATTGCTGTCACAGCAACAGCTCTTGTGAGCGCTTGAACCCCGCGCCTTGAACCGTCTCCCCCCCCCCATTCACTTAAATGGACGGAGCAGTTTAAGACACACATAAAAGGGTGCATGCGTAACTCTCCCCCTCCGCTGGAATGAATGGCGAAGTCTGTTTTACACAAGAACTGCGTAGACCTATATCGGAACAGTTATGATAAAAGATAAAAATGCTAATTATTTAAGACGCAATGTTGTGCAGTCACCTGGAAGTAAGCTCCCTTACTTCTGAGTAGACAAGCACAACATTGCCCCTAGTATAGCTGGGTTGATTTGTCTCTGCATTTTTGCTCTGCTCTTTTAGCCAGAAAAGCTTTCAGAGCAGCTTGCAGAGAACAGTTAAAAAAAAAAGTGAGTCCCTGCCTGCAGGCTTGCTTCCTAAAATACATGACACATAAGGAAAAAGTATGAGGAGGGAGGAGGGGGGAAAGCAAACCTGGGTACCAGTTATTGTTCTTATAACAAGCAGCTGGGGTGGAATAGATCAGGCAGCCTGAGGGCATGGCTGCCAAAAGGTGAAAGTTGAAGGTCAAAGGAAGATGCATTTAAAGCAAAATAAAAATCCTTCCAGTAGCCCCTTAGAGACCAACTAGGTTTGTCATTGGTATGAGCTTTCATGTGCACACTTCATTTAAATCACACAGCCTCCAGCAAAGCATCTTGGGAACTGCAATTTGTTAAAGGCGCTGGGAACAGTAGCTCTGTAAGGGGCAAACTACGGTTCCCAGGATTCTTGGAGAGGGGTGTTCTATAAATGTACGTTGTAGAGACAGTATTTTTTTTAAAAAAATACAAGAAATCCCTTGCGCCAATGAGCTGAAATGAAATGAAATTCATTACGGTCCCAGACCAGATTCGCACCAATGAGCTCTTCCTTACCAACATCAAGGACACTTACGCAGTAGATTCGTAGGCCAAATTGAGGAGCAGCCCATCCCCAACATTCAGCCCCAGGGCTTGGCAAAGTCCTCGGATCTCGCCTGCAAAGGGCTGAGGAGCAAAGGATTCTATTTCTTCTGCCAGAGGACGGATAATAGCATGAACCCACTTGGGAACCACTTCGCTGAGAAACAAAGAAAACACAGCAGTAAACCCGGGTCAGTCATTGGCTTTGGAGGGGCTGCAGCTAAACAACAAAAACTGAATGCAGAACGATGGCAGTCAGGATTTGAGACGATTGTGAGCAAGAATACTTGCTTTGCTTTCAGACAGAACCGCTGAGACCCAAACCCAGGGGAACGCAAGGAAAGAATAGCAGCTCAGATTGAGAAGCAAGGTGCTTCTGAGAGAGCAAGTGAGTTCAAAGTGTTGCAGACTAGGACCAGGGTTCAAATTGCCACCTGACTAGCAAAACGAAGGCTTCTTCCTCCTCCTCCTCCTCTTCTTCTTCTTCTTCTTCTTCTTCTTCTTCTTCTTCTTCTTCTTCTTCTTCTTCTTCTTCTTCTTCTTCTTCTTCCTTCTCCTCCTCCTCCTCCTCCTCCTCCTCTTTTAGTTGTCAACCTATTTATTAAATGTCAAGTTGCATATACAAAGCTTTTATACAAAGATTCTATTGGCAAAGTCGACTCGGCAGAAACTCTCGCTTTATATAACGGGCTGCACCTTTAACTCAATTAAGGCGAAAAAGGCGGAGAACAGGAGGGAGACACACACACACCCCCGCAAAAAAAAAAGCAGATGTTAAAAGCTTCCTTTTCTTGTTTAATGAAAGCGTGAACTCACGTATGAATTAAGATTTTATTGTTTTTTTTTAAAATGACTACGTTTCCTATGCTTTTATCGGCACTTGTTTTTATCTGCAGGAGGAGTAGAGAAATAAGTTTATAATAAGAGGAATAATTAACAGCCAAACAAAATATGAAACAGCTACTCAAATAGGCTTGGTCTTCTGAAGTATCGCGCTTGCAGAAAGTTGTCTGGAGATGATGACGGGAAAGATATCCATATACGGTACGTTTGTTTAAAAATAACAAAATAGCAGTAATTATAATTTCGAAGCGCTGATGTGGCCACCAATCCCTTTTCTCAAAAGCCCCACAGCAGCATCTCCAGGGGAGAAAGTGCCGGACTCACTCGATGAGCTGGAAGAAAGCAGCTCGCAGGAACTCCGGGTCGAAGTGGCGCAGGACAGGCTTCCATCGGTCCTCGGGCGCGCTGTCCAAGCTGACATTGCAGAGCAAGGGCGCAGCAGCAACAGCCCCGGAGTTGTGGGGGGCAGCGGCGCCCCTGCACAGCAGCCTCAGCAACAGCAGGAGGCAGAAGGAGCTCCAGGCAAGCCCGGGCAGCAGTGGCCGCCGCCGCCGCCGCTCCATGGCTGCGACCGAAAAGCAAACAGAGAAGCTGAAGCTAGGAGCCCGGATATGGGGAGGGAACGCGGCGCGGAGGGAGGGAATGCAAACGAAAGGTGGAGCGCCGCTGATGCCCGATGATCGTCTTCTTCCAAAGCAACTCTTCTATTCCGAACTTAAAAATGGAAAGCGTAATGCTGATGGTCAACAAAAGAGATCTAAATAAGCACTCACACTTGCAGTAAGAAAATATGTAGAAAACAAGGAAATAATTAGAGATAGCAGTGTGTAATAGGGGAAAAATAAATCAGAATCGGAAGTGGAGGTTGGGGGAAGCCCAGGAAGGGTGGGAAGAGGGGAGGTAATATGAATGTGATGGGAATGTGATATTTGTAATAATTGAAAATTGAATAAAAATGTAATTAAAAAACAAAACAAAAAACCAAGAGAGGTTCATAGACTCTCTCAAGGCAAATCTTTAAAAATGAAGTAGAAATACTGACAATTGGGAAACACTGTCCTGCGAGCGCTGCAGTTGTTGGAGTACAGCCTTTATCAAAGGTTTCATGGGCTAAGGGAGAAACCGTGCTAAGAGGAAGGCACGCTTGGCAAACCCTCACCATGATCAACTCCCACCCAGAAACCTATGTCCCCACTTGTGGAAGGACGTGTGGATCCAGAATTGGCCTCCACAGTCACGGATCCACTGTTAAGACAGTGTTTATGGAAGACAATCTTACTTGGCTACAAGTCATCGCCAAAGATGATGATTTAATAGCTGCAGAGCTGACAGTAACCCGGCAGGTGGTGCAACGATAAAACTGCTAGCAGATTTGCAAAGCTAAGCAGAGTTCGGTATGGGTTCAAATGGGATGGAGGGGCCCGCGGGTTGAGATGAGGGTTGGACCAGATTACCTCAGGCAACTCCTGCAGCCAAGCTGGTGACAAATGTATTGCTCTGCTTTCCTTTGGACATCAGCAGGGCCATGGGGAAGGGGGGGTTGTCATCTGGGCAGCTCACGACCTCCATACATACAGCCCAGGCTTGTGTCCCAGGAAGGTCACTTTGGTGCTGCTAACAAGGCAAAAACAACAGGAGCGGCAGCCATTAAGTGCTACCAGTCTCTGAAGCCACAGCAGGCACCGTGATTCTCCAGTGCAGTGGTTCCCAACAAGTGGTCCGCGGACCCCCAGGGGTCCGCGAGCTATGCCAGAGGGGTCCGCAAGATGCTATTAGAATAAAATATATTAAATATATTTCGTATGATAACAGATTTTTTGTTTTGGCCGCTTCCTGCATGAGCAGAGTCTAGCGCAAAACTAGAATTAGATAGAGGCAGTAGTTCTGCTGTATGCCGTTAGGTGGCGCTTTACAAACACTACTGTTTTGCAAAGAGGCCGCGCGCACATTCTACTAACGCTCACCTCCCCAAGATGCTTTGCGCGCGTCGGCTTCATTTGTGCGCTACTGCACAGGTACCCTGTCTTCTCCATTCCCTTCCCTCCTCCCTGGCACACGCTGCCTCTTTGCAAAACAGTAGTGTTTGTAAACAAAGCGTTGTTTTTCGCGGAAGCTACAGTTTGCATAGTTAAAAATGGACTGTTGGTTAAAAAGTGGTTCATCTCATTAAGAACTGAAAATTAAACTAACTGTATACTGATGGAGTACTCTGTTGTAACTGTAAAAAACGTATAAATATAAAATATAAAAAGACTCTTAATTTGGCTCTCACTTTTTAATTTTAGGATTAGGAATTAATGGGGGTCCTTGTCACAATAGCAGCTCGATGAGGGGTCCTCGAGAAAATTTTGTTGGGAACCCCTGCTCCAGTGGTTTGACTTCAATACTGTAGGGGTCAAATGCAGCTTCTCAGCCTCCCCTTAGGCAACACTGCTTACCGGCTCTGCACTGAGAGCTCTCGCCTAACTGGAATGTGTCCTTGAGCTATGATATTGTCTCTTGCATTGCCTGGATGGATGGGGAGAGCTGGGTGTAGAAACCTTGGACTTTTGTGTGGTTGGTCATCCTACCAAGACAATTGTTGCACCTGTTGCTCCACCTCCCTCTGTCGCTGGCCCCGCCCATCAGCATAATGCAGCCCCCAGGTTGCAGTTTCCCATAAGGCAGTGTGGCCCTCGGCCTGAAAATGGGTTATCAATCCCTGCTCCCTACCCTAGGAAGGGCAGTAGTGTCATAACACACACACACACACACAAACATCAAACGTTTTCCAATGAGACTCAGCCAAGTTAGTCGCCTTAATTTTACAATACAGTGGTACCTTGGTTCTCAAACGCCTTGGTACTGAAAGAACCCAAACACTGCAAACCCGGAAGTAAGTGTTCTGGTTTGCGAATTTTTTTGAAAGCCAATTGTGCTCCGTTTTGAGTTTTACGCTGACAATTTGAGTGTTACGCTTCCATTTTGAGTGCCACGCTTTGGTTTTGAGTGTTATGCTGAGGTCTGTCTGTTTTTGCTATTATTGCTATTATTTTGTGTTTTTGTGGCTTTTGTTTTTTTGTTTTTGTGACTGTGTGGAACCCACTTCAGCTACAGACTGATTGTGTGGCTGCAGTACATTGTTTATTGCTTTCACTTTATGGATCAAAAGTCTCATTAAGACAGTAAAATTCATGTTAAATTGCTGTTTTAAGGATTGTTTTTAGAAGTCTGGAACAGATTAATCCATTTTGCATTACTTTCTATGGGAAAGCACGCCTTGGTTTTGGAATGCTTTGGTTTTGGAACAAACTTCTGGAACGGATTAAGTTTGAGAACCAAGGTACCACTGTACTCAGAATAAAATTCTTAACAAGTACCCATGGGAAAGATCTAAAATATATTCTACAGCAGGGGTCCCCAAACTAAGGCCCGGGGGCCAGATGCGGCCCAATCGCCTTCTCAATCCGGCCCACGGACGGTCCGGGAATCATGTTTTTACATGAGTAGAATGTGTCCTTTTATTTAAAATGCATCTCTGGGTTATTTGTGGGGCATAGGAATTCATTCATATATATTTTTTTTCAAAATATAGTCCGGCCCCCCACAAGGTCTGAGGGACAGTGGACCGGCCCCCTGCTGAAAAAGTTTGCTGACCCCTGTTCTACAGGAATACAGAACTAACATCCTTCCATCTATGTAAAACATTTACAAATTTGTGGTCAGACACAGATTTATTCCTAAATCAATCCCATTGTTGCCCACAGGGTTTGCTCCTCTGAGCATGTAGGTCTAAGACCCAAGTAATTGTTCTTTCATGAAAAAGCAGTGCTTCTAGACTCACTATTTTGCAGGTGGGATTGAACAGCATACCGGCGGTTTTAGGTTGTGCAGTTAAAGTGGATTAGGCACCCTTGCTACAAGCCCACCCCTAAAACGATCTTTTTTCCATACCGCAAAAGTCTGTTGAGCAAAAGTGACAATTGCTCGACTCAATCTAGTGCAATCTCTCTGCAAACAAGGCAGAATGAATGCTCAACACACAAGTCATCTGGAAGCAGCCATATATAATCTTTAATCTGCCACCAGTTGGAAATATATTTTAATTTATGTTAAGGAAAACTGTACATTTTCATTTTTGCATCCGAGGTCGAAACACCTTTCAGGTATTATACCTGGCTCTCACCACCACAACCAATGGCCAGGTTTGGATGATCACCTCTTTGCTTACAAAGCTATGAATGAACAGCCCCTTTGCCCCATCCTTCGTGGAAGGAACAACCAAGCCAGGAAGCCAGGAGTTAACTATAATTAGCTACATTTCTCTGTTTTGTCTAAACTAGGGAATTGCGGTTCTGAACAAGTCAGGATGTTGATGCACAGTTTGAAGTCGGTTTGATATACTGGCTTGCTCCAAAGGTGGTAAACATAATTGAACAGTTCAGGCAAAATGAAGTTAACTGCAGGTACGAGATGTCTTTGTCGGAGTTGGTTCATTTAGTTTGATTAGTTAACACTCTCCAGTCATCAGTCTTCAGGAGGTTTTCTTTCCAGGTCCTGGGATCATGTCAGTTATTTCACCAGCCTTTTCCTCTGCTTCAAGAGTGCCTCTCGTAATGCCAGCTGCAAAATCAGAAAGATACACATCAGCATGCGATACTTGGGTAACAGTTAAACTCCATCACCTAAGCCAGCCACGGGGAACCTTTTTGGCTCCATGCGGCACACCTTTCCCATAATGTCACATGATTAACGAGTGTGGCCCGCCCACCTATTAAGTGTGGTGGCTTTGCAAGTCTCCAAAGCTTATATGGGGAATGCAGGGAGACTTCACAAGGCTTTAAGACAGCCCCACACTCCTGTTTCAGCCCGAAATGGGAGCAGCACAAGGACTTCTCAAAAGCACACTTTGCACCATCAGATGTTCTTCATTTAAAGGAAAAGGGAGGTGGATGCTCCAGACAGTGTTTCTCCTTTAAGATTCCCTGCTTGCTGACTGCAGGGGATTCCCCCGTGCTGACATTCTGCTTCTGAAAGGGGCTTCCCCAAAACATGACTTCCCCAAAAGGGAAGTTTCTGCCTGATGCCCTGGAAATCCCAGCTTCTGTCATTTCAACAGTCACTTCCTTTTCTCGGTTATCTCTATCCAGACACGAGGGACAGAGGCTCGCATTTAGAAATGTGAAAAAGGTGGGAAATGAAGTTGGCGGTAAGCACAGGTTCTAGGGGTGCTGAGAACTAGGGAGGCTAACCCATTTATCACTGCACAGACCATACCACCCTCACCATGAAAACAGCCCCTCCCCCCGCTGCATCTGTGTTCCTTGCAGCCTGTTGATAAGACACAGTTTTCCTGTTTCATGGCAGAAGATTTGAGAAAGCATCACTGCCGTTGCAATTAACTAGAAACCGTTTCCAGCCTTCTCTTCTGGACAAGGTACTCCTCTTACATAGCCATTGCGTAAATCCCTTAGCTTGTTTGCAAGAGGCGGTACCACAAAATTAAAGAAAAAAAGGGGGGCATCCTCATCTTCCAGACATGGCATTTGGAAACCTGACTTCCGCCCCCTGCAGAGAAGACATTGTGTGAAGCAGGTACAGAAGGGAACTGAAGAACTGCACCCTATTCTGACGTGTTGCCCCCTCTTGGACCCATCAGAGGGAGGGAAGTAGTTAAGCATCTATCTTTTCACATGGAGGTTTCTCCCTGGGTTCTGGAGCCCTGACTGTGCATGACTCCAAGGTCTGGGGAAGTTTAAGACGGAGAGGAAGGGGCAGGGTTGGGAACAGCCACATATTGTTAGGGGTAGAGGTAGTGGGATAGCCCTGCTGTTCCCTTCCACACACTCGGTAGCTCAGTCGGTGGAGCACAATACTCTTAATCTCAGGGTCGTGGGTTCAAGCACCACGTTGGGTAAAAGATCCCTGCATTGCAGGGGGTTGGACTAGATGACCCTCATGGTCCCTTCCAACTCTGCAATTCTTTGATTTTAAGTGAGTAGTGCCCAAAGAGGCCCTCTGTTGAAGTATGAAGTTGAATAACTTAACCATATAGCAACGAAAGCAATTCCACCAATGTGAATTGCCACTCCTAACTGGGGAAATCCCTCCCTTTGGGTCTTTGAAGCTTTCAAAGGGAGCAAAGCTACGAAGAACTTGCCTGCTTCTCCCTGAATGAGCGCTTGTTTTTTGACCGGATATTATTGCTGTATCGCATCATCATGAAATTCTTTTGCTTCTTCTTCTCTTTGTTCGTGGAGCTGGCAAAAGGGTTCAGCTTAGATTTCTTTTTCACAAATTCTTTCCTGCCCGTCTTGCCAGCCTAAAAGCGAAAGGGGGAGGAAAAGGGGGGAAAATGCTAAAACTCACACGCAAACTGTTCTCTTACTTGTTTTAAAATCTATGTAAAATAACACTTTGTAGCCAATGCACCATCATAAAAACAATTCAAGGTTGCTAGAATAGACGGGGCTTTAGGTGAGGGTTAATGTCTGGCAAGGCCACCGTTATGTGACTTCAATGGGAGAACTCGATAGCTTCGTCCCACTGCAAAGTGGAAATAGAAATCTTTTAGAAATGGGACTGAGAAGCTAGACATGAACACTGGAAAGACAGACTGTTTAACACACCTGTTGATTTCTGTGTGCTTAGGGCTAAAAAGAAAAAGAAAAAATATTTTTTTGCAGCCAGGCTGTTCAGAGCTTGTGAGAAAGAGATGTTAAATTTAGCAATCAACACACAGTTATGCCACTTGTTTAGAGTTGCATAACACTTCCTCTTTCCCCCAATTCTGCTGCTTTGCATAATACTGGTCTTGCTGATCATGGGACTGGCATGGGACCCTGAAGCCTTACTGACAAGACAGAAGTACGGTTTCTGGGGGACAGGGGGTGGGCTGGTGTGGGGGACTCCCTGGTCCTGAATGGGATAACTGTGCCCCTGAAGGACCAGGTGCACAGCCTGGGAGTCATTTTGGACTCACAGCTGACCATGGAGGCACAGGTCAATTCTGTGTCCAGGGCAGCTGTCTATCAGCTCCATCTGGTACGCAGGCTGAGACCCTACCTGCCCGCAGACTGTCTCACCAGAGTGGTGCATGCTCTAGTTATCTCCCGCTTGGACTACTGCAATGCGCTCTACGTGGGGCTACCTTTGAAGGTGACCCAGAAACTGCAATTAATCCAGAATGCGGCAGCTAGACTGGTGACTGGGAGCGGCCGCCGAGACCACATAACACTGGTCCTAAGAGACCTACATTGGCTCCTAGTAAGTTTCTGAGCACAATTCAAAGTGTTGGTGCTGACCTTTAAAGCCCTAAACGGCCTCAGTCCTATATACCTGAAGGAGCGTCTCCACCCCCATCGTTCAGCGCCGAGGGCCTTCTGGTGGTTCCCTCACTGCAAGAAGCAAAGCTACAGGGAACCAGGCAGAGGGCCTTCTTGGTAGTGGCGCCCACCCTGTGGAACACCCTTCCATCGGAGGTCAAAGAGATAAACAACTACCTGACATTTAGAAAAGACCTAAAGGCAGCCCTGTTTAGGGAAGTTTTTAATCTGTGATATTTTAATGTATTTTGGTATTTGTTGGAAGCCGCCCAAAGCGGCGGGGGAAACCCAGCCAGATGGGCAGAGTATAAATAAATAAATAAATAAATAAATAAATAAAAATATTCTCCCGGCATCTAAAAATCTCATCTTCCTGACCAAAAGAAGAGTCTTGCTGGATCTTAGTCCAGCTCTCATAGTTGATTCTGCGAGATCCTGTTCTCAGTGTGGCCAACCACGTGTGAAGCCCTTAAGGATGGCGTGAGAGGAACAACCATCTATCTCCTCATCTGTGATTCCCAGCAACTGGTTTTCAAACAGCCATTTTTCTCTAGTAGCTACTTATTCCCCCGTGAATTTGTTACAGACCTCTTTTGAAGCCACCCAAATTGGTGGCCAAACCCCCCCCCCCAATCTGTTGGGAGTGAGCTCCAGAGTTCAACTATAGGCCGTGCGAAGTGCTTTCTTGTGCTTGAAATCTCCCAACATTCAGCTACGTTGACTGGGCATCTATTCTAGTATAAACGAAACTGTTTGGACAGAACGCCTCACCATTGCTGTGGCCAGTCGCGTCTCTTTATCCGACTTGGGTTTCTTGTGAAGATGCTCAATGTCCCTGAGCGAAAGCAGCTCTCCCCTGAAAAGAGCAAATGCAATAATATGACCTCATGCGTCAACTTTAGAAGAACGATGACTGCCTCACTGAAACTGCACAAACTTTAGGGGCTGGAGCAAATCATAGGAACTTCGTGCACAAGTTCCATGCACTGGCTACCGATTAATTTCCGGGCCCAATTCAAAGTGCTGGTTTTGACCTATAAAAGCTAAACGGCTCAGGACTGCAATACCTCAAGGACCACCTCTTCCCATATGAACCTACCCGGACTCTGAGATCATCTTCTGAGGCCCTCCTTCGTGTGCCTTCTCCTTTAGAGGTCCAGAAGGTTGCAACACGTGAACAGGGCCTTCTCTGCAGTGGCTCCCCCGTCTGTGGAATGCTCTCTTCAGGGAACTTCACCTGGCACCTTCATTACACACCTTTAGGTGCCAGGCAAAAACGTTCCTTTTTAACCAGGCCTTTGGTTGATCTGATTGATATCTATGCCCTTTTAAAATGTGGCTCTTTTTTGTGGGTGGGGGGCTATTGGGTTGTTGTTGTTATGTATTTTGTGGTTTTATATCTTGATTTTATTCTGTGAACCACCCTGAGACCCCCGGGTATAGGGCGGTATATAAATTTAATAAATAAATTAATAATAACAATAATAATAATAATTTACCTTGACTCCTCCTCATTTTCTATTTCAATGTTTTTCCTCTTTGCTGCCTTGCCAGGTGCAGACTTCAGTTCCTTGCTAAGTTGGGCGAGGCGGATTTTCTGGAATTCCTCCTGGGTGAGGAATCTGCTGCTGCTGACGGCTGTCGCCTTGGCCTTCCGCTCTTCCACAGGCATGCCTTCGATTTTTTCTGCCTTTAAAGCAAAAGTACACATGACATCCGAGTATGGTGTTTTATTGCTATGTGACTCCACCCTGTGGCAGTTATGCATTTGTACACCAGGCTCTGCCAGGACTCAGAATTTGGACCACAGAGGCCCCGCCGTGTTGGTGTTTCCAGGGTTCAGGTCTAGCACACTAGCCTCAGCAACACAGGCATATGGATTTAAGTCAGTTTCACCGCCAACACTTCCCAGCTTCTTGATGAAATGCTGCTGTACCAATGCGCCCAGCAAGCGACTCTGTACGTAAATTTTAAATATGTTTTTGCTAAAATGCAGCAGCAGCAGCAGCAACTTACTAGCTTTTGCTGTTCCTCGTCGGAGGAATGATGCACGTCAATCCATTCTCCATCCTCGTCATCTTCCTCCTCAGCAGAACTGGCAGTCTCCCAGCCATCTGCAATGGAGGGGAAAAGATGCTGGAAGCTAGATATCACCCAGCCCTAATTGTAAGAGTCACACACAGATGATCACAGCCAAGCGTACACACATGTAAGGCACCCTCCGCATCTCTGAAATGCTAAGGAGCTTCACTTGACTATGTAATATCCCTCTCTCATCTCTCTCTCTCTTTTTTAAAGCATTTTAAAGATTTTCCAATTAAACACATTTAAACAAAAACAAACCACACATACAATCACAAACACAACAATACATAATAAACATAATAAACACAAAATTTCTCTTCTTAACATCTTATCAATCCTTATGATTTTCTTTGCTCTGCCAAGCTTTGACTTCCCTCCTTCCCCCCATTCAGTTTTCTTATTCACTCCTATCTCGCTAGTCAGTCTTGCTAATTCTGCATAGTCCATCATTTTCGTCTGCTACTCTTCAATCGTCGGTAACTCCTGAGTTTTCCATTTTTGGGCTAACAAAGTCCTAGCCGCAGTTGTCACGTACATAAATAATACTTGATCTCCTTTCATTATCTCTTGTCCTATAATTCCTAATAGAAAAGCTTCTTTTTTGGGGGGGAAAGTATATTTAAAAATCTTTTTCATTTCATTATATATCATTTCCCAAAATCTTTTAATTTTATCGCATGTCCACCACATATGATAAAATTCACCGTCTTTCTCTTTACATTTCCAGCATGTTTTGCTACTCATCCTAAACATCTTAGCCAATTTTACTGGTGTTAAATACCATCTATACATCATCTTCAAAACATTCTCCTTCAGGGCAGTACATGCAGTAAATTTCAATGTTTGATTCCACAATTTCAACCACACGTCATATTCAATATTATACCCAAAATCTTTTGCCCATTTTATCATCACATCTTTTGTCAATTCATCTTTCGTATACCATTCTAACAACAAATCATACATTTTTGACAACAATTTAGTTCTGCCTTCCAACGAATCTATTTGAAATTTGGACCTTTTGTCTTCAAAACCCATTTTTTTATCATTCATAAACACATCATTTACTTGGTGATATTGCAACCAATCCCTCTCTCATCTCTCACCTGCGAGGACCCAGTTATATCCCAGAGAGGCTCTCATTGAGGGTGGAAAGGCAGGTATAAAACTGCTTCCACCCATCCAGACACTCCCAAACACAGAATGCACTGAACAAGACAGCCTCAGTTACCTATCAGCACAGGCAGCAGATGTAAACATCAGACATAGACAACTAAGCATTGCCTGTTTGCGAATGTACTTGCAGAAGTTCAGGAAATCTATCCTGAAATGAATCAAGCTGGCTTGCTCTCTCTCTCTCTCTAACACCAGCATGGCACCTGCAGAGACCTCTCCTGGCACCCACAGGGTCTCTCTTCCCCCTGCTGAAGTTTGACTTGAAAGAAGCCAACCAGAATAGGCCGCATGGTGCGTGTGACGCCTGCACCAGTTTGCAAATGTGCCCACAGGCCCAGAGCAGCGGGCAGCCTCCAGAAACGCAAAAGCAAAACTAACCTCCTTCCAGATCCCCATCTCCTCCCTTATTCTCAAGTTCTAGGACTTCAGCTCCTGGGATGTAGTCTTTGGCATCCAACGCCCCGTATTCGTGGATTTTGGCCTCCGACGTGGCTTCTGTTGGTTTACCCTAAGAGCAATCCAAGCGTTCATGTTTTAAGAGGAGCAACACATTCTGGCTATGAACTGCACAGGAATCATTTATTTGAGACAAAATATTCTAATCCACAAGGCGTAGTGATGGTCACAAACTTGGATTGCTTTGTGTGTTCTAACAAAATAAAAATAATCCTTCCAGTAGCACCTTAGAGACCAACTAAGTTTGTCATTGGTATGAGCTTTCATGTGCATGCATACTTCTTCAGAGTGAGGCTCCTGTCAGTACAGGGTTTCCTTTTTTAAGTCAGCCGAGTCACCCAGAACGTCTCTCATGTCATCTGTCGGTGAATTCGCATGTGGGAATAAACACCTCACCCATTCCAGCTCTGCTTAATGTATTTGTTGAAGAATTAACACTACAACTTAAACAACTACAGCCGTACCTCGGATCCTGAACGCCCTGGGACTTGGATTTTTTGGCTCCCGAACACCACAAACCCAGAAGTGATTGTTCCAGTTTGTGAACGTTCTTTAGGAACCTGAACGTCCGACGGGGCTTCTGATTGGCTGCAGGAACTTCCTGCAGCCAATCCGAAGCAGCGATTTTGTTTTCGAACATTTTGGAAGTCGAACAGGCTTCTGGAACGGATTCCGTTTGACTTCCAAGGTATGACTGTACAGTACTGGTCTAAGGAAAAATTAAGTAAAATTATGTATGGACAATCATTCCTCCTCTCTGTTCTTCAGTCACCTGGGCAGAGTAACAGCCACACTTCTCTCCTTCAGAGCATGTCTAATAAAGAAGTTGGTCACTAAGGAAACTCTGTTGCTAGGGAAGACCTGTTGTTGGGAGAAAACGTGTTGCTAGGGGCAAAACTATGCAAGGATCATTTCAAGTCTATTTTTAGACTAACTCTAACAGCTCCTGTTTTCCAGGGAAAGCTCTCTGCCTTGCATTCCATGAAAGCAGACAGAATCTGCAGGTTGCAGAACAATCCCCTTCCCTAAAATGTCCAAAACAACATACAACCACATCCTACTATTTCATTCAGCCACGAGGAAGTTAATATTCCAAAGACGCACTATCAAGGGTTTAACAAACCAGTTATCGCACTAGCACTGAAAACTCAAGGCGTGCTTTACCCGGAATTTTTTCTGCAGCATCTTTGGATTGAGCGACCGGAACAACTGTATCAACGTTCTTGCCGACATCATTACATCTGCAGAGAAAAATGGGAGTGAATCAAAGATGTTCTGAGAGCAGGGTTCAGACTGACTATAAAGCACATTTCTCAATTAAACTAGATTTTCTCTTGGAAGTCGCTTTCCATTTTTCACGGAAACAAATGAAAAGGGCACCCAAACTCTCAATAAAATAAAAATGAACTAAAATATCATAGCCAAATAAAATATTCATGGAGTAAATGGCATCAAAGAAACCCAGCAATAATTTGAATAAGCACCTGGCACCTGGGAGAGAACACAATGTAGACTTAATAGGCTCCTAATCCTCATGAACCAACAGGGCGAGAAACCTAAATATGTCCTTAAGTCAAATACGTGCCCGTGTAAAGTAGCAAACTTACTCTTGTTTTTATGGGATCTGTACTGCGCCAGGTCTTGCAGCAAGTCTTCTGCCATGGCCAGAGGGCATCTAGCAGATATCTCTTTTATAGCATTAATCCTGGAAAATTAAGACATTTAAAAATATTAAACCATGGTAAAATTACGGTACACTTGAAAAGTGTGGAAGCAACCAAAATTCAGCTCTAGAAAAAGCTGGATTCTGCCACTTGCATAGGCAAATCCACTTATTTTTCATTGTTTAATCTGCTTCATGAGTAATGGCAAATTGCTATTCAGTGGAAGTTGTCTTACGCAGTCAGGCTGCCCAGCTCAGCAATGCCTACGCTGACTGCCAACAGCTCTCCAGGGTTTCATACCGGGGGTCTCTTTGTCATCCCCACCTGGAGGTGCCACAGATTTAACTGGGGGCTTTCTTCATGCAAAACTACTGAGCTACGTCCTTCCTCTTGTATTGTGATGTGGTACTACAAGATGGAAACTAAGAATCAAAATGCACGTTCCTAAGAGGAAATAGGAAGCACTTCCGCTCAGTCTAACCCAGGGTTTCCCCAACTCGGGTCTCCAGATATTTGGGGACTACAATTCCCATCATCCCTGACCACTGGTCCTGCTAGCAAGGGATGATGGGAGTTGTAGTCCAAAACCAGCTGGAGACCCAAGTTTGGGAGACCCTGTTCTGGCCACTTCCCACCCATAGTCACGCATATCCAAGCTCAGATGTCCCTGAGCTTTAAAGTTTTACCTACCCAACAGTCATCACTTCTGCGGAGTTTTTTTCCGTGACGAAGTTGTTGGCTATTGTCATCAGCACTGACTGGACAATCTGGTGATAAAGGAAGCCAAGAGGTAAGACAGATCCAGATTTGCCAACGCTGCTGTTTCAAAGTGCATTCATTCATCACCACCCATGAACATACATACAAGCGTTCAAATGCACTTTAAAAGCTTAAATGGCAGATAAAGGTGCTTTTCAGAGCACTGTAACACAGACTTTTGAATCATGGCTCTTGCTCTGATCCTGAAGCATCTTCCCTTTAGCTCTGGGCCACTTCACACTAGAAAAGTTACTTCCACGTAGGAGACAGAAACAGGACAAAGGCAACCACCGTCCTTGCCTGCAAGTTTGCAAGAAATGTATAGGACACACCCAGAACACTTTGAAAAATGAATGTTAACATACACATTGTGTGAGAAGTTAGGGTCAGTAGCAGCGTTGCAGGTGTTTACACAATATCAAAGTAAATAGGTACATCCTTGGTCAATTGCAACACAAGGCCATTTGCACTTGGAGTACCCAGTTCTTTACTGTGTCGAAGGCATCTTCCAGATAGGGCTGGTTGGGGATGCAAGGTCAAATCAAAGGATAATGAGAACGAGCTGCTTTGAAGTTGGCAGGTTTCAGACAAAGCCAATTAACATCAATTAATGTGTCAATAATGTGCAGTTGCGATATAAGGGATTATTTTGACTGGAGCGTAATTGGAAGTTGAAACGCAGAAATAAAGTAAATCATTAAACCATCAATTCTAGCATCCAGGGGGGCACCTAAATTGTATAATTTGGCATCTCAATGATTGGTATAAAATTTGGCATAGGTATAATGAGGTTATGATTGGTTTATTGTAACTGAAAACCAATAAAAATTATTGTACAGAAAGAAAGACAAAGACAATTAACAACAGATGAAAATGGCTAGCTGTACAAGCAAAAGCTTGCAAGGCTTGTTGTGGCTGGATCTTGCCACACTAAACTGTGGCTTGGCATGATACCCATCCCAACATGGCCACTGAAAGCCCAAAGGCTCAGGAGTTGCTTCCCTTTGCCATTTCCCGGCCCTTGGAAAGATCCATGTGATTTGGAAAGTGTCTGACGAAGACCTGGGAGACCCCAGTTCAAATGCTAACTCGGACCTGAAGCTCGACTTGCGCTAGTTACTGTGTCTCTCAGGATGACCTTCCCCACAGGCTTGTTGTGAGGAGAATGTGTGTGGGGGGGGGGAGAGAACCACATACACTCCCTTGAGCTTCTTGGAGGGGCGAAATGTAACAAATGATTGAATAAATGAATTACACACCTCAGGCGGGACAAGTTGATGGGAGGACTGTGCAGCAAAGAGGAGAATCTTGGTCACTTCTAGAAGGGGAAAGCCAGAGAGAAAAAGGCTGTTGTAGAGATGGGGGAAATACAGACACGTTTTCAAATTGGGGTAGCCTCCAAAACAGAAGGGATATTATGAGCAAAGGAAGCTGCCTACACAAAGCCAAGGTTATTATGCCCATCTCAGTACTGCCGTGGTGCAAGACAGAATCTTGCCATTGCTGCAAATGGTAAAGGTAAAGGACCCCTGGAGGGTTAAATCCAGTCAAAGGCGATTATGGGGTTGCGGCACTCATCTTGCTTTCAGACTGAGGGAGCAGGCATTTGTCCACAGACAACTTTCCGGGTCATGTGGCCAGCAGAACTAAATAAATAAATAAATAAATAAATAAATAATTTATTATTTATACCCCGCCCATCTGGCAGGGTTTCTCCAGTCACTCTGGGCAGCTTCCAACAGAAGCATTAAAATACAATAATTTATTAAACATTAGAATCATAGAATCTTAAGAGTTGGAAGAGACCACAAGGGCCATCCAGTCCAACCCCCTGCCAAGCAGGAAACACCATCAAAGCATTCTTGACATATGCCTGCCAAGCCTCTGCTTAAAGACCTCCAAAGAAGGAGACTCCACCACACTCCTTGGTAGCAAATTCCACTGCCGAACAGCTCTTACTGTCAGGAAGTTCTTCCTAATGTTTAGGTGGAATCTTCTTTCTTGTTGTTTGAATCCATTGCTCCGTGTCCGCTTCTCTGGAGCAGCAGAATACAATCTTTCTCCCTCCTCCATATGACATCCTTTTATATATTTGAACATGGCTATCATATCACCCCTTAACCTTCTCTTCTCCAGGCTAAACATACCCAGCTCCCTAAGCCGTTCCTCATAAAGCTTGGTTTCAGGCCCTTGACCATTTTGGTTGCCCTCTTCTGGACACGTTCCAGCTTGTCAGTATCCTCCTTGAACTGTGATGCCCAGAACTGGACACAGTACTCCAGGTGAGGTCTGACCAGAGCAGAATAAAAGATTCCCTGAACAGGGCTGCCTTCAGATGTCCTCTAGTCTGGTAGTTGTGACCTAAACCGCTTCTGGCGCAACGGAACACTGTGACGGAAACCAGGGCACACGGAAACACTGTTTACCTTCCCACTGCAGTGGTACCTATTTATCTACTTGCACTGGCGTGCTTTCGAACTGCTAGGTGGGCAGGAGCTGGGGCAGAGCAATGGGAGCTCACTCCGTTGTGGGGATTGGAACCGCCGACCTTCTGATCGGCAAGCCCAAGAGGTTCAGTGGTTTAGACCACAGCGCCACTCGCGTGACCACTTACCTCTCTGGTGTGGCTGCAGGAATCGTTGCAGGAAAGGGTAGTAGTTGAAGAGGAAAAGCTGGGGAGACACAGAGCACCCACAAGATGTCAAATGGGCACCTTCATTTCTCGGCCCGGGTGAAATACTAAATCTCCAGATCCCTGGGGAACGGAGCGTGTGCCATTGGAAGGAGGACTTGGGGCAAAGCCAGCAGCTACAATGACATCAGTAGCAGGTAGAAACCCTGATTCCAAGAATGTTGGAGCTATAGAACCAGCCCAGCCCACATGCAGGACTGCTCCCAACAGGGGCAAAGGGAAGATAAATGGAGCAAAAAGCAATCTTTGGTTGCTCAACACAGTGTAATGGTGTCCTTAGGTCACAATCATGCCATACAGTTAAAGCACTTTGATGCCACTTTAAGCAGCCATGGCTTCCCCCAAAGAATTCTGGGAGTTGTAGTTTCTGAAGGGTGCTGAGAGTTGTTAGGAGACCACCTATTCCCCCCTCAAAGAGTTCCAATTCCCAGCTGCAGCTCGGGGGTGGGGGTGGCGGGGAGAGGGACTGAATCTGGCTTTTCTAAGGAAGAACTGCTCTTTATCAAAGGCAAGACAGCCAGCAGGGCCACTGACATCAGTTGTAACTTTAAGAGCTTGTCTGTGAGCCTGCTGTTTTCCTCCCCCCTCCCATTCCTTTTTTCCTCACGTGCCATGCCTTCAATGTCATCCTTTTTAGCTAAAGAATGGGGTTATCAATGTTCAAAAAGCACTATTCATAATCACAACATGAAAGCATTCATAACATTTTCATGTGTGAATATTCATAAATGAAAACATGCACACACTTTTAAGAAATGTGGCTGCATATACAGAGAATGCCTGATATTTTATGGATTCACCTAAAAAAAATTATACACCATTTGACTCTACCTAAAACCTTTAAGCTTTTAGAACAACATCAAAGCTGTTCAGAACATGAAAACTAGCAGTAAAAAATATTTTTATAAAGGTATTAAATGTAGAAGATTAAAATCATTTTAGTACTCTTAAATACAACATTCTTAACAGCTCCCTTATCTTGAAGAAGTGTGTACCCGTCCCAAATACCAGACAGCTTTTCTACATGAGCTGAAAACTGTATTAAGCCTACAGATTTCTTCCTACCTCATGGATTCCAACAAGTCGAGAAATCAGATCCATAAGCATCATTTTCACTTCAAACCTCTCCTTTGAAGTTTCCAGCTGCTTCAAAAGTTTCTCGGAGAAGTCTAAAAAAAAGCAAAAAGGGAACCAAGGGAGAGGGGAAGGGGGGAAGACTTAGAGGAGGAGAAGAAAACTCAGAATAGAAACCCTTAAGTCACAAAGCATCCTGCGGTTATCATTGCAGGGCTTTTAAAGTAAGTGACTGTCTCAGGGCTCCACCCTCTGCTAATCTAAAAATGTACGGCCGCTGGCTGTGAGGAGGGACCACAAAATCAACAGGACCTTTTGCCATTCAGTGGCTCCTCCTCCCCACACAGCTTCCATCCATACTTCTCTGAGAATGAAAAAAACCCTGTCCAATAGGGGCATTTTTTGCTGAGGAGCTACAGCAGGCTTCCTCAAACTCGGCCCTCCAGATGTTTTTGGCCTACAACTCCCATGATCCCTAGCTAGCAGGACCAGTGGTCAGGGATGATGGGAATTGTAGTATCAAAACACCTGGAGAGCCAAGTTTGAGGAAGCCTGAGCTACAGGGAAATTCTGTTCCGCCTTGGGTGCAGCTTTGTCATGGTTCCCATTGGTTTTAGCTGGAATAACAATGTCTTCCAGGTCAAGTGTCTCACTGACCCAATGGTAGAGCCGTATTTCGCCATACCCAGCACCTAAAACTCTTCACGTCCTCCACTTTTCTTATTCTGCTCCAATATCGTCCTCCGCAAACAGCACATCTGTCAAGAACTTGCCTTGTGGGTCGTGGATCAAATGAATCGCTGAGAAGTTGAACACCTCCGGCTTCCGCTTCTTCTTGTGTTTCTGTGTGACGGGGGAGAAACAGAAGAGAGACACGTTCAGCGGGAAATGAGAACTTACTCCTTTCATTTCATAGACCTCAGAATTTTTTTATAGCAATTTTTATTAATTTTCAAACTACAGTCCAATAATTGCCTCATTATAACAATGCCAAATTATAATACAATTACTAATACCAATTATTCATATGTTTTAGGTGGCCCGCCACGTGCTAGAATGGATGGTTTCATTTCTGCATTCCAAAATCTTAATTCATTTCAATTACCCTCCAGTCAGGATAACAATCCCTTATACAACAACTGAAATATTAACCCGCATGGCCCCACAGTATGCCAACATCTTCATGGCAGATTTAGAACAACGTTTCCTTAACTCCTACCCACTCAAACCTCTCCTGTACCTGCGATACATTGACGATATTTTTATTATCTGGACACATGGACAACAGACCCTGGAAACCTTCCACCAGACATTCAATGACTTTCACCCCACCATCAACCTAACAATGAACCAATCTATGCAAGAAATACATTTTTTGGACACTACTATAAAAATACAGGATGGACGTATAGACACCACCTTATACAGAAAACCAACTGACCGACAAACATATCTACATGCTTCTAGCTACCATCCCAAACATACCAAACAATCCATCGTATACAGCCAGGCCTTACGTTACAACCGCATCTGTTCCAACTCTACAGACAGAGAATCTCACCTAAGAGATCTACAGCAAACCTTTTTAGAACTAAAATATCCACCTGATGAAGTTAAACAACAGATCAACAGAGCCAGACAGATACCTAGAGAGAACCTGCTGCAAGACAGACCCAAAAAAGAAAATAACAGAACACCACTAGTCATCACATACAGCTCCCAAGCTAAAACAGTACAACGCATCATCAGAGATCTACAGCCTCTCCTGGACAATGACCGCTCCCTTTCTCAAGCTCTGGGAGGAAGACCTTTCATTGCCTACAGACAGCCACCCAATCTTAAACAACTCCTCACCCACAATAATACAACCACCAGACTTAACATGGACACTGGTACCAGAGCCTGCAATAAACCCAGATGCCAACTTTGCTGCCACATACACCCAGACAACACCATTACTGGCCCCAACAACATCCAACATACCATCTCAGGACTATTTAATTGCTCATCCTCTAACATTGTGTATGCCATCAAATGCCAACAGTGCCCTTCAGCTCTCTATATTGGACAAACAGGCCAAACCCTACGCCAAAGGATAAATGGACATAAATCTGACATCAGGAACCAGAAGACAGAAAAACCAGTAGGAGAACACTTCAATCTCCCAGGACATTCTATACAAGATCTCAAAGTAGCTGTCTTACTACAAAAGAATTTCAGAAATAGACTGGAAAGAGAAGTTGCTGAATTGCAACTTATCACCAAGCTCAAAACCATGGAGGGACCTGGTTTGAACAGAGATATCGGGTTCTTATCTCATTATACATGATAAGCGATCTTCAGCCATCTCAACCCTTGCTTTTTCATGCAAAACCATTTGCAGTCGTTTGCGGTCATCAACAGCTATCAGTCAGTCAATCACCCATTTCCACCACCCTTCTGAGTGATCCCCCCTCCCCATCCCCACCCCTCCCCACCCCTTCTCTACATAAGTGCCTGGAAACTTCCATTTCACTGTATCTGAAGAAGTGTGCATGCACACGAAAGCTCATACCAAAATAAAAACTTAGTTGGTCTTTAAGGTGCTACTGAAGGAATTTTTTTATTTTACTTCGATCCAGACCAACACGGCTACCTACCTGTAACCTGAAATATTAACGTCCATTCGTATTGACACATTAAATGATTTATGAAACTTCAAGTGAGGCACTCAAGCTATAGCCTTATTCTTCCTGTGTGTGGCAATTATTCTGTCAGGGATGTTTCTTCCTGTATCTCGGAATAAACTTCTTGCTGGGCCGAGGATACGAGTCGTGGAAGAGCCTGTTAAGCTTCCAGGTCTGCTGGCTGTCAGTGCCAAGGCATAACATTAGCATGGGGCCTACAAGGTCCAACTAGCCTGGGCTTGAGTAATGTGGCCATTTACCAGATTGTCCTCCTGAATGTAATCAGGATGCCTGGGACTGGATGCACAAGGCTATCTCTGAATGTTGCATGCATGTGGAGAGACTCAGAAGGCACAACTGCAGGACAGGAGGGGCCTTCTCTGTCCTGTGCACCAGGGGTGGTGAACCTCTGGCCCTGAGGTCATATGTGGCCCTCCAGACCTTTCTAACTGGCCCTCAGGACTCTCTCTAGGTTACTTTTCCTCCCCAGAGATACACAACATCCCCAGCCTTACTCTGTCCCCTCCTTGAGTGTTTGGGCAGGATATAAATACAGTGGTACCTCGGTTTACAAACACAATTGGTTCCGGAAGTCTGTACTTAACTGAAGCGTACTTAACCTGAAGCGAACTTTCCCATTGAAAGTAATGGAAAGTGGATTAATATGTTCCAGACGGTTCCGCGGAGTACTTAAACTGAAAATACTCAAACAGAGGCATACTTAAACCGAGGTATGACTGTAAATTATTATTATTATTACTGAGCTGGAATATGTCTTCAAACCAGGGTGGATTTGATTTAGAACAAATCAAGTAAGACTTGATTCAAAACATCTTTTTACAGAAAGACTCACCCTTGCTGGTATAATCTTAATATTTACAACCAGATGAAGGTTTCATTTTTGGAATAATAAATTTTCAGAGTAGTTTTTACAGTTATATCAAAAATTACTGATTTGGTTATACCAGGGGTCAGCGATACCTATTTATCTACTTGCACAGGTGTGCTTCCGAACTGCTAGGTTGGCAGGAGCTGGGACAGAGCAATGGGAGCTCACCGCATCGCAGGGATTCGAACTGCCGACCTTCTGACCACAAATAACTACACAGCTTTCAGAAGACATCTGAAGGCAGCCCTGTATAGGGAAGTTTTAATGTTCGATGTTTCGTTATGATTTTATATTTTTGGGAATCCACCCAGAGTGGCTGGAGCAACCCGGTCAGATGGGCAGGTTATAAATAATAAAATTTTAATCATTATGTATCTAATGAGCTTCAAAACGGAGTGGGGATTTGAGCCCAGGTCACTCTCACATTCTTCCAAGCATCGACCTGCTGGACCGCACTGCCTCTCGCTGCTCACCTTTAAGACTTGCATCGCTTTCTCCAGCTTCTTCTTGTTCTTGCTGGTCTTCCTTCCCGTGGAGTATCGCACCATTAAGTCCCTTGCTGTGGGGCCATCGTCCTTGGGAAGGAATACCGGAGACGGAAGAGTGGTTTAACTCTCAACACAAAGCCTTGCACTGGGGAAAGCATGTAGTCATATCCTGCTGAACCGTAAAGTAATTCTGTCTGTCATCATTCCATCAGGCTGCCTCAGTGGGAGAGATGGGCAACAAGGCTCACTCCATCAGGCTCTGCTGAAAAAGCAGCTCCATCAGGCACTTCCTGCCCCAGAGCTGTTTATACCAGCTCATCATTTTAAGAATTAAGAATTGTTGCCTTTGTTTGCTTCCCCCCTTCCCTCTCTGTCCCTTTGCCCTTGCATGCTGTGTTTCTGGTCTTGCATTTAACTGTCTTGCTTTTAATTCAATGCAAGCCGCTCTAGGGGCCTTTTCAGCACAGGGTACAAATAAAATTATTTTGTGCACCTTTCTTCCATCATGGGGCCCTTAATTTGCATAGCAGTGCATCATCAAAGTCAATGGAATTTAAATTATACAAAACACCCATGATCATTCATAATCATAATTCATTGCCCTGAACATATAGATTATAAGCATCCATATCTTTTAGACATACCTACACATTTAAGTTAGGATCACTGGAATATTTTTATTGTTAACATCAGCAGAATTTTTTTTTATAAAAACTCCTTTAATAGTTGCAAGATTAATATAATATTGGAGGGTTTCAATCTGGAATAAAAGTCCGGATTAAAAAAAATAAATCCTAGCCCCCTCCATATAATGTCAGAATGAAAAACCTTCTCCTTAATTCCTGGGTCCCCCGCCCCAAGAGTTATTTTGTTTCTTAAATAGAGAAGCAACTGCAACCTAAAAGAGTACTGTCCAGGCATATATACCTGTGGCACATCCCTCGCATCACTCCATGAGGAACTAGCACAAAGTCATCGCCCCGGATGCACTAACCTCTGATTCCGAATCACTGTCTCTTTTCTCATCTTCATCCTTTCCAAGGAAAAATTTCAAGCCAGCAACTAGTATCTGAACAGCCACGAGATGCGGGGATCGGGGAGAGAAGCACACAAGAAGGAGAAAATGGTTATTTTTACAGCCAATTTCTGGCGGTTCCCTCACTGCGAGAAGCCAGGTTACAGGGAACCAGGCAGAGGGCCTTCTCGGTAGTGGCACCCGCCCTGTGGAACGCCCTCCCACCAGATGTCAAAGAGAAAAACCAACTACCAGACTTTTAGAAGACATCTGGAGGCAGCCCTGTTTAGGGAAACTTTTAATGTTTAATAGACTACAATATTTTGTTGGAAGCCGCCCAGAGTGGCTGAGGAAACCCGGCCAGATGGTTGGGGTATAAATAATAAATTATTATTATATTATTATTACTAGGCTCATTCTTGGAGCACTAAACCAGCCTTGGGTCTGGGGACAAAATACAATTCTCCAAGTCTCTCTAGCTGAACTTGGGATACAACTCAGGCCATGCCTTTACTCTCCCTGTTTCACACTGTCATTGAATGTCATTGCCTGGATGGGATGTGTACTTGAATTCTGATAATGCCTCTTGCTCCTCCTAGATAAGAGGGGGATGTGCAGGTGTTTATAGAAACCAGCCTCCTGTATGAAGGTAAATTTAGTATTCATTGCTCTGTTTGCTTTTCCCTCTGGTCTGGCTACAACTGGCATGTGGGTCCCAGGTAGCTGCCCAGAAGGAAACGTGGTCCGTGGGCTGAAGAAGGTTCCCTGCCCTCAGTTTATACAACCCTCCGCCTCTAAAGGTGCCACAAAAATCTGCTGCTGGTTTTGCTGCAATGGACTAATAATTATTTACTGTAACTGATTTCTTATACGCCACTTAAAGCCAGAATAAACACTAAGAGGTTTAACCATGTTGTGGAATTGGTTACAGTCAACCCTAGATTTTCGAACGTCTCGGCTGCTGAAAGTTTCGGAAGCCGAATGCCAAAAACCCGGAAGTGAATGCTTCAGTTTTCGAACACGCCTCGGAAGTCGAACGGCTTCCGAGGTGCGTTTCTCAATTTTCCCCATTGAACTTGCTGACAGACCTTTGCTCCTCGGTTTTTTCAGAAGTCGAACTGACTTCCGCAACGGATTACATTAGAAAACCGAGGTTCCACTGTATCAGTTTTGAAACAAACTGTAAATTAAAATGCACTGTAACTAAAACGCATGATAAAACAATCCCATTAAAACACAGTGTGGCTACCCTGCTAGAATTTGTACAAAACGCTAACAAAATAAAGGTAAAGTAGTTTCTTACCTTTGTGACTTTGGAAAAGCAAGCTGTGGTGATGACATTCACGGTCTTGGCATCATTCCTGGAGAAATAAATAAAGTGTTCACACCCTGGAATAAGGAACAATGGCAACTTGAAAGCATCACATTTTATCTTCTCTTGCAGTTCCTCACGGGATTCTTTCCCATGTCAGCCACCTACCAGATGTTCCTCCTGTATAGCTCTATCATCACATCCAGCGAGATCTTGGCTGCCGTTGGATTGCTGTCTTGCAACATGGTGTACATAAAGTTCTGAAGGGTCTGGGGAGAGAGGGGTGGGGAAAGAAGAGGGAAAGGTTTCACAAGAAAGAATTCTGTCCCGCACATACCGGAATTCGAAGCAAAAACCACAACCTACCGTGTTCAGCTTGTTGTTTTTGTGTTTTGCGTTGATGTTCTTGATATCCGTCACAATGTGGGTGTACAGCGTCTGCGAAAAACAAGAATGTTCAGCGACAGCGGGAACAAAGTGCTGGAAATACTCAGAGCTCCTTCAAAGAAAATAAACCAGAGCAGAGAGAGAGAAATGGGCAAATATGTGTGGCAGGTTGACTAGGCGCCACTGACCTTCATGGCAGAGCTGTGATTTTAACCCAGGGCTTTGCCCAGGACTCTGGCCACTGCTGGACACAGATTGCTCTTGCAAAGACCTGCCCAGTAGCAGCCTCTAGCCCATGATAGGGAACCCTTTTCACTCGGAGGGCCGCATTCCTTCGTTGGCAACGTTCTGGGGGCTGCATGCCAGCAGTGAGTGAGCACAAGTGAGAAGAGCAATGGATAAGACTTATCTGCGTAGCATAGGCTATATTCCAGCCACACAAAAAGGAGAGGTTTGCATACTGACACCCACAAGGAAGCAAGAGGGATCTTCACTGTTCAAGGTCCCATTTCAGTCAAGTCAAAGTACCCAAGAAGGACACAGAGCAGGGTGAAACAAAATATTAAAAAAAATCCTTCCAGTAGCACCTTAGAGACCAACTAAATTTGTCATTGGTATGAGGTTTCATGTGCATGCACACTTGAGTTAGGGATGTGGCCTGGGGAAAGTTCCAAGGGCCTGGTAGAGTCTGCCAGGTACTCAGGATAGCAGGCTTCCGGTCTAGCGCCAGCGCCGTCCGGTGGGGTTTGCTTCGAGCTCCGAGGCAGCCCGTCTTTGCGAGGGGGGGGGAAGCAGCGGGAGCGACGCTGCACCCCATAGAACCCAGTGTCGAGCGTCACTGGGGCAAATGCTCAGCGGAGCCCCAATTCCGACTCCCTAGCTCGCCGGTATGCTCTAATAAGAGCGCCGGTGCAGGAAAGGTTGTAGTCGTGGGGGCCATCTTGAGCATGATCGTTGCCCTCGCGGAGAGAAGCTCCGAACCGGAGGTGGAGAGCGCTGGATACTTTTTAAAGAAGGACTGAAAAGATTGGGAACCGTGAGTAAAAGGACCTAAAAATTTTTTAATTGACTTTTAATTTGGAACGGGGGTGAGACTTAAAAACGGAAGCCGATCTTCCCCCGCTGATGTAAAGAAGAAGCAGTAAAAGGAGAATTACCCGATGCCAGGGAAAGGAAGCTTGCTGCCTAAGCAATTCCAAGGATTAAAAAAAAAAAAATTCTCCCCCAGAGGCAGGGCAAAGGGGGAGAACTGTATTAAGGCTGGAAAACCCCTGCAAACAGTGGAATCTAAAGAGACAAGCCCCTCCCCCTCCATTCCGAAAGCGGCAACCCGGACATAACAGCAAGCGGACGGGGAGGACATAAAAGAAATAGTGGAATGGACTTTTAGAGGAATGGACTTAATGCATCCAGTTGGCAGAAATCGGTATAGTCACAATTGGTGACCACTTCCTGTTATTCAAGTTCTGCTCTGTCCTTGAAGAGTTGGTGAAAATGTCAACAATGGACTATGCACCTGGTTTCCAGAGAAAAGTCATGAGACTCTTGTGGGAAATAAAAATCAGCATGGATAAGACTCAACAGCAAATGGAAATAATAAATCAGGATGTACAGAAACAGGATATAAGTGAATCAACAGTAAAAGAGGATGATAGGACACATGAATCGAACCATAATTCAATCAAAGAAGACGAGGATGGTGCAGATATGCAAGAGGAGAAAGATCAAATTGGGATTTGGAATACCCCCCCTTTTGAGGGGGTGGAACAAGAGCTGTTTGAGGAGAAGAAAACGCACAAGGAAAACAATGTGCAAACAAGATGGGAACATTGGGGGGAGGCCAGAGACATTTGGGTTGTAAAATATGTTAAGAAAGGGGAGGGATGAAGGAGGATGGAATATATATTGTTTACTAGGATGGATAAAAAGGGATTGAAAACTGGATTGCTGACTTTGGAACTTGTTGGAATGGAAGGGAATAGCCGTGATCGGGGGAGGAGGAGGGAAAATTGAGAATAAATCGATAAATTAAAGATTGGGAAGGTAAAAAGGATTTAAAATATAAGGATGTCCTTGGAAGAAAATTGTGGCAAGGGAGGGAACAAAATTGTATGTTTGTTAGAATTAGGATGTAATAGTAATTGGTAGCATCAGAAAGATGGTTTAGGCAAGATGATTTGTAACGGTTGGGTGCTTTCCCCCACTTGTCGGTCGTCCCCGGGCTGGGGGCTCCTGGTGGCAGAGGGGGCTTCTGGGGTGGGGGGGACGGGGAGGGGGGAGGGATCCAATTGGAAAAAGAATCACTTCCCTGCCTCTTTCCGTCCTCTGGGACTCTTCGTGGCAGGAGGGGTTCTGGGGGACGGGAGAGGGAGGAGGTGAGAATTGGGAATAAAAGAGAAATTATTAAAGAATATGGATAGTATAGTAATATAAGATTGGAAAGATTAAAAATAGAATGAGGACTATGATAAGAAAACTGTAAAATATGATTCAAAAATGAAAATCAGATAGAGGGGAGATCGGGGAAGCCCACATAAAAACAATGTTTATGGAAAAATGATTAGTTAATAATATTTTTCTTTTATCTTTTTCTTTTTCTTATTTTTTCTTCTTCCTTTTTTTTTCTTTCTTTTTTCTTTTGTTTTTCTTTTTTGAGTGTGTATTAAGATTGAATAGATGGTTGGATGGATACCCACTTGCGTCCCTCCTGCAAACCTGGAGCCTCTTTGTGGCAGGGGGGGGGTTTCCTGGGGTGGGAGGGAGGAGTGGGGAGAAATCCAATCATAAAATGAACCACTGCGAATGCCCGTTTTCCAGGGGATCCTCTTGTGGGAGGAGAGGGCTCTTGGAGGGTGGACAGAAGTAGGTGGAAAATATGTTATGTTTGTTTGTGTATTTTGAGTGTGTGTGTGTGTTTTACTATGCAAAAATCAATAAAATATCATTTAAAAAAAAAAATCTGGTAGAGAGATTTGGAGGTTCTCATTTGGCCCCCAGGTTTCCCTCCTCTACTCTAGCTCTTCTGTCCATCCTTCCTGTCTCTCCAGCTATGGTTCCTGTTTCCCCTTCTAGAGTAATTCTCTTAGCAAGGACTGGCAGTGGACCTCGTCTGCCTTTGTGATTTGTATGTGTTAGAACACTTCCATCAAACCCTCCTGGAGGCCCAGTGATGGGGGAGAGGGGAACAGGGATGTTCTGCAAACTGCAGTTACCCCCCACCTCCAATCCCACATATAAGGGTAAATGCAACAAACATGCCCCTGGCTAATGGGAGGAATGACAATTCACAGCAAGGAACTCAACCTCTTAAGAAGGGGTCCCAAGTCATGTAAGCAAGGCGCAAGCTCGCCTACGGTCCATTATTTTAAAACTGTATATTGTGAACAAACAAGAAAGGACATGGACAGTAACAGTAACTTTGCTACTCACTTTTCGTAAAAATTTATCATGGCAACGGAGCAGCTCAAAGAAAAGTTCCAGCAAGCTCGTGGGGTTGATAAGGTTCTTGTTTCTCAGCAGAATTAGAGCTTTGCAAAACGTCTGCAAATAATGAAAGAAGTTACCACAGTCTGTGATCAGGGATATATATATATACATAGAGAGAGAGAGAGAGAGAGAGAGAGAGAGAGAGAGAGAGAGAGAGAGAGATACACATGCCACAAAATTGCTCCTATAATATACAAACATGGAGTTTGGTGCTCGACAAACAATTCAGATGTCTCAGTTTCTCATCTTTCAATTTATTTTTAAAGGAAGTTTCTAGTCCTTATGTTCATAGTGATAAGCTTAAAAATGTGTGTGTGACAAGTTCTTTCATGCCTGCTCAACAGGACTTCTAGTGATCATTGAGCAGAACTTGGACACACTCCATATGTCTTTGCTTGTCTGCTAGGAATTGCAATATTATGCAAAATATACATGTATTGCAAATGAAATTCGTATATTCTGATCAACTTGCAAAATTGGACATTTCTGGCAGCTGAGCTTTCACGTAGTGGAGAACAACAACTGGCAATCCTTGACCCGATTTTAACGAAAACTGTTATATTGACAAATGTGCTGAGATTTCTGATTCAGTGATTTATTTGCAGAGATTCCCTTAATTTCCTTAAGGGAAGCTACAACATAGTAATAACAATAATAAAACGTACCAACATTGCCATTTCTTCTAGCTTCTAAACCCCAATGTATCAAGTCTGTATCAACTGAACCCATATATACATGATGTTCAGTTGAACAACCCCCCATGTGCACTGGCTGAGTTTGGAGCAAAATGTACGGTACATTTTGTCACGCAGATGCAGAGAAAAAACGTGGAGAAAGAGTGAAATGCATTGTACCACTGCAACCTCTCGGTACTGGAAAAGAAGAACTCCTTCCCAAATTGCAGGTGTCATGCCCTACAGATTTCCCTGCCCCAGATGAGGAAGTATTAGTATTTCAACATCAGATTCACCAATCGAAGATCTGCATCCAAGACTGTGTGATTGTAGGAGAGCAGTTCCTTCAGCTGCTGTGGAAAGTCTGCCAGGTACTCAGGATAGCAGTGGCCAACCTGCATAGAAAGAAGAGAAACTTGACATAAAGTGGAGAGCCTGTAAGTGTCCCTCCAGATACTGTTGGACTCCAACAAGGGGGGGGGCATGTTTCCCTCACATATGATGCTACACTTCCGCATTGGAGCGGCTCCACTTCCCCCTCCTCTCCGCAGCCAGCGATGCTGCAAGGGAACTGAGAGCGACCTAAACTAATCCCATCAGAACTTCCCATGCCACACACAGATTCTGCCATTTTACCTGTGCCAAGAACATCACTAGTTCAGCCAAATCTTTACTGGGCTTCGCTGGCTGCAGTTTGAATATCTCCACATTGGACTGGTAATGGCGATACTGCTGAAGAAACTGAAACGAAACACAGACAAAAAAGCGTTACTTCCCTCGCAGCTTATTTCACGTAGATGCTTCAAGCATCTGCATTTGAGATGTTTTGTTTTTTTTAAGGGCTCAAAGCGCGTACCTAAAAAGGTAAAAACAATTTGGTATTGGCATTCATCTGTCTAGGGAGCCTATGGAGTGCGCCTCCATAGGGATGAAGTCAATAAAATCGAGAAAAGCTCTCAACCCTTACTTTAAAAGCAAGCAAAAGTTAAACTCCTGAAACATTTTAAAATCGCCGCAGCTTTCTAAGCACCTGGGTGGGCTCGTCTAAACAATTATGCTTTTTTTTAGCCAGCGCCCCAAAGAGCACAGCGAAGGCGCCTGCCTGATCTCAAGAGGCAGGGAGTTCCAAAGGTGCAGGAAACAGGCCTCACCTCCTCGGTGTACGAAGGCGGGTCCCGCTTGATCAAGTTCTGCAGCTGAGGCAGGTTGACGGGCAGTTTGTTGTTGTTGCGGCCGGCCATGGCTGCGGAGCGACGCGGACTCTGCCGGCTGCTGCCTCCAACCTTACCGGAAGAGCCGCGTGCGACGGCCACTGGGCGCCGCCATCTTTGATCACGCGGCTACGGCCGCTGCGGAGGCTCAAAAAACCTCCGAGCTCGACCGCTTATTGTGCTGCAGAACTCTTTTGGTCTATTGGCGGTGGTGGTGGTCGTTTGCTTTCAATCATTGCCTCCTTTTGTTTAGTTTACGGCTCTTTACTGCTTTCTTTCTTATTGCTGCTAATCTTATTGCTGTGTCGGTTTCGTAGAATCGTAGAGTTGGGAGGGAACCCCAGAAACCATCTAGTCCAGCCCCTTGAAATGCAGGAATCTCGACTGAAGCACCCATGACAGGTGTCCATCCAACCTCTGCTTTAAAATCTCCAGCGAGGAGAGAGCCCACTACCTCCTGAAGGAGACCATTCCACTTAGAATATTGTTTTGACACCTGTGGACATTTTTCCTGTCTTGTTTTACAATTTAATAAAGTTTTTTGTTTTTTTTTAAAGAAGAAGTTCTGGAACACTCTTCACATTTAAAGCGTGATTAAATGAATGCTGAGGGGGAGTGTGTGCCTGTTGCTGGCGCTTTCAGGGCTACAACAGGCTCCCCCTGGAATTTGCCACTTTCTTAAAAAAACAAAGCAAATGAAATAAAATAAAATGGAAAATACAGGGGGAAGTGTGGGAAGTACTGGTCTGGTTTATTTGTTTATTTTTACATTTATATCCCACCTCAACAAGCTCAAGGTGGCGGGAACAAGTTTCTCCTGCCGTCCTGTTTTGTCCTTGCAATGACAACCCTGTGGGGTAGGTTAGGTTGAGAAAGAATGTGACTCATCCGAGGTCAGCCCAGTTCATGGCAGAGCAGGGATTTGAATCCTGTTCTCCTAGTTGCTAGTCGAGCGCTCTATTATTCAGTAGTAAATATTAGGCTACTGTCTGTATTTGGGCAGTATTCCGTATTGATTTTGCACTCTGGGGCAGTTCTGTGGCATGGTCAGATCACAGGAGCCAAAACAGGACATCCCAGATTGGAACCAGAAGCTTCTGTCAATCTGGGATGTCCCTCTTAAAATGGGACCCTTATTAGGGGAAATGATTTTATCTACAGAGCAAACCTAAATTATATTAATTTAACCAAAATATATTTTGAATTTCCAAGCTGTGTTACAACTTTTCAGCACCCTCATCACGCCCTACTTCTCTAGGTCAGTATCTAGGTCAGAGGCAGTTAGGCTGGCTGGAACCATTGCAACAATTATTAACAGCCTTTTTGTGTCGGAGAAGCTGAGCAATTGGTCTGTTCAGCTGTGCTGCTGTCAGTCTCAGAACTGGTACAAAAACTGTACTGTACCAGTTTTTGTCTTGGATACAAAGCTTTGTAATAGGTACTAGTAACGTAAGCAGACACACCAGCTGTCATCATCAACCCCCTCATATTCCTTAGCAGGGGGCTCAGGGATATTGTCTGAATTGCTGCAGACTGGCGCCAAACTTTTGCAATAGTTTCAAACCCTTCTGCACCGCAAAACCCGCTCCCAAAATGAGGAATTGATACCTGGGTTTGAACTTAATGCCACTGCAGTTAACAGCACTCAAAACCCCTCATTGTCAACCCCAAAATTTGAGATCCCCTCCAAACTGGTGCCAAAGTAAATAAAGCTAATATTCAGCTTCATTCAATGTCCCCAAGTCTTAGTGTTATGTTCGAAAAGGAAAAAATGTCTCTCTCCACTTTCTCCATGTCATATACATCATTGTCATGTCCGTTCTTACCCTGTTTTCTAACCAAAGAAAACCCAAATGCTGCGATCTTTCCTCACAGCAGAGTTGCTTCATTCCCTTTACCATTTTTTTTTGGAATAAGACGACTAGAACTGCACAAGTATGCACGCCCTCCAATATCCCACTGATCAAAATCAGGGTGCTATTGTTTTGGTCCCAAGTTCTCATGATAGCCAGCTGATTCGTGCAAGAGCACGAGACCAAAATAGGAGACTCTTTTTTTGGTCTAGCACTCGGGTCCAAACCCCTTGACTTGATCCAGAACACTGGACAAAAACCAGGACATTCTGGCACCCAGTCAGAAGCCGGGGTGGCTTCTGTCCCACTCAAATTGGGACAGTTGAGGGGTATACCATAATTTTCTATTAATGGCATTATGATATTGACAATTTCCTAACGGCCCTTAGTACAGCATATACGGTATTTTTTCCACAGCTGCTGCACACACTGAGTCAACAACTAGAGGGCACCACGTTGGAGAAGGGTGTTGTAGAGAAATCAACCCCAAAATTGCAATGCGTGTCAACGTCATGGTAAAAGTGATTCTGCCCCAGGCAGAAGTTGAACTAATTCCATGATTTTCTGTTCTTCTTCCCCTTTTCAAACTCAGGAAGCAGTGAAAGAAAGATTCTTTGCCTGCACTTTCATGACTCATCGTGATAGAGACACTGAAAGTGAAACTTGGTTTTGTTGGAGAAATCAGAGTTTTTGGAGGAAAAGGAAAGAAGTACCCTGGCAGATGTATAGTGCAAGAGGCCAACTTTTGTCCTGCAGCTGGAAGTGACTCAATTTCTGGGAAACTATCCCAGCACCAAAAACCCATCCATTGCACTTATGTAATCCAGATCATCTGCAGTAAAGCAGAATGACAAGAGAAAAGAGGATGGCTCTTGCTGTGATGAAACTGTGCATGTGATGGGACTGGCCTTCATTCACCAGATTGGTTCAATGAATGAAAACAAGCCTTCCCAGCCTTCGCATTGATTGTGGAGCCGGCCCAAGGCTGGGTGAAGCAGCTGCCTCTAGCAGCAGAAGCACACAAGGTGCCACTCAGCCCGCTCCATTGCTTCCCCCCCCTACTGGAACACCCCTTTCCACTGAGTTTTGGTGAGCCCTACCTGCCTGCAGACTCTCTCGCCAGAGTGGTGCATGCTCTAGTTATCTCCCACTTGGACTACTGCAATGCGCTCTACGTGGGGCTACCTTCGAAGGTGACCTGGAAACTACAACTAATCCAGAATGCAGCAGCTAGACTGGTGACTTGGAGCGGCCGCCGAGACCACATAACACCAGTCTTGAAAGATCTACCTTGGCTCCCAGTACGTTTCCGAGCACAGTTCAAAGTGTTGGTGTTGACCTTTAAAGCCCTAAATGGCCTTGGTCCAGTATACCTGAAGGAGCGTCTCCTCCCCCATCGTTCTGCCCGGACACTGAGGGCCAGTACCGAGGGCCTTCTGGTGGTTCCCTCATTGCGAGAAGCCAAGTTGCAGGGAACCAGGCAGAGGGCCTTCTCGGTGGTGGCGCCTGCCCTGTGAAACACCCTCCCATCAGATGTCAAAGAGAAAAACAGCTACCAGATTTTTAGAGGACATCTGAAGGCAGCCCTGTTTAGGGAGGCTTTTAATAATAGATAATTTTATAAGACGGATAAATATAAATTACATAGGATATGATTGGAAGACCTTTTTCTTTTTTTCTTTTTCCTTTTTTGTTTAATGTTTGTTTTTTCTTTCTTACTTTTACACCTTTTCTTTGAATGTGAATTTTTTTTTGTATATATAACAATGAAATATTTTTTTTCTTCTGTTATATTTTTTTGTAAAATGAATATAGGCGATTTATGTGTATGGTTTTTAATGATTGAAATAAATAAAAAACATTTTATTAAAAAATAATAGATTATTTTATTTCATTTTTCTGTTGGAAGCCGCCCAGAGTGGCTGGGAAAACCCAGCCAGATGGGCGGGGTATAAATAATAAATAATAATAATAATAATAATAATAATAATAATAATAATAATTAGCCTTCTCTCTCCTTCCTCTGCCCTCTTCATTTCTCTGTGTGTTCTGGGAGACCAGGGGAGATGGGAGGGGGAGATTCCCTGGCTTCTTCCGGCCCCCATTCCTCTCCAGCCTCCTCTCAAGCCTCAGAGTCTGAACTGCTCCCTGTCCCAGCCTCCTCCTACTCACTAAAGCCTGTTGCCTCTTCAGCTTCCAATGCCTCCTCCTCCCAGTCTGGTCCTTCTTTGCCCTCTGACCACTCACCAAGTCTTCTTCTGGGGAGGAGGTTCCCCAGCTCACTCCTCTGCACCCAACCAGTCCATTATAGTCTCAAACATCACTCTGATATCCACTCCCTTCCCTCAGCTGCTGTGCTGAGGAGTCTTGCTCACCTTGCCGGGTCGGGAAAGAGCTGGATGATAAAATTGTGTGGGGAAGGAGGGAAGAATTAGGAATATTGGAACACAGAAAACTGCCTTACACTGAGCTGAGCATTGGTCCATTTACCTCGGTACTGTCTACACTGGTGGGCAGCAACTCTTCATGGTTTCAGGCAAACAACATTACCAGCACTACCTAGAGTAGGCTCCCTCAACCTCGGCCCTCCAGATGTTTTTGCCCTACAACTCCCATGATCCCTAGCTAGCAGGACCAGTGGTCAGGGATGATGGGAATTGTAGCCTCAAAACATCTGGAGAGCTGAGGTTGAGGAAGCCTGACCTAGAGCAACTATTTTATTGTTAAAAGACATCTGAAGGCGGCCCTGTTTAGGGAAGTTTTTAATGTTGAATGCTGTATTATGTTTTTAATATTTGGTTGGGAGCTGCCCAGAGTGGCTGGGGAAACCCAGCCAGACGGGCAGAGTATAAATAATAAAATTAGTATTATTATTATAGATTCTGGAGGTTTAAACAGGGACCTTTTGCATGCAATTCAGATGTTCTCCAACTGAGCTACAGCCCGTCCCCTAAGATAGGGAGAATTTAAGTGTATTTTGCCCACCAACAGGGCATGCAAAGTCCAGTTATGTTGCTCCTTTGCCTAGGCTCACATCCTTGACAAATGAATGGATGATTCCGATCACAGGTGAGGAAATCTGCGGCATGCCTGACATCATGGGACTGCATCTCCCATCAGGCACAACCAGCATGGACAAGGGTCGGGGATGATGGGAGTTGTAGTCCAGAATCCAGCCGCACCCAAAGGGCCACAGGTCCCAATGTGGTTCTAGTTCTGTAAATGGCTATTGACTATAATTGCAAAGCAGAAGCGCCATTTCCAGAGGCAGCCTGGCCTTGAATACTGGGGCAGGGAAAGCTTGTGGGCTTTCTGGGGGGCATCTCTCTGGCAAAGCAGGATGCTGCTTTGATCCAAAAGGGCTATTTCTTACATTCCTCTAAGAAGCTCAAATATGGCTGAGAGAGAAAGATGCTTAAGTGAGCTTCCTGGTTTGAAGGTTTGCATCTGGGTATCTCTACCCTAAGTCCAGCCATAACACCACGATGGCCCTATATGTATATATATCAGTCAGGTTATATGGTGCTAACCTTCCTGAACACTGGGGCCTACTTTATTGCTTAATAATTGCAATTAAAGACATGTGCCTTGCAGTTCAAAGCGTATCATCTTAGTAGATGGGATTTCCAGCCAAGTATGCATGGAATTGGGAATTAGAGGCATGTGGGTTTCTGGAACATAAACTGCATTTTGGCTGAAACATGGAGGGAATGTGTCCCTCCCTCCCTCCCTCTCCCCCACAAAATATCCCCATTCCTGTGTTTGTAGGGAAATTGAGGTCATAAATCCACACCATTTAAAGCACAAAGTATCCTGAGAACTGTAGTTTACCTGCACAAAGTTACAGTTCCCAAGACCTTTAGCAAACCACAACTCCCAGCATTCTTTGGGGGAATCCATGTGTTTCAAATGCATGGCGTGAATGTTACTTGTGTGGTCGAAGATTGATTTGGGAGCTGAATGAAGCTGTTCACTGGCAGCTCCCTTAGGTTTACTTTCGAGGAGAGAGGGAACGAATGGACAAACACACACTGGGGATTTGCTACAAAACAAAAATATTTTTATTTACAAATGTACAGGTGCTAAGCATGTATTCAAGACCCAGCAAGGAGCAGAATACAAGAACAAGATAGCAAGAAATCATTATTCTTTTAAGTTTAACAACGAAACAATGAGTACCAAATGTCTTCCACTCACATAGATTTTTTTAGTCACTGGG
The DNA here is from genome assembly GCF_965207765.1 of Zootoca vivipara. Taxonomy (NCBI): domain Eukaryota; kingdom Metazoa; phylum Chordata; class Lepidosauria; order Squamata; family Lacertidae; genus Zootoca; species Zootoca vivipara. The sequence goes on from NC_142583.1 coordinate 65,767,605, forward strand.
CTATTGAGGGCTTTATAATACGAAATTATTTCTCCTCTAGCTTTCTCAGTTTTTTTTTTGTTTCTTCCTTTGGTAACACATAATTATGGACCTGAAAGTTGAGGGAACAAAACTAAATTGGAAAAGCTCATTTTCAAATTCCAGCAGCTTTATACTAGACCGAATCCTGCCAATTAAACACTTAGGTTGGGGAGTCCACAGAACGTCAGTCTTTCAGAAGTTTGTCAGGAGGTCCTGTTGAAGAAATGGTTGGTTTCCGTCTCCAAAAGAAGCTTGAACCTCATTACTTGTCTTCCTCTGTAACCGGATGCCCACTTCTATTTTCTCTGCCTTTTCCTCTCTCAGTCTCTAACAATCTTCATTTTCTCTTCTTCATAATTGCCTGTAAGGGAAGCAAATAAAAATACCTGGTGAGTGGAAGATGCTTATCTGCGGCTAGAGTGGATGAGGTACCGGGAGCCCACCAACACAACCACCCCATTATCTTGTCTCATCCCAACCCACTGTACTTATTTTGGTCTCACTCACTTCCTTTATACGGCGGCCTTGCTCCATATTAATGTCCAGGCACCTCTTGCGCTCATTTCTCTTGAAAGTGACTCTGCAAAGAAGCAATTTAGGGCACATTAGAAACAGGACTACGTAGCATTATTATCCTTTCGTGGCAATTCAACTGCTCCAAAATAAAGGCATTTCCCCTGCCCTTCTAGATCAACAAAACTTTTATATATTTACTTGTATTGCATTGTATTGAGTACCAAAATAACAAGTTAGGAAACTTAATACAAAGGATGGTTTCCAGCTCACACCTTGGGGAAAAGCCTGGGTGTACAGGTGAGACTCAAGCAGGTTCCTGAACAGGGCTGATCTAACTATGTCTGACATGTCAAGCCAATCTACTGATTTATCATTTGCAGTATCTTGCGCTTGCTCTATGAATGAAATTCTGGTGTTGTCGTCCTTCTTTGTCCTTCATGTGTTTATTTTTATTTCATAAATTTCCTACACCGCTGGATTGTTAAAAGAAGAACAACCACCTCAAAGTGGTTTACAAAAAAATATAAAACTATAACATTATCCCTAAGGAAAATTGACAACAGTTCAATACATTTTGAAAGTGACATCAACTTTCTAAACATCAACAGGCAGGGAGTTCCAAAGTTTAAGTGCTGCCACACTAGAAGACAGAGTTATTACAAATGTGTCTTATGTGGCATATGCAATAGTGCCAATTCCACCGATCCAGTGGTCAAGTGGGCATGTATATACCAGTAGGTCTTTTGGCTGCAATGCTATCCTGCGTAAACTGGAATCAAGCCCCATTTAACTCATTTGCATGTATAGAATTTTATTTCCCAGATTGCACTGTACAATCCTGGGTTTCTCCATAATTTTCTATGGAAACCTCTCACTTCTGCTTTCTTTTATTTATTTATTTTATCGGTGGAATGCTCTCTCCCAAGAGACTAGGGCCCTGCAAGATTTGACATCTTTCTGCAGGGCCTGCAAGACGGAGCTGTTCCGCCTGGCCTTTGGTCAGGGTTCAGCCTGACTCATTTTCTCTTTGTATAAGAACAAGCACGAAGGAGGTTCCAAGCCTGCTCATAGGTCCTTATAATATCAGTGGAAACAGTTGGTCTTGGCGAGTATTAACCGCTTCCAATTTTAAACTGAAGATTGCCGCTTGTCCAGTTTCAATTTTAATTGTTTGAATTAATTGTGGGGTGTATCTTAATTGATTGATCGCTTGTATTATGCATGTCGTCTTATTTATATGATGTTAGGCGCCCTGAGCCTGGCTTTGGCCGGGGAGGGTGGGATACAAATAAAATTTATTATTCTTATTTTTGTTGTTGTTTGTTTGTTGTTGTTGTTTAGTCGTGTCTGACTCTTTGTGACCCCATGGTTATTTTTGTAGGAGAGGCCAAATAAACCAGGAATGCAGGTGAACAACTCTTCACCCACCCACCCACCCCACAAGCATAGCTGCCAAGTTATCCCTTTTTTTAAGGGATTTTCCCTTATGCTGAATAGGCTTCCTCGCGAGAAAAGGGAAAACTTGGCAGCTATGCACAAGGATGAAAGGAGGAAAAAATGAGTTAATAAGAGCGTGGAGAACACTACAGATGTTCCTGGACTCCAACTCCCAGCAGCCTCAGCAAGCACAGAAAATGGCAAGGGATTGTGGGAGTTGTGGTCTAGCAGCATCCGTAGAACTTGATGCTTGCTCATCAAGCTGGGTAAGGCAAAACCGGGTCAACTGGTAGCAGCAGAAATAATAGACAAGGCATGGTTGTGTAGGAAGTAAAGGCTTCTGGAGCAGAACCAGCACCCACTACTTACACCAGTTCCTCGTGATCGCAGCTGCTGCTGGGCCGGTGAAATTCAACTCCAGCAACGCGGTGAATAGGGACAGAGTTCAACATCATTCCTTTTGTTCGACAAAGACAACGCCCTCTGCTGGTAGTTGGCATTCCTGCAACAGAAGACCGTCTCCCTTGAGTTACATATTCAGGTACGCTCAGTCGTAATATAACTTTACAGGCTTGTGGGTATGGTGTGGGAGGGGAGGGGTTCCTTCGAAATCTTCTCTCCAGTGGGGTGTTTCAGACAGAGCAACGAATGGGAAAGTGGTAAGCTACAATCTTTTTAACGCTTGGGGATTTTATTTGGGGGGTGGGGGGAGATGACATTGCTCCCCCCTTCCCCCCAAAAACCCTTTGTTTTCTATTGATTTAGTTATATTTATATCACACCTTTCTTCCAAGGCACTCAAGGCAGCATATATGGTTCTCCTTGCCCCCATTTGACTCTCACATCAACCCTGCAGCACAATTTTAAAAAGGTAATGACATGTTGGAATGTGTGCAAAGGAGGGCGACCAGGGCGACCAGGGTTTGGAAACCAAGCCTTATGAGGAACGATTGAGGGAGTTGGGTATGTTCATCCTGGGGGAAAAGGAGACTAAGTGGAGATATCTCAAGGGCTGTCACATGGAAGCCTGTTTTCTGCTGCTCTGCAGGGTAGGACTCAAACCAATCGCTTCGAGTTAGCAGAAAGGAGATTCTGACTAAACATGAGGAAGACCTTTTTTGACGGTAAGAGCTGTTCTACTGTGGAATGGACTCCCTCAGGAGGTTGTGGACTCTCTTTCCTTAGAGGTTTTTTTAAAGCAAAGGTTGGATGTCCATCTGTTATGGAATCCTGCACTGCATGGGGTTGGACTAGATGACCCTCGGGGTCCCTTCCATCTCTACAATTCTTTGATTCGCAGGTTAGGCTGAGGGACAGGCTGTCCTAAGGCTCCCCAATGCAGCTGGACCTTTCCCCAGTTTGACAATGCTATTGTGATAATAATTACATTGTACTATCAAATTTCCCTGCTTGACAGCATTGTGTGATATTCGCCTAAGTTTTCCTTCAGACTGACCCATTGTAAACAATAAACTCTACAGTACTAAGTTACCCATTAGCATTACTGTTATTCTAGGAGCTTCCCTCGTTAGTCAACATTATTACCACGTTGTGATTGCATTGCAAAATGGGGAGGCAGAGAAGATGCAATTAATGCAATGTTACATGGAATAAAATAAGGCAAAGTTAATGTAATATCATACGGAAGAAAAGAAGGCAAAATAATATTACCTTGTATGAGAGCTGTGCAAAGGACAAGCATCAGGATTACGAGGGAGGACTTCTGGGTCATCTTTGCTGCTCCTGCTCTTGCCGCGGCTGCTGTGAGAGGAGGAAATGTGCTGTGTGGTGGAGTCAGAGAGCTTTGGGGCCAGTATTTATTGGCTAACTTCACCCACTTCTGACATCGCCTGGGGAAATTCCTGCTCCTTTCACTTTCATATCCCACGCCACTATAATTTCAAATAAACCATTTTCCATTTCCTAACTGCCAGAAAGGTGCCACTATAATGGAATGTTATGTGTGTGTGTGTGTTTTACCATTCCAGACAGATTTTCTTTGAAAGCCATCACTTTTCTCTTAGCTCTATACTTCTTCCCATCTTTACTTTTTGCTCTTCATTTTTTAAATAGCAATTTACTTGCTGAAGTAAATTGAGCACTTAGCTCTATACCTTTCCCACTTTTTATCCTCTAAATACTAATGTACTTGTTAATTTGCCTTTTTTGTGTTGCCTCTCCTTTATTCATCTATTTTCTCTTCCTGCTTCTTGTGCATATATCACTACTGCATTTCTAATACTTGGTTAGAATTGTAACTGTAAAGTGGGCTGAGAAATGTTTTGAAGGGTGTTCTATAAATATTCTGACCAGAGAAGCAATATTATTTTAGCTACTTCATAGAGCTTTTTCCCAGGAAGTTTTTATTACAGTATTATAATTCTATAGCAAGTATGTAAAAAATATAAATGAACACAGGAATCTGCAAAATACCTAATAACGTAATTTCAAAGAGGGAGAATAATTACATCAAATAAAAACTCATTATTACAACTAGTCTTCGTGTCATCAATAAAAGGTCTTGAGTGCTGTTTACCATTTGATAAATAAACAGTGTTTCAACATTTCAGCTTTCTGTTTATTCATGTAAAAAGAGAGGAGTTTACTGTATTGCCTTTGCAACCAGGATTTCCATTTTTAATAGATATGTATTCTTATCAGAGGATCAAGGAAGGGCAACTTGAATCCAATCATGTAAAGAGTCTTTCTCCATAATTTTTCAGTCCCAGAAAATAATAATCCACCATACAGTCGTACTTTGCTTTTTGAACAGCTTAGTTCTTGAACGTTTGACATAGTGCATGTTTGACTGGGAGTGGCCGCCATAACACCAGTCCTGAAAGACCTACATTGGCTCCCAGTACATTTCCAAGCACAATTCAAAGTGTTGGTGCTGACCTTTAAAGCCCTAAATGGCCTCGGCCCAGCATACCTGAAGGAGCATCTCCACCCCCATCATTCAGCCCGAACACTGAGGTCCAGCTCCAAGGGCCTTCTGGTAGTTCCCTCACTGCAAGAAGAGAGGTTACAGGGAACCAGGCAGAGGGCCTTCTCGGTAGTGGCGCTCGCCCTGTGGAACGCCCTCCCATCAGATGTCAAGGAAATAAACAACTATCTGACTTAGAAGACATCTGCAAGAAGCGCTGTTTAGAGAAGTTTTTACTGTTTGATGTTTTGTCGTATTTTTAATATTCTGTTGGGAGCTGCCCAGAGTGGCTTGGGAAGCCCAGCCAGATGGGCCAAGTATAAATAATAAATAGATGATGATGATGATGATGATGATGATGATGATGATGATGATGATGATGCAGGAGTCAGAGAACTGCTGCAACCTGTATTTTCCCTTCAGTATCCCAAATGTTATCTAAATTGTACCATTTTACTAATTTCTAACATTCTCTCTAGCAGTTGCGGGTGCCCTTGCACCCCTAAACTCTGTTACCCCAAATCTGTAATGACACAGATCTGCTTGTACAGACCCTTCTACGTGACAAGAAACCCTGTAGAATCAGGATCTTAAATTGCAAGTACAAAGGTTATATGCACATAGATATGTATACATGACTGAGGAACATCCACAGCTTCTGCTGAACCTGTTCCGGCCAGGGCCAACCCCCGTGAAGCCTGACCTCACTTTCCCCAGCCACACATTCAGTTAATACGAGTCACAGCCACCGCAAGCATTTAAAGCACTTTCAAGGCATGTCGCTTCTCCCGAAGAATCTTAGGAACTGTAGTTTGTTAAGGGTGGTGGGAATTTCAGCTCAGTGGAGGTTAAAGCACAGTTTCCCAGATTAAAGTGGTAGAAATGCACTTTAAATGAAGACAGACAGACTCTAAGCACATAGACCCCCGCACATCGAATCTGGTTACCCTGGAAAACAGAGGTCCACTGTTTGCATGTACAGAAGCCTATACACAATTTAGGTGTGGATGCAAAGGTGTGTCTTTATGCAAACACGAGCACTGAATGTGCAGAGGTTGGGTGGGAACAGCACGTGAGGCCCTTATCAGCCCCTCTCAATATATTTATTGTTATCAAGCAATTGCCTGGAGAGAAATTTCCCCCCTCTTTTACAATAAATGCACTTCCTAATCTGAAAGGAAACGGGACAGTTAAATAGGGGAATTCCTGGCTGAACGTGTCCTTAAACTCTGGCTCATGCTTCTTGCTTGCCTGAAGGGAGGACAGATAAGACTGCGTGAAACAAGGCATTCCGCCCCCCCCCCTTTGTTGCTCTGCCAAGTCTTGCCTGTTGCCTGCTAGGGATGGGCAAATCTGTCAGTTTCAGTTTCTATTTCCCATTTTTCTAGTCAAGAGTTCAGTTTTACACATTTCCACATCAACTCTGCAATCTTGGAGGGGTTTTTTTTTTTTTGGTGAGGGGAGCAGTAAAAAAAAAGTCCCCGCGAAGATTTGTTAGCATTGTGGTTCAAATTTTGCTTACTGTGCACATTTTGATTTACTTTTGCCTGATATACACATTTTTGGCAAAGTAAATTTCATGTCATGTACTGTTATTTTCACTGTTATGTGCATTTTAAATGCAGGCTTTACCCTAATAGAGGCATCTCCCCACGTAAGTGGGTTTTGTTCCCAGGTACCCTGCGAATACGTGAAGTTGTGAATAGTGGAGAACACTGTCTTAAGAAGCCTGTAGGCACCCTCTAAACTTCTGAAAACCGAAGAAGAAGAAGAAGAAGAAGAAGAAGAAGAAGAAGAAGAAGAAGAAGAAGAAGAAGAAGAAGAAGCCCTTACCAGATGGGAATGAATGGTGGCAATAGCAGGGGCGTACCCAGGATCAAAATTAGGGGGGGGGCAAGGGGCGGGGGCAAGGGGCGGGAGGGGAGGGGCCACAGTGGGAATGTGGGCGGGGCTACATGGCCTGCGTCCTCCCAGCTCTTCTGAGGAGGCAGCCCCAGGCTCTTGTTCCCGGCGCAAAGCTCCAGAGGTGCGCGGGGAACGCGAGCCTGTGGCTGCCTCCTCCACTTACACTCCCCGCTCCCGCTTAGCGCTCCTCCGCTTACGCTCCCCTCGCGCCTCTGGAGCTTTGCGCTGGGAGCCGGAGCCTGGGGCTGCCACGCTGCGCCCCTTAGCCTTTTGCTTCTAGGGGGGCAATTGCCCCCTCCTGCCCCCTGCCCACGGCACTGGTCGCCCCTCTGGGCAGCTCGCCCCATCGGGGTGCGCTGTTTCTGCCCCGAGCGCAGATGGCTCAGCCTCCTCCTCCTCTGCTCCCCACTGTGCCTCCTGGGCTGGCTCCGCAGCCTCCTGGGCTGGCTCCGCAGCCACTGTCCCTGGCTGAGCTGCCCCTGCAGCTGCTCTGCATAGACATCAAGGCACCCAGCCAGAAAAGTGAGTGTGAGTGCCTCGATCCGGGGAGAAAGTGGGGGGAGGGAGGATCTTGGAAGGGTTGAAGGAGCCTGCAGTGTGTGTGTGTGTGTGTGTGTGCGTGCGCGCGCGTGCTGCTGCTGACTGACTGTATTTCGAATTGGGGGAGTGTCTGTTTCTCCTGCTGCAGGGGAGAAAACTACAAAGAAGTGACTTCTTGGTGCGGGTGGTCGGGGTGGGGTGGGGAGAACAAGTGAGGATCCCTCCGTCTCTTACATTTACACCCCACCGCTTTTGCAGCTCGATAGTGGGAGGGGGAGAGGAGAAAGTGCGATGGGTTATGGAAAGGGGAAAGGGGGGAGGGCTGGTCTGTTTCTTTCTGGCTGGGGCTGCGCACCCCGCTTTTTGCATTGAGATTTCTTCTTTCTTTTTAGCTTGGGGGGGGGGGCAGCTGGCTTCTAGAGTAGGGCAGCTGCCCTAAGTTGCCCCGTGGTGGGTACGCCCTTGGGCAATAGTGGCTTTTGGTATTGGTGATTTAGAGGCTGTCACTGCCTCTTAAAGGTAAAGGGACCCCTGACCATTAGGTCCAGTCGTGACCGACTCTGGGTTGCGTGCTCATCTCGCATTATTGGCCGAGGGAGCCGCCGTATAGCTTCCAGGTCATGTGGCCAGCATGACAAAGCCGCTTCTGGCGAACCAGAGCAGCGCACGGAAACGCTGTTTACCTTCCTGCTGTAGCGGTTCCTATTTATCTACTTGCATTTTTGATGTGCTTTCGAACTGCTAGGTTGGCAGGAGCTGGGACCGAGCAACGGGAGCTCACCCTGTCACAGGGATTCAAACCGCTGACCTTCTGATCAGCAAGCCCTAGGCTCAGTGGTTTAACCCACAGCGCCACCTGGGTCCCTAGCTCACAGGGTCGTTGTGGGGATTAAATGAGGAGGGGGAGAACCATGTATGCCACCTTGAGGTCCTTGAATGACAAAGATGGAATATAAATGCCATAAATAAATACTCATGTGGCGAATGTGGGTTTATCAGTTTCAGTGGCGCCAGATCTGATGGCAGTCGGAGGCAACAAATCATACCCCCCCATCCTTTCCCCTGAGCGCCTAGAGAACAAAGGAATCAAGACAGTGGGGGGGCAGTGCCCCACTTTCCCTGACAGATCAGCTTCCACCGATTCCACTGGCCCATTTGCAAAGTCAACCCAATATGGGTATCCAGAAATAGTTATTAGATATTAATCAGATTAGTTATCAGATAGTTATTAGTATTAGCTTAGTATTGTACGCAGCCCATAACTTCTGTTCTTTTTTGCAAATCTGGGTAACCCAGATTTGCCAGATTACATCATTGCTTCCATGGAACAACTGTTTTTGGAACAAGGAATTCCGAGTCCTTGCGAAAGCAGGTTGTCGTCGCAGCAGAGGCGGAAGCTGGATTAAAAGAAGCTGGGGGTAGGAAGGAGGCGTAGGAATGCCGGGGTCCGCCTACACACAAAACGCAAGGGCTGATTCCTCTTTCCAGCAACCTCATTTTCAAATTTGGCCAGAAAAGGCATTAATAAGAACAAAACACACCCACAGGAATTGCATCTTCCTGTTCTTAGATTTGCAGTCTGTGTCTTACGCAACTTCTTGCACATTTGTTTCAGCACCCAGGAAAACATAACAGGTGCAGATTTTGAATATAGGACTTTTTCCATCTTCAAACGGGGAAGGAATTACCCCACAAACAAATCCTGGGATAGGATTGCAGTCTTAGAGTCAATTCACACATGAGCTAAGTCTTGAGTCCCCCCAAGGTAGGGATTTTAATGCCCAAGTGCAGGCATCCCCAAACTTCGGCCCTCCAGATGTTTTGGACTACAATTCCCATCTTCCCCGACCACTGGTCCTGTTAGCTAGGGATCATGGGAGTTGTGTGAGGAGTAACAAGTAACCAAAGGGTTAACTGTGTTCTGTATAGCACCTGACCACTGAGGAATATCATGTTACAGAATGTACCAGAAGTGTTTCTGTGTGTAGCACTTGGTTTTCGTTTCTGCCTGGGAGACGGTCGCAAGATGTCTGCGCTCTCACCAGGTTGTTTGTTTATTTTCTCTCTAGAATAAACTTAAGTAGTTATTAGAACACTTTGGACTCTGTGTGTTCTTAAGAGGCTTTTTATCCAACGGCTATACAAGCTTTCGCTGTGTGAGAAGAAGAAGAACTCTGCTGTGTGTGTTTTACTGCCAGCCCGGATCTACGGAAGCAGAGAAGCGCGAGAGAAAGCGCGCCGGGCGATAATCAGTGGCTCCTAATTGAGTCATAAACAACTCAAAGGAGTCCTATACCCGTCACAGGTTATGGGTGACAGGTTATGGGAGATAAGAGGTCCTGAACCTAATCAATCACCAAAGCAATAAAAGGTGATTGCAGCTGTAAAAGCCTTGGAGAAAGCCGGTGTAAAGAGCTAGCTGGGAGAAACCTGTTGTTTTGCAGTCAGCAATCAATAGATGCACTCGCTAGCAGAAAGACCCTGTACCAGAAGGCTGGGATCCGCAGTCTACCCGGAGGAGCAACATGAGCTATTCTGAGTGAGTACACAGACACGGAGCCCGGGGGTGGACAAGATGGCGGAGCAGCTACAGGAGTCATTTGTCGTGCCGTTCCAGAGGTTGAATGGTGACAACTATGCAGAGTGGAGAGAAAGGGCCAGAATGTGGTTGCTAGGAAAGGATTTATGGACTTGTGTGTTAAATCCTCCAACCCCTGTCGCTGATAATTCAGCAGCTGAAGCACAGAGGTTTGCAGCAGAAACCAGGAAAGACAATAAGGCTCTATGTGCCATTGCCATGAGCTGTGATGCTACGCAACTGCCCTATGTGCAAAATGCTGAAAATGCCAAGCAAGCCTGGGACAGTTTGGAAAGGGTCCATCAGAGAAAAACAGCTGGAGCTAAGCTGCATGCTATGAGGCATCTCTTTGAGTTGAGACTGAGACCAGGGCAACCCATTAAGGAGCACATTGCCAATGTGATTGATGCATTCCATAAGCTGCAGCGGCATGAGCTTGTGTTCAAAGAGAAGGAAAAAGTTTATATTTTGCTGTCTAGTTTGGGAAACGCCTATGAACATTTGTGTTTAACATTTGAGTCAATGCCTGAAACTGAACTCACGATTGCTTACGTTTCTGGGCGTTTGGCGGATGAGGAACTGAGACGCCAGAAAGAATCGGCTGAGAAGGGGGGCCATGGGCGCAGAGAAGCCAGTGGGGGTGCAGTAAAAAGCACTGAGGAATCCACTGTGAGTGCGTGCGCAACAAGGCTTTGCTATCGGTGCCAGGCATGGGGAACGCTATCGGTGCCAACGGCATGGGGAATTCTGTGAAGGGTTGGTTTTGGGGTAAGTTTGGATACCCGCTATCCCCAGTGTTCAGGTGAGAGGGGGTGTGAGGAGTAACAAGTAACCAAAGGGTTAACTGTGTTCTGTATAGCACCTGACCACTGAGGAATATCATGTTACAGAATGTACCAGAAGTGTTTCTGTGTGTAGCACTTGGTTTTCGTTTCTGCCTGGGAGACGGCCGCAAGATGTCTGCGCTCTCACCAGGTTGTTTGTTATTTTCTCTCTAGAATAAACTTAAGTAGTTATTAGAACACTTTGGACTCTGTGTGTTCTTAAGAGGCTTTTTATCCAACGGCTATACAAGCTTTCGCTGTGTGAGAAGAAGAAGAACTCTGCTGTGTGTGTTTTACTGCCAGCCCGGATCTACGGAAGCAGAGAAGCACGAGAGAAAGCGCGCCGGGCGATAATCAGTGGCTCCTAATTGAGTCATAAACAACTCAAAGGAGTCCTATACCCGTCACAAGTTGTAGGCCAAAACATCTGGAGGGCCGCAGTTTGTGGATGCCTGCCCAAGTGCATACCCTCCAACATTTCCCTGATGAAAATGGGGACGTCCCATTCCATAATGATAATTTTTATATTTATACCCAACACATCTTACTGGGTCGCCCCAGCCACTCTGGGCAGCTTCCAACATATATAAAAGCATAATGAAACATTAAACATTAAAACAACTTCCCTATACAGGATTGCCTGCAGATAGCTCGGGTGTCAGATAACTCCACACCCTCCAACATTTTCCAATGAAAATAGGGACATCCTAAGGAAAAGGGGCACATTCCAGGATCAAATCAGAAACCGGGACGGCTTCTCTAAATCAGGGACATCCCTGGAAAATAGGGACACTTGGAGAGTCTGCGAGTGTTTGTGGGAAGCTACAGTCTTGGATAAAATGGCTGCCTCTGCAGGCCTGTACAGTGGTACCTTGGTTCTCGAACTTAATTCATTCCGGGAGTCAATTCGACTCCTGAAATGGTTCGAAAACCAAGGCGCGACTTCCGATTGGCTGCAGGAGCTTCCTGCACTCAAGCGGAAGCTGCGTCAGACATTCGGCTTCCCCAAAATGTCCGCAACCCAGAACACTTACATCCGGGTTTGTGGCGTTTGGGAGCCGATTTGTTTGACAACTGAGCTGTTCAAGAACCAAGCTACCACTGTACTCTTAAACACTTCAGTGCAAGTTTCCTGCTATGCTACAGAGAAAGGGCCTGCTCAGTACTGGCACCATATCTATGGGATCCTCCTTCCACTGAGCTTTGCCCGGTGAGGTTTCAGTGTCAGGAAAACACTAACCCTACTTCCCCCAGGTCCTGAATCCTCTAGACACTGCTTTTACGCTTCTTGGTGCTAAATCTTAATTTTGTACTAACTGCTATTGTACAACATATTTATATGCTGCAGTGTTTAAATGCTTTTATTTCCATTCTGTATGGTCATCTGCCTCATTGGCTGACACAGACCAAACATTAACAGAAACTGATGCTAAGTTTTTCTTTTCTGCTGCAAGGCATAGCTGCCAAGTATCCCGTATCCGCCGGGAAAACCCCTTTTTTCTTACCGTTTCCCGGCGGTCTCCCGTTTAGCGGAAAATCCCGGTATTTTCCCTTAAATCGGGATGCTTGGTAGCTATGACTGTGGAGGAGAATGCAATTGTTACCCGGCCATTTTTCTGGTGCCGCTTGCCCTTCTATGGGCACCAGAAAATGGCAGCGCCGGCGCCGGAAATCGCTTCCGCGCATGACCGGAAGTTGCGTGACGTGACTTCCGGTGGCACTTTGCCCTTCTATGGGCATCAGAAAATGGCGGCGCTTACGCCGGAAGTCGCTTTACGTGTTTCCGGTCATGCGCGGAAGCGACTTCCGGTGCTGGCGCCGCCATTTTCTGGTGCCCATAGAAGGGCGAAGCGCCACCGGAAGTTGCGTCACGCAACTTCCGGTCATGCGCGCGCTGCCGATCCCGGATATTTATGACCCGGACTTGGCAGGTATGGCTGCAAGGACCTGTAAAGCAATTTTGCAAATTTTAATTGTATCTTGGCTTGTTCCTGTCCTTGGTTTATGTAAGCAGCACATGTTTTCTTTAGATGGGGGCACCATGTTTCACCTCAGGCTGTACGTGTGGATACCCTCCAACATTTCTCCGGTGAAAATAGGGACATCCTATTCCATAACTAGAATAATTTAATCTTTTATACCCCGCCCATCTGACTGAGTTGCCCCAGCCACTCTAGACAGCATGTATAACACATATAAAAACATAATAAAACATTAAACGTTTTTTTAAAGCTTCTCTATACAGGGCTGCCTTCAGATGTCTTCTAAAGGTTGTGTAGTTACTTATCTTCTTGGCACTGGGGTCGCATAACTCCAATTCCCGCCAAAATTTCTCCAATGAAAATAGGGACATCATAAGGAAAATAGGGACGACCTAAGGAAAAGACCCTGATGTTGGGAAAGATTGAGGGCACAAGAAGGAGACGACAGAGGATGAGATGGTTGGACAGTGTTCTCGAAGCTACGAACATGAGTTTGACCAAACTGCGGGAGGCAGTGGAAGACAGGAGTGCCTGGCGCATGGGCGTACCCAGGATCAAAACTAGGGGGGGGCAAGGGGAGGGGCCAAGGCACGGAAGGGGAGGGGTCACAAAGTGGGCGGGAATGGCGAACTCGCGCTCCGCTGGGCTGTGCCCCTCCCTAGAAGCAGGGCTGGTGGGCGGAGGCGGAGCCCAGCCCAGCGGAGCGCGAGTTCAGCGTTCCCGCCCGCCGCGCCGCGCTCTCTGGTTCCCCGCCGCGCTTGGCCTTGCCAGAGGGCGCGACGGGGAGCTGGAGGGAGGGCGCAGCGCGGCGGGCAGGAACGGCGAACTCGCGCTCCGCCGGGCTGTGCCCCTCCCTAGAAGCAGGGCTGGTGGGCGAAGGCGGAGCCCAGCCCAGCGGAGCGCGAGTTCGGCGTTCCCGCCCACCGCGCCGCGCTCCCTGGTTCCCCGCCGCGCTTGGCCTTGCCTGAGGGCGCGCCGGGGAGCTGGAGGGAGGGTGCGGCGCGGCGCGGCGGGAATGGCGAACTCACGCTCCGCCGGGCTGTGCTCCGCCTCTGCCCACCAGCCCTGCTTCTAGAGTAGGGCAGCTGCCCTAACTTGCCCCGTGGTGGGTACGCCCTTGGCCTGGCGGGCTCTGGTCCATGGGGTCACGAAGAGTCAGACACGACTAAACGACTAAACAACAACAAAGGAAAAGCAGGGCATTCTGGGATCAATGCAGAAACCGGGGTGGCTTCTGTAAGTCCTGGACCGTCCCTGGAAAATAGGGACACTTGGAGAGTCTGAGTGTGTGCTAGAGATTTCAAGGTTTCAGTGTTTTATTTACTTGTGTCAGGTCTGTGCCCGTGTAATAAAAACATCTATTGCTTTAATTTGCTTTATTGAATTTTTAAACTTTCCCTTTTGCAAGCTGTACCGGAAACCTGATGAAGGGTGGGATGTGAATAAACAAAGAGAAAAAACAAGCAGACATTTGGGTGGGCAGGAAGGGATTCTTCTTCTTCTTCTTCTTCTTCTTCTTCTTCTTCTTCTTCTTCTTCTTCTTCTTCTTCTTCTCCTCTCTCTCTCTCTCTCTCTCTCTCTCTCTCTCTCTCTCTCTCTTTCTCTCTTTGGTGCAGATAGCTCCTAGTCATTTTCCCAGTAGTGATGTATGGAAATGAGAGCTGGACCATAAAGAAGGCTGATCGCCGAAGAATTGATGCTTTTGAATTATGGTGCTGGAGGAGACTCTTGAGAGTCCCATGGACTGCAAGAAGATCAAATCTATCCATTATTAAGGAAATCAGCCCTGAGTGCTCCCTGGAAGGACAGATCCTGAAGCTGAGGCTCCAATACTTTGGCCACCTCATGAGAAGAGAAGACTCCCTGGAAAAGACCCTGATGTTCGGAAAGATTGAGGGCACTAGGAGAAGGGGACGTCAGAGGACAGGATGGTTGGACAGTGTTCTCGAAGCTACGAACACGAGTCTGACCAAACTGCGGGAGGCAGTGGAAGACAGGAGTGCCTGGCGTGCTATGGTCCATGGGGTCACGAAGAGTCGGACACGCCTAAACGACTAAACAACAACAACAACAACAAGCTCCTAGTCAAAATAGCCCCTCTCACAAGCTGTTTTATTTTCCTGTGGGAGAAAAATTATGTGCGTGGAGCACCCAGGTCCAAATTAGAACTTCCTGCAGCTGCATTGGGTAAGTTCCACTGCTGGCTCACTGACCTCCGCATACAATGGGGAAAACAGAGATATTATGTAACTGAGCAGCAGAAATCCCTGTCAGGACCGACTGATACATCACAGTTGTTTTTCCTCCAGGGTCAGCAAACACTTCCACTTCCTTATCTGGCTATTTCTATGAGCTGGTGTTGCATATTGAAGTGCAGTTGTGTGGCAGGCAGTGACCCTTGCGGTTAGCTGTGAATTTCAGTATCAGCTGGCCTCTGGGATTGCTGGCGTGGTGGGACGGGACTTTCCCAACAGCCTGTGTGTTCTGCTAAACAGTGGTGTTATTAGAAGCCAGCGCCGGGAGGGCCTTTCCAGATGATGCCATTCAAAACCCAATTTTTCATCACGTTAATTCGTTACCACTTTCGGTAGCCTCTGTAGTCGGCTTTCCCCATCTCAAATTATAGGTTATTTTCATTTATGAATCTCTTCCCACGAGGCCCCCCAAAGTGGTTTACAATAGAATTAAAGCCATATATAAAGCAGTTAAGTATATAAAAACAGTTAACTGCATACTGTACATGAAAGCAATTTTTAAAAACTCTCAAATACTACCTGTAGCTATCTGCCTATGTTTAAACCAACCATGGCTTATACATAAAAGCAATTCAAATCCAAGACAGATGCCTGCTGGGATAAAGATCTCTGTTTAGAAAGCTTGTTGAAAGGGGAATGCCTGTAGCAAGTGCTGGAAAGACAATAGGGAAGGTGCCCCTCTGATATATGGTGGGAGGGAGTTCCACAGGAAAGGTGGCCCGATCCTGCTATCGTGTGGAACCAACCTCTATTGCAGATATTAAATATTGCGCAGTTTGAAGCAACTGGAAGCATAAGAACTGGTCAGAGATAAATGGATGGAGGCAAGATCCATAGAAAGCAAGGCGGGTCTTTATTTTTCCTGTTGCAACAGAGTACCCTCCCCTCCTTGCAAGGAGGTAGGAGAGACCCAGAACGATGGTGCACAAGCCCCTATAAAGACTTTTGGAATTGCCCACCTTGTACCCCAAGACCGCCCCCCCCAACATCATACATACATCACAGAAGGAGGCTGTCTGCAGCAGAAACTTGAGAGGGTTGCTTCTCTCCTGTCTGCCAGGATACCTGATAATGCCTTACTTGATTGCATTTTCGGGGTAGCCTGGGCATGAGATGGTAAATACTTAGTTCCTGAATCTCTTACACCTATTGATAGTTTGCTCAGCTTAACAGATCCTTGCCGGACTGTTATTTGCAGGGAGATGTAGGCCCCTACAGTCCAAAGACAATGGGAAAGCTTTTTGCATTTCCTTCCTTCTTGCAGAGAAATATTTGAGGTCAATTTGGGAGAGTCAAAATGGCTTCAGGATTGCTCTCCTGTACTATTTCAGACACGTGGTTTATATACTCATGTGTGTGTGTGTGTGTTTGCTTTGTACATTTATGGACCTTTATTCTATATTTGAGACCTTTAGAATTATAGTAACACACCCTCCAAGTTGCATGTTCCTTGCAGAAATGGAGAACGTGAGGCCTCTCTCTCTCTCTGCTCTGGGTCCTCCTCTCCTAATTTTATGTGGCTGAAATGCATCCTTGAACTCTGATACAGTAATGCCTTGCTTGCTAGGATGGAGAGCAGTGCCTGTCTGGCCCCCCACATCTATGCTTGCCACACACACACCAATGGTTTGCAGAACCCTGCCATGTCCGCAGCCTGCGAGAGAATGTGGCCCTCATTCTGAGGAAAGTTTCCCAACCTGCCCTAGCATCCTGGGAGTGGAGCTCATGCCACCGTTCTCTGGATCGAGACCTTCAAGGTGTTTTCAGGTTACAGTGGTACCTCGGTTTATGAACACAATTGGTTCCGGAAGTCTGTTCATAAACTGAAGCGTTCATAAACTGAAGCGAACTTTCCCATTGAAAGTAATGGAAAGTGGATTAATCTGTTCCAGACGGTCCGCGGGGTACTTAAACTGAAGCGTTCATAAACTGAAGCATGGGTGTAATTGGTTCCGGAAGTCTGTTCATAAACTGAAGCGTTCATAAACTGAAGCGAACTTTCCCATTGAAAGTAATGGAAAATGAATTAATCCGTTCCAGATGGGTCCGCAGTGTTCATAAACCGAAAATTCATAAACCGAGGTGTTCATAAACCGAGGTTCCACTGTACTTCCTTGCAGCATAAAAGGCGGGTAAATCCTCTTTGTCCGTGCCTGTAGAAAATTTGCTTCCGTGAACGAACCAGCTTGGCAGAATTCGGTTGCCACAACAACGAGGCCCAAACACACCAAGAGCACATGCTTAGCGCTGCTCAGTTGTCTCCTTTCTACCGGGAGGCAAAGATTTGCTGCTTTGTGAAAACTGTGAAGCCAGCCAGCCAACATTTGATGCAATATTTGCACACGTCTTGGATGCCGGATTTTGTGTGGAATTTTGCTACTTTCACCTGCTGGTATGTATTCTTCTAATTGCAATTTTAGCTAAGAACAGTTGTAGTTCTAAGAAAACATACCCGGGTGTAAGCCCCATAGAAATATAGCCTGGGGTTGTGTGGTAAATTCCATCTTTTTACAGTGTAAAGATAAGCTGCAAACTTCAGTTTGATCCTGCAAGTTTGGTGGTTGGAACATGTTTTTTTAATTATTATTATTATTATTATTAACATAGTGCCATCGTTGTTTTCCAGATGCAAGAAGAAAATGCCCTTTAAATGTTTTCAAAAGCATTCCCTTAACAAATCCGGGCTTTCGGATTCCTTAAATGGCCAGCGCTGGCGTTTCCTGAAAAATGGCTCGGACGATTTCAGGAACGGCTTCCCTCCTCCTTGTGACAACATTGTCATCCAACGCCCAAAGGAGCTCACCCCTATTATTCTCCCTAGTAAACCTGAGGACCCGGGCAAAATGCAACAGAGGGCCAAAAGGATGCTAACCAAGCCCCAGACGAAGACCTCCAAAATCAGCCCAAATCTGCAAGCCAGAAGGGACTACATTGCTCAGATTGAGTATTGCCTTAGCCAGCACCCCTTAGCACTCTACCCTCACCTGGAAGAAAGCATCCCCCCAGAGGTAAGGTTCAGCATTTGTGCAAAAAGTATTTTTTTAATAAAACAAGTCAGCTAAGGCTGAAACAGATCTAAACGGTTGTCGTATGAAGATATGATAGCCAGGGCCGTCTTAAGCATATCCAGCGTCGTGGTGCAAAGATCCCTCTGGCGCCCCCCCCCTTCCCAGAGTTTCCAACCTTTCTTAAAGGGATGGAGGAGATGGGCAGCGGCTGGAGGGCAGCTCCTCTGGCGGGGAATAGGCAGAGGCTGGACGCAGTGCCTCCCAGCTTAGCTGGCCACTTTGTGCTGTGGTGGCCATGGCAGGCAACACACCGAGTGAGCGGGTCTGCGCCGAGCGAGCGAGGGCGCATGTGCTGCTCCCACTGAGCGTTGGCTCGTTTTCCCCCCTTTTAGTCTTCTGCCGTCCTGCAGAATTCGGCGCCTGCAGGCTAAAAGGGAAAAAACCGAGCCGAACCTTGGCAGGAGCGGCGCACGCACCCTCTCTCACTCAGCGCACTTTTTCAGTGTTCCCCGGACTCTCGCCTGGCATCCTCCAGAACCTGGCGCTGTGGCGCCCTGCGCCACTAGCCTCTATGGGTAAGACGGGCCTGGTAGAATCATAGAGTTGGAAGAGACCACAAGGGCCGTCCAGTCCAACCCCCTGCCAAGCAGGAAACACCATCAAAGCATTCCTGACAGATGGCTGTCAAGCCTCCGCTTAAAGACCTCCAAAGAAGGAGACTCCACCACACTCCTTGGCAGCAAGTTCCTGATGATAGCCATCTTCACATATCTTAAGGGCTGTCACATGGAAGATTGAGCAAGCTTCTTTTCTCCTGGTTAGGACTCGAACCAATGGCTTCAAGTCACAAGAAAGGAGATTCCCACTAAACATTAGGAAGAATTGGGAGTATTTTGATTCAAGTCACATAGAAAGGCAAATCTACCTAATGCACACTTTCTTCAGCAACACATGAAATGAAACCCACTCATCCTTTGACATTCACACAACACATGGTTAAACTACCATTCCCTGAATTTTGAAAACCAGTTTTCTGAACAAGCAACATGTAGAAAAATGCATGTACTAGGTAGTGCATGAATAAAAGTGGGCATATTAATGAAAGCAGCATGCAAAAATGCATTATATTAGGCAAAATCGCATAGAAAATTGTATACATTAGGAGAAATTTAAAGCAAGCTGCTGACAAATATTAATGAGGACTCTTTTTTAAAAAAATTGCAAACAGATGTGGAAATGTGGAGAAGATTGGAAAAATAAGAAACAGAGAGAAAATAATCTTGACAGATTTGCCTATCCCTAATTGTGACACGGGATATTTCCAGATCACTTGTTTATTGAGCATGCATCCTGAACAGTATGTGGGCAACTTAAATGACATTGTGTCAAAGCAGGTGCTATCCACACTTCCCATTGCCTTTTTCTATCACTTTCCTTCTTGCAAACAGTCTAGTCCTTTGGGGAAGTAGGATTGTTTGTGTGGCTATATGCCCTCCTTCCCCGGAATAAAGACTCGTGACACCAGGTTTAAGATTTAATTAATTGGGTGGTTAAGGCCACAACTTTATTAAATAAGCATGTAGAGCGGAATTGGCTTAGGCGTTGGAACCTAACAGACTATATCCGACTCCAACCCGTGTGTTGAAGTCTGTGAGAAGTTAACCACCAGAAAGGAGCCCCGCGACGTAGATCTACTAGAGCTCCTCCTGTGGCCACCGATGGGGCGTGCCTTACGGCCCAGGCAACTCCAGGCTCAGGACCAAGCCTCGCCCCCGGAATCCTTTAACGGAATTACCTCTCCAAGATAGGGCAGCTGATGACGTACTTGCCCCTCCTCCACTGATTGTTATGCAAATTTCCAACGCCTAACCGCCTAACCTAAGTTGTGACGACATGCTACGAGGTAGGCGAAAAACCCATCATGGCTAACCCAGTATGGGAAAAATCCTACCCAGCCCCCTGGCCAGCCAGGGCAACCAACTGACGTCCATAGCAGCGTCCCCTTGCCTCTTATTAAGGGGTGGGCGGGCGGGTGAATTGTTCGCTCGGCGAACAGCGGAGAAGAGAGGAGGCTTTCCCGCCTGCGGAGGCCTTTAAACGGTGTGGCCCCGCCCCGCCCAGCCTCATTGGCCGGTCGGGGTGTGACGCAGGCAGGAGCGCACCATCGCGCAGGGGCTGAACTCTCAGCCCCTACGCGATGGTACAGTCGGGCAGCCCACAACCCCACCTCCGACGCAAGCGCGGAAGTGGCTTTGTGTGGCTATATGCCCTCCTTCCCCGGAATAAAGACTCGTGACACCAGGTTTAAGATTTAATTAATTGGGTGGTTAAGGCCACAACTTTATTAAATAAGCATGTAGAGCGGAATTGGCTTAGGCGTTGGAACCTAACAGACTATATCCGACTCCAACCCGTGTGTTGAAGTCTGTGAGAAGTTAACCACCAGAAAGGAGCCCCGCGACGTAGATCTACTAGAGCTCCTCCTGTGGCCACCGATGGGGCGTGCCTTACGGCCCAGGCAACTCCAGGCTCAGGACCAAGCCTCGCCCCCGGAATCCTTTAACGGAATTACCTCTCCAAGATAGGGCAGCTGATGACGTACTTGCCCCTCCTCCACTGATTGTTATGCAAATTTCCAACGCCTAACCGCCTAACCTAAGTTGTGACGACATGCTACGAGGTAGGCGAAAAACCCATCATGGCTAACCCAGTATGGGAAAAATCCTACCCAGCCCCCTGGCCAGCCAGGGCAACCAACTGACGTCCATAGCAGCGTCCCCTTGCCTCTTATTAAGGGGTGGGCGGGCGGGTGAATTGTTCGCTCGGCGAACAGCGGAGAAGAGAGGAGGCTTTCCCGCCTGCGGAGGCCTTTAAACGGTGTGGCCCCGCCCCGCCCAGCCTCATTGGCCGGTCGGGGTGTGACGCAGGCAGGAGCGCACCATCGCGCAGGGGCTGAACTCTCAGCCCCTACGCGATGGTACAGTTGGGCAGCCCACAACCCCACCTCCGACGCAAGCGCGGAAGTGGCTTTGTGTGGCTATATGCCCTCCTTCCCCGGAATAAAGACTCGTGACACCAGGTTTAAGATTTAATTAATTGGGTGGTTAAGGCCACAACTTTATTAAATAAGCATGTAGAGCGGAATTGGCTTAGGCGTTGGAACCTAACAGACTATATCCGACTCCAACCCGTGTGTTGAAGTCTGTGAGAAGTTAACCACCAGAAAGGAGCCCCGCGACGTAGATCTACTAGAGCTCCTCCTGTGGCCACCGATGGGGCGTGCCTTACGGCCCAGGCAACTCCAGGCTCAGGACCAAGCCTCGCCCCCGGAATCCTTTAACGGAATTACCTCTCCAAGATAGGGCAGCTGATGACGTACTTGCCCCTCCTCCACTGATTGTTATGCAAATTTCCAACGCCTAACCGCCACTCGAGCCCACCCTGGCTCGCCGCCAATCCGCTCACATGTAGTCACCTCTTGCCAACTCGTGGCCTAACATAAACATTATTTAATTATTTAAAATTATACCGTTATTAAGGGGGGGGCTGTGGTCCTAATCTCTTATTCGCCTAGTTATGTACACTAACATGTAGCCAATCGTGGATTCCTGTAATTATGTTTTCGAGCCAGATATCATTCCCCGTAGGCGATAGATGCACACCGTCATGACGATACAGGGCTGCTTCACTCTGTTTTAGGCTTGGGTGCGAGACTACTCGGCCATTCAAGGCTAACACTCTGCGGATCATGAAAGAATTCAAGCGCCGCCTAGTTCTGTTCATAGCGATCGGGCAACGTCCATCGCGCCAAATGCGCCTCTCCAGCAGGGATGACCAAAGCAGCGTCATCCCCGGGCAGGAATCCAATAGGGTATCAAGATCACGGAAAATTTGCAACTTCAAGTCCACTGCGTTACGGTAGGCCAGGTCGTTCTCCCCTAGCTGCAGCACAAGCAGGTCAGGGTAGCCGAGTGAAGCAGCCCGGCTTTCAAGGGTCGGCAATAGCTCATTCCACTTCATGCCTCTCTTTGCAATCCAGGACACTCTCACGGATGCTGGAAGGCCCAGCCCGTGCCCCAGGCCCACCTCGATCGCCCTTTCGCGGGCCCAGTGAACTACGCTGTGCCCGGCTATCCAAACGCGCATTATCCGGCCACCTGGAAAACAAAGAGTGACAACCCGGGATCAGCTGTATGCTACGTACGAATGTACCTTTTGTATGCGTTTGATTTCCACCTTCCCAAGTCCTGAATCCTTTCGGAAGAGAGGCCCAGGTGCATGGCTGAAGTGGCTGCACCAATCCTGAAGGAGTGGGGCGAGAATTCGGTGGGGTTATACCCGCAAGAGGCAATGGCCTTGCGCAGGACCCTGGTGAATTGCTGGCGGGTAAGCCTGGCCTTGTCCGGGTGAATAAGGAAGGGACCTGGGCCCGCCGGGCGCAGGTGAAGGAACCTCCTGGTATCTTTCACTGGACACGGACCCGCGGCCCCTGTCGCAGGGAGGCGTACTACGGCGCCCTTCCCCTTTTGGTTGGTCTTAGAACGTCGGATGTGTACCAGAACCTGGGTGTCGGACAGTGACACATCCCCTATTAAAATACCCCGTGTGACACCGTCTGGTTGGTCCTCGCAGACCACCTCGCCTACTCTGAGCGCCCCAAAGTAGGCCATCGAAAACGCGGCTGAAAATAAGCGCGCCTCAAATTTCGACCAGCAAAGGGTTCTCAACTGCTTGTGTATCTGAACCAACATGTCAAACGTGATAGCCCGCCTGTTGTCACTGGCTGGAGGCTGGAGCCGACGCCAGCCCTCCATAGCCCTGCGTAAGTGGAAGTTATCGCACGGGTCTATGAAATAAAGTGATTTTGAGAAGAATGTTATGGCCGCTGTGTGAATTTGAAGGGTCTTAGCGGCTCGCCCCAGATTCCTCAAATGCACTATGTATTGCATAACCTCTTCCTGGGAAGGCGGACCCGGAGTAGGACCCGTGGTTCCTTTCTGCCTAAACTTAGTGAAATCTGACCACGCCCGTTTATAAGAGTTAAGGGTAGAGGGGGCAACCGATGCAAATACTCCCTTCAGAATTTCGCGCTCCCAAGGTTCCATAGGTGTTCCGGGAACGGCTCTGGCCACAGGCGTGCCTCTGGAGCCAACGAGCGGAAGCGGTCCATCTGGAAGCGAGACAAAGCATCTGCGATATTATTATTAAGCCCAGGCACAAATTTGGCTGAGAAATGCATGTTAAATTTCAAGCTTAGTAGGACGAAATGGCGTAAGAGAGATGACACCCTCGGAGATCTTGATGATTGGCGAGCGAGGACGCTGACCACCGCTTGGTTGTTGGTTCTGAAGCAGACTCGCCGATCCCTGAATTCCTCGGACCATAGGTGCACTGCTACCACTATAGGGAAGAACTCTAAGAATGTTAAGTCGCGTGTAATGTCTGTACCCTGCCAGCTGGCCGGCCAACGCTGCGCACACCATTTACCCTTGAAATAGACTCCAAAACCCAAAGAGCCGGCCGCGTCTGACTGTACCTGAAAATCGGAATGCAGAGCCAAGCTGTCCTGCCATAGGGATACCCCATTATAATCTCCCAGAAATGTAAGCCAGGACTCGAGGTCAGCCTTGACGCCTCGGGGGAGACGCCTCCTATGAAAGGGTTTTGTTAAACCTGCCGTAAGTCTGGCTAATCGCAGGCAGAAGGGGCGGCCTGGAGATATTACCTTGCACGCGAAATTCAGGTGACCCAGGAGAGATTGGATTTGTCTAAGGGTAAGTTTTTTGCAGGGGATGAGCTGTCTAATGGTCTCCTTAAGGCCTTTAATTTTGTCCGCGGGCAAACGGGACGTTTGCTCTACTGTGTCTAATTCTATGCCTAAATAAGTTAAACGTGAGACGGGCCCTTCAGTTTTGTCTGCTGCTAATGGCACCCCCAGCTCGTGAGCAAGGGCCGAAAATGCTTGCATAAGGCCTGCACACTCCGGACTATTTGCCCTAGCCACGAAGAGAAAATCATCCAAATAATGCGAGACTCCAGAGAGGCCAGTTTTAAAGCGCAGGGCCCAATCCAGGAACGTGCTAAAGGCCTCAAATGCAGAGCATGCCACAGAACAACCCATAGGCATGGCTTTGTCGATGAAATATGCCCCATCAAACCGAAAGCCCAGCCATCTGAAGTCCTGCGGGTGGACAGGCAGGAGGCGAAATGCTGATTCGATGTCACACTTTGCCAACAAGGCGCCCTTACCAAATTGCCTTACAAGCTTTACTGCCTGGTCGAAGGAGGCATATTTCACCGTGCAAAGCTCCTGAGGTATGCCATCGTTTACGGATCTGCCCCTCGGATGAGAGAGATTATGAATGAGCCTGAATTCGCCTGGCGCTTTTTTAGGGACTATTCCCAAAGGGGAAATGTGGAGTTCGGATATGGGTGGCACCGCAAAAGGACCCGCCACCCGACCAGCGGTAATCTCCTTGTTGATTTTCTTAATCGCTATGTCGGGTCTTTCCCTAACAGATTTCTGATTGGGGGGGTTGCACGAAAGGGGTGGGCTTTTTACTGGGATTCGAAAACCGGAGGAGAACCCCTCCCAGAGGTAGTTAGCCGCCTTTTTATTGGGATAGAGATCTAAAAGGAGTTTCAGGGGACCGAGCTTTATAGGGGAGAAAGCCAGAGTGAGTGATGTATTAGAACCGATTGCTACCTGTTCCCTGGGGGGCGCCACCTGTGTGCCTGGGGCCCTGGTGTGAATTGCCCCGGCCGCCGCGAAAGGACTGCCTCCCTTTGAAACATGACACTCCAGGATGCTGCCCTAGACATTTCTCGCATTCATGCGTATATCTGCAATTGGGCCGCTGGCAGATGCCCTTATTATATTCCCAGCAGACCCTGCGGCGCGGGTCCCTCCTTGGCTCAAACCTGCCTGACTTAGGGGGATCCGTCTGCTTCCTTTCAACGTATGGGACCACATGGTAACTCCAAAAGTGCTGATTGCGCTGATCCCACCTGGTCTTTGGATTCTGAGACGCGTTCCTACGAAAGTCTTCATCGTAGTTTAGAGCCGCCGCCTCCCCGGCCATCTTATTTGCCAACCTAACGTCAGCTACATAGGCCCACAAGTGCAAGGCCCTCTTGGGG
This sequence comes from Zootoca vivipara, assembly GCF_965207765.1. Classification (NCBI taxonomy): domain Eukaryota; kingdom Metazoa; phylum Chordata; class Lepidosauria; order Squamata; family Lacertidae; genus Zootoca; species Zootoca vivipara. Next base: position 65,792,737 of record NC_142583.1, read on the forward strand.
TATGCGGCTGAGATGACCGCCGCCCAGATGTGGATACCATCTAGCCAGTTTTCGAAAGTACGGTCGGCGCGGGGGGTCTTATATCTGCGCCTACCGTAGTCCTTCCTCTTTTCGCCCTTTCCCAGCGTATGCGACAAAGGCAAAAGGGTGAAAATGTCAATAAAATCCCCGTTCAAAATCTTTTCCCTCTTTTTATTGGACAAATGCGAACCCAGGAAAATGTCGGTGTCAGAGTTGGTGGAATATTTTGAGTCTGGCACTAAGGCGCCATCCCTCCATTCTAAAGTCCCTTTAAAACCCTTACGATGGGCGCTCGATCGCCGCCTATGTATCCAAAGAGGAAGGCCCGTCTGGTCTTCCGCAATCCCCCAATAATCCTCCATCGGGATGTCCCCATCCGATTCGGAGGTCGTACCTGAATCGTCAGAGTCGTCCTTGCTCCTCTTGCGCTTGTCGGTCTTCTTCTTGGCTTTCCCCCCTTGACGCTCTTCCTCAATCCTTGGCTCCTTCTCGGTACCTCCACCAGGTCTGGAGGTGCCGTCATCCCCCGACGTGTCGGATTCCCCGGCTCCCTGTTGGACGAGAGCTTGCCCAGGCTGGGCCGCCCGGTGACCTGCAGAAGACTGATTGGAAGGACCTGCCGATTGAGACCCCACCCCCTGCCCTTGGGAACTGGCGGCATTAGCACGCGCCTTCTGCCCGCGTGTCCGCGGGGCTTGGCACGCGTTGCTTCCCCGGTCGGAACTTGAGCTGGAAAACAGAGAAGCAGAGGTACAGGGCGAATCGCTTTCTATTACACCAGTGTCAAGGAAGAAATCCTGTGACTCGGCCAGCTCCTCTTGGAACTCGCACGGATCCTCCTGTGTGGCGGCAGCCGTGGGAGCTAGCGTTTTTGCAATGGCCGCCAGCTGCTTGCAAACATCCAGCTGGGTTTTTTGAAGTGTGGAGACTACCCGGACCAGGGCCTCAGTCCTGTCCTGTGCTGCAGGGCTCTTGGAAGGGGCCTTACCCTGCGCACGCTTAGGAGCCATTCTCGGAAAGGTGCTACACCGAATGTAGGCTCACAAAGAATTCACCTAATTTACTGTTATTACTTATATGTGCACGTGTGTCCGTGTGTGTGTGTGTGTATATGTATGTGTATATGTGTGTGTATTTATATATATATGTGTGTATTTATATATATGCGTGTATGTGTGTGTGTGTGTGTGTATGTGCGTGTGTGTGTGCGTGTGCGTATATATATATATATATATATATATATATATATATATATATATATATATACAAATATATATATATATAAATATACTGTTATTTATTTATATATATATATATATATATATACTGTTATTTATTTAATATTATACTATTAGGTTCCTAACTTCCAAATGCTGCTGATTCAATCAACTATTTTAATTAATAAATTAAAAACAGTGTAATTATAATGTGAGGGCACACCAGCCCCGGGGACACAGGGGATTAACTCCAAACAAATTCTAGATCCTCAGCCAATTAATTAAAAAGCACATTAATGAATTCCCTCAAATAAATTCAAAGTTGATAATTATGTAGTCTAACCTGCTAATTAATTATTCAAATGAATTTCCGCCCACTTAAGCAGCCCCCAAACGAAAATTATGACAGGGTAATTAATTCCCCTTCAAATTGACTCTAGGGACGGGATATCACACCCCAAATTAATTCAATGTATTCCTATAGCTAATAAAATACCTGAGCAAGCAATGAAATCCAGACCGTGCAATTAATACAGACCGTGCAATTAATCTATTGATCGAAAGAGGAAATTATGCCAGGGTAAATTAAATAATTAATTCTCAGCCTAGCACATCCTATTGGGGGAAAACAAGCCTTATTCCAAAAGACTGCCAGGTAAAAGAGAACTCCACAGGCTTATCAAGGAATCTGTATATAACTTTATATTTATAATCCCTCTAAGTATGCGTTAAAGTCGCTGGCAAACAGCACGTTAACAATGTGTTACTAGCTGGCAAACAACAGACAGGAAAAAACCTCCTCAAGATGGCTGCCCCCCGCAAAAGGCCCGTGGCCACACTCACAATGGCTGGCAAACAACAGACTGGAAAAGACCTCCCCAAAATGGCGGCTGCAAGCAGACGCACGTGGCCACACGCAAGATGGCCGCCTGCCTAACTGGAAAAGACCTCCTCAAAATGGCGGCTGCAAGGGGGACGCACGTGGCCACACACAAGATGGCCAACTGCCTAATGACGCTAGGTAAGCAAACCCGCGAGCCCCAGGAGATCCTCAGCAGCCACTCAAAATAATATAGCCGAAAGGGGATAAGAAACCAAGAAGAGACCTCCCCGCGACAGCGGGTAGCTCACCACACGTTGCAGGAGGCTCCACACGGCGATGTCCGCGTCGATGCGATGCGGGGCGATGCGGGGGGGGGTGCAGCCGCCTCAGACTCGGGCGCCGAGAATTAAAGGCAGAGATACACCACGTTAGGCGCCGTGGAAAGGCCAGAAGGCTTCAGGCAGATTTTTACGTCGCGGGGAGGCAGCCGCCTCGACCCTGCAGCGATCCAAAAGGCTCTCTCTCGACCCCGCTCCGCTGCGTCGCTCAAGAAAGCCCGATGCGGCTGCTGCACTTCAGGGAGCTGCCGGAGCCCCGGCACCTGGCAGTGCTTTGACGAGCTTCAGTCAGTTCCTTGGCTGAGGTCCCCTGAACCTGCAGAAAAAGAACGGAGCCGCAACGCGGGGAACAGCTGACGATCAGGAACAGCTGATGAGCGGTAGCGCTGCCGCTCGCGGAACCTAGCCTCCCCGCGATGCACCTGCAATTGGAGCGAAGAACCAGGGTAAAGAGAAAGGGGAAAAAGGAGTGAGCCGAAGGCCAAACAAACAAGCAGCGAAACAAACAAGCAGGCAAAATCACGACACCAGAGATCCACAGCGGAATGAATTGTTCGCTCGGCGAACAGCGGAGAAGAGAGGAGGCTTTCCCGCCTGCGGAGGCCTTTAAACGGTGTGGCCCCGCCCCGCCCAGCCTCATTGGCCGGTCGGGGTGTGACGCAGGCAGGAGCGCACCATCGCGCAGGGGCTGAACTCTCAGCCCCTACGCGATGGTACAGTCGGGCAGCCCACAACCCCACCTCCGACGCAAGCGCGGAAGTGGCTTTGCAAGAGCTACAGATCACATTGAATTGCACAGCTTAAATTTGCTGGTATTTGATTTGGACGATGATATAAGTTATGTTCCTTCCTTCCACCCAAAGGGGCACAGGGCAGCTGAATGATAAAACACCTAATCACAATTTCAAGACAGGGATTGAACCCGGGACCTTTTGCATGCAAAGCAGATGCTCTACCACTGAGATTTCACCACTGAAGAGGAGTTAGTGAAAGGAATAATTTGCTGTGCACCACTGACATCGTTTGCTATATCTCTCACCCGATACCAATGGGGGATTCTCTGTAAAATAAAAATGGGAGGAACTTCCCTTTTCTGGCTCTCACACCTCACAAATGCGGTGGGGGAACAGGGTTCTTACTGCAGGGGACTTTTACTGATGTTGCAAGGGGCATAACAGACCAATGTCAACCAGAAACTGAAGCCATCACTCCCTGGGCGCAGTTTGTGGTCCAAACTGAAAGGCCTTCATTATTCCCATGCATTTTTCTGATTTGTGTTTATAAGCATCAAAGGCCCAGCTCACAATGAGCTCTGTTATTTCTGATGCCTTTCTGAGATGTTTCTTTACATCTACACTTGTTTGTAGAAAGACGTTTTGGCTGCTTCCAAATGGGATTTTCTTGTGGTCCTGCTCACATAGGCAAGTCTTTTCTTTTTCTTTTTGCAGCAACTGCAAAATGTTGTTGGCATCAAGATGCCAGCCTGTATTCCAACCCTCATCTAATCAAGGTTTACCCTTTCCTTGGAAAATCCCTTAAGTTACTTTTTTAAAAAAGAACATCATACTCACGATATCCAAATGACCCTTGCATATACAGTACCAAGAGTCTAATGACAGTCCCATGGCAGAATATCAATGTTTGGCAATTACTAGGCCCACAGTGACTAGAATAAAGATTAGGCATCCCTTGTTGCACAATTGCTGATTTGATTCAGCTATATTCCCCAGCAAAACTAAGAGAAGGAATTGTACGATTTTTATACTACAAATTGATTCTATTTCTTTAAAGACAACCAACCAAAATTCATACACCATGCTGGTGGCTGGATCTTACATTAGATAGGGATGGGCAGGTCCGGCCCTATTTGCAGGCTGGGTGAAGAACCAGAAGTAATCATCAAGCCATGTTAGTACATCAGTTGCCTTTGAAGCCAAACAAGCCACAGCATATATCCAAAATTGGCCAGTGCAGGCTGAAATGGGATGTTAATTTACAAGAAAGAATAGAAAACTTAAGTCCTCAGCCATGAGGTGATTGAATGGAGTTCTTGAAGGAGAAGGAGATATATGAACAACATACAGTACAGTATTCAGAAATTGAAGCCAGTGATAACTAAAACTTGCAGTGTCAGACATAAATATAAAGCCAGTAAACCATGGTATGATGAGGAATGTAGGAAAAAGAAACAAGAGCTAAATAGATTAGCAAGGCAGACAATTGGGAAATGAAACATGGGTAATAGAAATGGTGCAACAAGGAAGGAAATGCTGCACAAACAATTGCTAAAAGTAAAACGAGTGCTTCGTTGCGAACAACTTTGCCAAAAATTGGAACAAGCTGCAGTTGGGAGCGATACAGTTAAATTCTGGGCCTTAGTAGCATAAAAATCTATGCTATGGAAAGATGAGGTTGACATACATATTATGGCTGGTAAGTGGGAAGGTTTATTTTAAACAAGTTTTTAATTCACAGTTTCTTAATGGCGAACTATATGTTGACATCTATTCCCCAGAATTGAATGAAACTGATCTGTGAACTCTTTTCAATGTCAAATAACTGATAAATGCATTGAAATTGTCCTACTAGGTACAAAACTGAAACATCCTGTTCATCAAGCAGAAAACATTGCTATGCATTAGAAGTGCCACTTAATTTCCATATCGTGGTTCCCAGGTCTATCAGCAGCCCTGGGACTGTCCCCACATGTCCTTGGTCCAACGCATGTAGGAGGTCACACTCCAGGCTTGCTGTTCTCATCTGTCCCAGGAGAGGGTGATCTAGCATTGATGACTCATTCCCATGACTCATCATAATACAGTGTCATGCTTGGACCACTTACTCTGGTAAGGTTCACACTGCCTTCCTCATCCATCCCTGCATTGGTGGTGAACTTCTATAAAATATTTCCTATGGTGATTCCCACATTCCCTACGATTGTGCATAGTGCAATCAATTCATCCTTAATTTTTAAAAAGAGTTGTCCCCCAGGGATGCCAACTTGAAAAAATATTGGGTTGGGCAGGTATATCCCATCTCACAAAATGATGAATGGCAGTGCTCAATAAACAGCAACGTCCTACAACCTGTGTGCAAATTTTGTGCAAATAAGCCAAGATGCATGTAATGCATCACAGACAAAAATATAATATCCCCCCCCCCCATTTTAAGGGGTATATGAATGGCTCAACGAGGGCTGGCTCAAATGTTGCCCAAGGAAGTCACACTCTTGTTCCATTTACACTGAGAAATTATTTCTGGCTGATTTTATTCTTAGCTTTTCAAGGAAGTTCTAAGCATCCTGGACCCAGAGATGCTTCCGATGAATGAAGACGTTGTTGCTGATGCTGACATTACACAGGAGTACCCAGTTCCCTCTGCAGTTCCGTCTCGGTTGGAGGACAAAAGAAAGAAGCAATCGCGGGCCAAGCTCATTGGCTGGTGAGTGTCAGGGATCACACAGCAAAAGAGCATGATGGGTCACCTCTGAAAGGATGATGGTACTGAAATAATGATGGTGGTAAGGTAAGGGAAACATAGGTATGTAAACCAGAATTCCCTGAATGCCAAGATCCATGTTTGGGGCAGGTTCTCTCGCCAAAGGAGAACCCCAGCAGAGAATTAAAATCATGAAATAAGTGGCAAAGTAAAGTGGGGAAATATAGGCTGTTAGTCCTTTAAAATATGTCCTTGTGAGTTCCGAAACTTCCCTCTTCCCCTAGCATAGAAAAAACCCACATGTTAGGTAAGTTAAAATTGTTTACTTACAACTTCTTCCAATATTAGTTTCATATGCTTTTCCTTACAACAGTCAAGAAAAGCTGCCCAGGCAGTAAAACCTGGCTTAGTTACAGTGCTGAAAGTTCCTAATTGGATAGGATTGGAACTCAAGAGTGGCTTGTGAGAGCCATGTGGCTAAGCTGGAGCAACCAGTTTAGCCTCTTCACATGCTGAGCATTTCAGGCAGACTGAAGGGGAGCAAAGGCTTGATTGCCTAGTGTCCCTCCTAAGGTGAGTAAAGCCTGGCAGGACAGCATACTCTATGGTATTAACTCCTTCAAGCATTAATTAGACTTAAGCTTGTTGTTTAAATGAGGTTGGTTATCCCATAGCTGCAGCACCTGATAATGTGGAGAGCAAAAAAACAAGGGTCCGACTCCTGTGATACTTGAAAGATTATGGACTCTTCTAAATATCATGGTGATTTGTGCTCGAGATGCTATTAGGGCAGTTATATATGATTTCACTTTCTATCTATCAATCATCTATCTATCTATCTATCTATCTATCTATTTATCTAATCTACCTACCTACCTACCTACCTACCATCTACCATCTATCTACAGTATCATAGTTTTAACCATACGCTGTGTGGAGAAGTCCTTTCTTTTATCTGTTTTGAATCTTCCAACATTCAGCTTCGTTGGATGTTTACAAGTTCTAGTAAAAAGTTCTAGTTCTAGGGACGTGGGTGGTGCTGTGGTCTAAACCACTGAGCCTCTTGGGCTTGCCGATTGGAAGGTTGGCGGTTTGAATCCCTGTGACGGGGTGAGCTCCCATTGCTCTGTCTCAGCTCTTGCCAACCTAGCAGTTCGAAAGCACGTCGGTGCAAGTAGATAAATAGGTACCACTGTGGCAGGAAGGCAAACGGTGTTTCCGTGCGCTCTGGTTTCCATCACAGAGTTCCGTTGCGCCAGAACCGGTTTAGTCATGCTGGCCACATGACCCGGAAAGCTGTCTGTGGACAAACGCCGGCTCCCTCAGCCTGAAAGCGAGTTGAGCGCCGCACCCCATAATCGCCTTTGACTGGGCTTAATCCTCCAGGGTCCTTTACCACTTCTTCTTATTCTTCTTCCTCCTCCTCCTCCTCCTCCTCCTCCTCCTCCTCCTCCAAGTTCTAGTGTTAAGAGACAGGGAGAAAAACTTTTCTCTATCCATTTTCTCCATGCGATGCATTTTTTTAAAATATAAATTTCTATCATCTCGCTTCTTACTTGTCTTTTCTCTAAATTAAAACGCTGTGAGAACATGTGACTGTTTTATGCTTTTAAAAATATTTTTTAGATGTTTTGCATTCTATTTTAAATTGTATTGTTTCACCACTTTGGCGTTTGCTGCCTTGCCCTTCCTCCTTGAGAGGAAGAGGAGAATGAAAATTTAGCAAGCAAGCAAGCAAACAAGCAAACAAGCAAACAAACAAACAAACAGGGGAATGGGTTGCACCGCTAATGGTTTCGTTCTGCAATTTCTTCCAACAGCAAGGATCCCAAAGGCAAGGACCCTTACAAGTGGTTCACTAAAACGGAAATAGCAGCAAGAGAGAGGGAGGCCAGGATGAATTATGTTCCTTCCCTCGGTGAGAATGTGAAACAAGCTGCGAAGGAGTTCTGCAGGTGGTTTGATTCTCTGGTGAGCAAAACAATCCCTGCAGGCAATCTTGCTGAAATGCCAGAAGTAGGTTTTATGCTACAGACTAATGTCCCAATGTTGCATGTGGGGAACCACAAAAGCAAGGACTGACTTGTCTGTAACTCTGTCTGGCAGAGCAACTGTTTTGCATGCATTGCAGAAGGTCCAAAATTAAATTCCCAGCATCTCCAGGTAACATTGAGAAATACCTCCCTCTCTGAAACCCTGGAGAGCTACTGCCAGTCAGTGCGGACAGTATTGAGCTAGATGGACCAATGGTCTGACTCAGTCTTTCCTGTTGTGATTATGTACTGGGGAAAGGTGAATCTGACAATTCCTGTTCCGCATTGTTTTCAGACCTTTTCATTCCATTTTCACATTAATCTGTGGGTTTTAAAATTACTCTCAAATTTGTATTTCCTCTCAGCGTATGCAATGTTTTCCTGCCAAAATCGATGCATTTCAACTTTAGCAAAATCCAGAAAAAAGTTTAAGCTCCAGTCTGAGGGGTGTCGCTTATCAGTTGGAGGAGGAAGAGAGGACGGGAGTGAGGAAAGAGCTGTGAGTGGAGGGCACCCCTCTTCCCACCCTTTGGAGCCCTTGGGAAGCTCAACAAACCTGCTGTAACTGGACCTGGGTGTGGAGAGGGGCTCTGAATGGGACACAATTGTGGGCAGCTCAGGGGCAGAGCAAGGACCGCCCCGGGTGTCATCACTGAGGGGGGCGACATTCAGCGTGCCGCCTGAGCGCGACTTCTGCCTACCCTGAGTTGTTGGGGGGAGCGGGGAGTTGAGCCACTTTGTCAGCGGCCTTTTGCCCCTTCCAACTTCGTTTTGACAGCCCCACACTCCCGGGCTGCTGGAGGAGGGGCGGGAAGGAGGCTGGTGAGCAAACAAGCAGAGGGTGGAGGGAAGGAGAGCGGCAGAAGCTCCCTCAGGTCATGACCCAAACCCTGTAACTCCCCAAAAAGCTCAACAACTTTGGCCAACCCTGCCCTAAAAAAAGCTCAACTCCTGGCAATGACAATGGGTAGATCACAGCCAATGTTTTTATACTGTGAGTAGATCGCAGTCTCTTGGGAGTCCAACTAGATTTCAATGTGGGGTGTGTGCTTGTGTGTAATAAGAAATTTTCTGCACCGGGTACCACCTGACCTTGCTACGCCACTGGGGCAGCTGAGGAAGCAACATCCACCTTGGGCCTGCCCATAGAAAACAAGTCAATAGTTTCAAATTAGGGTGGTGTCCACCTTTTCCAGCAGCTCTTCTTGTTGTGAGACTTTTGTGGATGAGCTCAGAGTTTGTTTGGACCTTGGCAAGAACCTAGAGGCTGAGAGGCTGTGTCAGAAGGAAAATGAATTGATACAGATTTTTATATTCAGTACCTTGGTATTAATGCAACATTTGTAGTCTGCTGTTACTTTAGTTTTTTGTACACCACTTAGAGATATTTTAAACACATTAAGCAATGTATAAATTAAATAAATTATCTAATATCATGTAAGGAATTTAAACCTTCTCAAAGCATACCTGGGCTTTACCGGATAATTTCTCTAGCGTTAAAGGGAAAAGGGAATCCACTTTTGTTTATTTTCATTCATTCATTCATTTTTTAAACTGCTCTTCATAAAAACTCCCATCCAAGTACTAACCAGGCCTGATCCTGCTTAGCTTCTAAGATCAGATGAGGTTGGGCATGTTCAGGGTACTAGGGACTGACCCCTTGACCAGCACTGACAGCAAGCTTTGCTGGGATTGTCTTCACTAAGGAATTCCCCATAAATCTGAATCCAAACTGGGCCTGCAAGCTGCCAGTGTGGGGCTCGCCATTTGTCCCAATCAGCTGATCAGTGGGGAAATCCTTAGCTGCAGCTGATCCTTGACTGGTTGAGTTCTGAATCACTAGAAGCCCGAGCTTTTTGTAAGTTGCCCCCCTCACAAGATTTCATGTTGTTAATAAGAGTTTTTCTGCACTGGTCCAGTAAAACGATTGTGCTGCGCAGACCAGAAACAGTTCTCTTTGCAGAGCATTAAGCACAGCGGCTGGATTCTTGTTGTGGTAAAATCCTTGTAGCTTTGCAGCAGAAACGACTCACGGAAGCCCAACTTTCTACAGACAGGTTTACTGCAGACAGATAACAGAAACACCCCCAGAGCTTTCAGACATGACTGCTCCATACCCCACAGGCAAACAAAACAAATGCTCTATATATACTGAGCATCTTAACAACTTAATGACTTAACAACTTAAATCACATGACTTTGCCAATTTGCCAGCGTCTTAGGTTTAAAGCCCTAACAGTTAAGACCTAAAACTGATTCTTAAGATTCCTAAAATAAAGATAACAATTAAATGATTTTTTTTTTATCAAGCAATATTTACCAAGGCTAATCTGCCATTGTGAATGGCGGAAATATACTTGAGTTAATAAATATCCCTTTTGTTGGAATATAAATATTGATATGAATAATATAAATATATACCTGTTTTATTTGAATTACCATCCCAGGGTGGAGAGAAATACGACATTGATGAAGCCACCATTATAAGCCTCTTTGATACAAATTACAAGACCAAGCCCCCATTGTCTGGTCCGATATACGTTGAGGAGCTGAACTATTTACCTGCTGAGTTGCGGAAGTATGTAGGGATGCCATCTCCCCAGGCTACCCTGAAAAGTGATGCTCAGCAAGGTAGCCATTCCAAGGTAAGCAACCCTCGGGTTCTCATGTTTAGCCATCTTGCAATTGCCATAGTGTTCTTGGGATAAAGCAAAGAGCTCGGGCAAAGGAGTGCTTTAATCTACTTCAGTTGCATAGAACTGCGCTCTAATCCCTCTTGCAAAAGGGTGACAGTCTGGACTCTGGAGGCACCCAGTGTTTGAGATGCAGCTTTAAAAAAATGCAATTAGAGATGATGTTATTATAATATTATTATCATTCAGGGATCTTGTCAATCCAAGTCTGAGAAGACCAGGTATGGTGCCTGGTACCTGGACCCAAAGAGTTGGAAGAAACAGAAACCTTTAGAAGATCCAAAAGCAAAAGACAGAAGCTCCGGGAATTCAAAGAGAGCATTGGGTGAAAAGGTATTGCCAAATATTTGTGTGTGTGTGTGTGTGTGTGTGTGTGTGTGTGTGTGTGTGTGTCTTCTTCTGAGTGAAAGACTCCGCATCAGTCATGCAGTCAATGAGAGAGTAACATTGGGATGTATAATAATAATAATAATAATAATAATAATAATAATAATAATAATTATACCCTGCCCATCTGGCCGGGTTACCCCAGCTGCTCCCAACAGATTTAAAAGCACAATTAAACATCAAACATTAAAAACTTCCCTAAACAGGGCAGATAGTCAGATAGTTGTTTTTTTCCTTTGACATATGATGGGAGGGCGTTCCACAGGGCGGGTGCCACTACCGAGAAGGCCCTCTGCCTGGTTCCCTGTAACTTGGCTTCTCACAGGGAGGGAACCACCAAAAGGCCCTCGGAGGAGGACTTCTGTGTCCAGGCTGAGTGATATATATCACGTAGTTGTATGTAGGCATGCATGGTCAAACCAGGGACTTACAGTTAGCTGTCATAAAATGTATGAATACTGGGACCTTAGGATGAAAGGTGGGTAAAAATGATGATGATGTGCAAAATGGGACCAGAAAAGTAAATGCAAAGGCAGCGGCAGCATCTCAGCCACCTTGATAATAAATCTTGGTTTGATCTATTGCCCCCTCCTAAAGAATCCCTAACAATTGCAGATAAAGCTCTCCCCCTAGTGGACATAATTTGCACCTTTGTTGGCTGCAGCCACTCCAGGAGGACCTCAACAGATTAATGGCTATGTAGTGCCCTTTAGGTCCAAGTTGTTTGGGGCTTTGTAGGTCAAGATAAAATCCTTGTGCCTGGTTTGGTAGCTTATATTGGCATCCGAGGCACTTAATGCCAATGAACTTAATGGGAAATACAAGAATACTGGGGAAATGTACCTGTGTTGCTGGTACAAGTACTGGTATGATACATGCAACACTTGGGCGATACACAATCATCTCTAAATTAATTCCGCATTATTCATCATACATTGTTTATCAAAACTTCTGAGAAAAATATAGCACCTTATGCGGAAGCCACAGAGACTTACAAACTACCAAATCTGAAAAAAACTGTTGATCAAATATTTGAAAAACTAATTGGAATCAGATATCAACAGGTGTTTTTTTCCAGATTTGGTAGTTTGTAAGTCTCTGTGGCTTCCGCATAAGGTGTTGTATTTTTCTCAGAAGTTTTGATAAACAATATATGATGAATAATGCAGAAATAATTTATAGATTATTGCGTATCACCCATGAACTTAATGGGGGCTGTTGCGAATCATGCCTACTCTGACTGCATAGCCCTGCTCATAATGCTTCGTCTCATTAGGCCAGAGTTCTACTTCTTGGGACCCTGGAAATGCAGGTAATACATTTGTGTGTATTTGCACTCAGTCGAGGGGTGAGGGAGATGCAGAGGGGGTGAATAAGAAGAAGAGAGTTGGGGTGAGGGAAGGGAGGGAGGAAATGGTCTCTCAATGTGCATCTTGACATGCTTTGGTTTTGAATGACTTTCCAGGATATGGATATCCTGCAGCTTCATGGAACGTATGCTTTTAAGGAATTCCTTGAAGGAAAAGGCTACCGGATCCCAGATGTAAGGCTTGAACACACACGTTTATTATCAGTGATCAATAACAAGTTCGGTTGCTCGCTTTCTATATATCGAGGCATTGTTTTGGAGGCCAGAAAAATGCTTCTGGAAACCAGTCCCGGGAATCCCAAGTCAGGACAGCAGTATTTATATTGTGTTCATTAAATTCGTATACCGCCCTTCATCCATAGATCTCAGGGCGGTTCACAACATAAAACTACAATCTGAAAAATGCAAAATACGTAATAATTTCAAAAATTGTGCTCATCTCCTGCCTGAGGGCTTCTCATAAGCATCTGGTTCCATACTGGGAGAACAGGATGTTGGAACGGATGAGATTTGGGTCCAGCAGAGCTCTTCCTTATGAGGAAGAGGGCCTCATCCTGAGTCGGACCTCAGTATCATCAGGGGTTGTCAACAGGGCAGCCTCCGGATATTGATGGACTCCAGTTCCCACCATCTCTGACCATTAGCCATGCTGGCTGGCTCTGCTGGGAATTGTATTCTGGGGTGCAACATGTTGGCACTTGCTGGTCTATACTTAGCAGGAGTGCCAACTTGGCCCCATGACCATGGGTGCTACGCAGCATGCATGGCCCAGGCACTGAAATTTGTGGGTGCCCGGATCCTTCACGGGGAATTTTGTGGGTGCCCGGGCACCCAGAGCCCCAGGGAGTCGGAACCTATGGCTCTTAGGGTTTCAAAGGGCGGAGGAGATACCACATTGGATTAGAGCAGGTGTTTCTCAAACTTGGGTCCCCAGCTGGTGTTCGACTACAACTCCCATCACCCCGACCACTGGTTCGGCCAGGGGTGATGGGAGTTGTAGTCCAACAACAGCTGCAGACTCAAGTTAGAGAAACACAGCATTAGATTGTAGCCCCACCAGCCCCTTCCAGATGGGAGTTGTAGTCAAGAGGTGTGAAAGACGCACTACAGAAAATAGTGAAGAGCTCCTTTTTAAAAAAAAACAAACCAAAGTGTGTGTTTTGAACCAGTTCTTGCAGCAGATGTTGGCTGTAGAAGCAGCAGCTGGACCAAGAGTGGGGGCCCCGAGACGCTTCAGGAATGAACTTCAGAGGTGTGAAGAGCCCATAGAAGATTCTGCATCGACAATGGGGAATTAATATAAAAGCTTGAACTTATCAAGAGGAGGCCTAAGTGAGCGTGGGTTTACTGTAGGCCACCCTAGTGGTTGGAGCGATTGCCTGGCTGGGTTGAGGGAGGTGTGGGGGTGAGCATGCTGGTTGGGGGGGCAACTGGAATTGAGGTTCAATAGCAGGGAGCCAGAGGTGCGGGCAGAAGATTAGTTCTGGAAGGCAATGGGGTGTCGTTTTGAGGATTTTCACAACAGCACTTAAAATGAAAGTTACAGGTAGGTAGCCGTGTTGGTCTGGATCGAAGTAAAAAAAAAAAATAATAATAATAAAAAAAAAGATCAGCGGCACAGCCATGGGCACCCGCATGGCCCCACAGTATGCCAACATCTTCATGGCAGATTTAGAACAACGTTTCCTTAACTCCTACCCACTCAAACCTCTCCTGTACCTGCGATACATTGACGATATTTTTATTATCTGGACACATGGACAACAGACCCTGGAAACCTTCCACCAGACATTCAATGACTTTCACCCCACCATCAACCTAACAATGAACCAATCTATGCAAGAAATACATTTTTTGGACACTACTATAAAAATACAGGATGGACGTATAGACACCACCTTATACAGAAAACCAACTGACCGACAAACATATCTACATGCTTCTAGCTACCATCCCAAACATACCAAACAATCCATCGTATACAGCCAGGCCTTACGTTACAACCGCATCTGTTCCAACTCTACAGACAGAGAATCTCACCTAAGAGATCTACAGCAAACCTTTTTAGAACTAAAATATCCACCTGATGAAGTTAAACAACAGATCAACAGAGCCAGACAGATACCTAGAGAGAACCTGCTGCAAGACAGACCCAAAAAAGAAAATAACAGAACACCACTAGTCATCACATACAGCTCCCAAGCTAAAACAGTACAACGCATCATCAGAGATCTACAGCCTCTCCTGGACAATGACCGCTCCCTTTCTCAAGCTCTGGGAGGAAGACCTTTCATTGCCTACAGACAGCCACCCAATCTTAAACAACTCCTCACCCACAATAATACAACCACCAGACTTAACATGGACACTGGTACCAGAGCCTGCAATAAACCCAGATGCCAACTTTGCTGCCACATACACCCAGACAACACCATTACTGGCCCCAACAACATCCAACATACCATCTCAGGACTATTTAATTGCTCATCCTCTAACATTGTGTATGCCATCAAATGCCAACAGTGCCCTTCAGCTCTCTATATTGGACAAACAGGCCAAACCCTACGCCAAAGGATAAATGGACATAAATCTGACATCAGGAACCAGAAGACAGAAAAACCAGTAGGAGAACACTTCAATCTCCCAGGACATTCTATACAAGATCTCAAAGTAGCTGTCTTACTACAAAAGAATTTCAGAAATAGACTGGAAAGAGAAGTTGCTGAATTGCAACTTATCACCAAGCTCAAAACCATGGAGGGACCTGGTTTGAACAGAGATATCGGGTTCTTATCTCATTATACATGATAAGCGATCTTCAGCCATCTCAACCCTTGCTTTTTCATGCAAAACCATTTGCAGTCGTTTGCGGTCATCAACAGCTATCAGTCAGTCAATCACCCACTTCCACCACCCTTCTGAGTGATCCCCCCTCCCCATCCCCACCCCTCCCCACCCCTTCTCTACATAAGTGCCTGGAAACTTCCATTTCACTGTATCTGAAGAAGTGTGCATGCACACGAAAGCTCATACCAAAATAAAAACTTAGTTGGTCTTTAAGGTGCTACTGAAGGAATTTTTTTATTTTACTTAAAATGAAAGTGTTTTTGTACTAATTAATCTTTTTTTAAAAAAGGAATCCTCCTATTGGGCAGGTTACTACCACTTTACTAATAATTTTTATTATCCTCTTTCCTCAAATCTTTGAACACTTTAGAATAGATAGATAGATAGATGATGGATAGATAGACAGAGAGATAGATAGCATTACTGAGATAATTGCACAATAGTGCTTAAATAACAAAACCATTTCATGGTGATGAAAAGGACTGAGAGTTGGGGAAATGACCCCAGAAATGGTGGATTTTAGGTGAACGGACCCTTCCCAACCCACGTGGCTGCATCAAGCCCGCTTGTTTGGGCGAAATGCAGTAGTCCTGCTATAGTGTTGAAAACCAGTTGCAATTACGCTTTGCAGTTTAAAGTAGAAATGACAGTGATTAGGTAACCACAGGAAACTACTGCTAAGGTCTACTACTGCCAAGGAGCTCAAGGTGGAGTACACAGTATTCCCTTTCTTCATTTCATCCTCACAATAACCCTGTGAGGTACGTTAGGCTAAGCTCCAAAGTCACCCAGTGAGCTTCATGGCCAAGTGGGGATTTGAATCCTGGCCTCCCAGCTTCAAACAGAATGGCAGATTAAGCATTTAAGCATAGTTTATGGTGCAAAACAAGGTAGCAACAAAGAGGACTAATTGTGCATGTCAAAAGGTGTAAACTGCTAGTTGCTTAGTGTCCCCAAGATGCTTTAAGGCTGTAATGTTTTTGATTAATTTACATTGCTATAGCTATGCTTGCATTGCCTTTGAATCCTTTGTAGTGACCTCTCCACTAGGGTTGCCACCTTGCACCTGCAAAATAAATGTTTATTGGTTTATTACCTTGTTATTATTGACCTCCAGGAATGCGGGTGGCGCTGTGGGTTAAACCCCAGAGCCTAGGGCTTGCCGAACAGAAGGTCGGTGGTTCGAATCCCCGTGACAGGGTGAGCTCCCGTTGCTCGGTCCCAGCTCCTGCCAACCTAGCAGTTTGAAAGCACGTCAAAGTGCAAGTAGATAAATAGGTACTGCTCCGGCGGGAAGGTAAATGGTGTTTCCGTGTGCTGCTCTGGTTCGCCAGAAGCGGCTTTGTCATGCTGGCCACATGACCTGGAAGCTGTATGCCGGCTCCCTCGGCCAACAACGTGAGTTGAGTGCTGCAACCCCAGAGTCGGTCACGACTGGACCTAATGGTCAGGGGTCCCTTTACCTTTACCTATTGACCTCCAATAAGGGAACCTAGTAATTCCACTAGTCCAGCACCCTAACTACTATACCACACTCCCTCCTGGCTGTGCCCCAGAAGTAATTTGATGTAGCTCCAGTACTTCCAAGGAATTATGCCAGTTTTATGCCTGTCAAAGATGTCGAACGCACAATGTGGAACTGGTAGCGTTTAGTCCCAATAAAACGACTGTGGAGACAATGAAAGGCAATATTTATTGTGACAACATGCAGGGGCTGCAGATAGGGGGGGAAAGACTTCTATAAACTGCAAGAAATTATGGGGAGGAAATAGGAAGAGATCCTTCTGCTGATACAGAGAGACATATTTTAAATTTCAAGCATGCAGGGCAATGTGGGTATGTCTCTACACCACAGACTTCATACAGTTATTTCCCTCAACCAAGAGGCCTGTACTTCTGTGAGGGGCATTCGGAATCCCTAGGGGTGGACAAATGTGTCCATTTTTGTCTTCTCCAATTCTCATTTTTCTAATCTGAAATTCATTTCTGCACAATTCCGCATCAGTTTGCAATTTTAAAAAAGAATCCTCATGAAAGCTCATTGGAATTTTTGAGTGAAGTCCTCCTGCCGCATATGTTTTCTTTTAATCCAGTTTCTGTTGAATCCAGCTTCTCAAAAGCAATTTCCCAAACATAATGCTATTTTGTATGCTATTTTCACTCTAAAACGTACATTTATATGTAGATTTTCGCACAGGTCCCGTGCGTTTTATTACATGTCATTTGGCTGGTGAACTGCACTGCGTGATTTGGAGACGTGCAAATTTTGAAGGAGAGCTTTTTTTGGTTCACGTTATGGAAAATGTGAATTGGGGGGGTTTGCCTTTAGGTGAGAACCCTATCGAATTTCTCCACCCCAAAGGATCCCTAACAGTGAACCCTCACCGAACTACAGTTCCCAGGATCCCTTGAGGGAAGCTGTAACTGGTACTACGAAGCCGACATAAGTTTCTGTGGTGGCGTAGATCTGCCCCACCATGCCCTGCATGATGATTCAGCTCTATGATCTAATCGGCATAGCAGGATTCAGGAGTCAAGGCTGTCTGGATGACCTCAGTCTTCCCACCGTTCGAGAACAGGCACGAGGCCGTGTAGCACTTATTCCTGTCGTAGGTGTAGCAGGGTTGGTCGGGGTCGTTGCACATACTGCTCTCCCCAGGCGCAGGGTGGTCGTTCGTGGCTTCGTCATCTGTTGCAGCACATTTATTACAGCTAGAAGACAGGTGGCAGAGGAGGAGAAAAGTTAGCCAACAGATCCGTGCAAAGAGGAGGAGCCACAGAAGGAGTATAGCCAATGCACTGCCTTTCAGATGTAGTTGGATTACAACTCCCATCAACCCCTGCCAGAGTAGCCAACCTCACCACACATGCCCAGGGACCCTCTCTAGAACATGCTTAGGAGGTGGGGGAAGTTCTGTTGTGCAAGTATACATCCTTCTGCCCATGAGACGCAGTACATGCCTGCCAAGTTGCTGTCAGAGAAATAAGGGACTGGGCCGGAAATAGCAGACCGGAAGTAGCGCTGCCGCCATTTTGGAACTGGGCGGAGCATGCTCAGAAGTGACTTTTGATGCTGCTTTGCCCAGTTCCAAAATGGCCACCGTGCCAGAAGTCGCACTGCTGCCATTTTGGAACTGGGCAGAGCAGCATCAAAAGTCGCTTCTGAGCATGCTCCGCCCAGTTCCAAAATGGCCGCCGCGCCGTAATAAACCGGGGAAAAACAAAAAAATCCATTTTTTCAGCTAGGAACAGCTGGGAAAACGGGGATTTCCCGGGGGAAACAGGAGACTTGGCAGCTATGATGCATTAGCTCAGGGGTTCCCCAAACTTGGCTCTCCAGCTGTTTTTGATTGATTGATTGATTAGATTTATATACTGCCCTATACCCAGGGGTTTCAGGGCAGTTCACAGAATAAAATCAAGATATAAAACCACAAAATACATAATAAAAACAAAAACAACAACCCAATAGCCTCCTCTCTCCCCCCCCAAAAAAAAACCATTTTAAAAGGGCATAGGATGTAAAACAGATCAGCCAAAGGCCTGGTTAAAAGGGAACATTTTCCCTCGGTGCCTAAAGATGTATAATGAAGGCGCCAGGTGAACCTACCTGGGGAGAGCATGCCACAGACGGGGAGCCGCTGCAGAAAAGGCCCGTCCTCGTGTTGCCACTCTCCTGACCTCTTGAGGAGGCGGCGCGTAAAGGAGGGCCTCAGAAGGTGATCTCACGGTATGGGTAGGTTCATATGGAAAGAGGCGGTCCTTGAGGTATTGTGGTCCTGAGCCATTTAAGGCTTTATAGGTCAAAACCAGCACTTTGAATTGGACCCAGAAACTAACTGGTAGCCAGTGCAGTCAGCTGTGAGTTTTTGGACTACAACTCCCATCATCCCTAGCTAGCGAGACCAGTGGTCAGGGATGAGGGGAATTGTAGTCTGAAAACAGCTGGAGACCCAAGTTGGGGAATCCCTGCATTGTTGGATACTGCCCAGGCAAGTGTGGGAGCTATGTCCAGGGCTGATGGAAAGAGCTACTTAGCGCTACATTCTGGATATGACCCAAAGCCAATATAGCTGAGTTGGCACAAGGCACAGTTGGTGCCATCTCAGTTATATGCTTCATTGCAACCATAACACACTCTACAGCAGCCTCAACTCTTTTACCGCCAATTGAGCTTATTGGGATAAGTGCAATCAAGGGACGCCCTTACAGCTTGGAGAAGTTGTAGACAAATCTGGTTCTCACTGGTGAGGTGGGGTCAGAGATGTTCTCTCTGGTCATCAGGGGAACTCTGGAGAAGGCAAATAGGAAGAGGAAGTTACAAGCCAAATGAAATGCAGGAATGGAAGCACAACCGTCATTGCTCTGGACCGACAAGTTCTCTCCCCTTGTTGCCGTGGCAAGATAATAATAAAAAAAAACAACTAGCAAGGGTCACAGCGCCAGCATGCCAACCCCTGTGAAAACAAACTGGTTGGCAGAGGAGTGACGCCTATCCAAGCCAAGTAGTGGACATGAGTCTGATCAGCACCAGGGTCACTATCAATCATTCTTTATTATTACGATTGCCAGCACTTAGATTTTTGGAATTGACAGAGCAGCAAAGGGCTAGGTCCGGAAGTGCCTGCCCACATTGTGGCACATTCACTCTAGAATGGATTGTTGACTACTGGTCTGATCAGTTAGATTTAACCATCTGGTTCTTAGAAATACATGCTGGTGCATAGAATTTCGCTGCTTTAATAGTCACTAGTGCCCAAGCTCCCTGCCAAACCAGTTCCTCTGGACCAAATCCTGGATGAACTGATTCCTCCAGGCCATTCCCTAGATCAGCGGTGGGGAACTTCTAGGTTGTGGGCCTAATATGACCCACGAAGCCTCCCTGTTTGACCTGCAAGTTCATTTTGGCAAAGCCATGTCCACCTGCTGTACACCTGACACCATATATAACATCAGCTGTGAGGCAGGTACAGGCATAGCTGGGACAAAATGGATTAGCAGGCACAGCTGATCAGTGGACCGGCAAAGCCCAATGCACAGCGCCACGTATGGCTCTCTGCATATAGCTGCATGCGGTGCTTTGAAGTCCCAGCAATTACCTGATTGTTGGGGCTGCAAAGCACCGCACACAGGATTCTTGCCTGCATAGTTTACTTTAAAACTGTGCTACTGAAAATGGGGCAACAGGTGATTGACAGGTGGGCAACCCCACACGTCTGTCAAATGCAGCCTGCAGTGTGTGTGTGTGTGTGAGGGAAACAAGATGAACCACTTCCTTCAGGCTAGTCCTCACACCTCGTCAGCTGTGGCAGCTTTGTGGGATTGCCACTGCACCAGCGTAAGCTCTGCTGTGTTGAGGGAGGAAACCACAATTTTGGTTTGGCAAGTGAGCCAATGCATATAGCTGAGCTCTCTCACTCTGCAGCAGCTTGGTCATCTGTATGGTGTTGTCAAGCCATTGGAAGCGTTTTATGGCTGCCGATAGCAGAGGTGAAATGCAGTGCAGGCATTTCCCCGCTCATGCGTTACAGTGTGGTGCCGGGAAATAAATAAATCTGTTTAAATGGCAAAAGGGGTGCGGAACAAGCAGGAAAACTGCAAAAATGGTGGGGAAGGAGTTGGCAAATGGCTAGCAATTCCAGGAGCCTCTGAGGCCTGAGGAGAGTTGGAGCTTGAGAAAGGAGGGTGTTCACAGGCTGTAAAGATTGTGTTCGGCACTATACACAATTTCATGTATACGCGTGGTACCCAGGAACATAACCCCCATGTAAATGGGGAGGTGCCTGTAATTGAATGTGTAGTGAGAGGGTCTTCCAGGATGTTCTAAGAGTCGAAGGAGAATTGGATGTGAGGAACCACCAGAGAGTCTTGTGGCATCTTGTGGCACCCACCACAAATCTGTTGGTGCCACAAGACTTTTCATGGTTTTCATTGCAAAAAGACTTAACTGGGCTACACCTGTGAAATTGACAAAGTGATTGAGGTGGGGGAAGACGGAGATCCTAGAGGGCTGTATTGGTGTCCTGCTTGCTCTTCCATCTTCACCACAGAAGCTGCACAAAGCGGAAGAGTGAGATAATCCCGCTCCCCAAATTATAGAAAGGCTAGCAGTTCGAAAGCACGTCAAAGTGCAAGTAGATAAATAGGAACCGCTACAGCGGGAAGGTAAACGGCGTTTCCATGTGCTGCTCTGGTCTGCCAGAAGCGGCTTTGTCATGCTGGCCACATGACCTGGAAGCTATACACCGGCTCCCTCGGCCAATAATGCGAGATGAGCGCGCAACCCCAGAGTCGGTCACAACTGGACCCAATGGTCAGGGGTCCCTTTACCTTTACTATGCAGCATTTATTCTGTCCCATTCGGTGGTTATGGCTTTGACAGTTGTGTATACTCAGGAAAAGGAGAAACTTTATATGAAGTCCCACTTACATGATGCGAATGTTTCTCTCCAGTACTTCCTCTTGTGGGTTGTCTTTGGAAGGGACGAATTTCGATGTCACCTTCACACACCGGCATTTATTATCAACCAGGACCTTCTCTTCATCTTGATCCAGCCCATAATAAGCTGCCCATAAAACACAAGTTTTTTAGACTGAGGAAGAAAAACGAGAACATTCTCTGGTGCCGATCTGCCAGATGTTTAGGGCGCATCTATTTTATCACGTGCACATCCCGAAAAAAAAACGATGCCAAGGTAATAATGAGATGCAAAGGGTGGGCTACTGAGTCATACTGAGATTTGCAGCTGAAAAGATCCTGGAAGCCAAATTTAGGCTGCTAGGGAGGAAGCTGAAACCCAAGGCTTCAACGTGGCATTTTCAGACTCGGAGGTCCACGTATCTCAGGTTCATCACTGGGTTACAGGGCTGGGCTGGTTTGGGCTTCTGGAGGGCACCAGGTTGGGAAAGCCGGGACTATTCCAAATTTATGAAGCTGCTTTACACTGGGTCAGAACACTGGTCCAATATTTTTTTATTCCAACTGGTGACACAGCTCCCCCTGGGCCTCGGGGCATTAATTGCTGCAATGCATCCCCAACTTTTATTATTGCATAATTATACAATTGCGGTATTATAATAAAAGGGGGACTGCTGTGAGGGGGCATGGCTGCAACTGTCATGAAGAGAACCTGCACTTTTGAATTTGCCACTACACTACTTTTGCCACCCATTGCTTTGGGTCCCTACCTTTTGCCCTACCCGGTCGCAATGGGCACAAGCCTCCCTCCACTGGTGTCATCCAGCAAAAAGCAGCAACCCTGCTCTGGCCATAATCCTCTCCACTACACTCCCTCTTCTTCCTACATTACCATGGGTCACTCTTGGGGCCATTCTGGATTCTTTTTCTTTTCTCTGCCAGTCTGGATTCCTTCCCTTTCCCATATCCAAACCCCTTAATTCCACCTTACTTTCTGAATTTAATAAGTGGTTTGTACCATGAAAAATCCCCTAGAAGTATTATTATTATGAATAATAACAACACCTACAAATTACAGGTAGGTAGCCGTGTTGGTCTGAGTCGAAGCAAAATAAAAAAATTCCTTCAGTAGCACCTTAAAGACCAACTAAGTTTTTATTTTGGTATGAGCTTTCATGTGCATGCACACTTCGTCAGATACTGTTTCAGTGTATCTGACGAAGTGTGCATGCACACGAAAGCTCATACCAAAATAAAAACTTAGTTGGTCTTTAAGGTGCTACTGAAGGAATTTTTTTATTTAACACCTACAAATGTTAGAGCAGTCAGTAGGGACATTAGCAGAAATGCATGTAAACTCCAAGTCATATTAAGATTCATATTATAGAAAGCAATGCACTTCTGGTTCACATGGATCACTCAAGCCAACCCAAAAACAGGAAAAAAAATGAATACTTTAGCATTACTGAACGCCTGGTGATCACCATTTCAAAACACAGCCCTGACATTGTAAGCACATCTAATGCACATTATAGATTACCATAACCCTGATTTCAGAGCAGCCCAGTAGGATAAAATAAGCTTCCCCTTTTAAATTTTTCAATCTAGATACCACCTTCTAGGTAAGAATTTTAGAGCCAATTAAAATAGTGACAATTCTTCCCGGCACAAAAGCACTTTCTTTGCTTAAAACATTGTACATCTGAGTTGCTTTCAATGGACAAATGTGGCATACCTGTTCCAAGAATAGCTCCCCAAAAGACAGCCAGGGTTCCACAGAGCATCCAGTAATTCTTCATTCTCTCCGCCTGCCTTCAAACACTCTCAGAGTTGTGCCTCTCTGCCAAAAAGCAGCCTGTGTGGCGGCAGCACCCTGCGTTTCCTAAAAACGCCTGCCTAGATTGCAATCAAGTTGTGTGAACGCCGGTGCAAAACACATCCGGACATAATGAAACCACAAACTAATGGTGGTTTACTAATCAGGGAGGAAAACCCCGTTCTTCGAAAACTCTACTGGTGGGCAGGATTACAACATTTTTTTTTCTCTCTCTCTCTTTGAACTTGGGTTTGCAATACACATAAAACACACTTATGCAGGGAGATTAGAGAACTAAAACAGATTAGACTGCAAGAGTATTCTAAGAGGTGTGATGCTTAGGTTGTTTGCCTTCGGGTTAAGAAACTATCAATAAAATATTGTTGTCTGGCGGTGATCTGATGTCACAAATGCTTCTGAGAAGGTGATGCTGTGTGGCACAGAATGAATTTGGCTTCAATCAACTCCTGGCAAACTTATTATTTTATATCAGGGTTAGGGAATCTCAGGCCTGAGGGCCAAATGTCTGCCCCTCAGGACACTTTGTCCAGCCCGAGAATCTTTCCAGGCCACACTCTCTCCCCAGCCGCACCCTTTACCAGCCTCTCTTTTCATCCTTCTTGAGCATTTTTGGATTATTTATTCGCCCGGGCATTTTAAGTTTTGTAACCAGAGTCAGGCCGCTAATTTAGGATTCCCCCCACCTGAGTGGGACTCTTTTCCTGCTGGCAGAGTCAGCAATGCTAAAGCACAGAATGAACTCAGGCTCGCTAGAGAGGTTAAAAGCAACAAAAAGGGCTTTTATGGGTATGTCCGTAGCAAAAGGAAAAACAAGGAAACAGTGGGGTCACTCAGAGGAGAAGATGGTGAAATGCAAACAGGGGACAGAGAAAGGGCAGAACTCCTCAATGCCTTCTTTGCCTCAGTCTTCTCCAAGAAAGAAAACAACACCCGACCTGAAGAATATGGAGCAGATGATTCAGCAGGGGAAACACAGCCCAGAATAAGTAAGGAGGTAGTACAAGAATACTTGGCTAGTTTAGATGTATTCAAGTCTCCAGGGCCAGATGAACTACATCCAAGAGTATTAAAAGAACTGGCAGAGGTGATTTCAGAACCACTGGCAATAATCTTTGAAAATTCCTGGAGAACAGGCGAAGTTCCAGCAGACTGGAGGAGGGCAAATGTTGTCCCTATTTTCAAAAAGGGGAAAAGAGAGGACCCAAACAATTACCGCCCAGTCAGCCTGACATCAATACCAAGAAAGATTCTAGAGCAGATCATTAAGCAAACGGTCTGTGAGCACCTAGAAAGAAACTCTGTGATCACTAAAAGTCAGCATGGGTTCCTGAAAAATAAGTCATGTCAGACTAATCTGATCTCATTTTTTGACAGAATTACAAGCCTGGTAGATGAAGGGAATGCTGTGGATGTAGCCTATCTTGATTTCAGCAAGGCCTTTGACAAGGTGCCCCATGATATTCTTGTAAAGAAGCTGGTAAAATGTGGGCTAGACAATGCTACCATTCAGTGGATTTGTAACTGGCTTACTGACCGAACCCAAAGGGTGCTCATCAATGGCTCCTCCTCATCCTGGAGAGTAGTGACTAGTGGGGTGCCACAGGGTTCTGTCTTGGGCCCAGTCTTGTTCAACATCTTTATCAATGACTTGGATGATGGGCTTGAGGGCATCCTGAGCAAGTTTGAAGATGACACCAAATTGGGAGGGGTGGCTAACACCCCAGAGGACAGGATCACACTTCAGAATGACCTTAACAGATTAGACAACTGGGCCAAAGCAAACAAGATGAATTTTAACAAGGAGAAATGTA
Source organism: Zootoca vivipara (assembly GCF_965207765.1). Lineage (NCBI taxonomy): Eukaryota > Metazoa > Chordata > Lepidosauria > Squamata > Lacertidae > Zootoca > Zootoca vivipara. The sequence continues at coordinate 65,817,969 of NC_142583.1, forward strand.
AAGTACTACACTTGGGCAAAAAAAATGAAAGGCACAAATACAGGATGGGAGACACCTGGCTTGAGAGCAGTACATGTGAAAAGGATCTAGGAGTCTTGGTAGACCACAAACTTGACATGAGTCAGCAGTGTGATGCAGCAGCTAAAAAAGCCAATGCAATTCTGGGCTGCATCAATAGGAGTATAGCATCTAGATCAAGGGAAGTAATAGTACCACTGTATTCTGCTCTGGTCAGACCTCACCTGGAGTACTGTGTCCAGTTCTGGGCACCACAGTTCAAGAAGGATACTGATAAGCTGGAACGTGTCCAGAAGAGGGCAACCAAAATGGTCAAAGGCCTGGAAACGATGCCTTATGAGGAACGGCTTAGGGAGCTGGGTATGTTTAGCCTGGAGAAGAGAAGGTTAAGGGGTGATATGATAACCATGTTCAAATATATAAAAGGATGTCATATAGAGGAGGGAGAAAGGTTGTTTTCTGCTGCTCCAGAGAAGCGGACACGGAGCAACGGATTCAAACTACAAGAAAGAAAATTCCACCTAAACATTAGGAAGAACTTCCTGACAGTAAGAGCTGTTCGGCAGTGGAATTTGCTGCCAAGGAGTGTGGTGGAGTCTCCTTCTTTGGAGGTCTTTAAGCAGAGGCTTGACAGCCATATGCCAAGAATGCTTTGATGGTGTTTCCTGCTTGGCAGGGGGTTGGACTGGATGGCCCTTGTGGTCTCTTCCAACTCTATGATTCTATGATTCTATGATCTTATCCCAGCAGCAAGCTATTGGAACAGGCCTTTACATTTGTGGTACTGTTAACTCTGGATCCTGTGCACCTCACACCACTTTAGGCACAATCCACATCTTTCCTGACGTTTCTTGAGAAATACTCCTGCCTGATGCTTTTCCCCTCAAACCAACTCCCATCTGATTTATAAACATAAGCCACATTCACTTAAGCTGAGGCATGCCACATGTGAGCAGACGATAGCTTCATGGATAGGTGTTCAGGGTGTGTGTGTTGCAGACATGGGGAAACAAAATAGGAAATGTACGGGGGGGGGCTGCTCATGTGTAGGGAACCTAAAGAGTGGGGATGTTTTACACCCCAAAGTTCACATTCTTTCAGAGCCAAACATTCCTTTGTTTGGCCAAAGGCAAAACTAGGAACAGGCAAGACTCTAACCTTTGTGGAAAGAGGCAGAAATCCCAGCAAAGGAAGAATGGATACAAAAACTTATGGAATATGCAGAAATGGCGAAACTTACCGGAAGAATGAGAAATCAAGATCTCTCTCTCTCTCTCTCTCTCTCTCTCTCTCTCTCTCCACATATACATACAGTGGTACCTTGGTTTAAGAACAGCTTACCTTATGAACAACTTGGATTAAGAACGCTGCAAACCAGGAAGTATGTGTTTTGGTTTGTAAACTTTGCCTTAGGAACATGTTCCGCTTCCTGTTGAGTGTGTTCCATTTGTAAATTGAGACCCCCGCTGCTATGGGAAAGCACGCCTTGGTTTAAGAATGATTTGGTTTAAGAACGGACTTCCGGAATGGATTAGGTTCGTAAACCAAGGTAGCACTGTATAAAAGAATGGAAATGGTTTATTGACTATTTACAGATAAATTGTAAACAGATAAGAACATTGGCAGGATTATTGTATTAACCTGCAGCTTCATAAGAGTATTTATTTGAAGAAGATGAATAAATGGGCAAATTAAGTTAATTTGGATATACAGAAGATATTAAAGGTAAATTTAAGGAACCACAGAAAGAGGGGGAAGGAAGTCAAGCTTTGAAATGTCAAAATGATTGTAAAATTAGTGAAATGCATAAACTTGGGAAGTATAAATCATTTTTTGTATTAATAATAAAAGAGACTCTTTCCTTTGGTATAGAATGCTACATTCCAGACATACAAAAGTATTCACAACTTCCCATTCTGTAGCCAGGCCAGCGAGAGGCATTTTCAGAGTTCAGCAACCAATAAGGGGTTTCCAATCCCTTATGTCTTTTAAACTTTAAACCAAATTCAAATGCCTACATATTAATGACCCTAAGTCTTGGTCGAGTAGCCTGGAAACTTAAGGATGTTCCTCTCATCTATAGTCCAATCTCTTTACTGGGGTATTTCAAACCAGTTGAGAGAATAATGAAGGCTGGATTATAGAACATCTTTCCCCAAACAGCGAACCTAGGCGGCTCCATGGAGCTGTGCAAGAGAATCTGAATGGTGGAGAGCAGGATTTTGTTTTGTTTTGTTTTGTTTTGCTAGGGGGCCTGGACCAGCAGAGCTCCATGACAGTCAGAATTTGTCTAGAGCTGGCCAAAAAAACCCAATTTTCAGGCATATGAACATAACCCGTCACAACGACAGACATTTCTGCTTCAGACTGCATTCATTCAACACAGATAAGTGTTGTCCTTATCTACAAAAAGAGGGGGGGGGAGACCCAGGTAACTACCGCCCGGCGACCGGTGAGCTTGACATCGATACCAGGGAAGGTCCTAGAACAGATAATTCAGGCACCCCCAACCTTCGGCTCTCCAGATGTTTTGGACTACAATTCCCATCATCCCTGACCACTGGTCCTGTTATCTAGGGATCATGGGAGTTGTAGGCCAAAACATCTGGAGGACCACAGGTTGGGGATGCCTGAGATAATTCAACAGTCAGTCTGTAAGCCTTTAGAAAAGGATGCTGTGATTACTAGGACTCAGCATGGGTTTCTCAAAAATAAATCATGCCAGACCAATCTGATTTCTGTTTTTGATCAATCTGATTTATTTCTTTTTTAAAATGGAATTACAAACTTGGTGGATCAAGGAAATGCTGTGGACATAGTGTAGCTTGATTTCAGTAAGGCTTCTGACAAAGTTCCCCACGATATTCTCACGAGGAAGCTGGTAAAATGTGGGTTGAACGAGGTAACTGTTAGGTAGATTTGTAGCTAGTTGACTGACTGAACCCAAAGAATACTCATTATTGGTTTCTCGTCATCCTGGAAAAAAGTGACAAGTGGGGTGCTGCAGGGTTCTGTCCTGGGCCCGTTGTTGTTCAACGTCTTTATAAATGACTTGGATGAAGGAATTGAGGGGGTGGTCATCAAATTTGCAGATGACACCAAATTGGGAGGGGTTCCTAATGCCACAGAAGACAGAATCAGAATTCAAAATGACCATAACTGATTGGAGAAGCTAACAAAATGATTTTCAATAGGTACATATGTAAGGTTCTGCATTTAGGCAGAAAGAACCAGATGCACAAATATAAGATGTGGGACACCTGGCTTACTAGCAGTACGTGTGAAAAGGATCTAGGGGTCTTGGTGGACCACAAGCTTAACACGAGTCAGCAGTGTGGTGCAGCAGCAAAAAAGCTAATGCTATTCTAGACTGCATCAACAGAAGTATAGTGTCCAGATCAAGGAAAGCAATAGTACCACTCTATTCTGACTTGGTCAGACCACACTTGGAATACTGTGCCCAATTCTGGGCACCACAATTTAAGAAGGATGTTGACAAGCAGGAACTTATGCAGAGGAGGGCAACCAAGATGATCAAGGGTTGGAAACTAAGCCTTATGAGGAACGCTTGAAGGAGCTGGGTATGTTTAGCCTGGAAAAGAGGAGACTGAGAGGAGATATGATACGGTAACCATCTTCAAATACCTTAAGGGCTATCACATGAAGGAGAGAGCATGCTTGTTTTCTCCTGCTCTGGAGGGTAGGACTTGAACCAATGGCTTCAAGTTGCAAGAAAGGAGATTCCAACTAAGCATTAGGAAAAGCTTTCTGACAGCAAGAGCTGTTCAGCAGTGGAAGTCTCCCATGAGAGGCTGTGGACCCTCCTTCCTTGGAGGTTTTTAAACAGAGATTGGATGGCCATTTGTCATGGATGCTTTAGCTGAGATTCCTGCATTGCAGGGGGTTGGAATAGATGACCCTTGGGGTCCCTACCAACTCCAAGATTCTGTGATTCTATATATAGTATGTTTTACATTATGTGGGTCCTAACTTCAGTTTAATTTTGCCCCAAACTCAAGATCCATGCCTTTAAACCAGCAAACCCATGTGCCTGAAAGAGTAAAGTTATTTTACTAAAGTCACTTGCCTCTAGATCTTAAGGCTCTTTGCTTTCCACGATCCAGCTGCAGAGCTCTTTATATCAGCCTCTGTGCACATGGTTAAAAATACACACCTTATGACCACAGGAAGAGTTTCAGTTACTTTTTCAGTCACCAAGTACATGTTTGACGAAAACCACTAGGGGGAAATCAATAACAGGAAAAAAAGTTACAAAGGTAGTTGATTCACTTTCTGGACTTAATTTATCCAAGGGTTTTTTGTGTGTGTCAGGACTCACACCTACTGTCAATAGGATTACCTGTAACTTATTTCATGCGGAGGACAATGCCTCGGGCTTGAAGCATGTGCAGAGTGCCCATTGATCACCAGTGAGTAACCACAGCCTGCCCCAAAGCATCTTGCATTATGGGTGGGGTTGGCAGGAGTCCTATGTCAGGTGTAATGGTTAGAGCCGGGGTCAACAACCTAAGGAACATGGGTCGGAAACAGCCTGTGGAGGTCGTTTGACCGTCCCCCGAACCGAGCTGCCCGCTCTCGCGCTGCGCTAAACCAGTGCAGCGTGGTGCAGGGACTCAGTTCCGTGGCAGTGTAAATTGCGGGTGTGCACGCGCGGATGCCGAAAATCGCAGGTGCGCCTCATGCGCGTGTGATCCAGCCCACGGAGGGATCTCCGCGGGACCGATCCGGCCCAGGCAAGATTAACCTTCCTGACCCCTGGGTTAGAGTTTCAGACTAGGGCGTGGTAGACGAGGGTTCAAATCTCTGCTCAGCCATGAAGCTCCCTGGGTGACTTTGGGCTAGTCACTGCCTCTCAGTGTAACCTGCCTCGCAGGGCTGTTGTGGGGATTAAGCAAGGAGGAGGGAGAATCACGTATGCCACCTTGAACTCCTTTGAATAAAAATATATGCAAATACATATTTTAATGAAGCTATTGAATTATATACATGGTATCTGAAGATTTCATAGAATCATAGAATTGGAAGAGACCACAAGGGCCATCCAGTCCAACCCCCTGCCAAGCAGGAAACACCATCAAAGCATTCTTGACATATGCTTGTCAAGCCTCTGCTTAAAGACCTCCAAAGAAGGAGACTCCACCACACTCCTTGGCAACAAATTCCACTGCCGAACAGCTCTTGCTGTCAGGAAGTTCTTCCTAATGTTTAGGTGGAATCTTCTTTCTTGAAGTTTGAATCCATTGCTCTGTGTCCGCTTCTCTGGAGCAGCAGAAAACAACCTTTCTCCCTCCTCTATATGACATGCTTTAATATATTTGAACATGGCTATCATATCACCCCTTAACCTTCTCTTCTCCAGGCTAAACATAGCCAGCTCCCTAAGCCGTTCCTCATAAGGCATCGTTTCCATCTTTACTTGGTTAAGCATCTTTACTTGGTTAAGTGCCCTAATAGTTGCATTTCCTTTCCTTTAGAGAGCTGTAATTCTCAATTCCAGTTTAACTGGCCCTGCTGCACCTGCTCTGTGGTTTTCTTAAGAAGAAACTGGCACCTGCACTTATTTTGCATAGAACGGCTCTTGGGTTTGGTATCGGTCAGCCTGCTTGTTGTTTCAGAGGCAAGAGTTCTTTCCAGCCCCATTACTTCACTCTGAGTGATTACAGTGCCTTGCTGTACTGTACATCTTTGCTGATGTACAGAGGACATTAAGAAACAGCAGTCCAGCCCGACAGAACATATTGACTGTGGTAACTTAAGGTGGCTTGAAAAGCAGCTTGAAAGCCTCCACAAGTAGATCAATAAGGGAATTGTACTGGAAATGCAACTGGAAAGGTGGGAGGAATTGGTTGTATTTAACTTGGAGAAGAGAAGACAGAGGAGGGACATGACAGCACTCTTCAAATCCCTGAAAGGCTGACACTTAGGTCAAATAAACTTCGGGCCAGAGCTTTCCAAACTGTGTCTCATGACACGTTAGTGTGTTGGCTGCAGTGTGTAGTTGTGTCGCTGAAAGGGATTAGTTTAACCTCTTGTTTGGTAGTAAAACTGAATGACTGTGTTGCGAAATGATGCATGTCTAAAAAGTGTGTCACCAGCATGAAAAGTTTCGAAAGCCCTGCTTCAGCACCTTAAAACACAGCAAGGCTGCCTCTTCCCAGTTTCCTTCACCCAATGCACATGATTGCTTTTTCCACACCTGCAACCTTTCCAACTCCTGTTCACAAAACCGTCATCTGGGCATATGCAACAGTTGTCTCGAGTGCACGCACCTCAGCTTAACTGCAAATTGTTTTTCAAAAGCCAAGCCATAGACTCACTACTTTTGAACAACTTGACATCTCTATGGTGGTTTTTGTTATGTGAATGGTGCCACGGACTCTGCACCAATTCTTGCCTATTTAACACCCTCCTATGTCATTTGGGGCTGTGGTGTTTAGTCAGTTAACCAGTGATCAGAAGCCTTTTAATTGCCCGAAAACATGCTTGCAAACTCATGGAAGTGCTTACTGAACTTACGAGAACTGTAGGTGGAAGGTGTCCTGTTAGAAAAGGCACCCTGCCTTCTACTTTAACTCCTAAGGCCATCCCTGCTGAGGCAGATACATGAATTATCTAGAAACAAAAAAAAAGTTCATTTCCATACAAGCCAATTGTTTTTATTAATATGCAAATTAATTTGGATTTAATATATTACCAGCAGCACAAACCTACCATATGTAGGCCTACTCAGAAGTATATTCCATGTATAGCCATATATAGGGTTGCAGACTTACTTTGCTTAAACCGATATATTTATGGTTTCTGTTAATACATTGACAGTCCTGAAGATTATATGCAGAATTCATCATGCGAAAGGCTGGACTAGATGAATCCCAAGCCGGAATTAAGATTGCCGGAAGAAATATCAACAACCTCAGATATGCAGATGACACAACCTTGATGGCAGAAAGCGAGGAGGAATTAAAGAACCTTTTAATGAGGGTGAAAGAGGAGAGCGCAAAATATGGTCTGAAGCTCAACATCAAAAAAACCAAGATCATGGCCACTGGTCCCATCACCTCCTGGCAAATAGAAGGGGAAGAAATGGAGGCAGTGAGAGATTTTACTTTCTTGGGCTCCTTGATCACTGCAGATGGTGACAGCAGTCACGAAATTAAAAGACGCCTGCTTCTTGGGAGAAAAGCAATGACAAACCTAGACAGCATCTTAAAAAGCAGAGACATCACCTTGCCGACAAAGGTCGGTATAGTTAAAGCTATGGTTTTCCCAGTAGTGATGTATGGAAGTGAGAGCTGGACCATAAAGAAGGCTGATCGCCGAAGAATTGATGCTTTTGAATTATGGTGCTGGAGGAGACTCTTGAGAGTCCCATGGACTGCTAGAAGATCAAACCTATCAATTCTTAAGGAAATCAGCCCTGAGTGCTCCCTGGAAGGACAGATCGTGAAGCTGAGGCTCCAATACTTTGGCCACCTCATGAGAAGAGAAGAATCCTTGGAAAAGACCCTGATGTTGGGAAAGATTGAGGGCACTAGGAGAAGGGGACGACAGAGGACAAGATGGTTGGACAGTGTTCTCGAAGCTACGAACATGAGTTTGACCAAACTACGGGAGGCAGTGCAAGACAGGAGTGCCTGGCGTGCTATGGTCCATGGGGTCACGAAGAGTCGGACACGACTAAACGACTAAACAACAACAACAGTCCTGAAGATGTAAAAATGTCATGACTTGCCTTTCTGGATTAATCAAAGACCCACGAAGCCCAGGATTTTGTTTCTGGTGGCAACTAGCCAGATTATTCTGGGGAAATTCGCATGTGGTGGTCCATCTATTGATATTCCAATGTACGCTTCAGTAATTGGATGTACAGTGGCCAACATCCATCAATAAACCTACCTTCTATGGCAGGAGCTGCTAATGTGCGGTACCCTCCAGATGTTGTTGGACTCAAACTCCCACAATCCCTGACCATTAGCCATTCCGGCTGAGGCTGATGGGAGATGGAGTCCAACATTTGGAGGGCATCATGTTAACTGGTTCCACCCTAACATACACTTTATCTTTTGGAAAAGCTAAAAGTTGGCATCTGTCTCCATCTTGTGGCAACGAAAATGATCTCACAACATGAGCAGAAACACCATTGCTTATTCTGAATCAGGTTTCATCCAGAGAACCCAAGTAATAGCAGTGTGAGAAGAACAACACTGTCATTTCACTTTCCACTACTCCTTCTGTTGCTAAAGCTGGGTGTCTGTGTGAGAGACCTCAGGAAAAAATCCAGGAGGTCTGTTCTTTCTTTCTGTAAGGGAAGGGCCACCATAGCTCAGTGGCTGCCTTGTAAGCAGACCCCACCAGATATAGGGTGGTGTGGAGCAGACAGGGAGAATAACAACAATACTGTACTTATATTTATATGGGTACCTACTAAGAAGACCCATTTAAAAAGCAACTGTACCAAAATGAAATATTGTGGGGAAAAATAAATTTAGGGGGAAGGGGCGCCCAATCTTGGTCTTGTTCAGGGAGCCATATTACCAAACTCCACCCCTGATGCAGCTGGTCCCAGGTTCAATCCCTGCAGGCATCTCCAGGTTGAGTTGCGAGATTGCTGCCTAGAAAGCCGCTGCCAGTCAGGGTAGACAACACTAACCCAGATGGACCAAAAGTCTGACTCAGCATAAAGCAGATTCCTAAGGAGAAATAAATAGACATCTATCTGTCTATCGAGCTGAGTGAGCAGTGCACTGCTATGAACTGACACCGATTAATCTTTATTTTGAACTTGTGTGGATGCTCGTTCTATTAAATGGAAGCAGCTGGAGAGGCTGAAATACACCCGCTTGGCAGTCCATTAAGCCGCACGCTTTACGTCAGCCACGTGGTCCCCTAAGGTTCTCGCATGCGCACTTCATCGGCTACGGCGCTCATCCCCATCACCTCTCTATGCTTCTTACCGAAACCAGAGCGTCCACAAGTGAGGCGGAAGGTACAAAGCATGGCACATCAACCGACCGGATGTAGAATTTACTCGCTTCCAGGCCGGAAGTAAAGGCCTCGAAAGCAAGGCCGCTGTACAGTTCGGAATCTACCGGAGACGCATAGATGAAGGATGGCAAGCGGCTTGTCCGGTTATTTCCTGAACGACAAAATGACAACCGGGAGTTAGTTAGATGGCGACGGCTTCCCCGTTTCTTGTAAGCCGGAAGTGAAAGCCTGTTTCCGAGGCGCACAGACCTTCGACACGGAAGTAGTATCTTGCGTTGGCGGCCGCGCAGCAGCAATACCGCACGCTGGCTTGCCGACCGCCGACCCGTCCGCGCCGCCGGCAGCATGGGGAGGCCACGGCGGAGAATACCCGCGGGCCTGAGGGCCTCGCAGCCGAGGGAGGAAAAGATGGAGGAGCCGGAGCCGGGAGCCCCGATCGTCACGGAGGAGGCAGACGATTTCCACCAGCGGCGTCTGGAGGAGGCAGTGCTGGCGGCGCTGGGCAGCGAGGAGGAGGAGGAGGAGGAGGAGAAAGATGGCGAGGAGGAGGTTCTGGGACTAGAGCTCTCTGAGGAGAGTGAGACGGAGGAGGATGGAGGAGATGAGGGCGTGGACGACGACGAGGATGGAGGCGAAGGCGAGCCCCTGGATATGGACAGTGACCTGGAGGAGCAGCGGGGCGGCAGCGGAGACCCTGGCCTCCCCCATGAGTTCGCCTGGGGCCAGCGTAAACAGCTCTATTACGGCACTGACTACGGCAAGGCTGCGGCTCGTTCCAAGGCAGCCAAGCAGAGCCAGGAGGAAGCCGAAGCTGAGGAGCTGGAGGAAGAGGAGGAGGCCCAAGCCATTCAGAAAAGGCTGGTGCAGAATCTGGGGGAGGATGACTACGGCCTGGACCTGATAGAGGCCTACGCTGCGGCAGCCGAGGAGCCAGGTCAAAAAGAGTCCGGGTCGAAAATTGCCAAGGACTTGCAGTCTCTTTCTAAGAAAGAGAAGTTGAAGCTGTTGAAAAAGGAATCCCCGGAGTTGCTGGAGCTGATTCAGGACTTTGAAGCCAAGTTAACTGAGCTCAGAGATGAAATGGAGCCGCTCATGCAAATGGTAAAAGATGGGGTCATCTTAGAGGGAAAGGGCAGCCAGTATTTACAGACCAAATACCATCTTTATTTGAACTATTGCTGCAACATTAGTTTTTACTTGGTGCTGAAAGCAAAAAGGATTCCAGTCCATGGTCACCCCGTCATTGAAAGACTTGTAAGTTACAGAAATTTAATAAATGACTTGGCTACTGTGGACCAAAAACTGTCACCGGAGATTCATCTGCTGCTTAATGAATTCCATAGTAGTGACACTGGTGATGTGGAAGGTAGGAAGAAGCTTATGGTGCTTGCTGGAAAGCCTGTTAATAAAAACAAACCTAAACCTGTTAGTAAGCTTTCTAATGGTAATGATCCTGAAGAACCTACAGATGATTCAGATTTGGATGAGGAGGCTGCCCTGAATTATTATAAGGAGATGGAAGAAAAGATAAAGCTTAAGAAAAAGAGGAAACGAGGAGAAACAGAATGTGTGGAAGACCTGATTATGGAAGAGGAAGCAGGAGATCAAAAGAGAGGTGCAACATACCAGATTGTCAAGAATAAAGGCCTCACACCCAGAAGGAAAAAGATTGATCGTAACCCAAGAGTCAAGCACCGTGAGAAATTCAGGAGAGCCAAGATTCGTAGGAAGGGGCAGGTTCGTGAGGTCCGAAGAGAAGAACAAAGATATGGAGGCGAACTGTCTGGCATTCGTGCTGGAGTTAAGAAAAGTATTAAGCTTAAGTGATTATCTTTGTATAATTCTTTTTTTACTGGCTGAAGGCAGTGAATGTGAGCTCAATAAATGTTCATTTTTGGGGTAAATAAATGCAATATGTATTTATTTTAAAATAAAGAAAGCAGCATTGTTCATAGTATGCAAAGTTCAGGGCAACTGCCTTTCCCAGTTGTTTCACTTGTCCAGCGGCTCATCTTTGTGGTCATCCTCAGTAACCAGGCACTATGATTAAATGTTAATCCCAATCACTGCATTGAGAACATAGCTCAACAATCCTCTCACCTTCCACCACTTTTTCACCTGCTAGGCTGCATTTCCGTGCAAATTTGACTTTCAGTAACTACATTGAGCTCAGTGGGAATTCTCAGTTAATATGCCCAGGATTGAGTGCCAAATACTTTGGCCTGACCCAATAGGGCTCTCCTTAGTTCTTAAGGGATCTGAGGAATATTTCATCTACATTAAGTTATCTTGAGCATCCACTTAGGGCTAGGAGCCGCTAGGCTGATGACGCTGATCAGATCCAATGCGAAAGTGGAGACGATCCTGTATGTTATGGAAGATAAGAGCTTTGGCAGGTAAAGCTTCTAATGCAGAAGTTTTATTTAATTTGCTTCATTCAGACTCACAAAAACTTTCTATATACTTTCTATACCTTCTAAGTTACCTATGTGCTACATTAATACAGTATAAATATTTGAAGCCACAGCTTAGCATATGGTTTATTGGTAGCTGGGCTGAGTGAAACCAAAACCAACCACTTTTTGATTTTAAAATGTTAGCAGGTATGCTTAACATAATGACTAGAAACCATTCAGAAATGAACTGGTAGGGATGCCTATAAGTTATTTTTTTTTAGAGGGATATTAACACTGCAGCATAGAGGCACGTGCTGTTTTTAGTGGTGGGTACCAACATTGTAATTAAAATTGTGAGGGTTTTTTGAGGGGGGAGTTTAAGGCCACAGAAAATAGTGATTGGAAGTTACTTTGCAGAAAAGCTGATATTTGTTGCAGGTGGGGAGAGGTCACTTTTTTTGTAGAGCAAGCCATGATTTTGAGATGTGGTTTTAAGGACTGACAAGTGGGACGAACTCTTGCAATGTAGAGTGCTTTTTTGCTGCTGTAGTCACAGCCATGCTCTTTTCACAAAACTTCATGATATTCCGTCTACCTTCCTCTCTACATCCTGTGCCCCCAAACAGCACAGTAGTCAGTAATCATGGTTGGTCCTCAGTAGGCTGTTTTTGCACGCCCCTTTAGTGCCACCCCCCACATAAAACAGTATTGCACTTTTGGATTAGCATTCCCCCAACCCTATTGGACGGTGTCTTTGGTTTGATGCTCATGCTAGGGCAACAGAAATAAGAGTGAACCATGGTGTTCATTTGAAAAGTTTGTAAATCCTCTGTAATGTTTGAGAGATCACTTTGTAAAGGGAATAAAGTGGTGAAGTGGAAGGTGAGGGTTAGCTTTTTAAACGGGCTGCAGTTATGAGTTTTTATCTTCTACAGGAAAAGTGCCCCTGTGCAGAAATTAGCAAACAGACCATGTTTCAATCATTTGAGGTAAGCAAATATAGACATTCTGTGTGCATATATGGGGAGAGGCCATGCTTCACGATGGTTTCTCAATATGCTTGCAGTAAAAGCCAAGCAAGTGTGTTTGATTAAGGAATCCTAGGTTTGTATTTCTGCCTAGCCTTAAATGGGTGATGGGGGGCAGTCAAGGGGTGGAGTGGGGAAAGGGAACAATACTTTGATCTTTTGGGAGTAATAATAACTGCAATATCAAGTGATTATTTGGCCTTTTGAATAGGCTACCACAAACACCGTTACCGATTTTTTATATCAAAATAATGTATGATGCTCCTTTCAAAATCAGACATTTTAGCCTCTTGCTTGGTGTATCTACACTGACTGACAATGGCTGGTTAAGAGGTTCAAGCAGGAACCTTTCTGAGCTCTGCCTGGAAATGCCAAGGATTTGAACCTCACAGAGCGATCTTGGGCCATTCGACTCTCTCAGCCTAACCTACCTATCAGGGTTGTTGTGAGGATAAAATGAGGAGGAAGAAAACCATGTACTGTGCCACCTTCAGCTCCTTGGAAAGGTGGGATATAGAAGAAATACAGTATTAATAATAAACCCGAGACCTGCAAGCAAAGCATGGTATCTACTGCTTACCACATCAAATGCAGTATTTTTAAGAGAGGAGAGAGAAATCAAGTAAGGTTAATGTGTCACCCAGCCTTTACTAAGCACACAAAAACAAATTAAACCTGCAAGGTGTGACATCTGTACAAATTTCCTTTCTAATTGCATCTGGTATGAAAAAAGGCTCAGCTAGAGTATAAACTGAAATAGTGCATTCTCCTCAAGGGTTTTAAGCCCTAAATGGTAATGGTAACATGTAAATTACTGGTACTTTTTTTGTGTGGTGGGGAAATGGGTGAGGGGAAATACTGTACAGTAGTTCATTTAGTTTAAGGAACTAACTACTGGTGGATTCGGGATAGGAACTACTCTCAAGTGTCCATTCCCTGGCAGGAACCAGGCAAGAATGAAGCCCACAGTGAACTTTAAGAAGGAATGAAAAAACTTTACAGTGTTCTCCTAAGTAAATTATAAACAACTGAAAACTTTGGCAGGATTTGAGTAGCGCTTGTAATGTGTTAAAAAGGAAGGTAAAAATGGACTATTGAAAGAAAAATAAATTACATGATGGCAGCAGGAAAAGTTTTGATAATGGAAACCATGGAGGGGTGTTGGGAAGTCTTAAGGATTCAGGGAGTCCTAAATGGGGATGATGCTGATTGATGTTTGAATTCAAATGTAGAATGTCAAATTGAATTTATATATACCTCACAGTGGCAAAAACTGATCAGCAAAGTGGTCTCTTCCCACACAGCCAGCCAAAGGACACACGTGCCATAGTATTTCAGAGGCGGGAAGGGCACGAACTGACCCCAAAGGGGTCGCCCTTCCCAGGGGGCAAGAACTGTGTCCACTCCTGAGGCAGAAAGGGTCAAAACGGACCCACCCCACCCCCAAAGTAAAGGGGTCAGAATTGACCCCTACCGAAGTAGCCCCTCCTCTGAGGGAGAAAGGTGGGGGCAAGAACCGAACCGTCCCCTCCCCCACCACCACAAAGCGGCGGGGAATCGCAAGAGCGGAGCCCACAGCGGCCGTGAGCGGAGAAGAAGAGCGAGGCAAAGCGGGGGCGGAGCTCCGCGCGAGGCCGGGACGGCCCATCTCTCAACCTCCGGTCGGCCTGGGCCCAGTCAGGGCTTAGGAAGGGGGCTGGTCTACGCGGGAGAAGGAGGCGCCGCCGCCGCCGCTTTCTTTCGCCCGCCCTGTGGAAAAAAGTTGCCCGCTCACTCTCGCCGCCGTCCAGGAGGAAGAAGAAGCGAGAGAAAAAAGAGGGAGCCGCCGCCACCCTCAGCCTCTCGGGAGCATGGAGGGAGCGGGGAAGAGAGAGGCGGGCGACGGCGAGGGGGAAGCGGAGCGGGAGGAGGAGGAAGGGGAAGAAGGCAAAGGCGCCGCCACGGAGGAAGAAGAAGAGGCGCCCCCCGACTCGCCCCCTTTCTTCCTCCTCTACCCGGGCCGAGGAGGCGCCGCCGCGCCGGGTTTGCAGCCCCAGAGCGCCTGGAGAGCCGCCCCGCCGGGCCCTTGCGGGGTCCCCTTGCCCGTCCTGCTCAGCTACATCGGGCCCGAGACCGGGCAGCAGCACCGAGCCGGCGGCGCCCGTGAGTAGTAGGCACGCCGCTCCTCCCTTCCCGTCTCCCGGCAGAAGCTGCTGCTGCTGCTACTGCTTCCCTGGTTTCTCTTCTCTCTCCCCGGAACCGCGCCCTGTGTATCCGCACATGGTGTGCTCGGCTGTCATCCGCCCCCCAACGTTGTGTAATGTTACGGGCAACTCTTGTCCCAGGGAGGGAGGGGAAGCCTCCTCCCTTCGCTTTCCTTCTTTTTTATTTATTTAGGGGGGTGGGCTCCTTCTCCGACACCCCACCCCACCAATAAGGTCCTAGGGGTTGTAAAGCAAGCCAGACCATTTAGCACCGACCCCATTCATTCCAGCAGCTGACCATCACCCACTCACCATAGCTGCCAAGTTATCCCTTTTTTTAAGGGAAATTCCCTTATGCTGAATAGGCTTCCTCGTGAGAAAAGGGAAAACTTGGCAACTATGCCACTCACTCCAAGTTCTGCGAAAAACATCATCATCACCATCATTATTATTACTGCCCTCCACCCATAGATATCAGGGCGGCTGACAGCATGAAACTACTAAGCGCATGCTAAAAACTAGAACAAAGGCAAACCAAACCAAGCCAGCAACCCTCCCTCTCCCTTATTTATGAAACAAGTCTGTTAATCGCCTATCGACTAAAAAAATAAAGCACTGGAGGTTATTGAGATCGAAGCAAGCTAAAAAACATTGCAGGGGGTTGAGCTAGATGACCCTCAGGGTCCCAATTCTACGTTTTTCCCCCTGAAAATACACACGGCAAGACCCAGCTATGATCCCTCTGCAGTCCTCGCCCCAAGCAACTCTGTGTGAGACTTGCTCCCCAGAAAGTGTGCCTTGTCTTGCTAGCTGTGGTTTCTCAGTCTCTCCCCAGCCCACCCCCCATCAATTCATATTCCTTTCTCCCTAATCTCCAATATTACATTTTTTTTTCCTGGCTGAGACGTTAAAACAGAAAGCCCTCATTCCCAGCTGTGTTTCTTGCTGCAGTCCTACTGTCTACTCAGAAGTAAGGTCCTATTTGATTCAGCAGGGCTTACTCTCAGGTAGGTGCAGTTAGGGCTGCAGCCTTAGTGACCCAAGTTTTGGGTCCTTTATAGGTTCAGGATATCACTGCTTTACACCACCCCACCCCCACCCTACAATATTTGAAAACATCAGCTTTGTACTTAAACACAAATTGGCTGGGAACTTCATTCTCTGTGTCTTTATTAATTTATTTAAAGAACAACAAACTGGTGATTGCTTTAACATTTTGATATGTGGTGATTTGAATCATGAGGATGAATTAGAAGAAATGCTGAGTTTTGAATGAGTCTTGCTTTGGAATTGAGGACTTTATTAGATTTTCTTCTGCCTTAACTCTGGAACTTCTGATGAAATGATAAGGGGGGATTTCTTTCTCCTTCCATAGTGCCATTTGTCTTTTCAATAGGTATAGCAGCATTGGGGTGAGAAGATTTTGAGCGAATGAAAGAGTCAAGCTAATTGTTTTAAGTGTTAGTAACTGCATTGTGTTAAGATTCTAGCAGCCTTGGGTGTTCAAGAGTTTTGTCTATTAAACTGATCATCATTATCACTACTGTAATAATGATTTATATCGCACTTGATGCTTTAGAATTTTGCAAGCAAAAAAGAAAGAAAGATTGTTGCCCCCAAGGAATTTGCAGCCAGTCCTGGCATAACATTCTGTTCTCCTGTTAAGTAATAATAATATAGCAAGAAGAGCATTGCTCAAATGTGGAAGTTGGATGTGTTTCCTGCACATGGAGGCTTCCAACACTGTGGTGCTGGTGGCTCCCTAATGTAAGAAAGGGATATTTGGGTATGTCTCCTAGGTGAAATGTTTCAGGTTTCTGAATTGTACTCTTGCAGTTTTAAAGCTGTTTATAAGAATAAAGCATGGAAGTGTGGGGCACTATTAGAATGTGTGTAAAAATGGATTGACAGAACTGGGAAGATTGTTCCCCCCCAAAAAAATGTATACCCTGCCCCCTTGTGGTCTATCATCCTCATAATTGCTTACTTGTGTAAAAATACAAACAAAAAATACAAAACAAATAATAGCACAGCACGTGATGTAAGCTCCAATTAAAAAAAACCTCATAGTGGCTTAAATGTTAAAAAGTTTGCAATATTCACCTGGGGAAATAGGAAGTTCTTTGCCATGTGTCCATGAAATGTTGGGAGGGCATTTCACAGGTTGGATACCAACACCAAAAGGGCAGGCAGGCTTTCCCTGCTTGCCACCTGCCTACTTCCAATGGTGGGGAGATGTGGAGAACTGCCTCAGATGTAGATCCCAGCATGAGGGCAGTGTTATAAACAGGTAGAAAAGTAAGGAGGCAAATGGCTCTTGGAACCTGGGTTACAGGCACAAAAGCAGACCCCCCCCCATGCAGCAGCACTTACTTTTTTTTTGAAACGCATGAACTAATACACAGTTCACATCAGTGACACATTGTTAATACCACATTTTTAATAGATACAGGAAAAGATTGTCCAGCAGATATATAGGCCCTAAGCCATGCAAACCTTTAAATGTGAACATCTGCTTTTTTAATTGAGCCTGAAAGCAGACCGAATAATCAGTGATCCCAGTGTTGAAGAAGAATGTTTGACTGTGATGCCGAGGTACCAGTTTAACCTGCCTGGTGTGATATACACTGGATTGTTTAGAAATTACTGAAGAGTTAGTGATGTGTCAATCTAATGAACCAAACCTTTGTGAGTTAGGCATTTGTGTTTTTTTTAAGCAGAGGAGGAAACTTTGGCAGAGAGCTTATTTTCTCTGGCTGAGGCTATAGAGAGAGGCAGTAGTGACCTAAACCCTAGTAGCACTTAGGTGATTTCCCTTTCTGCTAGGAATAGCATTGGGATAATGTGAATTGGGGTTCTTTTAAGGTCCTTTTATCACCCTTTGATGATAGCCTATCGTTCCATTATCACCTATGTTGTGAAAAATGTACCCCAAAATGCGTTGCCTTTTAAGAAGGACAGACGCGGGTCGGAAGCTCCAAAATTTGCACTAAGTTCAGCTCCGCCGGGAAAATGACAGAGACCACACGATGCTGTCAGGAAAAACAAACTGATCCCTTTATTGCAGAATGCAAAGCTACAGCTGTAGGGTCCCTGCCTCTGGAAAGAAGGAAGGAACCCCGGGAAATGGTAAAGTCCCCTTATATACCCTCCTGTTCCTGCATGGAAATCTCTGGACTGGGAGGGAGGGGGAGACAAGGGCGAAAGGTGGGGGATCGGATTAGCTGGGTGCGGAGATGGCTTTTCCTTTCAGATGGGGAGATGTCAATCGCTCTTCCCCTGTCGTTGATGGCATTTCCCTTTGTTTGGCAGGAGGGGCAATCAGTCGAGATGGGTGCAGAGGTGGGGCAGTTCCTGGCAATTTCCGTGGGGTGGAAGTCCACCCGGCAGGTGTTTTCCTCCAGGCCATGGAAGGGTGGGCTACGTTGAGGATGGCAATTTATTTGAATAAAGTTGTTCCAGCTAATCCCTCTATTGTCCATGTGTCCTTGAATGGGTATAGGGTGGTAGTAGGGCAAGGTTCAGGTGGGTTGGGATCATACAGGGTTCATACAGAAAATATACCTGGAAAACATACCTAATACAGGGATTTCTAATTAAGAGGTAGCAGTCCTGACATATACAGTTCTAAGATATAAAACAGCATTTCTAATACAGAGGCAGCGGATAGAGATTTCGTGGTAAGAGAACATATAATAGGCTGTATTATTAACTTGAGTAGAAAAGTGTCACTTTGGATTTGGGCGGTTTCCCCCCCCCCTTCTGGAAACATTGTTTTGTTCTGGGCGGAGGGGAGGTGGAGAGGGGAAATGTGTGAGTTTATGCTAACTGTTGTGCATATGCAGATCCTTAAGCCTTCCTTCAGGCAGGGTCCCGTCCTAGCGGGAGGGGTGGGGAGACAGGGAAGATGGCATTGAACAGGATTCTGGGTATTGCAGCTGTCAAATTCTGTCACCCCTCTCTGTTCATTAATAATGGTGTCCTGCAACCCCCCCAATATGATTTTATAACACCTACCATCTTGTGCTTTTAAATACTTTTTAAAAATCTGTCACAAAATTGAACTTAGCACCTGTGTTGGATAATAAGGGGGCAATGTTGCACTGCATAAAACACCTTTATAAAGTGCCCCTAGCACTAGGGGGAATATACATCCAACAGAAGAGTAGAATTAAAAGAGAGAGGGAGGAGAGGTTCAGGTTTTCTCTGTATTCCCAAACCCGTATATATTAGGTCCACAGCCCAATCCTACACACATATACTTTGAAGCAAGATCCAACAACTTTCAAATAGTTTGTTTAGGAGTACAATGCAAATCTCTGCATATGCACTACAGACTTAAAAGTTTTTTTGTCAGTTCAAATTGAAGCAGATTTGGCGGGGGGGGGGGTTGAATCAAAACTCAATATTTCATAAGGAACAGCAGATTAGGTATGGCTAATGTGTGTACATATACCACTTCCCAAACCAGCAGTGAGAGTGCACTTGATGCAGAGTAAACAGGAATGTGTACACAGCCTTATAATTTGCCTACAAGACCATACTGTCAATGTAGCTTATTTTTCCCTGTTGGTGTTTCTGGAATCATAAAATCATTGAATGCGTGGTATGGTTGAGTTTTCAGCTCAAAGTTTACCCTTCTCTTCCCTTGGCTTATTCAGTGTCATCAGTTGCTATGTTGTAACTGTGTGGCTGGTGACGGGTGCTGA
The DNA here is from genome assembly GCF_965207765.1 of Zootoca vivipara. Taxonomy (NCBI): domain Eukaryota; kingdom Metazoa; phylum Chordata; class Lepidosauria; order Squamata; family Lacertidae; genus Zootoca; species Zootoca vivipara. The sequence goes on from NC_142583.1 coordinate 65,837,309, forward strand.
ACTTGTCTTGAAGTTGACATTTACGGTAGCAATGCAGTAAAAAGTTATATTTTTGACTTGGGTTTAGCATGGGTCGAACACACAGGAAAGTTCAAGCACCCATATCAACTTATAGCAGTGTGTGGTATTACAAGGCTCTTTTATAAGGAAACTTCCATCATTGCTGGCAGTTTTTTTTTCTTTTTAGTGAAGACATTTCAGGCTGCTTTTATTATTAGACAGCCTCCTTGCAGACACCTTGGTAGTACACGAGAGCCCCTGCTGTGGTTGCGGCTAGGCAGTGCTCAGGCGGAGGTGAGACCTGGCATCCCTGTGTTGGGGCTGTACATGTAGGTGCTGGGAAGTGTGTGTTTATTTTGATTCCAAAAAGAGCTGTTATGGTTGTACAAGTGGTAGCTGTTGGGTGTGTTTCCCTCACATAAAGGCACTTGTTATCACAAATGACACTTCTTTGTGAGTTTTTTGTCTTGTTGTGACCCTCATGGCTCTGAGCAGTGTGGGAGATAATTTTCTTTTCTTTTCTAGTAGTATGTCTCTAAGATTCTGCTTATCTCAAGGCTTACCTCCCGATCAGTTCCTATTCTTGTAATGTATCCACGAGGACTGTTTTCATTTGATCTTCCAGTTCAAGTAGCTCTTGCTGGGTTAACCAGTGATTTTGTGTATACGCTATTCCTAAAATGAAAGAGATTCTTACCTGTTTGATTTAATTTTGTTTTCTATAAATGTCTCCTATTCTCAGTTGCTTCTCTCTTGATGTAGGGAATAACCTTCTGGGCTTCTAATTTCCTGTGGCTTCCAATTTCCCAAGGAGCTGATTGGCACTTTCTATAGCATTGTAGGTACTGTACTGCTGAACGAGTATGTTGGAGTAAGCTTTCAGACTGTGACAGTAGCAAAGCATGCACAGGTGGCCATTGTGTTTCTGCATGTACTTTCTATGATATGTTAGCCATAATTTGGTCAGCAACCTCATGGTAGTGCTATGGCCTTTGAATTTGTATCCATCTGAGAGTTTGCATTCACACTACTCTTAATGTGGCAATTTCAATCTATGCAGTACGGTATTTTGGCACAGTTCTGTGAATACTGTACAGTATAACATTTCTCCTGCAATAGGAGCGGGACAGTTTTACTGTAATAATTGTTTTAATGCAAACTTGAATGGTATTGCCTTATTCAAACTTGGTTTATGGGTCTTAGACTTTCTACTGTCTCATATCCTTTATCTGCTGCTTGTGTATAGAATTTTATGCACAGTTTTAAATATTTGTTTTTTGTGCATTTTGTTTTTTGGCAGAGCAACTCTTACACATTTAGAGCCATCTGAAAGTTCATTTATGTAAAATGTTCACATTTCTCCCCAGTTTTTTTAATCTGATAAGTAGAAAGGTAAAGGGACCCCTGACCATTAGGTCCAGTTGTGGATGACTCTGGCGTTGCGACGCTCAGCTCACTTTACTGGCCGAGGGAGCCGGCATACATTATTATTACTATTATTTATTATTTATACCCCGCCCATCTGGCTGGGTTTCCCCGGCCACTCTGGGCGGCTTCCAACAAATATAAAAATACATTAAAATATCACAGATTAAAAACTTCCCTAAACAGGGCTGCCTTTAGGTGTTTTCTAAATGTCAGGTAGTTGTTCATCTCCCTGACCTCCGATGGAAGGGCGTTCCACAGGGCGGGCGCCACAACCGAGAAGGCCCTCTGCCTGGTTCCCTGTAGCTTTGCTTCTCGCAGTGAGGGAACCGCCAGAAGGCCCTCGGCGCTGGTTCTCAGTGTCCGGGCTGAACAATGGGGGTGGAGACGCTCCTTCAGGTATATAGGACCGAGGCCGTTTAGGGCTTTAAAGGTCAGCACCAACACTTTGAATTGTGCTCGGAAACGTACATAAGTATATGGTTCATTTATTCACTCTTTACAGCAAATTCTTACTGAAGATTTTAAACGAGAGCCAGGACTGAGACATGATTGATACAGTACTGCTTTCCTGTAATATGGATGTAACTTCATATTCTTCTCAGTATGGAGTACAGTACGTTTTGGTCATTAGATACACACCCAATAGTAATTCCCTCTTGGACTTGTGTCTCAAGCTTTCTCAATAGCACTAGGTTTAAAGATACACTCAAGTCTAGGCATCACATGATAGCCATAAGTAAAACAGATGGGGCTTGTGTCCAAGAACTGAAAAAGTGTCCCTCTTCACTTATCAGTCCGGTGAGAAATTGTGAGGTTAATGAAGAAATTAGAAACCAGTATATATTGGGTTACAGATTGGAAAGATAGCTTTGCTGAAGGGTGACTATGATCTTCTATAGAGATTTTGGGCATGCATTGACCTTGCAATTCTTCTGGTGTATTTACCAGACCTTATCAATAGAATACAGCTTTGTAAATAAGCAGTGCTCCAGCAGCCATCTGCATTTTGATGCTGGCTGTGGAAAAGGGAACTTCTGTCCCCTGGCAGCCTGCTTGATCTCTATGCTTCATGCAGAAGAGGGATGCAGTGCTCTGTACTTTTCCACCAGTCCTCCCCCCTGCCCCCGACATGCAATTCTTTGTTGCCTATGGCTAGCAGGAGAGTGGTTAAATCCAAACCTAATAAAATATATTGTCATCTTTGTTCTTCCAGCATTAATGTTCTTATTGGAAACCGACACACTTTCCAAGAAGTTATAGCGTTTAACGTATTTGCTAAGAATCAGCTTGTGCTTAATTTTTGTTGCAGTCCCATGACCCCAACTATGCGATTCTTACTTCTGACTGCTAATGGGCATGTTTTACGTCTCTTTGTACCGTGAGACAGGCTGAGGAGAAAAGCATGCATTGTGTTATGTCTGTGATCACAGATTGACTAGCACAGTCTGAAAGGAGGCTGTGGATGCTGAGAGCAAGATCAGCTTCATTGCTCTTCCTGCAGCAGCAGCAGCAGCAGCAGCAGCAGCAGCAGCAGCAGCAGCAGCAGCAGCAGCAGCAGCAGCAGCAGCAGCAGCATCTATAAAGCATCCTGGGAATTGCCTGCTCTACGTTCAGTGCAAGCTGGTCACATGAGTCTGAATTTTCAGTTCAGTTCATTAGTCAGCCATTTTGGTCAACACCCTGCTTACTGCGCACAACCAATCCTATTATCACTCTGTATCTTGGCTTGCCTGGAGGGGTGAGAGAGCCTCTTTGATTTCTGCAATTCTGGATGTGTTTTTCCCCAATGCATTTTACCATTTTGGATTTTTTTTAAAGCATCTTTAGGAAATAGTAAACAGAGCTTCTCCTACCCTCTGAAGGCCAAATTTGCTGTGGTCATTTACCAGTACGTTGCTCATAGTCAAACTGAAGAAAAGAGTGTGTCTTGCGGAAGAAAACAGAGGAAGAGACCACAGAGGAGAAAAGGCATCTTTTCTTCCCTTTCCACTGTGCCTTGGCTTTCTCAGACTTGTGCAGATGCGTGATTTTTCAGCAGCTCTTTTTTGACTTAGCAAGGTACCCCACCCCCATCATCAGAAATCCTCCCCCCCTTTTTTGGCTATATATTTTATTTTATTGTTGTACCAGCTGAGTCATCATGTCTGCTCTGACGCCTCAAAGTGATATGCCAACCCCCACCACAGACAAGATCACACAAGCTGCCATGGAGACCATCTATCTTTGCAAATTCCGAGTGTCCATGGATGGAGAATGGCTCTGTTTGCGAGAGCTGGATGACATCTCTCTTACGCCCGACCCTGAACCTACCCATGAAGGTATGGTTGCGTTTTCTATGTAGGGAGGCCTGCAGGACTTGTTTTGGGTTAAAGAGGCTGGGAAGGAGGGTGCTGGTCTTCACCACCCCATAACTTTATGCAGGAATATGGGAAACTTAACATATTTTAATTGCTTCATTGCAGTATAACCTAATTTGATACAGATTTCCAAAACAGCTGCTGGACTGTTTTTAAGATGACTCACTTGCATCCTAAACAACTCCTGTGCTTGTTTGAATTTCTTTGTTTTTCTTAGACCCCACCCCTAGCAACCAAGATATATCTCTGTGAGATGAAGTTGTGTATTTATGTGCAACACTTCAAATAAAGAAACCTTGATATTTCAATAGTAGCATTTTGATCTGTGTTGTCTTCTTTAAATCGTGCTTTTGAAAAAGCTTTTGTTTTATAAATGGAGCTGAATGTAGATTAGATTATTATATTTATGAGGTTGGGAAACTCCTATGTACTTTCAAAGCTAGATATTGCAGCAGGTGACTCTTTCAAAAATCACAAAGTATATTTACATGGACTTACTGTCGTTTATAGTGTTCTAAAGTCTGGATGACATAGGCAGAAAATACAGTTTTTTGGGAATTAAAAATGATACCTCATGGCAGTCTATTTTGTAAGAAGGGCAATTTAGATGGTAGGAGATGCTAGTGGAATTAGGAAATTGAATAATGTAAAGGTTTGTCCTTCAACTCCCCTACTTCAAGAACTTACCTTCATTTGAAACAGTCAGGCAGCTGGAGCTGGCAGATATAGCTATGTCTCTTAAAACCCAGTTGGTTGCTCATTGGAATCCTGCTTTGATGGTTGCTGTGAACTAAAGGTGAGAGCACAGCCCGTTTTGTAGCATCATGCCCCAGTTTAGTCATGTCTGCAAAACCTGTACCACTTGGCATTGTCACTGTCAACAGCCTTCTAACACACTGAGTTTGTTTCAATGCGAGAGTTGTTTTTCATTTTGAAGTGTACAAAACTAACCAAGGCTGGCTCCCAAGCATTTTAGCTGGGAGACTTGCCAGTGCATATTTCCCCCCTTTGTTCACATGCTGGTTCCCATCTCTGACCCGGAAATGAAACAGAGCTTCTTTGTGCTGCATTGTCTTCATAATCCACTGCCAGCAGCTTGTGGAAATATTTAAAGGCTTCTATTACTCATCAGCTGGTTCTAGCCCACCCTGTGGGAATTAGTAGCAATAAGTAGCAGGTTTAAAGTGGCAGCAATTCAGAATCAAAACAAGCATCCTTTTTATCATATCTTGGTATATGGACAGTACTATTGTCAGTACATCATGTGGAATAAAACAAGCAGTTGATATGGCAAGCATCAAATGACTTCAAAGTCCTGATTAAAAGGATGCAACCACAGACTCCTATGGTTTGTAGTCTGTGAATTGAGCAAATAATGAGGTGCTTACATTTGAGGAAATTACTTGGAAATAACAACTTTAGCATTGCTGGATTGTGTAAACAGGCTTAGCATGAATTAGAAGTGTCCACATACTTCTTGTCTTGCTGTGCTTACTACAGGAGAGTCTTGGTGTTGATTGGGTTGAACATGTCTTCATTCTCTGAGGTTTTTCCTACTTTCTTTTGATATTACTACTTATGCTGTGATAGACTCTGCTACAAATGTAGGGCAAGCTATCCAAGTATGGCAAATGAGATTTTACACCATCACTTGGAAAAAATACAGACAATTTTTTTGCAATTTTCACACCCTATTTCCTCATCTAAGTAGATCAATAGTAAGTCCAAGTCTCTGATAAAATACTTACAGACTTAATATGATTTATTGTGATGTAGGTGTCTTGACCTTAGGGAACACACACACACAGACACACGTACACACACACGTACACACACACAAATACCTTCAGTGGCATTTCCCCCATTAGTTACAAAATCTTGTTCCATCTAAGATTACCACTACTGATAATCAAACTATTTCTTTAATGGAATTATGGCCAGTATTAGTTGTAATTGTTTGCATTCCAGTTTTATGTGAGCACCTTTGTTCATTGACATTATTTCCCATACAGCTCAGTAGTTAAAATTTCTGCTAATGATAACAGTTTGGGTACTGACTAGTTAGTCCAAAACTACCGGTAATCTAAAATAAGTGCAAGAAGTGTATCAAAAATACTCTTCAGATTTTTACAGCTTACCCCAGCTTGGTACTCTCCAGATGTTTTGGACTATCAATTCCAGCCAGCGTGGCAAATGGTAAGGAATGATAGGAATTGTAGTCAAAACCTCCTGGAGGGCACCAGGTTGGGCAAGGCTGCCTCAAATCATTGCATTTTGATAATGTTTTGGGGACTGCATGAGGCTGTAGCTCATTGGTAGAGCATCTGCCTTGAATGCAGAAGGTCCCAGGTTCAATCCCCAGCAAGTCCAGGAAGGGTTGGGAGAGAATCCTGCCTGAAACCTGAATAGCTTCTGTCAGTGTAGACAATACTGAGCTAGATGGTCTGACTCAGTTTAAGGCAGCTTCCTACTTTACCATAATTATTAAGAGTTTCAAGATTTTAAAGCATAGTGGTGTCTATTTTAGAAGTACTCTCAAATGATGGTGCAAATTTGTAAGACGTGAGGTTTTGTAAGATGCAACTGTCTAAAGCAGGCATCCCCAAACTGCGGCCCTCCAGATGTTTTGGCCTACAACTCCCATGATCCCTAGCTAACAGGACCAGTGGTCGGGGAAAATGGGAATTGTAGTGCAAAACATCTGGAGGGCTGAAGTTTGGTGATGCCTGGTCTAAAGAGAAACCTGGAGCCACTTTGGATTTTCCCTATTCATACCTCAAGCAGAGAGGAATTTTCATAGCATTTAACGCAGAAAGACCTTCTCTGGAATAGCCTCTGAACAGCGCTAGAATTCTCTTAAGAGATTATGTGAAACTGCTTTAAAGACAAGAAATATATTGTTAGAATCAGGGAGGGAGAGCTCTTGCCTTCAGGACTTGCTTGAGGGCTTCCCTGGTTGAAAACAGGATGCTGGACTAGACGGGCATATGGTTTGATCCAGAAGGGCTCTTCCTGTGATTTTCTTGCCATATTTCCAAACTAGGGTCCAACAGTTAAAACTGGTATCATTTGAGAAGTGTCACACAAAGGCAGCCGGAAGAAAAATGTGCAAGAGACAAGTTACTCTCTCAGCATCGCTTCCTATGGACTGATGAAAGTAGGATGAAACTGTTCAACGTTCTAGCTGAGGTCATCTCAAGATATAGCTGTGACAAGTTTTCTGATGTTAATGTTCGATATAAAATATCAGCCATTTTGACATGGGCAGTGTGGCTGCACGTAGCCATGAAGAAATGGACTTGAGGGGAAATCATCTGCATGTGAGTTGCTGCTCCTGCTGCTGAGGCTAAACAAGAAATCTGATAAGGACTGTTTGGTTCTGATGTTGTAGCCATCACCATTTCATGCTTTCCACAGATTCCCACTGAGCAGGGTGCAATGTGGTTAAGTGAGGGCAAGCACAATGGAGCACATACTACCTTGTCACCATACCAGCATACCAACATGTGCCTAAAAAGCGACATGTATTTGTATGAATGTAAAGAACCAAGCAGTTATGTTTTCATGGAACAATAAAAAGCACAGTAAATGGTTTGCCTCCCTTTGCATGATGAAAACCTACAAAACCATCCAATGCTATTTGGTGCTGAATCCTGCAAGTAGTTTATTGTAGGAGGGTGAAAGTATAGGGCTCTGGTGGCAGCACTTTGCCTAATACCGACACCCTGAGCTGAAGGACCTTTTGTGGAATAGTGACGTTAAAAGAATGAGTTATGAGCTCGAAAAGCTATGTGCAGATCTTACTTCAGCCAGGAGTTCACTAGGTGACTAAGTAAACCCAGGGCTATTTGATGGGCGAAACACTGATTATTTGGGTCCACCTCAACCTGAGCTCAGGCCTGGGTTTGGGACTGAATCAGCCTTGGTTACCCTGCCCCATTATCAAGAGAGGTACAGAGGAGTGTGAACCTGTGAATCTCTGTTTTGGAGTATAGTGCCATCAGTACACTGATGAGAGACAGTTCTTTCTCTCCATAGCATCTGAAGTGGCTGTGCAAGCCCTGGACCACCTAAATGCAATGGTGGAGTGGATGAGGGCCAATAAACTCTGTTTGAATCCTGGGAAGATGGAGGCTTTGTGGGTAGGTCATTCATGTTTCTGGAAGGCTGGGCACTTTCCTGTTCAGAATGGGCTTGGAGTCCCTCTAAAGGTGTACTCCTGGATTCACCTTTATCATTTTAGTTCCCAATAACTTCTTTTGTTAGGGATGCCTTTTATCAGCTTTATTTGGTATGCCAGCTATGTTTTTATCTGGATCGGGATTGCCTAACAATGTAGTCCATGTATTGGTAACCTTGAGACAGGATTACTGCAAGGCACTCTATGTGGGGTTGCCCATGGGCCTGGTCTGCCAGGTCTAGCTGGTGCAGAATTCAAGAATTATACTGCTGATGGGGGCAGACAGTCAACAGCATGTAACACCTCTGCTAAAACATCTGCACTGGCTGCCAGTATACTGTCAGTTCAAGTCTCTTGTGCTAATATACAAAGCCTGAACAACTTGGGTCCAGAATATCTGAAGGTTCACCTTAGCCCTTATATCCAGCTTTGATCACTGAGATCATCCGTAGGAGCACTGTTAATTGACCCTTGCATTATAGAGGTCTGACTGACTTAAACTAGAAGTTGGGCACTTAGTGTCCCTGGTCCAATGCTGCGGAATACTTTTCAATCAGATATTCGACAAGGAGTTCAACCTTTTATGGCTGCAGAAATATTCTTGGAAGTGTGTGGACAGTGCCTGGTGAATTTTGAAAGCTAGAGGAGTTACGTGGGGTCACGAAGAGTCGGACACGACTAAACGACTAAACAACAACAACAAGAGGAGTTAATGAATAATATTTTTAGTGTTCAAATGGCAAAGTCTCATGTAGTTCCTAGTCCCGCTACATAGCTAGCAAAAACAAGAGTAAGAAATGCAAGTTAAGGAAGGGGTAAGAAATAAAGAACGTTTATGACTTGCTGAATTTAGTTTTGATTGCATAATTTAAGTGACCTTGTTCAGATTTATTTGTATTTAATTTTTTACACAGTATACATCTAGCCCTGGGCAACTTGCTGCCTCTGAGTCTCAATATCCTCCCTCATTTGTAGGATGGAGGCAGCACTTTCCTTAATTTCTCAAAGTGCTGTGCAAATACATTTTGTTGCATCCCAGGATAAGTGAACTTAAGGGAGTTCATGGAAGGGTAAAGGTAAAGGGAACCCTGATCCTTAGGTCTAGTCGTGACCGACTCTGGGGTTGCGGCGCTCATCTTGCGTTATTGGCCGAGGGAGCCGGCGTACAGCTCCCTTTTGAACTGCTAGGTTGGCAGGAGCTGGGACCGAGCAACGGCAGCTCACCTCGTCACAGGGATTCGAACCGCCGACCTTCTGATCAGCAAGCCCTAAGCGCCCACAGCGCCACCTGTGTCCCATGGAAGGATAGTTTCCGGCAAACACTGCATCCTCTAAAAGCTTATTTGGAGAGCTGGGGTGGCTGTGCAATGTGGTGTGGTGTGCAGGAGGTCTCTAGGGGAGCGGGGCCCCTTCCTCCCTTCTTTTCCCCAGGCAGCCATCCTAACCCATTCCACATTGCTCAATAGGGCACCCTAACCCTCTGGAGATGCTTTTTGGGGGGTTGCCAGTGGCTACAGGGGATGGCAAACTTTTCTTCTGTCAATTTCCCTAAATTAAGCCACCTTAGGATCCACATACAGATGTTGTTGTAGCAGATGCTGTTGTGAAACAAGTCTTTCCAGTGCAAAAAATGAAAGATAAGAGCAGGTTTCTTCTGAGTTCTAGTGTATGTGAGCACAAGATAATACACACACACACACAAATAAAATGTTGAGGAACAGTGTCGATTAATATATGTATTTACATTAAAATACAAAAATACTACTGCTACTAATAATATGCAACATACAAAGGGTTTTAAAAGAATACAACTAAATATATATTAAGACACAAATGGTTAAGCATACCTCCAGAATTATGACCACCTTTGTAGTTCGTGTTACTATGTTTAATGGGCTTGCAGAATATAAAAAACAAAGTGGGACATCAATTCTGACATATGGGGGTGTTTTGTGTGTTGACTTATTAGGATCACTTTAAAATGTTTGCTGTTTTCATACTCGAGTTTCTCTGCTACTCACAAGTTAATACAGGAGAGCACATGATTATACCGGTAGCTCTCTTGTGGGAAGGAAGCCACAATGGGTGTGTCATTTGCTTGCTCCAGTGTTTTACTGAAGCTCTCTGCCTGTACTAGGAAGCAATGCTTTCACTCAGGTTTACGGCTCTGCCTTTAGGCCTTTACGTAGGGAAAGAAAATGTAAGTATGGACCTAGAATAATAATTGATTTTAGAATTGGTTCCTGTTTGACAAGATACGGTACTGAAATGATTGTGCGTGTGAGGCAAGCTGCGTCCTTTGTTTTCTCAGAACATTTCTCTCCCTGCCCCCACTTACCTAACAACTCTGCTGAAGTCCAGCGCGCAGTGGTTAAATTTATTTATTTTTAATGGAAGGGGTGCTATTTGTGCATTGCTAGAGTGCTGAACGTGGTACTACCAATAAATTTGGCTGTATTTAAGTGCAAGCAATATCTTAACATTTGTTTTAACCTGGTGCCTTTTCCCTACTTGGTTTAAAACAAGGGAACAGATTTATTGCTTTTATTTGGAGGGATTTATTTCTGAGGTGGTTCTGAAAAATACCATACAACTTCTTGGGTAGATTTTAATACCTAGTCAGGCAGGTTATAAATCCAGTTTAAGCATATCCATGCCAGTTGATTTAAAATTAATGTGTTTGTATGACTTTGAAAGCTTTAAAAAATGATCCTCTTATTGTATTTAATAAATTCACTCTGTTGCTTTATGCAGACTATACTAATTTATGAATTTTAAAACATTTAACCCCTTTGGTACGTATCTTGTATACCAACCCCCCCCTTTGTGTTCCTTTTCTTATCTTGATTTTTCAGTCTTTTCTTTGAATCATGGCTTGCATGACATTTTTCTTTCTTTTCCTTTTTCGCTGTTTGCAAAGACTCTTGGGAGGATTTGACAGATTTGGTGGAGCAATTGCGCGATGATACAGAAGGTGCGTGCCACACCAACATCTTTCAGCTATTATTTCCATTTCATTTTCAACTGGCTTTTCTTGTCTGTCTTTGAGCTGGATCACCAGGTACACTCCAGTGATAGCAACTGGATCATACATGTTTGTAACTATATTGTGCTGACCTTTCCTTTGTTAAAATGTTTGTTTTTCCTTTTGAAAAACCAGTTGCATATATTATCTTCTCAGAATGCACCCATACGGATATTTATTTTGGGGAGTGAGAGGTGGCACAGCCCACATCAAGTTCCATGGCTTATTCACTGTATAGCAGTCTACTTCTGAAATTTTGGGTTGTCTTTATACATGGGCACAAAAGATCTCATAAAGGACCATACAATTTCCTACATGTGGTTGGAAGACCACTCCTTCACTCTCTTACTTCCCAGTCATTGTTCTGCACCACTTCCTTCCTTATTGCCGACTTCTATAACTTGTGAAGAATTTGAGTCTTCGTACCTGTTCAGCATAGATATCTTGCTGGTTTCTTCTGATAATTTTATGCAGCAGAAGCAAAGTGTGGTGCTTTATGATCCCATGTCAAGGTTCCTGTTTCGTTTTTCCTGGCACACTGCCTCAGAATTATTGTAGTGTAAATGGATGCACAGAGTGCATGTGTGGGATTGTGCAAATTCATTATCGCTGTAGAACAAAATACTGTGGTATTAATGACACCCATATGTGTGCCTGCAAGACAAATACAGTGGAACCTCAGTTTTTGAACATAATCCATTCCAGAAGACCGTTCGACTTCCGAAACGTTCGAAAACTGAATATCAAAGGGCGGTCAGCAAAATCCATTGAAAAAATTGAGAAACGTGCCTTGGAAGCTGTTTGACTTCCAAGGCACGTTCGAAAACGGAAGCAATTACTTCTGGGCTGTTGCCGTTCGGGTTCCGAATTGTTCGTCAATGGAGACGCTCGAGAACCGAGGTTTGACTCTAATCCTTTATAGAAGGTGGGGATTAAATGGGGAAATGCCACCAGGGGAAGGGGATCTGGTCCTTGTGTTGAGATCCTGATCGGATTTCCTCCCCTTGTGTTGTTGTTGTTTTTAATGTGGGAGATTCTACCACAACCATGAGTCTCCCACCTTGTGTCGAGTTGTGCCCTAAGGTGTACTTTACCGCTGTCTTATGAGTTCAGTTTTCACCTAACCTTCTTGTTGTACATATGGTGTAGTTACTCATGTTTTGTTTAGCATTTAGAGCTACACTTGCTTTGGTTGACAGGAAGAATGGGGGTGTGCAGAGGAAGCAAAATCCCAGAAAGAGGAAGGATGGCAAACATGACCTTCAGTCCCTTCTCACAATATATGTTCTGTAGAGCAGCAAAACACACATTCCATGGCATTGTAAAAACATTGTTTGAGTTGGGTCACCTTGAAGTGAGAAAATCTTAGGTTGTAATCCTGCACATGCATACCCTGGAGTGAACTCCATTAACTTCTATGGGGCTTTCAGAATAGGATTGCGCTGTTAAGAAGATTGAAAAAATGTTCATCTATGTCAGGCATCCCCAAATTGCAGCCCTCCAGATGTTTTGGCCTACAACTTCCATGATCCCTAGCTAACAGGACCAGTGGTCAGGCATGATGGGAATTGTAGTCCAAAAAATCTGGAGGGCCGAAGTTTGGTGATGCCTGATCTATGTATTACACATTTGAAAGCAATAACATTCAATGCTGAAGCTGCTGAAGGAAGCAAAGAATAATGGTACAGTCTAGCGCAGAAAAGCTGATGAATTGTTATGCAGACTTTTTAAAAATTGCAAACTGATATGGAAATATGAGGAGCTGAACTTTAGACTGGAAAATGAGAAACCAAAATTGACAGATTTTCCCATCTGTAATTTGCCCTGGCCCAAACCTTTGCCATAGATTTTGTCATGCGAGTTTTAGGTTTTTCCTGTGGAAATTGGGGAGAATCTATTGCCAAGTTTATGAATCCACTCTGCTATCAGAGGACATTGTCTAAACAGGGTGAGATAGCAGTTCAAAGAGCTTTGGGTTCAGATTCTGAGCTTTTTAGAATCAGTTGCAATAGTTGTTTTAGCCAGGCAGATGTTTTTATCTGTTCCTGTGTGCCTCACTGTAAGATCAGGCTTCCTCAAACTCGGCCCTCCATATGTTTTTGGCCTACAACTCCCACGATCTCTAGTTAGCAGGGCCAGTGGTCAGGGATGATGGTAACTGTAGTCTCAAAACATCTGGAGGGCTGAGTTTGAGGAAGCCTGACTAAGATAGTCAAAACATCCTAATCGACAGAGGACATGGGGACAATGTTCATGGGGACAATGCCCTGTGTTGCCTGCTCAAAACTTAAAGGAAGCATTTGCAATTTGATTAAAGTTTGTACATGCTTTGCAGTGAAAATAATCCATTTTAAATCTGCTTTCTGTGTTGACTCATTTAAACAAATTGCATTCATGTCAGTGTATTAGATTATGTTGCTTTTCCATTCCAGAGTCCTCACTGTCTGTCCTTGTAATGACTGCAACACGGTGTACTTTCAAGTGGGTTTATATTTACAGAGTAGTTAGCCTGCTTCATTCATTAGCCTTGTTAGTTAGCTGAGAAACTTGTTACTGTTGCAGTTTTGACTCTCCCTCTCCCCCCCCCCCCCCACAAAAAAACAGAGGTACAGTATGCATTTATATGTTGATATGATCTTTGGAGTTGGTTAGGAATACAATGTCTGCTTTGTATCTGGACTTCCTCCTTTGAAAAATGTGTCAGGGAAATCCTCTGTTGGAATACAGTTTCATAGTGGCTGACATCACTCTTTCAAGACAGATAAGCTGTTTTACAAATCCCAAGGCCTATATTGCTACAATAAAATTGTATTGTACAATAAAAGTAGAGAGAATGTCAATATGGGAATGTCAGTAAATAGGGAAATTCAAATTATATGTCATTAGTTTGTCTTGTCTATGGAGGCAGAGGAGATGATTCATTGGGATGTACATATATCATATATTTGATAAATGAGATCTAGTACACTTCTGCAGCTCTCATTCCTCCAAAAATAGCTACCATATTTTTCCCGTGTATAAGACGCTCCTGTGTATAAGACGCCCCCTATTTTTGGGGACTCAGATTTAAGAAAATGGTCACGGCACTATCCGTGTGTAAGACGCCCCCTAATTTTGGACATAATTTATTAGGAAAAAAACCTAGTCTTATACACGGAAAAATACGTTGCAATGTCTCATTGGTCAACAACCAGCTTGGCTTCATTTTGGGAGCACATGTCAGGCATTAATCTGTCATTGCTGCTCTCAGTATTTTGTATATTGAGCTAATCAAATGATAAACTGTTGTGGTTCTGATTATAGGCATGCACACATTTGAGCTTCATCTTGCCATTCAAATTTGACTTCAGCGCATGCACATATGCATTTGTAGTCCAAGACCATATCTGCTTTCCATCTATACCCTTTTGTCCTTGTTCCCACCTTGTATTGATTCATACATTTTAATTTTGCACGAACAGGTCATGCATGCAGGAGTCAGCTGAGCGGCGTGTGCCTTTTTTTTTTTTTAATGTGTCCACCCAGGAATTGCATAATAGCAAACATTCAAGAATTCTCTATTCACTACAAGGCTTGTGTGTGCATACTTTACTTTATGTTCAATCCTAAAGTGACAGGCTTTCCCCACTCAAAAATAGGAAGATGGTTGTGGGAGAAATCAATACAGTGGCATACAGAGAAATCAGCAGGGGGAAATGATTATGCCAATAAAGGATGAATGAGTGAGTGAATGAATGAATGAATGAATGAAGAAGGGGGAATGAAGCAGGGAGATCTGCAAAAAAATAATTGTTCTTCAGTTTTCCAGTATTGCAGAAACATTTTTATTTTATTTTATATATATATATATATATATATATATATATATATATATATATATACACACATGGCTGCAGTTGTGATTTCTGGAGCTCGGTGGAAATAGGCACTACAGAACCGGAATTAGAGTGATGTAGATCATTGTGGAAGAAATCGAAACAAAACAGTAATATACACTGAGATCAAATTTTAAAAAGCTGGGAGATTTGGAGAAATAATTGTTTTTCCGTTTTTCAATTGTCAATATTTCACAAATCTGTTCCCCCCCCTATGGAGCTATGGGGCTATGGGAGCTCACCAGAAATAGGCACTACTGCTGTCTGAGCAGTACTGGTTTTGGGAGGATCTAGAGCAGTGGTTCCCAACCTTTTTTTTGGCCATGATCCACCTAAGCATCTCTGAAATCCTGATGCCCCCCCCCATGACATATAATTCTTATTATTCAAAAAACGAATTCCTATTCACATGGAGGAAGCCGAAAAGGCCATAGTTAATAACTCATTCTCAAATTGCAGATAGGTAGCCGTGTTGGTCTGAGTCGAAACAAAATAAAAAAATTCCTTCAGTAGCACCTTAAAGACCAACTAAGTTTTTATTTTGGTATGAGCTTTCGTGTGCATGCACACTTCATCAGATAAAAACTTAGTTGGTCTTTAAGGTGCTACTGAAGGAATTGTTTTATTTCATTCTCGAATTGCCGCCCTTAAAAATCAGATTGCCCCCCGTGGGGTATGTGCCCCATGTTGGGAACCATGGATCTAGAAGGCATAGAAAGGGGAGCAGCAAAAATGGATGCTTGAGCTACTTCCAGGAAAAAAAACTGCCTGCTGTTTCAAATAGTGTGGTTTGGAGTTGTGTTTTCCAAAACTCAATGGATTATCTCTAGATTGAAGAAAGCCAAAATTCCAATGGAAAGCTATCAGGACTATTTGGGTGGGGTGCCATGTGGACGGCCTTACATAAAAAAGACTGCTAATTTCTTCAAATGTATATTAAACTCGTGTGGACGAATCCTTGGTTAATGTTGGAGCTCACACATATTGCTTTTAATCGCTCACGAAACAGAATTTTGAGCAGAAATCCTGTTGATAACTTTTTTTGGTTTAATTTCTTAAATATGCTCGCATATATAATTTGTAGATATACTGTGTTTGTACATATACTTTCTCCAAATTTAATTGCTTATGTAATTGGCTTGACTGGCCATTTCCTGAGACATTTATAACCTAATTGTGAATGTGTGAGTTAGCATTACATGCAAAGGCATTTTCTGGTGTAAAACAGGCTTAATTTAGAACATAAATACAGATTTTTAAAAATTTGCTTTAAAAAATGTAAAACATATGTTAGGGATTTTAAAAAGGATGCTCAAGAAAATATCTAAAATAGCCTAATTTGAAGTGCTTTGAAGACTGTCTAGCTTGGTTTGGGTCCGAGTCTGAATCCTTATATGAAAAAAAATGAAGCTGCTGGACTAAGTTTGGAGACAAAGAGGTACAGCAGTATCTGTTTGGGATATTTTTTTTAAAGGACTGTCTATCATTTTTATAGACATGGATGACAGTTTCAGGCTTCTTACCCCTTCTGAGGGGATGAATTCTGCCAAATTTCAAAAGGATACCTACAGTTGCTTTCCAACTAGGGCAAGATTTAGAATTTTGAGTTGGATAAGGAAAATGACTTGATCTCTCCTATTGTTTTGTGGGCAGTTTTGTAGGAAAATAGCACCCACCAGAGAGGTGCTCCTAGATAAGAAACCTGCCAAATTACAGATGAATATACTGTATCTGAAGACGCAGGTGGCGCTGTGGGTTAAACCACAGAGCCTAGGGTTTGCTGATCAGAAGGTCGGCGGTTCGAATCCCTGTGACGGGGTTAGGTCCCGTTGCTCGGTCCCAGCTCCTGCCAACCTAGCAGTTCGAAAGCATGTCAAAGCGCAAGTAGAAAAATAGGTACTGCTCCAAGCGGGAAGGTAAACGGCGTTTCCGTGTGCTGCTCTGGTTCGCCAGAAGTGGCTTTGTCATGCTGGCCACATGACCTGGAAGCTGTACACCGGGTCCCTCGGCCAATAACGCGAGATAAGTGCCGCAACCTCAGAGTCAGTCACGACTGGACCTAATAGTCAGGGGTCCCTTTACCTTTATACTGTATCTGGGAGGGTTTGTGTGTGTGTTTTAATTTGCTAGGTATCTTTAAAGTTGGGTGGGGTTTTTTTGTGGGGTGAGGATTCGCTTCCCTCCTGTGAGGGACAGGGGATATCGCGAAGTCCCTCCCCTCCTGAGTTCAAGCCCGTCCCCGAGCAAAGGGGAAAGCAGGGAGAGTTCCGATTCCAGTGGGGAAGCAGGAAGTCGTGTCCGAGGCTCAGGCAAGGTAGAGGAGCCAGGGTCCCAGGTGGGACAGGAAGGGGCAAGTAAGGGGGGAAGACCCATCCCCCCAACTCCAGAATTACGCAGGAAGAGGAGGGGCAAGAGGATGGGTCTGCCAAAGCTTTTGTGTTGGAGAAAGACGCGCCAAAAGCCATTAGGAGGTTCTGAAACCGACTGACAACATCACTCCGTGTAAATAGCAATGACTTGAGCACTGTAAATACGCAGCACCAATAAAAGAATAAAATGCAGAGCTGCGTAGCGTCGTTACTCTGAAGTAGTCCACTCCGGCCACTGTGACAGCAACCTCCTAATCATTTTTGGGCTACTTTGGAGTTGCCGGGATGAGCGTGTCAGAGGCGGAGAAGTGGCAGCAGATCGCTGAGCAAGCCCAGCTAGAACTGCAACAGCTGTCGCTGCAGGCGCAGGGAGAATTGAAGGCAGCTAAAGAGGAGACTAAGAAGGTCCAGGACGACCGGCTACAACTTGCGGAACAGGTGAGAGAGCTCCAGGAAAAAGAGCAGCATTTTAGGGCGGTGGCGGTAGACCTCCAAAACAAGCTGGATGCAGAGAAAAACAAGGCGGGAGGGGCACCCCAAGTCCAAGTGCTGCCAGGAAGGAGAGCCGGGACCCTAGTAAGCAAGTTCAATGGAGACCCGAAGGAGTTTCAGGGCTTTGAGACTGAGATTGTGTATGCTCTTGAGCTGCACCATGATGAGTTCCCTGATGATGAGCACAGAGTAGCGTTTATTGTGGAGCACCTTACAGGGGCGGCCAGGGAGTGGCTAAGACCGTTAATTGCAACAAGGAATCCTTGCATGAAGAATGTCAAACTATTTCTAGAAGGTTTGAAAACGATGTATTCGTCCGATAGTCATATGGACCAGACTAAGGAGGAACTTCATAATTTACGCCAAGGAAATATGACAGTTCGCGCGTATTGGGCGAAATTCACCATGCTGGTGCACAGATTGGGGTGGGATCTGGAATCTGCCCCAATGCAAGCGGCGTTTTACTTGGGGTTGCATGAGGAGGTGAAGGATGAGCTCTCGAGAGGTCCAAAGCCCAGTAATATGGATCAACTGAGCAAAGCGGCTCTGGCGGTGGGGGTGAGGCAGGAATCCAGATGGAGCGACAAGCAAGCAACGCGCGCAAAGCGGGCTTGGTTCCCACGGTCGCAGGAGAAGCCACTCCCTCAACAACCCTTTCAAGCCACGCCTGGGGCCAGTCAGGACCAGGAACCCATGCAGATTGATAGCGCGCGCGCGCGGGCTTTTCAAACCCCAGCGGCGCCAAGACGCAAGGAGGGAAGGGGTGGGAATTGCTTTCTCTGCAACTCCCCCCAGCATCTCGTCAGAGACTGCCCACATCGCAGGGAGTGGCAAGGAAAGGCGGGAACGGTTGTGCCCTCCCCCACTGACGCAGCACCACAGCAGGGAAACGGGAAAGCCTGGCTGCAGGAGACAAGGGGCGGCAGCCAGGCACAGTCAGCAGACAACAGCCCCAGCCCACCCACCCGCACAGAGAGGAGCAGAGCCAGCCCACCCCTCCCAGAGCAGGAGTGGTTCTAGAAGTGACGCTCACGCTCCCTAATGGCTATCCCCTGACAGTCCTCGCCTTAATTGACAGTGGGGCGTCAGCGAACTTCTTCTCGAGGAACTTTGCAGAAGAGCACCAGATCCAGCTTCTGCAGCTGGATTTTCCTCTGCACGTGGCAACCATTGACGGCAGAGAGCTGCTGGGAGGGGCCATCACTCATCAAACCCCCCCCATGAGAATGACGGTTGGAAGGCACTCAGAGACACTGGCATTCAACGTCACCACCATCTCAGACCCCCCAATCGTTTTGGGCATGAGCTGGCTGGCGCGCCACGACCCCTCCATAAGTTGGCATCAGAGATGCATCACTTTTGGATCGGACTTTTGCCTGGAACATTGCATGCAGCACCAACCAGGGGAGGGGCCTCCGATAGCCACGGTGGCCACCATGCACGTCAAAGGGGGTGAGGCGATACCCAAACCATACTGGGACCTGCAGGAGGTCTTCAGTGAAGCGGAGTCCGACCACCTGCCCCCACACAGGCCTTTTGACTGCCAGATCAACCTGGTGCCTGGGGCAACTATACCCCCAGCCAAGCTGTACGCCATGTCAGACCAGGAACTGGAGGATCTGCGCGCTTTTATCGACAAGAACCTCAAGCGGGGGTTCATCAGAGAAAGCAAGGCAGCAGGGGGCAGCCCGGTCTTCTGGGTGGACAAGAAAGACACGCAACAGCGCCGTCTTGTGGTGGATTTTAGACGGCTGAATTCGGTGACAGAGCCAGTGGCTTTCCCCATGCCCAGAGTGGATGATCTCCTGACAGCGGCACGCAGGGGCAAGATTTTCACCAAGCTAGACCTGAGGGGGGCGTACAACTTGATCAGGATCCGGGAAGGCGATGAGTGGAAAACCACGATGTTCACGCCTCTGGGCTCTTTTGAATATCTGGTGATGCCCTTCGGGTTGCAAGGGGGCTCAGCATGCTTCCAGGCCTTCATGCACCACGTCCTGGGGTCCCTACTCTTCAGGAAATGCTTGGTCTTTCTGGATGACATCCTTATTTACTCCAACGACCCAGTGCAGCACGTGAAGGACGTCAGGGAGGTGTTACAGCGCCTGAAGGAGAACCACCTGTATGTGAAGCTGGAGAAGTGCAAGTTTCACACCAAGGAGGTGGACTTCCTGGGCTACAAGCTGTCAGACAAGGGGCTGGCAATGGACAAGGACAAGGTGCAGACCATCCTGGACTGGCACAGCCCCAGGACGCGCAAAGATGCCCAACGCCTACTAGGCTTTGCCAACTTCTACAGGAAGTTCATCAAGAACTTCTCTCGAGTTACGGCTCCCATCACTGACTGCCTGAGAGGCAAGCAGAAGTTCAGGTGGACACCAGAGGCGCAAGCAGCGTTCGAAAGCCTCAAGAGGGTGTTCGCCTCAGACCAGAACCTGTTCCACGTGGTTCAGGACGCGCCCCTACGCATTGAAACAGATGCTTCTGATAAGGCTGTGGGCGCCATTTTGTTGCAACTAGACGCCAACAGAGAGTGGAGACCCTGTGCCTTCTTCTCCAGGAAGTTGACCCAGCCCGAGCGAAACTACACAGTTTTTGATCGGGAACTTCTGGCGATCCACGCGGCGTTCCAGCACTGGAGACACTTCCTGGTGGGCGCCAAGCACCCCATCCAGGTGTGCACAGACCACAAGAACCTGGAGTTCTGGAGAACTGCCAGGGTGCTCAACCAGCGGCAGATACGGTGGGCGGAGTTCTTCTCGAACTTCAACTTCTCCATACACTACATCCCAGGAGAGCAGAATGTCAGGGCGGATGCCCTCTCCCGCAAGCCAGAGTACATGGAGGAGGAGGCGCCACCAGCCCCAAGGCACATTTTCCCCCCGTCGGCATGGTCCTGCGGAGCAGCAGTGGTGAGCGAGGCAGAACTCACAGCACTGACGGCAGCGGATGAATTTGCCAACCGCATCTTCAGAGAACTGAGAGGGGGGAGGGAGCAGGCAAAAGACTTTGCAGAACGCAGAGGGCTGCTTTTCTACAAGGGTGCGCTGTACCTACCCACCACCCAGCTTCGACGTACGGTCCTCAAGCAGATGCACGACAACCCTACAGCGGGGCATTTTGGAAGGGACAAGACCACTCACCTAGTCATGAGACACTTCTGGTGGCCAGGGGTGAGGGAAGATGTTCGAGACTATGTAAGGGGCTGTACCACCTGCCAGCGGGCGAAGGTGGTCAGAGCAGCGCCACCAGGGTTGCTGGAGCCCTTAGCCACACCACACAGGCCGTGGGAAGTGGTGTCCATGGACTTCATCACAGATCTGCCTTCGTCCAGGGGTAAGACTGCAGTGTTGGTGGTGGTGGACCTCATGTCCAAAATGTGTCACTTTATACCGTGTGCCAGGGCAGTCTCGGCAGAAGAGACAGCCAAACTGTTTGTTGATCACGTTTTCAGACTGCATGGATTACCTTTAAGGGTTATTTCGGATCGTGGCCGCCAATTTGTTTCCAGGTTCTGGCGGCGGCTCATGAACCTCCTGCAGGTGGAGGTCAGCTTGTCGACGGCTAGACACCCGCAGACCAACGGACAAGCGGAGAGGGTCAACGCCATTCTGCAGCAGTACCTGAGATGCTACGTCAGCCAGCGGCAAACGGACTGGGTGGATCGCTTGCCATTAGCAGAATTTGCCTACAACAATGCAGTGCACGTCTCCACAGGGGTGTCGCCCTTTAAGGCCAATTACGGGCGCGACCTCAGATCTTTCCCAGAGAGGGAGAGGGAGGAGGAGGAGGAGGGCCCACAGGCTGAGGATTGGGCAGAGGAACTGGAGACGGTGCACCAGCAGCTCAGAGAACACTTGGAGAGGGCCAAGGAAGCGTACAAAAAGGGGGCAGATCGCCACAGGCGACAAGGGGAGGTCATCAGGGTGGGGGACAAGGTGTGGTTGTCCTCGGAGGGCCTTCCCACCAGAGGGAGGTGCAAAAAGCTGGCACCCAAATGGCTGGGCCCCTTCACGGTCACGCAACAGGTCAACCCGGTGGCATACAGGCTGGCACTGCCAGAGGACATGAGGGTGCATCCAGTGTTTCATAGATCACTGCTGTCGCCGTACAGGGAAAGCAGCAGGCTCCGAGACAGCGAACAAACCCCCGAGGGAGGGGGGGAGAGGGAAAGCAGGGAGCAACTCAATGAGGCCACGGCCATCCTGGATTCAAGGTGGGGGGTGGGGGGCCTGGAGTACCTCATGGCATGGGAGGATGCTCCACCGTCCCAGAATGAATGGGTTCCCGCCACTCAGATACAGGAGGAATTCTTGGTGGAAGAATTTCACGCCCTCTTTCCCCACAGACCCAAGCCCTGGCACATGGAAAGGGAGGGGGAGGAGGAGGAGGCACGGGAGAACAGCTCACCATGGCGCTGGGAAGCGGAGTTTGAGGAACCAGAGGATGAGGTATGGGTGTCGCCAAGATCCACCCAGTCAGAGGAAGGAGCAGATTGGCAAAACATTTTTACCCCCACCAGCTCTGACGCCACGGACTTTTTGGGATTCCCGTCCTCCCAGGCGGAAGGGGGGGGCTCGCAGGACTGGGGGGAGGTGTTCACACCAACGGGCTCGGAGAGCACCGAGTTTTTAGGCTTCCAGTCGTCACCGACACATGGGGGGGGCCTGGGGAGGGGTGAAGGAGAGCTTGGGAGGGGGGTGGATGTGAGGGACAGGGGATATCGCGAAGTCCCTCCCCTCCTGAGTTCAAGCCCGTCCCCGAGCAAAGGGGAAAGCAGGGAGAGTTCCGATTCCAGTGGGGAAGCAGGAAGTCGTGTCCGAGGCTCAGGCAAGGTAGAGGAGCCAGGGTCCCAGGTGGGACAGGAAGGGGCAAGTAAGGGGGGAAGACCCATCCCCCCAACTCCAGAATTACGCAGGAAGAGGAGGGGCAAGAGGATGGGTCTGCCAAAGCTTTTGTGTTGGAGAAAGACGCGCCAAAAGCCATTAGGAGGTTCTGAAACCGACTGACAACATCACTCCGTGTAAATAGCAATGACTTGAGCACTGTAAATACGCAGCACCAATAAAAGAATAAAATGCAGAGCTGCGTAGCGTCGTTACTCTGAAGTAGTCCACTCCGGCCACTGTGACACCTCCCTTGCTGTTTTACAGGCAAAAATGTTATCATGAAAATGGTATACATTGTAGTGGTATCCCTAAGAAAGCAGTCTGCAGCTTTTCAGAAGAATGGGTATAAGGGCTATGAAGTTTTGATGAATAGGGTTGAGGGGAAGCCTTAGGCTTCTATTCTGCTCCGTTGGCACTAAAAGTCATAGGAACTGAAGCAAAACTGATTTGACAGGAGTGGATGTATGAGTATGTGACTGTGATGCAAAAGGACCTCCTTCTACAATAGAAAGTGTCCTCTCATACTGTATCACAGTGTGATATCATGGGCTGTCCCCTGAGCCCGCTAGATGACATCGCAAGGGATTGTTGCCTTAGGAGAGCAAGAAAAATTCTCAGGGACGATTCACACCCCGGCCAGCACCTCTTTAATCTTCTACCCTCAGGCAGGAGATATAGAAGTATAATCAGTTGTTGTTGTTGTTGTTTAGTCGTTTAGTCGTGTCCGACTCTTCGTGACCCCATGGACCATAGCACGCCAGGCACTCCTGTCTTGCACTGCCTCCCGCAATTTGGTCAAACTCATGTTCGTAGCTTCGAGAACACTGTCCAACCATCTTGTCCTCTGACGTCCCCTTCTCCTTGTGCCCTCCATCTTTCCCAACATCAGGGTCTTTTCCAAGGATTCTTCTCTTCTCATGAGGTGGCCAAAGTATTGGAGCCTCAGCTTCACAATCTGTCCTTCCTTTCAGTTGTACTAACAGGCTAAAAAACAGTTTCTGTCTGTGGACTGTTAGGCTGCTGAACGGAAAATAATATAGTGCAACAGACTTTCAGGGTTGGTGTGTTGTGCGACAAGCACACAGAGTGCAATGAGATTGAGTGTTGGGGGGAAAGCTTGGTTAATTTCATTGTACACAGGTTGTACATTGACAATAAAGGTATTATTATTATTATTATTATTAGTAGTAGTAGTAGTAGTAGTAGTATCCCACGTTTTCCCCCCAGCTAGCGCTACTAGCAGGACTAGCAAAGAGCACAGATAAGAACAAGATTATGCAAGATACAAGGTGATAATTGCAGCATCCCTTTCCCAAAACACTGTGAATGGAGAGCTCTGGAAAAATCATTCCCTCTGATTAAAAGCTAGACCTGTCAGTCATCAAAGAGCTGTATCCTCCTCCCTCCGCCCATCCTGCTGTTTTCCTTATGGCTAATTTCTCTAGAAAATCCCTGCCACAAGTCTATTAAAACCTTTCCCCCAGAGACACTCAGTTTTTCTTTGTTTACTAGTTTAAATATTCAGGTAACTGAATCACTTTTGGCTCTGTCTGATGTGCTGCTATTGCCGTAGTTTTAAAAACAAGACCTAAAGCTTTGGTTTCTACAAATACTCTGCCTTTCAATATCCATAGTGTCCCTTATGTTAAAACTACCCTGTTTCTCATATTTTAAGACATACCCATAAAATAAGCCATAGCAGGATTTTTAAGCATTCAAGGAATATAAGCCATACCCCGAAAATAAGACATAGTGTGTTGGTTTTTTTAAAAGGAAAAAATAAATATAAGACGTGTCTTATAATATGAGAAACACGGGCAACAGTTGCCACATTGAAAATGATTTTCCATCAAGGCATTTTCCAACCAAACCTTGTCTATGTGTTTTGTTGCAGATCCCAACTATCTCATGGCTAATGAACGCATGAACCTGATGAACATGGCTAAGCTGAGCATAAAGGGCTTGATTGAATCTGCTCTTAATCTTGGGAGAACTTTGGACTCTGACTATGCACCCCTCCAGCAGTTTTTTGTAGTGATGGAACATTGCCTCAAACATGGCTTAAAAGGTGGGTGTGATTGTGACGGCAAACCTACTTGAGGGATTATGTCCACAATTTTAAATTGCTATTCCACCACTTCATGTGCCCACAGAAATAATACTTATGTGGGTGTGATTTTATTTAGCAGATTTTTATTCTGCCCTTCTACTATTTAGGTCTTCAAGGCAGCTTACAAAAATGTTAGAATAAAGTTGTTTTCAGTCAAATTAGTCAGGGGCAGGTTTCTATGTGAAGGTGTTCCCCCCCCCCTTAATTCTCTTAGGGCCTAGAAGAAATCAGCAGACTTTCTCACTGTCTGTTCTGGAGGTCCAGTACAGTGTGCTAATACAGTGGCAGTAGCAGGACAAAGAGAGACGTCTCTGTAAAGTGTGCCACCCCAGAACAATATGGGAGCAAAACAGATAAGTGTCCTGGTCACAGCCATTCCTGGCACACAATTCTCCCTATAGGCAACTGACTTGATGGCACTTAAGAGCCAATCACAAGAGGAGAGAAAGAGAATTGCCCTCCTGCCTGCTGATAATCAGGTTCTTCAGATAATTGAGGTTCTGGAGTCAAAACCTGCCCCTGAAGGGATGCCAGTTGGCCCAGCAGTTGCAGCCTAAAAGTGTAAGAGTTGTGCAGGAAGAGGCATCTTTGGCAACAGAACTTGCTAGAAAGCCACTTTAGGGGGTGAGTGTGCAAGTGTTGACCGACAACCCCTCCCTCACTTCTCACAGGTGGAAAAATAGTTCCTGTCCCATCATGCAAACTGTAGCAGAGACTTCTGTACCGGTTGCTGTAGAGCAGTATTTTCCCATTAATCTGTCTTTGTGGAACAATTTGTTTTGAAGGCTTAAGCAAACTTTTATTTTATAATGAGTATTAATACATAGCTGCAGTGCTTTTTTCAGGGGGTACTCAAGGGTATGCAGTACCAACAACCTCTTTTGTTGTTGTTAAAAAGTGTGGCACTTACTGTAACAACTTAGTGGTGAGTACCAGCACCTGTTGTGGTTTTTTGGGGAAAAAAGCACTGCATAACACTACATGCTGAAAAACTGCACTGGAGAGACACTGAAATCTGAAAACAGGAAATGAGAAAAGGGGGAAGAAAAAACGAACTGCTTCTTTCTTCCCGTAATTGCATTCTTGCTGCCATCTGCATGACCCCTTGTCTGAAATAATTACAGTACACTGTTTGCAGAAGGAATGTAGAGCACAACAGAACATAGGATAAAGGTGAAGAAACAGTGTAAACGGATTCATGTTTTGGGTGGGCTGTTGTATATGATTTGTATTTCTAAGGCAATTCACACGATCCCATTGTAATTTTAAGATGTTGATTCAGATATAAGGAGTAACAATGCTTTTATCTAGCCAAGAAGACTTTCCTGGGCCAAAACAAGTCATTTTGGGGACCTCTGGAGTTGGTAGAGAAGTTTGTCCCTGAAGCTGGAGAAATCACAGCAAGTGTTAAAGATCTGCCAGGGTTGAAGTAAGTGAAGACTTTGTCTACCCTTTCAACAAGAAGCTGGTCAGGCATTTGCCAGGGATGCTGTGTAGGGCAGTAACGATCAACCAGAAGTCTATCCAGCACACAAATAGTTAGCAACTTGCCCACCTTTCCACAGCTTCTCTGCCTTCAGTTTAGCTGCCTGTTTCCTGTCATGTCTGAACCGGACTAAAATGTCAGCTCTGTGTACGACAACAACGAAACAGGCAGATTCAGCATTGCAAATGAAGAGATTTGAAAGCAATAGCAAATTTTAGAAATCTGTTGGGCCATATTTAGAATATTATGGTTCTGATTCCCCCAACTAAAAACTAATTTTCTTGCATGGAGCAAGAAAATATCATCTCAGTGAGCTACAGTCTACACCACTAAAATAAAATATTGTCTCAATTTTATTATTTATATTGGGTGTGGAAGTTGGGATGTAGATTATATAACAGCATATATCTTTTTTTCTGGGATTGATAGGACGCCTGTGGGTAGAGGAAGGGCATGGCTTCGCCTAGCTCTCATGCAGAAGAAGCTTTCCGAGTACATGAAAGCCTTGATAAACAGAAGGGAAATTCTCAGGTTAGTAGTTTGCTGTTTCTTGACCGAGAAGCCTTGCTTTCAATAAAAGGGGATTTATTACATAAACAAATTGTTCTCTATGGGTATCTTCTCTGTGCGCCTCTGTATTCATAATTGGACTCATTGTTGTTCTGGCACTTCCAGAGGTTGTTTTGAAAGCAGCATGGGTGGAATGTATAATCTTGTTTGGAGACTTGCTAAATTGTCATAATGTCTTTGAATACCTGCCTGCCAGCATTGAGGGCTCTAGAAAGGAACTCAAAGGTTTCCCGTAGACATGACTTTACCCTACACCGAGAAAAAAATGTGTACACTGTCACAAATTTATGAAAGCACTTAAAATTTTACTAGACATTTTACTGTAAAAAAATAAGATAAACAGGTTCCTGTCTGCAGGCTAACTTTGCATATGAAATGAAGTGAGAATTAATCTTGCTGGCAGTAAATGGATTGCAGTTCAGGAGAGTGGGAATGCACAGCCGCTGCCAGTTCTAAACTCTGTGGGTGTGTTTGTGCATGCACACATACACATTCTCTCTGTTTGCTCTTGAGCCACTATAGGTCAGAAATACACATATAGAATCATAGAGTTGGAAGGGACCACGAGGATCATCTAGTCCAACACCCTGCAACGCAGAAATATTTCACCCAACATGGGGCTTGAACCCATGACCATGAGATTAAGAGTCTCATGCTTTACCAACTGAGCTATAGAGCGTGGACTATAGATAGACAGAGTCAATGTAAATAATGCATGCGGTGATTGCCTTTGTTTTCTTTCAAAAGAATATAGTTATGGAAAACCATTTCCTTGCTCTTAATGTTTTCGGAATTTTGATGTTTTCTCTAATTTTGTATGCCTGTTGGTTATTCACAATGACCTTGATGCAAGCAAGCCGCTCAGACTTCTAACGTGGGCCTCCTCTTGCACATGTGTCATGATCCCATCATGAACATGCGGTCTCATGAGCCATGAAATAAATGTTTCAGTTTTAATCCTGAAATGACACCATAGCAAGTACTGGAGCTTTTCTACCATGACCCCAAGTACTTCCCGCACTTGCTGCTATTTTATTCTAATATAACATCCAGGCTGAAGAAGAGCCCTACAAAGTTTGCTGAGTACTTTCATAGAATCATGGAACTATAGAGTTGAAAGGGACCCTGAGGGTCATCTAGTCCAACCCCCTGCAAGGAAGGAATTCTGTCTACAGCTGTCCCAGGGTGGGCGCCAACCACCAACCTTCTGGCTTACAGACAGACACACTGACCCATTGCGCCATCTCTGAGCCAGTGTTGTAAAGTTTAGATTGGTTGTCATTTTGAATTGGTTTTTTAATTCTGAAGGACTATAAATGATATATTTATAAAATTCACTTTAAAGTTTTATTTTTCTGTCCACTTTCATTGCAAAATAATCAGTTATCTTCCCTTTTGCAAGTTCTCAATGGACAAAAGATGGGGCAGACATTATTTTTTCCATACATAGCATCATTCCCAGGGAGAGGCATTTTCGTTCAACCACTCTCAAAGTGCAGAGTAGCCAGGAGAGTGTAACTAAGCCACTTAGTGAATTAAAAATGTTTTTAGAAGGAAAGAAGGAATTCCTGGCCACCTTGGGTAATTGTTTGCAATAGAATACCGCAAGGTATATTCATGCCCCTCTGAAGTTATCAAAATTGCCCCACAAATCTCTCTGTATGCAGGACCTGTATCTACCCCAATAATCCTCTGCCCCATTCTCCTAGCCTTATTTGAAAGTTGGAATCCCTGCTTCCTGTGATTGAAAAATATAGATAACCGAAGAAGGATTCTCTTGCAGAGTGACTGGCTTTGCTCCCACTGCCTCCTGGCTAATCATCACAAACTATAATAAAACTTAAAAGCTTTCTTATCACCTCATCCACTAGTCTGAGCAGTAAAAGGCCTGTAGCCATAACCATGAGTAGATTTGTTGAAGTCTGGAATATAGTGATTTGACAAGCTTTATCTCAACTTGTTTTGCAGTGAGTTTTATGAACCTAATGCACTCATGATGGAAGAAGAAGGTGCCATAATTGCTGGTCTTTTAGTAGGTCTGAATGTAATTGATGCAAACTTTTGCATGAAGGGTGAAGACTTGGATTCACAGGTGATGGATATTTTGTTCTCCTATATACACTCTTCGGTTGTGTCCATTTGGCTCTTGAAAAAGTTAAAAAAAAAAGCATAACTGGGATGCAATTTGGCTAGTCAGTGGCTGCTAAACAAATCAAGATTCAAGGAGCTCTAAATAAAGGATTTCCCTACTGGTTGAGTTTTTCAGCTTATGGAACTAAGCTACTTTGTGGTATGGTTTTGTATTTTCTTGGCATTTATCGGTGAAGAGGGTTTTTTTAGGTTTTACTGTATGTCTGTTTCCATTTGAAACTGCACATCTCTAAGCAGCTGTTTTTTTCATTCTTGTTACTAGTTACTTTAAACTACTAAAATAGCCTGTTAGTTTCTTTTCCTTTGTTCTGATTTGAAGTGAAAGCAGAAAAAGGAAGTGGTCTCAGAACCAGGAGAAAGCATTCTCAAGGGGAAATCTGTACTTTGTGCTTAAAAAAAATTGTGTTGAGCAAACACACATTTTTCTGTACAGAATTACAATTCTTGAAAATTTGTATTTTAAAATATTAACTTGCTCAGTGTTCATGATTTATTCTTGGACTTCTGAGAAAGTCAAAGTACGATAGGAAGGGGAGAAGTGAGGGTAAGTGAGGGGCATTCAAAACGTCTATCTGTACGGACAGCTGATTGTGAAGATGCCAAGCTAAGTTGCCCTCCTCAATCAGTGTGCAAGTTCTTCCATACCATGGGGACTAGAAACCTGCATGTTTAAGAAAGTTTATGGGATCCATAATCTTTGCTGGCTTCTAGATTTATGGACATAGAATTGTAGAGCAGGAGTCAGCAACATTTTAAAGCCTGCGGGTAAAGGTAAAGGTAAAGGGACCCCTGACCATTAGGTCCAGTCGTGACCGACTCTGGGGTTGCGGCGCTCATCTTGTGTTATTGGCCGAGGGAGCCGGCGTACAGCTTCCAGGTCATGTGGCTAGCATGAATATGCTGCTTCTGGCGAACTAGAGCAGCACACGGAAATGCTGTTTACCTTCCCGCTGTAAACCTATTTATCTACTTGCACTTTGATGTGCTTTCGAACTGCTAGGTTGGCAGGAGCTGGGACCGAGCAATGGGAGCTTACCCTGTCGCGGGGATTCAAACCGCCGACCTTCTGATCGGCAAGCCCTAGGCTCTGTGGTTTAACCCACAGTACTATTGCAAATTAGAGAAAGTGTTGTGGGCACCACAAAGGCACGGCACCCAAGTACACATCACAGGCTATTCTGTTAGCTACAAAAGAATGCTTTTTTTCAAGTCTAATTTCAGAAGGGTAAGCATTCCCTGTGGGTGTCAGGAAAGCGATATGTGCACCTGCAGGTGTTACGCTGGCGACCTCTGTTGTAGAGAATTGATAACCGTGTCTGTTTTTGAACAGAAGTAGATCTCATTTGCATTTTCTGTTCATATATATTTGGATGTGGCTTGGGAGAAAATGTGTTGGCCATGATCTGTTGTCCTACCCTACTTCTAAGATGCTGTCTGCAGAAGAACTGGACTGATATTAATTTAAATATAGTTCCCATCTTCTCTGGGTAGCTGGGTTTCATTCTTAGTAGGAAGAAATGCACTGATGGCATACTGCGGCCATGATCCAGTGAGATGAATTACTCACTTGCATGCAGTAGTGTGCTTTCACTGGGGTTTCCCCCATATGTTTTCATTTCAAACAGCTGTTTAAAAGACCATTGGTGGTGTGAGAGCTGCTGCTGAAAAAGTAGAAAATAGAAAGATCTGAGCACACAAATCTGGCTCATCTGCCTGATTATTGCCCATGTAATAATAATAAGGCACTCAGTTTTTCATGCAAGAAGAAATATAGTTGTGTTTTGACCTGAAGCATTACTGACTTCTCTTGTAGGTTGGAGTTATCGATTTTTCGATGTACTTAAAGGATGGGAACAGCAGCAAGGGAAGTGAGGGGTAGGTAATCTTTCTCTGGACTAGTGCTTCAGAATGTTCTGTGAAACTATATATTAGTTTGAACTTAAGAATTATGCTGCTTTGTACTTTCCCTCCTAATAATAGCCCCAGCATTCAATTACAGGTCAACACAATCTCATTAGCCTTTTGGGAGGCATTGTAACCAGTTGTTGTTGTTTAGTCGTTTAGTCGTGTCCGACTCTTCGTGACCCCATGGACCATAGCACGCCAGGCACTCCTGTCTTGCACTGCCTATTGTAACCAGTATATAAATTCAAAACTGTTCTGGGGTGGGATCTGCTAATATTAGTGTTAATATTGAAGCCTTGAGGGTTTACTGCTTTCCTGAAATAGGCTGTACTAAAGTGATCTGAATGCTAAAATATTTAGCTCTGAAGTACAGAAATGGAGCCTGAAAACATGTGTGCCTATATTCTTTTCTGTTAAAGAAATTTAATACAGCAGCTGTGACTTAACTTACACAGATGCAAGATACTGTATGAGAAGGTGTTGACAGAAATACTAGCACAATTATTAAATTAATGTACCCATTGGTTACCACTCCTGTTACTTTATTGTTTAGTTTTTTAAATAAATTATCTTTTGCTTTTGTCATGTTTTCATCATTCTCACTCATACATACAGTACTTGGAAATCAAGGTTTTGCTTTCAGTGATTCAACTCAAGTCTTGTTTGAGCTTCTAAACTTACAACATGCAAACCATGGTTTGGAGCTACTTGTCAGCTTCTGAGTTTTCTCAGCACTCAGCTTGACGCATTCACTTCTGTCCTTGTGGTACAGCACTCTCTGGATTTTGAATGCTGGATGATGAATGATGATCATAGGCTTGTTAATTGAGACATCATACCAAACAATAGCTAACAGAAACTTTGGTTTGCAAACACATTTCAAACCATGTTTTTAAATTCTGGTTTGCTACCTGGTTATAAGCCATTGTTTGTCCCTTCAGACATCACACCAAACTATACTTAAGCTTCTCCAATCATAGCTTGGGAAAATGTTGAAATTAAGTCCATGTGGTCTGATTGTAATAGAATGGGGTTATAATGTTTGCTAAACTACAATTGCTTTCAGTCTTTTTTCTTTTCATTAGTACAACAATAGAACAAGTCCCCCATCTCCCCAACTGGTTCATATGTATTTGATCCATAATGTTGAGCTGCAATTGCTTAATATTAATTGCGTCCCAATTCCAGAGATGGTCAAATTACTGCAATTCTGGACCAGAAAAATTATGTGGAAGAGCTGAACAGACATTTAAGGTAATGTGTAGTTTTCCTATATAATTATGACCAGTAAAAGACTTGGTTTGTTAATGTTGAGTTCTTTCATTTCAGTATAATTACTGCAGGTCTCTTAATTTCACAGTGCCACAGTCAATAATCTGCAGGCGAAAGTTGATGCTTTAGAAAAATCCAATACTAAACTTACTGAGGAGGTAGGTAGAAATCAAAGAAATGTGCTTTTTATACATGTTTGGGAGGGGGATATGTTTCAGGCAATAAGTTAATTAAGGCTTAATGTTTGGTAATTTTTCTCACATGGAGGGAATACCTCTTTTGTAGTGGAGCATGATGAGGCAGATATGGAACCCTGTAAAAACAAAAACAGGCATTTTCCTTCAGAACTCTGTGTATGCAAATGGTATGCATATTTTAGCATGTTAATGCAGGATGGCTGACCAGCTAAAAGCCCAATCCTATTTGTATTTACTCAGATGTAATTCTCAAACATTTTACTCGTAAGTGATTCAAACCACACAAATAACATTATGGCCTGGAGATGTCAGGTAAAGGACTATTTTGGTACAAGACTTGGCAGATACCTATCCCAAGGAAGGCATATGTTGGTAAGGACAGGAGTCATAAACATGGAAGGGTAGATTAGAGGAAGCAGGAATACAAAGTTGTGCGCAGAGTGGTCCAAAAGGCCTGTTCAGGGAGTCCAGCACAGGTTTAGGGAGCATGAAAGGCTGGGTAGCTTGGATTCTTCTTGGGTCTTGGTTTGAGGCCATTAAGAACTGTCAGGACCAGAGGTTGCTACACCTTTCTTGAGCAACCCATCAAAGCTATCTTCTACTGGCCAACTTTTGTATATTAAGATTTCTCATGATTTGTCTTGGCATGCAGCAATAGGAGTTCTGCAGTTGCCCTAGTCCAAGTTCATTTTAACTCTTGACCAAGAAAGCATCTGTAGAAGTCACAAAAAGTGTGGGTTTTTTTAAAACTCTTTGCATTGTTCTCATTGACACACACAGCTTGCTGTTGCAAACAACAGAATAATAACACTGCAGGAAGACATGGAGCGAGTCAAAGAAGAAAGTTCATATATTTTGGAATCCAACAGAAAGGTCAGTGTGTGAGAGTGTGTTTGTGTGTGTCTAGCAACTGCAGGTAGATCACGTCCCCCCGCGCTGCTGCCATGGAGTTGCCTGTAGTGCAACTTATTTTTTCTAGGACCTGAAGGCATTTTACTGCAAAGTACCTTATTTCTCCTGCTCTCTGCCTTCGTTATACTGTGTTCTGTCCTTTTTTTTTTTTAATATAATTTTTATTAGATTTTAACAAGAAATACAAGAAAAAAGAAAAAGGCACAAAAAAGAAAAATACATAAAAAAACGACAAAAAAAACAAAAAAACAAAAAACAAAAACAGATTCAGACTTCCTCATTTCCCCTTCTTGAGTTCTTATTGTTAAAAATAGTTCTCGCATTTTCCCATTCTAACTTCACATTCTTTTTTCTAAATTTCAACTTTTTCATCTTTTTCATTGCTATTATCCATTCTCCTTGTACTTTAACCTCTTTTCTCTTAACATCCTCTCTCCAAAATTATTATTATCTAATCCCTAATCTCTTTCCCTTACCCAAAAATATATAAGATTCACATCTTAATTTATTACCCGTTTACTTCCACCCACACAACAAAGTTCCCACCCCCCCTTCCCTGGAATCGAAGTCTCCAGATGAATCAGCCAGGTTCTTCATATAATCCTTAATACATTCCGAGATCAGACCATATTATTTCAGACAATACCAAATAATCCAAGACCTCTCAACCCACCCCTAGTCTGTCCCATACCAACTTTTGCCGAACTCGTGCCCCCCTCTTCTGTAATCCCATCACTTTGTATCTTTGCACCTTTTCATCCTCTTTCTGCCCCCCAACTGTTTGTGTCCTCCCCTCTCTCACCGGGGCGCTGATTTTCCCAACCTCTTTTTTGGGGTGCTTTTTTGCTTTTACCCTCTCCTGTTTCACTTCTCTCACCAGTGAAACAGTGTTTTCTCCTACTTTCCCTCCCTGTTCCACCCCTCCCACCAGTAGAACAGTGTTCTTTTCAGGAAATAAATCCATTGGTTCAGCATATTGTCCTTCAGTATTATCTTTCTCCTCTTCTATGTTTTTTACATACGTCACTCCAGCACAGTCCTGGTCTTCCAATCTTTTTTCTTCTCCCTTCTCCTGATCTTCTATATCTGTTGGATCCTGTGTTTTACAGTCAAAAACAAATGTCTCGACAGTCTCTTCTCTCAGAAAGTTTACATCAAGCTTGGAGATGCTCACTTGCTTAGTAAGATCCAAAATTGTTGCCAATATTAAGTCCCACTGTGTGGCTTCCTGTCCACTCTCTGGAACCTTCTCTCCTATTCCTTTGTCTAAAACCTCCTCCATCTTTGTACAGACCGGCCGTGGAGTTGAAATTTTAGTCCAATATATACGAAAAGTGAACAAATAGGCAAAAAGCCAAGAATCCAATCCCACTTGGTCAGAATCTCTCTCTTTACTCCTTCTTTTCCTCAGAGTCAATACTGAGCAGCCTCAAGGCAAAACAAATCCTCTTTCACTGTTTACAGCTCTCAGTCTCTCACATTCAGCCAGACACATTCCTTTGTATTGTGACGTTAATCAGCAAACTGACTGATCTTTCCTTTGACCCGACTCCAGGCTCGCAGGGAGCTTTTCTCATGCTGGATCTCAGTCTTTTGCAGAGATAAATACACCGCTTACTTTTTCCTTTACTCTGCCTCAGGAAAAAGCTCTTTTTACAGCGTTTCTGGGTTTTCTAGCTTGCTGCGATCTTTAGTTACTCAATCGGGGGGAGATGACTTCCCTTTTTAATCTCCGCCTCCCACTGCCAAATTCTTGTTTCAAATTGATTGGTTTCAACTTACTTCGTCCAGATCGTAACTTTTTCAGGAAGAATCCACCGCCTGCAGGTTGGAGGCTCGGAGCTTCGCTTCTTGGAGGTAACGATGGTATGCCTAAAATGGCTCCCGCGACTGCCACTCGGCTGGCTCTCAGGGGCTCTTGCGGGCTTCCTGGGCAGCTGAGGAGTCGCTTCTGGAGCTCCGCCAGGCAAAATTTGCCCCCTGGACGCTCAACCAGGGGTATTTACGGGGATCCGCGTGCCCCCGCGGATTTCCCCCCCCCTCCGCGATGCCAGAAACCTCGCAGCGCGAGGTTTCTGCGCCTCCATTTTCCAGCGCGGCAGACCGGAAGTCTCCGTTATACTGTGTTCTGTCCTGTATGTGTATTGACGTGCCAAATTATAGAGCTCCCCTTGGAGAACTTGGGTTGCAGAAGGATCCTCGTGCTGTCATTTGGTTGCATGCATTAAGATCTGAATGTAAGCTATCCATTGCAAACACACACTGATGTTTAAATAATTAGTGTGGCCCTTAGATATCCTAGTAGCTGCACAGATAAATTAACAAAGGTGATGTTTTTGCATGAACTTAGCCAAAAGAGAAAATCAGAAGTGACATCATTTAATCACTGTGATATTTGTTGAGTACCAAAAACGCAACAACAAAACCCCATTGCATTTCTGATTGAACAGCAGGTACCCAAGCAAGACAGAACTGCAGATGGACATGCCCTTAGTGAAGCACGGAAACACTTAAAGGAAGAAACACAGCTGCGGCTGGTAAGTGGCACAGTTCAATGCTCAGGTCTAGGAGACTATTACAAGCCCTGGATCTCTTGCTGTACAGTGGTACCTCGGTTTATGAACACAATTGGTTCCGGAAGTCTGTTCATAAACTGAAGCGTTCATAAACTGAAGCGAACTTTTCCATTGAAAGTAATGGAAAGTGGATTAATCCGTTCCAGAGTACTTAAACTGAAGCGTTCATAAACTGAAGCGAACTTTCCCATTGAAAGTAATGGAAAGTGGATTAATCCGTTCCAGACGGGTCCGCAGAGTACTTAAACTGAAGCGTTCATAAACTGAAGCATGGGTGTAATTGGTTCCGGAAGTCTGTTCATAAACTGAAGTGTTCATAAACCGAAGCGAACTTTCCCATTGAAAGTAATGGAAAATGAATTAATCCGTTCCAGATGGGTCCACGGTGTTCATAAACCGAAAATTCATAAACCGAGGTGTTCATAAACCGAGGTTCCACTGTACTGACATTTCCCCATATTAATGGAGAAGTAGCATTCATTGTAAGCTGGATTCTACTTAATCAGATGTGAGAAACATCATTTTGATAAAGTAGGGTGGAGCCTACAAAGGCTCATCTCACAATATATTCAGTAGCATTCAATGTGCTAAACTAGCACTGCTGCTCTTCTGGATTTGTATAGAAAATTCACTTTTCATTTTCTGTGCTGGAGGAATGGCTAATGTGGGTAGATTTTTCACATTCCAGATTCCATATATATATATATATATGTGTGTGTTTGTGTGTGTGTTTGTGTGTGTGATTTAGGATGTGGAAAAAGAGCTTGAGGTGCAGATTGGAATGAGACAAGAGATGGAACTGGCCATGAAGATGCTGGAAAAAGATGTCTGCGAGAAGCAAGATGCACTGGTGGCACTCAGGCAGCAGCTTGATGATCTCAGGGCCCTGAAACTCGAACTTTCCTTCAAGCTGCAGGTAAGCAAGCAAAACCAGGTTGGCTGTTAGGTAATGACTCACTCCTCTTAGCTTTATGGTGGAAAATATGCAGGGTTTGGATATGAGACACCAAGGTTCAAATGCTTGGTCAGCCTGAAGTTCAAGAAGAGGACCCTCGGCATTCTCAACCTCACCTGGCTTGCATGGTTAAATGTTATTGCCTCCCCTGAACTCTTGTGGCATTGTAGGCATAAGAAAGAAACATAGTGCTGTAGTGTAGGACAGTAGTCATCTTGTTCCCTTTTTAAGTGTGTTTCTCCATGAAAGGGGCACTGTGCTCTTTTTACAATTTCTCCAGCTTTGTGAAGCTGGTCATTGCAATTCCAATTCTGTAGTGAGGCACTGTGGCCAGGAGTGTGATTTGGCAAAGAGCATGCGCTCAGCCTATGCTTGAAATAGGACTTGAACTCATGTCTCCCTTTTTTTGTCATCTGGGCTTTCCAGGTCTTCGTTTTAAAATCACTGCAACTATTCAGCTTTTATGCATTTCTCTCTCAGTTTGGTACTTCAGCAATAATCAACAATATTCAGTTTCAGTCAACAGCAAGATGCAGGTGACTGCTGCATAAATAAATAAATAAGGATGGTGTTGTGACTTTTTTTGCCTTCCTAGAGTTCTGACCTGGGAGTGAAACAAAAGAGTGAACTAAACAGCCGCTTGGAGGAGAAGACAAATCAGATGGCTGCTACCATTAAACAGCTTGAACAAAGGTAAGATTGAAACTTGCTTAGTAAGCAAAACACAAAGTTGGCCTTCAGTTGGTGTCAGGGCTGGCGGGCTTCCTCTCTTCACACAATCACCTGAGAGTCTCCTGACGTTTTTTATAGCCTTTATTTACAGTATTTACAACTGGTCATTAGCACATAATGATCATTCATCAGAGTCACTCAGTTCAGATCTCTGCTGAGGTCTGTGTTTACCCTTCCAGCAAGCCAGAAAATGGTGAATTCTCCCGCTCTGTCTTTCCCTCTCCTCTCCTCTACATGCCTCATGAGAGCTGGCTTAATCCCCCCCCCCAATTCTGAACAAGTAATTTCCTCTGTCTCCTTTGCATATAGTGAGAAGTTAGGTAAAGTGGGCTGATTATCCAATACGTAACCTGGAAAAATGAATTTGGCCTAGTGAGGACTGTATGGCAGTCATGGGTATGACCACATCACACAAACCTGCACAGTTTCTCTCTCACACACATACACAATATACAAAGCTCCTCCTCTTCAAATGATCAATCTGATGACTGGGGAGGGGTGATTCACATTCCCATCAGGCTGCTGGACTTGGCAGGTTTAAACTATGCCTACTTTCATTCCCCCCCCCTTTTTTTTAACCGCTGCTGCCAAAATTGAGTTCTTGATGAGACCAGAGAACTTGTTTGGAACCAGGGTATAGCTGCCCCTGTTTGAACGCTGAACCTTGCAAATACACCAGATTTAGCTGTACTGAAATATCTATTGCTATATCCACTGCTGTTACTGAATGGAAATCAAGACTGGTTTCTTAACACATACATAGTTGTTGTTTGTATTTTCAAGAAAAGCATTGACATTGAAATATATTGTCAGATACCTGTTAAATTAACTGGTGTTTTCTTCTGCTGTCAATTTCCTCCTCTTCTCTCCCTCCATTTTCCCCTTATCATCTCCTTATTATTATATAGTGAAAAGGATTTGGTGAAACAGGCAAAAACCTTAAATAGTGCAGCAAACAAACTGATTCAGAAGCCCCATTAGGCATTTTTTTGCAGCTGGTCACCTCACAACTCTTGACATCTCAGCTCAGTTATGAGGGGAAAGCAAAAAGAGATTGAGAATTTAGATGTCAGACTTAAATGTTGTCACCTAAAGTTGACTTGGAATTTGGTGGATTTCTTTTTCTTTCTTTTTTAAGCATCTGTTTTGTTTGGAAATAGAAAAGGTACCCTATAATCTTCCTTCCCTTAGTTATTTGTTGCTTAAACTTTACTAAACTACAAATGATTTGACCAGAACCTACTCCATAAAATCATAAGTAAAAAACAGATTTGTGGGTCTGTAGATACAATTGATACCAAGTGTATACAGCACAAGCTTTTTACTCTTGACAGGATATTGGAAAAGTGTGAAGCTTTCCCCCTGAAAATTCTCAGATTCGCGGGAAGCTGAGGTAGTTCTCTCTGTTACCATGTTGTGAAGTGTATGAAGAAAATACACACATGGAAGCTAAAGCAGTTGGGTGCCTGCTGCAAGCCATGAACATTTAGCTTTTCTGTCCCATTTGATCTCAAGACCAGGACAAGCTCACGTCAGAAGAACTTTCCATTATAAGGGCCTAGTCCTTGTTTACCAAAGGCTTGTCTGCACTGCACATTTCCCCCTCCCATCTGTGCATTTATCACAAATTTATGTAGACGGAAAGTGGGTCTGATATGCACAGTGTGCTCAGCGCACAACTCAAGGGATGCACCAGTTCCCAGAGATTGTGCGTCCAACCACCCCAGCTGAAATGGGGTGAGATTACAGTACACTGTTTTGTTTTATAGCAGAACAAAATGTGTTTCTGCTTGGATTTGCTCTTTTCACCCTCTCTCAATTGCATTTAGATACAATTGTCTTGTCCAGTGTCTTTCCCCACCTGCCCATTCCGATGATCCCACAACCCCATTATTTTGATATAATCCACTGTACATGGACGCAAGGAAATATCCAGAGGATGGCAGTAATAATACAAAACAAATAATGTAAACCAAAACTGTAACCAGAATATTTTGCAGTGCGAGGACGCACTAAGACACTGCGCGAATGCCAACCCTTTTGCATTAGAGAAAGACATATTCATTCACACACACACACCCAATTAAGTGACATGGATGCAAAGCCTAGTCACTAGCTATATTTTAAAATGGAAAGCCCTTTTTGTTTCTGCATTGCCTTCTACCTCTGCCTTCATTTCCCTAAAAAATAAACAGTGGTTCTCTTTTCTAGAAGGACTCTCATATTAGGTGTGTGTTCTCTTCTCTTCCTCTTTTAGGAAAGATGGAATAATGTATTTTGCAGAACAGTTCATTATGGTTCTTACCTTGTTTAAGAGGATGAATGGAACTGGTAGTGTTTTACTGCTGGTCAGTCATTGACTCAGAGTAGCTACAGCATACGATAACTAGATTGTTATTGCTTAAAGTTGCCTTTTGATCTTGTTAACTTTTGATTCTAAGTGTTTGGTTCAAACAGGGGACTTACCGAAAGACCGACTTAAACCTAGAAAGCATAGGAAAACACCTTGCTGGAACTCAAAATAACATTTTTTTTTTGTTTTGGGATTAAATTAGGGGTCTTTCTCGTGACTGCAGTTCACTGTGCTAGTCCCTAAACAGCCTTTAGTGTGTAGAGTCGTTATCAATACTTGTCCAGCTGTCCAAATTAGTTTTTTAGTTTTAAATAGTCTGTTGTTCTTTTTTCAGTTCCCTCCCATGGAAATCTCCTGTTTTGTGTTCAAGCAAAATGGGGAAAATTGACTTTTTAAAAGATGGGGGAGGGTAATACTTGGCTGATTTTAGAATCTAGGGGGCTGAATCTTACTCTTGTATTCCTTGTAAAACTGGCAGAGCAGCAGATGTTTTGCTCTTTTCCTTTAAAGTAAGAACCCTT
Source organism: Zootoca vivipara (assembly GCF_965207765.1). Lineage (NCBI taxonomy): Eukaryota > Metazoa > Chordata > Lepidosauria > Squamata > Lacertidae > Zootoca > Zootoca vivipara. The sequence goes on from NC_142583.1 coordinate 65,877,664, forward strand.
AAGAATTACACTTTGGTGTGGCATGTTTGTAATTGTACCCAGTCAATTTGGAGCAATGTCTATTTAGGCACCAATTTAAATTCCATCCTGAAGTAAACATGTTTAATTAAAATATCCAATTTGGTGGCTAGGATTATTACAATGCCACACTCCTCTTGTAGTTAGGATTTAGCTTTCACATGACCAAAAGACACTTGGCTGGCTTAATATAGGCTGCGCTATGATTATCATGCTTAGAGAGGACTAGGGAACAAATACACAGCTTCCGAATTCTAGCTCATAATTCCTTCTGTTTAAAATGTCCTTTGAAGTCATGCTTCAGAGTCATACCTGGTTCCTGCTAGTTGGCCGTAGGATGCCTTAGTTTGAGTGAGAACAGAGGATGGTCCCTTAGAATAATTGTTGGAAGCAGAAGCTGTCACCATCTTAGCCCTTCAGAGAATGGTCTGGTGGACTTTGTTCTGGTTAAGGAAGAGAAAATGTTATTTTGCAGATTGATCTTGACGGTGGTTTGCTAATGAGCCAGTCCCCTCTGTCCCTCTCTTCTCCACACTGTTGGCTTGAATTGCTGTGCTTCTGCCAGCCACTCATCAAGAAAGGGCCAGGATGTCCAGCTGGGCACATGATACAGTTCTTCATACTTTCCATAAGTTGAGAGGTTGTGAGAGTGGGATGCTTTCAAGGAAGTGATGCCCCGTCAGCATCCTGAGCTGGTAAATGGAGGACTGTGTCATATGCCTGATTAAATCGCGTTTGAGTCTGTTTCAAGATGGTATTTCAGAGGTGGACTGGCGTATGTGATAGCTCCAGACTTTTTGCTGTGACTGCCTCTATTTGTCCACCCTACAGTTAGGCCACTGTGCTGAGTATATGCCACATAGCTGGTGAAAACATGCAGTCTGAAATCAGCCTCTCTGTTGTGAAAGTGCATTTCTCTCCCTGCTCCCCCCCCCCTCCAATTGCAGTGATGCCTCAAGTAGGTTGGGAAGCCTAAATACTTGCCCACGACTTTGTATCCACTCTGGATCCGTGTGTGTTTAACCTGATGTAACAGTTGTGGAAGAGACCAGACAAATGCACTAATTTCTTAATATAGTAGGTAACCCATGATGCAAGTTCCAATTACTTGTATAAAGCTGCAATGTAACGTAAATTTAAAAGAAATGACTTACAAATACTGTGTAATTGAGATTTGCTTTGACTATGGATAAAAGTGATGTTTTATGTTTATCATCTAATGACTGTAAACTGTAGTTATAGAATAAAAAAACATGAAAATAGAAGTTTCTTCTGCCTGGTTCACCTCCATTTTGATTTTTCTTTAGATTTCTTTTGGTTCCCCCACTCACTTCCTGTTCCCATATGTTTCTCCTCATCTTTCATTGGGCTCAGTTTTTTCTTTAATTTATTGTTTAACCTCAGTCTTCCTCCCCACCATGGCTTTTGTTTTTTATCACAAGTTCATGTGGCTCAAATCCAGATTGCAACAGGCAGAGAGGGAGCGTCAGTCCCTGGAGGAAGACAATCGGCTCTTCAAGCAGGAGTTTGGGGATAAGATCAACAGCCTTCAGATGGAGGTGGAACAGCTCACCAAGCAGCGGTGAACAGAACTGATTTATTTGTGTGTGTTTTTATTGAGCAGCCTTTTGCCAGCTCAGTTGGAACATTTTGCATGTGCTGCGTATTTTGCAGGGTTCCTCACAGGTTTTCATACCTCTCCAAGCTTCTCCAAAACAAGGGTGACATTTTGAAATTTCCAAACTCTTAAATTCTTGTTTGTGTAAGTCCATATACATCTTTTAGTAGAATCATAGAGCTGTAGAGTTGGAAGGGACCACTGGGATCATCTCGTCCCACCCCTGCAATGCAGGAATATTTTGCCCAACATGGGGCTCAAACCCACAACCCTGAGATTAAGAGTCTCATGCTCTGCCAACTGAGCTATCTCAAAGCTTAAGGCTGAAGAAGAGCTTCTTCCCATTAGTGTAGCCAGCCAATGTAAGTCAGTACAGATGTACCTCGGAAGTTGAATGGAATCTGTTCTGGAAGTCCGTTCTACTTCCAAAAAGTTCGGAAACCAAGGCACAGCTTCCGATTGGTTCCCAATTGCGCAGGCATGCTGGAAACAATAGCAAAAGCCACGCCAGATGTTCAGCTTCCAAAAAGAATAAATTTGAAAACTGGAACACTTCCGGTTTTCGATTGTTTGGGAGCCGGAATGTTTGACTCCCAGGGCATTCGGGAGCCGAGGTATGACTGTAAGTGGACAACTCTAAAAAGCAGCACCTATGGCTTTTAAGAGTTGTCTCCTCCATCTTCAGCAGCGGCCTGTGTGTTGTGTGCCTAGAGATCTGCTTTGATTGTCACCCGTGTGTGCCAATCTGTGGGCCACTTTAGAAGAACCGCAAGTGAATGTATTAAATGATGCTCACACAAACGGGCATACTCATTCACCACGCCTTATGTTCTTGGCCTTCGTGATGCTTGTGCACAGCTGATATTGATCCTCTCCCTGCTCATGCAGGAGACATGAGAAATCGTAAGCTGTGCATAGAACCTGCAAGTCTCCACGCAGGGGAAGTGCGTTGATGCACACTATTCCTCTGTGCAGTGATGAATCATGGCTCACGTGCCTCTGGGTTTACCCATGTCTTTCTGTGTTCACATTGAGTACATAATGATTTATTCTGTCACGGATGCGTTAGTTGAGATTCCTGCATTGCAGGGAGTTGGAGCAGATGACCCCCCGGATCCTTTCCAGCTCTACAATTCTATGATTCTATATGCTCTGGCAATTTAAAAATGAAATGAAATTGGTCAGTGCAGGAACATAGGAAGTTATCTTATACTGAGTCAGACCATTGGGCCACCTGACTTAGCACTGTCTCCAGCGGCTGTCTAGGGCTTCAGGCAAGAGTCATTTCCAGCTCCACCTGGAGATGCTGGGGATTGAATCTGGGACCTTTTGCATGCAAACCTGATGCCACACTGCTTAGCTGTACCCAGCGAGGCTAGCAGTTAGAGGAGGGCAAGGCACTTACACGCCTGAGGGAGGGGAGGGATTACAAATGGGCCAAGGATGTGACTCGGATGCGATGCTGTTTTCTTCAAAGGGGTCGTTTTTGAAATTCTCAATCTGGAGCATAAAAAATAGGAATCCTTTCCTTCTTTCAGTGGCCTTTTTTATTGGGTCAGTAAACTACAGCTTGTCCTTAACACACTTTCTCTCCATGCTGCTACTTCAGGGGCCAGCTGGAACTGGAATTGAAACGGGAGCGAGAGCGATGGTCACATTTCCACCCTGCAATTCAAGAGAACAGAAGCTTTCACAGCCAAAGCAAAGGATTCCAGAAGGCCGGATTTAAAACAGTAATGTTCTTCTTTTGCTTCTTGGTGCTTAACTGTAGCTTTAATACAGTTACTCTTTTTAACCCAGGCTGTTAGGATTCTTCTTACCGATATTTAACTGTTGCTGTTGTTGAGATTTGTGTTTCCTGTTGGTCACAGGGAAGCTAAAGTATACTGTAACACCTTGAGGTGATTCAAAGCTGGTGAATTTCCTGCATGGACATTGCTAGGTTATTTAAAAGGGCACAGACCCAGAGCACAAATGTGCATTAGAGAATTTGTAGGTCTAAAAGTAAATTTAGGTCTTTGAGTATACTTATTTGTTTATAAGCTCTTTATATACCACCCTTAAAAATTAAAAATCAGGGTGTACAGCTCGTAACATTATACAGGAGGCAGCAACGAAAACCATCCCAAGGAAAAGGAAATGCAAGAAAGCAAAATGGCTGTCCAACGAGGCCTTACAAATAGCGGAGGAGAGGAGGCAAGCAAAATGCAAGGGAGATAGGGAAAGATACAGGAAACTGAATGCAGATTTCCAAAAAGCAGCAAGGAGAGACAAGAGGGTCTTCTTAAATGAGCAATGCAAAGAAATAGAGGAAAACAATAGAATGGGGAAAACCAGAGATCTGTTCAAGAAAATTGGAGATATGAAAGGAACATTTCGTACAAAGATTACCATAATCAAGGACAAAAGTGGTAAGGACCTAACAGAAGCAGAAGACATCAAGAAGAGGTGGCAAGAATACACAGAGGAATTATACCAGAAAGATATGGAGGTCTCGTACACCCCAGGTAGTGTGGTTGCTGACCTTGAGCCAGACATCTTGGAGAGTGAAGTCAAATGGGCCTTAGAAAGCACTGCTAATAACAAGGCCAGTGGAAGTGATGATATTCCAGCTGAACTATTTAAAATTTTAAAAGATGATGCTGTTAAGGTGCTACACCCAATATGCCAGCAAGTTTGGAAAACTCAGCAATGGCCAGAGGATTGGAGAAGATCAGTCTACATCCCAATTCCAAAGAAGGGCAGTGCCAAAGAATGCTCCAACTACCGCACAATTGCGCTCATTTCACACGCTAGCAAGGTTATGCTCAAAATTCTACAAGGCAGGCTTAGGCAGTATGTGGACCGAGAACTCCCAGAAGTGCAAGCTGGATTTCGAAAGGGCAGAGGAACCAGAGACCAAATAGCAAACATGCGCTGGATTATGGAGAAAGCTAGAGAGTTCCAGAAAAACGTCTACTTCTGCTTCATTGACTATGCAAAAGCCTTTGACTGTGTCGACCACAGCAAACTATGGCAAGTTCTTAAAGAAATGGGAGTGCCTGATCACCTCATCTGTCTCCTGAGAAATCTCTATGTGGGACAAGAAGCTACAGTTAGAACTGGATATGGAACAACTGATTGGTTCAAAATTGGGAAAGGAGTACGACAAGGTTGTATATTGTCTCCCTGCTTATTTAACTTATATGCAGAATTCATCATGCGAAAGGCTGGACTAGATGAATCCCAAGCCGGAATTAAGATTGCCGGAAGAAATATCAACAACCTCAGATATGCAGATGACACAACCTTGATGGCAGAAAGCGAGGAGGAATTAAAGAACCTTTTAATGAGGGTGAAAGAGGAGAGCGCAAAATATGGTCTGAAGCTCAACATCAAAAAAACCAAGATCATGGCCACCGGTCCCATCACCTCCTGGCAAATAGAAGGGGAAGAAATGGAGGCAGTGAGAGATTTTACTTTCTTGGGCTCCTTGATCACTGCAGATGGTGACAGCAGTCACGAAATTAAAAGACGCCTGCTTCTTGGGAGAAAAGCAATGACAAACCTAGACAGCATCTTAAAAAGCAGAGACATCACCTTGCCGACAAAGGTCCGTATAGTTAAAGCTATGGTTTTCCCAGTAGTGATGTATGGAAGTGAGAGCTGGACCATAAAGAAGGCTGATCGCCGAAGAATTGATGCTTTTGAATTATGGTGCTGGAGGAGACTCTTGAGAGTCCCATGGACTGCAAGAAGATCAAACCTATCCATTCTTAAGGAAATCAGCCCTGAGTGCTCCCTGGAAGGACAGATCGTGAAGCTGAGGCTCCAATACTTTGGCCACCTCATGAGAAGAGAAGACTCCCTGGAAAAGACCCTGATGTTGGGAAAGATTGAGGGCACTAGGAGAAGGGGACGACAGAGGACAAGATGGTTGGACAGTGTTCTCGAAGCTACGAACATGAGTTTGACCAAACTGCGGGAGGCAGTGGAAGACAGGAGTGCCTGGCGTGCTATGGTCCATGGGGTCACGAAGAGTCGGACACGACTAAACGACTAAACAACAACAACACAGCAATATAGAAACATTAAAGGAATATTAAAAGCAGTAAAGAAAAACAATTGCTATTACTGGCTGCTCAAGATTATTTTAAACAACTGCATCGAGAGATGTCTTTAAATCAAAAGTGTGGGTGCCGGAAAAGTGTCCCACAGCATGGGACCTGCAACGTTTAATGCCTGAGTTCTGGTTGATCAAGATGGTGAATGGCTAGGGTCTCACTAGCACCGTGGCAAGTAATGTGGTTTTTTTAAGTTAAAAAAACAGACGGGGGAAAGGGGCAGGTGACCTGGAGCTTGGTCCCCTGAACTGCTGCCGATAAAATTCCCCTGTGCATGTGGAAATTGCATGTAGGTAAAAGCAGCCTGCGAAGGGACCCAGGTGGCGCTGTGGGTTAATCCACAGAGTCTAGGGCTTGCTGATCAGAAGGTCGGCGGTTCGAATCCCTGCAACGGGGTGAGCTCCCGTTGCTTGGTCCCAGCTCCTGCCCACCTAGCAGTTCGAAAGCACATCAAAGTGCAAGTAGATAAATAGGGACCGCTCCGGTGGGAAGGTAAACAGCGTTTCTGTGTGCTGCTCTGGTTCGCCAGAAGCAGCTTTGTCATGCTGGCCACATGACCCGGAAGCTGTCTGCGGACAAACGCCGGCTCCCTCGGCCTATAGAGCGAGATGAGCGCCGCAACCCTAGAGTCGGACACGACTGGACCTGATGGTCAGGGGCCCTTTACCTTTAAAAGCAGCCTGCAAATCGTCCATCGATCCTCATGTGTGATGATTGCATGTGCCTGTTTCGTTGCATGCATATGAGTAGCTGCTGCTTTTCTGCATTTGCGCTTACAGCAAAAAAAAAAAGGGGGGGGGAGAGAGGTATATGTGGGTGTAAAATTGTTGTGTGCATGCCCCTGCCTCCTGGCTGGCTTTTAAGACTCTGCACTGCTTACAGAAGTTGTTCTGTGAATTTCCATTTTTTAAAAAAATAAATCAAGATCAGTTCAATTCATGAGAAATAGAGGCCAGAGCCTACTCATTAATGGCTTGTATTCTGTGAAACTCCCTCCTTTTAATTGATGTAGTTTTATTTGATATGCTGTGGAGGGAGGGTGGGGTGTCCTGCCTGAATCATATTTAAAAACACTACTGTTTACTTTAAAGAGAGAGAGATATTTAAATAGGACATTTTATTGTAATCTTAATTTTATCATTGTTCATCTTCTTGGGAGGACTTTTTTTCAAAGGCATAGATATTAGGTAATAGTCTGGCAGCTGAATGGACACTAATCTGCCAAGATGGTTGGTGGATCCCCTGAAACTGATTTGGGGGAGTCACAGCAAAGAGGAGAGGGATGTTGGATGTTGCCCATTTTAAGTAAGTGCGCAAGTGATCCTTCAAATAAACTGGTCTGAAATCATTCAGGGCTTTAAAGGCGGGTGCTGCTGTGGGTTAAAACACAGAGCCTAGGGCTTGCTGATCAGAAGGCTGGCGGTTCGAATCCCCGCGATGGGGTGAGCTCCGGTTGCTCGGTCCCAGCTCCTGCCAACCTAGCAGTTTGAAAGCACTTCAAAGTGCAAGTAGATACCTTCCAGCGGGAAGATAAACGGCGTTTCCGTGTGCTGCTCTGGTTCGCCAGAGGTGGCTTAGTCATGCTGGCCACATGACCCGGAAGCTGTATGCCGGCTCCCTCGGCCAGTAAAGCGAGATGAGCACTGCAACCCCAGAGTTGTCCGCAACTGGACCTAATGGTCAAGGGTCCCTTTACCTTTACCAGCACACCCAGAGTAACACACGCACATGGCAATGTCTGTTACCACAATTCTTGTTATGTTCTCTTAAGTGATATCTAGTTCTTCTAGTAGTGGTAGGTAGCTTCATGGTGGCCAAAAGTTTGTGGATTCTGGCTGTGCAGGAAACTAACAACTATTGCTGAGTGGAGGGGAAATGGACACTGCAGATGTTATTTCTTCTGTGTTCTTCTTTGATCCTTCAGCATCTGTTTGTTCTGACAGGATGCAGGAAGCAAACTCCTGGAAGAAGAGTCTCAGTGGAGAACACCAATAAAAGAGGGGCAGACAGTTCTTCCAAGCAAGTATGGACCATATATTCATATCCAGTTTTGCAGCAAATAAGATGGTTTCTCGTATGATTTCTGTACTCACACACATGAAATTTTATCTGATGTTTGTGTGGGACATCCTTGCAAAAAATGGCTGAATTTAGACTATTGTGATCCAGACATTTTTCAATTATACCATATTTGCACACCATTTTTAGCATGTGTTCCAGCTATGGGAAGTACTCTAGGTAGGATAGTTAACATCCCATGATAAGCTATGTTGAAGGTGGCACATCTGGAGAGAGAGCTTTGCTGTGAGCTTACAGTTGCTTTCAAATGAAATATTTGCACAGACATTTTGCAGGGCATTGGATGCCCAGATGCCAGATTCCCTCCAAATTGCTTGGCCATTGCAGTGGCTTTTAGTGGCCAAACAGAAGCTTGGGAAAATTTTGAAGTCTGTTCAGGTAGCATAGATGTCTTAGAGGCATATAATACAAAACTCCACACATTGTGGTGGCTCTTCCTAGGGGTTATTTGAACTTTTCGCTAGTGCTGAAGTGTGAAACAAGCAACTTTCATGTAGATGTGCTCATCAACGTGGTTTATTTTCTTAGTTTCGACAATTGTAGAAAGCACATCTTAAGTTTCTGGGTCCAAGATGTGGACAAGCAGCTCTCTTGTAAATCTAATCAGATACTTACTAAGTAGCTTGAGGGCTCTGTTTGGATTTTGTTTTCATTGCATGGTGGACTGGTAAAAACCTGGGGGTTCATAACTTTATGGATTGTATTATGCCTTTGACAAAAGCTTCGTATGGGGCAGGGACAACCAAACCTAATTTATGCTTGGAGTATCTAAGTATTATGAATGTGTGACCACATTACCATTATGACAAATCAGAACAAACTTAATAGCCAGCTTGCATTAGTTAAGATATGGATGAAATAACATTCAAAGTTAGTGTCTTATTTCTCTTCCAGGGCACCTCCTAACTTGCAAGAGGAGCATGTAAGTCATCTATGTTGCTTATTTTAGAATAGTACCCAAGAGCCTTTAATATGCGGGAAAATATTTAAAATGATGAATTGCTAAAGAGGCTGAGTAGCTTGAGTTGTGCAGATGGTTCTGGGATGCTGACATGTAATTTTGTCTTTGACATATTTGTCAAAAATCATGAAGTTGGTTTTTAGAATGTTGGCTTATAGATTTGAAGGCTTTCGTCTGTTTTTGTAAATTTCCAAATATTTGTGTATATATATTTTGAGCATTAAGTGAAATGTTAAAATGTGGTATTTTGGACCCCTGCCTGCTGTAAGCATGCACTCTCCAATGAGAACAGAAGCGGTGTTAGAAAATTATTTTGATAAACCATCAAATTAATGAACTCCAGTCCATGCAAAATTCCTGTTGTTAGAACTTTTGGCCTTGGTGTCAAAGCTTGTATTTGTATTATTTGTAGCCCACCCATCGGACTGGGTTGCCCCAGCCACCCAGAGTAGTACTGAATTTAGTTTTGTAGTAAGTAGTCTGGGAATTGCCAGCTTAAAGGGACTGAGTCTGAATTCTATGTATTTTAACATGGGGGATAATACTGACTTACCTTTATAGGATTGTTGATAAGGATTACACAACAATGCGTATGAAGTGCTCTGAGCACTTCAGAGTACTATACAAATATTACAGTACTATAAAATGGTAAATTCAAATGAGTTCTGCTTCAATGTTCAAAGCGCACAAACTCAGAAGGGGAAGTAGTGAGTTTGCAGCCTACTCAGTTCATCTGAGATTTAAGTCTGAGTGGGAGGGCTTCAGCAAATTGTAAGCAAAACATTCACATGAGACATCAAAAGGCTAGCAAAAAAGCCTAATTGTAGGTTTAAATGATAACACACTTTTCAATTATTTAGGAGCAGCCCCTTGGACCTGGCAAATTAGAGTTGTGCCAGCTATGTCAAGAAGAAAGTACGCGGAGCAAAAGAAAGGTAAAATTAAACAGAGTGGCTCACCTGCTTAACTTGGGGAAACCATATTCTGCCCTGGTAGTGTACTCGACAGCCTCCTGCTCCCTTGAGGAGGAAATGTAATGCTGGTTTTAACTTCCATTTGTGTTTCTCCCCTCTTCAGAACACCTGCAAGAACTGTGGTGGAGTGTTCTGTGAAGACTGTTCAGCAAATGAACTGCCCCTTCCTTCCAGCATTTACCCAGAGCGAGTCTGTAACCTGTGCCACAAGCATTTGATGCAGCAATATTCAGCAAGCCCTTCGTAGGACTCCCAACGGCGATAGGCAGCGGCCCTGTCAAAGGCAGCTTATTTCGACCAGATGAAAGCTTCTGAATGCTGCAACATCTTGGAGAATTATTCAGAAGAACACCTTTGTCTGCTTTTGCAGAATCGAGAGTACGTGTTGGGGTGGGGGCTGTGAATTGACCAACCAGCCCTACATTTTAAACTTTTAAAAGACCTGGGTGAACCACTGCCGAGTTCTACCCAGATTCTGACATGCACTAGTGTTACAGATGCTTAAGAGATGAACAAGCATTAGAAGCAGGTTCTATAAATCTTGAGATGTTTAGTTTTTGAAGGCACAGAAGATATTGGTGGAGGTATACCTAGACACTGCTCCCTGGGGGATAGCAGTAAAACCTGGGAATGGGTGCCTGTAAGAATAAACAGGACTCTTCCTACCATGACACTTTTTACTTCTTTAGTGCTTGCAGGGCCCCCGTCAGCTATGCAAACTAGGCATGTGTCTTGCCTAAGCCACTTCATCCTTTATTTTCAGCCTAGGGCAGGGACACTGAGCCACTCTCAGTCTGATTTCCTAAGAGCGAGCTATGCGAACGTACTCTGCCTTGCCAGCAGACCTGTGCAATCTGAGCCCTCACTCTGAATTACAAAACCCTCTAGAGGACTTGGTGATGCATTCTACCCCATGTTTTATAGCCTACAGAATTGCACATACGTGTGCAAAAATGTAGCAGTTGAATTTGCTCCACAAATCTTTGGCACTAAATTAGGTGTTGTGTAAAAACAAACTACAACTGATTGTCTGGCCAAAGATGAAAATACCACAAATAAGTTTATCTTTTGCCTGAGCTTGTTTTCTTTAGGGTTGTGCTTTATACATGCTGCTGCTTAAAATAATGCATTATATGTAACCAAAATATTTGAAAGAGCATGTACTGTGCACAAATTTTTTGACTCTGCACAAAAACTCACAGATCTCTGGTGGCCTCTCAACTTGGGAGTCTATATTTTTTGCAGAATACCCACAAGGACAGCAACAGATTGTAAATGACTTGACGAAATTTTTGCAAAGCTGCTTATTCAAGCTGTAGATGTGATTTGACACAATAGGACTATGTGGGCAGTACTCCCTATTTATGTAAATGTAAATTTAAGAAGGCGTATATCACAATACTGCTGTTTACCCATAAAACGATGGATTGCTGAAAACCTGTCAGTGTGATATAGAATATACCTTGATATTAAAAGATTACTCAGCAGCAGAGGTTAACCCTTACAGTGGTGGCTGCTCTTTCTTGAACTGTAGACCCCAAAGTGTGTTGTGTGAAGCCCACTACATGTACTGGAAATTAAATCAAAACTGCACAATGTATTTGAATCTGTACAAAATTGCTGTATGTTTTGTTTGCTATGTTTTGTTCTGTGCAGACAATCGTTACTATAAACATACTGAAGTTTTACATGGCTTATTTTATGATATGGTATATGGACTAGAAGGGTACGTGGCTTTAAGTCATGACTGATCTGAAGTTCCAGCTATAACACTACAATTAGTTATTCTTTACTCAGAGTAGAGCCACTGAAATGTAATAGTTTACCCTTCCCAAGCTGTGGCCTTCCAGGTAACCCGAACCACCGGCCCAAAACAACTGGAGCATCAAAGGTTGAACAAAGCTGCTGTAGTCCTGGCTCTAGACTTCATTCTCAGGGAAGACATGGTTAACCAGTAGCACAATTACATCCTTGCAGCTGTAGAGAAGAAAATACAGCTGCAAGCAAGAGGAACTGTAGAGTATGTCTGCTTACTAAATTTTACTTAGTGTAAACCCATTGAAATAAATGAAGATGGCTGTTAGGTCCATTAATTCTCATATGACTGAAACTAAAGCATGTAACACAGTCAACATGTTGATGTACACAACAATTGCCTGTTCTGCTTTATTTTAAAAGTCTGATTTAACAAGGGAGCATTTCACTATGCATTTTAAAGTGCATGGTCCTTGGCTGCTTCTGTATTTCAACTGATACCAAGATTAAGAGAAACAGGGAATTGGTGAACCACTTTTGATGGAAGGTTCTTGTGCTTAACAGCTCAATAGCAGACACTACCTTATATTGTGGCAAACTTGCCTTTGTAGATGAAACTATTTTTATGGAACTTTTTGTATCGTCTAGTTTTCTATAAACCCTAGCTGCACTAGGGTTCTACTGATCGTACACAAAACTGACCAGCACATTTACTTTTAAAAGTAGCTTCTATGTATAGTCAGAAGAAAGGTGTGGTTCTTAGAGGTCTTATGGTCAATGGACTGGTATTGCCTTTGAAAGCTGTGTTGAAATGTGTCAAAACCAGATAAAGAACCCTGAAGCACAGTGTCTGCATTAAGAAAAAAAGCTTTCATTTATTAAGAATAATACATTGACTTGATCAGACAGGCAAAACTAATAAGCAATGTTTAACACCTACTTGTCTAACACCTACTTGTCACTATACTTAGTGGTAGCAGCAGCAGTTGGGCTCAGCTTCACCTATCAAACTTGCTGGTCTCTACTATGAAAAGAACAGATTTGTACATAGGGGCCAAAAGCACCTGGCAATCTTTAATCACCCATCTGAAAATCCTTTAATTGCCTAGCTAGTTTAGCTGAAAAGCTGAAGTATGGGCACTAGCATTTTAAAACTTTCTGCGTATGTTAGCAACCATATACTTCATATTCATCTGGGATTTGGGCGCACAAGTATATGCTGGCAACGTTATCAGTCCTCGCGCATGTCCTGGCAGAACCAAGCAAGGTAATGGTAAATTCAAACCGTTCACATGGTAAAAATCAGTTTTCATGTAAGGAATTAGTTGGATCCAAGGGCTGTTGCATCAACCTAACCATCTTACTAGGATGAAGACTGAAAGCATTAAGTCTTTACCATACATATGACAATCTGCTAACTTCCGAGTTAAATGTTAATACAGCTGAAGCTACTTATGGAGAAACAGCAGTTTCTTTATAGTCAGTATTCAGCACCCTATCTAAGATCTGACCCAAAAGCCCCATGCATGCTCTGCTGAGCATATGCTGCAATTCAGCTTCCCTATCCTAGTCAATATTAAGGAACTTTCTTTGTGGTGACCCACAGAACTCCTACCATGAATTACTGCATCAGAGCATTTCTGTCATTAAGTTCCATGTAACAGACTGGTGCAGATGTAACACTGTTCTACCTACCAGAGATAAGCAATTTGCAGCAGGCTACAGAATCTCACACTTCTCCCCCTAACTTTAAATGTTGAGTTGGCATTGAAATCACAGCCCACTTCTATCTTGCTTAACCAGAGTGAAACAATCAGCAACGCATCTGAAGCATCCGTGCTTTAGAAACTGACATTTATGTAACCCTGTGATCACAGCTTGGGCCCCAGTCTACCAGGACATGTAACAAGAAGCTTAAGGACAGTTCAACTTTAATTTTGGTTTTAAACAGATCCTGCACAAACGATTTGTGGGGTTGCAGCTGCAGCTGCTAGATTTACTTTGAAAGGCAATTCAGGAGAAAAAGAGTCCTTTAGAATTTTTCCTTGCCGGTTACGGGAACACCTATATTCCAGCTCTAGGAAAATGTGCAAATGAAATGCATCTTGATTTATCCTGTTGGGAAAGAGGGTGTTGAATTAACAAATATGAATACAAGTCATCCTGGCCCAATACCCTCCTCTTTCTTTAGCTTTCAAATGTAACACAACAGTAACATGCTGGGTGTCTTTAGCATTTGGAGAATCTCAACATTCCTTATGCCTGCAAATATAGGCTTAAAAGACTATGAGAGCAATAATTAGCAGCAATATTAGCCCAGGGAGGTTTCCAGTTGTGAAAGAGCAAAGCTCCTTCTTCTTTTCTAGGATTAGCACAGCAGACTTAAGTCCTGAATACGAGATCTCTTATTAGTGCTGCTCTAAATTTGGTTGACTGCTTTTTTATTATAGCCAACTCTACCACAAGGTATTTAAATGGAGAAAATGTTCCAAAAGAAAATCACAATTTACATGAGAAGAGATTACAAAAGAAAAACAGAAAAAGAATTACTGCTTCCACTAGAAAATACCCTTTCAAGTTTCATCCTGAATGCATGAGCACAAGCAGAGAAGAGCTTACAACCACTTTTTCCAGTATAGGCTTCTCAAGGCCATTTCACATGGTTACCTCATGAAAATCCCCAAAACCACCAGTTCCCCACTACCTTACTTCTCTAATATTGTGCCATTATTTGCTGTTTGCATTTAAAAGCCTTGAATTAAATGGAGTAACCAAAAGGTTTAAGCCTGAAATTTCCCACTGTATAGCCCACATTCATGGAGAAAGACTTAGCAGTGGCTACACATCATCATGGCTGCATCCTGCCTCCGGGATCAGAGACTACAAGCCTCTGAATGCCTGTTACTGGGGAGCTGGATACCCTCATGACCTCCAGAAGCATCTGATTGGCTGCTCTGGGAAACAAGATGCCAGACTAGATAGGTCTTTGGTCTGCTCTACCAGGGCTCTTCTTGCATTCACATTTTGCCTATGATCTCCAAATTCAAGGCCTTGGGCTGTATATATTGGCTATGATTTGAATCTGGGAAGTTTTAATTCACTGCAACTACAGATTGGATTATCTCTACAGATGCTTACTTGACAGTCTGATTTCCTAGAGAAATTCAAGTTTGCCTTAACACTCACCTATACTTTGGGAATTATGCCATCGTCACTGGCAACCATTTTTTCTGCTTGGTGATGAATTCAGGAATAATTCAATGTATCTATGCTCTGTAGGAGAAAGAAACAGCTTTACTTTTCCATTCATGCTTTGAAATGTTTGTGCAGGAAAAGTATGCAGCAATGCACATCACTTATCAAGCACTAAATGCCACCATTTACCTGATACCTACATCACTGACCTCAGTTTTCCCAGAAAGCCAGTTTATGGCAGACACAGCTGCTTAATGTGGTCCTCCACAGCTGTGTAGTGACTTCTGGAACTGCAAACAAACAAGACCTGCCTGCAATGCCTTTTGGAAACTGCTAGACATATACTGATGTGCAGTGTCATCATGTAAGGATTCCTCACTTGTCATCAGTAGCCTTGCAACTAAATATGAACCATGATTTTACAAGGCTCATAAGGCACACGCAATGCATCACAATGGTTTAATACTTCAAAATGCAGTATTAGGTTTTAAAAACAACAGGTTCAGGCATTGTGCTGCAGTAATCCACTCACCCCAGCAAAGCAGCTTGCAACTGGGATGATCAAAAGCGCAATTTTGGACCCCAACTTACCAAAAGGTTTTTTCTCATTCGCCCCACTGGAAGACCTCTTGCTCCCTCTAACTATTTGCACAACAGGATCATCTGAATGCTTCTGGAATATTTTCTTATACTGACTCTCAAGGCAGGTGTGGGAAGGGCAAAATAGAGAACCTGTCATCTTTCTGTTCCAGGCAGTCTACATCAGAGGAGGACATCTTCGCAAGGAATTTTTAAAGTAAGGAAAAAATATATACCTTCTCAAAGGGCTCTTGCTACATACTCCTCCTTCTTCTGGTTTGACACTGCTGTACCTCATCATTCCTCATCATTCTAATCCTGTGTCCCCAAGGGAAATACAGAAGTTCCACTTACGCACGTTCGACCTGTTCTTGGCCATGGCTGCAATCGCATCTTCATGTGTCTCAAAGTGAACATCCGCTTCTCCCGTTGCTTTCCCGCTTGAATTATATTCCATAGTGATCCTCACCGGTTTCAGGGGAGCAAAGAACTTTAAAGAAGAAAGGCATGTGGGGTGAAAGTCAAGATTTAATTATCAGAATCTGAAAACCAAGACCAAGCAGAAGCAGTGGAATTACTGTTCTATATTTGCGACTAGCAGTAATGTGTTAAAAGGTCTTAGCTGCTGTCCAGACATAATAAGCCAAATTGCTTGTCGCACAAAGCTGGGCTTGTTCCACAACTGAAGCTTACACACTTTGCATTGTCATCAAAAAGCTACTTTGGACATGTCCTGCTGAATTTTTGACTTTTTTTTCTTTAAAAGTGAAGACCATGCTATACCCCAAACTGCTTTTGAAAAGGTCCTCAGTTCAGAAGCTGTTCATCATGTGAGATTGATGTTAAAGAAACATAATCACCACTCTTTTCATGTGCAACTAAGTGGTTCTTAGTATTTTCCTAAAGGCCAGGAATCAGTCACAATCAAGAGGGGGAGCCTAATTAGTACTGAATGAGTTGCAGGCCAATAAGCCCAATCCTCAGGTTTGTTGAATGTGAGTATTGCAGTGTTAGCATCCACTGTCTCAATCCTCTCCGACTTAAAAGTTGAAATAATACTCTAATGTGCTCTTGATTTTCCTGGTGGCACAAGCTTATTGGGAACAGGTCACGAGTAGTGGCATTCAGGAGAGAAGTGCAGGGATGAATGAGTTTTAGAACATTGTTTGCAGAACTGCTTCAGGCTAATCAGGACTTGTAAGTTTCAGTGACTGACAAAAGCTAAAATTCCCATTTTGAAGAATAAATACAGCAGTTCCTAATAAAATTGTTCAGGATATTTTAAATGATATTACCCCTACGTACATTTATAATATCTTGTGCAGTTGCTTGAAATGGCAGACCCCTCAAATGAACAAAGTGAAGCGAGGAGAAACTCCCAGACTCCGACACATCCCGAGGCTTTTCAAATGCTTGCTTAAAAACTTCTGTAAAGTGAACAAGGCCAGAATGAATGTGTGCAAATTACATCTGTGTCCTGTCTGCCTCTCTCCAACGTGGAGGACATAAAGAGTCAAGTCAAAGATGTCTCAAATGATAAGTATTGTATGGACTTACCATTTTCTTTATCACTTTCATACGTAGCAGTCGGTCTTAAGGCCTCATTCAACTCACTTTCGTCAAAAACAGATTCGGAATCTTGTTTCAGAGTGGGATAGCCCATCATCTTGCCCCGGAAAAAGCCATTGTGTGTTCGAATTTCACTCTTTTGGCTTGGGAATATTTCTATGTATCTATAATGGGTTTTTTTAAAAAAAAAGTGAGAAGAGTTAGATCAGGATTAATATTTCCCAAATACACAAAGGCTCAGTTCAGACAACAAGCTCCTGCACTACTACTCTTTTCCAAAAACCAGAAACAGACAGACAGGGGAACGTATTCAAATCTATGTAAGAACTAAACCAGAATGTAAACCCAGGTCTGTCACATCCAAACTACAATTAACTTTTGTGTTGAAATTATGGCTTACAGGGAAAGTTCAAGCCTTTTGTTTGCCAGCTCAGATGTAAGAGCAAACAGTTAAATGCAAATGCAGAGAAAACTGGAGTGTACGAGGGGATGAGGGAGTAAGTATACAAGCTCAAGGTTCATTCATGTAATGCAAAACCATTATTTATTACATGTGAACTAATTCAGAGTATTTTCTCTCATTTATTTTCTTGACAAGCTTATAAAGCAAGTCAATATTATTCTCATTTAAAACCACAACTGGAGCGGAAGATAAGGCCCTGTTGACATCTACCATGTGAAATCCATGACTGACACTAGAATTCAAACCCAGGTTTCTCTAGTCCAATATCCACTGCCAGCTACTTCAACACATAATACTGGAATGTATATATGTAGGTACATACAATAACCCTCTCTCAAGTCCCATCCCTCCTCACAACAACCAATCCAGCATAATGTTTTGATTGGGGGAGACAGCATACATCCAACTTCCACCTGCTTTTTTTTGAAAAAGTCTCTTTTAAAAATATATATCCACCGCTCCTCTCGTGGATGTTATCTTCCAATAGCAACATACCGGTTCCCAATTTCCTCCTTATGCTTCAACAAGGCTTGATTAGCCATCTCAGGGGTAGCAAACACCACAAATGCTTCTCCCGTTTTCCTTCTTCCCCTCTGGTCCATGACAAATGTTATGTCGACTATAGTCAAACCTGCAAGAGAAGGCAATTCAGTAGCAGCAGGGCATATTTTGCTCTGTTCTTCCTAAGAGGAGCAAAACATGAACTCACGCTCCATGATAAAATTGCACGTCAAAGGCTGCCTTAAATATAGTGGCACTAACACTTTAGCACTTGCTTCTTGTACAATTTACAAACTGATGCAAAAATGTTATGGATGAGTCTCAAGAGCCTGAAGCTAAACATACATGAAACAAAAGACTCTCCTGTCTCTACCTGCATCCCTTTTGACCTGCTCCCATTCAATTTAAATACACACACACACAAGATATGCAGGAAGCCCCCTAGGGCACTTGCTCATACAGCACAAAATTAGATAAAGCAGATTCACTATGATGGAATGTCCAGCTTTGCTTCACTGCCAGGTGTCAAACTAAACCTAAATGTGAAACAATGCATCCATTTAATTCTACCCTGTGTGACAAAATATCACCACCACCAAAAAAAAATTCTGAATTATTCTGTTACTTGACTCTTCTGGGAAAGAACAATTCCACTAATGCTATCAGATCATCCTTGTACAGTATCCTCTTTATCAGAATTCTTCCTGATCTGAAAAAGAATTTACTCATAATTCTTCCTGATCTGAAAACAAGGAGTTTCCAGTCATATCTAAACCTGCTTCTGCATCCCCCCCCCTTTGAGTTAACTTTTCCTGCTCACCCTAGAAACCCCATTTGACACCTCCATACCAGGTGCACAACAAACAAGAATCCCCATTTCATTAGACAGCCCAGGCTCACAATCACTTGCTCACATAATCACTACTCCACGCAGAATCACCTGAGAAGAACTCAGAAATATCCATTTCATTGCAGCTGTAGGGAAGGCCTCTCAGTCTCACCACTCCATCGTTTGTCACAGATGTTGAACTGGAGTGCAAGCTCTTCATGATGGCATCAACATCCTCATTATGTATTTCAAAAACTGCAGTAGGAAAAAAAAAATACCCACAAGAGGCAGCGTTCGAATAGTGGAATGAGTTCTTGAATCATACTTAATGCCAAGCAAAAAAAGGAAGCCTACCTTCCACATAACGCTGACCCAGATATCTTCTGTGCTTGTCCAAGGCGTTTTGCACATCCTGTTCTGACTCCAGTTCAACCAAAGCATCTCCTCTGCGTTTGCCATCTCGGTTTAAGAGGAAGTGGATGCCATTCACACCATTTCGAATCTTGCTACCTACAAGGTTATTAAGTAGGCAGATGAAGGAACTTCAGGTGCCTTCTTTTCTGATTCAGATGCAATGGGACATTTTGATGTTTCATACCAGAATGCCACTAAATTCCCCTCCACCCAAGGATCAAGGCCTGAATGAGGTAGCCCCATTTGGAGGACTTTCCAGTATCTCCAGGGTTGTATTAAAACAGGCATAGGCAACCTTGGCTCTCCAGATGATATGGAACTACAACTCCCATGATCCCCGACCACTGGCCCTGTTAGGTAGGGATCATGGGAGTTGTAGTTCTAAAACATCTGAAGAGCCAAGGTTGCCTATGCCTGTATTAAAAGCTCCAAGGATTCAACATCTCACTCAGCTACAGAACTGGGAATTCAGTATGTTGGCACATCTACTGCTACTTTTAAAGATGCTCTTCCATGGTGTGCCAAGTTATTTATAAACGCTCTGCGCTTATTAAAACATATAACAATGATTAATTGCTTTAGCCAATGAGTACGCCTAGGGAATTGTGAGCTTCTGAAAATAGCCTTTTTACAGGCTCCACAACCAGAAGCAGCTCTACAGAAATGTAGGCGATCAATACAGTTCTGAACAGATTCAACAGAAGTACACAGTTCCAGACATATTGTACCAGCATGGAAATCTAAACTTAATTAATTGGTTAGCCAGAACTCCTAGATAGTTCAATTCAGCATATGTGCCTCACATTAGTGTACGTTGCCTTATTTACTGGAAACATTTTTATCCTGCTCTACAGCTGAAAAGGCTCTCGGAGCTGCTTAGCGATCAATACAAATAAAGATGTTCCCTGCCCTCTCATGGGCGTGGGGGAAGCTGTCTCCTCCTAAATCAAGTAAATAAATAAAAATACTTAACTAAAACTAGAAACTGTAGAAAGATTTTAGATTTTTCTGAGCACTTGAGTGTCCTGCCCCCCCCCACATAAATCCTGGCTGTGCCCATGTGCCCTCTAGCTGAAAGAGAGAAGCTGCTTTAAGTGCATTGGCAGGGAAGCTCCCCATGCCTCTCCCTCCTGGCAACCTCAATTCTGACCAGCCTCCCTGCCCCCCAATAAAAAAAACCCAACATGCAACATTAAAACATGCATTTTATGTGATTTGTAGTCCAGACCCTTAGCCATGTCACCATGTGGTGGTCAGGGGGAAAAAGAAATTACCTGAAAAAAAGTTGAGAACATCTTCCTCGGTGCAGGAGTAAGGCAGACCCTGGGCCCGAATAAGATACACATCATCTTCCTCGCCATGTGACTTAGTTGGAGATGGGTCATACTCTGAGAGAGGCGGATATTCATCATGAAATGGAGGGCTGTGCTCCTTCAAAGAGAGTTGTTGTTTCAACATTATATTTGTAACTAAACATATAATCAGGGCACAATTTATCAGTCAGGAATATAGGTATCTGCCTCATGCAGAGTCAAACTATTGGTCCATTTAATTCAGTATTATCTAGACCGGGGTGGGACCCATGGACCTATTTAGGCCTGTGAGGCCATTTCAGCCAAGCCATGCCCGCCTTTCCTACACCTGACGTCATACACTGAAGGAGCACTACTTGCAGGGCTTCTTCCACACTTGAAATCAGCCTGTTTTCAAATCACATGGGCAAAATTGGTCACCTGACATCACTGCAATGTGATGATTGGACTGAAGCATGTCCCATGCAGGGACCAGATTGCTTAAAAGGCACATGTGATACTCTAACAAGGCTCTGAGGCATGTCCTCAATGTCACAAGTGTGTCTCTCCAATGGGATGGGAAATTTTCTCAGCACCAAGGTGAAAACACATTATGATCTGGTTGATGAAAAGAGTTTATGTTATGTTACATATTTTCTGAGAGCATATAATAATAAATAATAAATTATTATTATTAATATAATTTGAAAGGAAAGCAGAATTGAAGGAACAAGGGTGGCGTCCTTGATTACTTTAAATGACTCTCAATCAAGAGTGTGGATTACAATTGCTGCTTTAATCTTAAATATGCACAAAGAGTGGGGGAAAATAAACTTTCCTCAGTTACTAGGACCACGTGGTGAAGCAATGGGTACCTAGCTGAATTTGGATGTTTCCCCTCAAACACCTGAGGGCCAGGGTTAGTCAACAATTAGGTGAGATTGACGACTCGGCTATACAGCTGCAAATAAAATGTTTTAAGTGTGTTTGAAGTGCAATATGCAATGTGACACTAGATGGTGAGCCTTATGGAAAATTCAATGTATTTCTAAAAACGCTTTTTAAAAACCAAACATTTTCAGAACGGTTTTTTAGGTGCGCAGATTCTACCTCACTCACATACTGGCAAATCTAGGCTGTGCCATTATAGCTGATTGGGAGGTCTTGTGCAACAAACCCACTTCTCCAAAAGATTGGATTTTTGGTGATAAGCAAAAAACTGGAAAAATGCCCTGGAAAGGGCTGGATAACACTTGCTTTGCTGCAACTGCTATCTAACCTCCCCACAAACAAGTCAGAATGAATGCCCATTGAATGATCATGTCGTCTAATGTCTCTGCAAACACATCCAACAAACCTATCCAAGAAATAGGTTGTCTGGAAGTACCTCCAGTGTCAGCAAAGCATATTTTCATCAATTCATGAACTGGGTATGTTAGAGATAAAGGCTCCTAACAAAATTGGTGGATGAAGAAAGAAGGCGGCTGCACGGGTTTCTCCAGAATTAGAAATACTGTATTAGTTAAGTGATGCATGTAGGGATTTGGGATCTATTACTTATTTAGTTATTAATTTATGTCCCAGTCTGCCTTCCAAAGGTGTTTAGGGTAGCACCCTCACATTAGGGGGGTCACAGCTGGGCAGCTAGCAGTGCTGTTTTTTGCATGGCCAACACCATACTTCCAGGTGTCCAGCCCCGAGGCTTCTCCTTCTCCTTCCATGCTAGGTCAGAAGTAGGACCTCACTTGCTATCTTCCAGTACAAAAGGTCCCTTTCCCATCCAGAAGATCTCCTCTCCCAACCTTACCCCCAATGCAAGAATGCTCAAGAAGCTTCTGTAATATCACAGAAACTGGTGTATTCTCATTGCACTAGAAAGGGCAATGGGGCGACCTGAGAAGAAAACCCAGCAAACAGCACCCAGGTATCCTTCCCAGCTGGTCAGCTCCAGGAGAGAAAGAACACAGAATATCATGGTCAGAAGGACCCCCCTCAAGCAGCTTGGTTGGGGGGAGAATTTCCAAATCCCCTCTGGCTACATAATCTGGTCGCCCCTTCAGCTGCAGTTTAGGAAGGGAAGCGGTTTCTTCCCAGTCCTTCAGAATACAGCTTCGCCCTGGGAAATAGGGGGTGGGGAGCTTCTCTAGAGACTGTTGGGAAGAGCAAGCAATAGCTGAAAGCAGCAGCTCCCAGAGGTCTCAAAAGACAGGATCACTCTGGAGAGATAAAAAAAAAAGCTTCTCCCATAACTTGGATTCAAACGCTACCCCCCCAAAAAAACCCTGTTATAAGGCCTCTACACCAACGTGAGTCTTTATTTGTGTTCCTGTGCTTTTAACTTCAAAGTCTGTGTTCTTTTTTCCCTTTTAGTGATGATATCCGCTTTTCATCTTGCAAGATATGCAAGAGCTTGCGCAAACAGCTTTTGAGGGTTTTTCTGTCCTACAGCCAAGTGGCATATAAATCTCAGGAAATGATCCAACCAATAACATCAGTTTGGGGGAGCAGTATTTTGGCTTTGTGTGTATGAAGATATGTATGTTTGTATGTATGTATGTATGTATGTATGTATGTATGTATGTAAAATATCTCACTGCCTCCATTTCTTTCCCTTCTATTTGCCAGGAGGTGATGGGACCAGTGGCCATGATCTTAGTTTTTTTGATGTGTGTTTGTGTGTGCACGTGTGTGTGAGTGAGCAAAAGGAAGCCGAAGCCACGCCGTCCAGGAAGAGTCCCAATTCCCACTCAGCCATAAGGCAGAGTCTGTCTCCCTCAATCCACCCCTCCCAGTCCACCTCAAAAGGATAAAAAGAGACCCCCCCCCCTGCACTCCTTGGGATCAAATGCACGAACTGTCGAAGGCGGAGTGCGGGGGGAGTGAAACACTACAAAGTGGTATAGAAACGAAATAAATAGCATTCCTCTCACGCGCACACTTTTGGGAGGCTGTGTGTGGAGAACCATTTCCCAAAGGCACCCCGAAGTATCGGGGGGGGGGGTGTTCCCCGTTTCCCCTCCCCTCTGGAGAGCCCTTACCTGGCTGTAGCATGTCCCCGCGAGGGCCGGAGGCAGCAGCGAGCTCCTCAGGGCGCCGAAGCCGGGCAAAGGCCCGGCGGAGCCGGCGAACTCGCGGCTCTGCGTGGCTGCCCCGAGCAAGAACAGGAGGCGGCGGCGGCCGGAGAGGCCGAGGGAACCGGAGGAGGAGGCGGAGGCGGAGGCGGCGGCTGAGGAGGAGACTGAGGCGGCGTGGCGCAGCGGCAGGCAGGCCGCGCCGGTCTGGCGGCAACTGCTGCAGCTACAGCCGCAGCCCCGGAGCAGCGCGCCCAGCACCCAGCGCGTCCCGGCCATGGGAGGAGGCGAAAGCCCCGGCGTCGTCGTCGTCGTGGTCTCCGCAGCTACCGCTGTCGTCGCCGCCGCTACGAAAGCCTGAGGCACATGCGCGGAGGCGGCAAGCGGCCTGCAGCGGAGCCACGGCGGATCTGCGTCAGGAGGTGGCATCCTAAGAGGCCCCTCGCTCGCTCGCTCGGCCCGCCCCTCACGCCGAGGCCTGGGCCTCGCGTGAGGGAACTTGGGAGGCGGGAGAGCCTCGCTCCTGACAGGCGCAGCGCGGCGGCGGCCTAAGCGAGGCCTAGCGCTGTGAAGGGAGGGGGGACTCTGTTCTCCTCAGAGCGGATTTATTTGGGGGTGGGGGTGGGCTCAGGAGAGAACTCCCCCCGCAGCTTTGGGAAAGGGGGTCGGCCAGTAGAAGGCCCTGTCGGGCCCCACCACTTGAGGGAATCGTGCAATTGTATAGTTGGAAGTAGGGGAGCCAACTCTTAGGGGCCAAGGTCCCTTCGCGTCCTCCCCCCTCAATAAAATAGTTGAGGGAGCCGGGCCCCCACCCCATGGTTGATGGGCATTGCCATTCAAAGGGTATGTGTGTATTGTGATGGATTATGTGGTGTGGGGCCTACCTGCCCCCCCCTTAATATTTTACTCAAGTTGGCACCCCTGGTTGGAAAGGACCTTAGGGTCACTTAGCCAAAAAAAACCCAAGATAATGCAGGTTTGTATGTAGGGCGCTGAAGGGCCTTTGCTTGACTGATGATGGACTAGAAGGTGCATTTCTGTTTGAGGACGCCTCCGATTTGGGTAGTCGTTCGAAAAGTTTAAACTGCCAACAAGAAGATCAGTGAGAAGCAAATGACAACCTCGAGTCTTGGATATACAATTCCAAAAACATGATGAAATGAGCTATATATTCTCTTAACAAGTCATCTCCCCCCCCCTTCTCAAAATAGAACTTAATAGAGTACATACCAAATCTGTAATTGCATGTTTTTACAATTTTTATGCTACCATGTGTGACTGTCTAATAATCAACTTTTTATTGGTTCACAAAGCCTGAATAGGACATATCGCAGCCAAAGGGTTTTGTGAATGTTCAGCTCTTATGGCCATTCCAGAGTACTTCGTTATGCCCATTTGGTAGACTGGATAACCTCAAATGACAGATCTGATTTAGCGTGTCTTAACAGTTTGTGGTTATGTAACACTGCAGTAGACTACCAGAGCTTCCCATACTAGAGTAAGCATCTCAACTGACCCGTAACCCTTTTCAGTATGACAGTAACCATACGGTAGAAACAGAATTCAGGTTATACAATTATCTCACATGGCAGTTACTGAGCCAAAATAGTACTGTTGGTTTGCTGCAGTAACAATTGGAATTTAATATATACTGATATGCAAAATATTTTAAGTGAATAGGTCTGAATTTTTAGACTGTTTTTTATTATGCTTCACTGTGGTTCTCTGTATTTATTGTATTTATATAATTTTACATTCCAGTCCTAATCACACTTATTTGGAGGCCAGGCTTATTGATATCAGTGGAACAGCTTTAAGAAAATGTGTTTATGTTTGCAGTAAAGGGGCATACCCACCCAAACAAAAATCAGTGTTTCCATAGAACTCGTCAAGTGGATTCCCAGATCAGGACATTTCACTTCTTCAAGGCTTGGTTAGGTATCTGATCTGCTTCGATATACATTATTCACATGTGTAATAAAGGTTCAAGATAATGAACATTAATTTGCTTCATAGTTTGTTCCCAGGTGGGAAAGTTTTACCTGAAATAAAGAGGCAAATGCTGGAAATTAAACCAAAGGCCCAAGAAAAAAGTGAGATGCTTAATACTGGTAGAACCAATTATTAACAGGCAAAGAACATTGGCTTCATGCTACAAAGGTACAGGTTTTTTTTTCTGCTACCAGGGAGGTTCCTTGACTTTTATTACATGTTAATATCTAAAACAATCAACTACTGCTACTTTACAAAAAGACACACCAAAGAACATCTCTCGGATTAATTCAAAAACATATCTGATAATCTGGTTCAGAAAATAGAGTATTTAAAAAAAATTATTTATGAAAGATATGTATGACTAGCATTTGAATTTCCTCATATTTCTGAAGGTAAAGAAATAACAAGTGGCTTCCCCATTGATTGATTCTTTTTTAAATTTTTTTAAATTATTTTTCTGTTATTATTAATGCACAATAAAAAAGCCATACATCAAAACTGAACAAAAAACAAGTAGAAATAATAATAAAAAAGTAAAAAAAACAAAGCATTATAACAAAAAGAAAAGAGGTCTTTTGACTACAGACCTGACCTCCCGTCTACTCCTTAATTGAATTACAGTACATATAACTTATTGCTGGTAAAAACTATTATCATGGTTTAACTGATTCTTGGTTTTTCTTTGATCTTGCATCATTCTTGATACTACGACTGAAATTAGTCAAATGCTGCAACAGAGTTTAAACTTATGTAATTATTTTTCAAATATATTTTAAAATCTTCCCATTTTAAAACAAAGACCTGTTTTGGTTTATTTATTTTTTCAGACAAGTTATCTAACTGCATATTCAGTCAATTTTTGGATCCAGTCTTGCATAGATGGAAGTTTGTCAGATTTCCAATTTGCAAACCCCATTGATTGACTCATTCTCCTGTCAATTTAACATACAGTAATCATTCCTGCCAATAAGATTCAGCACAATCCATCTTAATAGTCTACATTTATAAGTGAAATAATCAAAATACATTTGGCTTTCCTAGCCAAAGATGGGAGACATGGGGCAATTTTTTTTGACATAATAAAATTTTGCTGCTTTGATGTGTTGACTGAAGATGGTGTGTACATGCATTCAAGGAGCAATGTGGGTCTTTTCAATCACCAGAGGTACTACCCACCACATCCCTTCAGGTACTAGGCAAGATATATTTAGCATACAAAAAGTCAGTACAACAGATGCCAAACACAGAGCCCCACCTCTACATCAGTAAATATTTTTCTATACTGTATACACATACAGTGCTGCAGAGCTATGAATACCCAGTTGAGGGTAAGCAGTTGAATACACTGGGATTTACTTCTGAAATTGGGGCTATAAAGCAGAATATAAGTGTTATAAATAAAAAAGGTGAGAGAGCCTGACCATGTTGCCTAGTTGGCAGATAGAACATGCAAATGTGCTGCCAGTGTGTGTGTAGCAGTTTCAGTAGACCTCTTCACCTTGCCTAGATCCCCAGCTATGGGAATGGGTTCATGGCAAAGGTAGAAAAAGCAAGGGGGAATCCACATAAAAGAATCAGTAAACCCACACTGCAGGTTCCCTTCAGCTGTACTTTCAGGAGTACTTTGCTTCCCTGAGCAAAGCAGGAAGCAGCAGAGACACATGGAGCAAAAGGAACCGGAATGCAAGTAACCCAGGCATTGCACCCCTTTTTCGGACACACATACGGCAGTCACGATGACACAAAGGAAGTGCAATAGGCTGACATAAGTCTAGGTAAGGCCAGCTGTTTCTACGGTAAGTTGTGCTGGCTTCCTCCAAATGGTATCTTGAGCAATGAAGAGCAATATTAATCATGTTGCACCAACTCGGGCTTATCACAGGTTGGGCAGATGAAATTTGGAAGAAGGGGCACGATGACTGCGTATATTGTGAAGATACACAACTACCGTATAAAGTTGTGGTCTGGATTTAACTGTTGGGAGCCACCCAGAGCAGCTGGGAAACCCAGTCAGATGAGTGGCATAGAATACAGTAACAACAACAGGTGTGTGTGTGTTTGTTTTGGGAGCTGTAGCACCACTCACACATTTTATTACTACGTACAGGAAATCGCCCTGCCAGGAACACAAGCTCCCATTTCCCCTCAGCTGCAGGCCAGGTGGAGGGAGGAAGCAACACCTGTTGAACGTCTGCCATGCAACTAAGCAGGGCTGAGATCTCTGCATTGCAGGGGGTTGGGCTGGATGACCTTCGGGGGTCCCCTGTCCAGCTCTACTATTTCACAAGGCCCAAGCGGAAGGCCGGCTTGTGATTTTAGTCAGGGGCGGCGGCTGGGTGGGGGAACCATTTTCGCTCCTCACAGAAACCCGGCGGGATGCCCGTGTGTCTGTGAGGGAGGAGGACGTTATGGCCGGCCTCGGCCGGAGGAGGCAGGAGAGCGCCGCCGCCGCCGCCGCCGCCGCACCTCGCGCCCTCTGAGGCGAAGGCAGCAAGGAGGCGGGAAAGGGCGACGCCGAGGAGGAGGAAGAAGGAGGCGCCCGCCCGCCGCAGCCGCCGCCGGCCTCGTCAGTCCCCGCCCCGCGGCGCTCGCGCTCCCTCTCGCCGCCCGCCCGCCCGTCCTTCCTCCCCTTCGTCCGCTGGGGCCGCCTGCCGCTGGGAGCCGAGCCGAGTCCCGCTCGTCTTCCTCCTCCTCCTCCTCCTCCTCCGCCGCCGCCATGAGCTTCTTGTTGTAAGTGCGGGCCGTCGAGGGAGCCCCTTTCCCCGCTTCGCCGGCAGCAGGGCCCAACTCGGGCTCCTTTCCTGGCGCCCGAGCCCCCCGGGGGAAGTGGACGGAAGCCCTTTCCGCCTCGCCTCCCCGCAGCGCCCCATGGCTCTGCCCGGGGGCCTTGGCTCTCCAACCGCTGCCTCCTCCACCGCTGGGGCTATTTTACTTCTGGGTGTTTACTTGCTCTGTTGCTTAAGCCTCTTTCCTCACATCCTTTGTGTTCGTGTGTATGCCTTGCCACCCCCACCATGGCTGGCCTCCTCCTGCGGCTCCCCATTTTCTCCTCCTCGCCCTCGGGCTCTCCCCAATTGTGCCCTCGCCCCTTTGCTTTCCAGCACGTTTCTTCCTTATGTGCTGATGCTTCCTTAAAAAAAAAAAACAAATCACCACCACCCCCACCGACCGCAGGAAAAAAAGGGGAAGTGCTTTTACAATATTTATATTTTCTGGTGTTAACGTTGCTGGTTCCCCTTAAATAGTTCCCCCATATTTATCATCATCATCACCACCACCACCTACTGCCCTTCATCCAAAGATCCCAGGGCGGTTTGTAACAGAAAAATACAAAATGCATATTAAAAAGAAAGCGTTATTTTTTTTTAAAGGAGGTTATCTCTTTGCTTGCTTGACCCTTTGATTTAAAAAGGGACCGATTGGTGGGATGGGGGCTTTGGGAAACCCCTTCTGTACCTCAGTGGGGGAGGGGAGATTTAACTGGTTCGCTTATGCTGAAATGGGAGGCTGATTTGTTGCGCCTAAACTGCTTCCTACCCTAAGTTTCTGTTTCGTTCCTGGACCTCTGGGTGCCTATTGAGCTAAAATGGGGGTGTTAGCATTTTGGAGGATATCACTGCTGTTGTCTGAATTGCCAGCTGTAGTCAAGTGGAGGAGTTCTGTATTATAGAAAATAAGGTGATTCCTGTTAATTGCGGAGTGAGAATGATGGTGGGGGTGTTTGTAATATCAGGTGCCCCATGTGCCTGCCTGTTCTTCCCTCCCCCACTGTCCCCTCTTGGACAGCAGCTTGGAGAGACTCCCTAGTGGTTTCTGTCTGTAACCATAAAATGAAATTGCATCCCCTAGTTTGTCTCCTCCCTTCCACCCCGTCTCAGGGAATACAGTACAGGAGTCTGTAATTAATCACCCCTTCTCCCCACCGGCCTTTTCTGTGTTTGAAAAGGCAGCAGTTTTTCCTCTTGAGTGGTTCTTGTGATTAAGATAATGGTTATATGGGGTATCCAACGTGTAGAGAAGGGTTTTTTTGGTGGGGGGTTGTTTTTTTGTTTTGCTGAGACTGACAGGGAACGCAGCTGGCTCTGTTACGTAGGGGGCTAGACATCTTGGACAATAACCCTGAGGGATCCCCTTCCTCCTTTTGTACTCTGGCCATTGATTGCAAATGCGTTGTGGTCTGGCTGCTTTTAATTTTTTGTTTTTTAAGTATCTGCTAGAGTGAAAAGCAAACTTTTGGTTTGCTTAAAATCTTTTTTTTTTAAATGCATATCTAAATTTAGAAGTAGATTGCATGGTACTTGATAGTCTTTTAAGTCCCTCTAGGGAACACAGGACACATATTTATAGTAGAAACTAAATTTAACATTTTGGCCTTCAAAATTGCAGGAGGGGCTTCTTTTGTGAAGGGTCTATTTGCTTTGAGGTTTTGAGGTTCAGCACAGAATTTGGAGAATATACATCTTCCATTTCCCTAATACTAAACTTGAAGAAGCAATTTGAAGAAGTTTATTGAATTTTATAGGCAAAGGCTACAGTCTTATACACAACAGTAAGCACCACAGAACATCCTGACTTTTAACACCTGAGTAACCCACATAGGATGGCTTAAAGAAAACCACATGAAAACTACTTTGCTTGGTTCTTAAGCCTTTCAGTATAAAAGCTAGTATAAAATGCAGTTAAAAGCTACTACAAAGCTTTTGGACTTTTGAAGGATTGGCACATGTTCTGAAAAACTCGAAGCTAGTTGTGTTACAACTTGTCTTGCATTATAGCAAGCAGGTACTGGAAAGGACAGATGGGTGCAGACACTTGCAACATGAAAACAGCTCTAGATAGCAGTAGTTGTTAGCTAACTGACACATACAAAATGTGTAGGGCCCGTTCTGTTATTTGGTTTCCTAGTTCAAAAGTACAACCAAGTAATCTCCAGTCCTTGCTGGTTGGAGTGGAGGCAATCTAATTATGACAATCAACATAAACCGGTTAAGTGACTTACAAAATAAAACAGTGTACTCCTGGGAAAGGGAATGTTGGGGACTTAAACAAAATAATCACATTGTTGTAGAAGACTTAATTTGTCATGTTCCTGTAAAATGTAGTTGTGCTTATACATGCTTCCACAAACATCTGCAAAATAGATTTTTGATTAATATTGGGATGGCCTAGTCCTGTGCATATGCTTTAGCCACAGTGACTCAAAATGTTATGCCATATAGAGACTCAATCGTCTTACTCTTTAAAATATCTGGAATGGATTTGTGTCTATGCAAAACAACAACAAAAACACAAAAAAAAACTGAAGCAAACTTCCAGAGCCACATAACTTTCTTTGTGTGCATGTGGCGCCGTGTAGATAGTTTGGAAGGACTGTATTTTGAAAAGGAACCTAAAAACAAATTTATTTAAAACGAATGAAGTGTGTTTTCTTCAAAAAGGCAAAAAAAGAGGTGCTCTCATTTGGTCTCCTGGAGTAATGATCTGTTGTGGTTTGATGCTTCTTTCTATATAATTAAGGTCCATAGTAATTTCTGATTCTGTAAGCTCATGTTATCTTCATTCTGCTTGTGAAAGCCAAACTGACAGCTGCATTTTTAAAAGAACTCTTCCTGAAGTTTGAGACTGTCTAGCAATACTTGCTGTGCAGATATATCTGTGAGTTGGGCCCATCCACCCACCCTTGTAGAAGAAGAGGACAATAGATCTTCCATTTTCTTGTCTTTGGTTTGGGGTTTTATATTCATACCTGCCTTGGTTAGCAAACACAGAAGAAAACATAAAATATTTGGAAATGGGGAGGAAAGCTGGTTTTCTGATCTGCCTGTTCTTTTTGAGCTTTCACAGTTCTAAGAAAATAGATGTTGGTTCCTGTTGTGTTTCCCTTTTTTTGCATGAACGCAAGTGTTCAACAGAGATAGTGGCCCAAGTACATCATTTCTCTTCCGCATGGCAAGGCATGGGTAGCATGTCTGTAGCAGTGTTAAAAACTTAGATATATAAGCTAAGCCCCAAATGGCTCCTTAAACCAGGGTTGTAGTCGCCAAATGAAATGCCCAGTTGTCATTTTTGGGCCAGACAGCAAAAAAAGTCATATTTTTCAATATTTGGGTTCCTGAAATTCATTCTGATTGTGCAGATAAAATACAACAAATAGTATTCTTCAGAATGTGTTGTTAGTGTGTGAAAACAGTCAAGATCCAAGGATCCCAATCCATGCACCTCCGGATGTTGGAGACTTCAGGCGCCACCCTGGGGCCCAGGCATATTCACTTGATCACAAGTGGCTGATAGCCAGGTGCAAAATGCGCAAAATTTTGAACACTGGTGTGTTGTGGGGCAGCCAGCATTGATGCTATGAGTTGCTGTGTTTGTGCTGTGGACAGTAGTATTCAGTTGGAAATGTAGACTTTCAGATAGGTCAATTTGGCAGTGTTACTTCAAGAACAAATCACTGCAGAGTTGCAGAAACCATAGCCTGCAATTCCCAGGAAGATGTTAAAGATAGCTTTGGTAGGCGTACCATATGGCAATGTACCACTGCTTTTTAGAATTGCTTAAATTGCCTGCAAAAGAAACCCTTGTGAATAAAAAAACCCCACACCTTGCTTAAGCTCATCATATTTCAGTAGCCTATTGTTTTTTGTTCTTGCATTGGGTATCTAATTTATTTGTTTATTAAATAATATATGTCCGACCCTTCCTCTCAAAGGACCCCAAGGCTGCAAACAAAAAGTGATAAAACATCTTAAAAACAATTCCGACCTAGATGCAGACAGGGAAAGATCTCAAAAGTCTTGTTGAAAGAGGAAGCCTTCAGTAGATGATGAAAAGACAACAGAGACTGCTCCTGTCTAATATTCATGGGGAGAGAATTCCAAAAGAGTAGGTAGGTGCCACAACACTAAAGGCCTGCTTCCTCCACTATGCGGAACTGTACCTTCTGTTTAAGATGGCATCTGCAGGAGACCCTCACCTGAAGAGTTCAGTGATTGACTGGGTGTACAAGGGGCGAGGTAATCTTTCATGTATCTTGGTCCCAAGGTATATAGGGCTTAATAAACACTAATCAGCACCTTGAACTTATCCCGGAAGCTAATTGGTAGCCTATCTTCTAAGAGCAAGATAACCTTTCAACTATGTAAGCCTCAGTGAAAAGCACTAAGCTTATTTGCCCAAAACATGTTTAAGATATCTACGGTAGATAAAATGTACCTATAGAAGTGACACTGATTTTTTTATTTTTTTTACTTCTGCATCATATCTTTAGGAAGCCTCCAAGATTATAGATTGTTTAAATGTACATTTTAAAAAATCAAACTCTACGGCCCCTATTTTCTCTTAAGGCTTAGGTCTTCGCATTAAACAAATTTGTACGATAAGAACATTAAGATGGATTAAGATTCTTTATTAAGACATTTGCTCACTGAACAGAGAGTTCAAATGCACATCACACACTGTTCAGACCACACAAGTGTGAGATGTTATGGGGAAACTCTCTTGTCAGATTCTGCTCTCATTTTGCCTTGTACAGTATGTGGATACATGTTATGCCATTTATATACCTTTTCAGACTCCCTTTGGTGCTGCGTGGAAGCACATGCTCTTACATGCAGGAACTCATGCTTCTGTGCAAGCTAGTTAACTGGATATTTTATGCTTGCTTTTGAATCTGTTAATTGCTCCAAGCCTTTAGAACTGTGTATCCTGTGATATGGGATATGGTGGCGCTGTGGTCTAAACCACAGAGCCTAGGGCCCAGCTTACTGATCAGAAGGTTGGTGGTTCGAATCCCTGTGATGGGGTTGCTTGGTTCCTGCTCCTGCCAACCTAGCAGTTCGAAAGCACATCAAAGTGCAAGTAGATAAATAGGTCGGGAAGGTAAACAGCATTTCCGTGCGCTGCTCTGGTTCGCCAGAAGTGGCTTAGTCATGCTGGCCACATGACCCGGAAGCTGCACACCGGCTCCCTCGGCCAGTAAAGCGAGATGAGCACCGCAACCCCAGAGTCGTCTGCGACTGGACCTAATGGTCAGGGATACCTTTACCTTTACCTTTTTATCCTGTGCTACATCACACACACACCCTTCTGATCTCCTTTTGTACAATATTAATTTGAAGGCTTTTTAAAAAATCTAGAATAAAATGGGCTTTAAGCCCTTTGGGTACCCCATGGTGTGCCTTTTATGTAAAAGATAATAGCTAGCCTACTTGCCTCCTTTTTATAAAACTATCCCATGGGAGACTTGTCAATCACTTTTAAAATTATATACATGGAAGAAGCTGTAAATGGCCTCTATGTGATGACTCATCCATGTTGTTGCAAAGTTGTCCATGTTGTTGCAAAGTCGTCGCATTGGGCATCATGTAATTATTCTGCAAAGCTGCCATAGAATGTGGAAGGATATGAAGTGTCAAAGCTACATGTCTACATCAGTAGAATAATATCCACCCCAGGGCAGCAAGGACAGAGAAGCCACAGGATGGAGGCTGTTTTCATCTTTCTCTGTGCCTTCATGGCATTTAGCATGCCAAATATATGCACTTAGTCAGCAATGGTAATGTATAGGCCACGTTGACAAGCTGAACTGTTGTCTTTCCTAATGGTTCAGAGTAAGCACCGCTTTCTACATTATGTTACTACTGGGTGGGTGGGTGGGGAGACACCTAATATTTACAAAATATTTACAAAAAAATATTGTTGTAATTATTCCTTTTCTCTCACTGTATCTGAATATTGGTCTTAGACCAACCCACCCAGCTATCAGCCCCATCTCAGTCTGTCACTGAGAACAAATACTGCTAGTCTTAGATTTTAGTGAATTGTTAACCCTGAGTGAACAGAGGTCAAGTTTTCTGCCTGGGGATTTGTTTACTTTTCTCCCTGGGGAAATATTTCTCACTAGAGAGTTGTCACCAGTTATTTTGAATCAGTATGTGAAACTTCCCATGTCTCCTCACCTCCTTGGTCCTATAGACGTCTTAGCTTGCAGAGCTCTCCTGCCACGCCAGCACCCATTCCCAGCAAACATTTCTGTTTTATCGACTTTGGAGAGCGGTGCATTGATTTATTTGCTTTTTTTCATGTTTTCAACAAAAGGCTGTTGAGTGCGCAGAATTTCTGTAGGCAGAAAGATTCTTACAAATCAGAAGTTGACTTATCTTTGGCAAACAGTGAAGTCTGTGATGAAAGGTTATAGGCTGGGGGTGCAGAATCCTTTTGGCTACATGGGCCAGATCCTTAGGATCTGCCTCATGGGTAAAATTGGGCAGGTGGGCCGCCCACAAACCTTTTCACTCCAATCTTAAAGTGGGTAGGGGCAACCTCCTCCCACTTCTTTTTGAAGTGATGAGGGATGGCAACTGGTAGGTAGGTGAGCAGAGATTGAGGGAATTGTCATTATGGACCAAGTTAAATCCCCTCGCTTGATTTTACTTACCCCTGCTATAGAGAAGTCATTGCCAATTGGTGGCTGCTGGTAACATTCAGATTTTAAAGAACATTATGCACCAGCTTTTTATAGTGGTAGCCTTGTTTCTAGTGATAGCCAGAGGTTTCTTCCAAGCTGATGGGAGAAGTAAAGGGCATTGGAAATTATTCCAGGATTGTCTGCTTAAATATAACAATTTGATCATTTTGGAAATCATACTTCCAGGCATCTTCTTGAAGAAGAATATGGTAGTCCAGGCTACCATGGTAGTCCATTAATAGGCATAGATGTGTGTCCAAATTCTAGTTTTGATTGAGCTTTGATAATTAATTCTCTACCATTCCAGCTATAAAAGTAGAATAATAATTCCCTGCTCACCTGAAAGCCGAAAGAGTTAGTGAGATTAAAATAAAGCAATACTTTGCACAGTGAAAGAGCTGCAGAAATGAAGAAAATAATAAGTTGGTTAAAACACTAAATGTGAATTATTTTTGTCATTGGAAGAATTTCTCTTCCCTCTTGAACGTTTTTAGCCAGCATTTGATCTCCTGTAAATTAGTTGCTCTGGATTCTTCTTATTGGACATAAAAAGGAAAGCTGCATAGATCATGCTACTTTTGCCTCAAAAAGGACCCGGTTCTTCCTTTCATCCTTGTGTAAGAGCTAGAAATACTGTTTCTAGTTAGATTGGATTTTGCAGAACAAACCTAACTATGTTTTCCTGAACATCTGGGAAAGGTAGATATTTTCCAGTCCTTGGAACAGCAATCTGGGATGTCCATGATGAAGAGGAAATTTTTGAAAAATTAGTTTTGTCACTCTGTCTTCCCTAATAATTGGCAGGTTTTATCTTATTTCTTTGCAGTAGCTTTTAAGAACATCATAATTCACAAGTGCAGTTTTACTTGAGGTCTGCTCTAACATCTGTTTTTCTGTTCTAACATTTTCATCTTGTGTTTAGCTTTAGAAGTTTAGGGATTTGCCCCAGGCTGGCAGATTCGCTTTCTGTGTGTTCCTCTTTTTGAAAGCTGTCAGAAACCATAGAGACTAATAAAGCATGAAAACTTAAATAGAAATTCTCCATTTACCCTGAGTGCATTAACTTCTCTAGAAGTTAATACTGTATTGTCACAATGTATAAATTCTTTTGCATTCCCTTTCAAATGATTCACATTTTGTTGTATAATTCCTAAATCACGTACGCAGCTTGTGCAGACATAATGTTGACTCCCTCTTAATTGCAATTAAGAAATCAGGAGCCGTTCCTGAGAATGCATGTTCCCTTCTCAGGAAGGAATACTCTCCTGTTCCCTAACATTAACTATGCTTTCCCTGCAATACTGATCTGAAACCAGCTGTAAAAAGGTGATCTGGTTAAACAGGGTTCTTGGTTAGTCTTGGCAGCACTTGGTGTTACTCTGGAATATCTGAGTTTGGGGCCGGTCAGGTTTGTGTTAGATGGCCAATTCAACAATTTCATGCCATCCTTATTTAAACCCTTTCTCTGCTGCAACTTAAGAATTATGAAATTCATTGCTATATAGAAAGCTGGTTTACAGAGTCAGGCTATTGCTTCATCTAGCACACTATTGCATGGTCTGACTGGGAGTTTTAACCAGCCCTACCTGGAGAAATACTACTACTACTGCTGCTGCTGCTACTACTACTGTACTACTACTACTACTAATATTGATGATGATGCCCCACCCATCTCGGTTGTCCCAGCCATTCTGAGCAATTTCCAACAAAATATAAAAACACAGTAAGACATACATCAGCATTATAAACTTCCCCTCGTGGTTTGAATCTTGGATTTTCTGCACGGAAGGCTGGCGAATGCTTCACCACTGAATTATGTGTGGTTATGTACAGTACTTGCCCAGTGTCACTCCTTTGGGCTCTGGCAACCTGTCACCAATCCTCCCCTCCTATCCCCATGGCCTTTACGCACACCACTTACCTGGTTTTATAAATTGTTATTACCCATGTTCTCGAAGCTACGAACATGAGTTTGACCAAACTGCGGGCGGCAGTGGAAGACAGGAGTGCCTGGCGTGCTCTGGTCCATGGGGTCACGAAGAGTCTGAAACGACTAAACAACAACCAACATTACCCATGAGAGCGCCCCCCCCCATCCATATTCAGAGGCAGAATGACTGCTAGAGACATATTGCTAACTATGGCTGGAGACAAGAGTGCTGGGATTGATAGAGCAACACTTTCTTATGATATTTGCATATGTGGACCAACCTTGCTGCCTGGCTGGAAGCTGTGGGTAGGTAGTTATTAGAAAATCAGATTACTAAGGCTGTCTTAATGTAGGCTATCTTTACTCTTAAGCACTACAAAGCAAGAAGTACTGAGATGCTATGAAGACAACAAATTAACCAACACTCAACAAGCCTTTGCTTAAAGGGTGTTTTTCTAGTGAAGAGGTTCTTAATGAATTTTCATTGAATTTTTGAGATAATCTAACTAACTTTGGGTTGTTAGTTTATCACTTGATGCCAGCTGACACTGAATTTAGAGTACAAACATGCATTAGAAGAGCTTGCATAAATCTAGCTTCTACTTTTTACTACTTTGTCCACATTCAGTTTTCCATGCATCAGAATTTTGGCTACTTGTCCAGCCGTTAAAGCCTAAGGGCATATAATTCTTGTCAAAGTCAACAGTGTATATAATACCTGGGAAACCCAGTGGAATTATCAATTAGCTCGGTTTACTGTGCACCTGTGCTTTTTGCAGCACTACAGTGAAGCTGGCTGGCGTTTCATTAGCATATTTTTGATGCTGTAGCTAAGACAATGGAAGAAGGGTCCGTATAAAATAATGAGTTTGCATCTGTTCAGAGAATTGTCATCTTCTGGTAGGAGGGAAAGTGAATGTGTGGGCTAAGAAACTGAGCTCTCAGCAGATGGCTGGAAAGTAGTGGCACATTTGTTCTTCAATATAAAAATCATTTTAGTGGGAGTACATAAATAGGTTGTAAGGTCCAATTTTGCATTAATCACTGCATCTGAGTTCCTTTGAAAAATCTTTATCTTAACAGCAAATACAGTTCTCTAGTTCTGGCAAGGTACCATGAAACATTAAGATGTTTCAGATGTAATACCAAATTATAGGTTGGTATTACTTAAAATATATGTGCAAGTGGAGCCATATGCTTATGTAGTCCCTTTTTTTTCCTTGGGCTCAAAACCCCACGACTTCCCCTTTAATGTAAACGGTAGTTTGTTATTACATTTCAGCTGTCTGCTCTTGCTCTTTAAACCAGGAATTGTGTATATTCCACCTTTCCTCCAAAGAGCTCAAAGTGGCATACAGTACATGGTTCTCTACTGTTCCCTCCTATTTTTTTCCTAAACAACAACCCTGCGATTCTAAGGTGGGTTAGTTTCAGAGGTGGATCATGATTTCTAGATAACCCTGTCTTTAATAATTCTGTTCTATTTACAAGCACAATAACAAATAATATTTAATAACCGAGGACTCCCAGTGGCAATAGCAACATCCTTTTGCAGAAATTTAACGTAAGTTCCTGATTAAGCTACCGTACTTAAATTGCAGTCCTAAACACATTACAAGGAAGTAAGTGCCTTTGAACACCGTAGGACTTGTTTCTGAATAAGCAAGCATAAGATTGCGCTGTTAGCATCTTCTTGTAAAAATGCATTGATATTTTAAAGTGTAATGAAGAGTCTGCCCTACTTCCTTAATTATTTGTATTGCTTCTGCTTTGAGATAATATCCTGTTGTACTGTGTCTGAATGTCAACTTCATCTTCTGGCCACTCTACCCTTTCCTTATCTTTGCAGTTATTTCCTTCTTCCTGGCTGTTTGTTTTGTCTCTTTCCTCTTTGCATCCCCTTTTTATAGGGTGCTGCCCTTGTGTTTAAATAGTCTTATGTTCCTTCCTTCAAGATCATTCAGTGTTTATGCTCTGTGTCAATGCAGCAAATGAATTATGAACTATTCAGGTCACATTCACACCATGCTTTAAAACACATTTTGTTGTTGTTGTTTAGTCATTTAGTCGTGTCCGACTTTTCGTGACCCCATGGACCATAGCACGCCAGGCACTCCTGTCTTGCACTGCCTCCCGCACTTTGGTCAGTCTCATGTTGGTAGCTTCAAGAACACTGTCCAGCCATCTCGTCCTCTGTCGTCCCCTTTTCCTTGTGCCCTCCATCTTTCCCAACATCAGGGTCTTTTCCAGGGAGTCTTCTCTTCTCATGAGGTGGCCAAAGTATTGTAGCCTCAGCTTCAGGATCTGTCCTTCCAGTGAGCACTCGGGGCTGATTTCCTTCAGAATGGATAGGTTTGATCTTGCAGTCAAGAGTCTCCTTCAGCACCAAAATTCAAAAGCATCAATTCTTCGGTGATCAGCCTTCTTTATAGTCCAGCTCTCACTTCCATACATCACTACTGGGAAAACCATAGCTTTAACTATACGGACCTTTGTCGGCAAGGTGATGTCTCTGCTTTTTAAGATGATGTCTAGGTTTGTCATTGCTTTTCTCCCCAAAAGCAGGCGTCTTTTAATTTCGTGACTGCTGTCACCATCTGCAGTGATCAAGGAGCCCAGGAAAGTAAAATCTCTCACTGCCTCCATTTCTTCCCCTTCTATTTGCCAGGAGGTGATGGGACCAGTGGCCATGATCTTGTTTTTTTTTTTTTGATGTTGAGCTTCAGACCATATTTTGCGCTCTCCTCTTTCACCCTCATCAAAAGGTTCTTTAATTCCTCCTCACTTTCTGCCATCAGAAAAACACATTTAAAGCACTACAATTCCCAACACCGTGAACAAACTATACTTCAAGATTTGTTTGGAGGAAACAATGTGCTTTAAACATACGGTATGGATGTGACTTTAGGACAGCTTATTCTATTGAATAGGGAAGGTATCTTATGTTCCTTAAGACTCTTGGTGTTTTGTCATGATAATTTATATAACATTCTTCAATGCACTAGTTCTTGTTTATTTTCAGCTATATCATTATTTTTGGGGTTTTTTTGAGGAGCAAGCTACTCTTGCTGCATGAAGTCACAGTGAACAAAGCTACCCTCCTTTGCTTCATGTTTGATGGTGTGATATTTATAGCTGTGTTGTGCTGTGGTGAGAGAGAATGTGCTAAAAATATGCATACAGAAAAATATTAGAGTATTCGGTTGGATTCCTAAGACCGGATTGTGCTTAGCAAAAGAGACCCTTCACAAAAGCAAAGAAAGATTTAGAGCTTAGGCTTTCTTTGTCTGGTTTGTTTAGTTTATTCAAACATTGCTGAATAGTTCCCAGCAACTTCTGCAGCATTTGCATGTTCTGCTGATTTTCGGTGATAAGTCCTCTGGTGTGTGAAGACTCATCAACATGAGAGGGAGAGACATTGTTAGGAATAAATTAATATTTCCACGTTGTCAAGGAGGTGCATGGTGTTCAGCTAGCTTCTTACTTCACTTCAAGAAAACGACTTGCATATAATAAACAGAAGCAACACTAAGGTATTTATTTCAGAGTAGCCCTTTGCCCTACTGTAGTGACTATTGTATCCTTGCCTATTTTATTATGTTTTTAATATATTGTAAGCAGCCTCAAAACTTTGGGTAGTGGTTGAGGTATAAATACTCCTAAATGCTAGTAATAAAATAAGAAATGAGACTTCAGCATGACTAAAAATATGAATAAAAAATAATTGAGATGGGGAATTGAATGTGAAAGGAAAGTTTGCTTATATATTGAATCCTATACAGTGGTACCTCGACTTACGAATGACTCGACCTACGAATGTTTCAAGTTACAGAGTTCCGTCCACCATTTTGAATGCGGTTTAGATAGGATTTTTTCGACTTACATTTTTTTAAAATTTATTCCCACATTGGCTTCGACTTGCAAATTTTTCGACTTACGAAGGTCCGTTCAGAACGGATTAAATTTGTAAGTTGAGGTACCACTGTATTAATATAAGGGAAAACTAGTAGCAAACTGAAGTAAAGCACTAAATTGTAGGAGTGTTAGTAGTAGTAGTAATAGTGGTAGATTAACTATGGTTTGCAGAATAACGCAGAGTACAAGATCACTGCATTGATTAAGCTGATTATACAGTAACAAATTAGGAACTGGTAATCATGGCAGGTTTCAAAGATAGAACAGTACTTTAATTTTTTGTTACCTACTCACTGATTAATATTAGTCCCTCAAGAAAAATTAACAAGGGGATTGTAGGTTGCTATGGCATTTAAAGGAAATTTTTAAATACGGTACTTTACTGCATCTGTTTTGTTGAATCTGCCTAATAAAGTTCAGAAAAGATTAGTCAGAATGGTGAAGGTGTTGCACACCTTTCCTATAAGGGAAAGGTTAAAGAAAAAATGACTAGGTTGGGGTAAGGGGAGATGAATGATTTACAAATGTATGAATGGTATGTAGAAAGTGAATAGATTGTTTTTCTAGGGTTGCCTAGATTCAGGGCATAGTAAAACACTTCCAAAATTTGTAATAGCCTATGGGATTTTCTGCTACAAGATGTAATGATAGCACTGACTTAGATGGCCTGACTAATTCATGGATGACGTACAAGGCCCCATCCAACTGTCTTGGGACTCCACTCCAGATTTGTGTAGGGTTCACTCCTTAGCCTTTTCTTCTCCCAAAGATATCCCACATGGCAGCAGGGGTTTAGGATCAGAGCTTTTCTTCTAGATGGGCTCTCTTCCCAAGTTGATGAGCCCATCTCCCCATCACTTCCCTGTACAGTACATACAGAAAACACCTTCTTGACCATTGGACCCACTATTGGTCTTGTCTACTCAATCCACCGGAGCCTGTCTTCACACACAGCCCTTGCTAAAAATGAATATACAATTTTTTTCTTTTATGAAACTTGAGAGGAAGTGGGGTAGAAATGGAAATAAACCATTTACCCCAAGGCACCTTTGGGTTCATTACACTAATGATTAAACCTAGCTACAACATCAGGTGTTCAAATTCCTTTTTAAAAGAAGGATGAACTCATAGGATTTTGAAATATTTTCCAGATCTGCATAGGGCTAGCCCCTAAAACTCTGAATCCCCTCCCATTTCTGAAGACAGTCAATATTGTATGTTTACAGAGGAGTGTGCACATAACGCTGTGTGTGTGTGTGTGTGTGTTATAAGCAAACCACAATGACACATTTCCTTCCTTCCTTCTCCTACTTTAAGATTAGCGGATCAAAAAGTGTAAAAGGCATTATGTGTGGAAGGTATTTGGGGTATCACAAACACCACCAGCACAGGCCTTCCCTGTTGCCGACAGGGCCACCTCCTCATTAATTTAAATTAATTAGGATTAATTTCAATCCTAAACCTCCACTGCCTTGCGGCTATCCTCATTAATGAGAAAGGCTTTGGGAGTAAACCCTGATGAAA
Organism: Zootoca vivipara; assembly: GCF_965207765.1. Lineage (NCBI taxonomy): Eukaryota > Metazoa > Chordata > Lepidosauria > Squamata > Lacertidae > Zootoca > Zootoca vivipara. The sequence goes on from NC_142583.1 coordinate 65,919,915, forward strand.
AATCCGTCCCCACTGCCTTGTGGGACATCTCTGGGAGAAGGAAAGGCTAAGGAGCAAATCCTGCACAAATCCAGAGTGCTGGGTTGTCATTCCGTTAATTGTCTCCCAGCATGATAATTTTAATGCATTTTTTGTGCTCTTTTATTGATTTTTGTCTGTTTTTATTATGCATATCTAGTTTTAACTAAATCACCATGGAAATATTTACTGAAGGGCAGTATACTAATTTATTACACAAATTCATTAACTAAATCGTGCATTCTCTAGAGCAGTAAACCTTAGTGTTAGAAAAGTGTCTCCGAAGATACAAAAAACATACAGCCTGATTAAAGATTTTGGAACAAGACAAACCAAACTCCGTCAAAGCAGTTTACTTGTTCCTTTCTGTCTGTCCAATGCTATGTGTTTGCTTATTGTGTTTGCTTTGCTAAGGGGATTAGTTGTATCAAATTTCACTGCTCGGGTAACCTATGCTGAAGTCCCAAAAACAAACTCATTAAAGCTTGTGCCTCTATATTTTTTGGTGACACAAACTAATTACTGTACTTCTTTCAAAGTTGCATAACTTGCATGTACAAAATCGTGTGGTGACGGCGCAGCGGCAGCGGGAGGCCCCATTAGCTAAAGAGGTACCTAACCTGAGGTACCACTGTATGTTATATGGTTGTTCAGGAGGATCAGAAGGGAATGTTGGAAAAATATCTTCATTAGAATTTACTTCTTAGTTAATTAATTTACCTGATCCCCTGAAAGTGTTAGTAGGTTCAGTAGACTTTAGGGTTCCTCTGATTTAGTTGACAACATACAGTGGAACCTCGGTTTATGAACACCTCGGTTTACGAATTTTCAGTTTTCGGAATGCCGCGGACCCATCTGGAACGGATTAATTCACTTTCCATTACTTTCAATGGGAAAGTTCGCTTCAGTTTATGAACGCTTCAGTTTATGAACACACTTCCGGAACCAATTACACCCATGCTTTGGGTTAAGTACGCTTCAGGTGGAGTACTCCGCGGACCCGTCTAGAATGGATTAATCCACTTTCCATTACTTTCAATGGGAAAGTTCGCTTCAGTTTATGAACGCTTCAGTTTATGAACACACTTCTGGAACCAATTGTGTTCATAAACCGAGGTACCACTGTATTGGACTTCCTATTCTACCACCTAAAGATTTCTGAGTAAATTGTACTCCTTGACCAAAAAGAAAGACTTTTACTATTTTTATCGCTGCCTTCCCGCCATATTGGAATCCACATGTTCAGAATAGATTTTTTAAAAAATTAACCTTTTTGCATTTGAACCTTTCTCAAAACAATTGTTCAAAGTTTAGTTGTTCTTGTATGCCTTTCAGTATGTTGCTGTTCTGTGATTACACTGTGGTGAACACAGGGCAGCTTGAATGTTACTGTTTCTTGAGTACTAGATGTATTCCTCTACATCTTTGAAAAAATGGGTCCAAAGAGAACTGGAATAGAAGGGACAGATATTTGGTTGGAAATGTTATATGGGTAGCTTAAAGCAGAAGGTAGACAGACAGTACTGATGGACAACTAGCCAATTTCCAGTGGACCTCTGTACACTTGCTGGTTGCTGAGATTTGTAAAAAAGAATATTGACCTTCATGTAAACTTTAATTTGAACTAACAAACTTCTTATATTTTTTAAGCAAGAGGACAGATTCAAGAAAACTTAACCTAGATTAATTACGGCTTCACTATTGAGAGATCCTGTGTGGTCTTTCTTCCTTTGTCAATTTAAGGGCTGCATGTGAATGGCAGGATTTGTGTAGACCTTTCCATCTGATCAGTATTCTTGATGGAATTGCAACATGGAGAAGTAGCACCTACTGGCTATTTGACTGTGTGACGGAAGTTTATGTCATCTGTATTTTTGATAATCTCACCACCCATGGATTCCCCCCCCCTTTTGTGGTATGTAATAAGGGTGTACCTCATGCTTCCAAGCATGCAACAGATTAGTCACATAGCCATCTTATACTTTGTGGGGAGGGGAGAAGACATTCTAACTCATAAGAATGTTAGTGTAAGATTAGGGGATCATTCTGTGAACCTGTCTGTCTCTTTCCCCAGTACACAAGATTTTCTGAAACCAAAATATTTCCCTCCTTTTGCAGTGGTAGCCGCTCTTCTAAAACTTTTAAACCAAAGAAGAATATTCCAGAAGGCTCTCACCAGTATGAGCTGCTGAAACATGCAGAGGCCACTCTTGGAAGTGGCAACCTACGGATGGCTGTTATGCTGCCTGAGGGTGAAGATCTAAATGAATGGGTTGCAGTGAACAGTAAGTAGCATGACCTTTCTCCCCTGTATGGTTTTTGAGCATTAAAATTGACTGATAAAACCAGTGGGTGGGTGGGTTGGGGAGGCATGAGAGATTTGACATTCATTTCCCATGGGAGGGTAATGGTTAAATTTATTTCTGCAAACTTACCTCTGGAAATCACTCTTGTTAGAAATAGTTGAATGTGCCGTGATGTAACTGGAGCCAATATGATGTAGTGGTTTGAATGTTAGAATAGAGCCTGGGAGGTAAGGGTTCAAATCCCCTCTGAGCTCCCTGGCTGACCTTGGGCCAGTTACTGTCTCTCAGCCTAATATACCTCACAGGGTTGTTGTTGGGTTGTTAAAGAGCAAGCAGGAGAACTTTATATGCCACCTTGAGCTCCTTGGAGGAAAAAAAGGTGGGATAAACTTTCTGGGTTTTCCCCTTGTCTGGAACTGCACAAAGCAGAAGCAATTGGAGGCCCTTGCAAGCTGCAGCAAATGGCTAATTGTCTCTGTCCAGCTTGATGGATCACAAATACTCTAGGTCTGTGGTCTGTCTGTGTTCTTTGAGCAGAACTACGGGTTGAGCAGAACTACGGGTTTTACAGTGTTGTTTATCACACATGGCTACAGAAGTGTCTGGGGCTCGAAGGCTTGCCATGTTTCCTGGGGATTTTCCATAGTAATTTCTTTAAATTCCAGCTGTTCTTGAGAGAAATGTCACCACTGTTTTTAGCAAACATTGAAAGCTGATAAAAGCCTAGTAAGTTTGACTCCCTCAGATTCCATCTACAGCTGTTTTTCTGTACAGACATGCCCTCCCACAGCTGAATTAAGACACCCATTGTTAAACTACAGTATTATTATTTATTGAATTTATATACCGCCCTATACCCGGAGGTCTCAAGGTGGTTCACAGAATACAATCAAAATATAAAACCACAAAATACATAATCAAAATAAAAACTACAACCCAATACCCCCCAAAAGAAACCACCCACATTTTAAAAGGATGTCAATCAAATCAACTAAAGGCCTGGTTAAAAAGGAACATTTTTGCCTGGCGCCTAAAGGTATATAATGAAGGCGCCAGGCAAACTTCCCTGGGGAGAGCATTCTACAGTCTTTTGTTTTTGTGGAAAATATTGTGTCAAAAAATCTAGATGGAAAACTTTGAATGAATAACTGCATCTTGGGTTTAAGGATTGAGCTATGATTTGGGAAGATCCTGGTTTGAACCTTGCCTCTGCCATAAACTCAATAGTTGGTCTTAGGCAAGCTCTTCTCTCATGTTCTGCTCTCAACCTCAACTGCCTGCTCCTCTAGCTGCAATTTGGAGGTAATAATAATACCAACCTCTCTTAAAGTGTTGTTTATAAGGACTGCAAAATTATGGTCCAGTTAACACACAACACAGAATAAAATGCCCTTATGCGAGCGCAGCTGTGTGAAAATAAATAATTCAGAACAAAGGAATTTTTAATTCCTATGTTCCTTGACTGGAATTGAAGGGCATGTAAGGATCTGTCAGTTGCTGAACGGAGGAGGCCATGATTTCAATAGCAGTTTAATGACAGTGACATTGAAATTGTCATAATTTGACTTCCCAGACATCAGCCAATTAGATTGTGGAAGGCCGCAAATCCTTTTGTGCTGCTGCTGTGTCTGCAGCCAAACTAAAACAAGACAAATTGCACAGCTGTTTGTGGTTACAAGGCCAATCTTCAAATACAAGTCTGTAAATGGCATCTTGAAAGAAGGGTGCTCTGCTTTTTTCAGGATCTGGAGTAGGGGAATCTATCTAGTAATGGATTTGGTATTAAGCGGGCAGGGGAGTGCAACCCTGTTGCCTTTTGATAGCTTAGTAGCTTTTGACACCATGGTATCCTAGTGTGCCAACTCTCTTGGTTGGGAGTAGGAGGTCCTGTGCTTTGGTTGTTCCAGTCTTATTTATTGGGCTAGATTCAGAATAGTATTGGGTGACTGTACCTCAGCCCCTTAGCAGTTATGCTTTGGGATGCAACAGGGTTCAGTTTTGTCCCCAATGTTGTTTAACATCTATGTGAAGCCATTGGCAGTGGCCATCCTGCTCTGCTTCTCTATTACATCTGAGTCAGGTGTGGACGTGCAAGTCCTGGATCAGTGAATGGATCTGGTGGGATGGGTGAGGGCCAGTGTGGTATAGTGGTTAAGAGCGGTAGACTCGTAATCTGGAGAACTGGGTTTGTGTCTCCGCTCCTCCACATGCAGCTGCTGGGTGACCTTGGGCTAGTCACACTTCTCTGAAGTCTCTCAGCCCCACTCACCTCACAGGGTGTTTGTTGTGGGGGAGGAAGGGAAAGGAGATTGTTAGCCGCTTTGAGACTCCTTCGGGATATCAAATCCAAACTCTTCTTCTTCTTCTTCTTCTTCTTCTTCTTCTTCTTCTTCTTCTTCTTCTTCTTCTTCTTCTTCTTCTTCTTCTTCTTCTTCTTCTTCTTCTTCTTCTTCTTCAAGTTGTAACTGAATCCTGATAGGTTCAAGTGACCGTGGGTAGCTAGTATCACCTTTTACCAGCTTCAGCTAGTGTGTCAGCTGCACACATTCCAGGACAGGATAGCATGGTGCAAGCATGCCATGTTTTGATAGCCTTAATATTTCACTACCATAGCGTGGTGTATGAAGAACTGCCCTTAAGGTTGATTTGGAAGCTGCAGAATGCAGCAGCTCAGCTGCAGAAAAGGGAGACCAAACATGAGTATATAACATCAATTTTGAAAGAACTGCACCAGCTGCCAGTTTGCTGCCAAGCCGAGTTTAAGGCCCTAAAAAAATCAGGACCTGGGTACATGAAGAAATGCATTCTCCCACATAAATCTGCCCATACACTGAGATATTTGGATGAAGTCTACCTGGTCAACTTAGTGACAATGGACTGTTTTTGTCATGGCACACAGTTTATGGAATCGTACCCCCTTTATTAAGTTTTTGCACAACTTCATTAAGTTTCTGATGCATCCAGACATTTGCTGGTTCTCAATGCCACCCTTTTAGTATAATTTGGCTGGTTTTGTTGTGATTTTTGTATTCTGCTGTATTTTAATATACAGTGGTACCTCGACTTACGAAGACTATCCGTTCCGCGGCCGTCTTTGTAAGTCGAAGTCTTCGGTTCTCGAAGCGCCTGTTCTGTGCATGCATGAAGCGCAATTTCGCGCTTTGCATGCGCCGACCACAGGCGCAGAACGCGCACGCGGCGGAAAAACTTCAGGGTTGTTGACTTCGGAAGTCGAAACCTTCGGAAGTCGAGTCGTTTGGTTGTCGAGGTACCACTGTAATATTTTATGCCAACCTGGCAGTTCAAAAGCATAACAGTGTGAATAGATAAATAGGTACTGCTGCGGCAGGAAGGTAAACAGTGTTTCCGTGCGCTCTGGCACTCATGATGTTTTGTATGCCAGAAGTGGTTTAGTCATATTGGCCACATGACTCGGAAGAGCTGTCTGCAGACAAACACTGTCTCCCTTGGCCTGAAAGCGAGATGAATGCCACACCCCATAGTTGTATTCGACTGGACTTAACTCTCCAGGGGTCCTTTACCTTTTATGAGAAATACATTTGTATTGTTGTGAGTCTCCCTGGTATTACTGATGAAGGTATAGAAATGTTTTAAATAAATGATAAAGCAGTGAACAGAAGGAACTTTGCCTTCTTAGCATTGCTTTGGTAGATACGCTGCTCATTAACACCAGGGGATAAACTCCAGACAGAAATCCTGATACTATAGACAAGGAACGGCCAAGCAAGGGATGTAAAGGTAGCAAAGCATGTTAAGAGATGAGGTAGACCCTGGGCCATTGACAGATGTGGGCTTGGCAGTTGTAGATGGTTTGGCTCTAAGGATCCTATTTCACTGGAAGGAATGGAAAGCCAGGGGATTGCATATTTGTACTTTCACCACTTTTAACAAACATAGATTATATAGTTTCAAAGCCATTTTAGTACACTTACCTTGTTATGTGAGTCTTTCTGGAGGCCTTAGTCTGTTTTCTGACCAGCATTTCCTTTGTATAGTAACATACCGGTATCAAGCACAGCAGAATATTTTTGCTGAGAAGCTGTGTGGATGGTCTCGCTTGCAATTGAATGCACAAACGTTTTACACAGTTATCTGCTAAATTGAAATCATTCCTATTTATATATATATAGCTGTGGACTTCTTCAACCAGATCAACATGCTTTATGGGACAATTACAGACTTCTGCACAGAAGAGAGCTGCCCAGTGATGTCTGCAGGTCCAAAGTAAGAATGCTAGTTATGTGACTTTGAAACTATGAGACATAAAATACTTGCTGTTTTTAATTTTTAACTGGGTTTTAAAGAATGGTAATTGCTACTCTTAGTAAGTTAAGAACCTGAAATTTTGTTTACAAAGAAACTGAAGTTCTGTGTCTCATGTTTTTGCTTTTAGCCTGATCAAATTCTTTACAGATTTGTTTGGTTGTGGGGGGTCAATGAAAGTGTGAGTGAGAGCAGAGCAGGAGGAATTTAATAGTCCTGAAGGCCATGATCTGACCTTGAACTGCTGAATTGCAAATACTGTCTGCATGCTTTTCATCTCTACAACACTGAGAACTGGAAACCCTTTTTTATTTTAAAAATGATAGTGATTAACTCTGATTCCCAGCTACCCAAGGTAGCCCACTAGATAATCCCTTTTGCACAACTACAACAGCACACTTGCCTGAAGCTTGGTAACTGGGATTAAGCAATACCATCTAGTGGGGTGGATTGGCTCAGGGTCCTCTATTTGCTGTCTCCTACCCTAAGCAGTGTTAAGACAGGAGAGGACCATTAAATATATGTGTCTGTATAGGTGTGTCCCCCCCCCCTCCGGGTTTTGTTTCCCCTTTACATACATATGTATGTAATACATATATAGTTGCCTTGTCCTTTTAGTTCTATTGATGCATCTGGAAATAGCATGATCTGTCTCTGTTTCTCTGTTTCTTAATATATCTTGACAACTGGTTGAATCAGAGTTGTTTGGATGCAGGGTTTTATTTTCAGTACAGAAACCTTGATTAAAGGACTTTTCTGATCTCTTCCAAATTTATTAGCTGGCAAAAGCTGAACAAGGTTAAAAATGAAGGCGGATATGTAAATCTTTTACTCACAGACATGTTATTACATTGGCACCATTTGCAATAAGAGGCAATGGTTGCCTCTTATTCACTACAATTAAGCAGCTGTTTTTTCTTGGGTTAGCTATTCGGACACCATGTGCAAGCATAACATTTCACTATCAGTTGCTTTCCTTAATTATTGTGTCTGAAAGCCACTGTTTAGAGAAAAGAATGGCCACAAGCCAGGATATGTAACTGGTTTGAAGTGGGTGTGCAGACCTTGGTTAATACTGTAATCTTATGCACACATAACGTGGAAGTAAACTGCACTTGAACTTACAAGGTGCAAAACAGGCTTTACTGGTCTCTCTTTACATACAATTTGGTTGTCTAACCTTTGTGAGTTTGACAACCCTCAGGTACGCTATGGGACTTGATGGCTCCTCCTAACCATTTCAGCTCCCCTGACAACTGTTGTCTGTCTCCAGCCCAAAATGTTCCACATGTTCAGAAGCCAGTTTTTGGCATTCATTCAGATCTTCCTATTTTGTTCAGCTGATAGATTTTTGAAAACTTTAAATGGGTGAATATAGTTTCCAAAGTGGCCCTCCATGCTGAATATCGATGTAATACAGAAGAAAGTTGCTTTAGCATTTATTGTTTTACTCGGTTCTTCTGAAATACATAACTGTTTTAGCGGGATTTTTTAAATTTTTTTGCTTGCTTATTGTTATTGCATTGGCTCTAAAGAAGCCAATTCATAGTTTCCTACCGTAAAATCTAAGAGTTCTGAAAACATTGCTTAATTACAATGTTCTGGTTCATAGATACATTGAAGCTCTCTCCCTGGGTGTCTTGTGTTTGATTTGTTACACTGTTGCTTGCTATCCAGGAAATGTGTGCTGAGCTGAAATACTGTACTGTACAGTAGTTTCACACCAAACAAGAGAAAGAGAAAATTTGAGGGAGCTGTGCATAATATTATGATTATCAAAAGGAAGGCTATTTAAGGAGGCTGTACAGCTGGTGGAAGGAATCAAGAGACCGGGTTCTAGAATAATTAAGGTTCATGGCTGTATGTTTTCTGTTTTACTGTTCCACTTAATGTGTCATTTTGCATCAGTTCATCTATATGCAATACCATAATTTTAAATCCAATGCTATTAAAGTCAGCTTTAGGTTAAAAAGGAGTAAAACATGAATGAGTGTGTTTAATGCCTGTGTTACTTAGCACCAGAAGTTCTGGAATTAAAAAAGCATTTCATGAGCTAAGGACACGGCTGTATCGGGGAAGAACCTGCCTCTGGCTTGAGGTACTATGAGGTTTGGGGCATTGGAACATGGTTAGGACAACAATTCTCCTTGAGCCACAGTGCCTGCTGGTTGTAGGGATAGCTTTGCAAAATGCTGATTATGTCATGTTTTATATAGTGATACCATAATCACACTAATTCTCATGTGTATATATTTGGATGTCAGCCAACTGGTTCTCAATGCCCGGGGGGAATTTCTTCCTGTGCTAATCACTTTTGAAACCGAGGAGACTTGTGTATGAGGAAGGGGTTAAAAGAGAGAAGAATTCTCTTGAGCATATCTAGGTCCTTGAACACACCTGAAGCAGGCCTTTATATCCCAATGTTATGAAAACAATAATTATAATTCATTTGTTTGGTGTGTACAGTCCTAGATTTATTTAAAGGGATGTCTTTTAACACTTTCATTCCAGATATGAGTACCACTGGGCAGATGGGACAAACATAAAGAAGCCAATCAAGTGCTCAGCACCAAAGTACATTGATTACCTTATGACATGGGTTCAGGACCAGCTGGATGACGAGACACTCTTCCCATCCAAAATAGGTAATTTTAAAATTAGTATATTGCTGCTATATAAAAGCTGGATGGTTTAATTTGCAAACTGTGAACATCTATGCTGTTTCAAAAGGAATAGGAGAAAACAAAAGCTTTTAACTTGAGGGAAGCTTAACATAAGATTTTGAAAATGTATGTAACCATCTTAAGCAGCAGTTGTTCAATATCAATTAATTTTTTGCAAGATTTAATTTAAAGACTCCGCGACTGGACCAACGGTCAGGGGTGCCTTTACCTTTATGTAGACCAGAACATACCTAATTTCTAGCAGCCCTTAATTAAAAGGAAAAGTGATCTTTGAAAATAAGCAATTAAATGTTTCTCTGCTTATGGTACCGGGTATTTATTTTCCCCTCTAGAGAAAAAGCTGTAATGAGGGAAAACACAAGTACGAGTTTGTTTGAGGACTGGTTTGCTATTTTTGCTAAATACTCAGTATTTCAAACAGGACGCTTCCCTTAGGGTGATTTCTGTGCTGGTGTAGTATTGCATTTTTGTTCACTTCTGCACGATGCATTTGTTGGTTTATAAAAATTACAGTTTTAAACTTAAAATTTTAAATCCGTGCAAGATACAGTTACCTTATGTCTTTAAAAACATGTTTGCTGAATAGTTCTGGTTGTGTTTTTGATTATTGCTGGAAAAACTTTTGCATAGATGGTACTTTTCCGATATTTGTGGTTCTGAGTCCTGATACGTGGGCTGTTTAAACCTGTGCTGCTCCCTGCCCATTCATGGGATGACAAGAACTCTGTATTCCTTGTGAGTGGCTTCTTATGCTTGCTGCATGGGTCATGCATTGTGCCACATCTTATGCACTGAAGCAAGAAGCCACTATCTAGATGAGTCTTGAGCAGCTGGGGATTGTATCTAATGAACCTGTCTCATCAGCACAAAGGCTGCTTCTGCTTGTGCAACAGAACTTCCCCTTCCTCTTCTCTCTCTCCCCCTCCCCCCCAACCTGCTCTGGATGCTTAGGGGAAACCCCAGAACAAATCTGAGGGAGAAGAGAGGGGAAGTTCTGTTTTGCAAGTGGACATTGTTGTGTGAACAGGATGGTTTTGTTGGATACAACCCTGCGTTCTTTGTAGGACTTGAATGTAAACACTTGGATGTTTGGTTTGTTGATTTCTAGGTGTTCCTTTCCCAAAGAACTTCATGTCGGTAGCTAAAACGATCCTAAAGCGTCTCTTCAGAGTTTATGCTCACATCTACCACCAGCACTTTGATCCAGTCATTCAGCTGCAAGAAGAGGCACATCTCAACACATCCTTCAAGCACTTTATCTTTTTTGTTCAGGTAACTAGGCATGGGGTACTATGACTTAATATTTCCCTGCAAGATGGAGCATAGGCTCGCATTCTCTCTTGAGTTTTCTGTTGCTTATTGCGGTAACTAGGGACCCTTGTATTTGTAAGCACATTTGAAGTTTCTCTTTAACATGATTCTAAGGTTGTCAGCTGTGCCCTATTCCCAGTTAAGTTCTATGTCATGCCGTGAAGTATTACTGGGAGAAAAGCTTTGGAGCTATTTATTTATTTATTTGAAAGACTTATATACTCTCTCTCTTACTCAACCAGAAAAATCAAAGGAGGTTCTATAAAATATAAAGCATTAATTTAAAAATACCAACAGAATTGAACATTTTTTAAATAGCTGACATAATTTTTTAAAAAATAGGTAAATAAAATTAATAGTTTTAAAACAAATATACCTAGTAAAATTACATGTTTGGGTAGGGTTGCCTAATGAAAAAGGTTTTAGCAGGTTCCAAAAACTGTACAGTAAAGCCACCTGCCAAATATTTTCTTTTGTGATCTCCTTAATGTGACATGAATGGTGAATATGCATAACCAGAAACCTTTGTGCACTTTAACTGGATATTGGAAAATATGCAAAAGTGATTATCTGATTAAGTTCCTTTAGGATTATATATCCCATTTGAAAATGCTGAAATCCTTCTGTGTGGAATGGAAATTAGTCCTGTCACAGATTGCATGGCAGACTTCTATTGTTAGAGGTGTTTGGTAGCATTTGGCCACCCACCTAGAATTAAAAATATTGCTGGATTTCTTCATGTGTCATGCGCAGTCCCACATATAGATTCTGCACCTAAGTAGTGTAGGTTCAAAAATATTCTAGAGTTCTAACTGGGAAACTGATGATCCTCTCACATATCAACAAGAGGCAAGTGAATATGCCTAGAGAAGTGAAATGAGAACCTCTCTTGGTTCTCTTCTGATCTCTGCAATAGCAGCAGCTAGGGCAATGCTTTCTGTGGAATCTCCCCGCAATGAACTTTAATATCTGTCTTTCTCAGATGGGGATCTTTCTTTTAGTCTTAGTTTAGGTGTGCCTTGCCCTCACCTATGTTCTTCCTAAAAGCTGTGTTGACTGCTTTTACTTCCAGCGTAAGGTAATTGTGCTTTCAGTTACATACCGGTAGGGTAAAACAATGCTGTTGATAACTAAATGGATATCCTGCTAAATATTGAACTGAATTGTTGGTCTGTTTCTGCCTCCCACAGGAATTTAACCTTATAGACAGAAGAGAACTTGCTCCACTTCAAGAATTGATTGAAAAACTCACTTCAAAGGACAGATAAGCAGAAGTGAATTTGTGCAAATCACTTGTTTGGTTTAAGCAGGCATGTGGTGTTTTAGGGATTTGAGCTGCAATCCTCTGCACACTGATTAAGATTCATGGAACTTACTCCTGAGCAAGCGTGTGGAGAGGCTTGCAGCCTTTTAAATTTTTGTTTATGTTTTTAGAAAGAAAAGGAAACCTGTTCTTGTTTTTTTATTTGGGCAACCTAGATCCATTCTCTGTGCTTTTATTAGAGGAACTTGTTTGTCTTTAGTGAGACACACACAGTAAATGGCTTTCTGTTATTGTTTGTTGTGTAATCTTCTTTTAGCAGATGTCAAGTGTTTATAAAGGAGTGGGGGAAATACATGCTTGTTGGGAAATGTGACACTGCTGGGTTGTATGGGTTCTGCGTTGCCAGTTGCAGCCCATTCTCAGAAAGTCCTTTAAGTTTAAGAGACTTAACATTCTCTAAGTGCCTTGGCAGACTCTCTTCTGAGGTACAAAGCACATACAAAGAACATTGCTGGAACCAGAAAACACAAATTGCTACCCAGGACTTACACTTCTTGTTAGATATAAATAAATAAATAAATAAATATGTGTAAACCTTTTTTAAAAAAGCCATAACTTCTGTAAGTGATCTCCAGCTTTTAATGCAAAACATTGCCTTTAGAGATGAATGTGGGCTACAGGAGGTGGGGAGAGTGGGGGGCTCATTTTTCTTTCTTTTTTTATGTCCTCAGAAACCCACCCAACATCTTGCATCTGTGGAGGACTAAGGACAGCATGGGGGTTGACCACTTTCTTCTTTGTTGCTTGCATTTGTTCTTCAAACATTCAACTTTCCTTTAGATTAGCCAGCCTGATTTTGATGATCAAGGGAGGTCAAACTGTACTGTAAGCTTTCTTACCCATATAAATCAGTATTCCTCTTGCCAGAGCATCAAGAGGAAACAAGGGGAAGTTGTTTACGGAGAACAACGGTGGTGTTAACAAGGATTTTAAAAATACTTTTAAATCCACCATAGTCATTTTATTGCGAGTGGCAGAAATCTCACTTGATGTACAAGTGTGGGCTCCTTAGTTGCAAACTGCCTCAATCCATTTATCGTATGGAACACTTGCCATTCCATTCATCCTGAGCGCATGGTCCCACTGCAATCCTTAACTGTACACCCAAATGCAGCAGTTTTCATATATGGCACACAGTACCACTTTTTCATGTTTTTAGATTTCTCGGTTTACTTTTACTCACACAAATTTCGTATTTTTGTCACTCTTTGTTTCTTCCCCTCCTTTCAGTACCTTATAACCAAGCACCTAGATAACCATTACCTGTGGGTTTGTGGATGTTTTTGATAGCACGTTGGGAAACCCAAGACTTTTCATTCTTAGAAGTTCAGAACATGAGCTGTCTCTGATTCCCACATGTTCATATAATTGTCAGGTTTTATTCAGAGTTCTATATACAATCAGATCTTTCTTGCACATTTGCAACTTGCCACTTCTCTGATTATATAGTGTTAAATCTAAATTATTATTTTTTTGCTGATGCAACATACTCTTCAGATGTTCTTAAACCAATTTGCACAGAATGATTTAAAACAGAGTTTTGTGTAGTATAGAGATAGTCTTCCTTGGGTGAAATTGATCTGAATCTGCAAATTCACAAAGTGATATCTTATTGAGTATGCATTTCAGACATAAGCTGTGTGCCCATGCATGCCCCTTTTTAAAATCTTGTGTGCACAACACCTTCCCATAGCATGTTTTTTTGCAGTATATGTAAGCTACATATGCACAATGTGTGTTTTAAGCACTGCATTATCAAGTATTCAACACGCTCTTGAGTCTTGAATTATTTGTAACTCAGTCATAAAAGAAAAAACAAGAAATGCCATGAACTCATCTAGGCTTACTTCACCTTGATAATTAGGTAGCCCTTGCTTATTGTACCCAATGTACATTTTGCATGGAGCACCATAATTCTGCATATAGATTTAGCAAAATAAATGATCAGCAGTTTGGGTACTACTTAATATGCACACTCGGTATTACATATGCTAATCTTTTATGGTATTACACATGCTAATCTATGTCCAGGCTTGATTTTATAGAAGTCAGGCTTACCATTCTGAGATCAAATATTCAAATAGATGTTTGAGGACCTTTTTTAAAAATTGGAATTTACAGACAGCAGTTTATAAAGAAGGAAGTTACTATTTAAATGTTTCCCACTGATGAGCAATTTCAGTCCCTTGAAATATTACTTTAAAACACACATACACAGTTTTTAGGGACTGTTGTGAACTTTCTATAAGGTAAGTCTGTTCTATAAAGGTATAATAAGAGTGTATTAAGTTTCAAATGCTCGTAGGGGCGATAATTTGGTTTGCTTTCGTTTGCTGACTTCTTGGTTGGATAATAAAAGGCTGGAGATCACTGTCTGAGAGTGCTTTTAGTTAAACTCTGCTGATTTCATTCGACTTGAAAATGAAAACACTGAAGATATCTCTTTGTATTGAACACAGAGTATCTCTTTGTATTGCATTGGGAACTTTTAAATTTTTGGGTGATGGCCTTGAAACACAAAAATATATACTATTTTTACCAGTGCATTCAAATGTAAATCCAGGTCTCCTTTATTTTTTTCATCTGACCAAGGATCTTGAAAACTGAGTATTTTTAAATCCACCAAATTATAGTCTGGATCTGGGTTTCAATCTTGAAGGGGTACTCTGCTAAATGCCAGGTTGCTTTTTTATATATATTAAACATTGGATATTCAGGCCTAGGAATATAGTCACAGCCAGCCATTGTATTTTAACACTCTTTTACATTGTTGAGGAAGAGCGAAGGAGCTTCAAAAGTCTGAACCAGTTTTATTCTTAATTTCAGCTTTCAATGTGTTTCTTTGTTTTGGTGATGGGGTTAATAATTTCAAGAGGTAACCTTCCTCAATCTAATGAGACAGGTAAAATTAATGGTCATGGAAGTTGATGCAAGTCCATCAAAGCCATTGTGTTGTGTTTTCTTAGGCCAGTAAACAAGAATTTACATTGTTAAGACAGATTTTTTAATTCTGATCATAGAAATTGTATGTCTGCTTTGCATATTCGTGTCAGGGATCCATGTTCATTGCGTAAATATAAAAATCTCCCACAATATTTTAGTGGTAACTCAGTTTTAGCAAGAAAGCTTTCAAAAGGATAAATAGGTCTTCTGTAAGTTCATGTCAAGTTTTCTTTTACTGCTTACTATGCAATCTAGAACTCTGAATATTTGCAGTTACTTTTAAGGTAGAAAACCAGAGACTCTTTAATCTTTTAGACCTGAAATCTCCCCCTAAAGTTCCCTTTACAGGCAAAAGGCCAATTTGCTGCTATTGACTCTTCTTACCTTTTCAGATTTTTGCTTTCTTTTCCTTGAGCTCTTGCCTTGAATTGCCATACAAAGTTTTTAAAAAACAATCAGCTTGGGAGTGTCTTAAACCAGCTGACATGTATTCTTTCCCCTGGAATACTATATTATAGGTGAAATTTCTTCTTTCATATTAAATCAAAACAAAAAGGTGGACCTGCCAATTTTTCAGCTGCAACATTCCTATGTTAATATGTTCATTTCTTTCCATTGCATTTCTTTTAATAGGTAACTATTAAGGGTTTTCTAGACTGCATCAATAGAACCACTAGCCACCTTAGGAGTGAGATACTTAAATTTACGTAAAAGTTTAGTTGGCATCTTATTTCTGCCAGTTGTACACATAGTTTCATTTTTGAAGTACAGTTCCCTCCTAAAATGGCAAAGTAATTCAACTTTTGAAACTCTGTTTGCTTGGTTTTTTTCTTCTCCAAGAACACTGTCCTTTCAATAGTTTTTTTCATAGATAACTGTATTTTTAGGGGAAATTAATTTTTATAGCCACTAAACTGTACTCATTATTTTTGTACATGTATAACTAGGTCATTCTGGGAACACAAATCTTTTGGAAGGCCATTTGGTTCCATTTTTGAAGACATTTATTCACAGATGTTGTGTTTGCTAAATATTGCCATAAAAATCAATACTTTTTAACTTGTATTGTGAAAATTAAAAGGCTTGAGTAAATATTACTCATTGGTAAACCTGGTACATGCAGACAGACCTGCCTAACTCTTACTAACTGGCAAAGCCTTAAGTGCAGTGGGGACGATGACGACAGGAGACTAGATAAAATATAGGACCACTTGCTTGTGCTCTCCTAACAGGGAACATCCAGGAGCATGGAGGTTTCCTGATGTGCACTGCAGAGCACTTCTGCTATGGCCACAGATTCCTGCCTGAATCAGGCTAGGTCTGTCCAACCAGCATAATCAAGCAGTCTAGCTTGCTGGACTGCACAACCTCAGGTGATGGTAAGAAGGGGAAGGAGTTGCATCATTGTGGGGTTGGGCAGTGAGGTGAGGGATTTCCTTGCAAAAGAAAAAGCAGCATTTTGGGTAGAATGCTTAAACTGCAAACCATCTCCTAAAGGTGCTTTCCATCTGTAAAAAGTTTAAGCTGTGGCAGGAGTATTCACGCATGCAGCTCTCTCTCTCCCCTTGGCAGCCAGAAGCAGTACAGGAAAAGCCTTACAATTTAATTGTTCTGAGTGCATAAATTGGTTCCCCCTATACTTGATTTTATGCTGTATCAGTCTTGCCTTCATGTGTGAGCTCACTCAGTGACCCCTTCTCTAAACCTGGTGTTGGGCCTGCTTTTTGGAAGCAAGAAGGTATTGCAGATGTAACACTATGATGTCTGCTTCTTTTAAATACTTCAAAAGCAGCTGGACAAAATAGGCTTAAAATATAAAATGCAACACAGAGACCTGTACTGTACGCAGACTGTGCCAATATTACTTCAGTTTGTAGTCATTATTGATCAATACTTGTTTTAAATGAAAACAGCTTTTTGATTTTTTAAAAAAGTTGAATGTCTGAAATTCTGCAACACATGTATTGGAAAGATGTAAATAATGTATACAGATTGTTGTAAGTGATGGGATGAAAAATATATATAAATTCTAGGCTTTTTCAGTAAGGAACTGAATGCTGTTTATAAGAAGAAAAATAAATAGCTATGTTTGACCATGATTGTCTTTTCTTTCCCTCCTCATCCTAACTTGCAGTTTTTAAATGGATCTACATCCATTATGTATCTGTACATTGTACACACCTGAGCATTCCACATACAAATTTCACATACATAAATTTGTGAGCTATTTGTATTGCAGGAAAATCTAAGTGCAATAAAACAAACCTGATGTCCTTCCATTTTCCTTAACTCTTATAGCCCTGAAGTTTTAGTGTACAACTGAAGTTTTCAAACTGGGAGGCAAGCCTACTCAGAAATTATAGTCAGTTTTGCAAAATGGAAGTCCTTCCTCAGCTGTACTCAAGACATGGGCTGTTTCCCCATCAAAATGGTGCCACTTCCAGCACAAACCTGGAAGGTAATATGTGGCTGTTAGGAAGGAGTGCTGGAATGCATTAGTTTGGTTTCACTTTTGGTCTGAAGATACATGAAACAAAGCTGAAATTAAGCAAGTTTCGTTTGGTGCTTCTTGAAGACTGCTTAGGAACCTGGGAAATAACAATCATACTTGAAGCAGACCCATTGAAAATGGACTCATTACTTGAGTTCACTGATTTCAGTGGGTCTGCTTTAACATTGAATATCCCCTGTGTGTGTTTGTTTAAATGTGTAGCTTGCTCTTTATTTAGGATGGCAGGGTGGGTTACAAGATATTAACATAAAACAACAATCAGTAAAATCTTACAAAACCATTGTTAACTAAATTGTCTTAAAACTATTGCTCCCATCATTTAACAGTTAGACACTATCAAACTTCCATAAGGGTCTGAGCAGAGATGCTTTTAGTTGGCAATGACAGGTAAATGAGATCTGTGCCAACTGCACTGTAGAGGAAGGGGCATCTCCATCAGCTGCAAAATTTGTGCCCCTGGTTGCAGCAAAACAAGTTTGAGCAACACATTTGGGCAAGAAATTTAAAGTCAGATTTGCCCCTAGAAGTGGTCTACATCCAGTAATGCGTGTGAGAATTTCTACAGAATTTCTACAATAGTTTACATCTCCTGTGTGAAGCCTTTACTGCATGCCACTTCTAAATCTTGGATGGCTTGGTTGTTTTGACCATAACCTGGGCAACAGGTTTCTATGGATGTCTCATTTTGTTCCTCTAGCCTTTCTTCCAGTATTTGTTTGGCGTTTGCTGTGTTTTCTGCACAAAATGAGCTGCGTGGGGATGGCGTATTCATTAGCATTTGCCTTTTACAATTCAATCCTTAATCTCTCTGATGTTATTGCTGAACGTAAGGTTACCTGGTTCCTATTCTTCAGAATTTTTTGAAGACCAAAACAAAAAACAAAAACAAAAAACCTGGAAACTTAAGTTTCTATGTCCAAATGCATATGCAAACCACGTGAAAGGCACAGGAATCGTACATTTTGAATTGTTTGTTTATATTTGTAGATCACTACACAAAGCATTTTCTAAGGAATAAAAGAACAGGTCCCTACCCTCACTTGGATGCTAGGCAGAGGTGTTCCTAGGAGTTGGCAGAACTGCCCCCTGCTGGTGTTCACTATGAAGTGTATGATGCTACCGGTATATATGTGACGACATGCTCGCTGTCGCAGTGAGATCAAACACGGGAAAAGCCACATTTCTCACACCATAACCAGTGGGCCTCAGATCCACCATCCCTGATCCACAATATGCGTGGCTTCTCCCATAATTCCAGGCCTCAAAGCCTCCTAGGCTATATGCACAGCAGAAAAAGACCACAACACGCGGCAATTTCAACGTTATTTCTAAGAAAGCTTTAAAATCTCCTCCTGGAAGGCGGAGTGCGATCTCGCTCCAGACGGCTGGCAAGCTGCCATGGCAACGACGTGACTGCAACAGGGGGTTGGACTAGATGACCCTCAGGGTGCCCCTTCCAACTCCAGGATTCTACGACCCAAGCCGATCGACGCATTCACTGCTCGACAGCGCTCCCTCCGGCTGCATCCATTGCTCGGTGTGTGATTGAGCTTCCCTTCCCATGGAAAGCCGGCCCTTCGGAGGCGAGCGAGCGCGGTTGGTTTTTGCTCTGCCGTCGCATTGTGCGCGCAAGCAGCGGTCGCTCGCGCGCGCTTCTCCGTACGCTTTATGACTCTCTCGGGCACCTGTAGGGACTCCTCAAGCGGCTGAGGAGGGGAGGGAACGACGGCAGCTGTGGCTGCTATTATTATTATCATAAGGCCGTTATTGAGGTGAAAACGAGGCCGGAAGGAAGAAACTGACTGGACTCCCGCGGGTGACGTCACTGCCCGGCATAGCCAACCCCGAGCGACGCCGCGCCAAATTCGAACGGCGGCTGGCGGGACAAACGAGATTGGCCGGCCGGCTGGCGCGCGCGCGCGGGCTTACGTAGAATAGGCGTGCGGGAAGACCGGAGCGCTCCCGTCTAGGTTTGTCCTTTCAGTAGCACCGTCTTCCCCGGTAGCGTCGCACCGTAGCCGGTAGGCAGCTTCCATGGCAACCCCACCTAAGCGGAGCCGGGCCGAGAGCGGCATCAAGAAGATCGCCATAGAAGGCAACATAGGTGAATTGTCTTTTATTTGCGCGCTTTTATTTATTCCCCTCCTCCCCCCGCTTTTCAGCAGTGTTGGTTGCGGGTGGGGCTTCCAATGGCGGTTTACACAGAGAAGAGGATACGGCCATAGCTGCCTTCTCAAGAAGCACAGCATAAAAGGAAAAGCGGGCTGGGAGGGAGGAGGGGTAAAAACGCAGGCTCAGGTGTCAGTTCGACTTGGTTGCGAAAGTTATTGTAATAAAGAACTGGCCTAGGCAGCAGAGATAAAACAAAACGTGTGTGTGTGTTTGTGTAGGTGTACGTATGTACGTGTACACACCCACCCACCCACTTGCCTTAGCTGCACAGCCCTGGTCCATAAAGTGCCGACCCGCCACAGTCTAGCTTGGAGCTTAGAATAGCACTCCACAAGTGGACTGAGCACCAGACAAAAAAAGAAAAGAAAACCCTTTGCACCCAGCAAGTTGGAATGCCAAGATGCTGCAGGTGCTGCAACCTTCCAACAGCTTGACCTCACCCCCAAAGGCCCACTCCTTCATTGTCTCCTGAGACGGACAGATGCCAACATTGAGGAAAAAGTGGTCTCATTTTTATAGCTGGATGGAATGAGGAATGGCTGCTGCTGCTTCTCCTCCCCCTGGATGACAGTTGAGGGAGGTTTCTGTAAAACATGGGAAGTGGGGAAACCTTGGGACCAGTTGAATTACACTCTCTTCCATGGCATTGGGCTCTCAATGCGAGTGAAGTAGTCTTCAGGCATGTCCTTAAAACTTCCAATTTTAAATGTGAAGTGGTGAGTTGGGAAGAAACTTGAAGACTTGAGGTGCTTCACAGTATTTAATTTAAAAAGAAAAACCCTGTCCATAGATGTTACAACCTAAAAATCCAAAGCTATCGGGCAAGGAGAAGGATATAGAAAGGAGATAGAATTAAGCAAAAATCAGTACGGTAACCGGTGAAAAGTGTACAACAAACAAGAAAATTGAGTAGCAGAACCCAAATGAACAGCGTAGTTGAGAACAATAGACAAACTGTGTCTACTATATTTGCCATGCTGCCTATGTTGGGAAAGCAGGGTATCATTTGAATATATCATAGTAAGATGGAGTGGAGAAAGAAGGAAACCAGAAATGAGATAATTACTTTGATTTTTGATGGACCCTTCCTGTTTGTCCCTTCCTTTATTTTGGGTTCACATGCAAGAGTAAACATGGATAGGACTAGGCTACATGGTTGCAGTAATACAGACCTTGGGTATGTCCCATTAAGCTCTTATGGCCTTACGTCTTGGTAAACATGTGTAGGCTCATTCTTCAATCCAGAAAATAAATGTTATCCTGTCACTGAAATAAAACACAAAATCTGTGCCCAAATGATGAAATGTTACGGTTTGTAAAGCAGTGCTACAGCAAACAGTGTTTCCTATATCTGGTATGATGTGATGAATAATGTTTATTTCATTTATGCAAATATGTATAGATGCAATTTGCACGGGTGGGAGTGAAGCAGTGGAGAAAACTTTTGTGGGGCATGCTATTATTACCCCTACACTTTGCCAGATATTAAAAAATGAAAATAGTTTCCTTGTTTACATTCAACAAATAAAATGTTTCAGTTACATTTGTTCTGTCAAACATTTCCTCTTTTCAAATTGGTCCCAACCACACGAATGCCAGTTTGATCAGAATAGATTTTATGTCCACAGCTGCTGGGAAGTCTACTTTTGTGAATATTCTCAAACAAGCCAGAGAAGATTGGGAAGTTGTTCCAGAACCAGTAGCAAGGTGGTGCAATGTTCAGAATTGTCCTGATGACAGTGAGGTATGAGGAAATATGATTTCTGGAATGCAAAGTGTAAATGGAGTAAAATAAATAAATAAATCACCAAATTTCAGTCTAGATCAGTGGATGTAGTCTATGATCTATATTTTAGACAAGTGATGCATACAAATCTTTGCACAGTTCTAGATTGAAAAAGAGGAACTCTGCTTTCATTCGCCCATGACAACAAAATAATAATAATTGCAGAAGTAGAACTGCAAAAATAAATATGGAAATGAAGGTTCTTTATGTGAGGTTGCTTTATTTTCATAACTACACCCATTAGATTTTTTTTATTTCTGACTGTAGACAGAATTTCTTCACCAAAATGTTCCTACAATCACCATGTGGGTTGTTGTTTAATATATATATATATATATATATATTGCTTCAGCAGTTGAAAAAAAAAGAAATTAAGATCTCTGTTAAATAAACTTCTCTGTTTTTAATGCTAGTGCATGCACCAGATCTGCTCTCTAGTGGTCAGAGTCATGAATGCCAATGTATAGCTTTGTTTCCAGCAAACTATAAATGAACTATTGGAAGGGTTTTTGAGGTATAAATGTATTTTTGTTTGGGATTCTTAAGATGTGGGTTGTGATAAGTATCCATTTAGTTTCCTCATCTGAAATAAATGAAGACAGACTTTCTCATTGCTTGGGGCCTTTAAATGTCTCTTACAAGGTTCAGAATCTTTTTTCCCCTGTACTGGAATTCACAGTGCATGGTCAAAAAAGTAACTACCTAGAAAAGGTAATTTTAAGTATTAAATGCATGAAATGAATTTTTTGGTAACTATCTTCTGCATGTAACATTTGGTTTTATGAAGGTTACCAAGCATACAGTCCTCATCTTATCCAAGTTAGAGCATTTTTGTTTCTAGTGGAAAATGTCATGACATAACAAGCTAGAACATTACCTTCATATGCGGGTAGGAAGAATACTATTTCTAAATATCAAGATTGGGTTGTATGCTTTTGTATGTTATAGGAGCATGCTGCCAACTGCTTTTGGACATCAGTAGCAGCTGTTACTGAATTGTCTCCCTCAACAGATGGTCTGAGCATAGCCAGCTTGATTTTTAATGTAACTGTCTCATGGCAGGAACAAAAAGTGTCCTCAATTAAAAACCCAAAACTTTTATTTATATCCCGCCCTCCCTGGCCAAAGTCAGACGGTCAGGGCGGCTAATATCAGATATATAACATTAGTATAAAATCAAACAATAATTAAATTACCTCCTAAAAACAGGTCAAAAACAAATTAAATCAAGAGTTTGATATTCTCTTCCACTTAGATTTTTCTCATGAAAACTCTTGGAGGCCAATCCTTCTTTCTAACTCCTGAGGCAGAAAGTGCTTTCTTTGAGCCAAATCCCTTGTCAACTTGTCAACATTTATTACCAGATGCTTGATTTTTAGCCAGTGTATCTCAGTTCTACTTCTCTTCCTACTGTTTGTGAGTTTAATTTTGGGGCAGGCCCTCTTCCATCTTCCCTGCAGCTGCTTAAGAAAGACTAGTGTCCCCTGACGGAGGGCAATAAGTGCTGGAGCTCAAGCCAAGGGAAGCACACATGCCAATGGCTCTTGACAGAACCAACAATGGCCTGAGAGAACTGTTGTTGCAGCCTCTTCCCAACCTTCACTGGAGCTCTGTTTGACAACTGAGGGAGAACAGGCCAGGGAGCTTGTGCCGTCAACTCCCAGTCAGCCTGATTGAATTCTGTCACTCTGTTTTTGTTGATCATTTTTAGATATTTCTTGTTAACCACTTAGACCAGGCATAGGCAACCTTTGGCCATCCAGATGTTGTGTCCTACAACTCCCACGATCCCTAGCTAACAGGACCAGTGTTCAGGGATGATGAGAATTGTAGTCCAAAACATTTGGAGGGCCGAAGGTTTCCTATGCCTGACTTAGACGTTTTACTCCTACCAGGCTGTATATAAATTTTGTTGAATAAATAAAAGAAAGAACAACTTCGTTCCTAGGAAGAGACTTTCTGTAGTACTGTAGTTGTTTGCACCCAATGAGTGGGGAGAGTGTGTCATGGAAATCTACTCAGTAGTGATCCAGAGCAGAAGTCCAATGTATAGTTAGGAGAGTAAAAACTTAAACATGCTGCAGAATTGCCCCAAAATAGACCAGAGGCAACTGTATTTCATCCAGCAGAGCTTTACTGCTACTGAAGGCAAATGAGCATAATGGTCACAAATCCAGTAACTTCAGAATTGGTACTGTCCATAAGAAATCCAGTTGCAGCAGACTTAACTTAAATTTACAATAACTTATAATAAGTCTAAACCTTAACACTAAGCATACTGTGTACAGAACACCACAACAGAAGGAAAAGAGATAGAAAGAGAAAGTGAAACCCAGGCTCCTTCTGGTCTTATTTTATAGCCAGCATGACCTTGACAGAAGAGATAAGAGAACCAGTTTAAGCCAGCTGTACTCCGCTTCTCTGAAGGAATAGCCCAAACATCATGAACCTTCTTGTTTCTTTCACACAGAGAAGCTCCCAGAACCCTCTTGAATTAAGTAGAATAGGAAAGAACTCTACACATCAGATCAATACTTCCTGCACTAAGAAATGCAAACTGTCAGAGTGTTCTTGCTTTGGCTTCAGATAATGTTGGACTCCCAATACCCACCTGCGCCAGGTAGCTTGGCCGCTGTCAGGTGGGAGGTGTAGCCTGTGGGAGAATGCTCAGGTGCCAGGATGGGGAGACGGCTAGTTTGCTTGCAAACTAGGAAATCAGTAGGTGAAGTGGGGCACGCAAAAGAAGAGAGAATAGGAGCCCAAGGTTTATTCATGTAACACCATATTCTGGTTTGGTGTTTCAGGTGATTGAATCCAGAGTTATGAAGGTTCTAGAAATCACTGTTTGGCCACAAATCTTTAGTCTATACCTGACATTGCTGGTTTTCGTTCACAGAAGAGACCGACAGTGACATGGCTGCCTTTCTGGCAGAAGTTCTTCCACTAATACATATCAGTTAGTTTCAGTTATCTGGCGAATTTAAAATGCAGCTGAGGAGGTAAAGCTGCTTGAAGTTAGGACATCCTGTTAGAACTTGGTGGCCTTGGAATATTTTAATAGCAGCTTTTTTATTTAAAAAATTAGCTACCTTTTAAAAAAGTCATGTTATTTGTATTTTAAACAGGAGCTTACTTCCTCTCAAAAGAGTGGTGGCAACTTGCTTGAGATGATGTATGAGAAGCCAGAGAGATGGTCCTTCACTTTCCAGACTTATGCTTGCCTGAGCAGAATCCGGGCTCAACTCAAATCTTTTGATGGGAAACTCAAAGAAGCTGAGAATCCCGTCGTCTTCTTTGAGAGATCTGTTTACAGTGACAGGTTTGTATGTGTTTCTTGCTAATTCTTGTAGTTCTTTTCTTTTACGTTGTTGCTCCTAATGGTCGTTTCAGTTTGTAAGACAAAAGCTTTCCTCCTCTGGATTGTTAGAACCATGTTCTTGGCGCTGGAATGGAACAGAGGAAACATGTATAGAATCGTACCTTGGAAGTCGAACGGAATCCATTCCGGAAATCCGTTTGGCTTCCAAAAACTTCGGAAACCAAAGCACAGCTTCTGATTGGCTGCAGGAAGCGCCTGCAGCTAATTGGAAGCCAGAGAAGCCACGTTGGATGTTTGGCTTCCAAAAGAATGTTCAAAAACCGGAACAGTCACTTCCGGGTTTGTGGCGTTCGGG
Organism: Zootoca vivipara; assembly: GCF_965207765.1. Taxonomy (NCBI): domain Eukaryota; kingdom Metazoa; phylum Chordata; class Lepidosauria; order Squamata; family Lacertidae; genus Zootoca; species Zootoca vivipara. The sequence goes on from NC_142583.1 coordinate 65,944,929, forward strand.
AGCCAAGGTACGACTGTATATGAAAGTGTCATGGAGGGAGAGAAGCAGATGTTTTTAGCTGTTACGTTGATTGCAATCTCTGTATTGGTTTCTGCCATGCTGTTCTTTCACTTTGCAGAAAGCAGTATATGAGGATACCTTAAGCTGCTCCTCTGGAACTTCCAAGCAGCTGCTGGGAGGCTGGCTTTATGTGGCCAAAAAGCAACAAATGGTTGAGCAATTGGCTAAATTTTGGAGGTGTGATTGCTTTTCCCAGAAATTACAGTTGCAGTGTTCACAGTCCCTGAGTACCTAGTTCTTGAAACCGCAGACCCCTAGAAAAAAACACTTGTGTTCAAACTGAATCTAGAGGGGTTTGGGAGCTTATAAGAGAAACTGTATTATCATGCTCCTGTGTAAAATGTAATGCAAGATAAATAGGTCATTTGCCTTTAAAAACAGAAGGCCTTCCCGAAGAGATGGCCACCATCTTGGCATTGAGCAAGCTGCCCCATCATCATGGGGCACATCGTTGCCCCTCCTCCCCACAGTTTGCTCAAGGAGAATCCATACACAGAACATTCAAGATGTTGTCAGGGGAATGGAGTGTTTGCAAGTCGATAAACAAGGCTTGGAGAGAGCCACGTTGCTTCTTCCTTTGTAAGCTCTCCTCCCATTGGGGATCTGTGTTAACCCAAAGATGTACAGGTTGCCTAGAAGGGACTCAGACTGTGGCAAGTGCTCAGAGAAAGGGCATTCCGTACTGGTGGGGCATCCACCAAAACACATCATTGCTCACTCCCTTCTATTATTCATTGAATCCACTCTTCTACATAAACAGCATTCAATGGTTTACAGTTTCATCCCTAGTCATTAGTTACATATCGCTACTCGCCTTCCCTTCAGCCTTTTTTAGAAAGGTTAGAGAATGACATTGAGCTTGATTGCCTCCTTTTGTGTAGGTACATTTTTGCATCTAATTTATATGAGACGGACTGCATGAATGAAACCGAGTGGACTATTTACCAAGACTGGCATAACTGGATGAACCAGCAGTTTGGCTCAAGTCTCCGGCTGGATGGCATTATTTATCTCCGCGCTACCCCTGAGGTAAGAAATGAAGTTTGTGGGCCTGTCCGACAGCAGAGCCTGTGGGCCCTCACCTCTGTCAATCAAGCTAATCTTATTGAAAAGGCGGTGTTTGTGGCTCCATAAAGACTTCCAGCAGCACAAGTTTCTGTAGGTCTGTCTGTGTTAGCTGGTGTGCTATTTTGTTTCGCTTTGCAAAAATGCATGCTGAAAAATACATACAGTAAATGAGGAGTCTTTAAGGTGCCAGGCTGATATTTTCTGCAACACATATGTATTTTATATACCATTTCATACATTAAAGTCTCTAAGCAGTTTATAAAAAAATCATCAGCCTTAACATGTTTTCCCTTTAAGGTTAGTGTAATTATGCCTTTTCCCCTTTAAGATGATTATTATTACTGCTTCATTCCAGTTGTGACTTCTTTATTTTTAGAAATGCTTGAATAGGATTTATGTGCGTGGGAGGGATGAAGAACAAGGCATTCCTATGGAATATCTGGAAAAACTTCATTATAAACATGAAAGCTGGCTCCAGCACAGAACATTGCGGTAAATATTAAATAGATTTATTAATTTAAACCGGTGGATAAGATAGTTGCCATTGCTGAAAACTATAGATATCTTACCTAACTTTAGAAACTTTGCTGTGCATATTTGAGGCCCTAATTTATAAGACACTGAAGAATTCTCAGCCTGGGCAGCTCCCACGATTGGAAATGCAACAGCAAAGGCTGCAATCCTGTGCACACTTTCCCAGAAGTAAGATCCTTTGCCAGGACTTACTTCGGAGAAACACGCGTAGGGTTGTGCTGCAAACTTCAAGAAACAAACGTATTTTTGCAATTAACTCCCTTTGCCCTCTTCATGTCTTCAGTTTCCCAATTCAGATGTTCAGTTTTCTTTACAGAACGGATTTTGAATACCTGCAAGATGTCCCTGTTCTGACACTGGACGTAAATGAAGACTTCAAAGGCAAGAAAGACAGGCATGAAGATATGATTGAAAAGGTAAAAGCCGCCAGAAAGTATTTAACATTTGCCTTCTTGGACGACCACACCTAACTATTTTAAAAAGCCCTGGTGGTTTAATATGTTGATGGTGGAGGATGAAAGTCCACACATACAAAGGGGGGCATATGTGGAGTGGTCCCTACCCATCAGAGTAAATGTAGAAGCCCTTGCAAATACTGGAATTTTCTCGGTTCACTGGAGTCTTCATGCCCAGCCTGTAGCAAATAGTTTTCAGATATGTTTTCCGTGTATTCCTCTCTTTTTTCTCCTTTGCACTACAAGTAGTAGTTGACCTTTTAATTTTGGTTAGCTCTCTGAGACAGAGCTTTCCAAACTTTTCATGTTGGTGACACACTATTTAGATATGCTTCATTTCGTGACACAGTAATTCAGTTTTACTAACAAGCGGGAGGTTAAACTAATCCCTTTCCAGCCACGAGAGGAGTACAGGGAGCATTCGCGCGACACACCTACACACTGCAGCCGACACACTAACATGCTGACTAACACAATTTGCAAAGCTCTGCTCTTGAGATATTGTTGCATTTTCATAGTCATATAAGTGCACAATCTGCTTCCACGTTTCTGAAAGCCTGAAGGAAGTTCTGTTACTTCCCTGGTCACTGTTGTGCAAAGTTTTTGGCCACGTTCACATGAGCTAAACCGTGGTTTGTTTAAGTCCTTTAAGGTGGTTTATTTAGGAAGACTTGAATAACCCTGCTCTCATCGTCATAATGATGCAGAATAGATCAAAAGAGCAATTCCTTTCTCTCCACCCCCAACTGCTCCACCTCCAGATTTGCTATCCAAGGAACACAGGTCTGCAGTAAGGACTTGAACGGTTCTGCTCTGCCTTACAGAATGTTGTATTTTTCTCCAAAGAGTGCTCAAGAATTAAGAGAGACCAGACTTCGTTTTGGTGATTGAAGAAAGTTTAAACTTTCTTAATTAGCCAGTCGTTTTAGTGATGATTTTGCATTCTTTTTATGGAGTTCTATGTTTTATTGTATATGTTGTTACATACACGCTGCATTGATATTTTATATGAGTAGGCAGTATGTAAATATTTTATATAATAAATCCACAGCAGCTGCAAACGCTCAGCTCTCTTCATAAGTTTACGGGTGCAATCACAAGGCCCTTCCCTCTCTCTTGGTCACTTTTTGGAGCGTTGCTATGGTCTATGTTAGTGTGGACTTTGTGTGCCATATTTGGGAAAGTGATCAGAAACTTCACTAATGTTACTTTGTATGCTGCCATGCAGTGCTTGTTTTTAATCTGAGATGGTTGCGGTATTTATTAATGTTTGCTTTCTGTAGTACTTCTGGCCACTGTTCACATTGTTTTCAGTCGCCTGGGAGAACTCGGTGCTTCAGGGCTTCTGAAGCTAAACCAGCATGAATCCGTTCAGTCCCTTAAGTGAGAAGCTACTGGCAGCCCCTAAGAGATGGGTAGGGGTGATTATTTGAGGTAAAAATCAAACCAAACCCTGAATCCCTTTAGGACAGGCATCCCCAAACTTCGACCCTCCAGATGTTTTGGACTACAATTCCCATCATCCCTGACCACTGGTCCTCTTAGCTAGGGATCATGGGAGTTGTAGGCCAAAACATCTGGAGGGCCGCAGTTTGGGGATGCCTGCTTTAGGAGCTTTTTAAATTAAAAAATGTGTTACTCTTGTGGCAAGTTAGTTATTCTGTAATATGAAAGCCACGTTTCCCAGAACCTAGCAACCAGTGCTTTTTTTAAAATCTTGGTCACTAATTTTCAATAATACTGTGCTTTTGTCTTTGCAGGTCAAAGAATTTCTGAGCACTTTGTAGCCATTCCCGAAACCACTCCGAACTTGAGCATTCCTGGCATTCATATTGCTTAGTTTGCGTTGCCAATTCGGTTTTTGCTTCAGGTGTCCTAGGGCAGAGTCCAGCTTTCGTTGCATTGTTGAACCTTTGCAGTGGACTGGTTTTTATAGATTTATATTGCATTTGGCTTTCTTAGGTGAAGTGTTTGGGAAGACCCATACCTAATATTACAAATCAGAGTTCAGGGACTCCTGCAAGATACATTCTGCTTGCGACATAAACGAAATAGGCGGAATCATTTACTTCTCTGGAACTGAATTCGTGGAAACCTGTGTGTGAACGTGGGACCTCTTTGTGCACACCCACAAGTTGATTGGGAAAGTTCCAAGAGCAGTGGGATTATACTAAAGGGATACTGTTTCTGCTCACCTAGTATGCATGTGTGGTTAGGAAGGGGGGCATAGGGCCTGCATTTTGTCCAAAGCGGTTTGTGTGTGTAAAAGGTGATGCTTTTTTTTTTTTTAAAGCCATATGCAAACCAGCAAAAAGCAACAGCGTTGTAGTCAGGTGTGTGTTTGTCTAGAAATTAAGGCAGTTCTTAAAGGCAATCCCTGGGCCCCGCTGCTGTTTTCCAAGATACTGCTTTTGCCTGCTTCTGTAGAGAGACACAGCAATCCTACCAGGTCAGGGATGGGGAGAGAATCACTGAACTGAAAACATGGCCGAATCCTGCAGCCTCTTCTTTACTTAAAGCCAAGGCGCTACATACAGAAAACTAGAGGCAAGAACATGCCCAGTAGGATTCCTCCCCTCCTCAAATGTTTTAAATGAATTATTTCCTATGGGGGTAGTGGTGGGATGGGGCCATTTAATGACTCCTTGCTGTGTTCCTGAATTGCCCCGAAAAGTGGTTTGTTTTAAACATTCCCTTTCCCATCGGGGCTGTTTGAGGGAAGGGGAGAATGAGTGGGCATGTATACATACAAATCTCGTACGCACTAATAATGGGAGTGTGATGTTTTATGAATTTTGCATCCCTTTGGATCGACAGGAAGGGAACCTCTGGAATAACCATGGCTTGAATTTTTATTCTTAAAACTGAATTTTTTAAAATATTAAAAGTTACAAAGGATCAAACCAATTGTGTAGCCCTCTTGAAATATATATTTATTTTTAATGCAATGTATTACTGTCTGGATGTAGTTGGCCTCAAGGTCATTTTAGCATCTGAAGATTCTACAGTGTTCGCTCTGTGATCTGTGTGATGAATGTTGGAAACTTTTGGCTGAAATAAATATAGAAGCGCCTTCAGTTCTGCGCCACTTAAGTCATTTGTCACAATTCTTCGCATGTTTCCAGCCTGGATTTGATGCTCATTTCCCCTTTATCTCTAAACTGCAAGCCTTACCCCCACCCCCACCCCCAAATATCTGAAATAACCGGGATAACCTACATTCTTCGCACCCCATACATTCTGTGTTTAGACCTCAGCACGCTCTGTTTTGGCACAGTCCAGTGTAGAGTGAGGGGGGCTGGGACCAGATCAGCAGTTTTCGTTTCTGTCCGTCTCTCTGCTTATACATGCATTGCAGCTGCTCTCTGCATAAATAGCCAGAGGTCTCCAGCAACAGTCTCTCTTCCTCCTACTCCCATGCCCCATAAACATTCTTTGCATTCACGGCAGCAGTTTAAAACCGACTTTACAAGCAGCAGACTTTATCCTCTTTAAAAGCACAGCCTATCCGTTGCATAAGGATTACTTAGCTAGACCTGGGGCAAGAATTGTCAACCAAATAGCTTTTGAGAGCTGGTCAGTTTGTGCTTCAGTGATTTGCGAAGCCAGAAACTTGGAGCTGCTCAAAGAAGAGGCTACAGCCCCCCCCCATAGATCCACTAGGGCTCCCTCGGATTCAGAAATTGAACTTGGGGGGCAGTGGTGGTCATTTCCTTTCAGAGCTCCTCTGATTTCTGAGAGTTCACTAGGCATTGGCTAGAAGCATAGATCTGCAACCATTGCTCTTAGCGTTTTAAAATGGAATCTGAAATTTTACAGCCCCAAATTCTCTTGTGTGCCTTCCTGCTTTTTGCAAAATCATTTCCTCCTAGAGCCGCTATGGAGTACCAGTGATGCTCCGGGATTGGCAAACTCTTTCAGTAGGGGGCAGGTCCACTGTCCCTCAGACCTATATTTTGAAGGGGGGAAATGAACGAATTCCTGTGCCCCACAAATAACTCACAGATGCATTTTAAATTAAAGCACACATTCTACTCATGTAAAAACACCAGGCAGGCCCCATAACCCAGAGATTCATTTTAAATAAAAGGACACATTCTATTCATGTAAAAATACGCTGATTCCCGGACTGTCCACGGGCCAGATTTAGAAGGTGAATGTGACGGATCTGGCCCCCTGGCCTTAGTTTGCCTACCCATGCTCCAGAGGCTGGTGAATTCCAGCTCCCATCAGCCACAGCCAGCATGACCAGTGGTCACAGATGACAGGAGTAGTAGTCGGCAACTGCCTGGAAAGTTGCCTGCTCTTGATGGGGTTACAGGAGCAGGTACGTGGCTTGGAGGGTACTTCTGGATCCTCTGCTCAGGTGGCTTCCGATCAACTTTGGTGGCCCAGCTGTGACCCTACCTGGACAGGAATAGCCTTACTACTGTTGTCTATGCTCTGGTAACCTCTAGGTTAAATTACTGCAACACATCATAAGCAGAGCTGCCTCTGAAGATGGTTCGGAAACTTCAGCTGGTGCAGAATTGGGTGGCCAGGTTGCTCACTGGGGCCAAGACAGCTTGAGCATCTTACACTGATCTTGGCCAAACTGACCTGGCTGCCAATTAGTTTCCGGTCACAATTCAAAGTTCTGGTTTTGACCTATAAAGCCTTAAGCAGCTTAGGACCACAAAACCTCAAGGACCGCCTCTCCCCATATGAACCTACTCGGACCCTGAGATCATCTTCTGAGGCCCTCCTTATGGGTCTCTTCCATGAGAGGTCCAGAGGCCTTTTCTACAGTGGCTCCCCGTTTGTGGAATGCTCTCCCCAGGAAGGCCCACCTGGCACCTTCATGACATCTTTAGGTGCAAAGCAGAAATGTCTCTCTATAACATAGCCTTTGGTTAACATTCTATGGCCTTTGAAATGTGTTTTTTTGCGGGGCGGGGTTTATTGCTTTTTGTTTTATTATGCATTTCATGTCCTCGTTTTGTATGTTGTGAACTGCCCTATGATCTCCGGATGAAGGGCGGTTTACAGATTCAATTAAAAAAGAAACACCTGGAGGGCACCACATTGGGCCTGTCCTGGAGAATATTGCATATACAAAATTAACGCAGCAACTGTTCTGTGTCAGGGTGTTACAAACCAAATGCTAAGATTTATGCACCTCTGCTAACAGTGGACAGAAGTCTTATAGTCAAGGCTCAAAAAAGCACTCCTTGAGATTAAATCGGGTGGTCTTCCAGATGTTGCTGGCCTCTCCTCAGCTCCCACCAGCTGCATCCAGCATGGTCAACGCTCAGGGATAATGATGGGCAACATCTGGAGGGTGATAGATCCCCCAGCCCTTGCTAAATCATAGGGGATTTGATCACATGGCCATCTGTTATGGATGCTTTAGTTGAGATTCTTGCATTGTAGGTTGTTGAACTAGATGTTGGGGTCCCTTTCAACTCTATGATTCTATGAATACACTGTACTTCTATTTCCCAAGGTAAGGGCAACACGGAAAAACGAGATGCCATCTGCTTGCAATTGAAGATTGAACCCTGTATTTCCTTGCTGCTTACAGGCAAGAATAAAACACACAGTTGTCTCGAATTTTGTTAGACTCATGCTTCTCTTCCCCTTCTTCATAATGGGATCTTGACCTGGCCAATGCACAGTACAAGGTCATTTAATGGTTTCCTTGCTTCTGTTGCAGTTTCTCTTTCCGAAACATAGCTGAAACGAAGCCTTGCAATTCCTTAATGGTTCGCAGAGTGCTTTCTCACACCCTCGCCTTTTCTATTAAGAGTTTGCTTAAGAGATGGTGCCAAAGCAGAGAAAGTGGAGACGTTGATTCATTTAATTTTGGAAATATCAACAGAGTCTAAAAATACATCTAGTACGAGTAACACATTTTATATTTCAGCTTCAGGGTTGTTGTTGTTGTTTTTTAATAAAGAGGTGATCTAATGGTCCCTGGATACTAGGATTTTTCTTTTTCTTTCCAAAAACACGACAGAAAACAAGTCTCTTGCACATTTTGCACAATATTTCAGAGCAGTCATAAGCTAAAAGGTCAGGCTGGAAGTTTAGGAGCTGGCTCAGTAGAAGCAAAGGCTGGGAATATATGTTTATATAGCAGGGAATTCAAGATTTGTGTTCCAGCATTATATCATCATTGGAGACAAGGGAAGAGATTATCAAGCGTGATTGTGATATAAAAACTAGGATGGCAAAATGCGAACCAGGTTCTTAAAGAGCGCTAAAGAAGAAAATGTGTCCCAAGTGAGTTAGTGGGTATCAGATGAGATCTAACCTAAGTTCAAAGTGATCCATACTGGGAGAAAAACATAGCCTAACTCAGGCATCCCCAAACTGCGGCCCTCCAGATGTTTTTGCCTACAACTCCCATGATCCCCAGCTAAGAGGACCAGTGGTCAGGGATGATGGGAATTGTAGTCCAAAACATCTGGAGGGCTGAAGTTTGGGGATGCCTGGCCTAACTTCATCTAACTACCCTGTTCTTGGAGGTTGTAATAGATTGTACTTTTCAGTGCTTGGAATGAACAAGCTGATAAGAAACCAGTATCATGATGTCGCTACATATATCGACAGCAGTCTTGCCCAACTGGTACCTTCCATATGTTTTGGACTACATCTCCCACTGGCTGTTTAGGGAAGTTTTTAATGTCTGATGTTTTATTGTGTTTTTAATATTTGGTTGGAAGCCACCCAGATGATGATGATCCAGATGGATGCTGTAATCCAGAGCTTTTCAACCTTTTTGAGTCCATGGCTCCCTTTCTTTCTTTCTTTCTTTCTTTCTTTCTTTCTTGCTTGCTTGCTTGCTTGCTTGCTTGCTTGCTTGCTTGCTTGCTTTCTTGCTTTCTGCAGGGGGCTCAGGAGCCCAGTTATGTCACCCCTTGCCTGCAGAGCTGGCAGCTCCTCCCCTCTTTTCGAACACCCTCCCTTGTGGAGTGCTCCCTCAGCCTGCTTTCCTCTCCCCTCTTCTTGGGAGTCCTCCAGTTTCAATAATTTTCCCTACTAATTGTAGCCTTCTTTGCTGTACTGTATTCCATTTCCCCAATGCTCAGGAGAAACGTTTTTGGGCTACATTGGGTAGAATGGATTGTCGAAAACCAAATTGTAGGGCTTCTGCTGGTGCAATGTCGCTGTTGGATACAAACCTGAGACTTTGGTAGTGCTGCTCATAATTAGTTTTTGGGCAGAATCTAAGTCATTCCATCAGCATAAGGATTTCCATTTGTACTATAAGAGAACTTCCTCCCCTGTGCTACCTGCTAAACCTGTTCTGGGGTTTTCAGCAACAACCCAGAGCAGATTTCGGAAAGGAGAGGAAGGCAGTTCTGTTGTGCAGGTTAAAACCCTTGCGCTGATGGATCAAGTTAGTTGGATATTGCCCTTTCTCTGCTGTCATGACAACAGAAAAAGTTTTTTTAAAATCAATATTAATATTACATATGTTCCTGGACCTTTGAGAATAATGCCTTGCCTCCTACGCAGCTATGACTTTTAAGGGTCTAATCTCTAAGGGTTTCATAAAAAAAGTAGTAATTAGATATTTTGTGTGTGTCTATATTTCTGGTTGCCAGCAGAGAAACGACAGTCCTTTCAAAGTCATGGCCAGGAGAGATTACTTATTTGGGTTTAAATCAGATTATAAAAATCCTCCCTTGAAAATCTCATTTCCATGCAGGTTGATTCATTGAATATAATTGACCTTGGAATGATGCTCCTTTCACTGAGGCCTCTGGCAAGAAAAAGCTCTTCTGTGTGGAGTTCCCTAAGATATTGGCTACGGTTTTCATGCTTCTACTTGAGATGAGAAAGGCGTGAGATGCTTCAGACGCACAATTGTGATTGTGCTCAGTTGTGCCACACGGGGTCACTGTATGCTCACATGAGCGAAGAAGCGCCATTGAATGGCTTTGGACAAAGTGGCAAGAGAGGTCGCTCCATCTCTGTGCCCCAAAGCCCAAGGCATTAACTGATTGTCTTCTGAATGGGCAACTATTATTTTATGAACTGAAAAGTAAGCCCCGACAGCTTAAGCAAAGGGTTCTCTAAAGGCTGGGAACTATTTTTGACACCAGAAGGTTTTCTCTTTAGCTCCCAGCTGTTTCAGCTCTGCGGTGAGATATTAATGCACAGATAATACAAATCCTGGCATCGCTGCATGAGAACCGTCTTCCAGGGCAGAATCTATTGCGCTCGGAACAAGACAGCTTGAGGTTCTAATACCGGCAGGGTAGCAACAACTGCAACAAAAAAAAACCCCCAACACCCTAGCAATTAGACACGTTATTAACAGAGGTCATTGCATATAGCAGAGGGTGAAATACAGAATGTGTAAAGAACAGCTTGTTTGGTTTCAAAACACTTAAACCCTCTTTTATACGCTCTGCCTACTGCCAATCAATTTCACGGAACAAACTGAAGTTTTCATAATGTGCGAGAGGAAAAAATATTTCCATTTCCCCACTTCTGTTTGAGTTTTTTAAGCAGAGGTTGGGTGGTCATAGAATTGCAGAGTTGGAAGGGACCCCGAGGGTCCTCTAGTCTAACCCCCTGCAGGGCAGAAATATCTGCCGGGGATTCTTTATCTGTGATTCCTGCATTGCAGGGGATTGGACTAGGTGACTCTGGAGATCCTTCCCAACTCTGCAGGATTCTGTTATTCTATGTGACCACGGGGTTCTTTGGAGGACAGGGCCGTCTTTAGCATATGCGCTGCCGGGGTGCAAAGATCCACCCAGCGCCCCACAATTTAGTTTAGCCACCCCCAAATGTTTAGGGGGCGAACTCAAAGTTGTTGAGCTTTTTTGGGGAGGGGGAAGCCAAAGTTGCTGACCTTCTTGGGGGGAGGAAAATTTGCTCACCTGTAACAATAACTGCTTTTGTTTCCTGACTCATCGGGAATATTTGATGCTACGGAGTCACAGAGGAGGGCGGTGGGGACTTTAGCTCCGTTGCTTTTGACTGCTGCCGATCTAGATGGACCAGTATACAGTAGGTATACATTTTGTGCCTCCCAGAATACATTTGCTTCCCCCCCAGAATTTGGCGACAGGGTGCCCCACACCCCTTGCACCCCCAGATAAAGACAGCCCTGTTGGGGGAAGCCCTATGCTTTAGATTTAGGGTGAGCATAATGGTTGAGATAGCTATGGGCCTTCCATTCTGGCTCAGAAGGCGGAAAGCCCTGAACTTCCCTCCTCTAGTCTGCATTGGGATCTTGGATATCAGAAGGAAGTACCTGCCGCTTCTCTTTAAAAGCGTGACAGCCGCCCGTCTTTGTGGCTCCGCCTTGGGCTACGTCGCCTGCTGCGCTTCTGTGATACTTGTGAACAGGCCCAAATAATCAATATAGTCAAATGGAAAGAACAGGCAGGTGAGAGAAAGCACAAAGACAAGAGAGATTGTAAGCACATTAGCAAGGCACAAAGTTGCAAGGTGGGAATATAAATAAACAATTCTTCGAACGACTCTGCTTAGATTAAAAAAAAAGTGCATGTATCATGCCAGCTACTCACTTAAAAAAAAAAGATTGTCACCTGCATATTTAGCCTTTAAAAAAGGAGACATTTTAGAAACTCTTGCAAAAGTACTCTAAAGTGTCTCTGTGTGTGTTAGAGAGAGAGAGAGAATAAATGAATGCCTTTAACGATGTGACCAGTGCTAGCCAATCAGTGCTGTTGTTTTTTCTCCCGGAGCCTGGAGAGAGGAAGATCATAGCTGCCAAGTTATCCCTTTTTTACAGGGATTTTCCCTTATGCTGAATAGGCTTCCTCGCGAGAAAAGTGAAAACTTGGCAGCTATGAGGAAGATACATGTGGCAGGGAAAAAACAACCACAGAAAGCCCTGATGTGCGCGACATGAATGTTTGTGCATGTTTAAATACAATATCAACAGAAGGTAAAGTGCTACAATGGCAGGGACAGGTGGAAAATGGAGCTTGTGACTTTGTGTTTTCGGGGGCACAGAGGAGTGAATGGAGGGGGAGAAATGTGGGAAGTTAGGTGGATGAATGAAGACAGAGAACGAAGAATATTTATGTCAGTTGGTGCTACTGGGTTGGCCTACTTTTCTAGCCACCTGGAGTGTGAACTCTGGTAATTTGGCAACAAGCTAGGCAGGAGTGCTCAGGCACAGCTGGAAATTTGGCTTGTGGCGCCGGTGATTTCTGGCTTGCTGGCTTATGGGTGTTGCATGGGAAGCCGTTTGAAGTTGCTTCCTCATGAGAACAAGGAAAGGAAGACGGCAGCATTGGATGGTGGCCCAGATCTTGGGGAAAGAAAGAGCCATTCTTGGGAAGTACAAATCACGTGGTCAGGTGCTCCAGAGGCAGAGAAGGGATGGCTGTTCACTGGTCACATTTCACTTTTGATGTACAAGATATTTTGCAACCAACAATCTTGCTCATCCATGAAAAACAACCCTGTGAGGTAGGTCACCAGTACCCTTAGTTTTAAAGACAGGCAAGTTAGACTGAGAGTTGGTTTGCATGTTACACTTATCTGTCTGTCGTTCCATCCATCAGTAAACACGGCATTTTAGAAGAACAGGCAAAAAAAGAAAAGAAAAAGAGTGGTATGTCCTTGCTCTCCAGGAGCTTTTACAATCTGAACTGCAGATTTTGCAAGGAGGGGATACAACTGAGGTTTGGGGGCTTGTGGATGAGTGAAGAAAGGTCGGATCCAGAAGGCCTGTTTGCTGGGCGTTCTTTCTGTTTTGTTAGCATAAAGTTTGTGGGGAGGTTATATTAGCTTCGGAGGGTGACCCGGCTACACCTATATCTGGGTAGGGACAGTTACAGGTAGGTAGCCGTGTTGGTCTGCTGTAGTCGAAACAAAATAAAAACATTTCTTCCAGTAGCACCTTAGAGACTAACTAAGTTTGTCATTGGTATGAGCTTTCAGTGTATCTGAAGAAGTGTGCATGCACACGAAAGCTCATACCAATGACAAACTTAGTTGGTCTCTAAGGTGCTACTGGTAGGAAATTTTTTATTTTGTTTTGGGTAGGGGCAGCCTAACTTCTGTTGTCTATGCTCTGTTAACCTAAGTTAGGTTGCTGCAATGAATTATGCACGGGGCTGCCTTTGAAGATGGCTCAGAAACTGTATGCAACCACGGCTATTATAAGCCTCCTTGAGCATAGGATGAGGTCAGATACCCAGGTGAGATATGCAAGCCCAAAGCCTCCTTCTTCCAGGCCCTGTTGTTGCTCAAAGACACACACAGGTGTGACCCTTTAGGCTTGTTGACTCCAGGTGCATTGCACTGACTAAAATGTTTTTTTTTTAAAAAACCCAAGCTGTTGAGACAGTTGGGAAGCCTCTTTCTTATCCCACTTAGCAGAGAGAGGGAGATCAGAATTAATTGTTTTCATCTCCTGATAGCTGTGGGTTTTCCAGTTTAATTAAACATTCCTGAAGCGGAGCAGCTGAAGCGTTGGAGTTCTGTTTGCAAGGAGAGGCTGCCAAACCTGGATTGTCTCTTCCTTCCAATTGAAGAAGTGGGGCTGGTCTGTAGAACACATGTTGGCAGGTGGTTTCCTCATTCGTTCCAGGTTTACTCCAACCAGATGTTCTGCCACTGAGCTATGGCCCTTTCCCATGAGCACACGAGGACGCCTTATACTGAGTCAGACCCTTGGGTCCATTTACCTTGGTATCCTCTACACTGACTGGCAGCTGCTCTCCAGGACATAACAAACATTCATGGCAAGAATACAGGAAGCCAAATTAAACTGGCTCAGACCATTGGTTGCACTGACTGGCAGTAGCTCTCGCCTGGGTAGCTCAGTTGATTAGAGCATGGTGCTGATAAAGCCAAGGTTGCAGGTTCGATCTCTGCGTGGGACAGCTGTGTATTCCTGCATTACAGGGGGTCAGACTAGATGATCCTCAGGGTAGCTTCCAACTCCTACAATTCTATGGTTCTAGGATTTCAGACAGGGGTCTCACCCAGACCTCAGGGGTGTAGCTAGCTGCTCCAGCACCCAGAGCAGTGGGGACCGGGTGATCCGTGCACAGAGTCCACCTGGTGGACGCATGCTGCATGCTACTGTTTTGGGCAGCACAGGGACCCAAGCCACCACGTCACTCCCAGGAGAGACACGTGGCTCGGGTGTGCTGCAGGCTAGGCCTGGCCTCGGGGTAAGTGCTGCCCCCTGTGGTGTGCCATTTTGTCACCGCCTCAGGGATGACACACGGGGCGGACCGCACCCCCGCACCAGGGTCCTACACCCCTGCAAGACCCACCTGGAGATGCCAGGTATTGAAACTCCTGCATGGAAAGCTCTACCACTGTGCTGTTCCTGTTCCTATCTTTACTGTTCTAGGGTTCCTCTGGGAAAAGCAATGGTCAGGCAAAGCAGTTTAAATGTGCAGCATATTTATTTCTGTTCCTCCTGGCTCTACCACATGTGAGCGCCGGTCTGCACACCTGGTCAGATAAGACTGCACATTGGAAAAGTCAGCCTAAGGAGGCCACTTTTTCCATCTAACTACATCTACTGGCCTTGGTCCAGTATACCTGAAGGAGCGTCTCCACCCCCATCGTTCCGCCCGGTCACTGAGGTCCAGCGCCGAGGGCCTTCTTGCGGTTCCCTCACTACGAGAAGCCAAGTTACAGGAACCAGGCAGAGGGCCTTCTCGGTAGTGGCACCCTCCCACCAGTGGTAGTGGAATGCCCTCCCACCAGAGGTCAAAGAGAAAAACAACTATCAGACTTTTAGAAGACATCTGAAGGCAGCCCTTTTTAGGGAAGCTTTTAATGTTTGATGGATTTCTGTATTTTAATATTTTGTTGGAAGCCACCCAGAGTGGCTGGGGGAACCCGGCCAGATGGGTGGGGTATAAATAATATATTATTATTATTATTATTATTATTATCTCCCACCAAATGATGTCCTAATGGTTGTTTAGAGCAGGCACCCCCAAACTTTGGCCCTCCAGATGTTTTGGACTACAATTCCCATCATCCCTGACCACTGGTCCTGTTAGCTAGGGATCATGGGAGTTGTAGGCCAAAACATCTGGAGGACCGCAGTTTGGGGGTGCCTGGTCTAGAGGTAGGCCTGCTGTTGGCCTGGGCCACACAACTTCATGGATTGCTTCTTGGCTGCCCCTCTTTTGGCCCAGTAACCGCGAAGGCGACATCTTTCTGGATCCAGATTCTGCCTCAGACTGACTCACCATCCCTTTCCTCCAAGCACCAGCCCTGTACTGTGCCCTCTGGCTGGGAACCTGACATGCCGACTCCCACTCTGGTTGCATCAACTGCGGTGTGCAAAAGATGCCTCTGCCCGCATGACTAAACCATTTTCACAATAATTTGAACTGCAATGCAAAACAAGTGGATTCTGAGCAAGTTTGCTTACTCCTCAGGTACAGTACCAGGATAATAGGTGTCCTGTACCCCTGCATCTGGAAAACAGAGGCACATTCCATGTGAAGCAGGATGTCTCTATGAAAAAAGGTTGGCAAGCCTGGTAGACTGACTCAATCATTTCCTCCCTCTTGTAAATACCAGCGTCGTCCTCATGAGGGGACTTCCCAAACACCTACAAAGATAAGACTTGATACATGACTAATCAAACTTCAGACACATGCATTAACAGCAGCTGGAAAATGGGATCTCTTGCCTGGTGCTGTCCCAAAATCTTCCCTCCAGTGCCTCAGGAGTTGTTGGCTGCGATTTTTCTGCCTCATTCTCAAGGAACGTGAGAATTTCTTTAGAATTTCCTGGCTGGAGCTCATCCTTGCCTCTTGTATGTCCGGATGAAGAAATGGTGGCAGCAGGTGGGGATAGGAGTTTTAAACCTCTGGCTTTTGCACAGCCGGGAGGGAGCTTTCTTGGATGAAGGCAGGAGTCGTGTTTGTTTCCTTGCCAACTTTTGCCCCTGGCTTCATGCCCCTGGCATGTGGCCCCCTGCGATGAACCCCCTCACCGACATTGCCAATAGATTATGAGACGAATGTCCCCCTCTCTATTACTAAAATGCGACACAGGAATCCAGAGGTGAAGACACACACACTCTTCTCCCACCCCCCAAATAAACCCCTTTATTCTTGTGGGTTTATAAGTAAAGAGACTCTCCTTCCAGCTCACGTGGCCTGGTATCAAAGAAAAACTCTAGGCTGTTTGATAGAATAACCTCCTGCTACCACTAAAGGGTCTCTCTCTCAGCTTGATTCCCCCCTACTGCAAAAGTTTGTCCTTTCCACGCTGGCAACTTGTTGACACCCCAGTTTATCTTTCTAAGCCTCCTCAGTGTTACTCCAAGCCACAAACTTTCGCCTCTTTTCCTGAGGTAAGTTTTGTCCTCTAATGAGTTACCACTTCTGTGAGTCCCGGTACCTTGCTGGAAAAATAATGACGATACTTCTTGGCACAAAAGAGAAGAATTTTATTAACCTTAGAACATAGTTGTTTATTTAACGTTTCATGTGTTTATAAGTTACGTTTCAGTTGTAGGTAATCTCTGTCAAACATTTAACATCGAGCCTTCCTGAACCTCATCTAGATCCCCACTATCCTGGCCTCTCAACTTTCTTCTTCACACCTACCTACCTACCTACCTACCTACCTACCTACCTACCTACCTACCTTCCCTCTCCCTCTCCCTCTCCCTCTCCCTCTCCCTCTCCTCAACTGACAAAACAGCTGCTCCCTCCTTTTATACTGGGAACAGTCCCGCCCCCACCAGAATGTTATGTCAGTCAGGCTGGAGGTGGATTAACTCTTTCCCAGCCAGGTAGGAATAAATATTTCAGAACCGTGTCAATCCGTCACACCCCCAGAAGGTTGCGCCCGAGGGAATGCGACCCTCAGGACATCAAAGTTTCCACAACTCTGCTTTAGAGTTTTGGTTGGTGTAAAGTAGGGATGTTGGGAAATTCTACTGGAAATGGGAGCAGAAATCACTGGTGATTGTTTATTCCTCCCATGTCTGGAAATGAGATCAATCCAGAAAATTGTATTCACTGTTGTTGCTTTCAGATCACAAATTGTTCAGATGCCCCCTTTCCCCTCACAGAGCTACTGTTCCCATAGTTCTGCAGGAAAAGGAATTGACATTTAAAGCACTCTCATACTGCTAAACCATCTCCATTTAAGCAGGACATTTTGGCTTCTGATTGGATCCCGGAATGTCTCGTTTTTTGCTCTGGCATTAGCTGGCTCCCGTGAGAGCTCAGTACCAAAAAAATGAGCGCCCCGGCACAAATGATACTTGCCCAAAAATGGAAAGAAGAAGTCCCAGCTAAAGAAGAATGGATAGAAAAACTTACGGAATGTGCAGAAATGGCAAAACTTGCTGGAAAAATAAGAAATCAAGGTAACAAACTTTCTATGAAAGAATGGAAATGGTTTGTTGAATATTTTCAAACAAACTCTAAACACATGAGAACATTGGCAGGATTATTGTAATAACCAGCAGTTTTATAAGAGTATATATTTAAGGTAGATGAATAAATGAACAAATTAAGTTAATTTGGATATGCAGAAAATATTAAAAATAAATGTAAGGAACTGCAGAAAGGGGGAAGTCAAGTTTTGAAATGTTAAGATGATTGTAAAATTATTGAAATGTATAAAACTGAAAATCTATATCTATTGATTGATTGATCTATGATGAGCATCCCAATTTGGATCAGCCAAACGTTGGAGGGTAGGCACTCTGGGAATTGTAGCTCTTTGTGGGGAATGGGGGGAAGAACTCAGCACCCTTAATGAACTACAGTTCCCAGGATTCTTTGGGGGAAACCATGGCTATGGAATGATCCTGCTTCAACTGTATAGGGCCAATGGGACCTTGCATGGCTGAGTTCTCTCCCATCTGCTGCTCCACTCCCTTTAGCCACTTGCCACGCCCAATTTTTGGACCTGGCCCTGCCCACTAATGCCATGCGGCCCTGAGAAGGTTGGCCAAGAAGCAATGCGGCCCTTGGGGATGGAAAAGGTTCGCTCCCCTCTTCTCTAGGTCATGTGGAAGTAGCCTAACAATGTTCATTTCCTCAAATATTTCTATGTATAGTATATGAGAAGGCAGGTTAAAAGAAATAATACTTATGTGTGTATATATAAATATAGACGGCCAAGTGCAAAAAGTGTGAGAAACTCAGGATTGTGCCGTCCAAGGACACGTGTTGAATTAGATTATCTGTTAGGACAGCGTTTCTCAACCACTGTTCGCTGGCTGGTGTGCCGCGATGTGCGGCGACGAGAAGGGCGATTTGCATTGTCACGTGCCTGGCGGCCGCCAATAAACAACACTGTCCCGCCAGAAAGCAATATTTCTCCTCCTCTTTCCCAAAGCTCAGTGCAACCTGCCTGGCGGCCGCCAATACACAACACTAAGCCGCCGGACGGCTTGTGAAGCCTTATTACAGGAGATTGCAGCCAACACAGCAATTGGCAAGTGTTTCTTACAGTCATAATTATAGTCAATATAGGGCAGCACAGAGTTAAATTTTTTAACTTTTTTAATGGTGGTGTGCCTCGTGATTTTTTTCACGGAACAAGTGTGCCATGGCCCAAAAAAGGTTGAGAAACACTGTGTTAGGACACTTTCCAGCTTTGCAACTCAGTGAAATCTTCTTGGCTCCTTCATCACCAGCTGTCTTGCTTCTTGGTAACATCTCCCAGGATTACTGAACTTCTGCAAACTCTTCTGATTTTAGGACACCGAGACATTTTATTGCTTGTATGTTCTTCTTTTGAGGGCTTCTGATTTTTCCCCCTGAGGTGCGCAGCTCCTTTTTCTCCCCCTTTTAATTGTTTGCTGTTGTGTCAAACTGGTCCTCCCAGGACCAATAGCATGAAATGTCCTTTACGAAAATAAAAAAGTGACTCACCGAAATGATACTAGAGGACGGAGAAAGGAGATTTATTGCAGATGCCAATAATGGCATTTCTCTGAGCCTAACAGGTGGATCCAATATAATCCTCTGGCACACAGCCCACTTTGTCAAGCTGTTGCTTTGGTTACCTCCTCAAAACTTTCCCAAACCTTAGCTTAAAGGAGGTTTCCATTCACAATGTCCTGGTCCTGTTAGGTCCCAGAATTATTAATAAATATCTAGTTTTGGCAACAATTAAGGCTGTTTCCTGAGGACCTGTTTATAGAGCATCCATCCTGATTTTCTTTTCTTTTCTTTTTTGCTGGGGAGATTAGACAATGTTGACTATTGAATGAGCACTCATTCTGATCTGTTTGCAGGGAAGTTAGAAGATGAGGATATTAACCCATGCTGCCTTTCCCCTTCCACCCTATCTAATCACAAAAAGTCAGGGGGGAGGGGACGCAAGTTTATTTTGCAAGACCTCCCAATCAACTATAATTGTGCAACCTGACTTTGCTGGCATGTGATTGAATCTCACCTGAAAATAGCTGGTCTGGAACTGCTCTCAAACTCTGGAGTCTGTGAGATGTCACAATTCATACAACCACTTCAACAGTTGATGCCAACCTAGGATTAGTCATGTGTGAACCCACCCCCCCTACGAAATTCAGAATTAGCCCAGTGTTTACAAGCTTTCTTGGAGAGCTTTCAGAAAAAGCTTGTCCAGAACCACTTTCCTAGCTTGGACTTGAAGGTACGTTGATTCTGATGGTATTGTGCATGTGACCAGAAGCGTAGCAAGGTCAGGTGGTACCCGGTGCAATTATTATTATTTTTGGTCATCCCTCCACATTACAATTTTTGGGAACGTTGCCCAGAGTTGCTGATCTTTTTAAAGGGAGGGTTGGCAGTGAAACAGATACACCCGCAAATCGTGCAAATCCGACCAGCGGTCACATAAAACTGTGGATTTTCGCAATTGGCGCAATCATCGTTGTGAAAATCTGCCCGCTGATAGCACAAATAGGCCCGCTGAGGGGTGTGCTGCCATGCTGATCCACCTGGGGGGATTTTGTCACCCCCCAGGCATGATACCCGAGGTGGACCGCAGTCCAGCACCCCCCTTGCAACGCCCCTGCATGTGACCATTGACATATTCCTTCCTGGGAATTGTAGTTTGGTTTTGCCTGTCCTTATATCAGCTACTCAGTGCTTGCCATGGAGGAGAAAGCGTGCCAGTACTTTTCGTCCACAATTTTATTGTCACAATCAATAAAAGGACTTCTGCCATAACCATCACCCAGTGCTCTGATTTAGTTTCATGTTTCATTACTAGAATGTGAGTTTTTCTTCATTTCAGGCTCAGTACAAAGCAAACCCCAAAAAAACCTACAGCTCTTTTCATGCATTATTCACACAAAGGGATCTCCATCCATGTGTAGAAAGGGCAACATTGCTGGCCCTTCTCCTGATATTCTCCTGTGGTGAGACCTGGCATTTAAAACATCAGGAAATCTAATTGAGAGCGGAAGTTTCTGTAGATTCTAAACTTCAGCAGAAAGAGAAGCATTGATTGATTGGCATTTATTGCCCTTCATTCACCATGTGGTTGTATACTGTATATACAGCTTGATGCATGTTGGCATCTGTTTGTCTCAAGAGACGACGGAGTGTGCCTCTGGGGTTGAAGTCACACTGCTGTGCTAGCAGCACCAAAATGACCTCCTTGGGGCACAAGCCCAGGCAGTGTGTATGGAGGTCCTGAGCTGCTTAGACAACAAGACCCCCCCCCCTCTCAGCCTCGCTGATGTGGTCCAAAGGAAAGCAGAGGAAGATACGTTTCCAAGCACAGTTCAAAGTGTTGGTGCTGACCTTTAAAGCCCTAAACCTCCTCGGTCCAGTATACCTGAAGGAGCATCTCCACCCCCATCATTCTGCCCGGACACTGAGGTCCAGTGCCGAGGGCCTTCTGGCGGTTCCCTCAAGTTACAGGCAACCAGGCAGAGGACCTTCTTGGTAGTGGCTCCCGCCCTGTGGAACGCCCTCCCACAAAGAGAAAAACAACTACCAGACTTTTAGGAGACATTTGAAGGCAGCCCTGTTTAGGCAAGCTTCTCATGTTTAATAGATTGCTGTATTTTAATGTTTTGTTGGAAGCCGCCCAGAGTAGCTGGGAAACCCAGCCAGATGGGCGGGGTATAAATAATAAATTATTATTATTAATATTATAAGGCACCATCCAACAATGTTTGGCATTCCGTTCTGGATTTGTGTAGGGTTTACTCCTTAGCCTTTTCTTTTCCCAAAGTTCTCCCGCAAGGCAGTAGAGGTTTAGGACCAGAGTTTTCCTTCTAGATGGGCTCCAGATTGTCAAGCCCCATCTGCCCTTCACTTCCCTCTACAACCCATGCAGAAATCACCTTCTTGACAGTTGGACCATTGGTCTTATTTGCTCAATCTGCTGGAGCAGGGGTCCCCAGACTACGGCCCGGGGGCCAAATATGGCCCCCAAGGCTCTTTTATGCAGCCCCCGGGGACCGCCGCCACCCGCTCTTACTGGGGTGCTGCTGCTGCTGACTTCCGACCCGGAAAAGCGACGGAAATAGCCTGTGCACATGCGCAAGTGTCATTTCCGGTGTACTTCCGGGTCGGAGGAGGCTTCCGCACATGCGCACAAGCTATTTCCGGCGCTTTCCAGGTCGGAAGTGTGCCAGAAACAGCGTATGCGCATGGGCATGCACAGCCGCGTGCTCCCCCCCCGCACGCTTCCCCACCCTCCGGCCCACCACGCAATCGGTGCAGCGGGTATCTGGCCCAAAGCTGGGTAAGTTGGGGGACCCCTGTGCTGGAGCCTGTCTTTACATGCATGTGACACACACACACACACACACACACACACACACACAATGGAGGCATATTCTGATCTCATTCTCCACCCACAAAGGTCTGTGCAAAAAGGCACATCTTGAGTTGGCGACTAAATGCCTACAGTGATGAGGCCACCAGCACCTTGGAGAAGAGGGCATTCTACAATGTGGGGGCCACCACAGAAAAGCCTCCTCACGCCCCATTATTCCACAAACTTTGCAGGGTGCGGGAACCTGGGCAGGTCTCTGTGGGAGCAAGCGCTCCTTCAGATACACGAACATTTGCAGGAAGTTACTCTGTGATGATTTTACCACCTCAAAAAACTATACCTTGGAAACACTGAAGGAGGGTGTATCGCACTTGGAGAGTGAGAATGATCTGTATCACACTGAGGTGTGATCCAGCTAATTAGAATATATTCAAATGTGTGACTGACTCAGAGAAAGGTGCTACTTTGTTGAAGCGTAGATATTGCTCCTTAAAATAGCTTTGTGCCTTCCTTGGCAATTTTTAATCCAGAAACGGCCTCCCTATTTCAGACTACATGCACAACTAGGGAAGCAGAACATGGGCGTACCCAGGATCAAAACTAGGGGGGGGCAAGGGGAGGGGCCAAGGCACGGAAGGGGAGGGGCCACAAAGTGGGCGGGAACGGCGAACTCGCGCTCCGCCAGGCTGTGCCCCTCCCTAGAAGCAGGGCTGGTGGGCGGAGGCGGAGCCCAGCCCAGCGGAGCACGAGTTCGGCGTTCCCGCCCACTGCGCCGCGCTCCCTGGTTCCCCGCCGTGCTTGGCCTTGCCTGAGGGCGTGCCGGGGAGCTGGAGGGAGGATGCGGCGCGGCGGGAATGGCGAACTCGCGCTCCGCTGGGCTGTGCTCCGCCTCTGCCCACCAGCCCTGCTTCTAGGGAGGGGCAGCCTGCGGCCCACTTGCCCTGCGGTGGGTACGCCCTTGTGTGGGGGGCAGCTGGCTTCTAGAGTAGGGCAGCTGCCCTAACTTGCCCCGTGGTGGGTACGCCCTTGAAGCAGAAGTGTTCCTCCTGTTGGGTGGCATTCTGGTGATGGTACCTACATCAGTGGTAGCTGTGATGCTCCAGATGTTTTGGAATCTTGCTCCCACCAACCTCAGAAAGCTTGGCCAAGGGTCAGGAATGGCGGAAACTGTAGTTCAACATCTGCAGAGCCACAGGTTCCTCATCGCTGCTCTGGAATATTCCCACATGACTTAGGCAAATATGAGTTTCTTGTAGTAGAGCAAGCTACTGCTTAACATAAAAGCACTTGTTTACATGTTATAGCAAACCATTGCTTCAATATGACTGAACATGATATAAAGGGCCCAAACCTTAGTTTGTTGTTACGTCTGAACCGGCAAACGGTGGTTTTCTGCCAGCTTGTAAATAAGTGAACTGAAGCATGCAAATGTAGAGTATTATTATTATTAGTATTAGTATTATTAGTAGTATTATTATTATTAAACTAATCATGAAGCCCATTAAATTAACGGGTGCTAGAACAGACCTGTTGCTCTAGCAACCTCGGGGACATGCGCAGAGCTGACATTGCTCACCCGCCGCCACTTGTAACGGTCGTTGCCGCTTAGAAGTAAGTCCACGCGAGAAGTAAACGGCCTCGCGAGTGCGCCTGCGTGGAGACAGAGCGTGCGCGCTCACGAGCACGGGGCTATCTCGCGCGTCCTCTGGATTCTCTCGCGAGAGCTGCTCCGAACGCCGAGAGGCTGAGCTCCCTTACGTGCCGGCCAACACGCTTCGTCTCTGCGCTCCACGTCCCAACAGCTGTCTGTGGGGCACATGCGCAGTAGCGCAATCCCACGGACACAGGGACTGGACGCAGAGACACTTGCATTTATTATATAGGATTTGTATACCACCCTTCATCTGCAGATCTCAGGGTGGTTCACCGGTTATTTATCCCTCATCTACATCATAGCAATCTTAGTATGCTTATGTCCACCTGGGACCTGGCTACTGGGGCAGGTCAGGTCCGGCACCAGTATTTGGCATTCTGGGGCATTAGCTGTGTTTCCTGTACCCTGGAAGGGGTCTCCTGGGCTCACCCCTTGCCTGGTCCATCAGGCCAGTTCACACAATGATTTAAAATGATAAATCACACCTTTCCAACTTGTTGGAAAGACGATAAGGTCCATACCAGAGAAAAATGGCAGACAAAGTTATTGGAGTATGCAGAGACGGCAGAAATGACCACGAAAATCAGAAACCAGGAGGATCAAAATTTCAACAAAGAACGGAGACCACTGAAAACATTTGAACTCTTTAGCAGGTCTTAAATAACTCTGGCAGATCGTGAAGCTGAGGCTCCAATACTTTGGCCACCTCATGAGAAGAAAAGACTCCCTGGAAAAGACCCTGATCTTGGGGAAGATGAAGGGCACAAGGAGAAGGGGACGACAGAGGACGAGGTGGTTGGACAGTGTTCTTGAAGCTACGAACATGAGTCTGACCAAACTGCAGGAGGCAGTGGTAATGTTACATAGACTTTGAATACAATGGAGAACCAGAAAATTAGAGTGATTAACTAAAGAACCCATGGAGGGGAAGTCTAGAGATTCGGGAGAATCTTGTGTAATTTTTTTTATTTGTGATTTTGAATGTCAAAAAATTTGTAAAATCAAATAAAAACTATTTAAATAAAACCAAAAATAAAATGATATACCACACAACCACATAACAAAGCCAGACCAAGTGAAACCAAGTTCAACTCTTATGGGAAGCCCAGAAAGAGTTTTCTGTTGTTATTGTCGCTGCTCCCAATCCTCTTTCAAATGCCGTAATCTTAAAGAAGAAGAAGAAAACAATGAAGAAAGCTAGATAGCATGCATTATTAACCGAAGGTATCTCTCCCTATGTTACCCAAGATCTCAGCGCAATGCCTAAATGTAGTCCACTGCAGAGGGCTCACATGACATCCATTGCAAACAACTCAGGGTTTCTACGACACAATCAGTGGAGATCAAATGGCCAACAAACATTGCATAATTTACCAAGGGGATCAAAGCAAGTAATTACCTGAGGGACCGAACTAACAGCAGTGGAAGGGGAGATAAAAATGCCTCTGAATGGATGCCAAAGGCCAGAAACCGTAGCGGAGGTTGGCAAAGGGTGCTTAAGATACATAGAAAGTAGCCTAGACAGTGGGATGTCCCAGCAGAGATGTTGCTGGCTCCCTGGCATAAAGGGGAGAAATTTGGTTCAGTTCACATTGAAAGAGGAACCCACTTAATTCACGCTTCCCGAAACAATGCATGAGCAGGAACAGAGCCGTCCTTCGAAATTTTCACATCTACGAATTTGGAATGCTGTTCTCCAGTCAAATAACGTGTATGGAAAATGCAAATGCCACAGCCATATTGTGCTTACAAATGCATAACATACAACGAATGCATTATATTAGAATAGAATCATAGAGTTGGAAGAGACCACAAGGGCCACCCAGTCCAACCCCCTGCCGAGCAGGAAACACCATCAAAGCATTCTTGACATATGCCTGTCAAGCCTCTGCTTAAAGACCTCCAAAGAAGGAGACAAATTCCACTGTCGAACAGCTCTTACTGTCAGGAAGTTCTTCCTAATGTTGAGGTGGAATCTTCTTTCTTGTAGCTTGAATCCATTGTTCCGTGTCCGCTTCTCTGGAGCAGCAGAAAACAACCTTTCTCCCTCCTCTATATGACATATTAGGGGGGGATCACTTTGCAAAGCGTGGAAAAGGCAAAATTTCATATACATATGAGTATATTAGGAGAAATCACCACTAAAATGTTGATGAACTTTATGAAGACATTAAAAAAGAAAGAAAGAAAATTTGCAAACTGACATGGAGATGTGGAGAATGGGGAAAAAACGAGAGACAGCAAAACCTAAATGGACCGATGTGCCCGTTTTGTGTTGAGGATAGGGCTGCAGCATATATGTGAGTACTGTACAGAGACCTTCTGGGGTCCTTGAGGTTGGGCCCATTGCATTACACTTAGCACACCTGCAGCATGTCTGTCTGAGGGTCACCAAGGGGATCATGCTGGAACATTGATCCTTGCAAAAGGGCCACAGCTCAGGGGCAGAGCATCTGCTTTGACTGCAGAAGATCCTGAGTTCAATCCTTGGCATCTTCAGGAAGGGGTGGCAAGAACTTCCTTCTGAAATCATGCAGAGATGCTGCTGCCAGTTAGTGCAAATACAGAGGAAGATGGGCTCCCTGCTCTCCTAAAATTCTGGAAGAAGCAACATGACCTCTGGAAACCCACCACACCCTCCAACACGCTGAGGTGAAAAATCAGGATGCCATCTTTTCAGGGCTGTGCAAGAGCGCATCTCTGAAAAAAGCACCTTTTTTGAGACGTGATTGCGGAAACCAAAATGGCCACCATGCTCTAATGCGAAAAGACAGAATGCCCCAGTTTTCCAGGGACAGTTGAGGGGTATGAACCCACCATCTGTCTGTTTCAGTCCCACACATGAAACATGAGGGTAGCAAAACTGATCTGTTGTTGTTGTTTAGTCGTTTAGTCGTGCCCGATTCTTCGTGACCCCATGGACCAGAGCACGCCAGGCACTCCTGTCTTGCACTGCCTCCCGCAGTTTGGTCAGACTCATGTTGGTAGCTTCGAGAACACTGTCCAACCATCTCGTCCTCTGTCGTCCCCTTCTCCTTGTGCCCTCCATCTTCCCCAACATCAGGGTCTTTTCTAGGGAGTCTTCCCTTCTCATGAGGTGGCCAAAGTATTGGAGCCTCAGCTTCAGGATCCGTCCTTCCAGTGAGCACTCAGGGCTGATTTCCTTCAGAATGGATAGGTTTTTTTTTTTTAGGGTATAAAAAACCTTTATTGATATACATGATTAAAAACAATAACAGATAACAAACATAACATTTGTGTGAATTAAACCTAATATCAGAAAGGTTAACAAAGAAGTTAAGAGTCAAAGAAAGAAAAAGGAAGAAAGAAAAAAAGCAGAATCCAAAAGAGCAAAGAAAAAGAAAGAAAAAAGAAAAGGAAAAGATACGGACGTTACCTAATGTCCAATAAGGTAAGTCCCTGCTTCCACCGCTTCTTCGTACAGTTACATTCGTAATGTATAGCCTGTCTTTTTATAAATATCATAATTGAAACAAATAATCAGTTTACAAGCCGTCTAGTTCCAGTTCTCATATCCGACAAGATCATCCTAAGCACAACCGAATTTTTGTCCCCTTGCCATATTTCCCCAAATACTCGTTTAAACATTCCCATTGTTTTCTAACTTTGTTTTTTGGTTTTTGGTGGATTATGTCCGTTAGTTTGGCCAGCTCTAGATACTCACACACTTTGTCAACCCATTGTCCTTTAGATGGAATATTGGTACTCTTCCAGTTTCTAGCTATTAACAATCTTGCAGCCGTTGAGGCGTACAAGAAAATACTTTTTTTTCCGCTCGGTATATTGTTGTTCAAAATGCCTAGTAGATACATTTCTGCTTTTTTTTCAAATGAAATTTTTAGTAATTTTATGATTTCCTCATGGATTGTTTCCCAAAAATTTTTAACCACTGGGCATGTCCACCATATGTGAAACAAGCTGCCGGGGGCTGCGTTACATCTCCAACATTTATTACTTAGAGATCTATTTATCTTGGCCAATTTTTCCGGGACCATATACCACCTATAGTGCATCTTTATGTAATTCTCTCTTAACGTATAACAAGCAGTAAAATTTATATCTTTTGACCAGAATTTTTTCCAATTCTCATATGGTATTCCGTAGCCTAAATCTTGTTCCCATTTTGTTAACCATTTCCCTTTTTCTTCTTCTTCCTGCTCTTTATCACCTAACAGCTTATAAACTTTGGCTATAATCTTATCGTTATTAAATAGTATTTCTTTTTCAAATTTAGTTGTTTGAGTATTAATTCCTCGTGATTTGACATCTTTATCATATGTAGCCCTCAATTGGAAAAATTCTAGCCAACTTATCCCTAGTGATTTTAGATCCTCATATTTTTTTAGGTTGATAGTCCCTTCCTTCTTTTCTGTCAATTCTCTATAGGTCGGCCACAGTTTTTTCTTGTTACACCTCAGCACGGCATTTGCCTCTACTGGGGATACC
Source organism: Zootoca vivipara (assembly GCF_965207765.1). Taxonomy (NCBI): domain Eukaryota; kingdom Metazoa; phylum Chordata; class Lepidosauria; order Squamata; family Lacertidae; genus Zootoca; species Zootoca vivipara. The sequence continues at coordinate 65,972,877 of NC_142583.1, forward strand.
CATCCGGGTATTTTATTCATAATCTTTTCTTTAGTTCTATCCCACACCTCGAGCAAGGCTTTCCTCAAGATGTGATTTTTAAATCCTTTATGTATCTGTGCCTTCCCATACCATAGGTAGCCATGCCACCCGAAAACCTTGTCCCATCCCTCGATGTTCAAAGTTTCTGTGTTTTTTAGCAGCATCCATTCTTTAAGCCAGCTCCAACAGGCTGCTTCATAATACCTCTTCAAATCTGGGAGCGCCAATCCTCCATTATCCTTTGATTTTATTAGGTCTTCCATTTTTATTCTGGCTTTCTTCCCCTGCCAGATGAAATCGGCTAGGTCCTTCTGCCAGTCTTTAAAGTGTCTGAGTCCCAAAATTATTGGGATATTCTGAAAGAGGAACATTATTTTTGGTAGGACCACCATCTTTATCATTGACACTCGTCCCCAGATTGACAATCTTAATTTATTCCATTTGGTCATGCTAACTTTGATTTCTTTCCATTTTTTAAGATAATTATCTTTAAGTAAATTAGTATTCTTGTTCGAGATCCAGATTCCCAAATAGTTGACTTTATTTTCTATTTTAATTCCTGTTTTCTTTACTAAATCTTCATTATCTTTCTCACTCATATTTTTTGTTAATATTTTAGATTTTTCTTTGTTTAATTTGAACCCCGAGACCCTACTGAATTCTTTCATCTTGGTTAGCGCTTTCATGATGCTTTCTTGGGGTGTTTCTGTAGCTATTATTAGGTCGTCAGCAAAAGCTTTCGTCTTATAACATATTGGGCCCAAGTTGATGCCTTTTATCTCTTTATCCTTCCTTAACGCTATTAGGAGTGTCTCTATTACCATAATAAATAATAGAGGAGACAGGGGACACCCTTGTCTCGTCCCTCTTTCTATATTAAAACCTCCGGAAATTTCATTATTGATAATTATCTTTGCCTTTTGTTCTTTATATATTGCTCTTATTCCGTTTAATATTTTATTTCCCAATTTTAGGTTTTCGCATACATTGATCATGAAAGGCCAAGAAACACTATCGAATGCCTTTTCAGCATCGACGAGTAACATCGCGATTTCAAGGCCTGGTTTCATATCGGCATATTCCAGAAGATCTATAATTATTCTAACATTGTCTTTTATTTGCCTTTGGGGGAGAAAACCTGCCTGATCTCTGTCTATTATTCTGCTCAAAATTTTTTTTAATCTATTTGATAATATGCTTGTAAAGATTTTGTAGTCTATGTTTAATAAAGAGATTGGCCTGTAGTTTTTTATGAGCTTCGGATCCGCGTCTTTTTTGGGAATTAAGGTAATAAAAGCTTCCCGCCAGGATTCTGGTAATTCTCCCTTATCTAATATTTCATTCATTATAATTTGGAGTTTGGGTATAATCACGTCTTCCAATTTTTTGTAATACTTCACCGTGATCCCATCTGGGCCCGGTGATTTCCCTTCTTTTAAATTCCTGATGGCCCTTTGGATTTCTTCTTTTTCTATATTGGCATTTAAAATTGCATATTCTGTATCATTAATTTCAGGTAAGTTATTATCAAGTATATATTTTACAGCTTCCTTTTTGTCAATATCCACCTCTTTGTATAAATTCTTATAGTAATTCACGAATTTATCTTTAATTTGGTCGATGTCCATAATTTCCTTTCCCTCTTCTATTATATTATTTATTATTTTATTAACCTGTCTTTCTTTTATCGCCCAGGCTAACATTCTTCCGGGTTTGTTTGCCTGTTCGAAATATTTTTGTTTTGTCCAGATAATTTTCTTTTCTACTTCTTTATTAACCAAATCCATCAAGTGTGCTTGCAGTATTTTGATTTGTTGTATTATTTCGTCATTTTTTGGGGGATTTGACCAGTTCTTTTTCTTTACCTCTTATTTGTTCATTGATTTCCAGAATATTTTTCTGCTTTTCCCTCCTTATCCTGCCCATCTGTTGTATCCCAAACCCCCTCATGTAAGCCTTGCTTGCTTCCCATATAATTTTCCTATCTGATCCTTGGCTTTCATTTATTTCAAAAAATTCCTTAAGCGTCTCCTTAGCCTTGATGACCCTTTGTTCTTCCCTCCATATCTCGTCGTTTAACCTCCATCTCCCCTTTGTTTTGCTCTTAAATTTTAATTGAATTATTACGGGGTTGTGGTCAGAGATTGACTTATTTAGTATTTCAGCCTTTTCCAGATATGGTGTTAATTTCCTTGAAATCCATATTGCATCAAGTCTTCCACCCGATTTCTGGGCATCCGAGTAGTGAGTAATATCTCTAACATTTGGATTTTTAAACCTCCATGCATCATGCAGATCATAGTTTTCCACTAATTGAAAAAATGATTGAGGGAGTTTACCTGATTTAGTTTCTTTATCTCTATGCGTTCTATCCAGCTCTATTGAGACCACCCCATTTAGGTCTCCCATTACAATCATATTTTCTCCCATGTGGTCCCATAAAGCCTCCTCTACCCTTTTAAAAAATTCATCTTTTTTATCATTAGGGGCATAGATTCCCACTATTATTATTTTCCCTTCTCTTGTATACGTTTCTACTCCTAAAATTCTACCCTCCTCATCCTTAAATAACAATTTTGGTTTTAACACTCCATTTATATACATAACTATCCCTCTTTTCTTTTCAGTACCTGAGGATATGAATTCAAGGCCCAGCCTACTGTTTTTTAACACTCTTATGTGATTTTGTGTAATATGCGTTTCCTGCATACAGATGACGTCCCATTTCTTTTTTTTTAGTAGACATTCTGTCTTGTTCCTCTTATGTTTACTGTTCAAACCGTTTATATTCCAAGAGATACAATTCAACATGGTTGCCCTTTATTAATATATGATAAATTCTTATTACCTCCCTATGTCCACCTGCCAAATAATGACAAGATAGTTACGGAGGAATAAAAAGGAAGATAAACCCAAAAGATATTACTCAATAAACAATGAAACAATGTCAGACAAATTACTCTCTAAGTAGCAATTGAAAAAAAAGAGCAAGAGAAAAGAATAAAGAACAAAAATCAAATACAGAAAAATATAAGCAAATTTAAACAAATGAACTACCTTTGTGACAAAAAAAGAAAAAAAACGAAATTTACTTACAAATGTTAAAAAACTTTCATTCCCCACAAAATTACTTGCTGTCTCCCTTTGCCTCCGGCAGTTTCTCCCCACCTAGTTCGTCCCAATATTTCCTCCAGAATATTTTAGTCTCCTCAACTGTTCTATAAGTTCGTTTTCTATCTTTATATGTAAATGTTATCCCTTCCGGGAATTCCCATTTAAACCTAATGTTATTTTTCCATAACGCCGATGTTATGAATCTGTAGTTCTCCCTCTTTTTCAGGATTCTGGTAGGCATCTCTTTCTTTATCTCGACTGGTGCTCCATCAATGTGCAGTGGATCTGTTCTGCCTTTTGATAACAGTTTGTCTCTTAATAGTATCGAGTTAAGAAATAGTAGGCAGTCCCCTGGGCCCTTTTTTCCTTTGCCTTTATTAGATTTTATTCGAAATATTTTTTCAATATCTAGCAGTAAATCTTCCTCCTGCACATCGAGCCATTTCGCGATAGCTTTCGTTAATTTGGAAGATATGTCTTCATCGTGATCTTCCTTGACGCCTCTCACACGAAGAGTAAGTTCTTTTTGTTTCATTTCCAGAATTGCAATTGCATCGTATGTTTCTTCCTGGATTCTCTTAAGTTTATCAATTTCCTCTTTATTTTTTTCCTGGAGCCTTTTCGTTTCTTTCTGGTCTTGTTGGATTTTTTTCATCTGGTCCTCTTGCTTCTGTGTTTTGGTTTTAACTTCTTGCACCGCTGCTTCTATTTCTTTATTCTTCCCAGCTATTTGGTTAATTTGTTCAGAGAGATCAACGATCAACTTGGAGTTATTTTCTATCTTTGAACCCATGTTTTCCATTTTACTGTCTATTAGTTTTATATTCCCGTCCAAATTTGTGATTTTATCACTCCGATTTTTTTCCATTCTCTCCAATGCTGAGACCAGTTCTTTCATTTCCATGTTGCTTTCGGTCTCGAGTAACGATGTTCTACGTTGTTGATTTAAAGCTGAGTTCGCACCGCTAGCAGCAAGTCCTCTTTTAGAGCCCATCAGGAGTTTAATTGAAATTAAGTCTTTTCTTTCCACTTATATTGGCGTTTCACCCAGAAATTTTGGGAATCCCCTCTGTGGTTTTTTTTACATGACCATTTTTACTTATTTATGATATCCAATGATAATGTCTCTACTACTGGAGGATTGCTTTATGATATCCAATGATAATGTCTCTACTACTGGAGGATTGCTTTTGAGGAATTTCGAGGGATTTCTCCTTTTCCCCTGTCAAGTTGAATCTAGCCACTAGGTGGCGATAGTCTGTGGGGATTGTCTGCAAGGATCCGCGAGGATCTATTTGTATTGGTGTGGTGTATTTGTATTGGTGTGGCGTCTAGCTTGACCACACGCGTCGCTGTTGGTTCTATCGGTTCCTCTACTCCTTAGCCCCGTCTTTGTTTACTGCCGTCTCTCTCTTCACCTTCTCTTCCACTTAGAGCCTTCCTAGTATGGCGGACGGGCGCTGTGGAGCAATTAAAGTGGTATTGTCCGTTTTCTCTAGTGCATGAGACAGCTATTTTTTACCGGATTGTGCCGCTCAATGGGGGTAAGTTATTATTATTATTATTTTTCTCTTGCCGGTTAGACTGACAGGCTGTGTCTGTACTCTGTGCTCTGTCGCGGTCCCCCTTTTCAATTATTAAAAGTCTCTGCCTTGCGGTAATTTAAGAAACTTCTGGCGCTTCCCTCCTGCCCCCCACTTTCACTATGCGGGGGCTTGTTAGATGTTATCGGCTTTTTAGTTGCTTTTGGGGAGGGGGCGCCTTGCTGTTAGCAGCTTTGTTCTTTACGGAGAGTTCAGCGCTTTCTTTACCGGAGTTCGGGCGTTGGACGCCGAGAGGGGTTGGACTGCCCCAAGCGCTAGGGTCTTTCTGCGATTTTAGAGAAGACCCCTGCACGCCACCGCGGGCACCGGCCCCCAAGATTCCCCCCTGGGGTCAGGGATAACTCACGCCAAGCTCCCCGTCTTTCGCACTCTCGGACGTCAGGTCTGCTTCAAAGTTAGCGAGAGAGAGCAGAGCCTCGACCGGCTTCAGCGCGCCATTCCGGAAGTTCAGGCTTTGGTGCTTGAGAATGGATAGGTTTGATCTTCTTGCAGTCCATGGGACTCTCAAGAGTCTCCTCCAGCACCATACAGTGGTACCTCTACTTACAAATAATTCTACTTACGAATGTTTCTACCTACAAATGGAGCTCCATCCGCCATCTTGGATGCGGTTTAGATAGGATTTTTTCTACTTACGAATTTTCTCCCAATGCATTCCTATGGGATTCGACTTACAATTTTTTTCGACTTACAAATGTGCGTTCGGAACGCATTAAATTCGTAAGTAGAGGTACCACTGTAATTCAAAAGCATCCATTCTTCGGCGATCAGCCTTCTTTATGGTCCAGCTCTCACTTCCATACATCACTACTGGGAAAACCATTAGCTTTAACTATACGGACCTTTGTCGGCAAGGTGATGTCTCTACTTTTTAAGATGCTGTCTAGGTTTGTCATTGCTTTTCTCCCAAGAAGCAGGTGTCTTTTAATTTCATGACTGCTGTCACCATCTGCAGTGATCATGGAACCCAAGAAAGTAAAATCTCTCACTGCCTCCATGTCTTCCCCTTCTATTTGCCAGGAGGTGATGGGACCAGTGCACTGGTGGAGCTTCATTCTCCGGCACCAGGGGCAGAGAGCAGGTGGGGGTGGGGCTGGCACGCGTTCTGGGGGCGTGGTGCCCAGCGCGGGGGGGCAGCCCCCGGGATTGCACTGCCTGGGGCGGAGCTCTCCCATCGCCCCTCCCTTCCTATGCCCCTGGACCAGTGGCCATGATCTTAGTTTTTTTGATGTTGATCTTCAGACCATATTTTGCGCTCTCCTCTTTCACCCTCACTAAAAGGTTCTTTAATTCCTCCTCACTTTCTGCCATCAAGGTTGTGTCATCAGCATATCTGAGGTTGTTTATATTTCTTCCAGCAATCTTAATTCCGTTTTGGGATTCATCTAGTCCAGCCTTTCGCATGATGGATTCTGCATATAAGTTAAATAAGCAGGGAGACAATCTACTTTACAGACTGATCTACCTTACAGATTTATGTTAAGCTGTTCTGAGACAACCCATGAATGCACCTGAAGCTCATCGAGCATTTATAATGCACTGAGTACATGGTATGTTATCATGATTATCATCAGGGTTTGACATTATCGGGCACCTGCCAAGGCCCACACCTTGGCAGGAGACCCGCTGCCAACCTCCAGAGCCTCCTGGCTCTTCTGTCCACCTGTCTGTTCACCTTCCCTCCATGGGTGTGGGAACAGTGAGAAGATTGAGGGGGAAGAGGAGCTACCTCAGGACACCTTGCACTTTCTTTTGGGGGACATGGTGTGGGTTGGGCCTGGGGGGGGGAGGAGCAAAGGCAGCTACACTGGCAAGGCTGAGAAGCGTTGGGCGCACCAGGTGCTGAGAGTAGCCCCCCCTTTCCTTCTCCCCTTCCCTTTTACAAGCAGCATGAAAACGTAATCCTGTTGCGATGACTTGGCTGATTCTGCCACGATTAACCTTTCAAATGTCCAGGGTTAAGCCAGCAAGGGAGCCTGGAGGAAAAGCAGAGCGATTGCTCAGGGAGAATCTGGCCTCTGTTTTGGGTAGAAGGGGCACAAATGCATTTAGAGAAGCTATAAGAGTCAGTGCAGCCGTGCCTGCGATGTGCAGATTGGCTGCAAATAGATAGGGCTTGTCTTCCTTCCTTTCTATGACTTGCCAGCCCCCAAGTCAAACTCCATTTCCCCATTATTTAGGGTCCTATTTTTAGGAGGCAAAAAAACCAGCAGGAAGCCTGACAGCACAGCAGCTTGTCTCATTGGGCTGTGGCTCCCTGTGCTCTCAATGTAGCGTCCCCACTCTTTATTTAGCAATGTTTTGATGTGAACCCTTGAACCTCAGGTTAAATGCACCCCCTGCTGCTGTAGAAGTAGCAAAGCTATTTCACGGAGCAGTTAGGAAAGCAGTCTAATTCCACCAAACCCCTGCCCAAGCATTTGCCTGTGTCATTCTTTAGTCACATAGAGCTTTTTTTGTGGCACCTGGGCATAAGTGACAAGCATACACATGCCTAAAGCAGCAGTTCCCCCATTGCTCCACCCATACTAGCCAGTGGTGGCTGGTGCTCATTGGGACTGGTGGGGTGGAAGGAGGGGAGCCCGACAGCAGGTGGCGCTAGAGTTACTGACAGGCAGGAGCGGCTAATTCTGACTCTGCTGCCTCCTGAGTTTTACAAGGGGGAGCACAGAGGCTGAGGACAGGCAGGTGGGGCTGGCTGAGGGCACACTGAAGTTGTTGGTGTTGGCAGAGTAGCTAAGTTGCAGCTAGGAAGCCAAACTATGCGCAATACTGACTCTTTTCTTGAAATTAAAACTATTTTTACATTATTTGAAAGGTTTTACTTGCAGGACATATATCTAAAGAAGAATATATGCAAAGTATTTACATTCACATGCTTATCCAAGCATGGGCTTAGTTTTTCTTAGTTGAAGATTACAGCTTCTTCCTTAAACAAACGGTGTGTTTCTCTCTTTGCAGTACAGTCATACCTCAGGTTGCGAACGTGATCCTTGCGGGATGCGCGTTTGCAACCCGCACGTTTACGACCTGCAGCGCTGTGTCTGCGCACGTGCGTGACATGATTTGGTGCTTCTGCACATGTGCATGACATCATTTTGTGTTTCTGCGCATGCGCAAGCGCCGAAACCCGGAAGTAACCCATTCCGGTACTTCCGGGTTTGGCGCGGAGCGCAACCCGAAAACGCGTAACCCGCAGCGTTTGCAACCCGAGGTATGATTGTACTTGAACTCAGCCTTTTGCACATGACCCAGCTTGGCCATGCAGTTCCTTCTGAGAGGTTTCCGCTTTCTCCTTCCAGCTTTGGGAGAACATCAACTTCTGCACTTTTTTCTGTCACATACATTCACATAGAAACATGAGCCCTCCTTTCCTCTACTGCGTTTAGAGAGAGAGAAAGCTATCCAATACTACCTCTTCTTCAGCGTTCATGGAGATGCACAGCCATTACAGTCAAGTCACTCACACACAAAACAAAAATGCAGAATGTAATACAATAACCTCCCATGTGACCAGAGTTAACCAATCACATGAAAGCCACTGGGGAACATTCCAGAATTCAAACACTCCCAATTTCAGTAAATTAAATCACGATACTGAACAGTTGGGGCAGTGCGCCACTTGCCTGAATGGACCAGACTCTCCTGATACTACTCTTAGTTGGCCAGGGCTGGTTGTCTGAGGCTTTTTTTTGCTGCCTGAGGCAACAGACAAGGGAACCTCTGTCTCAGTTCCATGTCGTTGTTGTTTAGTCATCTTAGTTGTGTGTCTGACTCTCCGTGACCCCATGAACCTGAGCATGCCTTGGGAATTTCTTCTCAAAGCTTCTCCTTTTTAATGTCCATGGAGTTTTCATGGCAAAAATACTGGAGTGAGTTGCCAGTTCCTTCTCCAGGTGGATCACATTTAGTCTAAACTCTTGGCCTTGACCTGTCCATCTTGGGTGGCCCTGCATGGCATAGCTCATAGTTTCTTGGAGTTATTCAAGCCCCTTCGCCGCGACAAGGCAGTGATCCATGAAGGGGCAGTTCCATGTGCAGGAGCCAAAATTGATGGGCAGCTGAATCTGGATTGACAGTTGGATGGGAGAGTGCTCACCTGAGTGCAGGAGCCGAGTTATGGTGGTACAAAACAGGTTGCATGAAGAACAGAATCTGTCCTGCAACAGAAGGGTGCTTTCCTAAAGGCTTTTGTTGTTGTCGTTGCTTTTCTGCAAATTTTGGGGTTCTCCCAAGCTGCTGATCACCTCCATCCTGTGCATGGGGGTGGTGTTATTTTGGCTACATGAGGACTGAGCACTCTGGGAACCGAGTTTGCTGGTAGTCTAGAGGATAACAACGAACGAACGTTCTCTGTGCTCTGGCATTTTCGCTGCCTTGTCAACCGACTGCCAGAAGCCCTCAGCGTGAAGCGTGGTGTGAAATCTTCCAAACGGTGTTCCTGTGACTTCAGTTCCACCCTTGCAGCTATTTTAATGAGGACGGCGCAAGCACAATTAATTGCGTGCACGTCATCCCAACGCTGTGGCAGCACGCAAGGGTGTGTTAGCATTCCCTAACCTTTTCCCTTTTCGAAATGTATCGTGAGTTGCAGATGTTTTGATAGCAACCATCCTCCTGACTGGGTGTCAGCATGTCATGCCGATTGCTCCCATATAGCCCAAGCGTGTGGAAAGTCAACACTAGCCAACGGATTGTCACCCGCGTCCTTTCAGAGTTCAAAATACGAACATAGGAAGATGCATTTTACCGAGTCAGACCTCTGGTCCTGGTATTGTTGATCTCCAGGGCTTCAGGCAGGGGTCTATGCTAAGTCCTACAAGGGATGTGGGGGTGTGGGGGTGTTAGAAGAGGGGTAGGACCTTTGGTGGAGGACATATTGTGCTCCTTCTGGGGTAATTTGTCCACCTTCGGTCCCCACCCTGCACTCAACTCTCACAAGGAGCTCCTAGAATTAATCCAGAATGCAAGGGGCTCCTGCAATTAATCCAGAATGCGGCAGCTAGACTAGTGACTGGGAGTGGCCTCCGGGACCACATAACACCGGTCCTGAGAGATCTACACTGGCTCCCAGTACGTTTCCGAGCACAATTCAAAGTGTTGGTACTGACCTTTAAAGCCCTAAATGGCCTCGGTCCTGTATACCTGAAGGACGCGTCTCCACCCACATCGTTCAGCCTGGACACTGAGATCCAGCACCAAGGGCCTTCTGGCGGTTCCCTCACTGTGAGAAGCGAGGTTACAGGGAACCAGACAGAGGGTCTTCTCGGTAGTGGCACCCGCCCTGTGGAACGCCCTCCCAGCAGATGTCAAGGCAATAAGTAACTCTTCTCCTTTCAGAAGGCAGCTGAAGGCGGCCCTGTTTAGGGAAGTTTTTAATGTTTGATGCTGTACTGTTTTTAATATTCGGTTGGAAGCCGCCCAGAGTGGCTGGGGAAACCCAGCCAGATGGGCGGGATATAAATAATAAATTATCATTATAAATTATTATTATTACTAGAAGCTCCTAGAAGCTGTCAGCGTGCCACAGCAGCCACACCCCAGGAAAGGCTTCGACTGGCCGGCTAAACCAGGTGACAGTAGCCGATGGGCTTCAAGGCCTTGTTGAGTTAGGGATTTCACCTACATGCAGAGACAGGCACCTGCGGATGAGACCAGTAGTGGGTCCAACGGGCGACAGGGCGGTTTCTGCACATGCTGTGGAGAAGGAAGTGAGGGAGGGATGGGGCTCATCCACCTGGGAGAAGGTGGAGAAGGGAAACTCTGACCCTACACCTCCACTGTCTTACAGGATGTCTTCAGGAGAAGAATAGGCTAAGGAGTAAACCCTACACAAATCCAGAGTGGAGTCCCTAAGAGGGTTGGATGGCATCTTGTCCGCCTCCTTCTGGCAACTCCTGGAGCCAAGCTGGTGCCAAATGTCTTGCTCTGCGTTCCTTTGGACCACATCAGCGAGGCCGCGGGTGTGTGTGTGTGTGTCTTGTTGTCTTGGCAGCCCAGGACCTCCATGCACGATGCCCAGGTTTTGTATTCAGTCCAGTTGATTTTGGACTACGGCAATGTAATAATTATTAATTCTCAGGCACGTCTTTTAAAGATGTTGTGCAATTTTTTGCTTTAGGACATGGGCGGAGAGGTCCAAGTTTGGGCAGCCATTTTAGGAGAAAAGTTCAGCCATGGGGGGAGGGCTGTTTATCTCTGCAACAATATTTTTATGATCCCCACTCTGCATGCTCAAAGATTCTTGAGTTGGTTTTAGATCTATATCGTTTGCCAACTAAGGATAGTATGTCACGCATCTGATGATGTGGGGTCCCTAGGATGCATTTGGGGTTAAGCTGCACATTTAAACATTCACGTGCACATTCAGACATTGCCTGCCTGCCTGGTGGCGGTTACCACGGAGGTAGTTGTATATATGGAAGGGAGAAATCCTCTTGCTTCTGGTAACATGTCAGTGGATAGCGGATACCAGTGGGAGAGTAGAGACCGAAACAGGAAAGACTTGTTGCAGCGGGGGCAGATGAAGGTGTCTGGTTTTGCTGCTGCAGGTGCACCATGGCATTTCTCTCTGTGCTCCTCCCAGGGTCCATTCCTCGTCTGGTCACTGCTATGGATGTGCAACCTCACTGTCTGTCTCCAGGCACTGCGGTCGTCTGCAAGGGATTCCCACACAGCGGGGTCAGTGGCGTAGCGAGCCGTAGTGACACCCGGGGCGGCAAATTGCTGTGTAACGATGCATGCGTCACTACGTAATGATGCATGCGTGCTACGTAGAGGGGGATTGCGGCCCCCCCGTGACTTCTGAATGGAGCATCCAGGTTCCAGGTAGATAGCCCACTGGGAGTCGCTGGGTGGGGCGCCGACTGTCACCCCCCCCATAGTGGAACCTGGGGCGGCCCACCCCCTACGCCTCCTAGCTCTGCCCCTGAGCAGGGTTGATGTCACCTGCCTTCATGTCATGTTTGCAGACATTTTTGTGACACAGAGTTTGTCTGCCAGTAGCATTGCTGCCTAAAGCCAGCTCCACATAGTGCATGTCCTTGGGGATCACGCCATTTTCCATTCTGTGTACATGGCCAAGCCAGCACTAACTCCTTCTGCATTTGGATATTTTGAAGAAATGGTATCTATTCTTGGGCACTTTGTGCTTCAAAGCCTTCCCCTACCAGTAGTAGTAGTAGTAGTAGTAGTAGTAGTAGTAGTAGTAGTAGTAGTTTTATTTGTACCTCGCCCATCTGACTGGGTTGCCCCAGCCACTCTGGGTGGTTTCCAACAAATATAAAAACATCTCCCATCCTTTGCAGACTGGGCAACCTGGAGGGCAACAAGTTGGGGTTGGCTGGCTGGCTGGCATGCATCTGGCCTCTGAAACCATATACACAGGGAGCAAGGTGCATAGTATTTCAAAATTCATCTTTGGGATGTTTCCATCAGCAATCATTTGGATGAGTCTGCAGGTTGGATGCCCACCATTCTTGCATGCGAAGGAAAATCTAAATGGATGAAACACACAGCCCAGCCTGTCTGTGGGCAGTTGTTAAAACAGCTCCCCACACGTCTCTCCCTCTTTTCCAGAACTGGTGCTTGGTTGCTTCTGCTGGTTGTGTGATCATCATGGAGGGGAAGCTGTGAGGAGGAGGAGGAGGAGGAGGAGGAGAAGAAGAGCAAAGAGGATCACTATCCCCAGACTTCTCCCTGTACACATTACTGGCTCAAGACACAGCTAGGTCATTCCCTTTTGTCAATTTGTGGGAAATGCATCAAAACGTAGCATTTTGTGAGAAGCTACAGGATAGATACAGGGCAGATACGGATTCTGGCTAATGTTGTGCATACACCACTTCCTAAACCAGTGGTGGGAATGCACAGAACAAATGGGAGTAAGAGTCAACAGGATAGAAGTTTATGAAAACTTATGCCGGGCATGGAGAAAAGTTTTTCTCCTTCTCTCATAACATTAGAATCATAGAATCATAGAATCATAGAGTTGGAAGAGACCACAAGGGCCATCCAGTCCAACCCCCTGCCAAGCAGGAAACGCCATCAAAGCATTCTTGACATATGCCTGTCAAGCCTCTGCTTAAAGACCTCCAAAGAAGGAGACTCCACTAGAACTTGTGCTCATCCAATGAAGCTGAATGCTGGAAGATCCAGGGCAGGTAGGAGAAAATACTTCTTCATGCAGCATAAAGTTAATCTATGGAACTCACTCCCACAGGAGGCAGCGATAGGAACCAACTTGGGTGGTTTTAAAAAAAGGATTCTACAGATTCATGGAGGATAAAGCTAGCAACAATGGTTATGCTCTCCCTCTGCTTTGGGGGTGGGGGGGTCAAGGCAGGATGAATCGCAGTTGCTGGAAACCACAGGAAGAGACAATAGCTATTGTGCTTGGGTCCTGCTTACGGATTTCCCACAGGCACCTGCGTGGCCACTGTGAGAGGTGAAAGGTAAAGGACCCCTGGACAGTTAAGTCCAGTCAAAGGTGACTATGGGGTTGTGATGCTCATCTTGCTTTCAGGCTGAGGGAGCCGGCGTTTGCCCACAGACAGCTTTCCGGGTCATGTGGCCAGCATGACTAAACCGCTTCTGGCGCAACAGAACACTGTGACTGAAACCAGAGTGCACAGAATCACCATTTACCTTCCCACCGGAGCGGTACCTATTTATCTACTTGCACTGGCATGCTTTCAACCAGCTAGGTTGGCAGGAGCTGGGATAGAGCAATGGAAACTAACCTATTGCGCAGATTTGAATCGCCAACCTTCTGATCAGCAAGCCCAAGAGGCTCAGTGGTTTAGACCACAGCGCCACCCTCTCCCTCTGGCCACTGTGAGAACAGGATGCTGGACTAGATGGGCCATTGGCCTCACCCAGCAGGGTTTTTATGTTCTTATAGTCATTCACACACAGCTTGTGACCCTCCAAGACAGCTCCTAACCTTTGAGTTCTTCCGCACAGGGGTGTTCCCAAGCAGGATGGAAGGTGCTTTTAAAAATACTTAGCCCTTTTCTGTTTTGCAGGTCAGTCCGTTCGTACATGCCGCTGTTTGCTTTCCTTTTTCTCTGTTTCACTAGGTTATTGGGTCAGCTTCCCAGACTGACAGCGCCAGTAAAATGGGCAGGATTCGGCATGCTAGTCAGCTTAGCCACCAGGTGGCCTTTTGGCTAAGCAAGTGCCTACATAAAATGGTTGAACTTCTCTCATCAAATGTCCTGTCTGGATTTTTCCGCTTGGTTCACACAGAGAATCGGTTTTTAATGACTGGGCAACTCCCTAAAGGAGCACTCCCGAGGAGGGTTGGCCAAGTCAAGCATGCGTTGGGGAGCTGCTTCCACCATTGTACCTTCAGGAGAGACACATGCCAAAATTAATGTTGCACTAGGCAGTCAAGTCCTAGTTTAGCCTCAGGAAATAAAAATCTAGGCTCTCTCTAGGGACGCAGCAGGACAACGTGCCGGTTTCAATGCACAGCTTGCTGCAAGCAAACTAGAGGCGGAAATGGGAGAAATTGTCAAGTTTAATCAAGCTGTTGTTATTTTAAAATAACGTAAACAGCATGAAGGAGAGCCCTGCTGGACCAGGCAAGTGGCCCATCTCTAGTCCAGCATCCTGTTCTCACAGTGGCCAACCAGATGCTCTTAGGAAGCCCACAAGCTGGACCTGAGCGAGACAGCATGCTCACAACTTGCCCGGGATAGCTCGGTCGGTAGAGCACGAGACTCTTAATCTCAGGATCATGGGTTTGAGCCCCACGTTGGACAAACGATTCCTGCATTGCTGGGGGTTGGACTAGATGACCCTCGGGATCCCTTCCAGCTCTACATGTCTGTAATTCCCGGCATCTGGTATGCCTCCCAGCAAGAGGCATGCAGAAGGCAGAAAATAGCCATGGGTAGCCTTATCCTTCATGCATTTGTCTTAATCCTCTTGCCTACTTTTCCCTCAGTGAAATATACTCGGAGTCGAGAGTGAATTTCATGCTCTTTATTCAGCTTGTAGTCATCAAGGAGAAGAAAGGAGAAGAAGAGAAGAATGCCCTTTTCCCAAAACCATCTGCTTATACTGTATACATTATTTACACAATGGGCTTTGCGTGATTGCCTACTTCAGGGCTACACCTGTGGGCCAATCAGTTTGTGGATTGACTTCTGCCAGCAGCCTGATTGGCTGCTCCTGCAGGCCAATCGGGTTGCGGATTCACTTCTGCCGGCCGCCTGATTGGCTGCTCCTGCAGGCCAATCAGGTTGTGGATTCACTTTCACCTGGAATTGGATTGGGTGGCTCCTGTGGACCAATCAGACTGCTGATTCTGGATCCTATTGTTCCATGATTCAGCTCAGTACATAACACCCAGCAAAGATGCAACAGGACTCTTATGTTCTTATCCCATCAGTTGACAGAGCAGCACACAAGCTGAAGAGGTGCTACACTATTTTTCTTGCTTTATCTGCTGGCTCCTTTGACCTTGCCTGACACACATTTTGGGGTCAATGCAGTCAAGGAACTGAGCTACTGTCTTGAACTGTTGCAACCGACAATGTTAAGCATGACTTCATCTCCACAACAACCAGGAGGCTGAGACCTTCCTGTTGGAGCAAAAGGGGAGAGGGGAGAAAATTACTAAATCTCTTTCCACCTGGTGTTCGCCCCGCCCCTAAACAAATGAAGTGGGACAACGCCAGCCAGGAATTCTGTAATTATTTAAGATCTCATCCTCAAGCTCCTCTGTTGGCTCAGCTGTGACTTATGGAAGGAGGCTTTCCAGTGGAGGGCTCTGAGGATCTTGTGCAGACAGAATGGCATGGTTCTCCTCTAACCTGCAATTATCGAGTGGGGCGTTTGCCAATGTGCGTTGGAGCTGACGTGGACAGTTATATTAAAGAACAGTCTGGGGCAGGTGGATGGTTGGCAACATGTGCTACCAGGCAAACAACCGGTGAGATGGATGGTTTGAGGCTAAATGTGTCCAGGAGTATGTGTTTTCCATCCAGTTTTGCCTGCAAGACTTTTTTTGGGGGGGGGGGAGGTGGAAATTTTGGAGAAGGTGTGCAGGGATTTCATGGAGCATTAAGAATGTTAAGTCTTGTGGGGCATTGGGGGCTGTTTTTGCAAATCTGTAGGCCAGGGTTTAACTGGAACTGGGGCTACTGGCCATGCTGCCCACCCCAGGGAAGTGTCCTCCAATGTAGGGTCCTCCAGTTGTATTGGACTCCCATCATGCATTTTTCCTATTCCCTCCCACTCCTTTATCCTCCGGTGTTGAGTCCTTTTCTATTGTAAGCCTGACCTCATGGGTCATGTTATGTACTGAGCTGAATCCTAGAACAATAGGATTCAGAATCAGCGGGAGCTACCCAATCCAACTCCAGGTGGAAGTGAATCCGCAACCTGATTGGCCTGCTGGAGCAGCCAATCAGGCGGCTGGCAGAAGTGAATCTGCTACCTGATTGGCCGGTAGGAGCAGCCAATCAGGCTGCAGGCAAAAGTCAATCCACAATATAATTGGCCCACAGGTGTAGCCCTGAAGTAGCCAATCACGCAAGGCCCATTGTGTAAATAATGTATATAAGCAGATGGTTTTGGGAAAAGAGCCATTCGTCTTCTCTTCTCCTCCTTGATGACTATGAGCTGAATAAAGAGCATGAAATTCACTCTTGACTCCGAGTATATTTCACTGGCGACGAAGGTGGGATCCTGCTGAGCTGACCGCCACCACGCACTGCACCGCAGCACCGCCACCTGCTGCACCGCTGCATCGCACCGTGCATCCAGGCTTCAGCTCCAGGACCCAAGGAACCCAGAATGGCAACCGACAGCAGCTTCTCGCCATTCAAACCAGCATCAGGAGACTGGGAAGGGTACGCCGCCCGTTTCAACTTCCTCCTGCAAGCGAAAGAAGTCACCAACGATGCCATGAAGAGGGCGACATTCTTCAGCGTCTGTGGAGAGGAGACGTTTGAAATCGCCCGGGCTCTCCTTGCACCTAGAGATGTCGCTACCGTCTCTTACAAAACAATAATGGAACGGCTGAAGGAGCACTTCTCACCACAGCCCTCGGTGGTAGCTTGCCGAAATGCCTTCTACGCAAAACGGCAAGCCCCGGGGGAAACCATAACTGGGTTTGTGACCTCCCTCCGCCAAGCCGCCCGGTTATGCAACTTCTCAGAATTGGAGAACATGCTTCGTGACCGCCTCGTCGGTGGCCTGAGGGACGAGATGTTGCAACGACGCCTCTACGCCAAAAAAGACCTCACGTTCCAGATTGCTCTGGAGGAAGCCCTGGCAACCGAAGCCGCCGAGAGGTCAACGCAAGAGGCACGACCGGCCCCGCCATCCCAACCGAGGGTCTACCACGAAGACCTCACCGACGAATCCGAATCTGACAGGGAGGAAGTACACCGAGTACAGCGGCGCACTCAAGCAGCACACACACCACAGCAGCCTCGACGAGAAGGAGGGAACTGTGCAAGCTGCGGGGAGAACCACGAGAGGAGGACCTGTCGTTTCCGCAACGCAGAGTGCAGGCAGTGCAGAAAATTGGGACACATCGCCCGGGTGTGTCGGGCTCGACTCACCCGTCGACAAGCATCAGATGACCGACCCAGGAGCCCCAGGTCACACGGCACCATGCACCAAGGCAACTCGACGGAGATCACGGACTACCAGGTATTCCAGTTGCCCCATCCCAGCACAGAGAAAATTTATATAGAGGTACAGATAGAGGGAGCCCCATGCCGCATGGAGCTGGACACGGGTTCAACTCTATCCATAATCTCGGCCCGAACATTAAGGGAACTGTGCCCTAATGGGGGTCCCAAACTAAGGCCGGCCCCATTCACCCTCCGGGACTTCCAGAAACGTAAGGTCCCTACTATGGGGGTGGGGACCTTCAGGGTGCAATATCGAGGGCGAAAGCAACAATTGGACTTGCTGGTAGTTAAGGGCCCCTACGTTAGCTTACTGGGACTGGCATGGTTTGGACCTCTGGGACTAGCCGTTACCGGGGTGAACCGCACTAGCTTACAAGTGGACGTGGACGCCATATGCAAAGAGTTTCCAGGGGTTTTCGATGGGGCATTGGGACGATATACAGGACCCCCCATTGCCCTACAGCTAGACCCCGCTGTACGACCCATCAGGCACAAGGCCCGCCGGGTCCCGTTTGCCCTGAAACCCCGCATAGACAAGGAATTGGACCGGCTCGTGGAGCAAGGAGTGCTGGAGCCGGTGCCCAACGCCCCCTGGGAAACTCCAATTGTCACACCCGTCAAGCCTAACGGTTCGGTCCGCATCTGTGCAGACTACAAATGCACCATAAACAAGGCTCTCACGGCCCATGCATACCCAGTGCCAGTGGTCAGCCATGTCCTCGCCACCCTGGCTGGGTCAAAAATCTTTGGCAAACTGGACTTGGCCCAAGCGTATCAACAGTTGCCTGTGGACGAAGCCACAGCAGAGGCTCAGACGATTGTGACGCACAGAGGGGCATTCAGAGTAAAGCGGCTGCAATTTGGCGTTAGCGTGGCACCAGGCATATTCCAGAATCTAATGGACTCTCTCCTTAAAGGGATTCCTGGTGTCACCCCCTTCTTCGATGATGTACTGATCGCCGGGCCCACACCAGAGGAATTTGAGGACCGCCTCCGCTCCGTCCTGCACCGTTTCCAGACGGCGGGCCTCAAGGTGAAGCGGGAAAAGTGTTTACTGGGAGTGCCGCAGGTGGACTTTCTGGGATTTAAGGTGGACGCAGAAGGGGTCCATCCAACCGGTGACAAGGTACGGGCCATTTGTGAGGCCCCAGCGCCCAAGAGCAAGCCCGAACTTCAGTCATTCTTGGGACTATTGAACTTTTACCATGCCTTCCTTCCCCATAAGGCAGCGGTAGCGGAGCCCCTACACAGACTCCTAGATAAAAGGGCCCCTTGGGTGTGGGGCCAGCGACAAAGGGCCGCATTCCAGGCAGTCAAGGACTTGCTCGTCTCGAACTCGGTCTTAGCACACTTCGACGAGAGGCTGCCAGTGGTGCTGGCATGCGACGCCTCTCCCTATGGCATCGGCGCTGTCCTGGGACACCAACTCCCGGATGGAAGAGAGGTGCCGGTGGCATACTTCTCCCAGACGCTTGCTGCAGCCGAACGAAACTACTCACAGATTGACAAGGAGGGTCTGGCAATCGTGAAGGGCGTAAAAAAATTCCATGATTTCTTGTACGGGCGGCCCTTTACCATAGTGACTGACCACAAGCCGTTGCTTGGCCTGTTTGCCCCTGAGAAGCAGACCCCCCAAGTGTTGTCTCCACATGTCCTCAGGTGGTCAATTTTCCTTGCCGGCTACCAGTATGCACTAATCCACCGCCCTGGGAAGGCGATGGGCCACGCAGACGCCCTCAGCAGACTACCACTACCAGAAACAGGCCCCGACCCAGCGCCTGCGCAAGAGGTTATGACCCTGGAGCTGCTTCCCGACCGACCCATTCAGGCACAAGAAGTTGCGCACCATTCCACAAAAGATAGGGTCATCTCCCGGGTCCTGGACTGGGTGTGGCGAGGATGGCCCAGCAGCAGCCCCGGGCCAGAATTCGCTGGCTACACAAACCGCAAACATGAACTGTCGGCCCACAAGGGGTGCCTGTTATGGGGAAGCAGGGTTGTTGTTCCCCAGCCCCTCCGCAAAAGGGTCCTCACAGCCCTACACGAGACACACCCAGGGGTAGTGAGGATGAAGGCCCTTGCCAGGAGTTATGTGTGGTGGCCGGGGATTGACAGAGAGATAGAGGCCTGGGTCCAACACTGCCAGACCTGCTAAGAATCCCGCCCGGATCCCCCAAGGGCCCCAGTCCAGCCCTGGGAGTCCGCCCGACATCCATGGTCACGCTTGCACGTTGACTTCGCTGGCCCCTTCCAGGGAAAAACATTCTTCATAGTGGTGGATTCCTACACCAAATGGCTGGAGGTCGCACTGGTACCATCCACTTCTACGGCGGCAGCCATCCGGGTACTACGTAAGCTGTTTGCGACCCACGGACTCCCTGACACCCTCGTCTCGGACAATGGAACCGCATTCACGTCAGAGGAGTTCCAGACCTTCACAGCGCAGAACGCCATCCGCCACATCCGCTCAGCACCATTCCACCCTGCCACCAATGGCCAAGCGGAGCGCATGGTGCGGACCACCAAGGACAGCCTCCGCCGCATGACACAAGGGGACTGGGAATACCGCCTTGCCGCATTTCTTCTAGCACAGCACAGCACCCCAAGCACAACGACGGGCCGGAGCCCAGCTGAATTACTAATGGGCCGGCGCCTTGCAACTAGACTGGACCGACTTCACCCCGACAGAGCTCAGGATGAGGTAGTGGTGGGGAAAGGCAGGAACCCCCGGACATTTGTGGCCCAGGACCCAGTGTATGCAAAGAATTTTGGGGCAGGCCCAGCATGGGTACCCGCCACAGTCACCAAGGTGACCGGTCCCGTGTCGTACGAGGTACTAACGGAAGGGGGGCAATGTTGGCGCCGCCACTGCGACCAGATACGGCGACGATTCCCAGGAGGAACCCGGGAGGAGAGCGGGACAGAGGGGTCCCAAGGGGACAGCAGGGCAGTGAGGCCTGTAGAGCGAGAGGGGTGGGCAGAGGAAGCAGAAGCAGTAGGCACAGAGGGGCGCCCCGAGGCTGGAAGGACACCGGAACCAGAGCTACAACCTAGTGGTTCAGTGGCGCCAGACCAGACAGCCCCGGCACAGCCAGCAGCCTCGGAACACGAGCCAGAACCAGAACCCCTGACCAAGGAACACCCCAGGCCACAACGCACACGGAGGCGGCCAGCAGACCTTGGGGACTACGAATGCAACTTCCCGGGCAGGACTGGAACTTAGAGGGGAGGGGTGTTATGTACTGAGCTGAATCCTAGAACAATAGGATTCAGAATCAGCGGGAGCTACCCAATCCAACTCCAGGTGGAAGTGAATCCGCAACCTGATTGGCCTGCTGGAGCAGCCAATCAGGCGGCTGGCAGAAGTGAATCTGCTACCTGATTGGCCGGTAGGAGCAGCCAATCAGGCTGCAGGCAAAAGTCAATCCACAATATAATTGGCCCACAGGTGTAGCCCTGAAGTAGCCAATCACGCAAGGCCCATTGTGTAAATAATGTATATAAGCAGATGGTTTTGGGAAAAGAGCCATTCGTCTTCTCTTCTCCTCCTTGATGACTATGAGCTGAATAAAGAGCATGAAATTCACTCTTGACTCCGAGTATATTTCAGGTCATCTCATTGCTGGTTTCGCGAGCTGCTCTGGGAGACTTTTCTTTGCGTTAAGCAAATGCAAAAACAAACAACAACAGAGCAACATTATAATTAACAGGAGCGCACAAAGCCAAATGCATTAAAGCACACCATCATATTTTCAAAATTGGGAAAGGAGTACGACAAGGTTGTATATTGTCTCCCTGCTTATTTAACTTATATGCAGAATTCATCATGCGAAAGGCTGGACTAGATGAATCCCAAGCTGGAATTAAGATTGCCGGAAGAAATATCAACAACCTCAGATATGCAGATGACACAACCTTGATGGCAGAAAGTGAGGAGGAATTAAAGAACCTTTTAATGAGGGTGAAAGAGGAGAGCGCAAAATATGGTCTGAAGCTCAACATCAAAAAAAACAAGATCATGGCCACTGGTCCCATCACCTCCTGGCAAATAGAAGGGGAAGAAATGGAGGCAGTGAGAGATTTTACTTTCTTGGGCTCCTTGATCACTGCAGATGGTGACAGCAGTCACGAAATTAAAAGACGCCTGCTTCTTGGGAGAAAAGCAACGACAAACCTAGACAACATCTTAAAAAGCAGATACATCACCTTGCCTACAAAGGTCTGTATAGTTAAAGCTATGGTTTTCCCAGTAGTGATGTATGGAAGTGAGAGCTGGACTATAAAGAAGGCTGACCGCCGAAGAATTGATGCTTTTGAATTATGGTGCTGGAGGAGACTCTTGAGAGTCCCATGGACTGCAAGAAGATCAAATCTATCCATTCTCAAGGAAATTAGCCCTGAGTGCTCACTGGAAGGACAGATCGTGAAGCTGAGGCTCCAATACTTTGGCCACCTCATGAGAAGAGAAGAATCCTTGGAAAAGACCCTGATGTTGGGAAAGATTGAGGGCACTAGGAGGAGGGGACGACAAAGGATGAGATGGTTGGACAGTGTTCTCAAAGCTACGAACATGAGTTTGACCAAACTGCGGGAGGCAGTGCAAGACAGGAGTGCCTGGCGTGCTATGGTCCATGGGGTCACGAAGAGTCGGACACGACTAAACAACAACAACAACACCATCATATTTTAATCACCAATTAGGGATTGCTGTTTGGAAGTTCTTCCTCAGGCACCAACATGTTGGGGTCTGTCTCTGCTGACACAAAGTCCAGAGATGGTCTTGAAGATTTCGCCCAGAGATTACACCTGGAATTTATTAATCTTGCCATGGTCCATGGATGAGCTCCCCTTCTCACCCTGTTGCTTGCTTCTAATGCTATATATTATATAAAACTGGTCACTCACAAGCTGAATCCGGTTGAACTCACATATCTGAGAAATAGCTGAACCAACTCCAAAAGATATTTCCCAGCTGTGCTGTTATTACCAATTTCACATTATTTGCGCTGAGTTTCCAAATGCATCTCAGTCTTCCTTTTGTGTGTGTGTGTGTGTGCTGCAGCAAACACAGCAGATGGTTCTGACACGTTATCCACAATGACTCTCAGATCTTGTTCCTGAAGTAGTAACAGTTAATTATAACCCAATGTATGTGTGCGTCTATTGATATTTCCATCTATTTTAGGGCTGCCGTGTGTGTGGAATTTTCCGGACATAGCCCTCGGAAACTGTGTCCAGGCATAAATGTATGGGAAGATCTGGATGTATGGCAACCCATGTTGCAAGTGTAGGTTTTGCCAAATATCCTTAAAAATAGCTCAAAACGTCTTCTTTTTTGTTTTTGAGATTTTGCACAAACTTTGGCCAAAAATGAAAAAAAGCTCAACAGCTTCCCCCCAAAAGCTCAACTTTTTTGTGTCCAGATCTTCACTTTTTGAAATATAGCAACCCTAATCTATTTATCTGAGTGCTCACTGGAAGGGCAGATTGTGAAGCTGAGGCTCCAATACTTTGGCCACCTCATGAGAAGAGAAGACTCCCTGGAAAAGACCCTGATGTTGGGAAAGATGGAAGGCACAAGGAGAAGGGGACGACAGAGGACGAGATGGTTGGACAGTGTTCTCGAAGCTACCAACATGAGTTTGACCAAACTGCGGGAGGCAGTGGAAGACAGGAGTGCCTGGCGTGCTCTGGTCCATGGGGTCACGAAGAGTCGGACACGACTAAACGACTAAACAACAATCTATTTATCGAACTTTTAGGGTTAGTACAGGGCTATTTCTAACGTTGCGTTTATTCAGAGCTGCCTTGCATTCAGAAGGTCCCAGGTTCAGTTTCTGACACCTTCAGCTACAGCTGTGATTCTCCGCTTTCTGAAATCAAGAAAAGCTGCTGCCAGTCAGTGTAGACAATACTGAGGCAGATTGACCCAGTATATGGTAGCTTCCTAGGCTCCGGTGGATCCTGAGGGCCTCATCTATGTCCAGGTCCATCGTCAGAACATGGCAGTATCATGGCAGGGATCCCAGCAAGTCCAGCAGGTCTCCCTGCTCTTTGGGTAGAAGTGCAGGATTTTAAATTTAATTCTCCTTCCTCTGCTTGGGCAGTTTGTACAGCTGCTCTTGATGGGCTGCAGCTCAGGGACAAAGCATCTATCCTTGCATGCAGAAAGTTCAATCCCCAGCATCTTCTGTTAGGACTGGGATAGACCTTTTCTCCTGAAACTCCAGAGAGCTGCTGCCAACCAGTGCGGTCAATACTGAACTAGATAGTAAGGCAGCTCCCTGTGAAGAAAGGAGATTCAGGATCAAAGTTCTGCAGGCCTATAGAGGTCACTCTCAGCTGAGAGGAGCAAAGTAACCCTTCATACCCTCCAACATTGCTCAGTTGGAAAGAGGGACATTTCTCAATTCCCCCAACTGACCCTTGGAGGGTATGACCCTTGTGCTGGGTACCGCAGTTCAGGATCCCAGCTAACCCCATTCCATCCCATCCTGTTTTTCTGCCACCCTCAACTCGGCAGTGTTCTGTGGTCACTGAGAAGGTCCAACCCTCCCTGAGCTGCTTTGGGAACTTCTCCCCATTTTTATAATTCTGCAAACTATGGGGATCCCTCTCTTGCGTTTGTGTGCTGCTGCTTTTGGCTAAAAATGCAACAGCACTCATAGCCTGATCATTAGAAATAGAGGGATATCTCAAATTGATCATGGCACGTATTTAAGGAAAAGAGTAACCACCCCTCCCCACATAGCCAAATCCATATTTTGTTACTCTTCCATGAGCCATTTGGGCTTGTAGGGCAGCGTAAGGTGAAGAAGGGGCCCAGTAAATTCTCTCGTCAGTATCCTTTGCCAATCATATCTCAATGCCTTTGATATATGCCCTAAGGGCTTCCTTTGCATAAGTACTTTTATTGCTTGCAAGTTGGTCTCTCCATAGCACAAGAAGGGAATTTCTTCTCTTCAGGCTTGGGCACGTCCTCTCGTAACGTCGCTTTTAATAGTGCAATAAAAAACACTTTTTAATCACGTTTAAGTGCTTTGTAGGCAGCACATTTTCTGGCCTTTAAAAACTAGATTCACGGTATGGTCACATTGCTGTCGTACATTTAAAACACTCTTACACCATTTTGTGGCTTCTCCTCCCCCCCACCCACCCAAAATTGGGAGCTGTAGTTTGTTGGGCATGCTGGAAACTAGCTCTGTGAGCTGCCTCTCAACAACTTCCAGCACTTAACAAACTACAGTTCTGATTTTTTTTGGGGGGGGGGGAGAGCCAAGAATGTTGAAGTGGTAGGAGTCACAGGTAATTTGACACACTCTGCCCAGCTCTCTCCTCTAGTGACAACACACTCTCAGTTGGACCAATATATTTTGGTGCCAGAGACAGAAAATTATGGTCTATTTTTCTGCACTAGTCATGAGCAATGGGAATGGGGACTAGGTTTGATGTTCTTGGCTTTTACTGATAGTTATTGGTGGTGATGGCAAAACCTTCCCTCCAAGTTACACCTCTATTGGGGGCATCCTTGAAATAACCTCTCTTATTCGTTTTATACGATTGGTTTGATGGATGTTTTTTTAAAAGCTGCTGTAAAAGCTGCCTTGGGTGCATGCCGGGGAGTGGCAAGGTAAAGCGGTTTTAAATAAATACAAATCAATCGATAACGGCTTTGTAGCAGTTGTCAAAGCTAGGCTGGGAAAGGAGGCAGCACCAATTCAAACCAGGATGTCTGTTTGCCAGGATCCCTGTGAAGTCAGTAGCAGGGGCTGCAGAAACTGCAGTCAAAGTCATAGCAGCAGGGCTCCGTTGCCTAGGCAACAGAAGAAGGCCCTGCCCAAACTTTAAGTTCCGGCACTACTTCATCTCTAGAAATGCTCTATATGAATTCCACCTCTGCCCCCTACCAACAACCAATCTCACAATTCAGAAAAGAAGAGTCTGTTCAGTGGGGGACTGCCATTTTGGTGACAGGCCACAATACAAGCCCTTCTAGAAACTGTGCCACAAGATTATGCAGGCCGGAGAAGATGCTCAAAGGCAAGGAACAAGTGGTCTAAGCACTTAATTGCGTTGCCAAAAGAAAAGAAAAAAGAGGAGGCAGATTTGCATAAATATGTTGATTTATATGTCTAGGTGTACATTTAGTATTACTAACAGGCAGAGGGCCTTCTCGGTAGTGGCGCCCACCCTGTGGAATGCACTCCCACCAGATGTCAAGACTATCTGACTTTTAGAAGACACCTGAAGGCAGCCCTGTTGGGGGAAGTTTTTAATGTTTGATTTTTAATTGTGTTTTTAATATCCCGTTGGAAGACGCCCAGAATAGCTGGGGAGGCCCGGCCAGATGGGCGGAGTATACGTAATAAAATAATAATAATAATAATAATAATAATAATAATAATAATAATAATTCAGGTGACCTCTGTGGTTGCTCTGTCTGCTGTCCAGGTGTGAAGTCGCGATGGGCAACTTCAATTCCCCTCTGCTCTCCCTTCTTGTGACTCTTTAGTGTTAAACAGGCCAGACAGGCTTCCAAGTTGAGGAATCCCCTTGGTGAAGTAGGGCGCTCTAGGAAAACAGTAGAAGAGAAATCAGCAGCAGGACCCAGAAGGTGGATAATGGATGGAATATACTGCAGCTTTTCTGTGGGGTTTCAATTTCTGCTCCCTCACAAGTCCAGCTGGACTGAAGACAACGTTGTTTGCAAAGGTGAAATAAAACAAGTTAAACCACAAAAAGGCAACTTTTTCAGGCAGAGAACTCCAAGGCCGTCATTGCAGGTGCCATGTTTATCTTCAGCTACCTTCCCCTCTCCAAAGACTTCACACTTAGCCTGTATATGTGGCTAAATGGCTCCGGTGCAAAATGGTCCCAGAATCCTTTGCACCCTGGTGCCATCTTGTGCACAATAAGCAGGTATGTCTGGAGGTGTGTGTGTGTGTGTCTCCCTGCAGGGTATTGCTGCCATCCTGAGGGCCCCAAGTGCCCGACATCTTAAGAACTCTGGCCCCACGAGATGTGTTCAGGACCAGCCCACACATCAGAAGTGGCCTTGGGGAGTGTCACTCAAAGGCCAGCGCCTCCTGTCATGTCCAGTCGAGATGAGGCAGCCCGTCCCTTTGGCCTGACGAAACGCTATGTTGGATGCGAGGCTCTGGGAAGGGAAAGAGGTCTGGAGCCACCCAGATGCAGAAGATCAGCGCATGTGTTTATCCAGCCGAAATGATGTGTGAGATCCTCCAAAGGAAATATTTTGTCCTGGTTCTCTGAGAGCCTGAAATGAAAGCCTTGCCCTTTGACAGCGCAAATGTTTACATTCAGCATGTGAGCCCAGAACACTCTGTCTTCTTCATGCACATCACAGCTCCGTCGTGCCTTGTTGGAACCCAGTAAAGTCAGAGGAATGGAACGGCCACACCAAGACAATGGCCCCCCGCTGCTGTGTAAACGTGGAGGTGAAGCCCTGATTCTGATTATTTTGGAAAAGCAGGAGACATCCGTCCTCCATCACTTTAGTGTGTAACTGTGTATAAGCTGTTTTTTTTATTATTATAAAAAAAAATCATAAGTGTTTTCTGTTATGCCAGCTAACAGAAATGGCCTTTAAACTGGTTTGTTTTTAAAGATATTGGGGCAACTGGATCCAGATTCTCATACTGGTTGTGTGAACCTGTGGCCCTCTCATGTGTGCTTAAACCCTACTG
Source organism: Zootoca vivipara (assembly GCF_965207765.1). Classification (NCBI taxonomy): domain Eukaryota; kingdom Metazoa; phylum Chordata; class Lepidosauria; order Squamata; family Lacertidae; genus Zootoca; species Zootoca vivipara. The sequence continues at coordinate 65,999,979 of NC_142583.1, forward strand.
AAGTCAATAGGACTTAAGCAAGTATTATCTCCCCTCCACCCTATTTTCCCCAGTACATGGAACGGTGTGGCAAATGGTAAGAATTAAAAGGATGGGAACATTCTCTCTATTGTGGAGGGAATTAGTTGTGTTTGCTGGGGAAAGTGCTTAGGTGAGATTGTGGGGGAACCTCCAGAACTCTCCTGTCATGCATGCTGAGGGCCTGCGAAAATCCTGAGATTTACGTTCTTCTGAGGAGTAACACATGAGATCTTCTTCATCTAGAATGTTAATTACTTACACACACACACACACACACACACACAAACACACACACACACACACACACAGCTTGATCACAATAGCTGTTGACAGTTTATAATCCCCCTACGTAAATGCAAAAAGTTTTGCCTCAGAAGCAAAACTGTATATAAAAGAAAAAACCTCAGGCAACAGGACCAACAAATCTAGGAAATGCCATGTATGCAGGGGAGACTTGGTGGCAGTGGTTGTCAACCAGGGTGCTGTGGCACCCTAGGGTGCCTTGAGTGATGGTCAGGGATGCCGTGGGCAACACTGACCTCTGTCCCTCTTTCCTTCCCTCTCTCCTCTGATGCTCGCGTCTCTGCCTTGGGAAGCTTTATTGCAAACCTTTGGGGGGGGCTGTTTGACTTTCTAATGCTCCCCCAATGTGAACTGTTTTCTTTAGACTGTCCAAGGGAGTGAAAAAGTAATGTGAGCAATATATATGGAGAAGCGAAATGTAAATGACACAGGTGCAATTTTCAGCCTCGAATGAGGAGATAGCAAAGCAACAAAAACAACGTCAAGCCTGACACAAAACCTCTGAGTTAATAGGAGACCGAAAATGAGTCCCAGGGATACGTCACTCTAATAACCACCCACCCAAGCAACAAATCTCCAGTCCAAATCCAGTAATTGACTCCCATGTGGCAAGGGCCCTGTGTGCACAATCTCTGTTTTGTACGTACAGAAATGCACGCTGGAGTCAGCAAAGCACACAGAGAAAAGAACAAAGCCAGAGGTTGCCTACATTGGGAAGTGTGTGTGTGTGTGTGACACACACACACACACACACACACACACACACACACACACACACACACACTTATACTGGGCCACTTTGTGTGGGAAAACTGAACAGCACACACAAACGGAGAAGAATATCTGCTTGTACACCTGCTTATGCAAAGCTCATGCCAGTGCAACAGATGGTTTTATTTGTTAAAACAATTCAGACCTCCAGATATAAAAAGATCTTCACCAGTAAGCAGAAGGAGGAGGAGGAGGAAGTGGCTAGCTAGGCAGATGCCTTGGCCACATCCTGATTAGATTATTGCAAGACACTCTATGTGGGGCTGCTCTTGAAAAGTGTGCAGAAAGTGCAGCTGGTGCCAGAATAATTTCCAGTGCTTGTTTTGCTGGCCATATCATGCCAGCCTTACTAAAATTGCATTAGCCTCCTGTTTGTCTCTAGGCCCAATTCAAGCTGCCGGCAATGATCTGTAAAGTGCTAAAGGGCTTGGGAGCAGGGCATTTGAGGGAACACCTCACCCACCCACCCCCAATGAATCTGTTTTATTTTGGTACGTTTGTAATTTTTACTCTTTTTGGTTTGTATGGTTTTATTGTGTTTTTATTTAGGTTTTACTTTGTTCTTAAGGGGAGGGGCCAGGGCAGCTTGGGAGTGGGTCCCAGCCAAAAAAAATCGCTGGGGCAGGTTCCATGGGGGGGGGGAGGTACTGGGACAACCGATCTCAGTGATCATGGGTAGGAGGAGGAGTTACGCTAAGACCAGACCATGTCATTACCGAGGAGGCTGGTTTAGTCGTTGTCTGAGGACTATCCCTGCCTCCGGGTCTGGTCTTGACTGGATGGATACTGGAATCAGCAAGGGATACCCACATGACCTGAAGGTGCTGCTGTGCAATGCCAGGTCAATGATTCATAAGACCACTGGTTACAGGTAGGTAGCCGTGTTGGTCTGGATCGAAGTAAAATAAAAAAAATTCCTTCAGTAGCACCTTAAAGACCAACTAAGTTTTTATTTTGGTATGAGCTTTCGTGTCTGAAGAAGTGTGCATGCACACGAAAGCTCATACCAAAATAAAAACTTAGTTGGTCTTTAAGGTGCTACTGAAGGAATTTTTTTTATTTTACTTCATAAGACCACTGCCATCCATGACTTGATTGTGGATGGAGGACTTGACCTGGCATGTGTGTAACAGAGACTTGGTTGGATGAAGCAGATAGGCCTGTCCTTGCTGCTGCTTGCCCACCAGGTTTCTCTTACGCACAGCAACCCAGGAACATTTTTGCTCTGTCAGGTTTTAGTATTTCGATTATATTGAGCTATTGTTTTGTTCTGTCTGGTTTATTTTGGCTTTGAATGCGCATATCAATTTATTGATGTCTTGTTGTTGGAAACTGCCTTGGGACAGGTGCTCTTTTTAGAACTGAAAGAAATAATAGGAAGGTTTTAGAAACAAACAAAATCAATCGCCTCCCTGGGCAGGGAGTCCCAAAGGTTGGGTGCCAGGAGAAGAGTTTGCATTGAGAGTTTGCAGGTATCAAAGACTTATAGAATTATAGAATTGTAAAGTTGGAAGGGACGAAGAGCAACATCTTGTGCAGCCCCCTGCAATGCAGGAATCATTTTGCCCCATGTGGGGCTCAAACACACAAACCTGAGATTAAGAGTCTCATGCTCATTGAGCTATACGTGATTCGTTGATTTCAAAACGTTTCAAAAACGTGTATATTAGGCAAAATTGTATACAGAAAAGTGTTCATGAATTTTCATGTGGAGAACTTGGAAAGAACTTGGAGAATTTTCATGTGGAGAACTTGGAAAGGAAAGAAACCAAGATTGACAGATTGGTTTATATGTACAGTGGACGCTCGGGTTGTGAATGTGATCTGTGCAGGAGGGATGTTCGCAACCCGCAGCATTCGCAACCTGCAGCGCTGCATCTGCGCATGTCGCAATTAGCCACTTCTGCACATGCACAAAGCGCGATATAGCATTTCTGCACATGTGTGAGCGCCGAAACCCGGAAGTAACATATTCGGGTACTTCTGGGTTCGGTGCAGGACCCAACCTGAAGAGACGCAACCTGAAGCATCTGTAACCTGAGGTATGACTGTACTTTCAATATCACAGCCAGTTTGACAATATAAGAGGATACCATGGGACGAGACTTCCCCTTCTCACCTGAAGTGTCCCTATTTTTCAAAAAGGGGAAAAGAGAGGACCCAAACAATTACCGCCCAGTCAGCCTGACATCAATACCAGGAAAGATTCTAGAGCAGATCATTAAGCAAACAGTCTGTGAGCACCTAGAAAGAAACTCTGTGATCACTAAAAGTCAGCATGGGTTTCTGAAAAATAAGTCATGTCAGACTAATCTGATCTCATTTTTTGACAGAATTACAAGCCTGGTAGATGAAGGGAACGCTGTGGATGTAGCCTATCTTGATTTCAGCAAGGCCTTTGACAAGGTGCCCCATGATATTCTTGTAAAGAAGCTGGTAAAATGTGGGCTAGACAATGCTACCATTCAGTGGATTTGTAACTGGCTTACTGACCGAACCCAAAGGGTGCTCATCAATGGCTCCTCCTCATCCTGGAGAGTAGTGACTAGTGGGGTGCCACAGGGTTCTGTCTTGGGCCCAGTCTTGTTCAACATCTTTATCAATGACTTGGATGATGGGCTTGAGGGAATCCTGAGCAAGTTTGCAGATGACACCAAATTGGGAGGGGTGGCTAACACCCCAGAGGACAGGATCACACTTCAGAACGACCTTAACAGATTAGACAACTGGGCCAAAGCAAACAAGATGAATTTTAACAAGGAGAAATGTAAAGTACTACACTTGGGCAAAAAAAATGAAAGGCACAAATATAGGATGGGAGACACCTGGCTTGAGAGCAGTACATGTGAAAAGGATCTAGGAGTCTTGGTAGACCACAAACTTTACATGAGTCAGCAGTGTGATGCAGCAGCTAAAAAAGCCAATGCAATTCTGGGCTGCATCAATAGGAGTATAGCATCTAGATCAAGGGAAGTAATAGTACCACTGTATTCTGCTCTGGTCAGACCTCACCTGGAGTACTGTGTCCAGTTCTGGGCACCACAGTTCAAGAAGGATACTGATAAGCTGGAACGTGTCCAGAAGAGGGCAACCAAAATGGTCAAAGGCCTGGAAACGATGCCTTATGAGGAACGGCTTAGGGAGCTGGGTATGTTTAGCCTGGAGAAGAGAAGGTTAAGGGGTGATATGATAGCCATGTTCAAATATATAAAAGGATGTCATATAGAGGAGGGAGAAAGGTTGTTTTCTGCTGCTCCAGAGAAGCGGACACGGAGCAACGGATTCAAACTACAAGAAAGAAGATTCCACCTAAACATTAGGAAGAACTTCCTGACAGTAAGAGCTGTTCGGCAGTGGAATTTGCTGCCAAGGAGTGTGGTGGAGTCTCCTTCTTTGGAGGTCTTTAAGCAGAGGCTTGACAGCCATCTGTCAGGAGTGCTTTGATGGTGTTTCCTGCTTGGCGGGGGGTTGGACTGGATGGCCCTTGTGGTCTCTTCCAACTCTATGATTCTATGATTCTATGAAGTGTGCAAAAAAGGTGTTCCTTGAGGTACAGAATGGACACTAGACACTTTCACATGAGGTGGAAAATGTCACATGGCTTCCCACCCATCTTTGTATATCGGTGCAAATACATCTCTGCAACTGATGTTTGAGCATCACTTGGTCCATTTAAAGAAGTGCCACTGAAATATTTGGGACTGTTTTCAAAATAACACCCCAATGTACAGTGGTACTTCAGTCTATGAACAGCCCTGTTAACGAACGCTTCGGACAACGAACTCCGCAAAACCGGAAGTAGCTGTTCCGGTTAGCGAACTTTGCCCCGGAAGATGAATGGAAGCCAAACACCAGCAACAGGAGACCTCATTAGGGAAAGAGCGCACCTTGATTTAGGAACGCTTTGGTTTAAGAACGGGCTTCCGGAACGGATTAAGTTCGTAACCCGAGGTATCACTGAACAAACAAATTCCTTAGATGAGAGGAACCTTTCTTTTCTTTTTCTTTTTTAATACTTTCTTTACACTTATGCATCATACAGATAAACAATAAATAAAACGAACATATAATACCAAACCATAAAAAATACAACCTTTCTTGGAGTAGGCAGTTTATAGATTCTTGCTCCAAGCGAGATATACGGCGATTCCCACCAAATGTAATGATTACTCAGAAACAAGTCTCATTACACTCCAGGAGACTTATTCCCCCCCCCATACTTTATTATTATCGTACCTTTATTATCAAGCAGCATAAAGAGACACACAACCAGCCTCAGACAGTGGCTCAAGACAAAATGTTTATGTAAAGATTACCCAAAGCAATGAAACAACACTAATTGAGAAAGGAAAAGAGGAAATGTAACAATTAACTTCTGAGTTAACAAACAAGATGTATCAAATACCAAATAATCATAAACATTTTTAATAGAAGGAAATTTGTGAATGAATGCGAGACTTTTTTTCACATTCAGCCAGAAGAGGGCACTCATTTAAGATTCAGAAGTAACTGAAGGATACAGAAGAACATCATGGTACCAAAGATTAATATAACAGTATCACCATATATTATTGACAACTTTTGAGGCTGACTGGTGGACTGATTGGCATATTTATCAAACCCGCCAAGGTATTTGTTTCGCCATAAACTTCAAACCTGAAACATGGTACACAAATAACGCAGGCTGGTTAATATGTGGTAGTGATGACGCCAAGATTGCAGGTTCGATCCCTGCATGGGACAGCTGCATATTCCTGCCCTGAAGGGGGGTTGGACTAGATGATCCTCAGGGTCTTTTCCAACTCTACAGTTCTATGATTCTAAAACTAGCATACCAGGCAGAAGGCCGTGCTAGGAACATCTTTTTTTGTTGTTGCAAAATTACATGTATAAATTGGAATTTATGACGGTGCAGCCCAGCAGGAGAAACGGCTAATCATGTCATCCAGAAAAGAAAGGAAAAAAAAAAGGCTGATGATCAGATGATCCGGTTCTTGAAATTAAAATAAGTTCCCAAATGTTTGGGTTTTGAAGCTGGGATTACTGGACAACCAGTTGAATGCCTTGTGTGACACAGAAGGTCACAAAACACATTAGCATAGCAAAGGCCCTCCTAGCATTATTATTTATGAGTTGATGGAAAAACATAAGGAGCTGACTTTCTTCATGATCTGACTTGTTTACAGTCTGGGAAGTGTTTTGGCACTGGGGAATAGGCAAGCTGCTTATGATTCTGGATATTTGACTACTTGAATAGACTGTTCATTTCCACTGTGTTAACTATAAATACGTTATTGTTTCCAAAACGTTTCCATCAATTTGTTTTCTTCTTCTTCTTCTTCTTCTTCTTCTTCTTCTTCTTCTTCTTCTTCTTCTTCTTCTTCTTCTTCTTCTTCTTCTTCTTCTTCTTCTTCTTCTCATTTTCTTGGTATCTGCTACCAAATCCACTTAAAAAACAAAACAGACTTTTCACAGTTAGGAAAGTGATGGGAAATGCACTGAAAAATGTGGGGTGAACGAATATTTAACAAAAAGATTACAAGCAACATGCACGAAAAATTGGATGAATTCAGAATGAATGCTCATTGTCTTACAACTTCCCCACGAACAAATCAGAGTAAATGCTCAGATAGGAGCATTTATGTCTAACCTCCATGGAAACTTTGTTCAAGCAAATCAGGATGACTATTCAGTGAAGAGATTGTCTGGAGGAACTCACAGTCTGACCGTCCATATAAAACAGTCTTGTCTGCTGTTCTGATTGACCTAGTCTGTCAAGACTCCACAGTCATATCAGAGTGAATACTAATTAAATTGCCAAAATCATCTATCTTCCTCCAAACAAGATGAATGCTCAATCAGCAGGTTGTCTGGAAGTGCCATGAGTGCAGAAGAAACGTTTGGAACTGCGAGCACCATTCAGTCTCCAGAGTCTTCACTTATTTTTCTGGGGCGGCTGGGGTGAAAAAAGGAGTTAGGACCTACATCTTCTGAAATTCCCTCTTCTGTACAGCTGTTTCACTGGGCCATCATACTTTCTTCCCATGGCCTAGGACAGGCATAGGCAACCTTGGCTCTCCAGATGTTTTGGAACTACAACTCCCATGATCCCTAGCTAACAGGGCCAGTGGTCAGGGATCATGGGAGTTGTAGTTCCAAAGCATCTGGAGAGCCAAGGTTGCCTATGCCTGGCCTAGGAGAAACCCTGCTGCAAGCTGGAATTAATAACTCTACATTGAGTGGTATAAACCTTCTGCTTAATAAGCCTGCGCTTAATATCTTCCCGCTGCAGCTGGAATTTCAGAATCAAGGTTCAGCAGGCAACACAGAGGAAACACCACATACGATGCTTATTGCCTTGGAGTTATTTTTCCAAGCAAGGTCTTTGCTTTATTCAGAAATTGATTCATCAGTATGTTTCTTGCCCCTTTCCCAGCTGATCATGCAACGGCATTTAGGATTTGTAGTTAGGCAATTTAGGCCATGTATAGAGCCTCTGTTCTCCAGAAGAGGGCTCCAAAATAACAAAATCACAGCCCCAGGTAGAAGAGACCCACTCCTAAGTGGCTCAAAATGCACCCAACAGACATTTTTTTCATCCCGATGCTTGCCTATGCTACTAATAAACACAGCTTCAGAGCTAATATGGCAGGCTGCTGATCTGCAGTGTACATATAGGCTGAAAGCTTTAGGGAACATCCATAGGATCTGTATCTTTCCCTCAAATGCAGCTGAAATACATCTCTATACCATTTGCCAACTATTACGCTACTGGCTTGTTTTATTTACAATGTGATGTTAGGCATGCTGTTTGTTGAACTGTTTCATAAAGTTTACACATCATTTGGTTGTTAAAACAAAACAAAACACCTCAAAGCAGTTTCCAAAAAGATAATAAAATTGAGAAAAATTCACAACCCTGTGAGATAGGCTAAAATGAGAGGTGAGTGGCCTAAAATCACCCTATGAATTTCAAGGCTGAGTGGGGATTTGAACCCTGGTCTCCCGGGTCCTAGTTCAACACTCTAACTGCTACACCACACTGGCAGTAGGTAGACCCAACATTTCCTTTCTGTAGTCAGCTGGAAAAGCAATTACAGTTAGGCTTCACATAACAAAAAAGTAATGCTTTCTCTCTGTGTGTTTTTACATTTGCACCTTGTTCACACCAATGTTTTTTAGCTGGATCTTTGAATGGCAGCTTGGGACCGTGGGGTCCCTAGGAATGAGGATAGAGATCTATGCAAAGCATACGCAGGACACTACAAGGAAAAGCACATTTCAGTCCCTACGCAATGCCTTGCAGACCTGCCTGGGTAGGTTGCACAATTTGAGGAATGCCGAAGTTGCTGCCCTAGGTTGGGCTGGCTGTTCGTCTGGTGCTGTACCCTGTCTGGGTCAGCAGCCAGTCTTGGGTGCTTTGGGAACAAACTGCGCCAGGCGATCAAGGAATAACTTCCACTCCAGGGACCATTTCCTCTCAATTCTGCACAGCTTGAGAGTGCCAGAGCTTATCTATATGTATATACTATAACTGTAATTACAATTGTCTTGGAATCCCTTTTGGATATATGCAATGGAAATGCAGGAGAAAATGTCAATGTGTACACGTATGTATGAACATTTGTCTTGCATTTCTTTTTACCATTTCACCACAATTAATGACAAAAGAAACTAGGTGAAATTCTCATGGGGCTCATGGGTTTTGGTAGTGTTTACCATTGCGGTTGCTGGGGGGGCTGCTTGTAAGGGCGTCCTTTAATTCTACAAATCATCTCACAAGCGGCCTTAACTCTGCAACTTTCGCCGTTGCCTGAGCTTCGTTGAAAGCCCATGGGAAGACACTGTGGAGGGTTTTATTTTTTCAGATCAGAGATTCCCTTTGCAATCAATGTTAGCTCTCCTATTCAGGCTTTCAAAGCACATGGAATCTCTGGATCTAGGGGGGGGGAGAGAAAGTGTGGGACAGCAGTAGAATTGTGGAGTTTGTAGGGACTATGAGGGTCATCTAGTCCAACCCCCTGTAATGCAGGAATCTTTTTGCCCAATGTGGGGCTCGAACTCACGACCCTGAGATTAAGAGTCTCAGGTTTTACCGACTGAGCTATCAGGACAAAGCAGGAATTAAAGGAGCCATGAAGGATTCACAATCCACATTAAGCCTAGCTATCAACGAGACATTGCATCTCGCACCAGGTTTGGGAAACCCAGCCAGATGGGCGGGGTATAAATAATAAATTATAATAATTATAATTATAACAATTATTATTATTATTATTATTATTATTATTATTATTATTATTATTATTATAAAAATAATTATTATAATTATTAAAGTCCAGGGTCACCACCCATCTGGTCAGTTCCACACCCCAGTGTTCTAGGATATCTTATAAAAAATTAGGATATCTTTTTAAAACAACACACATGCAGCTGGTCTGTATGAGGGTGGCTTAAGTCACCCATTGCTACATTTCCTTTTCTGGATGCTTCCATGATTTCATTATTCAGAAAAAAAATATTGGGCTCTCGTTATGGCGTGTGCTGGACAGACTTTACATTAGTTCATTGTGTCTTTATGTGCCTTTAGCACATTATGAAAGCCAGCTTATTCATTGGATTGGATTCTGTATCAGTTTGTGCTCTGCGTAGTCCCGGGGCACACCCACAGCTATCTTTGACCTCACTTGTTCACTAAACCCACTTTTTCCTTCCTTCTCATTGTACTCAAAGTGCATATCTACCTACTGGTTGTTTCGCATGAAGCAGTCATGCTCTGCTTGCGCAGCCTCTCACCCATGAAACCTTATTCCACAGCACACTGGTAATTTGAGTCACTTCCATACCAGAGAGGAGAAGTCCTGGTTGTTAGTATAAGGTTACCCTTTTTTTTTTTCAAAGAATCCGGGGACACTTTTTTTTAAAAAAGGTTATTTTAAAAAAGTTATTTAAAATTATAATATTTAAGAAGTAATATCTTCTCTTCTGTGGTCTCCTCTGTCGCACAGCCTTCCTCTGGGCCCTGGCATGCTCTCTTGGAGCACTAGCTGTCGTGGAGTAGGCTTGGCCACGTGTTCTTGCCCTCCTGGTGCTCTCCTACCTCTCCTCCTCAGTGGTGGTGGCAGCAGTGGTGGGGCAAGGTCAGGGCTCCCCTCTTTTTTTCCTCCTTCCTCTTTCTCTCTCTCCCTTCTCCTCTCCTCCTCCTCCCTGCTTCGGCTCTGGGGTTGTCCTGGCCCCAGAGCGCCGCTGGGCAGTTGGCCGGGTGGCCAGGCACTCTCGTTCCCGGCTTGATTTGGGTCATGGGGAGGGATGGGGGTCAGTGGTTCCCCCAGTTGATGCGCCGGGCATCCCTGGTTCCCCTTGGCAGTGGCGGCAGCAGCGGCAGTCTCAGCAGCCCAGAGCCAGCCTGATAGCGCAGTTGGCTCTGGCTGGCTTCAGGAGCTGCTCGCTGCCGTGGCACTCGCCATTTTGCCTTGCCGGAAGTCCCCATATGATGTGTCTTGTGCCGTTGAACCAATCACACAACATTCATTCCATACTAATAAATCTACAACACTTAAAATATAAATCCAGGGACATTAAATGAAATCCGGGGACATTCCGGGGATGGATTTTGTCCAGGGACACATTTGTAAATCTGGGGACTGTCCCCGGGAAACAGGGACATCTGGTTAGTGGCATTCTTCTCTTTATGTTCATGTTGAGGGAAGATCTAGGGTCAAGATGAGGCTGATAAGGTGCTGGTGGCTTCTTGTCTGTGGCTATCTTCCCCAAGCCCTAAGATCAGCATGAGAGTCCTGCTCTCTGACCCGTCATTAATTAAGATTAGATTGTTGGGTACCAGGACAGGGTCTTTCCAGTTGTGGCCTCCTAGTTTTGGAACCCCCTTCCCTGAAGAAATCTGGCAAACCCACCTCTCTTGCTATCTTTAGACATGCTGCAAGGACCTTTGTGTTCTGCAAGGCTTTAATACGATTAGGGATGGGGAAGAAATTCAATTACGTTTGCATTCAAATGTGAATCTTCCTAGTCTGCACTTTCTGAAACAATACAAGAGCAGCCCTCTTTTGAAATTCATACTTCTCTAGACCTTGCAATGGTGTTCTCCGGCCAAGCTGTCTCTAAACAATATATGCATATACTAAGGTGCACTTGAAAGGCATATTTTAGTGAAAACAGCATACAAAAATGAAACGACATTTGGGAAATTGCTTTACAAAAATGTGTCTTTTTAGGAGAAACACACATTAAAATGCTGGTGATTTTCCATGAGGACTACTTGATAAAACATTGGCAAACTGAAATGTGGAGAACTGAAATTACAGATTTGCCTATCCCTAAATAGGCTGGAACGTGTCCAGAAGAGGGCAACGAAAATGGTCAAAGGCCTGGAAACGATGCCTTATGAGGAACGGCTTAGGGAGCTGGGTATGTTTAGCCTGGAGAAGAGAAGGTTAAGGGGTGATATGATAGCCATGTTCAAATATATAAAAGGATGTCATATAGAGGAGGGAGAAAGGTTGTTTTCTGCTGCTCGAGAGAAGCGGACACGGAGCAATGGATTCAAACTACAAGAAAGAAGATTCCACCTAAACATTAGGAAGAACTTCCTGACAGTAAGAGCTGTTCGGCAGTGGAATTTGCTGCCAAGGAGTGTGGTGGAGTCTCCTTCTTTGGAGGTCTTTAAGCAGAGGCTTGACAGGCATATGTCAAGAATGCTTTGATGGTGTTTCCTGCACAGCAGGGGGTTGGACTGGATGGCCCTTGTGGTCTCTTCCAACTCTACGATTCTATGATTCTATGATAAATATGCTTCTCAATCACCATGGTCTTCAGGACTCTCTCCAGGCCACACCCCTCACCAGCCTTGCTTTACACACCCCTTGAGTCCTTTCTCCTTTCTTTCTGACCAGAGCATGCCCTTGAACTTTGGCAATGCCTCCTGCTGATGTGTGGAGGATAGAGGGAGGGTGGGTGTAGAAGCAGCTAACCTTTGCATGGCTGGGATATAGCCTACTCTACAAAGATAAGAGTCACACCCATTGCTCTGCCCAGTTTTGCACCCTTGGAAGGGACAGTGGATGCCATGGGGACAGCTTAGCACATTTCAAAGTAAGTGCAGTAAAACACATTGCCATCTAAAGCCCCTCTAAGTCTGGACTCTAAATTTACCTAAGGGCATTGTTATCTCCAACCTGTGATAGGTGTCTTGTGCAAAAATGCAGAGAGATTTCCATTTATCAGGAGACGGGCTGGCAAACAGTCATCCCCACTGACGAAACTTCAGCCAACGACCCTAAAGGATTTGTTGGAAATCCTGGAAACCAAGTGCTCTTTGGTGAGAGAACCCCGGCAGGGATTTACGGTAACACGCCAAAACATGTAGCAAAGAAAAATGTGGAAATATAGGCTGTAAAACCTTTAAAATGTGCCCTTTCCAGCTACTTGCCTAACAAAATAACAGCCAGCCAGCCAGCCAGCCAGCTGGCATCACAATGTCATCTTCCTGGCTGTGCCATTCTAATTCAACACTCCCGGTTCGGATTAGACTATGTGGTTTCTCTGAAGGTATGATCACAGCTCTCAGGGCTAGCCTGACTGCACACCAAGCCAAGCAATTGCTAGGGTGGCAATTTGTTTAAGTGCGCTGACAAAGCATCTTGGACGATCTGCCTGCAACTTTTGGAAGGGATGCTGAGATGATCCTTTTGGATTTTCACTTTTTGAAATATGGCAACTGTAGAAGAAGGAAAACCAGTATTAATTTAGAACTTCAGGCACTTAGATGTCCATGGCAAAAGTGTCTCTCACTACATGTAAAGGAACTGTGAAAAAGACTCTATGAAACCAACAAGAAGGCGAAAGATGTACTTTCCCCTGTTTGCTTGATTGTTTTGTAGCACAAGAAAATCTTTAATAAAAACTAACAAAGAAAAAAGGCCTTCAGGCTCTAGCTAGACTTCTGTACAAGACTGTAAGCAATGAAGAGTACCTCCTTCTTGCCTGTTTCTTTAATGTCATTGTGATCTAGTATCTGCTACTTAATAGTAAAAAAGATATAGAAGCATTCTTTTTTTTAAAAAGCAGGAGGTTTTGAAAAAGGAGGACTTTTTAAAATTAAAAAAGCTACTTTTAAGGGTGTACCATAGCCCAGCTGATCTTTGCAACAAACAAACATAAAGTAGTGGAGGTGGTAGGCTTCAACTCAAAACGAAATATGAAAAACAAACAAACACCAACAGTGTGTTTTAAGAACATGTTTTGATTATTTTATATTGTTACATACCAGATAAGAACTGCAACAATGTTATCAACACAGCTATGGGGAGGGGAAGTAGCTCAGCGTCTGAGCACGTGCTTTGCTTTCAGAAGTACAAAGTTCAGTTGCCGGCATCTCATGTTAAAAGGATGTCAGGAACCAGGGCACGAAAGACTTCTGACCGAGATTGGGCAGAAACTGGGTTACTGGGGGACACGGAACAACTGCCTGTCTGGTGTAAGGTAGTTTCACAGGTCAACGGGGCTCTCCCTGTGTTCATTTTTTTTAAAAGGAAGCAAATGGATTTGTGCCTTTGGCATTCACAATCGTTCATATCAAAAATTATTTCTGTAATAACAAATTTAACCACAAAGAAGAGAGAAAAACAGGAGAGAGAAAAAATCCACCAGCTCACATTAAAAATACAATAACCATCAATTCAGTGAGACCATGGAGTGAGCTTCCAGGGAGGAAGCCAAACCGCTGGAACCGAAGTGACCTCTCTGGGGCGCAAGACTGGGCAGCGTGTATGGAGGTCCTGGGCTGCCCAGACGACAACACCCCCTTCTCAGCCTGGCTGATGTGGTCCAAAGGAAAGCAGAGCCATACATTTGCCACCAGCTTGGCTGCAGGAGTTGCAGGAAGCAGGCGTACCAGGCGCCATCCAACTGCCTTAGGGACTCCACTCCGGATTTGCGTAGGGTTTTTACTCCTTAGCCTTTTCTCCTGAAGACAACCTGCAAGGCAGCAGAGCTTTAGGGTCAGTTTTCCTTCTCTTAGATAGGCTATGCTCCCAGGTTTACAAGCCCCATCTACACCTCACTTCCTTCTACAGCACGTCCAGAAAACACCTTGACTATTAGACCCATGACTGGTCTCGTCCGCTCAATCTACTGGCAAATTCTTCACATGCTGGGGAAATACTTAACTCCCTGAGGGTTTGAGACCCATCGGCTACCCTTACCTGATTTAGCTGGCCAGTCAAAGCCATTCCTCAGGGTGTGGCCGCTGTTGCATACTGACAGCTTCTAGGAGCCACAGGTGAGAGCTGAGTGCAGGGTAGGGACCCAAGGTGGACAAACTAGAAGGAGCTTGGCATGTTTCTCACCAATGGTACTGCCCATCCCCCTAACACCCCACCATTGATATATCCATCTTAATTTAAACATGTAAATCAATATATACCCCCAAATAGGCATCTCCACCAAGTTGATGCTTGTAAGAAGGTTTGTTGTTGAGACTTGGCTTCCTTCCTTTTCCTTTATAAAGGTACTTTTATTGCCGAGGTTTTCAACATTTTTGAGTCCACAATTGCATTCTTTCTGCAGCACTCTTGTGGGGCTCATGAGCCCAGTTATGCCACCCCTTGCCTGCAGAGCTGGCAGCCTCTCGCCCAGGGGTCAGCAAACTTTTTCAGCAGGGGGCCGGTCCACTGTCCCTCAGACCTTGTGGGGGGCCAGACTATATTTTTGGGGGGGAAATGAACGAATTCCTATGCTCCACAAATCAGCCAGAGATGCATTTTAAATAAAAGGACACATTCTACTCATGTAAAAACACGCTGATTCCCGGACCATCTGCTGGCCGGATTTAGAAGGGGATTGGGCCGGATCCAGCCCCCAGGCCTTAGTTTGCCTACCCAGGCAGTCTCGCCCTTTTTTCAACACCTTCCCTTGTGGAGGGTTCCCTCAGCCTCCTCTCCCCTCTCCTTGGGAGTCCTCCGGGCAGCGGCTGCTGTCGTCCCTGGTCTCTGAGCTTCCCTCCTTGCCCCGAAGAGAGGTGCCTCCCAGAGTCACCATTCGCCTGGAGAGCCAGTGTGGTGTAGTGGTCAAGAGTGGTAGACTCATAATCTGGTGAACTGGGTTCGTGTCTCCGCTCCTCCACATGCAGCTGCTGGGTGACCTTGAGCTAGTCACACTTTTTTGAAGTCTCTCAACCCCACTCACCTCACAGAGTGTTTGTTGTGGGGGAGGAAGGGAAAGGAGAATGTAAGCTGCTTTGAGACTCCTTCGGGTATTGATAAAGTGGGATATCTTCTTCTTCTTCTTCTTCTTCTTCTTCTTCTTCTTCTTCTTCTTCTTCTTCTTCTTCTTCTTCTTCTTCTTCTTCTTCTTCTTCTTCTTCTTCTTCTTCTTGCCAGGGCTGCGGCAACAAACAGTTGTGCACACTGGAAAGACCTGTCAGGAGTAAGCATGGACCAATGGTATCAAATAGTATGGGATACAGCCTTATTAGAAAAACTAACCAATGAACTGAAACTGACATGGGGACAAATAGAAGAGGACACCTTCACCCCGCTATGGTTACCCTGTATCACATACACAGCCCAACAAGACGACAAGAACCCGCCAACAGCATACGAATCAATCTGGCTAACCTGATTCAGAAACACCCCACCCCCACATGAAAACAGAGTTCACCACAGCCAATCACAAACAAAGAACCACACCCTAGGCCAGGCACCCCCAAATCTCGGCCCTCCAGATGTTTTGGACTATAATTCCCATCATCCCTGACCACTGGTCCTGTTAGCTAGGGATCATGGGAGTTGTAGGCCAAAACATCTGGAGGGCCGCAGTTTGGGGATGCCTGCCCTAGGCCAACCCCAAACCTCTCTCACCACCAAAGAAATACAAGGAGCAAATAGTAAGAGAACCCACACAAGCAACGCTGACACAAAACCCCACACATACTGTTGTGTATTAAAGTAATAGCACAGCCAAGTATGTATTGTAATATAGAGTTTATTGTATTGTATTACAGAGTTTATTTGAATGTATAAGTTCCAGCGGGAACGTATATCGTTTGCTGGTTCAGAGTGCAGGATTTGGATCCGCTGCTGGATTGGTTTACGCTGGAGGGAATCCTTGCCATTGGTTCCCGCCAAAATGTATCTTTTCCCTGCTATAAGCCCCAGTTTTCCCCATTCCCTGTGTTCTGGCTCTTACTTGTTCTTTGAAGTAAAGAGATGTTGTACCAGATTCTCGCCTCCTGTTTCTTATTTGCACCGAGCTGAAATCACTGAAGACCCACTACACAACACATACACTGAGTAGAATAGAAGCCTTGCCACCCCACCCCACTCCACTCTCCATGGACCCCACCACCTCTGTCCCCCTTTTCTTCCTAATGTTACACTAATGTAAACTGATCTGTAGAAAATGTAACTTGAAAAAAGAGGCAGTGCGCATACTTTTGTAAGCCAAGAAATCTCACAAAGAAAAAAAATATTTAAAAAACAAAAACAAAACAACAAATAGCTGTACAAGCCTTTGGGAGGCAGAGACATAAGAGGGCATCAGAGGAGGGAGGGGAGGGAAGAGGGACAGAGGCCAGTGTTGCCCGCAGCACCCTTGACCATCATTCAAGGCACCCCAGGGTGCCACGGCGCACTGGTTGAAAACCTCTGCTTTTATTCCATCCCCAACACAAGAATCTCTGTAGAGAGGATACTTGAATTGATAAATAAATAGATTTTGCACTATGTAATACATATCAAACTTAACTGGACAAATGACTGTCGTTCTATGTTGTTCTTGTATTTATATGAAAATCAGTAAAAATTATTGGTAAAAAGGAAAAAAATGGCTAGAAAGAAAAAAAATGTAGCAAAGGTTGTATTATTGCACTTTATTGCACAGTACAGGCCAATATACTGTATATATATATATAAATTGTTTCTTAGATGCCTCCTCCACCTGTGGTTTCAAACAAGAGAAGGTGTCCCTTCTGGGAATGGTGGCAAAAATAAATACTCCCTCAACAAAAATGTCTCCAGCAGTGATCCCCCCCCCAAAAAGTTTAGGGGTACTCTCATTTTCCTACTCATATTGAAATAATGCCCCTCAAGGAGGCCAAACTTAGATTCACAAAATGTTTAGGGGTAAGCGTACCCCTGTGTCCCTGTCCCCCCCCCAAAAAAGCACTGGTCTCCAGTGAAAAAAAAGTCTGGCCTCCCCATGAGACGCAGACATACATAATATACTGCCTGGGGGGGTGGGGAGAAAGGGTTTTACTTTGCAATAGCCCTGAAGCACTTCCTTTAGATTACATGAGGCAACCGGTTGGGTAGGGAAGAGGAAGGGGGAAATCCCTGTACTACGCACAAAAGTGGCTCTTCAGTTAATGCTACACAAGTAATAAATTCCAAGGAGGCAGCCCTGTTCATCTCCTCCCACCCCCTGGAACGTGGTGGCTCCTTAAAAGTGATCTTTATTGTGATGGAAGGTTTTGTGGGACAGAATCTACCCCGTTATGGCACAATGTTCATGCCACAATGAACGGGCTTGGTTTTTCAATGTGCCATTGGGCCGTTTTTCATAGTAGGCAGCAATTTTCTACACCCTTCTCAGACAATTGCATGGTGTCACTCCTAATATGGATTTGCCCCCCCCCCCAAGGCCAACCTTTGCTTCTTTATTTTTTTTTTTTGCTGATGCGATAGTGTCACGGTGCTCACTGGACACATGACCTCGAATTGCATTGTCTCAAGACTGTGCTTTTCGCGTGTCATCACCAATTAATCAGACTGTTTACAATCCCCCCTCTTCCTTCTACATCCATATGTATACACCTCTGCCTTCTAACACTTGGAGCAACCTCACAAAGCAGACTTTTGCTTACTAGAGCCTGTGCCACGATAAATTTGTCAGTCGTTAAAGTTCCACAAGATGGCTGGCTTTGCTGCAGCAGCGGTGCAGTGCTTCGCAGATGTCTTCGCAGATGTCTTCGCAGATGCAAACTCCACCCAGTTCTGTCAGAACCTACTCCCTGGTTAGGTGAGTAGGGGATTGCCGTCTAGCATTTTTACCCTTTCCAGAAGTTTTCTTCTGAATGCCTGGCCTGCCCTTTGAAAGGAGGACAAGTTTTAAACTTAAGCTGGTGTGGTGTGGTGGTTTTGGAGCGTTGGACTAGGACCTGGGTTCAAATCCCCCCCCAGGCCATGAAGTTCCTTGGGCCAATCACTGCCTCTCAGCTTTGCCCACCTCACAGGGCTGATGTGAGGATGAAGCAAAGACGCAGAGAACAAAGTACACCACCTTGAACTCCTTGGAGAGAAGTCAGAATATAATATTGTTGTATGTTTCCTGGGTGCTAGACACTGAATTTAGCATGTTAAAATATAAACCAGGCTGGCTTCATGATGAAGTAATCACCTGGAGAAATGGACCATTTATGGACCTGCAAAAGAGTATTGGGAAATAATTTATAATGAGTTGAAAAAAAAGTTTAAAAGTACTTTTCAAAAAAACCAACCAACCAGAGTTCTTTTCGTTGGGGATAATTCAGATGGAAATTCCCATGTGTCAAAGGTGGTTATTTATGTGTGCTACTACTGCGGCCCGTGTTTTGTTAGCTCCCAAACGAGCGAGGCCCCAACTAAAGAAATATGGAAACTTAAACTGATGGAATATGCGCAGCTTGCAGACCTAACATATAGAATAAGAAAGAGAATAAGAAGAACATACATTTAAAGAAGATTGGAAAATGTTTCTTGAATATACGGGGGGGAAATTGTGTACACCTGAAAACATTGGCAGCATTAAGATAAATTCAACAGTGTAAACAAGTTTTGATGGATGTAATAATGGAATACTGAATGGTTTCGTTTATGTAAAATATGCAGGGATTTATGATATGCAAAATGAACCATGGAAAGGGAAGAAGGGAAGTCATTGATATTTTAAGGTTGTTTAAATATTTTAAATTGCAAAACAGAAAATTTAATAAAAAATATACACACACAAAAAAGAGAAATGGACCATTTAAAAGAGCACAAAGTAATGGGTAATGTCCCATTAAGAAGGCCATTAACAGAGAGTCTCTGGGCTGCCCAGCAAATAGGTAGGCCTAAAGCCCCTTCCTAAGATGAGAGACAGTTACCGTGTTTCTCCGAAAATAAGACACCGTCTGCTATTTATTCCCCCCCCCCAAAAAGCCACTATTTTCAGGGGATGTCTTATTTTTTCCCTCCTCCTCCTGCCACGGCCGGCATTGATGCTGGGCCTATCACTATGTCTTATTTTCAGGGTATGGCTTATATTCCTTGAATGCTTAAAAATCCTGCTACGGCTTATTTTATGGCTTCGTCTTATTTTCGGAGAAACAGGGTAGCAGAGGCAAATGGACAGAGTTTGGGGGTGGGCAGCAGAACTACAGTGGGCAATGAGTTATGAGAACAGGAAACAAGGGACAGTTTTGCAAGAGGGGGCAGGGAGAAGGGGCGCAGTTTGTTTTATGGTGCAGAAGGGGTCAGACATGATGTTTGGAGTCTCTTGGAATCGGAGGCTGTGGCAATGGAAGGAACAGGACTGTGCTAGGATGTGAATGCTCCACACTCTCTGCATCTAGACCCAGGTTGTGTGTGTGTGTGTGTAAATAAACCGTATAGCATAAAGACACAACAGTCTCTGCTGAACCTCCTTGTCCAAAAGGAAACACAGACCCCCATAAGTGCATCTTGAACCCCAGGAATCTTGCACCGCTTGGAGACTGGGGGTGGCATGGAACAATAATAAGCAATCATAAAGGGACCGCGAGGGTCATCTAGTCCAACCCCGTTGTAGTGCAGGAATCTTTCGCCCAACGTGGGGCTCGAAAACACAACCCTAAGATTAAGAGTCTCATGCTCTGCTAACTGAGCTGTAATAGGAAGCATCTGCCAAACAACAACAATAAGAAGCACCTGCCCAGGCTAAAAGTGTGTGTGTTTGTGTGTGAGAGAAAAAGGGAAGAATATTTATAAATATATATAATTTTTTAAATTTATTTTCCATTTAATAATATACATTCACGTCATCATTATCCACTTTACGTGATCCTGCACAAACCTTGGACATGATAGCTTGTGCAAGTCCCATTATGTGGATGGGAGACACAACTCCCAACTCACAGAGGAGGTTTCTTTTTTGTGTATATATTTTTTATATTTTCCATTTAATAATATACATTCACACCACAATTATCCACGTTAAGTCCCTGGCTCTTTAGAGCCTATCAACTTCCTTCCCTCCTGCCTCATGGCTTTCAAAATTAACCTTTAGAATCATTGCATTTTGTACGTTTTCCAATTCTAATTACACTCATTACAAAATAACTCAAAATTTAAATGAATATAGAAAGGTAGAAAACTTCTCCTTACAAGTCTTCAGATAACCCTGCTAGCGATGTTAATTGCTTACAATAATCTTTTAGATATGATATAAATTTACTCCGGTCCTTTTGGAACACTTGATCAGGCTGGTTTCGGATTTTTCCTGTCAGCTTCGCCAGTTCTGCAAATGGAAGAATAATAGACTCATAGAATTGTAGAGTTGGAAGGGGTCCCCCGGGGTCATCTAGACCAACCCCCTAAGGAAAAAGCTGCAAATTCCTCCACAGCCCCAGCCAGCCTGCCTTCCAGCGCAATCCCTCGCCCGTTTCCACAGAGCAACGGGACTCCAATTCCCAAGGGGGGGAAAAAAACCATTGCAAAATTCTCCTGGGAGCTGCTTCGAAAGCACTCTGAGCGGGCCTGAGGGGGAGATCTAACGCGGCCGGAGGTTAGATCTCCCGACCGAGTCGAGGAGGCCGCGTGGCTCCTCCTCCTCCGGCTGGCCGGGGCCCCCGTGACGCTTCCCGGCGGCGAGAGCGCACCAGGGCTGGCAAGGGAATGGGATCTGGCGGGAGGAGGGAGAAGGAGGTGGGGACGGGCGGGAGGCGGTGCCGAGGCGACCGAGTCACTGCTTTAAATCTTGGACGGGCGAAGCGAGGAAGCTCCCAGCGCTGGAGGCTGCCGGGTCTCTCGCCGTCTCCGCCTCTCTCCCGCGCTCTCGCTTGCCGCCTCCGCCTCGGAGGAGCGCAAGGAAAGGGCGCTTCTGGGGGGCTGCTCCACCCGCCTTGGCGCGCTCGGACGTGAGGCGAGGCGAGGCGAGGCAAGCGGGCAGGGGGCACGACGCGCTCGCCTTCAAGGGAGCCATTGAGCGAGCGGCGACCCACGCGCTCCCTTGCTCCTTCCTGGAGGGGACGGACTGACTGGCTGACTGGCTGACTGACTGGGCTGCGCTTGGCCGCTGCTGGCGCCGGCCGCCCCTCGCGTCCAAGTTGAAGCGACTTTCTTCCCTTCCCTTCCTTCCTTTCTCTCTCCCTCCGTCCGTCGCCGGGCTGCGCCGAAGCAGCTCGCCGCCCGCCGGCGTGTGAGGAGGGAAGGACTCCGGAGAAGGCTCGCCTCGAAGGCTTCCTCTTCTTCTTCTGCTGCTGCTGCTCCGGCAGCCCCGAACAGCCGCCGCGCTGGAGGAGAGACGCAAAGGAGACCCCCGGAGGTAAGGAAGGCGACGGGGGTGGGCCGAGGAGCGGAGTTGCCCTCTCGTTACCGCTCGCTTTCCTTCCCGCAAACAGCTCACCTGCTCCCACCTGACGCTTTTCTTCTTGCGTTCTCACAACCGCCCCGCGAGGTAGGCTAAGGCTGGGAGAAAGTGGCCAACGAGCGAGATTCGTGGATGGAAGGGAGACGATATTGGAAGCAGGGTCCCACTAAATCTATTCTGACGCTCTTAAGGACTACATGAAAATAGTTTGGGGTAGTGCTTTTTATTATTATTATTATTAAAGGTGCTGGTAGACACCATGAAGTTGTCGTAGTAAAAGTGCCACACTTTTTAACATTTTTTTTTTTTGGCGGGGGAAGGTGCCAGTTCTACATACTCTTGAGACCCTCCCCAGAAAAAGTACCCGGTTCGGGACAGGACTTCTTCACAGTTCGCTAGACTTGGAGAAGAAAAGTATTTTTTAAAAAATATTTCCTCGTACTTATTTATTTATAGCCTGGATTAAAATAAAGCAAAGCTTTTTGCTCGGGTCTGCTGACAAGGTTTAAATAATTGACAGGCACAAAGTGGGGAAAAGACCGCAGAGGGTGGAATGATATTGGTAGTGGTGGAAATGGGAACATAGGAAGGACTGTAAAAATGTATGCCGCAGAGCATGTGCATAGGGCCCCCCATGCCACATCTAACTTCCATATATTGGGAAGTGACCGCTGTACAGGCAATGGGGGTAGATGATTAAAAGTGCAGGATTTAGAGGTGTGTGTGTGGGGGTTTCTTGTTTGGGCAGGAGGGGCCATAGTTTAAGTTCTGACATACGGTTCTGGAAGGGGTGTTGTGTGTTCAGACTTGTCCGAAAGTTGCGCATATTGACCCACTCTTCTTGCTTACAATCAGGTGTGATCATGGTTACTTAGCTGAGAAAGGCAAGCACTTTGCACATGCTCCGGGGAACTCTCTTGTGAGGCTGAACCTGGGCATGGAAAGCATGTATGCACATAGCTAAGGTTTGGTGAGTTCTGGTTAAAATGAAACTCTGCAGAGAGCCAAACCTGACCCAGTGAATTTTGGGGCTTGAAGGAAGAAAAGGAGAAAGGGCAGTATTTGAGAGGTCTGGGAAGAGCAGTGGGAGTGCAGAGAATCTCAGGAGTTGTTTAGGGATTGCATAAAGGTATGATGGGGGACCCAGGTGGCGCTGTGGTTAAACCACTGAGCCTAGGGCTTGCTGATCAGAAGGTCGGCGGTTCGAATCCCTGTGACGGGGTGAGCTCCCGTTGCTCGGTCCCAGCTCCTGCCAACCTAGCAGTTCGAAAGCACGTCAAAATGCAAGTAGATAAATAGGAACCGTTACAGCGGGAAGGTAAACGGCGTTTCCATGTGCTGCTCTGGTTTGCCAGAAGCGGCTTTGTCATGCTGGCCACATGACCTGGAAGCTATACGCCGGCTCCCTCGGCCAATAATGTGAGATGAGCGCGCAACCCCAGAGTCGGTCACGACTGGACCTAATGGTCAGGGGTCCCTTTTCCTTTACCTTTAAAGGTATGATAGATGAACTGCAAGGTAATTTGGCAGTAAGGTGAAAAGAGTCAGGACTGGTTGTCCAAAGAGAGCAGCAGGGCTTAGTGGTTTGGGAAATAAGTTGTAGGGTTACTGACGAGAGGCTAGGCGTTTGGGGGTGTGGGCTGGTGGGGTAAGATGGACAAGGGAAGTAGTTTGGAAAGCAATGCTGGAGTTTGCGTTTCAAGGGCTGCTTGCTTGGAGGCAAGAGAGAGCGAGTTGCTGGATCTGCAAGGATAGTTTGCCCAGAGGGGGATATGTTTAGGGTGAGTGAGACAATTAGGATTAGCTGAGACAGGGAAAGGGAATTATTTCTCGCTGTTGTGGAAAGGAAGCTGGGAGATATAATTTGCATAGTGGAAGAGAGTGATAGAGTAGCATTGAGGTTTCTATCAAGACAACCAATGGGGATCTGTGGGAGGATTAGAGTTTTTTTTTCCTGCTTCAGGTGGCCAGCAGATGGAGTTTGTTTTTGATAGAGGTCTCTTGTGATACAGGAACACTAGATGTGGGAAATAGTAGGGTCAGGTCAGAGAGACTGCAAAGGGAGTCAACTCTCTGTGTTGGAAACTGAGCACAGCTGGGGTGGAGCAGAGGACTTTGGGGCAGCGAAGTATAGGGATGGGGCATATTTATTTTATAGCCCCATCCTTTACTGTCTCATAAGCAAAATGGAAGTCCTTCCCCCCCCCCCCCCAGAATTAAAGATCTAAACTAGCAAGTTGTGGAGGTCGGGGAGCACAGATACTATTAATATGCCAAGGGAATATTTGGATATGAGGTTTTGGGGTTGGAAGCATTCAGTTTATAAGCCTAGGTAGACAAGGTACTGAAAGTTGAGGACTAAGTTACATGTTTCACAGAGTTGTGTTTTGCTTTGCCTGTGCAATTTTTTTTTTATTAAAAACATGAAAAGTAGTCTCTGGAGGTTGCTACTGCAGACAGTAGCAGGCAGGAGCAACCATTTACTGTAAATATTTTCCCTCCTGCCATTTACCCCTTCAAAATCACCTCTCCTGGCTGCGTTTTTCCATGGCAAAGGGAAGAAGTTGAGGACCTGGGTCTTTTTCATTTGTAAGGGAAAATCCACTTATGGAGTATGTGATACTGAGCACAGAAATGGCTTGGGGTGGGGAGGGGAGACTAAACAACCTTCCCACCAAGGTTGTAGCTGGGTCCACATTGCATGATTCAGAACACACATCTGTGCGTAATCCATGGTTTTGACGTGACTATGGTTCGGGGATATCAATGGCAAGTTGGGTGGAGTTGTGTTACTCACATGTGGAGCAGCTGAGGAAGGAGGCAGTGGGAAGTGATGAGGGAGAAAAATTGGGGGAGTGGGCTTGGAGGTTTTTGCGTTGTGAGATGGGGATATATATTTGAGGCTTTGGGAAGAGGCACATTAAGAGGTGGTAGTGACTTAGCTATTGACTGGCGTACTTATTTGCCAGAACTACCACCATCTATTGCTGCTAGTAAAGGTAAAGGGACTCCTGACCATTAGGTCCAGTCGTGACCGACTCTGGGGTTGCGCGCTCATCTCGCATTATTGGCCGAGGGAGCCGGCGTATAGCTTCCAGGTCATGTGGCCAGCATGACAAAACCGCTTCTGGCAAACCAGAGCAGCACATGGAAACGCCGTTTACCTTCCCGCTATAGCAGTTCCTATTTATCTACTTGCATTTTGACGTGCTTTCGAACTGCTAGGTTGGCAGGAGCTGGGACCGAGCAACGGGAGCTTACCCCGTCACAGGGATTCGAACCGCCGACCTTCTGATCAGCAAGCCCTAGGCTCAGTGGTTTAACCACAGCGCCACCTGGGTCCCTATTGCTGCTAGTAGAGCCTTGTAAATTAAGTTTGCAAACGTAACTAGCTTGCCTTTCCACCGACCCACTAGCCTGCTGGCGATAGGCATACAAAATGAAGAAAATAAAGCATTTTTATACTGTGTGCAGAAGAGGGACGGATTTCTCTATCCCTCCTCTGCCAGTCTGCTCAGTGGCCTGCGCGCGCAATTCATTCTCGCCTATTTCAACCAGGCTAATGCTTATTTTAAAGGCTCCGCTCAGCAAAAAGCATGGCTAAAATGTATTTCTGGAACTCTGTCCTGCCTGTAGTAATTATCTTCTTACCTGTCCATTTCCTCCAGTTTTCACCACTGTGGCAAATAAAGGTTTCTGTCGGGAATTGCAAGGTTTGGGCTTAAACAAAGGAAAGAGCAGAAGGGTTGGACACATGTTTGTGGTCTGTAAGCACCAGGCACCAAGCTCAGGCCCTCCTGAAGGGTCAGAAGTGTGCTATGTTGACACTGTTATTGGCTGGGCAAAGAAACTGAGGGGCGGCGGCACTAGGTCAGGCCATGTTTCTATCTCACAGCCCAGGTGCTAGGCCACACAATCGCCACATTTGCAAAAATGTGGGGTGCGACCATTATGTGAACTATTATTACTAAACAGTCTTTGCATGTTAATGCATCACTGTACAGTTTAGCTGTCGTGGGAAGATGCAGGTCTTGCCATATCGTGTGCCTCACCTATGGCAGCTTCGCCCGCCTGCCTGCTCCCTTTGTGCCTACAGAAATGTGGTATACTGGCAATGTGCGAGAGATAAATGCGTATCCATAGGCTACTGGTGCATACATTGCTGCTCCATTTAGGTAGTGAGACGAACGGAATTATACCAGCGATGAAAGGTAATTAACCCAATTTTGGGACTGAAAAAACAGGGTGTGACGATTCTGCACTGGCGATGATGAAATACGATACTGTGTGAATCTTGCCCATGCATCTGGTGGAGAAGTGTGCAGGAGAAAAAAAGACATCTTCCGCTATGTCATTTCTGCTGCTCTGAACCAGCCTTTTCCAACCTTCTTCAGATGTTTGGAGCTTTCAGTTTCCATCACCCCCAGGCAGCTCAAGGTGTAGGGAAAAGGCAACTCTAAATGCTTTTTTGTACCAGTGTTTAATTGCCACCTGATCCCTCAGGTAAGAAAGGCGATGATGATCTTGCCAAGTGCTGATCTCCCTCTTAAAGCGAAACAGCTCTAAGCTATGCAGACTGCTCTCCAGTTCTGATTTTTAAAGTGCACCCTAGTAACCTCGGTGGGATGAGAAACAGTGAGGTTTTCATGGCCCACTTCTAGAAATAACTCATGCAAACCAGACACTCCTTCATGTAGTACCTGTCTGTGAGAAAGGGATAGATAGTGTATATATTTGTTTGTTCAGAGGTTTGATTGGGCAGAAATAGCACAAACCTAGGCCCTTCATGTGTTTCCTTGTAAGAGAGAGGCTTGGAAGGTGGCAAAGAGGCAGGGCCTTTACGATTGTGGATCCTTCTGTGCCCGTGAAGTGCTCCCTCAAGGGACATCTGTCTGGTGCTGACACTAACATCTTTTTGGCGCACGGTTAGGACATTCCTTTTCTCCTGGGCATATGGTGATGTTTGATCCAGCTGAGTCAAAAGTTCTACCTTAGTTCTACTCTGGATTACTGATAAGTCATTCCCTGCTCACTCCCCTTGCCAAGGCTTTATGTATTGATTCAGTTGTTTACATTTTTGATAGATGTTGCTTTTAAACTTGACTGTAAGTGCTTAGAGGCTAACGCAACAACAATAATAAATAATAAAGCAGATATGCTGCTCAACTCATTTTTCTTTCGTATGGGTTTTGCTTCTCCCCTTTTACTCAGTCTTCACCAACCTAATGATCTGCAAAAGTTTTGGGCTACCAATTCACATCATCAGCCCCAGCCTGAGTCTCAGGGCCTGTGCATCTATAGAAAGAGCAATTTTTTGCAGTGTGCATATTATGCCAGTTTGGATGGCTGTAGAAACTATTGCATTCGATTTGCGCATCTGAAATACAAAATTCACATGTTTTCCCTGCGCTGTTCAAAATGTTGAGCCTTCTTCAGTTCAGGTGGCTTAGTCTGTTGAAAGGTGGTATGGAACCTACACCTGCTCCTCTCTTCACCTGCTTAATATTGCATTTCCAGTTCAGTCTAGCGTTGAGTTTTCATTTAGAAAAAGAACAGCGGATAAACACAAAACCATTGTGTTTTTAAGGACTTGGTGTTGATTAAATCGGATGAAGTGGCATCGGCTCCCCATTTCTAGGAAGACGTGTTTCTATAAGGCATGTAATATCCAATTAATCTTACACTGTGCTAAGAGGAAATATTGCATGCCCACACTATAGTAGAATTAACTTCTTGCACAACCTCCCTTTGCTTTCTTGAAATAAACTTCCTGCTAATCCTGGTGTGCTCTGTTCCCTCTTTTTTGGCCTGCTAAACTTGGTGTCTTAGCATCCTTTTGTTCTCTGTACACCCCCCCCCCCCCTGATCACTATAGTGTTGTAATAAGCCTGCCTTTTGTTTGCAATCTTCTTCCCTCCTTTCCTTGCTTTGGTTTTCACTGGTTGTGTGTTCGCCAGGAGACAGGATATGTGAGTGGATCTCCATTGCACATAATGTTTCTTGGAACTGAAACTTCTCCTTTTCAAATCGTGTTAGGGATTAGGTAAGCCTTTAGCTCAGTATTTCTTGCTTTCATCACTGTACAGTTTGTGACACAGCCTATTCAACTTGAGTAACCTGTGTTTGCTTATTAATACAGTGGAACCTCGGTTTATGAACACCTCGGTTTATGAATTTTCGGTTTATGAACACAGTGGACCCATCTGGAACGGATTAATTCATTTTCCATTACTTTCAATGGGAAAGTTCGCTTCGGTTTATGAACGCTTCAGTTTATGAACAGACTTCCGGAACCAATTACACCCATGCTTCAGTTTATGAACGCTTCAGTTTAAGTACTCCGTGGACCCGTCTGGAACGGATTAATCCACTTTCCATTACTTTCAATGGGAAAGTTCGCTTCAGTTTATGAACGCTTCAGTTTAAGTACTCTGGAACGGATTAATCCACTTTCCATTACTTTCAATGGAAAAGTTCGCTTCAGTTTATGAACGCTTCAGTTTATGAACAGACTTCCGGAACCAATTGTGTTCATAAACCGAGGTACCACTGTACTTGCAACTGCTCTTGATCTAGAATCTTATCGGGCATCTTGCACTTTGCTCTTTCCTATTCTTGTGTGTCATGGTATGATTTGATTGAATATAGATTGCGTTCCTCTGCTATATGGGCTAATCTCCACAAAGGCCTCCCCCCCCCCGAAATCTGTCGCACTATTAGTGTGACCAAGAGACAGAACCTAACATTTGGCCCCTATCCAAGTGCCCAGCTTTACTTTCTCCCATATAAGTCAACGTGGAAAAGCAAAGCCCTGCACAGGGGGAGGATATTGGATGGGTTGGAAATATCTGCTACCTCCCCCCTACTGTGCATCTCACATATTGGCAGAGCTCCTTCAGGGGTTCCACAGAGGCACTTGACTTTACTCTTCAGGTTCTTGCAATATACAAACTTCCCTCCATTCTTATCTGCATTTGATGGACGTTTTGCTAGGCTGTTCAGAATTCCTGGGAACTGTGAGTTGGCATAGAAGGGTGGATGAGGGGATCTAATGAAACATTTTTAACAGGGGGCAGAGCAATGAATGCTGTACAGGTGGCCCATTCTCCCCTCTAGCTGCTTACTGGGTGGCCATGATGTGGTTCCCCTGGGGGAGAAGCGGTCGAGTGCCTTCCCCACTCAAACACACATGCCTGATGTGTGATGGTGGTCATTCCTTATGAAGGCCTTTATGTATGATGGACATCCGATTCATTTCACTCTTCCCCATAAAGCAGTAGCTGGAGCATGTGGATGAGGCTTATGCATGTACAGAATGCAGGTGTTTCTGTTCCAACCTGTGTTCATGACCACCAGCGCTGTTTCTCTTCTGCTGCTGTTCAGTTTCCACCAAATACTACATTATTAGTCTTGCTGTCTGCTGTTTAACATAGGTTACGTAACGTATGTAATTATTTATGTAAGTTGCATTCATCTCGCATAAAGGAAACACCGAAACAATGTAAAGAAAGTAATTATAACATACCATTTGCAGATTTTAAAACAGCAACAATGTTAATGGACACCAATAGTCTGTTCTTGTCTGATTTCAGTTCCCGACCGTACACAAACTGCAACAATTTCTGCTCCCTTTTCCATTTTCACCACAATTTTTTGGGCTTCCCATTGCAAGTTTGCTATTAGGGGCTAATGCCCAGGTTTGCTTTGCAAGCCAACCCCTCCACCTGCTGCCTCGGTCACTTGTCCTGCCTGTCTCCAGTGTTTCTCTCCCCCTGGAGCATACACAGTCTGTCACCAGCATGACAGTGGACTAGAACAAATATAGCATAGAGAGACATGCACTGCGCATAGCGGGGAGTGGAGAGGAAGAGGCAACATGCCTGAGGCCAGCTTCCAATTTGCAAACTATTTTATGTAAAAATTTCCAGAGGGGGTAGTAGCCATGTTAGTCTCTTGCAGCAAAACCAGCCAGAGTCCTGTTATACCTAAAAGACTAACAAATTTATTATGTCATAGGCTCTTTCATGGACGGAAGCCCAGTTTTTCAGATGCGTCTTTAAGTTGCCACAGGACTCTCTGATTATTTAATGCATGAAGCCTGCTGTATAGCCTGCAGTCATAGAATCATAGAGTTAGAAGAGACCACAAGGGCCATCCAGTCCAACCCCCTGCCAAGCAGGAAACACCATCAAAGCATTCTTGACATACGCCTGTCAAGCCTCTGCTTAAAGACCTCCAAAGAAGGAGACTCCACCACACTCCTTGGTAGCAAATCCCACTGCCGAACAGCTCTTACTGTCAGGAAGTTCTTCCTAATGTTTAGGTGGAATATTCTTTCTTGTAGTTTGAATAGTCAACCACGGAAAAGCAATACCGCCTTTTGGGTATTGGGTGGGTGTGTTCTCTTCTTTCAGTATTTAAGAAATCACAAGGATAAATTGGGCTTATTACATGTCAAGCCACTATTTCTCATTGCTACTATTGGTATCGTAGTAGAACTTTGGCTGCAAAGCACCCACACAGTGCTGTAGAACAGCAGAAGAGGCTGCAAGGCTTTCAGGTAGGAGCAGGGTGGAGACAAAAGCCCCTAGCATATCATTGCCATTGTAGGCTGGCACTGCAGAAAGGCTTAGGCTTACATGTGTTTTTGATAATGGGTGATGCAGTTTGGTTTCGCGTGTTCAGGACCCACCTAGTTGCTGGCAGATCCTGTCAGCATTCCATTCAACTGATAAGTTTTGACATTTATTATTTTTAATTTTTGCTAGTGCACGGCAGATATCAAGATTTAAGTATCCCATGTTATCCCCACTTGCTGATTTTGCATAATCTGAAAAGGGGTCAGTAGGATTTAACAAGCTACTATAGAATATAAACCTGGTTATTCCTGCCCCCCCTCCCGCTCCCTAATTCCCCGTTGTCCAGTCTCCTTTGCTGTTGTGTTTTCATTGCTTACGGTGTAGGTGTTCACAATGGAATCATAACAAACAGTGCAACTTCTGTCAGGGAAGTGAAAGGTCAGTTTGGATGGGAGAGAAATGAAATCCACATAGGGTGTACTGAGGGTACTTCCGGGAGAAGCTGCTATGTAGTTGGGATGACTGGGATGTTAGAAGCAAAGAGGTCAGGAATTTTAAGGAACAGGGAAGGGTGAAAAGGAGCACTGTAGGCCGAGAAGCAGGAATTTGAGAGAAAGTTAGTTAGAGGGAAAAAAAGGATTAACAGGAAAAGCCAGGATTTTTTTTGGGGGGGGGGAAGGAAACCTCACATAGGACCTGGGACCAGGAAAGTTTGTATTGTGTCAGCCATGGGGCTGGCAAGCAGAACTGAGGTGGAAAAGAGTAAGAAGTGGTCTGGAAGTCAGGGGTCCTGTGAACGAAGCACACACATAAGCAGGTAGCAGTGGGAAAATGGGTTGGTGGAGGTAGCAGATGCCTGAGAAAGTAAAGAGCTGAAGGCACACCGGAGTGGAGAGAATTAGGAGCTGAGGAGGTGAAGAGCCTTCATTCTCGACATGCATTTTCTTAAGCGAGTGGCTTTGCCGCACAGGTCAAACTTATAGATACCCTGGTGAGACAACTTACTTAAAGATCCTTATTTGTTTGTAAAGAATGTTGTTCTTGAGCTTACCTGGCTGTTAGTGAGGGCGCTAGAACCTAATTGGAGAAAGTTTTGTTGCAACAGCTGCAAGTCAGGCTCGACTCCCCAGGAACATTCTTGCTTTCACATTTGAATAGGTTCATCGATAACGGAAGTAGGGCTAGTGGCCGCGAATCAATTGATGCTAATTAATATCTGTGTTTTTTTAAGAAAATCATTTTTATTAAGGATTTTCTTAGTTTACAAAGATAAGAGCAATGTCTCTCTTAAGATTTTTACAATTCAGTTTCGTTTGTTGAGACATTGGTGAGGGGGGGGGAAGGATAGTAGGTGGAGGGAGGGTGGGTGGAGTGGGGTGGGTTTTTTCTTGTCAGCGACGTTTGCATAGGTTCTCTGTTGTTCGCTTGTTTTAATTAATATCTGTTAACACTTCGGGGCTATGGTAATACCTGATGCTAGGCAGCTTTGAAAAACCAATTTAATAGACAAAATAATTTCTTTCTTTTAAAGAGGGAGAAGAAGTCCGCCGAATTCCACAAGTTCTGCTCAGTAGGGAATAAATATTCCTATCAAGTATCTGGTTCATTTAACGAGGAGTTAATGAGGATAAATGGATGCACTGGCCTTGGTAATTGCTACCATCTCCATTTCTCTTTAAGTGCTTCCTAATGGTTGCATTGTTTGAAAGAATGTGTAAATATTGACAAGAAATTAACGGTTTGCTTGGTTAAAGCAACAGCTCCCGTGTCTGACCATCTGTTGCTATTAAGACAGCCAGATGTCAGTGTGTGCAGAAGTACAGAAATGAATTGGCTTGTCCAGCATTCGGCCAAGGGTTTGTTTATGGAAGTCCAGTATCCAGGATCACAGTTAGAACATAGCACCGTGGCCTGTAGACTCCACACCTTCTCAGTTTTCAGCTGAATGAGATTATCGTGTTGCTGATAGCTCCTACTGTACAATTGAGAGAGGAGAGGCGAAAGCTCCTTTTCAATATGCTCCTTCTGTTCTCTGACGTAAAATACGTCAAAACTGCCACACGATTGGCGCAGGAACTTTCTCTTCACAACGCTTTAAGCCACTTCTAACTAGAAATACAGGAAATCTCTTTTTATGGTGGTGTTGGGGAAGAAACTTTCCTCTTTAGTTCCTGGAGGGTTCCTGTCCCAGCATAGCAAATTTGGTTATTCAAACTGCTTAACCAGTATTGATAAGGTCAGGTTCCCTCCCCACCCCGTGTGGTGTAGTGTTGCCTGATGACTCAGTGAGCAGCGCAATATAGGAGATTTAGTGTGTGTATGTAATGGTAAAGGTAAAGGAACCCCTGACCATTAGGTCCAGTCGCAGACGACTCTGGGGTTGCGGTGCTCATCTTGCTTTACTGGCCAAGGGAGCCGGCGTACAGCTTCCAGGTCATGTGGCCAGCATGACTAAGCCGCTTCTGCCAAAACCAGAGCAGTGCATGGAAATGCCGTTTACCTTCCCGCCGGAGCGGTGCTTTCGAACTGCTAGGTTGGCAGGAGCTGGAACCAAACAAAGGAAGCTCACCCCACCACGAGGATTCGAACCGCCGACCTTCTGATCGGCAAGCCCTAGGCTCTGTGGTTTAATCCACAGCACCACCCATGTGTGTGTACAGAGGGCTTTTAAAACCATTTAGCACATATTTGGCCCTTTCATAAGCTTCTGTGCCTGAAGTTTCTTGTGGGAACTTCATTGGTAACCAGGTCCTACAGGAAAGGATTGCAGCTATTTTTGGAGTTATGAATATTTCTTTTATTATGGTTTCTTGGAAATTTGTTTCCCCATAGCCTGATTGTATGACAATTGTGTTTGAAGATCTGGCAATGTGTAACTTTGGTGCAGAAGAGGCAGTAGTACGGTGGGGGGGGGGAACACACACACACACACACACACACACACACACACACACACACACACACACCTCCAGGCCAGGGGCTGAATGTGGCCCTCATGTCAGGCGCTAGCCAGCAATAAATCACACAGTGTAAGTTGGAGTTAACCCTTTATTAGCAAAGACACTATTAGCACAAGAATGTCAGGTCTAACGAGCACAGCAGCTCGTCACTGGTAGGTCTTGCCCCCATGAAGCAGTTGCTGAGATGGAAGGTGTCTGCCTCCCCACAGCTTCCTAACGCCCCTCCTCTACAGGTTCCCCCCCCCCCAAAGCAATTGGAGACTGTGCCTATGTGAAGCCAACCTCTCCTCCACCCTTTTAATGCCTCTCTTGGTTCTGGGAGACCAGGAGGGATGGGAGCTTGTCATAGCAGCTTGTCACACCTGTGACTCTTCACCAGCCAGACTCATCTTTGCCTCTTGGCCTCCCTCTTCTCGTACTTCAGCTTCTGCCTCTGATTCTGGACTTCTCTCTGCCACAGACTCCCCCAGCTTACTAAGGCCTGTTATCTCTTCAGCTTCTGACACCTCCTCCCAACCTTCTCCCTCTGACCACTCGTCATTGTCCCACCACCACTTCCAGGGTTCTGAACCTTCGTCCCTTGGTGGTTCCTCAGCTAGCTCCATTCCTTCGCATCCAACCAGTCCATGACACCCCCAGGCCTCTGTCTGGCCTTTGGCACTCTCCCCAGGTCACACAGCCACTCCAACCACAATGGATTTTCCCAGGTCACATCCCTTAGTGACCTTGATTTGCACTCTCCTTTTGTGTCTTTGCCAGACTGGAATGTGTGCTTGAACTTTATATTCCTCCTTGCTTGCCCGATTGGAGGATAGAGAGGTTGTGTGTACCCACTTGTTCCTGTGGCCCAAACCACCTCTAGTATTCAGCCCTAGTAAGTTGCCCATTAGGGAATGTTGCCCCCAGGTGGAAAACACATTCCTCACCCCTGTGGTAGGAAGAAGAAGAGGAGTTTGGATTTGATATCCCGCTTTATCACTACCCGAAGGAGTCTCAAAGCGGCTAACAATCTCCTTTTCCCTTCCTCTCCCACAACAAACACTCTGTGAGGTGAGTGGGGCTGAGAGACTTCAAAGAAGTG
Source organism: Zootoca vivipara (assembly GCF_965207765.1). Taxonomy (NCBI): domain Eukaryota; kingdom Metazoa; phylum Chordata; class Lepidosauria; order Squamata; family Lacertidae; genus Zootoca; species Zootoca vivipara. The sequence continues at coordinate 66,034,298 of NC_142583.1, forward strand.
TGACTAGCCCAAGGTCACCCAGCAGCTGCATGTGGAGGAGCGGAGACACGAACCCGGTCCCCCAGCTTACAAGTCTACCGCTCTTAACCACTACACCACACTGGCTCCCAAGCTGAATATCCACCTCACAGTTTATGGAGAAGGGTTGCGGCCTATTCTTCTCCCTGATGGGATGACTTTTCCATGAATGTGGGGATTTCCTCCCCTTAAACGGAGAACTCAGACAAACTTTATCCCCTACCTGCTCCCTGGTATGGCATTGTTCAGACAGTCTGTTGTCTAGGGCTAGGCGATAACTGACTCCCAACATGGTGATATATCAGCAGCTAAACATGATGATATACCCATATTTCACGATGTCTGAAATGAGGATGGAGCTATGTAGAGGCATTGGCTGGTTTCACGGTTTTCCCTGCATTGTGATTTTTGCATAACACCCACCCTGATTTGTGATATAATTGACAGGTTAAACATTAAAATGATATCATGGTATGGACTTCAAACCATTTTTGGACAATATATCAGCATATCTCCCAGCCCTACGGTATATCTATGCATGTATTAAAAAATATTTATATACTGCCCTTTATGGTTTACCAGAGCAGGGTGCAGAGCAGAAAATAAAAACAACCAATAGATACTAAAATACTCCATCAACCAAAAGAAACGGCTAAAAGCCACAGAGCAGGCGGGACCATTTCGCTGCATTTCACCTTTGACCTGGCCCTTAATCTGCAATATAAATGTTGGTCCTGATCCAGCTAAACTAAGCCCTATTGCATTAATGGAGCTTATGTATGTTGTGACTGTCTTAAGTCCTGTTCATTTCTATGAGGCTTAAGCCCCACTGACTCTAGTTGGGATTTGAGTCACAGGTACTATGCCTTTTGCAAGACGCCTGTGTTTTGTTGTATTAGCTACTCGAGCTTGAATGAATTCATTATTCATGGTGAATTGTGGAGGGATAGTGGTTAGCAGAGCTGTTTGTTTCATTGCAGGGGCTTACGCCCCTGTCTTCTGGAGTGTCTCACATAGGGTGTGGAATATGATGGTATGTTGCTGTGTGAAATACAATAAAAAAACAAGGTGTCCGTGGTTCGAGTGATTTATGTCCTAGCACTCTGCTGAACTTGCCCCCTTACAGTAGCCTCCTTTCTGTCAGCTGTTCCAAACTCTCCGTGACCCTGTAAGGAGGTGAGTTGGATTACCTGTATGGCTGGCACCTGCCTCTGAATGAAACCTGTGACCTACCAAGCCAAACATAGCTCGCAGGTGTATCAGGCCCACCTTGGGCCTGATAACCGTCCTGTTTTTTTTGCTGCATGCCTGCTAAAACAGGCAGACCTTTGAGTGCCTGGAAAATAACAATTCGAAGCTTGCAGGCAACCGCACCGTAATGGTATTTTGAGGGAGAGGTTTGCAAATGTGATAAAAGCACGATGGTTGGTATTAGAGCAGGATGTACGGCTCTGGTGGAGCATTGTTCTTCCTAAGTCAACAAATAACTGAAAAGAAAACTGGAAAGGGACAGAAGGAAAAGCCTGTATAAAACCCGTCTTTCTACTCTGTGACAAGTGTAGAGATTTAAACAGGTGATTCAGAGGCACACAATCGCATGGAAGGAAAAGCGTGCATCTATTCTGCATTTAGTTTCAGTGTCAAGCTCCTCAAGGACTAATAAACTTGCTACACCAAGTCCGTTTCCAAACTCTTGTAAGTGGGCAGATTTCTTACTATTCTTGCACAGAGTTTAATGTTACAACGTGTTGTGTAAATAAACTGGGAAAGACCTGGAGCAACTTTCTTATTCTATATTCCTCTCAATGAGTATTGCCTATTATGCAAATTTGTATTCTGCACCTGCACTCCTAAGCCTTTGTTGTTGGTTCAGTTTTCACATGGCTTGTCCAAATTAAGCTAAAATATTATGCAGTTGCAGATGTGACTCACTTGCAGGTGTGTCAAGTACCATGCTGAAAGTTTGTAACTTTAATTTTACCACCTTTGTTTTTAAAATGCAAGCGTTCTGGTCTGTTATATGTAATGCTTTGTTGGCTTTCTCCTTCGGAGACTGCACTGAATTATTTTTTGGGGGGGTGGGTGGGTGGTTTTTTTTTCAAGGCAAGGGGATTCGGGGGGGGGGCATTCCACAAAACTCTTCCCTACTTTTACCATTTGGTGCTTTCAAATGCTGCTGACCTCTATGTGTGTCTCTGTTGTGACATTGTTTTATTGTGTGTTTTAATTGTGGGGTGTTTAAATGTTTGTGCAACTGGTTTTTATATTTCGTACACCGCTTAGAATCTAGTTTGGGCATTAAGCCATATATAAGTCAATAGAAATAATACAATTGGTGCCATCTAAGTAGCAACACCGCAGTTAACTGCTTCCTGAGACAATCACAGGTAGTCATGGGCATATAAGCAGCATGATGCTGTCCCATCATCACTTAGTGAGTTGACTATATGATGTCATGAAGCCAAATCTGAGTAAGGGAAGCACTCCTTCTTATCGCTGTGAATGAGTGAACCGTTTTAGACACTGCATCTTGCGCTTGGCAAGAGAGAATGACATGTGTGTTTTTCTGTAGCGAGACAGAATCTGTTTCCAGAAGACAATTTTTGTGTGCATGACCTGAACAAATACATAGAACTGTGTGCTTGAACTGTGCCAATATACAACCTTTACTCTGCTGCCTACCTCTTGTCCATCTGATGGAAATTGCAACTAATTTTTGTGTGTGCTGCGTGAGCAGAAATGTCTGAACGTTCTTGCCGTTTTCTACACCCTTGCGTATAATCCTGAAGCAGGTCCTTGCATCCTAGCCCCAAGGGAGTTCAGGGTCCTCTCCATAGTGCAGTCAGAAATGAAGCTAAAATACTCTGAAGGCAGCTCGCTTCGTTGATTGTAATCTCTGGGATTTTCTGGCCTCAGCACTCTGATGTGAGCAGAAACTTTCTGATCAAGGTTAACGGCTTTTTATCATATCTGGCTATCAGGCTAATGTTGGCTCAGTGCAGTTGAACCTTACACCTAATTCCAGGTACCTTGGCCTGGCCTTGGTCTCAGAAGCTGATAACTAGAGGGGAGGATCCATGGGTGGTGTTCAACTACTCAGAGTAGTCCCATTGAAATAAATGAGCATTACTTGGTTAGGTTGATTAAATAGGTTTGCTCTGAGTAAAACTTAGTTGATTAGCACCCCATGTTATACTTTCTACAGGGTATGTGTGTGCATTTCATCATCAGACCCCACTGAAAGTGAATGGGGAGCAGCACAATGGCATACACGCCTTGTAGGCTTATAGGTTGCCTGTTTCAATATCATCCCTACCATATCATAGATGCTATTCAGTTTCACATATTTTTAAATTAACCCAGTTCCCAACATTCGGGGCAATATCTTTTTCTGGCCTGGCCATGTGCTTGGAAGGAAGTGAGGGGACACCTGGGTTCTCCCCCCCCCCAAAAAGATCTAGGAGTCTTGGTAGACCACAAACTTGACATGAGTCAACAGTGTGATGCAGCAGCTAAAAAAGCCAATGCAATTCTGGGCTGCATCAATAGGAGTATAGCATAAAGATCAAGGGAAGTAATAGTACCACTGTATTCTGCTCTGGTCAGACCTCACCTGGAGTACTGTGTCCAGTTCTGGGCACCACAGTTCAAGAAGGATACTGACAAGCTGGAACGTGTCCAGAAGAGGGCAACCAAAATGGTCAAAGGCCTGGAAACAATGCCTTATAAGGAACGGCTTAGGGAGCTGGGCATGTTTAGCCTGGGGAAGAGAAGGTTAAGGGGTGATATGATAGCCATGCTCAAATATATTAAAGGATGCCATATAGAGGAGGGAGAAAGGTTGTTTTCTGCTGCTCCAGAGAAGCGGACATGGAGCAATGGATTCTAACTACAAGAAAGAAGATCCCACCTAAACATTAGGAAGAACTTCCTGACAGTAAGAGCTGTTTGACAGTGGAATTTGCTGCCAAGGAGTGTGGTGGAGTCTCCTTCTTTGGAGGTCTTTAAGCGGAGGCTTGACAGCCATCTGTCAAGAATGCTTTGATGGCGTTTCCTGCTTGGCAGGGGGTTGGACTGGATGGCCCTTGTGGTTTCTTCCAACTCTATGATTCTAACTCACCTGCCCTGTCTCTGACAACCCCACACATAAACACAGGGTCCTTGGGTTGAGGACTATGCCAGGGGTGAGGGAGCCTGCGACCCTCCAGACTACAGCTGCACTACAGCTTCCATAATCCCTGACATTTGGTCATGCTGGCTAGGGCTGATGGGGAGTTAGGAGTCCAACATCTGGAAGGCCACAAATGGTACAGTCAAATGGTACAGTGATGATGTCTTAACAGTGTTAGAAAATCAGAAATATGAGCTAGGGGCCAAATGGCTCCTTAAACCAGGGTTACAGTCGCCAAAATGGAATGCCTAGTTGCTATTTTGGGGCCACATGTATTTTTCAATATGAGCTTTTGGTTCCTGAAATTTGTTCTGATTGTACAGATAAAGTATCATGGATAGAATTCTACAGGATGTCTTGTTGGTGTGTGAAAACAGTCCAGATCCAAGGATCCCCGGGCATGCACCTCCAGATGGTGGAGGCGTCAGGCACCATCCTGGCTCCTGGGCATGTTCAGTTGGTCACAAGTGGCCAATAGCCAGGTGCAAAATGTGCCTGGAGTTTCCAAATGTTGGTGACGGCTGAGGAAGGACAGTGATTGAGGTTGCAGTCTTCCTGGAGAGCGACTCCTTTTGAACGTGGTGGGACATGCTTCTGAATGAACATGCTGAGGATGACCCTGTAAAATGCACACTTTAATACCCAGATGTGTGAGAGAAAAGCTTGAAAGACAAAGAATGGTATTATCGTGCAGGCATTCTCGATAGGAATTTTCCAAGAGAATGCTATTTGGGACTTAGGTGTTGTGTGCCTTTTTGGAAACTGGAGTGGCTTCACAACAAATACCGATGCTTTGAACGAACTCTTATACAAGTCCAACAGAATTCAGTGGGACATTCAAACCAGGGCTACCCTTTGGAGCCTATTGTGGATACTGAAAGTTCAGTTTTGTAACAGCTAGGGCTTGCAAAGCTTGCTCCTGATAATTGTAATATAATGTAAGTTTTTAATCTGTGACATTTTAATGTATTTTAATGTATTTTAATCCCCCGCCCAGAGTAGCTGGGGAAACCCAGTTGGATGGGCGGGGTACAAATAATAAATTACAATGTGCAGAGCGCACTTTATAATTATAATGTGCAGAAGGCACTAGTAACCCCTTGCTCCAGTATGGAATTACAAGTAGTACTCTCAAATGACAGGGTTTGTTAGTCTCCTGGAAACGCCAAGTTCTATTGTGCTTTTAGAAATTATTTATTGCTGAACTTTGCATATGACAGTTGTAGAGTAAACAGGCTGCCTTTTGCATGGAGTAGCCTGTGTTATATAGCAGCAATAAATCTGTTGCCATATTGATGATACTTGTGAGACAAATGATGGCTGAAAACAATGAGACAGAATGAAAAAATGGGTATATTGTATGTGATAGGATATTTAATGTAATGTAACCACTGAGCCTAGGGCTTGCTGATCAGAAGGTCGGTGGTTCGAATCCCTGTGACGGGGTGAGCTCCCGTTGCTTGGTCCCAGCTCCTGCCAACCTAGCAGTTCGAAAGCACGTCAAAATGCAAGTAGATAAATAGGAACCGCTACAGCGGGAAGGTAAACGGCGTTTCCGTGTGCTGCTCTGGTTCGCCAGAAGTGGCTTTGTTATGCTGGCCACATGACTTGGAAGCTATACACCGGCTCCCTTGGCCAATAATGTGAGATGAGCGCGCAACCCCAGAGTCGGTCACGACTGGACCTAATGGTCAGGGGTCCCTTTACCTTTACCTTTATTTGGTATATAGTAATTCTGGTGGAAATTTATGGAACATGCATTAGAACTGCATTAAAATGGACAGGATTGAAAGAGGCAAAATCTGCAGGATTCACAAATCGAAGTTGTGAAAGAATTAAGGTCGTTTGGAATCGCTGAAAAGTTCTACTTTTGAGTTTGTACTTTTGCTTCAGGTGATGTTCAGAAGGCCTGGTGAAAGACAAAAGACAAAAAACTGCATTGAGGTTTTCTTACAATCGAGTGGCATATAAATTTAATGAAACAAACAAAAGCTGAAATCCGTAACTACAGGATAAGGGAGTAAAACTCACCAAAGTAAATTGAGTTTATTTCTAAAATAGGAATGTTTTGGAATTATTATTATTTATTAAATTCGTATACCACCCTTCACCTTCACTCCGCAATTCACAACATAGGAATGAGCTTCAACTGTTCTAACCACGCTATATTATTTGCTGGATAAAACTGAGGGCAGTGCCAAAGTTTGTAAGGGGCATCTCAGTGTGGCAGAGTCAAAGTTTTGCATGTGTGTTTTGCCTGCAGTTTCAGACATGGACAGCTTCAGCTGAAGAGGCACCTTTGGCTCATTGGTGATGAGGAAGCCTCTTCCTTTCTTGAGATTCTGGAAAGCCACTGCCAGACAGAGTAGGCAATACTGGTCTAGGTGGAAATATAGGAACATACGAGCTGCTGGATCAAGGGATGACTATGGGAAAGTGCATTCTCTCTGCCAAGGAAAGCTGGATTTCACAACTTGCATTAGTCATACACATTTGCATACAGTTCTTTGGTTTGCATAGTTCGCAATAAATGGGATTGGCTTTTTGATATTTCAATTATGAAAGTATACATTTTAATCTTTTAATAGGGTTGTTTTATTGTGCCAGTTAACCGTGTAATTTAACTAAAGATGTTTTTATCTTAATGCTTGTGTCATTGGGTTTTTGTTTACTTGTAAAGAACTTAGAAACCCATTTGGGCTTTCGTAAATCGCTTTGAGTTCATTTTTTAAAAAATAAAATAAAAGAGTGACTCATTAAAAATATGTAAGGTCATAATGATAACAACAATAATTTAGTCTGCTTCTGCTAATCATAGTGAGGGGCAAGGAGATATAGAGATAATAGAATTTCTTCTTGGTGTCTGAAAGTGTTGTAAGTTGTTCTGAGCATCATTCTGGAGAGTTATCAGACATTTCCTCCCAGAGATTTTCAAATATTCATCAACCATAAAGATAATAAACTTGCTTAAAAGTTTGAATTCTACAGTTGGTGCCATATTTGATGGCTTTTCCTTACTTGCTTGGGAAATGGAGAATTGAAACAATTTGGTGAAATTTTAGAAGGTCTGAAAACTTTGCTTTAACTTGTGAAATACAAGCCTGGATTAAACTGAGAGCTGTTTCCTTCTGACCATGCTTGGTTGAAGCTGATGGGTGAGTTGAAGTCCAAAACATCTGGAGGGCACCAAGTTGTAGAAGGACCCATTTTGTATGAGCCCAGAAGCAATTAACAGAAAGATGCAGTAGATCTGTCTGCATCTTTTTCCATTCTGCCTTTCGGCTTGAAATTCTGACTGTATTTCAATTAACCCCGCAGCTCAGGGTCTCCTGAGGGCAGCTTTATTTATAGTGTCTCTACTACATTGCGGCAATATTTATTTATATAGTGTCTCAGGATCTGCTTGGGGTGCATTGCAGAATGGTTAAAAACAGTTCAGGTTAAGAGTACCTATGTTTGCAGGTAAGAGGAGAGGTTCTGTGCCGTAGTTTCTCTGCCTCAAGTGAAGTTGCATTCTGGAGTTACAATTTTGTCATCTTAAGTAGCCCCCCTACTGCCTCGCCCACTAACTTCCCATGACTGGTATATTTAAAGAATGTTTATCACTAGTTTTTATCTTTTAAAACAATATTTCCTGGTGGCCTGCTGCTGTTACGCATCTTCATTTGGAAGCATGCTGCGTCACGCAGTGTGTGCTCATGAAATGCCTACCAATTTGCTTTGTCTCTTGAAAGAAGCAGCAGATCCTGACAGGATCCTGACAGGAATGGACCTTCTCTGCATGTTGGGGGCGAGGTATGGCAGACTGTGTCAAGGCACCACAGTGGGGTTTTTTTTTTTGTAAGATGCCTTTGGTAGTAGTCTCTTAATGTGCACCAATTTCCCCATAAATTTCCAGCTGTTCCTTACAGTTCATAACGCCTTAATGGCCCATGGCTATTGGATCTGAGAGAGCAAGAAGAGGCTGTCGCAAATAGCTCTTCTGTGTACTGTGCTGCTGCAGAATCTCTGGAAACAATCTTGTAGTTCTGTCCTTGCTCGGCTGCCTAGGCTGAGATAAAAAACTGCCTGCGGGTAATGGATGGGGAAGTTCAGTGGTAGTGCAGGCAGGTTCAGCAATGGGAAAGAAGATTCCTGCTTGAAATCCTGAGGAACCACTGCCTGTCGGTGTATATGCAGTCCGGAGAAAGGCGGAACAGTGGGTCTGTTTCTTTTTTTTATAAAAGCAATTTATTGATTTTTCCAAATAAACACATTAAAGACAATAAACAAAACAAACATTCAAAAAACAGATACCACACACACAATTTAACAATTCTTCCCAAATCTCTTATTCCCCATGCTCTGCTGAGCTTGACTTCCCTCCCTCCCTTCATTTGGTTTTCTTTTCAGATCTTATCTCGCAGTTCCTTTATTTTGTCCATTTAAAATCAATTCGTAGGATTTATTTCAGTCCTGCAAGTGTCTTTAAACTTCTACAGTTCTTTTCCATATAGTCCACAAATTTACTCCAGTCTTTTTGGAACCTTGTTTCCCCCTGGTTCCGGATCCTGCTAGTCAATCCTGCTAACTCCGCATAGTCTATTATTTTTGTCTGCCACTCTTCAATCGTTGGTAAATCCTGAGTTTTCCATTTTTGGGCTAACAAAGTCCTAGCCGCGGTTGTCGCATACAAAAATATTATATGATCCTCCTTTGCAATCTCTTGTCCAATAAGTCCTAATAAAAATGCCTCAGGTTTTTTGGGAAAGGTATACCTAAGAATCTTTTTCAATTAATTATATATCATTTCCCAAAATCTTTTAACTTTTTCGCATTTCCACCACATATGATAAAACTCTCCCTCCTCCTCCTTACATTTCCAGCAGATTTTATTACTCATCCTATACATTTTAGCTAATTTTGCTGGTGTTAAATACCATCTATACATCATCTTCCATACATTCTCTTTCAGGGCGGTACATGCAGTAAACTTCAATGTTTGATTCCATAGTTTCAACCACGCATCATACTCAATATTATGCCCAAAATCTTTTGCCCATTTTATCATCACAGTGGGTCTGTTTCACATGCTCTCTACTGTTGCTGCACGTGAGCATAGGCCATGGGTAGGCAAACTAAGGCTCGGGGTCTGGATCCGGCTGAATTGCCTTCTAAATCCGGCCTGCGGACGGTCCGTGAATCTGTGTGTTTTTACATGAGTAGGAATGTGTGCTTTTATTTAAAATGCATCTCTGGGTTATTTGTGGGGCCTAGGAATTTGTTCTTCTTCTTCTCTCCCCCCCCCCCATATAGTCTGGCCCCCCACAAGGTCTGAGGGACAGTGGACCGGCCCCCTGCTGAGAAAGTTGGCTGACCCCTGGCATAGGCTATTGCTCTCTGCTATGTCTTCATGAAGGGTTATCAATAGCTGCCACCCATGTTGGCTACTTTCTGCCTCCACAGCCAGAGGAGGTTGTTGGAAACTGCAGAAGGGGCATGTGCTCTTATTGTCGGGTTCTGTTTGTGGGTTTCCCACAGGCATCTAATTGGCTGGTGTGAGAACAGGATACTCGATTGTAGATGCTCCATTGGCCTGATCTAGCAGGCTCTTACGTCTCCTGGGAAAGTGCAATGAGTTACGGTAGCTTGTGATATCATTTTCCCCCTCGCAAGAACCCTGGGAAACCTATGGCCCTCTCATCATTCCTGATGGTTGGCCCGTGTTGGAGAATCACAGGTTTTCCACCTGAGGGGGGTGGGGGGTGGAGAGAGACAAAGCGGAGGTGTGCTAAAAGACTGTTAGTAGCCTTAGTGCTTTGCTGAGTTCCGCAGGGCCGGCCTGACCGTGAGGCAGATCGAAGCAACCGCCTCAGGTGGTGGAATCCTGTGGGGCAGAGCCTGTGGCGGTGACTTCCGGCAAGATATTGCTGCTCAGGATCTTGCCAGAAGCTGCCATGGCACAACCATGGTAAGCAAGGTGGGGGGGGCAGCACCTTCCTGTCTCACCCCCTGAGGCGAAATGGGACAGGCCGCCCCTGTCCCCAGGTGAGGAAGTGCAGCAGGGCAACGATTGCTGCCTCGCGAGTGGTCTCTTTGCCCTTTGCCCTTGGCAGGCAGAAGCCTGCCAATGTGATGTTGGAAATGGAAAGCCCAATGTGTTTGTAATAATAATAATAATAATAATAATAATAATAATAATAATAATAATAATATTTATTATTTATACCCCGCCCATCTGGCCGGGTTCCCCCAACCACTCTGGGCGGCTTCCAACAAAATATTAAAATACAGAAATCCATCAAACATTAAAAGCTTCCCTAAACAGGGCTGCCTTGAGATGCCTTCTAAAGGTCTGGTAATTGTTATTCTCTTTGACCTCTGGTGGGAGGGCATTGCACATGGTGGGTGCCACTACCGAGAAGGCCCTCTGCCTGGTTCCCTGTAACTTGGCTTCTCGTAGCGAGGGAACCACCAGAAGACCCTCGGCGCTGGACCTCAGTGTCCGGGCAGAACGATGGGGGTGGAGACGCTCCTTCAGGTATACTGGACCGAGGCCGTTTAGGGCTTTAAAGGTCAGCACCAACACTTTGAAAGCACGTCAAAATGCAAGTAGATAAATAGGAACCGCTACAGCGGGAAGGTAAACGGCGTTTCCATGTGCTGCTCTGGTTTGCCAGAAGCGGCTTTGTCATGCTGGCCACATGACCTGGAAGCTATATGCCGGCTCCCTCGGCCAATAATGCGAGATGAGCGCGCAACCCCAGAGTCGGTCACGACTGGACCTAATGGTCAGGGGTCCCTTTACCTTTACCTTTACCAACACTTTGAATTGTGCTCGGAAACGTACTGTGCGCATTAACCTCACAATTATTTTGAAGGATGCTTTGAAAACACCAGTCCTGACCTTCAGCAGATGCTGCATGTGGATGTTTAATTTTACCCAGGAGGGGGGGGGAATTGGCTTTGACACCTTTCTGGAGTTTGAGAGTCCAAATCCTGCCTCTATAAACAGTGCCAGAAGTTTAATTCTACTCCTTGCAGTGCAGGATGGGATATGCTCTCTTGTCTTTCTGGCTGGGAAATGGCTTTCTTTAATTACATTATTAGCCAAGAGAGACAAGCAGACTATTTCTGGTTTAATGCAGCAACCACGTTTAATGTATTGGTTAAGAATGAACAGAAAGGTGGAGGGACACCGACAACAGAGGTCCTTCCTCCTCTGGTCACTGCTATGGATGTACAACCTGACACTGTGTCTCAAGGCACTGCAATCGTATGCAAGGGATTCCCATGCGGTGGGGTTGATGTTGCCAGCCTTCCTGCCACATTGGCAGACATCTTTGTAGCATAGAGTTGGTCTGCCAATGGGATTGGTGCCCGAAGCCTGCTCCCCATAGAGCACATCCTTGGGGATCCTGCCATCTTCCATTCTGGGGACGTCACTGAGACAAGACTTGAAACTTGACTAAATACAGTGGTACCTTGGTACTTGAACGGCTTGGCTCCCGAACAAATAGGCTCCCGAACGCCGAAAACCCAGAAGTAAGTGTTCTGGTTTGCAAACGTTTTTCAGACGCCGAACGTCCGCCGCGGCTTTTGCTTGAGTGGAGGAAGCTCCTGCAGTCAATCAGAAGCCACGCCTTGGTTTTTGAATGGTTTCGGGAGTCGAATGGACTCCGGAAAACTAGCAACTCATGCAGAAGGCTGAGCTAGGACCCTTCATTTTGACACCTAGTTTTCTATGGGGGAGGGCATGTTATGAATGGAAGGAACATTCAGTAAAGTTAGCCCCCATCTGAAGTCAGAGTGTTGCGACCTAGACACAGGCTTACAACCTCAGTGGAAAACTAGGCGTTAGTCTAAAGGTTCTGTTGAGTTGATTTAGAAACCTTGAGCTCTCGATCTAGTATAATCTGGCTTTAGGCCTAGTGCACTCATTCCGTCTGCTGGAGCCATAAAAAACACACCAAGATAATGGGTGTAGATAACCAGGGCTTAGTATCATCAGCTTCCTGTTACCTTTAAGAAGGCATAAATTCTTAATAGGAATTGAATGTAAAGGAGCTTATTTTTAATAGGTTTCTCTCCGGAACATGTTTGCTCAGCTAAGAGGTGGAATGCCTCAATGATAGCATAGTCAATCCCATGGAAAAATATCAAGGCGGTGTATGTAATTGGAGGCTGATTTACTACACTGCCATATTTGGTGTGCAAAGTCTGTTGTAATCGTTATGCCATTTGTCTTTGCAATAAAGCCTGGAGGTGGTACTTTTTTGGGGGGGGGGGCAGATGGGAAGTTGATGCAGAGAGATAGATGACCTGGCCCAAGGTCACCCTCTGAGCTTATGGCTGAGAAACCAGTTTCTCTGATTCATCAACAGATGTTGGTATCGTAACTCAGGAGAGCTCAGTAACAATTCTAGGCAGTCCTGTGCATACTCCACAAGGGAGATAAAGATAACACTCTGTGCCAGGCTAACCTGGATGCTGTGCCAGTTTGGTTTGCACAATTTTTATTGTTCTCCCGTTACTCATGGGGAATGGCACAAAGTGAAAGTCCTGCCCGTAGCAAATCCCGCTTGGTTCCCACTGCTGCCCTTCCTGTCTTTTGAAATCTCACAAGTTGTTTCCCACACCTACCCTTTCTAACAGTTGAGGACTAGAAACTTAGTTTTTAAAAAACAAACAAAGTGACAGCTGCTTCCAAGGTTACTCAATTCCACGTTGCATTTGATTTGCTGCTGCGGATTATTAAGCCAAACTCTGATTTATGGCCCTCCCCTCTATTTCCTTCCTACCCAATTTCATTTCACAGCTGTTGTTTTTGGAGAGTCACTGTATGTTCTTTTGGGTCCATCCTTGAACACCCTAGTCAGTTGTCCCAGGTCTGGCTCCAGGTGTGAGGAGGCCCTTGCCAAAATGTCCTTATGTGGGCCTGCTTCTCCATTGGTTAAGGTTCCTTTGGTGGGCAAGGCGTGACTTAGAGCCACCATTTAGGGGTGGACCATGGCTCAGTGGTATTGCTCCCGCCTTGCAAACAGAAGTTCCCAGGTTCAAGCCCCAGTGTCTCTAGTTAGGGCTCCCTGTAAGTGTGGAGAGACACTGCCGGTCATTGCAAACACTACTGAGCTAGCTTCCTATGTTCCTCCTGTCCCTGATGCAGCATTGTTCAAAATTAAAATGATGGTTCCAGTGTATTTAGTAGCATGGCTTGAAAACCTAGGCTTGCTGGCAGGTGCATTGAATTTGCACTGTGAAGCAGTGGGTCCTGCTGGGGCTCAGCACACCTGGCAGCTATTCCAGGATGCTGCATGCCAACACTGGGCTCTAGTGGGTCCTTGAGCCGGCTCTTTCTGGCCACGTGCCCTGCAACCTCCAGTGGCAGCTGTTGTTTCTTGCTTCCACTGCCTCTCAGAGGAACAGAGCACCAGATTTTCCCCTACTGGTGGCTTGTACTGCTCCTCCTCCTCCTCCTCACTGCTGTTACCTGTTGGTTCTAGCAGGAGAGTGTAGGTGAGCGAATAGACAACAACTTCATAAGAACAGCTCTATGGATGTGGTTTAGTACAGAGTGTCATAGAATGTACTCAAGGCTATGTAAAATGGCAGCATGTGTAAAATGGTCCTTGCTAGAATCTGGATTATTATTATTATTATTTAGTATTCCTGTTTTAATTCACAGATGTTTGCTGCATTCCTAGTTTGCAGCCAGCATTCAGGATATATTATTTGTGTTACGGTCGTTACCTTGAACTCTCATAACATTGACAAGAAATACAGAATATGTGAGGCAACACTTATTTTTGCACCAAATAATTATTGTTGTTGTTTAGTCGTTTAGCGACCCCATGGGCCATAGCACGCCAGGCACTCCTGTCTTCCACTGCCTCCCGCAGTTTGGTCAAACTCATGTTTGTAGCTTCAAGAACACTGTCCAGCCATCTCGTCCTCTGTCGTCCCCTTCTCCTAGTGCCCTCAATCTTTCACAACATCAGGGTCTTTTCCAGGGAGTCTTCTCTTCTCATGAGGTGGCCAAAGTATTGGAGCCTCAGCTTCAGGATCTGTCCTTCCAGTGAGCACTCAGAGCTGATTTCCTTCAGAATGGATAGGTTTGATCTTCTTGCAGTCCATGGGACTCCCAAGAGTCTCCTCCAGCACCAAATAATACTGTTCAGATTTTTATTTTTTTCCTGTGGAGAGATTAGCCCATATCTTGGCTGTTGTTAACATCTCTTAGTTACTGTTAATATCATCATAATAATATCATACGGGCAATTCCATTTGCGTGATCTGGCTGTTTTTGTGTAGAATACTGTATATCTGTGGTCTGAAAGTGAAGACTTGGTCTTACTGGCAGTTACAATCACTTGCAACAGCTTGTTTGGGAAACGTTACTAGTTTTTACTTATGTTGCATTTAACACTGGGATGAAATGAATTGGTTTGGAAAATGTTTGCATTCTCAGATCAGTAAATACATTGTTTTGTTTTGTTACAAGTTAGTTCTGTTTTTCCCTGTTTGCCTTCTATGCTGTTAACTGCTTAAAAGGATATTGTGTAATACAGAACTGAATTTGAGGAAGAGGGGGACACTCTGACCATGCTTTCAAAACTAGCATTGTTGTTGCTGTTTAGTCGTTTAGTCGTGTCCAACTCTTCGTGACCCCATGGACCATAGCACGCCAGGCACTCCTGTCTTCCACTGCCTCCCGCAGTTTGGTCAAACTCATGTTCGTAGCTTCGAGAACACTGTCCAACCATCTCGTCCTCTGTCGTCCCCTTCTCCTAGAGCCCTCAATCTTTCCCAACATCAGGGTCTTTTCCAAGAATTCTTCTCTTCTCATGAGGTGGCCAAAGTATTGAATCCTCAGCTTCACGATCTGTCCTTCCAGGGAGCACTCAGGGCTGATTTCCTTCAGAATGGATAGGTTTGATCTTCTTGCAGTCCATGGGACTCTCAAGAGTCTCCTCCAGCACCATAATTCAAAAGCATCAATTCTTCGGCGATCAGCCTTCTTTATGGTCCAGCTCTCACTTCCATACATCACTACAGGGAAAACCATAGCTTTAACTATATGGACCTTTGTAGGCAAGGTGATGTCTCTGCTTATTAAGATGCTGTCTAGGTTTGTCATTGCTTTTCTCCCAAGAAGCAGGCGTCTTTTAATTTCGTGACTGCTGTCACCATCTGCAGTGATCAAGGAGCCCAAGAAAGTAAAATCTCTCACTGCCTCCATTTCTTCCCCTTCTATTTGCCAGGAGGTGATGGGACCAGTGGCCATGATCTTGGTTTTTTTGATGTTGAGCTTCAGACCATATTTTGCGTTCTCCTCTTTCACCCTCATTAAAAGGTTCTTTAATTCCTCCTCGCTTTCTGCCATCAAGGTTGTGTCATCTGCATATCTGAGGTTGTTGATATTTCTTCCGGCAATCTTAATTCTGGCTTGGGATTCATCTAGTCCAGCCTTTCACATGATGAATTCTGCATATAAGTTAAATAAGTAGGGAGACAATATACAACCTTGTCGTACTCCTTTCCCAATTTTGAACCAATCAGTTGTTCCATATCCAGTTCTAACTGTAGCTTCTTGTCCCACATAGAGATTTCTCAGGAGACAGATGAGGTGATCAGGCACTCCCATTTCTTTAAGAACTTGCCATAGTTTGCTGTGGTCGACACCGTCAAAGGCTTTTGCATAGTCAATGAAGCAGAAGTAGACGTTTTTCTGGAACTCTCTAGCTTTCTCCATAATCCAGCGCATGTTTGTTATTTGGTCTCTGGTTCCTCTGCCCCTTCGAAATCCAGCTTGCACTTCTGGGAGTTCTCGGTCCACATACTGCCCAAGCCTGCCTTGTAGAATTTTAAGCATAACCTTGCTAGCGTGTGAAATGAGCGCAATTGTGCGGTAGTTGGAGCGTTCTTTGGCACTGCCCTTCTTTGGAATTGGGATGTAGACTGATCTTCTCCAACCCTCTGGCCATTGCTGAGTTTTCCAAACTTGCTGGCATATTGGGTGTAGTACCTTAACAGCATCATCTTTTAAAATTTTAAATAGTTCAGCTGGAATATCATCACTTCCACTGGCCTTGTTATTAGCAGTGCTTTCTAAGGCCCATTTGACTTCACTCTCCAAGATGTCTGGCTCAAGGTCAGCAACCACACTACCTGGGGTGTACGAGACCTCCATATCTTTCTGGTATAATTCCTCTGTGTATTCTTGCCACCTCTTCTTGATGTCTTTGAAACTAGCATTACTGCCACTAGCATTACTGCCACTCAGAAGTTCACCAAAGCAGAAGGACATAAACACCAGGCTTCATTATATTACTACATCTCCATGTCCGACACATTTTGAGAGCGCCTACTGCATGACTCTCTGAGATGACTATGGAAATATGTTGGGGATAGAGTTTGCAAAAGCAAGCAAACAAAAAACTCAACTCTAGCAAGCCTGTCTACAAGCATGAGCAATGTTATATGGGGTTCTAGAACTCATACAAGATTGTGACTCTCCTTCCGTGGACTGAAAAGTGGCAAGTTGCAATTCTCTAGCTTATAGGCAGGAACTGGGGGATCTTGCATGAGCTTGCTTGTTCCCACATTACATTCATTATGACACTAGACCGCTTGCCTTGTGAGCAGTTTACTTGTGTGTGTGCGAATCTGCCTTTGTATGGTATAAACATCATTGCACATCTTAAATCACTGCACATTGCGCCTGCTGTGTTACTGCTCTTAAATGTTAGTCCTTTTCCGATCTTAAACCGAAAATATGAGTCCTGCTGTGGAGGAACCCATATAAACACATCAACAAGGGCTTAAAATAGACCTTTGCCAACATTAACATTCTGTGGTCTTAAAAGCCTTTTAAAACTGTTGGGAAATGTGGATTCTGTCACCAGGGCAAGTTTTTGAGGGCGATGAGAGTTAGAGAAGCATTGCTCAGGATCTCTACAGCTATTGTTTCTTTACAGCAACTCTGCCAAAGCATCTTTAAAAACTTTATAGGGTTTTGTTGCCAAGAGATACTTGCCTTTAACTTGAGAAGCATTTGTCTCACATGCTCTAATCCTCGAAATCTCCAGGTAGGGCTGGGAGAGAATCGTTCCTGACACCCTGGAGGAGCCATTGCCAGTGTAGACCAGAGGTAACCAACATGGTGACCTCCAGTTGTTCTCAGACTACAACTTCCATCAACCCTGTCCCATTGGCCATGCACTGATGGGATCTGGAGTCAAACAAGATCTGGGGATATCATTAGTATCTCCAGCTTCTTTTTGGACTACAGTTCTCGTTATCCATGCCCTCTGGTCCTTCTAGCTAGAGTTGATGATGAGAGTTGTAGTCCCAAAACAGCTGCAGACCCAAGTTTGGGAAACACTGGTATAGGCAATAGTGAATCAACCAGACCAATGATCTGAGTCTATGTGAGGCATATTTCCACATTCCTGCTTTACACCTTGATTTCCATGTGGGGAGAGAGAGAGCAGATAGTGGGCCTTGTCTGTCATTCTTGTCCCCTGCTTCCCTTAATTTGGGGAGAAAACTTAAAAATAAACCAGGGATTTGTCATGTGGGTGGGGACCTTCCACCAGCCCTGGAAGGTTAAAAGAGCCAAATAGCTCTAAACCGTTCTCTGGTTTCCAGGCAAATTTTTGGTGTAAAACCTGAATCTCTGTGCCCACCTTAACTTAAAATCAAGGGCAAAAGAAGGCTGAGTGGGCCCCATATCGGAAATGTGGCATTTTTTAATTATAAAAAAGGTTAATCTGGACCTGACAGCCCTGTGGAGACCCCAAATGGTGGTGCAAGGAAGAGAGATGGCATCTTTCATTGAAGGCACATAAATGAAGCTGGTTTGAGAAACAAGGCGTCAAACAGTAGTATCTTACAACAAGGTGTATAGGATACATACATATGCATTTCGGATAGTGTTGCATGAACACTAATTAAACACCCAGTAAATAGGAGAGTGAGTGTAAACACAGCCTAAGAAACCTTGGCTTTCCATTAACAAACCTGGGATCGTAGTTTGTTCCTCCCTAACAACTGGGACACAGGTGGCTCTGTGGTTTTATATATAGGGCTTGCTGATCAGAAGTTCGACGGGGTGAGCTCCCGTTGCCCAGTCCCAGCTCCTGCCAACCTAGCAGTTCGAAAGTACGTCAAAGTGCAAGTAGATATATAGGTACCGCTCTAAGCGGGAAGGTAAACGGCATTTCCGTGTGCTGCTCTGGTTCACCAGAAGCGGCTTTGTCATGCTGGCCACATGACCTGGAAGCTGTACGCTGGTTCCCTCGGCCAATAATGTGAGATGAGCGCCGCAACTTCAGAGTCGGTCATGACTGGACCTAATGGTCAGGGGTCCCTTTACCTTTAACAAGCCACAAACACTAGTCGGCCTGAAGCCATGGTTTGTTAGGGAGCAAGAAACCATGCTTCCTGGCTTGGAGCTAATGGCTACCTGGTTTGCTTATCTTGTTTGTGGCAGGAGAGGATTAATGTGAAAGAGATGAAGCAGCATTCATTCCTAAATAAATTTATGAAAAGCCAGAAGGTCTGGTTTATTGTTATATATGCACCACAGCCAATACCTCTCTGTTTGGAACTACCTGTGTTGAAAACGTGAGTTTTTGAGTCACAAGCTGGATATTAAGACGGCAACTGTTGCAGGAATCAGAAGCATAGCTGCCAAGTTTTCCCTTTTCTCGCGAGGAAGCCTATTCAGCATTAGGGAAAATCCCTTAAAAAAAGGGATAACTTGGCAGCTATGATCAGAAGCAGATGTTGCTGGCCCTCCCTGTTGCTTTTACTGTCGGGTCCTAATGTGTGGAAGTTTCGTTTTATTAGTGGAGAAAACAAGACCTAGATGACAACCGAATGCGGTTATTATGAACTACACCTGCTTCCTGGCTAGTAATTTTGGAGGTTTCTTAACCACAGACCTTGTTAAAAGTGTATTTATCACCACTGTAGCCTTGTTTGTTTTTTGTGGTCACTATCCTACCATAGTGGTGTAGAAACATGTGATTTCATGTCTAGATTTCTACCCTTGCTTCTCTCTACAGATATATAACGTCATCACAGCGGGAGGATACTGGGCATATGATCGGGCATAAAGGAGCTGCTTTGTGACTGTGATGTGTAAGGGAAATGGTTCGCTTGCAAACAGTCAGCTTTCCTCTGTTCATTGTTGATCTCTTTCTTGTTCATTGTTATCTTTCTTGCACGAGTTCCCCCCTCCCCTTTCCTAGCACTCCCTGCAGTATTCAACACGGTTTGCTAGATTTCCCCGGGCCCTATGAATTTATATATATATATATGTTTTAAAAATACTTTATTTAGATTGGAATTAAAATACATTCATCACTCACTCGAAAAGAATCATACAAACAAATAATAATACATAAATAATAATATACCAAATCATATAACATGATAATAAAATAACGTAGAAAATAAGCTATAACTTCATATCTAAATAATAACAATCATACTGTGGTATAAATAATAGTAATCATAATATTCATAAACATAGAAAAAAGAAAGAAAAAAAGAAAGAGAAATAAGTAAAAGAAAAGCATACATACGGTAATCATTCGTATCGAAAATCAGCAATATCCTATCAATCCAACAATGTTCCCAGTCCCCTACCTGTTGTATTCCACAAAAGACTTCCCCTTATCTTTATCTCAGATGTGCTTAACAATTATCCTCTAACACTGCAGTCCTAATTTTACATATTTAGGTGGATATCTCCAATAATTGTTAATTAAACTATAATTAAGATATAAGCTCGACTTTCTACACATTCCGTAAGAAAATAAGACGACCAAAATAAGATTTTTGGGGAGTCTTCCTTCTTTCCCCAGCACCATTACTTAATTTATTCATTTCTGTAGAGACCACCCCATTAAAATCTCCAAATATAATAATTTTTTGGTCCATGAAATCTAATAGTGCTTCTTCTAATTTTTGATAAAATTCTGGTTTTTTGGGGGCCCTATGAATTATATTTTGAGCCTGCATTTTCATAGGAACCCAAGCAAACCGAGTGGCAGCGGGACAAGGAAGTGTTATCTAACGAATGGATAGAAATTAATTTGGAGAGGGGCAGCCCAGCTGGCGGCGGCTGTTTTTTTGTCCCCCCCCCCCCGGGTCGGTGTGTGTGTGTGTGTGTGTGTAAATATCAAAATAAAGTTACCTAATGGAAGACAAAGGAAACTGAAAAACCAATCTGGATACAAGGTTGCAAGGGATATGATTATTTGGTGTTTCTGTAGTGTTTTTCCTGGGCGCTCAAAGCATTTCAGCACATTATCTCAGCAATTCTTAAAATGATACCCCAAGTTACTATCCCAGAATTTCTAGTGGGAAAGTGCTTGGGGGCAGAGTGGGAAGGTATTCCCTGAACTGAGCAAGTTCAAGGCGAACATGAGATTTGGACCCATGGACTTCCCAGCTCAGGAAGTCTCTTCATCATTGTTGATGCCTTCCTTGCCTGTTCACAAAGATTGGCTGTTGGTATTGCTTGCCCCATTTATAATGATCTGGGCCTTAACACACTCTAGCTTTTGAAAAATCCGCTTTGCTTTGCTTTGCTGCTCCTTTTCTGGTTGGGTCATTCTACTCATATGTTTCTAATTCATAGTGTGACTATGGCAGCGTGGTTTCAGGCCCCAGTGCAACTTCAAAGAAGGCTACTGTAAGCAGGGTTTCCATTCCATAGCTCAGCTGATCTCATGGCCAAAGCACCGAACATCTTCCCCACCAGCTGTCTTGTTCATGTTTCAAGGATGATGCCTTGCAAGGGAGTCCTTCTGGAATGATAAACTCCGGAACGCTAGTTCTAAGAGAGAAAGGGATGTCAGAACTGTGAATATTTTGCCTTTATTGGGAGAAAGGGAGATTACAGTTCAGCAGATTTTCCAAGGACACCAGTCCATCAACATGTTTCTTTGCAGAAACTTAGGCTACGTACACAGAGAGGTTTGAAATGCAGCGAGGTAGTTCCTCCCCCTCTGTCACATTTTTAGAGGGAGCGGGTAGGGATATCTTCACCCGACGCGCATTACCGGATTTGTTTCCGAGTGCCTGCAACTCCCCAAACTGTCAATGGAGCACGTGCAATGGCTATCTGTACTGTATACATACCTCAGCGTTAACCATGGCTTATGTTTTCAAATTGGATGGAAGCTGGTTTGAGGGAGAATGCATCAAACGGCCGCATTTCTCAAGAAACTCCAGGATAACTCAGGTAGAGCACGAGGCTTTTAACCTCGGGGTCGTAGGTGGGAGCCCCATGTTGGGCAAGAAAATCCCTGCCTCCCACCTCTACAGTTCTATGGATTATGCCATGTGTATTTTGCTTCAAACACCGGCAGTGGGAGGAGACTGGAGCTGGAGCAAATGATACACAGCCTCATTCAAAATGAAGAGGAGCCAAGGAAGAGCTTAATAATGGCCTCCAGTTTAGCAAGGCAATTGCATGCTGGTGTCTGCTACTCTGTGCTAAGCACCGTTGCTGGATTAGGGTGCCAGACTCTGGGGTGCTCCCTCCAGCCCCTTGGGATGAATGAGGTTGCCCTGGTTTTGCTCAGATATTTTCTGCAATGTTTCTCTACACCTTTTGAAGAAGTGTGATGCGCATGGAACCTCCTTGGATTTTAAGATATCCCCAATGACTTATCCTCGAAAGGTGGAAATGGGTGCCCGACTGGTTTTGGTGTGTGTGTGTGTGTGTGTGTGTGTGTGTGTGTGTGTGTGTAAACATTTTCCAGGTATTTGAATATCTAAATAGGGCCTGCTGAAGTATTTTGTGACACATCCTGGTTTGCAGGGGAGTTTTTCTTTTTTTTGAATGATTTATTCAAACTTTCTCAATGATTAATTCAAACTTCCTGCTTGTATTGAGAAACTCCTTTCGACGGGGAAGTTACAGGAGTCATTGACTGACTTGGGGCTATCAACTGATTTAAAGAATTTCTAGGTGACTTATCAGTCAAAAGGAACTTGGTACATGTAGGTTGCACAGTGCCAAACCCTTGTTATTCAAGTTGCCGGGAATCCCAGGTGGGCAGAGTGCTGCTGCGCTTGTGCAGGCTTCTTGCGGGCATCTGGTTGGCCACTGTGGGAACAGGATGCGGGACTAGATAGGCCACTGTGTGTAAGGGATATTTGCAACATGTTTTGTTGCAGCTGGGGCAGATGAAGGCGTCCGGTTGTGCTGCTGCAGATGCACCATGGCGTTTCTTCTCTCTGAGCTCTTCCCTGCGGTCATCCCTCCTCTGGTCACTGCTATGGATATAGGACCTGACTGCCTTTAGGGTTGCCAGACTCAGTAGAGCACAGGACTTCTGTGCCTTTAATTGCCCTGCTCTCTTTTGAGTCTGGAAACCTGAAAGAGAAACCAGCAGACCCTTTGTTTAATTTCCAAGCAAAGGATCTGCTGTTTTCTCTTTAAGGTTTCCAGACTCAAAAGAGAGCAGGGCAATTAAAGGCACAGAAGTCCTGTCCTCTATTGAGTCTGGCAACCCTAACTGCCTGTCTCCGGGCACTGCGGTTGTCTACAAGGGATTCCCACATGGCGGGGCTGATTTTGACAGCCTTCACGCCACGACGCTTGCAGACAACTTTGTAACGCAGAGTTGGTCTGCCAATAGACTTGATGCCTGAAGCCAGCTCTCTGTAGAGCATGTCCTTTAATGTGTGTGTGTATTTGTGTATGTATTCTGTTAATAGACACAGGAGGTGCATCCCACACAGGTGTGCCCATAAGGTGGCAAACAAACCAATTAAATTTTGCCATTTGCAATCTTGAAATGTAAAAATTTAGTTGAGTGACTGGAGCGAAGCTTTCAGTTGTAGTAAATACTTTGCTATTTACTGCTAAGGTTTGGCGAAGATCTCTAATTTTGGCACTCCGTGAACTGAATTGAACTGCAGACATGCTGAAATCTATTCGGCAGTCTCTTTCAGAGCCCCATACGAGGTCTACATTAAGATTACCAGATTTTTTTCAATGAATCCAGGGACACTTTTCTACTTCAATGGATTTCGTATGGGGACTGATTTGTAAATCCGGGGACTGTCTCCGGGAAATGGGGGACTTCTGGTAACCTTAGTCTACATTTCCTTTCGGTGACTTGGAGGAAAAGTACGCCAAGGATGGGGAAATGTCACCTAGTTAGATGAAATTTTGTACAATGAGTGTGCAGGTGTTCCGTGGCGGATATGCAGGAACTCCTTGCTAAACGTATGCACGATGAAAATGTTCCCAGAGGACAGGGTGTTCGAAAATCATTGATAGTGCCGTTCAAGCACAGGATGTGTGAGCCTATATTTTCCTGAATGGAAGTGAGTTAAACTACGTTGTATACTTAGTAGACCAGACCTCTACTTCCGTTTCAGTAGCAGATTGCTGCCGTGGAAGCGCAGGTACTAGGTAGGCGAAACATATTTTGAAGTTTGTGTGCAGAAATATTTGTGTGTGTGTGTGTGTGCTTTTTCCAGCTGGATCATGCTTAACTGTGCTGGTGGTACTTATTTGTGTAGCTGGAAGATCTAATTTCACAACTGGGAGGGGCCAAGGCTGATTTCATTCTGTGTAATTCTAACATTATGCTCCTGTGTTGACCAACAGGCTCAAGCTATTAATGGAGTGGCTGTTCTCTCTCTCCCGCCCCACGGCTGCCTGCTTCCCTCCCCTCCTCTGACTTTGCATGCTCTCGTAGCCTGTTCTGACTTCACTGACTGCAAAGGGAGTGGTATTTCAACTAGGCTTTTTTATTGGACGTACTGAACGCTACCCATATAGGTTCCTCAGCTGACTGGTGTTCCTTCAGTGCGTTTGGCATAAACCTTTGCTACAATTTTTCATGCAGGTTTCGAAAGCAACCTTGAAATGACAGCAGTCAAAATTTCCGCTCCCTCTCCCAGCAAATTGGAATTTCTGTGCAGAGATTCCTAGGACTTGTGGCAGAGGTCTGAACTTTGGTTTGGACACAAAAAACAACTGTAAATATCTTGCGTATGAAGCATTTACAAGAAGGTATATACTGTACTGAGGTCTTGTGCGATTTCTTTCTTCCTTTTTTTAAAAAAGAGAGATACCAAGAACAGATGGAAGAGCTTCTGAAGCAATTAGGTAGCTTTAAGAGAAGCGTAAATGAACATGCTCTTGACTGTGGAAACATAATAAAAAAGGACACTAAATGAGGATATCCAAGAGGATTTTTTAAAATAAAAAAAATAGCAGCAACATTTTGAATTATCCATAACCCTCACTTTAATTTGTATGTCCTTTTAGGAAATCTTAATTTTAGACCCTAGAAAAGCCTAGAGGTAGAATTAGATTTTCTTGCTATTGGAAATAACAATAGCTCCAATGTTATGCCAATATCTGCAATTTAAGGTACAACACTTAAGTGTGCATACCTGGGAATAAGTCCCATTAACCTCAGCACGACTTACTTCTGAGTAGACATACATATGATTGCACTCGGGTTCTTCTTTTTAAATAAAAATATATAAAGTATTCCCAGCAAACAAATTACCCGACTAGTCGCTTTCTGTATTTAAAATTAATAGCGGTACATTTCTCACTAAGTATGAAATATACTTTTCTGAAAGGCTATGACATCTTCAGGACTGAACTAAAGCTGTAATTTTTACCTGGCTGGCATCCATCTCTCTCAGGAGACAGTGGAAGGGTTGTGCCTTCAGGGGTCAAACCCTTGGGGAGTTATAGGGCCCCGCTGTAAGAAATGTGTATTTTCAATGTGGACTCAAAAAGATTATGAAGAACTCTGCTTCACACAAAAGACCCACCAACCTGGACAACCAGGTGTCTATGTAAGACCCACTGGCAGGATATGGGGAGATAAAAAACAACAACCACAAATCACGTTCTAGACTTATATAAAGAGCTCTGCCAGTATAGCTTCACTGGATGCATTTTTTTAAAAAAATTATTATTTTGCACCTGTTCCTTCTTCAAGTAGAAAAAAGAAAAGCATTTCTCAATGCTGTCAGCGATTAATTGTCCATTTAAACTTAGCACAAGAAGGCCTTTCCTCTGTTGCACAGCTGATTTGCATTAAAAAGCATTTAAAAATAAATAAATCTGTAGGCTGTGATGAGACTCTGTAGCCGAAAGGTGGCAGTACCCCATCTGTTTAGCTGCTTTTACTCCTTTGGAGAGAAGCAGCTTAATTTCTGCTCGCATCTGGCTTAGACACACTGATTAACAATTCAAATCCTTCACACTACGAGGACGAAATGCATGGCTACCTGTTTGCGTGGTTGTCAACCCACAAGTTTCAAACATGTTTTTTTAGGACATCAAAGTTACTTTTATTAAAAGAGTGCATTAAAGTGCCTTTTAGGGCAGTTGCCCTCACAAAGTGGCATACGGAAAAAATTCACGATAAGCGATTGTGGACAATATTAAGGTCCCATCAATCCACACTGCAGCCCTGAAAACGAGCACAACAATGAATAAAAAGTGGATTGAAATAATAATAATAATAATAATAATAATAATAATAATAATAATAATAATAATAAGACATGACAACTACAGTAGAAAGTGGATCGAAATAGTGGGCAACTGTTCTCTCTCTCCTTCCCCATAATATTTAGCCTCAAAATCCTTCATGGTTTTTAAGCAGACAACCTTTTGCTATCCAGACAATATAAATAGATTCTGTGCAGTAATCAAGGGAGCAATACATGTGCAGAAGATTTCTGTGCAGACCAGAAATTCCTCACCATCTGTTCCAGCTGTTGTTCAGCTGAATTTATAGCAAGCAACTACTTTGCTGCTTCAAAAGTATTGCATGTGTATGCAGATGCAAAGACCGTGGGCAGGCCAGAACAACCATAGAACCCGTTGTTTGGTGTGTGCAACCAGAGACACATAAATGGCACAGAGTAAACTCTAGGGGAACGTGTGTGCGTCCATAGCTTTGAACGGGGAATGGGTGTTTAACTGGCAAATGTTAGCTTGTGGAGGATGCAACATCTTTTTATCATCACACTGGTTCACAGAGTAGCTTGCTATCTGACTGCTGATAAAGTTGGAGCGTTTCACCAAAAGAATACAGGTTTTTGCATGCTATATGTAAATTTGCCTGTGCACTTGAGTGCGCAGATACTATTTTTCTGCACAGATGCAGGGATGTACTTAACACACAAGGCAATACTAGAAACGGTGTTGCCAGACTTGGCTAATCTACACATTCGACTGTTGCATAAAGTGTGCTGGTGTATATATAGTGCAACATTTAATTAGGAGTGGTCAATAAATTTGTTCTTTGCAAATTTCTTGATCGGCACCTGCCAGGCTAATGCGTGAAACAGGATGCAGTTGCCGTTTGGATTCTGCACTTCTCTGAATTTTGCAATGCATTTATTGGCTCAAACAGTGTATCCAAATGTGTATTTTAGGATAAATTACCTCTTAAAAATCAAATGCACATTTTGAGAGGGGAAAAACATTTAGAAATGTATATTTTGTGAGAAAATGCTTATTTAAATACAAATTTTCTTGTGGATTTTCTTTTGCACAGATTAATACGGAAATGAGACAGGACATGCTTATAACTGAACACATGGAAAGCTGACATGGTCTGAATATAGCCCAGGCTATTCATTCCTACATTTAATAAATTATACTAGAAAAATATTTAGACCCTGCAGGCTTTTGTCTATAGAGCAGTAGCATCTGAAAAAGAAGCATTTTACCTCTCTCCTTCCCTGTGCCTGCCCCAGATCTGCTCTGGAGGGTCAGGGGAAACTCAAGAGCAGCACATGGGATGGAGGAGAGAGCAAATTGTTCCATCGGGCTAGCGGAACCCTAATTCATTTCTACATACTTTTGTATTCACTCAGGTCCAGAGTCTCCTGAGCCGCATAGCAGCTTGATTTGCATATAATACTAAGCTGTGGTTTGTTAGAGTTGTGCCACAGACAGATGAAACAAATCATGGTTTAATTTCCCCAAAGATTGGTTTTTATTGGACAGGTGAACCCACCTGCCTACAGAACCTCTGTCTTGTTGGGATTCAGCCTCAGTTCATTAGCCCCAGACCATTACAGCCTCCAGACTCAAATAACCCATTGACCCGTTGAAATACAGCTGGGTGTCATCAGCACACAGTCCTGCAAAATCTCCTGATGAGCTCGTCCAGTGGCTTCACGAAGATGTTAATGCCATGATGCGTGTGCTTGTGGGATCCCACAGCACAAATGCCGTAGGGCTGCGCAGAGGTCAGAATGCTGCCTTCTGGAATTGCCTGTAGGTAAGGAGTGGAAGCAGTGAGAGATTTTACTTTCTTGGGTTCCATGATAGCTGCAGATGGTGAAAGCAGTCACGAAATTAAAAGACGCTTGCTTCTTGGGAGAAAAGCAATGGCAAACCTAGACAGCACCTGACAAAGGTCCGTATAGTTAAAACTATGGTTTTCCCAGTAGTGATGTATGAAAGTGAGAGCTGGACCATAAAGAAGGCTGATCGCCAAAGAATTAATGCTTTTGAATTATGGTGCTGGAGGAGACTCTTGAGAGTCCCATGGACTGCAAGAAGATCAAACCTATCCATTCTGAAGGAAATCAGCCCTGAGTGCTCACTGGAAGGACAGATCATGAAGCTGAGGCTCCAATACTTTGGCCACCTCATTAGAAGAGAAGACTCCCTGGAAAAGACCTTGATGTTGGGAAAGATTGAGGGCACAAGGAGAAGGAGATGACAGAGGATGAGATGGTTGGACAGTGTTCTTGAAGCTACCAACATGAGTCTGACCAAACTGCGGGAGGCAGTGGAAGAAAGGAGTGCCTGGCATGCTCTGTTCCATGGGGTCATGAAGATTCGGACATGACTAAATGACTAAACAACAACAACGGAGCGGAAACACAGCAAACGCAATCAGAGGAGCCTCCCAAAACAGTGGAAATCGTGTATGGAAAGATCTATCAAACAGCAAGAATGTCCATAATAAACCAAGGCTGATAGTATCAACAGCCGCCAAGAGAACAAGGAAAATCAACAGGGACGTGCTACCCCTGCCCCAATCCTGACCGAGGTAATCCATCAGAGTGACCAAGGCTGTTCTTCCAGACGTGCCTAGAGATGTCTTGCAACCACTGTCTTCAGCATCTTGTCCGTTTTTCCAGAGCACAGGTCCGAGAAGAGGACTAAGGAGATGGGGGGGGGGCTAAATTACCTGCTGCCATTCTGCAAAGTTGAAATGGCAGCTGGCAAATGCTGTGGTCCTTCATTGCTCCCTTTTTTGCCATTCATTTAGCCATTGTGGGGTGCAGTGTAGGACCAGATTTGGCCTCTTGAGTTCAAGATGCTGTTCCCTAGTGTACAGCAATATGCGAAACAGACCTGCTGTCCGTGGGTTTGAGAAGTATGCAGCACAATCCTACTTACATCTACTCAGAAGTAAATCCAATTAAGTGGGAATAAAGCTGGCCTGGATTCAGCTGGACAGATGCGATAGCGGAACTGCTATCTGGACTTTCCTCACTTCTACTTGCACCCCTGCAAATTGACTTGGGGTGGGTGGGAGAACCCCCAGAACAGTATGCAGTGGGAGGTGAGGGGAGATTGTCTGGTCTTGTGCTGGTCTTTACTTAAAGGTAAAGGGACCCCTGACCATTAGGTCCAGTCGTGACCGACTCTGGGGTTGCGGCACTCATCTCGTGTTATTGGCCGAGGGAGCCGGCGTACAGCTTCCAGGTCATGTGGCCAGCATGACAAAGCCGCTTCTGGCGAACCAGAGCAGCACATGGAAGTGCCGTTTACCTTCCCGCTGTACCTATTTATCTACTTGCACTTTGACATGCTTTCAAACTGCTAGGTTGGTAGGAGCTGGGACCGAGCAACGGGAGCTCACCCTGTCGTAGGGATTCGAACCGCCGACCTTCTGATCAGCAATCCCTAGGCTCTGTGGTTTAACCCACAGCACCACCTGCATCCCCTATGACATGAGGAGCAGGGACCGAGCAATGGGAGCTCACCCCGTCAAGCCCCCCTTACTACAGCCCAAAGATTGATAAGGTAAAGGTAAAGGACCCCTGGACAGTTAAGTCCAGTCAAAGGCGACTATGGGATTCTGGCGCTCATCTCGCTTTCAGGCTGAGGGAGCCGGCGTTTGTCCACAGGACAAACATGACTAAATCGCTTCTGGTGCAACAGAACACCATGATGGAAACCAGAGTGCACGGAAACAACATTTCCCTTCCCACCGCAGCGGTACCTATTTATCTACTTGCACTGGGGTGCTTTCGAACTGCTAGGTTGGCAGGAGCTAGGGCAGAGCAACAGGAGCTCACTCCGTTGCGGGGATTCAAACTGCTGACTTTCTTATCGGCAAGCCCAAGAGGCTCAGTGGTTTAGACCAGGCATCCCCAAACTGCGGCCCTCCGGATGTTTTGGCCTACAACTCCCATGATCCCTAGCTAACAGGACCAGGAACAGGTCAGGAAAGATGGGAATTGTAGTCCAAAACATCTGGAGGGCCGAAGTTTGGGGATGCCTGGTTTAGACCACAGCGCCACCCATATTGATACACAGGAAAGATTAATCTATGGTCTCCTTTAGTCAGTTGATCGAAGATATGATAGCACTTGGAACTTATGAATGCATTGCTTACAGACGTAGGCTTTGTATGACAGTTATAATTATATTTGAAATGTGTTTATAAAAAACTTAGTAGGTTGTAAATAACCACATATTGTTATTAACACTTTTATATACATATATACTAGATAAGCATATATGAAATTGTAGTTGTTTGCCCATATAGTGATATATTATAACTTTCCATTTCCTTTCTGTGCACTTTATTTTTGTTTTATCCTGTGCAACTTTCAATAACTTTTTTAAAGCAACACACCAAAATCTCCCCCCTCCCTTGCCTTGGTGCAAAATCTAGATAATGTTTATTAGAGCTTAAACAAACAAAACAAACACCAATATACTGGTAAAAGGTAAATGGACCCCTGACCGTTAGGTCCAGTCGCAGACGACTCTGGGGTTGCAGCGCTTATCTCGCTTTACTGGCTGAGGGAGCTGGCGTACAGCTTCCGGGTCATGTGGCCAGCATGACTAAGCCATTTCTGCCAATCCAGAGCAGCGCACAGAAATGCCATTTACCTTCCCGCCGGAGCAGTACCTATTTATCTACTTGCACTTTGATGTGCTTTCGAACTGCTAGGTTGGCAGGAGCTGGGACCGAACAACGGGAGCTCACCCCGTTGCAGGGATTCGAACCGCCGACCTTCTGATCGGCAAGCCCTAGGCTCTGTGGTTTAGACCACAGCGCCACCCACGTCCCACTAATATACTGGTATTATATTGTACAGTATTCGGGAGCAATTTAAACCATATTCCCCACAAACCGGGCAGGGCTTTGTGGCGGTCTACCCTGCCACATAAAGTAAGTGGGACAGAAAATGCCCGGGGTTGGGGGGCGGGCAGTTCTCTGCATAATCCTGTAGCTGCCATTGTAATCCTGCCCACTTTGGGTCTGATCCTGTCACGTCATGGCAGTGGGGCCAGCTTTCGATCCAATGGATTCTGGGCTGCCTCATCCCTGCTCTGGGGAAGCTCCATTTTTGGGTGGGTGGGTGGTTTTGGTCCTTACCAGTGGCACTTCCACTTGCCCACAGATTCAATGTGTGGAGAAGAACACTCCCATTCAGTCGATCAACAACTCCTGCCCAGCGCAACGGTGGTTTATTTATTATTATTGTATTGTATTGTATCCCACCCTTTCCCCACCTAAGGGGCTCAACAGGTGGCGTCCCTCTACCCATTTAATCCCACAACAACCTTGTGAGGTAGGCCGGGCTGAGAGGCAATGACCTGCCCAAAGGTTGCCTGGCCGAGTGGGGATTTGAACCCAAGTCCTAGTCCGACACTTTAACCATCACCTCACACTGGCCATCTCTGGGTTGCTCTGCCCATCTGCTAGCCTAACATCAATTAAATTCTCTTAACAACAACAACAAGTTACAATTTATTTGTATCCCACCCATCTGACTGGGTTGCCCTAGCCACTCTGGGCGGCTTCCAAACATAGTTAAACCTTAAAAAGCTTCCCTGTGCAGGACTGCCTTCAGATGTCTCCTAATATATAATTGCTCATCTCCTTGACATCTGATGGGAGGGCATTCCACAGGGCGGGTGCCATCACCGAGAAGGCCCTCTGCCTGGTTCCCTGTAGCCTCACTTCTCACAGTGTAGGAACCGCCAGAAGGCCGTTGATGCTGGGCCTCAGTGTCCTAGTAAAATCACTATGCCCGACGCATGAAGCATGCTTTCTTTCTCTGCATGCCTGCATTGTAGCAGGCATGGTCTGAGAAAAAGTATTCCTCCCATGCTTGGAAGAGAACGGGAAGTGTCTCTTGTAGGAAAGCTTTTAAGCCAATTGTTGTTTTTTTTAAAAGGGGGAGGGGAAAAAAATCAATGAATTGAATTGATTAAATGTTGCAGCATCATTAACATTTTTATTTGTGATAAGGGGATGGAGGGAATTGACAAGATACACATACTTGAGAGGGAGGGAACTGGAGAAGAACGATAGGTGGGTGACCGTCCGAGATATGCAAATGAGCCTGGCGCTCTGACTTGCTGGAGCTTGCTGGTCCCTGGATAATCCTCAGATGTCAGATTTCCGTAAGGCTAACATGTGACACGCAGCTTTGCCTCGCAGTGAAGAAGTGTGCTTTGCTGGTATTAAGAGGGCTGGCGGGAGCTTCGGCCACGTCTGTGGGTTTGCACGCATCTCCTGCCGCCTTTTGCTAGACGATGCGCACCGCTCTGTGGACAGCTACCTTGCGTGGGGTTTTTTTAAAACGTGAATGCTTCCGCCAGCGGCTCAAGCCCCTCTTCCTCTTCGTGGCATCTCTTTAATTAAAAAGGAAAGGAAGGAGAAAACAAAAGCCTTCTAGTTGCGAGCACCCTCTCCCCACTCCCACCTGCCCCGTCTTGTGATGCCCCGTCGAGATTAGGAGCAGCTGAGCGCCGTGGGACCAGTGGGGGGGAGCTGCATGAAGGAGTGGCGAGCCCAGAGTGAAAATCGACCCTGCTCTCTTGTAACATGAACAATAGCCTGCAAGTGAATCTGCCCAGGAGCTGGGCCAGTTCGAGTGGCTCCCTCCAGGAGAAGTCTGAACACTCTTTCTTCCTTTTCTACTATTACAGGATGGAGGATGAGGCGGTCTTGGACAGAGGGGCCTCCTTCCTTAAGCATGTGTGCGACGACGAGGAGGTGGAAGGTAAGGAACTGTCCCTTGTTTCTCTGCTTGGTTTTGTGAATGGACCAAAGGTCTGCGCTTCCATGATCAAGAGGCATTGTGGGATGGTGCAGTCTCTTTACTGGCTGAACTGCTTGGGGCACTTGGGAGTGGAGTTGGGAATGAATGGGGAGTGTTTATTAATAATGGAGAGTTTTGTTTTGAGAACGTCTATGGGGTGTTCCGGGTGCCACGGTTTTTCCACGCCTCCGAGTTAATGCATACTTCGTTTTCACGCAGTTTTGGCTTTTGATGTGTGGAATACTTATCGGTGCTTAGTGAATCGCTGCTCCGTAAAGGATAATGCAGGCGGCAAAGCGTTTAGCCAGCCTGATGTTAAACGAGGCCGGCAAAGCTGGCTCTGAAAGGGAGGCCTTGGAGGGGCAGAGGCAGAGCCCTCTCGTAAGAGGATCATGTCTTTCTTTCCTGAGGGATTCTTTCAGATCAGGACACGACTTTTTATGATGGAAGGCTTTCTCCCCAGTCTCCTCCCACTTAAAACTTACACTGAGCAGCGAGAGAAGTTTTCCCTTTTGCCTTTCCACAGAGGTGGAAATGAAGCATGCCTGTCAATTTGCAAAACGTTTTTAGTGCTGTGTGTTGGTAGATTTTTCGCGTGACTCTTGAAAGCTCCTGGAGAGAGGGGTAGTGTTTTCAGATTCCATGGACCAGCTTTGAACTCTGGATATGTAATGGAAGCCAGTCCATTGAGCTCAGTGAGGGCTTGTTGACACATGAAGTTCCTGGAGGGAAAAATTAGTAAATCCCCCCCCCCCCAAAAAAACAACTTCTGGGAAGGCTCAGTTGCTGAAAATATTCCTGTTGTGTGTTCATTTGATTTTTAACAAACAAAAAAACTTGAAACTGATTTCCTTATCTGTTTCTCATGGGTTTCAAAGCCCAGAGTCAGTGCCAAACTAACTGGTGGGCAGTCAGAGTTTGGGGAACATCTCTAGTAACACCGTTTAGAAAATAAATACATTTATTCATTCTCTTTTCTGTCGTGGATACTCATACCAACTGCCTTTACTTTAGCAATTAAAAAAAAAGCTTTCATGCTTAGAATGACTTGTTTTGCCAAATAGGTTGACATAACAAGGGATACATTGCGAGTGACATTTTCCTGTGCTGGCAAAACATGCGCACTGAAATATGAGATTTGACAGTATTATGATAACATTTGCACCCCATCCTTCCTCTAAGGAATGCAGCTGCTGTTCATGGGATTGCCTCGTTTTATTATGATAGCAGCTTTGAGAGGCAGCATATGGCTGGATTGGGCAGCCTTCCTGAAGGCACTAGAAGAGTGAGGCCTTGTAATTACAAAGTGGGTGGGGTCCCTTGCAAGACCCTGTCCTTAGGTTGACCCCAAGGTGAGTCCCCTCCAGCAACTCCACTGGGCCCAGACTTTTCATACATGCTGCCTCCCGAAACATACTCACTTGTCAGAGAGCAGTAGGACTTTCCTTTATGTATCACTGAATCATAGTCATAGAGCTGGAAGGGACCTTGAGGGTCATCTCCTGCAACCCCTTGTAATGCAGGAATCTCAGCTAAAGCATCCATGACAGATGGCCACCCAACCTCTGCTTATCTCCAAGGAAGGAGAGTCCACCGCCTCCCGAGGGAGACCTTTCCACCAGCAAACAGCTATTTCTGTCAGAAAGTTCTTCCTGATGTTTAGTCGAAATCTCCTTTTTTTGGTAACTTGAACCAATTGGTTTGGGTCCTGCCCTCCAGAGCAGGAGAAAACAAGCTTGCTCCATCCTCCATGTGACAGCCCTTGCGATATTTGAAGATGTTTTCGTATCTCCTCTCAATCTCCTCTGGAGAGCCAGTGTGGCGTAGTGGTTAAGAGCGGTAGAATCGTAATCTGGGGAACCGGGTTCGCGTCTCCGCTCCTCCACATGCAGCTGCTGGGTGACCTTGGGCTAGTCACACTTCTTTGAAGTCTCTCAGCCCCACTCACCTCACAGAGTGTTTGTTGTGGGGGAGGAGGGGAAAGGAGATTGTTAGCCGCTTTGAGACTCCTTCGGGTAGTGATAAGCGGGATATCAAATCCAAACTCTTCTTCTTCTCTTCTTCCTCTTTTCCAGGCTAAACATACTCCATCATCCCTAGCTAATCACCAAATCCAGAACATCTGGAAAGTCACAGTTTCCCCACAACCAACACAGTCCCACTCTTGCCCTGTCCAGAAAGAACGCAGATGGTAGAAAGTGAAACATATGTTTAATTAAGGAAATAACTTAAATTCGGAACAAGCAGACACTAAATATTGACACCCTGCAAACGATATCTTCCCCTCATCCAACGAACTCTGTTCCTACATGTTATCCTAACCGTGTATTGTTATTTATTATGTACTGAATTTATATACCGCCATATACCTGGAGGTCTCAGGGCGGTTCACAGAATAAAACTGAAATATAAAACCACAAAATACATACTCAAAATAAAAACAACAACCTAATATCGCCTCCCAACCCCCCGCATTTTAAAAGGGCATAGGATGTCAGTCAAATTAACCACAGGCTGGTTTTCCATTGTTGTTGTTTAGTCGTTTAGTCGTGTCCGACTCTTCGTGACCCCATGGACCATAGCACGCCAGGCACTCCTGTCTTCCACTGCCTCCCGCAGTTTGGTCAAACTCATGTTCGTAGCTTCGAGAACACTGGTTTTCCATAAGTGCCACCAAAGCAGCATTTATAAAACCAGTTTTGGGGCTGCTCTTCGGTCTTCTAATGCAGGTGTGGGGAACTGGACCTGGCTGTATCCTTATTTCCACACACCCCTTTTGGCCAAATTTGACAGGTGGGCAGACTCACCCACTTGTCAACCACCCGATGTCACAGTGATGTCAGATGACCTGCTTTTGCTCACAGGGTTTGAAATCCAACCACACGCGGACAAAGAAAGGCGTGCAGCACATCCTAAAATGCTGACAATCAGCTGATCGCTGTTGGCGGTTGGGAAGCCTTATGTGCCACATCTACAAAGCGTTGCTGGTGCTTGGGGAAGTCCTATGTGTAGCACTTCAAGGGCACTGAATGTCAGCTGATTGCTGCTGTTTGCCTACCAAGCTTGTGTGCTCTAGCGAGAAGTTCCTACCAAACTGAACACCTGCGCACTGCTTTTCCTCACAGGGGCTGCTACTCCTTGAGGAAATGTACCTTCTTGCTTGCCTGGAAGATGCTGTTTCTCGGTCCTTTTGCCTATGTGCCGATATTTTGGAAACTTGAATATCCTCCTTAATAATAAGAATTTCATTATTTATATCCCACCCATCTGACTGGGTTGCCCCATCCACTCTGGGCGGCTTCCAACGTGCATAAAAAACATTACACATTAAAAGACTTTCCTATACAGGGCTGCCTTCAGATGTATTTGGAAAGTCATGTTATTGGTTATCTCCTTGTCATCTGAGGGTGTTCCATAGGGAGGGTGCCACTACCGAGGAGGCCCTCTGCCTTGTTCCCTGTAGCTTCACTTCTTGCAGTGGTGGAACCAGCAGAAGACCCTTGGAGGAGGACCTCAGTGTCCGGGCTGAACGATGGTGGTAGAGACACTCCTTCAGGTATACAGGGCGGAGGCTGTCTAGGGCTTTAAAGCTCAGCACCAACACTTTGAATTATGCTCTGAAACATCCTTCCTTAGAAACACTTGCTTCTGGAGCCCACCTTGTTGAAGGCTTGTTCCTTTCTGAACCTGAATGCCCCACTGTTGGCTCCTGCCTTCCGAAGGGGTTTTAGTCCTAGTCCTCACACATGGTCCCTACTGAATTAGAGTGTCACAGTGGCCGGATCAGGCTACTTCAGAGTAACGACGCTACGCAGCTCTGCATTTTATTCTTTTATTGGTGCTGCGTATTTACAGTGAGGAATTCATTGCTATTTACACAGAGTGATGTTGTCAGTCGCTTTCAGAACCTCCGAATGACTTTTGGCGCGTCTTTCCCCAACACAAAAGCTTTGGAAGCCCCATCCTCTTTCCCCTCCTCTTCCTGCGTAATTCTGGAGTTGGGGGGATGGGTCTCCCCTCCTTCTTGGCCCCTTCCTGTTCCACCTGGGACCCTGGCTCCGCTACCTTGCCTGAGCCTCGGACCCGACTTCCTGCTTCCCCGCTGGACTCGGAGCTTCCTCTGCTTTCCCCTGTGCTCGGGGCTGGGCTTGAACTCAGGAGGGGAGGGACTTCGCGATATCCCCTGTCCCTCACATCCACCCCCCTTCCAAGCTCCCCTTCTCCCCTCCCCAGGTCCCCCCCAGGTGTCGGTGACGACTGGAAGCCTAAGAACTCAGTGCTTTCCGAGCCCGTTGGTGTGAACACCTCCGCCCAGTCCTGCGAGGCTCCCCCTTCCGCCTGGGAGGACTGGAATCCCAAAAATTCCGTGGCGTCCGAGCTGGTGGGGGTAAAAATGTGCTGCCAATCTGCTTCTGCCTCTGACTGTGTGGATCTCGGTGACACCCATATCTCGTCTCCCGAATCCTCAAACTCCGCTTCCCAGCGCCATGGTGAGCTGCTCTCCCTTGCCTCCTCCTCCTCCCCCTCCCTTTCCATGTGCCAGGGCTTGGGTCTGTGGGGATAGAGGGCGTGAAATTCTTCCACCAAGAATTCCTCCTGTATCTGAGTGGCTGGGACCCATTCATTCTGGGACGGTGGAGCATCCTCCCATGCCATGAGGTACTCCAGGCCCCTCACCCCTCTCCGTGAATCAAGGATGGCCGTGGCCTCATTGAGTTGCTCCCTGCCTCCCCTCTCCCCCCCTCCCTCGGGGGTTTGTTCGCTGTCTCGGAGCCTGCTGCTTTCCCTGTACGGCGACAGCAGCGATCTATGAAACACTGGATGCACCCTCATATCCTCTGGCAGTGCCAGCCTGTATGCCACCGGGTTGACCTGTTGCGTGACCGTGAAGGGGCCCAGCCGTCTGGGTGCCAGCTTTTTGCACCTCCCTCTGGTGGGAAGGCCCTCCGAGGACAACCAAACCTTGTCCCCCACCCTGATGACCTCCCCTTGTCGCCTGTGGCGATCCGCCCCCTTTTTGTACGCTTCCTTGGCCCTCTCCAAGTGTTCTCTGAGCTGCTGGTGCACCGTCTCCAGTTCCTCTGCCCAATCCTCAGCCTGTGGGCCCTCCTCCTCCTCCTCCCCCTCCCTCTCTGGGAAAGATCTGAGGTCGCGCCCGTAATTGGCCTTAAAGGGCGACACCCCTGTGGAGACGTGCACTGCATTGTTGTAGGCAAATTCTGCCAGTGGCAGGCGATCCACCCAGTCCGTTTGCCGCTGGCTGACGTAGCATCTCAGGTACTGCTGCAGAATGGCGTTGACCCTCTCCGCCTGTCCATTGGTCTGCGGGTGTCTAGCCGTCGACAAGCTGACCTCCACCTGCAGGAGGTTCATGAGCCGCCGCCAGAACCTGGAAACAAATTGGCGGCCACGATCCGAAATAACCCTTAAAGGTAATCCATGCAGTCTGAATACGTGATCAACAAACAGTTTGGCTGTCTCTTCTGCAGAGACCGCCCTGGCACACGGTATAAAGTGGCACATTTTGGACATGAGGTCCACCACCACCAACACTGCGGTCTTGCCCCTGGAAGAAGGCAGATCTGTGATGAAGTCCATGGACACCACTTCCCACGGCCTGTGTGGCGTGGCTAAGGGCTCCAGCAATCCTGCTGGCGCTGCTCTGACCACCTTTGCCCTCTGGCAGGTGTCACAGCCCCGTACATAGTCTCGAACATCTTCCCTCACCCCTGGCCACCAGAAGTGTCTCATGACTAGGTGAGCGGTTTTGTCCCTTCCAAAATGACCCGCCGTTGGGTTGTCGTGCATCTGCTTGAGGACCGTACGTCTAAGCTGGGTGGTGGGCAGGTACAGTGCACCCTTGTAGAAAAGCAGCCCCCTGCGTTCTGCAAAGTCCTTTGCCTGCTCCCTCCCCCCTCTCAGTTCTCTGAAGATGCGGTTGGCAAATTCATCCGCTGCCGTCAGTGCTGTGAGTTCTGCCTCGCTCACCACTGCTGCTCCGCAGGACCATGCTGACGGGGGGAAAATGTGCCTTGGTGCTGGTGGCGCCTCCTCCTCCATGTACTCTGGCTTGCGGGAGAGGGCATCCGCCCTGACATTCTGCTCCCCCGGGATGTAGTGGATGGAGAAGTTGAAGTTCGAGAAGAACTCTGCCCACCGTATCTGCCGCTGGTTGAGCACCCTGGCCGTTCTCCAGAACTCCAGGTTCTTGTGGTCCGTGCACACCTGGATGGGGTGCTTGGCGCCCACCAGGAAGTGTCTCCAGTGCCGGAACGCAGCGTGGATCGCAAGAAGTTCCCTGTCAAACACTGTGTAGTTGCGTTCTGGCTGGGTCAGCTTCCTGGAGAAGAAGGCACAGGGTCTCCACTCCCTGTTGGCGTCCAGTTGCAGCAAAATTGCGCCCACAGCTTTTTCCGAAGCATCTGTCTCAATGCGTAGGGGCGCATCCTGCACCACGTGGAACAGGTTCTGGTCTGAGGCGAACACCCTCTTGAGGCTTTCGAACGCTGCCTGCGCCTCCGGTGTCCACCTGAACTTCTGCTTGCCTCTCAGGCAGTCCGTGATGGGAGCCGTAACGCGGGAGAAGTTCTTGATGAACTTCCTGTAGAAGTTGGCGAAGCCCAGTAGGCGTTGGGCGTCTTTGCGCGTCCTGGGGCTGTGCCAGTCCAGGATGGCCTGCACCTTGTCCTTGTCCATCGCCAGCCCCTTGTCTGACAGCTTGTAGCCCAGGAAGTCCACCTCTTTGGTGTGAAACTTGCACTTCTCCAGCTTCACATACAGGTGGTTGTCCTTCAGGCGTTGCAACACCTCCCTGACATCCTTCACATGCTGCACAGGGTCATCGGAGTAGATAAGGATGTCATCCAGGAATACCAGGCATTTCCTGAAGAGTAGGGACCCCAGGACGTGGTGCATGAAGGCTTGGAAGCATGCTGAGCCCCCTTGCAACCCGAAGGGCATCACCAGATATTCAAAAGAGCCTAGAGGCGTGAACATCGTGGTTTTCCATTCATCGCCTTCCCGGATCCTGATCAAGTTGTACGCCCCCCTCAGGTCTAGCTTGGTGAAAATCTTGCCCCTGCGTGCCGCTGTCAGGAGATCGTCCACTCTGGGCATGGGGAAAGCCACTGGCTCTGTCACCGAATTCAGCCGTCTAAAATCCACCACAAGACGGCGCTGTTGCGTGTCTTTCTTGTCCACCCAGAAGACCGGGCTGCCCCCAGCTGCCTTGCTTTCTCTGATGAACCCCCGCTTGAGGTTCTTGTCGATGAAAGCGCGCAGATCCTCCAGTTCCTGATCTGACATGGCGTACAGCTTGGCTGGGGGTATCGTTGCCCCTGGCACCAGGTTGATCTGGCAGTCAAAAGGCCTGTGTGGGGGTAGGTGGTCGGACTCCGCTTCGCTGAAGACCTCCTGCAGGTCCCAGTACGGCTTGGGTATCGCCTCACCCCCTTTGACGTGCATGGTGGCCACCGTGGCTATCGGAGGCCCCTCCCCTGGTTGGTGCTGCATGCAATGCTCCAGACAAAAGTCCGACCCAAACGTGATGCATCTCTGGTGCCAACTTATGGAGGGGTCGTGGCGCGCCAGCCAGCTCATGCCCAAGACGATGGGGGGGTCTGAGATGGTCGTGACGTTGAAAGCCAGTGTCTCTGAGTGCCTTCCCACTGTCATCCTCATGGGGGGGGTTTGATGAGTGATGGCCCCTCCCAGCAGCTCTCGGCCGTCAATGGTTGCCACGTGCAGAGGAAAATCCAGCTGCAGAAGCTGGATCTGGTGCGCTTCTGCAAAGTCCCTCGAGAAGAAGTTGGCTGAGGCACCACTGTCAATTAAGGCAAGGACTGTCATGGGATAGCCATTTGGGAGCGTTAGCGTGACTTCTAGAACCACTCCTGCTCTGGGAGGGGTGGGCTGGCTCTGCTCCTCTCTGTGCGGGTGGGTGGGCTGGGGCTGTTCTCTGCTGACTGTGCCTGGCTGCCGCCCCTTGTCTCCTGCAGCCAGGCTTTCCCGTTTCCCTGCTGTGGTGCTGCGTCAGTGGGGGAAGGCACCACCGTTCCCGCCTTTCCTTGCCACTCCCTGCGATGTGGGCAGTCTCTGACGAGATGCTGGGGGGAGTTGCAGAGAAAGCAGTTCCCTCCCCTTCCCTCCTTGCGTCTTGGCGCCGCTGGGGTTTGAAAAGCCCGCGCGCGCGCGCTATCAATCTGCATGGGTTCCTGGTCCTGGCTGGCTCCAGGCGTGGCTTGGAATGGCTGTTGGGGGAGTGGCTTCTCCTGCGACCGTGGGAACCAAGCCCGCTTTGCGCGCGTTGCTTGCTTGTCGTTCCACCGGGATTCCTGTCTCACCCCCACCGCCAGAGCCGCTTTGCTCAGCTGATCCATACTACTGGGCTTTGGACCTCTCGAGAGCTCATCCTTCACCTCCTCACTCAAACCCAAGTAGAACGCTGCTTGCATTGGAGCTGATTCCAGTTCCCACCCCAGTCTGTGCACCAGCATGGTGAATTTCGCCCAATATGCGCGGACTGTCATATTTCCTTGGCGCAAATTATGCAGTTCCTCCTTAGTCTGGTCCATATGACTATCTGACGAATACATCGTTTTCAAACCTTCTAGAAAGAGTTTGACATTTTTCATGCAAGGATTCTTTGTTGCGATTAACGGTCTTAGCCACTCCCTGGCTGCCCCGGTCAGGTGCTCCACAATAAACGCTACCCTGTGCTCATCGTCAGGGAAGTCATCATGGTGCAGCTCAAGAGCATACACAATCTCAGTCTCAAAGCCATGATATTCCCTCGGGTCTCCATTGAACTTGCTTACTAGGGTCCCGGCTCTCCTTCCTGGCAGCACTTGGACTGGGGGTGCCCCTCCCGCCTTGTTTTTCTCTGCATCCAGTTTGTTTTGGAGGTCTACCGCCACCGCCCTTAATTGCTGCTCTCTTTCCTGGAGCGCTCTCACCTGTTCCGCAAGTTGTACCCGGTCGTCTTGGAGTTTCTTGGTTTCTTCTTTAGCTGCCCTTAATTCCCCCTGCGCCTCCAACGTCAGCTGCTGCAGGTCCTGTTGGGCTTTCTCCGCGATCTGCCGCCATTTCTCCGCCTCTGATGCACTCATCCCGGCAACTCCAAAGTAGCCCAAAAAAAGATTCGGAGGTTGCTGTCACAGTGGCCGGATCAGGCTACTTCAGAGTAACGACGCTACGCAGCTCTGCATTTTATTCTTTTATTGGTGCTGCGTATTTACAGTGAGGAATTCATTGCTATTTACACAGAGTGATGTTGTCAGTCGCTTTCAGAACCTCCGAATGACTTTTGGCGCGTCTTTCCCCAACACAAAAGCTTTGGAAGCCCCATCCTCTTTCCCCTCCTCTTCCTGCGTAATTCTGGAGTTGGGGGGATGGGTCTCCCCTCCTTCTTGGCCCCTTCCTGTTCCACCTGGGACCCTGGCTCCGCTACCTTGCCTGAGCCTCGGACCCGACTTCCTGCTTCCCCGCTGGACTCGGAGCTTCCTCTGCTTTCCCCTGTGCTCGGGGCTGGGCTTGAACTCAGGAGGGGAGGGACTTCGCGATATCCCCTGTCCCTCACATAGAGTAAAAGGGTTCAGAGAGGTTCCTGGCCTGGTACTTAACAGAGGGTGTCATGGCAGGAGCAAGGTTACCCCCTCCTTGGCTTCTTGGTACATTGCTTCGTTGAGAGGCCAAATAGTCTTAAATCCCGAATTTGGTGGAGCTTCAGATGTGTTTTACAAGATAAAACATTTTTTCCCCTAAGAAATGGAAAGCATTTCAGAGCTCCACCTTTATCCTTTTGAGATAAGCCTTTGGCTCAGCAAACGTGAATTCCTGTGAAAGTTGTGGCAGCCTCTATGACTTCATAGGGGAGTGGAGATTTCTCATCTGACAGCTCAATTACTGGAATTTTAAAGGAAGCAGGAAGGGGGGTCCTGGGGGGGGGCTTGTCCATTCATTTTTTTTGTACCTCTAATAGACAGATGTTGAGCAGTTGCTCAGATTTTCTGTCTGGAGGGTTAATTAGAACACTCTGCAGGATGGAAAATGGATTAACACGAATCCCATTAACACAGATGGAAGTTAGCCACAAATTATGAGCAATTTTTTCGTGTATAGTGCATTCATCAGTCTGAGTGCTTTAGAGATACGTTTATCTTACTCGCCCTCTCAGCAACTGTAGGGCCTTATTGTTTCTCTGGCTGCAATTCATGATGTTGAATGCAATATTGGAGTTGGGGCTGCCTCCATCTTTTTCTGGTGTTGTAACTGGGAGCTCGATTCTAGGCCAAATCCTGTTTCTGGAGGTCAAGAGAACTGTGTGAAACTTAAGTGACAACAGGCAAGCCTGGGGTGGAATGGGAGAAAGCACCATTTGACCTCCACCTCTATTTTCATTCACAAAATAGCCATCATAGTTGCTGACCAGGAGCATGCTGCCTAGACCTGAAACATTGCATTTACAAAGCGGGTAGCAAGCTTTTCTTCATGGAAACTACTTTCCTTTTAAAAATCCAAACTCCTATCCTACTGCCTACATTTCCTTTAAAAAACCCACCACCAACAACAAATGTTTAGGGATTCTAGAGTTCCGTATCACAGGCTAAGTAAGACTGCTGATGCAAAACATTTAGGTACAGGCAATAATCAAAACATGTCAGGAACAAAAAACGATAAGCCTAACATTAGACAATGCGCACCATAGTATAAGTAAGAAACAACAGGCTGTATAGATTGTTTAATTTGGTCAAAGGCTTGGGAGAAGAAGAATGCTTTTGCTTGGCGCTTAAATATATGTAAGCCTCCCAGGGGACAGAGCCACTGCAGAAAAGGCCTGTGTTATTGTTATTGTTGGTTAATATTGTTATGTATTTTTGTGGTGTTATGTTGCAAACCGCCCTGTGATCCTCAGATGAAGGGTGGTATAGAAATTTAACAAAAAATAAATAAAAATAAACATGGCAAAAAGAAAATGGTGCTTGAAGCAGATGGCGGCTGTCAAAAGCCATGAAAATGCACCCAGAGTTGGAAAATAGGCTTGTGCATCTCCCTCCCCATACCCTTTTGTGCTCCCCCTGTAATGGAAGCCTTTATATTTGGGGGGGGGGAGGGAGTTTTGTTTTTTTTAATGAAGCTCACAAAAATTCAGTGTGGTGCAATTTAGAATTCTCAGACTCCCTTTACATACATAAATATGCTGTTTTAAGTCAGCCCTACCTTTAAAACCTTTGCCTTTTAAAGTAGGATCCAAGTCGTGCTTGCTCGATTAGAGCAGGGATCATAGCAACGCAAGCCTGATGGCTTCTCTAACCTCTCACTCTCGCAAAGGAAGAAAAGCAGATTAGATGCCTGGGAGTCCGACTCTAGCAACAGGTTTACAAGCGATGAAGGAAAGGACTGCCCCTCTCCCCTCAGAAGTGCTTTTCTTTCTCTGCCTTGACTGCATTGCAATGGTTGCTCAACCGCTTCCAGTTTAAGGGGCTAACTCTGACATGTAACTCCCTCAATAGGAGCATAGGAAGCTGCCTTATGCCGAGTCCCAACTAGCTCAGTATAATGAATAATAATAATACAGAATATTAAGAAACAGTTTTAAACAACTTGCAGTCACAAAATAAGGTGGGTGCTAAAAATATTCACCTCGACTTATGTAAGGTAGCCTTCCTTACATTTACTCAGGCTGGGGATAGGACAGAGGTTTCTGCAATGTGTAATGACTTAGTGACAACACTA
Organism: Zootoca vivipara; assembly: GCF_965207765.1. Taxonomy (NCBI): domain Eukaryota; kingdom Metazoa; phylum Chordata; class Lepidosauria; order Squamata; family Lacertidae; genus Zootoca; species Zootoca vivipara. The sequence continues at coordinate 66,078,531 of NC_142583.1, forward strand.
ACTTAAGTGTTAGATATAGGGTTTTAGGGGTTTTTTTGATGAGTTTTTTTGTGTGTGGATTTTTTTTTTTTGGTATTGAACCCTGCTCGAATCTTGTATATATGCCAATAACAGTTTGAGAATCTGAAAATCTAAACCTCAAGATCAGGCATGCCTTTAGTATTCTTTGGTAGCTGCGCAATGAAGGCGCCAGGCGCACCTCTGTGGGAAGGGAGTTCTGCAGGTTAGGGGCTGCCACAGAGAAGGTCCTCTCCCAGGCCTCCCCCTCCCTGAGCCTCTAACAGTGAAGGAACTACCTGGAGAGCCCCCTCTGCTAATCTCATCACCCGGGAGGGTCTGTAAGGATGGGGTTGGTCTTTCAGATATTGGTCCATCCAGTTCAGTATTGTCTACACTGGTTGGCAGTGGCTCTCCAGGGTTTCCAGACAGAGTCTTTCCCTTTCTGGAGATGCCAGGAATTGAACCTGGTAACTTCTGAGGATGGATCAAGCATGAATGTATTACAGATCAAGCGTTGTGCAAGTCACAGTTTGGTGCTAAATGGGTGTAACATGGGAAGTAGTTCTGTGACTTTGTAAGAAATGGAGTGAGAGAGGCGTGCATTTTGTTTTGGAGCACAGGGTTTAAACTGGTCATGTGGGTCAGAAAAGCTGCCCCCCAACCTTTCCCTCTCTACCGTCTTTAGTATCAGACCGTCTTGCAAGCCAAAGTCTTCTGGCGTGTTCTTGCATGTCACGAAAGTCTTCAGAGGTCATTTATGTAAAAGATTACACTGGCCTTTGGAAGACACTTGCGTTTCAAAGACCTGATTAGAAATGATCAGGCTATTCTGCAGTTGCATGCTTGATAAGACGTGCCCCCCCCCACATTCCTATCCTTTTCATAGTCCATAAAAGGTTCGATTATAACTTTGAGATAAGTGCTGAATCCTCACTTAGATTTCCCAGTGTCAATAAGCTAGAGAACTTGTGAAATAAGGGTTAGTGGAAGCTGGTGATTCTGATATGTTTTATATAACCCAGGGGTGGGGGGATGGATTCCCTGGATTATTCGTCAGCCTTTTGTGCCCCCTCTACTGCTTCAGCCTCGGAGTCTGAACTGCTTCCTATCACAGGCTCTTTCTACTCACTACATCCTGTTGCCCTTTCAGCATCTGGCCCATCCTCCCAATCTTTTCCCTCTGACCTCTCCTCTGTGCCCCACCACCAATCCCCTGGCTCTGGGCCTTCCTCCTCTGGGGTTTCCCTTGGGGGTTCCCCGGCTGGTGCGTCCCACCACTCCTCTTTGTCCAGCCAGTCCCTGACAGCCATGTTGGTAGGGGCAGATGGGAGTTGGAGTACCAACATCTGGAAGGCCAAAGGTTCCCTGTCCTCTAGACGAGCACTGGGCAGAAGAACGAACCATGTGGAATCATGTACTGTAGACCAAACATGAGTCCCCTTCCTAGCACAACCTCATGAGACTACCTGCAAGGACGGGCTTGAGCCAATGCACAACAGTCCCAACCATCCAACCGCCGTCCTCACAAGGTGACCAACAGAGAGACACTCCCCCTATATAGCCCCTCCCAGAGGCAATCTACTAGGGCAGGCCAGTCCAACTCCCAAGAGACTGCAATTTACTCCCAGTGTAAAAACAAACAAACTGGAAGTGATCTACCCATTGTCAATGAGGATTGACCAGAATTGTTGAGCTTTTTTGGGGGGAGTTGTTGAGCTTCTTTTGGGAATACCACAGCTGTTGAGCTTTTTGGGGGAGAATCAAATATTTCCCTCATCTCACGCTCCGCCAATAACAAACGCTCGAAACGTATTCAACAGCGCAATAAGAAAACACAAAACAGTGCCCACTTTACGTGGTGGAGGGACAGAGCTAGGGGGCCAGGGGGGCACGCAGAAACAATCATTCAAAAGTTTTTCTAAACCTGCGATTGATAAGGAGCCAGCGATCGACCGGGATCACCAGGGGACCTACCTGTCGACCGCGGTTGACCGGTTGAACATGTCTGTACTAGGGTGATAAAGGTCTCAAAACAAGTGAGTCAAAACAAGGCCCGAGGCCTGAATACATCCAAAACAGTGAGTTTACCTGATGCCTCCAGCACGGAAAAGAGAAAATGAACATTAGTTTGCTCTAGCTGCTGATAACAGAATTCTCAGTTCCTCTTCAGCTGCTCTCTCCCTCCAGCTTCTTAGCTAGAGGGCCCTCTGGCCCCACCTTGGCAACTTCTCACAGTTTGTCAGGTTTTATTTTTTTGGCTGCAGTTTGTGGCTGGCATAACCTAATTCCCATGCCTCTCAGCCAACTCTTCTCTCCGTCTCAGCTTTTGGGGCAGCCACCTGCCAGTCTTGAATCTTCAGATAGTCAGCTCAAGTGCTTCGCTCTAAATCAGCCTGACCTCGTGCCCATTGAATGTTTGGGACTGCAGCCCCCATCAACCAAAGTCATTTGGCAAAGCCTGGTCCAAATTTTACACCCTTCCTGATTTTCAAACTGTTAACACCACCTTCAAAATGCCAAGATATAGTCCTTGTTGGTGACTTTTGTGTTTCCAACTCTGATGTGCTTCATCTGCCCCAAATTCTTCTGCTCTCCAGGGCTAGAGCTTTTTGTTTGTTTGTTCATACGGTAGTTCCTATGCCCAGAATTCCCCTCCCAGGTTGACCTGTCCCTTTCCTTTATTTCATATATGTTATTTATATAATATACAAAAGATTGTGTCCCACCTTTCCAGTGTCTCTTTGCCACTCAGTGTGGCTCGCAACAGCTTAGAGTCACAATACAACAAAAAATAACATGAAATGCAGCAACAAAATACAAAACATAAGCAACAACCAATAATTGTTCATTTTTAAATACTGCACCTGTCCTTTGCTTTATATGTAAGAAAAAGTCTCAGAGCAGCTCAAGAAGATGGAATACAATGACTAAAAGCAATTGAAAACCAAAAAAATGAAAACAAAGAAATGCAAATTTCATAAAATGTTCATTAAAAAGTCCTACCCACGACACTAAAAGATGAGCAGTTCTGTAGGAGGCAACTTGACTACCAAAGGTGTGAGTGAATTAAAAGGCACCTAAAGACTGGCAGTGATGGTGTCAGGTGTGTCTCCCTGGGGAGAGCATCCGTCAGACAAGATCTCTTCTATTCCCACTCTCAAACCAATCTTTTCCATGAAGCCTTAGCTCTTCCCTCCCACCCCAGAACAAAGCCAAAGCATGTGCAATTGCACTTGTACACACCAACCCCCTGTTACCTTCCCATCCCTCCCCTCCTCTTCAGCCCTTTAGTTAATTTCCCTAACTGCTGAAATTTGGGTGGCAAGCTCCCTGGGGCAGGGGACTCAATATGTTCCCCCCGCATCTTTCAACCTACTTTGAAAAGCAACACGTCAGTGGATAAATAATAAGGGATGCATTTCGCGGCAAGCCTGACATCGAGCTAGGGATGAAAAGATGAGAGCAGGGTGCCTCTCAGGACAGCGGCATTACGTGCCATTGAAAATCAGAGTTGGCAGGATCAAATCTGCAAGGCACATTCAGTAGAAAACTGGTGCCGTCCTTTGGTTGCTGGAGCAGCAGTGGCTACCTCTGATGAATTGTTTTAATGCTTGATAATAGAAACACATCATAGTAAGCCTGTAGTCCTAATACTTTAATATGCTGCCAACAGAACTAGACAATCTCTTTAATCCCTCGATCACATGTGCACCAGTGCAGCTTTTGGTAACATGAATCTGAAGTTGTGTGTGCGCATTGCTTTCATGCTTTCCCCGTATTCTGCAGAAGAGAGAAAATCACAGTATTGCTTTAGGTGCTTCAGTAAGAGAAACAGACAACAGAGAGAAAGGGTTTTCTGCTTTCCCTCCCGCCCCCACCGGAGACTTTCTTGGAGGAAATGGTTGGCATGTGTATACAATATCAAGACAAACTCCTAGACTTTCCTCCCAGGAGTGCCTCAGCGGGAAACACTTGACACAATTTTTCAATGAGCCTTTATGTACGAGATCTCTCCCCTCCCCCATTTACTAATGCAACTTGAGTTTTCCCATGGGAATGAGACCGTAAATTGTTCTTGTCACAATCCTACTCAGCTTCAAACTGATCAAGCTTTTTCCAGTGGTGTTTCAAATATACGTGATTTCTCTTAAACGCACAGTGCCTTGGAACGTAACCCCCGTGTAAATTGGGAGTTGCCTGTATGGGATATGCCCCCCCAAAGGATATGTGTATTTTGGTGTCTGCCTCAAAGTTGCTGAAGAATTTGAACTCGGATGTTGTTGATTTCCCCCTAAAGCTTTAATGTTTAACATTGCGAAACTCAGGCGGTTAATCCAAGGCACAGATACACGAAGGCGGAAGGCAGGTGAGCCAGCTGTTCAGGTTGATCTGACGACGATGCACCCCTTGCAACCCTGTTATAAGTTGGCTGGGTTCAGGTTGGCATGGCAAGTGGTTCTGTTCCTTACCAAGCAGTCTAGCACTCCTGCCTAGAAGGAGGAACCCGCTCCACCTATTGGCATCTACAGGACCTAGGTGATGGAGGGAGTGGGTATGTCTCCTGGGTGGGTGGAGCATTCCCCTCTGGACCCAGTGTCTGATGGCCCCTGGGTGGGTTGAGCGATAGGTGCATGGTAGTGTCAGAGGAAGGCTGTGTTAGAAATTAGCCAGGCGCCAGACACATTTTGCACCTGGCTATTGGTCACTTGCAACCAGGTGAAGATGCCTGGGTGCTAGGATGGTGCCTGACAACTGCACCTCTGGAGTTGCATGCCTGGGGAGGGGGTGCCATTGAATCTTGACTGTTTTCACACACTTGATACCACATCCTGTACAATTCTATTCGTTATATTTTATCTGCACAATCAGAATGAATTTCAGGAACCGAAATGCTTTTCCTGTGCAGCTTGAGCAGGAGCAGTGAACAGCGCTAACAGTTAATTGTTGTAGCTTGTCTTCGCTTACCCCCACCCCACTGCTCTGCTCACCATTGTGAAGAATATTCTTTTGTTAGGAATGGTTCGTTTTGAGAAAACTAGGTAGGCATAGGCCAATAAATATGTGGACTGTCCCTGGATCAAGTGACTTGTCTTCTTTAAGTTCTCAGAGTTCTTAACCTAGTTTAAGGTTGTCATCTAAACTAGCCAGATTATTTAACCGAGAATCAATCTCAGCCGTTTGAAAAAGAAGGCTTTAGAGCCACCTGGCCCCCAAATGGCACCTAGACATGCCATTTTGGTAACTGTTACCTTGGTTAACAACAACAACAACAACAACAACAACAACAATAATAATAATATTTATACCCCGCCCATCTGGCTGGGCCTCCCCAGCCACTCTGGGCGGCTTCCAACAGAAAAATAAAACACAGTGATCTATTAAACATTAAAAGCCTCCCTAAACAGGGCTGCCTTCAGATGTCTTCTAAAAGTCTGGTAGTTGTTTTTCTCTTTGACATCTGATGGGAGGGCGTTCCACAGGGCGGGCGCCACTACCGAGAAGGCCCTCTGCCTGGTTCCCTGCAACTTGGCTTCTCGCAATGAGGGAACCGCCAGAAGGCCCTCGGTGCTGGACCTCAGTGTCCGGGCAGAACGATGGAGGTGGAGACGCTCCTTCAGGTATACTGGACCGAGGATTTTTAGGGCTTTAAAGGTCAGCATCAACACTTTGAACTGTCCTTGGAAACGTACTGGGAGCCAATGTAGATCTTTCAAGATCAGTGTTATGTGGTCTCGGCGGCCGCTCCCAGTCACCAGTCTAGCTGCCACATTCTGGATTAATTGTAGTTTCCGGGTCACCTTCAAAGGTAGCCCCACGTAGAGCGCATTGCAGTAGTCCAAGCGGGAGATAACTAGAGCTAGACTGGCTAGACAGTCCGCAGGCAGGTAGGGTCTCAGCCTGCGTACCAGATGGAGCTGGTAAACAGCTGCCCTGGACACAGAATTGACCTTCGCCTTCATGGACAGCTGTGAGTCCAAAATGACTCCCAGACTGCGCACCTGGTCCTTCAAGGGCACAGTTACCCCATTCAGAACCAGGGAATCCTCCACACCTGCCCGCCTCCTGTCCCCCACAAACAGTACTTCTGTCTTGTCAGGATTCAACCTCAACATCCTCCAACCGCCATTTGGAGTCTAGCTTATACATATATCTGAGTTTGTTTTAACACTGGAGATAGGCTCCCTGTGGGGAGGAAGGCAGGGTGAGCAGGCCTTCCCACTGCGACAGGTGGAGCAGAACAAGAGGTTGAGGGGATTCTCCCACCTGAACCTTCCCCAAGGTCCTTGACGAACCACCCTTCTGCATCATCACAGAGCCAGTGTGCCCAGACTATGACCTGGGAGACCAGGGTTCGAATGCCCACTTGCCACGAAGCTCGATGGGTAACCTTGGGGGCCACTCCCTGCCTCTCTGCCTAACTTACCTCACAGGGGTTATGAACACCACATTGAGCTCATTGGAGCAGAAAGGATATCAAGACAATAAATAAATGTTAATAAGTCATTGTCTTGACTCAGCCAGGCCACGAGAGTTGGTGCATATGATTGCTTCCAGTCACTCTGAGCCAAATAACCGAAGTGATTATGGTTTGAAGGAAAGCGGCTGATGGCACTTAGAGATATCCAGCTGCTGCTTGAGTTTACGAGAAGCACACCTTTCCGTCACTGCCGGTGTATGTTTGTTTATCTGTAGTTCTCCTCCCTAAAGCCTTGAGAAACGAGTGGGTAAAACCAGGATTATCTGGCCACATCAAAGATACTTCATGTTTGTGTTCTATGTGAAATTAAGGCAAGCAGATTCACAGTATGATGGGTCATCAGATTATGGAGTAAACATCTGACTAATTTTTTTCATAGGTGTTTTGCTTTATGACACTAAAATGCTTTCAGCATTTCCCTCACCTAGGGAGGGACCATTGCTGACATTTTTTTTCTTTGCTCCTTTTGGCTGGGATAAAGATGCATCAAACGAATCATGAATAAATCTGTTGGCTAGTACACACATTCATTTTTAAAACTGGAGCACTTCTTCTTTATTTCCTGTATTAACAACATTCATACCTCTTTGTGGTCTGGCAATGTTTTAAATATTCTTGATAATCAAGTCCTGTGTTTTCATTTCTTTGACATTCATAAAAAAAACTCATTCTAGTCCTCATGAGTTTAGAAGGAAGCTTGAAATGCGAAGGCAAAAACGGGGGGAAAATGCTGATGGATCCATTCTCATGGCCATCTGCATGCATGTTGCCTGCTGGGAAAGACCGTATGTGGTGCTGTGTGCAAGGTTTGACTTTTGGCACATGGGTTTTTTGGGGTGGGTGGGTATGAGAATGCCACCCCCCCCAGTCAAATTTCTTGCACATGACAAATTCATTTCAGGAAGTGGGGCATGTTTGAAGAGATGTTTTCAAGTGTTCATCTTATGGTCAACATGTACCCAACAATCATGGAGATAGGCACTCAAAAAGAATTTGTTAAAGGCTAGCAATGTGCAGTATTTTAAGTTGCTGTGAAAGCCAGGCTCTTTCAAAACTAGGGCTGTGAACAAGTCTGATGTTGGATGTGGAGCTGCTGGTGAAAACGGCAGCCCTGGGCCAAGTTCTCTTTCCACTGCATGTCTGACACGATGCCATCATGCATCATGGATTCAAATTACAAGAAAGGACATTCTGGCTAAACCTTGGAGAGAACTTTCTACTAGTAAGAGCTGTTTGACAGTGGCATGGACTGTCTTGGAAGGTGGCGGACCGTCCTTCATTGGAAGCTTTTAAGCAGAGATTGTATGCCCACCTGTCAGGGATTATTTAGCTGAGATTGCGGGGGGTGGGGTGGCTAGATGACCTTTGGGATCCGCCGCAACTCTGCAATTCTGTGATTCTTCCCCACTTCTCCATTCCCCATGGTTGGTTTGTGCAGGCGAGGAAGTTCACATGCTGAGAATGATATGCAACCTCTTGTTCTGTGCCTAAGAATGAGACTATTTTGTGCCGGTTACGTGGCTGATATATATTGCTGCTTCTTGAAGTAATCTGAAGATTATTAAAAAGCAACATGTTTATGCGCCCTAGGTCATCATACAGTCTACATTGGGGTTCACGTGCCTAAGAGTTACCGAAGGAGGCGGCGTCACAGAAGAAAGCCCAAGGAGAAGAAAGAAAAGGAGAAAATCTCTGAAAACTCGGACAAATCTGATGTTGAAAATGCTGATGAGACAAGCAGCAGCATCCTCAAGCCACTCAGTGAGTACTGGGCACTTTTTGCAATGTTTCTCAGGGAACCACAGTACAAATGGTGAGGGCTCTTTATGGGAGGTATATAACTGAAAACATGTGGGCCAACAGAATTATGCAATGCAAAATGCTCTGAGTCCTTGCGAAACCCTGCTAACCTTAGATCAGGTGTTTGCAAAGATGTGTAAAACTTGATTTGCCTTCAGAATTGATTGAAATGATTTGATTGAACATTTTGGGTTTTTGTGCACTTTTGGAATTTTATTTGTTTTGGTTAACAGTCGAGGTTTGTGAGTCAAAGGGCTACATCTCTCAAGATGTCAGTTATGCATTGATTTAACAGAGCCAAAATTGGGATGGCAAAGATTGAAGGTTCAGTGTTATCTTCCTTCCACGGATCATGGCTTCATGGTCTTTCTCCTTACACAATTTTGCAGGGTACTGATATGTATTTCAGTGTCTCTGAGCTAGATAAATGTTGTTTGGGGAACTTCTTGAAGTATCCTTTCATTTAGGATATGGTCGTACCTTGGTTTTCGAACAGCTTAGTTCACAAACAACTTGGAACTCGAAACCGCAAACCTGGAAGTAGGTGTTCCGGTTTGCAAACTTTGCCTCGGAAGCTGAACGCCTGGCACGGCTTCCGACAATCGGAAGCCACGCCTTGGTTTCCAAATGTTTTGGAAGTCAAACAGACTTCCAGAACGCATTCTGTTTGAAAACCAAGGTAGAGCAGTATTGAGTGCATGGGGTATTCTCACCTCAGAGAGGAGCAGCCAGAAATTACTAGTCTCTCAGCTGAGTCAATGGAGTGGCTCTCCTTCTCTGCTCTCCCTCTGCAGCAGATTTATGGCATGGCTACTTCCAGGTAAGGGACCCAGGTGGCGCTGTGGGCTAAACCACCGAGCCTAGGGCTTGCCGATCAGAAGGTTGGCGGTTCGAATCCCTGTGATGGGGTGAGCTCCCGTTGCTTGGTCCCAGCTCCTGCCAACCTAGCAGTTCGAAAGCACATCAAAATGCAAGTAGATAAATAGGAACCGCTATAGCGGGAAGGTAAACGGCGTTTCCATGTGCTGCTCTGGTTTGCCAGAAGCGGCTTTGTCATGCTGGCCACATGACCTGGAAGCTATACGCCGGCTCCCTTGGCCAATAATGCGAGATGAGCGCACAACCCCAGAGTCGGTCACGACTGGACCTAATGGTCAGGGGTCCCTTCACCTTTACTTCCAGGTAACAACTGAGGGAGGATCCCAATGGATCTTGCTTCTCATGTTGACCTGGCTTTCTTTTTCTCCATCTTTTTCTTTTTCTCCATCTGCTGCAGCCTGATGCTAGCATTTTATGCAAATTCATGGAGAGCAAGACCCACCAGTGCCTAGTAGCCACAATATCTGAGTGTATAGAAGCAGTGCCACACTCTGAATACCAGGTGCTGAAGACAAACGCCAGTCAGCTTTTATGTCCACCTGGTGTCACGAAACCCCCACAGGGCTGGGGTTGGCAGGCCTCTAATGCAGGAGGAACAGGAAGAAGAAATTGGGGTGGGGGTGGGGTCTGAATGCAGGGGGATCTCCCCATTTTGCTCAGCTGCTTTGGAATGGGGAAGTAGGGATCCTGGTTCCTTCTCAACCTCTTCCCATGGAGCAGAGAGCCTCATGGAAGGCTAGGGAGGGCTGTGAGCAGCCAAAAGAGGGGAGGCAGGAGGCAGCTGTGACTGAATGGGAGCTGGAGTAGGTGCAGCATTATTGCCTAGAACCCAGGCACCTCATTCGCAGATGTGAGAAGACCCACCCACACCAACAGAGCACATGTACAGCAATCCTGATATTTCCCACAAGGCGAGCGAGTCTCTTGAGTGAGCATGCCATACCTCCTCTTTGAAAGCTTGGCAGGCAGGATGTGGAAACTTGTTAGGACATCTCCATTGCTTCTGTCTTGTTTTGAACAACTTGCCTTGTTTCTGAACTCCTGAATCGGGACTCCTGAGCTTCATTGTCCACTGCTGGGCTTATACTGTCACTTGCTTGAATAAATGCCTCTTTCTTACATACAAGTAGGAGCATTTGCCCATGTGTGTGTGTGTTGGGTGGGAGCCCCCCGGAGGCATTTTAACTGGCTGTAGTTTGAAACTGGGTTATGGACTAGAATCCAGAGGCACCAACCAAGCACAGGGAGCAATAGTTACTCCACATTCCTAATTGGCTCTCAATCAAACTTCTAGGAGGCAAAGTGAGCAGGTGGTCTTGGATTTCCCACCCCACCCCAGGCTTAGAGGCCAGCATTTCCCATCTTTTATCAGCTGTGAATAAGCTGCAGTCTCATGGGTATATACCGATGGGATGTACTTCCCTCATAACCATGCATAGGTTTGGATAGTTGTCCTTGCTGTAAGGATAAAGTAACTGAAAGCCCTCCTCTCCACCTGGCACTGTTATTACTGTGCAGTCTGAAAGATTTCAATGCAACTGTCTCATTCCTTAAGAGTTCCAAGAATAGACTAGCAGGGGCTGCTAGTTCACAAGATTAAGGGGCGATGGGATGGATGTTGGTGTGCATCAGGCTTGCATAAGACTGATTTGCTCAAGACTGGCTTCAGCCAGTGCTGATTTAACAAGTGATGAAAAACCTCCCGAGTTGCAGTTCCGACTGGGAACCTAGATGCAGATTTCACCAAAGGCTTTCAGAGTCCCTAGATCACATCTACAGAAGTGACACACAGTCCTTGTCTAGAAAGGGGCGTGAGGCTTTGTTTTTATCACTGTTGCCCATTCTTATGCCTTTACTTGGAGGGTAAAGCGAATGAAAAAAAAAAAAACTAATTGAAAGCAAAGTCAATGCAAATAAAATTTTTCCTACAGTTGCAGCGGTTGCTTAGGAGCAAAAAGACTTCTGTAACTGGAATTCTTTCAGGAATCAGAAGTAAAATATAATTAAGATCCCCACAAGATGACAGATCTATAGAGGAGTATTCTAAATTCACTTTGCTTGGGTTCTAGCTGCATCTAATGCAAAAGATTCAAGGCTCCACCACACTGTCATTAGTTTTTTTCTGGGATGCTTCTCCAGTCTTATTGCATTATTGCTCTCTGGGTGGGCACTCTTGCACAACAAAAGCAGGGCCAGCTGCCACTCACCCACCCTTGAAGATTTGTGGTATAAAAGTTACAATATTTCGCCAAGAAGCTACGGGACATGCTCCAGTTGGAAGAGAAGCAGCATGTCCACCCCAAAACTTTTGCAGGTGCATACAGTATTTAAAGCAGGATGTTGTATGACCTCCCTGTCATCATCAAGGATACAAACAGGGCCTTTTTTTCAGCTGGAACTCATAAGAACTCAGTTCCAGCACCTCTCAGGTGGGCGCCATTGCCCTGATAAGAGAGCAAGAGAGAGTTCATGGTGAGTTCCGGCATCTCTTTTTTCTAGAAAGATATCGCTGGTTACAAATAATCATGAACGCCCAATAAAAAGGGCAACCAAGTAAATTGCTCTTGTAAGTGTGACTTGGATGAACAATGAGAAGCAAAAAGCACTTCAGTTATATTTATGAGTAGGAACAGAATGGGGAGGGGGTGTGCATGAGGGAGAACTATTCTAATATGGCCACATTTGACAGAGACACAAATAAAGATGATCAATTCTGCCTATTAAAATGCCTGAAATAGGAGCCTCCTCCAAATGGCCTTCATAGGGCACTAGCAAATCAAGTGAAAAGGCTTACATGTCTATCTTCTGGCCCAATTGAGACAAGTGTGTGTGTGTAAGTAAACAGAAAGGTGTTGTTTGGCCGAGGGGCAGGCATCTGCATAGGAAATCCTGTCGCTTCAAGGACCATGCTTTATTTTGTTCAAAGTTCTTACCCTGCTTTTAAAGCCTAAAAATGGTTTGCTCCGCCCCCCCCGTTACTCCTGCCATTGCCTCTTAAGAGCTTTGTGGCATCTCAAAATTCTCCCCTTCCATGTTGCAGAGGGAGCTCAGCCTTTAAAAATATATGCGCATATTCCTCCGTTGGCACTGCTTGTAAAATTTATTTCCCGTATTGCCGCCACATGTTAGCATCCAAAGCATCTCCGAGTAAGGGATTGTTATCTCACAATATTTGATCTCATTTCCACGGGCACTTAAGCGATTGAGCATATGGGTTTGGTTTCATTTTTGAAAAAAGTAATGGGCGCTAATGTGGATCTGACTCAGCTACTCAAATTAATCTATGGATTGCTATCCTCTGTGTCTCTGCGGGGATTTTCCCCCTCCTCCTGGTGAGTGTGTAATGTAACCTCTGCTACTGTCTCAGCGGTAGCCGTGTCATCTAAGGCCTGAGGTTAATGTGCAGCTTTTAACATTTGTGATTCAAAATGCAGCTTTCCCTGGAAAGTAAATGCTACATAATCTGATTAGGCAGAAAGCTAGCATGGCTCAGACTCTTGTTTTTTTGGAAGGCATCCTTCTGTTTGGCTACATGGCTGTTGGACAGTACCTGCCTTTAAGGAATGTGTGAGAAAATCAGCAGTTGAAGATACGTAACAAATTCAGCATTAGGAATTGTCCATAGCTAAGAGATGCCAGGGAATCCATTATCAAGTTGTTGTTGTTGTTGTTGTTGTTTTTTTTTTTTTTTAAAAAAAAAACAGCTAAACCGCATGGCCCTATGTATACAGCTGATGTTTTGCGGTGGTTAAGTGTTAGTGTCTGAATATCTAAACCAGGCATAGGACCTCCAGATGTTTTGGGACTACAATTCCCATCATCCCTGACCACTGGTCCTGTTACCTAGGGATGATGGGAGTTGTAGTCCCAAACCATCTGGAGGGCCGGGTTTGCCTATGCCTGATCTAAACCATGGTTAAGGATCTTCCTTCCGCAAACTAGGAGCAGGAAACCATGGTTTGAAGTGGGGTTTTTCTTTCCTATTTGCACTGCACCAAGCATACCATGGTTAAAACCAGTTTGTCTACTTTTCCAGTCTCTGTGCTTGCAAGGTGATAACCTGGCCGCTCTGGTTTGCCAATATTAAACTGTGTATGTGCAGACTTTAGTTTGGGACTAGTCCACGTGGTGCCCTCTTCATGTTGCTGGACTCCCCGGCAGCACGGTGAATCAGTCGTCTGGGATGATGATAACTGTTGTCCAGCGACATTTGTAGAGTACCTTGTTGACTCACCCTGGCTTATAGCTTAACTGTAGTTCACTGTATTTTATTTAAAGCTGCTTTTACCCCCAGTCTTCATGCCAAACTAAAATAGATGCAATCACACAAACCCATTAAAACATGTGGTGATTTTGACGACCGTGGGTCATTTTGAACTTTTTTATTTTTATTTTTGGATAGTCAGAGCCAGGGGAATAATTGACATTTCTGGTGTCTGAAGGAACACGAGTTCATATCAATTATCAGGCAATATTTACCATGTTGTCTGTGGAGCAAGCCAGCAGAGCTTGTGACCTACCAAGCAGAGATGTATGATTACCCATGATGCTCCTGCCTGCTTATTTTCCTACCTAGGAGTGCATAAACAGGTGTTGTCTAATACTTAGGAAGGGGCATGTTAGATAACTTGGTGGTCTGTGTTCAGTGTGGATGTTCAGGCTTGCTGTAGAGATTACCACTGAGCACAATTGACTTAAAGTGGGAAGGACCCTGTGGTAAACATTTCATTGCTGTGTTTGATCTTTGCTGATCAGTTATATTTCCTTTAAAAGCACAACACTTACCATTTTTTTCATGTTCAGCCCTCCGATAAGCAGATAATAAAATTTTCTACATAAGGAGCTGAGGTGATGTGAAAATGGGTTGGTTCAGACATAAACACTAAACTGCCTTGAGGCTTGTTTGCTTTTAAAACAATCAAGCCGTGTATGAATTTCATGAAATGAAGAATAAACAAACCATAATTTAGCAGTGCATGAGCAAGCCTCAGTCTTGTTGAGTTTCAAACCATGGGGATATTAAACTGAAAGTAAGTACTAATGAAGGCCTTCTCCCAGCTATGTGGGACAAGGAGGGGAGATTTGAAAGTCTACCACTGTGCAGGAGGAGAAGAAATGCAGAAGCTCAATCTGTCACTTGGGCTCTTTCCAACTTGTGCACATAGTGGTAAACCATGGTTAGCATTCTGTGTGAACCAGCCCAATCAGGATGAGCCACGGCAAGCCATGAGCTCCCCACTTCCCTCTCCTCTGGTGTGACTGTGAGGAGGACATGGGATGCATCCCCTACTGTTTTAGATTAATCGTAGTTTGGTGTATATTATGCAAACTCTAAACTGCCATTGTTAACTATGGTTTGTCAAAACAAGGCAACTGCCTAAACCATGGTTGGAAGCTAGCCTGTTTCAGCAAACGATAGTTAACATTAACTTGGTTTGGGTTAACTTAAAAATGAAACTAAAGAAGAAGAAGAGCTTGGATTTGATATCCCGCTTTATCACTACCCGAAGGAGTCTGAAAGCGGCTAACATTCTCCTTTCTCTTCCTCCCCCACAACAAACACTTTGTGAGGTGAGTGGGGCTGAGAGACTTCAAAGAAAGGTGACTGACTAGCCCAAGGTCACCCAGCAGCTGCATGTGGAGGAGTGGAGACGTGAACCCTGTTCACCAGATTACGAGTCTACCGCTCTTAACCACCATACCACACTGGTTCTCAGGAGCTTCTGAGCTCCTCCTTGCACTGTGTTAGAGGAGGGAGGGGCAGAGTGCATGAGGCTGAGTCACCTTTCTGTGGCTTAGTATTGCATGTGGAACCAGCTTAATGTATGCAGAAATATTAAAGGCTTGCTCAAATACAGTGGTACCTCAGGTTAAGTACTTAATTGGTTCTGGAAGTCTGTACTTAACCTGAAGCGTACTTAACCTGAAGCGAACTTTCCCATTGAAAGTAATGGAAAGTGGATTAATCCGTTCCAGGCGGGTCCACGGAAGAGTACTTAAATTGAAAGTACTCAACCTGAAGCGTACTTAACCCGAGGTATGACTGTACTTCATATTGGGAGCTGTGCCCACTCATGCTCTGATCTCTCAGCCAACTTGCCGTAAAGGTCCTGGTGTGCCTTTTCATTCTGGGCCCGTGCTGTACTGCCATTTGTGTATGCTGCCATTTGAACTTGCCTTACCTTAAATGAACTCAAAAAAGTGTATATGTCATCTGAGAGAGAGCAACACAAAACACGCTGTCTTTCTGAGCTGTAAAAGCCAAGTTCACACACCTCTGTAGCAGAGGTTCCTGCTTTGCAAATACTTCACCAAGCCCCCTCCTCCTGCCCCCACTCTGTGTCCCTGGTATGTAGGGCTACAGCCTTGATTAATTAATTAATTGGTTGGATTCCTTGATTGAAAACTTTCTAATCGACTAAAAAACAGTCCCTGATCTGCAAGGCAACCCATTTCCTTAACCATGTCAATTACAGTGGTACCTTGGTTATCCAATTTAATTCGTTCTGGAAGTCTGTTCGACTCCCAAAACGGTTCGAAAACCAAGGCACGACTTCTGATTGGCTGCAGGAGCTTCCTGCACTCAATTGGAAGCTGCAGAAGCCGGTCGGACTTTCGGCTTCCGAAAAACGTTCGCAAACCGGAACACTAACTTCCGGGTTTGTGGCGTTTGGGAGCCAATTTGTTTGGGACTCAAGCCATTCAACTACCAAGGTACCACTGTACTCTTAATTTAAATACTTCTAAAATATGAGATAGCAGACATTCTCTCTAAGAGGCTTCACCTCCTTCACTGTTAAGCAGGAGGGAATTCCTCTTCTGAGATGGTACGTGCAATTAAAATGTGCTCTTTGAGATTAAAAACTATGAAAGTACTGGTTACAGGTAGGTAGCCGTGTTGGTCTGGATCGAAGTAAAATAAAAAAATTCCTTCAGTAGCACCTTAAAGACCAACTAAGTTTTTATTTTGGTATGAGCTTTCGTGTGCATGCACACTTCTTCAGATACAGTGAAATGGAAGTTTCCAGGCACTTATGTAGAGAAGGGGTGGGGAGGGGTGGGGATGGGGAGGGGGGATCACTCAGAAGGGTGGTGGAAATGGGTGATTGACTGACTGATAGCTGTTGATGACCGCAAACGACTGCAAATGGTTTTGCATGAAAAAGCAAGGGTTGAGATGGCTGAAGATCGCTTATCATGTATAATGAGATAAGAACCCGATATCTCTGTTCAAACCAGGTCCCTCCATGGTTTTGAGCTTGGTGATAAGTTGCAATTCAGCAACTTCTCTTTCCAGTCTATTTCTGAAATTCTTTTGTAGTAAGACAGCTACTTTGAGATCTTGTATAGAATGTCCTGGGAGATTGAAGTGTTCTCCTACTGGTTTTTCTGTCTTCTGGTTCCTGATGTCAGATTTATGTCCATTTATCCTTTGGCGTAGGGTTTGGCCTGTTTGTCCAATATAGAGAGCTGAAGGGCACTGTTGGCATTTGATGGCATACACAATGTTAGAGGATGAGCAATTAAATAGTCCTGAGATGGTATGTTGGATGTTGTTGGGGCCAGTAATGGTGTTGTCTGGGTGTATGTGGCAGCAAAGTTGGCATCTGGGTTTATTGCAGGCTCTGGTACCAGTGTCCATGTTAAGTCTGGTGGTTGTATTATTGTGGGTGAGGAGTTGTTTAAGATTGGGTGGCTGTCTGTAGGCAATGAAAGGTCTTCCTCCCAGAGCTTGAGAAAGGGAGCGGTCATTGTCCAGGAGAGGCTGTAGATCTCTGATGATGCGTTGTACTGTTTTAGCTTGGGAGCTGTATGCGATGACTAGTGGTGTTCTGTTATTTTCTTTTTTGGGTCTGTCTTGCAGCAGGTTCTCTCTAGGTATCTGCCTGGCTCTGTTGATCTGTTGTTTAACTTCATCAGGTGGATATTTTAGTTCTAAAAAGGTTTGCTGTAGATCTCTTAGGTGAGATTCTCTGTCTGTAGAGTTGGAACAGATGCGGTTGTAACGTAAGGCCTGGCTGTATACGATGGATTGTTTGGTATGTTTGGGATGGTAGCTAGAAGCATGTAGATATGTTTGTCGGTCAGTTGGTTTTCTGTATAAGGTGGTGTCTATACGTCCATCCTGTATTTTTATAGTAGTGTCCAAAAAATGTATTTCTTGCATAGATTGGTTCATTGTTAGGTTGATGGTGGGGTGAAAGTCATTGAATGTCTGGTGGAAGGTTTCCAGGGTCTGTTGTCCATGTGTCCAGATAATAAAAATATCGTCAATGTATCGCAGGTACAGGAGAGGTTTGAGTGGGTAGGAGTTAAGGAAACGTTGTTCTAAATCTGCCATGAAGATGTTGGCATACTGTGGGGCCATGCGGGTGCCCATGGCTGTGCCGCTGATCTGGAGGAACAGGTCATCACCAAATTTGAAGTGGTTGTGGGTAAGGACAAAGTGGCAGAGTTTGGTAGCAAAGTCCGCTGTGGTTTTATGAAAGTACTGTGTTTTAAAATTCAAAGCTAGTCTTAACACAAGCATACATTTAATCAATTAATCAATTAAGCCTTTTGGTGAAATCAGCTAAGGTCACAGTTTTTTTATACTGAATGCAGTGGGACTTATTTCTGAGTCCAACGTGACCTCTGTTCTTCTAACTGGAAACCTGTAGATTGCTTCCAAAATGTGCCATGGGGGAGTTAAGAGCTAGTTATATTTTTGGTTTTAAGAAACAATCAGGTCTGGGGGCCATTACAGCAAGCAATAATTTCTCAAAGTTCACTATACTGTTATGGGCAAACCATTAAGTGATTAAATTTCATAGGGACATTTGCTCCCTGCAGAGCAGAAAATTGGCTACCCCCTTGTCTGCTTCTGGCAGCTAGTTGTGTTGCTTCTGGTCACCTGGGGTGTGGGGAAGGAGTGCCCCCACTTGGCGGGGGCTGTGGATTGATTGCAGCAGCAGCATCATAATCAGGGATACGATCGAGTGGCTTGGCCAGCAAACCACCTTAACAGAGCTGTAGGCAATTCAGTAGTGCTGGGAACTTGAGCTGTTATATCGTACAGTATATGTAATGGAGAACGCATCGCATAAATGAATCATTTCACCTATCATTTTCATCTCCCAGGCCGATTGTTTTGTGGGTTTGGGTCTACAAAGGAAATTACTTCATTTGTGCACTGGTTTCATTTCCTCCGCTACCACCCCACACACTTCCATTTGCTTGAAGCTGGACCTCACCCACCTTTCCCTTTTCCCGTCTGGCACTTTGCACGGCTTTTCTTTGTGATGGAAAGCGGTGCGGGGGAAGGAAAGAAATGAAAATGTTTGATGGCAGGCCACTGAGCAAGCCAAGCCATTGGCAGACTGATTGAGCTGGCGAAGCCTGCGGGTGGTGGTAACAGCCACACTTGGCTTCCATTTTTGATTCACTGCCCTCACGCCCTCAATTTGGGAAGGCCTCTGATTAAAGCCTTGTGGTGGATGGCTTTTGAGAGAGGCTGCTAGGAAGATTCCTTGCATCTAGTCACGCCATCGACCTGCCTAGCTTAATATTGCCTACATAGATTGGTCTCCCAGCTCTGAAATCACCTCTCTCGCACAATATGTTTTATGTCAGCAGTCGCAAAGGAGAATTTGATACCCCTCAACCGTCCTGATTTTCCCAGGACACCCTGGAATTACAGAAGCCATCCTGGCTTTTCATTGGATCCCAGGATGCCCCATTTTCCCCCTCCAAGCAGAGGTGCATTGCTCTCACATGAGTAATCTGGCTCCCGCAAGAGCGTGACACTAAAAGATGCACATCCCCATTTTTTGCCACTGGAATTTGGAGGGCATGGAATTTTCACCATACTTCACATCGGATCCAGATTCGGTGAAATCCGTGACCACTTTCTCTGCCTCATGCGGCACCTGTGTTCCCACCCACCCAATTAAACTCAAACGCCTACAGATATTTATAAGAGTACCCACACCAAGGCGAGCCTCGGGGTTTATGTAGAATTAAAGCGGACAATGCGTGTCATGTAAGGATTGTAAGACGTTTGCTATTTTTAGGTCTCTCTGGATAATGCCCCTTCTATTTATAGGTCTGCAGTATCCCTTGCTGCGTTCAGGGTGGCACACTTGAGTGCCTGTGTCTGGAAAAGGGGTTTGTGACAAGGCCTTGGTGAAAATGGCGCCTTCTCCAATGAATGGGTAGGACTAGAAATGCCATTCTAGAAGAAGGGTTCGCCTTTGAACCATGTGAATTGATGATTTCAGCTCATTTCAGCACAGGAAGCAAGCCCCCCTCTGAGTCTAACTGAGGCTTCCTAGTAGAGCAGGGAAGGGGAAACCTGTGGTGCTCTAGACATTGCTAGACGACAACTCCCACCACCCCTGACCATTCTCCATCCTCTCTGAGGCTGAAGGGAGTTTGCCTTGGAGAATAGCAGGTTCCCCATCTGTGCCACAGAGGCGGCACGCCTGCATTTCTCATGCCTCAGTTCTTTCCCCCTTTCTTTCTGAGAGACTTGGAGAGCCCATTGATAGGGCATGCGCTTTGCATGCAGAAGGTCCCGGATTCCATCCCTGACACACCCAGCTAAAAATACATCAGAGGGCAGAACTTGGGGACAAACTCTGCCTGACACCTGGAGAGTCATTGATGGATCAGTGGTTTTATTGCTACTAGGAAGTATAGTGGTACCTCGGTTTATGAACACAATTGGTTCCGGAAGTCTGTTCATAAACTGAAGCGTTCATAAACTGAAGCGAGCTTTCCCATTGAAAGTAATGGAAAGTGGATTAATCCATTCCAGACGGGTCCGCGGAGTACTCAACCTGAAGCGTACTTAACCCGAAGCATGGGTGTAATTGGTTCCGGAAGTCTGTTCATAAACTGAAGCGTTCATAAACTGAAGCAAACTTTCCCATTGAAAGTACTGGAAAGTGAATTAATCCGTTCCAGATGGGTCCGCGGCGTTCGTAAACTGAAAATTCGTAAACCGAGGTGTTCGTAAACCGAGGTTCCACTGTATCGTATACAGTCGTACCTTGGTTTTCGAACAGCTTAGTTCTTGAACGTTTTGGCTCCTGAACGTCGCAGACCCGGAAGTGACTGCTCTGGTTTGTGAACTATTTTGGGAAGCCGAACGTCCGACAGAGCTTCCAATTGGCTGCAGGAGCTTCCTGGAGCCAATCAGAAGCCATGCTTTGGTTTCTGAACGTTTTGGAAGTCGAACCGACTTCCGGAACCGATTCCGTTCGACTTCCAAGGTATGACTGTATGTGGTGTTGCACAAGCAAATGCAGGAAGAAGTGATGGCCACCAATTTGGATGGCTTTAAAAGAGGATTAGCCGAATTCATGGAGTATAAGGCTACCGGTGGCCACTAGCCATGGTGGTTATGTTCCGCCTTCAGGGTCAGAAGCTTCTGAATACCAATTGCTGGAAAACACAGGCAGAGGAAGTAGCCTTGTGCTCAGTTTCAGCTTGTAGACTTTCCATGAGCATCTGATTGGCCACTATGAGATGCTGGACTGGATGGGCCACTGTCCTGATCCAGCAGGTTCTTGTTATGTTCTTACGGTCTTATGATGCATGCTTGTGATTCTTTCCAATGAACTGCTGCAGTGTAACACACCGTCTAAAAGCAGCACACAGACTGCAGCCTGATACCGGTATAAGCACCTTTGAAACCAGCCCAAAGGTTGAATAAAAAACGAGCCCCCTCCACACTTTCACAGCACATGGGAAGACCTCTTAACTGGCAGTTCCCTCTTTTAATCCTGTCTCAAACTGCTAGCATGTGTGGCTATAATTACCTAAGCCACCTTAATTCTTTGACTAATTCTGCTCTGTGTGTGTTCACGTGAAACTGCTGAGGGACAGAAAAAGTCAGAGGAATTTGCTGTGCTGAGAAGGAGGAGGTTAAAACAAAAGCAGGCAAGGAGGAGAAAAAATCCCTCTTGAGTAAAGTTCTGCCTGTAAGCCAAAGAGATTTTACATGCACTCAGAAATGACACAGCTGATAGCTAGCATTGCTCACCCCACACTTTTGGATTAAGCATTCTCCATCCAAATCTCCTGAGAAGCGTGGGAAAGCTTAGAAACTACCTGGCCAATCCTACCACTTGCTCCATCAGCAAATCGGTGTAGCATGTAAGAACGCAGGGAAGTAGGAAACTGCCTTCACACTTGAGTCAGACCATTGGTCCACCTAGTGCCAAGGGTCTCAGACAGAAGTCTTTCCCAGTGCTATTCCTAACTCAGCGTAGTTGAGGCAAAATATTCCTGTGTTGCAGGGGGTTGGACTAGATGACTCTTGTGGTTCCTTGCAATGCTACAAATTCAATGATTCTGCTTGGAGATGTTTGGGAATGAACCCAGGTGCTTCGGCATGCACTGTTGTTGAGATGCTTGGGAGAGAGGCTGCAAGATGCTTTAGAGCAGGCACCCCCAACCTGCGGCCCTCCAGATGTTTTGGCCTACAACTCCCATGTTCCCTAGCTAACAGGACCAGTGGTCAGGGAAGATGGGGATTGGTAGTTCAAAACATCTGGAGGGCCGAAGTCTGGGGATGCCTGCTTTAGAGAATAATAAGTGGCGATTAACAGTGCTTTCTCAAAGTAGTATTATTATTATTTTTTGTCATCGTGAGAATTCACAAGATTCCTGAAAACCGAAAGGATTTGTTTTGCTCTGCAAAATCTTTTGTAAATCACATCTCATGCCTTTGCAGATTATGAAGAGGCTGACTTAGCGACTTTGGAGACATGGGAACTGGTGTGTTTGCCCACCTAAAACCGTACAATATGACCCTCATTTTTGTGCGAGTAGAAAGTAGGCATTTGGAGAACACACTCCTTTGCTCAAATCTAAACCTCTAGGCATCTTCTTATTGGTAAATGGAGAAGCAGATGACATTGACCTCTCTCTTGAGTAGGAAGTATGAGACTTGTTTATTTATGTAAACCATATTTAACCTGGTCTTCAGCTGGAAAGTATACCCGAGTGGCTTGTAAAGGTCTACTGTTAAAATGGGCCTTGCATTCAGGCTTACAGACCTTTAAAGTAAGTTCAGTTACTTTTTGGGCTCTCCTACAGGCAGGAGTAATTCAAAGATTTCCAATTATTTCCTTCCAGCATGGAAGGAAGGCTGCTGGCATGTGGCTTGGCTGTGAGTTCGAGCTAATGTTTATTCTGCGTTACTTGTAAGATGCCTCAACATTTTCTTTGAAAAATAATGAATGAAGCCTTCCAGGTGTACAGGTAAGCTCAACGCTCTTGCATGGTGGTTTGTAAGCCAATAGCAAACCATGGTTTCACATCAGGGGTTGTTGCCAGTAAACAAACCATGGTTAATTGCTAGTAAACAAACTATGGCTAGTCTACTGGGCTAGGTTCAATTGCTCAAAAAACCACACTTTGGCTGCACAAACCATGACATGGTTTTAAGTGTGTGCCAGACCATTGATAGACCTATCTTCCATGAACTTGTCTAATCGTTCTCAAAAGGCACCTGAATTAATGACTGTCAACATGAATAATTGCAACGTTTACTTCTTGTGTCTGGTTGTAGAGTATTCAGTTGCCTTCTTTTCCCTCCTGGCCCTTAGAAGCAGCACTCCCTCTGCTTCTGCTGACTTTTGAGTGTGTCCTTACTCTTTTCTGTCAAACTGAGCCTGTGCTTAGTGAATTGAAATTGATTTATTTGTCAACTCAAGCGGTAGATGAAACCTATATGATCTGTATAGATCAACTGAAGATGGAAGCAGAGGCAGAAGTGGTATGCTGAGAGGTGCTGTTGCATGAGATGTGGCGGTTCCCTCATTACGAGAAGCCAAGTTACAGGGAACCAGGCAGAGGGCCTTCTCGGTAGTGGCACCCACCCTGTGGAATGCCCTCCCACTAGAGGTCAAAGAGAACAATTACCAGACCTTTAGAAGGCATCTCAAGGCAGCCCTGTTTAGGGAAGCTTTTAATGTTTGATGGATTTCTGTATTTTAGAATTTCTGTTTTTTTGGAAGCCGCCCAGAGTGGCTGGGGGAACCCGGCCAGATGGGCGGGGTATAAATAATAAATTATTATTATTATTATTATTATTATTATTATTATTATTATTATTATTACATACTAATTTTATTTTCTTGCATTGTCACTTCTGGCCAAAGCTGTTCCCAACCCCCTGCAAAATCTACCAGAAGCAACAGTGGAATGAATCTGTACCCCACAGAAAACAAAACACCTCTTTTATACCTCTTTCAGCTTGACCCATAAAAACGAAGACAATGAATGTTAGTCTCCAGCTTTGTTCCATAGCTTAGGCTTTCAGAATTGGGTTTTCTGATGTCTTTATTTAAATGGCTTCTTCGAGTTGCAGGTCGTGGGTGGTTCTGCTAAAGAGAAAAATGCAGCAGCAAAGTCTCTGCATCATTGTGAGTGGCTTAGGAAAGCAGGTTCCTTCTGTTGAATGGAAAAAGGCTGGAGCTTCTGAGAACAGCTCTGAAGAGCAGTAAGAAGGTAGTTTGGAGCAGGGAAGATTGTTCTCGCAAGAGCATCATACACGTGTGCCTGGGAGGTGGGGGCTGGAATTACCTCTGTGACCTACTAACCTCCTCTGGTCTGCCGTGTTCTTTCTGAGCGCAGATGGTAGCCTTGTGGGTTAATTACAGCCTTACCGCTGCATTAAGATGCTGCGAGTAGATGTCACAGTGAAATTGTGTGTGTGTGTGCGTGTGTTTAGACATGATTTCTACAAAGTGTTTGTGAATAAAACAACCTGACATATAATGTGTATTGCACAGTGTACAGAAAGCATGTTGTAGCATGGAAGCAGTCACATTTTTGGACAAATGCTGTTCTCATTTTTAGAGAATGTTTCCAATCGTTTCAGCGGTGGCCCCTCAGTTCCCATAGTTCTCTTTTGCTGCTTGAACTGTTCAACACATTATAGAAATGTTGTGATGGAGCAGATAAGGGGAGCTAGGGTTCTCTTCCCGTAAAAATAATCCTGCTTGAATTCAGTGGGTGCAAAATGGCAAAGGGCAGCAAAATCTCCACATGCTGTTCTTTCCTAATGGGAAATCTTTGCTTATTTGGCCCATACCTGGAACGGAAATTAATCCAGCCGATATTAAAAAGTGGTTTTCACTGTTGCTTTTGCTTTCTGCCCACAAATGATACATAACTTGATTATGTCTCTCCTTCCCTATTTGCATTGTGTTCCCTTTGCATTGAAATGAATGTGGTGGAATAACATAAGGCAATGCAACTTAACGCAATTAACAAAATTGATTACATCACTGATATAAGTTATGTGCTTCCACCACAACAGACAGTGAGACAATTAATGTAGTTTTTGGTAGAAGGCAAACCGCAGTGGAGTGGAAACAGCTCTGCATGTGATAGATACAGGGCAGAATGGAGAAACAATGACTTATTACAACCCTGGGACAAAGAAGCCTTGGCAGGAGGTTGGACTGGATGGCCCTTGTGGTCTCTTCCAACTCTATGATTCTGAGCCTGGGAACCATAGTTTGCCTCCTCAGAGCTACAATTTCCAGCATATTCTACAAGCTTTAGAGGCTTCCTTGGGGGAAAGCACATGGTTTAAATGTTTGCTGTGTAAGCACCCAGAGATCAACAAATTCATTCAACTCAGGATCACTTTAAAATAAATAAATCTGCACTCTGCGATAGACAGGGCTCCCTGATCAAAGGGGATGTCAGAGTATTCAGCCCTTCTTGCACAGGAGGAGTACCAACAGTTTGCACAGTACACCCTTGTTTGGTGACTTACAGTGCCATCCAAGGGAAGAGAGCCTTGTGGACAGCCGTATTGTATTCCGAATCCTATTTATTGTGTGCTTATTGATTCAGGTGAGTGTGGGTGTTTCTGGGAAGTTTGTGAAGGCCTTGAGTCATAAAGCCGACAGATAAAACATGCACAGGGAGGTGCCATGCTCCAAGCTGAGAGGGGTTTAATACCTTCCTTCCGAAAGGGTCACACTGAGAGTAAAGGCAGTTTCTGAATAATGAATGCCAGGTGGGGTGGGCGAGTCACAGCTGCATCTTCCAGATTTCTCCCCTCCTCCCGAGATGGAGTGTGGTGTTCAAAATGGAACACAGAAAGCTGCCTTACACAGAGTCAGACCATTGGTCTTTCCAGCTTAGTACTGCCTATGCAAAGATTGGCTCTCTTCAGGGTTCGGGGCAGGAGTTTTTTCCCCTAAGCTGCTGGAGATCGAACCAGTGTTTTTTGCATATAAATGGTGTACCACGGAGCCCTTGAGATTTCTTTCAGTGTGCCTAAAGCAGGGTTACTGGGGGTGGGTGGGTTATTGGGTTGTTGTTGTTTATTTTGATTATGTATTTTGTGGCTTGATACAGTGGTACCTCGGGTTACAAACACTTCAGGTTACAGGCTCCGCTAACCCGGAAGTAGTACCTCGGGTTAAGAACTTTACCTCAGGATGAGAACAGAAATCACATGACGGTGGTGTGGCAGGCCTCATTAGCTAAAGTGGTACCTCAGGTTAAGAACAGTTTCAGGTTAAGAAAGGACCTCTGGAACGAATTAAGTTCGTAACCAGAGGTACCACTGTAACTTCACAGGTTTTAAAAAATAAGTGAGATATAACGGGGAAAAGGTTAAAATTTTATAACGAGTTGCAAAATTGAGAAATGATGTTGTAATAGTAATTAGGTTTGGAAAATAAGATATAGAATCTGCTAAGAATGTTATGCAATGAACCGCTAGAAGGGGGACTCGGGGAAGTCCCCTATAAAAAAAAGAAAAAAGAAAATGGAATATATGTAGTAGAAATTGTTGTTTTTCTTTAATTTTTCTTTATTTTTTCTTATTTCTGTTCTTTTTTAAGTATGGATGTTATTACAATGTATAATCATATGGATGTTATTTTTCTCTTTTTATAAAATTTAATAAAAATTATTTAAAAAAAACAAAACAGAGGTACCACTGTATTTTGATTTTATTCTGTGAACCTCCCTGAGACCTCTGGGTATTAAATTCAATAAGTAATAATAACAATGATAATTACCCAACAAGGTTCCTGAATTCCCTGGACTACAACCTCCATTAGTTTCAGCCAGCATGGCCAATGGTCAGGAATGATGGGAATTGTAGTACAACACATCTGGAGTGCGCAATATTGGTGGCCCCTGGTCTAAATGCTAGACTAGCAAGCCAGCATGTGTTGTGACCTGCAGGATGACCTCAAGTAAGCACAATATGCCAAGAGGTGACCCTTGGGGAGTGTCGGATAGTGACTTGTGGCAGGTTAAGCTTAGACAGGGAGTTTTCTTGTGGAGATGGGGACAAGTTACACCAGGGCAGCCCAACTTTTCACACCAAGTGGACCGCAAGAGCACTTCAACACGCAACCTGCAGGCCACACCCTGCCTGGTTGCCCAAGGGGGCTGGGTAGGAAGGCAAAAAAAATTGACTGTCCCCCCAGCCCTCGCACTGCCTTCCCAAAGTCGGCTAAGCTTTGGGAAAGGAGGCACAATGCTGTGTCAGGGTCTTAGAGTCCTCCCAGTTCGTTCCCCAAGTTGGGAAAGTGCTCACTAGGGTTTGGGAAGGAGCTGGAAGGACACAGACAAAGTTCTTATGCCTCCTTCACAGTGCCCAGCACCTCACTTACCTGGCTTTGGGAAGGCAGCACAAGGACTTGTGGGGGGGGCATCAAATGTTGCCAAGGGCCTCCAAAAAGGTCCGCAAGGGCCCTCGGACCATGCATTGGACCACTCCGAGTTAAATTAATAGAAAAGTATGGTAGATAAGAAGGCTCTCTCAACATTAAATACCAATTGCGGTTTTATATCAGTTTAACTAACATGGCTCACACGCCCTGGAGATCCCTGGGAAATTGGTAGTTGAAAATAGCATTCACTGTGGGAGAACCCAGACCCCCAACATAGTATTGCAGCCTCAAGATTTTTACTGTGGTGGGGACATGACAATGAAAGAATTTTTTTGTAGATATGCCTGTTGGATTTTTCCACTTCAAGCACCAACAAATCTCAGGGCAGTCCTTGTGGGTTCTCTACACTGCTGAGTGCTCGATTGCTGGCTCTATATAAATATTTACTTTGTGGGAAAAGTCTTGGGAATTCAAATAGAGGTGTTGATATTCTGATAAGGGAAACCCAACTGTGTGTGTGTGTGTGTGTGTCATTACCCCGTTGTCTATAGATTTGGTCTGAGTGACAGTCTTACAAGATATCCTTTGCAGGACTTACTGTAAACTGATCTTGGAATGATGAGCAGATGGAAAGATGAGTAGAGCTGCCTTTTCATGGGAGAGTTGACCATGAGCTTTATATAGCTTTGATGCTTCTCTCTTGAAAGAGAGTAAGATTTCAGTGCTTTCCCTAGTGATCCCTTTCGTAGCTCGCTCTGATTTCCAGAGCTTCCCCCAGTTATTTTGTGTGCTCTTGTGAAAATAACCAGCCCTTCGGTTATTTTGGAACCCATTTCCTTGCAGAAAGGGAGTCAGGATGATGGCACACTGTCACCGCAGGGTGCAACCTTCACAACGGATCAAATTTAGGTTGGGGGGTCGATTCTTTTTCTCCATCATGGCTGAGCCAATGTCCCCACCTGCTGTTAAAGTTAAATGACCCTGCTGGTTAATGCTCTCACGGGCAGGAGAAAGCAGCTCTCCTTTCCTTTTGCTCCTTGTGTTTTTGGTGTGAAGTTGGAGGGATTCCTTACAGACACGGGTGATAAAAAGGACTCGGGTTTTCTTTCTGGTTAATAGGCCTTTATAGCCCTGTTGAAAATGGATGTGAGGTACTAATGTGAGCCTGTGCGTAGTTGTTTTTTTTTTTTTTGCAAATCATTTTGCATGAAATTGCAGCTGCAAACATGCCTCCTTTGAAGCAAGTTCTGTTTGACTCTGTGGTGCAACTTAAATACAATATGAGCAATCTTGCATTTAAATTTTAAGCAGAATTGATGACTCCCCATGAAAAGTGTCCCCACGCTGGTGGGATTTTTGTCTTTTCTGCATATATATTCCTTAGCTGAGCACAGTGCATACTATATGCCGAATATGTACGTGTTAATTTCTGATCTTCCTTCACAGCAGAGCTGGCCAACCTGTGGCTCTCTAGATGTTGCTGGACCCCAGCTCTTATCAACCTCAGCCAGCACAGTTAATTGTGTCAGAGATGATGGGAGCTGTAATGCAGCAACATTTCGGGGATGCCAGGTTGGTTATCCCACAATTTGTATTGTTTGTACAAAGTTGTACAGTTGCGTGCCCCGCCCCCCTAAGTAGTTTGTGCTCCTCTGGTCATCTCCAATCTTCTATCCTGAATCAGTGTATTCTTGATCAAATGCATTCCTGGGTCCTATGTGTCTAACCTATCTGAAGCTTTCAAGCATAAATGATCTCATGTTAGCATCTTATCTGATAAGTTTGCAAACATTTCATTGATTAAAAAATAATAATCTAACATGTGTGCCCAGTTAGCCTTGAACTCTTGATAATCATACCTGAGTACACTTGTATGGTTTTTGTTTCTAGAGGGAAGTTAATCAGAAACTGTGGCTGCTATAGTTGAATTCATGTGTCATTTTCTTGGTAGAAAATGCCTCTGTGATCAAGCACAGCAGTCACACATACAAGAAACGGGTATAGTTTTAGCTGATTATGGGGCTGACTAAACCTCGCCATTAGGGCCAAATTGTGTTTGGCACTGATTTTTGTTGCTGCTACTGCTGTCTGTGTGAGTCCAGGAGTGATGATCTGGGAACTCCAAATTCAAATAACAGTATTTGCTGTCAACTTAGTGATGACTTAGAGTTGACCAACATCTCTACTTCCACCAGGAATAGCGTTGGTAGCTGATCAGAGATTTCACCTTCTCCTGTACTTTTACCAGAAGCTTAATCTGCTTGAATTGGCAGATAAAGCTTTTCATGAGACACAAAGGAAAACCCTTAGCCTGGTTTGGACATGATGATAAACCAGAAGTAGCTAGCCTCTGGTCTTCTAAATGTTGCACTGTTACTTCTGATATTCCTGACCTTTGGCCATGATGGGAGTTATCTTCCAACAACATATGGAGGGCCACAGGTTCCTCCACTTAAACCATGGCTCAGAATTGCTTGCTTTTTGGGGGACTAATTACAGTTTAATGTTATGGTTACAGGTAGGTAGCCGTGTTGGTCTGGGTCGAAGTAAAATAAAAAAATTCCTTCAGTAGCACCTTAAAGACCAACTAAGTTTTTATTTTGGTATGAGCTTTCGTGTGCATGCACACTTCTTCAGTTTAATGTTATGTTCAACGTGGACAAATGTGGTTAACTTTAACTATGATGTGTTGAAACATGTAAAGTTCAAACCATGGTTTATGAAGCTGAATCGTTTCAAACCCACTTCCTATACCATCGTTAGCATTAGTTTTGTCCTACACTAGAAATGCAGAAAAGTTAATGTTAATTGTGGTATAAGAAGTGGGTTTGTTGCCCCATGCAGATCTGGCCAGCTGGTAATCTGCAAGCTATGTCTACTTCTTCCCACTCCTTCTTGCAATCACCTGGAAGTACTCCTTCTTGTGGTGATGGGGGGAGGCCCCTGGGGCAACCTTATGTTTCCTGCCGATCAATGTCCCTACCAGTTATGAAGCTGCATCTCCCATCCTGCTGTTGGCCTGGCTAGTGTTGTTCTCCCCCAGTTACACTGCTAGGGCACTAGCATTGCCCAGGCCTAGAGTGGTGTGTGAAAGTTGTGTGCCATTTTCCAGCTGACCAGTTTGCATTTCCCACAAAGAAGTGAGAGGTCAAGACCATGCATTTCCAAATTTGAGAGCTGTTTGTGTCTGCCCTGTCCAATGCAATTCGCTGGAGGGGGCAGAGTATTGTCTTGAGGTGGGTGGGCATCCTGCAGAAGGGACTCCCTTGGGAAGTTGTGGACTCTTCTTTGGTGGAGGTTTAGTAGAGATTGGATGGCCACCTGTCCTGGATGCTTTAGCTGAGATTCCTGCATTGCAGGGGCTTGAACTAGATGACCCTTGGGGTCCCTTCCAACCCTATTATTTTTTTTATGAAACATGAAAGTCTATGGAAACATTTGCTTCATATTACGGTGGCCCCAGATGAGCTAGAATTTTGATGACTGAATGCCTAGGGATTTTTTCTTTTCTTGAAGTCACATGGTATCTAGACAGTGTGAGGAGTTAGCTGCTTTAATTCGTTCCCTGAGTTGGCATGGGGAATTTGGAATTAGCCAAGGTTCGTCATTGACACACAGCAGTGTGTTAGAACCGGTATCCTCTGAAAGGTTTTTGGTATCTTTAGTCAATGAGTAATATGCTGTGCTGTAATTCTTTTAGTATGCCTTATCTTATAAGGCTATCATCTGTTTTCTCATTTGAAGGATACAGTCATGCAGGGCAAGGCCAGATAGCTTTTAAAACACAAACTCAGCATTTGGTACGCTTGTAAGAACAACTGCACTAGCTTTAAAAAAAAATTAACGACAGCACACGTGCTAATTTTCTACAGCACTCACCTGTTTCAGCATGCACTATCGTGATCCTCGAGGCCACTTCATATGTTACTGTGTATCAGTGTTAGAAACTCAGCTATATAAGCTAGGCGTCAAATGGCTCCTTACACCAGAGTTGCAGTCGCCAAAACGGAATACCTGGTTGTCATTTTGGAGCCATATGTATTTTTCAATACTTCTTTTTGGTTCCTGAAATCCGTTCTGATTGTGCAGATGAAATATCATGGATAGAATTCTACAGGATGTGTTGCTAGTGCTTGAAAACGGTCAAGATCCAGGGATCCCCCAGGCATGTATCTCCAGATGGTGGAGACATCAGGCGCCACACTGGCGCCAGGTCATCTTCACTTGGTCGCAAGTGGCTGATAGCCAGGTGCAAAATGTGCCTGGCACCTGGCGAATTTCGAATGCTGATGTGTATGGAAGTTGCTTTTCATAGCTAAGCCACACAGGCTATGCACACATCTGGATGTGCTTTGTATTTATTTAGTACATTCCCTTTTCCCTGTGCTGTGGCCCTGAGCACCTGCTTTTTATTAAGAGAGGTACGGCAGCCCTAAACTCAATTAATCTCATCTGTGGCTTGGCTCTATCAGACCTGTGGTTTTGGCTTACGGTTCAGTGGTTAAAAGTTAAAAGTGACTGTGTATGAGAGTTAACACAGTGGCTGAGTGTGCCAGCTGGAAGTTCTCTGATTTCGGCCTTCCTCATTTGCTTAGTAGCCTTTAAAAGCAATCCAGCCCCTGCTTATGTTGGGCTGGGGCTTGGACTGAGCAGAGGTCTGTCTCCACTCACTGAGCTGCTCTTCTGCTAGTCACCCAACATGAGGGTTGGCGGCTGCACACAGGTGGAGTCTTCACTGGCAGATCCCAGCAAAAAGTCCTGATGGCAGAGATGGGGCAGGGCTGAGTCAGCCCAGAATCCACTCTATCCTGATCTGGTCTCACTGCTGGCACACAGTGACATCATCGGCTGTGATCTGGGTTTGACTACTACATCAGCCTGGAGCTGGAGTTGGCCTCAGGGCTGATTGCCCTACACCTTCTGAGTGGCTGGGCTCAGCATGCAGCAACGACACTTTGCAGTGACCTGCTGAGAGTGGGTCAGGGTTTGGATTATGCCCTTTCTCCAAGCTTCAGTTTCCCCACCTGCAATGTAGGATAATAATCCTTGGAAGTCGAACGGAATCCGTTACGGAGGTCCGTTTGACTTCCAAAACGTTCGAAAACCAAATTGTGGCTACTGATTGGCTGAAGGAACCTCCTGCAGCCAATCAGAAGCCGCGGAAGACCCCTCGGACGTTCAGGTTCCAATAGAATGTTCACGAACTGGAACCATCATTTCTGGGTTTGCGGTGTTCAGGAGCCAAAACGTTCGAGTTCCAGGGCGTTCAGAATCCAAGGTACGACTGTATATTAAATAGCTTGAATGCTCTAAAGTGATGCAGTGCTCTGTTATAATTTAGCATCTTGCCTATAAATTCACCTGGATTCAGATTTAGTTCTAAGCAGCTGAGACAGTACCTTCCTGTTTTGACGCTCCCCAGGGAACTCCCTCCTGCAACAGCCCATGATTCTCAGCACGTGCAAATCTATGCAAGGTCAAACTTTCCATGACCCCCTAGCAATTCTGGTGAAAGCCAAGTAAATTGACGAGGTGATCAGTGCCAAATCGGCGGTGACTGAACCAAGCTAAAAAATCCCCACAGCGGGAACATGTACAAGCTGTGCATTTATCTATTCAAGAAATAGCACCATGCAGGGATCCAGAGCCAGTTGTTGAGACTTGGTTTCCACAGTTGTTGAGACTTGGTTTCAGATCTTGCATGGTGTCAGTCCTGCTGGGGAGGGAAACTCAAGTACTGTATAGGGTTGTCTACTCTGTAAAGACTCATGCAATCTGGGGAATCGATCTGCTAAGCAATTCTTTGTTGCAACTCCCCTGCATGGAGCCATGGAAGGCAGCTGCCATTGGGCTGTGTTGGCCGTGTGTTCTTGTTGCTATTAAAAAGATTGTAGTTACCTGGAAACACTGGCTGCTTGTTGCGGCTTGGGCTCAAGAATGCTGATGCAGTGGGGCTTCACCCCCTTCCTGTTCCAAAAGGCCTGCACTCCAGCATCAACATGGGTCTTTAAAAAGAGAAAGAAGAAGTAATTAAAATCATTCCAGTATCCTCAAGGCAGCGCTGGAGACCAGGAATGAGCAAGTAAACAAAGCTTGAACCTTAAATGTCCCTCTTTGCACACTATTTGCAGTCAGTGAGAATGGGCAGGGGCATATCAGGGGTCTTCAGTTGTGTGTGTGAAAGGGAGGTTACTGGTGGTGAGTCTTCTGACTGCTGGGGGGCAGGATTGCCCCACAAATACCCTTGTGAATAGGTAACTTTTGGGGAGGTTGCTAGCAGAACTAGCAGCGGTGGAAAGTGGGAGCTGGAGGGAAAAGTAACATGATAACATGGTTTTCCCCTCTCCTGCAATTCTCCAAAATTTTGCCTTGGGAATTCTGCCCTGAGCTCTTGACTCAGCCCTAGGCATATGCATAGTTATGATTCCACCTGTGGACTTTAAAAAGGGAACAAACATTGGCTAACCAAATTGGGCTTGTGTGAGATGGGAAATAGTAGGTTCACACCGCACCCGAATAGTAAGTTCTTTGGGTACAGATAAGCTAAGTCATTAGTCTTCCAGTCTCAAAATGAGGAAAATCAAAGCAGAAATAGACTGGAAATAGACTGGAAAGAGAAGTTGCTGAATTGCAACTTATCACCAAGCTCAAAACCATGGAGGGACCTGGTTTGAACAGAGATATCGGGTTCTTATCTCATTATACATGATAAGCGATCTTCAGCCATCTCCACCCTTGCTTTTTCATGCAAAACCATTTGCAGTCGTTTGCGGTCATCAACAGCTATCAGTCAGTCAATCACCCATTTCCACCACCCTTCTGAGTGATCCCCCCTCCCCATCCCCACCCCTCCCCACCCCTTCTCTACATAAGTGCCTGGAAACTTCCATTTCACTGTATCTGAAGAAGTGTGCATGCACACGAAAGCTCATACCAAAATAAAAACTTAGTTGGTCTTTAAGGTGCTACTGAAGGAATTTTTTTTATTTTACTTCGATCCAGACCAACACGGCTACCTACCTGTAACCAGAAAATCAAAGCAGTCTACTTTACAGGGCTCTTTGTAAAGATTACTAAGATTGCATGAAAGACCCTTTGAACAATTGAAGTGCACTATGTGTGTACTTTGTGAACACTCAATTAATATAGTACATTTGCATCTTGTGACTATTTTGAACATTTTTACACAAATCATCGCTGATGATTTTAAAGAGTGTGGAATGTTTTTTTTTCTTAGACCCCAAGGAATGAAAGGATGAGAGAGACCCATTCTCCATGACCATGGAAAGTTCCTCCCCAGGCCCTGTCTGACACTTTTGCACATATATGGGCAGTGCCTGGTGATTCCTTCAGTCATAGGGTCTTGAAACATGCAGGTTTTTTTACATTAAAAAGCTGAAGTTAGTAGTATGCACAGATCTGTGCTGGACAGCAGATTCTGCAATTGAGTAAAACTTCTATGGGTTCATCACCATGTGCCTTTCCGAATGTGATAGATACCTATTGCTTTCCTGATATGTTCTGTCACTTATATAGTGTAGACATAATGAATGCTTGGTGTAGGAGACCACCTGGGGACATTGTATATGCCACCCCCAGTATTTCACCAATGGGTGAGAAAGAAGTGTATTAAATGAATGAAAACATAGTAGGGAAGGGTGGAGACCAGTCAGCATTAGCATCTAGAACAGTGTCCTTCAACTTTGGTTCCTCAGGTGGTGTTGGACTACAACTCCCATCATCCCTGACCATTGGCTAAAGCTAATTGAGGATGAGACTACAACTTGTAGTTGCAACAACATCTGGGGGCTAAAGGCTGATCCAGAACAAATGAAGAACTTTATGCTGCATGATGTGTCTGGTGACTGTTGGAGCACTGTAGGCACACTTGTTTTCTAGTACAGTTGCTCCATCTGAAAAGCTGCCTTGGGTTCTCTGGGCTTTTAAGCTGCTTTCCTGAAGGAAGCGACACATCCCTAAATTCCTAGCCAGTGTATCTCTTTGGGCTGTCACGTGTCCAGTGCACTCATTCCCGTTTTTGTTGAATAAGGACTTTCTCTTGGATGCAGCTTGTCTGACCTTCCTAAAGCAATTATTGTGTTGCAGTTCATCCACGAGAGGGTTCAGTGCTTTACCCTCCATGGCACCCTTCATAAACCACTGGAGAAGAAAATTGTCTTTGCTTCTCTCCCCCTTTTTTGTTTTCAGGAACACTTTGCAGTCTTGACAATGTGCAGCTTGCCCAGGCATTGAAAACTTGTCACTTCACAGCCTTCGTTCGTTGCTGGAAGTGGATTTGCGTGTATCAGCCACTAGGTGACCTTCAATAGCTGCATCCAGTCGATTGCTCCTCATCTTAATAATCTGAGAAATGAATGGACTTTTGGTCCTCCCTTTGCAGCACCAGTGACCATTCTAGGATTCTGAACTAGGAAACCTCTAATTAACCAAACTTTGCTGTTTTGCTACTAACCATTGCTATGATTGCCAGCTTCATAACGAGCCAGGATATTAAACTTCAAACCATGGTTTGATGTAATGACATGTTCTGAAGCTGGTAACTGTTGGGTTCTCAGTTTAGAAACTGTGGTTAGTTGGAGGCTTTTTGGCTTTCTCTCACTACAGAGGGAGCAGCAAAGTGGCTGCATGTGTAGGTTCATCTGTATCTTGGGTTTATTAAGCTGAGATATCTGCCCTAGGGATAAGGGCATAAGGAGTGCTTGGTGGAACAGGCCAATTGACTCACCGAGTCAAACATCCTGTTTTCACTGTGGCTAACCAGGTGCCTGCAGAAAACCCTCAAGCAGAACCTGAGCACAAGAGGGGAAAATTTGTGCCGTGGGAGGAGAAGAAACTGTAACTAGCTGTGGATTAACAAACCATCATTCATGATAAAAGAGTTATGTTTGCGCTAACCTGTTTGTCCGCAGATCGCAAGGCTCAACCTCAACATTGTGTCGTTGGATTATTATTATTATTTTTAAAGCCTGTGACATCAACTATTTCACTGTGTAGTCTTTGGAAAGGAGCTGCCCCCCACCCAAATGTGGGAATTTCAGTACCTGTTGATGTCTTATTTCATCCCTATTATAGGCATATTAATGTAAACTCTTGATGGCATGCCAACAAGAGAAGAAAACGAGCAATTAACATATATTGGGTACTTACAGGTTTGCTTTTTTAAAACGATTATCTGGATTTTAAGGTATTAGTTGGAGAAATATGCTCCCCCCGCCCCCAATCCCTCATTAAAGATAAAAAAAAGACTAGCTGTTAGGAGCAGCAGAGAGCTGTGTGCAGGAGCCGGTGCATATTGAAAATTTGCCTGGGCTCAACTGACCGAATGACTTTGGGATCCAGCATTGCCAAGCAGCTCAGCTTAGTTGCCCCTCTGCAGACGGGTATTCCCTGCCCCCTATTTCCCATGTGTTCAGAAAAGGTTGGTGGGGGCGATCTAAGACAAAGAGACCCTTGTGAGTTCCAGCAAGTTGCTTGGCAGTGGGCTAAAGTCTTGTTGAATATCTTGCTTCTCAGCTCCTGTGCTTTGAACTGTGCAGAACAGACAGAAGTTGAACTGTATAATTCTATCAGGAATTCCTGGAAGATCTACAAGCTGATATAACTCTTGGAGTTCTCATTGGTACACCAGACTTCAAAAAGTTTCCTAATGTTCCCCTGCCACAGTCACCTCCCCATATGGCATCCATCTCTCTCTCTTGGGGTATAAGTAAGATCCCAATATTCAAGGTGCCCAACTTTTTTATTTTTGCAGTGCTTTGAATAACAACAAAAACTGACTTTAGGCACAATTGAGTACACCTTCATGGATTTCAGTGAATATGGGAGAAAGCCCACACGTTTTCTGTATTCCTCCCTTTCTGTTCTAAAATCCCCCCAAAAACTTTTAAGTAAATAATCAAAACCTACCATTACATTTGCGATGGGGAACAATATTGAAAGTCTGTCTTAAACCTCTTCTTTCTCTCTTTCCATTCATCCATTTTTGTTACTTGTATGGCATAATGTAGGCCTTATATCTTTTGCTTTCCTCCATTTATGTTGTGTCTATTTAAAATTACGTTTCTCCTAAGTTCCCCTGTTTTTCTTCCTATTCCATCCCTTGTGCAAGGCTTAAGTGGAAACAATTAATGGGTTGTCCACATTTCTTCCTTCAGCTGGAAGCTTGTCAAATTATTCCTCTCCTTTATGACCTTCCTCCTCTACACCCAACTACAGGGGTAATCACAAGATCCATGTTTAATCCAGAAGGTACCAGCCTGGGGGATTGCAAATTGCAAATTGTTGCTTTATGTGATCCAAATTGCCATAAACATGACCTCCCAGCTGTTCTTCCTTACCCTGTTGACTAATAACTAACAAGCTATTTAGTGCACTACCAAAAACACCCCCACCAATTTACTCTTAAAGCACCAGGAAAACGACACGTAAATGGGTTGTAAAATGCTTCTCTAAATGCCATGCAATTACTTAAAGCGGTAATTGCTAAAGTTTCATTAACAGAGCTCGAAGAAGAAAAACCTTGCTTAGGTGGAACTGTAATTAGCTTGGAGGGGGGGGGGAATCCATTAAATGGCTTTGGGTTGGGGTATTGTTTTGTTTTTTGTTTTTGTATTACAGCTGCCTTGGTGGGAGTAAGTCTAAACAGGCCAGGGCAACTCAAGTTCACTGCAGAATCTATCCTCTGACAACACTATTTAAAATTAAAGGCCTTATTGTGGTGTATTAGAGTTGAGTCAAAATCTTGCAGTGGGGAGGCTGGGACAGGGGCTTCTTAAACATTTGGGGAAAGGACACATCTCTGTGGCAAGACATCTGCCTCATTTGCAGAAGCCCCCAGGTTCAATCCCTGGCATGTCCAGGTTGAGTTGAGGAAAGAAATTGACCTGAAACCTTGGAGGAGCTTCTGCTAGTCTATGTAGATACAGTGGTACCTCTGGTTAAGAACTTGATTCATTCTGGAGGTCCGTTCTTAACCTGAAACTGTTCTTAACCTGAGGCACCACTCTAGCTAATGGGGCCCCCTGCTGCTGCGCCACCGCCGCAACACAATTTCTGTTCTCATCCTGAAGCAAAGTTCTTAAGCCGAGGTACTATTTCTGGGTTAGCGGAGTCTGTAACCTGAAGCGTCTGTAACCTGAAACGTCTGTAACCCGAGGTGCCACTGTAATCCTGAGCTTGGTGGACAGCTTATTTGACTCAGTATTGCAGAGTTATATTGTGCGATCTATTTAGGGCTACAAGAACACTCTTTATTTTATCTGACTGCTCACAAAATGAGTGTCGTGCTCATTGATTTAGCGCAATAGGGAATGCTGGTAAAAATAGGAATATTGATTGAGCTGCTTCTGCAAGACGTTGGCTAAAAGCAGCAAAATCAAGGTGACAGTTTGCTGTTTAGCTGGTGTGCTTCTTGGCCCTAAGTCTTCTCTCTGCCCCACTTAATCCTCGTACTTCTTATTTTTATCACATTTTGAGCACATGGATATGTTGAATTCCACCCATAGGAAGAAAGGGCACAAGCATGATTTCCCACATTTTTGTTCTTCTAATAACTATAATTTACCCAAACCAGCTTTGCACCTGGAATCTCGTTTCTTTGCTACCATAAACAGTGGATGAGCATGTAAAAATATCTGCGGAGCTTTGTCATAGTCCCCGCTTTTTTTTAAAAAAGTTTCCTCCTAAAAGTTTTGCATATCATTATGCTTCTGTTTCTTTCTCACACAGGATAGTTTTCTTCACATCTTTCTGCTTATACCCCAAAATAGATTTTTGTGATTGAAGGATAATTCCATGTTTAAAAAGAGAGAGCTATAAGCACTTATTTTAAAGGATTAATTTAGGCATCACATCCATGCGTGCCTGATAAAATTCAAAACTAAACCCACCCACACCTGAAGTTTCATTTTTCTCAGTGTACCTGTTACATCTGTCTTATTTCTTGAACTCGGGTAGATAATTAATTCTGAAGTTCAATCAATATTGCCAGAGGAGTGATAGAATACAGAGCACAATATCCTGTTGGTTCAGTTGTATAATGCTGAATGATAGATAAAACAACCCCGTGAATGTCAAGTAATCTGAGTAATTTTTATCAGAACAACCAAAGCCTTAATTTATGTTGCATCCTAACATTATGTGTGGCGTAGCTCACACAAAACAATTTCCCAGTTGTTTCCCATTCATTTCCCATCAATATATGGGTAGGACTTTCAGAAGGGGTTGTGAACCTGAGGACCTGTTCTACAAAGCTGTCTTTTTGCCTTCAATACAATTTCCTTAACTTTTGAAAAGTGCTACCTTTCCCTCTGCCAAGGTACCCTTTTATAGAAAGTCTAGACATTTGAAGAAAGAGGAAGGAGCACTTCCTTCCATTTTTTGTCCAGATACGTCTCTCTGTTCCTCCATCTCTACTGAGTGTGCAACTGTTCATGAGGCTTGACAGGCATATGTCAAGAATGCTTTGATGGTGTTTCCTGCTTGGCAGGGGGTTGGACTGGATGGCCCTCGTGGTCTCTTCCAATTCTATGATTCTATGTACCTGCATGTGTGCATTGACCTTGGCCATGCCTGCGGCTGGAACGCAAGCTCTCTTTTGGCAGATCTGCAAGAAAAGCCACAACAAAACATGGTTTCATGGACGAAAACACTACCAATGGCTACTCATGGAGGACGAGGCTATCAAGGGAGAGTGCTCTTGTGCTCATGTCCTACTAGGGGTTTCCCACCTTTGGGCATTGGGTTGGCCATTGTAACGGGATGCTGGACTAGATGAGCCATTGGCCTTATACAGCAGGCTCTTCTTGCATTCTTCTTGTTCTTCCCCTCTGTCTTCTCACACTGGAAAGGAACGCCAAAGGAGGCATTGGGATATGTGTGAGGGAGTGCTCAATCCCTGGCTTTTCTACAGTAGTTAGGGCTAGGAGCTGTCCTGGAGAGCAACTGCCAGCCAGTGTTGGCAGTACTCTGCTAGATGGGCCAAACAGGTAGCTTCCTGTGTTCATGTAAGCTGTTTGTACAACGCTTCAGAATCTTCATCCTGCATATATTTATTTCTTTTCCACTTAGGCCTAATCCACAAGCAGCCTCCTTTAATCTCAGCTTCTCTTCCTCTCCCAGAGTTTGCTTATTTCGACGCTGACATTTGGCTGCAGCA
The DNA here is from genome assembly GCF_965207765.1 of Zootoca vivipara. Classification (NCBI taxonomy): domain Eukaryota; kingdom Metazoa; phylum Chordata; class Lepidosauria; order Squamata; family Lacertidae; genus Zootoca; species Zootoca vivipara. The sequence continues at coordinate 66,118,510 of NC_142583.1, forward strand.
CCTGCTGTTTGGATCCTTCCTGGTCTCCCTTTTTGCAGAATCAACCGTTAATCCTCAGGATCTGCTTTATGCACCTCAAGGCAAAACCGAGGACAACATTTGAAACCATTTTTCTTTACGGATTTGTTTCTCTCTTCTTCTTTCTTCTTTCTTTTCCTGGCAATTGTTTTGGTTCCTTTGCCTGTTTTTCGGCTCCGTCTGATTGTCCCCCTTCTCATCTCTGCTGCTCTTCCTCTCCCAGAGTTGCTTATTTCTGGCGCTGACATTTTGCTGCAACACCTGCTGTTTGGCACCTCGCTAGCCTACCTTTCTGTATCCGCACTAATGAGCTCAGGCAGAACAGAGAACTGTCATTCAGGGACCTGCCCTCATTCAAAGCACAGAGCACGTCACTGTCTCCCCCTCTCCATCACAACAACTATAGAAGAGGAAACGCTGTCCGTCAGGAACTATTAATTGGCTGCTCCTACCCAAAGGTCACCAAGGCCTCTTTGTTTTTTCTTAATGAACGGAGGCAGGTGATACTAGGGAGTTGAGCACACTTGGTTCCTTTTTCATTGTTCACCTGGACATAGTGTGAGTGCAGAGCAATGGTGGGCATTGAGAAATTTCCCTCCCCGTGGAACGCCCTCCCATCAGATGTCAAGGAGATGAAGAGCTTCAAACTTTTAGAAGACATCTGAAGGCAACCCTGTATCGGGAGGTTCCTATGCCTCAAGTCCTGGTTCACTTTTGGGCATTTTCCTACCTCCTGGGTGAAATTTGGTAGCAAAACCAAAACATGTGGGTCAGACAAAAGAGCTTTATGCAACAATAGATTGGGAGAGCTGGGAACAAATTATATGGAAAAGAGTGGATCTTGAACTTGATTTGTTTCTCTCATGTTCAACAACTGAAATGTCACCATTTCATTTGAACTGTACTTGGGGAACAGATTTATTTCATTTCATCAGAACTCAAGGGCTGTCTTCAGGTGGTAAGAGAAGCACATAGCGCCAAACCACTTAGAGCTAAAGTTGAGGTTATTAAATTTAGGAGCATGTGCCGCACTCCTAGCAGTGTTGGTCTTTCCCACTGAGCTGTGATTGCAGAAAAAAGCTTTATTTTAGGTGTGGGTGGGTGGGGGGTAGATTGCATTGGCACAGGAAGGAACCCCACTAGTTGTGACCTCCGCACAGCTTTTCAAGAACAGCCCACTCCATACTGTAGCCTCTGGACACATAACAGCACCAGAAAAGAGCACCAGAAAAGCATATAACATGGAATTAAACAGAGTATAAAAATATGTAGGAACATAGCAAGCTGTGCTATGGCTTTTGGTCCACCTAGCCCAGTATTGCCAGCACTGACTGACAGCAACAGCCCAGGCTTTCAAGTAGGGACTATGGTCCTACTTGGGATCTTCTGCATGGAAAGCAGATGTTCTACCACTGAACCACAGCTCTTCCTTCTAAGAGAAAAAGAGAGAGAGAGCACCACTTAGGGCTAGCCGATGGGTGATGGAACTTAAGAGTTCTTTGCATGCTTAAACCACACCTAAATGAGACTTTGGTTTGATGCAGCGAGCTTTTTTTAAAAAAAATAGTCATGAAATGGACTGTATCAGCCTTAGAGGTCAGGGCAAGGTACATTTCCCATTAGAATTTTAAATATTTTCATAATAGCATCCTGGGAACACCACAAGACAGTAAAATATTTATCAATGTTATACAGATAGAATTTGCTGAATTTCAAAACAAGTGCTGTTGCCGCTGTTTCATTTATGAATTGCTTCCCAAGAAGTACCGGTATTCCAAAGTGATTTACAATATAATAAAAACATGCGTAGAACGGTTGCTCATGTAAAAACAGTTTCACGTATAAAAAGCGTAACTCCCTAAATGTATAGATACACCTGTCTTGCCTGCAGTTTGAAAGAGCAGCAGCACATACATAAAGTCAATTAAAATCCAATACAGATACATAACTAAAGTGTACGTAACTAAATTATATAGACTGCATCCAAGTAATTTCTACTCAGAGTTTATGGCTGTTTATCTCAAAGGGAAGGTCTGCTTGGACTCTGATTAATGTTGCATGCAGCTGAATGTCTGGAACTAGGCTTGCTGAAAAGATTTTTAAAAATCATTTCTGGAGTGGCAACCGAATGGTGTGGCTTTTTTTTCATGTGATGCCTCATTAACAGGGGAACAGATGAACCGGGGGGGGGGGGGCTCTGTCTGTCACTTGACAAACCCTTCACAAATGTGCAAAGCAGTTAATTAATTAGGAGGTGTGTATTGCTGCCCAAATTTCATGGTGCGCGGTGCTGATCTTTTGCTTCGGCATGGTGATGATGAATTCCAGAGGGGAAAAGCTATGCCTGCCTGCCTGTCAGCAAAAACAAAAGCAAGTCTCTTGCTGACAGCTTTAAGCAGAAGTTGCCAACTTGTTTGACTACAACTCCCATCGTCCCTGACCACTGTCCATGTGGTCTGTGGCTGGTGGGAGCTGGGATCCAAGAGGTATCATGTTGACTAATGCTGCCTTAAAGCTTAGCAGTTTCGTTGTAGCATTAGTTTTAACCAGTGCTTTTTTGCTAGAAAAAGAGGTGCCAGAACTCTTCGCTTATGAACACCTCCCTCGTTCTCTTAGAATGACATGCTGAAACCGAGTTCCTATGAGTTCCTCCTAAAAGAAAGCCCTGGTTTTAATGAGCCAAAATGCTTCAACACACATTCATGATTATTATAACAAAAGACTGTGTTGCAGTTGTTGGCATCTATCTTATCTCAAGAGACAATGGAGTGTGCCTCCGAGGGTGAAGTAAAACCACTTCGTTAGCAGAATTGAAGTGACCTCCCCGGGGCGCAAACCTGGCAGTGTGTATGGAGGTCCTGAGCTGCCCAGACGACAGGACCTTCCTCTCAGCCTTGCTGATGTGGTCCAAAGGAAAGCAGAGCAATATGTTTGGCACCAACTTGGCTGCAAGAGTTGCTGGAAGGAGGTGTACAAGACTGCCTTAGGACTTCACTCCGGATTTGTGTAGGGTTTTCTCTTTCGCCTTTTCTTCTCACAAAGATATCCCACAAGGCAGCAGAGGTTTAGGATCAGTTTTCCTTCTGCTAGATGGGCTGCCTTCCCAGGTTGACAAGCCCCACCTGCCCCTCACTTCTGCACATGCAGAAACCACCTTCTTGACCATTGGACCCGCTACTGGTCTCATCCGCTCAAGCTCCCAGAGCTTGTCTTCCCATGCAGGGGAAGTCCCTCCCTAACTCGCTGAGGGTTTGCAACCCATCAGCTACCCTCACTTGGTTTAGCTGGCCAGTCGAAGCCATTTCCCGGGGTGTGGCTGCTGTTGCATGCCAACGGCTCAGTCAGTGCCATCTCCAAGCAGGGCTCTTGTCAGAAAAGTGTAGACAATGCTAAGCTAGATGAACTCATTTGGCACAAGACAACTCCTATCTACCTTGCTTCTGTTCACATGATATATTGCCCTCTCGTTTTTGTCTGTGTGGCATAACCCTCAGCGCTCCCTGTCCTTAAAACCCCTTCCTACCAGCCAAAGCTTTTGAGGCCCTGCTCACCATCCCCCCTCCTAATTCTGCAAAATATATCTTTTCTGCGAGTTATTCCTGTTTGATGCATCCATCTTGCTTTCAGAATATAGCCAGGTTCTCTGTTTTCTGTATGTGTGTTCGTTCCCCTAATTTTGGCCCTTGGGATAGTGCAGGTTGCAAAATGAAATACTGTTTCCAGAGAGGGAAATTTAGAATAAGTGCACAAAGTGATAATAAACATAGACTGTTCAGGGGAGAGAGGAGAGGATGTGGAGATCTCATTCAGCCTTTGGAGACAGTTGCCACCATTCATTAAAGTGGCCTGAAAGAGCCAAAGTTAAACGATGCCAGGCACTTCCTCTAGTGCTGTCCAGGTTGCCTTTTTAGCAGAACTCTCCGTTCCTCTTGCCCAAAGGAGGCCATTGAATAGGACTTTAGGTCACCCGTTTTTCTGGCATCGCTGGAGCCTCTCAGTAGACACCAAATTTAACCCTGTGCTGTTATCTTCAAGTCGATAACCAGTGCTTAATTATCTAACTCTGTCTATCTATCTATCTATCTATCTATCTATCTATCTATCTATCTATCTATCTATCTATCTATCTATCTCTGGTTTCAGCCAAAGCAGTGCAAAGGAGAGGCTGCATCAGACTGTGTCAGGAGCAAGGCAGGAGTAAATCACACTGTACAAGTTAATTCTTTATCACTCAAAACAGGATCTACAGAGGAGTGCCAGGCCTAATGAGCACAGCAACTTATCTCCGCTGGCCTTGCCCCATGAAACAGTTGCTAAGATTGAAGGTCCCCACTTCCCCACAGATGCCTAAATCCCCTCCTTTCCAGCCCCCCCCCCCAAGCAAAGAGAGACTGTGCCTGTACATCGCCATTCTCTTCTCCGCCCTTTCCATGCCTCTTCTGGTTCTGGGAGACCAGTGCAGCAGAAGAGGGAGACATCTGCGACTCTTCACCAGCTGGACTCTTCTCTGCCTCTTGGCTTCCCTCCTCCTACCCTCCTGCTTCAGCTTCTGCCTCTGATACTGGACTTCTCTCTGCCACAGACTCTCCCAGCTCATTAAGCCCTGTTACCTTCTCAGCTTACAACACCTCCTCCTCCCAGTCTTCTCCCTTTGACTACACATCATTGTCTCACCACCACTCCCCAAGCCCTGAGCCTTCTTCCCCAGTTGGTTCTTCCCACCATTCTTCTGCATCCAACCAGTGCATGACAAGCTGCATCAGTCCACCTGTTACATAATAAAGTCCTTGGATAGTATGCAGAACTTCATATGAGGAGTTGGGCTTCCTCAGTGGGAATTGCTCTTCCTTACCTTCTTCTCCATGCAACATCAAAATCTGTTCAGCAGGGTCCTCCAACCCTTTGGAACAGATTTTGTGGGTGAATGGAGTGGGGGCTGCAGAGGAAAGGAGGGTGGAAGTTTTGTTGTGCAAGCAGACATTCACTATGCTAGTGGAATCTGCCTTAAACCCCAAGTTTATATTTTTTAATAGCTTCTTTAAAAAATGCCACCTAACAAGTAGTGGCCGTCATTCCATCCTGTGGTTGTGAACTCCACTCATTACTAAACTGCTGTGTGAATAAATAGTTCCTTTTGGGGTGTCCTTTTGGCCAATCAGCTTAATGACAAGAACGCAATATAAGTTCATCTTAGTTTAGGAGCCACACTGTGTCATATTAGTTTACTTGGTTTGGAACAAGTCCCACATGAAATTGGCTTTAATTTGCAGATCGGTCTTTTTCAGTCGCTCTGATAGGCTCAATATTTACTGAGCCCAAGAACCGAAGCAATTTTGGTTTGAAGGAAAGCGGCTGATGGCACTTAGAGATACTCAGGTGTTGCTTGAGTTAACAAGAAACACACCTTCAGATAAACACATTTCCATCACTGCCGGTGTATGTTTGTTTATCTGTAGTTCTCCACCCTACAGCCTTGAGAAACGAGTGGGTAAAACCAGGATTATCTGGCCACATCAAAGATACTTCATGTTTATGTGAAATTAAGGCGAGCAGATTCACTGCTAAGAAAGGATGATGGATCATCAGATTATGGAGCAAACATCTGACTAAGTTTTTTATAGGTGTTTTTCTCTATGATACTAAAATGCTTTCAGCATTTCCTTCATCTAGGAACCATCGCTGGCATTTTTTTTTTACTCTTTTTGGCTGAAGACTGGGATAAAAATGCATCAAATAATATGTCATAAATAATTATAAAGAAATAATCATAAATAAATTTGTTGGCTAGAATGCACATTCATTTTTAAAACTGAGCACTTCTTTATTTCCTGTATTAACAACCTCTATACTTCTGTGTGGTCTGGCATTTAAAATAATAATAATCTTGATAATCAAGTCCTGTGTTGTCAGTTCTTTGAGAGAGAGAGAAAAAAAAAGTTCTAGTCCTCATGGGTTTAGACTTAGAGCAAAGCTTGAAAGGTGAAGGCAAATAATAAAAATAAAATAAAATGCTGATGGACCCATTCTCATGGTATCTGCATGCATGTTGGCTGCAGGAAAAGCCTGCATGTGGTAATTTCAGCCACAGAACATGCTGCTGTGTGCAAGGTTTGACTTTTTTTGGGGGGTGGGTGGTATGAGACTGCTACTCCCCGAAGTCAAATTTCCTGCACATAACAAATTCAAGGTAGTGGGGCACCTTTAAAGAGGTGGCTTCAAGCATACTTCTCATGGTCCCCATGTACTCAGTGATCATGGGTAAGGGTAAAGGGACCCCTGACAATTAAGTCCAGTCGTGAATGACTCTGGGGTTGCGGTGCTCATCTTGCTTTATTTTCCGAGGGAACCAGCGTTTGTCCGCAGACAGTTTTTCCGGGTCGTGGCCAGCATGGTGAACCAGAGCAGCACATGGAAACACTATTTACCTTCCTGCCGGAGTGGTACCTATTTATCTACTTGCACTTTGACGTGCTTTCAAAGTGCTAGGTTGGCAGGAGCAGGGGCCGAGCGATGGGAGCTCACCCCGTCGTGGGGATTTAAACCACCAGCCTTCTGATCGGCAAGCCCAAGAGGCTCAGTGGTTTAACCCACAGCGCCCCCCGCGTCCCCCAATGATTGAGGGGCACTCAAAAAAGAAATGTGAAGTATTTCAAGTTGTAAAGCCAGCGTGTTTTAAAAAGCTGAAATAATCTCTTCTGTAGTATTAATTTCAAAACTAGGACTGAGCAAGTGTGATGTTGGATGTGGAGCTGCTGGTGAAAATGGCAGCCCTTTGCCAAGTTCTCTTTCCACTGTTGTATGACATGATACCCACATCATGGATTCAAATTTCAAGAAAGGGTATTCTGACTGAACGTGTTGAAGAACTTTCTTACAGTAAGAGCTGTTTGCCAGTGGAATGAACTGCCTTGGAACGTGGTGGACTGTCCTTCATTGGAGGTTTTCAAGCAGAGATTGTATGCCCACCTGTCAGGGATTCTTTAGTTGAAATTCCTGCATTACAGGGGGTCAGACTAGATGACCCCCAACTCTAGAACGCTATAATTCTATGATTGCAGTTGTCTCTTAAATTGGCAGCTGTTGGTTTTCTCATTCAGTACGTAATGGCCATACAGTAATTTAATTTGATTGGTTGATTATGCTCCAAGGACCATAATCCTTTTCTTAGGTCTGTATGCGTGATGTATGATTTTTGGAGTGAGAGGAGGGTAATCTATGCATGTGGTAAGCACAGGCTTTTAATTTGGATGGTGAACAGATTGGTTATGTTTGCGTTTCAGCAAACAAACATATGGTTTAGGTAATGAGATACTGGAACGTGTGACTCACTCAGTGATGTTGATGGGGCAGTAGATTGAAAACAAACAACAGATAGTACTTCACACCATCATACAGTGTACAATTGACATGAAACGTTTTGATGCTCTTGCAGGATCTTTGAGATTCCTCCAGCCCTGATGGAAATTGCTTTTTGCCTTTGGGTACTTGAGGGCATAACTTCAACACACAAGAGTGGCCTTAGCCGAACTCACAAGAAACTGCTGACGTGTGTGATCTCTAGATAGCAATTTGTTCATTTTGAAATCCATTGTAGGCATTTGCTACATCTTGCAGATGAAACAAAATAGGTGGGGTGCATGAGTGGGTGGGGAGTCCTGCTCCATTTGCTTCATTCAGAGCAGCTCCGTTGGAATGAATGAAAGCTCTGAAGAAGCAAAACATTAGTGCATTGTCCCAGAAATGAGTTCCAGGAAAAGAAGATGCCATGACATGGGTTTAGCAAAAACAAAATCCGTGGGATATGTATGCATATGTACATACATAAAATGATAGGTGCTGCCTTGCAGTTTTAGAAAACAGAATGTGCAGAAGTTTTGCAAGTACATCAGTCTATGGTAGTCATTTGTGGGAGAAATGTTCCCTTAAGAGGACAACCTTACTCCTGGCAAGTTATCATCTGAAATATTTCAGACCTTTTTATCCCACTAAGGCCATTACTATTTTCTTTTATCCCTTTTCAAAACTCCTCTTTTGCTTCCTTTGGTCTTTTGCTCCCCTACCCCCATAAGTCGCCCTGTGGTAGCCACTTATTTTTAAAGCTATGTAAAATGTTCTGTGCATGGTATGACATTTATTGATTGATTATGAGTCCATGAGATTATGGATTTCAGTTTTCTAATATGCTTACAGAGTTGAGGCAGTAACAAAAAAGAGAGGAAAAGTTGTACACCTAATGGCTGTTCTTCTCATTAATGCTACTACCTTTTGGTGGCTAGTTGAGTATGATTTGAAGTGGTAGAGGGTGAGTTTAGGCTGGTGGAGTCTGTGTGTGACACATGCAGGTCAAAGAGGAAGAGGGAAAAGGTTGGTAGTTCATTACTTCGGGTTAATTGGGGCTCTAGCTTGTAACTTGGGCTTGGGACTTGCGGTGTTTGCTCTCAGCACATCCTGTTCCCTCAAGCGACCAACATGAAAATATGCTGTTCTTGCTAAAGAGAGCATGTAAATAACCAATGAACGGCCCATTAATCAACAGTGGCACTAAAAAGACCAGTGTGGTGACGTTTGAGCTGCGGCAGACCTTGTGACCCAGCAAATTCCGAGTTTGGATTTTGGACTTTTAATGTGCATGTTTTAAATGCAAAACTGAGGCTTAAATAGAGAGGGAGGGGGGGATCTGTGTTAACATGGTATCCAATTTTAATGCGTCTGGGCATTCAGTTTTACCAGAGTAGCATGTACTAGTTACAGGTAGGTAGCCGTGTTGGTCTGCTGTAGTCGAAAAATAAATAATTTTTTTCCCTTCCAGTAGCACCTTAGAGACCAACTAAGTTTGTTATTAGTATGAGCTTTCGTGTGCTATTTGCTATTGGTATGCACTTTTGTATCTGAAGAAGTGTGCATGCACACGAAAGGTCTCTAAAGTTGCTACTGGAAGGATTATTATTTTTTGTTCAGAGTAGCATATGGTATAGTTATTTTTCTGGGATGTGCACCTTCAGGCAGCAGGTGCGGAAGGGCTTTCATTTATTTATGTATTTATTTAAAAGCATTTCTAAGGTGCTTAATGCGTGTGTGTTTTTAAAGAAATCCCTAACTGGCATACAAAAATAACACAAAAGCAATAAAAGCAGTGAAACACCCTTGTAAGAACACGCACAAGCAAAAACAGGAATAACATCAATCTTGTGGGTCAAGAGAAGCTTGGGCACCCTCACACGGCATCTGGAGCAGCTAATAGTTGATGCTATGTGCACAGCAGAGGGAAGGCCAATTCACAGTGTAGGGGCAATGGCGGGAAAGGGGTTTTGCTTAGCTTTCTCCCTAGAGAGGGACAGGCGAGTCGCATTCTAACATGCAGTCTGCTACCTGCAAGCTAGAAAAGGTATAGCGAAGGAAGGGTCATGTGCCACTTTTGTGCGACTGAATGGCACTCAGATGCTACTCAAATTGAGCACCTGCCTCAGAGCTCCCTGACATCGCGTGAGGTTCAGAATTCAAACGCTTTTTGTGCTCTAGGAGCAAAAAAAGTGTGGTGCTTTCTCTGTAAAGAAGGCATGCCTGAGCCCATGCTTTGATGCTTATCAGAAGTTAAGTGAAGACTTTTTGGGGTTTTTGTTGGGTAGGCTTTTTCGAACCTTTGATTATATGGACAATATAGCAATTACTGGGATAATTGGTAGTGTATTGCTTTGCTGCATCCAGATGCTGTCTCAAGACCTGCACATCCTGATTCAGGTGTGACCGGGAAAAAGAGCTAGGTGTCACCAGCATGCTCAAGAATTTGTCCTTCAGGTCTCCTGATGGCCAGTCCCAACAGCTTCACACACACACACACACACACACACACACACACACACACCCCAGTGGCAATACTTATTTGAGCGTAGGAGCCATGTATTTAGTCCATAATGCTTGTGTGTGTGTGTGTGTGTGTACACACACACTGTATATTCCTGTGTATAAGACTACTTTTTAACCCAGGAAAATCTTCTCAAAAGTCGTGGGTTGTCTTATATGCCGGGTCGTATTTCTTATACGACGAGTATATCCCAATCTCAATATTTTAACTGGAAAAGTTGGGGGTCGTCTTATACGCCCTGTCGTCTTATATGCCAGAATATATGGTATGTTTCCTCAGACCCTAATGCCCTATTCAATTGTTATCCTCCTCTTGTGGTTGCTACCCTGTGAGGTGGGGTGAAGTGGGGATAAGCCTGTTGCTCCTGTCCCCTCCTGCATTGCTGGCTCCTATCATGCCACACATGTTTGGGGCTCAACAGCTGTAGCATGGAGCCTGCTGAAGTCAAAACAGATTCAGAATCCATATCTTCTAACCACATGGGGAGTGTTACTGAGAAAAAGAGGCTTGTTGCTGTGGATGTTCAGCACCCTGAGATGTTGGAGGTTGCAAGAAATGCAGCGTGGGCATGCAGGAGGCACAGGGCCTATGAGCTGGTCCTATTTCCCTCTCGTATGGTGGCAATTGTACATGTGTGTGAATGCTCAAATAGGCCTTATGCATAAATCTCTATATGGAAGGTTGGTGCCCAGAAAAGAGGCACTGCCCAGCTTTTTGCCTTTGACAAGCAGGTAACAGAGTGAAGCAGGGATAGCCAATAGGATGCTATCAGTCCCAGCCTGCATGGCCAGTGGTATGGGATGATGGCCCTGGGCTGAAGCATGCAGTGGAAGTCTAAAGTCAGCACCTTGGTTAGCGCATGGTGGGAGCCAGAGATGAGACTAGGCTCGCTGGCAGGCCCTTGAGTAGAAAACCAATAACCTGGAGACTTCGGAAGCTGAAATAGTAATGTAGGGAGGTGTGTGCTCTAGGTCTTGCTTCCTTGGAGGAGGAACTGCTCTTGGTGAAACTGGCTGTGCTCTGTTCTTGGGGCATCCTGCAGTGCCTCCTGATGCATTTTGGAATGACTTGGCACAGAAAGCAGGATCCCCAGAAGTGAGGGAGTTTCTGTGAGGAAGAGTTGGTGCTGGATGACAGAGTAAGCAACCTTGCTTGGAAAAAGGAGATGGAGGTACCACAACCCCTTCTTTCTCCTGCTAGGGAAAGAGGGCCTCTCTATTTTTGAAGAGGGTCCAGGACTCCCTTACTGATGTGGAAGTCGAAACAAACAAACAAACAAACAAAAATTCCTTCCAGTAGCACCTTAGAGACCAACTAAGTTTGTCATAGGTATGAGCTTTCATGTGCATGCACACTTCTTCAGATACCAGATGTGGAAGTGTCTGGGTTGAGGCCCTGTCCTATGGGAATGAGATGTATTTTAACTATGGAAGGAAGGAACAGTTCGGACAAGCGCCAGTCTGAATATTTTCCAACCCTCGTCCAATTTGAATGAGTTGAATTCTGAGTTTTGATCCATCCAAGTTGCTCCACCCTTTCCCTTCCCAGATTTTCTGTGAGTTTAATAATTCTTTTACGAATGCTTTGACATGACCAGGTAGCATTCTGAGAAAGTCTCAGTATGGTCAGCTTTCCATACCAGCTGCCAAAAGGTGACACCGGCCCTCCATATTTTGTTTACTACTACTACTACCTTATTTTTTGTACCCTGCCCACCTGACTGGGTTGCCCCAGCCACTCCGGGCTGCTTCCAACAAAAATGCAAAGACACAGCAGAACATCACACATTAAAACTTCCCAATACAGGGCTGCTTTCAGGTGTCTTGGGAAGATTATATAGTTATTTATCTCTTTGGTGTCTGACAGGAAGGCGTTCCACAGGCGGCAGCGCATCACTAACAATACGCTACTTGTATTGTTTCAAAAAGCAATGCAAGCCTAATTTTACAGAACTTGAGTTGAAATAGGGAGCTGTGAGAGAGTAGACAACAGTTAACTATTCATTTCATTTATGAATTGCTTCCTATAAAACATTCTGAAGTGAATCGGCAATTTAAAAAAAAAAGGGTATAAACAGAAAACTGTTTTTCAAGTCCATTATAGATACAGACGGAGATAAAAAAAATCTCTGCTAACGAGGCTTGTTGGAAAAGGAAGGTTTTCAATAGGCACAGAAAAGACCTGCTTCCTACATCATATAGAAAGGAACTCCTGATGAGGTCCTTAGCAGGAGTGATTGGCTGGGTATATAAGGGGCAAGACAATCTTTTAGGTATCCTGTTCCTGAGCTGTGTATGGTTTTGTACATTAGTACCAGCACCCTGAACAGAATAGGCATAAAACGAGTTTGGAGATAGCTCAGGATCCAGAATTCCACGTCAGACAGAATTCCTTCTCAAGTTCCTGACTTCTGCTCCCCTTTGCTTACCCACATGTATGAATCAGAAAACAGAGGTGAGCAGCTGAGGTGCAGAAGGCGAGAACTTTTAGCTGAGCTTTTGTTGCTGCTCCTGCTTGTTGGTGGAAGGGACACTTTGCCTTCTTGGTTTGCATGGGAAAGGAGCAAATATAGCTTGCTCCTTGACCCCTTTGTTCTGTTCAAAATATTACCCCCTGTGCCAAATTATAAATATAAAGTTGGTGACCAAGGCAAAATGCAGATGTAAATAATTGACATGGGGGCCCTTGAATTTTAGATGGACTGCTGAGCGAGTTGTCAGTTACATCAGCACCAGGCTAGAAAGAACTACTTGGATTTGTCTTCAGTCGGAAGATATTGGCAAAGTTTTCAGTTCTTTAGCTTGGACACATGCAATTAACACAGTACTGTGCTTTGATTCACCAGGTTGGTTTACAAAACAACTACCTCTCTTCTCACCAAAAGGTTTTTGTTTTTTAAATGATCCCTGTCTCTCACCATCTCCCCCACCTCCAGTTAGAATGGATCTTGATCCTATGTTTTAAAAACAAAAAACAGAATATGCTTGTCTTGTTTGTCTCAGGATGGGAAACTTTTGTGGCAACAGGAAACCAGGGAGAAAAATGTATTTTAAAAGCTGCTGTTGTTATGGTTGCTTTAAGTAAGAGCATTCTTGCAACTCCTGATTTGCTCAACCCACTCTTAGTCCAGAAACTGGATCTTGATTGAGTTTTCATAGCTGTTATTGTAATTATTTTCCCCTCCTTCACATTATTTTTTAAAATTGTATCCACATACTGTACTAACTCAGTAATCCAAAAAAACGTCCACATGTTGCAGTAACACAGCAGTCCAAATTAACCTAAAAGTACACAAACCAGCCAAAATGAATGCACAATGTCTTGAAACTAAAGAATACCAAGTATAATCCAAGGAGAAAAGAAAAAAGGAAAACACAGAAGCAGAATGAAACAACACCTCCTGAAAACTCTTACTTAATCTCCAAACAGCAAGAGCTAAACCATGTATATCAAAATAAGAACCATAACTATGGAAATATATTGGTGAAAAAAATAACGCTGAACCCAAATTAAATCCTTAAAAGCAAAGGATGCTATCACTGTAGTGATCTATGCTGAACTTGCACTTTTATCTGTTTTGGAAGCAGTTCAAAGGTGGGGCATAATTGTCCTAGGCTCGTGGCTTTTGTTCAGTAGAACATGTTATAGTCATGCAGTGTAGAGAGAGAAGACATGGGGCAAAGCCTTTGCTGAGTTGCCCAGTAAATCTAAAGAATGGCACAAGGTGTGGTAAATTCAGGCTGACAGCCCAAGGAGACTGCAAAAAGTAACTTGTTTCCAGATAAAACTTATATCAAGACCCAGATTTCCAGAGTCTAAACCAGGGATTCCCAGAACTTTGACATGCACACTTGCTTTCTGAGTTAAAATATGGGAGGTACATTTTACCCTTGCAGCCCAAAGGAGTATGAAGATGAGAGCAACTCACTTTTGAGCAGGGGTGGGGAATCTATGGCCCTCCAGAAGTTGCAGAATTACATCTCCCATCATCCAGGATTGTTGGCCGTGCTGGCTGGGGTTGATAGGAGCTGGAGTCCACCTAGAGGACTACAGGTTCCTATATGCATTTGGCAGCTTTAAACACAATCAGTAAATGAAATCACCTAAAATTGCAGTTGACTTATCAACATGGAAATAATAATAATAATAATAATAATAATAATAATAATAATAAATAATGGTAGTGCTGCAAGATTAGGCATGCAGTTGTTCCTTTGGGTCTGGCATGAAAAAGAACATATTAACAGTGGTCTTTCCCCCTTTAAATTTGAACAGTAGCTTTCATCAAATGCAGCCTCTTAAAGAAGTGGCACTTGCTGAGTGTTAGGTGATGTGGAAATGCCTTTAAACATAGTTGCTTGGATGGTTGATGGTTAGTTGCATTCGGAGATGCCTGAGCAAAGTGTTAAAAGAGCAAGACATTACAGAGCAGCAGGGGTTAATGGTTCTAGCCTAGGGATGGTAGGTTCTAGGTATGGCATGGTATAGCAGGTGTAACCTACATGTGACCAAAACTAATGTTCTTTTTAGCTACACCGTGTCTTACCTGTGGATGAGTTGATTGCTTTGTGCCTTTCTGCTCCTTCCCTTTTCCTCACTGTATTTGATACTTGACTAAATGGACCAGAGTACACAGCTTCCTATGCAAACGAAGAGCTGGGCTATTTTGTTAAATATTCCCTTTTACACTGGTAATGAGTGTTGCCTCGCAAGCCAATGAAAGTTCCAGCTTTGTACAAACCGGGTGGGGGGGGGAGTTGGCAGTGGGAAGCCACTTCCTCTTCACGAGGTGCCCCCCAAATAGTTTTGGCTTGAACTGGTTCTCTGCCTATAAAGGAAAAAGACTTTAAAGGACCTCGGCTGATCAGAGTACTAAAGGTCCCTGGGCATGCACCATAGAGCAAATTGGTGCTGAGCCTGGAAGCTCTCTCCGGTTTTTTTGGACAAGGAGCTGTGTGGGTCTGCTGTGAACACAGAGCTTAGAGAGGTGGGGGAAGAAGACGCACGTCCTCTTGAACTTTACCCCCAGCTTGGAAGTTTTTTTTAAGAAGTTGTAAGAAGAGAGAGACTTGAGAAGTAGGCACCTAGCAAATAATAATAATAATTAAAAAAAGAGCTGACAGCCCACAGTGAGGGCTAAGATGTCAGATGGAGCAGGCGACGAGGAGAAGCAGCCAAATGGATGTGGGGAGAAGGGAAGGGAGAGGAACCGCACCTCCCTGATCATCCTGCAGTCTGTTAACCGCAGTATTTTCACCTCTGCAGTCTCCCCCGCCGCCGAACGCATCCGCTTCATTTTGGGCGAAGACGATGACAGCCCCGCACCACCCCAGCTCTTCACGGAACTGGACGAGCTCCTGGCTGTTGATGGGCAGGAGATGGAATGGAAGGAGACGGCAAGGTGAGTTGGCATCGCTTTGTCTTTTAGGCTCTGGGGGAAGCGGGCGGCCCCTTGAGGAAGAAGTTGTGGCAAGCCATGTGTTAATTTTGGGGAGCACCTTCTTCCGGAAGTTTGGGGGGTTCCACAAGTACCATTAGGACTGTAGCTCAGTGGTAGGACCTAAACTGGATAGCTCTGTTGGCAGAGCATGAGACTCTTAATCTCAGGGTTATGGGTTTGAGCCCCACATTGGGACTCTGGTGGTCCCTTCCAACTCTCTGATTCTATGATCTGAGGCTCAGTTTGCAGCATCTCCAGGTACAACTGGGAGAGAGACCCCTGCCTGAATCCTGGAGGACCTCTGCTAGCCAGCGTACGCAATGCGTGGACCAATGGTCCGACTCAGTAGAAGTCAGCTTTCTCTGTCCCTTTCTTCCTAATTATTCTCTGGTGGTTCTGGAAAAGCTTTTTCAATAAAAAGGAATTTTCCAAGCATTTGCTGGTAAATAGAGCTACTATGTTATCCTTAATTATGGGGAAGGGTCGTAGCTCAGTGGCGGAGTGTCTGTCCTGCAAACAAAAGGTTGCAGGTTCGATCCCTTGCATCTCCAGGTGGGGTTGGGACCTCTGCCCGAAATCCTGAATTGTCACCCCCAGTCAGTGTACGTAAGACTGAGCTAGATTGACCCAATGGTCTAAAGCAGCTTGCTAATGTTCCTATCCTTTATTCAGAAGATTAGCACACAAACAATACACACACAGTGATCTTTGCACAACACTTGTCACAAAAGTGACAATTCATTAATTCATATTAAAACCATCTGTGCTTAAAAACAAATTTCAAATATAGTTCCTCTATCTATCTATCTATCTATCTATCTATCTATCTATCTATCTATCTATCTATCTATCTATATCTATCTATTTTTCTATCTATCTATCTATCTATCTATCTATCTATCTATCTATCTATCTGTCATCTATCTATCTATCATCTAGTGTAGTGGTTATTATATAGGATCTCAGCCAGGAACTCTCACCTCAACCATTAACTTGCAAGATTGTTTTAGGCAAGATGCTATTTCTCAGTCTCAGTTTCCCCTGTGCAGTTTGGGGACAGTAGCACTGCCCTACCTCACAGGGTTGTTTTTAGGGTTAGTGAGGTAGTTGAAGTGATATAAAGGGAAGTGTTGTTGTTGTTGTTGTTATATCCCTTGGCTTGAATAATTTCAGACTGAAATCATTTTAAAGTAACAGAATAAAGCACCCAAAATACGGCCATTCAAACATTTAGATGTTTTCAATTTGGAATTAGCATAAATGAAACACTTTGAGGTTGGGTTTTAATTTGCACGCACACCATGCTTAGTTTCTTATTAGACTAAAAAAAATGAATAAAAAATTGGTCACTTACAAGCAATGCATGCAGATGAATTGTGCTGGAGTGATGACACAATTAGACAATAATTAATCAAGTCACCATCGTGTAATCCACCCAGCAGTAATTCCAGTGGAGCTCTGCTGTGACATTACAATAACTGATCCCTTTCCCCAAATCTAGACTTCTGTTTTTCTCTCCAAGTGCTGAGTCATTGTTTTCCAGGACCTTCCACCTCTCCCACTACACTTTTAAATATTAGCTCTTCGGTTTTCTCTTGTTATCAGAGCTCTGCTAATCTCTCTCTCTCTCTCTCCCCCCCCACTCTGTTTTAAGATCTTCTTACTGTGTTTGGATATATTAATCCCTACCTGTGAATATCACCTTGTTCTCCCTAACTCTGGGATTCCTACTCCTCAGGGGAAGCTCCATGCATGAAGATTACTGAGCGGGACACTGGTCTTACACACCAATCCTCACCCTAAATCTAACCGTCTTACAACAAACGCAGGCCATGGGGCTGTCACAAAATGTGTGTGCATTTTTCTACACTAGTATGCTGTACACTTTTCTAGGAAAACTGATTCAGACACGTTTCCCAGATGAGTGTACACTGGATGTTTAATGTATGTGGCCACATTTTCCATGCAGGGAAATGTTGATGTTGCATGATGTGATCATAAAACGAGGAGCCCATACTTTTGCTTCTGTAAGGTTTAGAGGCACTTTGCTGTGGGTTGCTTTGCATTAGATAATAATAAAAAAATTGCACTTGTCCTACACATCTCTAGCTTCCCAAAAGACCAGCCAATTTTGCACATTGCATAAAAATGGCCTTTTAAATGTGTTTGTGGTAGGGAATTATTGGTTTGTTTTTGTTTTTATTATGTATTTTGTATTCTCATTTTGCATTTTTCTCTTGTGAACCACCCTGGGATCTTCGGATGGTATGCAAATTTAAACAACAAGAACAACAACGAGGTTAATAAAAAATGAAAGAGAAAACTTATTAATTCCTCACAGCTGATCCAGAGGTGAAAGAGGGGAGACCCTCAGATCAATTAAATCACTGTGTTAATATAAACAAACTTCATATAGATGCTGTTTTTCAGTAAAAAATCTTTTAAAATAACATTTAAATACCAGAATCAAGACAACCCCCCTTTTACACATATAAAAGGGCAGCTTTTGAAAAAGACAACAAAATATTGTTAAATACAGAAAAAGCAAAGGTACTCATGAAGGGCATGTTGTATAGTTCCTTTAAAGAAGAATGAAGCATCATATATTAGATTCACATATTGGTATACAGAAAAGGGGGGTTGGAGAGGAGACAGGGAGATGCAAGATTCATACAGATGACTTTTCAGATATTGAACTTACAGCTGAATAAATGAAGCTACCTGTCTTGTTTATCTCGAAAGCAGGTTAAAGTGCAAGTAGATAAATAGGTACCACTACAGTGGGAAGGTAAACGGCGTTTCCATGCGCTGCTCTGGTTTGCCAGAAGTGGCTTTGTCATGCTGGCCACATGACCTGGAAGCTGTACGCCGGCTCCCTCGGCCAATAACACGAGATAAGCGCCGCAACCCCAGAGTTGGTCACGACTGGACCTAATGGTCGGGGGTCCCTTTACCTTTACCTTTACATGAGATGTAATTTGGAAACAACAAAATTTGCAAGGCTAAATATTTTGTGAACAAGAGTAGTTGTTGTTGTTGTTTAGTCGTTTAGTCGTGTCCGACTCTTTGTGACCCCATGGACCATAGCACGCCAGGCACTCCTGTCTTCCACTGCCTCCCGCAGTTTGGTCAAACTCATCTTCGTAGCTTCGAGAACACTGTCCAACCATCTTGTCCTCTGTCGTCCCCTTCTCCTAGTGCCCCCAATCTTTCCCAACATCAGGGTCTTTTCCAAGGATTCTTCTCTTCTCATGAGGTGGCCAAAGTATCTGTCCTTCCAGGGAGCACTCAGGGCTGATTTCCTTAAGAATGGATAGGTTTGATCTTCTAGCAGTCCATGGGACTCTCAAGAGTCTCCTCCAGCACCATAATTCAAAAGCATCAATTCTTCGGCAATCAGCCTTCTTTATGGTCCAGCTCTCACTTCCATACATCACTACTGGGAAAACCATAGCTTTAACTATACGGACCTTTGTCGGCAAGGTGATGTCTCTGCTTTTTAAGATGCTGTCTAGGTTTGTAATTGCTTTTCTCCCAAGAAGCAGGCGTCTTTTAATTTCGTGACTGCTGTCACCATCTGCAGTGATCAAGGAGCTCAAGAAAGTAAAATCTCTCACTGCCTCCATTTCTTCCCCTTCTATTTGCCAGGAGGTGATGGGACCAGTGGCCATGATCTTGGTTTTTTTGATGTTGAGCTTCAGACCATATTTTGTGCTCTCCTCTTTCACCCTCATTAAAAGGTTCTTTAATTCCTCCTCGCTTTCTGCCATCAAGGTTGTGTCATCTGCATATCTGAGGTTGTTGATATTTCTTCCGGCAATCTTAATTCCGGCTTGGGATTCATCTAGTCCAGCCTTTCGCATGATGAATTCTGCATATAAGTTAAATAAGCAGGGAGACAATATACAACCTTGTCGTACTCCTTTCCCAATTTTGAACCAATCAGTTGTTCCATATCCAGTTCTAACTGTAGCCTCTTGTCCCACATAGAGATTTCTCAGGAGACAGATGAGGTGATCAGGCACTCCCATTTCTTTAAGAACTTGCCATAGTTTGCTGTGGTCGACACAGTCAAAGGCTTTTGTATAGTCAATGAAGCAGAAGTAGACGTTTTTCTGGAACTCTCTAGCTTTCTCCATAATCCAGCACATGTTTGCTATTTGGTCTCTGGTTCCTCTGCCCTTTCAAAATCCAGCTTGCACTTCTGGGAATTCTCGGTCCACATACTGCCTAAGCCTGCCTTGTAGAATTTTAAGCATAACCTTGCTAGTGTGTGAAATGAGCGCAATTGTGCGGTAGTTGGAGCATTCTTTGGCACTGCCCTTCTTTGGAATTGGAATATAGACTGATCTTCTCCAATCCTCTGGCCATTGCTGAGTTTTCCAAACTTGCTGGCATATTGGGTGTAGCACCTTAACAGCATCATCTTTTAAAATTTTAAATAGTTCAGCTGGAATATCATCACTTCCACTGGCCTTGTTATTAGCAGTGCTTTCTAAGGCCCATTTGACTTCACTCTCCAAGATGTCTGGCTCAAGGTCAGCAACCACACTACCTGGGGTGTACGAGACCTCCATATCTTTCTGGTATAATTCCTCTGTGTATTCTTGCCACCTCTTCTTGATGTCTTCTGCTTCTGTTAGGTCCTTTCCACTTTTGTCCTTGATTATGGTAATCTTTGTACGAAATGTTCCTTTCATATCTCCAATTTTCTTGAACAGATCTTTGGTTTTCCCCATTCTATTGTTTTCCTCTATTTCTTTGCATTGCTCATTTAAGAAGACCCTCTTGTCTCTCCTTGCTGTTTTTTGGAAATCTGCATTCAGTTTCCTGTATCTTTCCCTATCTCCCTTGCATTTTGCTTGCCTCCTCTCCTCCGCTATTTGTAAGGCCTCGTTGGATAGCCATTTTGCTTTCTTGCATTTCCTTTTCCTTGGGATGGTTTTCGTTGCTGCCTCCTGTATAATGTTACAAGCCTCCATCCATAGTTCTTCAGGCACTCTGTCCAACAAATCTAAATCCTTAAACCTGTTCCTCACTTCCACTGTGTATTCATAAGGGATTTGATTCAGATTGTATCTTACTGGCCCAGTGGTTTTTCCTACTTTCTTCAGTTTAAGCTGGAATTTTGCTATAAGAAGCTGATGATCTGAGTTACATTCAGCTCCAGGTCTTGTTTTTGCTGACTGTATAGAGCTTCTCCATCTTTGGCTGCAGAGAATATAATCAATCTGATTTCGATGCTGCCCATTTGGTGATATCCATGTGTAGAGTCGTCTCTTGTGTTGTTGGAAGAGAGTGTTTGTGATGACCAGCTTGTTCTCTGCTTCATTTTGAACTCCAAGGCCAAACTTGCCAGTTGTTCCTTTTATCTCTTGATTCCCTACTTTAGCATTCCAATCCCCTGTAATGAGAAGAACATCCTTCTTTGGTGTCATTTCTAGAAGGTGTTGTAGGTCTTCATAGAATTGGTCAATTTCACTTTCTTCAGCACTGGTAGTTGGTGCATAAACTTGGATTACTGTGATGTTAAAAGGTCTGCCTTGGATTCGTATCGAGATCATTCTGTCATTTTTGAGATTGCATCCCATTACAGCTTTTGCCACTCTTTTGTTGACTATGAGGGCCACTCCATTTCTTCTACAGGATTCTTGCCCACAGTAGTAGATATGATAGTCACCCGAACTGAATTCGCCCATTCCCTTCCATTTTAGTTCACTGATGCCCAGGATGTCGATATTTATTCTTGTCATCTCATTTTTGACCACATCCAGCTTACCTCCACTCATGGTTCTTACATTCCAGGTTCCTATGCAATATTTTTCTTTACAGCATCGGACTTTCCTTTCGCTTCCAGGCATATCCGCAACTGAGCGTCCTTTCGGCTTTGGCCCAGCCGCTTCATCAGCTCTGAATCTACTTGTACTTGTCCTCCGCTCTTCCTCAGTAGCATGTTGGATGCCTTCTGACCTGAGGGGCTCATCTTCCAGCATCATAACTTTTATATGCCTGTTGTCTTTGTCCATGGAGTTTTCTTGGCAGGGATACTGGAGTGGCTTGCCAGTTCCTTCTCCAGGTGGATCACGTTTAGTCAAAACTCTCCACTATGACCTGTCCATCTTGGGTGGCCCTGCATGGCATAGCTCATAGCTTCTCTGAGTTATTCAAGCCCCTTCGCCACGACAAGCCATTGATCCATGAAGGGGGAACAAGAGTTAGGGTGGCCAAAGACTAACCATGGCACACCGGATAGTTTGCACTTTGAGAGGACTCCCATTCTAGAATGATTTCCAAATGTTTCTATACAGCTGCTGAAAAAGTTTCAGTAGCCAGAGGAGTAAAAAGCTTTTGCCTTATGATAAAAGAAACATCTGGTATTCTTACTACAATCCACTGTCACAAAATGTACTGGTGGTCACCAGCTTGGATGGCTTTAGAATAGGATTTGACAAATTTATGGAAGATGAAGGCTCCTCCAGCAATGCAATACATTCACCATGTCTCTAAATACCAAGTGCTGGGGCTCACGAGCAGGAGAGGGCTATTGCCATTTTGTCCTTCCTTCAGACTTCCACAGGAATCTGGTTGGCAGCTTTGAGAACAGGATGCTGAGCTAGGTGACCTTTGACTTGCTCTCGCAGGGCTCTAGCTGTTGCTACGTTATGCAGAGAAATTGTATATTACCTCTGTAAAGGGGTGAGCACTATATTTCTGTGTGATAGAAGTACAGAAAAGGTGCTAGATGTGAACCTGTGTCTGCAACACCCCTGTGATTTTTAAAGAAATGTTTGGATCATAGAATAATAGAGTTGGAAGAGACCACAAGGGCCATCCAGTCCAACCCCCTGCCAAGCAGGAAACACCATCAAAGCATTCCTGATAAATCAGAGATTTGTGTTTTTAAAATCTACTGTCATGGGCTGGCCCTATTTCTGACACCAATATTAGGTTTGAGTTTTAAGGCTTTAAATTAATTCTACAGGCATCTTCCAAGTAAAAAACATTTTTCTCCACCACCTGTGGCACAAGGCAGGTTTTGAGCTCTGTATTGTCTGCCTTGAAGCCCATAGAATTCCCCAGGGAGCTGGTTGGTACAAAGTACTGTAAACCAAACTTTGGTTTGGTGAGACTGTGTGAAGAAGCAGGTTCTCAGAGAGCTTCCTCTCCAGTCCTTTTTGCTACACTGCACCACGGTTTGGCACACTGGTCTTGTGGTTAAGGCCTCTCCAGAATAACTGTGAGTTGTAGCTAAGGTTTGTAGCTACAGCTCATGGTCCTTAAAGTATGATTTTAGCCATGACTTCTGGTTTGGATAACATGCTAAATTAAATGAAAAAGAAGATTGCCAACAAAAAGGACAGAACTAAACATTTCCTTATTTTTCTGCTGTGAAAAATTATTGACTCTGGAAAAATTTGTCCGGACAAACCATGGTGGGGGGGGGGGGGAGAAAGCAAAGTCTTGTCTTTATCTTCTTTTAGTAGTAGATTAGGACAAAGGGCAAATGCTGTCTGGTGTAGAAACATTTTTCCACACCTAAGGGCTGTTTCATAAGCACATGCAAGGGTTGTAAACTCCTGACCTGTAGGGTAGCTTCTTTAGCTTTTAATAGCTGTGTGTGGGAGAGACGCCCAGCAGGTGCATAATTAAATCTCCACCACCGTAATGATGGCTGCAGGATTTCGCAGACATGCATTAAATCAACACTGTTTTGAAGGGAGATCACGCAGGAACGGGAAAGAGTGGGTTGCACGGGGCTCCCTTGAGACATTGCATCAAACCACAATTAAATAAACTTTACTTTGTCTTGAAGATCTGAATAGACAAACCACGATTTGCAGTTGGCTGGCAAACCATAATAAAAAAAATATGTTTATTATTTATCAGGCCTTATTTTATTTCCCCTCCATCATAGAGTCAAATCACCCCCCAAAAATACAAAACCAAAACCCCACAAATGATATAGCTAACATGAATTCTTGAGATGGTGTTGTGTTGATGGATGGTTTTTCTGTTTCTTTGCCTTGGAGCTGACTGCTACTCCTATCGCATACCCAGTTGATGGTTTGTTTGTTTGTTTTAATTAAACAAATGCTAATTTGTATCATTTTTAATGGCTGTAATGCATATTTTATTTTATATTTTAAAGGCCGTCAGGCCAAAAATCGGTATATAAATAAGCCATAACATGTAACGAGAGGAGGGAAAGAACTTTGCAATACTTTTGAGACTAATGGAATTGTTGTGGCACAACTTTCTTAATGAAACATCTGATGATGTAGATGCTTGTCCTTGAAAGCTCACACAGCAGCGCTTCTTTGTAAGTTCATCCTCGCCAACTCTCTCTCTCTCTCTCTCTCTCTCTCTCGCAGGTGGATAAAGTTTGAGGAGAAAGTGGAGCAGGGTGGAGAGAGGTGGAGCAAACCACATGTTGCCACGTTGTCCCTACACAGCTTGTTTGAGTTGAGGACGTGTATAGAGAAAGGGTCGATCATGTTGGATCTGGAGGCCTCGTCGCTCCCTCAGGTAGTAGGTAGGTGCCCTCGAACACAGTGCTCTGGACTGTTCTACATCGCAAGAACCAACCTGGTCCGTTGAATTGGATGTTCGATCTGGGCATGTGTTTATTTTACGCTGCTTTTCAGCAAAGCAACAACAGCAACCAAGCTTCCTGGGGTGGGTTGCAGATCAATAAAAACAATATGACCTCTAACGTCAGACTTACAATCTAAAAAGACATAACACAAAAGGAAAATGGATTTTGAGGAAGGAGGAAACAAGCAAACTTGGGTACCAGTTCTTTTAATTGCCTTCTGGGATGGAAACAGTTCGAGGAGAGGAGGACCCAAAAGTTGCTGGGGTCTCAGCTGTCTTGATAGTGTGCCTGTTCATCTCGTTCAGTATCTTGGATAGTCTACAAGATAGGGATGGGGGCTCTGTAGTCCCCTAGATGTTGTGGGACTCCTAACTCCCACTTTGTTTACCTCTTGGTAGTTTCTTTGTTGTTTAAGGATTAAAACACATTAGTGTATAGGGTTGGGTGATATATCAATCCATTGTCCAAAATTGGTTTGAAGTCCATATCGTGATACCAGTTTCATAATTTTTGACCTGGCAATATATCACACATCATGGGGTGTGTGTGAGTGATGCAAAAATCATGATGTGTGAAAAACCGGGAAGCCAGCCAGTGCTTCTACAAAGCGCCACCCTTATTTCAGGCATCGTGATATATAATAATATTATTATTAATAATAACACTAATAAAATAAAATTTTATTTATACCCCGCCCTCCCCAGTCAAAACCGGGCTCAGGGCGGCTCACACCAATAAAATTACAATAAAACATAAAAAGCAATTGATTAAAATACAGATTAAAATACAGTATTGAAATTTAAAATGCAGCCTGATTTTATGTAGTCCATAAATCCAAGCCATGAGGGAGGAAAACACAGGGGTCAGACTAAGTCCAACCCAAAGGCCAGGCGGAACAGCTCTGTCTTGCCGGCCCTGCGGAAAGATGACAAATCCCACAGGGCCTTGGTCTCCATTGAAAGAGCATTCCACCAAGTTGGGGCCAATACTGAAAAGGCCCTGGCCCTAGTTTTGCTGGTTTTGCTGGTGGTATATCGCGATGTTGAAAACCAGATACTGCCCAGCCCTCATTGTGTATGTGAACTTACACGTACCAGCCTACTCTGAAAACATTTTATTTTATTTCTGTTTACGTTGTTTTGCTCCTTTTCTTCTCTCCCTGCCTCCCCCTCTCCCCCAATCCTCGTGTTTGCAGAAATGCTTGTTGACAACCAGATCGAGACAGGCCTGTTGAAGCAAGAAATGAAGGACAAGGTCACTTACACCCTGCTCAGGAAGCATCGCCATCAGACCAAAAAATCCAACCTGCGCTCCTTGGCCGACATTGGGAAGACTGTCTCCAGTGCAAGTAGGATGTTTACCAACCCAGATAATGGTAATCCAGAAGCCAGTGGGCTTTGGCCTTCCCGTAGAGACCCACCGAAACCCTGCTCCCAACTAACTCCATCACCATCTCATGGCAACGCATCTAACCCCATGAGTAGAGTAGCAGACCATACTGACGGATGTATCAGTTATGGGCTCTGAAGGCTTCTTAATGCTGTGGCGCATCGCTCTAACCATATCTCCATGGGCTAACTGAGAAAAGACATGGGCGCGCTTCGTTTTTGTTAGTCTGCTTTAGTCAGTCACTTCGGCAAAGCAAAAAGCAGAGTAAAGCGTGGCACACGCTCGAAACGGCACAACACAAACAACGACGTGTCCTCCGAAATAGAATGGGGCTGCATCCACACAGCAGCTCATCTCGTTTTCTTGACATTTCCCTAACGGTTAATTTCCTCATTATATTTGAACGTTCATGCGGTGTAAAATCAACTTCCAGAAATGGAACACAAGCTTGGCACTCATTTCCATGTTATTGGCTTCCAGGAAAAAAAAAAATCTGTTTGCAAACAACGCAGAATTGAGCGCTAACCTTGCGCTATGTCCTGCTGTATTCCTGGGAGTGGCTTTTATGTCACGAGAAAGCTGAAATAGAATGTGGAAGTTAGCAGTTAGGGGGACGTCAGGAAAATGGGAATGAACTGCCACATGAATGCAGCCTATGGCACACTGAGCTATCTAGAATGTGTTAGACTGTAATGGCGGGAGAAAATTGTCCCGAAGTCATTTTGAGTGTTAGTGTGCAAAATAGCAGATGGGCTGTGTAATAGTCCTCTGTGAGCAGGGGTTGACTCACCCATGGTCCTCTGGATATTGTAGGACTCCAGTGCCCATCATCCCCACCAGCATGGTCCATGGTCAGGGATGATGGGAGTTGTAGTCCAGCAATATCCCAAGGACAGGTCCCACCCCAACCCCCCAGCTCCGAAGGCTTTTGTTAGAGTTCTGGGAAACGAGTGCATTAACTGGAAAGAGAGGAATTAGGTTTCCCCTCTCTACTCCTGAAGGATAAAAGTTCAACAGTTCAATAGTCTTGAGTTGAGAAACTCCAGAAACGCAAAAAAGGTGAACAGAGCAATCATCAGCTATATTACTACAGGGGTACCTCGGTTCTCGAACATAAATCTGTTCCGGAAGCCCATTCGGTTTCCAAAACATTCAAAAACCGAGGCACGGCTTCCCATTGGTTGCAAGAGCTTCTTGCACTCACGTCACATGTTTGGGTTCCGAAAAACGTTCAAAAACAGAAGCATTTACTTCCGGGTTTTCAGCGTTCGAGAACCAAAACGTACGACAATGGAGGTGTTTGGGAACCGAGGTAACACTGTATTCTGACATCTCATGATTGAGTGATGTTGACTATTGTGGGGATTAGCATTGCTTAAGGCCCTGCATCCCTGCTGGGATGAGAGGGGACTTTTATCGCTTCTCAACATGTGAGGGGAAAAATAATCTGATTTAAGAAAAGAGGGAGAGAACCGCCAAGGCCAAGAATCATGGATTCTCATATGATCTCAACAAAAGATTCAAACCCCTCCCCCACTTTATTATTCCAAGAAACGCTCCTTCTTGGAACGCAAGTGGTAAGTTGCATCTTTTTAATTAAAAAGTACTTGGCTCAAGGCTGTGATAAGCAAAATGTTTTATCTGTTGGGGAACTTCCTCTTGGTAAGTATACAAAGCAGCCTTTGTCAGCCTGGTTCTGTCCAGATGGTTTGGACAATATTTCCTACCAGGCCCATCCAGCACAGGTGTGCCAGCTGAGCCAGATGATGGAAATTGTACTCCAAAACAGCTGGAATGCACCAGGCTGAGCAAGGCTGATTTAAAGACTGGATGTCCAAAAGAGAGTGGAGACAGTTATTTCTGGCTTCAGTGTAATGCACGCTGCAGAAGCCAGAGCCAGTTGTTGTGAACCTGCTTAAACACTGCAAGTGGCGCAAGGGCTCTCCATGCAAAGAACAAAAAAGAATGAATTGCACAAAAAAGAAAAAGAAAAGAGCATGCTGGGGAGAAATCTTCCAAAATAGTCTGTTCCTATATGCTACTTTTCTACGAGGAAATTACAGTGCATGGGATTATTGAGTATTTTACTATTGAACTTCCCATCTGCAGACTTTAGTGCGGTAGACCTAACATGGCAGCATACCAGTAATATGATGGCTGCGAATGTGCAGATTGGCTGTTGGACTTCAGTTGACCTGCCTTGTTGAACCATAGCATGATCTGAGACTTTTTAAGATGCAGACTTTAGAAGGCAAGGTGGCTTTTAAGTCCGTGCCCTACCATTCATTTTCTAGTGGATATTAAGAGTTCGAGTTCAAGTTTATTACAGCCGTAGGCCCATATCTACGTAACAATACAGCATTCATCATACAACTAACAAAACAATTTGATAAATTTAAAGCAGCAAACAAATTTATTAAAATTGAGATTAAAATTAATTCAATTAAAACAATCAAATTCAATGAAATCCAAATCATCCAAACCATAATTCAGCTTCTACCAAATAAAATTGTAAATGCACAGCACAGTTCTAGGTCCCTTTAGTAAGTGTTAATATTGGTAGACCATCAAAATCATAGAGGAGTCCGTTTTCCTTCTTATAGAACAAGACTTTAGTCAGAAATCTAGCGACCATAAGGGATCTGGATGGGTCATGGATATTAAGAGCCTTAGGGCACAATCCTACGCATACTTTCCTGGAGAGTAGGCCCCCATTGAGCCCAGTGGGGGTTATTTATGAGCTGCTGAAGAGAGAGGCTTCACTCTAGGAAAGAAATGCCGCAAGCTCATTCAGGAGGGAGAGAGCTCTCAGCCCTTCCACTAATTTTTGTGGGCTCATTTAGAAGTCTGTTTTGCAAAGTTGATGTAAAGATTACAAGATTATTCATGTGAAAGTTGAATAACACAAAGATATCCTGCACTAAACCTATGGCCTTCCACAAGTAGACTGAGCAACAAGGAATTGCATATCCCAACAGACAAGGCAAGGGTGAAGCAACAGGTTGGGCTCAAACTTAAAATCATGTTACCAAGTACCTGATAAGAATAATTTAAAGTAGCAAATCAGAGAAAAACTAATAATTGTGTAATTGGTAAAATGGACAGTAAACCTTCCACGAGTACATCATCTCTCAATCTTGTTCAACAACCTAGTACAAAACTTTTTGAATTCTTTATATACTGTTTATTGGATTCCTGGCCCATCATGAGTGCTTGGTTGTTTTTTTAATTAATTTTTGTTCATGTGTAGAGCTCCATTAATGTGCATGGTGCCTTCCAGAATTAAACTGGCAAAAAGACAGAATGATTCCAGCTCCAAAACATAGATCAATAAAATGAATAAATGAAACGCTCGTGTAAAACGCAACATTTGATCAAAATTTACCGTTGAAAGCAAGCCCTCCAAAGGGAACAAGTTGCAATCCTCACTCCCCAGTGTAGATAACCCTGATTTGCATGATGACTTTCTCATGTTTTAGAAAAAGAATGAAACATTCCATGTGGTTCATTCCATATATGTTGATTTAGAATAGTCTATAAATTTGTTGGCATGCTGTGATTTGTAGTAAATCTGTTGCTAAAGCTATGCTGTTTAAATCTGCAAGAATAATTGATTCTGACTGTGAATGTATGTCCAAGCAAGTGGGGCTTTCATTGAATTATTTGGCTAGCACTGTGTACTTTTTGTCTCTAGAGGTGGTTTCACCTATCTAGTGTTTGGCTACTTTGTTCAATGATAAGTGCTAATTTTCCTTATTAATGTAAATTAGTAGCATCTTTAGCAAGGGTTGTGTTCATAGAGTCCTACGTTAAACTACTTCAGAGGCCAACTTGCTGCAATGCTATCCGGAGCAGCCCTAATAGGGAAGGATGGGAAATTAAACAACTTATGGTTTATCTGAAGCAAGACAAACAATGAGCCTGGGTCCAGATAACATGTTAAGCTTAGCTCCAGGTACCATGGCAGCAGCAGGACTGGGAGAGGAACGCAGTGGTCATAGCTTCCTCTCATAGTGCAGTTACGCTAAGCTATGGTTTGGCTTAGCACAGGCTTCCTCAACCTCGCCCCTCCAGATGTTTTTGGCCTACAACTCGCATGATCCCTAGCTAGCAGGACCAGTGGTCAGGGATGCTGGGAATTGTAATCTCAAAACATCTGGAGAGCCGAGGTTGAGGCTTAGCGTGACGTGCGAATTATGTCACTGGCAGATTCATGTTTGAATGCATTCCCTAAGTTGTTCTCACGTCACTGATGGGAAGCTGAGGTCTGGGAGAAAGTTGCTTGCCGCAGCGAGTCCATAGCAGAAGCTGGATTCTGCAACCCACACACCCCAAACCCCTTCTCTTTGTCCTTTAGACCCCATAGACTCTAAACTATTTAATTTGTTAAGAAAGTATTCCAATGCAAATGTTCGAGACCTGGGTCCATCTCCAAATGCTGCTCTTTGCCAATCCTTGTGTTTGGTTCCAGGCTTCTTTGCATATACTGCATATTTCTGCATGCTTCCATATTTCCCGCAGATCTTTTCCTTGGTGCTTTTGTTTGCTGTAGTGCAAACAATAAACTCTGTGTTGTAAACAGATGAGCAAGATGGGAGGGGAGTGAGGGATTTGACGTAGCAGCAGGGTTTTGGTGAGGGAGAAGATTTAAAGAACTGCTTTAATGAGCATTTAGATTTTGGTTCAGGCATATTTTTACTCAAGTGGGACTTTCATTGGGCTAGTTCTCACCATGGTTTAGCGTTACATGCACAAGCTAGAATAAACCTAGGGTTGCCATACGTCCGGAATTTCCCGGACATATCCGGAATGCTGCTGTCTCTTACAGGGTCTGGGTGGAAATCGGTAAAATGTCTGGGAAAACCCAGACGTTTGGCAGCCCGTGTCGGCTCAAAAATTGCATTTTTCTCTGTGATTTTGAACAAAAAACTTTTCACTGTTTGAAATATGGCAACAAGCTCCTCTTGTGTGGAATGACCAGGAGGAGAATCTTCTGATGTTTAGTTTTATTTTAAAAGAATGTTGTGTATGAACCAGAGATTGAGGTTTAAAACAAACTCTAGTCCTTTTCTAAACAAACGGACCACAATACCTGTGTTTTGCTGGCTTCAACAACCCTTCAGTTTCTTATCTTGTATGTAACAACAACCCAGGAGTAGTGGAAAGTGAAACAAAATTCTGGCTGCACAGGAGGAGGAAAAAGGAGTGCACAAGCTCAGGGTGGTTCTAGCTTGTGCAGACATTGCAGCTAAACCATGGTTTATGTTACATGTGAACTGGCTCATTGAGTTACGTACGTGGGCATGCTCAGTAGCACTGGTAGAACAGCTGCTGGCAAGGAGAGGCTGAGATAATTCAGAAAAGGCTTGCTAAGACTGATGGGCTTTGAACCAAGAATCTGAGGGTCTGGGAACATAACTTGTGAGTTACTGTGGACTCGGGCATCATAGTCCTTTGGAACGCGACTGGCCCTATGAGTCTTCTGTATTGGCTATGGCAGTGTTTCTCAAACTTGGGTATCCAGCTGTTGTTGGACGACAACTCCCATCCCTGGCTGGCAGGCTCAATGGTAAGGGATGATGGGAGTTACAGTCCAACAACACCTGGAGACCCAAGTTTGAGAAACACTGGGCGGTAAGGCAGGTGAACAACGCAGGTCTTTGGGTTGGTATAGTTCAGGCAGATGCCAACAACTTGAGCTATTGACCAAAGGACTTTCCTCCCAAATACTGATTCAAAGAGAAATGCCTTAAAAGTTGAGCTAGTAGCCATGCTAGAAATTCTTTTTGATCTGACTGCTACCCTTTAGGGTAAAACAATAGTTTGGAAACATAGAAGTTATCAATTATTCATCACGATTACTTATTCAAACTGAAAGTGGTTAAAAATGCATTGAGGCAGCAGTTGACAATAAGGCGTGGGGTTTTATTCCTTTAAGTGTCGTTCAGGTTATTCTAAGTAGCTGAATAATGCATCAGCAGAGTTTAGAAATAATGAGAGTAGAAAGAGGAACAGAAGGGGAAGGGGGTGCGAAAAAAAGAGACATTTCTCCAGGTGATACAAATCATTGGCACGTTATTTGAAGTGTTACAAAACGGAATACATACACCCCCCCCCCCCGTTGTGCATGTTGGCTGTAACAGCCGAAGAAGCCGCTTTCTTTCTAAATTCTTCAGATGTTTTCTGGGTACCGTTGTCAGGATGCGGGTTACTATCCAGTGACAGCAAAAGATTTGGCCATCTGTTACGACCTTTGGTTGCAGAATTTGCTATGGTTATTTACAAAGCTGTGGTTAAGCCACAGAAGCACCCGACAACCTATTCTTTGCTTCATTGGACGTAGGTGTTCAGAAGGAATCCCATTCACAGAATACTAGAGTTGGAAGGGACCCCAAGGTCCATCTAGTCCAACCAACCTGCAATGCAAGAATCTCAGCTTAAAGCATCAGTGACAGATGGCCATCCAACCTCTGCTTAAAAACCTCCAGGGAAGGAGAGTCCACAACCTCCTGAGGGAGTCTGTTCCACTGTCAAACATCTCTTACTGTCAGAAAGTTATTCCTGATGTTTAGTCGGACTCACCTTTCTTGTAACTTGAATCCATTGGTGGCAAAATAGGATACAGTGGTACCTCGACTTACGAATTTAATCCATTCCGAATGGACCTTCATAAATCAGAAAATTTGTAAGTTGAAGCCAATGTGGGGGAAAATTAAAAAAAATCGTAAGTCGAAAAAATCCTATCTAAACCGCATCCAAAATGGCGGGCGGAACTCTGTTCGTAACTCGAAACATTCGTAAGTCGAGTCATTCGTAAGTCGAGGTAACACTGTATTACAGTCCATGTAATGCATTCATTATTGGGCTAACTAGGAATATTTACACTCGCAAAGCAAAACTTACATAGGCATTCACTTCCGATGTCATGGAAAAACACTATTTCTCAAACAAACTACTTTTTCAGCTTCAAGTGAGTGATCTTGCTTAATATCCTTACATCTCTACATAGATCAACAAACAGACACTGCCATAAGTGAGCATTTAACCTGCAGTGCTCAGGTACCAACTCACATCAACCCCAGCCAGCATGCGTCTGTTTGATTGCTAGGATAAAAGCTTAGGAGTAAATACAGTACTGCCACTCAGAGGTAATATTTTTCAGCCTAGGGCTCATTCCCAGAGCCCTAGCTTCCAGATCTTCATTAGTGAAGGGGAAAAAAACAGTTGTATGAATGAGCCACCCAGTCTCCCCACAATTTTGAACTAGTTTCCTGGATTGAATCTGAGTAAGTTGTGGCGATTATGTGTTTGCACCATGCCATTTCCTCTTTCTCCTTTTATTTTGAATATTATATATCGTTCTGCACGTTTGAGGGTTGCAAAAGGGCAAATATTACAAAACCCTGAAAATGCACTCAGTGCCACATTTTCTATAAGTACATGGCTGCCAAAAGCTGGCAATACCTAATGTTGGAACGGTCTCTAATTGACGTGCGGATGTGCGTAGCTCTCTGTGGTGTGTTAACATGAGTGTCTGAATGCTTTTCTGTCTTAACTCTCTTGCTTCTGCAGTTGCTTTAGCCTTTCTCTTCCTCCTCCGCCTTAACTCTGCTGTCTTCTTCCTCCTCCTCCTCCTCCTCTTTGCTGCTGCTCTCGAATGCGTGCTCTTCCTCCTGCTTGCGACTCTAAAGCCCGCAGCCCGCTTGAGAGCTCTGTGCCATGCCTAGCAACCCGCACGTTGGATGATGAAATCCGGGTGCAGCGCAGCCCCAGCGTGGGATGGCTAAGTAAGTGGATGGTGGGAAGGGAGTTGCACTTTGCAGGGAAACGGGTGTGCATTAAGGGGATGTGGTCGTGTGCTGGGGGATCAATCTGGAGATAATGACAACATGCCAAAAAGGTGGGCTTCCAAGGAATTAAAGCTCCCAAATACATCTTTCCATGGGGAAAACTACTGACCCTGTCCTTGAACCAGAAACTCTATGAGCTAAGATGCTTCTGCTACTGCAGACTGCAAGGATAGGGGAATGCAGCAACACGCCCTGTGACTGGTGGGCAGACTAAGTAGCCCAAAACCATCCTTGTAGTTTAGTCTGGTCAACAGAGCTGTACCACGTGGTTGCTACAAGCCAGTCGTTGACCTCAAGGACCCAGAACTAGACATTCAGGTAGAACTGCCCTCGGCTGTAGCCTGGCCCCAAACCATCTATTTGACGTCATATCTAGGTCGGTTTCGTGCAGGACGGCAGCAAAGTTGGGGTGTAGGAACTGATTTCCATGATGCTACTGAACTGAACTCATCAGGCACCCTTGTGTACATGACCTGATACCTTCCTGCAGTGGTGGTGGTGGTGGTGATGTATCACATGTGGAGAGTTACAACTCAACTTCCCTCACTAATGCAGCAATTGAGGCAGTTGCCTAGTGACTTGTTAATTCTATCAAGTTGTGGCTGAATAGAGGTTTGGACCATATCTCAACCCAACATGGAAGCACTACATGCACAAGCTCTGCAATTGATTTTACCCTCTTATTTATTTCGCATGTTCTTTATATGACTCGGAGGCAAAAACAAGCTGAAGATGAAGGGAACCTCCATGGGATTATGATGTGCCCCCAGCTAGCCAAATCAGGATGTTTTTGTTTTACCCTCATGTTGATCCTAAATCTGTAGCTCAGTCAACATGCTGCTTCTTGCATCATCTTCAGTTAGTAGAGTGAGCAAATACTTCATCCCTTCTTTCTGTCAACTTTTTGTTTTAGATGCACATAAAAGTTCAAAGTTCTCTACAAAGTTTTCAAGGCCTCTGAAAACATAATCTTTCTCATGTTAGTAAAATCTCCTGGCTGGCCAGTTGTGATCTTAATGGAATCCAGCCAAAATTAAACGCCCATTGAGTCAAGTGGGGAGAATCAAGAATTTCTCTAAATGAGATTGTTGAGGATAAAAGGGACTGCCATATATACATGTATTCTGCCATTGCTTGGTGTTGGTACTTGCTTTAGCAGATAGCGGCTGTCTTATATTGAGCTTTCAACCACCCTTCATGTAATTGGCAAACTGTCTTGCTCGGGTATCGCTATGGCCCGAGTCTCTGTGTGTCCCCAAACAGTGTTTTAACGGACCTTGTTCTTGTTCTTTCAGGCAGCCCAGCCATGACGCACAGAAACCTGACTTCCTCTAGTTTGAACGACATCTCTGACAAACCTGACAAAGAGCAGGTAAGTCTGGAATTCCTGACCATCATTTCCTTGCAAAAAATGTACCAGGAAAGAATGTGATGCTCAGGAGGAGATGAGCACTTTAGGATGAAGGGAAGACGTGAGCAGCTGCAATTTTTAAAGCACTGGCTGTTTTAAGAGGCTATTGTCTTATTGCCAGTGTTGAGTTGAAGGCTCCTGACTTGGTGGTTTATCACTTTGCCCAAGAGATCCTGCAGAATTCTTCCAGCTTTTCAATAGGCCAAAGCAAGCATGCTTGCCCTTTTCCTAGTTACAGGTAGGTAGCCGTGTTGGTCTGAGTTGAAACAAAAATAAATAAATCCTTCAGTAGCACCTTAAAGACCAACTAAGTTTTTATTTTGGTATGAGCTTTCATGTGCATGCACACTTCATCAGATACACTGAAACAGATTTTCTGCCCTTTTCCTGTTGGAGAAGAAAGCTCTTAATTTTAGAGGTTTTCCCTCTATCTTTCACATAAGGAGGTCAAACGCAAGTGGTGTTGCAGGTCTAAATTCACTCCCTGCCCTCTTCCCTCATACTCTTGCTTGCATTCAAACTTCTTAATTATCAATCACTTTTTTAAAAAAATCATCCTTAACTAAGACAAGAAGCATTAACAAAGCTTAAGTGAAGATAAACAAGGTTTACCAAATGATGGAAAAGTTTGATTGGCCTGTTTTGTTTATGTGTGCATAATCAGTTGTAGGTTTTTGTTGTATGTTACACCAGCATTTGACAACTTGGAGCCCTCTACCCTAGAGCTCTGAGGAATCCTATCCCAAGTTCAACACCAATTCCTCCCATCCCAACACACACACACACACACACACACACGGTCCTGGTGAGCTGAAGCACTGCAAAATGGTTTTGTTAATCTCATAAAGTTGACAATGAAATCATTTTGATGGGGTGGGTGGGTGAGGGTGTCGATTTGATTGTGCTGATCCTTCAAATTCTGTCTCACACGAGACAGATTCAGGTGATATGTGTGTGCTTTTATATACCGTGTTTCCCCTATTTTTAGACGTAGTCATAATATAAGCCATAGCAGGATTTTAAGCGTTTAGGAAATATAAGCCATACCCCGAAAATAAGCCATACTCTGCGGAGCGAGACCGCTGAGTGCCCCAGCCAGCCAGTGGGACCCAGCACGATGGCAAGAGGAGGAGAAGCAGAGAAAGAAGTCACAGCGAAGAGGGATGTCTGGCAAGCGGCGTGGGCTGCCGCCGAACAGGGCCACCAAGGGGGAGGCAAGGGTGTGCGCGGATCCTCCGGGGCCCCCGTAGGCAGAGCTCAGTGCCGGACCTTGCGCTGGACTCCTGAGGGGGGGAAGGAGAGGGGGCGCGAGAGTCACACTGCTTTTCGGCGGATGCTGCTGCGCGAAGCAGCTTTCCGCGTCTCGGGAGGGAGTTGCGGGCGAAGAGGCGAACAATGTGAGGCTCGAGGTAGGCAAGACGGAGGGGTTAGGAGAACAAAAAGGCTGGGCAGCAGGCGGCTGCATGCACCGTGGCCTCGAGCGCAGGCTGGGGAAGAGGAGGCGAAGGAGGCGCGCTCAGTGGGGGTTGAGGCATGGTGGAGTGCCCCGAGCCTCTGGGAGCCGGCAGGAGGAGGAGGAGGCTTGCCGGGTCGTCACCCAGCAGCGTGCGTGGAGCGCCCCGAGCCTCTTGGATTGTTGTTGTTACTGCTGGCTGCCGGAGGCTCGGGGTGCTCTGCGCGCGCTGCTGGGTGATGACCCGGCAAGCCTCCTCCTCCTGCTGCCGGCTCCCAGAGGCTCGGGGCACTCCACCATGCCTCAGCCCCCACCGCACTGAGCGTGCCTCCTTCGCCTCCTCTTCCCCAGCCTGCGCTTGAGGCTGTGACGCCAGGGACGAGCGTGCACTCCTCTCGCTGCTGCTGCTGTCCGGGAGAGTGACGAAGCTGAGCGAGATTCCCCCCCCCAGTCCCGTTCCCGGTCCCATGGGGAGGCCTGACATCACCGGGGCCGGAATATGCCCCCCGCTGCCTCTGGCTTCAGCCCCTGCACGCCTTCTCCCGGGGAGCCTCGGCGCGGCGCTTTGCAGGCGGCCCCGGCGGGAAGCCTGCAGCTACGGCGGCGAAGGCGCCTTGTGTGGAGACCCGACCTACCGGGCCATTAGCACGCGCCGCAGACGGGAGCGCATCAATTCCCGCAGGTTGCGCGTGCTCGCCCTGCCTGCTCTCTCCGCAGCCCAGAACCGGCGGCTGCTGCAGTGCAGAACGCTTGGAGAGCCCAGCAGCGCCGCGGAGCAGAGAGCCTGTGAGGAGGGAGAAGGAGCAGTAAGAGAAGGAGGAGGAGGACTCCTCTATGCTGCTTGGCGGTGGCACATTAGCAGCACGGTCATGGACACCCCGGGATAGGGGCCCTTCCTGACAGGGTGGCTGCGGCCCCTCAGCGCAAGCTGAGACCCAGTGTCGACGGGGTGCCCCCTCCCCAGCCCAGCCTGCTCCATCTGAATGCGGGGAGGGAGGGAAGGCATGGGCGTATGTGTATGTGTGTGTGTGTGTGTGTGTGTGTGTGTGCGCACACACACGGTCCAGCCCGCCACAAGTTGTAATACTGTATTATACAAGTACTGTAATAAAAACAGTAATAATTTTTTTTTTTAAAAAAAGACATCCCCTGAAAATAAGACACTGTGTGTTTTTTTGAGGAAAAAAAGTTATAAGACGGTGTCTTAAAAAGGGGGAAACACGGTATATATCGAGGGGGGGGGAGGGAGAGAAGTCAATCTAAGTGCAGCAAGGGAATAATACATTATTTAGTGGCATCTTGAGGTAGATGAAAAGACCTTTGTCTTTCCCATGACAGCTGACTGGCTTGCATTCATTAGTTTGCTGTGCTTCGTACAAGTTTGACAATCCTCAAGGCTTTGTTTTGAAATGCCATTCTGTTCAGAAAATAAATACCGAAAAATCGGAGAGCTGGATCACTCTCTTGTTTTGTTTTGCTTTTTTGTCCACCGTAGGCTAGAGGCTGGGGAAGTATATGCTGATATACTGAAGTTTCCTTATTGCTTTTATTTTCCTTATTATTATCCTTATGCCCATGACAACCTTATTTGCATCAGGATGGGAAACCCATTCTTCCTCAAACAGAGAAAGTGACAAAACTGAGCAAAGACACTCACCTGGCAGCAGAGTTCATGACCCTAATAGGGTCATGTTTCATTGTAGGAAGTTATGGCTATTTATGACAGTCAGCCAAACAGGACGGACACGTGAGACCACCATTCACTTCACGTTAAATCATTTAAATCCCATCGACTGCAGAGGGAGGGGATTAGGTCTACGCAGCACTCGTCTATATAGTGGCAGTTAAATATACTCTGTGCTTACTTCCCAGCTCATCTAGAAACCCTGTTTTGCTCAATAACCATGGGATGAAACCATCGCTGCTCTTCCAACTGCACAGCAGACTTTCACTTTCTGCTTCTCTCCTCTGCAGCCCCCTGCCCTGCCACACCCTCAAATTTTTCTCTGTAGGTTTGTGGGACCACCCAGAAAGGACTCAGGGTGCATGATGGGGAAAGACCTGTTACACGAGCAGAACTATACTTGTATGACATGAGGTAAAGCTAAAGGCACCCCTGACCATTAGGTCCAGTCATGACCGACTCTGGGGTTGCGGCGCTCATCTCGCGTTATTGGCCCGAGGGAGCCAGCGTACAGCTTCCAGGTCATGTGGCCAGCATGACAAAGCCGCTTCTGGCGAGCCAGAGCAGTACATGGAAACGCCGTTTACCTGCTCGATGTAGCGGTACCTATTTATCTACTTGCACTTTGACGTGCTTACGAACTGCTAGGTTGGCAGGAGCTGGGACCGAGCAACGGGAGCTCACCCTGTCGTAGGGATTCAAACCACCGTCCTTCTGATCAGCAATCCCTAGGCTCTGTGGTTTAACCCACAGCGCCACCCACCATGAGGTATCGCCCCATAAATTTGGTCATCTAGTAAGTGGTTCTGCTTGGTGCCCTCGCACGTGTACACAGAGAGTAAAAATAAATAATTTCAAATTGCCTACTTTGTCTC
Organism: Zootoca vivipara; assembly: GCF_965207765.1. Classification (NCBI taxonomy): domain Eukaryota; kingdom Metazoa; phylum Chordata; class Lepidosauria; order Squamata; family Lacertidae; genus Zootoca; species Zootoca vivipara. The sequence goes on from NC_142583.1 coordinate 66,157,088, forward strand.
TAAGCAGATAATTCCGTGTTCCAAAAGGTTTGTGTATACCGTGTCAGTTGAACTTAGGTTCTATAAAAGTTCTGTTTCACCGCAGGCCGACTTGATTTCTGGTAGCCAGTTAGCATGCAACTTTATTCAGGAAGTGTATCAGTTAAACAATGGGATAAATGAGGCACAAACCCCCAAGATCTATTTTAAAAATGCTGTCATTTGGGTAGGCTGTGTAGCTTACAGGAGGAAACTCAGGTCAGATACAAGTGGAAAGTATGCAGAACAGGCGAAGTAGTTGCTTTTTATACACCAGGCTTGAATTGTGTATGTTCCTGTTGAGAGATGCATTTAAGTTATTGCATTTGATGAGTTGGAAGAGCTACGGGATATGGTTTTTGGGGAGACAGAAGCAGGGTTGCCTGCTCCTGTCTAAAGGGTGTGCGACAGTGACTCCCCACAGGGCTGGAGAGCACCAGGACGTCTTTCGTGCCTTTTGTATCAGTTTGCTCTTGGCTAACCAACCAACGGTGAGCCCGAGGATCTTGGTTTGCTGCTTCTGTTTGCTGGCAGGGAGGAGCGAACTGGGTGCTCTCACTGTAAACCCTTTAATCATGGCTTACTGTGATGTATGAACACAGGTTTTGTACGAGTGGGTAGATAAATGAACTAAAGGTTCCACCATTGGCTTTGTTAATGGCAGTATCCGCAGGAACTTCGACAGAAGCCAGGTTAGGGAATACTTTTTCGTTTCCCTGTCTATCCTGTGCATTCCAAATCCTACACAGATCCCTCGCAGCCAATGGATTGCATCCAACAGACTTTCGCACCCCCTGCAGCCCCTTATTCATCCACAAAATCTGCTCCGAAGGGTCCCACAACCTTGTGGAGCAGATTTTGAAATGCATTGGGGGGGGGGGTCTGTAGTGAGGAGAGGAAAGGGCAGTCCAGTTGCCTAAGTGGGTGTCTGTTGGTGCTACAGCAGTGTTGGATACAATCCAGTGAGGGCAATAGCCCCGGAATACAGTGTGTTTGTGTGTGTGTATACATGCATGTGGGTCCACACCCTGGAGAAGACTCGTGTGGTCGGACCCCTGCTTTTTAAAAATGTGCCCCATCTGGTTTTGTTTGAAAACAGAAGCAGACTCTAGTATCTCCCAACATAAAGGAGCCCAATTTTATTTCTTAACTCCCTCCTGATTGGGGATTATGTGAAGGCTCCGCAGGAAACTGAGTTCCAAGTGCTTTCACCCTCCCTTAATGGTGTCGCTGTTCCCAGAACCCTGCAGAAATCTTTCAGTTCTCTGTGCTTTGTTTAAATGTCCTTGGCAAGCCCTTATGGACCATGAATCTCAAGGACCTTTCTCCCCCCCCGCCTCCCCCCCCACCAGTTAGCATTTTAAATGCATGCAAGTTAAATAAACTTTGGGTAAAGCAGCATTGGGGGCTGTGCTTGCTACTCAACATCACACAGTTCCATATAGAAACTCCAGGAAAATATGCACGGGTGTTTACAAATGCTCTCAGAGCACGTTAAAGGGGTTCCCCTGCCTTTGGGGAAAAGTGCATGCTTAAGATGCATAATGTGTTTTGATGAGTGTAGCCAGCTGGACCATTGATTTGATGATCTACACAAAAAAGCCTTGTCCCCAGTGTTTGTAGCACTTCCCTGACTCCTGTGTTTCCATATCAACAGTAAAGTGTCTCTCTCTCTCTCTCTCCATTCCCCTGCTGCTGGCCAAAACTAATTCTAAAGTTTAAAAGAAGTTGGCCTGGATGGAGGGGTGTGTGTGCCCCATGCTTGGTTCTGCTAGAGATGTGTCCAGGACTTCCTGCCTCTTCGGAGCTCAGTTCATTGATGGATTGTGTAAAGGGCCTGTTGCAGTCTCTCTTTTCTTTCTTCTGTCTGTGCTGGTGATTGTTTAACCTTTCCCATTGCTGGGACTATCCTAATTACCGTATAATGATTGCCGCGGTGACCTAGATTCACCCTAGACCAGCCTTTTCCCACCTCGGCGGAGGGCACCAAGTTGAGGAAGGCAGATCCAGGAGAGGACTCTGGTGCAGGAGGGAGAGAGCACACCTTTTTGCTTTGACACCTGTTTGAAGGGAAGCCAGTGTACGCAAGAAAAATTTCAGAAGATTTGCTCTGCTCCTAAAGTGGTCAGGATGTTTCATGGTGTCTTTTACATCTCTGAACTAAGAGTGTCAGGTGTAAAAGGGACAGTAGAGAAAGCAGAGGGAAATGAAGAGGGAACAGAATACAAGGGGCAGCTGTGAAATTTCCATAGAGCTGCCTATGAATTATAGCTTGGACATTGCAAATTTTTCACATTCCTCAGTGCCTGCATCAAATTCCTAGGAATCCAGGTGGTTAGATATCTGGGATTTCCACCCCACCCCAAGCTCTTCTGGATACATTGGATATTTCAGAGGAGAGCTGAGTAATGCCTTAACAAGGGTGAGTTCATGATAGTTCTTAGGAGAGATACGGGTCCCTGCAACCCTTGCCTTCATTTCTCTTCTGTTCAGATCCAGGCATGGTTGTATACTATATGGTAGGCTGCTGTGTTTTTTGCATGTGTTGCTCATAGCGTGACTTGGGAAGCTCTGCATGCCTCTTTCCTCAGCAGCCCCATGACCCCAGGAGCTCTTCCCGAGCCACCTAACCCGCCTCGAGGCTCCCCCTGTCCTCATACTTGACATAAAAGATAATAAAGAGCAGGCAGCGACTTGATCTTGTTGTTGGGTTTTTTTAAAAAACCAACTTATTTGAATTTTTACAGTCTGCTGCGTCTAGAAGACTGTAGCTTAAAAGTAGAAAGCAAGTTTAAAGGCTTATTAAAATAGCACTGACATAGCAACAGATCCCCTCCCCTCCCAAAGCAGGCACAGTAACTCCTTAACACCCAAATGAAATTAAAGTGAGGGCCAGAAATCTACAGAAAAGGTCCTGTTTTCTGGTCTGAGAAGCCAAGTACCTGGAGTGATGCACAACAGACTCACTTTGTGGCCATTTCAGATGGGGCGTCTCCAGGTGCTTCCACACTGAAGGCACCTGCCAGTCACCAAAAGCAGCAGCTCCTCTAGGCATGGGGGAATTTGCCGCAGAGTGAGGTTACAACACTCTGTTTGTATTGCTAGACGTTACTGGGTTGGAGAGGAGCAGGGATATAGAAAGCTGCCTGTTGCCAAGTCACACTATTAGCCATCTAGCCCAGTGTTGTCTACACGGACTTGCAGAAACTCTCCAGTGCGCCGGGCAGAGAAAAGTCTCAAATCACATCTGTCATGGACGCTTTAGCTAAGTTTCCTGCCTTGCAGGGGGTTGGGCTAGATGACCCTAGGGCAGGCATAGGCAACCTTGGCTCTCCAGGTTTTTGGAACTACAACTCCCATGACCCCTAGCTAACAGGGCCAGTGGTCAGGGATCATGGGAGTTGTAGTTCCAAAACATCTGGAGAGCCAAGGTTGCCTATGCCTGCCCTAGGGGTACCTTCCAACTCTACAATTCTGTGGTTCTACACCCCTTCTAACCAAACATGTTAACTTATAATGTCAGGGGCCAGGAGAATCTATGCATACCATGTGCTTTATTGCTAAGCGATGATCCCTCCCAAACAGGAAGCTTGGGGAAGGCTCCACTGGAGAATGCATTAATTGTTCCTGTTGGTTCATGCTAAGTGAGTGGTCTACCACAGGAGTTAATTCCCCTCCACGGAGAGTCACAAGGCTTTGTGTTCAGCAGCTAGCACCCATCTTCCCCCCAAATCTGCAGACGCACCATTGGGACCAGTATTTTCATGTGTGTGTGTAATGTATTGGATTATCTGTGGAAGAGCAACTCTGGATTAGAAGGGGCAAGGAGAAATGGGGTTGGAGTTTTGATGCCAGAGGTGCTGTGTGGATGCTGCAAAGGACTTGGATGTGCGAGGAGCACCCATCACAGAGTAAACATCCACCCTTAGCCTTCAGTTCAAGCCCTGTATAGGCTCAGTTTAGGCTTTTGAGTGCAGTTTAAGGGGAAAGCTCTTCGTATGTTCTTATCAGACAAACAGCCGTTTCCTTTGCCCAGGGCGCTCTGAGAATTGTAGCTCTGAGAGGGCGGGTTTAGCAGTCTCCAACAGAGAATCCTCACAACATAAAATCCCAGGATTTTTTGGGGGGTGGAAGCTACAACAGTTAATCTGGAATCATATTGTTGAATTGTAGTAATATACAGTTTTTAGCTGGGATAGATTGGGGGGGGGGAAATACTTTTGTCTATAAAGGTATTCCCACCAGATGTCAAAGAGAAAAACAACTACCAGACTTTTAGAGGACATCTGAAGGCAGCCCTGTTTAGGGAAGCTTTTAATGTTTAATAAATTATTGTATTTTAATATTTCTGCTAGAAGCCGCCCAGAGTGGCTGGGGAATGAATGAATAAATAAATAAATAAATAATAATTCAAGCAAGGGAAATCCCAGTGCTTTTGATATTCCTTAATTGCCCTGGTCTGCTTGCCATCCTAGTTCCTTCACTACAGGTAAAACTCGGGAAATTAGAATATCGTCGAAAAGTAATGCAACTTAAAAGGTGAAACCAATATATGAGATAGATGCATGACATGCAAAGCAAGATATGTCAAGCCTTAATTTGTTGTAATTGTAATTATTTGTCGTTAGGCTGGTCAATTATAAATGGAATGTAATTAATGAAATGTAATAGTGATGTTTGTATATTTTTGAATTATTGTAACTATTTGTTTTATTACTGTGGAATTTCCAAAAGAAAGCATTTGTAAAAATTAAAAGAAAAGAAAAAGTCTCATTACTGAAATAAATGCACTTTTTGACGATATTCTAATTTTCTGAGTTTCACCTGTATGTCAGAGTTCTCTGCTTTGCTTGTATGTATAAATTGCAACACACTTGTCCCAATTCAACCCCCCCCTTTCATTATCTGTATTATGCTATTACTGCAAACATGCACCCAGAGGTGTGTGCCATATTTGGACACTGGGTGAATTTCATACAATCCCAATTGAATGCATATTGAGTCAACATTTCTTGGGTGTGTGTGTCGTAAGCTTTTGACTTTTACAGATCTCTTCTTCAGAGCAGCCTTTTCACCACCGACTGGTATTGTCTGCTTCAAGTGAGAATGGAAGGAAAGAAGTAACAGTGGATAGAAAGATAAGGAGCTAACCCTGTTAGCATTTTTAAGCTGTTGGCAAAATGTCTTAAGAGAACACATCACAGCAACTAACAGAGGCAGGACTTGATGAAGTCGGACGTATCGGGAGTGGTGAATTAAATCTGCGAATTACTAGCATAAAGATTTTAGCTGAAGCCTTCTGAGTGGATAGGGTCACCCCGGGACAATGTGGAGGAGGAGGAAAAGGGGTGAGATAAAGTTAGATACTATTTGGAGCCAGGTAGGCGATGGTAGATGTTGGTGATGGAAGAGGACCCAGAAGAGAAAAAGCCAAATTCAGGGAGAGAAAATAAAGTGGGTGCATTCTTTGCAAAGTACAAAACACTCGACAGCTGGAGATTATTCAATAAAGACTAGCATCTTCTGTTAATACGACTTACCTGCATGTTGGTAGCAGTTTCTCAGCTACTGTTGTTGCTTTATCTTTTAGTACCAGATTGCCTTTATACTGTCAGCTTACAAATATAACAACAGTAACAGCAACAACAATCATATTCTTTGGGATGGAATCGAGTGCATGCTGGAAATTTTTTAAAAAGTAAAGGACCCCTGACTCTGGGGTTGCGGCGCTCATCTCGCTTTACTGGCCGAGGGAGCTGACGTTTGTCGCCGACGGTTTTTCCGGGTCATGTGGCCAGCATGACTAAGCCATTTCTGGCGAAACCAGAGCAGCACACGGAAACGCCATTTACCTTCCCACCAGAGCAGTCACTATTTATCTACTTGCACTTTGTCGTGCTTTCCCGTTTTAGGCATCTCCCAATAGGTGTGGGATTTTAGGGACCCTGTAAACATCTGGGTATGTGGGCCACAAGATTGCATAATTGGACACAGTGTCCTTGTGCCACCAGGTAGTCTGTGACATCTTCCAGGGGGAAGACTTGGTACAAGTGGTAAGAGATGGGAGCATCCCAATATATCTAGTATGTGCTCGGTTTGCGTGGGCTTTCCGAAGCAAATGTGGTTTTGTGATTTATCCTCAAGGGATCTGCAGAATGTCACGTGTGTGGTGTCGGCTAGAACACTAAGGACAAGATGAATAATTGCAGCTGGAATATCCTTCCAGCTGCACTTTTCAAAGAAGAAAGAGTAAGAAGTGGAAACTTCTCTGCCCTTCACTGGAGCATCAATTTGTCACCTTAAGCTACTCTGAAATTTAGACCTTTCCCCACCACTGGTGCAGTTTCCACCAGTAATCTATCAAGGGATGGCAGGGACGTCTTTCATTTCACAAACGTTTTTGCCTCCTTCTCTTGTTCTGCTTTTACCTCCAAACGGAAATGCAGCTCGGGCATTTCCACGTAATATTGCACACGTAAATGGGACGCTCTTCTTGTTGTGGCTGTTGTGGCTATTATGGTGCACAGCCATTATTAAATTGCAGTGACATACGGGTAGAAGGCAATTTGTAAATTAATAATAAACAGCATGTCTTAACTGTCTGTGGTTTCTCTCACAAGAGGTGTAAGTCCAGTAGATACAAAAAAAAATTATTTTGGGAAAAAATGTCTTCTTATTCAAGGAAAAATATGGTAAATCTATATACCTGACGACTGAAGATTTCATTCCATGCATCTGACAAAGTGGCCTGTAGCCCACAGAAGCTTCTGCTGTAATTAAACTCGTTTGCCTTAAACCACAAGACCCTTTTCATTCTCACAAGACTCCTGTGTCTTTTCTCTCTCCCGCGCAGCTGAAGAACAAGTTCATGAAGAAGTTACCTCGAGATGCCGAGGCCTCCAACGTCCTGGTGGGAGAAGTCGACTTCCTGGAAGCCCCTTTCATTGCCTTCGTTCGGCTGCAGCAAGCAGTTATGCTCGGTGCTCTTACAGAAGTCCCCGTACCTACCCGGTAAAGGAGCCTTTTCTTTTCTTTTCTTTTCTTTTCTTTTCTTTTCTTTTCTTTTCTTTTCTTTTTTAAAATTTACATAACACATTTCAGTTTAAACATATCATTCACCTTCACATTTTGGATTCTCGGAATCCCCCCGCCTTCTCTGGTTTTCATTGTCAATCCCTTTTTCTTTCAGCTTATCCTTTTTTTTCTAATTTGTTATAAATATTATTGACTTTTCCATTGTGTTTCGTACTTCACAAGTATTACTCTAATCCTGCCAAAGTTTTTAGTTGTTTACGGTGTTCTCTTTAAAAATACATTATAATTTTCCCCCCATTCTTTTTTAAACTTCTTCTCCTCCTGGTCTCTGATTCTTCCAGTCAATTTCACCATTTCAGCATAGTCCATCCACTTCACCAGCCACTCCTCTTTGGCTGGGACTTTATCTTCTTTCCATCTCTGGGCCAGTAATATTCTCGCTGCTGTCGTTGCATACATTAAAAAAGTATTTTCTGCTCACTCAGAATCTCTGTCCCTAAAATACCTAATAAAAAGCCTCTGGTTTTTCCACGAATGTTATTTTAAACCAGGCACCCCCAAACTTCGGCCCTCCAGATGTTTTGGACTACAGCTCCCATCTTCCCCGACCACTGGTCCTGTTAGCTAGGGATCATGGGAGTTGTAGGCCAAAACATCTGCAGGGCCGCAGTTTGGGGATGCCTGTTTTAAACATCAGAAGCCTTTTCAAGTCCATGGCTGTATTAGCATTACTTAAATCAGAAGGGGGGAGGGGAGAGAGGAGAGAGAGCATGCATTCATATTTAAGAAAACTCCAGTGTTAAACTAAGGAATAACAGCAACAACAAAAAGTGTTCTCTATAGACAGGAGAGAGCCAGCAGTAAATCGCACTGTGCAAGTTGGAGTTAACTCCTGCTTAGCAAAAACAGGATCTGCACAGGAATGCCAGGCCTAATGCTCACAGCACCTCATCTCTGGTTGGTCTTGCCCCCATGAAGCAGTTTGTGAGTCTGAATGTCCCCACCTCCCCACAGCTCCCAGTTAAGGAGCCTTTTCTTCCCCCTCCCTCCCTCCCCCTCCCTCCCTTCCTTTTCTTGATCCTGTTTTCTATTATTAAAAGGCAACTACAGTCATACCTCTTGTTACGAATCCTGCGGGTTGCGTACGACACGGGGTATGGAAGTACTGGAATGGGTTACTTCCGGGTTTGGTGGTTTGCGCATGTGCAGACGCAACAAATGACGTTATGTGCATGCGCAGAAGCACCGAATCGTGCCACACACATGCGCAGACGCGGCACTTCTGGAACAGATCCAGAGATTTGGGATTTGGTCCCAGGCAGGTTGGTGGAGAAGCGCCTTTCCTGCTTTGCAGGGGGTTTGAAGAGATGGCCCTGTGGGTTCCTTCCAATCCTACAATCTATGATTCATAGCCTTCCATTTTTCTTTGATCGCTGTCAGATGTTAAGATATTTTTATTAAAGTTTTTCTGACGTTAATGATTCAACAAGTTCTGCTATGTCTTCTTGTTATTTATTAATGTTCAACTGATACAAATTATATGAATCTCCATGCTCCACTGCTTTTATCTAATTTGGTGGTACATATTTTACTGAAGATATACTAGGTTGGTTTTTTCCAAAGTGAATCATGACAATATTTTTTTGTTTCTTCTTTTTCCTCCTTGGGAGTCAGGTTCCTCTTCATTTTGCTGGGTCCCAAAGGCAAAGCTAAATCATACCATGAGATTGGCCGAGCCATCGCTACTTTGATGTCTGATGAGGTAATCTCCCTTCTGTGTTGCTGAGTGCAGTTCACTTAGCATTAACTGATATTTGCATTGTTGTTGTTGTTGCTGTTGTTGTTGTTATTCTTGGGACGCGGGTGGCGCTGTGGTCTAAACCACTGAGCCTACGGCTTGCCGATCAGAAGGTCGGCAGTTCGAATCCCCCCGACGAGGTGAGCTCCCATTGCTCACTCCAAGCTCCTGCCCACCTAGCAGTTCGAAAGCACGTCAAAGTGCAAGTAGATAAATAGGTACCACTCCGGCGGGACGGTAAACAGCGTTTCTGTGTGCTGCTCTGGTTCGCCAGAAGCGGCTTAGTCATGCTGGCCACATGACCCGGAAGCTGTATGCCGGGTCCCTCGGCCAGTAAAGTGAGATGAGCGCCGCAACCCCAGAGTCGTCCGCGACTGGACCTAACGGTCAGGGGTGCCTTTACCTTTTTACCACCCTTCATCACAAGCTCTCAGGGTGGTTCACAAGATAAAAGCTTTAGCTTTTCTAGCCCCAGCCTCAAAAGAGCCAATCTTGCAATACTTCCAGGAAATGTCCAGGGCAGTCTTCTGTGAATCTCCAAGAATGGGAGATTTTGAAGGCTGTTCCATGCATTACATTGAGTAAAGTGTTCAGCTTGCCACCATGTGATAGGAAACTGCAACCAGTCTTGACTGTCTAGAAGCAGAACTTCCTGGGGTGGTGGCAGTCCTGTGTCTTTGAACACAGGTTTCCGCCAAACATCAGTAAAATGGCAGGATGGAGGTAACTTATAGGCAACAGGTGGCTGAGGAGTAATTTCCTTGCCTACCATTCCCCTTTCAGCTCCCCACACCCACTTTATTTCCAGCTAGGTTCAGAGCAGTGGTGTAGGGAGCAAACTTTTCTGGTGCTTTATTTTCCCATGGAAAATTCTCTGCCTCATAATTTCATTAGTAGCAGTGAGCAGGTGAAAAGGATCAACTTCAAAGGCAGTATTAGGTGAGCTTGGTTGTTTGCTAAATGCAGGTAAATTAGACGTCCTAAATTAGATCACTCTCCAGGGCATCACCCGATGTGAACTGAATTTTTTTTGCAATCCCAATTAAACTAATTTGCACAGGAACATTTTCCAATTCGAAAAATTTCGAGGAAACCTGCATCGCTGGTTCAGAGACCAGAAATAAACCCAGCTGCAGGGGCAGCAGGAGTAGCCTGGGAAACTGTTGCATTGAAAAGCGGCAGGTGCAGGAAAAATTAAACACCCCTTTGCTGCTTCCTCCTTTGCTGAAAACTACTTGCCTGCTTCCCCCCCCCCTTAAGCAAAAGCTCTGCAAAATAAAAGGTAATCTGTCAGTTCGGCTGGTGGCAATTTGGCTAGTGCTACATAACAGGGAGGAACCATAGCTCAGTGGGTGGTGGATGTGCTTTGCACTTGGAGGACTGCAGATTTAATCCCCAACATCTAAAAGGATCAGGTAACAGGTTATTGGAAAGACCTCAGCCTGAAGTCCTGGAGAGCTGCTGCCAGGCAGAAGAGAAGAGTGTTGGGCTAGATGGACAAAGAGGATGACCTCATAAATGAGGCACCTGTAGAAGTATTTGCAAGATGGCAGCCTTCCCTTTCCTCCCTACGTGCAGGTGTTCCACGACATTGCCTACAAAGCCAAAGACAGGCAGGACCTGATCGCTGGGATTGATGAGTTCCTGGATGAAGTCATTGTGCTCCCCCCTGGGGAGTGGGACCCAGCCATCAGGATAGAGCCCCCCAAGTCCCTCCCGTCTTCAGACAAAAGGTAAGAGAGGTGCATATGCCGCATTAAGGCATGCCAACTTTTTCAGCTTTCATATTCCAAAATCAAGGCGTGCCAAAAAGGTTGTATCAGGACTTGGGATATTTTGGTTAAATTAATAGAATTTGGTTTTGCCTGGTAAGTAAAATGTGTGTTAAATTGCATAGGGATCATTAAAAATGATTCCCAAGTACTTGCAGTTATACGTACTTATTTGTTTAGCAAGACCCGACATTTTCATAAGGTAAAATTAAAATTCTTTAGTTTTCCGAATGCAATTTATATGCTTCTTCGCCAAATATAGACTTGCCAAGCTAAGTGTTGTCCAGTCACAAAAGTAATAGCATGTTTGAATTCCTCACCCCCTCAAAAAAACAAAACAACACAAAACCCACAAAATTTTAAGACTCCGTCACTGGTGCAGTAATTAAGTTTCACCGCCTAAAATGGCACACCTTAATGCCACGTGCCTCGTCGCAGTTGCGGAATCCAAAGTCACAGGCCAAAGATCCTGGATATATGGAAGCCCAGCTGAATTGTCATTTCTTTCTTTCTTCTCAGGAAAAACATGTATTCAGGTGGTGAGAATCTGCAGATGAACGGGGACACTCCACACGACGGGGGAAATGGAGGCGGGGGGCACGGGGACTGCGAGGAGTTGCAACGAACTGGCAGGTTAGTGACAAAAGTCTGCGCACCGATACGGGGCATCTCGCTAGATTGCTGTAAGCACTGGCACACAGGCTTCTTGATTTCAGATTCTCCTTTTGTGCCTTGACTCATGTAATTGTGGCACATGGTTCTCCCCTTGCTAGGTTCTGCGGCGGTTTAATCAAAGACATCAAGAGGAAAGCCCCTTTCTTTGCCAGCGACTTCTACGATGCATTCAACATCCAAGCTCTGTCTGCCATTCTCTTCATCTATCTGGCTACTGTAACCAACGCCATCACTTTTGGGGGGCTGCTGGGAGATGCTACGGACAACATGCAGGTGAGCCATGGCTCCGAGCAAGACAGTTCAAACTTCTGCAACTGCAGTAGTCTGGGCTTGGCCAAAAACAGAGTTTTTTTTTCTTTTTCACGACCGCTTCAAACAGCACAGCCTTGCGATCTGCTGTGCAAAGAAAAACAAATACAAAACAAGTATGACTGGACTTAACTGGGGGTCCTTTACCTTTTTAAAAACTGGTCCAGTGAGACACTTGGGTTTTCAGATGGTGCAAGATTACCTGTGCTGTGGTCAGCTGCAACTTGAAAGACCTTGCATGCATCAGATATTGGAGGAAAGTGTGCAGGGCACCGGGGCGAAAATGCTATAAGCAATCTTGTATATGCTGGCGAGATCAGTAACGCCACAATTTGCAAGAGCAAAACAGAAGTATTCACTCAAACAAGCACTAAGGGTGCTAGCTCAGATTGGTCGCAATATTCTAACTAGGTTAATCAGCACCAGGCAGAGATCAGTGAGTGCTGAATCTCTAAAGAGAGTGCTGTCATGATTCGAGAGTATTGGGAAGGTATGTTCCCTGATCAGGAAGCTCCCTAATCAATAACAAACATGGTGGGGCTGCGTTGCTTACTTGGCTCAGGTTGCGTCACTGCCGGGTACTGGGATAGATAGGGGCAAGGTGGCAGTGAAGTCAGTGCAGTGCAAACGCGCTGGCAGAGACAGTCTAGTGCTCTTCATTCTGGTGTTTGTCAACAGTGTAAAGGGAAGTCAGGTGAGTAGCACAGTCCCACCATGCTATCCACTACTTCCCCATATCCTATGTGCTGCTGTGGTTGTATAATCCGGGGCACAGAATGCACTCTGCACATGCTCTTGACCCATCACTCTTCACTTTACAAGTCTGTCATGTGTTTTAGGACTGAACCTTGGTATTCGGAAGTGGTTCTGGGTCTAAGCCGCAGCACTCCTGTATTGAGCCCTGTCATATTCTCGGCGTAGATTTAATCAGGCTCCCAATGTTCCCACCAGAAAGGAACAAAGGAGGCTATCCATGGAAAGTGACTTGCCTTTGAAAAAAAGAAACTTCCTGCTGGCGTGCATGGAGTGGAAAAAAAGAAACCTTTTCAGTTCCACGTTGAGTCTGCTGCAAATCTAAACAAAATTCATCTGCTTACATGAAACTCCAGGAGAAGGGGAAATAAATCAGTGTCAAGTACTGTGAATGCCTCCTTCACCTCCCCATCATTGGCCAAATATTTGTTCTCAAAATGAAGGAAGTTAGCTTAACAAAGAACTCTCTGGTTTCTTTACCTCGAACAAAGCTTCCTGGTCTGTGAGACTTTGCTACTAACCTTCAATTTTTATAGCATATTCCCTTTTTACATTTGGCTTAGTTTCAGCTGGATCTTGTGTTGTGTTGTGTTGTGTTGTGTGTACACACTAGGTTGGCTCCCTCCCGTGCACCCACCAATCTTTGTGTTCAGTGAAAATATTAAATTCGTTGACATTTAAATGAATTATGCAGAGCAAATCACCCTGCATGAGAAGTGTCAATCCTGAGTGTAGTTATTGTACCTTCAGAAGTCATAGTCAGGCAGCACTGAAATAAATTCTTAGCCAGGGCTAGAAAGTGAACTAGTTGGTCCTTTGCCCTGGGCTCAGAGAAGTGCATTTGGGGAGAACATGGAAAGGCACAGTAACTAAGGAGATAATGACTAGTGCTAAACAGCAATCTCCCTTCCAACTTTTGTTGTTGTTGTTGTTTGTGCATATGTGGCAGGGAGGGTTGGAGTTTCATTAATGCTGCTGTTTTTCCTGGGATCCAGGAAAAAGCCGATTCAGTTAGCTGCTCATTCAGCCCCAGAACCATGGGAAATAATTAATCTTGGAAAGGTCTAGAGCAGTGTTTCTCAACCAGTGTGCCTCCAGATGTTTTGGGACTACAACTCCCATCATCCCTAGCTAGCAAGACCAGTGGTCAGGAATGATGGGAGTTGTAGTCCCCAAACATCTGGAGGCAGACTGGTTGAGAAACACTGGTCTAAAGCAGGCATCCCCAAACTTCGGCCCTCCAGATGTTTTGGGCTACAATTCCCATCTTCCCCAACCACTGGTCCTGTTAGCTAGGGCTCATGGGAGTTGTAGGCCAAAACATCTGGAGGGCCGCAGTTTGGGGGTGCCTGGTCTAAAGCCTGTAGCCCTCTAGAGGGTTGTTGGACTACAACTCCCATCAGCTCCAGCTTGGCCAGTGCTCAGAGATGTTGGGGAACTGTAATTCAGCAGCAATTGGAGGTCCACAGGTTCCCCAGCCCAGCCCAAAAGCAAATCCACACAAAGTAGAGTACCACCAAAAACACTTACCAGTCTTTGGTGAATGATATCCCAGTAAAATCTGGGCAAAGTTAGTACTTCAGGCTGTCTGTTGGATCCAGTGTTAGTTCTCTATGACAGGCAGACAGATGAGGAAGGAGGTCAAGCAGGCTGGGCTCTAGGGTAGAGTCCATATGATGAGCCAGACAAGCAGACAAATCTATAGACCTCACCGCCACCCACTGCCTCCAGAGAAGCATGGAGAGCTGATTTAAGGAAGCCTCCCTGGATTTCACAGAAAGCTGTTCTGTTTTGATCAACAGCCTCTGCAGTACAGAGCCAAGGCTCTAGTAGCACCCTGGACAGCTCCTTACAGGGCTCAGGCTGAAAACTCCATATGAGCAGGGCTCAAATGTTGCTTCAGCAACAGTCACCCTTCAACCGAGCCTGAAATAAGAGCTGGTGTAGCTAGATCTACTTTCTGCAAGAGTAACCTCTTCATTTAAACGGGCCTACTTTGATTCCAACAGAGCAGGGAAGACTGTGGTTCCATTAGGGCTTCTGAGCTGGAGTCAGAGGCGGTCAACGTGACCTTGGGCCAGAGAGGTAGAACGAAAATGGTTCCTCTTGCACAAGCACCTTCTGGTTTACTGTATGCAACTTGGACTGGCCCTGGGGGCAGTTCCCTCTCCCACTGACTCCCTGGCTTCATGCTCCAAAGAAGAAGAGGAGTCTGACCCCAGGGATGTGAGCAGCTCATCAGGCTCAGTCTGGTCAACAAGAAAGAGGTGGAGCCAGGAAAATGGAACAATGGTAAGCAGGCACAAAATTAGTGGCACATGTAGCATCATAGAAGAGCCAAATTTCTGCATCAGCCACCTCGATCAGATAAACATGAGCAGCACAAAGGCAGTGTGGGGGAGCTGTACTGCACCCCACTAACACACACTGGGTGCAACTGTCTCTCATTCAGGGCCAGTCCATGTGTGTTTGTAGTATCTTCATGGGGGCCTGCACACACAAAATCCAGTGTACAGATATTTAAATCACACAGTCATTTCCAAGACTTTTATATAGCTAAACAACCACATCCAGGTTGGTAAATGTTGAGTGTTGTAGTCCATATGTAAACATTATGCCCACAGGTGAGAGTCCACTTGGCCCAGAGTTAGGTCAGGCATTTCCACTGGGTGAAGCAGGAAGCAGGTGTGATCCTCACTGTGTGTAGCCTCCACAACAAACAGAGCTTTGCTTGAACTGGGTCAGTGCAATTTGTAACTGCATTCTTTCCTCTCTGCGTTCAATGAAACTACACTATTTACATTTGCTGACGCACTGGAACGTTTCCCTTATCTCTGCAAACAAGAGTTTTGAGGAAAGTGGATTCTTAGGAACTGTGCTACAATTCGGTGTATTGTATTCCTCGTATAGTAGTTTGTTTAGTATTAGCACTGGTTCAGAAATACTTGAGGCATTTATCATTGCTATGTCCAGTATTTTGACTCTGTAACACAGAGTGAGGATGTTTGCTTCTAATATGACTGGCGGTTTTGGTATCAAGGCTTTGTGTTTCTGAGAAAGCAGGGTTCTTAGACATAGAATATCTTCTTAGACATAGAATAGAATATTGTGTAACAAATAGGCCTTTAGCCTTTGAATTTATCATTTGAATGTGTAAAAAAAAATGTTGAAAGTGACTGAGGAGAGTTTAGGGGCTCTTGGGATGATGGATCACATAAAACAGGCCGAAAATTATTGCTCAAGGGGTCAGGATGTGGGCCTCACTCACGGTTACCATCTACAGGAGCCAGCCAAGGACTCTGAAATGTGCAGTATTTTGCCGCTTCCAAGTGCCATCAGCAATGTAGTTCTCTCTTTTATTGCTTTTTATAACTTCTGCTGTCAAGAATTTTGCTTACGTTTAATAAAATGAATAAGGTCAGCCAATCCAATTCAGCATTCCAGTTATCTTTCCCCCCCCCCCAATCCCACATAAATATTCTGTACAGGCCCTGGAGGCTCTGGCAAGTATCTTTATTATTCATATTTACAAACTGCAAAAGGAAATTATAGTGTCCACAAAAGTTGGTATCTGTGACCTGCTGAACTACATTCTTAACATTGCTGCATGGCACACAACATAAGGTTTGTTTGCTTCACAGTGTGTAGCAAAGCCATGTTTATGGGAAGACAGAAAAACTTGAAGGGACTTCTTTTAAAAAATGAACTTCACTCTGCAAAAATCCTTCTCCTGCTGGACACACTAATTCATGGATTGGGGACGTTGCAAGAGTAGGAGGGGTTTCTGATGAAACCTTTGCCATGGTTGGAAAATGCATGTGAAATATGTTTCAAAGTTGCTTCCTGGATGAAAACTCTGAAACTGGAGCTGAAAGATTCTACCCTTAAAATGGACAGTAACAAACACATTCTTACATAGCACTAAACCATGGTTAGTGTTAGTTGGCCAACCGTGTGTGAAGTGTTGGGCTTGCACACACCTCAATGCTCCTCTTACTCGGCCAGGAAGAGGACTTGGGCAGGATTTAGTTTCACCTTTGCAGAATTCTGGCTTTTCATTATGTTGTGGATTAAATCATTTTACAGTATGTTGCTACACCTCGGGGTGGCTGGGAGAAGCTTTAAAATCGCCCATCTGCTGCATTCTCAAACATTTAGAAGCTGTTAGGCAGAGAAAGCCAATCTTGTAATATTAGGGTTTTTTCATGTTTTAAGAATTCTAAGCTAATTTCTTAATTTTTTAAGGATGACTTTTTCTTGTTTCCGAACATTTGGAGGGTGGAAATAGCTCTCGATTTCCTCAGCAGTACTGATTTTCCTTTTGCTGTTAAATTTTAATATGTACAGTATATGGTGACATCCTAGCAGGTGCTGGGAATGGTTTGTGGTTATTATTATTTGTTATTATTAGTATTTATTACATTTGTACATATCTCAATGTTCATGGCCATATCTCAGATGCCAAAAAGATACCGGTAACTCTTGTACTCATTGAGTTGTGGTCATCTACTTTAACTACAGCTACTACTAATAATAGAATTTGTTTAGTGCTTTGGAGTATTCAAAGTGTTTTTCAGTGCTTATCTTGTTGCAATTCCTTACCAACAAGGCAGAAGGTAAGCATCATTGTTCCCAAAGCGTAGATGCAGGACAGAGCTGAATCTGAGAGAGAAGTTTGCCTGAGATCACCTGGTTAGTTTATGTTAGAGTCGCAGCAAATTCAGGGGAAAGGAATTAACTGTGGTTTGTGGGTTGTTAATTCTGCCCTATGTGATTATTGCGGGCACTAAAAGAATAGAGTGGAGTGCATTTACCCTTTTTGTTCTTCTGGTTCTAGGGCGTGTTGGAAAGCTTTCTGGGCACCGCAGTTACAGGAGCTCTCTTTTGCCTTTTCGCTGGCCAACCACTCACTATTCTGAGCAGCACTGGGCCCGTCTTGGTCTTTGAAAGGCTTCTGTTTAACTTCAGCAAGTAAGTAAGAGAGAGGCTGGTGGTGACAGGCCACTGCTGCTTGCAACAGAATGCCCTGGATCTACTGTGCTTGTAATGTGAATGTTTCCTAGTGTATATATTTTGCAATGTGGTAGAATTATGAAACACGGAGGGGCAAGAGAGGTTTTGTCATCACACTTCCTGTTGCAGCTTTGGAGTATTTCTTAGATTTCCACACAAGGAAATGCAAGTTTCTGCTGTGCATTCCTGCCTGGTTCCTTCTCCGCCAAGGAAATCTTGGTTGGAAACCAAAGTCCCCTTCCACAAAGGATTTTCTATTTTCAAGTTGGTCGCACATTTAACGCCAGTACTGCAAGCAGGACAGAAAATAGCTCAGGATCTGCTGGTAGATCTCTGAGTCATATCAGCAAAGTTGTTGAGCCCCAATTGCAAGAAAGTTAACATTCATATTTGCTGCTCCATCCAATTTTGCCTCTGGTCCTGCCCCCCCATGGGCAGAAGAAGGTTGCTCAGAAGGGGGAAAAGCTGAAAAAAGTTCCCAAGCCCTGATCTAGCCCAGAATTGTCTGTTCTGGTTGCAGTGGCTCTTCAAGTGGGGAGGCACCTGCTTCATTAAACCTTCTAGTGGAGATGTTGAGGATTTGAACCCAGGACCTTCTGCATGAATAGTGCAAGAGCTCATGGTTCCTTCCCTTTCAGGCTTCGTATTTCCCCACCTCATTCCTAACTCTGTGGAGGAATAATCGCCATTGCAGCGTTGCACATTCCTGCCGTTGTTCTGCAAAACAATGGAGTTTAATGCATCGAATGCAGCAAATTGTATCCTCACTCTTTCACTATGTAAAGGCGTTTTTGGGTCCTCCTAGCTGTGGGAAACAAGCTTGAAATATGTGAGCACCACATGCTGAAAAGCTGATGTTGAAGATGGGTGTAGGGGCAAAATCAAGAGTGTAATCCAGTGTTTAGGGAGATGGGGTTTCAATGCCATG
Source organism: Zootoca vivipara (assembly GCF_965207765.1). NCBI lineage: Eukaryota > Metazoa > Chordata > Lepidosauria > Squamata > Lacertidae > Zootoca > Zootoca vivipara. The sequence continues at coordinate 66,175,389 of NC_142583.1, forward strand.
CCCACCTCTTTGCCCCCTACGTAGGAGAATGAGAACAAACCTTCCAACTGAACCTTGTTTGCACAATCTGATTCCCCTTTGCCTTGACGTATTACGTAGCTTTTCCAAATGCACTTTCTTTTGAAACTGTGGAATACTCTGTTCCTTTCGTGCAGCCCCCCTGGTCCCTTATTGCCTCTTGGTTGTTCACTTGGGTTAACTCTTTGTTTGCAGAGACAATGACCTGCATTATCTGGAGTTCCGCCTCTGGATTGGTTTGTGGTCAGCCTTCCTGTGTCTTATCCTGGTTGCCACTGACGCCAGCTTCTTAGTCCAGTATTTCACCCGTTTCACGGAAGAGGGCTTCTCCTCCCTCATCAGCTTCATCTTCATCTATGACGCTTTCAAGAAGATGATCAAATTGGCAGACTACTACCCCATCAACTCCAAATTCAAAGTGAACCAGATTACACTTTACTCCTGCACCTGCATGCCGCCAGATCCAGGTAAGAGGGAGGCTTCTTGCGAGCAACCTGCATGTACACTCGCTTGTCTGCAGGCTAATAAAACTTGCAACTTCCCCTACCTGTATTGGCCTTCCATATTGTCAGCCCAACATGCAGAGCATGCTTCCTCAGGCAGGTGCCCTTCAGATGCTCTCGGCAACTTTGACAATGATCCGTGCTAGCTGGGACCGAGGGGGGATTGTAGTCTGAAACATCTAGATAAGAACCCATGTGCCTCTCAAGGCCTTTTTTTTGGCAGCCCTTGGCAACATTTGATGCTCCCCCCAGCTCTTGTGCTGCCTTGCCAGAGCCACATAAGCAAGGCGCTGGGCTTTGGAAAGGAGGCACAAAGGCTTCCTTGCCAAAGCCTAGAGATAGTGCTTTCCCAGCTATGGGAGGGCTCTAGGACCCTGCCTTGTTTATCCAGCTTTGGGAAGGCAGCACAAGGTATGAAAAGATCTAGAGGTTAGCAGGTTAGGGTTGACAGGCATAGAAGTTCCACATGAAACTATTTATCCATTGCCCATTTTCCATTTAATTCCAGTTAGCAGAGCCAACATGATAAATAACTAACAGGGACTCATTCTTTTTTGCAAGGTGCTTTTTACCCACTTCTAAATAAAAAAAGAAAATTTGCTCCTAGAGAGATGATTTACTTGCATTGCAACCTTTCCACAAGGAACAAGAGAGCCAGCAGACTATAATTTATTAAAACATCTCCATCCTCCTTTTCCATAAAGTGGCTCACCATCTCCAGTCCCTCCCACCCGCCCCGGGTCTGATGTCCTCGGACACTAAAATTAAATCTTGCCTTGGTGGTAGAAACAGGAGTACAAAGAGCTCGAGTTGAGTAGTGCACGATATGTGGCAGTCACCTTTTGTCAGTAGCGAGGTATGTCCAGCATTGAGACAGCAATGAGTCAGAGGTTTGGCACTGGGCAAAGCAAACTTGAGCATTCAGCACGCTTGCCAAACAGGAACATGACCTGTTCTGCATCCTACCTGTCATACATCAGGTGGCCTGTACCTGGATTCATTTCAGTTGTGCATTAAATATGAAGCCAGAGTACTTAATGAGAGGTGCTGGACCTCAAGCCTGCTGGAAGGCAGGCAGATAGATGCTCTTGTCTAGAAGTGCTTCCCGGTGATCCTAGATTTATAATTAGAGGCAGCACGGTGTAGTAGTTAGAGTGTTTTGACTAGGGAGGGGGGAGACCCTAGTTCAAACCCAGCTTCAGCCATGAAGCTCACTGTATGACCTTGGGGCCAGTCACTGTCTCTCAGCCTAGCCTACATTGCAGGGTTGCTGTGGGTACAAAACGGGTAAGGACAACAGAGTATTCTTCCTTGGTCTCCCTTTTGGAAAGGTGGGGTACAAATGCACCAAGTAAATAAGCAAATGAAGCTAAACGTTGGCAGATGCAGGGCAAAGAGAACACTTCTTCATGCAGCGCATTGGAAAACTGGAATTTGCTTCCAAAAGATGTAGCTGCTGACTTGGATGGCTTTGAAAGAAGACGACTAGGCGATATTATGGGGGATAAGACTATCAACGGGGACTCTCCACAATGGCTGGTGTTCTCCCTGAACCATTGGAGGCTGTATGCCTCTCAATGCTAGTTCTGGGGATCACAAGTGGGGAGAGGGCTCTTGTTCTCAGGTCCTGCTTACAAGCTTCCTACTGGCACCTTGATGTATCCTGTAAAAGGAGGACGCAGGACAAGATTGGCCTTGCTTGGCCTGATCCAGCAGGACTCTTGTGTAGATAAATGGGCAAAGTTTCGGGACTGCTTTTTGCAGCTGAGGAGTGATGGCTGGATTCTGATCGTGAGAAGGGAGTGGGGGGTGGAGACTGACTTGGAAGAAGGGAACAGTGACCCAGGGGAGCCTGTAACAGCCAGGAGACGAGAGTCAGAGGCAGGAGAAGCTGCAAGAACAGGTACAGGAGGAGGGAGAGAGAGGTCAGGCTGGTGGTCCTCCTCCTCCTGCCCCCATCTCTCCTGCTCCCAGGACCAGGAGAGGATTGAAGTGGGAGGAGCAGAAGGCTACACGCAGGCATAATCTTCGCCTGTTTGTATGCTGCTCATGTGGGGGGGGGGGAGATGCATAAGCTGAGGCTGGGTTCCTGCTGCGACTGCCTCATCAGGTGCACACCTAGAAGTAGCTGGGAGACGTAGGACTGATGGGCATGCCTTTTCCTAACTCGTAAGTGTACTTTTGGCAATAGCTACTTCCTCAATCTGGACATTCCTTGCCTGATAGTACCGCGACACCATCTAACCCCCTTCGCCCCCGGTCTTATCGCTGGAGTGGTGAGCCAGTGTTCCTCCAGAAGTTGCTGAACTACAACTCCCATCATGCCTCCCTAGTTGCCCATGCTGGCTGGGGCTGATTGGAACCTGGCGGGTGACGGGTTCTCCTTAGCTCAAATAAATTGGCCAGTCTTTAGGGTGTCACAGGTCTCCTAAAACACTTTTAAAAATACCAGTAGTGATCTTGTGTCCCTGTTCTGGCTTTACCGCAGCCAGGTCTAAAGAATGTGGGAGACATTTTCATTTTCACCCACTGCAGCAGCAGCAGCAGCAGTGAAAAAAAACGACCTTATCTTGGTTTTTTGCATCTGATGAATGGGATTTATCACCAATGAAAGGGTATGTTGCAATAAATCCTTTAGTCTTTGAGGTGCCACGCACGGCTTTGCCAGTTTTGTCCTTTCCAGGGAGGATGTAAGGAATGTGCTTTACTGCGGAACATGTTCTCTGGAACAGGCACTCCTTGATCTACAAAACCAGGTGGAATTGGCTGGTATAATTTCTTCCAGTTAAGCTGACAGCATTTACTGCTCTTCATTCCACAGTTAATTCTTCGAATTCTATACTAGGCGCTTAATAATGTGTGAACAGCTTAAATTAAGTGTGTGTGTGTGTGTGTGTGTGTGTGTGTGTGTGTGTGTGTGTGTGTGTCACTAACAGGTAATCCAACAGCTATTTAAAGCCACACTCCCACAGCAGCTCTTTTCTGAAACCAGCTATTGAAATCCCTTTGCACACATGTGCCTGCACTCATATTCCATTTGATGAATGAAATAAGCAGCGGAAGAAGAGCCCTCCTCCTTTGCTTGATTATTGGCTTACTGCATCTCCTGCTGGTTATCAGCCAGTACTGCAGCAAAGTCGTTCGGGGCAGTGGAAGGAAAGAACTTGACAGATAAGCACAACAAAGCAAGTCTGCAACTGCTTTGTAGGCGCAGCCTCTTTCTTCGTCTGATCTCACGCGCGTTTATTGTTGGCTTTCCCTAGGGATGGACACAGGTTTTTTTAAAAAAACAACGAAGGATGTTTGTATAAAATTCATTAACAGCGTAAGGAGGAAAGGAAAAAAAAGGCTCGATTTGTTTCCAGTGTGTATTAACACCGGGAGAGCTGTGCTTTGTGAGGCTGAGGCTTTCTGGTGCTATTTAAAGTAACTGCAGTTTTCCATTCAGGCATTGGCTGTGTCCCCTTCCCTGGCGAAATCTGGTGATGCTGCAGGAATGAGGCAGGGTCCACCTTTATCTAGACCTTGACTTCCAGTGCTGGTTTTGTGAAGTGGTGGGCTCCGCTGTGGTCATGTCAGGGGGTCACCTACATTGGTCCTGATGCCAGTGAAAGGGAGCGACCCCTCACCGTCTGTCGAGGAAGCTGCGTGTGGACCGACCACTGTTCCACTTGATCTGTTCGGCTTCTATTTCTCCTGTATGGGAACTGTCGAGAACATGCTGAGAAGGGCTGTGGCTCAGTGGTAGAAGACTGCATGCAAAAGATCCCAGCTTCAACTCCCAGCATCTCCATGCAGGGCTAGGAGTGCCCCCTTTCTGATAACCTGGAGAGCGCCTGTCATTCAAAGTCAACAATACTGAGCTAGAGAGACTTGTGGTCTGACTTTGGTATAAGGTCACGTTCTATGTTCCTGGCACCCACCTGTCCCCATCTTCATCTCTCCGGGCCTCAAAGGACTGTCCTAATAAAGCTTGCCTGATTGGCCCGTTATTATTATTACAAAACCACAAAATATATAATCAAAATAAAAACAACAACCCAGTAACCCAAGCCCATCCCCACCATCCTTTTTGGAAACAGCATACCAAAACTTCTTGAATGCTGCAGTATAAAACCGATGGCCTTGAAAGGAGATAGGATAGCCACCTTCAATACCTCAAGGGCTGTAACATGGAAAAAGGAACAAGCTTGTTTTCTCCTGTTCTGGAGGGTAGGACTTGAACCGATGGCTTCAGGATACAGGAATGGAGATTCCGACTAAAGACCAGCTTTCTTGACTGCAAGAGCTGTTTGACAGTAGAACAGTCCCCCTTATGAGGTGGTGGACTCTCCTTCCTTGGAGGTTTTGAATCAGAAGTTGGATGGGCATCTGTCATGGATGTTTTAGCTGAGATTCTTGCATTGCAGGGGGTTGGACTTGATGACCCTTGGGGTCCCTTCCAACTCTAAAATTCTATGATTTGATGGTTCTATGACACTGTGGTCTGAAAGACAAAAATCGCCGGTGATTTTTCCAATAGCGTATAAGTATATTGAAGGGATGCAAACTACTGTTTATGGTTGCTTGAAATATCATTCTTTTAATGTACTCTGCAGGCATGTTTTAGTCTTTTCTGAAATCCTGACAGTTTGGATGATCTCCCCACACACACACACCTATCTACCCTCCCACCCACAAGGGAAATGCTGAATGTTCTTCAACACACCTTAACTGCAAGCATAACCATTTTAGCACTCAAATTATTATCCCTATATAATGAAGGAATAAAATGGCAAAGAGTTGAAAGTTCTGATCTTGTAATGCACTTTGATCTCCTGGATAACATGAGGATTTATTAATGATGATTTTGCAATGGAATACTGATAAGGGTTCCAATCTCTAGTCATGCAGGCACCGAAATAATCCAGGGCAATTATGTTTTTTTGTTTTGTTTTGTTTTGTCTATATTGAGTAGAAAGCAAATGATGAGCGATGCAGGTTTTGGAGTGAAGCATTGTCTACTTTTTGAAGCTTTTCTATGTATTTGGAGTAATTCAGAATCGCTTTTTGGGCTGTTTATAGGTTGAAGCATAAGATGACTGCAATTCTTAACTGGATATTATTTTTAGATAGGCGAAGGGCAGTTCAGCTGTGAGTTTCTTTTTTATTGCAACTTGTTTCCCACAGCATTTCAAGCGGTTCTTTCAAAACGCTGCAATTTGCTCTCTTTTGTCTTTTGCAGTTAATTCTTCTGCATTTAACGTGACAAGCACAACCCCATCTTATTGGTCTGCAAGTAACTCTACTGAGATGGTAAGCTGAGCTAATGAGGAAAACGGACACTTGACATTTCTGTGTTCTGTGCAAGTTACATTATCTGTTACACTCCAGTGCTTCGCCACTCTTTTGAACCTTTTATTTTTTAATCTCATGGAATTCAGAGACATTTGTTGCCAGGTAAGTGGGTAGAGGATTATAGCTTTAATTTTTTTTCCTGTACCCAGGTTCATAACATAAAGGAACAAACTGATAGAGTTGGAGGGAAATGGTGTGCGCTTAAATCATTTAGTCATGCACAAGTTCTTTTGGTTTCAGAAGCAATTAAAAATGCCAAATTTTGCCCGAACTCTTCCCCCCTTTCAAGAGGGAATGAAACACCACCTGGTGTTTAAAATCAACAACATGATGATTTCTTTGTGGGATTTCAGATGGGGAATGTTTCGGCGTGGACACTATTATTATTATTATTATTATTAGCCTTTATTTCCACATCCCCCCCCCCCCGCAAAGAGCTCAAAGTGGCATGCAAACTTCTTCCCCTCTCTATTTTGGCCTCACAACGACCCTGTGAGGTAGGTCTGGCTGAGAGACAGTGGCTGACTCAAAGCCGCCCGCTGAGCGTCTGGGCTGAGTGGGGATCTAAACTGAAGTCTCCCAGGTCTCTAACCTCTGTGCAACCGTGACTCCCATTGCAGCAAATGGGAGACAGAGCGAAGGCTGGTGGGGAAGTGTGGGGATGCCATGCGCCCATCCGTGCATCAGTCACACCGCTGTGCTTACCGGGAAGGTCAAAGTAGCAGGCAGATCAGTACTGTGCCTGCTGACCTCTGCAACCCCTCTCCTGTTGGGGTAAGCACTGTAACTTGGCTGGTAGGGGCCCCAGGAGCACAGTGCTGCCATTCCCTTCCAGCTGCCCCTAATGATAGCATGGCCCTGTACACATGGGGATGAGGGGGAAGTGACAGAGGGAGCCTGGGTGGAGGAAAACGAGGCAGTGGCCAAGGAGGATTGCTTCTGGGAGGAGCAATGTGCAGTGATGACAAGCCCTCTGCTGTTTCTGTCCTGAGGTTTCTGAAACGATGCTGGGCAGGTAAGATACATGCCTTAACTGGGGTCATGCACCCTCGCCAGCACATAACTCACCCTCGCAAGAGGAACTCTGCAGCATCCTTGGCCTGTTTCAAGCGGCTATTAAGAACGGGAAGAGCATCCTATTAGAAATTCTGCAAGGCAGCCAGCAAAAGAAGAGGAAACTGCTGAGCATTACAATGTACTGTGACAAAGTGCCATAGCCTCAAGGTGCTTCTTGTGTTTGCATAGGAAGTGGCATGTCCCATCAGTCCCCGTGTGCATCGGCTGCCAAAATAGCTTCCGCCCTCTCATCCCCCGCCGCCTCCTCTAGCCTGGCTTGCTAGGGTCAGCTTTTCTTCTTCTTTGCTTTGGCATCTTCCTCCCCACCCCAACTTGCTCCTGACTCTTACTACCCTTCTCTTGGTCCTTCCTCCTTTCTCTCTCTACTTGTTAATCATTGCCTCTCCTTTCTCTTGCATTCCCTCCGTTGCAAAAAGTAGGTTGCAAGCTCCTTGAGGCAGGGCTCTTTTCTTTTGCTGATTTTGCAGCGGCGCACTTTATACGTAGATGGCATGAATATTTATACTGTGCCATCAGTGTCTAGTGTTTTACAGAGCACAAAAAGAGAAGTCTCTGCCCCGTGGGGCTTACTGTCTTAAATTTGATGCTGCTGAGAAAACAGGAAAGGGAAGAAGTATATAGATAGGGAGAGAATATGCGTGCATTTCAGTTATGTGCACTGTATATCACAAACATATAAAAAAGAGGTGGGAAATCTGCGGCCCTCCAGATGTTGTTGGAGTCCATCACCCATCAGCCCCAGCCAAGAAGTCAGGGATGATGGGAATTGTAGTTTGGCATCGTCTGGAAGGCTGCAAGCTCTCCGTCCCTGCACTGAGTTGTGGCCTGGTTCTCTGGTGACAGTTTTCACTTGCCAAAGTCGACGAGGGCATTGAGAGGCTCTCTGAACTGGAGCGAGGTTTCCTTAGACGTTTTCCGAGGCTGCAGTAGAGTCAAGGCATGATTCTGCTGACACCGATGGATCAAAAGAACCTGCCAAGTCCTCTCTCGACAAGTTTACATTGCCTCTTGCACCACCGTGGTCTCTGGTTTCTATTTTATTTTCCACTTCATAGCGCTAGGGAGGGCCATCCTCCCTAAGGTTTCTTGGCAGTGAAATTTGCTTTCACATTGCGATTTTGGGGCTTGAACAAAAGGAATCCTGTTCTGAAAACTGGGTGATAAAAAGAAATAGCCCGAAGAGGCCCGCATGCCTCCGGTGTAGCGCTTCTGAATATAGATTGAAGGAACACCACAAGTGCTAGATGGCAATCTTCAAAAGCAACATAGAGGAACACAATGGGACAAATGTGGAGGGTTGGGAAGGAAGGTGAAGCAAAAACACAGATCTCAGCGAATCCTCCTTCCCTTACTGCGGTATTAAGATTGGACAAAAGCTGTCGGCAGGAGCTTTTGCTTTTGGCTAAATCATTATAGGTCCTGTGTTATTTTCCTGAAAGGGTTTAGAGGACCCAAGCTGTTTCCAAAAGCAAAAGATGATGGTAAACCTAAAGATGCTGACCGTGCCCACTTACTGGTGAGATGTTACTGTGCTGGGGTACAAATTGATGTACCCCAAGGCAAGATAAAGTTTCGGTTCACACAGCCAAAACTTCTGCGTGACACATTACTCCAGGGGAGGCGATTCCATTAGGAGGAGTGGTGCACTGCCCCACCAAGCTCAGCCGGCCCCCACCTGCCTACTTAGCATCATTTCAGCGGAATCTCAGTGTTTTCATTGTAGAATGCAGCAGGGAGGAGGATGGAAGCAAAACCAGAATTGGTCCATTCTATCATTGATTCTGGTTCTGCCTGCTGTTGGCCTCCCAGTGGGCACTGGTTTTTCCTGGATTGCTGTGCTCCTTGCTGTCAGCACCGCAGGAAACTTAGCACCTTTGCAGTTTAGCACCTTGGGGGGGGGAGTCTCGTCCCCGTCTGGGGGCTCATTTGAATTTCACCCAGCTTTGCGTCATGCCTTGTGTGGAATGAGAAAGCAACGGTGGATGGCTGTAAGCTTCTCTTAATTAATTAACAGATGCCACCTCTGTTGTTGGTTTGCAGCCCAATGGCACAATCGACTGGTCATCTCTGGGAAAGAAGGAGTGCTTGAAATACGGGGGAGTCCTCTTTGGCAACAATTGCAAATACGTTCCCGACATCACACTCATGTCCTGCATGCTCTTCTTGGGCACCTATACCTGCTCGATGGCCCTGAAGAAGTTCAAGACCAGCCGCTATTTCCCAACCACCGTAAGTATCCTGGCATGTCTGTCATAGCCCCATCCGAGTCTCACTGCTGAGCAAGCAGGGGCCAGGAGTCTCCAAGGAATGCTTGCCTGAGAGCGGAAACCAGAAGTCAGGGAATCCAGATCATCAGAGCCAAGGATCCAGTCCAGAGGTCAGGGAGCAACATATTTGCAAAGAGTTCTGTCATTGTCAGCATTCCTTTCAGCTGCTTCTCTGGTTCATTGGTTACTGGAGAACCAGCTGGTGGATTTTCTCCAGGAGTACAGCTTTTTTCAGAACACTGATTTCATTGTGTGGTTCTTTGGTTTTTCCTTCTGTGTCCATCAAACACTCACTGGGCAGTACCTTATTTAAGTTGCAGCCAAAGTAAAATGAAATAGTTCTTCACAGTAGTCTGGTACTGCTTTTTAATTAAGGATGGAATGTTTTCCTACTGAATGTTATTTTATCGTTTTAATTTTTAAAATAATTTTAATATCCATATTTTGGGTTAGGGCTTTTGTGTTTTGACTGGTTGCACTGCCCCTTTGACCGTATGGGATGAAGAGAAGTTACATGGACTATGATGATGATGCCTGCTGTTAGTTGTGCTAATGTGCCTTTATGTTACTGTTATTATGTGTCTTGCAGGGCAGGAGATCGCTATGCATATTTATTACCTGTATTTTGTGTAAATGTGTTACCATTGCGATGTATTTTTACTTAAGCCAAAGCTTTTAAATATGTTGTAAGTTGCTTGGAGATCTTTTTTGTGTGTGTAACAAGCAACTAGGAAGTTCAAATAAGAATAACAACAGAAGTATAATACATAAACAACAACCACAATGAACACATGCTTTTTTTTTCCAGGCAAGGAAGTTGATCAGCGACTTCGCCATCATCCTTTCCATCTTCATTTTCTGTGGAATTGATGCTCTGGTAGGTGTGGACACACCGAAACTCCTTGTGCCAAGCGAATTCAAAGTAAGTCAATCATTCCATCCTCAGCTCCCATAAAAGAAGGCAAAAAACTGTTATGTATTGAGATAGCGAACATGTCCCTTTGTGTGTTGTGGATGCTGCTTCTCCATTGCCCACTCCCCATGATGTAATGTAATGCATCTGTGTTACTGCATGGGATGGGCACATCATATGGTTGCCATACGTCCGGACATACCCAGAATACTGCCGTAGGGTGGAAATCGGCAAAATGTCCAGGGAAAATCCGGACGTTTGGCAACCTATGTCGGCAGTGCTTTTTTCTTTTTTTTAAAAAAAAAGCTCAAAAATGTCTTTTTCTGGCGATTTTGCCAAAAACGCTCAACAGCTTTGGCCAAAATAAAACACGCTCAGCAACTTTTGTGTCCAGATTTGCACTTTTTGAAATATGGCAACCCTAATATGCAGCACTAATGTGGAAAGCCAGCATGATCTGATTCTCCCACCTGGTTCCCTCTGGCAGGCATTACAGCTACATGAAACTGGCTGATACACTACACAAGTGTGTATGAAGCATCCCTGAGAGCAGCCAAGTTTTCTGCTTTGTGGGTTTCTGAGCTTCCCTCGCCCACCCTGTTGGTTCTTTCTGCCCTTTTCTCTGAGCTGCAGCAAGGCTGTTGAAGGCCGCAAGAATTGCACTCACTACCAATATGCTACCAAGCCAAGGTTAAGTTCTTGAACTAAAGTCCTGAACAACATGGGGCCGGGTTATAACACTTCACCTTCCATCCCCTGCCTGGTCACATCAATACTTTGGAGAGACACTTTGTGGCTCCTTATGCTCCCAAGGACCATTTTATGTCCACCAAGACCAGGGCCTTTAGCGTGGTGGCACCTGTCCTTTGGAATATGCCCCCAAGGAACATCAGGCAGGCACCTGCAATGTTGGCAGGTGCCTTCTTAAAACTCACCTGTTCGTCAAGGTGTTCCGTTGATGTATGAAGCTGATCTACTGATGGGTGTTTGGCTTTATATTTGCTCTATGGATGTAATTCTGTTGTTGATTTTTATGCTCTTTGCCAACCCTTAACGTTGGCAGCTCGGAACGTTTTGCAAATAAAAAGGTGCTGCAAGGAAGTGAGAATACGCCCCTGCTGGTCGGCAATTATTTTTTGTTTTGTTATGGTCCCTGAAGGTCCTGCATTCTTTTCTAGGAACTTGGTGTCCCAGTGATCTAGCAAAGTGCTCATTTGGTCCAGATACGTTGTTTGCTATGTCTCTCTAATGGTCGTCTTTATCTCCTTTCCCCCGAAGCCAACAAGCCCCCACAGAGGCTGGATCGTCCCGCCATTTGGTGAGAATCCCTGGTGGGTTTATCTGGCAGCAGCCATCCCCGCATTGCTTGTGACCATCCTTATCTTCATGGACCAGCAGATCACGGCTGTTATTGTCAACCGGAAAGAACACAAACTCAAGGTTGGTGCCTGTTTACAGTAGACTGGAACAGAGATGAATCCAGGAGCTTATGAGTATAATTATAAGCATCTCACCAACGAAGTTAGGGTGGGTAACGTGCTAACCTTCCAAGGTTTCACAGGGACATCTTCAAATGTTTTGGCAAAAAAACCCCAAAAACCTTCCAGTGTGGTCTTCAGGGTCACTTTGTAGCTGTACTTAGGGTCAGGGGTGGAAGAGTTGTGTATCTCTAGCAGTTGCTGGAGTAGAGTTCAGGCCACATCATCTCTGACCATTGACCATGCTGGCTGGAGCTAATGGGAGTTGGAATCCAACAACATCTGGAAGGTCCCTGGTTCCTTACCATTGGCCTTGTACTGCGCTTCCCAAACTTGAGCCTCTACCTGCTTTTGGACTACACTTCCCATCATCCCTGCTAGCTGTTGTAGTCCAACAACAGCTGGAGACCCAACTTTGGGAAACATTGGCCTAGTTCAATACACCTCACAGCAGTCTTACCATTATGCGGTTTTGGTAACCCAGGCAATAAGTAAAAAAGGGTTGTTGTTTTTCTGTTGCACAAACAGCTTTTCTCTCTCTGCTCAGCTCAGATACCAGAAGCGAGCTGGGCTAGGATGAAAATGCCTGGGGCAATAGACTACCAAGTTGTCATAGGATTCAGCTATCTGCACTCGTGAACCCCTTTTTATATGAATTTCAGATCCGCCCCCTCCCCTGCGTGCGCTTTATACGTGAATGGAGCAAACTTGTAATTAAACAAACACAGTTTCTTTTGTCATATCTAGTTTGCGCCAAAGACGAGGAGTTGAAAATGTTTTCTAAAGAAATAAAGATGGCCTTTGTTTTGGCTTTAGGTCAGGAAATGCTGCCCAGGAAGTATGTTTTTGGACTGCACCGGTCTTGGTTTCTTTCTCAATGAACACTTACTCCTTGTTTATCTCATACCGGTGTCTGCGTACTATTTTTCTTCCATCTGCATATAGCTGGGTGGAGGCTCTTATTTAAACCTCTGCTGAGGCTGATTCTTGCTTAGATAGGACCTGGTCCCACATCTGCTACAGAAGAAGGGCACCAGTCTCTGTAGGTTGCTAGCAAAGTTCGTCAAGTACCCCCTCCCAGAGGTAGTTACTTCACCTTCTGTAGCAGCAACAAAAGGAGGATTTGAACAGCTGTCAAATTTTCCATAGCACCGTTTTACAATTGCAAGGAGGGTAATAATGGCAGCTGTGTGTAGTTTCATTCTAATTCTGCAGCACCAAACTGACCACCCCTGGGTACAAGCCTGGGCAGTGTGTGTGGAGGTCCTGGGCTGCCCAGATGACAAGACCCCCCTCTTGGTTTTGCTGATGTGGTCCAGAGGAAAGCAGAGCAATGTGTTTGGCACCAGCTTGGCTGCAGGAGTTGCCGGAAGGAGGCATATAAGGCACCATCCAACTGTCTTAGGGACTCCACTCCGGATTTGTGTAGGGTTTAATCCTTAGCCTTTTCTTCTCCCAAAGATATCCCGCATGGCAGCGGAGGTTTAGGATCAGACAAGCCCCATCTGTCCAAGCTCATGTAGTAGGCCATATTATTAGTGGCTATGAGGGCTTGATTTCAATGGGTTGTTAGCCACCCTAGCATCATATTCATTCTCCCTTTTCCTTATATCTTGATTGTAGTTGAGCACATTTTTAAAACAGACCCTCAACAACCTTTGTAAACTCCAATTCGTATGATGCCAGCTGCCCATAGAGCTTCCATTCTGCCAAATTATTATGCAAGCCACCGACAATCTAGTACCGTCCAGCATTTTTGGACTACAATTCCCTTCAGCTCCAGCCAGCATTCAGGGATGATGGGAACTGTAGTCCAAAACATATTGGGGGCACCAGTTTGGGGAACACTGGATCACACCCATTCTTTGCTGGTGCCCCTTATGCCCTGAAACTCTTAAAACACTCTGCAGTTCTGTGATTCTTTGAAAAGTTCCTTAGTTAATGGAACTTTACTCCTTAGTCATCACCAGGAATTGAAACAAGACTGAAGCCCACTGTGTTTGTGCATATTTATCCTGTTAACCTTCATTTTCTCTCCCCCCCCCACTTCTCTTTGTTATTTTCCCCCCACTTTCAGAATTTAGATTTAGATTTAGATTTCTCAGGCCAAAGAGCCTACGTTGCCATGTGCGCTAATGGTGTTACATAAATGATAATAATGGCATCTCTTAGCGAGGCCCATCTCCCACTCCGTGGATGCTGGATTTTTAAGGCTCATGTGACGCGTGGGGAGCCAATGGGGAGAACAGAACCTGCTACTCTCTGCCCGTTGTGGAAGAACAAACAAACCCACAAAATCCAGGATCGGTTGCTCCTCAGGGGTTTCGGCAGAAGAGGCCAGGAGTCTGTTCCCAGGCTCCAATTAGTGTTCAGTTCACCACACACCAGGGCTACTCACCTTGGCAGAAATAGCTTTCTGTTAAAGTGCATATCAGTAACAAGGAAGAGGATGCAGTCAAGAGGGGAGGATTTGCTGAAAGATAAACAAGGACCCAATTGTCACTGAGATGGCAGACCTTTGTTTCTGGGCTATATTGCACTTCATACTGTGGGTAGAGGCCCTTGTGACCCAGTGATGCTCCATCCAGCCCCCCAAAAGTCCCCTCTATATGAAAGACCAGTTCCATCAGAAGGGAAGAGTTCAAATCTCACCTTCTCTTTGTCATGCTAGTTTTCTGTGTGCAGAGATCCCCACCCTTTCCCATTCAGTCATGTGAGTCCCTGCCTGCAGTTTGAAATGCAACAACCCTGGACCCAAGTACCACCTCAGTGTTTACCTCCTCTGTGGGAACTAGGCCATGGTGTGCTCTGTAATTTGTTTAATAGGTTCCGAGTTTCTTGTGTTTTTGCAGCTGAGTGAGTCACACCTATAATATTTGCCTTACCAAAAACGCAGTTTCACAACCCCTGGCTTTTAGGTTCCTTCAGCGATCCAGCGATTGTGCAGTCTTGACAACCGTTATGCATCGAGGCCCACATATAACTATATATGTGGGCTACATTCCATTTGGCTGTGCCATAAACAAATACTACTTTCTGTAGGTTGCTTTCTGTTTGCACTGAGATATCAGGTGGTGGGCTATGTTGAGCACTTGCCTTTCTCTGGAGCATAACTCAGTGCAGATCTGCAGTTCAGGATAACCCTACAACATGCTCAGCTGAGGCTCTGCTTAAAATACCACCAGCAAAGGAGAGTCCAACACCCCTGAGGCCATCTGTTCCATTGTCAAACATCTCTTACCCCTAAGATGCCAGCTAAAATCTGATTCCCTGTGATTTCTACCTTCTGCAGCAACAGAGAACAATTCTGCTCCATCCCTTCAGGCACGACACCCCTTCAAATATTTGAAGACAGTTGTCTTGTCTCTCCTTTAATTTCCTCTTCTCTAAACTAAACATACCTGGGCTATCCTCCACCAGGAACCTTAAATTATGCCCTTCCTGCCTAGGAACCTTTCCTTGCAACTTTTCAAATAAATAAATAAAAATAAGCCCCTTTCCTTGTTTGCATGTGCTTCTCCACTGCATAGAGCCATTTCTGGAGCACTCATCCAGCCGTTTCAAAGATAATTAAGTTAGCAAACGGGGTCAAGGTTGATTCTGTAATGATTCTGTCCTCCCTGCAGCAAGGCTTTCCATCACATGCAGCAAGCACCCTACCACTGTTCCTCTTCTTTCCTCTTTGCAGAAAGGTGCTGGCTACCATCTGGATCTGTTCCTGGTCGCTGTGCTGATGATTATATGTTCCTTCATGGGCCTTCCCTGGTATGTTGCTGCTACAGTGATCTCCATCGCGCACATTGACAGCTTGAAGATGGAGACGGAGACGTCCGCACCCGGGGAGCAACCCAAGTTCCTGGGAGTCAGGTATGCCAGCAGGGCCGGCCCTGGCATTGGGCAACCAGAGAAGAGTGGCATTCTTCATTCAGGGATCAGGACCCATGATCTGAGTCTTCCACAGAGAGTAGGAGGAAACCTAGCTTAGTAGCGCAGCCCAAAGAAATGAAGAGATAAAAGGCCCTCCAGTCAGTTGTGTATATAATAGTTCTTCATGGCAATTCACTATCTTTGGGTGACGGTGGAAAACTCCTTCTAATAGGAACTGGTCTGATAATTGCTGGGTTTTATTTCAGGGAACAGAGAGTGACTGGAGTGATTGTGTTCATTCTGACGGGCATTTCAGTCTTCATGGCTCCCATTCTGAAGGTAAATGATTGCTCAACATTTTTGCCTCTGCTTCACCCTCCACACAATGCTGAGCTCTCTCTCTGTGTGTGTGTTTGGAAGGATTTTTCTAACATATTTAAGGAGCTGTAATAAATGACTGTAAAAGAAGAATTTCAAAACATCGCCTTTGTAGAGTAATAATGTTTCTTGGGAGCAAAGTCATACAGAGGACAAGCAAGATTATTTTAGGGCAAAAGTGTTTTTGGCAAACTATTGAAAAGTTGCCACAACACTTGCAGAGAATGTGCCTCCCTAAATTTGAAAAGTACGATGCACCGTTCACTTGCAAACCCCTACCAGGATGGTGGAACTACATGTCTTGTGAAGAACAAGCTTGTCACCAAAAATAGCAGTGCCCCAGCCCATAATATTTAGCAAATTATCCCTCCTTGTCCTCATAATGTCATGCTATGCAGTTCTCCACCCTTCTTCCACATCAAGGGATACCCACAGCAGAATCATCTGGTGGATAGCTCAGTCAGTAGAGCATGAGGCTCTTAAACTCAGGGTTGTGGGTTCGAGACCCACATTGGGCAAAATATTCCTTCATCGCAGGGGGTGCACTAGGTGACCCTTGTGTTCCTTTCCACCCTTACCCAATCTATGATTCTAGGACATGGGTTGGCAAACTAAGGCCCGCCAGCCAGAGCCGGCCCAATCACCTTCTAAATCCGGCCCGCAGACGGTCTGGGAATCAGCGTGTTTTTACATGACTAGAATGTGTGCTTTTATTTAAAGTGCACCTCTGGGTTATTTGTGGGGCATAGGAATTCGTTCATTCCCCCCTCCAAAAAAATACAGTCCACCCCCCATGAGGTCTGAGGGACAGTGGACCTGTCCCCTGCTTAAAAAGTTTGCTGACCCCTGTTCTAGGATGTGAGGCTTATAGTACTGCATACAACATAGAGGTAGGAACTTGGCGTGGAGAGCAGGCTCCTGGTTTGGGTAGCAGCCCTGAGCTGCTCATGACATGCAGTTCCACCCTACCTGGTGGTGCTGAAATGGAATTTCCCCGAATTTGCAAGGGTTATATGTTTCAAATCTGGACATGGCATTTTGTTGTTGTTGTTTTTTAATTGCTTTCCGCTTTGCAGGCTCATTATCATTATTTATTATTTTGTGCTCATAGCCTGGCCTCCACCAAACAGCTTGTGGCAGGTAACAACAACAACAACAAAACTACAATTAGAACAATTTAAATTATGAATCTGAGCCCCAAAACAATGACGGAGTAGCAAAATTGCTGTTGCAGTTCGCCTTAAGTCAGGCTGTGACCCACCAGCTGAACAAATGGCTTGACTCACTATAAAGCAGTGCGTGCTGTTTGCAATCTTGGGTAGGAATAGCATACTGAGTACGAAGAGCAGATCAGGGCCATGGGCGTAGGCAGGGGGGCAGGAGGGGGCAATTGCCCCCCCTAGAAGCAAAAGCTGAGGGGCGCAGGCATGGCAGCCCCAGGCTCCCGCTCCCGGCGCGAAGCTCCAGAGGCGCGCGTGGAGCGTAAGCGGAGGAGCGCTAAGCAGGAGCGGGGAGTGTAAGCGGAGGAGGCAGCCACAGGCTCGCGTTCCCCGCGCGCCTCTGGAGCTTCGCGCCAGGAGCAGGAGCCTGGAAGGCGCGGAGGAGGCAGCCACAGGCTCGCGTTCCCCGTGCGCCCCTGGAGCTTCGCGCCGGGAGCGGGAGCCTGGGGCCGCCTCCTCGGAAGACCGGGGAGGCGCGGAGGAGGCAGCCACAAGCTCACGCTCCCCATGCGCCTCTGGAGCTTCGCGCCGGGAGCGGGAGCCTGGGGCCGCCTCCTTGGAAGAGCTGGGTGGCGCAGGCAACATAGCCCCGTCCACATTCCCACTGTGGCCCCCCTCCCGCCCCTTGCAACGTATGAGGAGCATTCTGTGTCTTTAAAAAGAGGTGCAGCATCTTAAATGTTGTTTTTCCTGCTTGACCAAGAAGGCAAGGGCAAGAGTGCAAAGCCAGTATCCTCTTTAATTCTTTTATTCCTTTTCTTAATTTAAAAAAACAAAACTTTTTCAACCAGCCCTCCAGCTTCTGGGTTGTTCATTAACAGATGAGGTACAATTGCATACCAGTGCACGGGTCTATATAATCATTTGTAACTGAAACCTGAAGCATAAGACATAGCCACGAAATCTGACTATGGATCAGTGAAGCAGTAACGCAAGGCATGGTGGGAAGAGCTTTTACCTATACACTGCCTCTGTATGTGGAGGCTCAGTTTCATTGTTTCCCATGCACTTAGGCCTCCCTTTCTGTGTTGGCTGACGTCTCCCGCTCTAGAAAATGGAGCAGGTAGCACTTTCTTTTTTAAAACAGAAAAATTAGAGAAAGCACGAAGCGTTCCAGGATGATGCCATTGTGGGAAAGTTCAAAAAGTGATTTAATACCTTCTTTTTCAAAAAAATAAATATGCCCTCAGGACATTTCAACTGAAATAGCAACTGGAGAGTCTTTTTTGTCCAAGCACGTAGCAGTAAAACTACCTGCAGGGTTGGGACGGGGAAGAAACAAGAGAGGCCAGTTAGAGCTCAGGCCAGGCCAAGCCAGACAGGAATTTCTGAAGATGAGCAGCTTAGGAAGTTCTGGCTGCCGAGGTGCTCCCTGGGGTGGTGGTGGTGTGAATTTCCACAAACTTCAAACCATCTCATATGCTAGTTGCGGTACCTCTGCCAATTCCCTCGCTGTTTGTAATGCCACCCGGGCATTTAAACATGCATTCCCAACCTTGCAGTCTGAAGTAATCCTGAGACATTCGTGTCTCTCCCCCCCCCAGTCCATCTTGAGCACATAGAGAAGACCCCAAGGCCTTTTCAGTCTTGACCGTGCAGTTGGTTATGTTCACTTCCCTGTGATTGTGGTAAAGAGCATTCTTATCATAACACATTGGGGCGATGTGTTGTTGCATGCTCCTGCAGGCTAGACTTCTTAGAGCAGGCATTCCCAAACTTCGGCCGTCCAGATGTTTTGGACTACAATTCCCATCATCCCTGACCACTGGTCCTGTTAGCTAGGGATCATGGGAGTTGTAGGCCAAAACATCTGGAGGGCCGCAGTTTGGGGATGCCTGGTTTAGAGATTATTAATTCAATAGGGAATGCACTGATTCCTTAAAGTTCCTGGCATGTGCTATTTATTTTTTTGCTTCTTACTCTGCTGTGCACCGGAGTTGCTTAAAAGTGAGCACAATATCCGGAAGCAGGAGAATATAAAGTAGTTCAGGTAATTGAGTAAGCACTGCCTGCCATTTAGTGGCTCGTGCCTGTTACTGCAGTTAGCAATTGCATATCCTTTGACATCACTGCCGCTGTTTCTTTTGGGTACTTTTGGATTCACCTATTCTACACTAAGAGTTTTGAAGCAAAACCTGCAATGAGTATTTTCAGCCAGCGCCGCTGCAGTCCAGGCAGGAATCCTAGACGAGTTTCTAGAAACCAAGAGGCAGTTGGGTATGTTTAACTGAGAGGTGATATGCTAGCCTTCTTCAAATATCTAAAGGACTGCCACATGGAAGACGGAGCAAGACTGTTTTCTCCTCCTCCAGAGGGTAGGGCCCAAACCAACGGATGCTTCGTCACTTGAAAAACTGCACATGTTTTGAAAATGAATAAAAATTAATTGGCAAAAAACCCCCCCCAACAACTGTAATTGAGGCACCACAAATTAAACACAGAGCTTCACTATCAATGCCAACTAATTTACCCCCCCCCCCCATGGAACCAGTTTGCATATTAAAGGAGCAAATGTTGGCATCTGTCTCTCTGAGAGACAATGGAGTGTGCCTCCAGGGGTGAAGTCAAACCGCTGTGTTAGCAGCACTGAAGTGACCTCCTCAGGTTGCAAGGCTGGGCAGTGTGTATGGAGGTCCTGGGCTGCCCAAACAACAAGACCCACCCTCCCTCTTGGCCTCACTGATGGGGTCCAAAGGAAAGCTGAGCAAGACGTTTGGGACCGCAAAATAAATGTTCATTGACCATATGTAGAGACCTTGAGGGGCTAGGCACTTGTTTGCAAGCCAAGCCTTAGATGCATGGCAGAAGGACGAACTCTTGTTTCTTAAAAATTATAACAATAACAATTTATAATAATAATTTATTATTCATAACCCACCCATCTGGCTGGGTTTCCCCAGGCACTCTGGGTGGCTACCAAGAAAATATTAAAATACAATAGTCAGTCAAACATTAAAAGTTTCCCTAAACAGGGCTGCCTTCAGATGTCTTCTAAAAGTCTGATAGTTGTTTTTCTCTTTGACATCTGGTGGGAGGGCGTTCCACAGGGCGGGTGCCACTACCGAGAAGGCCCTCTGCCTGGTTCCCCATAACCTCACTTCTCGCAGCGAGGGAACCACCAGAAGGCCCTCGGCGCTGGACCTCAGTGTCCGGGCAGAACGATGGGGGTGGAGACGCTCTTTTAGGTATACTGGACTGAGGCCATTTAGGGCTTTAAAGGTCAGCACCAACACTTTGAATTGTGCCCGGAATTGCTTACTTCATGTTTTTTTCTCCTCTCCCCCACTTTTAGTTTATTCCCATGCCTGTGCTGTATGGCGTGTTTCTATACATGGGCGTCGCTTCCCTTAATGGAGTGCAGGTAAGCTTTTTCCTTGGCAACCCAAGGTCTTACGATTGGTAGGGTGCACATTACAGAAGTCCCTTGTTGGGAAAGATGGTAAACATTAACCAGCCTCCTCATTCTCACACATCTGAAGTAGGTCATTCAGCTCCTGGAAATAAAGCACATGGCTCAATTAGTCAGTTGGCCAATAAGGTGCGGGAGACCTCATTGTTGCCATCTTCCAGCTGCGTGCCAATATGTTTCCTCTTCTGGAACTCTGTTTATTTTGATTAACATTGTCTCCTGCCCTCTCGTCTTCCATCTCGTTCTCATTCAGAAAGGCATGCAGAAAATTGACCAGTATGTGTATCACACACACACACACAAAGTACACGACTGTGGTGCAGATTTATACCATTCCCCTGTGCCAGATTTATGTATAAGCTAAACAAGCTATAGCTTAGGGCCCCACTCTCTTGGGGGGGGGGCAAAAAAATTTAAAGGAAAAAACAACTGGATGTACATTTCTGAAATATAAGATAAAAAAACAAATAAAATAAAACCTACATACAGCAACAGTGTTTTGTGTTGTGTAGGCTCCTATGATGTAAGTAATGGGCCCCACCTGCTAGCCTGCTCCCTAAAATATCACTGGTTTGCTCATTTCTATATATAGGGTGCCTTACATTCTGCATGGACTGGTTGCATGGCAACATGGACAAATGGCTTTAGATACCTATTAGGTCCATAAATGACCATATAGCGTATATTCAACACAAAAAACAGTGACAATTTGTGGTTGACAAAGGTCAGCTGGACATATAAAGGGCCCCATTACCTTCAGTAGCTGAGGGCCACATCAAACCTAAATCCGGCCCTGCCCTGAAATGATACATGCTTTATTAATTAAAACAATACATGTATTATTAATGTTTTTTTAAAAAAAGAATTGGTTAATATCCGCAAGGTGCAGGGTTTCAGGGAAAGCAAGTAGAGCTGTCCAAGTAAGCATGACATGGGTGAGTTTAATACCCCTTGGCAGAGGACTCTTACTGACCCACATTCTTGTACCGGGGTCTTTTACTGACCTCTCTATGTTTCTCTGTGGAACTGTGAACTCTATAGCAGGCGTGTCCAACTCCCAAGAGACTGTGATCTACTCCCAGTATTAAAAAAAACTGGCAGTGATCTACCCATTGTCATTGGAGGGAGGAGGAGCGTGCGTGTGGTGGGTGGAATGCCCAGAGTTCTTGAGCTTTTTGGGGGGAGGATTCCACAGAGTTTTTTAGCTCCCCCCCCGTAACTTTTTGTACACGATAAGGATCCCGCCATTTATCAGGATCAGCCGGGGATCTACCGGTAGATCACGATCTACTGGTTGGACATCCCTGCTCTATAGAAAGCAACATAAATAATTGCAGTTTGCAGTTCTAATCATTTATCTCTGGAGGAAAAACAGCACAACTGAGAACTCCTGGTTCTGGAACGTAGTGGCCGGAATTTGTGTGCTTCCTTATTCTGCAAATGTATAAACTGCTTCACAGCCTGAAGATACGGATGTAGTGCACAGTAAGATAAAATGAGATCAAATGCACAAAAAAATTACTCTTAAAAACGAAACCATTTCTACCAACTTTAAAACAAACAGACAATAAGAACATTTCTGTAGATGCAGAGTTAAAATTCCATGATATGACTGGGTCACACTTCAGGAAAAGCCTTCTGAACACAGACTTCATCTGTATTGTACATTTAAATGAGTGTTATACCCTGTGGTAGCAGGAAAGCATTCGCTCCTTAAAGTGGTATGAAATTGCTTTAAATGTGTCATGCAGATGGGGCCACAAAATCTTCATCTGCCACCTAATACAAGGGAATCTAACTGTAGAATGCGGATTTATGCCAGAAGGTCCAGTTGTCATAGCCGTATGGTGAATTAGCCTTGCCCCTAAAACGAGGCCGTCTCCCTCCAATTTATGAAGAGGCTTGAGTTGATGTGGCTGAGTTGGCATAAGTTCATGGGAAGCTCACGGTTCATAAAGCTTGGCAAATCGTGAAACCTCGACCACTCATTTAAATGATTCTCTTGTCGCTTGAGAAAATGCTCCGCGAAAGCTCTTCCCCTCGGAGAGCTCAGCATCTTGGACTAGCACCAGGAAAAGCTGGTCATGTTTCTGTTAACTTTCTGGCACCTTGTTAATTGCATTGCTCTTCTGTGCTTAATAGAAAAAGGAGTGCATGTTTTGTGTCCTCCCCTGGAGATTTATTTGGGCCTTGGTTTCATTCACTGGATTGAGATTAATCTGGCTTCAGAGTCAGCCAGCTGTGGGCAGCGGGCCAGGGTTCTGCCAGAGGACAAATAGTTTATTGTTAGTTCTTGCCTGAGCTTAGGCCTTTACTGAGGCCATCACTCAAGTGGAGGAAAGTGAGGAGGTGGTTCTCAGCATAGGCATACAAGCTAACTAAATAGATGAGGGAGCATCTTTCCCTAGATCAACAAAACTGCAGGAACACTCGCTGGTTCTCAGGTTACACAAAGGTCATCATCAGCTAAAACTTGAGTTGCACACTCTCCTGTCCTTGTGGCAACAATTCCATTATCCACAGGGTGCTGCAGGAAAAGGGGGGTGTTCCTCCTGCCTCACTACGATGTGTGCATGTTCCAGGGCCGGCACACCCATGAGGCAAGGTGAGGCAACTGCCTCGGGCGGCAGCATCCACAGGGGTAGCAGATTCAGCCTCCAAGGAATGCATCTCCTCCTCAGCTGTGCCTTTACAGTGGCCTCTTGGGAAGTAGACGGTGATGCTGGTTTCCTCCCACCCTTGTTCCCAATGTAGATCCCCCCTTCCTCCTTGCCTGGATGTGTGCATTTGCAGAACCATTTTGTGTTTTGCCTCAGGTGCCAAAATGACTTGGGCTGGCCCTGGCACGTTCATTATCAGTGGTGACTAGGATGGGACTAAGAGCTCTGAAAATGAGTGATGATGCTGGTGAAGTTCATCTGAGTTTAGGCGAAAACCTGCCTGAAATTTGGAGCAAGCTTTACAAATCTCATAATGCTCATCTGACTTGGATTAAAATCAAAGCTGAAAAAGATTGGCTCAATCCTAGGGTAGCTCAATCAGTATAATGTGCAGTTCTTAATCTCGGGGTTGTGGGTTTGAGCCCCACTTTGGGCAAAAGATACCTGCATCGCAGGGGTGTGAACTAGATAACTCTCGAGGTCCCTTCCAACTCTATGATCTCAAACATTCCCTTTGCTTTGAATCACACTTCTGTTGGGCAACAATGACTGGGATAAGTAGAAAAGAGGTGCAGGGATGGGGCATTGGGGTGCTGATGAAGCTGGGGGTGAGGGGTTGACAGTCAGCGTGTCTGGGAATGAGGGGGGAAGTGCGTGACTTACAAAGTTTGCTTGGCTTGGAAATTTCTAGAGTTAGAGCAGACCTTTTGCAACGAATGGACATGAGTTAGTCATGACCATAAATATCAATAGACCTGTTCCAGGTAGGACCAACATTATATACAACCCTAAACAAGGCAAAGGTAAAGGACCCCTGATAGTTAAGTCCAGTCGTGAACGACTCTGGGGTTGTGGCGCTCATCTTGCTTTACTGCCCGAGGGAGCCGGTGTTTGTCCACAGACAGTTTTTCCAGGTCATGTGGCCAGCATGACTAAGCTGCTTCTGGCAAAACCAGAGCAGTGCACGGAAACGCCGTTTACCTTCCCGCCCTTTGACATGTTTTTGAACTGCTAGGTTGGCAGGAGCTGGGACCGAGAACGGGAGCTCACCCTGTTGCGGGGATTCGAACCGCCGACCTTCCAATCAGCAAGCCCTAGGCTCAGTGGTTTAGACCACAGCACCACCCGCATCCCAAACACAACCCTAACCCAGGTTATTATTACTTTCCCACTGAGAATTAGCTTGGTTTATTTCCAAGCGAATCTAGCTCAGGCTGACCACTGGGGAAACCCTCCTGTCACTGCAGAAAATCTGCACGATGGCACTTGTGCGTTTAAGGAGAGGATCCTGCAGCTCCCACCTCTTTTGAGTTTTAAAACAGTACTAAAACATCGCTGATCCATCAGTTGGGTGCTGGAAGCAAAACTAAACCTACCGCTTGCTTTTTCTGCATTGATGCATGTCAGCACCACACTGCTGAACTCTCCTCCTCCTCCTTTCTCCCCTCCAGTTCATGGACCGCCTGAAGTTGCTCTTGATGCCTCTGAAGCACCAGCCTGACTTCATCTACCTGCGCCATGTCCCCCTTCGCCGGGTCCACCTCTTCACTTTCCTCCAGGTGGTGTGTCTGGCTCTCCTTTGGATCCTGAAGTCTACAGTGGCTGCTATCATATTCCCAGTCATGGTAGGTTGGCGCGATCGTGACTGCCACCCGTTGCACCCATCCTTCCTTCTAGCGCCGCCCTGACTTGCCTTGCTGATCAGTGACACAATTCCACAACCCTACTCCTTGCCTGTCCAAATATGGAAACAATTTGAACATACTTATTTTGCTGAAAAGTAAGTTTAACTCCAGGAGGCTGTGCAAGACAGGAGTGCCTGGCGTGCTCTGGTCCATGGGGTCATGAAGAGTCGGACACAACTAAACGACTAAACAACAACAACAACAAGTTTAACAATGCAATGCGAGATAGAGAACAGGCCTCCCTTTTTCCTTAAACCCCGCACCCCCCACAAAACTCATCTGTGTGTGTGTGTTTTTTGGTTCGTATCCTGTAATCCCTAGGCTTCTAAGCCTTCAGGATAATAACAAAAATATAAATAAATCTCTCTAACACACAATGCTAATAATTGGAACATCCAGTGAATCTGAAGGTTGGAGAACTCAGAATAGGTGAAAGGAAAGGACTTCTTCACACAGTGCAGAGTTAATCTATGGAATTCCTTCTACAAGACGTAGTGATGACTACCGGCCTGGATGGCTTCAAAAGAGGAGTAGACAAATTCTTGGAGGGCAATGTCATGTTATGTCAGAGACTTCGTTGTTGTTGTTTAGTCGTTTAGTCGTGTCCAACTCTTCATGACCTCATGGACCAGAGCATGCCAGGCACTCCTGTCTTCCACTGCCTCTAGCAGTTTGGTCAGACTCATGTTGGTAGCTTCGATAACAGTGTCCAACCATCTCATCCTCTGTTGCCCCCCTTCTCCTTGTGCTCTCAATCTTTCCCAACATCAGGGTCTTCTCCAGGGAGTCTTCTCTTCTCATGAGATGGCCAAAGTCTTGGAGCCTCAGCTTCAGGATCTGTTCTTCCAGTGAGCACTCAGGGCTGATTTCCTTCAGAATCGATAGGTTTGATCTTCTTGCAGTCCATGGGACTCTCAAGAGTCTCCTCCAGCACCATAATTTATAATATAGTCAGAGACTATATGCCTCCAAATATCACTTGTTGGGAACTGAAAGTGGGAGGTGTGCTATTGTGGTCATGCCCTGCTTGTGGGCTTTCTGGGGGAATCTGGCTGGCCATTGTAGGGAAAGGATGCTAGACTAGATAGGACTTTGGCCTGATCCAGCAGGGACCATGTTCTTATGTGTTCCTAATTAAAGGGAAATCTTCAAGAAAACCAAAAGGCTCCTGAGCAAGCCCTGCAGTATGTCCTAGTTGAGATTCCTGCATTGCAGGGGGTTTGGACTAGGTGAACCTCTGGTTGCCCCCAGCTCTACAATTCTGTGTCTCGGTGTTAGTAATGGAAATGGTTTGTTTTCTTTATTTATGGGTATATAATCAGCATAAAGCTATAGCAAGGTGGAATGCAACATGTAAGAATAAAACCAACAAAAAAAGGAAGCATATCAATAAATGCCGATTGGTTAAAAGGGCAGGGGTGGGACCCTCATGTTGTAGAGCCTTGTAAACAAAACGGTTTTCAAAAGATGTTTGAAAGGAGGGATGGGTGGATATGAAATAATTAGGTATGCTAGTAAGATGGCCAATGTTCTTTGTTTTGCCTTGTTTATTCGTCACTTATTCATAGTTTATACATAGCCTGGACCACCCTTCCTCTGAGAAGTCTCTGTCTTTCCTATTTTGCAAAAAGAGAGGTGTCCTCTTGCAGTTGGATTCTATACCTTTCAGTAGCCAGTGGCTAATAACCTTTAGCTTTAAATCGTGTGGATCAGCCATATATTTCAGGTTTGTTTTTCCGTTATCTGATCAGGCATAATAGCAGTGACATTTTTTCCCCCAAGTTGAGGAAGTCCGCTAGTTGTAGGCTAGAGTTTTGGTAATATGGGGAAGTTTTACTAGTTCCTTCTGTTTCTTCCTTCCTTAAGCACTGGGAGGTTTCCTCGGGGCAACAACATGGGGGTAGGGGAAGGGAGTGGAGGACAGAAAAACTGACCTTCTCTGAGTGGGCATTTTCATACTACAGTGGAACCTCGGTTTATGAACACCTCGGTTTATGAATTTTCGGTTTATGAACGCCGCGGACCCATCTGGAACGGATTAATTCACTTTCCATTACTTTTAATGGGAAAGTTCGCTTCAGTTTATGAACGCTTCAGTTTATGAACAGACTTCCGGAACCAATTACACCCATGTTTCAGTTTATGAACGCTTCAGTTTAAGTACTTCACGGACCCGTCTGGAACGGATTAATCCACTTTCCATTACTTTCAATGGGAAAGTTCGCTTCAGTTTATGAACGCTTCAGTTTATGAACAGACTTCCGGAACCAATTGTGTTCATAAACCGAGGTGCCACTGTACAGTGGTTTAAGAACTGCTTAGTGGTTTAAGAACGCTGCAAACCCTGAAGTAGGTTTGTGAACTTTGCCTTGGAAGCAGAACATGTTCCACTTCCTGTTGAGTGTGTTCCGTTCGTGAACTGAGTCCCCCACTGCTATGGGAAAGCACACATTGGTTTAAAAACGCTTTGGTTTAAGAATGGCCTTCCGGAATGGATTAAGTTCGTAAACCAAGGTACCACTGTATCCTAGAGTAATTGTGGCAAATTCAGTTACGTGCAGTCATTAGGGCTTTTGTTGTTTTTCCAGTGTGCATCACTTTGCATCAAGGGGTGACAATATTTTTGGGCCCATGTTGACATTTCAATTTTGAAAGGGTATCACTCCCACTGGTTATTTCTCCATTCCCCAAACACTCCCCTTCCTCTAAAGACAATGCTCAGGGTAATAGACCATCTGCGGAATTTTAAACTGTGACGGTATCATGGGCTATTGTTTTTATTTGTTACTGTGTTATGTATTTTTGTCTTTTTATATTGCAAACCTCCCTGTAATCCTTGGATGAAGGGCGGTGCAGACATTCAATAAAATAATAACTAATGATTTCCAGATAGGGGAACCACCATGTCCCTTACTTTCTGCTGCCTCTACCCTGTCTGTACATAAGATAAACTGAGGCTTGCCACCCCACCTCTCCCCTCTTCCTGGTGGATATTCCTCAAAGCCACAGATCTATACAATATACCGCACAGCTATACAATGTGGCAAGTTTACAGGTCTCAGCTAAAAGCTATCCATGTGCAGAATGTCTCTTGCCAGACTTGTTTTTGCTATGAGAGTACTCCGAGTTAGTCGTTCCATGGGCTGCAGCGGTCGTGCAAATTACGTTTGCGTCCCTTTGCTGCAAATTACAAAGTGAGGCTAGGAAATCCTTATGTTTGCCATTTTTTTATCCTGTCTTATTCTCCTGAACCTCTCCAATAAAGACAGTGCAATTTTGCAGCTCTGCCTGTTGCAGAGTTGGCAAGAAGTGGCACTTGACATCATGGTCTCTGAATATTGTACCATTTATTTCCAACCTGCCGGTGACTCGAGAAATTGAAACCTGGAATCTGAGTGGCAGAGCTTCCGATCGATTTCAAGCTGGGTTCACTGCAGCGGCCGCTCAGGTTTCAAATATTGTTAACCCTTTCTTTACCAGCCCGGAGGCTAAGGGAGGAGCCCCACGTTGGATCAGGTGAGGCAAAGAAGGTAAGCTTTGGTGCCAGAGAGGTGGGGGAGCTGTTGCATGTCAGTAAGAGAGTGCTGGCTTCTGTCCTGATAGATCCTGGCGCTCGTGGCAGTCAGAAAAGCGATGGACTACCTCTTCTCCCAGCACGACCTCAGTTTCCTCGACGACGTCATTCCAGAAAAGGACAAGAAGAAGAAAGAGGACGAGAAGAAAAAGAAGAAAAAGAAAGGCAGCCTGGACAGTGACAATGAAGATGTAAGGCCATTTTCACCATTGTTAACTTTTTTAAAAAAACAACAACAACAGTTTTTATCCTGGCTAACTTGTGACAGCTCTTCAAGTTTGGATTACATACATAACTATCCTCACTTCATGCCACGTCAGCCATGAAATCACAGGTTCTTGGCTATGTCTGATGCTAGAGACAGAGGCTGATATGCTTAATACACAGGGCTGTGTGTATTTCACACTTCTGCAGCAGGTACTGAATTCAATATTGAAGTGGGCAATGCCTGCTAAAGTTTTCCAAAAACGAGAAGGAATTTGGTCTGACAGTTGTGGGGTCGCCAAATGAGTGTCATGTTAACCTCTCTCTAATACTAGCAAAATAAGAGGAAATACTTTGTCAAATTGCAGAATGCAGCTCTTCCCCCCCCTTTACACAGAATTTAGGTTACCTGGCTGTAGGATTTTAATCTACTGTAGCACAAAATAGACATAGCCCAGCCGATGCTCCTTTTCTGCCTAAAATGGATTTGGAGCATCCCTAAGCTGCTGCCCTCACAATCCTCCGAACCACCCCTCTGCTACCCAACGCTGAGCAAACTCAGGCGTGGTGGTCCCACTCAGCCAGTTGAATGCGTAGTTACTTCTACATTTGGCTGACAGTGCAGGAATATCACATCCAAAGGCAAACTTTGAAAAGGAAGCTTCTGTCATCTTTAGCTGTGCATACACCAGCCTATACCAATAGCCTGTTGGATTTCTCCCTCTGACAATTTTGTGCATCCAGCCAAACATGAAAGTGACCTCATATTTGTCTGGCTACATTGGGATCACGATGCACAAAGGCACCCAGTCTGTCTCTTTGCACCCACCTATAGAAGTTCTTCAAAGGTCTTTTTTTTTTTGGCTCTGGGGGAATTGCCTCATCACCTGCCTGGTCTGGCACTGAGCCCACTGGGGCTCCTGTCTCCTGTATTTCCAGCTCTTTTCAAAAGCGCTATTGCCCAATAATGCTTTTGCGAATCCTGACAGCCCTTGGTAACCACCTCGGGTGGTTGGTTCTAACACAAGTCCAGGAGATGAGAGAGATGGCTGGCGGAGCTTTCTTGTGAATGCAGCTGAATTTTCTTCAGTCTCAACAGACAAAGGAATTCCTGCCATCAGCAGCTTTGATCACACATTACGTTTGTCCCTATGAATTTGTCCCCAGAAAATTTGGGCAGTATGTTCATGAAAAATCACCCAAAGCCTTGCTTTCAAGTCTTGCCTTTCCCTTGTTATGGGAGAAAGGTTAATTTTCAAGAACCTATTTTTTCCCTCCCTTATCAAAGTCTATTGATAACAGTTCCTTTTCCGTTTTCATGTTTATGATGCTCCCAAGTCTTGATTTTTCCGTTAATTCTGTTTTTAACAACAATGATAAGGATAAGAATAGTATACCGTCCTGCCTCAGGGTACACACAATCTTAGCAGCCATCCACACTTACAGTGAGAATATTATTTTGATGTTTTCTTTCCTTTCCGTTTGCCTTTTGTTTTAATGCTTTCGAAGCATCTGACTTGCTCAGTTACATTCTACATTGTATGTCTTGTTGGAAATCCAACTTTAGAAATGGCAACAAGAAAAGCGCCTGAATGTAGGTTGGCTTTTGATGATCTCTTGATTCCAGGTTTTTCAGCCTGACTGACAGACGGGCATGCTAACCCAACGTTGTGCCTTGCAATGTGTTGAATTGTGTTGGGGTGTTTTGCTTTTTTATATATATATACTCATGTGCCTTAAGCTGTTCTTCCACATTACAAAGACTCCCTAGGCCACCGTCTCCATTTCCACATGTTGGTAAGGCAGGTGGAAACTGCAGAAGACCTTAAAGGGCTGCTCCTATGAGGCTCTGTTCTGGAAGTCGGCAACCGGCAGCCCACGGGCCAGAACCCGGACTGAGGAGGATTTTTATTGGCCGCTAGGTGTGTGTGACACAATTGAGGCATGTAACTTTCCAGGAAGCTCCATACTGACCAGCCTCAGAAAGCAGTAAATTGAAAAAAAGGAAGGTGTGTGTGTGTGTGTGTGTGTGTGTGTGTGTGTGTGTGTAAAAGTGTAAGACATCTGGGGAGCAACAAAAGCATTGCTTACAGCAGCCTTTGCCATCCTGATGCTCTCCTTACTCTAGCCCCCATCAGGCCTAGTCAGCTTACGTTGAGTGCATAAGTTTGGCGAAGGCTAGCTTACGGGTTCCAGTTGGCGAAGGCTGGTTTCTGGCTTCCAGAAGCATTAGGATAATTGCATCAGTGCTCAGCTGCCTCTCTCACACAACCTCTCTCCATTTCCCCATTGTAATAATTCCTAAGCCCAGCAGTCATGAAGCCAGCTAGTTTCAGGTGCCACGTCCTGCCAGGTGCTAACTGAATGGTGGTGACATCCCTGGAAGCATGAATACCTCTTGACCTCTTCGATCTCTAGTATTGGCTGCACCGTCAAACACAGTGACTCAGAGATTTTGCACTGTTAACTAAGAGGCAGTGGTCCATTTATTTATTAATAGGGGGCAGTGTTTGTGCACTTAACATATTTGTAAGTCTGCCTTCATTGACTTCCAAGGCCATTTTTCAAGACAAAACGTGGTGCCGTCCTTTGGCTTTTTTGATTCAGTCATTAGGGTCTATTGGCCATCGTTGCCTGTTCTTCTATGTCTTTGGTCTTGATGGCTCACCCTTATAGTCGTGGACTGGCTTCCTGCTCAGACTTGTTGCCATCTAAGGCTCCCATGCTTTTCATAAAATGATTGCAAAATGTCTCAAGTGATTTGTGCCTTCTGTGGTTAAATTATGGTCATCAAAACCTATAAGGACCTACCAATTGAGGTGTAGCTTTGGGCTGATCCATAAACATACCCTCTTTATACTGCAGAGATGGAGTCTGGAGCCCAACCCCATTCTGTTTCCTGAGTTTAGTAGACTACTTTTGGAGTTGTGATGAAGACCCTTCTGGAGGCACATTACTTCTGTCAAATTAGCAGTTGTAGCCCTTGATGACCACAAGCTGCTCAGATGAGCAGAAGGATGATGAGGATAAACAACTAAATAAACAAATGCCTATTGGCCTAAAAGTTCTGCAGTATCATTCAAACAACCTTTGTAAACTGGACAGCAGTAAAGTGCGCTGAAGTGCATTGCGCGGTTATTTCCTTAACTGCCAGAAGGTGGAGCTGTTGCTGAACTTGATGCTACAGTTAAAAAAGCAATAGCAAGTTGGTAAGGAACCCCTGAAATGCTGGAGCTGGGCTGGTACGCCCTGGATAAATCTGTGGGGAATGGCAAGAGAGAGCGAGAGAGCGCACGGGCGAGATGGAAGCATTCTAAGAAATTTTGTGCACGTTTCTTCCACAGTCCGACTGCCCCTACTCAGAAAAAGTCCCAAGTATTAAAATTCCAATGGACATCATGGAAAAGGAACCTTTCCTAAGTGATAGCAAACCTTCCGACAGTGAGTAGAACTAACAGCTTGCATGCCTGCTTCAGTCTCAATTGCACCTCCAAAAAGCAGCTATATAGCGATATATAGATATAGGTTTATATATCTATATATACTTACAATATTGATTTTTTTTTTAAAGAATAAAAAAACCTTGTTCCGTAGATGTTTTCTTTCCCCCCTATACCTACATGTTGTTTCTTTAAACCACACAGCATGTAATATATATTTATATATATTTGGTTGGCTTTTTAAAAATATCTCTTTCTTGTAAGTTCGTTGGTTTTGGTTTTTTGCTTTTTTTTTCTTTCTTCCCTCCTTTTGTGGCTCCACTTTTTTAATTTGCTTTTATCCAGCTGCTAACAGATCCGTCACTAGCTCTCTCTTTCTCTCTTTCTAACCCTCCAAATCAATCCAGCCCATTTATGGCATGATATATTTCCAACCCCGCACGGTGGATGTGCATGCACTTCTCTAACGCTCTTCAATGGTTTCCTTTAGCTCTCCCTCCCTGCTGGCTAATCTTCTGGTTTCGCAGCCTTATAGAAGCACCGCCACCACTGTCTCGCACTGTTTGTTTCCTTAGGATCCACTCACCCGCCAAAAATCAGAACTTAAGCATATAATATTTGTCCGCTGTGTCCTTTTTGTTTTTTTTGTTTTTGAAAAAGAGGTCATCCTGTGAATCATGTAGCACTATTAACACACTTGTCTTCCTTTAGGTGGCTTGGGGGGACATTCACTTTCTTCTTGTCCAGTCTTCAATTTGTGCTAATACCCCAAAAACATGATTGCCTTTTTAATTTCAAAATGAAAACAAATAGGCTTAATCCCTTGCCTATTTTCTGTTTGTTGCTTTATTGATTTTTTTTTTAATGGAATGTCAAAGGTGATTGCACATGGCAGGTCTTGTATGGTTCGGTGTGTATTTTGCTGAACAGGAGGAATCGTGCAAAACTCGCAGGTGGATATTTTGCGAGTTGGTGGGAGGTGGGAGAAGGATGCATGGCTTGGCTCTCTGCAGATATAAACCAAGTGACAAATATCCTAGGGGGAAAATATCAGTGTAGACTCGATCAGAATCTGTCTGCCTGCCCTCATGGTGCCATTGCAGCGTGCGGAGCAAGAGAACCAGACTTGCAGACTGCCTATTTTGGGTAGGGGAAAGTGGTGGAAAGAGATGGGCCTGTTAGACATGCTAATTGAACGGAATGATGCCGGCTGGATGGGTAGACAGGAAGACGGTGAGTGTCAAACGCTTCAGATGCAGGAGAGATGGAATAAATTAGGTGCAGCGCTGGTGAGCGGGTTGCTTGCTTCAGGGGTAACCATGGTGGCAGCAGAACAGTCAGATGGGACCACAGATGTCTATTAAAAAGTTGCTACATCTTGAATGCAAAACTGCCATCTTGCTGTCTGGACTGAAGTCGTCATTGTCCTCCCCATCCCAGAAAAAATGAGCTTTCCATTTCCCTCTTGAGTGTGGACGGGGATAGAGATGATGGGGAAGGTGTGGTCCTCCAGGGGTTGTTGCATTCCCAGCACCCATCAATCCCCAAACAGGATGGCCATTGGGCAGAGACGATGGGAACTGGAGCCCAAGAGGGTTGCCATACGTCTGGAATTTCCCAGACATGTCTGGGATTTCCAATGCGAAATTAGCGTCCCGGGGGAATTTCAAAAAAATCATTAAAGTGTCTGGGTTTTTGATAAGAGATAAAATATCTTTATTGTCATTGTCCCCTTGCGGGAACAACGAAATTACTGTGTTTTGCCAACAGAACAAGTAAGTGTCTGTTTGACCAAATAACTTTTTGACCAAATAACTTTTTGACCAAATAACTTTTTGTGTAATCCCCTCCCCCCCAAAAAAGCTCAAGAACTTTTGTGTCCGGACTTTTTACTTCTTGAAATATGGCAGCCCAAGAGTCCAACAACATCTGCAGATCTGCAGCTTGAATGCAAAAATAGCACATGCTGTTTAACACCTACATGAAACCACTGAGTGGGATCATCCGGAGTTTTGCAGTACGTTGTCTGCAATATGTTGATGGCACATAGCTCTGCTACTTCTTTGCACTTGGAGGTGTGGCATTCGATTTGCTGGGCCACCGTCTTGCCTCGGTAACAGGCAACTTTGTACTTGGCTCGAGATGTAGCAACTTTATCTTAGCTGCTTTGAGTTTATTCATAAATAAAAGAGGGGTAGAGATTTCTAAAATCAACCAGTTGCTAAGCATTATTATTTTATTTTTATTTTTTAAAAAAAAACAGGAGAAAAATCATCAACATTCCTTGAACGCCATACATCATGCTGATAAAATTCCTTTCCTGCACTCCCACACAATGCCAAGGTGAGATGTACAACCTGCATGCACACTATTTGTAATTCAGCTGTGGCTTTTTGATTGGTACGGTGGGTTGAAACTCCAGTGCAGAAGTTCCACTGCAAATGAAATAAAGCTTTGACAGCAATCTAAATGTGCCGGGATCAAGCCCTTATGCAGAATCAGCAAAACCTAATGATTCAGTGAAGCTTGTCACTTTCTCAAAATGTTTGGTGTCACCAAAACATTGATACCCTCCAGGCGAAATAAGTCACCTGCATAAAAGTTAAGGCTCTTTTATAGAACCAGACTGGGATGCATGAGAGATGCTTAAGTAGTGTAGCAGACAGTGTCCTTTTGAGAGGGGCGGGTGGGACAGAAATGACAACCAGAAAAGAAGGCATGATGCAATAGGGGCAAATGTCAGCTTCTGCACTTAGGCAGGAAGAACCAGCTGCCCAAATATAAGATGGGAGGGGGGAGACGGACACCTGGATTGCCAGTAAAAAGGCAAAGGTACCCCTGACCATTAGGTCCAGTCGCAGACGACTCTGGGGTTGCGCGCTCATCTCGCTCTGTAGGCTGAGGGAGCCAGCGTTTGTCCGCAAACAGCTTCCGGGTCATGTGGCCAGCATGACTAAGCTGCTTTTGGCGAAGCAGAGCAGCGCACAGAAACACCATTTAGCTTCCCGCCGGAGTGGTACCTATTTATCTACTTGCACTTGACGTGCTTTCGAACTAGGTTGGCAGGAGTAGGGACCAAACAATGGGAGCTCACCCTGTCGCGGGGATTCAAACCGCTGACCTTCTGATCAGCAAACCCTAGGCTCTGTGGTTTAGACCACAGCGCCACCCATGCTGGATTGTCAGTAGTACATGTGAAAAGGATCTAAGGATCTTAGTAGACCACAAGCTAAACACAAGTCAACAGTGTAATGCTATGTCACAAGGACTTATGGGAATTTGCAGCTGCGCAACTTCAGGGGGGCACGAGGTAACCTCATCTTTGAATTACAAGATGGCAGCACCACCCAGCAAGTCTAATTATGGTTTTCTGCTGTAGAATATCAATGACCAGATGTCGGGGATCTCTGGAAGGTACCCACTTGGGGAAATCCACTTTATGAACTATACCATACTTGCCTTCTCCTTGGGATGTGCTGTATCTAGAAAGGCATTCTGTGCCAAGGCTTCTAGAATTGCTCCATGCCAGTGTGTTTATTCCTGCACGTATCACCGTAAGAAATACCTCTCACCCAGTTGAAACATAGCTCCCAAAGTTAGGGAACATCTCCGGGTGTTCTCTTTAAACCCTGGCCCATGTTCCAGCGCACTGTGCAAGTCCTACGTGACATAAGCAATGTCTAGCACTTTTGTTGCTTTTTCACATGTTCAAAGGAACGTTATTATCCTGTATCTACAGGGACTCCGCTGGCAGAATGGGGTAATTGCAACCAACCTTGTTGCTGTCTTCATATTCCTGTTTGGTAGTTTTCATATTATTGCACCCACATAAAAGATAGGGGTGGTTAGAATGAGCAAGGGAGGGGGGGATTCATCTGAGTGTATAAATTCTGCTTTTATGATTTCGGTTTTCTTTCTCATCTCTCTCTCCAGCCCTCCACGAACTCCAATGAAAGTTGTGCCTCAAATTAGAATAGAGCTCGATCCTGAAGACAGTTATTTCTGGAGGAGCAAGGGAACAGAAACTACGCTGTAATGTGTTCATTAATCTTCAGCTGAAACTGGCTTTTTATCTTTTCCTTCTCCTCCTCCTCCTTTACTACTAGCCAAATATCCAAAATGCTCTCTGCCTAGGTAGAACCAAGGCAGATTCTTCTCTCGGAAGCATTTAGGTTCCCCCCCCCCTCCTTTCCTCTGTTTATTTTCCCCCACTCGCTCCTTTCATTCTGACCAAGACACTTTTCTTTCTTGGTTTTGCCTTTTCAGTCACACACAATATGTCGTACACCCTCGTCTTGAGATTTTCAGCAGAGGGTGGAAGTATTAAGGATATATTATCACAGCTTTGTGAAATGTCAGCAGAACTGACTGGGTTTTTTTTTTAGTTGTGAATCAGATTTTTTTTGTTTTTGTTTGGGTCCCTTCCCCCCCCCCCAATGTCTTTTTCCTCTTTATCAGAACGAAATTGACCTCCGGTCTAATTCAGCACCCCTTCTCGTTAGTCCTCAGCTTCGGTAAAATGCTGCTAACCCTAACATGTTCTTAACATCACCTGTGCTTCAGTAGTCTCAAGCAGAGGAATCAAAAATGGTACATCCCTTTCCCCCATCACTGATGTGAGTGTGTGGACCCTGCCCTATGCAACTTCTATTCTGTCCCAATTTAATGGATTCTTAACCTGTCGGCTGCATTGGCAAGTGTTATTTTCTTTTCTTTCTTTCTTTTTCCTTCATTGTTTTTATTTTAAATTATGGGGGCCTAACCTGCGACTTATATTTTTTTTGTCAATTTTTTAACTGTTTTTTTTAAAAAAATTACTGTAAAAAAATGAATTTTTTTCCTGCAGCAGGAAACATAATAGTTTTGAGTAGTTCTACCTCTTATTTCTAGATGTCGGACTTTCTCTTTAAAAAAAAGGAAAAGAAGATTAATAATAATAATAATAATAATTGTATAGTATGTTATATAATGTGATTTTTACAAAAAAGAAGAAAAAGCAAAAAAAATCAAGCAACACAAAACAAAACCACAATCTCAAGGGTATATGGCATAGAACTGAAATCACCTATATCAATACCTTTATTAGAACCTTCCTTCCTTCCTTCCTTCCTTCCTTCCTTCCTTCCTTCCTTCCTTCCTTCCTTCCTTCCTTAACAACCTGATCACCCAGCGGTTGAGCTTGGACATGAAGCTGAGCTATGGCTAAACAAATTAGCAAATTAGTTTGTGCATGAAGCTCAAACTCAAGCTCTCCTGTTTTCTTCCTCCCTCCCTCTTGCCACAGAATAGCTGGCTTTGTGTTACGGCCAAATCAGGACTTGCGGTTTGTTTCCTCTCCAAACCGAACACAATCTAAAAGCCAAGGCTTGTTGTTGTTGGTTTCCCGGTTTGGGAGGCCCACAAACCACAAGTGCTGATTTAGATGATAATACCAAGCTAGCTGCTCCATGTTTTGTTCTCTTGCTGGATGAAGGGAGAAACCCGTACGCAAGTGGCTAATTTGCTTAACCATAGTTAGTAGCTTAGTGTCAACTCCGAGTTGCAGCCAATGAGGGAATCAGGGCCCAAGTTTAAACGTCATGTAATTTTTTGGTGGTTCTGTTGAATGCAACCAGCACAATCGGACCACTCTGCTGCCACACTGGCGCCATTCATCTCCTGGAGACCTCTGCGCAAACGCCATCAGCGTGAACGAGGAGTGCGCAGCAGAAACAATTTGCAAACTCCCTTCAAACGGGGAATGAGTAAGGTCAAATGAGCAGATGCAGACTATAGTCATGTGTTGAGTCCCTGTCCAGAATTGTTAGTGTCATTTCATTTATACACACTTGTTGGTGTGTGTGTGTGTGTGTGTGTGTGTGTCCACACAGGCAGTACATTTTTCTGCCCTCCCATCAGATGTCAAAGAGAAAAACAGCTACCAGATTTTTAAAAGATATCTGAAGGCAGCCCTGTTTAGGGAGGCTTTTAATCTTTAATCGATTATTTTATTCTTCTGTTGGAAGCCGCCCAGAGTGGCTGGGGAAACCCAGCCAGATGGGCGGGGTATAAATAATAAATTATTAGTATTAGTATTATTATTTAAAAAATGTTTAGGGGTACTCTCATTTTGGCTCAATAAAATCACCATTTTACGGTTCAAATCGGGAAAAATAAATAGAGTAAATGGACAAAAGTACAAAGATTCACAAAATGTTTAAGGGTATGCGTACCCCTGCGTACCCCCCAGAAAAAAGCACTGCACACAGGTGTACAAAGTGGTGTGGAACTGATGGGTGGGGAGGCACTTCTAATGCCTTAATTACCAGCCTCATTCCTGCCCACCCAAACCTTATTTAGAGTGGATTTAAGTTGCTTTTCACCCTGTGTCAATCTATATAGAGTAAAATCTTATTATGTGTCTCTTTTTGGGGGGGGGGCTGTGCTACTTCATACTGCATGTGGCTGGAACCACTTGTTTGTAGTTCCCCTGTAAAAAACATCACTGCGCAGGAGAGACTTGGGAGAATGGTTTTAGGCTACCCTTCTCACTGATGTGCTAGGTTTTTATTATTATTATTATAAAAGTGTTCAGAGAATATTTCCTTTGGAAAAGGTGCCCCACACGATTCTGCTGTGCATATAGATTGGCTCCAAATCCAACTAGGTCCAGGTGTGCATTGGATGAGATGCAGAGGTATAAAAATAGGATGGGCCTTATATGCAGTGGCTGTTAAAGCAATAATTAGAAACTGGCTGTAGCCACTCCAGTGACTCTCAGAATGCACTTTAGCCAGGCTACTCTTGCAAGGGAGGACTAAGGACACCGGGCATGATCCAGGCCACCCCTGAGCAGCAGCTTGGGTGTGCACCCGGGACATCTCCCTTTTTTTCTCAAACAGTAGCTCCTTGCGCTGCATTTGGGTCGAGACTTTAAGGCTCCCTAGAGTTTTGTAGGCAGTTTGGGAGCATGCAAGAGCTGGCGTCCCCATCGCACATAGATTGCTGACCACACCGCCCTTCTGGGTTAGGACCAGTGCGCTGTGTGTCGGTCTGTATCTACTCTCAGACAAGAGTAGTTTTCCTCCTGCAGCCAAGTACCTCACTTCTGCGCTTGTCCACACCACCAGTTCTTGGGAGACTCCTGTTGTCACAGGTATCGAACAGCGCAGGGTGCCTTGGATTCCCCACTGAGCTGGCGGTGCAGAGAGCGTGGAAGCGAGTTTCTTTTCTGCAGGAGTAAAATCCTGCTCGCGGGAGCAGGGGCCCATTCGACCTCCCTGGTTTTAGGTGGGAGTGATTCTATATCACCAAGGTGCAAAGCACAAAAGGAAGCTGAGAATCTTGAAACCAACAATGATGGTTTTGAGATGCAATGTCACACACACACACACACAAATTCCCATTTTCCTGTCGGTAAGTTCCTAGTGGTCATTCTCTCCCGACAAGGGTCTTCCACTCCTCAACTTGTACTTGAATTTACTGTGGTAACTTCTGACTATAGAAAATGGCATTGGAATTGATAGGGAGAAAATTCTGTTTTCAGTTGCTTGTACCACTTAAATTTGGGGGGTGGAGGAGGAGGAGGAGGAGGAGGAAGGAACAAGGGTTGGAGGTTTTGCATTTCATGCACTCCTGGCCTTCATCGTGCCTGGCTGCACCATTTATTTATTTATTTTGCCGTTCCCAGCGCTAAGGGTCTATATTTACACTACAGCTGTGAATCGTTCTTTTTGCCAGTCTAACTGGCATGGCTTCCCTCTGAAAAAGAGCACTGGGAATTGCTGTTTGGTGAGGGTGCAGAGAGGTCTCCGTTCGGGGTTTCCGTTCCACATGGCCTCTCACCACAGAAATCCCCTTAGATGAAGGAATGGCTATAAAACCAGACTGTGGAGTGTAAAGTTACCCTCTAAATATTTCAGCTACAGGAAATGAGCACTTTTTGTGTAGTATTTGGTTTCTGTGCAGGAGCATTTTGGTGCCTGCGTCTTGTAAGAGTAAGGCCCAGCTCACACATAATACTAAGCCATGGTTTTGTTAAGCTGCTGTTTGCTTAACCAACCAGGGGTTAACCTCAACTTTCACAGAACATCAGACAGACCATGGCTTGTTACTCCAAAGCTACTTTACAGTTGCTCTTGCCTCATATCTTTGTTACTTGGTGAGCATGTGGGTTGGAGCTCCAAAACAAACCATGGTTCAGGAAAGGTGCTGGCTTCACATAGAACACCTAGCCATGCCAGGGTTTATAAACCAGAAACAAGCCATGGCTTCAAGGTGTGGTTTTGGGCAGAAAGCTGGTCACAGTGAAGCTGCTGGACAGGGTTCACACATGACGCTAAACCATGGTTTGCTAAACCGTGGCTCATCGTTATGTGCCAGCCATATCCAGTTGTCTCACTGGTTGTCAAAGTCACAGCTCCCTTCTTTTTAAGACCATGGGAGCTATTGGGAACCTAGTAGAACAAAGTTTCACATATGAATGGGATACAGAAGAATAGAGAGATGGCTGTAGCAACACATGCTTGTGTGTGGTGCCATAGAGCTCCGAAGTTACTGCACCATAAATCTCATCCCATCACCGGACTGTTGTCAGTTGAGACAAGGAATAGAGAGTGAGTGAGTGAGTGAAGCATACTTTCAGGATGCACAAAACCTTTCTGATTCTTACCAGAAGTAAACTGCTCTGCAGCTTGGAATCTTGCTCTTCTCTCCTATAGTACTGTACACAATTCGGGCTGCTCTTTTAAGGACACTTCCTAAGGATTAAGCCCGAAAAACTTATTACAGGATTGTGCAGGTGGTCAAGTAAAAGGTAAATGTTCAGAGTTTGCCTATGCCTGGTCTTTGTTATAACGTTGTGGTTACAAACCTTTTATTTATCTCCACACTTCAAACTCCACAGAAGGGCTAATCATGGAGCCTTTTGGACACTCGTACTAAATTAATTAAATTAAATTAAATTAAATTGTAGAAGGAGCCAGCCCTACTCTTTCTTCAACTGCTGCTCTGGGGGCCCACGCTGCATCCAGTGGCTGATAAGTTTCCCAGGCACCGAGTCCATGCGTGCATGAAGCATCTAAGCCAGGCATAGGCAAACTCGGCCCTCCAGATGTTTTGGGACTACAACTCCCACCATCCCTAGCTAACAGGACCCGTGGTCAGGGATGATGGGAACTGTAGTCCCAAAACAGCTGGAGGGCCAAGTTTGCCTATGCCTGGTCTAAGCAAACACAGGAGCCAGGGTGAGGCCCTGTCACCTTCAAAAGAGGGAGTACATCCTGTCACGGTCCAAATGGTCACTGCTACTCTGAAACCGAACTTTTTTGATCGCTCCTTGCTGTTGCGAAAAGGTACGTGGCTTTCACCACAGAGGTAGCGGGGATTGAGAAGTGCCACTCTTTGCACATTAAGACTCCTGGCCCAGTGGCAGTGGCTTGTAGTTTAAAACGGGGCGCTCAGGCTATGAATGTGTGGTTCTAGTCCTTTTCTAGATCCTTTAAGAGCCACCAGGAGCAGCAAGAGCCGAGAAGGCAAAAGGGGAGGAGGAAAGGTGGCTTTGATCGGGCCAGTCAGAGAGGCATGATAGGCCTCACTGAGGACTACAGCCTTAGGAAGGCGTGCTGCTTAGACCAACTTCACAGCCAAACTCTGCAAAGAGTTTTTTTTTGTTTTTGCTCAGGGCTAATGTTGAGTGAAACTTTTAAAGAGCCAGAGATAACTATGTCCCAGACCTAGAATGTGAACGTCCTGACCACTCATGTCTTTCTGTCTGTCCTTTTCTGACTCATTTCTGTAGTTCCTTCCTGATACAATACATGCATTCACATTATTTCTCGGAATCAAGATGCACTTTCAGATACTTTTTTGTTTTTATTGTTGTTATTTGTTGTTATTATTATTTGTTCGTTGTAAAACTCTTATTAAAAAGTCTGTACTTGCTTTGGAGGAATGACTTATTAAAACGAAAACACAGCCACTTTATTTTGAAATGAAGTAGATCAATCACAGTGGAACAAACAGGAATTTTTCAAGAGAGAGAGAAGAAAACATTTCAAATTGTTGAATGATTCCCCCCTCCCCCCTGGAATATGAAAAGTAAAACCATGAGATTCCTTATTATAAAATTATAGGATTTTACAGTTTTATGAGGCTTTCTATTGTGACTTTTATGGAATCAAGAAATGAAGAAGATGAGATATTTTAGCATTTATATTTTTCAAAATTAAATGTATACTGAAAATAAAGTAACTTTATGCATTTATCTGTGTTGTCCCAACTTTTTTTTTGTTTGCTTGCATGCCTTCTAACATGACACATGGATTGGTTTTTGCCCTGTCTGTAGCCTGTTGTGCAAAGTTGTCTTCTGTATGGGCAAACCAGGAATCAAAAAGATCGGACGATCTCCAACTAAGTCATAATCTGAGTAGACTTGTTAAAATCACTGAATGACACTCGCCAAACCCAAAGATTCACTGTGCTCCCTGCAAGACTCTGTTGTTTCATTTCATACTTGAGAGAAGCTCCTAGCATTCATAGTTGGTGAAATGTTTTCTGGCAGTGCCTGGCTGCTAGGTTTACACTCTCAGCAGTGGAGGAGAACCAGAAAGCCACAGCAGAATCCAATAAACAACCAGGCACAGCTGGAGGGAAGGTGAATGAGTGAGCTAGCAAGCAGTAGCGGCACCGAAAGGGGCTATAGCAACTGCCATACAGCTGCCGCAAGCACTCTGAGGCTTCTCATCCACAGCCTCCTGCGAGAACCAGTGAAGACTGGCCAGCCAGCCCGGGGGGTGGCAGCCTCCTCCTCCTCCATCTTGGCGTTACCCGTAGAGACTCAGAAGAAAGGAGGATGGGGACAAGACTAGAATTAGTTGGCTCGGCTTCACCAGTTGTTGATCTCCTTGACTTCTGCCACAACCTGATAGGTACAAGACACCGCTGGTGAGAACTGGGGCAATCTTAATGCCCTGGATAGCTTTGCATGCACCCCCAAATAGAGGGAAATGTTAGCCCATGTTGCCTTATTTCGTCAGGATTCCTTGTGTGAATTAAGCAGATTCATCCCACGAGTGGCCAGCGCACCTCTCTTTGTCTTATTGGAGATGGACAGCTTCGACCTCCCCTTGAGTTTTGCCGCCTTTAACGCCTTTGTCACCCTCGTAGATTCTCCCCAGTCGAAACAGTTCCACTTGTCAAAAATCCCTCCATTTCCATTGCCTGGATTGGGCGGAGCCTTGCAGCTGAGGCCCTACCAGTGCTGAGTAGAGAGGAATGATTGCTACTTGGGATAATATTAGTTGTTTTTGGAAGCCTCTGCCAGAAAACATGTTATAAGCGCAGCAGGTGCATGAACTGAATGCTGGTTCCTCCCTTGATCAGCGTTGCTGGCTACTTGCCCACCCAAATGGTGGCCCCGCAGACCTCTGAGCCTTCCCTGGAGTTGACAGCTGTGCTGTTGTTCTGGATGTATAAATCAGAGCCAAAGACTTGGCATTTGATATTCTTTAAAACAGTACGGCAAGCAACTCGAGGTGTCTTCATTGTAAAATCAGCTTGTAAAATCTGGCAGAGGACACTATGGCATCACACCCAACAGTATGAGAGAGGGGCTTTTGCTGGCTTGCTTGCTGCTTTTCTGAATTGGGAAACCTCTGCTGGCGGTGGTTTGGGGTACACTGAGCTCCTCCAAATTAGGGGTGGCTAAACAGTAGACTGCTTGCCCTGGAAGTGAATCGGACCCTTCCTTCCCCGAGGAAGCTGATCAAGCATTGATACTTTTGAAGAAGGGGGATGTAGATGTGCTACTCAGAGAGACTCAGACCAACCAATTCTAATTTCTGAGTGG
Source organism: Zootoca vivipara (assembly GCF_965207765.1). Lineage (NCBI taxonomy): Eukaryota > Metazoa > Chordata > Lepidosauria > Squamata > Lacertidae > Zootoca > Zootoca vivipara. The sequence goes on from NC_142583.1 coordinate 66,219,246, forward strand.
AAGGGGAGAACACTTACTTTTTTGGGGGTGGCATAACATACCTATGGGTCTTTTTAGATGAGAGAGAATCATCCAGACATCTGGTTTCCTTGCTCTCATGGTAACCCTGGATTGGGGGGGGACACACATATTGTGAAGAAATATGTTCAGGGGTACTCTCATTTTGACTCAATAAAACAGGCATCCCCAAACTGTGGCCCTCCAGATGTTTTGGCCTACAACTCCCATGATCCCTAGCTAACAGGACCAGTGGTCAGGGATGATGGGAATTGTAGCCCAAAACATATGGAGGGCCGAAGTTTGGGGATGCCTGCAATAAAATCACCATTTTATAGTTCAAATTGGGAGAAATAAATGGACAAAAGCACTAAGGACTTGCATTACCTCATACAGTGGACCTTTGGGTTACATAACTTTCAGGTTGCGAATGTGGCAAACCCGGAAGTGTATACCGTGCGTGCATGAGCAGAAGCGCTCTATCGTGCCACGTGTGTGCACAGAAGCACCGCCGCCTCTTATGAATTTTTTGGGGTGCGCACGGACCCCCCGAACGAATTACATTTGTATCTGGAGGGTCCACTGTATTACATAGCTGACAGCTCACAGTAACTTCCACATTGGCATGAGGTTGTGTGCATGAACATCTTCCCGATTCCTCTGCTTGCTATTGGTGTCTGCCATTTGAGGTGGTAACAACAAAACTGACCAATCACTGTGCTAGATTCCAACTCCTACTTCACACATTAAATGCTTGCTTCCACCTGAGACTCAGGAAACACTGTGATAGGAAAAGAGGCCGCCATCGGGGGTAGCAACGGAACTGACAATTCACATGCTAGAGAAGAAACTAATTTTCAATTTTATTTTATTTTTGGTTTATTCTCCCATTAGATTCACAAAATGTTTAGGGGTACGCGTACCCCTGCATCCCCCCAGAAAAAGCACTGGTTTAAGCAGAATAAATTACTCATTTTTTAACATTTTGAAAGTAATAGTCGTATTATTAGCTGTCACGCATTGCCCGTCTCAAAGTACTCCCGATATATAAAGTTCAGTGTTTATTCAGCTTTAATAAGCAATGAGGATGTTAGTCGTAGCCAGACAAATAGATTTCTCCCTGTCTCCCCTCCCCAATTCCAGCTGGCATGGAATGAGCTTGGCGATTCTCCTAGCATTTACCTGCAATAACCATTTCCACTCGGAGGCCCCTGCATTTGCAGCTGACCTTAGCATTAAATGAATCCAGCTCAGAAAGACAAAGGGTGCCCTTTTTTGCTTTTGCAAAAGAGTTGCAGGAAACAACAGGTGCCATTTGGTTGCCAGGATACTTACTAGGCTACCCAATAATTCTTTTGTCAGTTGCCCAAGACAACCTGGATGCGAAGAAGTCATGCTCGTGAACTGTTGCGGTGGGGAAATGTCACCCATATGCCTATATAGGTCAAGAGGGCTGTTTGGGGGGAATTAATGGAGTTATTCTATCCAGTTGCTTGCTGCTCAGTTCCATTTATATACAATGTGAGAGACATCAGCAAGTAATAAAGAGCTTACACTTTTCAATTACAATAACGGATTACTCATCTATAAGCGATAAAAAGAGCAGCAAATCACAATACATAAAATACCACAAATCAATGTAAAAGGATAAAATTAAGAGACGAGGACACACTACTTATAATTTTTTTTAAAAAAACTATCCCTGAACTCTTATCCCAGATACTTCTGCTGTTCTCAAAGCCATTCCCTGTAGACAGTAATAATAATAACAACAAAAATTTATTATTTATACCCTGCCCATCTGGCTGGGTTTTCCCAGCCACTCTGGGCGGTTTCCAACAGAAAAATAAAATGCAATAATTTATTAAACATTAAAAGCCTCCCTAAACAGGGATGCCTTCAGATGTCTTCTAAAAATCTGGTAGCTGTTTTTCTCTTTGACATCTGATGGGAGGGCGTTCCACAGGGCGGGCGCCACTACCGAGAAGGCCCTCTGCCTGGTTGCCTGTAACTTCGCTTCTCGCAATGAGGGAACTGCCAGAAGGCCCTTGGCGCTGGACCTCAGTGTCCAGGCAGAACGATGGGGGTGGAGACGCTCCTTCCCCTCAGTTCTTCCTCTGGAGCAGAGCAGGTCGCTTATAAAGGCTCCTTGCTTCCCTTCATAGCATGTGCAGAAACTACCTTCTTGACCAGGCACAGGCAAACGTGGCCCTCCAGATGTTTTGGGACTACAACTTCCATCATCCCTAGCTAACAGGACCAGTGGTCAGGGATGATGGGAATTGTAGTCTCAAAACACATGGAGGGCTAGTTTGCCTATGCCTGTTCTTGACCGTTGGCCTCATCCATTCAATCTGACAGATCCTGTCTTCACACGCAGAGGAAGTCCCTAACTAACCAAGGGTTTGAGTCCCAGCATCTCCCCTCACCAGGTTTAGTTGGCTAGTCAAAACCATTTCCCAGGTATGGCTGCTTCCACATGCTGACACCTTCTACGAGCCACTGGTGAGAGCTGAATTCAGGATGGGGACCAAAGGTGGACAAACTACTCCAGAAAGAGCTCCAAATGTCCCCCACCAGAGGTACCACCCATCCCCTTTGCACATTTAATAAATGATCAGTGTAATATAGTTTAAGGCAGGTGTGGTGAACCTGTGACCCTCTGAATGTTCCACCATCCATGGTCATTGGCTGTGCTTGCTAGGGCTGATGGGAATTGTAGTTCTCCAATGTCCAATGTATGGAGCGCGGGTGGTTCTGTGGCGGTTCGAATCCCTGGGGTGAGCTCCCGTTGCTCGGTTTCCTGCTCTTGCCAACCTAGCAGTTCGAAAGCACATCAATGTGCAAGTAGATAAATAGGTACCGCTACAGCGGGAAGGTAAACAGTGTTTCCGTGCGCTGCTCTGGTTCGCCGGAAGCGGCTTAGTCATGCTGGCCACATGACCCGGAAGCTGTACGCCGGCTCCCTCGCCCAGTAAAGCGAGATGAGATGAGCACCGCAACTCCCGAGTCGTCTGCGATTGGACCTAACGGTTAAGGGTCCCTTTACCTTTAATGTCTGCAGGACCGAAGGTTCCTTGCCCCAGGTTGAAGGCAATCATGTTAAGAATTAGTTTGCTGAATCAAATATCCCACAGGACATACTTTTTACAATCCCAAAAGAGCCCAGAATGGCTTGGGCTTTCCTTGTAGGGAAGGCACACCTGCCTCCTGATCTTAGCCCATTTCATTTATACGATTCCCATTTTTGAGATGGGGCGAGCAGACTTGGACTTCACACTGGATAGAGGGCTGCGCCAACTTGACTGCTGACCTAACAGCATGCAAGACTGTATTTATAGAAACCCAAAACCTGTTAACCAAGTCTGAGGCCTCATGCAGCACAAACAAGGGCTGCAAGGGAACCAAATATTTAGATTAGAAGAAAAATATTGCTCTAAACTCAAAAGACAGTCCAGGCCATGTCACTAAACACACACACACAAATGGATTAAGTTGGATCTAGATCTGTTTTACTGGAAAAGGAGACTTTGGAGCAGAGTGGATGTCCTGCTCTCATTTTACCGACAGTGAAAGCCACACTCAAATTTAGACACATTTGTGCCAAAAATGTTCAGGTTCAGTGAGCAGTTTGTGTAAAAATGCCAAACGTGCACACAAACCCCTACCTCATTTTTAAATGAAGCTGATATTTTATTGTGTTGATGTTTTGATATTCTGTTGGGAGCCTCCCAGAGTGGCTGGGACAACCCAGACAGATGGGCGACATATAAATAATAAAATTATTATTATCATTAGCTATGTTTTTGCTGTCCATTGTCTTCCCTGGAAGAAGATGGGGAGGAGATTAAGGCTGGCAGTGCTCATTTCTTGGAGGTAATAATAATAATAATAATAATAATAATAATAATAATAATAATAATTTTTTATTTGTACCCCGCCCATCTGGCTGAGTCCCCCCAACCACTCTGGGCGGCTTCCAGTCGAATATCAAAACAATACAGCAATAGTACAGGTAGACAGCGGAGATCATCAGCATCCTTAAATAACCTGAGAGCGCCATATGTGTGCTTGCTTAATAATAATAATAATAATAATAATAATAATAATAATAATAATACTTTTTTATTTATACCTCGCCCTCCCCAGTCAAAACTGGGCTCAGGGCGGCTGACACAATAAAATTACAATAGGACATAAAAGAAAAAAACAAATTAATTAAAATACAGCTTAAGATACAATTTAAGATTTAAAATTTTAAAAATGCAGCCTCATTTTAAAATTGTTGCTGTTGTTTAGTCGTTTAGTCGTGTCTGACTCTTCGTGACCCCATGGACCAGAGCATGCCAGGCACTCCTGTCTTCCACTGCCTCCCGCAGTTCAGTCAGACTCATGTTGGTAGCTTCGAGAACACTGTCCAACCATCTCGTCCTCTGTCGTCCCCTTCTCCTTGTGCCCTCAATCTTTCCCAACATCAGGGTCTTTTCCGGGGAGTCTTCTCTTCTCATGAGGTGGCCAAAGTATTGGAGCCTCAGCTTCAGGATCTGTCCTTCCAGTGAGCACTCAGGGCTGATTTCCTTCAGAATGGATAGGTTTGATCTTCTTGCAGTCCATTTTAAAATATCCCAAATCAAAACCACAGGGAGGAAAACATAGAGGTCAGACTGAGTCCAGCCCAAAGGCCAGGCGGAACAGCTCCGTCTTGCAGGCCCTGCGGAAAGATGTCAAATCCCGCAGGGCCCTGGTCTCCTGTGAGAGAGCATTCCACCAAGTCAGGGCTGGTACTGAAAAGGCCCTGGCCCTAGTTGAGGCCAATCTAACCACCTTATGGCTCGGGATCTCCAAGGTCCTCTGTGGGGCATACTAGGAGAGGTCATTCATTCATTCATTCATTCATTGAAAAGGGCATAGACCGCCTTTGAAAACAATAATATCCCAAAGTGGTTTGCAATGGCTAAAATGCACCGATAACAAACAATATGAGTTTAAACCCGTTGCCTTAGCCTGAATAATACTAAATGTCTCCCACCCCGCCTGCGTTAAGCACCCATGCTCTGTGGGTGTATTTATGGCCTAGTGTTTTATAGAATGGAGGCTCGTAGCCCTGAGATGATAATTTATGGAGGCATTACACTGTCTGAATCCCTTAATCTGTTTAAGTAGGTTTTTCATTATCTAGGGAGGCGATTCCCTCGCAAGGCCATTGTGCGGGGAGAGATGAAGCAAAGACGGCTGAGCTATCAGGGTCTCCCTAATGCCAGAGGGTCTATGAGTGTGTATGTTCAACTATGTGACTGCTGACCAGTGTCCATGTCAAAATGAGGCTGAAAAGGACAGGGTTAGGTAGGCCAGGTGTGAAACATCTGGTTGCAAAGATATGCTTACTATCCTGGGAGTAATTATGGAAATTAAATTCACATTGCATTTAAAGGCAAACCTACCTAACTGACATTTTCTGAAACAACACGAGAACCGCAATGCAGCCATCCTTTGAAATTCAAACTTCTCCAAATTTTGCAATGCAGTTCTCCAGCCAAGTAACGCATACAACAATGCGTATCATACTAGGGTAAAGTGTGCATATAAATGCGTATTATTTGTGAAGATAACATGCACAATTGCATTGCATTAGGGAAAACTGAATTGCAAAAAGGGGGTTATTAGGCAAAATTGCACACAAAGGTCTGAGAAATTCACTGATGAATTTCCATGAGGATTCATGTTGTGGAAATGTGAAGAACTTAATTTAAGATTGGAAAAATGAGGGACAGAGTGAAAGTGAAACTGGCTGGTTTGTCTGCTTCTACCTGGGAGTAAGCCACACTGAACACAGTGAACATTGTGAGTAAACACACAATGTGCTCCTTGCGTGTTATTTCCAGGAAATTGAAGAAAGAAATCAGAATTATTAAACTGCAGAGTCTGCGCAGGCGAGTTAGAAAAAGGAGTTGTCAGGAACACAATGTGTTTTCCTTCCATCTCTAAAATAAATTTTATTGTGTGTCAGCAGGTTCAGAACATAACACAGAGAAAGGTTTTTACAAGCAAGTTGTACCAGATTCAGTTATGCAACTGCATTCATTTTCGAGCCGTAGTGAGTGCTTGCTATTGTCCCAGTAAAAAGTTGAACATGGATGATTACGTCAAATGGCACGTGCTGAACTGAATTTGCACTCTGGGGGTAATGGGCATAGGAAGAAACCCCACATGCAGAATCTCGCAGAAAAACACAGCCCTACATGCTCTACAGAATCTTAAGCTGCTGGAAGGATGCTGAGAGACATTTCAGCCAGGGCTACCTGCTACGGAAAGGTATCCTCACAAATAAGAGACACAGTGGCTCTCATCCAATACTCATAGCATAAAAACAAGTGGCTCCAGGTGGGAATGTGCCTTGTCCACATAAGTTTAACCATTATTCTGAATTAGCACCTTGATGCAGAAGCTCACCTGTCTTCTGTAGCATCAGAAATTGAGTTCTCCATGGGGGGTTGTCCACTCTGAATTGGGAATCTTTCGTTACTAGGGGTCAGGAGCAGGTGCCAGGTCAACAATAACTCACATGGCTTCAGTGAACTCTTGATTCAAAGAAACAAGACAGCTCAGAAGGTCAGCCCTAGAGAGCACAGCACCTCTTCCAGGTAGAACTTGCCTCGATGTTCTGAAGGTCCCTGTCTTCCCACATCTCCCTAAGTCTGAGACTTCTTCACTGAGCCTGTCTCTTGCTCTGCCTTCTTCATACCTCTTCTGGTCCTGGGAGATCAGGGGGAAGGGGAGCTGGTCGCAGCAGGAGGGGGAGACTCCCTGGGTCCTTCAGCGGCCTGTTTTATCTCTGCCTCTTGACCCCCCTCATCTCCAGCCTCTGCTTCTGCCTCTGAGTCTGGACTGCTCTCTGCCACAGCCTCTTCCTGCTCACAAAACCCTGTTGCCTCTTCAGCTTCTGACACCTCCTCCTCCTGGTCTGCTCCTGATCCTCCCTCTGACCACTCATCATCACCCCACCCCCCATCCCTGCCTCTGAGCTTCCTTCCCCTGGGCATAGGCATCATCTCTGGAGGGGCATGGGGGGGCTGAGGCACCCACAATTTTTTCACTGTGTGTGCCCAGCCAGGAGACCCAATGCATTGCATACTGAGGCGAGGCACTCCATTGAGCCCTGCTGCTACGACGTGTGATATCATGGATGTGTATGATGTCATGGACAAATGCCGGTCACGCACAATGTTGGGTGGTTCCCCAGCTGGAATGTCCAACCACTCCTCTCCATCCATCTCCTCCTCCTCCTCCTTTGGCGATCTCTCGTAGCCAAGTAAGATTGTCTTCCATGAACACGGTCTTAACAGTGAGTCCGTAAGTGACTGTGGAGGCCAATTCTGGATCCACACGTCCTTCCACAGTGGGGACATAGGTTTCCAGGCAGGAGATGATCACAGTGAGGGTTTGCCAAGTGTGCCTTCCTCTTAGCGTGTTTCTCCCTTGCATCCTGAGTTCGAGCTTCTTCAAAGTCCATGACACCTTTGGTAAAGGCTGTTCTCCAATTGGAGCACTCACAGGCCAGTGTTTCCCAATTGTCGGCTTTTATACTACCGGTACATTTTTAAACATTTGCCTTGAGAGAGACTTTAAATCTCTTTTGTTGACCACCGGCATTATGCTTTTCAATTTTGAAGTTCGGAATAGAGTAGTTGCTTTGGAAGACGATCATCAGGCATCCGCACAACATGACCAGCGCTCTGGCACAGGTTAGCTGGTTCGCCCCAGAACGCTGGCCCAAAAAGCACTCTTTTTTGTCTCATGCTCATCACCTGTCTCCAGTGAGAGCTCAGGACCAAAAAAACCGCCTGTCCCAACTTTGATCAGCAGGATGCTGGAGGGTATACAATGCTGAGCTAGTTGGGCCGCTTCTTTTGTTCCTGGGTCACCCAGCTGCCTCCCCATCAGGGTACGGCTCTGCTTTGAATTGGGGAATTTGCCCTTCTCTGTTGCTTAAAGGTGACTGGCCAACAACCTGCTGACACTGATTCAATAAGAGGCCTGCATCTGAATTCTGGAGGTAGCGAGCGGAACTGTTGTTCATAAATAAGGCTCAAAAGAATAAAAACATCCCCTTGCTCTCGGCATCACGTGTCGGGGAAGGAGGGGGGGGGGTTGATCATGAAAATCTGCTGTTCTTATAAAGCAAAAATGCACAAAACATTTGTATAGTCGCCATAAAAGAAAATATTTTCCACTCGAGGAGATGGAAGTTATTCTTTCCCTTTGGGGAAAAAAAAAGAGGAATGTTATCTCCGGGGCATTTTACCTAATGAAAATAAATAAGAATGAGAAAGTCACAAGAAGTTGAAAGGGCATTTTATTAAATATTAGCAAAACTGATGGGCAGCTAGATGCCATATGCACTGGTTTATTGATTGCATTGCATTGCTATCCTACCTCCCCCCCCCCGCAAAAAAGAGAGCTCAAGGTTGCATGCCTGGTTCCCTCCACCTCTTCATTTAACACAACAACAACCCTGTGAGGTAGGTTAGGCTGAGGGAGGGACTGGCCCAAGGTCACCTAGTGAGCTTCATTTGGCCACGTGGGGATTTGAACCCTTGTCTCCCAGGTCCTAGTGCCGCACTCTAACCACTACACCCCACTGGCTTGCGGGTTGGACTCAGTGAGACAAAAAAACCCCCATTTATTAACCCACCCCCCTGCTTCAATGATGGGATAGTGTTTTATTAAAAATAAAAACAGAAGGAGACACTTTCCCTGGGGTTGCTGGAAACCGACGTGGGTGAAGGCATCATCCACAGACAAATCAAATATTTTCGCTTCTATCATTACGGGCCAGGATTTTATTTATTATTTTTTTATTAGGATCATTTCTAGCCTGCTAGTGTACAATGACAGCATCTTAAAAAGCAGAGACATCACCTTGCCGACAAAGGTCCGTATAGTTAAAGCTATGGTTTTCCCAGTAGTGATGTATGGAAGTGAGAGCTGGACCATCAAGAAGGCTGATCGCCGAAGAATTGATGCTTTTGAATTATGGTGCTGGAGGAGACTCTTGAGAGTCCCATGGACTGCTAGAAGATCAAACCTATCAATTCTTAAGGAAATCAGCCCTGAGTGCTCCCTGGAAGGACAGATCGTGAAGCTGAGGCTCCAATACTTTGGCCACCTCATGAGAAGAGAAGAATCCTTGGAAAAGACTCTGATGTTGGGAAAGATTGAGGGCACTAGGAGAAGGGGACGACAGAGGACGAGATGGTTGGACAGTGTTCTCGAAGCTACGAACATGAGTTTGACCAAACTACGGGAGGCAGTGCAAGACAGGAGTGCCTGGCGTGCTATGGTCCATGGGGTCACGAAGAGTCGGACACGACTAAACGACTAAACAACAACAACAACAACAGTGTACAATGGACACCATTGTACAATGGAACCTAAGATTGTAGTTCCTCACAACTGGTGGACCAAAATGTGACATTGGGGTGATTGTGCCTGATTTTTTGCTTGAGAGGTCCGAAACTCACAATATTTTTGGGGTTTCTACAAATCCCTGGGCAACGTCAGGCATTCCCTGCTAGTGTGTTCCATTTGGAGGAATTGCTCTGTAAATGTGTATATTCAGAGAAGTTCACAGATGAATTTTCATGAGGCTGTTGAGTGCTTTAGTATACCCAGTGCTTTTTTCCTTAAAAAAATATGTTTAGGGGTACTCTCATTTTCCTACTCATATTGAAATACTGCCCCTCAATGAGGCCAAAACTAGATTCACAAAATGTTTAGGGGTATGCGTCTCCCTGCGTCCCCCTGGGAAAAAACACCGAGTAATCCAATCTGCTTATGCCAACATGATTGGGGCAGGACCTGCTTTGTGGCTTCCCAGTGGATACAGACACTAAAATAAACCTGTGGTCTTCTCACAGAACGGTGCCCAAAGATGTCAATTTGTTTTCCCCGAAAACTGTGTGCACATCCAGAAAGGTAACATGTCAGGTGTGAACCTTTCTAGACATCCAGAGTAGACTGGATAGCTAAAGCTGCACCTTCATTCTTCAAAAAAAGAAGGAGAAGAAAAAAAAGAGGGAGCTATCTTCATACATCCAAGGACAGCACCTGCCATGGTGTCTTGTTCAGGATGTTGAAGCGGACAGATCAAGTGACATTTAGTTTCCTACCTTTGAGGGGCAGATTGATCTTTCTGCAGCCCGCCCCCCCCCCCAGCCTCATTTGCTTAAAGTGCAAGAGGCAGCTTTCAGAGGGATTTTGATCACAGATAGTGCTGTGTGACTCTCCACTGCAGAGATGATAAAGGCACAGGAAAGAGTAAAATGATCAAGGCTGCATAGATCATATTCCCCATAAAGGAAGTCTTGAGTAATTGAGTCTCTTTAGCATATAGCTGCAGTTTTCAAACTGTTTACAGTCAGGCTGCATGCACACCACATTTTAATAATGATAATGATAATGATAATAATAATATATTTATACCCCACCCATCTGGTTGGGTTTCCCCAGCCATTCTGGGCAGCTCCCAACAGAATTAAAAACACAATAAAACATCAAACATTAAAAACCTCCCTAAACAGGGATGCCTTCAGATGTCTTCTAAAAGTCAGATAGTTGTTTATTTCCTTGACACCTGATGGGAGGGTGTAGGTTCCCTGTAGCTTCACTTCTCGCAATGAGGGAACTGCCAGAAGGCCCTCGGTGCTGGACCTCAGTGTCCGGGCTGAATGATGGGAGTGGAAATGCTCCTTCAGGTATACTGGGCCAAGGCTGTTTAGGGCTTTAAAGGTCAGCACCAACACTTTGAACTGTGCTCGGAAACGTACTGGAGCCAAGGTAGGTCTTTCAGGACTGGTGTTATATGGTCTCAGTGGCCACTCCCAGTCACCAATCTAGCTGCAACATTCTGGATTAGTTGTAGTTTCCGGGTCACCTTCAAAGGTAGCCCAACGTAGAGTGCATTGCAGTAGTCCAAGCGGGAGATAACCAGAGCATGCACCACTCTGGCAAGACAGTCTGTGCGCAGATAGGGTCTCAGCCTGCATACCAGATTGAGCTGGTAGACAGCTGCCCTGGACAAAGAAATGACCTGCACATCCATGGAGAGCACATGGCCCCCCTCCCAAGAATCCTGGGAACTGTTAGTTTGTTAAAGGTGCTGGGGACAGTAGTTCTGTAAAGGGTAAACTACAATCCCCAAGATTTTTTGGGGGAAGCTTTACATGTGTGGATTAAATGTATGCTGAAACCTTTACATGCTGGCAAGGAACGAATGTGCTTCTGTCACAGGACCCCCACCCCCCGGTACCATCAACATATAGTGGCATCCTATGGAGCCCCCCCTAGACAGACCCCTTTCCCTATGATTTGACAGCCTATTTCGTTTCATTTTATTTAATCGCAGGAGCCATAATGAAGAATCGGTGTGGAGGGCAGTGAAATGGCATGGGTGACAAAGGATAAAAGTGAGGAAATGAAGTCCCGGGGACTTGCGGCTTGATTTAGCTGGGGAGAAGAATTGAGGAAGTTGAAGGTTTCACGGAAAAGTGGGTTTTATGGAGGTGTGTGAGACAGAGTGAGACAGGCAGCGGCAGAGGTGGCCTTGTGCAGTTGTCTGTAACAGATGCAATTTCCCTAATGGCTCAGTATCCTATCACCTGCCTAATCCCAGTGATCTCCTGCAGGGGATATGGTGAAGATGCATGACTCCTCCCCCACTCCCCGCTGCCTCTGAATAATTAAAGTTAATAGAAGTGCAAACACTAACCAGGAGATTGATGCCTAAGGTGGCTCTGAGTATCTGTTATGGCAACCGTTGAGATGCATGCAAAATATTGCCAGCATGGCTGTCGGTTGAGCTCCCTGGTTCTCCGCTAATGTGATACTACTGTACTTGATGTTGTTTGATCCAGGGACAAAACCAGAAGGGTCAAGCAGATCACATGATCTAAACAACAGCAACAACTCCAGAGTGGTTTAACAGTCAATCCCTCTTCATGGGGAACTCTGAGAACTGTAGCTCTGTGAGGAGGATAGGGGGTCTTCTAGCAACTCTCAAAGCACCCTTAACAAGCTACAGTGCCCAGGATTCTTGTGGGGGGGGGGAGCCATGGCTGTGTTTAAGGTGGCACAACACAGATGGTATCCATGGTTCAGTATCGAATAAATAAATAACATGTGCTGCGTTTACCAAGACATTACAAGGCACAGGCATACAGGAGACAGCATAACCATCATCATAATTTTATTATTCATACCCCACCCATCTGGCTGGGTTTCCTCACCCACCCTGGGCGTCTAAGCCTCTCCAAACACGCAGTTAAGCCTGTATAATCTCAGACGGAATACAGAGGGTTTTTTGGTCGTTGCTGTTGATAGAGCACCCTCTAGTGGATTTTTAAAAGAAAGTTACTACTGGTGTTGGGAAGGGGAACAAGGTACACCTGAAAAGAAAGTTTCCAAGTTTTCATGAGCAAAGCATAAGGAATGTCTGAATTGGCCAAGCAGGAATTTGAAACCAGGTTGCTGGTACCCAGTGGTTTTTTTTCCCCCTGGCGGGATAAAGGTAAAGGTAAAGGGACCCCTGACCATTAGGTCCAGTCGTGACCGACTCTGGGGTTGCGCGCTCATCTCGCATTATTGGCCGAGGGAGCCGGCGTATAGCTTCCAGGTCATGTGGCCAGCATGACTAAGCCGCTTCTGGCAAACCAGAGCAGCACATGGAAACGCCGTTTACCTTCCCGCTGTAGCGGTTCCTATTTATCTACTTGCATTTTGACGTGCTTTCGAACTGCTAGGTTGGCAGGAGCTGGGACCAAGCAACGGGAGCTCACCCCGTCACAGGGATTCGAACCGCCGACCTTCTGATCAGCAAGCCCTAGGCTCAGTGGTTTAACCACAGCGCCACCTGGGTCCCTGCATCCTGGCGGGATGCATACCCCTAAACATTTTGTGAATCTTCGTACTTTTGTCCATTTACTGTAAGGTGCCGGCCTGTCTGGAGACTCCAAATCCTGTATAGTGGACGCTCCGGATATGAACTCAATTTGTTCTGGGGGTCCTTACGTACCCTGAAAAGTCTGCAACATGAGGCGCCGCTTCTGCACATGAACGCGGCACGATAAAGCGCTCCTGTGTATGTGTGCGCAGCGAAACCTGGAAGTATACACTTCTGGGTTTGCCGCGTTCGCCACCAGAAAGTTACGTTACCCGAAGGTAATGTAAACTGAGCGTCCACTGTACTAAATTGTTGTGTGTGACCCATTTGCGCATGGCTGTGATTGGACTGGGGCCAGAATGGGCAGGCTGTGGTTCAATTCTGCTTCCATGCGCTTATCTTTGTGGGGAAAGATGCAGGTTGTACCTTCCCATCGTTAAATGTGCCTAAGCAGAATCATTTAACTTTTTTTTAAAAAAATGCACTGGTTCCCAAAGGTATTTAGAAAATCCCCTCCAGTTCGCAAAGCTTTTGTGACATGGGACCCAAGGGGATTAATGAGTTGACTTCAGACCTGGCTCTTGAGATCTGTGGTTGTTTCCCTTTCCCAGGTTTACAGAGGCTTATGTGAGTTACTTAAAATGGGTGACATTGTCCCCCCCCCACTTTCTCTTGGGAAGAAATTCCTGATTTGGAGCCACACTGACTAGGGGATCTTTCCCTTGACTTAACCGTGTGAAGCTGCCTTGTAAGTGTCGGGCACTTGGAACAAACCAGCCCATTGCTCATTGGATCCATTACTGACCAGGTGACAACCACGAGGCCCAGTACCCTCTGAAAGTATTGGGGTGCAGTCTCAAAACATGCACACAAGAGTGTAAATTTGCAGATTTGTACACGGGCTCTACACCTGTTCGGTACATACAAAAGGGAGGTGCATGATAAATCTCATCTCACTGACCTTTGCAACATCACTACAGTGGTACCTCGGTTTATGAACACAATTGGTTCTGGAAGTCTGTTCATAAACTGAAGCGTTCATAAACTGAAGCGAACTTTCCCATTGAAAGTAATGGAAAGTGGATCAATCCGTTCCAGACGGGTCCGCGGAGTACTCAACCTGAAGCGTACTTAACCCGAAGCATGGGTGTAATTGGTTCCGGAAGTCTGTTCATAAACTGAAGCGTTCATAAACTGAAGCAAACTTTCCCATTGAAAGTAATGGAAAGTGAATTAATCCGTTCCAGATGGGTCCGCGGTGTTCGTAAACTGAAAATTTGTAAACCGAGGTGTTCGTAAACCAAGGTCCCACTGTAATTCCTTCTCTCTTGCTTGATAATCAACACTGTGGGTATTTAGAGGAGGGGAAGAGAAATGAAACCCCTATGGATGTTATCCACAAGTCTAATCCACTTTGTCTCTTTCTTTGCTTTTCCACTCCACCAAATGCAGAAGGTTTTTTTTTTTATAAACCCACTTGGATGAGCAAGTACTCCACTTTAGTTTTATGTATTAATGGGACAGATTTTTTAGATTCTAAAAAAAAAAATTGTGGGACTTGAAGGTGACATTTATTAAATGACACCAGGTGTTCATAGGGTGAGCTCCTTTGTTCCTAAGCCATTGGCTGGAAGCACGGGAGATGAATGACTTTGCCAAGGTTAGAGTTATTGATTCATGAAAAAAGCTGCATAAGTGTACAATTCAACTGTTTGTTTGTGCACGTACCCTGATTGTACACTCAGTGAATATGACATGTGAACACCCTGTTGTTACTTGTAATTATATTATTCAGCTGGGGTCCAGCTCCGAGGGCCTTCTGGTGGTTCCCTCACTGCAAGAAATGAAGCTACAGGGAACCAGGCAGAGGGCCTTCTTGGTGGTGGCGCCCGCCCTGTGGAAGACACCTGAAGGCAGCAACTGTATAGGGAAGTGGCTGGGGCATCCCAGCCAGATGAGTGGGGTATAACAACAACAACAACAACAACAACAACAACAACAACAACAACAACAACAACAATTTGAGAGCCTCTAAATCTGCCTGTACTGCTTCAAGATCCTCTTTGGGTACAGAGAAAGTATGAGTTTAATAGTCTTGATCCCATCTGTAGCTGTTGCACACGAGTAGACGAGAAGGACTTTTCCATCCTGAGTCTGTGAGCATTTTTAGAGGGAAAATCCTTTAAAATCTGCACACTCTAAATAGGTTTAAAATCCCCATGGGGCAGCCGTTTGCATTTCCTTGTAAGACAACCAAGGACATTGTACAGTAAAAATGATGGGCGGGTGAAATGGTGGCCACTATCTAGTGTGGTAGATGTGTCTGCCATTCTCCTCTCTCTCAGGTCATTCCAAGGGACATTCTGGGTGGCCAAGAAGAGGGACTCTGCTGCTGCCCCCCCCATATGCTGATACTTCCATTCAATTAGGTAAAGGTAAAGGGACCCCTGGCCATTAGGTCCAGTCGTGACCGACTCTGGGGTTGCGCGCTCATCTCGCATTATTGGCCAAGGGAGCCGGCGTACAGCTTCCAGGTCATGTGGCCAGCATGACAAAGCCGCTTCTGGCAAACCAGAGCAGCACATGGAAACGCCGTTTACCTTCCTGCTGTAGCGGTTCCTATTTATCTACTTGCATTATTGACGTGCTTTCGAACTGCTAGGTTGGCAGGAGCTGGGACCAAGCAACGGGAGCTCACCCCGTCACAGGGATTCGAACCGCTGACCTTCTGATCAGCAAGCCCTAGGCTCAGTGGTTTTTAAATGATTTTAGTGCCCACCCTGGAACGATGCCTGGATTTTATCTCCCACCCCCCTTTGCTCCGCCCACCAAAATTTCAAGGCGAAAGTTCAAAAAATGTGATTGTTGGACTTGACTGTAAAAAGTGGATCCAAGAACTGACTCCTGATGTTCCTTGGCCCTGGCAATTGAACCAAATGATGGTGGCAGCCATAATGGATCTTTTCGACGAGTATTCCCAAGATGTGAGCTCAGGGATGCCATTTGCCAGTGTATCCCGAACATTCCTAGTTTTCCCTTGGAGTGGGCTGCTTTTCATGACTCAGCTGTTGAACTCCAAAGTCCCCCCATTAAATCACCTCCCATTATATATAATCACAGCAGCCACAGGTGTGGCTAAAGCTCTTTCTTTTATTAGCTTGGAACCCTTCCCAACTCCTGAGTCATGCTATTAAGCGCCAATGTACTTTAGGATACACGCATGCAAATATGAGGGCCTCTATCCAGACCTGCCTTTAATGATTCAAAAAGAAAGCGATTTGTCACCATTACGGTGGGCTCTTGTCAGGCACGTAATCTGGGGCAGGGAATTTATTGGTGATTAAAATTGCATCAAAAGGAAAGAGATATCAATATAGAAACTACTGATCAGGCTCAGAAACTGTGCACAAAGCAGTTTGCTGCAGCCTCCCCCCCCCTCTTGAGGCTGACCCTAATGGCTTCTGCTCAGTTGTATAACCCAGGCAGGCAAAATTAATTCCCCCAATTAAGCCTAATTGACACAACTGACATTAGTTCTGGGTTGGAATCATGCATCGACAGCATCTGCTAGCACAGAGGAAGGCAGAAGACCGAGGCTGCTCTTTCTTGCTGGAGACACACATTTTGTTGGGGAACTGACTGTAGCCATGGCATTGGGTGGGCTTAGCGCAGGGCTGGGGAAGCTCGAATTCAAGGGTCAAATGTGGCCTTTCTGGCTTCCCAATCTGGCCCTCACAACTCCCTGCAAGTCACACCTGCTTCTATTCCTCCTCAAGTGTTTTCTTGCCTGACTGGCATCCGTCCTTGAAGTCTGGTAATGCCTCTTGCAACTAAGAACATTAGTTGCTCCACCCAATTTCCCTCTGGCCCCACCCACCCCTGGCATGTGGCCCTTGGAAGGTAACGCAGAAGGGAATGTGGCCCTCAGGGACAGCCTTCTCAAAGCACATCACGCCTAGGTGGAAAAAGAACTGCCCTGGCTGTGTGCTACGGAGCCAGGTTCAAGAAGCTTGCACTGAAGCACAAAGCCCTGTACCTCTTGGGACCTACATACTTGGACAGATGCCTGCTCTGATGCACACTTTAAGACATGCAGGAAGTGCCCTTTTGGTATTGGTCTGAAATCTTCTATGCAGTAACCAGCGAGAGGGCACTCTCTGGATCCTTCTCATCCCAAAGAAGGCTGGCACCACCAACACTTCTGCGTTTTCATCCTTCACAATTTAAGAAAGAGGTTGACAAGCTGGAACGTGTGCCAAGGAGGGCAACTAAGATGATCAAGGGTCTAGAAGCCAAGCCTTATGAGAAATGGTTGAAGGAACCGGGTATTTTTCACCTGGAAAAGGGGAGACTGAGAGGAGATATGATAGCCGTCTTCACATATCTGCTGGGCTGTCTCCTGGAGGATGGAGTAAGCTTGTTTTCTCCTGCTCTCCTGTAATTTGTAACCAATGGTTTTCTCCTGCTCTCCTGTAATTTGTAACCAATGGCTACAAATAACAGGAAAGGAGGTTCCGACTAGACGTGCGGAAAAACTTTCTGACAGTAAGATCTGTTCGACAGTAGAACAGTCCCCCTTGCGAGGTGGAGGACTCTCCTTCCTTGGAGGTTTTAAAGCAGAGGTTGGATGGCCATCTGTCATGGATGCTTTAGCTGAGATTCCTGCATTGCAGGGGGTTGGACTAGATGACCCTTGGGTCCCTTATAACTCTAATGATTCATTGTTAGTTAAGTACCTATTTATTTCCCCAGGTTTGCTCAGTTTGCTGTTGTCAGGTTTTGTGGTTCTGACTGTTGCTTTATTCCTTGTTAGTTTTATTGTTATAATGGGAACCCCCTCTGTCACTGCTTTTAGTAATGGAGAGAGAACTAGAATCTCCTGCTCCTTCCTCTTCCTCTTCCCTTCCCTGTATTACTGTAAGAGAAAATTCTGCCTGACCACAGAATTCTAGGCGTGTGACTATCTAACTTCAGTGAACTTAAATCTGTCCTGGATTGGTATGACCTAGATATTCCACACTCCTGCCCTGTTTCACCTGCACATTATTTTATAATTCACAAGTAAGCCCATGGGGGGAAAAAAACAGTTAATTCAGCCTCTTTCCATCAAAGCACGAAAATGTGCCTTGCATGAGGGGCGTTGCTATCTGCTCAGCAATAATCCATTTTACATTCCAGCTGACATTTAAAAAATCCAACAGACTTAAGGCAGGCCTCTCTTTGAACCATGCAGGGTGGAATTGCCAACTCACTCCTCCTATTTTCACACAGAGATTGAGCATGTGTGCTTGTGTGTGTGTGTGCTCATGCTCAATGGATTTCATAAGAGCCAACTGCTAGGGGTTGAGGGGTCTTTGCCCCCCCCAATAAAATATTTGAGGCCTCCACAAAGTTTATGGTCATTGCCATTCAAATACAGTGGTACCTCGGTTTAAGAACAGCCCTGTTTACGAACAATTCAGTTTACGAACTCTGCAAAACCGGAAGTAGTGTCCCATTTGAGAACTTTACCTCAGTCTAAGAATGGAATCCAAATGGTGGAAGGCGACGGGAGGCCTCATTAGGGAAAGCGTGCCTCAGTTTAAGAACGGTTTCGGTTTAAGAACGGACTTCCGGAGCGGATTAAGTTCGTAAACCGAGGTGCCACTGTAGTGTGGATGAGCTGCATCATGTGATCGATTATGTGGGGCAGGGCTTACCTGCTCCCCCCCCCAATATTTTATTCAAGTTGGCACCCTTGGTGGATTTCATTTGCACTCTAATTCAGTGGTCATGCACAAGATACGTATATGACAGGCAATGCCACGATCAGTCATAGAATTATAGTACTTACTGCGGCCAGACTGAATGTTCTTGATTCGGCGGTTTTGAGGGGAAGATTTGGAGGAGTCCTATACAGTCAGAGAACGTGCCATTGTGCCTTGGGTGAGGTAGAATCCACAGAACACATTTTACTGAGTTGTCCCTTTTATAATGATTTAAGGCAATATCTTATAACCCCATATTTATCTCAGTTTAGACCAAGAGAACGGCAGGCAGCACATTTGCTAAACAAGCCCACTGGGAAAATAACCTTCTCGGTGGCTAAATTCCTCTCCCTGGCGCTCAAGTGTCGGAAACGTATAATCGAATGCCTTGATGTGGGTTACCTGTAGGAGGTTCAGTAGCGTGGTCATACTTCATTTATGTATCCCTCTGATGCCTTCAGTTTTTTATATTTTTATATTTGTATTGAGAAATGTTTTTCTTTCTGACTATCAGTCGAATAAAGTATTTTGATTGATTGAGTTCTATGAGTCTATGGTTCTATGACACGCCTGTCTAAAGTTTCTTCCTTGCATCTTGCTATCATAGCGAGGTGCTTGTAGGTGCCAGGCAGGATGAAAATGCCAGGTTGGCCTTGCCCTGCTGTTTAGACAGGTGTCTCATAGTTGCCCCTGGAAGTTAGTCAGTACCATTTCCCCCCATCCATTAGAAGATGTCGGACTGACCTCAGCTGCCCAAGATAAGTCTCTCGGTGTTCCCTTGTTTTTCAATTACAGCACATTAGCACATGCTTTGATCTGGCACGGCATCCAATTCCTTCTCACACTCTGTTCTCCACCAACATTTTTCATGAAATGTTCCCGAGCACGAAAAGTTCTTTAAAGTAGAACCAAGAATTAGCTGGCTTCTTTCCTACAGGAGGACGAGTAGAATGAGGAAGAGGAGGAGGAAATAATAACTTTCATTATTCACCAGCGTTGATTTTCACTTCCTAAGCACTTCAACGACAGTTGAAGGATACTGCCTTCGAAAACGCCCATCAGGTGTGGAAGCACAACTTGGGGAGGTAACAAATAGTGCTACAAAATTTGATAGCTAAAATTATAGTTGATTAATTGAATGGAAGCAGGTTTTAATCCATGGGTTTGCTTGTAGCATAAGGACACACTGGGTGTTTTGGGTTCTGGTGGGTTACCGGAATAGGCAGAGTTCTTAGGACGCACCACCAACAATGGCCAATGAATTGCTACAACTAGCAGTCACGTACTATCGAAAATCTATACATTATCATTGTAGTAGGAACAGAGTCAGAACTGGTCAAGGAATAAAAGGACTCAAGGAATAGGAGAAAAATATATCAATGGTTCTGGTGTGTTCCTGTAACATGCAGGGACCCACAATTCAAATGGATAGCTCAGTTGGTTAGAGCATGGTGTTAATGGCGCCAAGGTTGCAGGTTCAAACCCCGTAAAGGGCAGCAGCATATTCCTGCATTGCAGGGGGTTGGACTAGATGATCCTTAGGGGACCGTTCCAACTTTATGATTCTGTGAAACCACTGTGAAACAATTCCATTTGCCTCTCTTGCCAAGGCAAATGTTCCGTTGTCTTTACCTGCTGCTTGGAGCTGGTTAGTGGAAAGGGGTCACACACCCCAACATGTGCAAAGCGACAAATGGTGTAGCAGGGAAGCTCTCCGCCCGCCCACCCGCAGATAAAGCCTTGAGCTTGCTCTTTTGGTGCTAACTGGGATGTCTAGGAGACCTGTTGTTGCTGGCGAGAGGGCATCCTTCCCCTTCAAAGGAATTGGGTCGGGTGATCATCCCTGAGACAATCAAATGAGGCATTTGCCTCATTGGGAAATTCAAGCCTGGTTTTTTTTTTTGGGGGGGGGAGTCTTCTGGCTGTTGTACAGAGAAGTATTAGCAAAAACCGTTCTCTAATGGAAAAAAAGAGAGATGAAGGTTGTGAAATCTCCACTGAAGGTTGTGGCTGGGTAGCTGGCTAGCGTGACTCTGTGAGCTTGTGGGAATTTTGCATGAGAGATTACCCAAGTACCTTGAACTTTCGGTGTCTCTGGGACTCTGAACAATTAGGTGCATTTGTGGCATTTAGGGGCTTTGCTCTTATTTAGAACCAGGGAAAGGTTAGTGGACTTTTGTGGGGAAAGTTCATTTGCTCTCAAATGGCAGCCAGCCCAGAACAAACCCACACTCCACAGCTGAGTTCTTCTCTTGCCATAACATCAGTAAAATATTCGTGTGTCAAAATGCTTTGAGTATAGGAAGCTGCCTGATATCAGTGGGGTCCAACTCCCTTCATCCCTGACCTTTGGCTAAGCTCAGCTGGCTGTGGGGATGGTGGAAGTTGTAGTCCACCAACATTTAAAGATCCAAGGTAGAAGAAGACAGCCTTGTATTGACTCGAGATCTCTCTTTCCCGTCCTGGCAATGACATTCCTGGGTCTTTCCTAGCATTTCCACCAGGCATCTGGTATCCCAGAACAGTTGTCATGACTTTAGCATCTGAATAGGACCCATCAACATTATCTGCCTAATTCTGGTCAACTGGACCTTCAGCCTGCTATTTTAATTTCCCATAATGCCATGCCAAGCACTCCAGGGTATTGTGGGAAATTTAAGCGGTGCCTCTTAGCCAACGTTAGAGTCAGAAATGGGCCACCAGAGGACATTTTTGCTTATGGCTGCCTCAAACCTATATGCCCTCGTTCCTTGCAGGTGGGGTTTGCATTTAGGACATTTTGCCTACAAAATGTGTGCCCTGCCACTAACCTACGGGCTCTTCCCTGTGGGAAATGTCCAGATCACAGTTGGGTTCTGCAAATACAGAGGTAACCTCAGAGCACCTTACGTTAACGCCATGTGTGTTGAAGAACAGGATCGTAGCAAAATATCAATAGAACATCACAGGATCCAACAGGAAAGCAAGGTGTCCTTTGTTCACACGAATGAGCAAATAGCCAAGGTCATTATTTATTGAGAAATTGTGAGAAAGAATTTTCTCTGCAGGGAATCTGTGAATGGATGATGGAGAGTCTTTGATTACTCTCTCTCTCTCTCTCTCTCTCTCTCTCTCTCAATACATGGCTTTCCCACAGAGAACCCTGGGAAGCAAATATCATTTCTCAGAGAGCTGCAGTTCCCAGCACCCTTGATAAATTACAGTTCCCAGGATTCTTGTATACAACTTTAGTGGCCAGAATATTCCTTATGCAGGTTATAGATTTAGCAACATTTCCATACAATTCAACCTCTAAGCAGTTTACGTTATAAAATATTCATTATAAAATAGCAATTAAAACAGACTTCAGAAAAAGTGGACATGACAAAATGACCAACAACCCCCCCCCCAAAAAATCAAATGTACATAATCAAATCGCCCGGGTAGTTTTGCCTAAGCAAAAAAAAAAAGTTTTTAGAAGGTGCTGAAAACACTAGAGCTGAGGCACAACCTTGACCCAAATATTATTAGGTGGGATGTTTTGGAGAATAGGTGCTGCCGTGCTAAAAGATTTGGGGAAGGGCTGCAGCTCAGGGGCCCAGCATCTTCCTTGTGTCCAGAAGGTCTTGGGTTCAGTCCCTGGCATTTCCAGGTAACACGAGAATGGTAAGATTTTTGCACCTAAAGTCTGACTCAGTATAAGACTGCTTCCTATATTTCTATAAGCTTGATTTCTCGCAAGCGTGACATAAACATTATGTGGCACATTTGTGTGTACATATAGTCTTGCATCTTCTCACCGGGTTACTGGAAGTCAGTTTGTCACCTGCTTCATTCTCCAGTTCAGCCTTCCTTAACCTGCAACACAAGAGATGTTTGAGGCACTATATTTCTTCTCTTTCTCTTTGGCGATCGCTCGTAGCCGAGTAAGATTGTCTTCCATAAACACGGTTTTAACAATGAGTCCATAAGTGACTGTGGAGGCCAATTCTGGATCCACACGTCCTTCCACAGTGGGGACATTGGTTTCCGGGCGGGAGTTGATCACAGTGGGGATTTGCCAAACGCGCCTTCCTCTTAGCACGTTCCTCCCTTTCGTCCTGAGTTCGAGTGTCTTCAAAGCCCATGACACCTTTGGGAAAGGCTGTTCTCCAACTGGAGTGCTCACAGGCAAGTATTTCCCAATTGTTGATGTTTGTACTACATTTTTTAAAGATTTGCCTTGAGACAGTCTTTGAACCTCTTTTGTTGACCACCAGCATTATGCTTTCCATTTTTGAGTTCGGAATAGAGTAGTTGCTTTGGAAGACGATCATCAGGCATCTGCACAACATGACCAGTCAAACAAAGCTGATGTTGAAGAAACATTGCTTCAACACTGGTGATCTTTGCTTCTTCCAGTACAGTGGTACCTCGGTTTATGATCGCTGCGGTTTGCGATCGATCGGTTTGCGAACGCCGTGGACCTGGAAGTGCTTACAGCTTCCAGGTTCTGCGGTGCGTGGATGCGCAGAAGCGATCTGTGCAGCGCAAGCATGCGCAGAAGCGATCTGCACAGCGTGTGCATGTGCAGAAGCGCTCTATCGGCGCTTCACACATGCCCAGAAGAGGCTCTCCATTTACGGATTGCTCAGGGAGCAACCAGCTCCCCGGAACCAATTGCTTCCGTAAACCGAGGTACCACTGTACGCTGGTATTAGTTCCCCTGTCTTCCCAGGTGATGTGTAAAAAATTTCTGAGACACCATTGATGGAATCTTTCGAGGAGTTGGAGATGGCCTTTATAAGTGTTCCATGGGCACTATAAACTCCCACCAGCCCCAGACAGTGTGGTCATGTTTGCTGGGGCTGATGGGAATTGTAGTACATAACTGTTTGGAGAGCAGGTTGGGCAAGCTTTCTGCGTCGTTTGTAGACCAGGTACACTCAGTCCTGAGATTCACCTCAACATACAAGATTTATTTATTTTTTTAATGTTTTTGAGCCTCACCGTTGCAAATCAGAACTTGCTGAAGATCAAAACATTCTGCAACCGGAGAAGCCACATTTCGTAACTTTGCTGTGAGCAACATGAATTACGCTCAGCAAACTGGAATTCTTTGCGGGAGATGAACTCTGAAATAGCTACGCTCTTCTTCTTCTTCTTCTTCTTCTTCTTCTTCTTCTTCTTCTTCTTCTTCTTCTTCTTCTTCTTCTTCCTCTTTTAAAAAAAAATCTGCGGTTGCCAAATCAGTAATTATGCAAATGTTATAATCTTGATAATTTCACTTAAAAATAAAAATGGCAGGTTGAGGCAGCTTCTGCCCTTTGGCACGGTGAGAATGTGGTAGTTCCCCCTTGCTTGCCGCTACAACTCCGAAGATGGAAATCTCTATGAGGTCTATGAACTTTACGCCACCTAGAAGAGGTTCTGTGAGGACTGAAAATTGGATTGCTGACTTTGGAACTTGCTGGACTGGAAGGGAATGGCCGAGATCAGGGGAAGGGGGGGGGAATTGATGATAAAGGAGAAAGTTTAAAATTTAGAATGTAAAATGGATTTAAAAAATATGGAGGATCTTTGGAAAGAAATTGTGGCAAGGGAAGAAAAGGAATGTTAATTAAATTAGAAGTAAGATGCAGTAGTCAATTGGAAGTATTAGAAAGGGAAAAAAATTTATAACATGAATAATCAAGGGGATGGTTGGGGGTTCCACTCCTCTTGTCGACCCTCTACGTGCTGGGAGCTCTTGGTGGCAGAGGGGGCCATTGGGGCGTGGAGGGCGGGGGTGGGGGTGGAGGGAAGATCCAATCGGAAAAAACAACCATTGCCCCTCTCCTTCTTTCCTCTAGGGGCTTCTCGTGGCAGGGGGAGCACGGGGGTGGGAAATGATAATATAAGAGAATTTAATAGAAAATGTGGATAGTTTGAGGATATAAGATTGGGAGAGTATGGAAAATAGAATGGGGAATATGATAAGAAAATTGCTTAAATGAGTCTTAAAATGAAAATCAGAAAAGGGGGAGGTAGGGGAAGCCTACAAAACAATGTTTAGGGGGGGGAAGGAAAGGTATAATTATATTTTTTTTTCTTTTTGGGTTTTTCTTTTTCTTTATTTTTTCCCTATATCTTGTTTCTTCTTTTTCTTTTTTGTGATTTTGGTAAAGATTGGATAGATAGTTGGGTGGACACTCGCCTGTATCTCTCCCTGTCATCCCACTCGGTGTCGGGGGGGGGGGGGTTCCTGGGGAGAGGGGGGAGGGGTGGGGGATAAACCCAATTATAAAATGTACCACCTTGGACTGCTCACTTTTCGGGGGATTCTCTCGTGGCAGGAGAGATCCCATGGAGGGAGGGTAAGAAAAAAGGGGGATAATATGTTATCTATGTGTATGTATTTTTTCATTATGCAAAATTAATAAAAATTATTATTTAAAAGAAAAGAAAAGAAAAGAAGAGGTTCTGTGTGACAGTGCGGGTTAAAAGGAATATCATCAGCCCCCCCCTTTATGAAACTATACAGTGGTGGTTCTCCTCCTCCCCATTTCATCCTCATGCAGCAACTCTGCGAGGCAGAAAAGGCTAAGAGATGGTGACTGACCCAAGGTCACCCAGTGAGCTTCATGGCTGAGTGAGGATTCGAACCCTGCTCTCCCAGGTCCTAGTCCAACACTCTAACCATTACGCTGCACTGTTGTGGGACTGCAACTCCCACCAGCTCCATGGCAGATGATAAGGGATGGTTTTATCCGTTCATTTGGTTTATATCCCGCCCTTCCTCCTCCAGAAGGATGGGAGTTGTGATCCCTTGATACTGAGAGGAGTCACATATTTCCCATGCCTCTTCTAAATCAAGGCCAGTGCAAATAATGGCAACCAATGATGGCTGAGTCGAGCCTTTATATATTGTTTGGGGGTCACATTAATCTCTCTCTATTTCTCTCATAGCCATATTCGATTAACTGAAAAATACAATGCATCCTTTTTTTTGTGTAGCTTCCTCCCTCCGCTTGCAAACTTTGCATCAAAGGAAACAAAAGCAATAAGAGGAAAGGAGAGAGAAGAATGTGAACAAGAGGCAATGGCTTTGTGCCGTTATTGTGTTTGCTGGCGATATTCTTTTCATCCATCCATGCCTGAGGTTGCAGAATGACTGCAATTTGTTTGGAATAATTTTCTAAAAAAGCAAGTTGGGATCTGCGACAAAATGTTGCAGTGGCTCAAGCCCTGACAGGAGTGCTCCCGTTCAGGCCCCAGTCAGTCTGAACCAGGAGACTTGCTTCACCCCTCAGGGCTTGTGTGTACGTGTGTGTGTGGAGTTTCTATTTTTTTTACAAAATTATATATATATATATATTTATTTTTCCATTTAAACATATATAACCACATCATCATTATTATCCACTTTACTTCTTTGGCTCTTTAGAGCCTGTCGACTTCCTTCCCTCCCACCTCTTGGCTTTCAAAAGTAACCTTTATATCACAGCATTTTATATATTTTCCAATTCTAATATAACTCATTACAAAATACATCAAAATTTAAATAAATGTAGAAAGGTAAAAAAAAATCCTCATTACAAATCTCCAGATAACCCTACTAAGTGTTGTTAATTGCTTACAATGATCTTTCAAATATTGTGTAAATTTACTCAAGTCTTTTTGGAATTCTTGATCGTGCTGCTTTCGGATTTTCCCCGTCAGCTTCGCCAATTCCGCCAATTCATCTGCCACTCCCCTTTTATTGGTACTTCTTGTTGTTTCCATTTTGGGGCTAAAAGGGGTTTACCGCTGTTGTTGCACACATGAACAGTCTTTATCTTCTTCTTTTTTTTGTATCACTTCACCTACTATACCCAGTAAAAAGGCTTCTGGTTGTTTTTTTTAACAAAAGTGTTTTGAAACATTTTCTTTAACTCAGGCATAGGCAAACTCCGGCCCTCCAGATGTTTGGGACTACAATTCCCATCATCCCTAGATAACAGGACCAGTGGTCAGGGATGATGGGAATTGTAGTCCCAAACATCTGGAGGGCTGGAGTTTGCTTATGCCTGCTTTAACTCATTATATATCATTTCCCAGAAAGCCTTTACCTCTTTATAAGCCCAACACATATGGTAAAAGATATCTTCCTTTTCTTTACATTTCCGCTCGTCTTCCACTGCCTCCCGCAGTTTGGTCAAACTCATGTTCGTAGCTTCAAGAACACTGTCCAGCCATCTCGTCCTCTGTCGTCCCCTTCTCCTAGTGCCATCAATCTTTCACAACATCAGGGTCTTTTCCAGAGAGTCTTCTCTTCTCATGAGGTGGCCAAAGTATTGCAGCCTCAGCTTCAGGATCTGTCCTTCCAGTGAGCACTCAGGGCTGATTTCCTTCAGAATGGATAGGCTTGATCTTCTTGCAGTCCATGGGACCCTCAAGAGTCTCCTCCAGCACCATAATTCAAAAGCATCAATTCTTCGGCGATCAGCCTTCTTTATGGTCCAGCTCTCACTTCCATACATCACTACTGGGAAAACCATAGCTTTAACTATACGGACCTTTGTTGGATGACTAAGTTAGAGCCACTAATTTTAACTGGTCCACTTTGAGTAAAACTCAGTTGGCTACCACCCTCAATGTTGAGATGTTTAGACACATCACGTGAAAATGGCTTCAGAGAAACCTCCTTGGAGAAATAACATCTGAGGACAGTTCAGCACCCCCTGCTCCTTTGACTTAGCTCAGAACTTTAGATTATGTGTTTATATTCGAAGGCAAGAGACACAAATTATTTCCCTTAACTGGTGTTTCTCTAGCAACTCCCATTTCTTGTCTTTAAATGCAAGCTATCTTAACTAGGAGATGAGCTGGCCAGATAGCTTAAATTCTTTGGGTCAATAAGAAAACTTTTTTTTATTTAAAAAAAACACCTCATCCACAAAGCATTATAGTTCGCTACCTTCAATAACTTTATATTAGGAAGGAATGAAATGCTAGGCATTCTAAGTATGAATGGTGGGTCTTTGAAGCTGTCCTTAGGCATAGGCTGACACATATCAGCAAAAGGAAAAAGGGCTTATGAGAGTTATTCGGTTCTTTCATAAGCTGCGTGCTTCATAAAACAATCTGGAGAAGATGGTTAAAAGCCATGCTGCCCTTAACAACAGGAATCTTCAACCTTTGGGGAGCTGGCCGGTTCTTTTGATCTCTGTATCAGGTCATGCGATCACATGGTACATCTCTTGATGGGTTATTCCACATCATTCTGCAGAGAGCGAAGCCACGTTTGTCCAAGGATTAGGGGGTTAGGGCTAAGGGCTATGGTCAGGGCTCCCCCCCCCCAGACTCAGTTCCAGCACCTCTCAGGTGGGCACCATTGCCATTATAAAAGAGCAAGGGAGGCGTTCGCGGCGAGTTCTGGCATCTCCTTTCTCTAGAAAAATGGCACTGATTATGGTAATGGTTAGGTGTAGACTTTGGGTTAAAGTAAAGGTAAAGGTGACCCCTGACCATTAGGTCCAGTCGCAGATGACTCCAGGGTTGCGGTGCTCATATTGCTTTACTGGCCGAGGGAGCCGGCATACAGCTTCCAGGTCATGTGGCCAGCATGACTAAGCCGCTTCTGGTGAACCAGAGCAGCACATGGAAACACCGTTTACCTTCCCACTGTAGCGGTACCTATTTATCTACTTGCACTTTGACGTGCTTTCGAACTGCTAGGTTGGCAGGAGCAGGGACCGAGCAATGGGAGCTCACCCCGTCACAGGGATTCGAACTGCTGACCTTCTGATTGGCAAGCCCTAGGCTCTGTGGTTTAACCCACAGCGCCACCCTTGACTTTGGGTTAGGTTAGGCTTTAATTTCTAAACAACAAGAACAATGCAGCTGGGAGAAGGATAGGCCAGAGAGTTTTCACCCAACAAACACAGAAAGACCTTAGAGATGTGATCTCCCCACTATGTTTTGGTTTCATAACATTTTGTTGCATGCCACCCCAATCTCCAAGTGGTGAGTGGCGCCAGGGGTTCCAAGCACTTACCCAGGGTTCAGTTCCCTTGGAATGAGGGACAGCAGAGACTGTGGTGTTTTTATGATGTATGGTTTCACATATATACAACCTGAGCCTATGATGGAGGGGCTTTGTCATGGGCTGGTTGGATGCAGATGAAAGGTGGGAGGAACCAGCTGGGGAACCACCAAGGGAAGAAAGCTCAGGACTTGGGGAGTGGTGGTGGGACAATGATGAGTGGTCACGGGGAGTAGACTGGGAGGAGGAGGAGGTGTTGGAAGCTGAGGAGGTAACAGGGCTTAATGAGCTGGGAGAGTCTGTGGCAGAGAGAAGTCCAGTATCAGAGGCAGAAGCTGAAGCAGGAGGGTAGGAGGAGGGAAGCCAAGAGGCAGAGAGGAGTCCGGCTGGTGAAGAGTCACAGATGTCTCCCTCTTCTGCTGCAACCAGCTCCCCTCTGCACCGACTCCCAGAACCAGGAGAGGCATGAAAAGGGTGGAGCAAAGACAGGCGTCATGCAAATCTAGTCCCTGGTTGCTTGGAAGACCTCAAGAGCCTCAGACCACAGAGGCAGGGCATAGCCTTCATGGCTAGTAGCCATTGATAGACTTACCTTGGATTTGTCTAACTCTCTTTTAATGCCACCCAAGTTGGTGGCCATCACTACTTCTTGTGGGAGCAAATTCCATAGTTCCATGGTCTTCCAAGCTGGACCTGAGCTCAACAGCATGCTCCCCTCCAGTAACTAGTATTCCGAAGCATCCTGCCTCCAACAGTGAAGAGAGAACTGAGCCATTTCCCCGGCATTTGGACATCCTGCCATAGGATCATGGAAACAGCAGTCTGCACACTTCCTCAGCATGCTCCGAGCCAGACTTTTCCTTTCAATATCTAGCTCCATGACCCGTGATATCTTAGAAGCCCAAGGAGCTGACTGTAAGGTGACATTTAACTTGATAGCTTGGCCTTTGCTATTAATAAAACATAACATTACTTCAGCGGTGCAAATCCTGATCCTTCAGATCATCCGAACCCACTGCAAAAATAGAAGAAGAAAAAAGTTGGGGGCGGAGGGAGACAGACTATAAAGAGAAGGTGCCAAAAAAAGCTTACGCGAGTGTTTGCTGTCAAACAAAACTTTGTGCCAGACGTCCCAAACCGAAACATTACAAGATCACAAGGCTTCTTTTTTCAGGAGAGCCTCTGAGTGAGGCACTTAAGCACCAGTATTATTCCCAGGTGGGTTGCAATAGGTGTTAATTGAATTCCATTTGCATTTAATGGTGTAACTACCAAATCTGCCCCTTCCAAAATAATACACAACACTGAAATGCAGCAACCCTTCAGAATTCGTGCGTTTCTGAATTTTGCAGTTCAGTTCTCTGGCCAAGTAATGTGTACAGTTAAGCATACCTTGGGGCAATGTGTACACAATAATGCATCTGTTGGTGAAAGTAACATACCCAACTGCATTGTGTTAGAGAATATTGCTTTGCAAAACTGAGCTGGATTGAACTAACCCGTTCTACTAGCAGAAGCCAGTGCAAGGACTCCAGCTAGTGCAATAGGACTTTTTTTGCTCTCCTCCCTGCACGCCTCCCACAAATCTACTCGGGGTGGGGGTGGGGGTGGGAGAAACCCCTGGAATGGGGCATGGTGAGGTGGAGGAGCAGGAGGACACTTCTATTCTCACAACATCCCAGTGAAGTAGATTTGGCTGAGATATAGTGACAGGTCCAAGCACTCATGGCTGAGTGGGGATTTGAACTCAGGTCTCTCCAAAGTTAGATCAGTGTTCTGTCAGGCAAATGTTTGAAGGGATTTGCAGTGCCCTGTTGTAAAGGGAAGAACCCAACACTGTACTGAGAAGAAGAAGAAGAAGAAGAAGAAGAAGAAGAAGAAGAAGAAGAAGAAGAAGAAGAAGAGGAGGAGGAGGAGGAGGAGGAGGAGGAGGAGGAGGAGTTTGGATTTGATATCCCGCTTTATCACTACCAGAAGGAGTCTCAAAGTGCCTAACAATCTCCTTTTCCCTTCCTCCCTCACAACAAACACTCTGTGAGGTGAGTGGGGCTGAGACACTTCAAAGAAATGTGACTAGCCCAAGGTCACCCAGCAGCTGCATGTGGAGGAGCGGGTATGCAAACCCGGTTCACCAGATTAAGAGTCTACTGCTCTTAACCACTACACCACACTCGTGCTCAATCAGCACAAGCATTTCCGCTTGCCCAACGAGAAGAGGGGAGTTTGGCAGGTGCCCTCCTTTTCCTGCCTATTGGAGGAAGAGTGAGATATAAACTTAATGAACCAATGTTTATTTCCATCTACAGTCATACCTTGGGTTACGACCGCTTCAGGTTGTGCCTTTTTGGGTTGCGCCCCGTGCTGAACCCGGAAGTCCCAGAATGGGTTACTTCCGGGTTCCAGCACTCGCGCATGCGCAGAAGCGCTAAATCATGCTTTGCGCATGCGCAGAAGCGCCAAAT
Organism: Zootoca vivipara; assembly: GCF_965207765.1. Taxonomy (NCBI): domain Eukaryota; kingdom Metazoa; phylum Chordata; class Lepidosauria; order Squamata; family Lacertidae; genus Zootoca; species Zootoca vivipara. Next base: position 66,250,353 of record NC_142583.1, read on the forward strand.
CGCGACCCGCGTGTGCGCAGATGCCGTGCTGCGGGTTGCAAACGCTGCAGGTTGCAAACGTGCCTCCCGCACGGATCACGTTCGCAACCCGAGCGTCCACTGTATATACTAATAGAAAAGCCACCTCCAGGCTTCTAATTCTTCTGAAGCTCAAATGAAACCATCAGCACTGAAGAAGAAGCTATCTGCAGGCATGTTGGGGAGTGTGAGGGACAGAAACTATAGACAGCCGCCTCCCATCTTAACCACAAGCTCTTCCCCAAGCGCAAGTGGGAGCGGGGAGGGGGATGTCTCTAGCGAGGAATCAGGAAGTAGGAGCCAGGGCTCGGGCAAGGTAGCTGAGCCAAGGCGCCGCTTGGGAACGGAAGGGGGAAGCAGGGAAGCAGCGGGAAGAAGACCGATCCCAGCGACCCCGGAATTGCGCAGGAAACGTCGTGGGCGGAGATTTAGTACCCCCAGGCTACTTTGCTGGAGGAAAACGCGGGAATCTCCATTCGGAGGTTCTGCACCCGACTGACAACATGTACATAGCACTGTTTCAGCACTGTAAATAGACTGCACTAAATAAAAAGCTAAAATGCAGAGCTGTGAGGAGTCGTTACTCTGAAGTAGCCACCAGCGCCACTGTGAGAGGGAGACTGGACCCCAAGGGTGGCAAGAGAACAGCTTTAGGAAAAAGCTCTAAGAACGAACCCTCCCCAAATGTCCAACAAGAACTGAGCATGCTCAGGGGCCACAAGATGCTGGGTATGTGTTGGGCTGATGGTGTGGGGGGGCATGGCTGGCGTGCTAAACAGGAATACTTCACAGTGCAACATTTTGTTGCAGTTCCTACTTGTACCACGGAAGGAAAAGTGACCCAGGACCCAGGCAGGGCTGTTGTTGCCCCCCAACTTGGCCTGTTGGGAAGCCTAGGGCAGTCACACATCTATTACTATGTGCCCAGTGATTGGTTGACATAGGGAGCTGAGGAACAGCAATATTCAGAGGAAGCTTTGCTGAACGGAACAGTGCAGGGATGTGAAAAAGCTTCACCTGTAGGCTTCTGCCTGTTCTGCCGCTGTCAAAGGCCCAACGCCTCTATCCACCGGAGACAATAAAAGGCTATTTAATAAAACATCCCTTTAAAAGAACAAAAGAAACAAACCTTAGTTACAAACGAGCCACATTTATAGGTCTAAGCAAGTTAATGTTTGATGCATTGATAAACCAAGCTATTCTTCCCACACTTTGAACCGCCCTTTTGCGATATGAGACCGGGGTGGAAAGGCCATTATTTTAATAAATGATGGAAGTGTTGTTAAGAAATGACAAATGGCATTTTTCTCTTTCTCCCTCTCTCCGTTCATGCGATCCTCACTTCCCATGTGATGCCTTATGGTCTCTGAGAAACTCTACGGACATGGACCCTGTGTAAAAAGTCAGGATGGAGAGGCAAATTTTATGCCAGCAATAAATGCTTCCATTTAGATGTCTTTGCCTACTCAGCAGGCGGTTATTGATGAGAATTTGAAAAGCAGCTGAAAGATACATGAGCAAGAATCGCACTGAATGCAACTGTGAATTTATCACCTGCTTCCCATGTGATTTTTTTTTTCATAACTGCCTAGCCTAAACAGTGATGTTAGAGCACTTAAAACCAATGGCTTCAAGGAACCACGGGTGCCAACTTGAATAAACTTGCCCATCAACTTTGGGCCCCCCGGCCCCCACTAATATTTTATTGGGGGGGGGGCCTGAAGTCCCCTTGGCCCCTAGGCGTTGGCTCCTATGGTTCCAAATGCCACATTTTCTCACTTAAAGATTAATCTGTAGGGATCAGAGAAATGTCAGCCCCCAAAGAAAAATGGTAAAAAAGTAAGAAAATGTGGCCAGGAATGCTTGGAGGAAAGGAGTCAAAATGCTCTTATTAAGTATCAAGGTCTCCGAGAACATGCTGTTCAGAAGCTTATACAAAACACTGCACCTAGCCTTTTTTTTGTTTAAAAAACACACACACACAACTTCAGAACGAATTAAGAAAATCTGTTTTCCCCCACAGCCATGGGAAAGGGATAAACTAGGGACAAAGAGATGAGTTCTCTAAAAATCAGTTGCTTCTAAAAGTCAACACATTATGTTGTCATATTTGCACCCCCCAAAAAAACCCCTCCCCATACAAGTTAAACTTAAGTGGAGGCATAGCTTAAGCTCTCCGTCATACCCTCACAATCTCCTGTTCTCACATCAGATTTCCAAGGAGACAGCAAGCCCCCACAAAAAGTTTTTTTCTTCTGAGTCTAAACTATAGTTCTCTGCATCTTTTCTCAGTCTGCCTCAAACTGCTACTCTATTCTTTTCACACAGAGATCCAGCTTGGTTTCCCCATCCTTTACTGTCAGCTCTTTGATAGTTCTGTCCCAAGAAGCAATTGGCCAGCTCGTGCACTGTGGTCTAAACCACAGAGCCTAGGGCTTGCCGATCAGAAGGTCGGCGGTTCGAATCCCCACGACGGGGTGAGCTGCCGTTGCTCGGTCCCAGCTCCTGCCCACCTAGCAGTTTGAAAGCACGTCAAAATGCAAGTAGATAAATAGGTACTGCTCCAGCAGGAAGGTAAACGGCGTTTCCGTGCGCTGCTCTGGTTTGCTAGAAGCAGCTTAGTCATGCTGGCCACATGACCCAGAAGCTGTAGGCTGGCTCCCTCGGCCAATAACGCGAGATGAGTGCCGCAACCCCAGAGTCGTCCGCAACTGGACCTAACGATCAGGAGTCCCTTTACCTTTATAGTTCCCATGGCAACATATCACCCCTAATTTTGCCCAACAAAAGAAAATACTTGCTAGGCCAGGCCAGGGCTACCAAGATATATAGGATCATGCTGTACTTCTCCCAACTGATCCTGTTTGTGCCTGGAGATCCTGCATGTCTCCCAGGGATTTCCTTATGATTTCAATCTCCTTTGAAATGTCCCATGCTGTTTTCGGTAGAACATTACCTTGGTGCCCTGTAGGGCTTTTCAAATACTTTCTTCCTATATTGAATATCTGAGAATCATAGAACTGGGAGGGACCTGTCAGCCCCCACTTGCCAATGCAGGAAATTCACTTCTTCAGCATTCCAGATAGGTTGAACATCCAGATTCTGCCTTTAAAAAGGGTTCTTTGCTATTTCCACTCCACTTGCTTTCAAATCAGAAGGTCTTTTTCTTATTGTGCATTCATAAGAAAAGTGAAGGGGGAATGCACTGGAATGTAGACAGGTAACACTTGCTTTGATGCAACATCATCTAACCACCGTGCAAGCAAATCAGGATGATTGCTCAATAAACAGGTTGTCTGGAAGTGCTTTCAAAGACTGGGGAAAGTGGCCCTTCCAAATGGTTGCTGTGCTGTTCTATCACTCCTTCCATAAATTAGAACTTATGCACAGCTACCATGGTCCACTGTGAGATTTATCCATAATGTCTGCTTTATTCAAGCTGGTAACATTGACCATGGACAACAATACATTGAAAGTAGATGCTCAATGACCTCTGGAACACTCTCCAACAGCCTTAGGACTTAGCTACATTAGCAAAAAAAAAAGCGTTTAAAATGCATTATAGACATGCAACACCAGAAGGTCCTGTAGAGCACAAAACATTTCTATGTGATTTTACATAGAAGTTTCCCCCCTTTTGTTATAATAGTTTAATTTATGACTTATTTTTAGTGCTCCCCCATATGTAGATTCACCCCTACGTACCCTTTGGCAACTTCTAATCTAGAAGGGGACGACAGAGGACGAGATGGTTGGACAGTGTTCTCGAAGCTACAAACATGAGTCTGACCGAACTGCAGGAGGCAGTGGAAGACAGGAATGCCTGGCGTGCTCTGGACCATGGGGTCACGAAGAGTCAGACACGACTAAATGACTAAACAACAACAACAATCTATTTGCTCTTGTGGTCTCCATCTCGACCTCTGAGTTCTTAGCCACCTCCTCCTCTCTTGATGCAATTGACTCTTATATCAGAGTGGAATTTTGCAGAGGTTTTACAGTTTCTTGCATGATGAATTCTGCATTCAAAATTGGGAAAGGAGTACGACAAGGTTGTATATTGTCTCCCTGCTTATTTAACTTATATGCAGAATTCATCATGCGAAAGGCTGGACTAGATGAATCCCAAGCCGGAATTAAGATTGCTGGAAGAAATATCAACAACCTCAGATATGCAGATGACACAACCTTGATGGCAGAAAGCGAGGAGGAATTAAAGAACCTTTTAATGAGGGTGAAAGAGGAGAGCGCAAAATATGGTCTGAAGCTCAACATCAAAAAAACCAAGATCATGGCCACTGGTCCCATCACCTCCTGGCAAATAGAAGGGGAAGAAATGGAGGCAGTGAGAGATTTTACTTTCTTGGGCTCCTTGATCACTGCAGATGGTGACAGCAGTCACGAAATTAAAAGACGCCTGCTTCTTGGGAGAAAAGCAATGACAAACCTAGACAGCATCTTAAAAAGCAGAGACATCACCTTGCCGACAAAGGTCCGTATAGTTAAAGCTATGGTTTTTCCAGTAGTGATGTATGGAAGTGAGAGTTGGACCATAAAGAAGGCTGATCGCCGAAGAATTGATGCTTTTGAATTATGGTGCTGGAGGAGACTCTTGAGAGTCCCATGGACTGCAAGAAGATCAAACCTATCCATTCTTAAGGAAATCAGCCCTGAGTGCTCCCTGGAAGGACGGATCGTGAAGCTGAGGCTCCAATACTTTGGCCACCTCATGAGAAGAGAAGAATCCTTGGAAAAGACCCTGATGTTGGGAAAGATTGAGGGCACTAGGAGAAGGGGACGACAGAGGACAAGATGGTTGGACAGTGTTCTCGAAGCTACGAACATGAGTTTGACCAAACTGCGGGAGGCAGTGCAAGACAGGAGTGCCTGGCGTGCTATGGTCCATGGGGTCACGAAGAGTCGGACACGACTAAACGACTAAACAACAACAACAGTTTCTTGCATATGAGCCAACTCCCAGGGGCTAAGGACCCTTCGTCCCCTCCATAAAATATTTAAGGGGGTTGGAGGAGGCAAAGATGATGGGCATTGCCATTCAAATGGTGCCTTGCATGCCGTATTGTATGATACAATAGAGCATTGCACTATAAAGTGTTATATACCATAAAAACAATGCAATTGTTTGTCCAGGGGCAGGTACCACAAAAAAGGAGCATTGCTGATAAATGGAATATATTGAGACTATGCACAACAGACTCCAGAGCACAGCAAAGCATCCAGGACAAAACCTGCCTTACTGTTAGGCAGCTAGAGGTGAGCCAGACACTCTCCATAATGAATTCAAGCAGTGGATCAGAGCTTCTCTAAGCTTTCCTTTTGCCCGAAAGAGAAGAGACAGAGGAAGACTAGAGCTGTGACCTGCAGCTGTTATTTCACAGATAGTGCAATGTTGCCATCTGCAGGCTAAAACAACAACAACAAGAAGAGTTTGGATTTGATATCCCGCTTTATCACTACCCGAAGGAGTCTCGAAGTGGCTAACATTCTCCTTTCCCTTTCTCCCCCACAACAAACACTCTGTGAGGTGAGTGAAGCTGAGAGACTTCAGAGAACTGTGCCTATCCCAAGGTCACCCAGCAGCTGCATGTGGAGGAGCGGAGACGCGAACCCGGTTCACTAGATTACGAGTCTACCTCTCTTAACCGCTACACCACACTGGCTCTCAGTACAAAGCAATAAGAATACACATTTCTTCATGAAATAAAGCTAGGTTTATTAAGGCTTTGGTGGACAAGAGATCTCTTCAAGAATCCTAGGAATCTGATATTCTAGTGCAAGCCCTTACTGGAAACTTAGGTTTTGTTTTAGGGCTGTAAACCACTGCAGCACATTTCACTACACTAGGGAAAACTGTGGCCAGATGATTTGTGTCCTTCTCTCTCTACTGTCCAGATATGTGGAAGTGGAACTTCATGGCCTCCCCCCCTCTTTTACAAACCTATATCCCACCTTTCCTCCAAGGAGCACTAGGTGGTGTACGTACCTATCTTCCTACCCATTTTATGCTCACAAAAACCCTGTGAGGTAGGTGAGTGACTGTCTCAAGGTCACCTAGTGAGCTTGATGGCTGAACGAGAATTTAAACCCTGGCCTCCATGGTCCAAGGGATGCGGGTGGCGCTGTGGGTTAAACCACAAAGCCTAGGGCAGGAATCCCCAAACTTCAGCCCTCCAGATGTTTTGGACTACAATTCCCATCTTCCCTGACCACTGGTCCTGTTAGCTAGGGATCATGGGAGTTGTAGGCCAAAACATCTGGAGGGCCGCAGTTTGGGGATGCCTGGCCTAGGGCTTGCCAATCAGAAGGTTGGCGGTTCGAATCCCCGTGACGGGGTGAGCTCCCATTGCTCAGTCCCTGTTCCTGCCAACCTAGCAGTTCAAAAGCACATCAAAGTGCAAGTAGATAAATAGGTACCTCTCCAGCGGGAAGGTAAACGATGTTTCCGTGTGCTGCTCTGTTTTGCCAGAAGCGGCTATGTCATGCTGGCCACATGACCCGGAAGCTGTACGCCGGCTCCCTCGGCCCATAAAGTGAGATGAGCACCACAACCCTAGAGTCGTCCGCGACTGGACCTAATGGTCAGGGGTCCCTTTACCTTTACCTCCATGGTCCTGGTCCAGCACTCAAAACACTAGACCACACTGGGTCTTCTTTTTATGGTTGTCTTTAAATAGACCTGGACCAGACAGTCCTCCAAACAGGTTATTTCTTCAAATAGGGACCTGGTGATAGAATGAGGCCTGTCTGTCTTTGCATGCAGTACATGGGGCTCAGTTTCTGCCAACAGCAGCAACTTTGACTCAACATAGCTCTGCTTCTTGTGTCCCAAAAGCTTACAGATTCCTCAAACCATGGGAATGGCTAAATTGAGACGTGTTTCATAATAAGGGCTGAGCTCCTTTTCCAATGCTGATTTGTATGGTACAAGTCAACACATATTAAGTACCTTTAGTCTGAGCTGATTAACCTTTTGGACCCAGATATACAAACAATGTGAGTGGGAAGGTCTGTTGCCCCTCCTTCCTCCCTGGTTCATTTTCTGCTGGCTGGTCTTCTAGCTTGCCTTACATAGATGTTGGGAAGTCTTCCAGAACTCAGAGGGCCTATTCCATTTTCCTTGTGGCATATTGAGATACATCTCCTATCTCAAAACCTGTCCTGCATTCTGAAGTTTGATATTTGGGATGAAATACTTAGGGGTGGTGTCACTTACCTCTGAAATTTACATGCTACCAGAAACATTCTTTCCCGAAATCTGCCTCTGATGAAAGGGGACTTCAGTTTTGGACAGTATGCTAGCTCAGGAGGTGTGCATCAGATCAGCTCTTCAAATCAGAATCCACAAAGAACAAGTTCCACAAGCATGCCTACCGTATTTCCTCTTGAGGTTAGATTGGTAGCTGCTTGGAGCAGGGCCTTTTCAGTGGTGGCTTCAATTGCCCCTATGTACTGTGGACAGTCCTGCTCCTGTTCCTGTTGTTGTCTTTTAGAAAAAAAGTTTGAGGATGCCTTTTTTATTTTATTTAATGCGGACACATGCATTAGCCCTCAACCTTTCCCCCAGGTCTCTGGAAATGTAGCAAGAAGCACACATCTTACCTCTAGCACATGGGCAGGCAAACTAAGGCCTGGGGGCCAGATCCGGCCCAATCGCCTTCTAAATCCAGCCCACGGACGGGCTGGGAATCAGCATGTTTTTACATGAGTAGAATGTGTCCTTTTATTTAAAATGCATCTCTGGGTTATTTGTGGGGCATAGGAATTTGTTCACCCCCCCCAAATATAGTCCAGCCCCCCCCAAGGTCTGAGGGACAGTCGACTGGTCCCCTGCTGAAAAAGTTTGCTGACCCCTGCTCTAGCACATAAAAAATGTGTGTGGATTACTAGGCCACAGCTGGATATATAGTGTAAAGCAGGCATCCCCAAACCTCAGCCCTCCAGATGTTTTGGACTACAATTCCCATCATCCCTGACCACTGGTCCTGTTAGCTAGGGATCATGGGAGTTGTAGGCCAAAACATCTGGAGGGCCGCAGTTTGGGGATGCCTGGTGTAAAGCAGCTTTACCCAACCTGGTGTCCTCCAGGTATTTTTGATTACAACTCAAGGATGATGTGAGCTGTACAATGGTATCTCGGTTTATGAACACAATTGGTTCCGGAAGTCTGTTCATAAACTGAAGCGATCATAAACTGAAGCGAACTTTCCCATTGAAAGTAATGGAAAGTGGATTAATCCGTTCCAGACAGGTCTGCGGAGTACTCAACCTGAAGCGTACTTAACCCGAAGCATGGGTGTAATTGGTTCCGGAAGTCTGTTCATAAACTGAAGCGTTCATAAACTGAAGCGAACTTTCCCATTGAAAGTAATGGGAAGTGAATTAATCCGTTCCAGATGGGTCCGCGGCGTTCGTAAACCGAAAATTCATAAACCGAGGTGCTCGTAAACCGAGGTTCCACTGTAGTTCAAAACATCTGGAAAGCGCCAGCTAGGGAAAGGCTGATGAAAAGCTGGTGGGAAAGAACCTCTGGCAAGCACTGACATATCAATAGATACTAAAGTACATAAGATGGCCACTATTTTCACCTGAGGTAGGTCTGCCTGGCTACATCACCTTCTGGGCTTTGTTGTCCCATGAGTTTTCTATTTTTATTTTGACAGCGTTTTGAATCTGTTGTCTAGCATGATGATGCTTTTTCCATCACTCCTTTTCTGGCTCAGTTCCCTTGTCTGCAAAATGGGTGATTTTGTGTGTGTGTGTGTGTGTGAAGCTGAATCACAACTGCAAAGCATTTCACCCTCTGAAGCAAAAGAGCTATACAAACAACATTAAGTAGAATTCGTGAATTATAATGAATGGGATTTTTTAAAAAAATCATTTCTAGGTGTGCACTTAGAGAACTCCCCCCCCTCAAGGCTCCCCCCCCACCTGTATTGAAACAACCACAAGGCTGGAAATATGAATACAGCTTTTATTAAGATGCCAATATGCCCTAGTCTTGTTTCTAGAAAACTAGACAGAGGTCAGCAGTGTTGACTCAGCAAAATCTAGGGTCTGTGTGCAATCTGAAGTCACAGAAAGTCTTTTCGTGCTGCACCTGCAAATATGAAAAAGAACGTTTCTTTCACGGGTATGGGAAAGGGATGAATTAATTAGCAAAGATATGCTTGGGCAGTGTTAGCAATGGAGACCAAATACATGATCAGCCTAAAGGATTTGCCATGCTAAACTTTTAATTCTCAGTCGCTTGCAATAGCACAGGTGTAGCATCCTATCATGAACGAGCCAGCCCCCAGTGAAGGCTTGCAGCCAGCTCCCAGGGAAGACTTGCAGCTAGCCCCCAGTGAAGGTTTGCAGTCAAATGAAGAAAGAAGCCAGGAACAGAGAGGGTTAACTGCCATGCAGGATGAGCTTCGGCTAGTGTCAACTCCCCCGCCCTTTGGCATGCCGGTTGATCAGGGAATGGCGGGGAGCCAGCCGGAACCCAATCAATGCTCTCTGGAAGTGCCAATTGGCGTGGACAGATAAGGAAGCAGTTCATCAGAACAAGATGAGATGGGTGCTGAGCCAATCCCTCTTAAGAATAGGCTAAGGGGAGGGCTGTTAGACAGAAAACAAAGCAAAAGGCGCAAAGTGAGAAAGTTCAATATTTTATGTAACCGGAAGAGGTCTTCAGAAGGGTCATCTTGATTGATGATGGAAGAGGCTGCGTTAAAGCCATCTGAAGCCATCTGTTTGTTTTTGACAATAAATCATCCTTTTTAATTAACAGCCGGGGACTGGACTCCTGACACATCCCAAAGAGATGTTAGTGAAATAAAAACTTCTCAGTGCATACATAGGCACAACACTGTACCCTGCATACAGAGTCTATTTTTGCTTTCCTACCTACCTGAGCCTTCCCCGCTCTAGAAGACACAAATCATATTCTCACAATTAGTTCTGGGCCAAGCAGTCATCACTGGTGCATGTGTAAGCCACTTCACTTTGAACCTGAAAATTGGGGGGGGGGGGTGTTTCAAAACTCAATTTTATAGAATTGCCATTTCAAAAAGTGAAAATCTGGACACAAAAGGTCGTTGAGCTTTTTTGGGGGCAAAGCTGTTGCGAAATCTCAGAAGAGAATGAAGTTTTTATTTTTTTATGAAATTTGCCAAAATTTAGACTTCTGACGTCGGTTGCCATGCATCCGGACATACAGTTCCAAGACACTTCAGTGATGTCTGAAGTAGGTCCTAGAAACCAGAAATCCAAGGGCTGATTCCTTGAATTGCTAAGCTGGAGAGACGGCTCCTTACCTTCAACCCGCAGTACGACGGAGGTGCGTTCAAATGGCAGCAGGTGGATGCAAACGTAGCCCTTTGCTCGACGAGCCCAGAAATGGTATCTTCAGAGGCACTGGGAAGTGCCTTGTGATAGTGTTCTCTTAGCCTGCAGAATGGGCATAATATCTGGTTTAAGAAGGCCTTGCATATTGCAATTTTTTTGGGGGAGGGGTGACTTATTCGATATGTGTTTCATGAGGCACTGCTAAGCCAATGGACTATATTGCTACATAGTGGATTTTTTATAGGAATTTTTTTATTTTGTTTCGACTACGGCAGACCAACACGGCTACCTACCTGTAACTGAGATCAGGAACACTTACTTCCGGGTTTTTGGCGTTTGGGAGCCGATTTGTTCGTCAACTAAGCCATTTGAGAACCAAGGTTCCACTGTAGTCATAATACACTGGGTTCAATGGTGGCTGGGATCACCAAAGTCATTTCCCCCAGAACCCAGACTGCTTTCTGCCTCCTATTAATTTTTTTTATGCCGCGTGCATAACATTGAATGCCCACAAATTTCGGGCTTACTATACAACCACTCCTTATCTAGAAGGTAGCGCTCACCTCTTCTTGAAATCCAGGAAAGTGTGAGTTGTGTAAGCTCCGCACATTTCGTTTCCTTTTGAAAGCAATTCAAATAACTTCGTCGGTGGTTTCTGGAGTTCATAAGGAAAAGTGTAGAGCGGCAGTAATATTAAGCAGTATATAAGTGCTTTTTGAACAATAGTGAAATTCTGCAGTGCTGATGCCACCAGTGAAAAAACCTGTCTCCATGTCAAAGCAAGTCAAGAATGATCAGGCCATGTCTAAACTAAGTGGGTTCCATTTGCAGTACACTACTGGCGCTGTGGGCTAAACCACTGAGCCTAGGGCTTGCTGATCAGAAGGTTGGCGGTTTGAATCCCTGTGACGGGGTGAGCTCCCGTTGCTTGGTCCCAGCTCCTGCCAACCTAGCAGTTCAAAAGCACATCAAAATGCAAGTAGATAAATAGGAACCGCTATAGCGGGAAGGTGAACGGCGTTTCCATGTGCTGCTCTGGTTTGCCAGAAGCGGCTTTGTCATGCTGGCCACATGACCTGGAAGCTATACGCCGGCTCCCTCGGCCAATAATGCGAGATGAGCACGCAACCCCAGAGTCGGTCACGACTGGACCTAATGGTCAGGGGTCCCTTTACCTTTACTAGTTCTTTTAGCATTCCTTTTAGGGTAGGGATGGGGAACATGTGTGACCATACAGTCATTTGTCGGACTACAGTTACCATCATCCTTGACCATGCTGGCTGGGGCTGATGGGGGTTAGAGTCCAACATCTAGAAGCCCACATCACCCTCATATGCGATTTTTAATTTTTTTTTTAAAATGTGAAATGGGGAGCGGAAAGGGTTTTGTTTAGGGCAGTGTTTCATGTTAATATGCCATGCATCTTTTGGAGACCCTATGGAGGCAAAAGATCGCTTGTGACTGGCCCAAGGTAACTCAGTGAGATTCACAGTTGTGCGGGGATTTATCATAGAATCAGAGAGTTGGAAGGGACCACTAGGGTCATCTAGTCCAACCGCCCTCTTTTGCCCAACGTAGGGATTGAACCCATTATCCTGAAATTAAGATTGAGGTTGGATGGCCATCTGTCATGGATGCTTTAGTTGAGATTGCTGCAATGCAAGGGGTTGGACTCGATGAACCTTGGTGGATCACTTCCACCCCTATGATTCTAAGAGTCTCTTTCATATATCTGAAGGAGCATCTCCACCCCCATCGTTCTACCCGGAGACTGAGGTCCAGCGCCGAGGGCCTTCTGGCAGTTCCCTTGCTGCGAGAAGCCAAGTTACAGGGAACCGGGCAGAGGGCCTTCTCAGTAGTGGCACCTGGCCTGTGGCACGTCCTCCCACCAGATGTCAAAGAGAACAACAACTACCAGACTTTTAGAAGACATGTGAAGGCAGCCCTGTTTAGGGAAGCTTTTAATGTTTAATGGATTACTGTATTTTAATATTTTGTTGGAAACAGCCCAGAGTGGTTGGGAAAACTCAGCCAGATGGGCGAGGTATAAATAATTTATTATTATTATTATTATTATTATTATTATTATTATTATTATTATTATTTCAGACCGAGCTCTTTCAGGCTTTAAAACTAGGGCAACACTATATACGGAGCTGCTCTTGACATGCAACCTTCATCTGGTCCAAAATGCAGCTGCTAGATTACTGGCTGGGCTTCCGTTTAGAAATGAAAAGAAGCTTTCAGAACTATATTGCATCTTACCTTTCCTGCGAAACAAGCAGCGGGGTCCTCCGTGCTACAACAACTATTCGCCACTGTTAGGCTATCGTCATACAGAGCAACGAGAAGAGCTTCTGGTGCATATGTAAATGTCTGAGCAAAGCGGTGTATATAGCTGCAACAGAAAGAAAAACATCTCAGAACATTTTGCAGTTTGCACTAGCTCTTGCAACAGCACAGTTTGCAATAAAGGTAAAGGGGCCCCTGACCATCAGGTCCAGTCGTGTCCGACTCTGGGGTTGCGGCGCTCATCTCGCTCTATAGGCTGAGGGAGCTGGCGTTTGTCCGCAGACAGCTTCCGGGTCATGTGGCCAGCATGACAAAGCTGCTTCTGGCGAAACAGAGCAGCGCACGGAAACGCCGTTTACCCTCCCGCCGGAGTGGTCCCTATTTATCTACTTGCACTTTGATGTGCTTTTGAACTGCTAGGTGGGCAGGAGCTGGGACCGAGCAACGGGAGCTCACCCCGTTGCAGGGATTCGAACCGCCGACCTTCTGATCAGCAAGCCCACCTGGGTCCCTACAGTTTGCAATAGCTCTATGCTATTATAGAAGAAACTAACCAGGACTTTTATACTTCACGAATCAGTTCTTGAAAAGTTTGTTTTAGGAAGGAATTGGTTCCAGCTCATTCCTCACCTTACAAATGAATTAGTACCCAAGGCTCTGGATCAAGGCTGGTACTGTTCCCTTTCTATTTTAATTACTGGTATGGGTTTAACCAGTGCTTTTTTTCTAAAAATAAAATAAAATAAAAAATGTTTAGCGGCACTCTCATTTTCCTACTCATATTGAAATACTGCCCCTCAGTGAGGCCAAACTTAGATTCACAAAATGTTCCCCCCCCCCCGAAAAAATCACTGGGTTTAACAGATTTTACATATGTACAGTATATAGTTCTGATTTTATCAACGTTTAGCCTCTGTTCAGGGAGGCTTTTTAATGTTTAAGAGACTATTGTGTTTTATTTTTCTGTTGGAAGCCGCCCAGAGTGGCTGGGGAAACCCAGCCAGATGGGCGGGGTATAAATAATAAATTATTATTATTATTATTATTATTATTATTATTATTATTATTATTAGTTTTTAAATGATTGGTTTTGTTATGTGCTGAGCTGAATCATAGAACAATAAGATCCAGAATCAGCAGTCTGATTGGTCCGCAGGAGCCACCCAATCCAACTCCAGGTGGAAGTGAATCCGTAACCTGATTGGCCTGCAGGAGCAGCCAATCAGGCGGCTGGCAGAAGTGAATCCGCAACCTGATTGGCCTGCAGGAGCAGCCAATCAGGCTGCTGGCAGAAGTCAATCCACAAACTGATTGGCCCACAGGTGTAGCCTGAAGTAGCCAATCACGCAAAGCCCATTGTGTAAATAATGTATATAAGCAGATGGTTTTGGGGAAAGGGGATTCTTCTCTTCTTCTCCTTGTCATAGCTGCCAAGTTATCCCTTTTTTTAAGGGATTTTCCCTTATGCTGAATAGGCTTCCTCGTGAGAAAAGGGAAAACTTGGCAGCTATGCTCCTTGTTGACTACGAGCTGAATAAAGAGCATGAAATTCACTCTCGACTCTGAGTATATTTCAGGTTTCTTTGAGATATGTTTGTAGTGGTTCTTGTTTTTAACTGAAAGCTGCCTTGAGTCCTGTCCGTCCAGAGAAAAATACAAGTTGTGAAAATAAATAAACACATTCAGTTTCAGCTCCTGCATATCACAACGCACCATACCTTGCCTGGGATAACTTAAATGCTTTTCCTTGGTGCCTAAGGCCCCCAGTCTCTTTCACAAGCACCCCAAGTCCTGCCCTTGATGAATTAAGAAATACCCTGTTACCTCCAAGTTGGCTGGAAAATAAAAAAAGAATATAAATGGGTTCTCCCACTTTTTTGATGCAGGTTTATGTTGAAGTGGGAATTAAGGTCAGTTTGCAATTTTGAGTTTGGAACCAGCAGGTGTTGCCAATAATGAATAAGCACATTCAAATTGCAGCTAATTAAAAAGCTTATCTCTAGGAAAGTGTGTGTTTGGGAGGGGGACACTTACTTATAAATTTCCCGCTGTCTGCAGTCCACATTACACAGGCATTCGGGAGTCGGACTTGCAACATTTGAACTGTCGGTGTTCTTGTCCCATGGCAGCGAATATATGCACACGTATTTTTGCAAGGAGCAATCTCCTTGGCAACAGTTGTTAATTCTTTTATCCTGGGCTGAGAGTTTATTGCAGATTTTGGCAGTGTGGTTTGACACCTGGGGAGGAAAGACAGCCAATGATTTCGCAACAAAATGGAACCACGTGGAAAGGTGCCTTTCCTACTGTAGTAAGTTCCCCTCCTCCCTTGCCTCCATGTTTAAGGCTGCTTTGGAGGCATTCAGCCGGGGAGGAGAGTTAGTGGGAAGTAGAAGACAAAGACCTTCAGTCCTGGCAATTATTTCGTGGGGGCCAGACCTTGGTGACTGGGAAGCTGTTTTCTTGAATAAAGAGCTAACTTTTCTGCTTGTCTCTGCCTCTTGATTGCTGACCTACATCTGAACTAGCCCTGACATATACAGTGGTACCTCGGTTTTCAAAAGTCTCTGTTGAAGAACATTTTGGAATGCGAACACCAAAAACCCGGAAGGAAATGCTTTGGTTTTCGAATGAGCCTCGGAAGTCGAGCATGCCATATGGCTTACGTACTGAGTTTTCCGTACTGAGTTTTCCGTATTGAGTTTTCCTTATTGAGTTTTCCATTTTCGACCATTTCGGAACACGAACGGTCTTCCAGAATGGATTACGTTTGAAAACTGAGGTACCGCTGTACATGGTCCAAACCAAAAATTAACTGATTGAAGGATGCCTGCCTGCCTGCCTACTGGTAAACTTTTGGATATTCTTTTTTGGAATTCATAGACTCATTGCACTAAATCCACACTGGAATTAGTACTGGAAGTAAGGCTCATTGAAATATGTAGAACTTGCTTCCAGGTATATGAGAAGAACTAGCTGGCTCAATCTGTGTTACGTAGTCGGCATGATCACATGACACAGCTCTTCCTGTCTTGTACCATTTTGGAAATAGTGGAGGGTGGGATCACATGTCTGAATGCCCCATATAAAAATTGTTCTGCAGATGGAAAACCAGCACATAGAAGACTAGTTGAGAAGGCCCAGTTAAAGCCTTTCTTCCCTGATTTGCTACTTTTCTATGTGGAGCTGGAAGCGGTACAACCCAGCAAGAGCCACATATAATAATAATAATAATAATAATAATAATAATAATAATAAATAATAAATAATATATTATTTATACCCCGTCCATCTGGCTGGGTTTCCCCAGCCGCTCTGGGTGGCTTCCAACAGAAAAAAGAAATAAAATAATCTATTAAACATTAAAAGCCTCCCTAAACAGGGCTGCCTTCAGATGTCTTCTAAAAATCTGGTAGCTGTTTTTCCTTTGACATCTGATGGGAGGGCGTTCCACAGGGCAGGCGCCACCACCGAGAAGGCCCTCTGCCTGGTTCCCTGCAACTTGGCTTCTCGCAACGAGGGAACCGCCAGAAGGCCCCCCCACTGGACCTCAGTGTCTGGGCAGAACGATGGGGGTGGAGATGCTCCTTCAGGTATACTGGACCGAGGCTATTTAGGGCTATAAAGGTCAGCACCAACACTTTGAACTGTGCTCGGAAATGTACTGGGAGCCTGATTCTGCAGATAAGAGGACTCAGCCATTTCTGCTGGACACAGAATGCTCTACTATTTTCAACAGAATGACAACGGCCATCAATGGGAAATGGCCTTTTGCTCCTGAATGCTCACCTCCTTCTGGATGCAGTCTTCTTCCAATGAATCGCAGCACTTGGCAAGCACTTCAGAAGCATCTTCAGCGAGGGATAGGATATCCTCAACAGAAGCATTTGGAATTTTCTGAGTATATGTTATGAAATAGCTAGACATAGGCAGAAAAAAATAAGTGGGAATTTAAATTAGTGTAGCTATCCCGAAATGGTCCACCCACCCTTTCTAAGCAGCTTCAACTGCCAGCGGCAGAATATAGACGCCACAGATTGAGTTGAATACACAGTCTCTTTCTGATCTCTTCATTATTATTATTATTATTATTATTATTATTATTTGAATGTACTGTATATACTGCCCTATACCTGGAGGTCTCAGGGCGGTTCACAGAATTGCTGCAACATGCCTATTAGCCCTATTTATGGGCATTCTTGTCTGAAGCAGTGTAGGAAAGGTGTCAGTGGTTGGTTGCATTTCCCAAATCCTCTGATACTCTCTAACCTTCCCACATTTAGTGTGGTATATTCTAACCATGCTAAGTTAAATGTGTGACAAATCCCAGTCCCTAATATGTGTTCAGGCAATAATAGGTTTATTGTTATGATCTGGCTTCAGGCAGTGACCTGGACACAGTGGATGGGAGTACCAAAAAGTTTATAGAGGATCTATACCAGGGGTGACCAACTCCCAAGAGACTGTGATCTACTCACTGCAATAAGTGGCAGTGATCTACCCCTCTTTTGGGGGTTCAGGTCAAAGTTGTTGAGTTTTTTCAGGGAGGAGGTAAAATGTTGAGCTTTATTTAGGGGAGCCACAGTTGTTCAGCTTCTTTAGGGGGAGCCGATGATCTACCAGTGATTTACCGGTAGATCACCACCTACCTGTTGGATATGCCTGATTTATAATTTAGGGAACCTCTGGCCCAACTTGGGAGCTCCTGAGTGAAGCTGGCAACTCACAAAAGGTAGACTGTGGCTGTCCCAGTTTCTCATTTTTGCATTCTTAAATTCAGTTCTCCACATTTCTCCAGCAATTTGTGATTTTTGTTTAAATCCTCATGAAAATTCATTAGCATTTTAGTGCGAATTTCGCCTGACAAAGACATTTTTGTATGCAGTTTGGGCTAATGTTAAAATTTTAGTAAACCATTTCCCTTAACATAATGCACGTTTGCATGCTATTTTCGCTAATACATTCATTTTTATGCAAAATTCCCCTTATATTATTGTCTAGTCAAAAATTGCATTGCAAAATTCAGTAAAGTGTGATATTTTTTTTTGAACGATAGTTGTGTTTCAGTTCCCATATTGTTTTGCAACACGTGAATTGGGTAGGTTTACCTTTAGCTATGAAGTGAATCATTTTGTGTGTGCCCTAGACAAGATTCTTATGCACTGCTGCATGACTTGAAAGACACATGTTTGGATATGGTAGCAAATTTGGTACTATCCCATGAAATTCCATTGCAGTTTGCTTCTTCCAACCCAAATAGATCTATCCAAGCTTTCACAATGAACAGGAACTACCAAAAATTCAGAGGTTGAAGAGGTAAAGTTCTGATCTGCCATAAATACATAGGAGGCAGAAGGTTTGCTTTGTACCTGAGTTTTGTTTTCTCTTTCCCAAACACGGAATAGCGGGAGCACGCTTTGTTGGACAGATCAGTGAGCATCCTGAGAGACTTCCTCTCCAGCTTCTGCAGCATAAAAGAAAGTGGTGAGGTCAAACACTTGACTCATACTTAGTGAAGGGATCTGCTTCTAGCAAATCTGGAAGTGCCTGTTAACAGGAATCCGAAATATAACGGAGCTTTGCCGTTGCACATTTTCACTCAATTTAGTTGTCAGGGATTTGAGGCGAGTGGTCATGAGGAAGCCCTAGCACTCAGTCATAGAATACCAACCGTAAAACGGGTGTTAGGAACATTCCTTCCCAGAGTGAAAGCGAGAGCTCCGAGGAACAAGGGGTGTGTGTGTCAGGAAGGAGGAGACAGAGGGTTGCTTCCTTCATATGTGGAGAGTGAAGTGAGCCCCTCCTGTCCTGGAAGGCAAGTTGTAAATTTTCAGGGCAGTGCCAGGCAGGCAGAGGGGCTACAACTCTCAGACATGCTTTCAGGGGAGGAGGCACAAGCTGCTTGTGAATCTCCTCGTACTAGAAGGATGGGCAGAGTTCAGGCTTGGTGTCAAGCCCACAAAAGGAGGAGCAAATGGCGTATTTCCTGTTGGAAAAGAGCCCACCTCCCAATTGGGCTCATCTGACCCGTCGAGTGTGGAAGACTGAGCTGCGTGCTCAGAATGAATATTGTGTAAATACAAATAAATCTGAAAATTATAGAAACGCTGGCCTGCCGTCTCTTGGTGTGAGAGGGAGATAGTAAATCCTGACAGCGGGAATCAAATACTTACCTCACAGAGATGTGAGAATCTCTACCACCACCTTGATCTCTATGGTGACTCCCCATTGACTGCATTACAGGTAACGGCCAATTTATGCACATCCAATGGGCATGTGACTGTGAACATGTGCATTATACCGAACCCATTAGCCACTTTTAAAATGGCAAAAACGCCCCCAAAAGAGCCCAGAAAGGGCAAAATTTGCGAAAACAGTGCCTAGCAATCCCAGGAGCCTTTGCACCAACCTTTGAGGCCTGTGGAGAGTTGGAGTTTAGTTTAGTTTATTGTTATGGTTCTCGACCAGCATAGGAGAGTTGGAGTTTGAGCTAGGCGGTTTGGGGGGAGCGGTTGTGGTGAGAGTTTGGCATCTGGTAAGTTCTGCTGGGTTTTTCGAGAGTTTCCGGAGATTTAAAGGGTGTTTGCAGGCTTTTCCAATGGCATTTCCAATATACACAATTTCACGTAACCGTGTGGTGCCTTGGAACGTAACCCCCATGTAAATTGGGAGTTGCCTGTACTTTGAATAGTTCTGCGCACGAGTCAAGGACAGCAATGAGTGAGTTCCACCCAACTTCTCCAATGGAGAAGGTCTGTAGCCTAGTAGAAGAATATCTGATTGCATGCGGGAGGTCCCAGGTTCAATCCTCAGCATCTCCAGGTAGATCTGGAAAGATTCCTGGGCTGAAACCCTGGAGAGCCATTGCTAGTCAGTGTAGACAATATAGAGCTAGATCAGGCTTCCTCAAGCTCGGCCCTCCAGATGTTTTGAGACAACAATTCCCACCATCCCTGACCACTGGTCCTGCTAGCTAGGGATCATGAGAGTTGTAGGCCAAAAACATCTGGAGGGCCGAGGTTGAGGAAGCCTGAGCTAGATGGACCAATGGTCTGGCTCAATATCCTATGTTCCTAACTCTGTTGGTTTAACCTTTGGACAGATACTGAGGTTGAGAGCAGGGCCAGCCCACCCATGAGACAAGGTGAGGCAACTGCCTCAGGCAGCAAGATCCACACGGGCAGCAGATCCAGACTCCAAGGAATGCACAATGGCAGGGAAATGTGAGTCCTGGCACCACTTCTTCTTCTTCTTCTTCTTCTTCTTCTTCTTCTTCTTCTTCTTCTTCTTCTTCTTCTTCTTCTTCTTCTTCTTCTTCTTCTTCTTCTTCTTCTTTGTGAATCATCACTGAGAAGGCATTTGATGTGCTTGGTACTTAAAGTTCATTTGTCAGGGAAATGGCTGCCGTCATTGGGCTGCAGCTGAATTGGAGGATAGTTTGTTTGAGCTGTTCAGAGACAAAGAAAGTGTAATGCGTTTAGTGCTGAGAAAAAGAAAGCACCGACCTCTTTTAAGAAGCAGACTGTGGGTTGCGCATGGGTACAACACGTTCCGACGATGGACAAGTAGGTCGTTGTGGAGGCAATCAGGAGAGGCAAAGGTGTATGGCTATGGTCAATGGAAAACTCATATAGAAACCTAGAAAATGGATCACAAAGGAAAACATGAGGAGATTGCATATCACAAGTGAGGTCAGCAAAATATTTGCAGCCACTTCCACTGTCAGACTTCTCCGAATGCCAGTTGCTGGTTTCCCACAGGCATCAAGGTGGCCACTGTGAGAATAGGCTAGAGTACCGTATTTTTCACTCCATAAGACATACCTTTTTCCTCCTAAAAAGGAAGGGGAAATGTCTGCGTCTTATGGAGTGAATGCATGGCCCCTGGAGCTGAATTGGCCAGGGGCGAAAAGCAAATAGTGCTTTTTTTTTTAAATAGAAAGAGCTAAAGGCTAACAAGAGGGAAAGAGGAAGCCGCTCAGCAGCAGATTCCAAGAGATCAGGGAGGGAGATAAGGGACTCTAGCTCCCTTCCAGCCCCGGCCCCTTGCCCCGGCTTCCATTGTTGAATGTTCTGCAGAGGGAGAATGTTTGTTTCCCCAGTGACACGTGACTGGCTGATTGGATTATCTGGCTGATTCGATTATCAGAAGCTGCAGAACTGTGAGTTGAACAGGTTTTTTCCCTTTGCAAAGTAAACTCAACAAGTTTGAGCTGATCCTTTAAAAATGGGGCTTTTCCTCTTTGCGAAAGAAGCTGCACAGCTGTGAGCTGATCCCCCCAAAAATGGGGCTTTCCCCCTTTCCTCCTCTGAAAACTAAGTGTGTCTTATGGTCAGGTGCGTCTTATGGAGCGAAAAATACGGTGGGTGGGCCATTGGTCTGATCCAGCAGGCTCTTCATCTGCAACACAAGACTTGCTTTGCTGCATATCCCCAGATTAGTCTAGGGTTGTAAATATATCAATTCCAGTTTTGTCTCGATTTCTCATTTTTCAAATTCTAATTTTAAAGTCTGATCTTTTTAAAGCCCTAATGAAAATTGGCTTGCATTTTATTGTTAATTTTCCCAATGCAATTTTGCAAACAATTCCCCTGTTTCCTAAAATAACAATACCTCAGTATAATATAATGCATTTTCCCCTACCTCCTACTAGTGCGAACTTCATTCGGCTCTCCATCATCATAGGTGGCTCTCCATAAGCTTTCTTACACTGTGCCATGCCATTGGTTTATCTCCCTCAGTGTTGTCTACTGTACACTGACTGGCAGGGGGTCTCCAGAATTTCAGAAAGAGGTCTCTCTCAACCCTTACTGGAGATGCTCCTGCTGGGGATTAAACCTGGGACCTTCTGCATCAAAAGCAAATGCTTTACCACTGAGCTATGGACCTTCCCCAGGCTCTGAAGCAGTCCTTCCATTCATAGATGGGACAGTTTGGATTCTGCCCCTTGTGTGGCAGCAGTTCTCAATAATTTATGGGAGTAACCAGTTGCAACTCTGCAACCCAGGTTGGATATTAACCATAACGCTTTATATGCAGTAAAGCATCTACACATCTTCTTTACAAAATGAATAAGGGGGCAATCCTTTTTTTACAAAGAGGGATGAGAGGCCAGAGAAAACAGAAGACAATTTCTTCCTGGTATCCTTATAATCTCGGCCCTCACTTCCCCCAGAATTATAGTATCAAGTTTTAAATGTGGGAAATGATGTTTCAGTCAAAGATGAAATTCCATGTTTGCTAGGCAAGCAAAGGGTTAAGACACATGGAATTCCTTGAAAGTTCCTAGAGAAGGCATTCTGTGAGGTCATATCCTCTGCTTGCACAGGTGAGGAAAAGACAATGGCATTTTAGTCCTTTGTTCTTCCTCTTGCCTCAGAAGACAATCTGCTTCTTCACCATGTAACCATGTAAGAATGCTTACTCTGTGATCTCCTCAGTACAGACATTTTGATCTCAACTATGTTTCTTGTAATCTAGAAGTATATTCTGACTTATTTTCCACTGTTGTTTACTGCTGAATCAAGTCTGCAACTTTAAGTAAGTAAATAATACCCCCCCCCCACATTACAGATTATTTTGTTTAAAAGGGAAGATCTGGTCTGCTAAAGCATCCTGGATAATTGCTAGTAAAGTTTGGCAACCTTTGTCCCAAATGTTTCCACATTTTATGCTGCAAAGGCATGGTAAATTTTAAACTCTACTAACTGGACGTTAACTCATAGAAGTGATAAGAAGAAGGATAAATAATAAATAATATCCTATCCAACCTCCAAATCCCTCCAATTTTAATTCCCAGCTGTGCAAAACAATGAGATGAAAACCTGTTTGTGGTTTTAAAGCTCTTTCTCACTTCACAGACACCTCACTGGAAAGAACTTTTGGCAAACTGGAGAAAATTTTCTAGAAGGAAAATATATGGGGTGGTATATTTGCATTATAACAGATCCAGGAAGGAGCTATAGCTCAGTGGGTAGAGCACATCATATGCGTTGAGTGCAGAAGCTCTAGCTTTTCCTCTCTGTTGTTGAGAGTAGAAAACTAATTCTAGGCTGAAAAATCCCCGCCCACCCCCAGACTGCTGTTGGTGGACAGGAGTGAGCTAGTTGGATCAATGATCTTGACTCAGCAGAAGCCAACTTCATAGGGTGAGTTTTGTAAGAACTGTTATGATAGGATAATCAGCAGATAGAGACAAGGGTTAGGATCTTTAGCATTCTCACCAACTACAGGGATCTGTCTCCAGGGCTTCCCTGAGCCCATGGAGTCTGGACCAGCCATCAGAGTGTGGCCAGAGATGGACTCTGGTGCCTGAATGAGACAGGTAAGTGGCACAGTTGAAATGCACACATGACTCACCTGTCTGCAAAGTCCTGGGGGTCCTTTCTGAAGGCCCCACATAGTTCCTCATTGGATGGCTCCACATATGTATGGAACTCCTTGGGTGGGTGCTTCAAGGCTGCCAGGCACAGCTTTCGTTCAAGGCCTTCCTCGCGGCAACAGGCAGCTGTCCCTGGATGCTTCGGGAAAGGGTTATTTGGGTCGCAGGATTTGGCCGAGAGTGCTAAAGACTGGGTGGGAAGAAGAGAGAGGGAAGGAAAAAAGAGGAAAAGGTTGCAAGTTTGCCTAAGTACTACAGCGTCTGATACATAAGATCACAAGAAAAAACACTGTCTGATGAAGCAAAGGGAAATCTAGGTGGAATCTACACACATATGAAAAACACTGTGAAAATGTTTTTTGAAAAACGTTTTGAAAAACACATTGAATTTTGCATAGCTCACTGTCGCCACCTAGTGTCACATTTGTATATTGTGCTTTACAACACATTTAAAATGTTTGGTTTGCAGCCGTATAGCTGAGTCCATAGTCCAGTATCCTGCTACAAAGCATCACCACACAGATGCCTTGGGGAACAAGCCCAACAGCAGGAATGAAGGATGCAGCTGACTTTTTCTGCTGGCCCCCTGCAAGTGGCATTCAATGATACACTGCTCTTGTACATGGGAGTTCCACTTGACAGCCCTTGATAGCCTTTATCCTCCAAGGATCAGTGTAATCCAATTTTAAAGTCACCTAAGCGCCACACTAAATATTACAGGCGACTCTCAACTTATGCGGGTATTATGTCCCAGAGATAGCCCATAAAGCCAAAATTGCATATAGTCAAAACAAATTGGGTTCAATGGTGGATGGCATTGCCAAAGCCTTTCCCTCCCAGATGTCTGCCCCCTTTTCCACCCTGTTTATTGATTTATTTAATTATTGTCAAGCACATAAAGCTGAATACACGTGTCAGGATTTACTATCTCCCTCTCACACCAAGAAATGGCGGTTTTATATCATTCAAATTTATTGGTATTTACACAGTAGCTCAGTCCAAGCACACAACTTCCTCACTCGATGGGTCAGTTGAGCCCACTGGAGGGTGGGCTCTTTTCCAACAGGATATACGCCATCGGCTCTGCCTTCTGTTGGCCTGAACTCTGCTCCTCCTCCTAGTCTGAGGAGACTCATGAGCAGATTGTCCAGTTTGCCTCTCCTCCCCTGAGAACCTGTCTGAAAGCTGCTGCCCTTCTGCCTGCCTTTTGCTGTTCTAAGAAGTTTCGACTTGCCTTCCAGGATGAGAGGGGCTCACCTCACTCTCTGCATGTGAAGAAAGCAAGCCTCTGTCACTTTCTGCCTACCACCCTTGGTCCTTTGAGTCCTCACTGTCGTGCTGGGAAGGGACATTCCTGACATCATGCAAGTTAACTAACTGTGCACAAGATACGAGTTACCTGTATGTGCATAGCTGTGTATGGTGCTTTCGATTGCAGGGTGGGTTGGTATCAGGAGTCCCATTCTTTGCCCCATGTCAATTCCCCACCTTTGATTGCTCCCCTACTGCTATTTTCCCCATTAGGTTTTCCCCTAAATGGGAACCTAGGAATGTACACAGCTGTCGTTGGCCCGTCCAGCCTAGCAATGTCTAGACCAGGGATGGAAAACCTTTTACAGCCTGAGAGTCACATTCCCTTATGGACAACCTTCAAAGGTGAATGTAATGGAGTATCCTGGAAGAGATTGTGGCCAGCTGACAGGCAGGAATCCTGTACAGGAGCACTCAAGACTGCAACATTTTGTTGCATGCACAGTTTGTTCCTTCAGCTAATAAGTGACCTTAGGCACCCAACTCTTGGAAACTGGGGTCCCTTGGCCCGCCAATAATTTTCTCCTAGGGGCACAGCCCCCTTAATATTTTCTCCCACCCTCCCTCAGTCTGCTGCCTCCCCCCAGCCATGCTTCTCTTTGCCCCGCACAGTTTGTGTCAAGGCTTCGGGAAAGCTATTCCTACCCGGTTGCAGCAAGAGCAGAGAAAACAAGGTAGAGTCCTTTCTAATGAGTTTTATTCAATCCTAATAGCGAGAGACAAAATAACGCAACAAGCCTTAACAATGGCTTTGCTCTAAACCGGGCTCCTCCTCCCCCTTTCCTAGCAACAGCATCTCCCTTTATGGTGGCTGCTTGTGGCCAAATGTTTCTGATTCTACTGTTCCTGCACTCTCAACAAACACCAAGTTCTGGGAGAAGGGGGGACATAAATACTCTCCAGTGACAACGTGTCAGCTGGCTGCCTTGCCTCTGTCTCCCTCCCCCTTCTTCTAACACTTCCCAACTCTTTTGTTTGTCTGTCTCTGAGCTGTGACCTTCCTCAAACTCCTCAAACCCCTGCTGTAAATCAAGGCTGCATTCCTCTTCTCCTGCAGCATCAAGAGAACTGGGGTGTGTGTGATCTCCACCATTCCAACTGTTGCTCACTGAGCCTGCCTGAGCGCATGCTGGCCTGACCTCGACTTGGAAGGAGCATGATATGATGAGGGGGCGTGGAGGGGGGCAAGGGAACCCCCGCCACCTGCCATACCTCCCCCCAATGTTTTCCTCAAGTTGGTACCACTTAGCACCAAGAAGGGCTGGATGCACATCTATGCTTGTGGAAGTGTACCTCCGTTGTGTAGCATTCCGGGTCGGCTCCTTCAACACAGCATTTTTCTGCAAGGGCGACAATCTCCACCACGATACTCTGGATTTCCTCAAAGGTGCCGTTGGTATACTTCCTGCTGTTCATGATGATTGCTCTGTGAACCAACAGGAGGGAAAGGGTATTATAATATAATAATAATAATAATAATAATAATAATAATAATAATAATAATAATTCAAAGTGCTGGTTTCGCCCTACAGAGCCTTAAATGGCTCAGGACCACGATAACTCAAGGACCACCTCTCTCCATATGAACCTACCGGGACCCTGAGAGCATCCTCTGAGGCCCTTCTTTGTGTGCCTCCTCCTTGAGAGGTCCAGATGGTGGCAACATGAGAACGGGCCTTTTCTGTGGTGGCTCCCCACTTGTGGAACGCTCTCCCCAGGGTGGTTTGCCTGGCACCTTTATTATATACCTTTATGAGCCAGGCAAAAATATTCCTCTTCAACCAGGCCTTTGGCTGGTTAACATTTGATACCTTTTAAAATGTGTTGTGGGAGGGGGTGGGGCTCATTGGTTTCCTTTTCTTCTTATTTTTTATTGCAATCAAGCAATATATCAATTTTGTTTAATAACGGTAAAAATAAAACAAATATTTCCACGCTATACTGTTGCCACCAGCTGCAGCCAGCAAAACCCTAGACATGAAAAGCCATTCAATTCCACATTTTGGCAGTCTCCACCCACAATGCAGAATTTGTCCCTCAGATTCAGCCTGCCTTACCAAGTGGCTGTGTGATCCACCAAACTCTCTCCTTAAGTTATTGGGTTTTGCTCTGGTTTTCCCCACCCCACTCCGCCTGGCTCAGTATTTTCAAAACCAAACAGGGGCAGCCCTGTTCAGAAACAGATATTTGATATCTCTCTTTTACGACCAGAGCTTTCCCATTTTGGCTGGTCTCAATGACAGCAGGTGTGTGGCTCTGAATAGGCGTTGCCTTCAAAAAATACGTACAGAGAACGGAATTTGTCTTTTCCCAAGTTGTTGAATTCTTGACAGATTTTGTCTCTCATGTAATCCCGTCCTGAAAAACCAAACAGGAGGAAGAGCAATTAATTCAAAAGCCCGTTTGCATTTCAAAGAGCTACCATATCACCCCAGTTACTGTATCATCATTGCCATCAGTCATCAATATGAGGACTGAATTCTCTGGAGCCATGATAGAGTTCGATAATAAGAACATAATACAAGCTTGCTGGATCAGGCCAATGGCCCATCTAGTCCAGTATCCTGTTCTTACAGTGGTCAACGAGATGTCTGGGTAAAACCTGTGAGCAGGATTTGAGCACAAGAGCACTTTCCTGTGGTTTCCAGCAACTGTGGTTTCAGAAACATTTGCTTTCTCCAGTTGTGGAGGCAGAGGATAGCCATCAAGGCTTTGCAGCCATCAATAGTCTTCCCCTCCATGAATTTGTTTAATTCTCCTTTAATGCCATCTAAGTTGGGGACCGTCACTGTCTCCATTGGGAGGAAGTTCCATAGTTCAACTCTGTTCTGCATTCTTACTTTTGTACGTCACACCTGATGTAGGTTGGGTGGCCCACAACAGAATTGAAAGCATTTGTCTAGCTTTCAAAGGTGTGCCTTTCTCCAGATTCCTGCAATCTGGATTTCTGCAATGTGGAATCCTGCTTGATAACAAGAAGAACATATGTTTAAAGAAGATTAGGAAATGTTTATTGAATATATATGGGGGGGGGTTGTGTATATTTGAAAACGTGGGCAGCATTAAATTAAATTCAACCGTGAAAATAAGTTTTGATGGATGCAATAATGGAATACTCAATACTTTAGTTTATATAAAATATGCAGGGATTTATGTTATGCAAAATGAACCATGGGAGGAGAAGAAGGGAAGTCATTGATATTTCAAGGTTGTTTAAATGAATATCTAATATAATATAAATTAGTGGGGGGGGGGAGGTTGCTTGCTTGATAATGGCCGAGCTTAAATATCCTGAGAGCATCCTGCTGTTTATTCTTCAATAACTCCAGGTTAGGAACAGTTTCTGGAAGATGGATCACACCTTTGGAGAGGCGTAAGTCACAACCTAAAGGCAGCTCACTGTTTCAGGAATTGCCACCAAGTGCTTACGGCGCTGAAACGAGTCTTGACAATCTCCAAGGGGAAGATATTTTATCCTAAACCCACCTCTCTCATTTCCTCCCCTCCAGGGCCCCAATTTCCACAATTCTTCTCTCCTCTTGATTCATTAAGGCTAATTAATAGGGCAGGAAAATGCAATGAAATAAAATTAAAAAATCCTTTTTATCGCTGCTTGTTTCATCCTCATTGCACACTTTGGAAATGAATATGTTACGATCTAGAAGCAAAAGCTGAGAATTTCTAAGGGAAATTGCTGTTTCTACTCATTAATTCTGGGCGAAGGCTTCATGTAGAGAGAGAGAGAGCATGGAAACCCGAACAATGAAGGAAGGATTTGTGCTCTCTTCTGGGAGCCTCGAGACTGTCATTCTTCACAGGTGGGATTCAAGGAAGTTTTGTGCAGTTAGAGTGGGTGAAAATACTCTGGCAGTTTAAATCCACTTTAAACAATGGAATTTACTTTATTTTTTAATGCCACCTGGCAAGTGAAAAGAGAAATGCCTTGAAAAGTGTTGGGCGAATGAAAGATTAATGGGAAGTTGTATAAACACCCCACCTGCAAATCAAGCTGCCTGCTCATGAATTGTTGACATCTGTCTGTTTTGAGAGAAAATGGAGTGTGCATCTGGGAGTGAAGTCAAACAGCTGCATTAGCAGCACTGAAGTGACCTCCCTGGGGCGCAAGGCTGGGGAGTGTGTCTGGAGGTCCTGGGCTGCCCAGACAACAAGACCCCTCTCTTGCCCTTGCTGTGAGGCTCAAAGGAAAGCAGAGCAATATGTTTGGCACCAGCTTGACTCCAGGAGCTGCCGGAAGGCGCCATCCAACAATCTTAGTGTTGGAGATTCATTCCCCGTGTGCAGTCATGGGTTTGTTGTCTATCACATGACAGTATGTGTTTCGTTTCGACAGGAATGGGATGTGACATCGACAGGATGTTTGTCTTCCTGTGTTTCGTGAAGTGGGACTATTGTCCTTTATCCTTTCTCTTTCCTGTCTGATGCTAGAGGGAGAGAGGGAGCCATGTTGCAGTGCTCTGTGTGTGTTTATATGTAAATAAAGTAGATTAGCCAAAATGCTGAGTTGCTGAGTTCTGTTACGCAACTGCACAAACCTCTGCGGATCCCAAGGGTGCTGATGTCTTCTGGCATCAGTCGCTGTGATGTTCGGGCTGGAGAAAGCTTGTGAAGCTCCCAAACGATCTACCAGGAGGGAGAGAACATGCCAGCTGGGCATGTGTCTCTACCAAGGTTCTACTCGAGAGTAGGACATCCTGACACTTAGGTCTCTACTCCCGATGTTTGTAGGGTTTACTCCTTAGCCTTCTCTTCTCCTGAAGATATCCCACAAGGTAGGGGAGGTCAGAGTTTTTCTTCTAGATGGGCTACCTACCCAGGTTGACGAGCCCCATCTGCCACTCAGTTCCCTCTACAGCATGTGCAGAAACAGCCTTCTATTGAAAATTGAACCCACTCTTAGTCTCATCCACTCAATCTGCCAGAGCCTGTCTGTGAAGCAGGACCAGTGAGTAGTTTAGTCCAGGATGCATTCTGAGAGGGCCAGATAGAGAGGGCTGGAGGGCCACTTTTGACCCTGGGAATTAACCCCCACCCCCACCGCTGCCTTAGAGCAATAATAATGAGAAAACAGAAAGATTGCAACTTCTGATTTAGGAAGCCATTCAGCACAGAGGCCAAGGGCATTGGAGGGTAGAAACTAGCAAAGAGGTCGAGAAACAGACAGGAACAGAAGGATAATCGATACTGAGTCGGTCTGTATAAGTTTGGAAAGCAAGCATCTTAGGAAAAAAGACTGATAAAATAAACATGCGTTCTTAAAAATGCAGGCTAGTCTACAGAAGCGGAGAATAGAGAAAGAGGAGAGAATGTGAAGATGGTATTTCAGGGAAATAATAAAATAAGTAAAACTAAAAGCAACAATATCGGCGCCATCCAGATACTCCCAGCAGTATTTTCAATGAAGGGAAACAAATGAGTGAAAAGTTAGACTCGACTCCTTGAAAAGAAATGGAGGAGGATGCAGAGGGGAAAAGAGAGGTTCATTAAATGCAGTAGTAAAAGAAAATAAGAAAGTATGGGAGTGTTAGAGAATGCAGCATACATAATATTCACTTTGAAGGTGCATTACTCGAGTCTATAAATAAATAAACAGAAGCAATCCATGAAGTGCCAAAAGCTGCAAGAAGCAAGCTGGATTCTTCTATTTGAAACAACATTTGAGAAAAAGTTAGAACGAGTGCAAGATCTTGCAAAGCAAGTGAGTTCTAAAGGCAGTGATGTGGAATCAGTGACCCTTCAAAAATTTGTTAGACTCTGTCTCCCATCAACCCCAGCCCACACAGCCAGCAGTCAGGGAAGATGGGAGTTGTAGTCCAACAAATAACTGGAAGACTCCTGGCTCCTCATCCCTGCTCCATCCCTCTACCAAATTGAACAGTTGAAATTGTTTCACAATGGATAGAGGCTCTG
Source organism: Zootoca vivipara (assembly GCF_965207765.1). Lineage (NCBI taxonomy): Eukaryota > Metazoa > Chordata > Lepidosauria > Squamata > Lacertidae > Zootoca > Zootoca vivipara. The sequence goes on from NC_142583.1 coordinate 66,280,633, forward strand.
CTGAAGATGGTATTAGAGTGGAAAGGAGAGAGTCTAACAGTGAATTCCTGTGCCTACTTGTTTATTTTATAAAATTTATACAGTGCTTGACTGTGGAGAAAAATTCAAAGTGTTTTACTCAGACACTGTTTTACAATTTTGTGTTGTGCGTTCCACTTCCTGAGTGGTGGTACCCAACTTCTTTTAGAGCCATGGTTCTCCTGTGAGGAGGCGGGATTAACTAAAGGGGGCGCTAAGAGCAGTGGCATAGCGTGGGCTGCCAGTCCCCAGGGCAGCTTGGAGGGCAGTGTGGGAAGCAGGGGAGCGTACTGAGTATGCATGTGCATTCAACCGCCTAAAAGCACCCACATCACCCAGGAGATAGCAGCCATGGGGATAAGAAAAGAAGAGTTGTTCTGTTGTCGGGAGAGGTCACTTCCAGGTTTGCATGGAGAAGCTGTTTTCAACAGAGCCCAACAACAGAAGCACGTTGAGACTGCACCGGGTGTTGAAATTTTGTGCCCCTAACAATTTTGCACCCAGGGCAACTGTTCATGTCGCCCCTTCCACACTCCTCCTAAGAGGCAAGGGGGTGGTAGAGGGGTCACAGGAGGTGACCCCTTTCATCCCATAAACTCATCCCCTATGCCTCCTACCAATTATTCAAAATAGTGGTTTGCACAACCTAAGGAAGGCAACAACACAATGAAATTCAAAACAGTAACAATTAAGTGCACATTTATGGAAAATCCAATTTAAACTATTTAGTTTAATTCATTCAACAAAACTGATGAACTTCATTCAGTGATACTAGCTTTTCGAAGTCTCATAGTCATTTACACCTCCAGTGCCCCCTGCCTCTTAGCGCCCCCTCCCAGGTAATTGCACTGCCCCACAGGGGGCGGTACTACCCACCCTTAGAACCCCGAACTTGAAAGATGTGCCTTATCATGCTGGTTTGGGGTCTAGACTATCCTGTTGCATCTCTTGCCCCTTTGCCTGTTAACAAAAAGAAGAAGCTGATTTCTGTTCCGGTAAGAACCCGAAGAGGGCACTGTTGTGACGCACATTGTCGAAAGAGCAAGGATTTGCTAGCGCATATTGTTCTGGCTGGAAATATCCCGGAGAAACATACAGAAGTCAATATGATTCCAATGAAATAACATACTGCGTCTCCATTATGAAACCCCAAAAGAGAATATTGCAACTCACGTAGCTTCCATTTGTGCTGAAGGGCTTATTAATGAATAGCTAATCTCACAAAGTAGCTGTGTAAGTGTGCCGGCTCGGCCTCCGGAGAGACAGCCATCGGTTTAAATGCAAGTGGGGACCTGATGGTGGCTTTTACATCCACTTTTACATCCAATTCCATGGAGTATTTCTCTCCCAAGAAGACTGTTTGAATCGAAACCTGGGCTATATTTGCAGATACATACCGCGTTTTGATCTGTATGCTAGTCCTCCCCATCCAAACAACACATCTGCAAGTATTTTTTTTCCTTTTGCTTTCAAGTTCCAAGTTTTCAAAAGTTTCTGCTCTTTTTGTGAAGATCAGTCATAGAATCATACAGTTGGAAGGAAACATGAGGATCATCTAGTCCAACCCCTTGCAATGCAGGAACACACAGCTGTCCCTTATGGGAATCGAACCTGCAACATTATCGGCACCATGCTCTAACCAACTGAGCTATCCAGTAACGTAGGTAGGAACACAGGAAGCTGCCTCATACTGAGTCACACTATTGGTTCATCTAGCTCAGTAATGTCTACACTCACTGACAACTGGGAAACACTGGCCTGCGAGCGCCTTTACCAAAGGTGTCATGGGCTTTGAAGACACTCGATCTCAGGACGCAAGGGAGAAATGTGCTAAGAGGAAGGCGGGCTTGGCAAATCCACACCATGATCAACTCCCGCCTGGAAACCAATGTCCCCACTGTGGAAGGACATGTGGATCCAGAATTGGCCTCCACAGTCACTTACGGACTCATTGTTAAAACCATGTTTATGGAAGACAATCTTACTCGGCTACGAATGATCGCAGAAGAAGAAGAGGAAGAGGAAGAGGAAGAGGAAGAGGAAGAAGAAGAAGAAGAAGAAGAAGAAGAAGAAGAAGAAGAAGAAGAAGAAGAAGAAGAAGAAGACACTGACAGGTAGCAGTCAGAGGGATCCTCTAACCTGAAGATGCTGGGGGTTGATCCAGACACTTTTGGCATGCAAAGCTATGTTCTGTCACTGAGCTATGACCCTTCCACAAGGTTTTGGGTTAACTAGGTTCTGGAATTGTAGACATGGGAGAGACGGTGGTGTTGCAGAAGGGAGCACAACTCTGGGACTTTTTGTAGAGGAGGAATCACAGAATCAGAGCATTCAAAGTGCTGGTTTTGACCTATGAAGACTTAAACGACTCAGGGTCACAATACTTCAAGGACCACCTCTCTCCATATGAACCGACCCCCACCCTGTGATCATCTTATGAGGCCCTCGTTGTGTGCCTCCTCGAGAGAGATCTGGAGGGTGGCGACATGAGAACGTAGGGTTTCCCATTATTGGAATCCTCTCCCAGGGGAGGTTCACTATTCACCTTTAGACACCAGACAAAAATGTTCCTCTTCAACCAGGCCTTTGGCTGATTTGCAATGCGCTCTATGTGGGGCTACCTTTGAAGGTGACTCGGAAACTACAACTAATCCGGAAAGCGGCAGCTAGACTGGTGACTGGGAGCAGCTGCGGAGACCACCTAACACCGGTCTTGAAAGACCTACATTGGCTCCCAGTACGTTTCTGGGCACAATTCAAAGTGTTGGTGCTGACCTTTAAAGCCCTAAACGGCCTCGGTCCAGTATACCTGAAAGGAGCGTCTCCACCCCCATCGTTCTACCCGGACACTGGTGGTTCCCTCACTGCGAGAAGCCAAGTTACAGGGAACCAGGCAGAGAGCCCTCTTGGTTGTGGCACCCACCCTGTGGAATGCTCTCCCACCAGATGTCAAAGAGAAAAAAATCTACCAGATTTTAGGAGACATCTGAAGGCAGCCCTGTTTAGGGAAGTTTTTAATGTTTAATAGATTATTGTATTTTAATTTTTTGTTGGAAGCGGCCCAGAGTGGCTGGGGGAAACCCAGCCAGATGGGTGGGGTATAAATAATAAATTTATTATTATTATTATTATTATTATTATTATTATTATTATTATTATTATTATATTAACATCCTATGTCCTTTTAAATGTGTTTGTGTGTGGGGAGTAGTATTGGTTTGCACTTTTTTGTTCTTGGTTTTATTATGTATTTTGTGTTTTTCATGGTTATTTTGTTATTTTTATGTTATTTTGTTATTTTTATGCTGTGAATCACTCTGAGATCTACAGATTAAGGGCAGTATACAAATTTAATTAATAGCAAATTTAATTTGTATCATCTTCATCATCATCATCATCATCATCATCATCATCATCACACAGGAGGTCCCAAGTTTAGCCTCAGACATCACCAATAAGGACTGGGAGACACATTGAAACTTTACAGATCTTATAGTGTAGCAGTGGCATCAATTGGAACAAATACTCTCCAGAAGCAGCAGCAGCAGCAACAACCAAAAAGCCTGTTTTTATCTACAGCTTAATGAGCAAGCGTCACTCCAACAGTGAAATGCCTTTTGTTTCTGGTAAATTGCTGCAAGGATTTCTCAATCTGGCATAGGACTAGTGCACCCTGCACACGTATTTTCTGTTTGGTCAAGGCCGTCTTGTGCAACTGACAGTTATCTCAGGGTCATTATCCTGCTCTAATGACCTTTGCCTACAAAAACAGTTGCTGCATCCACAGGATAATCGGGGAGGAGCTTGCTTGGGGGGGGGGCTAGCCAGGGCTATGGAGAAGGTCTCAGGTGCTGTATGCACTACAGTATACATTTTAAGCAGTACCATACCACTTTAAACAGTCATGGTATTCCCCAAATAATCATGGGAGCTGTGTTTTCAGCACCAAAGTGATCTCCCTGGGACGCTTGGGCAGTGTGGATGGAGGTCCTGGGCTGCCCAGATGACAAGACTCCCCTCTCAGCCTCACTGATGTGGTCCAAAGGAAAGGAAAGCAATACATTTGGCACCAGCTGGGCTGCAGGAGTTGCCTCACAGAGCTACAAGTCTCGGAATTCTCTTGGGAGTGGGATTGATTCTTAAACCACTCTGAGAATTCCAGACCCTTGTCCCAGAACGTCCTGCTTTTCCTTACGACATCCCTATTTTCATAGGCGAAATGTTGGAGGGCATGGTAGGGCAACCCTATTTTCATCGGAGGGTATGGAGTTATGCGGCCCCCCGAGTCAAGGAGATAAGTAACTAGACAAGCTTTAGAAGACATTCGAAGGCAGTTTAATTATGTTTTTATATATTTTGGAAGCCACCTAGAGGGGCTGGGGCAAGCCAGTCAGATGGGTGAGGTATAAATAATAAAATTATCATTATTATCATTACTATGGAATAGGACATTCCCTATTTTCCTCGGAGAAATGTTGGAGGGTATGGAGTTTTCCTTTCTTAAGCTGAAGAGTAATTTTTGCGAAGGTGATAGTCTCTATTTAGGCTAGGGATGACCAATTTTACAATATTGTCATAGGCTTGGTAGCAGGATGGGAAAGGCTTAGGTGTGATGTTGTCTTCAAGCCTGTGGTTTTATATCTGTAAGATGGGATTCTGCCGCTGAAGGGTATCCTTAAGTGCTCAAACCAATCCATTTATTAACTTAATGGCTCTAGCCAATTTCGTTAAGTATCTCTTTGCATGACTGAAGAGCGCAGAAGCTACTAGCTAAAGATGCTTTGAGAAGGCAGGTCTTCCTTCACTTCCCTGGCAGGAAGTGAGGTCACTGGCGAACACACGAGAACAAAAAGCCAGAAGTCAGTCTTGTTTAGAGGTCGGGGCTGGGGAGGGGTGGAGGGGTGAGAAAAACAAAGAAATCTCAGAACATTTCTCTGAAAAATATATGCTGATAAAAATTGGCTTAGCTCTTAGCCACTTCTGCCTCACTATCTACAAAAAAACCCTGCAAACCTTTCTTGATTTAACGCAATAATGAGATGGGGGGCGGGCGGGGAGTGTGTATATTGTGGGACATGATGACCCGGTCAAAAAGCAAATCGGTTTTGGTCCCCAGGCAAAAATTTGGCAAATTGAGCCATATAGACACAGTGGCCTTATTTTATCTTGTGAAATGCCCTAAACTCTTTGGATGCAGAGTGGTATATTATTATTATTATTATTATTATTATTATGATGATGATGATGATGTTGTTGTTGTTGTTGTTGTTGTTGTTGTTGTTGTTGTTGTTGTTTAGGCCTGGGACACAGCTTGAAATCACATTTGCCTGCTTAACGTGGAGGCCTCTCCAATTATCACATCAAGAAAATCCAATTAGAGCTTTGATAAAAACAGAGCATCACTTCAACTGCCTTTCCAAAGTAATTGAAACATTAATTACCATGTAATTTGTAGTCTTTAGGCTCAGGGAAATACTCTGAGGCTTAATGGGGGAGGGCGTAAGAGCGAAAGAGAGAACGCCTTCTGTCCCATGAACACATGAACAAATGTGTTTGCCAAATAACCAGAGAGGCGCGCTTGCAATGACACCAGACAGGCCTGGCTCTAGGTGCAGTCCCGGTGGTGCGGGGCGCCAGGGCGCGGGGCCGGCAGGGGGTGTGAGGGCGGGGGTGCCGGAGCGATCTCCACGCCTCAGCGCCAGGGCGCCCGACCTGCTCGAGACGGCCCTGACACCGGAAGCCTCTCCAAAGCAGAGACAGATGATACCCTCCTTTAACAAAGGAGATGCGTGCTTATCCATAGCCTGGCCCTTGGGGAGGGGGCGGAAGAGGAGCTTTGTTCTGCCCCATCACCCTTTTGTCGCCATACACATTGGCACCTTCCATCTATGCAATTTGCCTCCTGAGGGTGCCGCGGTTGGGACGAGAGAGGGAGAAGTGGTGAGATGGAAAGCAGCCTGTTATATTTGCTAAGCAAGGGTAAGACTGAAAGCCCCTTCCGCACCTACCTTTGTATCCATGGGGGATGAAGATCCCCTCCTAGGGTTGCGTAGCTTGCAAATACAGTCATACCTCGGTTTAAGTATGCCTTGGTTTGAGTATTTTCAGTTTAAGTACTCTGCGGACCTGTCTGGAATGAATTAATCCGCTTTCCATTACTTTCAATGGGAAAGTTTGCTTCAGGTTAAGTACGCTTCAGGTTAAGTACGGACTTCCGGAACCAATTACACTCATACTTCAGGTTAAGTACGCTTCAGGTTAAGTACTCCGTGGACTGCCTGGAATGGATTAAACCACTTTCCATTACTTTCAATGGGAAAGTTCGCTTCAGGTTAAGTACGCTTCAGGTTAAGTACAGACTTCCGGAACCAATCGTGTACTTAAACCGAGGTACCACTGTAAGTGATTTGCTTCTCTTGAGAAATGCCTTTAAGGGCAAGGGGCAGGGGTGAGCAGTGGGCAGAGGCTGGGGTGCCATCTCCTGGGGGCCGAGCCCTTTTGGGGACCCCCAATATTTTTGGGGAGGGGGCACCCCCCATGTTCAATGAGGGGGGCGGTGGGCAGCTCCTCTTCCTCTTGCTGCTTCCGAGGAGCAGGTGTGAGGAAGAAGCCCCAAGCCAGTGGCAGCAGCAGTAGAAGCCATGTTGACGCCACGTCCAGCTCCACCCCCTGGCTCCTTCGATGTCCTGACATCATGCACGCAACTCTGGCCCCCCAATTCTCAGTTGGCAGAGGCAGTGCAGTGCACCTGGTTTGGCAATGGCATTGCTACCATGTCCTGTAACAGTGATGAGGCAGGGCTGTGGAGACCTTGATGCAGTTTGGGCATAGCAATGGGAGTGCCACATTGACTTGGCCAGTGTGCTCAAACTGCCACCCCCTCCCCATTCTGGTAGGTGGCAGCAACACAGCTGCATATAGCCCCTCCCCACTGGCAGCTCCTGGTAAGGGGGAACAATCTGCAGCATAGTTGTGGGGTGGGGGGCAACTCCCTCAATAACTGTCTAGCTCAGCTGTGGGGGAATCTTTGACCCACCAAATGTTGCTGGACTACAGCTGCCATCAGCCTCAGCAAGCATGTCTAATGACCAGGGATGATGGGAGTTGAAGTTCAACAATATCTGGAGGGCCAGGTATTCCCTATCCCTGGACTAGCTTGCATAAATATCATGGGCCTAGCTGTGCTAATGCCGCCCTCATACTATACGGCAGGATAACTGTGCATTTTGAAATGCAGATGCAAAACAGTGCAAGGATATTTTTGTCTTGCAAATGTGAGAGAAACAAAGGGAAAGGTCAAAGAAAAAGAAAAAGGTAAAGGACCCCTGGACGGTTAACCCTGACTATGGGGTTGCGGCGCTCATAATAATAATAATAATAATAATAATAATTTATTATTTATACCCCGCCCATCTGGCTGGGTTTCCCCAGCCACTCTGGGCGGCTTCCAACAAAATATTAAAATACAATGGCCTGCTAAACATTAAAAGCTTCCCTAAACATCTTGCTTGCAGGTTGAGGGAGCCCGCCTTTGTCCACAGACAGCTTTCCAGGTCATGTGGCCAGCAGGACTAGAATGCTTCTGGAGCAACGGAACACCGTGATGGAAACCAGAGAGCATGGAAACACAGTTTACCTTCCCGCCACAGTGATGCCTATTTATCTACTTGCACTGGTGTGCTTTCAAACTGCTAGGTTGGCAGGAGCTGGGACAGAGCAATGGGAGCTCACCCCATCGTGGGGATTCAAACCACCGACCTTCTGATCGACAAGCCCAAGAGGCTCACTGGTTTAGACCACAGTGCCACCCACACCACAGGACAGAAGCAGAGCATGCTGTTCCCATACCCCAGACTGCATCCTTAAAAGGCTCTCGTGTTGCCAGGCTGGTGGAAGCTGCTCTTTCACAGTCCAGTGGATGATGCCTTGCCTGCGTAACGTTCCACCTGCAAAGTCTGGGAAGAGGTGAGCTGCGTTCAAAGGGACCACAGGCTTCAACTGACCCACAAACTGGGAATTCCTCACCCCTGACCACCTCTGGGAGAAGGGCTAAGGAAGGACCCCCATTGTAAGAGCCCATTGTAAGGACCCCCATTGTCACGCAGAGCTATAATGATCTAGATGGACCAAAGGTTTGACTCAGAATATGACAGCTTCATCTCTCCAGCCAGCTGTGAAAGTAACATTGCAGAATAATAAGAGAAAAGAGGGATTCACACTGTGAGCATAAGAAGAGCTCTGCTGGATCTGGCCAAAGGCAAATCCCGCCCAGCATCGTGCTCTCACAGTGGCCAGCCAGATGCTTATGGGAAGCTGGCAGGCATGGCTATGACGTGAGTGCAGTAACAGTCTCCCTTCCAGCAACTGTATCCAACAGTGGAGGTAGAACTTATTTGTATTGTTTTGTTCCGATTTTAATATATGTGCTGCCAAAGCAAAGGAAGTATTCTCAGCAGACTCTGCAGCGTTTCTCTTTCTTTTGTTCCAAAACACATTTTTTTAAAAGTATGAATTGCTTCAATACTTAATCCTTCGGTGTGCATATTTGGCTCTTTTTCATCTAATCTGCTCCCCGTGTTTTGCCTGTTCTTGTTTGTTAGCTACTTGCAACTTGAAAATGTCACCTTCGTTTGCCTTGGGAAGCTGTATTGTTCTATGGCCGAAAAGGTCTTAAGAGAAAGCAGGTTCTCCCCTTAAGGAGAGCATGGGTTGCGGAAGGGTTAACAAGACCTTCCCTGGTCAGTAGGGGCGGGTCAGTTTGGATGGCCACTGAGGGTTTGTTGCTGGGGAGAATGTTATGTTGCTAATTTTGATTGACAGCCACAGCCTTTAAAAGGGTGCAAGCAGGTTGCGCTTTCACTTTTGGGTGCTTGCAAACGGATCTCCCTCCCTCCCTCTCTATATTTAGGGTTTTTTTTTTCTGCGCATGACGTTGCTGTGCCTGTCACGGGGTTGTCCGTATTCGGGGGCCTAGTAGGAATTTTGCCACCTGGCTGACTAGCTGGTGCTAGGTGGTTTTTGCCTACTACATAGCAAACTGTCATAACTTGTAAGGTTGGCGGTTAGGCATTGGTTAGAATTGGATGGTGGAGGGGTAAGGATTTGGCTGGGCCTGCCCCTCAAAATTGCTGCTGCCTTTAGGGGTATTCCGTTAAAGGAATCCTGGGGCTCAACATGTTTGTCCGTACCCCCGCAAGGGGCTAGGACTGTGCATGAGGCTCGGGGAGCATCTGGGGGAGAGGTCAAGGGCTTGGTGACCCTGCCCCGGCCTCTCTCAGAGGGTGCCTACCTATCCTGGCTTCCCCAGTACACTAGGGGAGTCAGATCTGTCCCAGGCGGGGGACAGATGGCATGGGAACCAATGCCTAAGCAACCACTCACATTCAATTGTATTTAAATAAAGTTGTGGCCAAAATCAATGCCAAAAACCAAAACTTAATTTCCGTGTGATGTGTGAAATTATTTGGTGGGAAGTCTTGGTACCTCGGCACGCAAAGAGTTGGTCCGTGTCTGAACGCAGATCAAAAGGAGAGGGAATGCGCAATATTCTCATGGCAAATGTGGGTCCATCTTTTTGGTGACTGGAATTCCACCAAATAATGCATTTGCCCTGGGAACTTCTAGAAATAATATGTGCTTTTAGCAACTGGAGAAGGGGGCACAGCTCAGTGGTAGAGCATCTGTTTTGTCTTCAGAAGGTCCTAAATTCAATCCCTGGCACGTCCAGTTAGAGTTGGGAGAGACCCCTTGGATAGTCATTGCCAGTTACTGGGCTAGAGGGACCAAGGCAACTTATTATATTCCAAGGACTTCTGTTCCTTGACTCAACGTCTGAGCTTGGCTCCGTGCTTGGGGAGGGGCCATAGCTCAATGGCAGAGCATCTGCTTTGCATGCAGAAGGTCCCAGGTTCAATCCCTGGAATCTCCAGGTAAGACTGGGAGAAACTTGTGCTTGGAACTCTGGAGAACCACGGACAGACATTGTAGAAGATGATTATGAGCAAGATGGACTCGGTATCAGGCAGCCTCTTGCCCCAACAGAACTTGCCCACGAAATTTTTGAGGATATGCCTGGAGGTGCAGAGTGTTCTAACACAGGTGAGTGGTGAGGTGAAGGGCAAACAGGGGGACAATTTTGCATCAACGGGCATACTGGGATAGGCCAACTGGAATGTTCAAATGCTAGAAGGCTATATCTGATCAGTTGCTAGAAGGCTGCCTGTTTGGATAGCTCAGTCGGTTAGAGCGTGGTGCTGATGATGCCAAGGTAGCAGGTTTGATTCCTGTATGGGAACAGCTGCATATTCCTGTATTGAATGGGGGTTGGACCAGATGATCATCAGGGTCTCTTACTGAAATTCTATGATTTCTCTCTTGAATTCAAGGATTGATGATATCGTCAAAGTTGTCAAGTTTTTTCAGGGAGGAGGTAAAATGTTGAGCTTTTTTTAGGGGAGCCACAGTTGTTCAGCTTCTTGGGGGGGGGGAGCCAATGATCTACCAGTTTATCTGCCACAGACGTCCAGTGATCTACTGGTAGATCATGATCTACCTGTTGGACATGCCTGCCCTATACTGATACCAATACTTATGCTGATTTTCTGAGCATATAAATAAATATTGGAGTTCAATGTGTCTTAGAGCAGTCTTGGCCAATGTTGGGTCCGCCAGATTTTAGATTTGACCATTAAAGATAGACTTGCATATTAAGAGCAAATCAGGTATTGCAGGAGGGATATTCTTTTAGAAATTCAGGAAGGTTGGGGGTCACATTTAGACTTCTTTCCTGGCTGAACTTTCTTTTAGAATTGCTCTCTAATCCAACATTAAATTTCTACTGGAAACTCACCCTTTCACAAGGAGCCTTCCACCCTCCCCTCTTCCTCTCCCACTTCTTCTCATATTTAATTAATATTTTCCCTCTGTGTCAAAAGGCTTTAAAAGAAATCCTTTTTCAGAACTGGTATTTACTGGGAAATATGGGTTGGGTAGAGGAATTGAGTGGGTGGCTTGCTTTGTAAATCAGGAGATAGTAAAAAAAAAGTTCTCCTTGCTTAACTCTAGTTCTCTAGTTCTACAATTGAAATCTTTACCACCTGTTAAATTCAATTCTATATCAGCAACAAATATATATATATTATACCCATCAGTGAGCATAATTGTGCATTTAGAGGTTCAGGTTTCAGTGAAACAGCTTCGTTGAATTCTTTTTAGGATGACTTAGGAAACTGTTTCATCTTTAGAAGGCATATCAAATTCAGACTTCCCCAACTTGGTGCCCTCAAGATATTGCTGAATAACAATTCCTAACACCCTCAGCTGGCATGGCAAATGGGCAAGGAAAACAGGAGTTGTTCCATACATTGGGTGGAGTTTGACATCATGCACAAGCACATCAGCTTTCTGGATGGAGCTATCCTTCCCATGTGCTTTTCTGGGGGTTCCCTCAACTGCCCCAGAGCCAATTTTTTGGGGGGGAGGGGTGCAAGGTGCTTGGGGTGGGAGGAGAGTGGGCTCATTTTACCTGGTAAACTGATACGCTTGTGCAGATGGAACATTCATCTAGTGCGATGGTGAATTCCTCGGAGAGAGGATTTTTTTGGGGGGGGGGGAAGAGTCCCATTGTACAAATGGAAGTATTTGCAAGGGAGTTCTGCTTATGGGGTTTGATCAGTGAATCCCATATGAACATATAGAGGATGGTCATGCCTGCCTGGACTCTGGACATTTATACACAGGAATATGAGGATGAGGACCCGGTGGCCATCCAGATGTTGCTGGAATTCAAATTCCAGTATCCATGGCCAAAACGTTTCTCTGTAACCAGGACTCTTAACTATCTGTGGCCTATTAGAAGCGGGGGGAATGTTTTTACCCCCAACACTCTGTTTTAATGTATCTATGTGTGGGTTCCCCCCCCCCTTTGGTTGTACGGCGCTTTGATTTGCCTTGGGCAAGATAAAGTGACTAACAAATTTAATAAATATTCAAAGCTAAATAATTGGTCTTGTTAGATGGAGTAATGGGAGTGAGCGCCAAATTTTATTCATTTCAGTTGTTTATTACATTATTTTATATATTTATTTATATTTATAAATTGTTTTATTTATTAATTAATTGGGCCCAATGGCGCATAGAGGTCCAAAGGTCTCCCTCCTCTAAGTTCTGAACAAGCAGAGGTCCGGCAGAGAGAGAGAGAGAGAGAGAGAGAGAATATTTTTCTTCAGAACACTCTTACAAATTCACCTGCTTAACACATTTTTCCCAAGCAAGTGATAATGAGTTTCTTTCTCACTGCCAAGCAAGGACCAGAAGCGATCAGTGTAGTTTACGAACCCATTGAAACAGCAATTTGTTGTTCAAGTGCAAGCAAATCCTCTCAAACATTTCGTATTATGAAGTCTTGACACGGTCTTAGAAAGAACGAAATCAAAGCCTTTGTCTTTGCTGTCGGAGGCAACCCACCATTTCCAATGGAAGTTTCCACAGCAGCGACACACAATGTGTGCCTGCATACATATGTATATTTTTAAAAAAATCCTTACCTCTCTCGATTGCATGGCTATACGTTAACACGAGCAGCAAGGCGGTTATGATGACCGTCTTCATTTTTTGTCGCCTTACAATTGCACAAGTTTAAAGGGAAGACGATGCGATCGTGGCTTGCTTCCTGTGGGCTGCTTCACAAAGGCGGCGGAAAAGTTCGCCATGCCACTTATATCTATTTACTCCCAATTTTTTGATCAATGATTAATTTTGGGGTGGGACAGGGGGCATGCATCCTTGGCCTGGCTGAGATAAACTGAAGCTTCTGCCGGCAGGCAAACAGACACGGGTGGGTGGGTGCTGACAGACTCCAGACCATATTCCATTTTAAACATTAACTCAAGAATGCTCGGGCAGCCACACTTTCTCCCACAAGGTTTGCCACATAAAAGAGAGAGGGCCTGTGTGGTCCCTCTGCTGCAGCACCTTGTTTCTGACAGTACTCTCCGCATCAAATGTGGCACATTTATCTAATAAAAGTGTAGACTCTAGCACTGTGCAACAGATTCGTCCTGAATCCCAACACAAATCAGGCCTATTCGGAGGGAACGGGGCCACAGACAACTTGGACTGAGACGGCCACAGATCTCTGTGGGTCAGTTTGGATGGCCCAAAGGGATCCAGGGCTGTCAGCTGGTGGGGCATCAGGCAGGAAGGAGAGCTAGGTATCACATATTCCTGCGAAAAGGTCAAGACCTCCTCGACTACCAGCTGCATCTTCCTAGAAGAAGCTAGGATCCTGATGCAGCTAGCTCCCCTTTTTGCTGGATGCCATGCAGGATTAATGTCTTTGATCAACAGCTGTTACTTGGAGGCACTGATCCTGCATGGTGCTCCTTTTCAAGCGGCTTCCTTGCAGAAGCTGGCATGCATGGCGCAGGTGCTGTTTTGAATTGACCCCAGGGCCGGATTTAAGTTTGATGAGGCCCTAAGCTACTGAAGGTAATGGGGCCCTTTATACGTCCAGCTGTCCTTTGTCAACAACAAATTGTCACTGTTTTTTGTGCTGAATATATGCTATATGGTAATTTATGGACCTGTTGTTGTTGTTTAGTCATGTCCGACTCTTCGTGACCCCATGGACCATAGCACGCCAGGCACTCCTGTCGTCCACTGCCTCCCGCAGGTCTCTAAAGCCACTTGCACATGCAGAATGTAGGCACCCTATATACAGAAATGAGCAAACCCGTGATATTTTAGGGAGCAGGCTAGCAGGTGGGGCCCAATACTCACATCGTAGGAGCCTACACAAAACAAAACACTGTATGTAGGTTTTATTTTGTTTTTTATTTTATATTACAGAAATGTACATCCAGTTTTTTTTTCTTTAGTTTTTTTTTGGGGGGGGGGCAAGAGAGAGGGGCCCTAAGCTATAGCTTGTTTAGCTTATACATAAATCCGACACTGATTGACCCTAATACTCTCTGTGCTGGTGGAGGTAAGGTAAAGGTAAAGGGACCCCTGACCATTAGGTCCAGTCGTGACCGACTTTGGGGTTGCGCGCTCGTCTCGCATTATTGGCTGAGGGAGCCGGCGTATAGCTTCCAAGTCATGTGGCCAGCATAACAAAGCCACTTCTGGCGAACCAGAGCAGCACACGGAAACGCCGTTTACCTTCCCGCTGTAGCGGTTCCTATTTATCTACTTGCATTTTGATGTGCTTTCGAACTGCTAGGTTGGCAGGAGCTGGGACCAAGCAACGGGAGCTCACCCCGTCACAGGGATTCAAACCGCCGACCTTCTGATCAGCAAGCCCGGTGCCGGTGGAGGAGGAAACACAAAACATTAGCCACACTGTGTATGAACTAATTTGTGGCAGGACTCTGGCTGGAGTGGGTGGTCCCTGATTGTCCCAGGGCAGGTTGGCCTGATTGGGCTCTGCTAGATCAGAGCCATGAGGCAGACTGTGTGTGTGTGTGTGTGTGTGCGCACACACACACACACACACTTTGCAAAGTAGGCTGTTGTAGTCAGATCTACAGATGTGCAAGTTTCCAGGACAACCACTGATTTATCACCCAAAAGGAGGAGATGCATCACCCAAAAAAGTGGGCAAAAGAACACATTGGCTTGTGTAAAAGCTGCTTATGCTAATTTATTTGTGTAGGTGCAAATTTAAAAATAAATCTTCTCATTTTAATAGATGCATCTCTCTCTTTTTAAAAAATTGCTTTTCTATTATATCACACCATCAGCATATACTATCCGAACACAGGATAATTAGAAAGGAATAGCAGAAATATAAGACATTATATGAATAATAATGATAACATAACTTATTCCTCCAACTTATTTAGCTCTTACCAGTATGTATCTTAACTTTTGCTCCCCTTCTACTCTTTCCATGGTTTCCTGTTTGCGATCATTTTAACTGCATTTTCTTACTCCACTAGATTATTTTTATTACCTTACAATCTCTCACGTTGTAACGTCTACTGCTGAGCGTTTTTTTGCCAGCCTGTTATTTTCTTGTTGTAACATTTTCTCCATATAGTCTATATATAATGTCCAGTCTTCTTTTAGACTCTTTATCATTATTTCTTAATCTATTTGCCACGCTGGCTAATTCTATATATTCTAATATTTTAAGATGCCATTCTTCTTTTGATGGTACTGTTGACGGGATACACCCCTGGGGGGGGGGAAGATGGCAGACCCCCAGTGCCTCTGAGCGTAGCCCTGTTGGCTCACCTCTGGCTGGCATTTCCCCTTCAGTCCAGAGAACCGGTAATATGCGACCCTTCTCTCCTGAGAAGAGCACGCTGGTCTTCTTGCATCCTCCGGCGAGAAGAAAGACTCATGTGTAGTTCTAAAACTACCGTACTTTATTAGCAAACTATATACAGAGGCTTCATAATCACATCTCTCTGCTACCATAGAACATACCTGCCAAGTTGCTGTCAGAGAAATAAGAGACCGGGCCGGAAATAGCAGACCGGAAGTAGCGCTGCCGCCATTTTGGAACTGGGCGGAGCATGCTCAGAAGTGACTTTTGATGCTGCTTTGCCCAGTTCCAAAATGGCTGCCACGTCAGAAGTCGCACTGCGGCCATTTTGGAACTGGGCAGAGCAGCATCAAAAGTCACTTCTGAGCATGCTCCGCCCAGTTCCAAAATGGCGGCAGCGCCAGAATAAACCGGGGAAAAACAAAAAAACCCATTTTTTCAGCTAGGAATAGCTGGAAAAACGGGAATTTCCCGGGGGGAAAGGGAGACTTGGCAGCTATGCCATAGAACAGAAACACACTGAACCGCTTCTCAGAAGAACAGAAACTGAATGGTACAATAACACTCTCAGTAGGAGAGAGATAAGACAGACTTCCGTTCCCACACTCTCTCAGACTCATGACTCTTATGTGATATAAACAAATCATACCAGTCCTTGCTGAAGCAGCACATAAAACAGGACAGCAATAATCCTAACAACTGTATCTGTTCTCCACTTTTGTGCCACAAGAATTCTGGCAGCTGTGGTCACAAATATACATAAAGTAGTTTTGTTTTGGGGATTTCTGTTGTTATAATTCCCTGAAGGAAAGCTTTTGGATTTTTGGGAAACGGTCTTTTAAACATTGTCTTAAGTCCGTTGTTCACCTTCTCCCAAAATTCTTTTATTACCCTGCAAGACCACCATGAATGATGAAATGTACCAGCTGTTTCTTTACACTTCTGACTAGGTCACATTTGGATCTAAACATCTTGGCTAGTCTGCCATCTGTGGATCATTTTTAAGCAGTTCTCTTTCAGCGCATAACTAGCAGTGAATTCCACAGTCGTTCCCAACAATTTAAATCAATATTATGACCCACAACTTGTGCCCAGTTGGTCATAGATGATTTTGCAAACTCTTCTTTCATTTCCTAATCAAGGAATGTTTTATACATTTTGGATAAATTTTTAGTTCTGGATCTTAATATTTCTTTTTCAAATTGTGATGTTTTTTCTGCAAATCCCAATTTCTTGTCTACCTTAAATTTTGAAATAATTTGGTAATAATTTAGCCAGTCCAACACATATTCTCTAATCTCTTCAACCCCCCCCATTTTTTGTTCCCCTTCTGAAAAGTCTAACAATTTAATATAGGTGCCTCAGTTATCTCTCATTTAAATGTTTTCCCCTTGTCTCTGCTTCTATTTTGGGATAACCACCTTGGTGTTTGGTTTTCTAATAAATGTTTATCTCCCCCCCCCATACTCTAATAAATTTTTTCCTAACAACATGGTTGGAGAAACTTTTATGTATTCCAGCCTTGTCGTACCAAATGCAAGCATACCAGGATAACCACCTTGGTGTTTGGTTTTCTAATAAATGTTTATCTCCCCCCCCCATACTCTAATAAATTTTTTCCTAACAACATGGTTGGAGAAACTTTTATGTATTCCAGCCTTGTCGTACCAAATGCAAGCATACCAGCCATATTTAACGTCATGACCCTCGAAGTATAGCAATAGTATTTTCATCAATACCCAGTCTTTTATCCAGCAGAACCAGGCAGCTTCAAAATATAATTCTAGGTCTGCGAGTGCAAAACCTCCTCCATCTTTTATATCTATGAGAATCTTAGGTTTCTTCCCCCTCCAAATAAATTTAGACAGATCTTTTTGCCATTATTTTAGGCATTGTGTATCATTGAGTACTGGGATTGTTTGAAATAAAAATAGCATTTTAGGGAGAATTAATGAATTAATTGGGGGACGCGGGTGACACTGTGGGTTAAACCACAGAGCCTAGGTCTTGCTGATCAGAAGGTTGGTGGTTCGAATCCCCGCGATGGGGTGAGCTCCCGTTGCTCGGTCCCAGCTCCTGCCAACCTAGCAGTTCAAAAGCACGGCAAAGTGCAAGTAGATAAATACAGCGGGAAGGTAAACGACGTTTCCATGTGCTGCTTTGGTTCGCCAGAAGTGGCTTTGTCATGCTGGCCACATGACCTGGAAGCTGTATGCCGGCTCCCTCAGCCAATAAAGCGAGATGAGCGCCGCAACCCCAGAGTCGGTCGCGACTGGACCTAATGGTCAGGGGTCCCTTTACCTTTTCCTAATGAATTAATAGATACATCTTTTCATAGAAGGGATTTTATTTCTCTGTTTTCCAATATAAAATTCAGTTTCTTGTGAAAATTCACCACTGTTTCAGCATGAATTTCTCCTAATATACACATTTTGCATGCAATTGTACGTCATTTTGCACCACAATTGGCCATAATATAATGCATTTTTGGATGTCATTTTCATGAATGTATGCATTTATATGCACCCTTTACCCTAGTATCTGCATTTATGTACACATTACCTGGCTGGAGAACTGCATTGCAAAATTCAAAGAAATGCAAATTTTGACAGATGGCTCTGTTTTGGTTACCTAATTGATTTGGAAAATGCAAATTAGGTAGACCACCTTTAAATGCAAACTAAATCAATTTTCTCCCTATCCCTAGACTGTACTACATTAAGTATCAGAGGTAGTGTGCCTCTGAATAACAGTTGCTGTAGATCTATATAGTGGGAGAGATAATTAAAATATAATATCAATATTGTGAGTTAACCAGTCTCATATAACCAACATAATTTAGTCTAATTAATGCACAAAGGGGTTAACACCATAGAGTCAGCTGTCCTGACAGGCTTAGCTCCCCTTGGGAGGGACTAGGTAATGAAGCTTCCAATCTACTAGAGAAGCTCAATGTGTGAGGAGGTCAGAGCTGGTTGCTGCAGCTCAGACCTCATGCGTCTTAAAAGTCCTCTTGAGTTCCTAATTTAGGAACTTTCACCACTGATGCTAAGCCAAGTTTTACTGCATGTTTTACTTTCTCTAAATGCTGTATAGATATGCACATGAACTTGACCTTTGCAGAGTGTGTAAGTAAAGTATTTTAAACTTACCAAATGTGTAGTCTTTTTCTATGCAGAGGAAGAGGGGAATTTTTTGAAAGAACTCACAAGGGCATATTTTAAGTCTTTAATAGCCTATATCTCCACACTTGACTTTGCTGCATGTTTCAGGTTTTTAAATCTGTGCTGGAGTTTTCTCACCAAAGAGCACTTGCCCCAAACCTGGATCATACCATCCAGGGAATTATCCTTTTTATATATCTGTATTTTTCATTGCCACCAACAAATATCAGGTATAATATATAAAAACACATTATATTACAGATGACCGTTCTGCAAAAACATGCATATTTGCTCGAAATTCCTCGCAGATTAGGAGACACTGGCACTAAATTACTGATGAATTTTCATGGGGACTTAAAAAAAAAGAAATCACAAGCTGGTGTGGAAATGTGGAGATCTTAATTTAAGCCTGGAAAAATAAGAAACGGAGAGGAAACTCAAACTGACAGATTCATACACCCCTAAGACAAAGCTATCATGACTAGCAGTTATAGCTAGCCTCATTCCCCATGACAGCCTCCCTTTAGGAATAAGGTGTGAAGCATGATGCCCCATCATTTCTGTGCTTTTGGTGCATGCTGAAAATCTTTCTCTCCAAACACGGTGAATCGGGACGGGGACCCTGCATTAGAGAACAGCAGCCTACCCCCCCCCCTATTGCTCAGCACCAGTCACCGAAGCAAGCACAGATTGCTGTTACCATGGCTTTTTGCTGGAGTCTTTCAGGCACTGCCCCGGACCTGTCATTCACTCTGCCTGATGGCTGCATCCAGGTACCATAACTAGGGAAATCAAAAACTGGCAATCTGCTCCTGGGCATTTGTGAATTCTTGTAATCAAATCCAGGAGTGGAACCTGCAAGCTGTGATGGACAAGGTAGTATCCCTTACCACTCGGGGTACTGTAAGAGCTGGAGAAGAGCTATAGCAGAGCACTTGCTTTGCAGCAGCTAAAAAAGCCAATGAAATTCTGGGCTGCATCAATAGGAGTATAGCATCTAGATCTAGGGAAGTAATAGTACCACTGTATTCTGCTCTGGTCAGACCTCACCTCGAGTACTGTGTCCAGTTCTGGGCACCACAGTTCAAGAAGGATACTGACAAGCTGGAACGTGTCCAGAAGAGGGCAGCCAAAATGGTCAAAGGCCTGGAAACGATGCCTTTGATGAGGGACGGCTTAGGGAGCTGGGTATGTTTAGTCAGAAGCAGAGAAGGTTAAGGGGTGATATGATAGCCATGTTCAAATATATAAAAGGATGTCATATAGAGGAGGGAGAAAGGTTGTTTTCTGCTGCTCCAGAGAAGCGGACAGGGAGGAATGGATTCAAACTTCAAGAAAGAAGATTCCACCTAAACATTAGGAAGAACTTCCTGACAGTAAGAGCTGTTCGGCAGTGGAATTTGCTACCAAGGAGTGTGGTGGAGTCTCCTTCTTTGGAGGTCTTTAAGCAGAGGCTTGACAGGCATATGTCAAGAATGCTTTGATGGTGTTTCCTGCTTGGCAGGGGGTTGGACTGGATGGCCCTTGTGGTCTCTTCCAATTCTATGATTCTATGATTCTATGGATGCAGAAGGTCTCAGGGCATCCTCTGAGATTCCCAAGTGAAAGAATCTCTGGCAGCAGAGCTGAGAAGAAGAGAGACACCTCCTTTAGATTCCAAAGAACTGCTGTCAGCCAGGCTAAATCAGTCCTGCAACCACAGAAGTTACAAACCCACTCTCTGAAATGTATGGATAAACCCTTTGACCCCGAAGAGCAGTTAGGCTCTATTCTGAAACCTTGTGAAATGTGTCTGCAAAAAATAATAATAAACCAAGATAACTGACAATACAATCAGGGGCGTAGCAAGGGGGGGTGTAGAGGGCGGGCAGCCCTGGGTGCCACGCTGGAGGGGGTGACATTCGGCGCACCCCCCCCCCCGTGACTCCCAAGCCGAGCCCCCCAGTAAAAAGCCTCACTCGGCGGCTGGCTGCTTGCTCACTTGCTTGGCGCACACTTTGCTTCTTCCTGCTGGGGTGGAGGCGATGGGCGAGCCAGAGAGGGGCATCATTGGCTGCCGCCCCTCCCTGGCCCACCCCTCACCTCCGCCCCAGCAGGAAAAAGCAAAGCGTGGGCCTAGCAGGTGAGCGAGCAAGCTGCAGAGCGAAGCTTTTTAAAAAACCTTGCTCCGCGGCTTGCTCATGGCACCGCCAGCAACCCACTCCATAGCGTGCATGTGCAGTGTCGCTACGGAGCGCACATTCGTGTTACGGAGCGGGTTGCCACTCCGGGTATCCGAGCGGCTTCCTATGACACTGAATACAATTGAATGCGTGGTGCTCTGATTTCAGCTGGCTTGGTTGAATTGCTCTGGGTTCAGGGGAGATGAATGCATGAGGAGGGAAAGCAATGTGCAAGCAGAATGGCCAATGCATAGGGATGGTGGGAGCTGCAGGACAACAAAATTTGGAGGGCCACAGGTCCCCCACTCTTGCTCTTTTGAACTAGATGGTCTTGATACGGTATAAGGTTGCATATGTATAAGGTTGCATACACACACCAGAGTCCACAGCTTCTAACAAAAGACAAGCAAGTGGAGTGAGTGAGCCCAGCTTTTTAAATAAAACATTTGCATGAATAACGCAGAGCTAATCTCCTCCTGAGACAAAGGTTGAAGTCTAGTCTGCCAGATATCATGGTGCTTATATAACACATCGCAAACATCCAATGCAGATAACCAGGCAGGCAGAAGGAGGGCTGATCCCATTACAAATTTCCTATCCAGTCCCCTGACATAGAGACCTCTTGTTATATTTCAGGGGACATTCTAGCTGTGTTTTATGGGAATGTACACCTTCCTGTTCTATCCTGGGTTGTAAGCAGGGCAAGATCAAGGGACAGAGGCAAGGGACCTTAGGCTGAATTTGTCTGCACATTTTTAGGAACAGAGAATGATGATCTCATCCTTGTTCAACTCTGTTTCATGAAAAACACGTTCTGGGGTGAATCAGATGCTTCTAGAAGTATTTTACAGTCTGGTTTTCTTTAGCAACCATTCTTGTAAAATGGGGGGGGGGGGAGAGGGAGACCACTCGCACCTCAAGGTCCGCATTATCTTCTAGACAACCTTCTGGGAGGGGCACATGTGGTGGGTGGGGCCAGAGACAAAACAGGCTGTGCAACCAACCTAAATTTTACCTTTTGTATGAGTTGGCTTTGTTGTTCTTTAGTCGTTTAGTCGTGTCCGACTCTTCGTGACCCCATGGACCATAGCACGCCAGGCACTCCTGTCTTGCACTGCCTCCCGCAGTTTGGTCAAACTCATGTTCGTAGCTTCGAGAACACTGTCCAACCATCTTGTCCTCTGTCGTCCCCTTCTCCTAGTGCCCTCAGTCTTTCCCAACATCAGGGTCTTTTCCAAGGATTCTTCTCTTCTCATGAGGTGGCCAAAGTATTGGAGCCTCAGCTTCACGATCTGTCCTTCCAGGGAGCACTCAGGGCTGATTTCCTTAAGAATGGATAGGTTTGATCTTCTTGCAGTCCATGGGACTCTCAAGAGTCTCCTCCAGCACCATAATTCAAAAGCATCAATTCTTCGGCGATCAGCCTTCTTTATGGTCCAGCTCTCACTTCCATACATCACTACTGGGAAAACCATAGCTTTAACTATACGGACCTTTGTCGGCAAGGTGATGTCTCTGCTTTTTAAGATGCTGTCTAGGTTTGTCATTGCTTTTCTCCCAAGAAGCAGGCGTCTTTTAATTTCGTGACTGCTGTCACCATCTGCAGTGATCAAGGAGCCCAAGAAAGTAAAATCTCTCACTGCCTCCATTTCTTCCCCTTCTATTTGCCAGGAGGTGATGGGAGCAGTGGCCATGATCTTGGTTTTTTTTATGTTGAGCTTCAGACCATATTTTGCGCTCTCCTCTTTCACCCTCATTAAAAGGTTCTTTAATTCCTCCTCGCTTTCTGCCATCAAGGTTGTGTCATCTGCATATCTGAGGTTGTTGATATTTCTTCCAGCAATCTTAATTCCGGCTAGGGATTCATCTAGTCCAGCCTTTCGCATGATGAATTCTGCATATAAGTTAAATAAGCAGGGAGACAATATACAACCTTGTCGTACTCCTTTCCCAATTTTGAACCAATCAGTTGTTCCATATCCAGTTCTAACTGTAGCTTCTTGTCCCACATAGAGATTTCTCAGGAGACAGATGAGGTGATCAGGCACTCCCATTTCTTTAAGAACTTGCCATAGTTTGCTGTGGTCGACACAGTCAAAGGCTTTTGCATAGTCAATGAAGCAGAAGTAGACGTTTTTCTGGAACTCTCTAGCTTTCTCCATAATCCAGCGCATGTTTGCTATTTGGTCTCTGGTTCCTCTGCCCTTTCGAAATCCAGCTTGCACTTCTGGGAGTTCTCGGTCCACATACTGCCTAAGCCTGCCTTGTAGAATTTTAAGCATAACCTTGCTAGCGTGTGAAATGAGCGCAATTGTGCGGTAGTTGCAGCATTCTTTGGCACTGCCCTTCTTTGGAATTGGGATGTAGACTGATCTTCTCCAATCCTCTGGCCATTGCTGAGTTTTCCAAACTTGCTGGCATATTGGGTGTAGCACCTTAACAGCATCATCTTTTAAAATTTTAAACAGTTCAGCTGGAATATCATCACTTCCACTGGCCTTGTTATTAGCAGTGCTTTCTAAGGCCCATTTGACTTCACTCTCCAAGATGTCTGGCTCAAGGTCAGCAACCACACTACCTGGGGTGTACGAGACCTCCATATCTTTCTGGTATAATTCCTCTGTGTATTCCTGCCACCTCTTCTTGATGTCTTCTGCTTCTGTTAGGTCCTTACCACTTTTGTCCTTTATTATGGTAATCTTTGTACGAAATGTTCCTTTCATATTTCCAATTTTCTTGAACAGATCTCTGGTTTTCCCTATTCTATTGTTTTCCTCTATTTCTTTGCATTGCTCATTTAAGAAGACCCTCTTGTCTCTCCTTGCTGTTTTTTGGAAATCTGCATTCAGTTTCCTGTATCTTTCCCTATCTCCCTTGCATTTTGCTTGCCTCCTCTCCTCCGCTATTTGTAAGGCCTCGTTGGACAGCCATTTTGCTTTCTTGCATTTCCTTTTCCTTGGGATGGTTTTCGCTGCTGCCTCCTGTATAATGTTACGAGCCTCCATCCATAGTTCTTCAGGCACTCTGTCCACCAAATCTAAATCCTTAAACCTGTTCCTCACTTCCACTGTGTATTCATAAGGTATTTGATTCAGATTGTATCTTACTGGCCCAGTGGTTTTTCCTACTTTCTTCAGTTTAAGCTGGAATTTTGCTATAAGAAGCTGATGATCTGAGTTACAGTCAGCTCCAGGTCTTGTTTTTGCTGACTGTATAGAGCTTCTCCATCTTTGGCTGCAGAGAATATAATCAATCTGATTTCGATGCTGCCCATTTGGTGATATCCATGTGTAGAGTCGTCTCTTGTGTTGTTGGAAGAGAGTGTTTGTGATGACCAGCTTGTTCTCTTGACAGAACTCTATTAGCCTTTGCCCTGCTTCATTTTGAACTCCAAGGCCAAACTTGCCAGTTGTTCCTTTTATCTCTTGATTCCCTACTTTAGCATTCCAGTCCCCTGTAATGAGAAGAACATCCTTCTTTGGTGTCATTTCTAGAAGGTGTTGTAGGTCTTCATAGAATTGGTCAATTTCACTTTCTTCAGCACCGGTAGTTGGTGCATAAACTTGGATTACTGTGATGTTAAAAGGTCTGCCTTGGATTCGTATCGAGATCATTCTGTCATTTTTGAGATTGCATCCCATTACAGCTTTTGCCACTCTTTTGTTGACTATGAGTTGGCTAGCTTTTATTATTTTCTTTAAAAATCAAATATTCACCCAAAGGCCTAATTAGTTTCTCTTCCACCACAGCCAGTTTTTTATTGACCCCCCCACTCAATTTCCATCCTTTCACCCCTAATCCCAGTCGCTTCCTTGCCTCAACCCCCTAGAAGACCCCCCTCATCTTTTCACCTCTTCTCTAGTCCCTTCCATTACTTGGCCCTTTCTCAGCATATGGCTCTAGCTTTTTCTACATGTAGGCTAATTTCGACACACATTTGCATGCCCCTTACTATCCTTCATCCAGGCAGACAAGAGCTATTAGAGTGTTTGAGGATATATTCCAGATAGGCAAACAACAATAAGAACACTCAAGGAAGATGTGGCTGAGCAGGGGGTGTGGTCTGGGGACATTTCCAAGGGCCAAATAGAACAGGCCAGGGGGACCTCAGTTGGCCTTTGAGCCTGAGGTTCCCCATTCTGCTAGTGTGGTGTAGTGGTTAGAATGCTGGACTAGGACCAGGGAGACCAGGGTTCAAATCCCCACTCAGCTCATTGGGTGACCTTGGGCCAGTTGCTCACTCTCAGACGAACCCACCTCACAGGGTCGTTGTGATGGTACAATGGGCAGGAGGGCAAGTATCGAGCTCCCTGGAGGAAAGGTAGGATATAAATGTAATAAACAAAAGAATATGAGAGAGGGGCTTCAAATCTTCACCCTGCATTCTGTGACATGGCTGATTCTCACCTGTTGCAAAGGAGGGGGATTGTTTCCCAACCCAGTCATTCGTCCACGGGGTTTCAAACCTCCATAACAGTCTGTGCACTCTGCATTCTCCTTACACCCAGCATTGACTGAACAAGCTCAGCTGGGGAAAGTGCCTTGATTTTGCTTTAAACAGAGCAAATGGGACCTTTTGTGTTCATCCTTTATGAAAGAGTTCACCCCTCGATCAAGCCACCACTTGACCTTTTTCAATAAAACTTAGCAGGTCGAGGCTATTAAAAACTTTCATCTCAAGGTATCTCCCATAGCTCTTAAACTATCTCTTTTCTTCTTTTCACAGGTCAAAAGGTCTTAAAAAACAACCCTTGTGAGACAAGACAAGGTATTATGGGTATAGGGTCAATGATGGTAAGGATGGCCCTTTAAAATAAGGCTGATTCAAGGAAATTAGTGCTTGACCTGAGTTCGGTCAAGATAACTCTAGAATGATCATCCTGGGTTAGTTTGGGTCACTCAGAATGGTGCAGAACTGCCAGGGTGTTGGGTGGGAAGACTGCAGGGGGTCTGCTATCGGTCAGCTGATGCCATCATGATGGCTGACACCACCACGGCCCACCTACCTTTCAAAGCTGGTCCACGCAGGGAGACAAAGATCTGACTCCCTTGGCCAAAAGTGTGCCACCCCTAGGCCACCCATGGGAGATCAGACTGGGAACTCATGGTTTTGTATACAGCTGCCACACATGGTGGATCACCAGGCTGAAGCATCTCCCTAGCCAGGAAAGCTGTCCCAGCTGCAGGAGTGAATCTACTTAGCCAAGCCGACCATTTGCTGTTCTGAGCATTTATTGTTTTATCATTTAATCACTTTCACAAAGGAAAGGGCAACAAAGCCTTCCTGTTCAGGATGGGACCTAGGCTGAGCAATGGTAGTCCTTAGATTTGGAGAATTTCAAGGGAAGCCCAGCAAGTAAAGGTGTGTTCCAAAGCCATGGGAACATAGGAAGCTGCCTTCTTATACTGAGTCGGACAATTGGTCCATCTAGCTGTGAGTGGTCAACACTGACTAGCAGTGGCTTCCCAAGGTTTCTGGCAGGGAGCCTTATTCCAGCCCTTCCTGGAGATGCTGCGGACTGAATTTGGGACCTTCTGCATGCAAAGCCAAATGATCTACCTTTGGGCCGTGTTGGCATCAAGAATGTTAAGTCCCCAGTCCTAAGCCTATTTCATAGAAGGTAAGTCCTGTTGAACTCAGTTGGGCTTAACTTTGAGTGAATGGGATTGGGCTGCAGAACATACTCTGCCTACAAAGTAGATCCATTAAAACCAGATTAAAAACCACAGTATGAAGACTAAAAAGTGCAGTTAGTTGATGTTATTCCCCAGATGCTTATGAAGAAGGTTCTTGGATTTGGACATTGTGTTGGCTGGTGATGACAATGACTCTCTCTATCTCTTTCAAAGTTGGGACTCAACAGAGACTAAGGAACTCCACTCAGTGGAAACAGCTTCCATTTTTCTTCCTTTCCGTTGCACTTGCATGAGCTTTCGGAACGGATGTAATTTTCCAGATCAGTCCATTTTATCAACATCACTGTCTTGTCCTCTGATTTATTTACTGCATTCCAAAGCGTGGTGCAATCTGTCCTGGAGTTTATCAGTAATTATTCATATCTTCCTTGGAGGAATGAGGGTTTGCTTTGTTTGCAAGGCTATGGAGAGGAGAAAGGCAGTGAGACAGTCTACTGCAATTCATGTTACGGGCTAAGATGTCTGCATTAAATGACCTTGAATGTATTCCTTTGCTGGGCCTGATGGTATTATTTTATTTATTTTTAAACATATCGGCTGTACCATAAAAAAATGATCAAAACAGCTCACAGTGATACATGCAAATAATAAAGGCATGTGCAAATTGAAAACCAGAGACCATCAACTAACCATTATAGAAATATGTACTTTTAATTGCCAGTGTAAGTTGGGAAGGACAGTAAAGTTTTAGGCAGTTGTTTAAAGGTTGAAAGAAAAAGTTCCTGGTGCATCTCTATTGGCTGAGTATTCCAAGGACTGGACCAATGATGCTTGAGCCTCACCATCAGGGGACAACCCATGATGCTCTTGTATACAATCTCTTTATGAAGAGCAGAATGTCATGAAGCACTGTGTCAGGTGAGCCGAAATGGGACAAGGGTCCCATTCATTTACAACAGCTGTAAATGGGAGAGAGGGAATACTAACAATGGCAAAAGGGTTGATACAAAGGCAATGCATTTGTCTGCAATACTGTGTTTAGAAAGATTAACATGGCATTACAATGAGCAGCCGGCACCTCTCATTTTAAGTAAAGAGGGTTTTTAATCACCATCTAACAAGGAGTAAGAAGATCAAACCTATCCATTCTGAAGGAAATCAGCCCCGAGTGCTCACTGGAAGGACAGATCGTGAAGCTGAGGCACCAATACTTTGGCCACCTCATGAGAAGAGAAGACTCCCTGGAAAAGACCCTGATGTTGGGAAAGATTGAGGGCACTAGGAGAAGGGGACGACAGAGGACGAGATGGTTGGACAGTGTTCTCGAAGCTATGAACATGAGTTTGACCAAACTGCGGGAGGCAGTGCAAGACAGGAGTGCCTGGCGTGCTCTGGCCCATGGGGTCACGAAAAGTTGGACACGACTAAACAACAACAACAACAACAAGGAGTAACATTTCTAAAGCAACTGTAAAAGGTAACTTCCCACAAGCTTCAAAGTTGTCTAATGAAGCTGGTTGGCTTTTATAATAGTTATAATCTTGATGGAGCCCAGGAAGTCCCTGAAGAAAGAGAAAGATCAATTCTCCCACTTCAAATTCCAGCAGGAGAAATGATGACCCCCCATTAGCAAGAGAGAGGACTCAGCCGTGAACAAATAAAAGAAAGAAAGTTTGTGGGTCAGTCCATGAAGGTAAGAGGAATTAATGAAGTTTTAATGAAAAATTGCACAAGTTTTTAAAGGGGGGGATCCCAAACTTTCGAAGCAAACTTTATTTCTAGAAGAAAACTGCTGGAACTGCGGGATAAATAAATACAATGGAATTGGACCTTTCATGTTACAGTGGTACCTCGACTTATGAAGGCGATCCGTTCCGTGGCGCTCTTCGGAAATCTAATCCTTCATAAGTCGAAGCGTCCATTTTGCGCATGCGCAAAGTGTGATTTTGCGCTTTGCGCATGCGCAGACCGCATGCACGGAGAAAATACTTCCGGGTTAGCGGACTTCGGAAGTCGAGGCATTCGTAAGTCGAGGCATTCGTAAGTCGAGGTACCACTGTACTGTCTTAAAATAAGCTTCTAACACTTTTGGATCTCAGGTCCACAGAAAATCCCAAACTCACAACCAGAATGGGCGGGACAAGAATCCAGGCTGTATAGCAATATCCACCTCCTGCCAAATGAAGGGCCCTGAAAGGAGACCATCAATACCAGTAATGTAAGCAGTGATGTAAGCAGAACCCTGCTGGTTCAGGTCAAAGGTCGATCATAGACCATCACTTTGTTCTCACAGAGGCCAACCAGATGCCTATGTGAAGTCCTCAAGCATTCTCCTCACTAGAGATTCCCAGGAATTGATATTCAGAGGCACACTATACCCAACGTTCTCAAACGCCAGCTCAATAACAGAGTAATGACAGTCCCTGAAACATGCCAGAACCGCTTTGTTTCCTTGCCACAAAACAAATGCATCTATATATCATCTGTATTGCCACCAAGAAGTTCAGATACCTGTCAGCAGGATCGCCACTCTGGAGGAACAGGCTCATCTCGAGCCTTCCTCAAGAGGGAATGGACCTTCGGATTATTGAGGATGGTGGGTGAGTTCCTCATCAACAGCACCTGGGTTGGCGACCCAGAGACAACATCCACTTTACCGCCAGCAACAGGCCGGAGTGCCCCATCATCTCCACCATGGCCAACTACCTGAGGCTCAACAACAGGGATTGTGTGTATGTCCATGAACTGAACAGAGTGAAAAAATATAAGTCATGGAGGTGTGGAGAGTGTGTGTATGAACTTAGCAGTGCTTAGCTTGTTGTTGTTTTAGTTGCTAATGTTGACAATATTGTTTTATAGGTTATAAATGCTGTATTGAATTGTTAATAATATAATATGACTTTTGTTGTAATTAGCTTATGCTTTAGTTTCTGCCTTCATAGAATAATTGAATTATGCGGTGTCCCGTGCGGGGATCGAACCTGCAGCCTTCTTTGCTAATAGTGTTTTA
Source organism: Zootoca vivipara (assembly GCF_965207765.1). Classification (NCBI taxonomy): domain Eukaryota; kingdom Metazoa; phylum Chordata; class Lepidosauria; order Squamata; family Lacertidae; genus Zootoca; species Zootoca vivipara. The sequence continues at coordinate 66,309,895 of NC_142583.1, forward strand.
TAGACTGTAATTGTTCTACTGAAGATTTGTGAATTATTTTATATTATTTATGCTGTACCTGCGATGTTCTATGCTCTACTATGTTAGTGCTATTTATTGTTTGTAAAGCTGCTTTGGGATTCATCCCTGATCAGGAGTGGAGATCCTTCTTTGTTGTATCCTTCACTCTTGTCCCTTCTGCCTCTGCACTGTCCCCTCCCACTCTATGTTTACCTGCACAGGAAATGGACTTGGCAAGTTGTAGTATGTCATCTCTTCTCTGACCCCAGAAATGGAGCCTGAGATGGCCCTATTCTTTAAATGGGTCATTGGTGCCAGGTTGTCCCTGACCTATGCAAGTTGGGAGGTTGCCAGGCCAAACAAAGTGCCCATGCAATGAAGCATAGCTTTGGAGAAAGTTCTGTATCTCGAGCCAAAGGATTGCAACACTTGTGGACACCTTTAGTGGAACTGAAGCTTTTGAATGAATAATACCTCTGTTTTCCAATCTCAGTAAATTTGGGACTTTTCAGAGTAGAGACAAGGTGCAAGAGGCAACACAACTGAAGTGTATACAGTAATGCATAGCATGGAGAAAACTGGATGGAGAAAATGAAGCTGGACATTGGAAAATTCAGCACAGATAAAAGAAAATACAGTTGAACTATGGAATCCACTCCTACAAGAGGCAGCGATGACCAACAACTTGGATGATGATGATGATGATGATGATAATAATTTATTATTTATACCCCACTCATCTGGCTGGGTCTCCCCAGCCACTCTGGGTGGCTTCCAACAGAATATTAAAATACAATAATCTATTAAACATTAAAGGCTTCCCTAAACTGGGCTGCCTTCAGGTGTCTTCTAAAAGTCTGGCAGTTGTTCTCTTTGACACCAGGGTGGGTGCCACTACCGAGAAGGCCCTCTGCCTGGTTCCCTGTAACTTGGCTTCTTGCAGTGAGGGAACCACCAGAAGGCCCTCGGCACTGGATGGCTGTAAAAGAGGATTAGACAAATTCATGGAGGATGAAACTACAAATGGCAGAGGCCGTATGCTTGCAAATACCAGTTGCTGGAAAGCGCAGGAGGGGATAATACTCTTGTGCTCAGATTCTGCTTGTGTGCTTCCCATGGGCATCTGTGAGAATGGGATGTTGGATAGCATCTCCAAGGAGGGTTGGGAATGTCTCCTGCGCAAAACCCTGGACAGCCACTGCCTGTCAGTTTTACCAATGATCTGACTCAGTATATGACAGCTTCCCATGTTCCCATGTGTATCCAGACACGAAGAGCATTGTGCTTCACACTGCCACTCTTCCACCTTCCCACCCACATCAAACCCAGTGTCGTGTGGTGATTTTTTTCTTAGGGGAACACTTAGGGTTAGAAGCACCAGTTTACAAGGGCGATTGGGGGAAGGCTGATGTTGACTTCCTGACGCCCTTGCATGCGAGCGTCTTGCCTCTCTCCCTAAGCGAGACAAAAGCTTCCCAGGCTTTGGGAAGGGAGCACCAGGCATCTGATAGGATACTGGAGCATACCTGCCAAGTTGCTGTCGGAGAAATAAGGGACCGGGCGGAAGTAGCAGACAGGAAGTAGCGCTGCCGCTATTTTGGAACTGGGCGGAGCATGCTCAGAAGTGACTTTTGATGCTGCTTTGCCCAGTTCCAAAATGGCCACCGCACCAGAAGTCGCACTGCAGCCATTTTGGAACTGGGCAGAGCAGCATCAAAAGTCGCTTCTGAGCATGCTCCGCCCAGTTCCAAAATGGCCGCCGCGCCAGAATAAACCGGGGAAAAACAAAAAAATCCGTTTTTTCAGCTAGGAACAGCTGGGAAAACGGGGATTTCCTGGGGAATACGGGAGACTTGGCAGCTATGTACTGGAGTCCTCCTGCCTCCTTCTCAAAGCTGGGCAGGTCTTGGGAAGATGGTTGGAGGGCTCCTGGATCCCATTGGAGTCCACCTTACTGGGTTTTCAGAAGGAGGCACCAGGTTTTAATACTTTAATACTCTAATTTACCGGGCACATTTAGGGGACCCGCCTAGTCCCCTTAGTTCAGGCATAGGCAAACTCGGCCCTCCAGATGTTTTGTGACTACAGTTCCTATCATCCCTGACCACTGGCCCTGTTAGCTAGGGATCATGGGAGTTGTAGTCTCAAAACACCTGGAGGGCCGAGTTTGTCTATGCCTGCCCTAGTCCACTGACTGCATGCCACTGGCCAAACCCAAAGCAATACAGGTGCCGCTGTGTTCTTAGGCTGTCCCTTGTAAATAAGAGGGACAACTGGAACATAGGAAGATGCCTTATATTCAGTCAGTCCATTGTTTCACCTAACTCACTATTGTCTACACCAGGCAGCCCCAAACTTCGGCCCTCCAGATGTTTTGGACTACAATTCCCATCATCCCTGACCACTGTTCTTCTTAGCTAGGGATCATGGGAGTTGTAGGCCAAAACATCTGGAGGGCCAAAGTTTGGGGGTGCCTGGTCTACACTGATGGGCAGGGGCTTTCCAGGGATTCAGGAAGGAAGCTTCCCCAGCTCTACCTGCAGACTTCAGGGACTGAACCTGGCATCTTCTGCATGTAAGGCAAAATCTCTACCACTGAGCTACAGTCTTTAGCAGCTGGATCACATTAGGTACCTAGCCATTTCTTCTGTTGCTCTGGATAGTTAACCAATAACAGTGAATTGTTGTCAAAACCCTTGAGTCCTGTTCTCTTTCTCCCCTGCATTTGCCTGGGACCTTCTTGGGGAAAGATTAGGTGCATTATGGATGATGGCATGTGATATACCAGCTCTTTACCTTTGAAGGGATGGAGCGGAATCCCCCAAAGACATTCCAAAAGGCCAAACCTGACGCTCAGGACACTTGTTGGTAAAGATCAGCAATCTTTGTGGGATATGGGATCGGTCCATTTCAAAATAAATGTCCTGATGTGAAATTGGTGCATATGGCAAGCACGGAAAGGGTAGTCAAGGGCAAAGCTTAAACTACTGGAAAGTGAAAACAAGCCTTCCCTGGGGGTTTAAGTAGTAGTCTAAATGCACAGCAAATTTTCGCAAAATCACAGTAGCAAGAGAGATTCCTGGACCACTTTATCCCATGTGCTTGGGATATGGTAAAGCCACTGAAAAAAAATAAAGTAAAATAAAGTTGACATAAATATGTACTTTTTATTAAAATTATATCCTGTCCTTCCTCTAAAATGAGCACAGGGTAGCAAACAACAATACAGCAAACTATAAGGACATCTAAAAAAAAAATTCTACCACAGATTCAGGGTGAGGACTATCTTAGATACGAAACAAAATATATGTTATATGAAAAGAAGAATATCTTTGACATTTTATTTTTAAAACTCTATTTTAAATAAAAACTCTAATAACATTTTTATTTTTAAGAAGTTTGAAGGCCGAAGTAGAGAGGGGTTCCATGTGAACAGCAGTTGAACATGGACCAGTCAGTTCTTTGGGCTAGGCGAATATTGTTCCAAAGAGATGGGCAATGGCCTCCATTGCCTTCGGTCAATCGAAAAAATCGAAAGATTCAGATCCCTGAATCTGGAGTGGCAGCAGAGGGCACTGCAAAGTGGTAACATGAGCAATCCCAGAGAAGCCTGCAGGAGCCCCTGGGCAAGTCCTCTTTTTTGTGGCACAGTAAAACAAAAGAACGAAAATAAGTGAGTATGTTTATGTCAGGCGTGGAGTATCCTCTCCTCCCCCGGTAGTCTCAGAGGCAAGAAGAACAACAGTTCGTATTTAATGGTGTTTTATTCAGTCATCTGGTTGCAAGACAAAAGATCCATGTCTCCATGCACAGGAGACATTGGCTACTCTGAGTCCCTCCTCTTCCGTCCCCAACAACATCTTGGAAACCTACAGGAAGTCACAGGAGCAGGGCGGTCTCTAGGCCCGGGCCAGGTGGCGCAAGGTGCCAGGGCGCCTGGCCACCAGGGGCGTGGAAGGGGCTCCGAACGGCTGGTGTCTGGGAGCAGCTGCTGCCAGCGCCCCCCCCCCACGGCGGCAGTAGCGCGCGGCCCTTGAGCTTCCTCTTCCTCTCCATGCGCCTGCTGCCACTCTAGGCAGGAGTCTCGCTGATTCTGCTTCAAGAGGAGGAGAGGAGAGGAAGCTCAAGGGCCGTGCGCCCTTGCTGGGTCACTCCAGGTGCCGATGCGGTGGCTGTGGCTGCTCCTCCTTCTGCTGGCCATGCTGTGAGGCGGGGAAGCGCTCCCAGCTCAGGGGTTCCTGGGGCCGCTACCATCCTCTGCCTCCGTGGCACCCGGTGGCCACGATGCCGCGCCTGCCCTGGGCAGCAGTGACAGCAGCAGTTCCCCCAGCAGCGAGGTGGCACGGAGCAGCAATGCCTGGAGGGCGCCTCCACCATGCCGCGCCGGGCAAAGTGCTGCTCAGTAAAGGTCAGTAACTCTGGGAAATGGGGGGGGGCACCGGAGGGACCTTTGCACCACGGCACCGGATGGGCTTAAGACAGCCCTGCACAGGAAGTCACATCCCTCCACATTCTCTGTTCTTGAATGCAGAGGGACCAGCGAGCCCTTGGACTAGGAGGGTCTCCCATACTCTCCAGGGAGGTCTCTGCTGTTTGCTCTCTAACTTCCCCCTCCTCTACAATCTTGTAACTAGGCATTTTTTCATTTCGCCGTACATCATCCCTGTCTCCCTCTCTTCCTGAAACTGCTGCAGACGGGGAGGGCAGAACTTCCCACTCTTCCTCCTCTTCTGAGAGGAGCTGATCAGACCAAGGGCTCATTTCCCATTCCTCCTGTTCAGTCCAGTTCCTGACAGCTTATAATTCACTGTCCCATCCCCACCAAAATTAGCCTCCACCTCTTAATCAACTAAACCTTTAGCTGATTAACTTCACAGGTAAAATAACCATTCATCCCTGCTTCCTAGTAAGCTTGCTTAGTAGTGTAGCCTTAGCTGACTAGGACTCAAGTTTTAAGTTGCTGATTGATTTGCCATTTATAGTTGCAGGCTTTCAGCTGTTCTGCTCATCCTCTAGCTCCCATCACCTGTGACATTTGGCCATGCTTCCTGGGGCTGATGGGAGTTGGAGTTCAACAACATCTGAAGAACATCACCTTAGCTACCCTTGACCACAGTGTTCTGTACACCAGCCAGGTTTCCTCTTATACTGTGTTGTACACACCCTGCCCTTAGTTGTAAGAATTGCAGGGAAATTATACATCTAATTATCACAGTGGCTATAATTGTGCTAACAATGCTGTCAATTACTCCTTTCCCACAAATATAACTGCTTGTATTTTCCCCCTTTTGGCTGTTTTTAATTATCTCCCTTCTTCCCCTGCAGAGCAGCTTTCCCATTACGCTCAGCCATTCCACGTTGTTCCAAGGCAAGCACCTCTGGCCCATTTTTATCACTGGTGTTTCACGGCTCAACCTGTTCCTTCACTTCCATAAAGTTTCACTTGCTAAATCATTTCAGTCACTACGTGCTCCGAGCCTTGATGGGATTAGTCTAATTTCTTGCATGCCACGAGCCATCAGACACTTGGATTTGATATACTTGAACTAATTTCACTTCTAGTGTTTTGCATGATTTATGCCTGCAGATGTGGTACAGAGTGTAGGTATGAAAGTACACACTGAAATGCTTCTTGGTACTTCTTCTTTTTAAAGTAGAAATGTAGAAATCTAGACTCTTAGGAAGAAGGCTAGACCACAACAGGGCCGGCCCTACGGCAAGGCTGGATGGTGCAGGGTGCCAGGCCGCCGGGCCGCCAAGGGGGTGCCGCGCTGCTGAGCCTGCGGCAGCCGTGCTACGCGCTGCGCCCTGCACCCACCAGACAGCTGCGCTGGGAAACGGGGCGGGGGGGGGGGCGCCGGAGGGATCTTTGCACCACGGCGCCAGGTATGCTTAAGACGGCCCTGGACTACAATCCTCTTTCTGGCATGCTACTATGCCCAAGAGAAAGTGTGCTCCTTTTACAGAGTTTCTGAGGGCACAGGTTGGTGCTGTGGCTCAGTGCAAAATGACTTTTGCTATATCCCATACAGTGGAACTTTGGTTGCCGAATGCTTCGGAAGCCGAACAATTTGGAATCCGAACGCCGACACCCTTGAAGTGAATGCTTCTGTTTTCGAATGCGCCTCAGAAGTCAAATGGCTTCCGAGGCGCGTTTCTTCATTTCTTAAAAGGAATTTGCTGACTGGCAATTGAGCCTTGGTTATTGAACGTTTTGGAAGTCGGATGGTCTTCCGGAATGGATTACATTCCACATCTGAGGTTCCACTTTATTAGCACTTCACCTACTTTGTGAGCCTCCCAACAAGTCTCACAGTTTCATCTTCTTCTGTGCAGCCAGTGCCTGCACAGAGTGGTCATGATGGGAGCGGCCTCCATGTGGGTTCAACCATTAGCTTCCTGAAGAGCTTTGGGACAACCGAGGCTTTCCAGGCTAGTTTTTCCCCACCTAAAAAAAGGAAGGAGAATTGTGTTGCAAAATGCTGAGCTGCAAAAGCGCTTAACAGATGCAAGGGACCTTTATAATAACAGCCTTTTAACCAGCTGGGGTGGTGTTCATTAGCAGCTCTGGGGAGTTCCATTGCTAAGTTAACATTTCAGTTGTGCTTTTGCAGAGCTGGTTAAATATTCTCTCATTTCTCCAACACTTTGCTCAAATCCCGTAAGAGCGCCATTCAGCAAACAGGAAGGAGGTCAATGTACCTCTGGCGCTCACTCTCTCCCTCCCTGTGGTCTCCTTTGGGCTGTTTGCACAGTGAGTACACAGCATTAGATCTAATTATTAATAAACTTCCTTTCAAAAGGCACTCCCCAGCGGTTGGGTCTGCTTGAACCCGCTGACACCACATCCAGCTTTAAACGATGATGTTAGGGAAATGGTGCTCCAGGGAGCCCGGAGGTGCAGACAAAAAGCCATGTTTGAAATGGTCTTTAAATTGCCAGAAGACACAGCTGGGCATAATGTTAACAACCAATTGGTCAAGGGAGGGAGCAAACATGCTAGTTTTGAGAGTGTGGGACTGCCACCTGTTGCAAAACACATCACAAACAATGAGGGGAAATTGGCTCAGCATCTCAGATCACCGGGCTCAAAGGAAGTTGATTCAAAGGGTGTCTAGAATGAGATGCATGCTGAACTGAATCACACAAATAAATCAAGAACATACGAATAGACTGCTATATCAGACCAGTGGCCCATCATAGGCTACCCATCCTGTGCTCACAACCTGATGCCTATGGGAAGCCCACAAGAAGGATGTGAGCACAAGAGCACTCTCTCCGACAGTGGAGGCAGAACAGAGTCATCGTGACCCTGAGGTAAGACGCCTCTTCTTTAGGGGATGAGGCTGGGAATTCAGACTGTGAAAGGGAATTGCCCTCAGGATCGGTCCCAGAGGTACATAGCAGATTGGAAGCATCTGTGCAAGCCATTGTGCCATTCCCTTGGCCCAGGAAGGTTGCATTGCCCTCCTCTGAATACACATCAGAAGCCCTAGTGCAGGCACCCCCAAACTCGGCCCTCCAGATGCTTTGGGACTACAACTCCCATCATCCCTAGCTAACAGGACCAGTGGTCAGGGATGATGGGAACTGTAGTCCCAAAACATCTGGAGGGCCGAGTTTGGGGATGCCTGCCCTAGTGGAACCTCAGTCACCCACACTCCATCAGAGTCAATTACTGCTAAAGCAGGCTTCCTTTCATGGAAGGCAGAGCGAGCTACTGAGATACAGCTGCAGCTGCTGTTTAAGGCTCAGTCCAAGGATGACTGCTGCTGAAACAACACTCTAGTCCAGGCACCCCCAAACTGCGGCCCTCCAGATGTTTTGGCCTACAACCCCCATGATCCCTAGCTAACAGGACCAGTGGTCAGGGAAGATGGGGATTGTAGTCCAAAACATCTGGAGGGCCGAAGTTTGGGGATGCCTGCTCTAGTCTAGCCTGAGCTCTACATGGAGCTGTCCCAGGTACTGTACTGCTGAGGCCATTGCTCAAAACAGAGTCGTACTCTAATCTGGCAACAACTGAGAATCAGAACAATGATACCAGCTCCTGGTAAGTGGGTCCCTGAGTGGTTCAGGGCCTAAAAAACTGCCCAGGTCTCTCCGTCTCTAACACAAGTCACTAATTTATAGGTGGTTTTCTCTGTAATTACTGTTCCTATTTATTTCTGTCCTTCCTGTTTTTGCTTGTTCCAGAGCTAATTTATAATTCCCGAGAAACGGTAGCAATTTTTGTTTTCAGAGAACATTATGAACAGCTTGAACTGCTTTAGGGTACTTATCCGAAGGAGCAAAATGAAAATAAACAAAGTTGTTAAAAGAAAAATGGAACACTATTATAAACCAAGGTGGCTTTTTTTTTTTTTGCTGAGCCAGAATCCTGCCTTGCACTTTACATCATATATGATATCTGGGGTAGGGCAGGTAGGTGTGGTTTGGCCAAAATGGCCTTGTGGGCTAAATAAGGAGCATAGCTGCCAAGTTATCCCTTTTTTTAAGGGATTTTCCCTTATGCTGAATAGGCTTCCTCGCGAGAAAAGGGAAAACTTGGCAGCTATGATAAGGAGTGCCTTATTAGGCCTGTGGGCCTGAGGTTCCCCACCATAGCTGCCAAGTTTTCCCTTTTCTCGCGAGGAAGCCTATTCAGCATAAGGGAAAATCCCTTAAAATAAGGGATAACTTGGCAGCTATGTTCCCCACCTCTGCTGTGAATTAACACTAGATTTTTGCTAGCACGGTCACTGATTTTGTCATCCAGGGCCAAGACAAAAAATATCACTGGAAAATGTATTAAATCACATTGACTATACAGGATATTTCATTATAATAACCTCTGCTGTTCTCAGCTATGGAAAGTGTGCTTGCTTTGGTCTGGTCCATACATAGCACTTAGCCACAATTGTTAAAACCATGGTTTATTTAGCAGTCTATGAAGTTGAAACAAATCATGGCTTATTTCTCTGGGTTTTTTTTTCTGCCTTGCGGCTTTGGAACTTAGTAGGGTGGCCAAACATACCATGATTAAGGAAGGGTCTTCAGTTCACACATAACACCAAGTCATAGATAAAACAAGCCAAGGTCCATAAACCAACAAGAAAACATGTTTTCAGATTGTGGTTTATTTGCAGTAAACAAACCATCATTAAGCTTTTGGGTAGGGTTTCCATGTAAGACTAAGCCATGGTTTGATGTTGATGGTTTATTATTTATTAAATTTATATAACACCCTTCATTTGAGGATCACAGGGTGGTTTATATTATAAATAATGTGTGTGAACCAAGGCTTCTAGAACTGGCTTCAGGTTTTATGGTATGTTTCCAGGGCAAAATTGATGGGCCCATCCTGTCAGGTGTCCTCGGCAGGATTATCCGGTTGCAGGGGCAGTGCCATAGCTGTCAAGTTCTCCCTTTTAAAAAGGGAAATTCCCTTATGCTGAATGGGCTTCCTCGCAAGGAAAGGGAAAACTTGACAGCTATGGGCAGTGCCCCAAACCATGTGGCTGGGACTAGCAACGAGGGATGGGGAGGAATTTGATTTTATTTGCACTTCAAGGAGAATCTACCTAATTCACACTTCATAAACCATTACTAGACCTGAAACACAAGTGTGCTCGTGCACTTCTCCCAATTTTGCAATGCCGTTCCCTGAACAATGTGTAGAGAAAAAACTGCATATATTTGAGAAAGGTATGCGTAGATATGCAGCTGCAAGTGAAAACGAATACGCAAATATTATTCTATTTTAATATTACTTGAATTTCTGTTCCTCTGTTTCTCTCAAAGGAGCCCAAATGTATAATATCAGGGGAAAATACATGCATTTTTTTTAAGTGCACATTGGTCAAAACTGCATGCAAATAGGATAAATTTGCACTGAAATGTTGGCAAATTTTCATGAAATAAATAATTGCAAAACTGATGCAGAAATGTGGAGAACTGAATTTATGAAATGGGAAACTCAAATGGGCAGATACTTACCACCCTTTAAAATTCCCACACAGATCCAAGCAATGCTTCTCAGGTGAATTTTTGGGTAATTTAAAAGGTGCTGCCTGGAGTACCTAATCAGAATGTGTGTGTGTGTGTGTGTGTGTGTGTGTGTGTGTGTCCATCCATGTCCGTCTGTCCACTGGCAGGCAGTTGCCCAGGAGGCCAAATATTGGTGCACCCCCTTCCTTCTGTCCCTTTCACTCTAATATCACCTATTCAAGCAGCCCATTTTATTCAGAGCAATTTCTTGGCTAACATTACAACCTACCAAAAGCCTTTTTTGGGTGTTGTCTCCGATGCCACGTTACAAAAGCTCACAGCTGCTCCTTTCTTAAGCCTCCATTACACATGATTCATTTTGCTCGTTTTGTTCTAGAAAAGAAAGAACACAATTTCGCACCCTGCTCCCTAAGAAGAAGAAGAATATGTGAGGTTGTTTTCTTTTCTTTTTTATTCCAGCTATTTCCCCTAGTGAAAGCAATCTTCATTAGAGCAGGGTCATTACAGCTCAGCTGTTAGTACTGGTGTAGCTTTTCTAAGATATGAAATGGCCAGGTTTTGGCTTAGATAGGACATTACCCCCCCCCCCCAAATCTTCCTGCCCCCTGGAAAAAAATAAACATTATAAATAAATAAACTGCAATTTTGACCATTTCCGATTGTTACATAATTTTCCCTCATCACAGAGAGGGAGCATCATATCCTTACAAGTCATAAATAGAGAGTATCCTTGTGGAACAGATTTTCTTTCCTGCCTTGGCTGCAATCGTTAAGACATCTCTGCAGGACAGGGAACAATAGACTTCATTATATGCAGTTATTTCTTCACCCATCAGCTGTTGAGAGTGGCATTTTCCTAGCTTCCCCTGCAGGTTACGAGTGCAAGCCAACTTTCAAACTGTGGACACCATCAGTGGTACTAACTAGGCTGTCCCTTGCTTTGAATGAAGGGAGACCGATATGATGCTATGTTCAGATTTCCCCCCTGAAATGGTAACCAAAGAAAGGCCACATCGGCACAAAACCTTTAGAGCAGTATCATGCTACTATGAGTAGTTATGGGATCCTACAAGGAATCGTGGGAATGGTGCTTTGTCAAGAGTGCTGAGAATTCCTAGGACACACCTCCCATCCCCTCACAGAACTACAATAGCCAGAGTTACCTCTGAAGCGGTGTAAGGGTGACTCCCTACAGGGAGCCAGACCCCATCATCCTGACATCCACCTCGTCAAGCACAGGGAGCAGCAGTGGGTCAGAAGCAGCCGGGGGGGGGGAAGAGACTCGGAGGGAGAGAGAAACCAGCGTGAGGAACAATGGAAAAGCTCGGGGGCGGAGAGATGCGGGCAAGGGCTCAGGGATGCTGGAGAGCCAGGGCACCGACCGCTCAGGGAGGAGACTGAGAGGGCATCACTCCTTCTGGCACAAGAGTTAAGGAGAGCACCCCGCCGCAGGTCAAGGGGGAGGCGTTTTGGGGTGCCCCGACTACTTTGCTGCCATAAGAACAGACGTACGCCATTGCCGGATTCTGATCCAGAATGAGAGGTCATGTTTTAAGCAGTCTCTGCACTGTAAATGCCTTGTACAATAAAAGTCTATAAAGACAAACTGGACTCAAGCGGAGTTACTCTAGAGTAGCCACGACGACCCTCTGACAAGCGGGATTGACTGCTAAACCACTCTGTTAATTGTGAGGGCAATAGGTGTCTCTAACACCTCCCAGCACCCTTAAGAAACTACAAATTCCTGGATTCTTTGGGGGATGCGATGACTGTTAAAGGTGATATGATATGGCTTTAAATGAATAGGGTGGATGGAGCCTTGCCTGTGAATTCAGAAGATCTTTACTATAAATGGTTTGACCTTCCTCCTGCATATTGTGTCATTCTACATCACTGTGGTGGTTAACAAGTATATTCCAAGGTACCATAATGAGCAGGAAAACACAATCAATTAGAGTAGGTTGGGGAGATTGTAGCTGTCTAGATGTTGTGGGACTCCAACTCCCACCAACCCCAGCCAAACGTCAGGGCTAATGGGAGTTGGAGCCCAGCAACATCTGGAGGGCCAGTGGTTCCCCATCCCGGCTCTGGGGGATGGAGTGGGGAATGGCACAATATTATGTTGAGGAAGGAGGTTAAAGACGAGGAACCTGAAAGGTAAGAGGGATGGCAGCATATGGGTGCCTAAGGTGAATTTGGGGGATTGATAAAGGTGGCTGGTCTAGCAGAAGATCCCAATGCAACCTTGCATTTAGCTTCTAGCCTGGTAGCCATTGGCAAGAAGGAATTGTGAGTGAGTTGCTGGAGGATGGATTTGGCAGGCGGTAAAATATGGTGGACTGTTTAATAAACAAGGCTTAGTGTTATGTGAAAACCCTGTCCTGCAGCTTAAATATGGGTTGCTGGAGAGAGGCCATAGCTTAGTGGTAAAGAATACGCTGCAGAGGCAAAAGAAAAAAGAAAAGTCTCAGGCTTAGTATGAGGCAACTTCCTATGTTCCTAAAAGGTAGAGAAGAGTTGTGTAAAGAAATCTGCAGGGAAGAAGAATATAATACAGTGGAACCTCGGTTTATGAACACCTCAGTTTACGAATTTTTGGTTTACAAACGCTGCGGACCCATCTGGAACGGATTAATTTACTTTCCATTACTTTCAATGGGAAAGTTCGCTTCAGTTTATGAACGCTTCACTTTATGAACAGACTTCCGGAACCAATTACACCCATGCTTCGGGTTAAGTACGCTTCAGGTTGAGTACTCCGCGGACCCGTCTGGAACGGATTAATCCACTTTCCATTATTTTCAATGGGAAAGTTCGCTTCAGTTTATGAACAGACTTCCGGAACCAATTGTGTTCATAAACCGAGGTACCACTGTATTGGAAGAGAATTGGTTGGGGTTGTGGCTAAAGTAGAAATGGACTGGTTATCTTTAAAAAATAGCTCTTAATATCTAAAGGACCTCTTTAGTGGACATAAACCTGTCCAACAGTTGACATCTGCTTTAGCAACGCCTTTTTCAGTGTCCCAGCTCATTACTAGCAAGGTGGACTTTTCAGTGGGGATGGTGCTCAACTATGAAGCTCCACCCCTAGATGATACACTAGGTCTCAGGTTCAGTTCTTGGCATTTCCAGGTAGGGCTGGGCTGGGGGACTCCTGACTAAATCCATGCAGTGGATGAAGATAATATTCAGCTAGATGGGCCAACAGCTTGACTCAGTACAGAAGCGGACTTAGGGCAGCGTGACAGGGTCCCATGCAGTGAGTGCTGAGCCAAAGGGGGGTGCTGCAGGGTGGCACAAATATGATGTAGTGAATATGCAGAAGAGAAGCCAAGAGGTGGGTGGGGCTGCAAAATTTGGCTTCCCACAGGGTGATGCAGAAATTCGGAAGACGAAAATCCACCCCTGCTCAATATAAGGCTTATTTCTATGTTCCTTCCTTGGGGATCATCCTTACTGCTCTTAGCAGTGTCCTTTAATAGACTTTCTGCTGCTTGTTGATGTTTGATTGGTTTTTACAGTGTGGATTTTGACAAAAAAAGTTTCATCTGCAACTTTCATGGCTTTCTTATTATGTATTTTATGGATTTTAGTTTGTTATCTTAAGCTGTCTTGAGGGCATCAGTGATAAGGTGGAACACAAATCTTTTATTATTTTTAATGTAATGAATGTATGACTATACCCAACTTGAAATGACTGCACTCTGACGCCACAGACCTGTCACAAAGCTTCTTTATTTTGCTTGGGCAAATTGGGCTGCAAAAATAGGCATGAACCTCTGCGGCCGATGCTAATTTCAACTTTCAAAGGCGGAAAGGGAAATGAGCAAGATTCCTAGCGGGCAAGGCTTTTCAAGCACCTTGGATAGCTCCGTATGACTGCAGAAATAGAAATAATTACACAAAATATATTTAGATTTGCGCACTGTGGCACAAAGGGGATTGCTATGCCTCATTTTTTCTTAGCACAGTGAATAATAAGTATGGATTATGAGCTCACCTCTTGTCTCTTTTATCAGGAAGGCCAGAGCTTAGGAGAGAGCTGTTGCTGCATCAGTGGAACAACTCAAGATGGAAGCTTGCCATAGGAGCTGGTGGGAAAGGGCAATGGCAGATCTTCGCATCTCAAATTTCATGGGTGCCCCATGTGGTGCCAGGAGTGAATTAGATAGGTTTGCCTTTAAGTGAGGACTGTATAGAATTTACCCCCCACATCTGTGTGGATGCTAGATTATATTGGGTCTTACTGAGCATTCACAATGATTTGTTTGTAGGATGGTTATACAGTCATACCTCGGTTTAAGTACACTTCGGTTTGAGTACTTTCAGTTTAAGTACTCCGCAGACCCGCCTGGAACGGATTAATCCACTTTCCATTACTTTCAATGGGAAAAGTTCGCTTCAGGTTAAGTACGCTTCAGGTTAAGTACAGACTTCCAGAACCAATTACACTCATACTTCAGGTTAAGTACGCTTCAGGTTGAGTACTCCGCAGACCCATCTGGAACAGATTAATCCACTTTCCATTACTTTCAATGGGAAAGTTCGCTTCAGGTTAAATACACTTCAGGTTAAGTACAGACTTCCGGAACCAATTGTGTACTTAAACCGAGGTCCCACTGTATAACAAAGCACATTCATCTTGCAATAATCTTCATGTGTTTGTGGGGTGTACATACATCTTCCCGTTAATCATTTAACCCATATTTTTCAACGTGTTTCCCCATCGCTTTCCAAACCACGAAGAAACTGACTTCTGTATATACCGTAAGTGGATCTGTTGCACAGGAGCAACAAGGACATTTCATCCACTTTCATTGCACAAACCTCAAGGTCTGGGATGAACCTGAATCTCACCTGCAAATTACTGATAGGCTAGAGGTGACCCTGAGCAGAAGACTTCTTGCAATTGCTCATCCATCAGGCATAATTGTTCCGGACAAGAAAGGCAAGCTGTAAACAAGCACAAAATGTTGTTGTTGTTGTTGTTGTTGTTGTTTGGGGGGAGTTTATAGACTGCAGCTTTCACAGGCTGACAGAATATGGAGGAAGATACTGTATTGTGTCACTGTTCCAATACACGTGGAAGCAATGGAATGTAACAGCTCTTGCAGGTGAAACTATGCTAAGCTAAAATAAAGATTACCCTGTCAGTGGCTGTATACTTCCTTGCCTTCTTAAGCTTCTCTCTCTTATCTTCTTGAGGAGGGTGGCCAAATCTGCTACAGCAGCTGCTAGTGCTGTACCATGGAAGATTTGCTGAGTGCATTGAGAGGCAGATTGCTTCGCCATAGAACCTGCCGTTTTCTCCCTCTGTTAACCGAGTCAGGGAAAGCGTTCTAATTAGTGCATGAATCATTTGCTCCAATTACTCGAACAGTTTTAAAGAAACCAATGAGAGGACAATGCAATACCTAATGATAGAATGAAACAGCAGACGAAGGAGTAATGCTAGTCATCTACCACCCTGTGGAAAGTTTGGCCCAGGTTGTTTCCTGGTGGAAGAACAGAGATGTTGCTTGCAAACAATGCCCCTGTGTTCGTCATCTTGGAATAGTTGAGGAGTACGTTTTCCATATTATGAATTAGTAAGAGTTTTGGGTGTTTCGTGGCTGTGCTTTCTCACACCAGGGCAAATACTGCATCCTGGTTTTTATAGTGTGAATGCTTCTCATTCCAGCCTGTGCCTTGCACTCTAGGCTGCACCTGATATGGTGGGATATGAAGCTTTGGCAGTCATGTGGAGGTTGCTTCTCGGCAGCTATTTCCCATCCCATTCTGGTAATGCAGGCATGGAGGTGGGAATGGTAGAATCATACACAAGGACTGTGCTTTAGTGCCTTATAGTGTTGTGGTTCTGCTCATGTTATTGCCTACCCTCTCCTATACACAGGGCTAAATGTATAGTCCATGTGCATGATATTGTATTTCTCTCACAGGCATCCTGAGAAAAGCAAATAGCTACCTGGAGGTTATATTTCAGAAAGTGTATTAATTTTCCAGTGCCTCTGGTCTGGCAAACAGAGTGGCATCACCAAGAATGCAAAAATTGATTACTAAAATCCCATACCCTAACCCTAACCCTAAACCTGCCTTATAGTGTTGGGCAAGGGTCGGCCCACAAAGACCATTTTACCGGCCCACGAGCTGCCCCGAACCGAGCTGCCCACTTGGTGAGTCCCCTGTGCGCTGAGCTAAACCAGCGCAGCATGGTGCGGGGACTCGCCGAGTGGTGCCGGAAATCGCGTCTGCACATGTGCAGATACTGGAAACCACGTCAGCGCATGTCCAGACGCTGGAAACCACTTCTGCGCAGGTGCAATTTTCGGCATCTGAGCATGCACAGCAGCAATTTCTAGTGCCACGGACATACATGGAAGCGATTTCCTGCATCGCACTGTGCCAGTCTGGCCCACGGACTATCTCCGTGGGAGACATCCGGCCCATGGCTGGTAAACCTTGGCAACCCCTGGTGTTGGGGTTCTGCTCATGTTATCTTCTACCCTCTCCTATGGTTTTTCCTATTTCTGTGTGACTGGTTGGAAGGAAGTTTCTCTCCCACCACGGCTGGTAAATTGTGAGTTCTATGTTACTATTGCATAATTCAGGAGTAGTCAATGTGATGCCCTGCACTGCACATCTTGATGCACTACAACTCCCATGATCCCTGACCATTCACCATACTGGCTAGGGAGGATGGGAACTGGAGTCCAACAACATCAGGAGGCCAGCACCTTGGGTATAAATTTTCGAGAAACAAAAGAACCAGACTTACTTGGCCTTCCTGGATCAACACAGTTCAGTTAATAGAACATGAGACTCTTAAACTCAGAGTTGTGGGTTCAAGCTCTATGTTGGGGAAAAGATTCCTGCATCGCAGGGGGTTGGACTAGATGATCTTTGGTGTACTTTCCAACTCTACAATTCTATGATTCCTGATTATGAATATACAATTACATAGTTACAGGTAGGTAGCCGTGTTGGTCTGACGTAGTCAAAACAAAAATAAAAAAATCCTTCCAGTAGCACCTTAGAGACCAACTAAGTTTGTCATAGGTTTGAGCTTTCGTGTGCATGCACACTTCATCAGATACACTTATGAATACGGTAGTCAGAGGGTGGGGGTGGGGTATTACTCAGAAGGGTGGTGGGAATGGGTAATTGGGTGATAGGAGTGGTAAACCTGTTGATGACTGTTAATGACTGTTAACGACTGCAGTTGGTCTTGCAGGAAAAAGCAAGGGGTGAGGTGCTAAAGAAAGCTTTATCATGTATAATGAGATAAGAATCCAATGTCCTTATTCAGACCAGGTCTCTCCATGGTTTTAAGCTTGGTAATGAGTTGCAATTCAGCAACCTCTCTTTCCAGTCTGTTTCTGAAAATTTTCTGTAATAAAACAGCTACTTTGAGATCTTGTATAGAATGTCCTGGGAGATTGAAGTGTTCTCCTACTGGTTTCTCTGTCTTGTGATTCCTGGTGTCAGATTTATGTTCATTTATCCTTTGGCATAGGGTTTGGCCTGTTTGGACAAAACCATGGAGAGTCGTTAACTATCAGCCAATCACCCATTCCCACCACCCTTCTGAGTAATACCCCCACGCCCACCCTCTGACTATTCATAAGGGTCTGGTGACTTCTGTTTCAGTGTATCTGACGAAGTGTGCATGCACACGAAAGCTCATACCTATGACAAACTTAGTTGGTCTCTAAGTTCCAAATGTGAAGCATTCTATATGCCATTTTCACTAATGCACACAAACTTCCCCGGCACACTTTAGCCTAGTATATATGCATTTTTGTACACATAACTTGACTGGAGAACTACGCTGCAAAATTTGGAGAAGTGTGAACTTTCAAGGGTGGCTGCATTTTGCTTCGTGTACTGTTTTTGGAAAGTGTGAATTAGCGGCGTTTGCCTCAAATATGAACTGAATAAAATCCACCCCCCCATCCCTAGACATTAGGGGATTGCTCCAAAAGCTTCATGGAAAATATTAGATTTGAAGGAATTAAGGGAGGTAGGCTCATGGAGGCACCTTGGGGAGCAGCAACAGAGCAGGAGAAAGGGAGGATCTGTTAAAATCAGCTCACACACCATCATTTTTCTCAGCAGGGTGTGGAAGTTCATTCAGAAAGGAACCACAACATTAGGCTTGGGCTCCACTTCCTGCAAATTTTGGGAGCAACTAAATCCACATGTTGTTGTTTCTTCAGCACCGGTAGTTGGTGCATAAACTTGGATTACTGTGATGTTAAAAGGTCTGCCTTGGATTCGTATCGAGATCATTCTGTCACTTTTGAGATTGCATCCCATTACAGCTTTTGCCACTCTTTTGTTGACTATGAGGGCCACTCCATTTCTGCTACAGGATTCTTGCCCACAGTAGTAGATATGATAGTCACCCGAACTGAATTCGCCCATTCCCTTCCATTTTGGTTCACTGATGCCCAGGATGTCAATATTTATTCTTGTCATCTCATTTTTGACCACATCCAGCCTACCATTATCCATGGTTCTTACATTCCAGGTTCCTATGCAATATTTTTCTTTACAGCATCAGACTTTCCTTTCGCTTCCAGGCATATCCGCAACTGAGCAACCTTTCGGCTTTGGCCCAGCCGCTTCATCAGCTCTGAATCTACTTGTACTTGTCCTCCGCTCTTCCTCAGTAGCAATCCACATAGCTGCATCCTAGATGCTTATGGATTTAAATGAATGTTTGGCATGCTTCCAGATGAAAGATGGTAAGATTTGATGGCTTGTTTGTGGACTGCTTAGACCAGGGGTCGGCAACCTGTGGCCCATGGGCCACAAACGACCCATGGGGGTCATTTCAATGACCCACAAGCTGCCCCAAACCGAGCCGCCCACTCGGTGAGTCCCCGCGCACTGCGCTAAACCGGCGCAGCATGGAGCGGGGACTCGCTTCCGTGGTGCAGGAAATAGCGCCTGTACTAGTGCAGACGCCAAAAATAGCATCGGCACAGAGCGATCTCCGCGGGAGTGAACTGATCCAGGCGACGTAAACCTTACCGATCCCTGGCTTAGACTTTGCAGCACCCCTGCCTAAGTCGTAAACAACGAATATAGTCAAAAGCTAAATTTCCTCCCTTCCACTCATGCCCTGTCATTAAATTTGAATTGGACTTTCTTTTAAAAGCAACAATATCCTGCAGTAAACAACAGCATCTCAAGCCTTGCTTTATTGATATTATTTCTTGTATCGTCTAGCAGACTGCCTGGCGGGTGTCCCCCCCCCCCCCCGTGTAAAATCTCCTGGAAAGTTTTTTTTAAAATAAAATAAAATAAAAAGGTCACATTTTGAATACCATTCTTCCTTTCCTTTCCTGCTCCACTCCACTGTCCCCCCTCCCCCCTTCTGAGCTTGGAAGAAGAAACCAAATGTGAAAATGTTTGTGTTTGTTTGCTATGGAAACTACATGCTGTGATTCAATATGACAAGTCCTGAACCTGAACAGCTCGCGCTGTTCACTTAACGCCGCAGTGAAATGGTTGCAGTAAGTTAGGTGCGGAGTGTCTCCCACAGGGCCCTATTATAACTCTTTGCTCTCCACCATCATCTCCCTTTGTGCACAAGTGTGCTGCTGCTGTAGTAGTAGTACATAGAGACAGCTCATGGCCATTCCTGCAATTATGGTTGGAATTATGTCCCAACACAGAGGCTATGGGCGAAGCTTTGGATGGGCTCATGCATGCCCCGGGGCATGCTAATGGTTTCCCATGCGGATGTGGGTGCAGATGTTGCTCAGAACAAGCTGTTGCTGCTCACACATGAGGACTGTCGATTATGTGCCCTGACTCTGAACTTGAATAGTTTTGAAAGAAATAGAGCTGAAATAAACACTCCCTCCCTGATAAACAAAAAAACAAAAAACTCCTCTGCAATCCTACTCTACTTACAAAAAAGTTCAACTGCCATAAGGTACATTTCTGTCAGGAGTCCAGGATCTCACCTGAAAACACAGCAAGCGTAGTTAATTAAAGGTGCCCCATGATATTCTTGTAAAGAAGCTGGTAAAATGTGGGCTAGATAATGCTGTTGTCTTTGTCCATGGAGTTTTCTTGGCAGGGATACTGGAGTGGCTTGCCAGTTCCTTCTCCAGGTGGATCACGTTTAGTCAAAACTCTCCACTATGACCTGTCCATCTTGGGTGGCCCTGCATGGCATAGCTCATAGCTTCTCTGAGTTATTCAAGCCCCTTCGCCACGACAAGGCATTGATCCATGAAGGGGATCTGGAGGAGACTCTTGAGAGTCCCATGGACTGCAAGAAGATCAAACCTCTCCATTCTTAAGGAAATCAGCCCTGAGTGCTCCCTGGAAGGACAGATCGTGAAGCTGAGGCTCCAATACTTTGGCCACCTCATGAGAAGAGAAGAATCCTTGGAAAAGACCCTGATGTTGGGAAAGATTCAGGGCAATGGGAGAAGGCGATGACAGAGGACAAGATGGTTGGACAGTGTTCTCGAAGCTACGAACATGAGTTTGACCAAACTGCGGGAGGCAGTGCAAGACAGGAGTGCCTGGCGTGCTATGGCCCATGGGGTCACGAAGAGTCGGACACGACTAAACGACTAAACAACAACAACAGACAATGCTACCATTCAGTGGATTTGTAACTGGCTGACTGACCGAACCCAAAGGGTGCTCATCAATGGCTCCTCTTCATGCTGGAGAGAAGTGACTAGTGAGGTGCCACAGGGTTCTGTCTTGGGCCCAGTCTTATTCAACATCTTTATCAATGACTTGGATGATGGGCTTGAGGGCATCCTGAGCAAGTTTGCAGACGACACCAAATTGGGAGGGGTGGCTACTACCCCAGAGGACAGGATCACACTTCAAAATGATCTTAACAGATTAGATAACAGGGCCAAAGCAAACAAGATGAATTTTAATAAGGAGAAATGTAAAGTACTACACTTGGGCAGAAAGAAAGAAAGGCACAAATACAGGATGGGAGACACCTGGCTTGAGAGCAGTACATTTGAAAAGGATCTAGGAGTCTTGGTAGACCACAAACTTGACATGAGTCAGCAGTGTGATGCAGTAGCTAAAAAAAGCCAATGCAATTCTGGGCTGCATCAATAGGAGTATAGCATCTAGATCAGGCATGTCAAACCTGCGACCCTCCAGATGTTTTGGCCTACAACTTCCATGATCCCTAGCTAGCAGTACCAGTGGTTGGGGAAGATTGGAATTGTAGTCCAAAACATCTGGAGGGCCGCAGGTTTGACATGCCTGATCTAGATCAAGGGAAGTAATAGTACCACTGTATTCTGCTCTGGTCAGACCTCACCTGGAGTACTGTGTCCAGTTCTGGGCACCACAGTTCAAGAAGGATACTGACAAACTGGAACGTGTCCAGAAGAGGGCAATCAAAATGGTCAAAGGCCTGGAAACAATGCCTTATGAGGAACGGCTTAGGGAGCTGGGTATGTTTAGCCTGGAGAAGAGAAGGTTAAGGGGTGATATGATAGCCATGTTCAAATATATAAAAGGATGTCATATAGAGGAGGGAGAAAGGTTGTTTTCTGCTGCTCCAGAGAAGCAGGCACGGAGCAATGGTTTCAAGCTACAAGAAAGAAGATTCCACCTAAACATTAGGAAGAACTTCCTGACAGTAAGAGCTGTTCGGCAGTGGAATTTGCTACCAAGGAGTGTGGTGGAGTGTCCTTCTTTGGAGGTCTTTAAGCAGAGGCTTGACAGGCATATGTCAAGAATGCTTTGATGCTGTTTCCTGCTTGGCAGGGGGTTGGACTGGATGGCCCTTGTGGTCTCTTCCAACTCTACGATTCTATGATTCTATGAGTCCTCCACACCTGGTGACAGAACTTCTGTCTTGTCAGGATTCAACCTCAATCCGTTAGCCGCCACCCATCCTCCAACCGCCTCCAGGCACTCACACAGGACCTTCACTGCCTTCACTGGTTCTGATTTAAAAGAGAGGTAGAGCTGGGTGTCATCTGCATACTGATGAACACCCAGCCCAAACCCCCTGATGATCTCTCCCAGTGGCTTCATATTGATATTAAAAAGCATGGGGGAGAGAACGGAACCCTGAGGCACACCCACACCTTTAGATGTGATTTCTGTGCTGCAGTGAACAGGGGCAGATTTTGGGCAGCACAACTGGTTCCCCTGAACCAAGGGCCAAGGGGCCGACTTCCTGCCTCCTTCCCAAAGCCTAGTTAGCACTTTTTCAGCTTTGGGAAGAAGGTGGTTGGAGGGCTCTTGGACGTTGCTAGAGACTCACACCTCCTTCCCAAAGCCTGGCGCCTCCCTTATCTGGCTTTGGGCTGCCCCCCCCCCTCAAATTTCGACCTTGCAGACGGTGCATGTTACCAGGATGTGCCCCTGCAGGGAGTTGGATCAATTGACCCTTGAAGTAACAACAGTAATAATAATAATAATAATATATTTATACCCCACCCATCTGGCTGGGTTTCTGCAACCACTCTGGCCGGCTTCCAACAGAATATTAAAATACAATAATCTATTAAACATTAAAAGCTTCCCTAAACAGGGCTGCCTGTTGTAGAACTGGAAATACCTTCCAATTCTACAATTCTATGGTTCTAGGCTCTTAATGACCTCTGGGAAGTAAACTCTTAAGTATGCTTATTCAAGCTCAAACGTTGGTACCATAACTACCTGAAAGAAGGCAAGAGGTATGCTATCTTACCACACTTGAATGACCTAGTGAGAAGTGCAGGATAGCAAAGCACAGAATCTCATTGTTATTCTTTTCCATGGGTAACTTATGACTAGGGGCGTTCACCTGACATTGTTGTAATTGACATTTGTGTCCTCACCGGATAAATGGTCCTTGGCCAGAGGATATTGGGGACTGTGTCACAGAAGGATGTCGGAGTGGAACTGCAAGAAAAAAGGATGAATTTCACAGTTCATTTTAAAAGGTTAATTAAAGTAGTCTCGCCCTGGGTAAATCGGCAAGCTGCTCTCTGACTACTGATCATTAAGTGGGATGTCTATGGGCTGAAACTCTTGATCAAGTCGCACACCTTAGCTCCTTCCTTTAAGCGTGAGCAAATGGTGAGGATATTTAAATACTAATACATTGACATTTGTACTTTTGCAGTCAGGATGGTGGTAGAGGCAGGAATCTCAGCTACATTGGTCTTGGTCTGATCCAGCTCATCTTTTCTTATGTCCCCAGGTGCAGAAAATAAAGGGGTACCTTTGGTGACAATAATGGGGGTTAGAATAACTCGCACTTGGTGACCCCAGCGTCTTGGCCATAGGGCAATTTTAGCCCTTTCTTGATTACATTCCAAACTGCTTTGCCCCACAGCAATCTGTGAGGGCCACAAAGAATGGGCCCAACATTTATTTGCATAGCCAAGGATTTGCCAAACCTTTTGGGTCCACAGGCACATTTACAATTCAGAGGAGCTGTCGTGGGCATCAGACGTGGCCCACAACTAAGTACACATCTCAACCTATTACAGTAGCTGCAACAGAATGCTTATTTCAAGACTAAGGTCGGGGGGGGGGAGCTTGGGAGAGGACCCTAAGGGCACAAGAGAAGACCTCTGGGGGTGTGTGCCCCTGTGAGCACCATTTTGGCAATCGCTGACATAGCCTCATCTTGGTTTCCATTTCTTGGTCACATTAGGATGTGATGTTTGTTTTGAGGAAACCGGATATAAAATTTATGATAGACCTATAAAAATTATACAAAAACTGTTCAATGCATTAATATATAAATGTAATAATAATAATAATAATAATAATAATAATAATAATAATAATAATAATATTTATACTATACCCCGCCTATCTGACTGGGTTTCCCCAGCCACTCTGGGCAGCTCCCAACAGAATATTAAAAGCACAACAAAACATCAAACATTAAAAATGTCCTTAAATAGAGCTGCCTTCAGATGTCTTCTAAAAGTCAGATAGGTGTTTATTTCCTTGACATCTGATGGTAGGGCGTTCCACAGGGAAGGTGCCACTACCGAGAAGGCCCTCTGCCTGGTTCCTTGAAACCTCACTTCTCGCAGGGAAGTATACATGAGGGGGGTAGACGAAAAAAGGTTGGTACTCACCATGAAGTTGTTACAGTAAGTGCCACATTTTTAACATTTGGAAAAGAAAGGGTGCCAGTACTGAGTACCATTGAGTACCCCCAGGAAAAAAGCGCTGGGTATATATATTATTATATATTTCTGTACTGCATCTTAATCTCACAATATAATAATAAATACAACCTCAGGTGCCACACACACACACAATTTGTAAACATTTCATTTCTTTTTTCTTTTTGCGTATAAAATGGTTATTAAAATAATCAAGTCATAAAGATACCAAGCGGTTAGTCATTGTTCACATATTACAGATACATTTCTAAAAAAAATCTCTCACCCAACAACATCAAAGGGTTTAATTGCACTAGACATTTTTTCATTCCAGTAATATATAAAAAGACTCATTTTTTCCAACAAATCTATTATTCCCCCTTCTAACCCTAATTGCATTAGTAAATATTATCATGCGGATGTGGCGTTCGTACAGAGCCCCTGGTCATTTCACGGACTATCGACCTGTACACCACTGCTTTATTCTTCCGCTGCCACCAACCAGGTTTCTTCTGGTGAAATACTGAGTCTCAGTCAGGTTGTAAAGTCAACAACGAAGATTAAAGTTTATTCAAGAACAAACAAGTTTTAAATGTGTTCAGAACGGTTTCTCAAATGTGCGCCCTTAACTAGATGTGGCACTATCTCATATACTGTCACACTCTTCTCTCTCGGTTCTATCCCTGTCTCTCACTCTACCTGTCACAACCACTATGTTCAGCTTTTTCAGCTTCTGTCTGTCTGACCCTCACTCCTCTAGCTCCCCCTAGTAAACCCCTGGGCTGAGCCTCAAAACCAGGTAGGCTCTGCCTCTGAGCTTTCTCATTGGTCAATCTACATTAACCATTTCCATCCCCCTATACAAACATAATCACAAGGAATGGGCGAACGCCACATCGGACAATATCCCAAATGTTGAGTAGCCAAATTTCTAATTCTGGTGGCTCTGATTTCTTCCAAGTGTGAAAAGCAGTCATGGCAGCCTGCTGATTGCACTTGAATGAATGGCTTTTTAATCACAGAAAACATGCAGCATCAGAACTATGAACAGTACACTGCACTGTATCCCAAAATTTCCCAAACATCCTCGGCTGCAAAGGCATTTACTGATTCATCTCTGCCTGCCCCCCACCCTGTGCCCCTATCTCTCTTACTTCTGTGCTTTTTTTAAAAAAATAGAATGATCAACAAGTGGCTCCAATCACCGTTGCTGATTGCTGTGCCCATTCAACGAGCCTGACGTCACATAGAATAATCTTAGAACACCAACTCAACCTTCCTCTTCCATGGGGAAATCATTAGACAATCCGGTCACTGTTGCAAAGGGATTAGTTATTTCTAACGGCGACATGGAAATGTGTCATGTATTCAATACTTTCCAATTAGCAACAGAAGATTAGCTGTCCACAAGTATGCAAGGGTACCACTTCTTTCTTTCTTTTTGGTTCTAGCTCACTGAGTAACCAGCTAATCCTTTAAAAAAATAAAAATCAATGAGACACAGGCTTGAATGACTCCACAAGCTGATTGCAAGCCTCAAAAGTTTCATTCCATGGGATTTCAATGTCCTACAGCCTATGAGCCATATTAGAGACTGAGAGGTGTTTGCCATGTCTCAAGGTCATCGTATTCACTTTTGGCAGCATAATGAATGGGAAGAATTCAGCAGCTGCTGCCCTTATGATCATGGAGGGACTTAGCCGAGGATTGGTGCATCTAAGGAAGGCGTCCCCAAACTGCGGCCCTCCAGATGTTTTGGCCTACAACTCCAGTGGTCAGGGATGATGGGAATTGTAGTCCAAAACATCTGGAGGGTCAAAGTTTGGGGCTGCCTGATCTAAGGCATTTCTGCTACCACCGTCCACCCAATCTGAATTGGCTTGATTTGGGCAGATCCAGGCTTTGGCTGATTCACTTGGAGATAGCCCTAGATCACTGTGAGTCAGGTCAGGCTTCCTCAAGCCATCCTTCTCAGGGGGTAGGGAACTAAATGCAAAAAAGGAGCTATGGCTGCACATGCCTTATGCTGTACAACAATATTTTTTGAATGTGAGAGATTTCTCAGCATGCCAAGGGGAATTTACTGTCAAAACATCTGGGATGGATGAATCTGGGATAACATTTGTGTTAGATCAGGCAGATGCGAAAGCCTTTTAGCAGACCTGCCAACCTTCAACAAAGTGAAAATCAGTTACATGTGCTAGAAAACAGAATCTTTTACCATGGCAAACATGTTCCTGATGATTCTCAAGTGTTCTCGTTTTCTGTCTTTTGATCTGATCTGATCTGATCTGATCCTTATACACAGGGCAAAAATAATAATTACAGCTTGGTCCCATGGGCTTTGCTGCCTGGTTTCACCTCTCTTTCATTTTCTGACATTTAAAGTTCACATATTCATAATAATTTCTTCTATTTGTGGGCGATAGCGTGGGAGTATTTTAAGCCATATTGGTTTAACAGGGGGACAAGATTGGAAAAGCACACACGTTGGTCACCCTGGGCAAGAAATTTGCATTGCTGGCAAAGACATGTGCTACTGGAAAGGGTTAGCTGTCCTTTGCTTTAAATTACATGGAAGAGACAGAAAAAAGGAGCTGAAAAGAAGCAGCTAGATATTAAAAGATAATAGAAGATCAGAGTTAGTGCTGGAAAAAAAGAGCAATGTTGGGTGGAAAAACAGATTACACTTGGATATTCAAATTGAGGGTCTGGAAATCTGATTTCTTGCCAACACCATATAACAACAGCAATTTAAGCAGCTTAGATTTTGGTATTTTAGCAGTTTGTCAATAAAGATGCAGTCAATACTTATTTCCCTGTCCTCTTCTTCACAGCAAATGACAAGTATTTGAGCTAAATAGGGTGTGTTTTTACAGCAATCATCAACTTTCTTAAGTCTGCCAGCCTTTTACATTGTACCTCAAACCCAAAATGATTCTCTATTTATAGAGGCTTATTTTCTATGACTGGAATAGCCTTGATAAATCCAAAACAGAGCTCATTATGCAGATCAGCAAAGAAAGCATGAAGGCATCTTCTATATATGAATGTACACGGACATCTATTTCAAGTTTCCTTTTAAAGACTTTTAAAATCTCTCCTTGTCTTCTTTTCCAGAATCTTTTAAAAATGTTTCTGAAGATACTGCACTGGACCATAATTATACAACCCCCTCACTTCTCTGAAAGTTTCACTGATCTTTTAGAAAGGAGGTTAGTTTCTCTCTCACATTCCCCTGAGCAGAAGAACACTTCAAACTGACATAAGAGTTCATTGTCGGCCTCTTAAAGTTCTGCAAAACCCTGCTCAGACAATTTTGCTAACTGCATAAAAATTATTTATATTTCCTTTGACACCCCTACATACCTGACCAGTGCTGGCCCAATGCACTTCTCTGCCTGAGGCAAAGAACAAGACTCTCCCCTACAAACGTTGACCAGGTTGGCAACTGAGGTCACATACACACCATGTGACTTCCCCCAAGGAATCCTGGGAACTGGAGTTTGATGAGGGTGCTGGGAATTGTTCTTTTGTCAGGGGCAGATGACACTTCCTAGGATCCTTTGGGGGAAGCCATGTGCTTTAAAGGTACAGTGGTACCTCGCAAGACGAATGCCCTGCAAGACGAATTTTTTGCAAGACGAATGCGTCTGGCGATCTGATGGTGACTCGCAAGACGAATTCGTTTTGCGAAAAATTCATCTTGCGAATCGCGGTTTCCCATAGGAATGCATTGAAATTCAATTAATGCGTTCCTATGGGCAAAAAAAGAAATTTCAATGCATTCCTATGGGAAACCGCGATTCACGAGACTAATTTTTCGCAAAAACGAATTGACTCGTGGAACGAATTAAATTCGTCTTGCGAGGCACCACTGTATGGCATGACTTCAGCATCCACCATTTCATCTGAGGGCAGCAGGTTAGCTTAAGGGGCACAGGAAGAGACTTCATGACACACTCGCACAGAGCTCTGTCCACTCACTGCCTATCAGCATCTGCCGCCTGAGGCACCTACATCACTTGGCCTCATTGCAGGACCATCCCTGCGCCTGTCTTCTTAGCAAAACCCTTTAAGCTTCCCTTGAATGTTGCTGTGGGCAAAGCGTTGACAGAAACACTACTTTGGCTGGTGACAGAATGGAAACGATGCACATTCCCTTTTTTTTTCCTGAGAAAGATGATGAGGATTTCACTTTCCGTTTGTATGCCTTAAGGCGATGGACGCAGTGTAAATAAAAACAGCCGAAGAAACCCAGTTGAAAACAAAACAGAAAACAGCAGCAAATGAATAGAAAAACAATGAAATGAGGCACCCATGGAAGACACTTATTCACCCAGCTGGAAAAGGCTGTCGGCACAAAAATGTATTAAGTTGTTTCCAGCAAGTGCAGATTGTGGGGCTTGTTGTATCACAACATGCGATTCCGCAGAATGCTATTGCACAGAACAGCTCTGTTCTGAGTTGCTGTGGCGATAGCTGCATATGTCTTTCTCCACCTCCATCGTTCTGCCCGGACACTCAGGTCCAGTGCCGAGGGCCTTCTGGCGGTTCCCTCACTATGAGAAGCCAAGTTACAGGGAACCAGGGAGAGGGCCTTCTCGGTAGTGGCGCCCGCCCTGTGGAACGCCCTCTCACCAGATGTCGAAGAGAAAAACATCTACTGTACCAGACTTTTAGAAGACATCTGAAGGCAGCCCTGTTTAGGGAAGCTTTTAATGTTTAATAGATTATTACATTTTAATGTTCTGTTCTGTTGGAAGCTGCCCAGAGTGGCTGGGGAAACTCAGCCAGCTGGGTGGGGTATAAATTATTTATTTATTTATTTATTATTATTATTATTATTATTATTATTATTAGAGAAACTCCTGCAGACCAACTAGGTATATGAGGGATAAGTAAACTGGTCTTGAGCTGCATAGGGCCTAATAGGTCAGTGCCAACACCTTGAACTTGGCCTGATAGCACTGATAATCAGGGAATGTCTGGCAAGGAGGGCATTGTTATAAGAATTTTAAACATTACAGTGGAGCTTCTGTGTAAGTACTAATAAATCTGAAAAACCATAAAACTGCCAGCCTGCTGCCTCTTGATGTGAGAGGGGAGACTGTAAATCCTGACATGGACAGCCAACCACGATGTTCGGCAGCAATGGATTGGTTCCGTCTGCTGCAAAAAGCAGACCAAATTAATTTCTCCTCCATTTGTAGAAACAATCAGTGGCTCTATGTGCAGCATGCTAATGTTTGTCGTCCTATCTTTTTAACACCTTATTTGATCAAGGAGCAACAAATTGTAATACCGTAGTAACAAATAATTAGCACACCATAGTCCCCACTCACCTCCCCATCCCTGGTGGTGTTGTCACAGTCCCCCATTACAGAAATGTTCGCTTAGCTTAGCTTAGCTTATTTTAGGAGAAGACACACAGGGCCGGCTCTAGGTAGAGTCCTGGTGGCGCGGGGTGCCAGGGCGCCGGAGCGATCTCCGCCCCTCAACGCCAGGGCACCCGACCTGCTCGAGACTTCCCTGAAGACACATAGACCAGATCTTGAAGTGTATGGTTCTTGGTCCATGGTCCTTCATGCTCTTTTTGTTTGTGTATGATATAAATGCAACCAAGTTGAGAAAATGCATCAATTTTTTCTTTCCACTAACAAGCATGGATATTGTGTGCAAGCTTTTCAGTGTTGACCTCTTTCTTACTTGTAGAAGGCATCTATCATCGCATATTTACATTGGTGTCTGCAGGATTCTTTCTGAGGGAGGGCAAAAGAAGACACTGAAAGTGGGAGCATGCTAGTTCCTTACAAAAAAAGGTTGAAAATAATGCTAGTACATTTTGCCTCATGTCCCAGGCAATGCAGGAAACCTACTCTCTCTCTCTTTCTAATTGGAAACTGAGGAATTGGAAGTTATGATGCTGTTTCCCCTCCCATGAATGTCCATGCATATGTAAGACTATGTTGAATGGTGACTTTTTGCAGTAGAGACACCTGTTGAATAGTTCAACTTGCATTCAAATTGAGTCTGCATTTGGAAAAAAGAAAGAAAGTGAGAGACGCCTACACATTTTATTTTATTTCAAAATAGTTGTCAGGTAATTTTTATTTTAACAAATTGTTTTTGGTTCACAAGAAGAAATTGACATTGTTAATTTATCAGCTTGCCAATCAGGCAACAAATTGGAAAGCCCACAGTGGAGCTCAGAGAAGACAAGGGGAGGGGAGTTTGGGGCAAGGCAAGGACTGAATCTAGATACATCAAGGAAGCGTTTCAGTTAAACGCGTTCTAAACTTTGTATGGGAAATCGGGTTGGCAAAAATACCTTATGCTTCAAGCAGTCACTTTGTATCTTTTTGAAGATACTCCTACACAACACACCTTTTCTTTGCCAGTGTAGCAGAATCCAGGATCTTTTTGACATTCAATGCAGTGGCTTCTACTCTATTTTTTATTTATTTTTAATGAAAATTTCAAACTGTATTTCTTGTAGCCACTCAAATGCGTTTATGCTCCTCTACACATTTTTACTTCTCTATGTTGTTGTCTAGCATCCAACATTCTGTCCCCTCTACTTTGTCAGTGCTGATGTAAAAATGATTCCCGGGCTCGTTCGCAAAATGAATGGATATTCCTCTAATCAAGGTGATCGAATTTAATCATTTTCTCCCTCTTCCTTTCCCACCAGGACTTATCTAGAGATGATGCCGTGGCATCCCCCCACCCCAACATACTTCAATTGTACACAAAAGATTTAATAATTCAAATCCATTAGCAAATCTCTTTTTGCAATAGCGGGAAAAGTGTTCAATAAACCTGTTCTCCTGAGATGTCAGAATAATGCAAAAATGGAGCCGTGAGATTGTTTCAGTTATCGCCTTACCTCGTAGCATGCTAACACTCCAAAGAAATTAAAGTGACAGGAATAATACAAATAATTTCAGTGATGTGACTGAAAAGCTTTCTTAAGCTGCAACGTTCCATTTCTCCAACAAGACAGGTTTACAGGCCCAAATTGAGCTATTTGTGACAGGACAGAGTGGGGGGTGGCTCTGCAGAGGAACCTCTCCTTTCACACATTCAGGGTGGCCCAAGATATTTTGATGCCTGAGGCAAAGGCAAATATAGGATTCCCTCCCATTACATGTCATGCCAGAATGTCAGATGCCATTGTTTTCTATTCTGGCCTGTATTTGTCGTGTGCTATTGCGACAGACCTCAGCCATTTTGCATCCAGTCACGAGTGAAGCATGTTTTGAAAACAAGCATGAATTGTGTTCTGCATCCAGGGGGGATGTTCTGAGGGAGTATCCTTTTGTCCCCACACCCAGAATGAACTCACAGAACTACAGTTCCAGAGTGGTTTAGCAATCAATCCTTATTCCCCGGGAGCTCTGGGAATTGTAGCTTTTTGAGGGGGGGAAGGTGTCTCCTATCAGCTCTCAGGACTCTTAACAAACTTCAGTTCCCGGGATTTTTTGTAGGAAACCATGACACTAAATATATGCATTTTGTGCACACTTTACTATATGAATCTTTTCTTACACATTGCTTGGCTGGAGAACTGCGTTGCAAAATTCAGAAAAGTGTGAAACTTGAAAGATCCCTGTATTTCTGTTTGTGTATTGTTTCGGAAAGGGAAAATTCATTAGGTTCACCTAAAAATGCAAACTGGATCAAACATCTCCCCCTTCCCTACTGTATTTAATATTACTGAAGTGTTACACATCATCAGTGATGAATATCAGTAGTTGCCAAACCAGGG
Organism: Zootoca vivipara; assembly: GCF_965207765.1. Classification (NCBI taxonomy): domain Eukaryota; kingdom Metazoa; phylum Chordata; class Lepidosauria; order Squamata; family Lacertidae; genus Zootoca; species Zootoca vivipara. The sequence goes on from NC_142583.1 coordinate 66,341,784, forward strand.
ATAACCTTGGAAAATATTTACTGTCAGAATTCACAGGGGATCTTTTTCGGACCCAAATGAGCTTTAGCTCCATGAAGGTTGGAGTGAAAGGCATTAGCTGGAAAAGTCACACAGAATGGAACCCGGAGTGCTATGAACAGCTAAAAAACACACCTTTTTTAATTACTTGAGCAGCTAATGGCTCCAGTACATGGTCTCTTGATATTCCATGCTTCAATTATATTATAAATCTCATGGACTGCATCTGTGAAGTCTGTAATCTGCCAAGGCATATAATTACCAGATTTAAATAACAATATCTTGGTGCAGCTATAACTCCCGCTGACAAAAAAAAAGTCTTAAGAAAATTGGTGTGTGTGTGTGTCTTTTGAGCTAATTTTCAATAGCCTTCCTCCCCTTATATCAAGTAAGCAAATAACTGCATGTCATTTTGCAACGTGACAGTACTGGGTGACAGCAACGTCACAGCAGAAATATGTCTTTGAAATGGTGCAAAAATAGCAGGCGACTCTTGTTCCTTTATGCACAATGAGTACCACAAACTAAACTAAAAAAGGGAAGTATTTTTTTTAAAAAAGCATGTCTTTTATTTCTATTTTGCCTTTCTTCCAAGGTAGGCAAGGGTGGGAAGATTGGGACTGGACGACTTGAATCTTCCGTATCCAGAAAGGCAAAAGTTGGAGAGAGCTATTGCTTTCAGGAGCTGAACAAATTACTAATCAACAGCATTTAATAGCTCTTAATGTCATGGATTGGAATTATTTAATGTTACTGAAAATGCTTGATCCAGCACAATGAAATCATTGATTACAAATTTATAGATTGCAGTGAAGTTATCGTGGGCTGAGCACTGGGGAAACTCTTAACCTCCAGCAGTTCGGGAAGGTTGGTTGAAATATTTGGCTTTGACAGAGTTGGTTAAATTAACAGAAATAACGTGTAGGAACTGGTTTGGTGCGAAGGGGAAGAGGGAGCTGGTGACTCTCAGGAGAAGCCAGGAAGGCTGGAGAGGACCCACTGTGCCTGCAGTGAGCTCCCTTCAAACGCAAAATGGTTTTATTGTGTGTTTTGTGTTTGCATTTTGTATTTTTATGCTGTGAACCACCCTGAGATCTTCAGATGAAGGGTAGTTAACAAGCAAGCAAGCAAGCAAGCAAGCAAGCAAGCAAACAAACAAATGTGCTCCCCCCTGAAAGATTTACAATTTGTCTTTGCTATGCTCAGGATTGAAAGGGCAAAACTCATCACAGTGCATCATGGATAAATGGCCTGTTGTTTCCATGGTAACACCTTGTGGCTTCACCCAGCGTCATAATGGGCAGCTGGCCTATAACAGGCTGGGACCAAGGTAAACATCCCAGAGACATCAGGGCTGCTGTTCAGCCCACAGGTGGGGCTCCTGCTGTTCGCCCACACCTTGCACACCAAGCTAACTGAAACAACATGGCGAGATTCCAACACAGCAGGAGCAGCAGCAGGAACTGCAAATGGATGGCCAAAAGGGGACGCCGTGGGGGCGGCTCCGGACGGCGGGGCAAAGGGAGGAGGAGGGGAAGGCGTGGTGGAAGGAGAAGAGGTGGGTCTCAGGGTTTGATTTGTGCCTTGGGTCCCTCTTGAGATGAGGTCACGTTTGGTGTTGCCAGGGTAAAATCTGGACATGGAGTAACTCTTTGGGCCTCCAATGACCCATAGAGCAAACCAGTGGTGGCTGGCTCATTTAAGGCAAATTGCTTTGAGATGCATCATAGGAAGTGATTTATAAATGAAATTAATAATAATAAGGCGCCAAACAGCATTGGGACAGATGTATTAACAAAGACCCATTGCAAGGAGTATACAACCCTTTATAATAATAATATAATAATTTATTATTTATACCCCGCCCATCTGGCTGGGTTTCCCCAGCCACTCTGGGCGGCTTCCAACAGAAAAATAAAACACAATAATCTATTAAACATTAAAAGCCTCCCTGAACAGGGCTGCCTTCAGATGTCTTCTAAAAGTCAGATAGTTGTTTTCCTCTTTGACATCTGTTGGGAGGGCGTTCCACAGGGCAGGCGCCACCACCGAGAAGGCCCTCTGCCTAGTTCCCTGCAACTTGGCTTCTCGCAACGAGGGAACTGCCAGAAGGCCCTCAGTGCTGGACCTCAGTGTCCGGACAGAATGATGGAGGTGGAGATGCTCCTTCAGGTATACTGGACCGAGGCCATTTAGGGCTTTAAAGGTCAGCACCAACACTTTGAATTTCAACTCAACAATTCTGTGATTCTACGGAAACCTTACTTTACTTTTTCTCCCCAGGTAGTAAAGGCCGTGGAGGTGGGAGGAGGAGAAAGAGAACTTGTCAGGCCCCATGAAACCCTAAGCCTCAAGCTATTGCCCTGTTCAATCTCTACTAAACAACACTCGAGAGCCACCCCCCATCAGACTACCTGAGGCAATCTCGCCCTACAAGATCCCAGCAACTTGCTTGAGAATGAACAGTGTCCTCTGTCAATAAACTCTGAAATGCCATCACCACCACAATGAAATTTCTGGTTGGTTCTGTCATAGGGGCAATTGTTTGCAATGAGCGGCTGGGGAAACCCAGACAGATGGGTGGGGTATAAATAAATTTTTTATTATCATTGTTATGTAAACTCCTTCATGCAAATAGTTGGCTGGCTAGGTTCATGGGATGTGGGAGAAACAGCCTTCCCCAGCTGAATGAATGGGTCTTTGCCACGAGTGTGCATTTGTTAGGGTTTTAAGTCTTGTTTTGTTTTATTGTTTTTAACAGTTTTTAATGATCTTATGTCTAAACCACCTTAGACAGCAGTTTAGAAAGTGATTAATCAATTAATTAATTGCAATATTGGTCAGAATCATAATACAATTGTACCTTCGATCCTGAATGCCTTGCGACTCTAACGTTTTCGCTCCCAAACACCACAAACCTGGAAGTGAGTGTTCAGTTTGCAAACATTTTTTGGAAGCTGAACATCCGGCGCAGCTCCCGCAGCTCCCGATTGAGTGCAGGAAGCTCCTGCAAGCAATTGGAAGCCACGCCTTGGTTGTTGAATGTTTTCAGAAGTCGAACGGACTTCCGGAACAGATTCTGTTCGGCAACCAAGGTACGACTATACTATATTGAAAATTATAAACTTGATACATTTCACATTTAGAAAGCCTACTCAGTCCACACTTTTTGAAATAATATGCAGACCAAAACACACCCATCTTTGGAAACCCGACATCTCTGAATTTTGTGTTGCGGTTCTTCAGCTGAGTAATGTGTACAAAATTGCATACATATCAGCAAAAAATAACATTTAAATGCATTACATTAGGGGAAATTCCTTTGACTAAATGAGTATAATGGAAGAAAAGTCATGGGGAATTTGCCTTCCTTTAAAAAAAAATCACACAGTGGTATGGAAATTCAGTTTGACATGCAGAACTGAATTTAATATTGAAAAAATGAGAAACCGAGCAAAGCCAAAATGCACAGGTTTAGCCATCCCCATAGATTCACAAGGCATCTAGACCAGGGGTCAGCAAACTTTTTCAGCAGGGGGCCAGTCCACTGTCCCTCAGACCTTGTGGGGGCCCGGACTATATATTTTTTTTGGGGGGGGGGGAATGAACAAATTCCTATGCCCCACAAATAACCCAGATATGCATTTTAAATAAAAAGACACATTCTACTCATGTAAAAACACCAGGCAGGCCCCACAAATAACCCAGAGATGCATTTTAAATAAAAGAACACATTCTACTCATGTAAAAACATGCTGATTCCCCGACCGTCCGTGAGCCGGATTTAGAAAGTGATTGGGCCTCATCCGGCCCCTGGGCCTTAGTTTGGGGACCCCTGATCTAGACTGTCAGATGCCCAGATCTTTGGAAGTGCACCTGACTTTGCTTTTGCTCCTGGGGTCAACATTAGCAGTATGCAATTGCCTAGTTTTCCCCTTGGAGCTTTCCAAATGATAAGCACCTTATCCATTTTATCACGAGCCCAGACATAGCCAAAGGGATGAATCCTGTAGAATGATAGAAAACCAACAAGTCACTACTACCATGATGCCTTCTGGACACCCATCACCCCTACGATTAGCTATCCTTGGCAATGGGTCATGCTGGTTAGGCCTGATGGGAAACCACCCCAGATTCAGGACCTTGGGTGGAGTTTTCTCATTCTGCTCTCAGTGGTTTGCACCAATGCATGAGCCAAGGCACACTGGAGCAAGCTTGGGGGAGGACTACACTGAGGGCACGATTACTGTCCACACCGGAGAGGAAGGGGTTAAAGTACATAGTGCCTCGGCTCATCAAAAAGCGTTTCAGCAGGGAGGCCAATGTTCTAGTCCTTATGTGCTGGTTTTAAAAAATAGTCATTGGCCAAGGCTTTAAATTGAGGTCACTTAGAAAAGCGAAATAGTTTCAGAACGACGTTTCTTAAATTTTGTATTAGTTCCTCATTTCTTTCAGCCAGGGCTCAGGGCAGGTGATATTTAACAGGGGATAAAACATGAAGAGAATGCACTTGAAACGGCTGGCCACCTGCTGCTTCAGACAAAGCATTCAATGCGTCATCAAGAACACTCCCACATCGAACACGGTAAAGGAGATAAACGATCAGAAGCAAACCAGCCTATGACATTATGTGCACACTGAATCGCTCTGGTGCGAATACGTTTCTATGGAAGACATGATCCTACCAGGAACATTTTGGGGCAAACACCAGTCCTTAAAAGTTCATGCCTTCAAAATGAAATATTACCAATGAGATTTAGAGGAGGATCCAACCAGACATAGGGAGCCGACCTATAACTAGGCCTTACTGTTTGTCCATGTAGTTCAGAACTGAGGAACCTCAGGTGCTCCAATGATTGTTGGACTGCAACACCCATCAGTCCTGGACAACATGTCCAGTTGGGATGATGGGAATTGTAGTCTGCAAAAAACGCAGCCTGCTGAGAAAATTACATGCAATGTCTAATTTATCTCCACATATGGGGTAATAATAATAATAATAATAATAATTTATTATTTATACCCCGCCCATCTGGCCGGGTTCCCCCAGCCACTCTAAACAATGTAGCAAATAATAGTGGCACTCAACTGCTCTGTCATGTAAGTCCAAATAAAGTATTACAACAAATGTTCAGAAAGGACCCAATATATGTGGATCCTATGCAGTGCGAAGTCCATAAGTAGATGCAAGCAGAACAAGGTTTTCCGGAATAAAAACAACCTGTTTCGCCTTTTGGCTTCTTCAGCCGCTTGAGGCCTAAGTGATGTAAAAAGATGCGAATGAAAATCTCTTCTTATACATTCATATAACAAAATGATCTATTCAATATTATAAATACATACCAACATAAGATTATAACCAGGAATACCGCAAGTATTTCTAAGGTTGTAAACCCCTTCACAATTTGGTGAGGTACATCCTTTCTTCCAATGTAATGAGATCTACAAAATGTACATAAATACAATGCTATACAGTGGTATCTCGGTTTATGAACACAATTGGTTCTGGAAGTCTGTTCATAAACTGAAGCGTTCATAAACTGAAGCAAACTTTCCCATTGAAAGTAATGGAAAGTGAATTAATCCGTTCCAGACAGTCCACAGAGTTCTTAAACTGAAGTGTTCATAAACTGAAGCGAACTTTCCCATTGAAAGTAATGGAAAGTGGATTAATCCGTTCCAGACGAGTCCGCGGAGTACTCAACCTGAAGCGTACTTAACCCGAAGCATGGATGTAATTGGGTCCGGAAGTCTGTTCATAAACTGAAGCGTTCATAAACTGAAGCGTTCATAAACTGAAGCGAACTTTCCAATTGAAAGTAATGGAAAGTGAATTAATCAGTTCCAAATGGGTCCGCGGCATTCGTAAACTGAAAATTCGTAAACCGAGGTGTTCATAAACCGAGGTTCCACTGTAGTCTTGTCATATTGGGATTAACAGACTCGAAATCATAAACCTGTAATATTTACAAGATAAACCACAAAAAACGCAACCTGCTGAGAAAATAACATGCAATGTCTAATTTATCTCCACATAGGGGTAAACAATGTAGCAAATAATATGTAAATAACAATGTAGCAGCCTATTTGGGGAAATGAACCTGGTTTGAAGAGTGCAGGGGAGCTGTCCAGCAGCTTCAGCACATTTGTGAGCTAAGTACTGCTTAATTGTGGAGTTATAGCTGATCCGTAGAGCTGTTGCACCAGCGATCACAGTGGCCAGGGGTGTGGAACTGTTAGGAGTCATCCTACACACGAGTAGGACCTTGGCAAAGACACATGCCTGACCGGCATGTTCTCTCCCTCCTGGTCGATCGGGAGCTTCAAAAGCTTTCTTCTGCCTGAACAACACAGCGACTGATGCCAAGAGACACCAGCACACTCGGGGATCTGCAGAATGTGCGCAGTTTGCGTAACAGACCTCAGCAACTCAGCATTTGGCTAATCTACTTTATTCACATATAAACACACATGGAGCACTGCAACATGGCTCCCTCTCTCTCTAGCATCAGGCAGCAAACAGAAAGAACAAAGGACAATAGTCCCACTTCACGGAACACAGTAACATAAACATCCTGTCTCCGTCACTTCCCACTCTATGGAATGAAATCATATACCACCATGTGATAGACAACAATCCCATGACTGCAGACACAGGGAATGAATCTTCAACAGGAACCTGTGGCCCTCCATATGATGTTGTTGTTGTTGTTGTTGTTGTTGTTGTTGTTGTTGTTGTTGTTGTTGTACTCTACTTCACATCAGCCCCAGCAAGTATAGTCAATGGCCAGGGATTATGGCTGCTGGAGCCCAGGGTCTCCCAAAAAGCAAGAGATTCTACATCTCTGCACTAGACAGCAATTGAGAATTGATGGAACAATTCTCGTTGCTCCACCCCATCTGGTGTCCTTGTGGGGCTCCGACCCTGACTGTATTTTAGGAAGCTTTCCTGTTTATCAGCAGGCTCTGAAATGGACTGCCTTGTGATGCCAGGTGAGAACTGTGCTGTCAGCCCTGAGCTTTGCCTCAGGCTCACTGACTTTTTTTTTTGGCATTCCAGGTGTGACTATGGGGTGTCTAGAGTCAGGAGCGAGTCATTAGGGGCATATTAGATCACCCCAATTCTGCCGTTTCCCTGATCCGTGAGCCCCAGGCAACATTTCAACTTGGGTAACGATATCAGGGTGCCCTTTCTCCCTCCTTGTTCACGTTTGGGTTGTAGCCACTGTGCTGGTTTTACTAGATGGTCCTTTGGCCTGATCCAACAGGGCTCCCCTTGGGGATGATGATGGTGGTGGTGGTTTTTATACCCCACCCGTCTGGTTGGGTTTCACTAGCCACTCTAGGTTGCTTAAAATGTATCTAAAAACATAATGAAAACATCAATCCTTAAAAACTTCCCTAAACAGGCCTGCCTTCAGATGTCTTCTAAAAGCCAGATAGTTATTTATTTCCTTGACATCTGAAGGGAGGGCATTTCACAGGGAGGGCGCCACTACCGAGAAGGCCCCTGCCTGGTTCCCTGTAACTTTGCTTTTCGCAGTGAGGGAACCAGCAGAAAACCCTCGGAGGAGGACCTCAATGTCTGAGTGATGGGGGTGGAGATGCTCCTTCAGGTAAAGGACCCCTGGACAGGTGACTATGGGGTTGTGACTCTCATCTTGCTTTCAGGCCGAGGGAGCCGGAGTTTTTTCCACAGACAACTTTCCGGGTCATGTGGCCAGCAGGACTAAACCACTTCTGGCACAACAGAACACCGTGACAGAAACCAGAGTGCATGGAAATGCCATTTACCTTTCTGCCACAGCAGTAACTATTTATCTACTCACACTAGCATGCTTTCGAACTCCTAGGTTGGCAGGAGCTGGGACAGAGCAATGGGAGCTCACCCTCTCGAGTGGATTCAAACTGCTGACCTTCCAATCAGCAAGCCCAAGAGCAGGCATCCCCAAACTGAGGTCCTCCAGATGTTTTGGCCTACAACTCCCATGATCCCTAGCTAACAGGACCAGTGGTCGGGGAAGATGGGAATTGTAGTCCTAAACATATGGAAGGCTGACATTTGGGGATGCCTGCCCAAGAGGCTCAGTGGTCTAGACCACAATGTCACCTGCTCCCCTCTCCTTCAGGTATACTGGGCCAAGGTTGTTTAGGGCCAACCTTTGAATTGTGCTCAGAAATGTACTGGGAGCCAGTGAAGATCCTTTAGGACCCTTGTTATATGGTCCCGGCAGCCACTCCCAGTCACCAGTCTAGCTACTGCTTTCTGGATTAGTGTAGTTTCTGAGTCACCTTCAAAAGCATCCCCACGTATAGCGCGTTGCAGTAGTCCAAGTGGGAGATAACCAGGGCATGCACCACTTGGACAAGACAATCTGGGGGCAGGTAGGGTCTCAGCCTGTGTACCAGATGAAGCTGGTAGACAGCTGCCCTGGACACAGAATTGACCTGCGCCTCCATGGACAGCTGTGAGTCCAAAATGACTCCTAGGCTGTGCACCCGGTCCTTCATGGGCACAGTTACCCCATTCAAGACCAGGGAGTCCTCCACACCCATCCGTCCCCCAAAGAACAGTACTTCTGTCTTGTCAGGATTCAACCTCAATCTGTAGCTGTTAGCTGCCATCCATCCTCCAACTGCCTCCATTGGAAGATGTTCACTGCCCTCACTGGTTCTGATTTGAAGGAGAGGTAGAGCTGGGTATCATCTGCATATTGATGGACCCAACCCAACCCCCCCCCCCCCGATGATCTCTCCCAGCAGCTTCATGTAGATGTTAAAAAGCATGTCACCCCTGAATAGTGCAGAGAAAAGATGGGGAAAATAAATACTTTCTTAAACAAAACAAACTCTGGCCTCCAGAAATGGCCATACTGATGACCCTGGAAAGATCATGATGGTGATTGGAATATTTTCATGTCTGGGTATAAATAAATGTCCCAAATCTTGTGGTCCTTAGTTACTACAGCAAGCGATGGGCAGTGGTAGAGGAAGCTGCTTGGGGGCCTGGCGCGTCCAGGGGTGGGTGAGCCGCCCATAGGGGCAGGACACACTGTGGGGTCTCTGGAGTCTGCCTGCCTCCTCCCACTCAGCTGCCCTACAGCTGGGGGGAGGCAGCGGGCGGACCGTTTGGGCAGCGCGGAGCCTGCGTGCGCCCAGGCCACCGTGTCTCTCCCAGGAGAGATGCATGGCTCAGGCATGCTGCAGGCCCCGCAGTGAGTGCCACCTGGCATTTTGTCACACACACCCCAGTGGTGACACCTGGGGCGGCCCACACCCATTGCACCTCTTTCCTCTGCCCTAGTGATGGGTCTAGTGAATATGCTCCTGGCCCTTTCTATGCATTCATTATAAAAGGCATGTGAGTAAAGTATAATTTATCTTATTTGCCAAGCAGGAAAGTATTTAAATATGTTGTTTGAGTGAGCACTAGATAATAAAAAAATGCAAATCCTTCATGAGATTTATGCAGTAACGTAAAATGATGTACTGTATTGCCATCTGCTTTGAGCCACTTGGGTGATATAAAGTGCAGCGCAGCATCAGAACCAAATGATTTAGAGAAACATTTGAAGTGGCTTTCAGGGAGATGCAAAATGACCCAACAAAGGCTGCCATTTCCTATCTTGGTTCTAGTCCAGGCAACAAAGTTGCACAAAGCTTTCATGTCAGTTCATTGAACTAATTATCTGCAGGCTGGAAGCCTTTTCCAGTTTCACCCTTTTGGGGCCTTTCAGTCCCAAATATGATATTTGAGTCACCTGCTTTTAGGCTTGCGCAAAGACAGGTCAAAATAAAATGGGACAGTTTACAATAGCATTCCCAACAAAAGCACCTACTGGGAATTTGGGGTCATGGTGATGATTGACAGCAATGGGTGTGGTACTTAGTAGGTCTGTGGCCTCAGCATCTTCCAATATAAAATTTGACACTGGGAGAGAAGACATGCAAAAGCATTGAGGGAAGAACGTAAAAGAGAGCAGATTTTGCCTGCATTTTGCTAACAAGGCATGCTGATTTGATAAACTGCTTCTCCCAGGAAAAGCTCAAGCAACTCATCAGTTTTGATACAGGACCGAAATGCAGGATCAGCACGTCCGTGCAGTGCAACTGTCATTGGGTGGAACCATTTCAGACTGCAGGTGGGGAAAATGTGTGTTTGAGTTTTCCTCCTTGCAAAACATAACAGCTACTTGCACATGGAAAACTAGCACGGCAGGCAGAAGACCAAACTAGAACTGCTCTTGCCGACATTCAATGTTTTATATTTGTGCAGAGTTTTCAATGTGGGAGAGAATTCAAACAACCAATTCCCACTGCCACTTTCAGCCTGAAATGGCCCACAGCCCAGCAAAAGCTGTACCACATGAAGGCTCTGACGGTGCCTTTCAGCTCCAAGAAAATACAGACAGTTCACCTGGAAATGTGGGGTGTTTCTCATGTTACCTGAGCAGGTGCAATGTGGTGTCATTATGCAGATTATAGAAACAGGAGAGAGATATTAAAGTGTCCTTGTGAAGGAAACTTAATATTGTGCAAGGGCTTTCACAATGCTGCATATGAATAAGGGATGTTATATCTATATCTGTGATAATGTCTAATACAAATCCTCAGCAAGAACTCTTGATATTGGGGTTCCTGTGACAACTTATTCCCTGAACTAACCACCTGTGGGACTTGACATCCTTCCGCAGGGCCTGCAAGATGGAGCTGTTCCGCCTGGCCTTCGGTCCGGGCCCAGTTTCACCCCCCCCCTGTTAGCCGCCCTGAGCCCGGCCTAGGCTGTGGAAGGCAGAGTATAAATAAAATTTACTTACTTGTTTGCTTACTTGCTTACTTAAAAAGCTGAGGCATGATGGAAATGAAAACTGCATTATTATTAATAAACACACAGTGAAGCTTGACTGTCTCTCTCTTAAAGATGCAGCATTTATTTTCCCATCAGAAATATTGTTTCAGGTTTAAACAAGAACTTTACTTATATTCCCACACAACAAAACTGCTTCTATTAAATCTATTTCTTCCCAGAATGGCTATACATTTTTATTCTTCCTGTAAAACACCTTTGTTCCCTTTCTATGTGCTTTTCTTCCACATGAGGAAATTAAACCACTTCATCCTGCTTGACAAATTCTCAAGGCCCCCTCAGCTACTTCCCTAGCCACATCCACTTGTTAAACTGTCCAATTCTCCCTTTAACGCCCCCCCCCTGATTGGTCATTTCTTCTATCTTGCCATGACTGGCTAACTTTCTCCAGGAGAAGGTTTCTCCATCACATATGGTTCTCTCCCTCATTTAATCCCAACAACCCTCAGAGATAGGTTAGGCTGAGAGATGATAGCTGAGAGGGGATTTGAACTCTGGTTTCCCAGGTCTGAGCATGACACTCTTAACTACTTCATCACCCTAGCTCTAGGGCACCTAAGTAGGGGAAAGCTAGGTTCGAAGGAGCCGGGCTTTACAGGCGGATGAATGAATGAGGAAGCTAGCACAGTGGTGGTAGGAAAGCTAGAAGAAGATTCTCCATTATAGCAATCAGCTCTGACAGCTGCTGCTACAGGCACCCAGAGGCTTCTAGACACAGAGTAGTACAGTAATCAGGATGTTTTGCAAACTGAACATATGTTTCTAATCCTGCATATGGCAAACAACTAAAAGGGTCCAAGTGTGGATGAAAAAGCAGATAAAACCAAGAAAAGAATGTCTGATTCTGCTGTACCAGTGGTTGCTGGGCTGCTCTACATGAAGCCACTGTCTCAATTTGACTCCATATCTAAATAAATGTGTTTATTGCTGTGGTTGTGTATTGATATCAGCCCCGGGATATGGCACTAAAATCTTCATCATGAGCCTCCTCCTATTAGTCAGTACTTTCTTATACAAGTTAAAGAGAAGTATCATAGAATCAGAATAATAGAGTTGGAAGGGACACCAATGGTCATCTAGTCCAACCCCCTGCAATGCAGGAATCTCAGCTAAAGCATCCATGACAGATGACCATCCAACCTCGGCTTAAAAACCTCCAAGGAAGGAGAGTCCACCACCTCCCGAGTGAGACCATTCCAGCTTTTCCTGTCAGAAAGTTTTTTCGGATGTTTAGTTGGAATATCCTTTCTTGCAAATTGAAGCCATTGGTTCAAGCCCTACCCTCCAGAGCAGGAGAATACACGCTTGTTTCCTCTTCCACGTGACAGACAGCCCTTGAAATATTTGAAGATGGCTTTCATCTCTACTCTCAGTCTCCCCTTTTCCAGGCTAAACATAATCAGCTCCTTCAACTGCTCCTGGTTCACATTTGAGTGTAACCATTTTGCTGGTTTCACTGTATTTTTTTGGCTAAGCCTGGACTATTTTGGCTGGCAGTGGCTCTCCAGGGTTTTGGGGTGGTGTCTTTCTGGGGATTGAACCTAGGGAATTCTGTCCATGAAGCAAATACTCTACACTGAGCTACGACTCCTTCCTAAAGGAAGGGAACTGCTGGAAGAATTTAGGAGAGAGCTCCTGTGAGAAAAAGGAAAGGGCTCCACTTAGGGACCATAATATTATGGTTTGTTCTCCACTTCGGATGGTGTGTTCCAGCAGCTTGCAAGGATAAGATTTCCCTTATTGGGAGTATTAATATTGCACATGTGGAAGCTGCTGGATGAACAAAAACTGTCTCTTGTATTGAAATAAATATTCTCCAGTCAAAAAATATGGTTCAAAAAGCTTTACCCTCATAACTTAACTACAAACAATGTAAAACAATACTTAGTTGCATATTTCTTATACTGGTCTCATCATAATTTACATTACAAATATCTTGCATACTGAGCTAAAATCAAAGCTCTGTCTCTTCTCCATTGCAGCCTCTTTCAGCCTCAGTCTGTTTTCCTGCATACAGAGATCAACACATGCATTCCCTTCAGTAGCTTAGAACAAAGAAGCACCCAACATGGATGCCTACCAGATTAGTATATGCATAGACCTAAAATAGTACAGTGGTACCTCGGGTTACGAACACGATCCGTTCCGGGTCGCAGTTCGTAACCCGAAAAGGTTGTAAACCGAAGCGCCATTTTGCGCATGCGCAAAGCGCCATTTTCGTGATTTTCGCATGTGCAAAGCGCGCACGCCGCTTCTGCGCATGCGCGGAACGTACATGCGGCGAAAAATACTTCCGGGTTTGCGGAGTTCGTAACCCGAATTGTTCGCAACCCGAGGAGGTCGTAACCCGAGGTACGACTGTATCTCTTTCATGTGACTGTGAACTAATCACCCTTGTGACTTGAGCCACAGAGATACAGCCCCACAAATGATTAACCAGGTAGGCTCTTATCAAACTTCATGGAAATTTACAGCCATGCTTCACAGTATACAATATACCGTATTTTCGCTCTACAAGATGCACCTGACCATAAGATGCACTTAGTTTTTAGAGGAGGAAAACAAGAAAAAATATATTCTGAATCAATGCCGCTGGCGGCGGGGGCGGGGGGGAGCTGCCCGATTTCGGGCTGCTCGTCCCTCCACCGCTGCTGGGAGCCATGGCTCCGGTGGCAGAGGCATCCCTCTACTCGAAGGATCCCGCTGCCGTCCAGTGCCTTCACTCCATAAGACACACAGACATTTTCCCTTCATTTTTAGGAGGGAAAAAGTACGTCTTATGGAGCGAAAAATACGGTATATCCCATTTCAATGTACATGAAACAATTATACTTAATATCCCTTGGGGTCTCTCCCAGTCTTACCTGGAGGTGCCAGGGATTGAACCCAGTATCTTCTGTAAGCAAATCATTAAGCTATGATCCTTCCCTCGGAGAACATTGAATCTTGGGCTATGCGTTTTGGAGAGTTTGGGAGACATCTGTGCTAAGTCTATCTTCATGGTGTTCCTTCAAAAGTGGATTAATTATCAATCACACCACAAGCAAAAATTCTTCTTCTGAAGAATATATTCAGTCCTCTTTCTGCAGGCTATTTTTTTTCCTGCTTAAGTTACTGCTTCTGACTTAATATTTCATTTTCTCATTATAAGCAAACACTTCCCCCCTCTATAAACTGGACTTTGATTAGTAGAGCTCTCACATCTCTGATTAGTACTTTGAGATGCCCTTTCTTAACCTCTTGATACAACATATGCTCTTTTCAAAGGTTGATTTACAATGGGCGACCTCATTAGAAAAGCCCATTGTCCAAAATTCATTCAACAAGCCAGCAGTAATGACTTAATAAGGTGGCAGAACCATAATTTTTTTAAGGGGGAGAACAGAAGGGTCAAAGTGTATTTCTAAGTGGGCATGTTCTCTGAAAGAAAAATAACAGTACGCATTTGGTAAAGGCAGTAGTCCTGCAATGGAGGAAGGAAGGAAGAAAGTGGGCGTGAATCTGCTTGTTTTTTGGGGGGCACCCTCTGGTGCCACCCACGATGAAGACACATTTAGTTACTGCAGTACTTACCCTGTAATCTAGGAGACACCAAAGTAAAGAATGTCACTTTCCAGAGCAGTTAAAAATTTCCAGAAGAGTTTACTCAAACTAATTTTGCAGGGCTTCCTCTTCTTCTTTAAAAAAAATGGTGTGATGAAATACAGATAAAATTAGTGCAAGGAAGGACCATGCATTCCTAATCATAAACATTCAGTGCACAAGGGTGGGGAACCATAGAATCATAGAGTTGGAAGAGACCACAAGGGTCATCCAGTCCAACCCCCTGCCAAGCAGGAAACACCATCAAAGCATTCTTGACATATGCCTGTCAAGCCTCTGCTTAAAGACCTCCAAAGAAGGAGACTCCACCACACTCCTTGGTAGCAAATTCCACTGCCAAACAGCTCTTACTGTCAGGAAGTTCTTCCAAATGTTTAGGTGGAATCTTCTTTCTTGTAGTTTGAATCCATTGCTCCGTGTCCGCTTCTCTGGAGCAGCAGAAAACAATCTTTCTCCCTCCTCCATATGACATCCTTTCATATATTTGAACATGGCTATCATATCACCCCTTAACCTTCTCTTCTCCAGGCTAAACATACCCAGCTCCCTAAGCCGCTCCTCATAAGGCAACGTTTCCAGGCCTTTGACCATTTTGGTTGCCCTCTTCTGGACACGTTCCAGCTTGTCAGTATCCTTCTTTAACTGTGGTGCCCAGTTCAAGAAGGATACTGACAAGCTGGAACTCTTCAGGCTTTTGCTCGTGTGTAAAATGTAGAAGTGAACAGAGTGAGCAGAAGTGAGCACACTGACCTGCAGCCTGCC
This sequence comes from Zootoca vivipara, assembly GCF_965207765.1. NCBI lineage: Eukaryota > Metazoa > Chordata > Lepidosauria > Squamata > Lacertidae > Zootoca > Zootoca vivipara. The sequence goes on from NC_142583.1 coordinate 66,357,034, forward strand.
CCTGTCCCCAATCACCATTGTCCTCCAAGTCATGGAGAGAGAAAGTCTGAAGCAGGGAGTCTCCTGCTACCTGTAGTGGCTCTCTGTGTGATTTAGAACTGTGCATGAGTACAGGACTTTTTTTTATTTAAAAAAACATCTTTATTGAAAGTTCAAAAAGTACATAATTATATGTGCTCTAAACATGGTGAGACGTAAATAAAAGAGAGAAAAAGAAAAAGAGAAACAGAACCCATGTAGAAGGGAAAATAAAGCAGGGAGGGGGGGAACCCAAAACTATATATTTTACAAGGTTGTCATTGTACTTCACCAGATCTTAACCTACTTCCTCTGGGAGGAAGACCTTTCATTGCCTACAGACATCCACCCAATCTTAAACAACTCCTCACCCACAATAATACCACCACCAGACTTAACATACACACTGGTACCAGAGCCTGCAATAAACCCAGATGCCAACTTTGCTGCCACATACACCCGGACAACACCATTACTGGTCCCAACAACACCAAGCATACCATCTCAGGACTATTTAATTGCTCATCTTCTAACATTGTGTATGCCATCAAATGCCAACAGTGCCCTTCAGTTCTCTATATTGGACAAACAGGACAAACCCTACGCCAAAGGTTAAATGGACATAAATCTGACATCAGGAATCACAAGACAGAGAAACCAGTAGGAGAACACTTCAGTCTCCCAGGACATTCTATACAAGATCTCAAAGTAGCTATTTTATTACCGAAAAATTTCAGAAACAGACTAGAAAGAGAAGTTGCTGAACTGCAACTTATTTCCAAGCTTAAAACCATGGAGAGACCTGGTCTGAATAGAGACATTGGATTCTTATCTCATTATACATGATAAAGCTATCTTTAGCCACTGTCACAGATGGGTGTTGGCTACTCCCGAGTAAGCACTCCACACATCCTCTGGATTTTCAGAGTTTTATTGTGCATGCTATATACAGTGGTGAGATGTCTCAAATCATGTCTGCTCTGCATGGGGCAGAAGCCCACAATGGCGTCTCGTGGGCTCTGACCCCCCTTTTAAGACTGGGCATTCAAACGCCCCTCCTCCTTGCTCTATGGGTCCTCCGTGGTCCCAAAACAGGCTCCCGAGGTGCCGTTCTACTTACTCCCTCCTTTCCAGCCCCTGCTGAAGCTAGCTCCACCCCTGCTTCCCTTCTCCCAGCCTGGAGCTGAGCCTTCAGGACTCTGCAGAGCCCTGGACCATTCTTAACCCTTCCTGTTCCTGGTTTTCCCTCCCAGACTTACTGCTGCTCTCCCATCTGATGGAAGTAAGCAGAGTGGGCTGCTCTCTGCAAGCCCTCTCTCTTACATCCACCCCCCCTCCAGGCTCCCCCCTCCCCCCTTTCTGAGGCCTGGGTTGCCTGGTCTGATGTCTGTAAAGAGGGCTGGAAGCCTGGCAGGTCTTTCTCCTTTGCTGTAGTGTGTGTAAAATCCTGTTCCCAGTCGGTGCTGGGTGGCTGGTCCGTGTAGTTCCCTCCGTTGTCATCCTCCTCCTCCCTCTGGACAATTGCTTCCGATTCCCGGAGGGCTCCTTGGGTCTGCGTCTCCCAAGCTCCCCACCTGGGATTGCCCTCCCCCTCTGTGTTCCCTGTGCTACTGACATGTGGTGGTTCGGATCTGTGGGAGAAAGGGGCGTGCAGTTCCAGCCTGCGGCCCTCCCCTTGCATGGTGTGCGTAGGTGCCTCCGCGTTTTGGGAAGCAGGAGTGTCCTGCCTAGCCATCAGACATTCTAACCCCCACCTCCCCCCCATTGGGAGCCCGGGCTCGCTGTGGCACTGTGGGCCTCCTCCTCTTCCCTTCTTTCTGGAACCTCTTGCCTGCCTTCTCCCTCCACCCTTCTGTCTGGTGTCTCTTGTGTGATTTCCGCCCCTCCCTCCTGTCAGCGTCTTGTGTTGGATGAGTGTTACGTCCTCTGAACCTTGGGCTTTCCCTGAAGCGTGAGAGCAAAGACCTGTGACCCACGGGATGGACCTTTCTCGCTGTAGGTACTTCCCCCCTGAAGGTGACAGGGTTGATCTGTGTCAGAACCTTGAAGGGCCCCAGCCTTCTGGGTGCCAGCTTCTTCCCCCTTCCCCCCCATGGGAAGGCCTTCTGACCACAGCCATACCCTGTCCCCTCCCTGGAAAACCTCCAGTCCCCTGTGATGGTCTGCCCCCTCCTTGTAAGCCTCATTGCCCCTTGCCAAGTCTCCATCCAGTTGTTGGGGTACTGTCTCCCTCCTCTCACCCCATGCCTCAATAGGTGGTCCCCCAAACTCCCCCTCCCCCTGCTCTGGGAAGGCTCTGGGGTTTCGCCCAAGACTGGCCTTACTGGGTGTGAGCCTCGTGAAGACGTGTACTGCATGCCCCTCCGTGGGGTTGTCATGATATTGCTTGAGAATCTTCCCTCTGAGGGAGTTTTGGGGCATATACAAGGCTCCATTGCTAAAGAGTAACCCCTCTTTCTCTGCAAGCCCTTCCCCTGCCCCCTTTTCCTCCCTCAAGTCCCTCCGTATGTTCTGGGTAAAAGTGTCCTCTTTGGTGACTTTGCTCAGTTCCTCTTCCTTCATCCCCGTCTCTGAGGATTCGGCTTCTTTCATTTTCACGATGGCCACAGTGGCTGCGTGCTCTCGGTGTTCTCCTCCTTTCCTGCAGTGCTCCTTGCCGTCTGCATCTCCAAAGGTGAGATCTCCCTGGCGCTGGCTGCCCACAGGGTCATTGTCCATTAAGTCAAAAGCTAGCACTTCTGAGTGCTTGTTCACTGTCATCTTCAGAGAGGGGGTCTGTTGCGTGACCTCACCCTCCTGCAATTCCCTGCCGCCTATGGTCAAGACGCTCATGGGCAGCTCCCTTGGGAGAATGGGAATCTGATTCTGCTTAGCCAAGTCCACTGATAGGAAATCATTGCTGCTGCCCCTGCGGAGAAGCCCGACTGTCTCCTGGGTCTGGCCTCTTGGCAGCTGCAGACTCACTTCCATCTCTTTGTCGTGCTGTGGGGTGTTACAGGAGGGCTCAGTTGTTGGTGCTCCGCCTGGCCCCTCTCCTCCTGATCTGGCATCCAGGCTTGTGTCTGTGCCTGCCTGCTCTCGCCATTCCTTCCTCTGGGGGCAGTGTTCCACCAAGTGGCTGGGTGCATTGTAAAGGCATCTCCCGCCTTTCTCTTCCCTCTGTTTTCCCGCGTCAGCATTTGAAAGTACCCGCGTGCGGGGGCTTCCGGTTGACCGCGCCATCTTGACCAGTCGGGGGTCCGTTCAGCGGAGCGGACCTCGGCGCTTCAGAGGTGGAGGGGATCGTTCCAGCGAAACGAACCCTCCTAAAAAGCCCCAAATCGAGCTTTTTGGGGACAGATTTTGCCTGGCGGCGCCATTTGCGGGGTCTCTCCTCCCCGGATTGGCTTTGTTTAAGCCCCCGAGAGCGAGGAGGTGATCCGCGGCGGACAGGCTGAGATTGCTACTCTGAGAGCGCGAAGCTGCGAGACTGGAAAGTGGAGGCGGCCAATTCTTCCAAGAAAATTCAGCAAAGTTTGGACCGTGAGTAATTTGGTTCTTTTTCGGAATTTAAATTAGGAAAATTTGCTTAAAGAAGAGAGGTAAAAAAAAAAAGGAAGTCGACCTCCTTCTAATGATGGCGGAAAGAAGCAGTTAAGAAAGAAAATACCCGATGCCAAGATAATTTTGGACTTGTTTTGTTTATGTATCTTCAAGAGCTAAATTGGAATCCCCTTCTGCGGCAGGGTTAAGGGGAGAGCGTGTGAATTTTTTAAAAAAAAGTAAAGTCTCTTATCTCCGCTGGGATCAGCAGCCCTGACGGACTCAGCAAGATCTGTGAGAGGAGGGAGAATTGAAATAATGTCGATACAATGAACTGTAAGAACTACCTTTGAAATTTTCCTCTGGACAGTTACAATTTGGAAAAAAGTAATAGATTCTTAATTTGTGGATATATGGTAACCAGTTGGGAAAAATGGCGATTGCATGAAGAAAAGTAACCACTTCCCGTGCATTGGAATGATACTGTGTCCTTGAGAGGAACACAAAAATGTCAACACACGACTATTCAGCTGGATTCAAAGAAAGAACTCTGAGACTCCTATGGGAACTTACAATTGGAACATATAAATATAATGTGCAATTAAGAGAAATGAACCAACTTCTTCAAGGGGACAATGGACAAAAAATGTTGGATGAAGGGATCAAAGAAGAAATAGATGGATCTCAAGAATTATCTCAATTTTTGGATCAGGAGGAAGTTTGTAACGAGAAGAAAGAAGAAAAAGTTTTTGAGCATGCGAGCCGGAGAAAGGATGCCCCCCTCGAAGGGGGAACACAAACTATGTTTGGACTTCAGAACTCCCATGGGAAACAAAGACAGTTGAAGTGGATTAATTACATTGAGTGGAACATAAAAATAAGAAAAGGGCAGCAGGGAGGGAATGGAGAATCTGGATATGTAAAATATTGCAGGAAGGGAGTGGGGTGAATGGAAAAAGGTTTTATGTTTTAAGGCTGGCTAAGATGGTTTTGAAACTGGTTTTTGGTATATGGATTGTGGAATTTGCTGAATCAAGAAGGGATGTGCCGTGAACAGGGGGGGAAGAGGCTAAGTTAGAAAGCAAGGATATAAAATGGAATAAGAAAATAAGATATAGAATTTATAAATTCATGAGAGCTCTTGCAGAAAATTTGGGCAAGGGAGGGAAAATAGATTAGTGAAGTGGTTTTTTTTTTCTTTTTAGATTAGAAATGAGATTATTAGTATAGCTGTAAAAAATGCATTGGAAGAAATAGCTGGGTGTCCCAAACTACCCCTGCGGGTCGTCTTTGTTCTGGGGTCCCTTGGTGGCAGGGGGGGACTACCGGAGTGGAGGGGGACGAGGGGAGGGGGAGATCCAGCTGAAAAAGAACCATTCCTTGCTCCTCTCTTGCACCCCGGAAGACCTCGGTGGCAGGGAGAGCTCTGGGGTGCGGGAGGAAGGGGGGAATGGAAGGAGATATATAATTAAAATAAAATTATAGATAATTGGAGTGAATGGCTAAATAGATAAGGATAAATTAAATAGGATTAAAAGGGTTTGTGAAAAATGAGAACTGTAAAAGTAGATATGGCAAATGAAAATCATTAAAGGGGGGGGTTAGGGGAAGCCCAAGAGACAATGTTTAAGAAGGAAGATAAGGTTTAAACTCGTTTTTTGCTTCCCCCCCCTTTGCTTCTTGATGTTAATGTCTTGTTTTTTATTTTCTCTTTTTTGTTGTGTCCTTTTTTTCTTCTTTTTTGGATCTGTAAGTTTGGAAAGACAGTTGGGTGGATAACCGCCTACTCACCTTCTTGTCATCCTGGGGCCTCTTGGTGGCAGGGGGAGGCTCTGGGGGGGAGGGAGGGAGGGGGAAGGAGAAACCCAACTATAAAATGAACCACCTTCGATTGTCCACTTTCCGGGGGATTCTCTTGTGGGAGGAGGGGGCTCTTGGAGGGCGGGTAGGAGAAGGTGGAAAATATGTTATGTATGTTTATGTTTTATATATATATATATATATATATATATATATATATATATATATATATATGCAAAATCAATAAAAATCTATTTAAAAAAAAAATGAAAGTACCCGCGTGCGGGCTTTGTCCCTCTGCATCACATCTGGCTGGAGGGGTCTGTGCTGGGCTGCAGCTGCCTCCCCGGGACTGTATGGGAACTTGTGGCCGCTGCCTTTCCCCTCCGTCTGTCCCCTCTGCCCAGACTCGCCTCTCAGCCTCCTGCACTTCCACGCCACCATGCCTCTCAGCCTTAGAGCCAGCTTGTGCTGAGGGTCGCCCTACAAAGTGCTCCTCAGCCCTCCCGAGTGTCCTCTCTGCTTGTCCAGCCTCCGCTCCTCCGGCTTGGCTGCAGCTTGCTCTCTGCTGCTCCCCTCACGCATGCCAATCCTCCCTTGGCATCTCTCTCTTCCGCTTTAGATGCTTCCAACTTCATGCCGGCTGCTACATTCGCAGCCCTCTCCCCTCGGGGTAGCCATCAAAAGATTGTGGGCTTGCTGTCACAGATGGGTGTTGGCTACTCCCGAGTAAGCACTCCACACATCCTCTGGATTTTCAGAGTTTTATTGTGCATGCTATATACAGTGGTGAGATGTCTCAAATCATGTCTGCTCTGCATGGGGCAGAAGCCCACAATGGCGTCTCGTGGGCTCTGACCCCCCTTTTAAGACTGGGCATCCAAACGCCCCTCCTCCTTGCTCTATGGGTCCTCCGTGGTCCCAAAACAGGCTCCTGAGGTGCCGTTCTACTTACTCCCTCCTTTCCAGCCCCTGCTGAAGCTAGCTCCACCCCTGCTTCCCTTCTCCCAGCCTGGAGCTGAGCCTTCAGGACTCTGCAGAGCCCTGGACCATTCTTAACCCTTCCTGTTCCTGGTTTTCCCTCCCAGACTTGCTGCTGCTCTCCCATCTGATGGAAGTAAGCAGAGTGGGCTGCTCTCTGCAAGCCCTCTCTCTTACAGCCACCATCTCACCCCTTGCTTTTTCCTGTAAGACCAATTGCAGTCGTTACAGTCATCAACAGCTATCAGTCAGTCAACCACCCACTCCCACCACAAGGAGGGAGTAATACCCCTCCCCACCCTCTCACTATATATAAAAGCATTTGGTGACTTCTGTTTCAGTGTATCTGAAAGCTCATACCACTCATGCACATGAAAGCTCATACCAATGACAAACTTAGTTGGTCTCTAAGGTGCTACTGGAAGGAATTTTTTTATTTTGTTTTGACTACGTCAGACCAACACGGCTGGCTACCTGTAAATTAACCTACTACAGTATTTGTAAGAATGGATTCCAAATATCATTGAATTTGTCCATGGCAAGCCTGCATTTATATGCAAGTTGTTCATATGTTGAGATTTTGTAGAATTCTTCAATCCAGTCATAGAAGGGAGGTGCATTTTTATTTTTCCCCATTCATCAATATCAGTCTTTTTGCTGTGGTCAGGGCACGGAGAGTCTACTCGTATTGTCCTTTTGTAAGGTTCCATGTGCTGGGTATATAATTCAAGAGGATATTTTGCTCTGTAAATGTAAGGTTGTTCCGTACAGTTCTGTTGGTAGTTTCAGTTACCTTCTGCCAAAAATCTTTCAATATAGGACAATGGAAAAACACATGTTTTATAGAAGCATTATCCCTATTATTATTATTTATTAATATTACATTTTCTTTCTCACTGGCTATCTCTCATGGGTAATTTCTATGTAACAACTCACACTCTTGGCAACAACCTGTTTGTTTCCATAGTCTGAGAAAGTGACAGAAAAGAGATGGTTAGGTAATCATTTTTAGTAAGCTAAAAATCAATATGTCAGTTATAGTCAGTAATTTGTCTTTCCGACTTTACCTCCCTGCTTGACTTCCTGTAGGCTATGACGCAGCTACTAAAACTGCTGAGCCGATATCCATTTAATTTTAATTGTTCCACTTTTTAATTACTGCTCTCCTTTATTGATCAAAATCCCGCAATTTAGTCCCTTGGAATCGATGCAAGCAGTGCAGCATTTAACATAACTTGGTGGCTTTATAAATAAACGTTTCCCGTAATTGCTTGTCCAGGCAGAGCATTTCAGAACTAGTTGTCAGTTTTTTGACAGCCGCCTCTTGCTTACAATCAGAATGAAATAACAGTGCAGATTATTACAATTTGGGTGTGCAAGAGGCCCAAGGAACCTTTGAGAATGCTTAAATTAATGTATGCGCAGTAATATTCATTGAAAAGGAGAGACACAATCCTCTTGGGCAGGGCTGTAGCTCAGTAGCAGAGCCTTGGTATACAGAAGGAACCAAGTATAACCCTCAACATCTCCAGATCTCAGGGCGGAGGAGGAACGGTGGAGACCGCCTGCCCAGCCTGACCCTTCCAGAGAAGAAGGAGACAGTTCAGAATTACAACAGGGGTTTGAGGGAGATCACAGCTAAGAGGCAGATAAGGGGGAAAGCTGGGAAATAATGGGAGAGGAGGAAGCAGCAGCAGCACCGGGGTGGGGGGTGGGAACTGACAGACACAGTGTCTTTAGAAAGCATTCCAGAACCCGGCATTGAAAGTAGGAGAGCTCAAAGGCAGAGGGCACTTCTCAGCACCTGTAGTGATGACACATGAGGAAATGGGAGAGACAGAGGGGGTGGAGATTCACTCAGGACAATGCCATTATTCCAAGAGGCTGCATTCCCAAGCCTTTCTCTGTAAATGTTGAATAAAAAGCAGATGGTAAGGACTTTTCCTTGTCTTATCCATCCCTGGCAATGTGCTGTGGGGGTTGGTTCCTCTGCCACCTGACACCAGGTTGGTCTGGGAGTGATTCCTGCCTGAAGAGCCGCTGCTATGCCTCACCTTTAAAAGCTTGGTGTGAAGATGTGGAATTTCTTTGGGACATCTTCATTGCATCTGCTCAGTTCTGAACTTCTTGCCTGGTTCCTGAACTCTTGACCCTCCCTAGTGCTGTGTCTGCTCCTGAGCCTGTTCTGTGATTTGCCTAAATAAAAATCTCTGCATGCCATGCAAAGTAAGAGCCTCTTCTCTTGTGTTTCGGGTGGGAGTCAGGACAGCTTCCTCCTGTTTGCTGATGCTGAAAATAACACAGAGACCTTGGGTGCCCAATAATCAATGGAGCACCATTTAATCTTATATCTGTGTTGTAAATCCCAAAAGTTAAGTTTCGAATCTAATATCAACACAAGCATTTTTTTTAATGCCAACAGCATCACTATAAATAGAGCTTTTGAATATCCATTTGAACTGATGAAATGAAGCAGAACAAGGGTAATATTTTGAATAATGACATATATGGGTAACTACTCTTGCAGTGCATGAAATTATTTGTCTCAAAAGAAGAATACAATGGAAACATTTCTGCTGTTCAGTGCTTTTGTGGCGTTTTGTAGCGGCACTGATTTATTTTCATGCTTCTCCAGAAATGGAAAAAAAAAGAAAGAAAGCAGGATTCGCTCTGTGAATAGAGATGGAGAGGGTTCATAAATATCCAAATTCTCAATAGACAATAAAGGTATGCCAAGTGGCTCTATGGTGGATCATAACAGGTACCTAAAGAACCTTATAATTAGCCACCCTACACTGATGAAAGCAGCTACAGTTGCCAATGTTTGATTTTTTAAAGGCTTCTTCCACATGGGAGAGATCTGGGATCACACCAAGTTTCTTTCTTTCTTTCTTTCTTTCTTTCTTTCTTTCTTTCTTTCTTTCTTTCTTTCTTTTTTTTTTAAAATAAACTTTATTGTCTAAAAAGAAATTTGTACAGATATATCTTCGATGTACAGAATGGTTTCCAATTCAACAAATTCATAGCAAAAACAAAAATTACAAAAAAATTATGTAAATAATATATAATCAAACACAAAAAATTTTTTCGTAACGTGAACGGCTTATGACTGATATATCTCTTCCTGTTTTGTCTTAACTACTTCCAGACCTCCTAATTATACAATATCAAATTCTTTCAATACCACGGGTAGATGTTCTAAGTTTCCTGTTTCCTTCTATTTCTTTTTCCCTCTTGTTTCTATTTTTCAAACGTTACTCTATTTCTGCTAGTAAAGAATTGTTTGGATAATACATTTTAGGTACTTTTTATTGGCACTCCATTCTTTTGATATGGACTGTGAGAGGTGGCGACAGGATCAGCACCCCGAAAGCGCTCCTTTCAGGGCACTCATCCCGCCACTGCCTCTTGCAAGAGCAGGCTTCCTTCCCCCCTCTTTTTCTCTCCCCCTTCTCTCTCTCTCTCTCTCTCTCTCTCTCTCTCTCTCTTACCACCCCTCCCTTCCTCCCTCCCTCCCTCCCTCCCTCCCTTCCTTCTCTCTCCCCTCCCTCCCTCTCTCTCGCTATTTCCCTCTCACCCCATCATCCCTCCCTTCCTCCCGCCCTCCCTTACTCTCTCTCTCTCTCTCTCCCACCCCCTGGGGGGGGGGCGCCAGAAGGTGATCTTGCCTAGGGCGCAAAAAACCCTAGCACCAGCCCTGAGGATGGGGCAGCATTCGAACATGTCAAGGGTAAAATGTGAGTTCCCAAGTCTCACACCTGTGGCACAAGGTGAACTTGACAGTGCATAATATCCATTCTGCATTAATGGCAGCAATAACAACAGTATTTAATAGCAAACAAACAATTATAAATAAAGACCAAGTGAAAATACAATTAAGTGCTGCTTCTAGCACTCTTTAAAAGCAATTCCTCGCAGTGTGAAGACTTATGGAGGGAGGGGGGAGAATAAACAATATTTTGGATTAACTTGGATTTATGTCCTGCTCTAGCGAGGTTGGGCAAATCTGCCATCTGCATCATTCAGTTGCAGAGATCCCTGAGGAGAGCTAAAAGCTAGCTAATTGATTACAGCTTGAAAATGTGAATAATAACCTCTTCACTTAGCTTGAAGGGAAATGTCATATTTTCAACAATAACATAAATAATTTTTTTAGAGGTTATGTGCATTATTTTGGAGCTTATGCACGTTACATTGAGTCATATCTATCTATCTATCTATCTATCTATCTATCTATCTATCTATCTATCTATCTATCATCTATCCAAACTATTTAGTGCTCACTGCTGATTCCAAGAGACAAAAAATTGGGCTGGGTTGCAAACACTTCAGAGGAGAGGCCCACATTTAAATGTGACGCCAATACATCGAACTGTTGGACAAGGTACTGGAAGCTGTTCATAGGAGCTAACTCCAGGGGGTCTTGGGGGCCTGGGCACCCACAAAGTCAATGAGAAAAGCCAGCAGGCAGCGGCGATCCTGCCTCTGAGACAGGGGCGGAGGAAGGGGGTGCAGTAGGGGCCGTCGGCCCTGGGTGTCACCACTGAGGGGGCGACAAAATGTTGGGTGGTGCTCACCGCAGGGTCTGCAGCACACCCAAGCCATGTGTCTCTCCTGGGAGAGACATGGTGGCTTGGGCACATGCAGGCTCCGCGGTGCCCAAATGATCTGCCCACTGCCTCCCCCCCCCCCAGCTTTAGGGCGGCTGAGTGGGAGGAGGCAGGCAAACTCTGGGGGTCCTGCGGTGCACCCCAGGCACCTGAGTGTTGGGTTTCTATTTCTCCACTGTGCAGTTACAAGACTGTGCATTCCAGCAAAGATTGTTGGGATCACGGGAGCAGATGTTGCTGCATTCTGTTTCCATTTGTTGTTGTTTTCTCTTCGGACTTCTCTCAGCGAGAGGAGACGTGCTTTCTTTTGTTCTGCCTAGTTCTTAGCAATAAAGTAGCTTATAGCTCACAACCCTGCCTCACTCTGTTGTGTTTACTCTGCAAGATTTATGGAGGTATGTGCACGGTGTCGACATGAACACGTTGGGAGAAAGGCTGGAAAAATTCCTGTGTTATGTCTGGGGGATCGGTCCTCCCCTGATTGTTATGCCCGACACCGAGCGGCTTCCTTTGCCACTTCTCTGAGAGAGAAGCAGTTCAGCTCCACCCTCAACAGCCAGCCAGCCAACAAGACACCCTTTTCCGGAGGTGTGTGTGTGTGGTCCGAGTCCGAGCCCTTCCCCGCAGAAAAGGGTGCCTCACTGGCTGCAGAGAGGAGGAGGAAAAGGAGCTCCCAGCCGCCGCACATACTACATGCAGGCATGTGCGTGTGCCATTCACATTCACATTGAATCTGTTAATCCAGTTCCTAAACCACCAGCTGATTATCTTTGGATCCTTTTACTGTCACAATAGCACATGACACAGTCCTTCCAGGACTGTACCACTTTATGCTGCAGGGGAGGGTTGGCATGCTTGAAGGTCATAGTTGTTATCAGAGTCACCTGAACAACCCAGATGAAGACCAGAGTCCCAAGAAATCCTGATAACACTTTACATAGGAAACCAAATGGGGGAAAAATGTATTATTTGAAAGAGAAATTTGAGCCTCAGTTTTTGCCTGCTGTGCCCGCCCTGCCAGTGGAAGGGAGGGCAGAAATGGTGCAAAGTTGCCTACATAATACCAGGGAAATAGCATGTTTCTAGTCCTGTCTGCAAAATGAAGGTGTGGTCATAAATGTTAGTACTCCCAGGGACAACATTCAGCAGTGCCAGTATGTTCGGGTGAAAATCCAGACTTTGGGGCCACAAAGTTGTTGAGCAAAAACACAAAAAAGTTTTCCCCAGCTATTTTTAAGGAAATTCACCAAAAAAAGTATACTTCTGACATGGGTTGCCATATCCCTCGATTTCCCCAGACATTTTGACTGGACGTATGGCAGCCCTATAATTTTGGAAATGGCAGTATGTAGCAACAACAGTGTGTGTGTGTGTGTGTGTGTGTGTGTGTGTTTAAAGGTCGATTTAAAGGAAAGCATTTAATTTTATAACCTTCTTTACAAATTGCCTGTATGTTATTTATTGCTGACATTTATTGACATCCCCCCCATTGTTATGTAAAAGATCAAGAGCTAATTTGGAAATGCCCTACATTTTCTTCCAGCTGGCAGTTAATGTCATAATCATTATGGCACATTCCCATAATAACTTTCTGAGAACTATCACTGAAGAGCATCTTTTTTCTTTTCTTTTTTAACCTGTGGAATAATTGTTTGGCAAAGTGGTTGAACAGGCATTTAAACAAGGTACTTTAAAAAACCCTAATTTATAATCCAGTAAAATAATACATTTGGACAGAGCAGCCTTTCCTGTCAACATAGAAGCTAAATCAGGCATCCCTAAACTTCAGCCCTCCAGATGTTTTGGACTACAATTCCCATCATCCCTGACCACTGGTCCTGTTAGCTAGGGATCATGGGAGTTGTAGGCCAAAACATCTGGAGGGCCGCAGTTTGGGGATGCCTGAGCTAAATCAACTGGGTGGGCATCACTTTATAGGCGGATGCCTGATGATCGTCTTCCAAAGTAACTACTCTACTCCAAACTTTAAAATGGAAAGCATAATGCTGGTGGTCAACTAAAGAGATTCAAAGACTCTCTCACGGCAAATCTTAAAAAATGCAGTATAAACACAGACAACTAGAAACACTGGCCTGGGAGTGCTCCAAATGAAGAACAGCCTTTACCAAAGGTGTCATGGGTTCTGAAGATGCTCAAACTCAGGATGAAACTGAGAAATGTGCTAAGAGCAAGGCACGCTTGGCAAACCCTCACCATGATCAACTCCCTCCTGGAAACCTATGTTCCCACTGTGGAAGGACATGTGGACCCAGAATTGGCCTCCACAGTCACTTAAGGACTCACTTTTTAAACTGTGTTTATGGAAGACAATCTTACTCGGCTATGAGGGATCGCCAAAGAAGAAGTAGAAGATAGGCAAAGTATTTCAAAAAACAAAAAACAAAAAAACTTGCAGAATTGCCTTAGTTGTCAACCAATGAGTCTATGACTCAGGTGTCATGGTGATAGGACTGCGAGCTCTGAGGGACTGGCACGACGATTGAAAGTTGTAACTTTTACCTCTGGGTATCCAGAGAAAGAAGTTAACAGTTGTGCAGTGGTTAGGCTAAAGAGGGATGGGTGAATGATCTATGGGTGCTAGACAATGTTATAGTTAGTTATAATGTAGCTAAGAAATTTTCCATTAATTTCATAGTGTTTGCTCCATGTATGAATTACAGTAGTTGGATTTCACTCTATGCTTATTTCAGATGTACCCAGTCCCATTCACACACACACACACACACACACACACACACACACAAACACACACACACACACATGTCGAGTGTCTGTCCCTCTCTCTGCTGAACAAAGGCAAGGGCCCATTGGGGTCCCAGGCACTCACACAGGGTCCGTGTTCCTTTGGTGTCAGGAGTCCAGGTTCCCAGCTTGATACACAGTAAGCATAGGTAATTAAAAAGAAGGATTTATTGCAAAAACAAACTGATAGCTCCGGAGGGCTCTAACAAAGCCTCTGGCATCACTACTCAATATGACCCTTCTGAAGATTCCTTCCAGTGTCTACAGAAGAAACTGAACTTACGACCCTTACGTCTCTTGTTTTGTTTCCTATCTAGCAACCCTCCCATTCGCCGACTCTTCGGACTTAGTGGATCAACTCCAACCTCTTCCTTTTCTGAGAGGCTGTCTCTGAGTTTGTTCATGCCTATTTGTGCTTCCTGTGAGCTTTGGCTGTGTTCTAGCCTGCTCTCAGCTGCAGCCTTGCCCGTCACGGTCAGGAAGAGCCGAAGTCTGCAGCTGTTGGCTCTCCCCTGCCTGACTAACATCTTAGCCTTTCTGTTCCTGGTTGCTTTCTGCAGTTGGCTGCAAACCTTCACTCATAGAAGAAGAGTTTGGATATGATATCCCACTTTATCACTACCCTAAGGAGTCTCAAAGCGGCTAACATTCTCCTTTCCCTTCCTCCCCCACAACAAACACTCTGTGAGGTGGGTGGGGGTGAGAGACTTCAAAGAAATGTGACTAGCCCAAGGTCACCCAGCAGCTGCATGTGGAGGAGCGGAGACACGAACCCGGTTCCCCAGATTATGAGTCTACCGCTCTTAACCACTACACCACACTGACTCTCATAGCTGTCAAGTTTTCCCTTTTCTCGCGAAGAAGCCTATTCAGCATAAGGGAATTTCCCTTAAAAAAAGGGAGAACTGGACAGCTATGCCTTCACTTGGAGCTGGCTCTTTCCTGGCATTTGGAGAATTGAAGACACGGTGGAGACTGTCATGGCCTTAAGAAATATGGTTTATTCACCTATTTGCACCTTCAATCTACATGAAGGTAGTCCAGATAATCTACATGAAAGTAGTCCAGATCTTACAGCATAGTCATTTCCAGAGGCAACAGCGCAGGCAACCTTCCGCCTACCTGCCCAAGATGGATCTCAGCTCTTCTTCCTCCCAACAACCTTTGCCTCCCCCCACCAAGCAGTTACCTTGGCAACTTTCCAAATCCCCAGTATCTGTTCACCTGGGACAAGGGGCAAGGTGTTCTCTTGTATTGTCAATGTCCCTCAATTGTTCTTTTGATAGCCTTAGCTCAGCCAGGTTGTTTTGCATAAACCAGCCCAGGAAACCCCTTGCAGATTGCATTCATTCTCCCTTCATATCACAAATGACCAAAATCCTAGCATTTATTACTGCCTGGGGTTTAGGGGAATCCCTCCTCAATCTATAACTATATATAATTATATTTAACTCTCTCTCTCTCTCTCTCTATATATATATATTCATGTGCACATACTTATTTTATCACAAATTACATATTGAAATATGTTTTTTATCTCCATGAATGCTCTCTAAACATAATGTACCCTAAGTATGTACTTTAAAGTGCATTTTGGCATGGTTTTTCCAGCTGATAATTATATAGAAAAATTCAGAGAAGCGTGGAACATGAACAATCTTTCTTTTATTTTATTCCGTTTACAGATCACTTCCCCATAAAATGTCTCAAAGTGATACCACAGTAAAAATATCAACGATAAAAACAATTACAAACAACTCCCCTATGGGAAAACTATTTAAAACAACTCTGTATGTAAAGAAAATCCATGTATAAAAGAAGTCCACGTATAAAAACAATTTCACATATCAAAACAATTTAAAATGGCAAAAGAGATTTTGTTGGGAGTGCCATGTAACCTCTAAGGAAGGCATAGGCAAACTCGGCCCTCCAGATGTTTTGGGACTACAACTCCTATCATCTCTTACCACTGGTCTTGTTAGCTAGGGATGATGGGAGTTGTAGTCCCAAAACATCATTGCATATTGGCCAATAATTACCATAAAATATAAAAGCAGAATATTAAAAATGAAAGGAATAGATCAGAGTCAAATATCAAATATAAAAACAAAGATCACTGTCTGTCAAATACGAATGCCACATATTCAGCTGGATAAACAGTTGACTGTTCATATACCGTATTTTTTCATGTATAAGACGACCCCCCCCCCAATTTTGAGCATTATTATTATTTTTATAATAAGAAACCCTGTCTTATACACGGATATGTGCAGATGTGGGACAGGCAATTGGTGGCTGCCATGAGCAGGAGAGTCTCAGTGGTGTTTATGCAGTTGATTGTTGGCTGTGGCAAGGTCTGCTGGCGAATGGCGGCTGCTGACGTTGAGTGGGTAGACGATTGGTGTCTTCGTTGATGAGTGTGATTGGCAGTGGTGGTCAGGCAGGTGAGCGATTGTCAGCAATACCCCCCCCAAAAAAGCTGAACAACTCTGGGAATTCTCCCCCCATTTCTTCAATTTGGAGTCCCCCCAAATAGGGGTAGTCTTATACCTGAGGGCATGTTATATACGGAAAAATACGGTAATATCTATTGCATACAGTGGTATCTTGGTTTACAAACACAATTGGTTCCGGAAGTCTGTACTTAACCTGAAGAGTACTTAACCTGAAGCGAACTTTCCCATTGAAAGTAATGGAAAGCAGATCAATCCGTTCCAGACGGTCTGTGGAGTAAACTGAAGCGTACTTAACCTGAAGCAAACTTTCCCATTGAAAGTAATGGAAAGTGAATTAATCCGTTCCAGATTAATCTGTTCCCTTTCCCCCGGCACCGGAATTCTGGAATTAAGGAGAAGGAGAAAGGGGAGGAGATTCGCTGTCCCTAGGCTATTATGTTGGTCCAAGTCGTGAAAAGGGGCAGTGCCGGATTCTGAGACGGAATAAGTGGACATGAAACTGACAGCTCACCACACTGTAAATAACGTGCACCAATAAAGACTCTTTTAAAGACAAGTATGTGGAAAGTCGTTACTCAAGAGTAGCCGTAACAACCTCTGACATGAACCAATGAAAATACGCCAATATATTTATGGAACATTAAGAGAGAGTTAACTCCTAGGTCTTTGAAGCCTGTTTGTGAATTGATATGAAATTCAGGTTTTCTCCAAATGCTGTAGTGCAGGGGTCCCCAAACTAAGGCCCGGGGGCTGGATGCGGCCTAATCGCCTTCTAAATCAGGCCTGCGGACGGTCCGGGAATCAGCATGTTTTTACATGAGTAGAATGTGTCCTTTCTTTAAAATGCATCTCTGGGATATTTGTGGGGCAGAGGAATTCGTTCATATATTTTTTCCAAATATAGTCCGGACCCCCACAAGGTCTGAGGGACAGTGGACCGGCCCCCTGCTGAAAAAGTTTGCTGACCACTGCTGTAGTGCATCAGCGAGTATGAGCCAAGTCAACACCAGCTATCTGAAAGAAGGGGTTTTCATACAGTAAAACCAGGGTGGATCGCCTCTCACAGGTAAATTTGACATGTGGGTGGGGAACCCATGTGGCAATCACCTGGTATTATTAGAAGCTCAGTGATGGGACACTTTGAATTCCAAGCGACCATGAGGACATCAAAACACTACACAGTGCTTGCAAGGATCGCTTTGAGGTGCCACTGATCAGCTGTAGAGCAGCAAACAGGGCTCTGCATAGGGCTTGCAAAGAACACTGCAGATCATTGTTGTTCCAAGCACAGAGCATGGCTCTTCAAGGTTGGTCTGGCTGCCGAGTTCTCAATTGGAAATTTCATAGTGCACCTGATCCCATAGAGCTTGAAATCCGAGCCTTTCAGCTGATCTCCAGAACAGCATCCGAATGGCACCGCTCACAGTTCACCATGTGCAAATGGGAATGATGATGGGGAAAATTGTTCTGCTCCACCCCTAGCATGTAAACTATCACAAAAAGAATGAGGCACATCAGGGGAGATCGAGTTTTGGAGACCAATTTTACAGCACGATGCGGTGACAAAAAAAAAAAGGCTATTCAAACTTAACATTAGAAAACATCATGATTTCCTTTAATTGCACATGCCTTTTAAACACCCCCTAATAATTTATAATAAGCTGGGTAGTGCATTGATCTCCCAAGTGCCCTCGAAGATAATTTGCTGCAATGACTCAGTTCCTTCTCCTTGCAAACTGGCTCTGCTTCTGGCACTGCAATTATGTTGTTTACCAGGTCTGCCATTTTGTCATGGAAACCATTACAGAATGTAGCAGTGGTGGAGAGCTGAAAGGTGCCAAACAAAGTCATATTTTTGGGGGGTCACATCAATGTGGGCAAGAGCTTCCAGCCTGTAGAAAGGAAATTGAACCACTAAACTACTCTTTGCAAGCTCACACTGCCATGACTGCCAGCCAATCCTTAAAGACTAGGTATCACAACATGTACAACAGCATGTTTTCAGCATGAAGGCCACATTCCATAACGGGCAACCTTCTGGGGCCACTTGCTAAGGGTGGGAAGGGCTATAGGCAAATCAAGAGGATGGAGCAACTCCCCTATGAAGAAAAGTTGGAGGGTTTGAGACATTTTTGCTCAGAGAAAAGGCAAGTAAGAAGTGGCATGGTGCGACGAAAGTCCTTTACCTTCCGTCTTATAACTTTGACCTCTCAATTATTAAATGCACTGACAGGGATTTCTGAGGTAAATCAAACCTCCCACTTATCCCTCTAGCCTTTCTTTAAACCCTCTAGCACTTGTGGGTTTTCAAAAATAAAAGAGAGTCCTCCTCCAGCCTAAACGTGGCCAGGTACCTATATAGACTTGGGGCTATAAGTAAGACTGTTCCTATGTGTACTCAGATAAGGGTTTTCACTTCACTAGAAACTCCCTTACTGTAAAGCTAGCCTCCTTCCTGAGGTAACTTTATTATCACTCAGAACCTGCCTCCTCCTTTAGCCCCCCTCCTTTTTTTGGTGCACTCTCAGCCACAACTAACCTTCCTCCTCTAAAAGGCAGTTTTGACAGTTTAAAAGAGTTCCCCACCAACTGGGTTCCTGGATACCTTAGCTGGAAAATGAAATAGACGATTTACTGGTATGACACTTTAAAGATGGATATTTATTGGCTTGAATCTTAATGGTTGCTTTCTGGTAACATTGGTACAAACTTAATTTCACAGGTAACGTTTCTTGGTAATCAAATAACAGAATACCTATCAACTACCTATCAACTAAACTATTATTATTATTACTTCATCATCTACTCTAAGTCTACCTTCTCCAAAACCACCCAAGCTCCCACACAAAAAACCCTCAACAACCAACTGACATAACGGTTCCCCTTTCCATTTAAACCCCATGCAGGCCACGCCTCCCATGGAATGTTGCCGCCAGTTAACCAGAAGTCTGGGTTAACCCTTCGATAGGTCGGTTGCGAAACAAAAACATAACATAACAGTTTCAAATTCACCACACATGGCATAGAGAAATTGGATAGAGAAAAGTTTATCTCCCTCACTCATAACACTAGAACTTGTGGAAGCAGAATGTTGGAAGATTTAAGACAGATAAAAGAAAGTCCTTCTCCGTGCAGCACTTTCCCCTCAACTGTGATTCTGTCAGGGACTGTGCTGAGGAGGACTGCACTGAGGAAGAATAGTGGGAGCCACCCCCTCCTCCTGGTCCTGAATCTTCCCAGGAGCCGGAGGACAGTATAGATTTGGAACAGTGGTTTGTAGAGGGACATGGTTCAGAAGGCAGAAGCTGGGAAATATTGGATGGGGAACAGCTAGGAGAAGAAACACTGGGGGGGAGAGAGTTAACAGATTCACAGTCTCTGGATAGTATCCACCACCCTCCCCCAACATCCTGGAGAGCTTAGAAAGTGTCAGAACAGAAAACACAGAGGCTCCAAGCTACAAGACGTAGGAGTGATGTAGATTAATAGGGACGAATGGGGGAGTGATCTTAATTGGGAGCACTGCCATTCTGGTTACATGCTTTCTTTTGTCATTTGCTGTGTTTATTAAGGAAACTAATAAACACATTTGCTGTGTTTATTAAGGGGACCCAGGTGGCGCTGTGGTTAAACCACTGAGCCTAGGGCTTGCTGATCAGAAGGTTGGCGGTTCGAATCCCTGTGACGGGGTGAGCTCCCGTTGCTTGGTCCCAGCTCCTGCCAACCTAGCAGTTCGAAAGCATGTCAAAATGCAAGTAGATAAATAGGAACCGCTACAGCGGGAAGGTAAACGGCGTTTCCATGTGCTGCTCTGGTTTGCCAGAAGCGGCTTTGTCATGCTGGCCACATGACCTGGAAGCTATACACCGGCTCCCTCGGCCAATAATGCGAGATGAGCGCGCAAAACCCAGAGTCGGTCACGACTGGACCTAATGGTCAGGGGTCCCTTTACCTTTATTAAGGAAACTAACTGGTAAGAATTTTCTTTCGTTTGATCTGCCCATTTGCGGCCACGGGGGAGGAAGCCAATTCCCCGAAGCCTGGCATATTCCGGTACTGCCAGGGGTTGGGCTAGAGGACCCTTGGGAATCCTTGCACCTCTACAATTCTAAGATTCATTGAAAATAGTGACTCAGAAAGAATCATTATAAGCAAATATAGACACAAGAGTAAAACACAACCTAAAATGCTCATTCACAATCTGCATTGAATAGCAGATCCAACTCAACCCAGCCCGCTTAAAAGATTATCAGAAAAGAATAGCCCGTCAAGGTCTTGGTTTGATCACCTCTCTCTCACCCACTGGGGCAAAGTAAAAACCTTTGTTTCAGTGATGAGCTGCTGCACTTCAAAACTGTTCCCCGCACTGCTGGTTATGTCACCACTGGGCTATGCTGTGAGGTATCCTCATCCTGTGAGAGCCGGCTCTCTCATGTGTCACAGGGAGCCATTTGTCTCAGGCAGCAGGTTGGGAGAGGTGGTGGAATAAGAGCCCCCCTGCTTCCAGGCCACCTGAATAAGTGTGCTCCCTTGCCAGCCGCTGCCATGGCCCTTTGAGTGCCTTTTGCCGGCAAGTGCTTGGTTGGCAAAGCTAAGGGAAGGAAAAAGCTAAGGCACACAAAAGCTCATACCAATGACAAACTTAGTTGGTCTCTAAGGTGCTACGAGAAAGAATTTTTTAATTTTGTTTTGACTTCGGCAGACCAACACAGCTACCTCCCTGTAACTAATCCTTTCAGCTGAAACTTCATGCAATTCCATTTTGTAGCATCTCCAGCTTTGAAGATGCTCCCTCTTGCATTGCTTGGGAACTTTCCCTCACATCCCCCTCTTTTGTAAAATTACACAGTTTGTGTTATGCTCAGGACTGCTCCTCCTGTGCCTATTTGAAGCCAGTCGGTGAAACAAAGGCTCAAGCTCCCTTAGCAATGTTTCATCATTAGCAGTTCTGTATAAAACCAGAAAAGTCAGTCAGCTAATGGGGATATGCTCAATAGCATTCCCACAGTTTAAGCAATAATAAAAAAGGAACACAAGACTTCTATTACGGTATTTTGAAGTACCTTTTCAAAAGCTCTAGTTACAGGTAGGTAGCCATGTTGGTCTGCTGTAGTCAGAACAAAATAAAAAAAAAATCCCTTCCACTAGCACATTAGAGACCAACTAAGTTTGTCATTGGTATGAGCTTTCGTGTGCATGCACACTTGGTGCATGCATGGTATCTGAAGAAGTGTGCATGCACATGAAAGCTCATACCAATGACAAACTTAATTGGTGTCTAAGGTGCTACTGGAAGGAATTTTTTTTCAAAAGCTGTTTGCATTGGTGAAATTTTAACCAGCTTCATAGTACACAGAATGTTTCAGATGAAAAGTTTCAGGAAGGCTCAGATGTCATCGCACTTAGAAGCAAAAGAACTGAGAAATGGCTGTGTCCCTGCCAGCATACACAATGCAGAATTTCAAACAAAGGCCAAGATCTAAAGAACTCAAAGGCTCGTAGCTGCCTGATGTCGGGTAGACGTTCAATTAAATAACTCTTAGCTGCAATCCTACATGTGTTTACCTTGGCTATCAGTTCCATTGAACCCAGTGGGGCTTACTTCTGTGCAGAATTGCACTGTTAGCTGATCAGTGGCATGGATTATAAATTCGGTGGATTGCTTGATTACTGAATTGTTTCATAGGAAATGGATCGCTGCCTTATACCGGTCCATCCAGCCTTGCATTGTCCACACTGATTGGCAGCAGCTCTCAGGAGTTTCAGGAAGGGGTATCTCCCATTCCTGAGTGGAGATTCCGGACATGCGATCTTCTGCATGCAAAGCAGATGCAATGAGCCACAGACATTCCACAGAACTGGAATGCTTAGCTTGGTGTATACAGGTGAAACTTGGGAAATTAGAATATCATCGAAAAGTGGATTTATTTCAGTAATGCAACTTATTATTTTTACTTTTCTTTTAATTTTTACAAATGTTTTCTTTTGGAAATTCCACAGTAACAAAACAAATAGTTACAATAATAAAAAAATAAACATTGTGGCCACGGGGCTTAAATAAATTAGAGAAGTTATGTTTTGACCAAATGTGATCCACCTGGAGAAGGAACCGGCAAGCCACTCCAGTATCCCTGCCAAGAAAACTCTATGGACAAAGACAGGTAAAGGTAAAGGGACCCCTGGCCAATAGGTCCAGTCGTGACTGACTCTGGGGTTGCGTGCTCATCTCGCATTATTGGCCAAGGGAGCCGGTGTATAGCTTCTAGGTCATGTGGCCAGCATGACAAAGCCGCTTCTGGCAAACCAGAGCAGCACATGGAAACGCTGTTTACCTTCCCGCTATAGCGGTTCCTATTTATCTACTTGCATTTTGATGTGCTTTCGAACTGCTAGGTTGGCAGGAGCTGGGACCAAGCAACGGGAGCTCACCCCGTCACAGGGATTCGAACCGCCGACCTTCTGATCAGCAAGCCCTAGGCTCAGTGGTTTAACCCACAGCACCACCTGGGTCCAGGCATATAAAAGTTATGAGGCTGGAAGACGTCCAACATGCTACTGAGGAAGAGCGGAGGACAAGTACAAGTAGATTCAGAGCTGATGAAGCGGCTGGGCCAAAGCCGAAAGGTCGCTCAGTTGTGGACATGCTTGGAAGCGAAAGGAAAGTCTAATGCTGTAAAGAAAAATATTGCATAATTGACCCGCCTAATGACAAATAATTACAATTACAACAAATAAAGGCTTGACATATCTTGCTTTGCATGTCATGCATCTATCTCATATTTTGGTTTCATCTTTTAAGTTGCATTACTGAAATAAATGCACTTTTCAACGATAATCTATTTTTCCGAGTTTCACCTGTATGTGTACCTGAATCAAAACAGTAGCTTTGAAGAGACTGCCTCCTCTACAGAGTTATAGCTGATCTGTGTACTGTAGCTGGGGTAGACTTTTTTTAAAAAAAATATCAAATGTATCTTGGGGGTGGGGGTGGAATGACAGCTTAACAATGAATGGACTTCTCAGATCCAGGACTCTGACAAGGATAGTTCTGTGTGTGTGTAACTAGTCCGTCCCCCCCTGCACCTTTGAATGTCAGTTTCCACAAATGTTTTGACGTAAGACTCCATGACTTTGAGCACATAATTCTCCTCATCACAAAAAGGATATTGTAGACTTGGAAACGCTTCAGAAAAGCGGAACCAAAATTATCAAGGCAGTGGAGTGACTATAAGGAGAGGTTTCCCCTCTGAGAAAAAGTTGCAGTGCTTGGGATACTAGTTTAGAGAAAGGGGGGGCGGTAAGAGGTGTCATGGTGGAAGTTTATAAAATTATGTATAGACATGGAGAAAGTGGAGAAACTTTTTCCTCCTGTGTCATAACACTGGAACTGAACTCATGGACATCCAATGAAGCTGAATGGCAGAAGATTTAGGTCAGATAATGAAAAGGGCTTCTTTGTGCAGCTCCTTGTCAAACTATGAATCATAGAATCTTAGAGTTGGAAGGGACCCCAAGGGTCATCCAGTCCAACCCCAGCAATGCAGGCATCTCAGCGAAAGCATCCATGACAGATGGCCATCCAACCTCTGCTTAAAAACCTCCAAGGATGGAGAGTTCACCACCTCTCGTAATTGCATCATTGCAATTACATTGCAATCATTTTAATTACAATGGCTCCCACAAGAGATATAAAGGCATCATTGTAATTGTTCTCATCATAATGATCACCCACGGTTATATCCATTAAGTTGGTAGATTTATTGGAATCTGGGAATCTGGTGGAGAAAATGCTGGGCTAAATGTATTTAACATACATTTAAAGGCACTCTGTCTTGCAACCACAAAACTCTTAGTTCCAATTTGAACTCTGAAAGCATTTGGGTGGTTGCTTTATTACCTGGATGTTGCCAGCTGCTTAAGCAGGCCACATAGAATCATAGAATTGTAGAGTAGAAAGGGAACCCAAGGGTCATCTAGTCCAACCCTCTGCGATGCAGGAATCTCAGCTAAAGCATCCATGACAGGTGGCCATCCAAGCTCTGCTTAACAACCTCCAAAGGAGAGTCCACAACCTCCCAAGGGAGACCGTTCCACTGATGAACAGCTCTTGCTGTCAGAAAGTTTTTCCATATGTTTAGTTGGAAACTCTCTTCTTGCAACTTGAAGCCATTGGTTTGAGTCCTACCCTCCAGAACAGGAGAATACAAGCTTGTTCCCTCTTCCCTGTGACAACCCTTGAAATATTTGAAGATGGCTATCATATCTTCTCTCAGTCTCCTCTTTTCCAGGCTAAACATAACCCAGCTTCTTCAAGCGTTCCTCATCAGGCTTTGCTTCCAGACACCTGACCATCTTGGTTGCCCTCCTTGGCCCATGTTCTAGCTTCTCGACATCCTTCTGGAACTTGCTCTCATAGGAAGCAGTGATGGCAACAACTTGGATGGCTTTAAAAGAGGATGGAACAAATTCATGGAAGTGAGGGCTCTACAAGCTATAATAGCCAGCCTCTGCTCCATGGTGGGAACAGCAAATCTTCTGAATACCAATTGCTGGAAACCACAGGAGGTGAGAGTGCTCTTTTGCTTGGTTCCTGTTTGCAAGTTTCCTACAGGCAACTGTTCAGACACTGAGACCAAGATGTTGGACTAGGTTGCCAATTGGCCTGATGCCACAGGCTCTTCGAATGTCTGAAAGCTTAAGAAACTTTACAGAAAATTCAGCTTAACTTTATTTGTATTAGTAAAATTATCCGAAGAGGTGAAAAAAACCCCTATTGTCTATTTATGCCACATGTCTGAGTGTGAAAGTTATATTTTAGTTCCATATTCGCTACTATTAATATACCACCTTCCTTTGCTTCAGCTTGCCGAAGTTAAAAGCACTGGAGGTGAATAAAATTATGCATGGTGTGAAGAAAATAGTTGCAGAGTTTTTCTTCCTCTCTCATAATACTGGAACTCAAGGACATCCAACAAAGGTTCAAAAGAAAGTATTACTTCAGACAGTGCAGAGTTAAAATTTGCTTCCACAGGAGACAGCGATCATAGAATTATAGAGTCATAGAGTTGGAAGGGACCCCGAGGGTCATCTAGTCCAACCCCCTGCAATGCAGGAATCTCAGCTAAATTATCCATGA
Source organism: Zootoca vivipara (assembly GCF_965207765.1). Classification (NCBI taxonomy): domain Eukaryota; kingdom Metazoa; phylum Chordata; class Lepidosauria; order Squamata; family Lacertidae; genus Zootoca; species Zootoca vivipara. The sequence continues at coordinate 66,382,320 of NC_142583.1, forward strand.
CAGATGGCCACCCAACCTTGGCTTCAAAACCTCCAAGGAAGGAGAGTCCACAATATCCCAAGGGATTCCGTTCCACCGTCAAACAGCTCTTGTTTTTGGTGGTGGCCACCAGCTTGGATTGCTTTAAAGGAGGATTAGATGAATTCAGGAAGTGGCTATTAGCCATGATGGGTATGGCCTACCACCACTGTTGGAGGAAGAATGCCTCTGAAGACCAGTTGCTTGGGATGGTAGGTGAGAGGTAAGGTTCTTAACCCGAGGTAGTACTTCTGGGGGTTAGCAGAGTCTGTAACCTGAAGCGTTTGTAACCCAAAGCATTTGTAACCTGAGGTACCACTGTACTGTGGAAGCTGGGCTTCTGCTATTTTGAAGACTTCAAGAAACTCTCCTGCAGAATGCAGTGGTTTATATGAGAGATGCAGGGAGTGTCTCTCAAGTAACCCGGTTCTGAACTGTGTACACCAAATACGGCAGTCTAGTCTACAAAATAATAAAAGTGCCGGTCTTTGAGTGCTTCATAGAATCATAGAATCAGAGTTGGAAGAGACCACAAAGGCCATCCAGTCCAACCCCCTGCCAAGCAGGAAACACCATCAAAGCATTCTTGACATATGCTTGTCAAGCCTCTGGTTAAAGACCTCCAAAGAAGGAGACTCCACCACACTCCTTGGCAGCAAATTCCACTGCCGAACAGCTCTTACTGTCAGGAAGTTCTTCCTAATGTTTAGGTGGAATCTTCTTTCTTGTAGCTTGAATCCATTGCTCCGTTCCAGTTCCAAAATGGCGGCAAGCGCTACTTCCGGTCTGCTATTTCTGGCCCGGTCCCTTATTTCTCTGACAGCTACTTGACAGGTATGGATCTGAGAGAAACTGAAATTGATAGGTTCATCACATACATGTTCATGGAATAAGCTCATGGTCAGTTAACTATTAAAATCCCCCCCAAAGGTCAGGATGTGGACTCCAGCAGCACAGAATCCAGCCAATCAGTACAACCTGTTAAAAACACTTCCATCATTAAAAAACTTTGGCACAAAGGCATCTGATTTCAAAAAAGGCAGCTGATAATAAATAAGTTTTTAAAACCTGATTTTTAAAAATGTGTGATATATGGGCTGGTGCACACACAATATTGGCTTGGATAAAAAATGGATCTCTCATAAATACATCCCTACCCCCACCCCCAGATCTGAATAATTCTTGTGGGCAGGGTGCCAGTTTATTTCTTCCTTAAAATTTCTTACCTGCCCTTCACTCTAAGATCCTAGGACAGTTTACAATGTGAGCATACAAGTAAAAACAGTACTGTAAATCAATCTTATTGAAAAGCAGCACAGTGGAAAATGAAAGTGGTTGATCCCACAGAAATACCTTAGTGGACAAAGACCAGGTACATCCTTTGCATAAGGTTTATCTTTTTAGATAATGATGGGGCTAGGCTAGCAGTGGGTGAATCAATTTCTCGTCCTCCCACCTCTGCCCTGCCAGTCTTAAGTTCCATTATCTGTGCCAATATGCAAGATACGAGCTAATTCAGCAAGGAAAAAGGATTTTGCATCACCTGTTGTGGGCTTCTCATCAGCTTCCTGTAGATAAGGGATCCACAATCCATCAGCAACACACACACACAAAAACCAAAACGAAAACAAAAAACCACACACACACCGTAAGATGACAGGTCAATCCACATTTTGCCTGTGTAAATAAATTGGGTTTATCCTCTGCTTACAGAATGGAAAGTGTCAACCTTGCGGTTGGCATGAGAACCAGCCTGTGCTGATTTATTTACACTTGAATCCATGAAATGAAGAAAATAAGTGGTTTTTTGAAAACTAAGTGGGGAAGTGACACAGAAGATGAATCAACAAAGTGTTCTTTTGGGCTTCGCTGAGGAAATGTTTTATAGAGATATGGAAGGAAGAAGGTAGCAACCCCCCCCCCCCGCCCCATGAAATGGGATTCAGACATTTGCAACAAATAGGTTTTGTCAGGGCTAAAAATAAATTCAGCCGGAGCGTGCCGGAGTGCAGTTCCGGCACCTCTCAGGTGGGCAGCACAGGAAGTTCCCAGGCTGAGCTGGGCCCCAGAAACCCAGAAGTGGGGGGGAGAAACCTAACCAGACTCAGCAAAGGCCCACTGTGCCTCTAGTTCATGAGACTTGTCCCCCCAGAGCCCGGAGAGGACATCTTCTACCCGCTCCAGAGAGCAGATGCCCTGAAGCAGAAGGGTTTCCTTATGATGCTCATTTTCCCAATCTTAAATTAAATCCATCGCATTTGCACACCAGTGTGTGTGTCCATTTCTCCTAATATACCCATATTTGTATGCAATTTTGCCCCCACACCTGCATTTTGCAATCAATTTCCATTAGTATAATACATTTTTATATTATACCCTTATCTCTGTGGTTTGTAATCCTGCTCTCTCGAGGAAAGCCCCGCAATTTTATCAGGTTTTCTAAAATTCCCTCAACTTATTTTTAAAAGGTAATCTCAACTTTCGAGCTGCGCCACAGGCCGCTTCCGTAATTGCTGACAAAGTATCACCATAGAAACAGCATTTTGCAATGAGCACAGACCTTTCTCAAATGATTGAAGGGAAAGTTAAAAAAAGAAACCAGGGTCCACAACAATGCAGTAGAAAGATCTACTCCTCCTGCTGCTTTTGGGGATGACCTTGCATGTTCTCTCTTTGCCAACACCAAATCCCTTTATTAAGACCATATGCTTTTTCTACACCAGTTTGGATGTACAGTATTTAAAAGGTCAGATTTGTGGAGAATAAGGTTATCAATTGGTAGTAGCGGACCAGTTGCTGGGAATGTAGCTAGCCAATTTGAGAACAGGGTGCTGGACTCGATAAGCCTTTAGTCTGATCTCGCAAGCCTCTTATTTTCCATGGCCAGGCAGATCTTCCTGCTCAGTTTCAATCACCAAGACTCTTATGTTCTTAGCAAGGGATCAGCCAGGCGATGCTTTGAAGTTCACAAGCATGGCATGGCAAAGAGAGTGATAACCTTCATTCAAACTTTTTTTAAAAATGAAAATGCTTTGCGCAAATCAGTTGGGTATAATGTTTTGTACACTTATTTCTCAGGAGTAGAACTTGTGGGTCTCCTTGGCTGAGAGAATATGAGTGCCTTAGAACAGGCATCCCCAAACTTTGGCCCTCCAAATGTTTTGGACTACAATTCCCATCTTCCCCGACCACTGGTCCTGTTAGCCAGGGATCATGGGAGTTGTAGGCAAAAACATCTGGAGGGCCGCAGTTTGGGGATGCCTGCCTTAGAATGTTCACAAACAGTCTGTCAACTGGAAGAATTGAACAGGCTGTGTGAAACTCAAGAAGTTTATCGTGGGTCAACTTACAGCTCTTGCCACAGGCCTATCAGTTTAGTCTTTTTTTGGGGGGGGGAGTGTATTTGATGGAACATGAATTCTTAATAAGCACCCTACTTCCCCTCCAGCAACAAGCCTTTTTCAGCTGTTTTCTCTCTTTTTTTTGTAAAATCATGCTCTCTTTCTGTGAATTTGAAAAGGTGTTCGTATATGAAATCATTTCAATTCCTTTTATACATGAATTGCACTGTTGAAGCTTTTATCTTTAAATTACTTTGAGGTGTTTTGCAGGAAGCAATTGATCAGTGGAAAGAAATAGGATGCTTTCACATTGGCGAGAATGAAAAGCATTGCACAACCCTGCGAAAAGACAAAAGGAAGGCGTACATTTGTGTTTGCTAGCATAGCTATCGTAGGTATAAATAGGATCTGGAAACTAAGCCTCATGAGGAACAGTTGAGGGAGTTGGGTATGTTTAGCTTGGAAAAAGAGGAGCCTAAGTGGAGATTTGGTAGCCATCTTCAAATTGCTAAAGGGCTAAAGTCACATGTGTAGGACCTGAATGGATGGCTCCAACTCTACAGTTCTATGACTGTATAAGCTTGAAGTACAGGTGAAACGCGGAAAATTAGAATATCGTCGAAAAGTGCATTTATTTCAGTAATGCAACTTAAAAGGTGAAACCAATATATGAGATAGATGCATGACATGCAAAGCAAGATATGTCATGCCTTTATTTGTTGTAATTGTAATTATTTGTCATTAGGCGGGTCAATTATAAATGGAATGTAATTAATGAAATGTAATAAAAGGTAAAGGGACCCCTGACCATTAGGTCCAGTCGTGACCCACTCTGGGGTTGCGCGCTCATCTCACATTATTGGCCGAGGGAGCCGGCGTACAGCTTCCAGGTCATGTGGCCAGCATGACAAAGCCGCTTCTGGCAAACCAGAGCAGCACATGGAAACACTGTTTACCTTCCCGCTATAGCGGTTCCTATTTATCTACTTGCATTTTGATGTGCTTTCGAACTGCTAGGTTGGCAGGAGCTGGGACCAAGCAACGGGAGCTCACCCCATCACAGGGATTCGAACCGCCGACCTTCTGATCAGCAAGCCCTAGGCTCTGTGGTTTAACCACAGCACCACCTGGGTCCCAATGAAATGTAATAGCGATGTTTATTTTTGCATTATTGTAACTATTTGTTTTATTACTGTGGAATTTCCAAAAGAAAGTGTTTGTAAAAATTAAAATAAAAATAAAAACTAGTAAGCTGCATTACTGAAATAAATGCACTTTTCGACGATATTCTAATTTTCAGCTCAATGCACAAGAAGTGTCTCTCCTTCCCTTTGTGTCCAGTGCAATGGAAACGCAACAGACCATTGTATGGCTTATCAAAAACTGAGCTGCCTCCTGTACGTGACAGGAAGGGAAGACTCTACCAGACAGGGACAGTTTCTATCATCACTTCAACACTACAATCCATACCTAGTCAATCAACACCTCCTGTCCATCACTTGTCTGTGAAAGGATCTTCTGATTATGGGGACTGGGGATCCTGAGGGAGGCAGCGAGGGAAATGGCAGACCCTTTTCAGCTTGTGAGACAAATCAGCTTTAGAGGGAGGAAGACAAGAGTCCATCAGGACAGGGTGACTTAACTCCACAGCAAAGGGCAGGAAATGCCACCATGGTGGCAACTGGATGAGACTTCTGTGCCTTTCTCCAATGCATGTGCATAATATCGAGCCTTACATCACTCATATCCTGTGTCAGGAACAGGGAACATTTTTCAGCCAGAGGGCCACATTACTTCATGGGCAACATGCTGGCAATGGGTAGAGAAAGAGGCAGAAGTAGGTGGACCCAGGGGCAGAGCAAGCGGGGGGCGGGGGGCGGTCCGTCCCGAGCGACGCCCTGGGGAGGGGTGACAGACAGCCTCCCTGGCCCGCCCCTCGCCTCCGCCCGTAAATCCACAGTCTGATCGAGGTGCCGCTGATGAGCGGCAGCTCCACTGTGTTCCGCACACGCTCGGCGGCCCTTACAGGGTGCCGCTCTCACATGGCACCAGTTAATGGGCTGCCATTAGCGAGCGGCGCTCCATGGAGCCGCCATGCCTGAGCGGCACCGTGACCCCATGCTGACTGCGCACACGCTGGATCCGGCGCTACGTAATGACGCATGTGCCATTACGTAACACGCATGCGTCATTACGTAGTGACGCCGCACCCCCGGGTGTTGCAGCGTCTCCCTACGCCCCTGGGTAGACCAACACACACTGCTTCCTTTACAGGTATGGCAGGCAAGAAAGGCCAAAGGTTTCTCTCCATCCAGACTAGCAAGAGGCATAACCTCACTTCAAGGACACATTACAGCCAGGCAGAAGCACTTCAGGGTGCTGGTGAGTCTCAAGGACCAGAGAGATGGACTTAGAGAGACACAATCAGCCCCCTTGGCCAGAGGTTTTCCCCACTTTTGTTCTACATGACATTCCACAAGAGTAGTTTTATGTTTCTACTCAAGATGTCTACTGCTACCAAACACGGAGAGGGAAACCAACATGGATCAGAAGATTTTATAAAACCCTCCACTCCATCCTTTCATGAATTGGTTAGACAGTTTTAGAGGGGACCCATAATGTGTTCATGCACCCATCAGCCCTTAATGAGGATGATGGGAGCTGTAGTCCAATCATCTGGGGGACATCAGGCTAGTGTAGATTAGTAGTTCTTAAACACTAATCTACACGAAGTCATGTCACGAAGAGTCGGACATGACTAAACGACAACAACAAAACACTCTTACCCACCCTCCAACCCCTTGAAAATTGTTGAACAGACCACTCTGCCTCTTTTAGTAGTTGTAAGGCACTGTGCTAGTGGCTGTCATTTTTAATTGTGTTGGTATAAATATGCCATGGGCCACTTGAATGAAGCTTGCAGACCACAGTTTGGGAACCCCTGTTCTAAACAGATCTGAAAGAGATCGGTTTGCTCTGAGGGTAGGAGACAATCTAGCAACTGCTCCAACAATATGAGGGCACCACACATACACACCACTTTGCATTTAGGACAATAATTTATTATTTTTAACACCATCATATGCCATCACATTTTAAGATGCTGCACAGCTGCTATCTCCCAAGGTGAGCTTGTCAAACAGGTACTCCCCTGGGCCATAATGGGGCAACCCCAGGCGCCTCAGGTTCATGAGGTGGTCTCCAAGCAGCTTGATGGCCTTCACCTGCTCTTCCAGGTATTCCGTCTCCAGGAAGTCACACAGCTGAAAAGATCAGAGACAAGCTTTGGTCAACTACACAAGTATTCACTGCAAGGTTATAGAATAGTATAGATAATAATGGGAAACCTCTGTCCCTTCAGATGTTGTTGGACTTCAGAGACTTCAGATCCCACCAGCTAGCCTGGACAGCAGTCGGATTATGATAGCTGTAATCCAACAACATCTGGATTACCACAGATTCCCTAACCCTGGTTTAAGACAAGCTTTTGTGAACCTGTCCTCAAACAAGATGGACACAAAGGGGAATAAGGCATATGGCATTAGCCTCTAGACGAGAAGCTAAACCAACAGACACTCACAGTGTCCAATCATGGAAAGGCTTTCTAGATTTAAACAATAATAATATCCTATATAATAAAGTGCAAGTGTCTCTGCGTCCAAGTTTTCCGTGTGTCCCGTTTTGCGCGCTAATGCGCATGTGCCCCAGGGGCACAGGGATTCGACAGCAGAGACTGGGCGCAGAGACACTTCAGAGAGGGGAGCTTGGCGCCCGCTCTGCCCGGCAGGCAGATGAGCCAGGCTGAGGCAACGAGGCGGGCACCAGGACCGCCCCCCCAGCCGGCCGCTCCCCTTCAATCCCCTCACAGCCGGAGCGGCCACCTCAATCGCCTTTAAGAGGGCGGAGGAGCGATTCAGAGCGAGCCAGTATATATATCCCGGCAACGACAACAAAACCTTTGACCCTTATCCTTGTTTAAATTTGTCCCTCGGGCGCTGCCGTACTGCCCCCCGAAGTTACCGCTAGATAACTAGATGCCCCGCGGGGTACCTCCCCACTCGCCCTTGGCTTGCCAGCCTTCCCCCCTTCCTGAACGAGGACCCCCCCAGTCTCCAGCCCGCGGCCGAGGGGACGTGCCGTGGGAGTGGGACAGTGACGGCCCTGAGGGAGGCGGAGGGCGGTGTGGCCCTGCGAGGCCAAGGAAAGAGCTGCCGAGGGCTGCCAGCGAGCCTGGAGGAGGCGAGGGAAGGAGGGGGCCCGCCGGTGCTGCATTCGCTGAGGAGAGGCTGCTGCTGCTGCTGCTGCTGAAATGGATTCCTGGGTGCGATTCAGCGTCCAGAGCCAAGCCAAGGAGCGGGACTTCAGGTGTGGCGGAGGGAGAGGCAGGGGACCGCGAAGGGTATCAAGAGCCAACCCGCTCTTGGGGCGCCTTTCGTTTTGGGGAAGGGGAGCGGGGGCCCTCTCCCCTCACCGCCGACAGAAAGGACAGATAGCGCCCGTTATTGAATGGGCTGAAATACACTAGTTATTGACATTGTATTATTACACCTCGTAGCAAAGAGGCTTGCTTGCCAAGAAAAGAAGCAGCTGACAGATTTGTCCATCTCTAGTTGAGTCTTCCTATTTTTAAATGCCATGGGGGCAGAAAAGAAATAAGAGGCATTGGTTTTATGGAAGGAAGGAAACCTTGCAGAAAGAACGGGTATCTTTTTATATATATAGCTTTCTCCTCTATCACAGCTAACTATGGTGCATTCAGCACCCTAAGCCTCCTAAATATAAATAATGTTGTTGTTTAGTCGTTTAGTCATGTCCGACTCTTCGTGACCCCATGGACCAGAGCACGCCAGGCACTCCTGTCTTGCACTGCCTCCCACAGTTTGGTCAAACTCATGTTCGTAGCTTCGAGAACACTGTCCAACCATCTCGTCCTCTGTCGTCCCCTTCTCCTAGTGCCCTCCATCTTTCCCAACATCAGGGTCTTTCCCAAGGATTCTTCTCTTCTCTTCTCATGAGGTGGACAAAGTATTGGAGCCTCAGCTTCACGATCTGTCCTTCCAGTGAGCACTCAGGGCTAATTTCCTTAAGAATGGATAGGTTTGATCTTCTTGCAGTCCATGGGACTCTCAAGAGAAATAATTTATTATTTGCACCCCACCCATCTGGCTGGGTTTCCCCAGCCACTCTGGGAGGCTTCCAAACGAATATTAAAAACAGTACAGCATCAAACTTTAAAAATTACCTTAGTTGGTCTTTAAGGTGCTACTGAAGGATTTTTTAAATTTTGTTCCCTAAACAGGGCCGCCTTCAGTTGTCTTCTAAAAGTAAAATAATTGCTTATTGCCTTGACATCTGCTGGGAGGGCGTTCCACAGGGCGGGTGCCACTACCGAGAAGGCCCTCTGTCTGGTTCCCTGCAACCTCACCTCTCACAATGAGGGAACTGCCAGAAGGCCCTCGGTGCTGGATCTCAGTGTCCGGGCTGAATGATGGGGGTGGAGACGCTCCTTCAGGTATACAGGACCGAGGCTGTTTAGGGCTTTAAAGGTCAGTACCAAGACTTTGAACTGTGCTCGGAAATGTACTGGGAGCCAATGTAGATCTCTCAGGACCGGTGTTATGTGTTCCCGGCGGCCACTCCCAGTCACTAGCCTAGCTACCGCATTCTGGATTAATTGCAGTTTCCGGGTCACCTTCAAAGGTAGCCCCACGTAGAGCGCATTGCAGTAGTCCAAGCGAGAAATAACTAGAGCATGCACCACTCTGGCGAGACAGTCCACGGGCAGAGTGGACTGCATACCAGATGGAGCTGGTAGACAGCCGCCCTGGACACAGAATTAACCTGTGCCTCCATGGACAGCTGTGAGTCTAAAATGACTTCCAGGCTGCACACCTGGTCCTTCAGGGGCACAGTTACCCCATTCAGGACCAGGGAGTCCTCCACACCAGCCCGCCTCCTGTCCCCCAAAAACAGTACTTCTTTCTTGTCAGGATTCAACCTCAATCCATTAGCCGCCATCCATCCTCCAACCGCCTCCAGGCACAGAAAGAAGATTTCTGGACCATGAGACATTATCAAAAACTCACATGAGGGTCTCCCTTCTCTGTTGCGAGCTTGTGCAGATCCAGCAAGGCCTTGTTCACCACCTTCTCCAGCTCCAGAGCAGACTGCAGGGCATCTAGGCTGTTTCCCCACTCATCCTTCTCTGGCTTCTGTACAAGAGTTGGACGCAAGGATGAGATGGAAGGGATATTGCATCAGGGCCCAAGATATTCTTCTATGTTCAGCACAGCCTAAAGACCTCCCGTTTTTCACCTCACCTTGATGTCCTTCAGTAGGATGCTTCCTCCCCGCTTGTTCTGGTACTGCAGGAACTTCTCTGCATGCTTCCTCTCTTCATGGGATTGCTCTTTCAGGAACTTGGCCATGTGGGGCAAGGCAACATCATCACGGTCAAAGTGGTAGGACTGGAAGGAGACAAAGTTACTAGATTTCAGGGTGGGTAAAAATCAATGTATTTTTTCTTTTAAAAAAATAAATCAGATTTTTAAAAATTTAAATCAGATTTTAAAAATAATATTCTTTGGGAGAAAAAATCTTTCTAAAGATAGTTTTCTATTTACCATTATAGTCCAAAGGCTATTTGTCAGGAAATAAGGATTTGTTTTAAATTTTTCATGTGTGCTAAAACTCAGTCTAGGTTTACACACACACACACACACACACACACACAAACAAACACACATGTTTAACCACATCAGTTAACAAACATGGATACATATGCTATAATGTTGTTTTAGTTATTTGTTTAAATTGTTAAGGAAATGATTATTTTTCTCCTTCCAATAAAGTACAGCAGAAAAGCTGTCCAAATATAAACAGTTAACTTATTAAACCCTCACAATCATTTCATAATTCTCAGTAATTTTTGATATAACTGTAAAAACTACTCTGAAAATATATTATTCCAAAAATGAAACCTTCATCTGGTTGTAAATATTAAGATTATACCAGCAAGGATGAGTCTTTCTGTAATTTTTTTTAAATAAAGTCTTACTGACTAGTGATTTGATTTGATTTGATTTAAATAAAGTCTTACTGACTAGTGATTTGATTTGATTTGATTTAAATCAAATTCACCCTGCTAGATTTATAGCCCGATGGACCTCCAGCGAGCTCAAGGTGACATATGGTTGCCTAGTTTCTTCAACAGGACTATGTTCTCTCAATTCAGGCTTTATAGAGAAACAACACCTTCAAGATCCCATTGGGCACTAATAGTGGAGGACATTTGAGGAACGTTGCAAGGCTTAGGAATCTATCTGTTAAAGCTTTATCAGAAATAGATGTTACTGAACTCAGAGTGCATGTTAGCTGTGAAGAGATATGCATAGGATCAGACCAAAGGCGAAATTACATATGGGTGGGGGGAGCCAGTGAAGTTTATTCTCCCCAACAAACAAAGATAGCTCAAAGAAGAACTTACCATGGACAGGTAGACATAGCTAGCATGGAGCTCCAGGTTAATCATTTGGTTTACAGCAGCTTGGCAGTCAGCATGGAAGTTCTGGCACACCTGAGACACCATCTTTGCGTTGCAGCAAGCACAATCAACGCAACGACAAACAGTAACACAAGCACCCTGCAGAGCTGCTTGGATCCCAAGTGTTAAATGTATACCATTTAGAGGCAGGCCAGCTAGTGATTAGCAGCAGTGCTGCCCAATAGAATTTCTCTTCCAATTGGCTTTGTGGGTGGGTTAATGACTCAGCTGTTGGTCGGCAGGGGGGGGGGGAGCCTGCAGCTGTGTTGAATAAAGGCTCTGCTTTATCTCATAGCCTTTTGGCCTGAAGGAGGCATTATGTGGCTCTACCTCAGGCATAGGCAACCTTGGCTCTCCAGATGTTTTGGAACAGGCTGTGTGAAACTCAAGAAGTTTATTGTGGGTCAACTTACAGCTCTTGACACAGGCCTATCAGTTTAGTCTTTTTTGGAACTACAACTCCCATGATCCCTGACCACTGGCCCTGTTAGCTAGGGATCATGGGAGTTGTAGTTCCAAAACATCTGGAGAGCCAAGGTTGCCTATGCCTGCTCTACCTTATTCACGGGGGTCTAATCATGAAAAGAGCCCTGGTGGATCGGGAGAAAAACACATCTAGCCCAGCTTCCTGTTCACACAGTGGCCTATGTTTCCCTCCTCTGCAGAAGGAAATGAGTGCAGCAATTTGTGGTCAACAGCCACTGGTATGCAGAAGAACAAGTAGAGGTAGGATTGCCAGACTCAATAGAGGAAACCTTAAAGAGAAACCAGCAGACCCTTTGCTTGGAAATTAAACATACGGTCTGCTGGTTTCTCTTTAAGGTTTCCAGACTCAAAAGAGAGCAGGGCAATTAAAGACACGGAAGTCCTGTCCTATATTGAGTCTGGCAACCCTAAGTAGAGGTAGAATATAGCTATCATGCCTAGTGGGCAGTGAAAGCCTCCAGCGGCTTTTGGACTACAACTCCCATCATCCCTGACCACTGGTCTTGCTAGCTAGGGATCATGGGAGTTGCAGTTCGAAAACATCTGGAGAGCCAAGGTTGCCTATGCCTGGATTATCTTCCAGCCTCATCTAGAGATGCTGAGAATTGAATCTGGGATCTTCTACATGCAAAGCAGACACTCTACCAATGAACTACAGCCCTCATAAGAACTGGGAATAGTATTGTCCAAATGATGCAGCCTAGTAGAGCCAGTCCACAACATTTTGCTGCCCAGTGTGTAGGATGTAATGTTAACCATGTGATTATCAACTGGGCAGTGTGATTTTTTAAAAATTGAGTGCTAGGTCTATGCGGGAAGATTGTTCTCAGGACGCAGGGTAAATCCTCTTTCCCCAGCTATAATTTCTAATGACTTTCCACCCCTGCTTCCATGGAGTAATCAAGTAGGTGTTTCCATTGTTATCAATGGGAGGTACCCCCTCCAATGCTAATTACTGCAAGGGTGGGGTGGATTTCACAGAGATTGCACCTGGGGGGAAGAAAGACTCAAACCTCCCTTTCTGCAGTACACTGATATTAATCCCACACACCTGGTATTTTTTTATGTTTCTTAAACAGATAATTACTAATCACATTGTTAATGTCTGGTGGAGTTAGGCCAGATCTTTGGGTGTTTTCTCCAAGCCTTCCCCTCCAATTGTTGCATTTTTAAAGACATAACTTTTTATTATTTTCACAGGTTTCCTACCTTATACCTACTGCTTTATATGACATACAGTACTTTAATCTAATATAATTATCCTGTATTTTACTTATCATTGTTTTCATAATTTGAACCCTGCCCCCATTTTCATTTGATTATAACAGCTCTTCAAAAATTCTGAAAAGTGTTTCCACTGTTGCATTTATTGCTTTGAGAGATATATGTATCAGTAAGTTCACAAGGAGTTCTATGTGGAATGAGATCAACAGTGAAATAAAATTGAAGTCAGCAGCAGAAGCAGTAAAATCCAGAACTCCAGCAGGCTAAGACCAGGGGCATAGCAAGGGGGTACGTTGGGGGTGGTTCACCCTGGGTGCCACCCTGGAGGGGGGGTGACACTCAGGGTGCCGCTTGTGTGGCAGTCTATATGGCAGGAGCAGCCCGTACGGACTGCGCATGTGCGACACCCTGTATGGAGTGTGCACGCGTGGGATTCCACACATGTGCAGCCCGTACGGGGTGCCACTGGCATGCGGTGGCCGAATAGGCTGCTGCGCGAGAGCGGCAGCCCATAAGGCGCAGTCTGTAAGGCGCAGTCCAAGTGGCAGCCCATAAGGCACAGTCTGTACGGGCTGCCACTCTCACGGCAGCCTATACGGCCACTGTGCGCGAGCGGCAGCCCCTACAGACTGTGCATGTGCAGCACCCTGTATGGAATGCGCACGCGCGGGATGCTGCACATGCACAGCCCATACAGGGTACCGCACAGGCGCTGCACCGGGTACCACCTGGGCTTGGTACGCCACTGGCTAAGACTGAGATAAAACAGGGGTAGCCAATGTGGTGCTCACCAGGTGTTTCTGGACTCCAGCTCCCAGCGTTCCCAACCACAAGCCCTACTACCTGGGACTGATGGAAGTCAGAGGCCAACAAGATCTGGAGAGCACCACGTTGGCTACCTCTGAACAAGATGATGTGTTGAAAACCCTGGGCAAATATAGAAGACTGATATAGCAGTGCCAGTTTAGAACATGAGGATCAACCCTAGACAAGCCCACACACCAGATACTGTTAGACTACAAACCCCATACACCCCAGCCAACATTGCCAGTGGCCAGGGATGATGGGAGTTGTAGTCCACTATTAACTTTGAAGGACCACAGTTTCCCCATCCTTGTCGTACAGGCAAGCAGCAGCACTTTGAACTGTGCTTAGAAACTGACCAACAGCCAGTACAGTACTTAACAAATGGGTGAGGTAAGTTCTCTGTGTCCCCCAGAACAAGAAGAAAACTTTGGTTTACCACTCATGCTTTTTGGAAGAAACAAAAAATACACCAGATACTGGCTATGTGGCCACTGTCATTTATCTCCTTCCCCAACCTTCTGTTTCCCTACAGCAGACACAGCACGTCTGAGTTTATGCCCCCCCCCAAATCACTTGGCAGCATACGAGGTATCAGCAAAGTGGTTTAGCTTCTCTTCTGCAATGTGAGTGTATCAAACAGGTATTCCCCTATTACCATCCTAGGGACTCTCACAGGGGTCTTTCAGCTTAGTGAGATAATCTCTCAGGTCTGTGTTAGCCTTCACCTGTTCCTCCAAGCATCCAGACTCCCGGGAGTCAAGCAGCTAAAGGTTTCTTAAAGGCAGATGCTGCTAAAATTGGGCATAGTACTGTAAGGATTAAGCAGGCTGCTGTGCATCCCCGTCGAATAAAGGATTATAGAGAGGTGCAAGAAAGCTGAGGTTTTTCTTGAACTCTTTTGGAGGAGAATATAGGATCAACTGCTGGGCAGTGAGATCAAACCACTGGGAAAAGCTAGTGGATGATTTATACCTGTCCAGATTTTAAATACCTTGCCGGTGTACAAAATTTAAGAGCTCAGGATTTATTGCCACAAAACCTTGCCCATGGTTTCTGCAGCTAGCTCAGATCTCATGCAAGACTTAACTATATTCTTTGGCGATTACTCGTAGCCGAGTAAGATTGTCTTCCATGAACACGGTTTTAAAAGTGAGTCCGTAAGTGACTGTGGAGGCCAGTTCTGGATCCAGATGTCCTTCCACAGTGGGGGCATAGGTTTCTGGGCAGGAGTTGATCACAGTGTGGATTTGTCAAGCATGCCTTCCTCTTAGCACGTTTCTCCCCTGCGTCCTGAGTTCGAGTGTCTTCAAAGCCCACGTCACCTTTGGTAAAGGCTGTTCTCCAATTGGAGCGCTCGCAGGAAAGTGCTTCCCAATTGTAGGTGTTTATAATACATTTTTTAAAAAAATTCTTTGAGACAGTTAACTTCTACAAAGGAGGGTTCTTAATACTGAAGCATTACTGAACACATACACAAGGGTCCTCATCTCTAGTTTTTACATTGGTTTTATGTTATTTTTTGTCTTGGTGCTGTTTTTTGTATTGGTTGTTAGTTGAGAATTTGCGTTTTTGCGTTTTATTGATTTTAATTTGTGAACCACCTAGGATATGGGTAATTGGATGATGCATAAATGCTGCAAATAAATAAATAAATAAATAAATAAATAAATAAATAAATAAATAAATAAATACTGAGCTTAAGTTCATTGGCCTGTATATCCAGTCTACTACAGATGGATAGTAATTGATGTTCCATGTTCACGGCCTTACCTGAATCAGATGTAAACAAGCAACAGAACTGGAAGTCTTCAGAAAATTAGTAGGGTTGCCAGACTCAGTAGTGGACAGGACTTCTGTGCCTTTAATTGCCCTGCTCTCTTTTTAGTCTGGAAACCTTAAAGAGAAACCAGCAGACCTTCCAAGCAAAGGGTCTGCTGGTTTCTCTTTAAGGTTTCCAGACTCAAAAGAGAGCAGGGCAATTAAAGGCACAGAAGTCCTGTCCACTATTGAGTCTGGCAACCCTAAAAATTAGCCTTTGAGTGGACCTAACCATCCAGGGGTCCTTTACCTTTCCCATTTATATCTCTATTTGTTTTCCAGTGTCTTTATTTTTCTATAGTCCCCTGGGTTTTTCAGGGTTGTTTCAAAAGTACAGCATTGAAAAGCTCTGGAGTTATTATTTATTTCTTAAAGCACAGCAATAGTGGAGTTTTATTTTATTTTATTTTTAAAAAAGGAGATTAGAAACTTTTTTAAACACACACACACACACACACACACACACACACACACACACACACAAAAACAAAACATTTGTAGCTCTGCTTTAGCAAACCAAACAACCTCAGAGCTCTTCAGAAATCGGCAGGCAACATTTTGGATAGCCTCACAATGTAAAGCCTGTCAGAAGACCCAAACAAACACTGGAAAAGAAAAGCTGTTGTGAAGCTGCCAAGCCTTTTTTTTTAAAAAAAAATGTGCAAGAAAGCACATGAGCCACTTGGCCTCCTCTTAATTATTTTAAAGTAAGAAAGAGACAAGGCCCAACTCTCCTCATAAGCGCTTATGGATGAAAGTACTTACTTACCTTTCACCACAAGAAGCCCCTGGACCTATTTGTCTGCAGAACTGTGAAAGGCACAGGAATTTGACAGTGGAACAGACTCCCTCAGAAAGTGCCAGGGCCTCTTTCATGGGAGGTTTTAAGCAGAGGCTGGGTGGCCACCTGCATAGCTGCCAAGTCCGGGTCGTAAAGATCCGGGATCGGCAGCGCGTGCATGACCGGAAGTTGCGTGACGCAACTTCTGGTGGCGCTTCGCCCTGCTACGGGCATCAGAAAATGGCGGCACCAGCGCCGGAAGTGACTTCCGCGTATGACCGGAAACACGTAAAAGCGACTTCCGGCGCCGGCGCCGGCATTTTCTGATGCCCATAGAAGGGTGAAGCGCCACCGGAAGTCGCGTCACGCAACTTCCGGTCATGCGTGGAAGCGACTTCCGGCGCCGGCGTCGCCATTTTCTGGTGCCCATAGAAGGGCAAAGCGGCACCAGAAAAATGGCCGCCGGGAAGAAGCGAATTTAAGGGAGAATGCCGGGATTCATCGCCAAACGGGATACCGCCGGGAAACAGTAAGAAAAAAGGGGTTTTCCCGGCGGATACGGGATACTTGGCAGCTATGCACCTGTCGGGGTAATAGAGGATTTCTTGCTCTCGTAGGGGTTTGGATAAATGACCTTTGATAAATCTTCCAGTTCCAAGATTCTCTGAAAAGCCCTGCCAAAATATTAAACGGTGGCATGGCAGACCCTCCAAGTGTCCCTATTTCCTAGGGACAGTCCGGATTTACAGAAGCCGTCCTGGTTTCTGATTTGATCCCAGAATGCCCCACTTTCCCTTTGGACGTCCCTATTTTCATCAGAGGGACCCAGGTGGCGCTGTGGGTTAAACCAGAGTCTAGGGCTTGCTGATCAGAACGTCGGCGGTTCGAATCCCTGCAATGGGGCGAGCTCCCGTTGCTCGGTCCCAGCTCCTGCCAACCTAGCAGTTCAAAAGCACATCAAAGTGCAAGTAGATAAATAGGAACTGCTCCGGCGGGAAGGTAAACGACGTTTCCGTGCGCTGCTCTGGTTCGCCAGAAGCAGCTTTGTCATGCAGGCCACATGACCCGGAAGCTGTCTGCGGAATAACGCCGGCTGCCTCGGCCTATAGAGCGAGATGAGCGCCGCAACCCCAGAGGTGGACACGACTGGACCTGATGGTCAGGGGAACCTTTACCTTTACCTTTATTTTCATCAGAGAAATGTTGGAGGGTATGGAGTTGTGTGACCCCCCCCCCCGAGCCAAGGAGATAAGTAGGGGAAAGTGGGGCACATTGAGCCATGGGGCACATTGATCCTTTCCATTTTAAAACCCTACTTTAGCTTTCATACAAAGTTTGTGGCAACACTACAACAACAACAGTGATACTACATACCGTCATTGTGTTTGGGTTTTAACAGATTTGTTAAATTAGGTAAGCTTTAGTTTTTTTAAAAAAAGTATTGTCAACCATGTAGCTCTAAAGGTTGTAAAGGCAGCTGAAATACCTTTTCATTTATGTGATCGTAGTTAAGATAGCTGTAATATGTTTTAAAATATTTGTCATGGCTGCCAGCCTGTTTTGCTTAAAATAGATTTATGTCTTAAATGGTGATGTGGGGCACATTGATCCAATTGGAAATGGGGTACATTGAGCATGGATCAATGTACCCCATGGAAAATATCATTCATAGTTTATTAGTTTTTGTGTTATATTCTGTTAGTTTACAATTCTTCGAATGTGTAAATTAATATTATTATTATTATTATTATTATTATTATTATCACCACCACCACCACCACCATAATCATCATCATGAAAAAGGACACCCCTATTTCCATCAGAGAAGTATTGGAGGGAATCATATGGCCTTTTGGTTTTAACTCCTTTAAATTCAGTTTCCTTTTGAATCCCTTCATGGGAAGATCATCCTCATATATCATTGGATGTCCAGATGTCCACAAGTTCTACTGTTCCAGGAGAGGGGATAAAAACATTTCTCTATCCGTTTTCTCCATATTATACAGAATTTTATAAACTCCCATCATTTCACCTCTTAATCATCTTTTCTCCAAACTAAAAAGTTTGCAGCCTTTCTTCAGATGTATTTTATAAACTCACCACACTGGGTGGATCTACACACAGGGGGAAAACCACACACACTATAAATAAGTCAGAAATTCAATCGTTATAGCAAAAAGAAAAAAAACTATGTAAAAATCGCTTAGAAATAATTTTGCTTTCTAGCGCCATCTGGTGTTGCATGTTTATAACAAATTCACAATGTTGGTTTTTTGACTAATGTAGCTGAGTCCACTTTCTTCTCCCTCCCCCCATTGCAACTGCTGGTGCCCCAATATTCCAATTCCCTTGGCAACCTGAAACTGCTTCACTCTTGGCTTGTTCGTTGTTGTTTTTTTAACCACTGTTTTCCCTAGGCTGCTAGTTTTATGAAATACAGTACATTAGAACGAGACGAAAAACATCAACGCATTGGGAGAAATGAGGTGTGCCGCATTTCGTTTGTCTGCATTTTGTTTAAGGTGGTGTGTGTGTGCACATGATAAAGAGTTCTTCTAAGTAAGGATTCCAACTTTATGAATGACAGAGCTCCTGTGAATTGTTGTTGTTGTTGTTGTTTAGTCGTGTCCGACTCCATGGACCATAGCACGCCAGGCACTCCTGTCTTGCACTGCCTCCCACAGTTTGGTCAAACTCATGTTCGTAGCTTCGAGAACACTGTCCAACCATCTCGTCCTCTGTCGTCCCCTTCTCCTAGTGCCCTCAATCTTTCCCAACATCAGGGTCTTTTCCAAGGATTCTTCTCTTCTCATGAGGTGGCCAAAGTATTGGAGCCTCAGCTTCACGATCTGTCCTTCCAGTGAGCACTCAGGGCTGATTTCCTTAAGGATGGATAGGTTTGATCTTCTTGCAGTCCATGGGACTCTCAAGAGTCTCCTCCAGCACCATAATTCAAAAGCATCAATTCTTCGGCGGTCAGCCTTCTTTATGGTCCAGCTCTAGACCATAATTAATGCACAATAAAGAATGACACTTTTCTATCATGGAGATGCCCTGATGGAAAAAGCGTCACCTGCTGAATGTATGTTCTTGGCATGGCCTTTAAAAACAGAATTAGGAAAAACAAAACAAAAACAAAGCAGGAGGTGGTTCGGGCTCATGCTGTTCCTTGGCATATCCTCATAACAGGGCTAAAATAATTATAAAATATGAAAGAATGATAAAGCTAAAAAGAGGATTGAATGATAATTCCATCACACCCATCCTGATATTGTAACACACCTTCTGAATTTTGATTGTAATCTTTCAGAATGAAACTGAGATCGATTACCAAGCAAACACCCATTCTATCAAAACAGGAAGGCAGTCTCAGATACTGCTGTCAGTATTCCTGAAGGTAATCAATTTTAATTTTAATTTTCATTATTTATCTGACTTCAGAGACATAGCCTGACATTTGACAACATTTTCCAAAATTGAATTTCCATGCCAGAGATTAGATAACTCATTCGTGGCAAGGCATATTTCCTCTGTCATGGGGCGATCATCTATATTGCTAGCAGTGAATTGAACTTACTATCCAAGGCTCAAGAAATTCATTTTCAAGCAGGGGTGCTATACAGTCATCCCTCGGTTTAAGTACGCCTCGGTTTGAGTATTTTCAGTTTAAGTACTCCGCGGACCTGTCTGGAATGGATTAATCTACTTTCCATTACTTTCAATGGGAAAGTTCGCTTCAGGTTAAGTACGCTTCAGGTTAAGTACAGACTTCCGGAATCAATTGTGTTTGTAAACCAAGGTACCACTGTATTCATCTTGCTCAGTTTTCAGCTTCACGCAGCAGTGGTACCTAATGACAAAGCAGGGCTGGCTCAGGACATTTTGGCACCTGGATCCCAAAACGGCAGCTCCCTCCCCATGGGGAAGAAGGGGTGAGGGAAGCTCTACATCAGGAACAAGGGGGAGGGGAGAAAGATTGACACTGGGATCTGCTGCCCTGGTGAATCCTGCTGCCTGAGGCAGTTACCTCACCTTGCCTCACGGTTGGGCTGGCCCTGTGACGCAGCCTTTCATTCTCAAGCAGGCAGCTCTGTCTCCAGCCACTCCCTGCAGCTACCATCTTTTCTGGCTCTTGTGGATGCAACAGAGGTGGTAGGGCAGTTGAGAAGTGACTGCCTCGTGAGGGAAAGCAGAAGAACAGCAGTATTCTTTAGAGAATACAATTTGATTTGCAAACAAGAAACAATATTAATCCCCTTGATTTTTTTTTTTGAGGGGAGACAGGTTATTGGCACCAACAAGAATGTTATATAGTTACATAACAGGGCGTGTTCCAGTAATACGAGGCTGAGCTAGTGCAAGCAGGATCAGGAAGAACAAACCGTTTCTCATGCACTGTAAGTTTTTAAAGGGATATTTAGTGAGATCTTTGGGAGCAGAGATACTGGCAAGTGCACCAGCACCTTCTGCCACCACACTGGCAACCTGAGATGCAGGCTGTTGTCCCAGTGTGGTGTAGTGCAGTGTTTCTCAACCTTTTTTGGGCCAAGGCACACTTGTTCCATGAAAAAAATCACGAGGCACACCACCATTAAAAAAGTTAAAAAATTTAACTCTGTGCCGCCCTATATTGACTATATAATTATGACTGTAAGAAACACTTGCCAATTGCTGTGTTGGTTGCAATCTCCTGTAATAAGGCTTCACAAGCCGCTGATTTCTCTGCCAGCACAATCCTTTGCTCAGCAAGTTTCAGGTTGAGCTCATCCAGCCAGCTTCTTTAAGTTTGTCTAAAACCACCCTCCCGTGGTGGTGGCTGTTGAGAGCTGCGCTCGCCCCGCGTCGTGACCCGGCCGGCTTCCTTTCCGGCAGGTCAGTGCAGTTTATTGGCGGCCGCCAGGCACATGACAATGCAAATCGTCACTAGTGTGTCGCGGAACAGCGGTTGAGAAACGCTGGTGTAGTGGTTAAGAGTGGTAGACTCATAATCTGGGGAGCCGGGTTTGCGTCTCCGCTCCTCCACGTGCAGCTGCTGGGTGAGCTTGGGCTAGTCACACTTCTCTGAAGTCTCTCAGCCCCACCTACCTCGCAGGGTGTCTGTTGTGGGGGAGGAAGGGAAAGGAGATTGTTAGCCGCTTTGAGACTCCTTCGGGTAGTGATAAAGCGGGATATCAAATCCAAACTCTTCTTCTTCTCTTCTTCCCTGGCTTCTATGGAGAATGTACAATTTAAGCATTCGATACAAACCTTATACACCTGAATGTTGAAATGGAAATTTTAAGGCCATTCAAGGGGCACACCTGCATCCCACTCGAAATTAGCTCCACTCGAAAATAGCTCCTTCATTAAAGGCTAATCACCTAGCCATACTACATTTTAGCTGTATTTATTTCCCCCGAAATAAATCTTGCATGATTTGCCCACCTAGGAGAGTCAGCCAAAAATAATATCATCGAAATAGCCCTAATTAGAGAACACTTTCCAAAGTAGAAGCCTTATGCCCTTATTAGTAGCTGTTGCAAGAATAGAAGTTTCCCTTCCAATGTGCAGAATGCACAGCCAAGTCCTTGGCAACTACAGAAGCATCAACACAACTTTTGTTTTGGGCGTTTATGGCTGCTTAGGGCAAGATCTTGGTATTTGTGGGCACTTGGGCAGAAAGCTATCAGGAAGGAGTGCCGTGCCGGTGGTGGGGTGGGTGGAGAAGCAGCATTTCCCTCCAGTCGTTCACTATCAGTTAATGGGAAAGGAAATTGCCTTACTAACTTACTGAAAGGAAAGGAAGTACTGGCAACAATCTCACAAGCAGGGGACAGGGTTGTTGTTTTTGTTACCCTTGCATTATTTTTGCAGTTGTTGTTTAGTCGTGTCCGACTCTTTGTGACCCCATGGACCATAGCACGCCAGGCACTCCTGTCTTCCACTGCCACCCGCAGTTTGGTCAACTGCGGGTGACCAAACTTTTGTAGTAATAATAATTTACTATTTATACCCCACCCATCTGGCTGGGTTTCCCCAGCCACTCTGGGCGGCTTCCAGCACAATATTAAAATATTCTGTGTCTGTGAATGTTCTTTCCGTCATTCTACACATAGTCGCACCAGTGGTCTGCATTCTGCAGCCTCCCTGGGTGCCCACACTTGATTTTTCAATGTATCATCTTGCTCAGGGTTAGCTAACATATTGTTGTACTCCAACTCCCATCAGCACAGCCAGCAGTTGTGAATGACAGGTGCCCATGCTTCAGTGAAAGACCAGGATGAGGCGTCATAACTGTAACTCCTCCCATTTGGGGATTTCCCAGATCTTGGAATCACGCCATCCAGGTAGGCTGCAGAGTGAAATGCTATGGGAAAAATGGGAGCATCTGGAGCAGTCATCTCACTAGCAAACCATGGTTGATATTAAGCTAACTATTACTCAGAATAGACCTGTTGAAACTAAATAAACATGGAAAAGTTAGGCGCACTATTGCAATTGGTCTGCTCTGAGTAAGTACCACCCCACGAGTTTGTTAGCTAATGGCGATACTACATTTTATGAATGTTGCAAACAGTTTAGGAAGTCTGCTTGAAAAGGATCTTCTTCTCACAGTGGCCAACCAATGCCCTTAGGGGAACAGGATATCCCCTAATAACTCTTAGCACCCTTTGCAAACTACACTTCCCAGCATTCCTTGGCGGAAGCCATGGCTATTTAAATCAGTTTGGTGCTGCTTTGAATGTGGATGGGGCTTGAGTTTGGGAGGCTTCAAAAAGGATGACCAGAAAAGGTGTTTCCCCTGGGCATCATGGGACAGAACCATATTCTTGACGTAGAACTTTATCTTCCCCTGTCCCCCACAACTTGTCCAGACCTATTCAGTGATGTTTCTGCATCGGCCAGTACGCTGACTGTTTGGGGCATTTTATTTATTTCCTCTCAACAAACCTCACACACTACGAGATGTTTGAGGCTGGAGCTCAGCCACTTTTCACCTCCCGCCCCCACAATTTTTTGGGACACTCCCAAGTGCATCAGGGTTGTCAAGAGGTGGACTCCTGGCTCCTTGATGGCCTTCACTTGCTTCTCCAGATATCCAGATTCCATGATGTCACGTAGCTGAGGAGTAAAAGATGTACAATGATCAATTGCAAAGATTGACTGTGTGTCGCCGGGCTAACCTTTAATAGCATCCACTAAGGTTTTAAAAAGACAAGCGAGAAGCCTGTGATTAACCTCCTTGAAAGGATGTTGTCAGTGGCTATAGTTTTGGGCTCCACTCATGATTTAAAAAGTTACAGCATGCCTGAACAGTTAAGTTCAGGGCCGGATTTAGGTTTGATGAGGCCCTAAGCTACTGAAGGTAATGGGGCCCTTTATATGTCCAGCTGTCCTTTGTCAACAACAAATTGTTGCTGTTTTTTGTGTTGAATATATGCTAATAATAATAATAATAATAATAATAATAATAATAATAATATATTATTTATACCCTGTCCATCTGGCTGGGTTTCCCCAGCCACTCTGGGCGGCTTCCAACAGAAATATTAAAATACAATAATTTATTAAACATTAAAAGCTTCCCTAAACAGGGCTGCCTTCAGATGTCCTCTAAAAGTCTGGTAGGGAGGGTGTTCCACAGGGCAGGTGCCACTACCGAGAAGGCCCTCTGCCTGGTTCCCTGTAACTTGGCTTCTTGCAGCGAGGGAACCGCCAGAAGGCCCTCGGCGCTGGACCTCAGTGTCCGGGCAGAACGATGGAGGTGGAGCCGCTCCTTCAGGTATACAGGACTGAGGCCGTTTAGGGCTTTAAAGGTCAGCACCAGCACTATATGGAAATTTATGGACCTAATAGGTATCTAAAGCCATTCACATAACAAAATATGTATTTTATCAAAGTAATTGTTGAACTGAAATACAATTAAGAAGTTGTATATTCATAGTGAAATATATATATAGAAATGAGCAAACCAGTGATATTTTAGGGAGCAGACTAGCAGGCGGGGCCCATTACTGGCATCATAGGAGCCTACACAACACAAAACACTGTTGCTGTATGTAGGTTTTATTTTATTTGCTTTTTTCTTATATTTTGTAAATGTACATCCAGTTTTTTTCTTTAATTTTTTCTGGGGGCGCCCAAGAGAGCGCGGCCCCAAGCTATAGCTTGTTTAGCTTATATGTAAACCCGGCACTGGTTATGTACCTAAAACTTTTAGAGACTGAAAGGCATCACTATTCAGACTCACAAGATGTACACATCACAAGGTTACCTCCCAGAATAGAAACACTGCTCTTTTGAAGATGATTTTTGAAGCTAGCAATTACATTCTAAATATGAATCATTTCCCACACAATTAGAACACTTGTTTTGCAGCCCTCCGAACTATCCTCAAAAAGCGTTTCAGTTCTGTCCCATGCCAATATTCAGTATGCATCTGGGATAGGGCATGAGAATCTTAAGGTCATGGGTTTGAGCCCTACATTGGGCAAAAGATCCCTGCATTGCAGGGGGTTAGACTGGAAGACCCTCGTGGCCCCTTCCATCATTCTAAGGGTTGAATACAGTGGCATTTCTTAAGGAAGACTCCCAGGCAGAGGTGGAGGAAGGGGGGGCAGTGGGGCAGTTCGCCCTGGGTGTCATCACTGAGGGGGGTGACATTCAGCGTGCCGCCTGCCCGCGACTCCCAAGCCTACCCAGAGCCATCAGGGAAGGGGGGGGGAGCTGTGACGCCTTGCCGGCTGCCTCCTCCCCTTCCCCCTTCGTTTTGATAGCTTGGGGAAGACTTGGGGGTTTCAGGTGGGTGGCGCGCCATTGCCCCCCGCTCCTGGACTGATTCCTGGGGGGGGGGAGCCTCCCCCGAGCTGTCAAAAGGAAGAGGGAAGGGAGGAAGGCTGCTGGCAAAGCGGTGTTGCTCCCTTCTCTCCCCTGCCCAGGAAGCAGCCCGCCATGGGCGGCTCGCCCCCTGGGACACTCACCTCAGTGCCCCCATGGGCGGTGCCCCCCTGGGATGCTCGCCCCGCCCCCATGGCCCCGCCCCCGGGTGCACAGCATGTGCATCGCTCTGGGTGCCAGAGCAGCGAGCTCCGCCTCTGCTCGCAGGAGGGTCTCCTTTTCCTGCCACCTTGTGATCATGATCCTGCCTGGTCCACATGACCTTCTTCTCTCCTTGCAGATTTTCTAGGCCATCACTACCCTGATCTTGATGTGATTTCTATATAAGGGATTAGAAAATGCAATGATATGTTGCATAGGGTGTGTGTGTACACGGTCTGGGCAGGCAGCTTTGCAACCTATTAAGCCTCAAGAGTAAGAAAGGGGGAGAAATTCGACTGAGTTACATTTAAAGGCATACCTATCCAATTAACACTTTCTGAAAAAGCACCCTCATTATAATTCTTTATTGCGCTAGCCGAAGGCCATGGCATCATCCAAAAACATAAACAGTCACCACATAGCATAGCTCATACCAAAATAAAAACTTAGTTGGTCTGTAAGGTGCTACTGAAGGAATTTTTTAATTTAGTAAAACGACAGTTGAATCTACTTAAATTCTTTGTACTATAGCATAAAAGATAGTTCTCATATAAAATGTTCAAATTAAATCTCTGAGTCCCCTTTGCAGTTGACCACTAGTTTATCTAGTTCTTTTGTCCTATTATTATTATTATTATTATTATTATTATTATTATTATTATTATTATTAACCGCCTATACCCGCAGGTCTCAGGACTGTTACAACATAAAATCACAACATAAAATCACAAAATAAAAAATAAAAAATAAAAACAACCCAATAACCCCTCTCGTCAACACATTTTTAAAGGGCACTGAATGTCAATCAGCCAAAGGCCTGGTTAAAGAGGAATGTTTCTGCCTGGCGCCTAAAGGTGCATAATGAGGGTGAGCCTCCTTGGGGAGAGCATTCCACATTGAACTCAATGGGGTTTGCTCAGAATTAAGCATGCATACAGTTCATAGCTGCCAAGTTTTCCCTTTTCTCGTGAGGAAGCCTATTCAGCATAAGGGAAAATCCCTTTAAAAAGGGATAACTTGGCAGCTATGATACAGTTGCATTGCTACTCAGTGCTCTCATTCCACATTCAAAAATACATACAGATCGTTGGAATCTGTTTTGAGAAGTGTGTTATCAAAATGAGAAGTCTGAAAATCTTTTTGAAAGACAAAAGTAATGAGATCGTGGAAATAGCACTGCAGTTTGCAACAAACCCTTGTGAAGAGATGGACATTCCTTTAGTGAAAAGAAGAACCGTCAGAAAGAAATTCCTTCAGTAGCACCTTAAAGAAGAAGTGTGCATGCACACGAAAGCTCATACCAAAATATAAACTTAGTTGGTCTTTAAGGTGCTACTGAAGGAATTTTTTTTATTTTACTTCGACCCAGACCAACACGGCTACCTACCTGTCGTCAGAAAGAAGAAAATGATACCTGGAGAAAAGGCTCAAGATGAACCACTCACGTTGAATGAAGAATTGAAAATATCAACGTTGGAGTGCCTTGAGGGGTTTTATCAAGAAATCGACACTCACTGCAATGACATGGAAAGTATCAGCTCGGTTTGCAGTTCTCGAGCCCAAGAATCTGATTACAACTTCAGAAGATGAACTTCCACAGTTAATACACAACTCAGTCATGAACTATGATGTTACAGGGATGCGGGTGGCGTTGTGGGTTAAACCACAGAGCCTAGGGCTTGCCGATCAGAAGGTCGGCGGTTTGAATCCCGGCGACGGGGTGAGTTCCCGTTGCTCGGTCCCAGCTCCTGAGTCCTGCCCACCTAGCAGTTCGAAAGCACGTCAAAGTGCAAGTAGATAAATAGGTACGCTTCAAGCGGGAAGGTAAACGGTGTTTCCGTGTGCTGCTGTGGTTCGCCAGAAGTGGCTTTGTCATGCTGGCCACATGACCCGAAAGCTGTATGCCGGCTTCCTTGGCCAATAATGTGAGATGAGCACCGCAACCCCAGAGTCGGTCACGACTGGACCTAATGGTCAGGGGTGCCTTTACCTTTTTATGATGCTACAATGTTAAGTAAATAATCCAGAAAATAACACTTGTAACTGTATGTATCTTATTTTTCCTTCTTTTAATAATTTCAATGTGTGTGGGGGGGTGGGGGTGTGTGACAGTAAATTTTCCGCACTGGGTACCAGCTGACCTTGTTACGCCACTGTCTGTATATAGTGGACATTGCAGTAAGTAATGCCTGCAGGGCCCTGGTGAGGTTCCAAAAAGTAGAGCTGGCAATGAGCTGAAGGAGTAATCCCCCCCCCAACTATCTGATGTTGGGCAATCCACATTTTGCCTACTGCAAAGAGATGAGGTCTGTCCATTGTTTGCCATATAGAAAACAGCCAAAGCTCCAGGGAACAGATGCTGGTTTAGAATAAGCTGGAACTTAGATAGGACACATTCTGATCAAAATGAGATAATTATACTTGCTGCCACGGTGACAGATTCAGTTCACTAATGGTGCTGATTTTATACTCACAGACATATCCCTGAACTGAACTAATGACAGGAACAGGAAAAGGACAAAATGACACCCAAGATGGGCTTTTATTCAGACACTGAATTCTGCCTATTGGGTTCTGGATGAAGTGTCCCTTCATACTAAGGGTAAGATGGAACAGAGACATCACTCATGTCAAGCTCAAACTGAGGCTCAGGCAGAAATGAAAAGCCTATTCAATGTTTCCTATTTGATTTTCAAAAGATGGCTGTGACAGCTTCTGCTATTTCATATCTAGTTTGGGCATCCAGCCCAATGCTAGATGCCTTAATTCCTGTACAGTTGCAAAGCTCTCTCTGTAGCAGCATACCCTCCAACTTCCCAGGGAGGCAAATCAGGGCACGACCTCAACAGAGGCCACACCCCCTCTCACTCAGGCGCCTCCCCTTCTCACGGCTCTCGGGTCCCTATCCCTCCCATCCTGCTGACAGACTCTAATGCACAATTGCCTGTCACAGCCGCCATCATTTTGAGGGCAATAGCAACTCAGCTTTCCAGCTGACATACTTCTGGAGGTTGGTGCTGCACTTCCGGAAGCCGGCACCACTTCCAGAAGGAGGAAGAGGAGTGGGCACAAGGTAAGAACATTTCTTTTGGTTCTGTCTTTTGGTGCCGTGATTTGGTGTGAGCCACCTGACTCAAGTCATAGTGCGGAACCAAAAAACATGCACCTTTTGATTCCGCGTTCAGAGCACAGAAGCCAAAATAGGACACCTGGGACTGGGATCAGAAGCTGGGATGGTTTCTGTAACCCCTGGGTGTCCTGCTTAAAATGGGACAGTTAATGTTGGCGGGAACTTGGGTAGTGGTGGCCTGAGACAGGACATTCTCTGTGGCAGGCCTTGGGTTGTTGAGCTCCTTAGCAGGGTTGTGTCTAGCAACTTTTACTATACAGGCAATCCCACTTTTACTTGGGGGTTATGTCCCAAGCCACCATGCACATCAGTGAAATCATGGATATTTGAAACACCATTGATAATAATAATAATAATAATAATAATAATAATAATAATAATAATTTATTATTTATACCCCGCCCATCTGGCTGGGTTTCCCCAGCCACTCTGGGCGGCTTCCAACAGAAAAACAAAACACAATGATCTATTAAACATTAAAAGCCTCCCTGAACAGGGCTGCCTTCAGATGTCTTCTAAAAGTCTGGTAGTTGTTTTCCTTTTTGACATCTGTTGGGAGGGCGTTCCACAGGGCAGGCGCCACCACCGAGAAGGCCCTCTGCCTAGTTCCCTGCAACTTGGCTTCTCGCAATGAGGGAACCGCCAGAAGGCCCTCAGTGCTGGACCTCAGTGTCCGGGCAGAATGATGGAGGTGGAGACGCTCCTTCAGGTAAACTGGACCAAGGCCATTTAGGGCTTTAAAGGTCAGCACCAACACTTTGAATTGTGCTCGGAAACATACCGGGAGCCAATGTAGATCTTTCAAGACCGGTGTTATGTGGTCTCGGCAGCCGCTCCCAGTCACCAGTCTAGCTGCCGCATTCTGGATTAGTTGTAGTTTCCGAGTCACCTTCAAGGGTAGCCCCACGTAGAGCGCATTGCAGTAGTCCAAGCGGGAGATAACTAGAGCATGCACCACTCTGGCTAGACAGGAAAAGCCTGCAAACCTCTGGAAACCCTCGAAAAACCCAGCAGCACTTACAAAGAGGCCAAACTCCACCCCAGCCGCTCCCTCCAAATCTCCTTGCTCAAACTCCAACTCTCCACATTTGCAAGCAGACTAAGACCCGTTGCAAGTGAAATCCACAGAGGACTGACTATAATCTGTTCAAACAAAGCAGGGCATTAGGGCAGATGCTTCTCTCCATCATTTACCCACTGCATCCAAGGAGAGAAAAACATGGATGTAATAGTTCCTGGCCTGTGCTCCATATGTTGGGGAGCTTGCACATTTCCTATCACTGGTTCATAGCAGATAGAGGAATTGGTGTCTTTCAGCATCTTTCAAAGTCACGTTCACCCAAATCATAGTAAGAATAATATATAAGCTTATGCAGTTCTATGTTTCCATGCACTCTGTCTCGTGTCTGGAAGACATTACAAGTTGAAATATTTACACCT
Organism: Zootoca vivipara; assembly: GCF_965207765.1. Classification (NCBI taxonomy): domain Eukaryota; kingdom Metazoa; phylum Chordata; class Lepidosauria; order Squamata; family Lacertidae; genus Zootoca; species Zootoca vivipara. Next base: position 66,411,926 of record NC_142583.1, read on the forward strand.
TGACTACATTGGCCCCAAACAGCAAATTCATGGCTTATTCCCCCACTGCCACCTTGGTTTTTAATGAATAGTTTTTAGTCTGTTTATGTGTTTTGTTTATGAATTATAAATGTATAAATATATAAAAAAATACATCATAACATATTTTTGTATACTGATCTTCAGACGATCATCCTTTAATAATTGAATCTTCAAATGACCAAGAATATTCACTCAGCATCAACAGTGCAGTCTTATACATGTCTACTCACATATAAGCCCCGCTGAGTTAAATGGGACCTACACCCAGGTGACTATAGTGTGGCAGCCAAAATATTAATATAGCAAGTGGCTTATTACTTAGTTATTTCAGGTCTACAGAATCCCATTTCCTCTGTGTCTGCTTCAGTATTGAAAGTTCTCAACTTCTTAAATCCTGCCTTCTATTTATCTAATAAAAAAATGCTAATTCCAGAATAACTTATGTCACATCACAACACATTATTTCCTCATATTTCAATCTTCAGCACAGCTTTTTCTTTTCCTGTGTTGTGCAATCAAGCACCTTATTTGATGAAAAATTCAATTTCTTGTCTTGTTCCATAATCTTTCATATATCCACGGATATCCAGGCAAGTTGGCACAGGATTGCAGGGGTAGTTATGACCCCAGTTGCCACCTTGGTCTTACCAACTATCTATTTCCTTTATACATATTGTTATGAGTTTGGAGGAGGGGCAACTTGCCATGATTGCTGGAGCCAGCAAAGTGCTGAACATTGAGCAAATCCATGAAGTAAGCCAAGTTTGCTTAATAAAAACTGAGCCAGGCACTGCTACGTTTAGTTTAAGATCATGAGCCCAGGCAGTTTCCCATAAGTAGCAGGGGATAAACCAAACCATTAACATGACAAAAGGTGTTGATGGCCCATCTAAGGGGAATCCTTTGGCATGGGCACACAAAGGTTGCCCAGGTGATGGTGTGAGTGGGATGCAACAAGAAAAGGGTGTCTTTGGTAAGGTGTGCTGGGAAGAAGAAGCAGGAGAACAAAGACCAAGATCTATCTTTGGCAGGCTGGCTGATGGGAGGCTGGCAGAGATGCCTTGAGCTCCAATGCTGCCCTGCTGCTATGGGGAACGTCTTCTTCTTCTTCTTTGGCAATCCCTCATAGCTGAGTAAGATTGTCTTCCTTAAACACAGTTTTAACAGTGAGTCCGTAAGTGACTGTGGAGGCCAATTCTGGATCCACACGTCCTTCCGCAGTGGGGATATTGGTTTCTGGATGGGAGTTGATCACGGTGTGGATTTGCAAAGCGTGCCTTCCTCATAGCACATTTCTCCCTTGCATCCTGAGTTCAAGTGTCTTCAAAGCCCATGACACTTTTTGTAAATGCTGCTCTCTAATTGGAGCGCTTGCAGGCAAGTGTTTCGCAATCATTGGTACTACATTTGTTTTTAGATTTGCCTTGAGACAGTATTTAAACCCCTTTTGTTGACCACCAACATTACGCTTTCCATTTTTCAGTTCAGAATAGTTGCTTTGGAAGACGATCATCAGGCATCCGCACAACATGACCAGTCCAGCAAAGTTGATATTGAAGAATCATTGCTTCGACACTGGTGATCTTTGCTTCTTCCAGTACATTGGCATTGGTTTGCCTGTCTTCCCAAGTGATGTGTAAAAATTTTCGGAGACACCGTTTATGGAATCTTTCGAGGAGTTGGAGATGGTGTTTATAGGTGGTCCACGTTTCACAAGCATACAGTAGGGTTGGTAGTACAATAGCTTTGTAAACAAGCATTTTGGTTTTCCTGAGAATGTGCCGATCCTCAAACACTTTGCACATCAATCAGGAGAAAGCTGAACTCGCAGAGCTCAGATGATGCTGGATTTCGGCATCAATGTCAGCCCTTGTGGAAAGCTATGGGGAAGAAGCCCCTCTTGAAATGACCATGCTGTAAGATCTGGACTCCCTCCATCCAAACTCAGATGTAAATATGTGAACAAACCGTATTTCTTAAAGCTACAACCATGTCTACTACATCTTTATTCTCAAAGGAACACAGACCCTAGGTGAGCACCTGGGGATAGCATCCAATCTTTATAACAATGTTTTTATTTGGATATGTACAATCTTCCTTTCTGATGCATAGAGGGACTTGGAAGGAAAGGATTTGCAAAGTTCAATCTGAAACCCAGTTAGGGATGGAAGAATCCATCAGTTTTGGTTCTCGTAAGTTTTTGGTTCTCTTCAATTCAGTTCTTCACTTTTCTGCAGCAATTTTGGCAATTTAAGAAAAAATCCTCAGGAAAATTCATTAGCATTTAGTGCAAATTTCTCCTAAGAATCACATGCTTGGATGCAGTTTTTATTAATATAATGTATTTTTGTCTTTTCTTTTCACTATTATCTGGTTTTTATGTGCATTTCCACCTAATGTAATGCATTTTGGTACATAATGTTTGGTTGGAGAAATGTACTGCTCAGTTTGGAGAACTTTGAGGTATAGTTGTGTTTTGTTTCACTTTAGGTCGTTTCTCATTAGAATGCAGATAAAACGTCCTTTCATAGGATTTTGAGGCTTGTAATGATAGAGCTTTGTTATTTGTCTTTATAGGGAAAACTCTTGTGCTTGTATAATTGAAGAGAGAAAGAGAGAATATACTGCTTTTCATTTATAAAATGTCAAAGTGGTTCACAGCATACGAAATAAACTCAAATGAATAGTGATTCACTGAAGTGCCTAAGTGGATCATCAAAACATTATTACAGTAGCTGCAGCAGCCAGAACCAGGCAGGGGAATGCCAAGGTAAATGTATTTCTGAAGTGCTGCAATCTTCCAGAGAATGGATTCTTTTAATTCGAAAAGCAAAGAGAAATAGCTGGTGTATACATTCTGACTACTCTGAATTACCCACCCACCCCCCCCCCAAAAAAATCATCCAGGGAGAAGAAGATTTCATAAGCACCCCTAATTCTTTGTGTGGGAAAAGATAGGTAGCAGGGAATCAGAAAACTGCAGAGCACACAGGATTCATGGTTTCCTAAGCTTATTTGAACGACAGCTTGAAAAATTTTCATGTTTGATGCCTCAAAAGAGAAAAGGAGTTCTTGGGAAAGTCCAGAAATAAATGATAAATAGCAAGAACTCAGGCCAAAAGAAGATGGATTTCAAAAAAAATCTTCATATACTTGGTACACTTTGACCTGTGAATCTTTGCTGATGAAGAATAGTCGAAACAGGGCCTTGTCCTGATTTTTACTGGAATTTATCTTTATTTGCCTTCAACATTGGGATTGATTCCCATTTAAACTCTGCATCACATCAATAAAACCTTGTGAAGATTTTCCATCTTCTTTTGGCCTGAGTTCTTGCTATTTATCATTTATTTCTCAAAAGAGAAAAGAGCAAGGTTTGGCATCAAGTCTGGGTGAGAATAGAAAACACTGAATTGGTACCATCCAAACATACTCAAATATTGAGAAAAGGAGAACATATTTGCAGAAAGAAAATCTGTGCAGTTGAACTCCAGCTGAAACCTATTTGACATCATGCTTGCTGTTGATGGATCTGATTCGAGTTCTCTACACCCCCTTGCAGCCCCTTTCCTTGTATAAAGAATGGTCTGCAAATCCCCGCTGCTCGCCAGCTTTATCAACTTCATGGCAAGTAGAAATTCAGGCCGTGAACTTTTTCCTGGCATAGAAATGTGCTGATTGAGAAAAGATTTGCCCATTGAATTTCTGCTCCTTGCACAGGTGTGAGAGACAGAGAAGCCATGTCAGCAGAAAAATGTTGACAAAAAGCCTTATTGGTAGCTTTTCCTCCAATTCATGATAAATCATTTGAAATTAGAGAGGTAATCTTTTTACTTGGCTCAACTTGTAATAGAAGTTGCAAGATATGCAGAAATCTAGCAGGTGAGGGCAGTTGTTGTTGTTGTTGTTGTTGTTGTTGTTGTTGTTGTTGTTATATGGAGGTGAGTGGCAGGTAAGGATGCAGTGGGGGGAGGAATTAATTTGGGATGAATTGATCTGAAGCTGCCAAATTTGCTTGCCAATTGGAATGCAACTCCCAGCCCAATCACAAACTCCCCTGGATTTTGCAGTACAGTTTCAACGTGCAAAACATATACATAATTGTTTGGTTAGAGAGCTGTGTTGAAAAATTTGATGGTCAAATTTCAAAAGATACATGTGTTTCAGTTTGGATAAGAATGGTGGTGGTATAATTATAATAATTATTATTATTACTGTTTCGCTTTAATTATTTTCTTATGTTTTTATCTTATATTTTATTTTGTGAACTGCCCTGAAATCTTAGGATGAAGGGCAGCAAAAATAAATAAATAAATAAATAAATAAATAAATAAATATTGGTTTGAGAAAAGTGTAGTTTCTTATTAAAATGCAAACAAATTAGAATTTCTTTTCCATCCGTTACCAGTTTTACAGACCAATACTGATATTGCAAAAAAAAAAAAAAAAAGTGCAGGGATTGCCTCTTCAGAATTTGTGGGTCCACATAAAAAAATGGAGATACTGAGTTTTGCGATTCTTTTTAACGACCCATAAAATATTATACAGAGCGGTGTTTTGCTGTATAGGTAGAGACAAAAACATCACCTCCCCAATCCAGGCTATGCGTAGTCCATAATTTCATAAAACGTAGATGACAGAGAAATGCTTTCCCACTGAATTATGGATTGTACATGCTTCCATTCGAAGTGAACACATTTTACATTGTTCAAGAACAAGAACTGTGCACCCTTGAGAAGTTGCAAGTGCTGATCTAGTCTGACAATCTCCATGGCATATGTATGTGATGTGATTGATTGATTGATTCATCCAAACACACTCAATATGTCATATCACAGAATTAATCAAGTGGAAGGTGGTGGGCCCAGAGTGGTTCATCCTGCAGAAGCAGTGTCAATAGGTAGGTCTTCTGGTTTCCCAGAAGTCTTTAAAGAACTCTAGTGTACCATCTGTGTTGCTCATTTCAAATAGCATCATACCACTTTAAAGATTCACTCTGCTGCTCCCGGGCTCTTGTCATTTTTTCCGGTCTCTGCTGCAGAAGCAGAAAAACCTTCAAGGGATGACAACTAGTGGAAAGAAGGAGGGTAGGTAGATCTCATTCACCCTCCCCCAATCTCTCACTAGTTGTCAGGGACTGGATTGAGGGGGACAAGACTGAGGAGGAATGATGGAGACCACCCCCCTTCCTACTGAACCTTCCAGAGAAGAGGAAGGCAGTATTGAATTACCGCAGTGGTTTGAGGAGACAGGTGAACAGAAGAGTTGGGAGGTGTTGGGAGAAGAGAAGGGGGAGCCAGAGCCAGAGCAGCCAGCTGACACATTATCAATGGAGAGCATTTCTGACCCCCCTTCTCCCGGAACTCAATGTGCATTGAAATTGGAAGAGCGAAGGACTCAGAGACAATTAGCCCCTGGCGGCCACCGCAGCAGGAAGTGCTGTTGCTAGGAAGGGAGGGGGGAGGAGCTCCGTTGGAGCAACACCATTATTGTAGAGACAGTGTTCTTTTGTCTCTCTCTGTGAATACTGAATAAATTATGTGGTAAGAACTCTTTCGGTTATCTGCCTTTTGACTGCCACTGGGGGAGGGATCGCATTCCCCCAAAGCCTTGATAGAGTTTTGACACTAGTGCCTGCAAACTCCATGTCTTTCATGGGCATCCTACCAAAAACAGACCATCATGGTTCAAACAATATTGCTCTGCACAGCCCACCGAGAGAAGTGTTTTGCTGCAAGGCAGTTACCTCCTAGGTGTATGACCTTTGGACCACAACAATTACTTACATTGAGGTGAATTCTCCTGTCCCTGTGTTTTATTTTTATTTTATAAGTGTTGAGTAAGGTTACCGCTCCCACTAAAGCTCTTTTCAAAAATTAGTTTTTAATTTTAAAAAATTGTATTACCAAACAAAGAAATGAACAAGGAAAAGTACATATGGCATCTCCATTTTCAATTCATAGAGGCTTTTTCACAGTTCATTTCTATTCTGTATGAGACACTATTGCTAAACACATTCTGTGGTTGGGGAAAAAGAGAGGGGAGAGAGAAAGGATGTCAGGGGTTGGATTGAGGAGGAATGGTGGGGACCCCCCATTCTCCTGAACCTTCCCGAGAACAGGATGACAGTATAGATTTAGAACAGTGGTTTGCAGAAGGGCATAGTTCAGAGGCTGCAGAGGAGAGAAGCTGGGGAATATTGGGAGAGGAACAGCAGGAAGAAGAAGCACCAGGGGAGAGACAGCTGACAGACTCTGCGTCTTTGGAAAGCATTCCTGATCTCCCCCCCCCCGGCAAGCATTAAGGGTAGTAGAACAGAAAGTTCAGAGGCAGAAAGCTCAGATTAGCCATTTATAAGGGTGACGTAGAATAGGAGAGAGATAGGGGGTGGGACTTTACTTGGGCCAATGCCATTATCTGAGAGACGTCATCATCCGTCTCTCTCTGTGAGTATTGAATAAAACACCATGCTAAGAACATCTTGTTTCCCCGTTTTTGGATTCCCAGAAGCCTGACAGATGGAGGGAGAAAAATAGGGGATATTAATGATGCACTAAAGCTCTTCTACCTAGCAGCTAGGCTCACCCCTTTGCCTGGAGCACACAATCACTTATTTGTAGCTCTTGCAGCCTTGTTCATTCTTTTGGGGTGCTAAGGCCACTGTCTTACAAAGAAACATGTGCAACTAGTTCAGCAAACTCCTCTTGTCAGATTCTAACCACGCTGGGTACAGGATCCCAAGAAGAGGAAGGGACTCAGGACATCATCCGCGTTGGGATATACCTTAAGGCAGACGTGGGACTGTTGTGTGTAACCCACACCAGCATTGCATGCTGGGAACTTCCGTTTGTGTATACTTTCTGCTTTGCTTGAACACGAAGGTGATCGGACATGTTTTCCTTCTGTTCTGACTTGCTTTAATAAACTGCTTGTAGATATGCTTACACGCCTCTTGGTGCCACTTCTGTTGCGTTCTGCTGCAATAGCGTGCTCAGGCATCTGATGTCTGAGTCACGTGATTTATGCTGCACCAAGGAGGAAGTTCGCCCAGCACGTTCAGCCGGCGGGGCTAGGGGCCTGCCAGTTGACCCGGTTTCCTTGATGGCTTGCCAACAATCTGGACTGAGCCTCCGCAAAACCTACAACAGCATGTAGAAAAGTTATCAGCCACTTTTCTGAGATGGCTCCTTGGACTTCCTGAGCTGCATAACTAGCAACAGTTCAGCTCATAAACCTGCTCCTGGCATAGACAGCCTTGAAAAGTTTTCCCAGGAGATCTATTATCTGTTAAATGCCCAGGATATCCATTACGTGCTTCTCATAGAAAGGGTCAGCCAAGGCAGCTGTTACAGGCACAAGAGGAGGGCCAGTAATAGGGGGTCAGCAAGACTTGTAATGGCCTCTTAAAGAGATGCTGGTTGCCGTGCTATGGATTCCCAAAAATCAGATGACCACAGGGGGGCCAGCTATAGGGGGCATAAGGGGCTTAAGGCCCCCAATGTTTTGGGGCAGGGGATTGCTCCCCTCTGCAGCCCCCAGGAGCCAGGCAGAGGCTGGGACAAGCAAAAGCGAAGATCACGTCACATGGTCGGGCCCCTTCAATGTGGGAGGCAAGTCGGCACACCTGAATGATCACGTCTGGTAGTAGAGATAAGGATGGACATTGTATTATTCCCACGTTAAAGCTCAAAGATGCAGGACATGCCTCTGGCCAATATTATCTCTCCATCGGGTTCTTCCAGCAGTGATTTCCCTCACTAACAATGCAATCCTGTGCACATCAACCCAGAAGCAAGCCCCAGTGAGGTATTGAGGTATAGGATTGAAGGCTAAGATTCTGAGTCCACCTGGTCTTCAGAGTTACCTCTATGGAAACAAACATGCTATTTTTTCCACTGTACCAAACCAGAATAACTGTCTTGCTTGATGGAATAAAAGACTAGCCCATTCTAGTATTTTGTTTCCCAGAGTGACCCATTGGCTTCCTCCCTCTTGTCCCCAGAGCAAATGAAAATTACTAAAGGAAGAGCAATGAAACAATCCTGTACATGTGCATTTGTGAAACAGAGATGCACAACACCCCAACCTTGGCTCAGCACATCTTTATTTCTGTCTTTATTTCTATTTCCTATTTATACCTTGCTTTTGGGACCCAGGTGGCGCTGTGGGCTAAGCTGCTGAGCCTACGGCTTGCTGATCAGAAGGTCGGCGGTTCGAATCCCTGTGACGGGGTGAGCTCCCGTTGCTTGGTCCCAGCTCCTGCCAACCTAGCAGTTTGAAAGCACATCAAAATGCAAGTAGATAAATAGGAACCGCTATAGCGGGAAGGTAAACGGCGTTTTCATGTGCTGCTCTGGTTTGCCAGAAGCGGCTTTGTCATGCTGGCCACATGACCTGGAAGCTATACACCGGCTCCCTCGGCCAATAATGCGAGATGAGCGCGCAACCCCAGAGTCGGTCACAACTGGACCTAATGGTCAGGGGTCCCTTTACCTTACCTTTACCTTGCTTTTAATGACCGCCAAAGCTGGGCTATCTTTGCCTGTCTGTTTTTGTTCCTGTGCTTTGCCATCAAGACCCACAATCTTGATTTCCCCTTACATGGTTGATATTCCAGAGAAAAGTCCGTGGAACAGAATGATGAGATACAGCCATTTAACACTTCTTCGCAGCTGAGATGAGATGTAACAAATGTGGGAAGAACATTAGTGTTCTCTAGCGCTGACGATTTTGATCTATTAGCTGCTTATGAAGAACATAGCTGTAATATATTATAGGAAATGTTCCATAAGAATCAGAGATTTTTAGAATTGTTTTTTTTCCCTATGTAAGTTTTGTAATGAAAAATCAAGCCGCAGGTTCAACATTCCTCATGAAGATAGGGACATTTCTCCCTCCCTCCCAAACTGGCCCTCCCCAATCCCTCATTTTTGTGTCCCCTGCAGAGCATTGCCTATCAGAAGAAGGGCAAATGCCATCATTGGGGAACAGCACACTCACCTTCCACCGTTCTGAGAAAACCTCTTAATCCTGATTTTATTTTTTGTTATTCTTTAGTGGATTTACAAAAAGAAAAACATGCACCAATAAATAAATTTTAGAAAGGGGCAAGATTGGAGATGGACACACAAAGCATGTTTTTAATATAAAAAAGACTCATTGAGCTCTGCTCTGCTCCCCCTTTCTTCTCAAGGAGCTTCTCCACCCCCATCGTTCAGCCTGGACACTGAGGTCCAGCTCTGAGGGTCTTCTAGCGGTTCCCTCATTGCGAGAAGTGAAGTTACAGGGAAACAGGCAGAGGGCCTTCTCGGTAGTGGCACCCGCCCTGTGGAACGCCCTCCCACCAGATGTGAAGGAAATAAACAACTACCCGACTTTTAGAAAACATCTGAAGGCATCCCTGTTTAGGGAAGCTTTTAATGTTTAATAGACTACTGTATTTTAATATTTTGTTGGAAGCCACCCAGATTGGCTGGGGAAACCCAGCCAGAAGGACGGGTATAAATAATAAATAAATAATAATAATAATTATTATTATTCTGCCCGCTGCCTGCCCCTCAGAGTTGGCTTGTCATTTAAGGCTGGGCCTTGGAGGCAGCAACCTCTCTACCTCTGTTGTGAATGCTTTAGTTGAGGTTCCTGCACTGCAGGGGTTAGACTGGATGGCCCTTGGGGTCCCTTCCAATTCCATGTTTGAGCACTCAACAAGACAAGATGAGTTCACTCCTCTCCCAGAGGCACAGGCTGGACATTTGGGACATATCTGAGACAGCAGGATCTGGCTGCCAGGCTGTGTCTTGTGATGCTGTTTATCCAATTTCACAGCTGTTTGCCCTTAACTTCTTCCTACGTCAAGGGTATGTGTGGAACTTTAGAAAAGCATTCAGGAGACACCTGGCTTTTATGATATGGCTGTGAGCCCAGTGGCCATGGAAGTAATTTTGAAGCCAGCTCTTAACAGTACATTAAGTAATGGGGGAAGTGTGACCAGTTTTTTAAAACATTATGTTGTGCCTGCGATTTCCTAGCAACCATGAAGCAGGTTCAAGAAAAATTCGGTGAATGGAGCTGTGTTAAGGCTCTCCCCTTTATTCAGATAGACAGATTTGGGATATTAGAGGTCCACAGTTATAACATCCTGGAATCATAGGGTTGGGAGATTACTAGGTGGTCAACTATTTTTCTGTACAGAGCAATGGTAAAACTCCATTTATCTATCTATCTATCATCTATCTAAACTACCAGTCTAATAATCCACTGACCATACAGTATAATACCTCCAACAAAGGAAAATGAAAAAAAAGTTTCATTTATTTCAGTTACAAAAACAAACGCAAATCACAAATAATGGGTTCTGAATGAAAACCCATTAATTTATCATCCAGTTGTTTTTTGTTTGTTTCTATGGGAGATGCAGCCAATCTCCTGAGCTTTGGGACTTTGGTATACACAAAACGTTTGGGTTCCCTTCTACTCCTTCACAGCATCGGACTTGCCAAATTTCGGGCAGACGCAAACTAAAATATGTGTCAACAGGCACAAACTAAAATATGAAAACAAATGGGAGGAGCCCAAATGAATCAACTGCTTCTGAATGACTGAGCTTTCCCCCTCCTTCCCAAAATGATTCTAATGAATGAGTAACAAAACATTGATTAATAGGCTGAAAAAGAAAGCAAAAAACTTATCTTAATTACCAGTGATTACGAAAGTTTACAAATGGATAAAGTTGCTCTGGTTGGTTAAAAATCTGCATTTTTTATTACTTTTAACTCTTTGTTCTGTCTGTACTATAAAAGTACAACTTTATTTAGCATGGGAATTGAATGCAGTGTTTACTTAAAGAGACAGACACAAGGTTTTCAAAGGAGAGGCTGCTAAGGTGAAGACTAACAGAATCCAATATGGCAAAGAGACTTGTGAATACCCCACTGGCTGTTGGTATCATGTGGAAGATTATTGGAAGAGCAATTGGAAGAGCTGAGATGTGCAGAATGGTGAATGAAAATGGATGTGAGAAAGGCAAGACTAAAGAATTCACAGGATCTCTGGAGATAAAAATATTGATCAAGATTTGCCTGAATTTGACAGTGGAATGGTAAAGTGGGAGAGGATCTCCACACAGGTGTCTGGAAGACTGAAACAGACAAATGGTGATGTTGTGATGTTGAAGTAGAGGATTGGAACCATGGATACAAACATTAAGAAACATCCTGAGATGGCAGAAATAAAGCTGACAGAGAGAGGATCTTGCGTACAAGCTGAAGTGAACTCAGAGGAAGAAGCCACCGAGCACCTGACAATTTGTTTGGAAAAAGAATGGAAGAAGTGGAAATGGAAGAACTTTTCTTTCTAAATTAGGATGGGAAATCATGGCCAACAGGAAATGGCAATGGAAGATATGGAATTGGGTACGAATTGATGAATATACAATAAGTAAATAACTGTGGATTATTATCCTAATAGGTGAGGTAAAGGTAAATAAGGGAGGTTGGAACTTCTTGGCGATATAGTCACCATACTGGACCAGGATAGCGTATTTAGGAGCTGTGCCTGCATGAGCCACATGACCTGCCCCCAAACATGCATCTTTTGCAGCCACAATGTTGCATGACAGCACCCACCCACACCCAAATGGAATATCCTGATTAAATCGGAACAGTTGAGGGGTATGGGATCTAAATTTGCATATACATATAAAGAAGCATATGAAATTTGTATGCAAATTCATGACTACATATGTGCATGCCCCAAATCTTTTTAGTACCCAGAAAAGCTCCTTCTGAAATCTCTAACTTAATATTGTCTGCAATCTTCCTGGAGTTCACACTGCAAGAAGGAGGAGAAAAACTGGAGAAATCTGTCTATTCTTGGGTGGTTCTTCTGATGTTGCTGGGGTTAAGTGCCACTTCCTACAATGGCACTGTGGATGGAGATGCAAGCAGCAAAAAGGTCAAGAGATTTCTAAGCCAATTCTGGGAAAAATGGAAAATGAAGCACTAAACCATTGCCCGCATCAATAAACAGCTGCTCTGTTAAGATTGTCAGCCCTTGAGATCTTAGGCAGAGTTCTTTGGTTTAGAGTGCTGCACTTAATAGGGGGAAATGCCTCCCCCGACATTCTGTCATTAGAAAATACTCTTGCAGAGCCAATTTATCTAGACAGCTTTTAAAAAAGGAGATTCACGGAGAACAGTGTAGCACAGACCGCAAGTGGGAGTGTCGTGGTCTTGCACAGCTGCCCTTCTTAGAAACAGACTCCAGGCACTTTAGGCAAACTCAGACAAGAGTGGCTTTATTTACATAAGTATGGCAGACAGTGAGCCCTGCTTACTTTTTGGCCTCTGGGCCCATGTTGGCTTCCTTCTGCCCTTCACCACATGGTCCCTTCCAACTCTACAATTGTATGATTCTGTTATTCAACCTATATACACAGTAGGAAACTCTGGGTTTGGGAGCCAAATGCGGCTTTCCAAGCCTCTCTTTCTGGTCCTTGGAACTGCCTCCAGACCACACAACTCTCATTGTCCTTGCTTCCCATTTTTGCCTTCCTAGAATATGCCCCTGAACTCTGATAAAGCATCTTGGTTGTCTGAATGGAGGATAAAGATGGGTGTCTGAGCGTGCGTAGAAACCAGCCTACTGTACAAATGTCTTATTTGGCGATCACTCGTAGCCAAGTAAGATTGTCTTCCATAAACATGGTTTTAACACTGAGTCCGTAAGTGATTGTGGAAGCCAATTCTGGATCCACACATCCTTCCACAGTGGGGACATAGGTTTATCAGGGTGAGGCTTTGCCTTAGCACGTTTCTCGCTTTCATCCTGAGTTCAAGTGTCTTCAAAGTCCATGATGCCTTTGGTAAAGGTTGCTCTCCAACTGGAGTGCTCGCAGGCCAATGTTTTCCAGTTGTCCGTGTTTATTCTACATTTTTTAAGTTTTGCCTTTAAACCTCTTTTGTAGACCACCAGCATTAAGCTTTCCATTTTTAAGTTCAGAATAGAGTAGTTGCATTGGAAGACGATAGTCAGGCACAACCTGACCAGTCCAGCAAAGTTGATATTGAAGAATCATTGCTTCGACACTGGTGATCTTTGCTTCTTCCAGTACACTGGCATTAGTTTGCCTGTCTTCCCAAGTGATGTGTAAAATTTTTTGGAGACACCTTTGTTAGGATATCGGAATGTCAAGCCCTATATTCTTTCTCTTGCCACTGGCTTCGGTAAAGAAGACAGCAATCGTAGCTATTAAGTACGTTTATTAGGGAGTGATGGTTAAGTGTAAACGCCATCACTCTCACTCAGTCAGAAGTGAAAGTAAGAGAGAACAAATAACACCACATGACAGGAGATCTGGTTACAGTGTCTCCTGTGTGTGGGAAAGTACAGCAGTCACACAACCAAACATCCTGTCTCACATGCAGCTGGGCAGTGGACAGAATTGAATATGCTAACAATCTTTTGAGGAGTTGGATATGGCTTTTATAAGTGGTCCATGTTTCACAAGAATACAGTTGTTGTTGTTTAGTCGTTTAGTCGTGTCCGACTCTTCGTGACCCCATGGACCATAGCAAACCAGGCACTCCTGTCTTCCACTGCCTCCCGCAGTTTGGTCAAACTCATGTTCGTAGCTTCGAGAACACTGTCCAACCATCTCGTCCTCTGCCGTCCCCTTCTCCTTGTGCCCTCCATCTTTCCCAACATCAGGGTCTTTTCCAGGGAGTCTTCTCTTCTCATGAGGTGGCCAAAGTATTGGAGCAAAGTATTGGGTAAGTCTGCGTTATATTATGATTGAAACAATGAATTGCACCCCCACGGTGCCCTACCCAAAATGCATGATTAAAGTCACAATCCTAAAAGTTTGCTCCACCTAGCTTGAGGGTTTAATATACTTACTGGCTTTGCTGTTTTGGAAACTTTAATAATAACCTGCTGCATCTGCTCATGCAAAACCTGCTGCTGACTTCAGCAAACATTGTCAATTTCACGTAAAGTGATTAAAAATGGTGGGATATGCTTGGCGGAGCACATTGTTTAAGTTCTTGTTCCCATTAGAAGTGCTGAGTTAAGGAACCAGTAGGCACTTGCTTATGCAAGCATTTACACACACACACACACAGGCTGGCAGCTAAAGGTGCAGTCAGTTATTTGGAATCATTGAACACAAATTTCTTTTGCCAAATTCTGTTTGGAAAGTCATGCTCGTGGATTCCCTAGGCTCAAAGTGAAGTTATCCCAAAAGTGATGAGGTGCCAGATAAAAGAAGACAAGGTTTGTTGAGGGAAGAAAGGAATCCTTTGGATTCAGTGATGGATATTATTATTATTATTATTATTATTATTATTATTATTACATTTTTGTACCCCACCCATCTGACTGGGTTGCCCCAGCCAATCTGGGTGGCTTCTGTCCTCATAGAATCATAGAATCATAGAGTTGGAAGAGACCACAAGGGCCATCCAGTCCAACCCCCTGCTGAGCAGGAAACACCATCAAAGCATTCTTAACATATGCCTGCCAAGCCTCTGCTTAAAGACCTCCAAAGAAGGAGACTCCACCACACTCCTTGGTAGCAAATTCCACTGCCAAACAGCTCTTACTGTCAGGAAGTTCTTCCTAATGTTTAGGTGGAATCTTCTTTCTCGTAGTTTGAATCCGTGTCCGCTTCCTCTTTCCACATTAATCTTTGACTTCAAGAAACAGCCCACCCCTCCATATTCAAACACATATTTTGTCGCAACGTATACATTTCCAAATATATTTTACCCTTAAAAAAACCAACAACATTCATTTGGGCATATTTCAAGCCAAGACCTCTGTCGCTGATTTAAGAGACATGTGAAATCTTTGCATCTTGGTGTGGATCAGGTCCATTTACATTTTTAAAAGAAATATTAAACTGGATGCTTATTGTTTTACTAATCTTACGCAAGCAGCTTGGCGAGGTCTGCCCAACGAGCAGCACAGAAAAGCCATAAAGAAATGAATGTCCCAAAGTTCCTTGGGGACTCCCGAATGATAGTCCCATCTGCTGAGCAGTAGCAGTGCCATGCTTCACAGCAAATCCATTGGGGCTTGAAATGGGGATTGGAGATAAGCCTCCAGGATGCTTCAACGGCAAATCAGTCAAAGTTTTCTATGAGGAACAACTGCAAAGTCATCGCTGTAGCAACAAACTAGTTTGTCCCCATGCGCTCACTTCCCAAAGCTGGAACGGCACCCAGGAGGCTAGTCTTTGTGTTTCTTCACTCCACGTGCATTGGATTTGCTTTTACCCATCTTTCCAAGGAAAGCCTGAATGTTACTGTGTCGCAGAAGCCTCCAATTCTTGCAGTTGCTTATCTTCCAAATCCCAGCTCTGCTCTTATGTCTTGCTGCCTCTGGAGAAGGGGGGGGGGTGCTTAACTCATTTCCATTGATGGGGGGGGGAGCAGAACAACAAGAGGAGCAGGTGTAGTAGGTAGAAAAGGATGCCTATTCTAGGGATGTGGGAAAACATCAGAAGAACTTGCTGGACCAAGCCAATGGGCTATCTGGTCCACCATCCTTTTCTTTCAGTGGCCAGCCAGATGCCCTTGGGGAGCTCGCAAACAGGATTCACAAGAGCGCTCTCCCCTCCCTTAGCTTCCAGCAACTAGTATTCAGAAGCATTCCTATCTTCAACTGTGGATGCAGAGAACAGCCATCATAGTTAGAAGCCATGTATAGCCCTATCGGCCAGGAATTTATCCTGTCCTCTTTCAAAGCCATCCAAGTTGGTAGCCATCACTACGTCCTGCCACTTCCGCCGCCGGCACTGACGCCAGTCTCTGCAACATCTTGCATGATTTCAGCCAATACTGGTGCTGCTTCTGCACTGGCAGCAGAGGTGATGAGAGAGGCATTGCACCACAGGGCTGCTGCCTCGGGGGCTTCTGCCACCTGAGGCAGCCATCTCAGTTTGCCTAATGGCAGAGCTGGCTCTGAAACTGACTCGGAGGCTGGCAGAACCTGGGGACATAATGAGCAGAAGCCCTAATGCCTGATGAAAGGAGCCTTCCTGAGTGTCATACGGGAGCAAACACCGAGACAGACCTTTGCCTCAACTCACAGGGAAGCAGGGCAGTCCTGGTAGGGAAGAGAAAAAGGTCTTTCTTTCTTTCTTTCTTTCTTTCTTTCTTTCTTTCTTTCTTTCTGTTAGCACCAGGGGACACAGAGATAAAAGCTGTCAGACAAGGAATTTTAATTTGTTATTTTGTTTTTTATCTTTGTCATTTTAAATTGTTATTAAAATAAAAAAATTCCTTCAGTAGCACCTTAAAGACCAACTAAGTTTTTATTTTGGTATGAGCTTTCGTGTGCATGCACACTTCTTCAGATACAGTGAAATGGAAGTTTCCAGGCACTTATGTAGAGAAGGGGTGGGGAGGGGTGGGGATGGGGAGGGGGGATCACTCAGAAGGGTGGTGGAAATGGGTGATTGACTGACTGATAGCTGTTGATGACCGCAAACGACTGCAAATGGTTTTGCATGAAAAAGCAAGGGTTGAGATGGCTGAAGATCGCTTATCATGTATAATGAGATAAGAACCCGATATCTCTGTTCAAACCAGGTCCCTCCATGGTTTTGAGCTTGGTGATAAGTTGCAATTCAGCAACTTCTCTTTCCAGTCTATTTCTGAAATTCTTTTGTAGTAAGACAGCTACTTTGAGATCTTGTATAGAATGTCCTGGGAGATTGAAGTGTTCTCCTACTGGTTTTTCTGTCTTCTGGTTCCTGATGTCAGATTTATGTCCATTTATCCTTTGGCGTAGGGTTTGGCCTGTTTGTCCAATATAGAGAGCTGAAGGGCACTGTTGGCATTTGATGGCATACACAATGTTAGAGGATGAGCAATTAAATAGTCCTGAGATGGTATGTTGGATGTTGTTGGGGCCAGTAATGGTGTTGTCTGGGTGTATGTGGCAGCAAAGTTGGCATCTGGGTTTATTGCAGGCTCTGGTACCAGTGTCCATGTTAAGTCTGGTGGTTGTATTATTGTGGGTGAGGAGTTGTTTAAGATTGGGTGGCTGTCTGTAGGCAATGAAAGGTCTTCCTCCCAGAGCTTGAGAAAGGGAGCGGTCATTGTCCAGGAGAGGCTGTAGATCTCTGATGATGCGTTGTACTGTTTTAGCTTGGGAGCTGTATGTGATGACTAGTGGTGTTCTGTTATTTTCTTTTTTGGGTCTGTCTTGCAGCAGGTTCTCTCTAGGTATCTGTCTGGCTCTGTTGATCTGTTGTTTAACTTCATCAGGTGGATATTTTAGTTCTAAAAAGGTTTGCTGTAGATCTCTTAGGTGAGATTCTCTGTCTGTAGAGTTGGAACAGATGCGGTTGTAACGTAAGGCCTGGCTGTATACGATGGATTGTTTGGTATGTTTGGGATGGTAGCTAGAAGCATGTAGATATGTTTGTCGGTCCGTTGGTTTTCTGTATAAGGTGGTGTCTATACGTCCATCCTGTATTTTTATAGTAGTGTCCAAAAAATGTATTTCTTGCATAGATTGGTTCATTGTTAGGTTGATGGTGGGGTGAAAGTCATTGAATGTCTGGTGGAAGGTTTCCAGGGTCTGTTGTCCATGTGTCCAGATAATAAAAATATCGTCAATGTATCGCAGGTACAGGAGAGGTTTGAGTGGGTAGGAGTTAAGGAAACGTTGTTCTAAATCTGCCATGAAGATGTTGGCATACTGTGGGGCCATGCGGGTGCCCATGGCTGTGCCGCTGATCTGGAGGAACAGGTCATCACCAAATTTGAAGTGGTTGTGGGTAAGGACAAAGTGGCAGAGTTTGGTAGCAAAGTCCGCTGTGGTTTTATCTGAAATGGTGTTCCTTATGGCTTGTAAACCATCATTGTGTGGGATGTTGGTATATAGAGATTCCACATCCATAGTGGCTAGTATAGTATTGTTAGGAAGATTGTTCAAATATTGTATTTTCCTCAGAAAATCTGTGGTGTCACGTACGTAGCTGGGAGCACTGATAGCATATGGTTTCAGAACAGAGTCCATATAGCCGGAAACACCCACTGTAATGGTGCCAATACCTGAGATGATGGGGCGTCCTGGGTTTCCTGGTTTGTGAATTTTGGGTAGAAGATAGAAAGTTCCTGGCCGAGGTTCCGCTGGTGTGTTTGTGAGGATCTGTTCTTGGATGTGTAGGGGTAGCTCCTTAATAATCTTGTTCAGTTCTTTTTTGTATGCTTGTGTGGGGTCTGAGTCCAATTTCATGTAAAAGGCAGTATTGGAAAGTTGTCTGTGGGCCTCTTGGATGTAATCAGTTTTGTTCATGATGACGACAGCTCCACCCTTGTCTGCCTCTTTAATTATAATGTCTGGGTTGTTCCTGAGATTTTCTATGGCTCTCCTTTCAGCATGGTTTAGATTTTGTTGTAAGCGATGGTGTTTTCTGGTCACATCCGTTTGGATTCTGTGGCGGAAGCATTCGATGTACAGATCTGGAAAAATGCTTCCAGGTCCCCGCAGAACTGAATCATGTGTTGGGATTTGGCAGGGACCTGGAAGCATTTTTCCGCCGTTTACGCCTGAAGGAGTATTTTCATCACACACAAGAACAAGACAAAGTAGAACAAACTACATCCCCACAACACAACACCTCTCAACTTACTGGGGAACAACCATCACCCTCCAAATGCATCAATGAACAGAACATTGACCACCAACTACCACCGAAAAGAAGTTACACAAAAAGGGACTCCACATGGACCCCTCCTGATGGACGCAATACCACACTAGATCTGTACATCGAATGCTTCCGCCACAGAATCCAAACGGATGTGACCAGAAAACACCATCGCTTACAACAAAATCTAAACCATGCTGAAAGGAGAGCCATAGAAAATCTCAGGAACAACCCAGACATTATAATTAAAGAGGCAGACAAGGGTGGAGCTGTCGTCATCATGAACAAAACTGATTACATCCAAGAGGCCCACAGACAACTTTCCAATACTGCCTTTTACATGAAATTGGACTCAGACCCCACACAAGCATACAAAAAAGAACTGAACAAGATTATTAAGGAGCTACCCCTACACATCCAAGAACAGATCCTCACAAACACACCAGCGGAACCTCGGCCAGGAACTTTCTATCTTCTACCCAAAATTCACAAACCAGGAAACCCAGGACGCCCCATCATCTCAGGTATTGGCACCATTACAGTGGGTGTTTCCGGCTATATGGACTCTGTTCTGAAACCATATGCTATCAGTGCTCCCAGCTACGTACGTGACACCACAGATTTTCTGAGGAAAATACAATATTTGAACAATCTTCCTAACAATACTATACTAGCCACTATGGATGTGGAATCTCTATATACCAACATCCCACACAATGATGGTTTACAAGCCATAAGGAACACCATTTCAGATAAAACCACAGCGGACTTTGCTACCAAACTCTGCCACTTTGTCCTTACCCACAACCACTTCAAATTTGGTGATGACCTGTTCCTCCAGATCAGCAGCACAGCCATGGGCACCCGCATGGCCCCACAGTATGCCAACATCTTCATGGCAGATTTAGAACAACGTTTCCTTAACTCCTACCCACTCAAACCTCTCCTGTACCTGCGATACATTGACGATATTTTTATTATCTGGACACATGGACAACAGACCCTGGAAACCTTCCACCAGACATTCAATGACTTTCACCCCACCATCAACCTAACAATGAACCAATCTATGCAAGAAATACATTTTTTGGACACTACTATAAAAATACAGGATGGACGTATAGACACCACCTTATACAGAAAACCAACGGACCGACAAACATATCTACATGCTTCTAGCTACCATCCCAAACATACCAAACAATCCATCGTATACAGCCAGGCCTTACGTTACAACCGCATCTGTTCCAACTCTACAGACAGAGAATCTCACCTAAGAGATCTACAGCAAACCTTTTTAGAACTAAAATATCCACCTGATGAAGTTAAACAACAGATCAACAGAGCCAGACAGATACCTAGAGAGAACCTGCTGCAAGACAGACCCAAAAAAGAAAATAACAGAACACCACTAGTCATCACATACAGCTCCCAAGCTAAAACAGTACAACGCATCATCAGAGATCTACAGCCTCTCCTGGACAATGACCGCTCCCTTTCTCAAGCTCTGGGAGGAAGACCTTTCATTGCCTACAGACAGCCACCCAATCTTAAACAACTCCTCACCCACAATAATACAACCACCAGACTTAACATGGACACTGGTACCAGAGCCTGCAATAAACCCAGATGCCAACTTTGCTGCCACATACACCCAGACAACACCATTACTGGCCCCAACAACATCCAACATACCATCTCAGGACTATTTAATTGCTCATCCTCTAACATTGTGTATGCCATCAAATGCCAACAGTGCCCTTCAGCTCTCTATATTGGACAAACAGGCCAAACCCTACGCCAAAGGATAAATGGACATAAATCTGACATCAGGAACCAGAAGACAGAAAAACCAGTAGGAGAACACTTCAATCTCCCAGGACATTCTATACAAGATCTCAAAGTAGCTGTCTTACTACAAAAGAATTTCAGAAATAGACTGGAAAGAGAAGTTGCTGAATTGCAACTTATCACCAAGCTCAAAACCATGGAGGGACCTGGTTTGAACAGAGATATCGGGTTCTTATCTCATTATACATGATAAGCGATCTTCAGCCATCTCAACCCTTGCTTTTTCATGCAAAACCATTTGCAGTCGTTTGCGGTCATCAACAGCTATCAGTCAGTCAATCACCCATTTCCACCACCCTTCTGAGTGATCCCCCCTCCCCATCCCCACCCCTCCCCACCCCTTCTCTACATAAGTGCCTGGAAACTTCCATTTCACTGTATCTGAAGAAGTGTGCATGCACACGAAAGCTCACACCAAAATAAAAACTTAGTTGGTCTTTAAGGTGCTACTGAAGGAATTTTTTTATTTTACTTCGATCCAGACCAACACGGCTACCTACCTGTAACCTAAATTGTTATTGATATTAATGTTGTATTTTTTAGTTTTAGATTTATGATTTAAGTGGAAATTGTTTTCCATTTGGTTGTGTACCTTTTGATGTGCTGTCTTTATTGTTTATGACTTTTGTTAAGTTGGTAATTATGTAAATCTTGTCATGCTGTAAGCCCCCCTGAGCATTGTTTTCACTATGGAAAGGCGGCATACAAATAAAATGATCTAGTTACAGGTAGGTAGCCGTGTTGGTCTGCCGTAGTCGAAACAAACAAACAAACAAATCCTTCCAGTAGCACCTTAGAGACCCAACTACGTTTGTCATAGGTATGAGCTTTCGTGTGCATGCACACTTTTTCAGATACACTGAAAGCTCATACCAATGACAAACTTAGTTGGTCTCTAAGGTGCTACTGAAATAAAATGATGATGATGAAAAATGATGATGATGATTTGGGGGGTGGGGCGTGCAACACCTGGACCTTCAAACAGAATTCATTGTTGCAGCTGAGAAAGGTTTCATCTTAAGAACCAGAATGAAAATCACCAGAGATCGACAAGATGTCCATGAGGCTGGGTAGCTCAGTGGGCTCTTCTGAATTCCCTACTGTGCTGGGGTTCTCTGCAAGGTCCCCCCATGCCTCTTCCTGAGGTCCCCCAGTGTCCTATGATACTGAACGAACCATTGACACCCACTGTTGCCAGAACAATTATTCATGTCTTCCAGTATTACTATTAGATCCTCTGCTCTGAAATTCTAATAAGACCTAACAATCCTGAATCATTTATCCTGGACTTTGGAAAGTAATTGCTCCTCAGCTTGAAAGAAAGCAGTTTGATTGTTCACAAAGCACGTGATTTATAGAGAAATTTGCACTGTAAAGCCAGAATGGTAGGCAAATTCATCTTAGACTCCTCCATCTCTTTTAAATAAAGCTACGTGGATTGTTAGCTCGTTAAGATTTTTCTCCCAACAGCTATGAATCTTGGTGTTCTTGTGCTTTTTTCTTTCAGCATAAAGGGCTAGCAGAAAGTACCGCTGAAGCTCGCACACAAGGCCAGTGGCAATTGCTGCTTGGAAGGAGCAGAGATACTTGGCAGGTACCAGGCTGTTCAGTTTCATTCCGTTTGCTTATTAAAGTCTCTGGCAGAGCAATGATGGTCTCGGATACTACAGAAGAGCTGCCAGCATAAGTATAATAAAGTGCCAAGGAATGCTTCAGACCAGAGACTCCAAAAGCCAGCCTCCAATGGTGTGGATGTGAAAGTTAAAGGGTAAAGGACCCCTGGAAAGTTAAGTCCAGTCAAAGGCGACTATGGGGTTGTGGCGCTCATCTCGCTTTCAGGCCAATGGAGTGGATGTTTGTCCACAGATGGCTTTCTGGGTCATGTGGCCAGCATGACTAAACCACTTCTGGTGCAACAGAACACCGTGACGGAAACCAGAGGAACACCGTGAGAAGGAAACGTCGTTTACCTTCCCACCTCAGTGGTTCCTATTTATCTACTTGCACTGGCATGCTTTCAAACTGCTAGGTTGGCAGGAGCTGGGACAGAGCAATGGGAGCTCACCCTGTCGTGGGGATTCGAGGCTCAGTGGTTTAGACCACAGCACCACCCGCATGAGGTGTGCAGGGCCCTGAAATCCACAAAATATACTATCCACTTTAAAAAAAACACAATATTTTTTGTTTCTTCAAATTTAGGCACTGGTGTTTATAAAATAAAATTCCTACATGTATATTTCGAGGATGCTGTAGTTGAAATACCTCTGGACTGAGCATGGGCACAGGTGTCTAGATGGGCTCCAAAACCCTTTCCAGCTCTAAAACAGCATGATTTTGTGCATGAATGAGAGTCAAATTGGACACTACAGAGAAATACAGCAGCTGACATCCTAATCTACCTCGCCTAGTCATGCCTAGTAAATAATGGTGAGAAGTGGAGTTTCCCCACCCTGAAAGTGGCGGAAAATAAAATAGACCACACCACTCTGGTTTTTGTTGTTGTTGGTTTTTTTGTTTTTTTGTTGTTGTTGGTAACTGGGTTTCACAAATCCATACTCTGGTTTGAAGCTTCAGTATCTAATAGGAGCTGCAATGAAGGGAGACAATCACAACAGCACACACAAACACGCAATATTGACGCAGTCAAAGCACCTTCCTAATTAGCTAATCCCAAGTCCATAAGAGCATATGAAACCAGCAGATTTAATTAATGTACCCAAACCACTGGAAACTAAAGCTCTCTCATTAGTGAAGGCAGCAAGTGAATTAAGAAATCTGTGGTATAATATTCGTGATGGGAATTGCAGGAGTGTTGCTAACAGAACACCCACGTATGACATCCTGTTGCAATAAATACTCTCTGCCTTACACATACTTCTTACGGTATTGAAAGTTTTGGTTGCAGAAAAATGTATTTGCTCCAAATATTAATCTTGGAAATTACCAGGAGTGATGAAACCAGGAAAATGATCAAGAGTGTAATCTTGCAAGGACCAGGGACTTGTTAATTTTTAACAGGGCACAGTGCTAGAAGTAACTCCCTCCTAGCGATACTTCTCCTGATGCCACTGAAAATATGGAATTTAATAACCAGCTTTCAGAACTATTTGCTGCAGGTGTGCATGTGGAAAGTCAGAGTACAAACACATCCTTCCATGAATCTTAAGGTTTTTTCTGAATGTTGAAAGTAATAGGAATTTTACCCTCTCAGCAGTAGTTTCCATAAGTCAGCAACCCAGTGGCATAGCTGCCAAGTTTTCCCTTTTCTCGCGAGGAAGCCTATTCAGCATAATGGAATTTCCCTTAAAAAAAGGGATAACTTGGCAGCTATGCAGTGGCATAGCGTGGGTTGCCAGTACCCGGGGTCATGTGTGTGTGTGTGTCAGAGAGAGAGAGAGAGAGAGAGAGAGACATGTAGGTAGTCGTGTTGGTCTGACGTAGTCGAAACAAAATAAAAAAAATCCTTCCAGCAGCACCTTAAAGACCAACTAAGTTTTTTTATTTTGGTATGAGCTTTCTTCAGATACACTGAATTAGAAGTCCCCAGATGCTTCTATGTAGAGAAAGGGTGGGGAGGGGTATCACTCAGAAGGGTGGTGGAAATGGGTGATTGACTGACTGATAGCTGTTGACGACTGTAAACGACTGCAAATGGTCTTGCATGAAAAAGCAAGGGGTGAGATGGCTGAAGATCACTTTATCATGTATAATGAGATAAGAATCCAATGTCTCTGTTCAAACCAGGTCTCTCCATGGTTTTAAGCTTGGTGATAAGTTGCAATTCAGCAACTTCTCTTTCCAGTCTATTTCTGAAATTCTTTTGTAGTAAGACAGCTCGTCAACAGCTATCAGTCAGTCAATCACCCATTTCCACCACCCTTCTGAGTGATACCCCTGTAACTCTGTAACTCTTGCCCAAAGGCAACGGTGCAATAAGACTATATCCAGGATTAGATGAATCCTGTAAAACATTATTTGCTTTTTTAAGGCAATGGGAATTGTATAGTTCTTCCAGAGATGGGAGAGGATGATGGGAGAGGATAACAAGGGATTTGAAAAAAGCTGATAAGAGTTCAGAGCCAATTTATACAGGAATAAGAATTCTTCCCACATCCAGATAGGAACAAATTATTCACAGGAGAAAAGATAGCTATTTAGAACTAGTCTGCTTCCAACCGCAACACAGTTTTGATTGATTTTCTTTTCTTTTTATTTTTTTTATAAAAGTTACATTTCTTCCCTTCTTCAAAAACAGATCATCAAAGTTTAAACGCTCCTCCGAAATGATATTCATAAATATTATAGAAGCAATATTGGCAGGAAGATGGTTGTGCATATTATTTGATCAAAGCTAACTTGGTGTAGCCAAGGAATTGGGGGGGGGGAGAGAGAGAGAGAGAGAGAGGCTGTAAAATCTGTTTTAAAAAGCTGAGAAAAACATCGAAGTCATAAGCAGAGGAAATGGCCCTGTGTTCCTGCATCATCCCACCAGCTCTGCTGAAAGCCCAGCTCTATCAACTGTCAAATGGCAGAAGCTATCAGGCTGCCTCAGTGGGAGAGATGGGAAGCAGGGCTCAGTTCAACAGCTCTGCTGAAAGGCCACATCCATTAGGTGCCTCCTGCCCCAGGCTGTTTCTGTGCCAGCTGGTTTTTGTAAGAAATGCTATTTTTAAGGCCCTATCTGCACTACACATTAATAATAATAATAATAATAATAATAATAATAATAATAATAATATATTCATAGCCCCGCCCATCTGGCTGGGTTTCCCCAGCCACTCTGGGCGGCTTCCAACAGAAGAATAAACTAATCGATTAAAGATTAAAAGCCTCCCTAAACAGGGCTGCCTTCAGATGTCTTCTAAAAATCTGGTAGTTGTTTTTCTCTTTGACATCTGATGGGAGGGCGTTCCACAGGGCGGGTGCCACTACCAAGAAGGCCCTCTGCCTGGTTCCCTGCAACTTGGCTTCTCGCAACGAGGGAACCGGCAGAAGGCCCTCGGCACTGGACCTCAGTGTCTGGGCAGAGCGATGGAGGTGGAGATGCTCCTTCAGGTATACTGGACCGAGGCCGTTTAGGGCTTTAAAAGTCAGCACCAACACTTTGAATTGTGCTCGGAAAAGTACTGGGAGCCAATGCAGGTCTTTCAAGACCAGTGTTATGTGGTCTCGACAGCTGCTCCCAGTCACCAGTCTAGCTGCCGCATTCTGGATTAATTGTAGTTTCTGGATCACCTTCAAAGGTGTAGTAGTCCATTGCAGTAGTCCAAGTGAGAGATAACTAGAGCATGCACCACTCTGGCGAGACAGTCTGCAGGCAGGTAGGGTCTCAACCTGCGTACCAGATGGAGCTGATAAACAGCTGCCCTGGATACAGAATTAACCTGCACCTCCATGGACAGCTAGGAGTCCAAAATGACTCCCAGGCTGTGCACCTGGTCCCTCAGTGGCACAGTTACCCCATTCAGGACCAGGGAGTCCTCCACACCTACCCGCCTCCTGTTTCCCCACAAACAGTACTTCTGTCTTGTCAGGATTCAACCTCAATCTGTCAGCTGCCATCCAGCCTCCAACCGCCTCCAGGCACTCACACAGGAGCTTCACCACCTTCACTGGTTCTGATTTGAAGGAGAGGTAGAGGTAATTCAGGATCAAACCATTTAAAACACTCATGGCTTCCCCCAAGGAATCCTGGGAACTGTAATTAAGGGTTGTTAGGAGACCCCCACATGCCCTCCACAGAGCTACAATTCCCATAGTCTTTTTAGGATGAGGGATTGTTTGTTGAACCACTCTGTCAGTGGTGTGTTGTGAAATTTTTTGTAGGGGAGCAGTTAGGGCCAGAGGCACCAGCTTGCGAGGGCAACCATGAAAAATGTACACTCTCGTGTTGCTACCCTCCGGACCTCTCATGGAGGAGGCACACAAAGAAGGGCCTTGGATGATGATTGCAGAGTCCGAGTTGGTTTATATGGGGAGAGGCAATAACCATTTCTCTGCTCTGCATCATTTTCTTTCTTAAGTTGTGGGCCGTATGATGCCAAGCAGGTGACCCATCATTCATTTCTGTCTCTCTCAAACACTTACATTGTTGCATGTAGCAAAATAAAAAACGAAGAAGAAGAAGAAGAAGAAGAAGAAGAAGAAGAAGAAGAAGAAGAAGAAGAAGAAGAAGAAGAAGATACCTTCACTTTTGTGATAATAATTCCCACACTATAATGGCAGATATTTCTATAAATAGGTTTGTGTGTGTGTGTGTGTGTGTGTGTGTGTGTGTGTGTGTGTGTGTGTAAAAAATTTGAAAAATTGTTGTCATTAAAACCATATGTGAATACAAACTCTAGGGACTGGCCTTCCACTTTCTGGTGTATTTTTAAAGACAATAAAATTCCACCAGCCTTCTGCAAAAATGCCCATATGTTTTATTCCTCTAACTTGTTCGTCAGCTTTTCGGTGAGGGTTATATGCCATGTTCTTCTACACCAAGAGTTTGAAGTAGCCTTTAAGGTCTTTCCGGAAGTTGATGAGGACCACACATGCTTCCCATTTCTACTGCCTCCAGCTGCAGAGACACAGCTGGGGCTGCAGGCCAGCCATGCTCTTGAAGCAGCAGGCAAGCTGTGGCCAGACCATCATTCAAGAGGGGCGCTGAGAACATCTGCAGCATCTCTGACCAACCATGGTGCCCTCAGCTTGAGAACCCAACTAGATGAATCATCCAAGGACCAAATCATGCTTACTGTTGTACCAATAAGTATTCTCAGTTAGGTTCCATCTCTTAATTATACAGCCTCGGGGGGAGAAATGTAGCTGAATAATGCTTAACAATGCATTGTTACTGTTTCGTTCCCCCTATTGTGATATTTTTACTGCCTCTCCTTCTTTATCCCTAAGATGTAAGAGCTTTCTCCTAATATCATTTTCCTTTCTGTATTCTTCTCACTTTTCTCCTCATCCGCAGCTGTGTTTGCTACCAATGGTCCTTTGGTCAACTGCTCTCTAAATTGACTTTTCGTCGCAAATCCTCTGCGGACCCAATTTCTGAAGTGAAATCTGAGTCCCAGTGAATTAATGTGCACCCGCAGCCACTATGTCATTAAGAGGTGTGTTGAGTTGAGCTCCTGGCTCTCATTTTGCCAAAGCTGAGCATTCAACCGTACCTGAAGGAAACTTTGGAAGAGTTCAGAAACAGTCTACTTCTCCCCCAAAAAGTTGGGTAGGGAGGGAATAAAACAGCAATGTTTAAGAATTGTTCCCTGTTGGCAGTTTCCAAATCCATGTCAAAGAGTGAAGCTGCAAACTTTGAAAAATTCTGCAGCTAAATGAAAGGAGATTGAATAATGGAGAAAGTTGGTCTTGTTCCAGGAATATATTTTCTATTGTGCTGGCATGACAATATGTCACTGAAATGGTAGGGGGAAAGTTTTGTACGGGAGAAAATGAAACTATAAATACAAACTTCCTGGACATTATGTAAGAGCACCAGTTTATTCCTCTAGCTGGGATAGCTCTTGTTGCCTG
This sequence comes from Zootoca vivipara, assembly GCF_965207765.1. Classification (NCBI taxonomy): domain Eukaryota; kingdom Metazoa; phylum Chordata; class Lepidosauria; order Squamata; family Lacertidae; genus Zootoca; species Zootoca vivipara. Next base: position 66,439,980 of record NC_142583.1, read on the forward strand.
TTCAGATTTCTAGCCCCTAATTGTGTGGGGCTTTGTTTCTTGTTTAGTCGTTTAGTTGTGTCCGACTCTTCCTGACCCCATGGACCAGAGCATGCCAGGCACTCCTGTCTTCCACTGCCTCTAGCAGTTTGGTCAGACTCATGTTTGTAGCTTTGAGAACATTGTCCAACCATCTCGTCCTCTGTCGTCCCCTTCTCCTTGTGCCCTCCATCTTTCCCAACATCAGGGTCTTTTCCAGGGAGTCTTCTCTTCTCATGAGGTGGCCAAAGTCTTGGAGCCTCAGCTTCACGATCTGTCCTTCCAGTGAGGAGTGTGGGGCTTTAGGATCAGAGTTTTTCTTCTCTTAACTGGGCTACCTTCCAGGCTAACAATAATAATGATAATACTACTACTAATAATAATTTATTATTGATACCTCGCCCATCTGGCTGGGTTTCCCCATCTGCCCCTCCAAATCATACACTGCCCAATTCTATAAAATAAAATTTAAAAGACTTAGCATGCTACCAGAAGATCCTATTTCAGGGCCTCTTGAAACTACGGGAATGAACTCACCTACTGTTCCCATATCTCTGCCTTTGGAGAGCTGGTCAGGAACCCCTTTGCCCAGCCACCTGGTTGCAGCTCTTGGGGTCATGTTACCCAGCTTTGCAGCTCTGATTCTAAACCTCCACTGCCTCATGAGAAGAAAAGGCTAGGGAGTAAACCCTACACAAATCTGGAGTGGAGAACCTAAGGCAGTTGGATGGTGCTTTGTATGCCTCTTTCTGGCAACTCCTGCGGCAAAGCTGGTGCCAAGTGCATTGCTCTGCTTTCCTTTGGACCACATCAGCAAGGCCAAATTGGCGGTCTTGTTGTCTGGGCAGCCCAAGACCTTCATACACACTGCCCAGGCTTGCACCCTGGAAAGGTCACATCAGTGCTGCTAATGCAGTGATTTGACTTCACCCCCCAGAGGCACACTCCATTGTCTCTCAAGACAGATTGATGCCAACGAGTGTTGTGGGGTGGTGGGGGTGGTGGTCGATAACAATGCTCTTTTTCTTGGCTCAACAATGGCTTTCACCTGCTAAGAGTATCAACCATGGCAGATCTCTGCTTATATCCACAGTCACAGCAAGCTGGGGGGGGGTGTCCCTGGTTTAGCTCTTTGCTGCAAGAGGAGGGCATCCCCCACTCCATCCTATCTCCCTCCAGGCAGTGGATCTTGGGACAAGAATTGCTCTGTAAGAGGACAGTGATAAAATACCTCATGTATGTATTTAAGGCAGGGTCAGTATGCAAACCTGGAGATAGCAGACACTTGCCTATGTTTTCACAAAATATCATGTTTCTAGTCCATGGGGAAACTACTTGAAAGATTTTGAAATTTCCAAGATTAAACCTTATCATTACCAACTGTATTATTATTATTATTATTAAATTTTTATTTATAACCTGCCCTTCCAGGTTCAAAAACCTGGGCTCAGGGTGGCTAATAACAAATTTAAAACAAATTTAAAATTGTAATGCAACATAAAAGCAGCATAAAATACAGTATAAAAACATGAATAACAATAAAATTCAAGTTCAAGAATCAATTTGGGGGAAATCCATCCAATAAACGTTAGATAGTCACCAGGGCTAGCTGGCTAAATTAGACCTACTTGGGCCAGTGAGGAGGCCAGGGGAGAATTAGCTGTGGTGTCCCAGAGCGAGTAATCTTCATAAAAGGGGGAAGTGGGGAAGAGAAGGGAAATAAAAGATCAGGCTGAGTTCAAATTAAAGGCCAGGCAGAATAGCTCTGTCTTACAGGCAGATGTTACACACACACACACACACACACACACACACACACACACACGGTGGCTATTGTGTTGCCATGGCCCTAAAAGGCAGCCTAATAAATCTTCCAAATAAATTAACCCTTCATATCATTTGAGTTTACACTTCGTCCCATCGCAGTGTTCAGCAGACTGGATCCTGCCCATTTCTGACCTTGGAGCTCTTGTACATAATCCACACGAGATTTTGTATCCATAGATATCCACAGAGCAAAATATTGGCCGCAGCTGGTGCAGAATGCCGTGGCCTAGGTGGTGGGAGGTGCCCCTTAGTGGGCACATATCACGCCAGCCCTGAGGGTCCTGCATTGGCTGCCTATTCACCACGTCAATTTCAAGTTCTTGATACTTAAACAATTCTAAAACCCTAAGCAACTCTGGACCACGTTATTGGAAAGACCAGATTGCCCTGCATTACTCAGTTAAGGCATTAAGATAAATAAACAGAGCCTGGTTAGAATCATCATCATCATCATCATCATCATCATCATCATCATCATCTCCAACCCATCTAACTGGCTTGCCACAGACACTCTGGGTGGCTTCCAACATATATAAAGACATAATAAAACATTAAACATTAGACCCTGATGTTGGGAAAGATTGAGGGCACTAGGAGAAGGGGACGACAGAGGACAAGATGGTTGGACAGTGTTCTCGAAGCTACGAACATGAGTTTGACCAAACTGCGGGAGGCAGTGCAAGACAGGAGTGCCTGGCGTGCTATGGTCCATGGGGTCACGAAGAGTCGGACACGACTAAACGACTAAACAACAACAACAACAACAACAAACATTAAAAAAACTTCCATATACAGGGCTGTCTTCAGATGTCTTCTAAAGGCTATAAAGTTACTCATCTCCTTGACACCTGATGGGAAGGTGTTCAACAGGTTGGGTGCCACTACCAAGAAGGCCCTCTGCCTGATTCCCTGTAGCTTCACTTCTCGCAGTGAGGGAACCACCAGAAGGCCCTTGGAGCTGGGCTTCAGTGTCCAGGCTGAACAATGGGGGTGGAGGCACCCCTTCAGGTATATAGGACTGTGTCTGTTTAGGGCTTTAAAGGTCAGCACCAACCCGTTGAATTGTGCCCGGAAACGTACTGGGAGCCAATGCAGGTCTTTCAGGACTGGTGTTATATGGTCCCAGCGGTTGCTCCCAGTCACCAGTGTGTCTTGCCACAGCCTGATGATGATCAGCTTGCGGTGATATGGAGGAGAGCTTTTCAACTGGTGGTACTTGTATAATGGAATGCACTTCTTGCTGAAATATGAGAAGTGAAATTTTTTTCCACTGGTGGTCGAGGTGGATTTAAGGCAGCATGACCAGTTCCACCACACTCGGTGCCGAGCCTAGTGGATGCCACAGGTCATTGCAACTATGATGTAATGAATTAAGCAGAATGGAAGGTGAGCTTGCTGAAATATTCCTTGCTGAAATATGAAACGCAAAAACCAAGCTTTATTTTCCATCTATGAATACAAAATCCACAAGGCAGCCTGTGAATATAATGAATGCTATTCCACACATAAAAACTACAATGTATGGAACCATGGATAATCTCCCCCACCCCTATAAGCTGATATTTATTGTTCGAAAGAATAATATTTGCAGTGTGTTCGTGTGTGTTCTGGGGATGCTGGCCAGTGCTGCCTAGACAAAGATTAAGAGAGTTACAGTTTTCATTTTGAAAACTCAGGAAGGGGATTTTTAATTTAAGCAAATCTTCAGCATGATTATAACCTCTGGATTCGTGCTCAAGCCGGTGTTCAGAATTTTTGATCTGCTGCTGAAGAAGACATTGCAGTCAAAACACATCTGGCTATTGGCTGTGAAATGTTCTCTGTTTGTTTCATGCGCACTGTGAATGTCAACGCATCTTAACTGACTGATATATTTATTTGCCAACATGCGTTTTATATGGATACATATCAATTGGCTATTGTGGCTATGGTGTTTATATTATAAAGATATTATCTTAAGTAGAATCTATGCATAGATTAGAAATGCAAGGGGATTCATCTCTATTGGAATTTCACTGTTTCTGTCTATCTATCATCTATCTATCTATATCTATCTATCTATCATCTCCATCATCTATCTATCTATCTATCTATCTATCTATCTATCTATCTATCTATCTATCATCTATCTCTATCTAATCTATCATCTACCGTGTTTCTCCTAAAATAAGACACGTCTTATATTTATTTTTCCTCTAAAAAAATACATTGCGGCTTATTTTCGGGGGATGTCTTATTTTTTTTATTACCGGTAAGCATGGTACAGCATTATTAAGTATGGTACGGGGGTTTCTTGCGCCGCCCGCTGAGCCTGCTGCTGGGTCCCAGGGCTTCATGCGGCACGGTTGAGGCTGCTGCCGGCTCCTGCAGCTTCGCGCGCCGCCCACTGCTGGGTCCTGGGGCTTCACGCAGCGCGGCGCGGCTGAGGCTGCTGCCGGCTCTTGCCGGGTCCTGTGGCTTCGCACGCCGCCTGCTGATCCCGCTGCCGGGTCCTGGGGCTTGGCGCGGCGCGGCTGAGGCTGCTGCTGCTGGGTCCTGCCAGGTCCTGCGGCTTTGTGCGCTGCCCGCTGCCGGGTCCCTGGGCTTCACATGGCGCGGCATGGTGCGGCTGGGACTTTGCCCCAGCACCTGAGGGTGTGCACTCTCTTCAGCAGCAGCTCCGAGCTGCTGGGAGTCCCCTGCCTGCGCGGCCACCCCGCCAATGCTCGAGAAGCCATGAGCGCTCAGGAAGCTGTGCCTGCTTTTCGCTTGGAGTCCGCCCCTACATCGCCTGGGCGGGCGCTTCCCCGCTGATCAGCTGGAGAGCGGCGGTGTGTGCGGCTTCAGCAACGAAGCTGCCTTTTCTCCGACCTCCTAGGGGGCTTTCTGCGGAGCTTCTTCTTGGTTGGAGACGCCTGGGGGCTAACTCCAGCAACGGCTGCGTTGGAGCGCTCGCGCTCCCCCTTTCATTTGAGGCTCCTTTGTGGCGTCGGACGGCATCGGGGCCAGAAGGATCAGCCGCTGCTTACTTGTTTTTTGCGCGCGTGCCTGATTCTTCCGCAGGGGAGTTCCCGGGTCTCCTGCTACGGCCTCACAGCAGGGTTGAGGCGGCTATTTCCTCCTGCCCAGGAGGGTCCCGCGAACGTCAGGGTCGGGTAGGTACCGGTACCCCCCAACACGTCTTATTTTGGGGGGATGTCTTATTTTTTTTGCCTTTAAAAGATCGTGCCATGGCTTATTTTAGAGGCACGTCTTATTTTAGGAGAAACACGGTATCTATCATCTATCTATCTAATCTATCTATCTATCTATCTATCTATCTATCTATCTATATCTCTATCTAATCTATCTCTATCTAATCTATCTCTATCATCTATCTATCATCTATCTCTATCTATCTATCTATCTATCTATCTATCTATCTAATCTATCTATCATCTATCTCTATCTAATCTATCTATCATCTATCTATCATCTATCTATCTATTTCTATCTAATCTATCTATCTATCATCTATCTATCTATCTATCTATCTATCTATCTATCTATCTATCATCTATCTATCTATCATTATCTATCTGGCATTCTCTTGTTCGCTTGACTGAGCTTCCTCTCTTAATTGTTGTGTGGCATGAATAGGATGGGGGTGGCGGCATTATTTTAAATATATGCAGTGCTTTTTCTAAAAAAATGTTTAGGGGTACTCTCATTTTGACTCAAGAAAATCACCATTTTATAGTTCAAATCAGGAAAAATAAATACAGTAAATGGACAAAAGTACAAATAAATTGCATTGCCTCATATTACACAGCTGACAGCTCACAGTATCTTCCACATTGGCATGAGGTTGTGTGCCTTCCCGATTCCTCTGCTTGCTGTTGGTGTCGGTCGCCAAATGTCATTAGTAATTTTCCTACTCATATTGAAATATTGCCCCTCAATGAGGCCAAACTTTCATCAGTAAAACACCACACATTCCACACTGCTTCACACATTAAACACTAGTTTCCGCCTGAGACTCAGGAAACACCGGGAAAGGAAATGAGGGTGCCATCAGAGGTAGCAACAGAACTGACGATTCACCATGCTAGAGAAGAAACTATTTTTTATTTTTTTTTAGTTTCTTCTCCCATTAGATTCACAAAATGTTTAGGGGTATGCGTACCCCTGCATCCCCCCCAGAAAAAAAATCACTAATTCCACATGTTTATATTTAAATGGTTTAATGGAATTGTTTCATTTTACTGTTACAGATGCCACATAATACTCATTCAGCATTTGTAAGGAATCAATCTTTTAGTGTGGCATCACCCACACTTAGCAATAGGGAGGGAGTCACAATCAGACAGGTACCTTCCCTGTATCTTTTTTGGCATTTGCTAAAATCATTTTTGTTTAGACAAGCCTACTCCGATACATAGACCGTTTTATTCTTTTTGTAAACTGCTGTTGAGATTAACACACACACAATCGAGTGGTATATAATTTTTATGAAATAAATAATTTTTAATCATCAATGTTTGTATTTCTGCACCTGGTTTTGAAAACCACTTGGAAGCTTGATTTGGCATTAAGTGGTATATAAATTAAAGTAATAAAAATATTGCACTGAAACTGAATCTTAACTGTTGAATCTGCTGATGGCATTTTTCACTTTTTAATGAAACCACGGCATCCTCCACAAGGGAAGTTGATACAGCCAAATTAGTATTTGGAATAAAAGCATTTTTAATTATGACATGGGAAGGAGCAAAACTAGATTATGATGGCCCTTGCTTTTAAATGGAAGGGAAATCTGGCACGGATTGGTTTTGCAACGTTATATGGTGTGCTATAAGTTTCGGAAGCTTGTTTGCTCTTTGTGTTTGAATGCCTCTCAAGATATTGTAACCTAACAATGTTGCATGATGGTTCCTGAGATCAAGGAGCAGGGTACCATTTTGACTCAAGATGGCAAACGTAATCTTTCGAATCTGCGCTGATTTCAAAACGGCACAGCTTTTAGAATTTCTGAAGAATGCCAAGTAGGAGGATGCCAGTATATCATTTCTGCCATTTTATAGCTTTAATGGGCTTTCTAGAGTTGCTGACAGCTGTAGTCATAATTGTATTAATCACTAACAAGAAAAATGCAGGAGTTTTGTTTGTTTTTACGAATATTTTGGCCTATTCTTCTTTTTGGCCAGTCAAATGCCTGACCCTACACAATAGCCACACAGCAGCCTGTGTCAGCTACTGTGCTTTTCTTCAATATAAATATTTTAAGGGTGGTTTACAAATGGGATTCTTACGTTATTTACATATCACTTGATTAAATGTTTTTTTGGGGGGTCTTTGTTTATAGACTCCAAGTAATTAAGCTAGGATATTGACTTGCAAGCTAAGTGAACTCAAATTACAATGTGATTAAAAGCTGAAACTAATAAAAGCTAATGAACCTGAATGGATTTATGGTTTTATCTTAGGCTTGGTACAGACATGAAGCTTTATTGCCAGATAGTTTAATATTGATTTATGATTGTGAAAATTCCACTCATAATGCACCTCCCCAATCAGGGTAGGGAGGAATCATTTGGAAACCAAAGTTATAGGAACAGATGTTTGCATCATAAACTTTATGAATAAAGTTCACTTATGCTTAGCAGCTTGCTAAAAGTCTCTGAGCTGATGTTGTCCAAAACTGCATAAACATAAAGGCATCATTGTAATTGTTCTCATCATAATTATCACCCACGGTTATATCTGCTACGGTGGTAGATTTATTGGAATCTGGGAATCTGGTGGAGAAAATGCTGGGCTAAATGTATTTGCATGTGTGTCAGGGGTTGTTACGGCTTTTGTTGTTGTTGTTTAGTCGTTTAGTCATGTCCGACTCTTCGTGACCCCATGGACCACAGCACGCCAGGCACTCCTGTCTTGCACTGCCTCCCGCAGTTTGGTCAAACTCATGTTCGTAGCCTCGAGAACACTGTCCAACCATCTTGTCCTCTGACGTCCCCTTCTCCTAGTGCCCTCAATCTTTCCCAACATCAGGGTCTTTTCCAGGGAGTCTTCTCTTCTCATGAGGTGGCCAAAGTATTGGAGCCTCAGCTTCACGATCTGTCCTTCCAGGGAGCACTCAGGGCTGATTTCCTTAAGAATGGATAGGTTTGATCTTCTTGCAGTCCATGGGACTCTCAAGAGTCTCCTCCAGCACCACAATTCAAAAGCATCAATTCTTCGGCGATCAGCCTTCTTTATGGTCCAGCTCTCACTTCCATACATCACTACTGGGAAAACCATAGCTTTAACTATACGGACCTTTGTCGGCAAGGTGATGTCTCTGCTTTTTAAGATGCTGTCTAGGTTTGTCATTGCTTTTCTCCCAAGAAGCAGGCGTCTTTTAATTTCGTGACTGCTGTCACCATCTGCAGTGATCAAGGAGCCCAAGAAGGTGAAATCTCTCACTGCCTCCATTTCTTGTTATGGCTACTCTTGAGTAACAACTTTCCACATACTTGTCTTTAAAAGAGTCTTTATTGGTGCACGTTATTTACAGTGTAGAGAGCTGTCGGTTTCATGTCCTCTCATTCTGTTTCAGAATCCGGCACTGCCCCTTTTCGCGACTTTGACCAACATAACAGTCTCAGGACAGTGAATCTCCTCCCCTTTCTCCTCCTCCTTAATTCTGGTCCCGGGGGAAAGGGTCTACACTCCGTCTTTTCCCTGACCCCCCTTTCCGCCCCTCTCTCTTCCCACCTGTGGAGCAGGGGCTCTCCCATGCTGCCCGAGACCTGGCACTCTCTCTCCGCTTCCTGACTGGACCCTTCAGACCCCGCGCTTTCATGGCTGCTTGGGGACGAACTGCTCCTGATGAGAGGGGGAGGTTCTCTGTAATCTCTCCCCCTTACAATGTGGATACCTTTTAACCACCCTCATAAATAATTTCAGACAAGACTCAAAGTTTTGGTTTGGTTTTTGGCAGAATTGAGGCCACAACTTTATTGATTACAATCATGTGAGTGGTTGCATAGGCTCTGGTTCGGCTAGCTCCCTGCACCCTTGCAGGCAGCACTGACGCTGGGCACCAACCATAAGTCAGCCTCGGGTGAACATCTGGGACAGTGGCAATGTTATGTACTGAGCTGAATCCTAGAACAATAGGATTCAGAATCAGCGGGAGCTACCCAATCCAACGCCAGGTGGAAGTGAATCCGCAACCTGATTGGCCTGCTGGAGCAGCCAATCAGGCGGCTGGCAGAAGTGAATCTGCTACCTGATTGGCCTGGAGGAGCAGCCAATCAGGCTGCAGGCAAAAGTCAATCCACAATATAATTGGCCCACAGGTGTAGCCCTGAAGTAGCCAATCACGCAAGGCCCATTGTGTAAATAATGTATATAAGCAGATGGTTTTGGGAAAAGAGCCATTCGTCTTCTCTTCTCCTCCTTGATGACTATGAGCTGAATAAAGAGCATGAAATTCACTCTTGACTCCGAGTATATTTCACTGGCGACGAAGGTGGGATCCTGCTGAGCTGACCGCCACCACGCACTGCACCGCAGCACCGCCACCTGCTGCACCGCTGCATCGCACCGTGCATCCAGGCTTCAGCTCCAGGACCCAAGGAACCCAGAATGGCAACCGACAGCAGCTTCTTGCCATTCAAACCAGCATCAGGAGACTGGGAAGGGTACGCCGCCCGTTTCAACTTCCTCCTGCAAGCGAAAGAAGTCACCAACGATGCCATGAAGAGGGCGACATTCTTCAGCGTCTGTGGAGAGGAGACGTTTGAAATCGCCCGGGCTCTCCTTGCACCTAGAGATGTCGCTACCGTCTCTTACAAAACAATAATGGAACGGCTGAAGGAGCACTTCTCACCACAGCCCTCGGTGGTAGCTTGCCGAAATGCCTTCTACGCAAAACGGCAAGCCCCGGGGGAAACCATAACTGGGTTTGTGACCTCCCTCCGCCAAGCCGCCCGGTTATGCAACTTCTCAGAATTGGAGAACATGCTTCGTGACCGCCTCGTCGGTGGCCTGAGGGACGAGATGTTGCAACGACGCCTCTACGCCAAAAAAGACCTCACGTTCCAGATTGCTCTGGAGGAAGCCCTGGCAACCGAAGCCCCGCCATCCCAACCGAGGGTCTACCACGAAGACCTCACCGACGAATCCGAATCTGACAGGGAGGAAGTACACCGAGTACAGCGGCGCACTCAAGCAGCACACACACCACAGCAGCCTCGACGAGAAGGAGGGAACTGTGCAAGCTGCGGGGAGAACCACGAGAGGAGGACCTGTCGTTTCCGCAACGCAGAGTGCAGGCAGTGCAGAAAATTGGGACACATCGCCCGGGTGTGTCGGGCTCGACTCACCCGTCGACAAGCATCAGATGACCGACCCAGGAGCCCCAGGTCACATGGCACCATGCACCAAGGCAACTCGACAGAGATCACGGACTACCAGGTATTCCAGTTGCCCCATCCCAGCACAGAGAAAATTTATATAGAGGTACAGATAGAGGGAGCCCCATGCCGCATGGAGCTGGACACGGGTTCAACTCTATCCATAATCTCGGCCCGAACATTAAGGGAACTGTGCCCTAATGGGGGTCCCAAACTAAGGCCGGCCCCATTCACCCTCCGGGACTTCCAGAAACGTAAGGTCCCTACTATGGGGGTGGGGACCTTCAGGGTGCAATATCGAGGGCGAAAGCAACAATTGGACTTGCTGGTAGTTAAGGGCCCCTACGTTAGCTTACTGGGACTGGCATGGTTTGGACCTCTGGGGCTAGCCGTTACCGGGGTGAACCGCACTAGCTTACAAGTGGACGTGGACGCCATATGCAAAGAGTTTCCAGGGGTTTTCGATGGGGCATTGGGACGATATACTGGACCCCCCATTGCCCTACAGCTAGACCCCGCTGTACGACCCATCAGGCACAAGGCCCGCCGGGTCCCGTTTGCCCTGAAACCCCGCATAGACGAGGAATTGGACCGGCTCGTGGAGCAAGGAGTGCTGGAGCCGGTGCCCAACGCCCCCTGGGAAACTCCAATTGTCACACCCGTCAAGCCTAACGGTTCGGTCCGCATCTGTGCAGACTACAAATGCACCATAAACAAGGCTCTCACGGCCCATGCATACCCAGTGCCAGTGGTCAGCCATGTCCTCGCCACCCTGGCTGGGTCAAAAATCTTTGGCAAACTGGACTTGGCCCAAGCGTATCAACAGTTGCCTGTGGACGAAGCCACAGCAGAGGCTCAGACGATTGTGACGCACAGAGGGGCATTCAGAGTAAAGCGGCTGCAATTTGGCGTTAGCGTGGCACCAGGCATATTCCAGAATCTAATGGACTCTCTCCTTAAAGGGATTCCTGGTGTCACCCCCTTCTTCGATGATGTACTGATCGCCGGGCCCACACCAGAGGAATTTGAGGACCGCCTCCGCTCCGTCCTGCACCGTTTCCAGACGGCGGGCCTCAAGGTGAAGCGGGAAAAGTGTTTACTGGGAGTGCCGCAGGTGGACTTTCTGGGATTTAAGGTGGACGCAGAAGGGGTCCATCCAACCGGTGACAAGGTACGGGCCATTTGTGAGGCCCCAGCGCCCAAGAGCAAGCCCGAACTTCAGTCATTCTTGGGACTATTGAACTTTTACCATGCCTTCCTTCCCCATAAGGCAGCGGTAGCGGAGCCCCTACACAGACTCCTAGATAAAAGGGCCCCTTGGGTGTGGGGCCAGCGACAAAGGGCCGCATTCCAGGCGGTCAAGGACTTGCTCGTCTCGAACTCGGTCTTAGCACACTTCGACGAGAGGCTGCCAGTGGTACTGGCATGCGACGCCTCTCCCTATGGCATCGGCGCTGTCCTGGGACACCAACTCCCGGATGGAAGAGAGGTGCCGGTGGCATACTTCTCCCAGACGCTTGCTGCAGCCGAACGAAACTACTCACAGATTGACAAGGAGGGTCTGGCAATCGTGAAGGGCGTAAAAAAATTCCATGATTTCTTGTACGGGCGGCCCTTTACCATAGTGACTGACCACAAGCCGTTGCTTGGCCTGTTTGCCCCTGAGAAGCAGACCCCCCAAGTGTTGTCTCCACGTGTCCTCAGGTGGTCAATTTTCCTTGCCGGCTACCAGTATGCACTAATCCACCGCCCTGGGAAGGCGATGGGCCACGCAGACGCCCTCAGCAGGCTACCACTACCAGAAACAGGCCCCGACCCAGCGCCTGCGCAAGAGGTTATGACCCTGGAGCTGCTTCCCGACCGACCCATTCAGGCACAAGAAGTTGCGCACCATTCCACAAAAGATAGGGTCATCTCCCGGGTCCTGGACTGGGTGTGGCGAGGATGGCCCAGCAGCAGCCCCGGGCCAGAATTCGCTGGCTACACAAACCGCAAACATGAACTGTCGGCCCACAAGGGGTGCCTGTTATGGGGAAGCAGGGTTGTTGTTCCCCAGCCCCTCCGCAAAAGGGTCCTCACAGCCCTACACGAGACACACCCAGGGGTAGTGAGGATGAAGGCCCTTGCCAGGAGTTATGTGTGGTGGCCGGGGATTGACAGAGAGATAGAGGCCTGGGTCCAACACTGCCAGACCTGCCAAGAATCCCGCCCGGATCCCCCAAGGGCCCCAGTCCAGCCCTGGGAGTCCGCCCGACATCCATGGTCACGCTTGCACGTGGACTTCGCTGGCCCCTTCCAGGGAAAAACATTCTTCATAGTGGTGGATTCCTACACCAAATGGCTGGAGGTCGCACTGGTACCATCCACTTCTACGGCGGCAGCCATCCGGGTACTACGTAAGCTGTTTGCGACCCACGGGCTCCCTGACACCCTCGTCTCGGACAATGGAACCGCATTCACGTCAGAGGAGTTCCAGACCTTCACAGCGCAGAACGCCATCCGCCACATCCGCTCAGCACCATTCCACCCTGCCACCAATGGCCAAGCGGAGCGCATGGTGCGGACCACCAAGGACAGCCTCCGCCGCATGACACAAGGGGACTGGGAATACCGCCTTGCCGCATTTCTTCTAGCACAGCACAGCACCCCAAGCACAACGACGGGCCGGAGCCCAGCTGAATTACTAATGGGCCGGCGCCTTGCAACTAGACTGGACCGACTTCACCCCGACAGAGCTCAGGATGAGGTAGTGGTGGGGAAAGGCAGGAACCCCCGGACATTTGTGGCCCAGGACCCAGTGTATGCAAAGAATTTTGGGGCAGGCCCAGCATGGGTACCCGCCACAGTCACCAAGGTGACCGGTCCCGTGTCGTACGAGGTACTAACGGAAGGGGGGCAATGTTGGCGCCGCCACTGCGACCAGATACGGCGACGATTCCCAGGAGGAACCCGGGAGGAGAGCGGGACAGAGGGGTCCCAAGGGGACAGCAGGGCAGTGAGGCCTGTAGAGCGAGAGGGGTGGGCAGAGGAAGCAGAAGCAGTAGGCACAGAGGGGCGCCCCGAGGCTGGAAGGACACCGGAACCAGAGCTACAACCTAGTGGTTCAGTGGCGCCAGACCAGACAGCCCCGGCACAGCCAGCAGCCTCGGAACACGAGCCAGAACCAGAACCCCTGACCAAGGAACACCCCAGGCCACAACGCACACGGAGGCGGCCAGCAGACCTTGGGGACTACGAATGCAACTTCCCGGGCAGGACTGGAACTTAGAGGGGAGGGGTGTTATGTACTGAGCTGAATCCTAGAACAATAGGATTCAGAATCAGCGGGAGCTACCCAATCCAACGCCAGGTGGAAGTGAATCCGCAACCTGATTGGCCTGCTGGAGCAGCCAATCAGGCGGCTGGCAGAAGTGAATCTGCTACCTGATTGGCCTGGAGGAGCAGCCAATCAGGCTGCAGGCAAAAGTCAATCCACAATATAATTGGCCCACAGGTGTAGCCCTGAAGTAGCCAATCACGCAAGGCCCATTGTGTAAATAATGTATATAAGCAGATGGTTTTGGGAAAAGAGCCATTCGTCTTCTCTTCTCCTCCTTGATGACTATGAGCTGAATAAAGAGCATGAAATTCACTCTTGACTCCGAGTATATTTCAGGCAAGCAGGAGCCCTGCTCGGCCTCCACCCACATGAGCCCTGAACTCAGGCTCAGGGCACAACCCCGCACGGGGAAGACCAACCATGAGTCCGTGGATTCCTTCTTAAAGGAATACCCAATGCATGGGGATGGCTAGGCATCCTGCTACCCCTATCCACTTGAACCAGAGCCTATCCACAACCTTACAAGTCGTGACAATTTGCTACGCAGGAGGCGAAACCCAAGTGGCACCAGCCAATCAGCCAAGAGGGGAAAATTCCTGCCGTGCCCCTGTCCCAACAACAGGCGACACACGATGGCATAGCAAGGTCATGCGTGCAAGCCCTAAATATAGGGAGAGGCGGGTGGGTGTTCCGATGCACTGAGCCTGAAAGAGGAAGCTCAGGGACACGTGCATCGGGTTAAATAGTGGTCCCTCGATTGCTTTGACTGGCGTCCCTTAGGCCCAATTGCTCCCAAGGTCGAGGGATGACCAATAGGGTGTTGTGGCCGCTCCAATGTTCCCACCCACAACACAGGGTCTTGTTGACAGGTCCCACCGCAACACGTGCCTCTGGTTAGGGAGGACCCGATTTAACATGCATTTAAAGACACTCTGTCTTGCGACCACAAAACTCTTAGATCCAATTTGAACTCTGAAAGCATTTGGGTGGTTGCTTTATTACCTGGATGTTACCAAAAAGAATCATAGTATTGTAGAGTAGAAGGTGACCCCAAGGGTCATCTAGTCCAACCCCCTGTGATGCAGGAATCTCAGCTATAAAGCATCCATGACAGATGACCATCCAAACTCTGCTTAACAACCTCCAAGGAAGGAGAGACCACAACCTCCCGAGGGAGACCATTCCACTGTTGAACAGCTCTTACTGTCAGAAAGTTTTTCCATATGTTTAGTCAGAATCTCCTTTCTTGTAACTTTAAGCCATTGGTTCGGGTCCTACCCTCCAGAGCAGGGGTCAGCAAACTTTTTCAGACCTTGTGGGGGGCCGGACCATATTTTTTTTGGGGGGGGGGATAGATGAACAAATTCCTATGCTCCACAAATATCCTAGAGATGCACTTTAAATAAAAGCACACATCCTACTCATGTAAAAACACCAGGCAGGCCCCACAAATAACAGAGATATGAATTTTAAATAAAAGGACACATTCTACTCATGTAAAAACACACTTATTCCCGGACAATCCGCGGGCCGGATTTAGAAGGCACTTGGGCCGGATCCAGCCCCCAGACCTTAGTTTGCCTACCCATGCTCCAGAGCAAGTGAAAACAAGCTTGTTCCCTTTCATGTGACAGGCCTTGAAATATTTGAACATGGCTTATCATATCTCCTCTAAGTCTCCTCTTTTCCAGGCTAAGCATACCCAGCTCCTTCAACCATTCCTCATAAGGCTTGGTTTCCAGACCTTTGATCATCTTGGTTGCCCTCCTCTGTACATGTTCCAGCTTGTCAGTATCCTCCTTGAAGGACAGACAAAGTGAAGAGTGAAGCATTCAGCAGGTCTAAAGCAAGAAACCCAGCTCTTCCTGTACACCATATTGCATTGTCCTTCTGTCCCAATTTCTCCCATTTGAGAACTCATAAGCACCCATTGTTTCCTGTTCAGGGTCATAAAGCCACAGGTAGCTGTTTTTTGCCAGTTGTTTGAATCAGCCAACACATACAGTATAATTGGTTGTTCAATTATATGCCCTTGGCAAAGCAGGCAGTTATTACTCTCCCTGAATCCACAAAAGAGTCTCTGCTTACCATTTGCATTCTCAGTTATATACACATAAACATTTATTTTGATTATAAAGGAAAGGTCAAGCATAATTTCAGAGGGCAATGGAAGACATTTTTGGAATGTTTTGGAGTGGATGAACAAGAACAGAAGTGTTCTCCTTGGAAAGTGTACTGAAATTCAGGGTCAACCCAGCGAGATGCATTGCAAGACAGCTATTAAAAGTCAAACCATTGTTTTGCAGCACATATTGGCGGTCATTTGCACTGATCGTTGTAAAATTGGAGTTGACATTTTGCCTGTTAACAAAAGTATCCTTCCCTTTGTTGAAGAACCTGGGTAATTTACTTGGGGTGATTGCATTCTGAACTCACAACAATGCTCTTTGTGTGTGTTGTTTGAATTTAATTTTTTCACTCAGGCTCCATCCATACATTTAAAGTGTTATTACATTTAAAGCAGAGTTTGTTAAGAGAGCCCTATTCTCCTCAGAGGGGTTGAATGGTCAGTCCGCCTTCCCAGGGAACTGTGGTGTTTATTTTATTACCAGGGTTGAATAATTCACTGTTAAAATCATAGAACTGTCGTGTTGGAAGAGACCATGAGGGTCATATAGTCCAATCCCCTGCAAGGCAGGAATCTTTTGCCCAACGTCGGGCTCAAACCCATGACCCTTGAGAGTCTCATGCTCTACCAACTGAGCTATCTGCTGCGGGAGATGGGTCTAGGGCAACACAGCCCCAAGGACTGAATGCGGCTCTCCAAGCCTCTCTGTCTTACACTCACTTTCTCTCTGACACACCCACTCTCCCCATCTACATCCCCATACCGGCCCTGTTTTGTACCCTCCTCAAGTGCTTTTGCCTGGCTGGAAAGCTTTCTTGAACTCCTGTTATTCCTCTTGTTTGCCTGAATGGAGGATGTTGTTGTTGTTGTTTAGTCATTTAGTCATGTCCGACTCTTCATGACCCCATGGACCAGAGCACGCCAGGCACTCCTGTCTTCCACTGCCTCCCGCAGTTTGGTCAAACTCCTGTTCGTAGCTTGGAGAACACTGTCCAACCATCTCGTCCTCTGTCGTCCCCTTCTCCTAGTGCCCTCAATCTTTCCCAACATCAGGGTCTTTTCCAAGAATTCTTCTCTTCTCATGAGGTGGCCAAAGTATTGGAGCCTCAGCTTCACGATCTGTCCTTCCAGTGAGCATTTATAAACATATAACGCAGAAAAACTTCAATCACTAATTTATAAACGTATAACACAGGATAACTTAAATAACACAACCATAAACGTCATATCACTCGTGATTCAATCCAACATCAGTTCAATGTATTCAGTTCATATTGGGTATCCATATGACATATAAATTGGTTCAAAAGTACTTCCAAATGGATGTGTAATACTTGAGGGTTTTGTTGTTGTTCACCGCTACCAGGAATATATATAGTTTGGAATATACTGTGTCTGACGATGTCAGTTAGCGGTTATTCCACAGAATGGATTGTCCAAGCGTGGTGACAAGTATAGGTGGCAGCGGAGCATCCAGGTGAAGACGAGACGTATATATGAAGGTGGCAAGGGAGTATCCAAAAGCAAAAAGTATCCGAAAGCAAAAGACAAGGCTACCCAAGTTATGTGCCTTATTTCGCCAAAGTTGGCTTCTTCAGTGAGCGAATTGCTGCATGTTATAAGGCAGGCATCCCCAAACTGCGTCCCTCCAGATGTTTTGGCCTACAACTCCCATGATCCCTAGCTAACAGGACCAGTGGTCAGGGAAGATGGGAATTGCAGTCCAAAACATCTGTAGGGCCGAAGTTTGGGGATGCCTGTTATAAGGGAATAAAAAGTCAGCCTTTTTACCACCAAAAACGTCAGTAATGAAAACCATCCCAAGGAAAAGGAAATGCAAGAAAGCAAAATGGCTGTCCAACGAGGCCTTACAAATAGCGGAGGAGAGGAGGCAAGCAAAATGCAAGGGAGATAGGGAAAGATACAGGAAACTGAATGCAGATTTCCAAAAAAACAGCAAGGAGAGACAAGAGGGTCTTCTTAAATGAACAATGCAAAGAAATAGAGGAAAACAATAGAATGGGGAAAACCAGAGATCTGTTCAAGAAAATTGGAGATATGAAAGGAATATTTCGTACAAAGATTACCATAATCAAGGACAAAAGTGGTAAGGACCTAACAGAAGCAGAAGACATCAAGAAGAGGTGGCAAGAATACACAGAGGAATTATACCAGAAAGATATGGAGATCTCGTACACCCCAGGTAGTGTGGCTGCTGACCTTGAGCCAGACATCTTGGAGAGTGAAGTCAAATGGGCCTTAGAAAGCACTGCTAATAACAAGGCCAGTGGAAGTGATGATATTCCAGCTGAACTATTTAAAATTTTAAAAGATGATGCTGTTAAGGTGCTACACCCAATATGCCAGCAAGTTTGGAAAACTCAGCAATGGCCAGAGGATTGGAGAAGATCAGTCTACATCCCAATTCCAAAGAAGGGCAGTGCCAAAGAATGCTCCAACTACCGCACAATTGCGCTCATTTCACACGCTAGCAAGGTTATGCTTAAAATTCTACAAGGCAGGCTTAGGCAGTATGTGGACCGAGAACTCCCAGAAGTGCAAGCTGGATTTCGAAAGGGCAGAGGAACCAGAGACCAAATAGCAAACATGTGCTGGATTATGGAGAAAGCTAGAGAGTTCCAGAAAAACGTCTACTTCTGCTTCATTGACTATGCAAAAGCCTTTGACTGTGTCGACCACAGCAAACTATGGCAAGTTCTTAGAGAAATGGCAGTGCCTGATCACCTCATCTGTCTCCTGAGAAATCTCTATGTGGGACAAGAAGCTACAGTTAGAACTGGATATGGAACAACTGATTGGTTCAAAATTGGGAAAGGAGTACGACAAGGTTGTATATTGTCTCCCTGCTTATTTAACTTATATGCAGAATTCATCATGCGAAAGGCTGGACTAGATGAATCCCAAGCAGGAATTAAGATTGCCGGAAGAAATATCAACAACCTCAGATATGCAGATGACACAACCTTGATGGCAGAAAGCGAGGAGGAATTAAAGAACCTTTTAATGAGGGTGAAAGAGGAGAGCGCAAAATATGGTCTGAAGCTCAACATCAAAAAAACCAAGATCATGGCCACTGGTCCCATCACCTCCTGGCAAATAGAAGGGGAAGAAATGGAAGCAGTGAGAGATTTTACTTTCTTGGGCTCCTTGATCACTGCAGATGGTGACAGCAGTCACGAAATTAAAAGACGCCTGCTTCTTGGGAGAAAAGCAATGACAAACCTAGACAGCATCTTAAAAAGCAGAGACATCACCTTGCCGACAAAGGTCCGTATAGTTAAAGCTATGGTTTTCCCAGTAATGATGTATGGAAGTGAGAGCTGGACCATAAAGAAGGCTGATCGCCGAAGAATTGATGCTTTTAAATTATGGTGCTGGAGGAGACTCTTGAGAGTCCCATGGACTGCTAGAATATCAAACCTATCCATTCTTAAGGAAATCAGCCCTGAGTGCTCCCTGGAAGGACAGATCGTGAAGCTGAGGCTCCAATACTTTGGCCACCTCATGAGAAGAGAAGAATCCTTGGAAAAGACCCTGATGTTGGGAAAGATGGAGGGCACAAGGAGAAGGGGACGACAGAGGACGAGATGGCTGGACAGTGTTCTCGAAGCTACGAACATGAGTTTGACCACACTGCGGGAGGCAGTGCAAGACAGGAGTGCCTGGCGTGCTATGGTCCATGGGGTTACGAAGAGTCGGACACGACTAAACGACTAAACAACAACAACAACAAAATGTTCTTATCACATTAACTTCAATGCATTCAGCCGGCATGGACAATGGCCAGGCATGACGTGAGCTGTAGTCCAGGAACAACCAGAGAGCTGCAGCTTCGCCATTCCTGCACCTGGAGAATCAATGGACTGAGCAAATTTGCCCTTGTCTCACTTCATATTTGCCTTTTGTTGCAAGCACGGCCTTAAAACTACATAAACCCCATGGAGCAGCCCCCTATATTACGAATTTAATCAATCAACGCCGTCCTCCTTCCAAAAACATGTAATTAAAACTTGCAAGATTAATTAAAGCAAGAAAGTTAAGCTGGGAATTAGGAGTTCGTTATTGCTTCAGGGTAGCTGACATCTGGGTTTTGCTCTCCTGAACACAGTCTGTAATTAGACTGATTCCTTTCCCTCCCTTATTAAAATAAATAAATAAATAAAAGGAATCTCACTGCATTTTTTTTAAAAAAACGGATGCATTTAAAATTGATTTTCTCATACATTTAATTACTAGAACTTTACTACAGTTCTTGCAACTCCTGTCAGTGGGACTGGTTCCTTCCTTATTTTGTTTGGTCATGGATTCAAACAGCAGCATTTTAACCAATAGGCTGAAACTGACATGGGGCAAGGTGCCTTCACCCCAGTACGGATCCTCTTTGTCACATAAACAGCCCAACAAGAAAACAGCAAAAACCCAACAAAAGCATACGAATCAATCTGGCTAACCTGACCCAGCAATGCCCCACCCCTCACACATGCAAACAAATCTCACAGCAGCCAACTAAACACAACCAACATGCCCACACCCAACCTCTGTCACTACCAAGGAAATAAAACCAGGAATGGGGGGGGGCAGTTATATCCCCCAAAATCCCAAGTCCCCACCACAGCCTCTAACGAAGGCCAGGACAATGACCCTGGCACATACACAACAGCAAAGAAACTCAGAAAATTGAAGTAATAAGTGGATAACATGTATCGTACTGTTTCCTCTGACTATCCAATATAGAATCAAATACAGTGGAACCTCGGTTTATGAATTTTCGGTTTATGAACGCTGTGGACCCATCTGGAACGGATTAATTCATTTTCCATTACTTTCAATGGGAAAGTTTGCTTCAGTTTATGAACGCTTCAGTTTATGAACAGACTTCCGGAACCAATTACACCCATGCTTCAGTTTATGAACGCTTCAGTTTAAGTACTCCGTGGACCCGTCTGGAACGGATTAATCCACTTTCCATTACTTTCAATGGGAAAGTTTGCTTCAGTTTATGAACGCTTACTCCGCGGACCGTCTGGAATGGATTAATTCACTTTCCATTACTTTCAATGGGAAAGTTCGCTTCAGTTTATGAATGCTTCAGTTTATGAACAGACTTCCGGAACCAATTGTGTTCATAAACCGAGGTACCACTGTAATCACCCAAATTCAATGGTTTGACGGACTTCCTTGGTTCCAACGGCTAACGACTCTTCTGGGGGAATCCAAGTCTCCTCCTGCCTCCATAATCCCTTAAGCATAAGGTCAGGTATTCCTTCCCCCTCCACAAGGTTTGAATTTAGCCACACAAAAGGAGGCAGGAGGCAATCAAGGGCAGCACATATCCTAGACAGAAATCTATCTGGATGGTGGATTGAATCCTGATACTTTCAAAGGAGCCCAGGAAAACCTTGCAGCTAAATACTCTTATTGTTCTTTGGGGAAGAGGGTAGTTAAAAGGTATCAGGAACTGGGGGTTATTGACAAGGGTGGGTGATGGGCTCATGTTTCTACATGCCAAACACTCCTACTTGGTGACATATTTGTGATGTATCGATGATGCTATTGAAAGATGTATTGTTGGAAATGGGGAGAGGTCTAAAAAGTTCGTGCAACCCCATGCTCAGGATTCCTACTCTTTGTGTATTTGTTGCATCAAATAAAGATCAGGTCTACGGACTGCTGTTTGTTTCTTTAACTTGGCTGGAGATCCCTTCTTTTGCTGACTGAAGAGACCCGTGGGGAGTGGCAACCCGATGAGCTGGGCAGCAGAGTAAATCCGCACCCCAGGATTTTTCCTTATCATAAGGAAGAAACAGAAAAAGAACCTCCCCAAATGATGCTGACATAAAAACCCCACATACGCACTAAGTATAATAATATAAGTTTACCACCTCTCGCCCCATCCCCCCTTTTCTTCTTCCCCAACTTTATTCTGTATACAACACTAATGTATCTCATCATATGCAACAGATATATAGAAAAGACTTTACAACCTGAGAAAAGAGACCATGCACATACTTTTGTAAACCATGAAAATCTTTGATGATAATAAAAACAAACAAAACAGTGGTATTTTGAAGGGGCAGCTGACTCTCAGGAGAACAGACATGTGAATGGCCCAGGCTGAGTCCTGCTAGATTGGGTTCTTGGTATACTGTACCTCATATTTTGGTCAAGGACTGTGAAAATGGGGTGGCTGAGTGAGTGTAATGTGGCCACGTGCATTGCCAGAAGAAATGGGCAAGGGAGGACATAGATCTGCATAAAAGTTGGATGTGCTCATTTGTTGTTGTTTAGTCGTTTCGTCGTGTCCAACTCTTCATGACCCCATGGACCATAGCACGCCAGGCACTCCTGTCTTCCACTGCCAAGAGTCTCCTCCAGCACCATAATTCAAAAGCATCAATTCTTCAGCGATCAGCCTTCTTTATGGTCCAGCTCTCACTTCCATACATCACTACTGGGAAAACCATAGCTTTAACTATACAGACCTTTGTCGGCAAGGTGATGTCTCTGCTTTTTAAGATGCTGTCTAGGTTTGTCATTGCTTTTCTCCCAAGAAGCAGGCGTCTTTTAATTTCGTGACTGCTGTCACCATCTGCAGTAATCAAGGAGCCCAAGAAAGTAAAATCTCTCACTGCCTCTATTTCTTCCCCTTCTATTTGTCAGGAGGTGATGGGACCAGTGGCCATGATCTTGGTTCATTTATGGTAGCAATATAGACCTACAGAATTGCCCCGTCTTGCTCCAACTTAGGGTGAGCACCAATGAAGAAGATAATGTGGTTCTCATCCTACTAGGGTGGACATTTCCAGAGGGTGAAGTTTAAGGACTGCTGTTTGGGCTCATGGAGCTTTCAATGTTGGGTTCCTCAGGGATTGATTTTATCCCCTGTGCTGTTTAACATCTACATGAAACCACTGACTGGGGTTATCCGGAGGTTTGGAGTACGTTGTCAGCAATATGCTGATGACACACACAGTGGCGGAGCTTCATGCTCCGGCACCACGGGGCGGGGAGCACGTGTGGTGGGGCAGGGGCGCCACCTGCAGGGGCATGGAGCGCATCCTGGAGGTGTGGCTCCCAGTGCAGGCGGGTGGGGCAGCAGCGATTGCACCCCACTGGGATCATGCTGCCGGGGGTGGTGCGCTCCCCCGCACTCCTCTTCCTCCACCACTGGACACACAGCTCTACAGTCTCTTCTAAACCTGCAGGTGTGGCAGTAGATGTCTTGGCTCAGTAATGGACTGGATGAGCGCCAGCAAACTGAAGCTCAATCCAGATAAGACCAATGCACTGTTACTTGGTAGTTTCCTAGACCAGATGGATGGGAGGTTGCCTGCTTTTGATGGGGGAACACTCCCTCTGAAGGAGTGGGTACTTGGGGTAATTCTGTTGACATTTTCACCCCCCCCCCCATTGCAAGAATCTCCTGACTGATGTTTTGAGAAAGGAGAGGGATGAACTGCTATTCTCTTCTTCCATCCCTAACTCTGTGTGGGTTTCAGTTTTATCTTTGTAGAGATAAGGTGGCTGAGTGAGAAATGTTACACCGGTAGTATTAGAATCATAGAATCATAGAGTTGGAAGAGACCACAAGGGCCATCCAGTCCAACCCCCTGCCAAGCAGGAAACACCATCAAAGCATTCTTGACATATGGCTGTCAAGCCTCTGCTTAAAGACCTCCAAAGAAGGAGACTCCACCACACTTATTGGCAGCAAATTCCACTGTCGAACAGCTCTTACTGTCAGGAAGTTCTTCCCAATGTTTAGGTAAAGGTAAAGGGACCCCTGACCATTAGGTCCAGTCGTGACCGACTCCGGGGTTGCGCGCTCATCTCGCATTATTGGCCGAGGGAGCCGGCATACAGCTTCCAGGTCATGTGGCCAGCATGACTAAGCCGCTTCTGGCGAACCAGAGCAGCACAAGGAAATGCCGTTTACTTTCTCACCAAGCGGTCACAGGGATTCGAACCGCCGACCTTCTGATTGGCAAGCCCTACGCTCAGTGGTTTAACCACAGCACCACCTGGAATCTTCTAAATCTTCTCCATCTTTTCCCTTATGTGAAGCTAACAGAGGATGCTTAAATGGTCTTTCATCTTCCCCTACACTTTGGCTGACTCTGCTTACCTCCTCCCCATTCTAGATGCAGTTGTTGGAGTCTTTGGTAAGGAAAGTGCTGGCTCAGGAAGGGCAGGGCTGCTCCTATCATGAAGCAGAGCGAGCCAGCTGCCTCAGGTGGCAAATTCCGATGGGTGGAGAGCACACTGAGATGTGTGCCACAGTCTGCTTTGCACACCCTTAGCCAGTGTGCTAAAAGCTGCTGCTGTGCTTCCCCGCGGTCTCATAGAATCATAGAGTCGGAAGAGACCACAAGGGCCATCCAGTCCAACCCCCTGCCAAGCAGGAAACACCATCAAAGCATTCTTGACATATTCCTGTCAAGCCTCTGCTTAAAGACCTCCAAAGAAGGAGACTCCACCACACTTCTTGGCAGCAAATTCCACTGTCGAACAGCTCTTACTGTCATGAAGTTCTTCCTAATGTTTAGGTGGAATCTTCTTTCTTGTAGTTTGAATCCATTGCTCCGTGTCCGCTTCTCTGTTATTCTCCACCGTATTCTGCAGTGTGAAGTAGCTTTTGATAATAAAATGAGGTGTGCTTCTAAACCTCCACAGCTAGCTTCCGCTTTAATCTCTGATGTTACTGAATTTGGGGCTCACAGTTGCAGTTGAGTGTCCAGGCTATCGGGTCACGCTGAAGGTGCTCCAGTCACCTAGCCTATGCCCAGGGGCTCGAGACGTGGGGCAGAACCTGGCATATACCAATGCTGTATTGTTTTAATATTCAATTGGGAGCTGCCCAGAGTGGCTGGGGAGACTCAGCCAGATGGGCGAGGTATAAATTATTATTATTATTATTTATTATTATTATTATTATCCCACAACTTCTGGATCCTTTGCTGTTGCTTGTGGCTCAGGTGGCCTCAGTAGTGTGGAGTGCCTTCCATCACCTTCAGCTGGTGGTCCAGCTGCACCCCTATCTGAACAGGGATGGCCTAACTACTGTTGTCTATGCTCTGGTAACCTCTGGGTTAGATTACTGCAATGTGCTATATTAGGGCTGCCTCTGAAGATGGTTCGGAAACCTCAGCTGGTGCAGAATTCGGCAGCCAGGTTGCTTACTGGAGTAAGATGGTTTGAACATATTACACTGCAAATTAGTTTTTGTGCTGGTTTTGACCTATAAAGCCTTAAATGGCTCAGGACTCCAGTGCCTCAAGGACAGCCTCTCTCCATATGAACCTACCTAGATCCCGAGGTTATCATCAAAGGCCCTTCTTTGTGTGCCTTGTCCATGAGAAGTCCAGAGAGTGGCAATGTGAGAACAAGCCTTCTCTGCAGTGGCTCCCCCTTTGTGGGATGCTCTCCCCAGGGAGGCTCACCTGGTGCCTTCATTATGTACCTTTATGTGTCAGGCAAAGATGCTCCTCTTTAATCAGGCCTTAAATGTGTTTTGAAAAGGGTGGGGGAGGGGGCTATTAGTTTGTTCTTGTTTTTATTATGCATTCTGTGTGCTTTTCCTTGCATTTTCGTGTTGTGAACCACCCTGAGATCTCCATATAGGGAGTGGTATACAAATTAAAAAAAAAAAACAACAACCACATATTCGGACCAAGTATGATATAAACATGCCTATTATTGAGTTCAGTTGTTTGTTCTCAATTCCTATGCATGGAATCTGAAAACAATCATTATAGTGCCTTATTATCTACATAGCTGTTCTCAGAGTGGGCATGACTGACAAAATAATGTTATGCATTACATTTCGGCAGAACAACCTGCTCTTAATCCTCCTTTAAAGAAATAACCTTGCTAATGCTGCTTGTTCCTCGCTGGAGCAAACACGTAATTCCGAGATCGAAGGCAGCACGGCTCGATGCTTAGCTAGATACACGCTGATGCCTTCACAACAAACATGGAAAAACTGCACGTTTTCTGTTGATTGCGGAGGGGGCTCCCCAAATATGAATAGCACATAAGAAGATTAGCCAGGAAGGGTGATATTAAAAAGAGCAGTGAACCAGATTAATTGGGTGCATAATATCTTTAATGAGAATTTAACTACATCTTGGAGAGGAAAAATGACTGGTAGTGTTGAAATGAGTCCTGTGGATCGTCTATTCCAGCAGTTTCCATAAGCAGGTAAGGAGAGACTTGCTGGATTTGACCAATGGCCCTTCTAGTCCAGCATCCTGTTCATAGAGGGGCCCGCCAGATGCTTCGATGGAAGTTCAAAAGGAGAGCAAAAGAGCTCTCTCTCCACTTGTGATTCCCAACAGCTGGCATTCAGTGACATACATACTGCCTCTGGAGGTAGAACACAACCATTGGGTCTAGCAACCATGTTCAAGCTGGAGCCCTGGGCTTTGTTGATGAAGGCTCCATCAACAAACACTCTTACAATGGATGACAAGCTTCCTTAAAATGATGTTAGAGGTGCCCAGACCACACTTCCTCGTGCATTCATTGAGGGATAGTATCCAGGAAGCAGCCCATTTCCTCAATGTCAACACGCCCTACAATGTCTGAAAGGCTTGGCTCCCAATGCATATAAATCTCTGACCCATGGGTTGGGAACATCAGGGCTTTGAGAGACTCCAGGTTTCTCTTTCTGGCTCTTGGGACTCTTTCCAGGCCACACCCCTTCCCCCGAGGCCACACCCCTCACCAACTCTACTTCATATGCTTCTGCTTGGCTGGAATGTGTGCTTGAACTCTGCTAGTGCCTCTTGGTTGCCCAGATGGATGACAAAGGGGTGTGTGTGAGTTGGTGTCTAAACTAGCTGATTGGGAGAAATTATATTTCTCGTGTTGTCCACTTCCCACCCAACAAAACCCATAAATAACAATGTCATGGAGCTGCAGAGCAGAAGAGTCCTGCGTAGCAATGCAGAAGGATGGACGACATCAGTCAACTCGAGAAGCTGGCAGTGATGGTGGAAGATGCATTTCGGAAGGATTTTATCACTGGAAAGCTCCCCCAAGACCTCACGTTTTAACTTGCAGTTTATATTTTCATGTCCAGCCCACAAAAGGCTGCCATTTTGCTTTGTCCCATCATGTACACAGTACATCTGCACTGGAGTTCAGGGGCTACCGAGTTCAAAATCAGCTCTGTAACAAACAACAACAACAACAACAACAACAACAACAACAACAACAACAACAACAACAAACCTCTCTGCATTTTTCTATCTAACTCCAAGTTGCAGGTGCCAAGTCTCAAGTTCCATCCTTGGCACCTGCAGCTTGGGAGAGAACCCCAATGGAAATATCAAAGAGCGGCTGCCAGAGCCATCGCAAGGTGGGTGCGGTCCGTCCCGGGTGCCACCTCTGAGGGGGGTAACAAAATGCTGTGCAACACTTAATGTCTGTGAGAGATGGTGTGGCTTTTGCGCACGCAGGTTTCCCGGTGCTGAAACAGTCTGCTTGCTGGCTGTCCCTCTGTAGGGTGGCCGGCAGACTCATCACATGCAGGCTTCCCTGTGCTGAAACGGCCTGCCCACTGGTTCTCCCTCTGTAGGGTGGCCAAGAACTTTGGCTCTCCTCTCTGCTGAAGAACTTTGGCTCCCCCTCAAAAAGCTCAGCAACTCCTGCTCTGCCAAAAAAGCTTTGCAACTTTGGCTCCCCCCCAAAAAAAATCAAACCATTTTTGCAGGAAAACCCCCCTCAATGTGTGCGTGTGGGGAGGTGTGACAAGAAATTTTCCGCACCGGGTACCACCTGATCTTGCTATGCCACTGGCGGCTGCCAGTCAGTGGAGACAGTACTGAGTTGGATGGACCAATGGACTGGCATAACAAAAAGCAACCTCCTATGTTTATGTTCCTGTGATCATGGTCTTGGGAAACATCCGAGAGTGCAATGTGGACCATAGAATTGCCAGCTTATTGATGATTCACATACCTGAACACGATTCAGCAGTGTAGTATCATTGAAAATAAATCAAAAACCTTATGTGTCATAAGAAAGTAAGCCTTATGTTTTTAGAGAGCTTCGATTTACATATTTAGTGCACTCCTCAAATGCAATTTCTTTTCTCATTAATTGATGGAAATTGGTTAAAAGAGAAATGTGGGAGAAACACTTGTGCACTATTGTTGTGGCTTAGGCTCCCTTGCCGCAGAAAAATATGTTGTCGAGAAAAGCACATTTTACAGAGGCATTTGCACATTTCCCTCAGATAAGGCAACATACTCTGGGAAACAGCTTTTAAGCCAAGTGGCATAAAACATAGCAAAACAGGAGTAGCCTATGAGTCCTTTCATGGGATGCCTGGAGAATTATGCTCATGATCAGAGCAATTACAATTACAAAGCAGCTCTGCTGGTGGTGACTAATCCAATTTAACATCAGAGGAGCCCTGCTGGATCAGAGCAAAGCCCCATCTGCAGTCCTGTGTCTTCTTCTCCATCGGGGCCAATCTGACGCCTCTGGGAAGTCCACAGGCAGGACACAAAGGAAACAGTCCCTTCCCTGTGTTTAGACCCAGGCAAACTGCCTTGGAACTCTATTCTTTTCCCCACTATCCTGAATAATAGTCAGTAGATATATCCTCATGCTTCGTCTAAACAAGGGCCACATTCACAACATGCAATTAAAGCATTGTGGTGCCACTTTAAACAGCCATGGCTTTCCCCCAAAGGATTCTGGGAGCTGTAGTTTGTTAGGATGCTGATTGTTGTTGAAGGAGGAAGCCCCTATTCCCCTCACAGGGCCCCAGTTCCCAGACTGGTTTAATGATCAACCCCTCTTCACTGGGAGCTTGGAGAACTGAAGCTCTGGGAGGGGGAATGTTAAGTACAGTCATTTAATTCACTGAAATTGTAAATGCTTGTATGCATTACTACATGTCTAAATTTGGTTGGTTGGTAACCAAATTCTAGAGCAGGCATCCCCAAACTGCGGCCCTCCAGATGTTTTGGCCTACAACTCCCATGATCCCTAGCTAACAGGACCAGTGGTCAGGGATGATGGGAATTGTAGTCCAAAACATCCGGAGGGCCAAAGTTTGGGGATGCCTGTTCTAGAGAGTTGTCTAGTAGTTCTCATGTGATTGGCTAATGTTGGTCACATGGGAGGTATCTCATGAAGGAGAGACTAGCTGTGTTTAGCATCCACTGTGAACACTGCTAAGTTGAGTAGAGTGTTGGGGTGCTTCCTCTCTGCTTGAAAGAAAGAGAGCAAAGCTGCAGCAGGAGCTAAAAGTGGAAATCTCTGAAAGGAGCTGCAAGGCATGGCCTAAGTGAGATACGGAATGCTGAGTGCTGAGCTCTGGAATGGGAGGAAAATACAGTTGGAAGGAGAGACTTTAAGTCTATGCTTGGAGAAGCATGTGACTGCAAATATTATGTTTTAATTCATCTACAATGGTACCTCGGGTTACAGACGCTTCAGGTTACAGATGCTTCAGGTTACAGACTCCGCTAACCCAGAAATAGTACCTCGGGTTAAGAACTTTGCTTCAGGATGAGAACAGAAATCGCAGTATGTCGGCAGCGGAAGGCCCTATTAGCTAAAGTGGTACCTCAGGTATGTCGGCAGCGGAAGGCCCTATTAGCTAAAGTGGTACCTCAAGAACAGTTTCAGGTTAAGAACGGACCTCCAGAACGAATTAGGTTCTTAACCCAAGGTACCACTGTATAACTATAAATTTCTGCAAGTAAATTTTGGAATGTTAAAGTCTGGACATTGGTTTAATTTCCAAAGAAGAACAGGAGGGGGCAGATGGAAGGAAACAACAGCCCTCAGTTCACATTAAAATACAATAACGCTCAATAATTCCATCTTCATTTAAACATATCAATCAATATAAGCCATCCAAATGTCCAGACAGGCATCCACATTAAATTGACCTTTATAAGAAATTTGTTCAAATGCAATAAGGGCAGCGAGGTCCTCAGAGCTTTGCATGGGCCTTTAACCTCCCAGGCACGAAATACAAGCCTCTGGGCGACCACAAAAGCCTTGCAAGACCCAGTCCTTGTTTCCTCTGCCATTAATCCCCAAACTACAGGGGTGCAGTTTAGAAGTACCCAAAGCTATGCAAATACCAAGGGTTTCGTTAGCACAAAATGGATAACGGACAAGCATATTCATAGCAAAATGAGAATGTCGCGAGATATCCTGTGCAACATATATGGCATCGTATTTGTTTAAGAAACCAGTCTTCTTTACTGTTGGCACAAATCAGGCGAATCAGCAACACATCCCCGCCAATTGATGCTGTGGTCCAAACATTTGTGGACCTCTCTTGTTCACTCCATGCGAGGAGGTGCTGCTTTTGGGGAGGGCTGGCTCTGCTTACACGCCCCCCCCCCCAGCTGTGCATAACAAATTATTCTACTCACCTACAGGATATACAATAGATCAACTGATGGCAAAGTGCACCCTAATGCGAGCAATTTATTTTTCTGTTTGTAGAAAGCTGCAGCCTAGATATGTACCTGATAATTAATTTGTGATGGAAATGAAAGCCCCAGCTGTTCAAGATACAGAATACAAATGCCAGTGGCTTGGAATAGTGCCGTGCTGAAATTTTCTTCCCTACCCACCCATTTAATTAATGATAAAAGAAACCGCTTTTAAGAAATATCAAAGGTCTGTGTCGCACTTACCTGACTTTCAAGATAGCTAAGGGATTTTGTGAGTGGTTTCCTCCCCCCCCCTGTCATTCTGCAGATCAACTTTCTGGTGGCTTGCATTCTGATAGATCATAGAATCATAGAGTTGGAAGAGACCACAAGGGCCATCCAGTCCAACCCCCTGCCAAGCAGGAAACACCACCAAAGCATTCTTGACATATGGCTCTCAAGCCTCTGCTTAAAGACCTCCAAAGAAGGAGACTCCACCACACTTCTTGGCAGCAAATTTCACTGTTGAACAGCTCTTACTGTCAGGAAGTTCTTCCTAATGTTTAGGTGGAATCTTCTTTCTTGTAGTTTGAATCCATTGCTCCGTGTCCGCTTCTCTGGAGCAGCAGAAAACAACCTTTTACCCTCCTCTATATGACATCCTTTTATATATTTGAACATGGCTATCATATCACCCCTTAACCTTCTCTTCTCCAGGCTAAACATACCCAGCTCCCTAAGCCATTCCTCATAAGGCATCGTTTCCAGGGCTTTGACCATTTTGGTTGCCCTCTTCTGGACACGTTCCAGATAGATCGATAGATCGATAATCTTTATTATCATTGTCCCATACAGAACAACGAAATTGAAAAAACTCTACATCAGACATTCAAAACCAACAAACCTGCTATCCCATCCTGATTAGCCCCCCACATACTCTGGCACCCAATAATTAAATAAAATACACTCCCATTAGACTACCTTACACTGCATTTAAACCAAAATCACATTTGGATAGAAATTGTTTCTCAGACGGCTAGTCCAGGGCCGTCTTAAACATATCGGGCGGCCTGGCGCCGTGGTGCGAAGATCGCTCTGGCGCCCCACCCGCCCCGTTTCCCACCGCGGCTGTCTGGCGGGCACAGTGCATGGCGCCCCCCTGGCGGCCCGGCGGCCAGCCCCACCCAGCCTTGCCTTAGAGCCGGCCCTGGGCTAGTCCTAGCCTTCATAACCCTGTACCTTCTTCCAGAAGGCAGACGCTGAAAGAGATCATTTCCGGGGGTGCGCACTATCCTGCGCTATCTCTGCAGCTTTCTTATGGCACCTGGAAGCATAGATTTGATCCAAGGTGGAAAGAGTGCGCCCAATTATTCTCTCTGCAGTCTACGCTGCCTGAAAACCACACGATGTCCTCCGTTGGGATGTCCTGCAAGTGCAAGATGTTGGGGAGACTGTGTACCATGCTCCTGGTAGGTCCTTGTTGTTTTTTAAGTGAAGTCTTTTCGATTGGGAAAAAGTCAGTGCAGGAAGACCTTAAAAAAAGAAAGAAAAGATATCCCCTTTTTAGAAAAACAAATCAGCAAATGCACCCATCTCGGGAGCTTGGTAGCCAGCTTGCCAGGCTTCCTACGTTTCAATTCAGCAAGATGCACATCCATGGTATCAAAATGGCTGATGTCTTTCAGAGCATCTGTGTAGCACTACAAATCCTTCTGATGCTTTCAGTTACAGCTGCCAGAGGTGCATGTAGCATCTCTCCCCTCCCCCCCAATAACTTCTATTTGGTTTTACAAGTGTAGAGTTATAACAATACAAAATGCATATCCATATTTAAAGATTTCTCCAAATCTCTAGACTTCCCACCTTCCCCTCCATGGGTCCTATTATAAACATTTTCAACTGCATATTATTTCATCATCCAAATGTTATGTCTCTCCATCTTTTCCATGGTATCTTCTGTGGGAATGTTCAGGAATGTGGATGAGGAGATACTGTTTAATATATCCTATCCTAGCTTGTGTTAACAAGCTCCAAACTTAGCAGAGTTACATTCCCCTTTAACGCACAGCAGAAACGGTTGCTCAGGCTTGTTAAAGCCTCTAGAATAATATATATATATTCCTGGTATTTCCCCTTTATCCCTATTAAAAGAAAATACACGACACAATGCTCTTTAAAAGTAAAAATAGTTTACTCACGAGACATCCTGAGTTAACAGCACAATCTCAGAAAGGCAGGCTAGCTTAGATAAATGTATTTACAGGTAGAGTCCATGCCTTATGGGCCATGGATCCCTTTTGTTCTCTCTAGGCTGGAAGCCTTGAGGGAACATTCCTCACTAGAGATGTTGCTTCTCTGAAGTCGAAATCCAAAGAGAGAGAAATGGCTGCTGGCCAGTGAATTTACCTGGCAGCTTACCCATCTCATTTGCATGTAGAGGAAGTCCATCCCAGATCAATAACAGGAAACTGACCTGGTCAGGTGTTCCTCTATGTGGTCACTCTAGGAAATGTTGTGACTTGACTGCACCTGGTTTACATCCACACATCTTCTACATTACAAGTGTTATTGTAATCACCCTAATGTTTTCATCTGCTTACAGTGGTCTCTCAAGTAAGTTATAAATTTCCCCCATTCTTTATTGAAGTTTTGGTCTTCTTGGTTCCTGAGCTTTCTGGTCAGTTTTGCCATTTTGGGATAGTCCAACAGCTTAGTTTACCATTCTTCTCCGGTAGGGACTTTGTCTCCTTTCCATCTCTGGGCTAGTAACATCCATGCAGCTGTCGTTGCATACATGAAAAGCTCCTTTGGGATCTCGGTACCTACAATTCCTAATTAAAAAAGCTTCTGGTTTTTTAACAAAAGTTATTTTAAACATTTATTATTATTATTATTAATATTATTATTAATACCCCACTCATCTGGCTGGGTATCCCCAGCCACTCCCCTAGCATTGATTTCACAAGAGGGTATTTGGAATTCTGAATCCAGAAGGAGAGGGAAATTATTTATATATGGAGAACTTTGGAAGCATCTTTATGAGCTACTACTGTAATTCACTGTTGGCTTTTGCTTTCTTCTGTGCCCAGAGTAAAGGTTGACATTCAAAGACAAGTAATTATCAGCAAAGCACACGCAGCCATGTCAACTGTAGAGTCAGTAACTGCCGCAAGCTGCAGGATTCAGCTGTTCCATTCAACTAATCTTACCGCAGAGTTTCTTTCCTCATTTCCCAGCTGCTTCCCTAAGCCCTGAATGCAAGAGAGGGCTATCATTGTGCCAAATCATTATTTGAACGGAGGAATGGAATGTGAACCATTTCTTTGAGGCTTTGCATAATATAATAATAATCTAGCTATTCCATTGACAACCTCAACTTCTTTCATGCTGGAGTTAAAAACTGCCCAACAGATGGCCTGTCGCAAAGGTCGGCAAATTACTTCCATTTCAAGCAGATCCTTTGACTACAAAGCCCCTTCTTTTTTTACAGTGAAACAGCAAATTATTATATAAAGCCACTGATAGGATACATTCATGTCCATACAAGCCTGACTGAAGTGCAGGGATGTGCATGCCTTTGATATTTTCCAAAGACAAATCTGATCTTTTGAAAAAAGGGATAGCTCCCTTGGGGGACAACATTTGGGTGGCAGCCCTGTAAGGCAGATTTTTAACCTCTGTGCTATGACCCCTACCCACCCACCCCCATCTCCCGCTGCTCCTCAAAGGCTGTGTGTTCTGAATATTTAGGATAGCGTTGTGCCTAGTTCTCCCCTTCAGTTTGTGCAGAAGGGGCTTCCATTTTTGTGCATCATTCCCAGGGGACTTCAGAATTCCTGCAAGGGTAGTGGGGTACTGAGCACCCAGGAAGGCTGCAGAGTGCAGACCGCTGTGAGTTAATGTGAAAAAACGAATGGGGGGGGGGGAAAGACACTCACAAACACCCCATGGCCACCCCAAAGGTAAACTAAGTACAACAAAACTCCGACACCCCACCTATAAGAATTTCACTGAAAATTACTTTCCCAATTGATCATTTTCAAATGCAATTTCTTTTCTTGTTAACTGATGGGGAGTTGTAAAATAAATATGGGAGAAAATGTGTGGCACAGCAATTATTTAGGATACCGTGTTTATTACTGTTGTTTTTGTCCATGGAGTTTTCTTCGTAGGGATACTGGAGTGGCTTGCCGGTTCCTGCTCCAGGTGGATCACGTTTAGTCAAAACTCTCCACTATGACCTGTCCGTCTTGGGTAGCCCTGCATGGCATAGCTCCTTAGCTGCAAAGTATCCCGTTTTTCGTGGGAAACCTCCGGTTTTTAATCCGTTTCCTGCTGTTCTCCCGAATGGAGAAAAATCCCGGAAATCCCCCGGATTTCCTACCTGCCAGGGAGCCTCCATTTTGGGTGCTGCTCTGCCCATGTGTAGGCACCGGAAATAGGGCAGAGCAGCACTGGAAGTCACTTCTACGCATGCCCACTGGCCATCTTGCTGGTGGTCGCATGGTGGCAGCCATCTTGGTGGTGGCTGCATGGCAGCATCCGCCATGTGGCCACCACCAAGATGGCCGCCGGGCATGCGTAGAAGCGACTTCCGGTGCCGCTCTGCCCTATTTCCGGTGCCCACGCATGGGCAGAGCGGCCCCAGAAGTTGCTCTGGTGCCACGCTGCTGCTGATCCTGCATTTTTCAGCGGGAGACTTGGCAGGTATGCATAGCTCATACGGTAGCTTCTCTGAGTTATTCAAGCCCCTTCGCCACGACAAGGCATGACAGTTTATTAACTGCTTTTAACTCTCTCTCTCTCTCTGCTTTGACAATCTGTTTTAAAAGATCTTGTCCTGACCTGCGCTGTGCTGTTTTAAGACTTTTTCTTATTTCATATTTTGTGTAGCGTTTTTTATTATTTCAAGCTGATTTGCTCCATAAGGTGCCTTGCTGGTTTTCAAAGCCAAATGCCTCAGATGATTGGCAACTTTTCAACTGCCCTCTTTTCAACTCGCCTTTTTAAAACTTCATTGAGCACAAAGACAATTGATTCTGAGACTTGGTGTGTGCCTACAGCAGTGTTTGTCTGTCTGTCTGTCTGTCTGTCTGTCTGTCTGTCTGCGCCTGGTAAATTTTGGTTTAAGGCAAAGATTGCTGTATGATTAATTTGAGTTCACATGCAGTCCCTCAATCCCTGGATGCCCCGGGGGGGGGGGGGGAGGATCATTGTCAGTGTGCTAGAAGACAAAGTACAGGGAATTGATTGCATTGGTATGGATAAGTGCTGATTAAACACAAAGCACAGGGTAGAGGAGAGAGAGAACTTTAAACTCCCCAAATGGCAGCACTGGAAATTCATTGAAGGCTATAGAATGGGAGGATGTGAATGAGACAAGCATTCATAATCAAGTTACAGGTAGGTAGCCGTGTTGGTCTGACGTAGTCGAAACAAAAAATAATTATGATAAAATCATTCCAGTAGCACCTTAGAGACCAACTAAGTTTGTCATAGGTATGAGCTTTCGTGCGCATGCACACTTCTTCAGATACGAAGGTGCTACTGGAAGGAATTCATAATAATAATAATAATAATAATAATAATAATAATAATAATAATTTATTATTTATACCCCGCCCATCTGGCTGGGTTTCCCCAGCCACTCTGGGCGGCTTCCAACAGAAAAATAAAACACAATAATCTATTAAACATTAAAAGCCTCCCTGAACAGGGCTGCCTTCAGATGTCTTCTAAAAGTCTGGTAGTTGTTTTCCTCTTTGACATCTGTTGGGAGGGCGTTCCACAGGGCAGGCGCCACCACCGAGAAGGCCACAATCAAGTTATGGAGCATTAAGGCAGGCATCCCCAAACTTCAGCCCTCCAGATGTTTTGGCCTACAACTCCCATGATCCCTAGCTAACAGGACCAGTGGTCAGGGATGATGGGAATTGTAATCCAAAACATCACCTTTAAATGAGCCTTTATAGGAAAGGCAAGTAAGAGACAGCATGGCGGAAGTGGGAGGAAATCTGCATGGCATGGAGGAAGTGGTTAGAGAAAAGTTTGTCTCCCTCTCCCGTAACTCCAGAACTCGTGGACATCCAATGAGGCCGAATGATGGAAGAATCAGGACAGGCAAAAAAGGGACTTCTCCACACAGTGCACAGTTAAACTATGGCACTCGCTCCCAAAGTGAAGGCCACCAAGCAGGGTGGCTTTAAAAGACCTTGCCATGATAGCTAGGCTCTGCCTCCACAGTCAGAGGCAGCAATGCTTCTGA
This sequence comes from Zootoca vivipara, assembly GCF_965207765.1. Lineage (NCBI taxonomy): Eukaryota > Metazoa > Chordata > Lepidosauria > Squamata > Lacertidae > Zootoca > Zootoca vivipara. The sequence continues at coordinate 66,476,332 of NC_142583.1, forward strand.
ATACCAGTTGCTGGAAACCAGAGGAAGGGAGAGGGCTTCTGTGCTGGGGGCCTTCTTGAAGGTTTCCCATGGGAATCTGGTTGAGAACAGAATGCTGGACTAGATGGGCCATTGGCCTGATCCAGTAGGCTCTTCATATTTTCTGATGAAAGCCATTTGGTCCTCTTTTTCTGGTGCAAACTTGCTTACATTAATAGCTGAGCTCTCCCAGAGTTGAATTTAGCAAAGCAATTTCCCTTCTGGCTGCACAATATTTATTTATGCATAGCATTTATGAATCGCTTCCCGCAATGTATCTGAAAGCGATGAACAGCACAACGACTTGTATAATTAAAAACAGCTGCATATAAAACAATTTTAAATGACAGCAAAGTTATATAAAGAAAAGCAGTTTAAAACAACGACACATACATAAAAGCAATTCAGATCGGGGACAGAAAGCAACCAGGATAAAGGTTTTAGAAGGATTGCTAAACTGAGGCAGTATGAATTGTTTTGGACCCTGTCACACCCTCAACGAGGGATGTAATGGGCTCTGACTCCCTCTTACACCATGTGAGAGCCTCCATATTGCCCCCCCCTCCAGCAACAATCCTCTAAATCAGGGGTCAGCAACCTTTTTCAGCAGGGGGCCGTCAGACCATGTGGTGGGCTGGACTATATTTTGAAGGGGGGAAAATGAACGAATTCCTATGCCCCACAAATAACCCAGAGATGCATTTTAAATAAAAGGACACATTCTACTCATGTAAAAACACACTGATTCCTGGACCGTCTGCAGGCCGGATTGAGAAGGTAAATGGACTGCATCCGGCCCCCGGGCCTAAGGTTGCCTACCTCTGCTCTAAATCTACTCTCCTCTTCTTTACCACCCACTTACCTGGTGGGAATAAGGGACCCAAGTGGCGCTGTGGGCTAAACCACTGAGCCTAGGGCTTGCTGATCAGAAGGTCGGCGGTTCAAATCCCTGCAACGGGGTGAGCTCCCGTTGCTTGCTCCCAGTTCCTGCCAACCTAGCAGTTCGAAAGCACATCAAAATGCAAGTAGATAATAGATAAATAGGTATCGCTACAGCGGGAAGGTAAACGGCGTTTCCATGTGCTGCTCTGGTTTGCCAGAAGCGGCTTAGTCATGCTGGCCACATGACCTGGAAGCTATACGCCGGCTCCCTCGGCCAATAATGCGAGATGAGCGCGCAACCCTTGAGTCGGAAAGCAGCCTCCTTGGGGAAAAGTACATTTCTCAGGCCACTGCAGCACCAGACAGGTAAGTGGTTGGGCTTGGAGTATCACTGAGACAGAAGGATGGTGTTTGGAAGTAGGCAGCAAGACGCAAGGGTCCTCTGGGCAGAGCGAGTGGTGGGGAAAAGAAATAATGTATGACTTGCTGGAGGCCTTCTAGTGTAACCTTCTAGTGAGAACCAGTGTGGTGTAGTGCTTAGCGTGCTGGGCTAGGATGTAGGAGACCCTGGTTCAAATACCTACTTGGACATGAAGCTCACTGGGTAGTCCTGGGCCAGTCACTGCCTCTCAGCCTAACCTACCTCACAGGGTTGTTGTGCGGTGTAAATGAGGAGGGCAAGACACACGTATGCCACCTTGCACACCTTGGAGTAAAAGGTGGGATCTAAATGCAACAAAAACAAACATCCAGATCAGTGCAGGATAGCCAAAGCTACAGCACTTCCCAACAAATGATTGCCCAGCCTTTGTTTGCAGACCTTCGGTGAGGGGGTCTTCTCTGGCTCACATAAATATGATCCAGAGAAGAATAATAAGGCTCAGGTTTTAAACTATGGCTCAGAGGGGCCGGTTGCTTTTGCCAGAGGTCTGAACTGACTGTTTCCAGAGAAGGCTTTAGAAATCTTGTCAATGACTGCATTGGATAAATCGGAGGGTTAAGAGGTTGCCCAGCCCTGATATATATTGATGGTGTTGGTGAGAAATGTAGGAATTCAACAAGTGAAGGTTCCCATTGTATGAAAAATCAGCACCTGGTAAAGCAACGTCTCTATGTCTGCAGAGACACAAGATTAATCTTGGATCCAGAAAATACAGTACACAATCCTCTGTGTTTCTTAAGGCTGCAGCCATAAACACACATTGAAAAGAGTCTGCCTTTCCATGGGATTTACTTCTGAGTCAAATGGTTAGGATGGGCGTGTAATAGTGTGATGTTATGCATGGTTAAAAGGTAAAGGTAAAGGGACCCCTGACCATTAGGTCCAGTCGTGACCGACTCTGGGGTTGCGCGCTCATCTCGCATTATTGGCCAAGGGAGCCGGCGTATAGCTTCCAGGTCATGTGGCCAGCATGACAAAGCCGCTTCTGGCAAACCAGAGCAACACATGGAAACGCCGTTTACCTTCCCGCTGTAGCGGTTCCTATTTATCTACTTGCACTTTGAGGTGCTTTCGAACTGCTAGGTTGGCAGGAGCTGGGACCAAGCAACGGGAGCTCACCCCGTCACAGGGAATCGAACCGCCGACCTTCTGATCAGCAAGCCCTAGGCTCAGTGGTTTAACCACAGCGCCACCTGGGTCCCTAATGCATGGTTACTCCGAAGCAAATCCCACTAAGTTCCATAGGGCTCACCCCTTATTCGCAGTGTATAGAATTCAACAACCAGCAACCCACCTATCCTACTGAATTTTGCAGGGCCTACTTCTGAGTAAACACAGGCAGGGTTGCATGCACCAACCCAATCTTGTGTGATGTTAACCCATTATGCTTAGCTATGCATAGGGCCGGGTTTTAACAAAGCTATGCATATCTACTCATAAGAAATCACTTTTTACTCCTAGGTAACTGGGTACAGGATTGCAGCCTAAGTCGACAGAGCCTAGGCAACTGAAGGAACACCGGCAGGCAGGCTGCTTACGCTTCCTTTGATCCAACTGAATTAAACCCAGTGAGATTTACGTCCGAGTAAGCATGTACACTGTACAGGATTGGGTTGCGCTCGGCAGCGCGAATCCTGCGCGATCCACAACTGATCACACAGGTGTCAAACGTTTTCTCTCTTTCCTCATAGCCAAGCGGCTGGTTAGTCTTTTCAAGTTGGTTCGAGGGTCTCTCGCTTTTGGATCAAGAACGCGCGCCACTCCATCCCCCTCCGACGCAATGCAAGCGAGGCGCGTATTTGGAGACGCGGCAGCGGACCCGGGCGCTCAGATCAAGATGCCTCCGCCTCTCTTCTCCTTCGCCTTTCCCCGATGATCAGGGTAATAGGAGGGCGGGGGCAGTGCTTCTCCTCTCCTCCTCCTGGCGTGCCTCTTCGGCTGGGGGAGGATCCGGACTCCACCCAGACCCGCCCCCCTCACAGGATGCTAAAAAATGCCACCGAAAGTGGGCAGAACGCAGAGCGCACAGCCGTCGCGCCGCCGCCTCCTGGTCGCTTGCAGCAGGAGGAGCCGCGGGGAGCACAGAGAGAGACGCGCCTTCGACTAAACCGCGCTCCTTTGGCCAGGGGCAAGGAGGCCACGAGAGGCTCCGAGGTCCGGACATGGGACACGTGGAACATGAACCGCCGGAGGGCGGCGGATCTTGGTGGAACTGCGCGTCCGCGAGGGGGAACTTGGAGGACTTCTGCCTACATGGCGTCCCGCTTCCGTGGGGAGCTTTGCCTTAACCCGGTGAGTGGGTCTAAAGAAGGGTGGTAAGTTGAGCGGTTCTCCTTTTCCGGGGTGGTGCTGGGAGAACAAACCGTTTGGAGTTGTCGGTCTATTGGATTGGGAATTCGGGGTTCTGGGCTGGGTGGAGGGAGAAGATCAGGAACCAGCTCAGACCATATTTTCTCATGCCGTTCTTGAGTTCTAAAAACGGAGAGGTCCCGGAGCTGAAAATTCCCTATAACGCTTATCTAAACGTTTCCCCTTGTCCCAGCTCCCGCATCATAGAATTGCAGAGTTGGACGGGACCACGGGGGTCCTGTTGTCCAACTCCCTGCAATGCAAGAATCTATTGCCCAGCTTGTGGCTTGTGCTGTACCGACTGAGCTATCCCAGACGTCTGTTGTGAATGGCTGTGGCTAGCGGGAAGGGAATTCTGTGCATGCACCAAAGCATTACTGTTGCTGTTTTTTTTTATTTCCAGAGACTCTGTGCTGAGAGGTCGGGCACTGAGGATGGGGTTGTTCTATTTCATTTCAAGCATTCACACTATCCCAAACACTCTACACCTCTTAAGCGCTTACAAAATAAAAAATAAAAAATCTCAATGGGGATAGTCAAAACATGATAAAACAACAATGAAATTAGATAAAATAACAGCCTTTCCCCCTAACATACTAGATAAACCCTGGCTTGCTTTGACAGCCTTACCTTCTGTTTACTCGGCAGTAAGCCACACCTAGTACTCTAGGAGTTACCAACTTTCAGATCAAGATTGATGAGATTATCATTCCCCTATGTTTTGAGGGCATACGGGGAATCCCCTTTTGAAGTACAGGGAGGATACAATGGCTGTACAGCGGTCAATAAATTTGTGTGCTCAAAAGAACACAGAGGAAATAAACCTGACTCTGTGGAGGGAGGTCTTACAGGAGGCAAGAAGGTGTCAGATGCTGATTGAGGTTTTGAACCAGGGCTGGCTCTAAGGCAAGCCCGGGTGGCGCAGGGCGCTGGGCCGCCAGGGGGGCACCACACGGCTGCGCCTGCTGCAGCGGTGCTGCGCCCGCCTGCCCGCCACAGTGAGAAACAGGTTGGGGCGCGGGAGCAATCATCGCACCACGGCACCCGATATGCTTAAGACGGCCCTGTTTTGAACACTTCCAATACAGCCTCGGGCAGTGGTTCCCAATTAGCTAACTACAGCAGATGCCATGTTTTGCAAAAGCCAAGCCATGGGCCCCTCTGTTGAAAATTCTGGTAGCTATATGATCGTTTTTGTTTTGTGAATGGTGCTGCGGACCCCTAGGGGTCTGTGGACCACCAGTTGGGAACTGCTGGGCTAGAGGATGAAGGAGAGCCTTTGCAAGGCTAGGATTCATGAGCTGGTGAAACCTCATAGTTCAGGGGTGGCCAACTCCCGAGAGACTGCGATCTACTCACAGAGTTAAAAAACTGGCAGTGATCTACCCCCTTTTTTGGGGTTCAGGTCAAAGTTGTTGAGTTTTTTCATGGACATGCCTGTCATACTAGTTCACCGGGTTTAACCTGCTGTGTTCAATGGGACAAAACTGCTTCTGACAAAAAAGGGCTCCTGCTTAAGTAGCATGAGGACCAGGAGGTGGACTTCCATACTCTGTATGGATGAGCACTTTTCTCCAACGACCCCATTTTACTTGGATGAAAGTCCCACAGGTGTTTGATAGGACCTATGTGCATCTTTGGGAACATTTGGTCCCCCAGATGATGCTGAACTACATCTCCCATCATTCCTGCCCATTGGGCATGCCAGGTAGGGCTGATGGGAGTTGCAGTTCAGCAACACCTGGAGGGCCAAAGCCTTCCCATTCCTGTGTTGCAGGTGCAAGAGCCTTTCTTGGGGAAGGAGGTACTGAATAACCACATTTGCATTGATCGTAGGCTGATGAATTCCTTGATGCATCTGAAAATCCCCTTAACTCTGTCCCTAAATCTCCCAACCATTGTCAGTTACTACTACATATGATTATGGAATCATCATTTTATGAGGTTCTTTAAAAAGCAATGTAAGAATGAAGGTGGTCCCAAGGAGCCTACAAACTGAATTTCAGGGGTGGAGAAAACTAAAAGGCTGAGGAGGAAGGGAAAGGCAGGGGTGAGAAGAAGTGAGCCTGAAAAACAGAATGAATCAGAATCGATGTACACAGGCAACTCACACCATAAGGGTGTGAAATAGCATTTCCTTTCAAAGATGCCTCTCTTTCAGTAACGGGACCTGTTTTTCTGGGGACATTTGCTGTTCAAAAGATCTCACTTGATTTTGTTTTGTACTGAAAACATGTCCACTGAAGGTGGTTGGAAATCAAGAAAAATCTGTTTTAGGTGAAGCAAAAAACCTCCACTGGCTGAACCTCAGTTAGCTGCGTAGTGTGTGAGCTTCTGAGAGACTGTTTTGGGTAAAGAGATGTGGTGTTCGCAAGTTTGTGCTGCAATATTCTAGGGAGAAAACTGGCGTAGACAATACATGCCTAAGATTGAAGAAGGGATGTATCTCAGTGGTAGAGAAGCTTCATTCCTGCATTTAATTCTGGCATCTCCAGGCAGGATTGGGAATATTTCCTTCCTGAAACCTTGGTGAGATGCTGCCTGTCATTGTTGACAATACTGAGCTAGAGCTGTAGCTCATTGGTAGAACATCTGCAGAAGGTTCCACATTCAATTCCTGGTGTCTCCAGGTAGGACTGGGACAGGACCCTGTCTGAAATCCTGGAGAGCCACTGCCAGCCAGTATAGACAGTATTGAGATAGATGGACTGATGGTCTCATTTGGCGTAGAATCATAGAACTGTAGACATGGCAAGGACACTGAGGGTCATCTCGTCCAACCCCTGCAATGAAGGAATCTCAACTAGATCATCCATGATAGATGGCCATCCAACCTCTGCTTAAAACCCTCCAGGAAGAAGAGTCAGCCACTCTCATGGAAGTCCGTTCCACTGTCGCACAGCTCTTACTCTCAGAAAGTTCTTCCTAATGTTGGGATCTCCTTTCTTGTAACTTGAAGCCATTGGTTCGAGTTCTAGCCTCTAGAGCAGGAGAAAACAAGCTTGCTCCATTTCCCTTGCAACTATCTTCACTCAGTCTCCTCTTATCCAGGCTAAACACATCAATTCCCTCAACTGTTCCTTAGAAGGCTTGTTTTCCAGACCCTTGGTTGCCCTCCTCTGCACACATTCCACCTTGTCAATATCCTTCTTAAATTGCGGTGCCCAAAGCTGGGCACATTATTTCAGGTAAAATTGAGTGGGACTATTGGCGCTGTGGGTTAAACCACAGAGTCTAGGGCTTGCTGATCAGAAGGTCGGCAGTTCGAATCCCTGCAACGGGGTGCGCTCCCGTTGCTCGGTCCCAGCTCCTGCCCACCTAGCAGTTTGGAAGCACATCAAAGTGCAAGTAGATAAATAGGGACCGCTCTGGCGGGAAGGTAAACAGCATTTCCGTGCACTGCTCTGGTTCGCCAGAAGCAGCTTTGTCATGCAGGCCACATGACCCGGAAGCTGTCTGCGGACAAACACCGGCTCCCTTGGCCTATAGAGTGAGATGAGCGCCACAACCCCAGAGTCGGACATGACTGGACCTGATGGTCAGGGGCCCCTTTACCTTTATTACTTTCCTTGGGACACTGTACTGTACTTCTGTTGATGCAGCCTAGAATAGCATTAGCTTTTTTTGTTGCTGCATCACACTGTTGACTCATGTTACTCTTGTTGTTGTTGTTTAGTCATGTCCGACTCTTCGTGACCCCACTCTTCATGTTACTCTTGTTGTTGTTTAGTCATGTCTGACTCTTCGTGACCCCATGGACCAGAGCACGCCAGGCACTCCTGTCTTCCACTGCCTCCTGCAGTTTGGTCAGACTCATGTTGGTAGCTTCGAGAACACTGTCCAACCATCTCGTCCTCTGTCGTCCCCTTCTCCTAGTGCCCTCAATCTTTCCCAACATCAGGGTCTTTTCCAGGGAGTCTTCTCTTCTCATGAGGTGGCCAAAGTATTGGAGCCTCAGCTTCAGGATCTGTCCTTCCAGTGAGCACATGTTACTCTAGTGACCTGCTAAGATCCCGAGATCCTTATCACATCTACTACTGGCAAGCCAGGTGGTCCCCCCCCCCGCTCCCAATCTTATATTTGTGCAGCTGGTTTTTCCAACCTAAGTGCAGAACTTTACATTTGTCCCTATTGAAATTATTTGTTGTTAGGTTGGGCCCGGTTCTCCAATCTGTTAAGGTCCTCTTGAATCCCAATTCAGTGTTCCTATGTTCCATTCCCTGCTGCTTTCTCTTCTATCCAGAAAACAACTTGTGTTGCATTCCAGCACCCAATGCACTAAGCTAGATCTCTCAACCTGTGGTCTGAAAGATCTGTCATTCATTTTAGACAGTGCTACTAAACTAGATGGGCCACTGATTTGACTTGGTGCAGTGGAGCTTCCTATGTAAAATGACAGGCAATCAGATCCCTAAGCCTGTCTCTTAGAAAAGGAGTTTGTGCACTTTTCCATTAGGATAGAGTTAATGTTTTCAATGCAAATAAGATATTTCCTTCATTTATAATCAGAGTTGCTCTGTACATGCTTGAGAGATTTAGCTGGGTTTTCATTTGTCTAAGCAGTCTAGCCTGAAAAGTGCATATGTTTTCGGAGAGAGTGTTTTAGAATGGCAGTTAGTAAGCTGTGAGCTGGAGAGAGAGAGAGAGAGAGAGAGAGAGAGAGAGAGAGAGAGAGAGAGAGAGAGAGAGAGAGAGAGAGAGAGAGAGAGAGAAAACAACATTTGAGAGCAATGGGTTGGTTTGTAGATATGTGTAAATAAAGTATGTATCACAAAGACACCACGATGTCTGCCATGCCTCATTTTTCTAAAAGGAAACACACACCCTACGTAAGAGCCTGGAACCCCTGGAACTTCATGCTGCATGTAACAGTATTGTATTGTATTCTGTATGGTTCCTTTGTGGGAAAGCTCCCTATAAGTAGAAAATCCACACAGCAGGAAGCAGGCTGATTTGGCCACTTCCATCTTTCAACTTGGAGTTTGCCTTCTTTTGCACCCTTTGTGCAAGAACTTTTAAGCTTCATTCTTTGAGCTTGCAGTTCCAGACAACATGCCTCTTTCTTTCCTTACTGCATTTGTTTCATGTTTTCGTTGTGCTGCACCTCTGTGTTTTGTTACTTTATACATAAGAGGGGGGGGGGGGAGAATGCTTTTATTTTTCTTTTATTGGAAGGAAACACAAATGTTTTACTTCTTGGGTGACACTTCTGGCTTTCTTTTCCTCGCCTGACACCTGAAGGGCAGGTAATACATTTTATCGCCATCAAGGGCACCATCTAGGAGGGCAAGGGCCCCCCAAATTTTCAAAGAGCAGGCTGGGCCCCCTCAAAATTCTGCAGCATCTGCCCACAACACATCAGCACATTGCATGCGTGAGTGACATCAGCACATTATGCAGCATGTGCACACATCATGCAGCACCATTGCAGTCGGTGTGCATGCCTGGATGGGCTCTTTTGGCGCTTTGCCCTCAAGTGCCAGCAGTGTGTGCCCAGGACGTAGAGCTGGGGAGAGGGTTTTTCTCCCTCTGTCACCATGGTAGAACTTGGGGGCATTCAATGAAGCTGGAGGCTTCCATACGGACAAAAGAAAGTCCTTCTTCACACAGCACATAGTTAAATCCATGGAATTTGTTCCTACAAGAAGTGGGATGGCTTCAAAAGGGAATTAGGCAAACCCATGGAGCATAAGGCTATACTGCATTGTATGCATAGAATTAGTGCTTTTTTCTGGGGGGACACATTTTGTGAATCTAAGTTTGGCCTCATCGAGGGGCAGTATTTCAAAATGAGTAGGAAAATGAGAGTACCCCTAAACATTTTTTTAAAGAAAAAAAGCACTGCATAGAATTATAGAGTTGGAAGGGGCCTTGAGGATCATCTAGTGCAACCCCCTTCAGTGCAGGAATATGCAGTTGTCCCATATGGGGGTCAATCCTGCAAACCTGGCATGATCAGACCCATGCTCTAGCCAGCTAAGCTAAGACCTGTTGGAGACAGTATGTCCCTGAATACCAGTTTGATTTTGGCATGGGAGACCAAAGATGAATTAACAAAAGAAGTAATGGTCAAATGGGCACAAGATTTGGGCAAATCAATTATGTATGAGAGTTGGGAAAAGTTATGGCAAAGGGATATAAAATCTGTTATAGGTTATGATTTAAAGGAAAACATCTACAAAATGCAATTTAGGTGGTATCTAACCCTGGTGTGACTGGCAAAGATATATAAAGGAAGTAACAACATATGCTGGAGGTGCAAAGAAGTTGGAACCTTTATTCACATTTGGTGGTCGTGTAAAAGAATAAGGAAATTTTGGGATGAGGTGTATAGAGAGTTTAAAAAGTTAACTAAATTATCATTTAAGAAGGAACCAGAGATTTTTCTCCTGAGCGTGCTGAGTGAAGAAATTAAAATGAAAGATAGGTGTGTGTTATTATATGCAACTATAGCCGCCAGGATCCTAATCACGCAGAATTGGAAAAGTGATAAAATTCCGAATATAGAAGATTGGCAGACGAAATTAACAGGATATAAGAATTTGGCTATAAAAAATGGGATTTCAAAAGGATTGGGTAAGGAAAAAGCGGGGGAAAATTGGGAATCTTTCGAAATATATTTAAAGATTAAGGTAGGATAAGCAAATCTTATGGCAGATTTATGAAGGGCAAGGAAATTAAAGAAAAAAAGCAGAATTAAGTATGCATCAGATGAAAGAAATACAATCAACATATAGGAAAGATTGGAAGTCATCAGGGGAGGGGGAGGGAAATTTAGTTTTAAATGAAATGATGGTAAAAGGAAGTTTAGCAGTTGGTAAGGGCATGAAGGATTGTTTGAATGTAGGTATGTTCTTTTTTGTTATGAGTTCATTTGTGAATATGATAATGATTATTATTTATATTATAATATGTTTCATCGTATGATATTGGTATGATATTATTTTGATATTATTTTCCTTTTTCTTTTTCTTCTTCTTTTGGTATGTAACACTTGTGCTAGTGTGTCTGCGAGTGTAATTTAACATGAACTTAAAGTTTATTTTTAAAAGAAGAAGAAGAAAAAGAAGAAGATGCCTTTGTTTAATGATTCTCCCCAGAGAACTCTGGTGTTTAGGAGAGACTTGTTTCATGACTGTGAGCTGAGGAAAAATCATAGAATCATAGAGTTGGAAGAGACCACAAGGGCCATCCAGTCCAACCCCCTGCCAAGCAGGAAACACCATCAAAGCATTATTGACATATGCCTGTCAAGCCTCTGGTTAAAGACCTCCAAAGAAGGAGACTCCACCACAGTCCTTGGTAGCAAATTCCACTGTCGAACAGCTCTTACTGTCAGGAAGTTCTTCCTAATGTTTAGGTGGAATCTTATTTCTTGTAGTTTGAATCCATTGCTCCGTGTCCGCTTCTCTGGAGCAGCAGAAAACAACCTTTCTCCCTCCTCTATATGACATCCTTTTATATATTTGAACATGGCTATCATATCACCCCTTAACCTTCTCTTCTCCAGGCTAAACATACCCAGCTCCCTAAGCCGTTCCTCATAAGGCATTGTTTCCAGGCCTTTGACCATTTTGGTTGCCCTCTTCTGGACACGTTCCAGCTTGTCAGTATCCTTCTTGAACTGTGGTGCCCAGAACTGGACACAGTACTCCAAGACAATGAGGTGAGTCTGGGATTTCTTGGTAGCAGTGCTCAGTGTTAGAAACTCAGATGTTCTCGAACGAAATCTGTTCCGGAAGCCCATTTGGCTTCCGAAATGTTTGAAAACCAAGGTGCGGCTTCCAATTGGTTGCAAGACCTACTTGCACTCGGTGGAAGCCACGTTGCACATTCGGGTTCCAAAAAACATTTAAAAATGGAAGCATTTACTTCCAGGTTTCCGGAGTTCGAGAACCGAAATGTATGACAACAGAGGCATTCGGGAACCAAAGTTTCACTGTATAATAAACTAATCTCTAAATAGCACCATAAATTTAGGCTACAGTTGCCACAGCAGCATGTTTAAGCACATCCCCCCCCCCCTGAGATTTATTATTATGACTTCTGTTCATTTCTATATCACTTTATATTTTAAAGAAAAAAATCTCAAAGCGGTTTTACAGCACATTAAAACACCAAATAAAACAATCCAGAATAAAATAAATTAAATCGTCAAGGAAAATACTTCAGATTCTTCTGTAAGTGGCATTTTGCTTTCCCCATATTTATTTAGCTACTTAATTTATAAAGCTGCGCCGTAGCAGAAGGACTCGAAGAAGCCAGGGTGGAGTAGTGGTTAGAGTGTTGGACTAGGACCTGGGAGATCAGGGTTCAAGTCCCCACTCAGTCATGAAGCTCACTGGGTGACCTTGGGCCTATCACAGTCTCTTAAGCTACCCCACAGAGTCATAGTAGGGATTAACTGAGGAATTGGGGAACGGAGTAACATGCAATAAATAAAATCTTTTCCTTACCTGTTTTGGAAAGTTGGAGGGGCCAGTCCAGGGGCGTAGGAAGATAGGGATGGTGGGGGTGGGCCGCCCCGAGCAGTGGGCTCCAAGGGGCGCCATTGTGGGCACCCGTCCCGCCCCCAAAACGTACGCTGTGCCCCCGGAACGCGTGTCACGCCCCTCTGGGAGGCGCCCCCGACCCCGGAACGGGTGCCAGCTCTGCCCCCGGTGCCAGAGCATGAAGCTCCACCACTGGGCCAGTCAGATGGAGTTGTCAGTCACCAACCTGTCATTCAGAGATCTCAACATGGTCGCAATTGGAGTCACAAAACATGCTTGGTGGTTACCTAATTTTAAACACTGGCAGTGCCTAGACTGAGGAACTTGCTGCCCCCTAGGAGATCCATCAGCTTGCACATGCAGGAGATAATTCAGGATGGCTTTCTTTAAGCAATATCTCCCTCTTTTGTGGTCATGTTTCTGGTTTCTTGACCTACGGCTGTTGAGCTTGTGTGTAGCTATAGTTGCTGCTGGATCTGACTTGACCTATCAAGTGGTTTTTCTCCAAGATATCTATTGCTTTAATATTGTTCTCCGGTTTGAAATATGGCTTGTAAGCTGTTCCGGGTGCCCTACTTGGGGCAGAAGAAGCCCAATATAAATTATCATGATGTGTTTTGGAGGGCTCTCTCTCTCTAGCTAGTGCCATCAGAGTGACAGGAGCCTATAAAATAATCAGCAGCTTGTGGAAATGTTGTAGCCCTGGGCTAAGTGGCCCATCTCTACCCCACTCTTCAATAATCACAGCCTGTTGATGGTACTCACCCTGGCAGCACCACGTAAGAGTGCATTACAGTCTTCTCGCCACATGCTTACAAATATATGATTGTTAGCTGCTACTATGTCCGATTTGGAGATCTAGTGCCGAAGCCTGTCTTGCCAGACGGAGGGCGCATTTTGGCTCGTGTTTATGTTTGGGATGTGTGAATTAAAATGCAAACCTCGCCAAATTTCACTACCTTACCGAGGGCCATGATTCAGATGCCATTATATGTGACATTAGTAGAAGCTGTGTCAAACTTTCTTTCTTTCCTGTTTACAAAAATGTTAATAACAGAGTGAATTTTAATTGGAAATGCAGCATGTGAAGAAGAGAGGTTTTGCCCTTCCCTCACCAGCTGTGATACCAACTAAATTCATTTCCTGCACGGCTGCTAACCTTTGAGTGAGTGGATGAATCTCTTATTTATGGCAAAGGAGGGAAACTCCTGCCTTTTCAGTCTCTGGCTTTGGGGGGCTCTCTGTTCTCTTCCTTGCTTAGGTGTTTGTGCTAAAAGCTGCTGGTGTGCTTCCCCACGGTCTCATAGAATCATAGAGTCGGAAGAGACCACAAGGGCCATCCAGTCCAACCCCCTGCCAAGCAGGAAACACCATCAAAGCATTCTTGACATATGGCTGCCAAGCCTCTGTTTAAAGACCTCCAAAGAAGGAGACTCCACCACACTTATTGGCAGCAAATTCCACTGTCGAACAGCTCTTACTGTCAGGAAGTTCTTCCTAATGTTTAGGTAAAGGTAAAGGGACCCCTGACCATTAGGTCCAGTCGTGACCGACTCTGGGGTTGTGCGCTCATCTCGCATTATTGGCCGAGGGAGCCGGCATACAGCTTCCAGGTCATGTGGCCAGCATGACTAAGCCACTTCTGGCGAACCAGAGCAGCACACGGAAACGCCGTTTACCTTCTCGCCAGAGCGGTCACAGGGATTCGAACCGCCGACCTTCTGATCGGCAAGCCCTACGCTCAGTGGTTTAACCACAGCACCACCTGGAATCTTCTAAATCTTCTCCATCTTTTCCCTTATGTGAAGCTAACAGAGGATGCTTAAATGGTCTTTCATCTTCCCCTACACTTTGGCTGACTCTGCTTACCTCCTCCCCATTCTTCCCCATTGTTGGATTCTTTGGTAAGGAAAGCGCTGGCTCAGGAAGGGCAGGGCTGCTCCTATCATGAAGCAGAGCGAGCCAGCTGCCTCAGGTGGCAAATTCCGATGGGTGGAGAGCACACAGAGATGTGTGCCACAGTCTGCTTTGCACACCCTTAGCCAGCGTTTCCCAAACTTCGGTCTCCAGGTGTTTTGGGGCTATGATTCCCGTCGTCCCCAATCACTGGTCCTGCTATCTAGGGATGATGGGAGTTGGAGCCCCAAGTTTGAGAAACCCCGCCCTAAGCTAATGTGCAGCCTATTTTCCATATCTCAGTGAGGAAGGGCCTTCTGGAGGGTCCCTCACTGTTGAATCTCCAACACTAGGCTCAGCCCCTGGCATCTCCAGGTAGTACAGGTGACGCAGTGGTTCTGTGGTTTAAACCACCGACCCTCTTGGGCTTGCTGATCAGAAAGTCGGCAGTTCAAATCCCCGCAACAGGGTGAGCAATGGAACCTAGCAGTTTGAAAGCACGTCAGTGCAAGTAGATAACTAGGTAGTGGGAAGGTAAGCGGTGTTTCTGTGCGCTCTGGTTTCTGTCATGGTGTTCCGTTGCACCAGAAGCGGTTTAGCCACGCTTGCCACATGACCCAGAAAGCTGTCTGTGGACAAATGCCGGCTCCCTCGGCCTGAAAGTGAGATGAGCGCTGCAACCCCATAGTCGCCTTTGGCTGGACTTAACCATCCAGGGGTCCTTTACCTTTTACCTTACAGGAGATGTTTGGTGACTGAAACCTTACAGAGACCCCGCCAGTCAGCCAGCATAGTCATGGCTAAAGGCAGCTTCTTATCATTCAATGAGCCTTCCTCTGTCTATCTTTTTCCCTGAGACGTCTTCATCCCAGGTGTTCCTTGGGCAGTGTGGGGCAGGTTTCGGGACAAAGGTGCAGCTGGTGTGGGACACTAAGATCTCCTGCATGGCACCTAGATGAGAAAAGGATGCTGGTCTAGATTGGCCGTCGGCCCGATCCTGCCTCCTCCTCTTATGTTTTTACTTTCTTATGGCAAAAACATGCAAAAGTGATGCAGGCTATAAATAGACTAATTTGTCCTTCCCCAGCCCGAAGAAGCCCAGATACACTGGGATTTGTAAAAAAAAATTCAAAACTTTGACTCCCACCCCTCCTTCACCAAAAAATATATATGTTGTTTTGTGCTTTTCACCTGAAAATCTGCAGTGACCGTTCTACCCATGTGTGTTTCATGGCTTCGTTCTGGCTGTCACACCAATGCCATAATTACATTTCAATTTAGCTGTCAGAGTATTCTGATAACAGTTACTGATAATGCCATTTTTAAAAAGGGTTGTTATCTGAAAACAGCAAAGTGGAAAGCAAATCAACAGATTGGAATATAGTGCTTGGCCTAGTTTCATATCATTAAATCAACATGAAAAAAATAGAGGTGTGTTTTTCTTTGACAAAATTAGATTACCTTGTCTCTCTTAATTTTAATTAAATCTTAACATGGGTTTAATTAATTCCAACTTGTTCCAACGTAGTGCTGATAACTTCCTTAGCCCTAAATTTCATTTTAGAAGCAAAAGTAATGAATGTCAGCCAACTAATATTTTCCATATCATTAGTTTTTGAGTCCTTTTGCAAATGAAAGGATGTAATGGAATACCGTATCCTATAATTTTCTTGTCCAGTTGTAATGCTAACATATAATCCTGACTCTTTTCACAATACCACAAGAACATACACTCACTCTTAGCTTCCCCCTAGTTTGGGCACATGCTTTTCTGTGAGGCTGATGATGTTGGTTTTTTTTTTTTTTTGGAAATAGCCGCATAAAAACCCTGAAAAAAGTACCTTCCACCAGAGTGGCACCAATAGAGAATGCTGGTTCCTATTTAAAAATGCCCATTATATAGTTGTTTCTGTTCCCAGGTATTTCCACGTGAAAATTATGTTCATTTCAATGAAGCACCTTCTGTCTGGTTTTTATCATTTATGTACCATTTATTAGATTTAAACCTCACACCTTCGTCCAAATGAACCAAGTACAGCACTGTGCCCAAAGGATTGCAGGGTAGAGCCAGAGTCACACCATACATAACAGTCATGGGTTCCCCCAAAGAATTATGGGAGCTGTAGTTTGTTAAGGGTGCTGAGAGTTGTTAGGAGACCCCCTATTCCCACTGCAGAGCTATAGTTCCCAGAGTGGTTTAATCAGTGCTTTTTTCTGGGGGTACTCAAGGGTATGCAGTATGGAACTTTTTTAAAAAAAAAGAAGAAAAACACTGGTTAAAACTGTGGCACTTACTGTAGCAACTTCATGACGCCTCTTTTTCTAAAATAAAAGCACTGGGTTTAATGCTCAGTCCCTCTACACTGGGAGCTCTGGGAATTGTAGCTTTGTAAGGGGAACAGGGTTCTCCTAATAACTCTCAACTCCCTTAACAAACTACAGTTCTCAGAATTTGGGCAGGAGGAATCCATGACTATTTAAAGTAGTATCATAGTGCAAGATACTTTGATAGTTTGAATGTACAGTGTGAATGTGGTCTAGGATGCTAATATTGCTATTAATCCAAGTGCCCTCATCCTCCAATTTCTGAAAAGTTTTCTTCGGCTACAAAAGATTCCTCCATTTTCTTCTGCCTCGTTCTCATGGCACTTGAGTATTTTGTTGGGTGTGGGGCTTTGAGCTTGCTACACCATTGCAAGGGTTAAATTATTTTTAAAATGCATGTACTTTTTTCTTTAGAGCAAACCTTTCCTCCTGTAATTTGCAGCCTCCCTAGCTGCCTGCAAAAGCTCAGCGGCAACTCCTGGATTTCGATTGCAACATAGGCACCTAGGAAGGCTGCAGAGCTCAGGGCACTTTGCAAGATTATTTGTAGAATCAAGGAAAGGACACTTGCAAATACATCTCGGCTACCTCAAAAGTAATGTTAGTGAGACAGAAGCCTGTGTAGCCTGCTCATGAAAATATCACCAACATTTTATTTCCCCTTTCACAATTTTTAATGCAATTTATTTTCTCATCAAGGAAGTGGGAGAAATGTTCAGCCCGCTGCCATCACTAATAGCTAGAAGATGTTTTGCTTTGGGTCGATGGCTGTAGTCTACTAGCCAGTGGGCAGAGGATGGGAGCTGAGACATTTTGTGAGGCCAGAGAGAAATCGTTTGGGTTGTAGCCAGTGAAAGAGATGTCTGTCTGTGAGGCTGCAAGCATATGCTGTTTTGCCTTTTGGAAATTGTGCTAGGCTTAAAAACACAGCATCAATCTGTCTAGCTGCTTGTCTGTGAACAACCTGTGCGCTTACAAATAAACGCATACAGCAGAAATACTAAAAGTTGGATATTTCTTTGGGCTTCAGGAACTTGTTTACAGAAAATAATACAAAAGCTGGCTAGTTTTGACCCAAATCTTCTTCGGGCTTGATTTTTCACCGTGAAAGGAATTATGTCGGTGGGCAACTCTTGTGAAAAACTGAATTTCTTTTCTGTTCTGCTTTTGGTGGCCTAGAACTGTTTGCAACTGCTCTTTCTCCCACTGCATCGCACTCTGCTGCAGTTTCAGGGACTGACCCTCCAAACAGCCTCTTGTTCCATTTCCTTTGAGCTGCCCCGTTCAAGGATTCTGGAAGTCTGTGGCCTCACAACACAATGTCAGTTGGAGTTTGCTGTTATTAGATGCTGCCGTCACCAATGTTCAAATAAATCCCACTATAGATGCACCAGGCCGGACCAAGCTCCCTATGCCCCTCCTCTGCCCCTGATTGGAAAGGTGGGAGAGTGATGGTGCCCCATCCCGTCCACCTCACTGGCCACTACAGCCGTACCTCAAAAGTCAAATGGAATCCGTTCCAGAAGTCTGTTCGACTTCCAAAACGTTCAGAAACCAAGGTGCGGCTTCCGATTGGCTGCAGGAAGCTTCTGCAGCCAATTGTAAGCCGCGTCGGACATTCGGGTTCCAAAGAACGTCCGCAAACTGGAACACACAATTCCGGGTTTGTGGCGTTTGGAAGCCAAGACTCGTAAGGCGTTCGATTTCAGAGGTACGACTGTACTGAGACATGTGGGCCCTGAGGGAAAGCAGAAGCCCCGGCCAGAGACCACAAAGCCATCAGTTGTGCAAGAGAATTATAGGGGCAACCTCTCTCCACCAGCGGAGCAGGTTTTCATGGTGCCCGGGGCACACACAGATGCTGTGCGTCAGGACACATGGCATGGAGGGCAAACGAAGCTGGAATGATCCCAGCCTCGTAAAGCAGTACAAGGCCCTGCACCTTGGAGAGGTCTGTGTGAGAAGTATACCATGCTTCCTTCAATCCCAGCCTCACAAGGGGTTGGGATCAAAGGACATATAATGGTTGCGTCCTTCTCATGTCATCCTCCCTGAGCCAGCCCTGTGCCACTGGGATCTGATCAGGGAAGGTGGTGTGAGCACCGTGCCACCCCAGAAAAATCTGCCGGGGACAATCGCCCAGGCAGTCCCCTTATGTTACATCCCTATGCTACATCCCTGCCTCTCTCCCACCTCCAGCTAGGGCTTTTTGAGATCCCTGCATCCTGAGGGAAAGGTGGGAGCCACTGAAGAGACCATGGGTTGGTCTGGCAGGGCCATTTGTTTGTGTTAGTATTTTGAAATTGTAAATGGCCTTGGATACCTTGGGAGCCAATAAATGCAATGCAATACAGTCAAGAGGCTTAGGGTCATATTGCATTTGGACCTGAGTTGTCACAAATTACTTGTCTGGTGCTGTTTTGTTCCCACTTTGTGGTCCCTGTGTCCTCTGCCAACGTGGGCTTTGAAGAAACTCGATCTCAGGACGCAACGGAGAAACGTGTTAAGAGGAAGGCACGATTGGCAAATCCACACCGTGATCAACTGGAAACCAATGTCCCCACTGTGGAAGGACGGGTGGATCCAGAATTGGCCTCCACAGTCACTGACGGACTCATTGTTAGAACCATGTTTATGGAAGATAATCTTACTCGCCTATGAGTGATCGCCAAAGAAGAGAAGAAGAATGATGATGAGGAGGAGGCTCTCTGGTATGGATTTGATGAAGGGATACCAGCTAAATGTGCCCAACTTAAATGTCCATGTGGTTGAGCAGAACAGATGAAGGGAAATTGCCAGGCGACAGATCTGGTAATGAGTTAGACTCAGACAAGGCAGTGCTGGGACCATATAACACTGGTCCTAAAGAACCTACATTGGCTCTCAGTATGTTTATGAGCACAATTCAAAGTGTTGGTGCTTACCTTTAAAGCCGTAAACAGTTTTGGCTCTGTAGACATGAAGGAGCATCGCCATCCCTATCATCCAGCCCAGACACTGATATCCAGCTCTGAGGGCCTTCTAGCGCTTCCCTCTCTGTGAGAAGTGAGGCTACAGGGACCAGGCAGAGGGCCTTCTTGATAGTCCTGCCCACCCTATGGAACACTCCCCCATCAGATGTCAAGGAGATGAGAACGTTTAGAAGACGTCTGAAGTGAACCCTGTATAGGGAAGTTTTAAATGTTTGATGTCTTACCGTTTTAATGTGTTTGGAAGTTACGCAGAGTGGCTGGGGCAACCCAGTCAGATGGGTGGCGTATAAATTATTATTCTTATTATTAGCCTGTATGAAAAATGACAAGCCATTCACGGCACATTATTTTCACTGACTTTCAGTGACCAAGAAGACACGAGGGCCCAGCCAGGGAGGCAAACGGTTTGGTCTGTTGTAGTTTACGTGCTCATTTGTTCTTCTGCATGGTCCCAGGCCCTTAGAAAGCCATTATGCATTCAGTGGGCAGGAAATCCTAGACCTTTTTTAACCCGGCCTGCAGCCTCCAGAGCTCAGCAGATATTTAAAGATCAAAGGGCAATCAGAAGATAAAGCCATCTGGAATCAAGACAGGTGGAGCAGCAGATGGGAATGAATGATAATAAAAAAATGTATTTAAAAACCCTTTCAGAGCTCCTGTTCTTTTGTGATGGCTTGCCACTAAGAACATAACTTGCTTGCAGGGTTGTGCGGTGAAAACTTTCATGGGAAAACAGGGCCAGAGGCACCATCTTGTGAGGGTGATATCGTGTGCGCGTGCATCTCACCTCCCTCCTTAAGCCAGGAATAGGATTCCCAGGCTTTGGGAAGGATGTGTCAGGGCTCCGATAGGATGCTGGGGCCCTCCTGCCTCCTTCCCTAAGCTGGGTGCGCTTTGGGAAGGTGGTGGGAGAGCTCTTGGACCCATCGGACCATTGCAATTCCCTCCCTAAGCCCAGGAAGCTTCTGCCTGGGCTTAGGGAGAGAAGGAGGTGAGATGCTCACATGTGCAATGTAAGCTCCTGGCTACCGGTCACTTGTGACCAGGTGAAGATGCCCAGGCCCCAGGATGGTGCCTGATATCTCCACCATCTGGAGGTGCAAGCCTGGGGATCCTTGGATCTTGACTGTTTTCGCACACTAGCAACACATCCTGTAGAATTCCAGCCATGAGATTTTATCTGCACAATCAGAATGAATTGCAGGAACCAAAAAGTCATATTGAAAAATACGACTTTTGAGCTGTTTGGTCCTAAAATAGCAACTAGACATTCCATTTCGGCACCTGTGACTCTGGTTCAAGAAGCAATTTGGCACCTAGCTTATGTATCTGAGTTTCTAACACTGGTGACCTGTATCAGGTAGCAGGTTCACAATATAAGACAAAACATAGGGTTGTAACCCGAATAGTGCCAAGTTTATTTGTGTGCGTGCACGTGCGCGCGCGCAAGACTTTACCCTTGTGCAAGGGAGCTTTCTGCTCCTCATCCTCTCACACATTAATTCTGTGTCCTGGGCAGCTGTCTATCAGCTCCATCTGGTATGCAGACTGAGACCCTACCTGCCCGCAGACTCTCGCCAGAGTGGTGCATGTTCTGGTTATCTCCTGCTTGGTTTACTGCAATGCGCTCTACTTGGAGCTACCATTGAAGGTGACCCGGAAACTGCAGCTAATCCAGAATGCAGCAGCTAGACTGGTGACTTGGGAGTGACCACCGAGACCCACATTGGCTCCCAGTACGTTTCTGGGCACAATTCAAAGTGCTAATTAAAGCCCTAAACTGCCTCAGTCCTGAAGGAGCGTCTCCACCCCCATCATTCAGCCCGGACACTGAGGTCCAGCTCTGACGGCCTTCTGGCGGTTCCCTCCCTGCAAGAAGTGAGGTTATAGGGAACCAGGCAGAGGGCCTTCTCGGTGGTGGCACCCTCCCATCAGATGTCAAGGAAATGAACAACTATCTGACTTTTAGGAGACATCTGAAAGCAGCCCTGTTTAGGGAAATTTTTAATGTTTGATGTTTTATCGCTTCATTCTTATTAATATTATGTTGGGAGCCGCCCAGAGTGGCTGGGGAAACCCAGCCAGATGGGAGGGGTATGTATAAACAAACAAACGAACAAATATCCCCTAAATCTGTTCTGGGGGGTTCTCCCAACTGTGTGAAACAGACTTGAGGAAAGTGTGAATTATGTCTGTGAGGGGAAAGAAAGGGGAGGAAGTTCCATTGCACAAATCTAAATCCTTGCTCTAATGGGGCATCCTTATGCTAATGGATACTGCCTATAGCATACTTCAGTTGCCTCTTATTTATTTTCTCTAATTAGCCAGGCAGCCATTCCCAAACTGAATATTTCTTGGTTACACCTTCAATGAAAGGAACTGCACTGATTATATATTTCCCTTTAAATTTTTTTAGAACCAATTTTCTGCTGGCTTCTCTGTCAGGCTATTGACACTACTTGGACGCCTTTTAAAAAAAAATCAAAGTGAATTATCTGTTGGCTGCTTCAGCCCTGTTAATTAGCTGGACTTTCATGGAGACTAACTACAAATAACATTGACAAATGTTTTCAACGATAAGCGAAGAAGGAACAGTGGCCTTGAATTTTGCCGTAAAATGAGTTGAATCACTATTGAAACGTGGGAAGATACGATGCACAAAAGTCACCTTTTTTAATTAGGAAAATCAGCACAAGGCTCATCATTGATCGTCTTCTTGAAGCCCTTAGAGCTCTGCCACCCCAACCCCGAAGCAAGCTGCAGTTCTCTCTGTTGGAGATGTATGTCTGTGTTGTAATTAGTAGATGTCATATAAGGCTAGTTGGGGGAGAATGGCAGTGCAAGAAGGGAAGGGAGAAAGCTCTGCTGCCTAAGGTAGGTGTCTACAGGATGTGCTTAAAATTGAACGTTGCCTGCTTTGCTGTATCCTCTGCAGCAGAAAACAATATTTTATGGTTTATCTTGTGGTATAAGGTAGACTCAGTCAGCTAACTCCTTACGTAGCTTAGCAAAGCTCATGGTGCTGTGTAAATCAGGAGGGGTCCTGGATCTTATTTGTAGAATCTAGAAAAGGAAATAATCTGTAGATTGCCAGGGATGGCTACCAAGCCAGATAGCTTTAAAAGAAGGCTAGGCAAATTCGCGAGGAGTCTGGCTATGCTCCACAATGGGAAACGGCAAATGCTTCTGAACACCAATTGCTTGAAAGCACAGGAGGGGAGAGGGTTATTGTGCTTCTATCCTGTTGGTGGGTTTCCCCTGCTTGCACCCCTGAAACATATCCCTGAAGTGTGCTCAATCAGGGCCGTCTCAACCATGTCGGGCGCCCTGGTGCGGGCGCAGCGAGCAGCACGGCTTCCATGTGGCTTTGCCGCGCGGTGACCCCCTGCCAGCCCGGTGCCCTGGCGCCCCGCGCCACCCAGCCTACCCCTAGAGCCGGCCCTGTGCTCAACTCCTGTAGAGAAGCCGGTGAGCATTTTAGCTCAGTTCTTGTAAAAATAGACTTTGGGCGATGTGACTGGTTGTAGGCTTGGTACTGTGGGTACCTCAGAGCAGCCCCACCGGATGAGCTCAATAAGCTTATCCTAAACTGGGGGGGGGGAGCAGTTTGCCATTAATATATACAAGCTACAGAATTTTGCTGTTCTCAACATGGAATCTGCTGATGATAGATAGATAGATAGATGATAGATAGATAGATAGATAGATGGATAGATAGATACTTTATTGGCATTGTACATAGTACAACGAAATTGCATGCCATACCATAAAAACAAAAACACAATTACAGTCACACATAAACACATATCGCAACTCCCCAAGATCATATTGTTTAGTTATAGCATTTAAGATGATTATAGCTCTTGGATAAAAAACTGTTTTTTAATCTATTTGTTCTTGATGTAATTGTTCTGTATCTCTTGCCCAAAGGCAACAGTGCAAAAAGACTATGTCCAGGATGAGATGAATCCTGCAAAATATTATTCGCTTTTTTAAAGCAACAGCAACTGTATGGGTGCCTGTTGCCATGAAACACAAATTGGTGACAATGCTTGGATCTCGGAGCATCCTGCATGTTGGCCTGTCTCTTCCTCTGAACATTAGAGAAGGAGTCGGGTTTCCCAGCTGAGCTGCTTCTTGCCCCTTCCAGCCTTTCCAAAGCTCTTATGGTTTTTGATGGCTTAATGCCACTTTTCTATCAACCCCTGAAAATAAGACAAGCTTCTGTTATAAAACAAA